>NC_140584.1:203438213-206209463 GCF_964204655.1 Triturus cristatus | reverse complement strand
GAAACAGTCGTTCTGAAAGAGTTAAGGATCTTTACCTGATGTGTACCATGTACCTTAGGCAGTCAGTTAGGCAGTCACTTCTGTTGGGTAGTAAAGTAAATATTAATGGTATATTATTGTCATGCAGTTGTCCATGCATGGTATACAGTTGGTAAAAAGGTGGTGAGCACGTTTAAAGGTGCAAAAAAATTGCCATATAAGGGATAGCTTTAATATTTGCAACTGTTGTTTTGTAGCAAATATTAAAAGTCTTTCCCATAATTTTGATAGTAATATAGTATGAAATGCTTTTTTTGTGTGAGTAACTACTAGGATGTCTCTTTCTGCAAAAGGTTTAAGAGTTGGGTTTGTTGTTTTGTCAGTGCGTCACTTTCTAAGTGTTTTTTAAACTAGGGGCAGTTGGTAGTTGTGCTATGCAGTGGGTTGGGATCTTCTGTGCATAGTATTTTAAAACTGTTTCACTTGGAGCACTAAAGATGATTGAAGCATCTTGGAGGTCTTGAACTATATTTCTAATCTCTATTTCAGCCATATTTGGTGGATGGTTATGCTCAGAGGTGCTATCTACTCCCTCATCTACAATAATTGCCCTTCTATAGCAACCAATCGAGTAGCATTGGTGAATTTCCAGTGGCTACATTCTTTGGTGCTACGTTCTTGACTCGAGGTGTAGCCTATGCTTTCCTTTGTGACAAACATTGTATCTTGCTTCTTTGGACATATTGTTGTCTGTGGTAAATTAAGAAATACAAACGAAATTACCTATGGTGTGTTGCATGTTATAGTAATTGCTTACAAAGTTTAGTTAGAGCCCTGTACATTTTGTTTAAAACTTGTTAAATCAATCTTCTGTTTTTTCAAGTTAGTTGCTTTTGTTTTGCCTGTTTTTCTTATGTTTGGAATATCTTGTGGTTTGGTTTGCTCTTCTCTGCAAGTCTTTGGTTTGAAAAAAGAACAGAAAATAATGCTTTATTATTTTATTAATTGAGGATTAAAGGGAGTTGCTAGTAACAGAAAATAATGCTTTATTTTTTTTATTAATTGAGGATTTAAGGGAGTTGGTAGTTAGGTGAAATAATTGTCATTTACTTTATATGTAGTTGTATGAAAATATTTTAGCCGCGTGGCTGGCTTCTTTCCGGTGTAGGCACAAAGTTAGGTTTGTAGTGATGTGACTAGTATATTTAGTTTTTTTTACATATTCTAGTAGTTGGTAATTTGTTTGTATTTGTTGTCAAGTCAAGGAAAGCTTTATTCGATTGTTATTGTACAAATCATAAAAGCACAAATACATAAGAAAAATCCATATAAAATTTCATTAGAAATTACAAAAGATAAAATCTACAAAATATACACAATATATTTAAGATGTCATAAAATCATACAAGTGCAAATGTTTTGTTTTAAAAACCTGCTATATGCTGCGGAAAAGGGGCCCTGAGTTTACAGGGCATCCAGTATCATGTGTTTTTGCGGCAGTATAGCCTTCTTTAAAAACTTTGTTACTCTCCATGCAATGTGTTCATCTTCCAAGAACTGCAGCCAAATAAGAGCTGGATGGCATTGCCTTACCCCTTGATGTTTTAAAAGTGGAAGTATCCACACTTTCCTCAACTCTTCATAAAATGTACCAAAAAACATTAAATGAATGGTGGACTGCTCTGAATGTCTGTCACAGAGGCAAAGCGGCAGATTACGTGACCAGTCGTTCATAGATGGTGTTGTCGTTATTCTGTGGACATTGCCCAATCTAAATCTAGTCAGAAGCATCCTATCGTATGCTCCTGGTACAAATAATAGGTAAAGCTCCATTTGGATAAAAGAAAGCGTTAATTGGTGTTGCATAACGCTAGGCTTCACCATTTCCCCTGCCATTCTCAATGAGTCCAATAATTGTAGGCCCTCCCTTCTCAGAGCCTTTCTCGACACGGCTAACATAGTGGTGGGATTCGTGAAGTATTCCGGGTGACCTAGGTCCATTATGAATTTGCATATAAAGTTGATCCACGGGATCTTTAGGGCCCCATCCACCCATGCTATCCTTCATAATGTTTCTATTTAATTTTGTACGCTCCTTGGTCCAGATCCTATGCCACAGGAGTACTGGTTCCAATCTGATAATCGGAAATAAAAGGAAAGCCCAGCTCCTCATGACAAACAAAGGAGGATGTGCTCAGAGGAGCAGACAAAATGTACCGCAAGAAGGAATTTTCCACCTGCTGCAGTGGGAGGGTGATAGCGAAGCCCCACACCCCTGCCCCGTACATAGCGGCTGTAATGCACTTGGCTTTAAATATTTGCAAAAGTTCCCCTGGCGGCTTCTTCCCCAATTTCTTAGCGAAGGAGGCTAGGGCTGTGGATGCTCTTGTAAATGCAAGCTTTTTAGTGGTTATTGCATGGGACCAGGTGTCGTTCTGATTAAATAAAATGCCCAGATACGAAAAGTTCCTTGTTGTCGCTAACTTTTTGCCATCCAGGAACATTTGCCTTACTCTCTGAATCCTCTTACCACATCTCATGGCAAATGTTTTGGAGACGTTAATACTAAGACCCAGATTTTTCATGAAGTCATTAAAGCTGTCTAGGACCCTCTGCAGACCATTTTGGGTCCGCGCCATTAAGACCGCATCGTCTGCATATAGAAGGGCTGGAATAGGTCGCCCTCCAGCTTGAGGGAAATATCATGTCCTTGCCTGATCAGAGCTTCGCCAAGGATATTTATATACAGATTAAAAAGGAAGGGGGCCAGGACACAACCCTGTCTGACCCCTCTCCTAATGGGGAATGAATCAGTACGCTCCCCTCCTATGCCATAGCGAACACTGGCTGAGGCTCCGTTATACAGTTGTTGCAATAACGCTATAATATTTTGGTCAACCTCCATTACTACCAGGACCTCCCGTATTTGTTGTATATTGCATGAAAAGTATTTTGTAATATGTTTAAAGTTGTGTGTATATATATATATTCACTGAAAAAACCATGGGTTTCACACACGTTATAGTTAGGAATTAGCATTTAAAAAACCTTAGAAATTCAGTGAAAAAAACATAGGTTTCACACACGTTATAGTTAGGAATTAGCATTTAAAAAACCTTAGAAATTCAGTGAAAAAACCATAGGTTTCACACATGTTATAGTTAGCTGGACATTTTACTCGTAAAAAACCAATGAAATTGCCCCGTTATAGTTAGTTCAGCTAACTATAACTCGCGCGCCCGCAATGCACTGCTGATGACGTCACATATTACATCACTCATGACATGGTCAGTGACATCACTCATGACATCACTGATGACATCTCAAATGACATCACTGATGACATCACTGATGACATCATCCAGTGAATGTGGGTTTTTCTGAAAATTAAATATGTTTTATATATGTATATCTCAAGGTCGATGGAAGAATAAATGGGTATATAAGTGTCTAAATGGATGATTTGTTTTTGAAAAATTGATTGTTTAACTGACTGATTAAGTGTATCATAGTGAATACATGGCTTAGTGAGTAATGTTTAAATATGTATATATCTGTATCAGTCTCTCACTTTGTGTATAAGTGGCTGCATGGGTTGGTGAGTAGCTACATGGGTGTCTATATAGGTTATTAGTTGGTTTTTTGAGTATCAGTCTGAGTGTCTGCATGGTTCGGTGGGGGGTATTACGTAGTGCATAGGTGCATGAATGAGTGACTCACTGTTTGTATGTGTTGAACAGAGCATGTGTGCAGGACTGCATGGGTGGATGAGTGTGTGTATGGGTGTGTTAGTGAGTGAATGACTGTCTCAATAGTGTCTTTATGAGTAACTACATATGTTTAAAACTAGTATATGTGACTATTGGTGTATATATGTGAGTATATGCAAGGGTGAGAGATTGGAAGAGTTCCTGTATGAATAAGTATGTGTTTCTATAAGGGATTGTTTAAAAGACTAAGTATGTGTAAGTTTCCGTAGAAGTAAGTATGGTGGTGTGTGTATAACTGTATATGCAAGTAAATGTATGTTTGATTCTTTATTAGCATGAGTGACTATGTGTGTGAGTAACTCTATGGATGAGTGGCATTGTGTAACAGGATGTATAGGTGTATGCGTACATATGATGAGTGAGTACATGTATGAGTGACTGTATTGGACTGTTGGTGAATGAGTGGATGTGTATGTGGATCTTAGAATTACTGAAGAGGTTGTTGTAACTGTTATTGGTATGTCCATTGTTTTGTAAATTTTAGTCTCTATTTTTGAATGTGTGTGTCAAAGGTTATATTAGGGGAAGAGGAGGTCTGCCACTCTATCACAAGGATGATGTCATCAGTGATGTCATTTGAGATGTCATCAGTGATGTCATGAGTGATGTCACTGACCATGTCATGAGTGATGTAATATGTGACGTCATCAGCAGTGCATTGCGGGCGCGCGAGTTATAGTTAGCTGAACTAACTATAACGGGGCAATTTCATTGGTTTTTTACGAGTAAAATGTCCAGCTAACTATAACATGTGTGAAACCTATGGTTTTTTCACTGAATTTCTAAGGTTTTTTAAATGCTAATTCCTAACTATAACGTGTGTGAAACCTATGGTTTTTTCACTGAATTTCTAAGGTTTTTTAAATGCTAATTCCTAACTATAACGTGTGTGAAACCCATGGTTTTTTCAGTGAATTTGCAAGGTTTTTTAAATGCTATTTTTTTTTTTTTCTTCTATTTTTTCTAACATATTTTTAATTTAATTATCTTACCTTTTATAAAGACTATGATTAAATTTTTAAAATTCTTTAATATGTTTTTTTTAATATATTTTTTAAAATAAACATGTAAAATTTCTTTGCAGTACTTTTTTTAAATTTTTTTTAGTACGCGTACCGTAAGCTCACGGTAAGCGTACGGTTTACGCAACGTCCGTAATCTATCTACGCTGCTTGCGTATAGTTACGCACTTTGCGTAGCCGCGCGTACTGCGCGTGGGACGCGTGCGCGCTTACGCCACACGCGCACGTTACGCGGAAGTGTCGGGTAGTGACTGTTATGCGCATGTGCGCAAGCGCGTGTCTTTTTTACGCGCATGCGCACTTTTGCCGTAAGCATACCGTAAGCGTACCGTAAGCGTACGGTAGGTCATGTGATCTTGAAACACAACTTTTGATTGGTTGAAACTACTTTCAGTTCTAGAACTCTCCTACACCACACCCATTCCCCTCATTTCTGCTTGTGATCCCTTGGGAGAAGGAGCTGGTTTGTCTTTGGGATACGATGGCAGAACAGCAGAGCCCTTCTGAGAGTGAGGCTAGCACCAGCAGCACTGTCTTGAGGCAGAGAGCGAGGAAACAAAAGCCCTCTTATGTATGGGATTATTTTACTTTTCCTGAAGGCCAGCAAAAGGTGAATGCACCCTTAGTTACTTGCAGGCTGTGTAAGCGTGTACTTTCTAGAGGTAATCCTGACAGGAAGTATTCCTTTGGGAATCACACCATGAAGAGACACCTCCAGGATGTACACAGAAGGACACATGGTCATCTTTTTGGAGGTAACTCTTCAGAAAGACGAGCCAGTACATCCACAGCAGCTCAGCCTGGACCACCATCTGCAGGGCTGACTCCTTCTTCTGCAGGTCAGGTGAGCCCTTCATTTGTGGGGGGAGAATCTCCTTTTGCTAGCCCTCTGGAAATTAACCCTCGGTTTGCGAGGGTTGATATTCGATGTGCCTCGTGTCATGATCTAATTTGTCATAGGGAGACCAGTGTTTCCCTAGTGGACAACAAAATAGATCAGCACACTTGTCGCTTTGACTAATTTTCCCATGCTTTCTTTCCTCTGTCCCTGCATGAACACAACGGTTCTTTTAAGAGCCAACCTTATCTTTCATCTTTTTTTTACATATGTTTTTAAAAACTTTTTTTTATTTTTTTTTACCGTACGCGTACGGTGCGCGTACTTTTTTTTTTTTTTTTTTAAAAAACACTAAAAATCATTTAGCACATTACATTGTCCTTGAGAGACTACAATTATTATTATTGACTTACCATACTCACTGAAAAAATATTTATTCATTTGTTTTTTTTAAAAATAGTTTTAAAAATGTTTGTACTTTTCGAAAATTTTCTATATCTATCTGGAAAAAAAGAAAAAAGTATTAATATTTTTAAAACATTTTATAATACAGTACACATATTTACATTTTTTTCCCAAAAATATTTTTGCCTTATTTTTGCTGTTTTCAGAATATATTGCATTTCACTATAAATTGTGAAAGCAACTGCATTCATCATTTTACAGCGGGCAAAAAAAAATACCAATCACAAAGATTGTATTAAAAAAGCCCTGATTCTTTTTTTACTTAAACTTAACATTATAGAAATGCATAATATTCTAAAAAAATATCATCTAATACCAATACTTATTTCTTTAAAATACCGTCTGATATGTTTGTTTCAGAAGTATAATCACAATATTATATCTCAAATAACTCCAAAATACATCTGATTTCATTTCCTTTAGACCAAATAGTAATTTGAAATTTTTTTTTGGAATAAATTTCCAACGGTAATCCAATAAAATTCTAAAGTTTAATTTGTCCAGATCTCACCGATTCTCTGTAACATTTTGGTTCACGAAAATTTTTTGAATAATTTATTAAGTCCACAATAGAATTGGTTACTTTTCCGCATGGCCAAATAGTAATTTTTTAAATCATTTTTGAAAAAATTTCCAATGGCAGTCCAATAACATTCCAAAATTTAAAATGTGCAGAAGTTACCGATAATCTCTAAATTATTGGTTTTTCAAAGTTTCATTAAAAATTTAAAAAGTCCACATTACAATTGGTTATCTTTCCATTAGGCCAAATGATAATTTAAAAAATCTTTTTTCTACAAAATTGCAATGGTAATCCAGTAAAATGGTAAAATTATTTTGTCGAGATCTTGCCAAATTTGTCTAAAATTTAGGTTTCAGGAAGATTAGATAGGAATTTGCTAAATCAAAAGGCAAACGTTGTTTGAAAATCAATTGGGAATCATTACACAGTGTCCAGCCTTTTTCACATTTAAGATAAACTGTGTAATGTCCAGAAGTAACAGTAGGTCCATCATGGAAAATTATTGCAACAGTTACAAAAGTTTTTCCTGAAATTGATAATTGCTGTCCTGTAAACTTCTTTATTAAAGTATCCAATTTTGAACCATCAGCTCTACATCGTTGCATCATTAAAATTACATACTGTCCGTATTCCTTTAAAATTAATGTTGAAAACATGTCAGAATTACACTCACCACATTTCATGCTATGATTAGCATCTTTAACTAATTTTGCAAAAGTGACTGTTTTACTCTCTGGCAATGTCAAATAAACAAACCTTTCATTATCAACAATAGAGCCACATATATTATAACAATTATCACAACTATGTTCCCATTTATAAGAGAGACCAAAAAAAATGTCAATGGGAACTCCTTCTTCTTCCACTACCTGAAGAAAATACATCAAAAATTCATGTGCATCTTGCTGTTCATTTTGAGAAAACTGTGTTCGTCCTGAACATACATCTAAAAGTTTTCTAATTTCAGTAGCACTTTCTATTTGAGTTTTATCTTTACTCAGCTTTTGAAAAAGGAGACTCAGCTCTGAACAGAATCTTTTTCCCTGATTTACTATTATCTGCTCTTGCAAACTTTCCAGATAAAATGCAACATTCAGCACTACATTTGCGTAGCAGTTGACACCAGAGCTATTTTCAAAATGACATCCTACAACCTGTTCTTCATTTTCCTTTTTCTTTTTGCTTGCAATTACATCACTCCTCTTTTTTTTCCTCTTCTCTACATCTTCATTACAGATATTCTCATTTTTTCTTTTACGAGAAACTACACGTTTCTCCAACACAGGATACTGACCTAAATGAGGAGCATAGCTTCTTCTTAATCTATTATACTCCTTTACACAGTTTGTATCAGCACTAACTTTTGAATCATCAAAGTCTATCATGAATAAACCTGATAATGTTTTCACTCGTGACAAAGCAACATATGCCATACCTTCTTTGAACACAGTTGAACCAATGTTCACAAATGCACAATCTACAGTCAATCCTTGAGACTTGTGAATAGTTACAGCATATGCTAGAGAAAACGGAAACTGCTTCCTACGTACATATAAGTCTTTCACAAGCATAAAACGTACTGTACAACGACAAATATCTTTAACTTCATCTATCTGATCAAATTTTATTTTTAAACATTCAACTCCTTCTTTTTTCTGGTAATTAATAAAACCCACAACTCTTCCCATCGCTCCATTAACTAAACCTTTTTCAACATCCAAATTTCTCCTTAAAAATACTCTACAGTTCATGCAAACATATAGATTTTTTTCTAATCCAGCTGTTTTGGAGATGTTCTTCTCTAGTGAGTCCAATTTATTTTTCAGTTTGCCTGTTACTGTGACACTAATTCTTCCATCCTCAATTTTGTCCACTGCTTCCAATTTCCTGATCTCTTCCTTTTCCAATTTCAAAAGCTCCTCATTGAATATTGAGCATTCACGTAGAGTTGGCATTAAGCAGATGACACTTTTGTTTTCTGCAATGTTCTTGTATATCTTCTCTGCAACTATTTCTTCCTTTGGAAATAAATTATGTAGCAGCCGACTCTGTAATGTTTTTTTGCCAACTTCTGTGAGTAGTCCAATCCTGATATCTTTCAGAATACTTCCATATTCTTCATCGTTTGCTTGCCTCATATTAGTAGTAAGTTCCTTGTACTCAAAGAAGGACCAAATATTTGTATTTCCGATGCTTCCCAATGACTTCTTCGTGTCTTCATGTGTGACAGTATTAAACACTGGTTGTCCTTTAACTGGAGTAAGTTGCAAAAGATCTCCAAAAACTATGACGTGTTTTCCACCAAATAACATGTCATAGTCTGTCTTCAAAATTTGCTGCATTCTTAAATGCACAAAGGCAAGCATTAAGTTTGATACCATGCTCACCTCATCAATAATGAGAACTTGCATCTTCTTCAATACTCTTGAAACTTCCAAGGATGCTTCTCCAGTTAGCTTGTTGAATTGTATTTTGTTCTCATGCTCCACTGGTAACATTAGCAAACGATGTAAAGTGATTCCTTTTATGTTATATGCTGCTAACCCAGTTGGAGCAGTAACCACACAAGACAAAGTAGAATCCGTTTTCTGCTGTAGGTAGCTTCTGATGACTTTTATTAAGAAACTTTTTCCAGTTCCAGCTTGTCCGCTTACATACATCCTGATTGGATGAAATGATGTGCATGAGCACTCTTTTTTTACATGTAGAAATCCGTGATCAATTTTGTTTTTGATCTCTTCATAAATTTGTTGCTGCTCTTGATTCAGTTGTCTTTCCAAATTTTCTAAGTCTATAAATTCTTCTTGAGCTTGATTCATAGCCGTTTCCACTTCATTCATGGCTATTGATGCTTCATTTTCAATGATTGGTTGTCCTAGGGGATCTTGACTGAGTGTTCCTGAACTTTGGCTGTCCTGAGAACTATCTCTAGCGATTTCTGCTGCAATTGTAGTTTCCTGATCAATTTCTTCATTTAACATTTGCAGATAAGTTGAGAATGTACTGCATTGTATGCTGTCTTTGCAAGCATTAAAAGAATCTTCATAGCTCTGGAATTCTCCCAGTAGTTCATCCTCTGTACGCCATGGTTTAAACAACTGTAAAAGAGCCAAGTAGTAAAATTCTTTCTTGTCAGTAGTGTCGCAACTCAGCTTCCGGTGATTTATCAAACTTCCTTTTGTTTGCTTCACCAAACATCCTTCTTCACCAACGACTTTATATTTTCCATTATTGATGTCTTCTGTGGCTTTCCGTGAATAAATGTAGTTCTGCAGCACTTCATAGAGACACATGTTCTCCAGATGTTGACTTCTCTTGGGATAATATGTGTCCAACATGTTTGTTTTCAAAATATCTGTACTTTCTGGGTCATTCTCGGCCAAATATTCAATTTCTCCTACAGATTTCAGTACCCGATTTCTCATTGCTGCAAGGCCTAAACTTGCCCAAATTATTCTTCTTGACTTCGAGTAGAGACTTGCAGAAGATAACCTATCTGAACATTCGTAGGATCCAATTTCTCGATGCGATAACATCTTCAAACTGAAACTGTACAGCTTCTTACTGACAGTCTTCTCGTGAGAAATCTCTTCCCACATTTCCTTCAATTCTGTTTTTTCTGATTTCGTAATGTAAGACGTTACATATCGTGCAACAGCAATGGAATTGTCAGCTACATACTGTATATCCATGTTAGCGTTCCACATGGATAAAATGACTGGGTTGTAGTCATTTATATTTTTTGATTCTTCTTTTCTTTTAAGGTTGTAGGTATTCTTAGGTGATTTTCTTGTGATAGTATGTCTCACAGCTGACATAAAACTGTTGACTCTTCCATTTGAAAGAACAGGTCTAGGAAATCCAAATCGACATTTAGTGTAGTATTTTTCTTTGCTCTTGTATTTCCGTCGACAGTATTTTCCACACCGATGACTTTGGAAACGTAAAACTTGCTCCTTTAACTTGTTCTCTTCTGTGCTTTTTGGTATAGCACATGTTGCATATTCTTGAATGTAAGATAACACTGCTTCATCAGCATCTGTTCCAAACTTTGGGGCATCCTTGATCCACAACAGCATATGAATATGAGGAGCACCTCTTGCCTGGTACTCTTTTCTCCAAAAGAAATCCACTACTTCTCCAAGGGGTGGATTTTTTTTATTGCAGATGAAGGACATCATAGCCTCAAATCTATGATTGAAATATCTGCAAACATTAACCGGATCCAATGAGCACAGTTCTCCTGCTGTCTTGTATTCGATGTTTTTAATGTTTGAATTGGCCTCTCGTAGAAAATCCAGTAAATCATCCCAAGCGTACTCGGCACAGCTTAGGGTAAGGAACCATGTTGGTGTTCCTAAATTCCGTAACATGCATTTTAGTTCACCATGGCGTCGGTACCAATATTCATTTGTCCCACGCTGACAAGCCATCAGATTGATCAGTTGTGTTTCCAAATGATCATCTCGGTGCTGCACTTTCTCCATAAAATCCTTAGCAGACACATTTTGTAAATGTACTCCACTTTTTAAAATGTGATTTACTGCATAAGACAGTGCAGACAAGTCGCTTTCAAATAAAAGATGGAACAAATAAGGAATACTTTGTCGAAATCTGGGATCTTCAGCATATAGTCTTGTAGTCCGATACTCAGAAGCTGGAATCTGTTCTGGACGTTCATCGTATCATCCTCCTTTTCCTTTAGGAAACAGCTGGGGAAAACATCGAGCTTCCAAGCTCTCCTCCCATACACTCACAGGAGTTCCTTTTGCTTTCTTCATCTGAAAGAGATCAATATTGTCTCCCATAACTTCTTTCGAATGAAGAGGATGTATGCTAAAATGTTCATAAATTTCTTCTTCCTTTGACTTGTCCACTTTTTCAATTTGTCCAGTTGGTATTTCTGTGTCTTCTTGTAAATCTTCTTCTTCTTCTTCTTCTTCTATATAAATTGATTCATACCATTTGTTATTTTTTTTCAAATACAAATTTGCTCTTTGTACTTTCCGCACATCTACCAGCTCCTGCCAAATCTTCTTATTCTTTGTAGGTACACCATTAACCAGAATAATTAATGGTTCAGTTTCCAAAGTATCCGCATCAATAGTTTCCATATTTTTTTTCAAATCCAAGGGCAAATACACCACTCTACCTTTTAAACCTCTCAGTAAACCTGAAGGAGGTAATTTACCAGTTTTGGGCTCCATACGTACTATGGTCTGGAAAGGATGAACACATTGAATGAGTATAGACTCATATGTATTTAATTCAGAAAGTTCAGCAGGAATAGCATCCAATTCTAAATTATTATGTACAGCTCTGGTCGGCATTCTATTTTCCTCTAACTTGTTGTAACAGTATTTACAAATACGCTGATCTTCACCCAATTCAAAACAATTTTCTAGAAATATATATGTGGCAAAATCCTTCCACTTATAATTATCTTCATTTTCATTCTTTCTGTAGAGATCAACATTCCTAGTTTGTTTTCTATAATGAGTTCTGCGGCAACAAATACAAGTAAAATTTGGTCTTTCATTAGAGACTATTGCAAATGTTGTTATGTGATCATTAAATGTCTTACTTACAGAAGGTTCTACATTCTCTTCCACTTCTTCCTCATTTACTGTGTCCTTCTCTGCACTGTTTTGTTCAGGACCAAAGTAACAAAACTGAATTTCATCAACAACCTTCTCTACATCTGATACCGTTCCTCGGAACAGAGCCCTATTCAATTCATTTAACTTTATTGCTGGACTTTTGGCAAAATACAACCGTCTCACAAACTTTCTCATTTCAGTATGATGAACAGCCAGCATCCTAAAATGATGGAAAACACTATTGCACACTTTTCTAGATAGACAAGCCAGAGAATGACCCTGCAAACCAGTATTCTCTCTCACTCTGCATGGATCCAGACTTTGAAGCACCTTAATCTTCTGTTTTATACTTTTTTTACTATATTCTCTTAGAAACTCTCGAAATTTGTCAATAGATTCCTGACGCACAGTGCAAATACTACTACAATTCCAAGTGTACACTGGGGCTTTAGGACGTCTCCCCATTGCCTCATCTGCCATCACTTGTACCTCATCTCTTGGAACCATTATCTCCTTCTCCATTATGCAACCATTTGTTACTTCATATGAACGACCTCTGGTGTCAACTGCATGCAGCAAACTATTACTTTGAAAATAGCTCTCTTCATTAAAAAAAGGTTCACTACTTGAACTATGCATCCACTTTCCTAAAAACACTTTACAAAAGTTTGTTCTGTGCACTACTCTTTTCCTTTTGCTTTATGATTTCAGTACATTAACCATTTTATCTAATGTACGCATCCTATTCAAAATTAATATGAATAGTTTCCTTTTTAATTCTAATGCCTTTGCTGCAATGGCTTCAATTTCTTTTTTTCTCTTGTAATATTTTGCCTTTTGCTTATATTTCTTCACATCCTTTATCAAATTGGACATAACTCTTCTCTGAAACATTTTTCTACGTATCTCTTTAAACGCTGTTTTTCTGTTTATGTAAATCTTTTCAGTTGCAGAAGGTATATTTGCATTAACTAAATTCTCAATTTTTTCCTGTTCTGTTCGTTTCGTAACATTCTTTCCAGTACAGACATTTTGTACATTTTTCCTTGTTTTGAATATATTTTTAAGAAATTGTTTTTTCTGCTTACCAGAAGATTTTTTCTTTTTCCCAACATGAGCATCTTCTACTAACTTTGGTCCTCCAGTTGTCTTCAAATATAGTTTTTTTTTTAGCGTTTTTTGAACTCTGGATTTTGTAGGCATCTTAAATTTTGTTCACTGCTCTTCAGCAATACCTGAAAAAAACTAAAAAAAAATTCCTTTATTGTATTTAAATATATTACTACATTTCATTTCACAATAGTCACAAAACGAAATTTCTTTGCCAATTTGAATGAACACTAACTGCTCTTTTTTTTGGGCAAGTGAAAATCACTTTTACAAACTGTCACATTATGAAACCACTTTTCAGATTTTTTAAAAAGCCCATGTCCAGACTGCTACACTACAGCAAGGGCAACCAGCCTTAGTGATGCTGAATGTATTTGCATTACAGACTGAAACCTGAAAACCCCACTCGCTTGTAAATACTGTGCATGACTATACATGGCAAGCACATGGGTGTGTGCTAAGACTCTGCTTCTTCCCCCAAAAATTCGCTCCCCCTTTCCATCTAATGCAACTGTGAAATCACCAGAGCAATACGCAATAAATCTCTGCCTATAATTCCTCTCTGCACACAGAGTCATGTTTTCACATTAGTCCCAAAACGAAATTTCTTTGCCAATTTGAAAGCACACTTACTGCTCTTTTTTTTTTTCGGGGCAAGTGAAAATCACTTTTACAGACTGACACATTATGAAACCACTTTTTTTGATTTATTTAAATGCACATGTCCAAACTGTTTTTTCAGACCACCACCATGTGTATTCTCGGTGACTGCCTACACTCCAGCAAGGGCAACCAGCCTTAGTGATGCTGAATGTATTTGCATTACAGACTGAAACCTGAAAACCCCACTCGCTTGTAAATACTGTGCATGACTATACATGGCAAGCACATGGGTGTGTGCTAAGAGTCTGCTTCTTCCCCCAAAAATTCGCTCCCCCTTTCCATCTAATGCAACTGTGAAATCGCCAGAGCAATACGCAATAAATCTCTGCCTATAATTCCTCTCTGCACACAGAGTCATGTTTTCACATTAGTCCCAAAACGAAATTTCTTTGCCAATTTGAAAGCACACTTACTGCTCTTTTTTTTTTCGGGGCAAGTGAAAATCACTTTTACAGACTGACATATTATGAAACCACTTTTTTTGATTTATTTAAATGCACATGTCCAAACTGTTTTTTCAGACCACCACCATGTGTATTCTCGGTGACTGCCTACACTCCAGCAAGGGCAACCAGCCTTAGTGATGCTGAATGTATTTGCATTACAGACTGAAACCTGAAAACCCCACTCGCTTGTAAATACTGTGCATGACTATACATGGCAAGCACATGGGTGTGTGCTAAGACTCTGCTTCTTCCCCCAAAAAATCGCTCCCCCTTTCCATCTAATGCAACTGTGAAATCACCAGAGCAATACGCAATAAATCTCTGCCTATAATTCCTCTCTGCACACAGAGTCATGTTTTCACATTAGTCCCAAAACGAAATTTCTTTGCCAATTTGAAAGCACACTTACTGCTCTTTTTTTTTTCGGGGCAAGTGAAAATCACTTTTACAGACTGACACATTATGAAACCACTTTTTTTGATTTATTTAAATGCACATGTCCAAACTGTTTTTTCAGACCACCACCATGTGTATTCTCGGTGACTGCCTACACTCCAGCAAGGGCAACCAGCCTTAGTGATGCTGAATGTATTTGCATTACAGACTGAAACCTGAAAACCCCACTCGCTTGTAAATACTGTTCATGACTATACATGGCAAGCACATGGGTGTGTGCTAAGACTCTGCTTCTTCCCCCAAAAATTCGCTCCCCCTTTCCATCTAATGCAACTGTGAAATCACCAGAGCAATACGCAATAAATCTCTGCCTATAATTCCTCTCTGCACACAGAGTCATGTTTTCACATTAGTCCCAAAACGAAATTTCTTTGCCAATTTGAAAGCACACTTACTGCTCTTTTTTTTTTCGGGGCAAGTGAAGATCACTTTTACAGACTGACACATTATGAAACCACTTTTTTTTGATTTATTTAAATGCACATGTCCAAACTGTTTTTTCAGACCACCACCATGTGTATTCTCGGTGACTGCCTACAATCCAGCAAGGGCAACCAGCCTTAGTGATGCTGAATGTATTTGCATTACAGACTGAAACCTGAAAACCCCACTCGCTTGTAAATACTGTGCATGACTATACATGGCAAGCACATGGGTGTGTGCTAAGACTCTGCTTCTTCCCCCAAAAATTCGCTCCCCCTTTCCATCTAATGCAACTGTGAAATCACCAGAGCAATACGCAATAAATCTCTGCCTATAATTCCTCTCTGCACACAGAGTCATGTTTTCACATTAGTCCCAAAACGAAATTTCTTTGCCAATTTGAAAGCACACTTACTGCTCTTTTTTTTTTCGGGGCAAGTGAAAATCACTTTTACAGACTGACACATTATGAAACCACTTTTTTTGATTTATTTAAATGCACATGTCCAAACTGTTTTTTCAGACCACCACCATGTGTATTCTCGGTGACTGCCTACACTCCAGCAAGGGCAACCAGCCTTAGTGATGCTGAATGTATTTGCATTACAGACTGAAACCTGAAAACCCCACTCGCTTGTAAATACTGTTCATGACTATACATGGCAAGCACATGGGTGTGTGCTAAGACTCTGCTTCTTCCCCCAAAAATTCGCTCCCCCTTTCCATCTAATGCAACTGTGAAATCACCAGAGCAATACGCAATAAATCTCTGCCTATAATTCCTCTCTGCACACAGAGTCATGTTTTCACATTAGTCCCAAAACGAAATTTCTTTGCCAATTTGAAAGCACACTTACTGCTCTTTTTTTTCGGGGCAAGTGAAAATCACTTTTACAGACTGACACATTATGAAACCACTTTTTTTGATTTATTTAAATGCACATGTCCAAACTGTTTTTTCAGACCACCACCATGTGTATTCTCGGTGACTGCCTACACTCCAGCAAGGGCAACCAGCCTTAGTGATGCTGAATGTATTTGCATTACAGACTGAAACCTGAAAACCCCACTCGCTTGTAAATACTGTGCATGACTATACATGGCAAGCACATGGGTGTGTGCTAAGACTCTGCTTCTTCCCCCAAAAATTCGCTCCCCCTTTCCATCTAATGCAACTGTGAAATCACCAGAGCAATACGCAATAAATCTCTGCCTATAATTCCTCTCTGCACACAGAGTCAGGTTTTCACATTAGTCCCAAAACGAAATTTCTTTGCCAATTTGAAAGCACACTTACTGCTCTTTTTTTTTTCGGGGCAAGTGAAAATCACTTTTACAGACCGACACATTATGAAACCACTTTTTTTGATTTATTTAAATGCACATGTCCAAACTGTTTTTTCAGACCACCACCATGTGTATTCTCGGTGACTGCCTACACTCCAGCAAGGGCAACCAGCCTTAGTGATGCTGAATGTATTTGCATTACAGACTGAAACCTGAAAACCCCACTCGCTTGTAAATACTGTGCATGACTATACATGGCAAGCACATGGGTGTGTGCTAAGAGTCTGCTTCTTCCCCCAAAAATTCGCTCCCCCTTTCCATCTAATGCAACTGTGAAATCGCCAGAGCAATACGCAATAAATCTCTGCCTATAATTCCTCTCTGCACACAGAGTCATGTTTTCACATTAGTCCCAAAACGAAATTTCTTTGCCAATTTGAAAGCACACTTACTGCTCTTTTTTTTTTCGGGGCAAGTGAAAATCACTTTTACAGACTGACATATTATGAAACCACTTTTTTTGATTTATTTAAATGCACATGTCCAAACTGTTTTTTCAGACCACCACCATGTGTATTCTCGGTGACTGCCTACACTCCAGCAAGGGCAACCAGCCTTAGTGATGCTGAATGTATTTGCATTACAGACTGAAACCTGAAAACCCCACTCGCTTGTAAATACTGTGCATGACTATACATGGCAAGCACATGGGTGTGTGCTAAGACTCTGCTTCTTCCCCCAAAAAATCGCTCCCCCTTTCCATCTAATGCAACTGTGAAATCACCAGAGCAATACGCAATAAATCTCTGCCTATAATTCCTCTCTGCACACAGAGTCAGGTTTTCACATTAGTCCCAAAACGAAATTTCTTTGCCAATTTGAAAGCACACTTACTGCTCTTTTTTTTTTCGGGGCAAGTGAAAATCACTTTTACAGACCGACACATTATGAAACCACTTTTTTTGATTTATTTAAATGCACATGTCCAAACTGTTTTTTCAGACCACCACCATGTGTATTCTCGGTGACTGCCTACACTCCAGCAAGGGCAACCAGCCTTAGTGATGCTGAATGTATTTGCATTACTGAGTCCAACCTCAAACCCTTAAACTATTCTTTTTTTTTCCAGTACACCTTAATTTATTGTGAAAACATACTCCATATTATTTTACATGTTCCTCACATTTAAATTTCTCCCAAAACAGAAAATGATAAACGCAACTACAACAAAAACAATTTCCATTTCTATTATTCATTTCTTAAGTTACCACATACATCCCCTCTCAAACTGTAAACTCACCTTTAAAATTAGTTAGTTGTGAAAGAAATGTGACACTCAAACAGCAGATTATCAGAGCCAGGATCTCTGTTGTGTTCACCTCTCTCCTCTCAGCAGAACCAGATAATGGCAAACTTTCCCTCTATTTTTCCACACATATACATGTAAGTTTCAAATCTCAGTGCTTCCCCCTTTTTTTCAAATGTAATCACACATTTCTATTGGTTGAAAACCAACCCTTTTCCAAAAGTACCCTTCCCCCAACTTGACTTCTGCCTAGTACCCTTCCCCCAACTTGACTTCTGCCTGCTACCATAGCAACAGCTCATGGAACACTGCTGTGTTGAGTTAGGTCAGAAGTTCGCCAAACAATGTTTCAATTCCACAGAGCAAGAGTGCTTGACTTTTCAAACCTAACAGCAAATCCATAGTACTGTTCTTTGGTTACACATTTTTTTGTACCAATACAAAACATGCTTCTATTAATTTAGACATACAGCCTAGTTTTTATTCTAGAATGGTATGAAACAGCCAATCAGTTCTTTTTGTTTTGAAAAAAATATGTATGCCTCCATTTCCAAACTGTCTTTCTTTTCATATTGCCATTCTACGGAAAGACACCTCCTGAGTGCATCCAGTTCTCCTTTGAAGATGTTCACAGTGTGGATTGTAGGGCACAGCTATGTCTTCTGGAGTGAAAAGTTTGCAGAGAAAACAGATATGGTGAGAGACCTTGCTTTGCCAAATGTAGACATTAAATGGATTGGTCAAAGAGGGTTAAAGTGGCACCAATTGATGCCATTGGTGAAATCCTTCATGCAAATCCAACACCCTGACCTCATAATAGTGCACTGTGGTGGCAATGACCTAGGCACTTTGACTGGGGTAGGTCTGGAAATGCTTATGAAGGACACCTTTGCACAACTGTTTACACTTTTCCCTAAAACTGCCTTTGTGTTTTCCAACATATGCCAAAGGCAAAAATGGAACTGGTCCAATCATTTCTGTCCACAGATTGACAAAGCAAGAAAGCACGTCAACAAATCTGTTTCTGCTTTCCTCCGTGACTATGGTATGGGTGCCATTTACCACAACAACTTGCGTTATGACATGCAAGACATTTATAGAGGAGATGGTGTGCACTTCAATGATGAAGGGAACAGAGTCTTCCTCTTGAACCTTAGACTCTGCATCGGTACTTACTTGTAGGTACCACTAAAAAAATGACTTCATAAACACAACAGCTCTTTTTAGAGCTCCCTAATATCTAAACTCTTAAATCTGCTTTTCATTTATTTATTTTTATTTTTTTTACCGTACGCTTACCGTAAGCTTACCGTACGCGTACCCCGTGATTTTTTTAAAAATCAATAAATGTTTTTTTTGTACTTTTCTGTCCTTCTTTGACCCCCTTACAAATGTTACGGGGTCTGTAACTCTCCTCATTGCCCCCTTTCCTTGTTTTCACTCTTTTTTTTCAGAGTGAAATACACAAAATGGCGGCCGCCGCTTCCTGGTTTCGGCCGATTCCAATGTTTACTAAGATCTAAGAGCCAATCAGAATCGCGCTTGCGCACGCCACCGTACGCTTACCGTAAGCGTACGGTAAGCGTACCGTAAGCGGGCTCAGATATATATATTGATTTAAAGGCTATTTTCTCAGAATCTACTGAACAGATTTACACCAAACCTACAAAAGGCACTTCCTTGACCTAGGGACTACCTCTCTGCCAAATTTCGAGTAATTCTGTTCAGCCGTTCGGGCTGTAGCTCGTTCTAAAGGTCCTATGGAAAAATGCATGGGAAAAACGCGTTTTGGGACCCCCCTTTTATCTCAGCCCCCGCTTGACGGATCCCCCCGAGACTTTCAGGGTAGGAGCGGAGCGTAGCGCCCCACCTATTTTGAGAAATTCGCGAGGATTCATCGACCGGCGCCAAAGTTATTCAAAATAGAATGTTGAGGTTTTCCTATGGAAAAGGGGTCCTAACTATAACTACCTACTGGCGACCGCCAGTAGGTAATATATTATTACCTACTGGCGAATTACTCGAAATTTGGCAGAGAGGTAGTCCCTAGGTCAAGGAAGTGCCTTTTGTAGGTTTGGTGTAAATCTGTTCAGTAGATTCTGAGAAAATAGCCTTTAAATCAATATATATATTTGAGCCCGCTTACGGTACGCTTACCGTACGCTTACGGTAAGCGTACGGTGGCGTGCGCAAGCGCGATTCTGATTGGCTCTTAGATCTTAGTAAACATTGGAATCGGCCGAAACCAGGAAGCGGCGGCCGCCATTTTGTGTATTTCACTCTGAAAAAAAAGAGTGAAAACAAGGAAAGGGGGCAATGAGGAGAGTTACAGACCCCGTAACATTTGTAAGGGGGTCAAAGAAGGACAGAAAAGTACAAAAAAAACATTTATTGATTTTTAAAAAAATCACGGGGTACGCGTACGGTAAGCTTACGGTAAGCGTACGGTAAAAAAAATAAAAAAAAATAAATGAAAAGCAGATTTAAGAGTTTAGATATTAGGGAGCTCTAAAAAGAGCTGTTGTGTTTATGAAGTCATTTTTTTAGTGGTACCTACAAGTAAGTACCGATGCAGAGTCTAAGGTTCAAGAGGAAGACTCTGTTCCCTTCATCATTGAAGTGCACACCATCTCCTCTATAAATGTCTTGCATGTCATAACGCAAGTTGTTGTGGTAAATGGCACCCATACCATAGTCACGGAGGAAAGCAGAAACAGATTTGTTGACGTGCTTTCTTGCTTTGTCAATCTGTGGACAGAAATGATTGGACCAGTTCCATTTTTGCCTTTGGCATATGTTGGAAAACACAAAGGCAGTTTTAGGGAAAAGTGTAAACAGTTGTGCAAAGGTGTCCTTCATAAGCATTTCCAGACCTACCCCAGTCAAAGTGCCTAGGTCATTGCCACCACAGTGCACTATTATGAGGTCAGGGTGTTGGATTTGCATGAAGGATTTCACCAATGGCATCAATTGGTGCCACTTTAACCCTCTTTGACCAATCCATTTAATGTCTACATTTGGCAAAGCAAGGTCTCTCACCATATCTGTATTCTCTGCAAACTTTTCACTCCAGAAGACATAGCTGTGCCCTACAATCCACACTGTGAACATCTTCAAAGGAGAACTGGATGCACTCAGGAGGTGTCTTTCCGTAGAATGGCAATATGAAAAGAAAGACAGTTTGGAAATGGAGGCATACATATTTTTTTCAAAACAAAAAGAACTGATTGGCTGTTTCATACCATTCTAGAATAAAAACTAGGCTGTATGTGTAAATTAATAGAAGCATGTTTTGTATTGGTACAAAAAAATGTGTAACCAAAGAACAGTACTATGGATTTGCTGTTAGGTTTGAAAAGTCAAGCACTCTTGCTCTGTGGAATTGAAACATTGTTTGGCGAACTTCTGACCTAACTCAACACAGCAGTGTTCCATGAGCTGTTGCTATGGTAGCAGGCAGAAGTCAAGTTGGGGGAAGGGTACTAGGCAGAAGTCAAGTTGGGGGAAGGGTACTTTTGGAAAAGGGTTGGTTTTCAACCAATAGAAATGTGTGATTACATTTGAAAAAAAGGGGGAAGCACTGAGATTTGAAACTTACATGTATATGTGTGGAAAAATAGAGGGAAAGTTTGCCATTATCTGGTTCTGCTGAGAGGAGAGAGGTGAACACAACAGAGATCCTGGCTCTGATAATCTGCTGTTTGAGTGTCACATTTCTTTCACAACTAACTAATTTTAAAGGTGAGTTTACAGTTTGAGAGGGGATGTATGTGGTAACTTAAGAAATGAATAATAGAAATGGAAATTGTTTTTGTTGTAGTTGCGTTTATCATTTTCTGTTTTGGGAGAAATTTAAATGTGAGGAACATGTAAAATAATATGGAGTATGTTTTCACAATAAATTAAGGTGTACTGGAAAAAAAAAGAATAGTTTAAGGGTTTGAGGTTGGACTCAGTAATGCAAATACATTCAGCATCACTAAGGCCGGTTGCCCTTGCTGTAGTGTAGCAGTCTGGACATGGGCTTTTTAAAAAATCTGAAAAGTGGTTTCATAATGTGACAGTTTGTAAAAGTGATTTTCACTTGCCCAAAAAAAAGAGCAGTTAGTGTGCATTCAAATTGGCAAAGAAATTTCGTTTTGTGACTATTGTGAAAAGAAATGTAGTAATATATTTAAATACAATAAAGGAATTTTTTTTTAGTTTTTTTCAGGTATTGCTGAAGAGCAGTGAACAAAATTTAAGATGCCTACAAAATCCAGAGTTCAAAAAACGCTAAAAAAAAAACTATATTTGAAGACAACTGGAGGACCAAAGTTAGTAGAAGATGCTCATGTTGGGAAAAAGAAAAAATCTTCTGGTAAGCAGAAAAAACAATTTCTTAAAAATATATTCAAAACAAGGAAAAATGTATAAAATGTCTGTACTGGAAAGAATGTTACGAAACGAACAGAACAGGAAAAAATTGAGAATTTAGTTAATGCAAATATACCTTCTGCAACTGAAAAGATTTACATAAACAGAAAAACAGCGTTTAAAGAGATACGTAGAAAAATGTTTCAGAGAAGAGTTATGTCCAATTTGATAAAGGATGTGAAGAAATATAAGCAAAAGGCAAAATATTACAAGAGAAAAAAAGAAATTGAAGCCATTGCAGCAAAGGCATTAGAATTAAAAAGGAAACTATTCATATTAATTTTGAATAGGATGCGTACATTAGATAAAATGGTTAATGTACTGAAATCACAAAGCAAAAGGAAAAGAGTAGTGAACAGAACAAACTTTTGTAAAGTGTTTTTAGGAAAGTGGATGCATAGTTCAAGTAGTGAACCTTTTTTTAATGAAGAGAGCTATTTTCAAAGTAATAGTTTGCTGCATGCAGTTGACACCAGAGGTCGTTCATACGAAGTAACAAATGGTTGCATAATGGAGAAGGAGATAATGGTTCCAAGAGATGAGGTACAAGTGATGGCAGATGAGGCAATGGGGAGACGTCCTAAAGCCCCAGTGTACACTTGGAATTGTAGTAGTATTTGCACTGTGCGTCAGGAATCTATTGACAAATTTCGAGAGTTTCTAAGAGAATATAGTAAAAAAAGTATAAAACAGAAGATTAAGGTGCTTCAAAGTCTGGATCCATGCAGAGTGAGAGAGAATACTGGTTTGCAGGGTCATTCTCTGGCTTGTCTATCTAGAAAAGTGTGCAATAGTGTTTTCCATCATTTTAGGATGCTGGCTGTTCATCATACTGAAATGAGAAAGTTTGTGAGACGGTTGTATTTTGCCAAAAGTCCAGCAATAAAGTTAAATGAATTGAATAGGGCTCTGTTCCGAGGAACGGTATCAGATGTAGAGAAGGTTGTTGATGAAATTCAGTTTTGTTACTTTGGTCCTGAACAAAACAGTGCAGAGAAGGACACAGTAAATGAGGAAGAAGTGGAAGAGAATGTAGAACCTTCTGTAAGTAAGACATTTAATGATCACATAACAACATTTGCAATAGTCTCTAATGAAAGACCAAATTTTACTTGTATTTGTTGCCGCAGAACTCATTATAGAAAACAAACTAGGAATGTTGATCTCTACAGAAAGAATGAAAATGAAGATAATTATAAGTGGAAGGATTTTGCCACATATATATTTCTAGAAAATTGTTTTGAATTGGGTGAAGATCAGCGTATTTGTAAATACTGTTACAACAAGTTAGAGGAAAATAGAATGCCGACCAGAGCTGTACATAATAATTTAGAATTGGATGCTATTCCTGCTGAACTTTCTGAATTAAATACATATGAGTCTATACTCATTCAATGTGTTCATCCGTTCCAGACCATAGTACGTATGGAGCCCAAAACTGGTAAATTACCTCCTTCAGATTTACTGAGAGGTTTAAAAGGTAGAGTGGTGTATTTGCCCTTGGATTTGAAAAAAAATATGGAAACTATTGATGCGGATACTTTGGAAACTGAACCATTAATTATTCTGGTTAATGGTGTACCTACAAAGAATAAGAAGATTTGGCAGGAGCTGGTAGATGTGTGGAAAGTACAAAGAGCAAATTTGTATTTGAAAAAAAATAACAAATGGTATGAATCAATTTATATAGAAGAAGAAGAAGAAGAAGAAGAAGATTTACAAGAAGACACAGAAATACCAACTGGACAAATTGAAAAAGTGGACAAGTCAAAGGAAGAAGAAATTTATGAACATTTTAGCATACATCCTCTTCATTCGAAAGAAGTTATGGGAGACAATATTGATCTCTTTCAGATGAAGAAAGCAAAAGGAACTCCTGTGAGTGTATGGGAGGAGAGCTTGGAAGCTCGATGTTTTCCCCAGCTGTTTCCTAAAGGAAAAGGAGGACGATACGATGAACGTCCAGAACAGATTCCAGCTTCTGAGTATCGGACTACAAGACTATATGCTGTAGATCCCAGATTTCGACAAAGTATTCCTTATTTGTTCCATCTTTTATTTGAAAGCGACTTGTCTGCACTGTCTTATGCAGTAAATCACATTTTAAAAAGTGGAGTACATTTACAAAATGTGTCTGCTAAGGATTTTATGGAGAAAGTGCAGCACCGAGATGATCATTTGGAAACACATCTGATGGCTTGTCAGCGTGGAACAAATGAATATTGGTACCGACGCCATGGTGAACTAAAATGCATGTTACGGAATTTAGGAACACCAACATGGTTCCTTACCCTAAGCTGTGCCGAGTACGCTTGGGACGATTTACTGGATTTTCTACGAGAGGCCAATTCAAACATTAAAAACATCGAATACAAGACAGCAGGAGAACTGTGCTCATTGGATCCGGTTAATGTTTGCAGATATTTCAATCATAGATTTGAGGCTATGATGTCCTTCATCTGCAATAAAAAAAATCCACCCCTTGGAGAAGTAGTGGATTTCTTTTGGAGAAAAGAGTACCAGGCAAGAGGTGCTCCTCATATTCATATGCTGTTGTGGATCAAGGATGCCCCAAAGTTTGGAACAGATGCTGATGAAGCAGTGTTATCTTACACTCAAGAATATGCAACATGTGCTATACCAAAAAGCACAGAAGAGAACAAGTTAAAGGAGCAAGTTTTACGTTTCCAAAGTCATCGGTGTGGAAAATACTGTCGACGGAAATACAAGAGCAAAGAAAAATACTACACTAAATGTCGATTTGGATTTCCTAGACCTGTTCTTTCAAATGGAAGAGTCAACAGTTTTATGTCAGCTGTGAGACATACTATCACAAGAAAATCACCTAAGAATACCTACAACCTTAAAAGAAAAGAAGAATCAAAAAATATAAATGACTACAACCCAGTCATTTTATCCATGTGGAACGCTAACATGGATATACAGTATGTAGCTGACAATTCCATTGCTGTTGCACGATATGTAACGTCTTACATTACGAAATCAGAAAAAACAGAATTGAAGGAAATGTGGGAAGAGATTTCTCACGAGAAGACTGTCAGTAAGAAGCTGTACAGTTTCAGTTTGAAGATGTTATCGCATCGAGAAATTGGATCCTATGAATGTTCAGATAGGTTATCTTCTGCAAGTCTCTACTCGAAGTCAAGAAGAATAATTTGGGCAAGTTTAGGCCTTGCAGCAATGAGAAATCGGGTACTGAAATCTGTAGGAGAAATTGAATATTTGGCCGAGAATGACCCAGAAAGTACAGATATTTTGAAAACAAACATGTTGGACACATATTATCCCAAGAGAAGTCAACATCTGGAGAACATGTGTCTCTATGAAGTGCTGCAGAACTACATTTATTCACGGAAAGCCACAGAAGACATCAATAATGGAAAATATAAAGTCGTTGGTGAAGAAGGATGTTTGGTGAAGCAAACAAAAGGAAGTTTGATAAATCACCGGAAGCTGAGTTGCGACACTACTGACAAGAAAGAATTTTACTACTTGGCTCTTTTACAGTTGTTTAAACCATGGCGTACAGAGGATGAACTACTGGGAGAATTCCAGAGCTATGAAGATTCTTTTAATGCTTGCAAAGACAGCATACAATGCAGTACATTCTCAACTTATCTGCAAATGTTAAATGAAGAAATTGATCAGGAAACTACAATTGCAGCAGAAATCGCTAGAGATAGTTCTCAGGACAGCCAAAGTTCAGGAACACTCAGTCAAGATCCCCTAGGACAACCAATCATTGAAAATGAAGCATCAATAGCCATGAATGAAGTGGAAACGGCTATGAATCAAGCTCAAGAAGAATTTATAGACTTAGAAAATTTGGAAAGACAACTGAATCAAGAGCAGCAACAAATTTATGAAGAGATCAAAAACAAAATTGATCACGGATTTCTACATGTAAAAAAAGAGTGCTCATGCACATCATTTCATCCAATCAGGATGTATGTAAGCGGACAAGCTGGAACTGGAAAAAGTTTCTTAATAAAAGTCATCAGAAGCTACCTACAGCAGAAAACGGATTCTACTTTGTCTTGTGTGGTTACTGCTCCAACTGGGTTAGCAGCATATAACATAAAAGGAATCACTTTACATCGTTTGCTAATGTTACCAGTGGAGCATGAGAACAAAATACAATTCAACAAGCTAACTGGAGAAGCATCCTTGGAAGTTTCAAGAGTATTGAAGAAGATGCAAGTTCTCATTATTGATGAGGTGAGCATGGTATCAAACTTAATGCTTGCCTTTGTGCATTTAAGAATGCAGCAAATTTTGAAGACAGACTATGACATGTTATTTGGTGGAAAACACGTCATAGTTTTTGGAGATCTTTTGCAACTTACTCCAGTTAAAGGACAACCAGTGTTTAATACTGTCACACATGAAGACACGAAGAAGTCATTGGGAAGCATCGGAAATACAAATATTTGGTCCTTCTTTGAGTACAAGGAACTTACTACTAATATGAGGCAAGCAAACGATGAAGAATATGGAAGTATTCTGAAAGATATCAGGATTGGACTACTCACAGAAGTTGGCAAAAAAACATTACAGAGTCGGCTGCTACATAATTTATTTCCAAAGGAAGAAATAGTTGCAGAGAAGATATACAAGAACATTGCAGAAAACAAAAGTGTCATCTGCTTAATGCCAACTCTACGTGAATGCTCAATATTCAATGAGGAGCTTTTGAAATTGGAAAAGGAAGAGATCAGGAAATTGGAAGCAGTGGACAAAATTGAGGATGGAAGAATTAGTGTCACAGTAACAGGCAAACTGAAAAATAAATTGGACTCACTAGAGAAGAACATCTCCAAAACAGCTGGATTAGAAAAAAATCTATATGTTTGCATGAACTGTAGAGTATTTTTAAGGAGAAATTTGGATGTTGAAAAAGGTTTAGTTAATGGAGCGATGGGAAGAGTTGTGGGTTTTATTAATTACCAGAAAAAAGAAGGAGTTGAATGTTTAAAAATAAAATTTGATCAGATAGATGAAGTTAAAGATATTTGTCGTTGTACAGTACGTTTTATGCTTGTGAAAGACTTATATGTACGTAGGAAGCAGTTTCCGTTTTCTCTAGCATATGCTGTAACTATTCACAAGTCTCAAGGATTGACTGTAGATTGTGCATTTGTGAACATTGGTTCAACTGTGTTCAAAGGTATGGCATATGTTGCTTTGTCACGAGTGAAAACATTATCAGGTTTATTCATGATAGACTTTGATGATTCAAAAGTTAGTGCTGATACAAACTGTGTAAAGGAGTATAATAGATTAAGAAGAAGCTATGCTCCTCATTTAGGTCAGTATCCTGTGTTGGAGAAACGTGTAGTTTCTCGTAAAAGAAAAAATGAGAATATCTGTAATGAAGATGTAGAGAAGAGGAAAAAAAAGAGGAGTGATGTAATTGCAAGCAAAAAGAAAAAGGAAAATGAAGAACAGGTTGTAGGATGTCATTTTGAAAATAGCTCTGGTGTCAACTGCTACGCAAATGTAGTGCTGAATGTTGCATTTTATCTGGAAAGTTTGCAAGAGCAGATAATAGTAAATCAGGGAAAAAGATTCTGTTCAGAGCTGAGTCTCCTTTTTCAAAAGCTGAGTAAAGATAAAACTCAAATAGAAAGTGCTACTGAAATTAGAAAACTTTTAGATGTATGTTCAGGACGAACACAGTTTTCTCAAAATGAACAGCAAGATGCACATGAATTTTTGATGTATTTTCTTCAGGTAGTGGAAGAAGAAGGAGTTCCCATTGACATTTTTTTTGGTCTCTCTTATAAATGGGAACATAGTTGTGATAATTGTTATAATATATGTGGCTCTATTGTTGATAATGAAAGGTTTATTTATTTGACATTGCCAGAGAGTAAAACAGTCACTTTTGCAAAATTAGTTAAAGATGCTAATCATAGCATGAAATGTGGTGAGTGTAATTCTGACATGTTTTCAACATTAATTTTAAAGGAATACGGACAGTATGTAATTTTAATGATGCAACGATGTAGAGCTGATGGTTCAAAATTGGATACTTTAATAAAGAAGTTTACAGGACAGCAATTATCAATTTCAGGAAAAACTTTTGTAACTGTTGCAATAATTTTCCATGATGGACCTACTGTTACTTCTGGACATTACACAGTTTATCTTAAATGTGAAAAAGGCTGGACACTGTGTAATGATTCCCAATTGATTTTCAAACAACGTTTGCCTTTTGATTTAGCAAATTCCTATCTAATCTTCCTGAAACCTAAATTTTAGACAAATTTGGCAAGATCTCGACAAAATAATTTTACCATTTTACTGGATTACCATTGCAATTTTGTAGAAAAAAGATTTTTTAAATTATCATTTGGCCTAATGGAAAGATAACCAATTGTAATGTGGACTTTTTAAATTTTTTATGAAACTTTGAAAAACCAATAATTTAGAGATTATCGGTAACTTCTGCACATTTTAAATTTTGGAATGTTATTGGACTGCCATTGGAAATTTTTTCAAAAATGATTTAAAAAATTACTATTTGGCCATGCGGAAAAGTAACCAATTCTATTGTGGACTTAATAAATTATTCAAAAAATTTTCGTGAACCAAAATGTTACAGAGAATCGGTGAGATCTGGACAAATTAAACTTTAGAATTTT
Organism: Triturus cristatus; assembly: GCF_964204655.1. Classification (NCBI taxonomy): domain Eukaryota; kingdom Metazoa; phylum Chordata; class Amphibia; order Caudata; family Salamandridae; genus Triturus; species Triturus cristatus. Next base: position 206,180,491 of record NC_140584.1, on the reverse strand, counting down.
ATTGGATTACCGTTGGAAATTTATTCCAAAAAAAAATTTCAAATTACTATTTGGTCTAAAGGAAATGAAATCAGATGTATTTTGGAGTTATTTGAGATATAATATTGTGATTATACTTCTGAAACAAACATATCAGACGGTATTTTAAAGAAATAAGTATTGGTATTAGATGATATTTTTTTAGAATATTATGCATTTCTATAATGTTAAGTTTAAGTAAAAAAAGAATCAGGGCTTTTTTAATACAATCTTTGTGATTGGTATTTTTTTTTGCCCGCTGTAAAATGATGAATGCAATTGCTTTCACAATTTATAGTGAAATGCAATATATTCTGAAAACAGCAAAAATAAGGCAAAAATATTTTTGGGAAAAAAATGTAAATATGTGTACTGTATTATAAAATGTTTTAAAAATATTAATACTTTTTTCTTTTTTTCCAGATAGATATAGAAAATTTTCGAAAAGTACAAACATTTTTAAAACTATTTTTAAAAAAAACAAATGAATAAATATTTTTTCAGTGAGTATGGTAAGTCAATAATAATAATTGTAGTCTCTCAAGGACAATGTAATGTGCTAAATGATTTTTAGTGTTTAAAAAAAAAAAAAAAAAAAAAGTACGCGCACCGTACGCGTACGGTAAAAAAAAATAAAAAAAAGTTTTTAAAAACATATGTAAAAAAAAGATGAAAGATAAGGTTGGCTCTTAAAAGAACCGTTGTGTTCATGCAGGGACAGAGGAAAGAAAGCATGGGAAAATTAGTCAAAGCGACAAGTGTGCTGATCTATTTTGTTGTCCACTAGGGAAACACTGGTCTCCCTATGACAAATTAGATCATGACACGAGGCACATCGAATATCAACCCTCGCAAACCGAGGGTTAATTTCCAGAGGGCTAGCAAAAGGAGATTCTCCCCCCACAAATGAAGGGCTCACCTGACCTGCAGAAGAAGGAGTCAGCCCTGCAGATGATGGTCCAGGCTGAGCTGCTGTGGATGTACTGGCTCGTCTTTCTGAAGAGTTACCTCCAAAAAGATGACCATGTGTCCTTCTGTGTACATCCTGGAGGTGTCTCTTCATGGTGTGATTCCCAAAGGAATACTTCCTGTCAGGATTACCTCTAGAAAGTACACGCTTACACAGCCTGCAAGTAACTAAGGGTGCATTCACCTTTTGCTGGCCTTCAGGAAAAGTAAAATAATCCCATACATAAGAGGGCTTTTGTTTCCTCGCTCTCTGCCTCAAGACAGTGCTGCTGGTGCTAGCCTCACTCTCAGAAGGGCTCTGCTGTTCTGCCATCGTATCCCAAAGACAAACCAGCTCCTTCTCCCAAGGGATCACAAGCAGAAATGAGGGGAATGGGTGTGGTGTAGGAGAGTTCTAGAACTGAAAGTAGTTTCAACCAATCAAAAGTTGTGTTTCAAGATCACATGACCTACCGTACGCTTACGGTACGCTTACGGTACGCTTATGGCAAAAGTGCGCATGCGCGTAAAAAAGACACGCGCTTGCGCACATGCGCATAACAGTCACTACCCGACACTTCCGCGTAACGTGCGCGTGTGGCGTAAGCGCGCACGCGTCCCACGCGCAGTACGCGCGGCTACGCAAAGTGCGTAACTATACGCAAGCAGCGTAGATAGATTACGGACGTTGCGTAAACCGTACGCTTACCGTGAGCTTACGGTACGCGTACTAAAATTTTTTTTAAAAAAGTACTGCAAATAAATTTTACATGTTTATTTTAAAAAATATATTAAAAAAACATATTAAAGAATTTTAAAAATTTAATCATAGTCTTTATAAAAGGTAAGATAATTAAATTAAAAATATGTTAGAAAAAATAGAAGAAAAAAAAAAATAGCATTTAAAAAACCTTGCAAATTCACTGAAAAAACCATGGGTTTCACACACGTTATAGTTAGGAATTAGCATTTAAAAAACCTTAGAAATTCAGTGAAAAAACCATAGGTTTCACACACGTTATAGTTAGGAATTAGCATTTAAAAAACCTTAGAAATTCAGTGAAAAAACCATAGGTTTCACACATGTTATAGTTAGCTGGACATTTTACTCGTAAAAAACCAATGAAATTGCCCCGTTATAGTTAGTTCAGCTAACTATAACTCGCGCGCCCGCAATGCACTGTTGATGACGTCACATATTACATCACTCATGACATGGTCAGTGACATCACTCATGACATCACTGATGACATCTCAAATGACATCACTGATGACATCACTGATGACATCATCCTTGTGATAGAGTGGCAGACCTCCTCTTCCCCTAATATAACCTTTGACACACACATTCAAAAATAGAGACTAAAATTTACAAAACAATGGACATACCAATAACAGTTACAACAACCTCTTCAGTAATTCTAAGATCCACATACACATCCACTCATTCACCAACAGTCCAATACAGTCACTCATACATGTACTCACTCATCATATGTACTCATACACCTATACATCCTGTTACACAATGCCACTCATCCATAGAGTTACTCACACACATAGTCACTCATGCTAATAAAGAATCAAACATACATTTACTTGCATATACAGTTATACACACACCACCATACTTACTTCTACGGAAACTTACACATACTTAGTCTTTTAAACAATCACTTATAGAAACACATACTTATTCATACAGGAACTCTTCCAATCTCTCACCCTTGCATATACTCACATATATACACCAATAGTCACATATACTAGTTTTAAACATATGTAGTTACTCATAAAGACACTATTGAGACAGTCATTCACTCACTAACACACCCATACACACACTCATCCACCCATGCAGTCCTGCACACATGCTCTGTTCAACACATACAAACAGTGAGTCACTCATTCATGCACCTATGCACTACGTAATACCCCCCACCGAACCATGCAGACACTCAGACTGATACTCAAAAAACCAACTAATAACCTATATAGACACCCATGTAGCTACTCACCAACCCATGCAGCCACTTATACACAAAGTGAGAGACTGATACAGATATATACATATTTAAACATTACTCACTAAGCCATGTATTCACTATGATACACTTAATCAGTCAGTTAAACAATCAATTTTTCAAAAACAAATCATCCATTTAGACACTTATATACCCATTTATTCTTCCATCGACCTTGAGATATACATATATAAAACATATTTAATTTTCAGAAAAACCCACATTCACTGGATGATGTCATCAGTGATGTCATCAGTGATGTCATTTGAGATGTCATCAGTGATGTCATGAGTGATGTCACTGACCATGTCATGAGTGATGTAAAATGTGACGTCATCAGCAGTGCATTGCGGGCGCGCGAGTTATAGTTAGCTGAACTAACTATAACGGGGCAATTTCATTGGTTTTTTACGAGTAAAATGTCCAGCTAACTATAACATGTGTGAAACCTATGGTTTTTTCACTGAATTTCTAAGGTTTTTTAAATGCTAATTCCTAACTATAACGTGTGTGAAACCTATGGTTTTTTCACTGAATTTCTAAGGTTTTTTAAATGCTAATTCCTAACTATAACGTGTGTGAAACCCATGGTTTTTTCAGTGATTATATATATATATATATATATATATATATATATATATATATATATATATTATATATATATATATATATATATATATTCTTCCAAAACTGTCCCACATTTGAAGGCGCAACCGATGGCAGGCAACTCAGCTAGTGCAGCAGGGTTATCATTTATTCAATTACCAGCTCCGTTCCCTCAGACCCTACGTGTTTCGGAGCTCCTGCTCCTTGTTCACGGGTCGGTTACTGCTGGCAGATACGTGGGAGAAAAGTCCCTCATTTCCATTATATCGCCCTCTTATGGGCACGTGATGTCATCGGGTTTCTGGGACTTGAAGTCCTCACGTTAAAATATTACCCTGTATGGGTTCCGCCTAACAGCGCTTTGTTCATGACTCTGCATAGAGCCTCCGGTCACCTCGCCAGTAAAATCTTCGGCCCGCCATCCTGTTATACGAAGTCAGAAATCCGGGTTCAACAGTCCATTTCAATCTCGAGGTGGTGCTGCCTTCTCGACCTGGACGGGCCGATATAAATTCTTCCAAAACTGTCCCACATTTGAAGGCGCAACCGATGGCAGGCAACTCAGCTAGTGCAGCAGGGTTATCATTTATTCAATTACCAGCTCCGTTCCCTCAGACCCTACGCGTTTCGGAGCTCCTGCTCCTTGTTCACGGGTCGGTTACTGCTGGCAGATACGTGGGAGAAAAGTCCCTCATTTCTATTATATCGCCCTCTTATGGGCACGTGATGTCATCGGGTTTCTGGGACTTGAAGTCCTCACGTTAAAATATTACCCTGTATGGGTTCCGCCTAACAGCGCTTTGTTCATGACTCTGCATAGAGCCTCCGGTCACCTCGCCAGTAAAATCTTCGGCCCGCCATCCTGTTATACGAAGTCAGAAATCCGGGTTCAACAGTCCATTTCAATCTCGAGGTGGTGCTGCCTTCTCGACCTGGACGGGCCGATATAAATTCTTCCAAAACTGTCCCACATTTGAAGGCGCAACCGATGGCAGGCAACTCAGCTAGTGCAGCAGGGTTATCATTTATTCAATTACCAGCTCCGTTCCCTCAGACCCTACGCGTTTCGGAGCTCCTGCTTCTTGTTCACGGGTCGGTTACTGCTGGCAGATACATGGGAGAAAAGTCCCTCATTTCCATTATATCGCCCTCTTATGGGCACGTGATGTCATCGGGTTTCTGGGACTTGAAGTCCTCACGTTAAAATATTACCCTGTATGGGTTCCGCCTAACAGCGCTTTGTTCATGACTCTGCATAGAGCCTCCGGTCACCTCGCCAGTAAAATCTTCGGCCCGCCATCCTGTTATACGAAGTCAGAAATCCGGGTTCAACAGCCCATTTCAATCTCGAGGTGGTGCTGCCTTCTCGACCTGGACGGGCCGATATAAATTCTTCCAAAACTGTCCCACATTTGAAGGCGCAACCGATGGCAGGCAACTCAGCTAGTGCAGCAGGGTTATCATTTATTCAATTACCAGCTCCGTTCCCTCAGACCCTACGCGTTTCGGAGCTCCTGCTCCTTGTTCACGGGTCGGTTACTGCTGGCAGATACGTGGGAGAAAAGTCCCTCATTTCCATTATATCGCCCTCTTATGGGCACGTGATGTCATTGGGTTTCTGGGACTTGAAGTCCTCACGTTAAAATATTACCCTGTATGGGTTCCGCCTAACAGCGCTTTGTTCATGACTCTGCATAGAGCCTCCGGTCACCTCGCCAGTAAAATCTTCGGCCCGCCATCCTGTTATACGAAGTCAGAAATCCGGGTTCAACAGTCCATTTCAATCTCGAGGTGGTGCTGCCTTCTCGACCTGGACGGGCCGATATAAATTCTTCCAAAACTGTCCCACATTTGAAGGCGCAACCGATGGCAGGCAACTCAGCTAGTTGTGGATTGCGGTCGCGTGAGTTATAGTTCCCCCGTTATAGTTGCCTACACTAACTATAACGGGGGAATTTCATTATTTTTTTACGAGTGAAATGTCCAGCTAACTATAACATGTGTGAAACCTATGGTTTTTTAAGTAAATATATGTAAGTATACATATATATTTTTTAATATCGACGTTGTGGGTTATCAATATTTTTATTGTATGTTTGTTAAATATACAATTGTCTATATTGATATTTTTATTTTTGATATTGTTTATTGACAATAGTTCTATTAACTATATTGTTGGTTCAGCGTTTCAGCGCTCCATCCATCATCTCCTTGTGTTTGCTTTGTTTGCCCTAAGTTGGCATGGTATGCCCAGACATGGGTCCCTTGCTCACTTTCCACTGGATTTAAGCTAACCTGGCTGATGAGGGCTGTTAGCCTGAAACCGGTCCCAGGATCCTTGTTCCCGGTCCAGGAAAGACATGTCTTGGCAGTTTGTGCTGGACTGTTCCCATGAGTCACAGGGTCAAGACTGATTTGCATACATCTGTGTCTGAACTCGGGTGGCGAAGTGAACTAAAGAACGATGATGAATTCAACCCAGATCTGTGACTGGAAGTGAATGTCTGAAAAGTTTCAGTGCTCTGTCCATCATCTCCTTGTGGTTGCTTTGTTGCCCTAAGTTGGCAGGTTATGCCCAGACGTGGGTCTCTTGCTCACTTTGCCACTGGATTTAAGCCAGCCTGGCTGATGCGGGCTGATAGCCCGAAACCGGTCCCAGGAAACTTGTTTCCAGTCCAGGGAAGACATGGCTTGGCAGTTCAGACTGGACTGTTCCCATGAGGCACAGGGTCAATACTGCTTTGCATATATCTGTGTCTGAACTGGGGTGGCGAAGTGAGCTAAAGAACAATGATGGATTCAACCCAGATCTGTGACTGGGGGTGAGTGTCTGAAATGTTTCAGCTCTCTGTCCATCATCTCCATGCGGTTGGTTTTAATAATTTGGCATTTTTACCTAGGGTCAATGCATTTTCCATATTTGTCTTATGATATTGTGGCATCAATATTTGTATGTGACAATATTTGTATTATCAATATTCAGTAGTACAATCAATCTGAAGACATCACAACAGAGATAGAAGATATGTGAGAACTTTTTTAGACTCAAAGATAAGAAATAACAGGCAATAATCAATGAAATCACTTTACTCACCATTAGATCAATAGACTAGCATTCAATCATAAACGGTTTCCAAATTAAGCAAAAGAATTTCCAAATTAATGTACCTATCTGAAGGAAATGTCCCCTTTTTGTGTGGTCACTCCCAGTTTTTGCTAGATTTTCTTGCTGGTTTATTGAGTTCTGTGCACTTGGACATTGCTGTCTAATACCTAGTGTATGTGTTCTGACCCTTAAATACACGTCTAATTGGTATACTCTGAATTGGCGTATTTAACTTCAGTATAAGTCCCTAGTATATGGTAGAAAGTGTATCCAGCAGCTGTACCACTAAAGTGACAAGGCAAAACATGACCTCCTTTTAAGCTACAGGAAAGCTGCAAGAAACCCACTTTCCTGAAGGAGCCCATCTGACTCATTTCAACTGACACTGCCCTGGAACCTGCTGGTGGCTTCTGTTGAATGTGTCCCGACCCCCAAGTCAAGTCTGTGAGTTCATGGAATCCTTGACTGGTGTCAGAGAGTTCTCCTCTTGCCTAACCCAAAAATCTGGGATTTAGAAACTTTTTCAAGAGTTTTTTGTCTGTATAACCGACAGAAGACCGGGACAAAACTGTCAAGTAAATCTGGTAAAGGAGCGTTGCTGCAGGGCCGAAGAATCAGGTTGTTCTAGCTCTAAGGTTTTTTGTAGCAACAAATCCATTTCAGCAGTTCATTGTGGAAAAAGGTATCTGGTCTCCTGGAGCTCTGTTCAGCTACAGCTTTCAGCCTTGCCCCACTGCAGGAATCATAGCTTTAAAAAAGTGACTGAGTCTGAAGGGACAAAGACACCAAAAGTATCTAGCTGGGGAGGGGCCTTCCTTGGGTGCAAATTTTGAATTCCTCTCACTTGGAGCGTAACCTCCAAAAGTCAAGGGATACACTGGGAGTTTGTATAACGGCTATCCAAACTTTTAGAACCCGCCTTGACCACAGCCTGCTGCCTTGCCCCGCTGAGGATATTTGGCTTCTATTTCGGGGACTTAATCAGAAGGTAAAACTTCCAACCAGGACAAACTTTGTCGCCGTATATGATCAGTCTAACGTGACCAAATGATCACAGTTGATGCTTAATGCATTTTATTCAAAATTTAAAACTTTCAATTCATATCTCTGCTACCCCTGATTGGATTTGTATTGTTTTGGTGTCATTTTGTTAATTAAAGTATTCTCTATTTTTAAAAATTGTTGGGAAGTTTTTATTCGGTTATGTTTTCAACTTTTTTAATATTTTGGTACCTCTAAAGCTTTATACATTGCCTTAAATTAAGCTTGTCTGCTACGTGCCATATCTATCATGAGTTGTGCTCAGGTTTAATTTCAGTGAAACCTTTACTGTACATAACAAGAATAATGGCAGTTTTACTTGTGGTGGGCTACCACCCACCCCAAATAATAGTCCACTTTCTCACAAAACCATTGTCTGTTTTAAATTAGAATATTGTTTGACAGATTTGCATCATCCTACCATGTGTACTTTTGAAACTGAAGCCTGTTACAAAATTTGATTGCCTTTTATTTCTCTCAGTAAATCCAAAATTGGTTGAAGAAAGTTCTCCTCATTAATGCCCAGTGATGAATCAAATGCACATATCTTAAAAGTGTAGCGTGAACAAATGAAGACTTTGCTAACATACGCCATCCAAGTGATATCTTGAAAAACAATGTTTTATGTACTTTAAACTTTGCATCTTGATAACCAGGAGATAACTGTGCATCGTTACTTATCTGAAGATGATCCATGGATTCATTTTTAACAGTGATCAGATAGTTAGAATGAATAATCTAATTACAAAATGTCCACAGGTACCTCTAAATAACCACAAGTAACCCTTCTTATTTTGATTTATCAGGTAAAAGGTTAGTTTTCTTTATTGTTAAGTATTACAATTTTGCTGAATTTCAATGGGAGTTGTGCAGGGAAAAAACCTATTATAAAATAGTTAAGTCCTCACATTCTCTATTCTTCTTGGCTAGTGATACTCTTTTTGCTCACTCTAGTGATCAGTTCTCCTGAATCATCATATCTTGGCGATCCCACCACTTTTAAAGACTTTTGCACTGATAGTGCTTATGAATTTCCCTGTCAGTGCTGTTCTCTAGAGATTCATTTATTTCATTCAGTAATTACCTCTTTATTTTGCCCCAGTTATGGATGCTTTTTACACCCATTGCTAGGTGTTTGCTTAGGCTTGTAAGTTCTCTGGAGCAGTGAGGCAGTCCACTTAGAAAATTGTAAGTGCCGCATGCTTAACAACCGTTAAAACAATAACAATGACAATAAAAAAAGAACTGTCTTCTCAGCACAGGCCCGAGCATCTGAAATTAGCCCCCCCTAAAATCATAACAGCACCAAACATCCTTCAATTCAGAGGAACTGAAAACTCCCCTCTTCAAGGAACACTAACTCTGATAGGTTTCTCACCCCTTCCACTAATTCCGCCACCTCCCTTTGTCTCCGAGCACCATGTATCCCCACAGACACTTGATCTATGTACAGGGCTCTGCTGCAAGGGAACTAGGTTTGTACTTTAGAAGTACCAAAATATATATAGACACATACCACCTAAATATACACATTACATTTAGTAAACTATTTACAGGACCATTCCATTCAATTTATATGTCAATTGAGTAAATACAATCAGATAGAAGTTGAAGATTTTATTCCAGTGAGCAGTTCTACTTTTGCACTTACAGAAAATTATGCAGCAAATAAATATTCAGTGAGGCCAACCTGGTGTCTGTATTCAACCTGGGCTCCTGCAGGTTAGATGCAGATTGCAGGAGCAGTGGACCTAATTAGTTTATGTTAAGCCACCTCCTGATTTGAATAGTCCAAAAACTGATGGTGACATTTTGGAATGTATCAGCATTTAATTGCCTTAATGGACTTCAATCTGTGGTCCGACCCTAAAAATAATTCAGTGCACCCTGTTTTCACTTGTTACCTAACAGGGTCCTAGACAATTTGTAAATTCCCTCACACACAATAAGGCACATACACCATGACAGCTGACTTCTGGTAATCTTTTTTTTTTCAGCCACCCACCTTGTGGCCAACTCTCGCTTGTCTAGCCATGCCAGCAATTTACTGGCCTTGTCCCCAATCTCATAGACACTATACTGAGTGGCCCGGTAATGCGCTCGGGCCGCATCTCTAGCTGTATCGCTGTATTCTTTTTGTTTCACTGCAAGTTTGTGGGAGGCGTCCGGGGAAACAGATGTGACCAGTTCGCGTTCAAGACCAGCCACCTCCAATTCCTTGTTTTCCAACTGTTTACGTTTCTCCTTCTTGTGACCCGCCACTGCCGCCACCCCGAATCCTCGAATCACCGTCTTATATGCCTCCCAGAACGTCACATCCGATTTGATGGAGCCCTCATTTTCTACGAAGTAATCGCTAGTGGCCTGTATCAACTTGTCCCGTATCTCCGGCACCCTAAGATACCATGGGTTGAGGGCCATCTCGCAGCGAGAGCGAGAAGGCACACCACCGTAGTGAGCCAGGATGGGAGAGCGGTCGGAGATACCTCTGGGCAAAAGGGAGATTACAGAGAACATGCAGAGCTGAGTGGCTTGGCAGAAGAGGTAGTCTATGCGGGACATACTACCATGAACCCCAGAATGGAAGGTATATTGTTTGTCGGAGGGGTGGTGTGTGCGCCACGCATCTACCAGTCCCATGGCTGCTAAGAAGTCTGCTACGAGTTTCCACTGTGGTTCTCCTTGTCGGGGTGGTAAACAATCCAGGTTGCCTGCCAGGGCAGCGTTGCTGTCTCCCCCCAGCAAGTTGTCCCCCTTGGGTAGGTTCAGCATGTGAGGGCCTAAGTCAGCCAGGGTGGAGGAGTGTAGCCTAGGAGGTGTGTATAGTGAGGTCACTTCGAGGGAGCGACCCTCCCACCATCCGGACACCGTGACAAAGCGGCCAGAAGGGTCGCGTGTAATTTTATGGATTGGAAAAGGAAGGGGGGTGCGTGCGAGAATGCCCACCCCCCTGGACACCCGTGTGTAACCTGCGTGTTGAGGGCGCAGTAGGTGGAGCCAGGAATATGCGTTTCTTGGAGCAACTCAAGATCGGGGTGTGGCGTTTGAAGTATTGTAGTACAATCCCCCTTTTAATTCGGTCACCCAACCCGTTCACATTCCAAGAGATTATTTTGAGTCGACACAATGTTGTAGAATCGGTGGGGTCGCCACTCATTGGCGCCGGAGATCAAGAGCCCCACCTCCAACAGGGCCAAATGTGCAACATTACCTGACGAGACGCATCACCACAGGAGGAAAGGAGAGTAAGCAGACCACAGAGGCACCCAGGAGGAATTTGGCAGAGCCCCCCGGGGTGATCCATGAGACCATGAAGGGAACATCATGAGCGGAACTACACCAGAAGCAGAACAGAAGTGCGTAGGATAGAACGTCATGCGTGAAAATAACCCCCTTGAGTTTGCATGTGACCTTGGAAGACAAACTGCTCATAAAACGGAACAAGAAATTAAAAAAACACTCTGAAAAACACCCTGGAATGCCCCCGACCCCGCCTCCTTGCAATGTGGACGCAGAACTGCCCACCACTGCAATTTGCAGAGCCCTTGCGTACCCATAACTAGAACCATGTGGAGGGGAACGCTACACAACCAAACTACCCCAGTGTTCGACCATCCCCCCCTAAAGAACAATTTCATTTGCCCAGAATGAAACCTAAAGGGCCTCGTGGCCCCGAGCTGGCAATATGTAGCTCCGACCGCCCTGGACGGAATGTCTCCGCACCCCCCTCTCCAAAACCAAGCCTCAAGTAAACATTTGTAATGAAGCTAGAGCACCCAGTAGGGGACACAGTGCGTCAGACAATGTTCGGAAGCAATTAACACCACTCTACCATTAAACCAGGAATTGTATCAAGGGCCGTTCTATAATCAGTGTCACGGGTAAACACTAGTAACTGGGTGGGACCCCAGTTCATGGCGCAGTCAAATGATACCTTTATCCGGTTCTCTCAGTCCACCTTTTCGAGGGGAATGCTACATACCCAAACTGCCCCAGAACTCGACTGTCCCCCCCAATAAAACAATTGCATTTGCCCAGGAACATATGTAGCTCCGATTGCCGGGAGCGAAATGTCTCTTCACCCCCTTCTTCAAGATGTGGGCCTAAGATGAACATTCAACCCAACCCCATGGCCTAAGTGGGGGACACAAGACAAATAGCAGACGTTTGGGAGCAGCTGGTACCCCCCTTCCATGGAGTCAGGAACTGTATGGAATGTCGACCTAGTGTCGGTGCCTCAGCTAAACTCTAAAGATGGGGTAGGACTCCAGTTCATGGCAACGACCAGTGATACCTTTAACAAGTTCTATCAGTCAACCTTTTCCAGGTGGTGGTCAGATCTGTGAGGGCGATCCGTGGATGAGCGACCATGTCTCTCGGAGGAGCGCCACCTCTCCAACCACTCCCAGGCAATCCCTAACAGTTGCTGGTACATGCTTCCACATTATAAAAAGTCTGAGGAAATTCTTCGACTTGCTTCCCTAATCAGCCAGGCAAACTGTTGCTGTCGCCCTTATTACATCGAGTCTGGACTATTGTAACAGCCTATATGCAGGAAACAACAAAGCAGTTATGCACAAGCTCCAGATGGTCCAGCATGCGGCTGCACGGCTGGTACTGAAGTGGCCCAGGAGATCATCTGCCTCTGCAGCACTAAATATCTTGCACTGGCTGTCAATTCACAAACGTGTTCTGTTTAAGATCCTTATCATTACTTTCAGGGCTTTTCATTCACTAGGCCCCCAATACCTTCAAACTGGCTTTAAGCGCTACGTCCCCTCCCGTAGTTTATGATCATCTAACGCCAATCTGTTGACCATTCCAACCTTCAGATTGGTGTTGATGGGAGGAAAATCACTCGCAGTCAAAGGCTCAAAGGCATGGAATAAACTTCCACCTCAACTTCGCCAGATTGCATCTGAGTCTGTGTTTAGGAAGACACTTAAAACCTGGATTTTCAGTGCACCAGACATACTTTGCAAAACTCTGATCTCAACACCCATTTTTCTGTCAGTAGCAGCAAACCAGCTTCATCTCTACCTCTGGTTTTCCCGTATTAGCTCCAAGATGCTCCTTGGAGTGATAGTTGCTCTATATAAAAACGATTTTACATTACATTACATCCTCCGGGGACTGGAAGAACAGTGACTTACCGTCGGATTGCACATGCAGTTTTGCTGGTAAAAGCATGGCGTATTTTAGATTATAGCCCCTGAGTGTCCGTTTGACCTCCAGGAAGGAGCGGCGCCTCTGCTGCACTTTATAGGTAAAGTCTGGAAAAAAGGCGATACTTGAGGTTTCAAATTTGAGAGGTGGGCCAACTCTTGCAGCTTGAAGGATGATGTCCCGGTCTCGAAAGTGAAAAATCCCCGCCAGGATGGGACGTGGTAGAGCACCCGCCCTCAGAGGGCTGCCAGGCACTCAGTGGGCGCGCTCAACAGGTAAATAGTTGGAGAGGGAGCGGGGCTGCAGATGATTTTGAATGAGGTCTTCAACAAACAGGTCTGCGGCCTGCCCCTCCGCCCGCTCGGGAACACCTAGGATGCGCACATTATTTCTTCTCACGCGCCCCTCGTAGTCTTCTAGCCGGGCCTCCAAGTCTGATGTCTGGGCCAGCAGTTGCTGGACCGTCATTTCCAGCTGCATCGTGGAATGTTTAAGCGTTGCGACAGAGTCTTCGTTCGCCTTGACCCTCTCCCCCATGTTTCTCAGATCAGCACGTATAAGATTGACGTCTATGGAGACAGTGTCAATCTTATGTTCCAGTGCCATGCGGACTCCCTGGATAGCCTCCATGATGTCCAGCACCGTGGGAGCCCCTTCATCAGTTTGTCATTTCTCTACCGCACCATCTTGCCTCCCCTCTACACCATCCGACTTGGAGTGGGCGCCAGGCAGGTAGAGGGAGAAGCCGTGCGACGTCACTGCCGGCGTCCCGATCTCTACCCGGCCGGCAATGTCTGAGCTAATTGCGGTGGTTAATGGGGTCGGATTCACGTCCGGACGGACCGGACGGACCCCAGACGCTCGAAGCTTCAGTGGCGAGGAAAACTGTGGGCAGACGGATGATTTTGGCGGATATAGCCGGAGATTCAGCCAGCAACCGACCGGAGCTCTATTTTAGTGCAGCCATCTTGGGTGTTGGCTAGCCACGCCCCCCCGACTTCTGGTAATCTTGCTTCAAAAATATTCTAATTACCGTTCAGTCGTACACTGACCATTGCTTGGTCAATGCCTTATAAAGAAGTGTGTGTGCAACTGGAATAGAAATCCAAATCAGAGAAGAATAAGCAAAAAGAAAATCAGTTTAGAAAGTATTATAGACGTAGTATAAAATAAGTTAATTCTACATATTTTAACACTAGGATTGAAACAGCCAGGACATTCAGTACAGAACTCTTCGAGATCCTAGCCTCAGAGAACTGTCTAGGGTTCCTATCACTTCTGACTTCACAGAACTGCCTATATACACACTATAAGTAAATAACACTCAGGATGTTTCATGGATAAGGGAGGCAGATTCAGAAAAGTGTTGTTCCTCCAGGGGATAAAATAGGATTCAGTTTTCTTCCTTCACCAACTGAAACCTACTGAACAGCCCTGCCTTCCTCTGTAGTTAAACCTTAACCGAATAGTGTCCAGCAGAACCTCATTCCTCCTACTTGTTAAAGCAAATTTGTCTAATTATAGTGCCTATTATCCCCATTATTTTAACTTCCTACCTTCTGGAACACTCCATTCCAGATTGCATTATAAATTGTAGATAACATTGTTGCAAAAAACAAACGATAAGCCAAACTGAAACTTAGTGTATATGTTCATCTATAGGTGACACTTTCACATCTGGAGCAGTATAATGTGTTGGGTGAGCTCCAATCACAAGGGTTCATCCTGGAGAGAATATAGAGATGGCCATGGCAGACGAGAGATAGTGGATGATCAAGGGAGTCGTAGAGGGTTCAGCTGTGCTGCTAAAGCGTCTGGATCCCTCTGCTACTTTTCACACTATTAATCACACTAACCATTCTCATTTGCCTCAATAATGTAGTAAGGGCCACCTACACTTCTCTTAAATGGTTTGAGGCCTTTGTTCAAACAAATTTCCCAGGTCATGAGAGATGTGGAGTGTGCCTCTGCTGATCAGGCTTATTGCAGGGTCCGACAGGATGCTACCTTACCTCTCTACGTTTTAAAATCTAAAGAAGTCATTGCAGGACTCTTTGGCATCACTTGTGGCAGGATTTCATATATATTCGGATGACACACAACTGGTTCTATCTTTGAGTGGGACTATGAGAAGAATGCTACTGGACGCTAGGGACAATTTGACAAACTGCTTTGTAAATCATACTCCGAAATTCGCTCTGCCCGCAACTGGGAGCCAGCGTAGACTGTGGCGTTTCAGGGTGATATGGGATGTTATTTTAACACCTTTACTGCCTATACATCCTTGGTGGGTAGGTTGCCTAAACCCACAGCTAGAGATTTATCCCTTTTTTAAATTTAACTTCAGAGTTACCTATGCTCATACGGTTATTTATAGGCAGTTTACCCACTATGGTCCTTCTTTCCACTCAACTTTGCTAGAATACAAGCACTCACCTTTTGGCTGAAATTTTCTATCCCAACCTGGAGAGGCCCTGTGGGTAGGCTCCGCTGCTCCCTCCAAAAATTTAAAACAGCTATATTGGGCAGATGACTGCTGCTGGTAAACGTGGCAAGATGAAGGAATACATGTCTGTTCATGTTAAGAAAGGGCTCTAGTACAGAGAGTTTTAGGAAAGGTTTAAAACCATTGTACTTTTAGTCCCTCCAAGTTTGGGATTTGTGATGGCACCTGGATACACCTGGGTTGAGTTGCCTTAAAAATTGACATGAATTGACTTGAGTATAAAGGTTACAGGTCCAAATGTTTGAAAAGGCACAGGCACCTTGTCTAAGTCCATATTTTCTGGAAAAGCCCCAGAATTGTTATACTGTGGCTCAGTCCTTTGGATGAAAGTTATTGCATGGTTTTCTCTGTTGGAACATAGTTAACAAAGTCTTTCCAGCACAAAAAGTTACTTATAATATATCTTCCGCAGTCAGTATAGACTTTAGCTTCTCGTGGATTTATTTCAACATTCGGGTACCTCTGAAGCACATTTGATAGAAGCTCACAGGGTTTTCCAGGTAATTCTAGATATCTAACAGTCTCTCACTTACAAGGAGCTCCATCTGTTCCCATACCTTTTTACTCAAAGTTAGATATCAAGGTGTTCCAGGGTAACTCCCAGGTAGGCAAATAAGTGCTCCTTCTCACACCTGAGTGTCCCATTAGATCAGATCAAGAGCTTGAGTGGTTAAAGCCATTGAACAAGCCTTTTACAACAGGAGAATTTAGGTGGAAGTATATGCAACCTACAAAGTATTTCCTCCACCAGGGCAACATGGTCTTCTTTCTTCCATGAGTTTCAGGCAAAAGTGCATTTCTAGCATGCCCCAGAATACAGCACAGGACCAAAAATGTTAGGTATCTATTCTAAAGCACAACACTGTGGAAACCATGGGAAGAGCTATTTCTAGTAACAGGGCTGGGTAATAAAGAGAAGTTCAAGATGGCCAGCTCTTAATAGGTCTCTAAATGTATCTTCAATTCTATGGCTGTCTACACATTTAGTAGCATGTACCTGCTGCTAGATATTGTTGTGACAGTGCACCATCCCGAGAGTTCATAGCGCCTCTTTTGTCTGGCTAATGGTACATATGTATTAGCATTACTGATACAGATAGATAAATATCTAATTTCATCAGGCTGTGGTATTTGTCGATATATTTGCATGCTCATATCTCAGGTGAATCAACTCTTTCATCCTATTTTCAACCGAGGAAGGCAGCCTTCTGTGGCCTCAGGCGTGCATAGGTTCGGACAGGAATAGTTGCGCTTACTTTTGGCATGCCGGCAGGTTAGAAAAGAATCAAGCTCTTGACCACTCCACATGGAATGGAGGTCAGAAAGACCCTGGGGTTCTCACAGGTGGAACCAACTGTCTCTTTTGGTTCGTACCTGTAACAGTGTTCAAATACAAGCCAGGTCAGTACTAACCAATCAACCTATAACATCTGTAAAATAATGGTTATTAAAAGAAGCCTGCACACACAGGGCCCAATTCACAAAGGTAAACTTAGACCTGAAGACTTCAGGCCTAAGTTTGCCTTTGTGAATTGAACCATTGGACTTCGGGGCATATTATCAAGAGAAGTTTCGCAGCTTTTCTGGCACATATCGGCATAACAGTCGCAAACACAACTTCCCTCTATTATCAATGCGGCCCGGACACATGAAGCGATAAAAAAAAGTCATGCTAACCGCGATTATCGCTGGTATTTAACACCTGATTAAAACCTGACTTAGCCATCTTGTCGATGGGAGGTGGATTGTTTGGTTAAGTCCACACTTGCCTATTAGCAAGCTTTACATTAGCGCAGTGAAAATAGCGCTGTATTTCTCGCACTATTGGTGGTTTTTACCACTATCGCTGGATTTTACATCGCCTCTGAGAAAAGCGTTGTAATACGCCGCTAACACGGCAATGTAATCCAGCAATAGCCGGCGATCATAAAAAATGCGCTAAGTGCGCTTTGCGATAATTATCGCAGTCTGTTGATTATATGCCCCTTCAGGTCTAAAGTTAGACTTCAGGTCTATGTTTATCCTTGTGAATTGATCCCACGGTGTGAGGCATATTTGCCTCCACAATTTCCCCTTCAGCATTCATATTACGTGACCCTTACGTTGGTAAAGAGACCAGTAATGAAAATCAGTAAATGGATAAAAGTGAGGAAGACTGTAGAAGTCCTCATAGGTAAAGTGGACTGTCTCATCTCTTGTGTGTCAGCTACAATGTTCAAGTGTCAAATGTGCATAGCAGGCGGCTCAGTGGTAATAAATCACCTAGTTTGAGCTTTTAAAGAAAAGCTTATAAAAGAAAAGGAAAGGGAGCTTATAAAAGAAAAGGAACTAAGGCAAGAGAACAGAAGAAGAAGAATTTATTGTTCAGTTAATAAAAACTTACAATGGAACACATTTTGCACATTTCATATATAATATCACAAAATAACACTTTGTAAAAGTGCAAGTTTAAAAATAAAAAGGTTATTCCTATATTTAAAACAATTAATTTGTATTTTAAAACCACTTAAAAACATACTGCCAAAAATGCGTTTACAAGGGACTTGATCCACCTACTATTTCTGCTGTACCCAGAGTGCCCTATTCCCTTTATTAGTTATTAATCATGCTACACACTATGAGTAATACCATTCAGTGGGGGAACAAAATGAATTACTATGGTATGACCTGCCGGGTATCTCGTAAGCTTTTTTATAGGGCCCTGGCATAAGATAAAGTGAGCTTACATCATATAAGGTGTTAACCCCTTCGATGCTGCGCAGATTCCGCCGCTGTGCTGACGGAATCTTGCGCGGGCGTGGTCATGACGGAATGGTTCCGTCATGAGCACAGCTCAACCGTGGGTCATGACGGAACCATTCCGTCATGAGCACCGAAGGGGTTAAAGTGCATTGTGCCTTTTTTTTAAATCATCTGAAAACTTTAGTTACTAAGCCCTTATTTTTTCACATTATTCAAGGTGCTCATATAATAATGAGCCAGCACGACTCTTGCTGTGATCATCTCTCCTTCCTAGAGTTTTGTTCCCAGATTAATAGAATAGTGTGAAGCAAAAACCCTTTACAATGCACATTTAGCTAATTTACCCACTGCAATATCAACAAACTTTAAGAATCTTCCAGTAAATAGTAAATCTTCTCCCTGCAGACCTCTTACTGCTTAACGGCATGTACGAATAGTATATTGATTAAATCCTGTTTTAGCAGGCTTCTACGTTCAGCAGTTAAATCTAGGCAGCTACAAACTATGTGACAAATGTCTTTTCTGTTGTAATTGCAGTGGCAACATGAGATTGTGTTACTCAACCTTTTCCAAGCTGCAAAGAAGTTACATGTTACTAAGAAACCAGAAATTGTCAAGCCGGAGTCTCAAGAGCTTTAGCTTTGCATTTAGCCCATTCAGACCCCCCAGATAATTCTGGGGTTTTAGTTGGCCATATGTTGCAATAACAATCCACGTGTGGAATCTTTTTCCTAGCACCTTTCTATCCAACAGTGATGGCACTTTTTTACTACTCTCATTAATAACTCTCTGAAATGCAAGTAGTGAGAAGTAACAGTACCACAGTCTACCAAAGCTACTGTTGCCCACATTCCCATATACGCTCATAATGCCATACACCATGCACTACTACAACATCAAGCTGCTGCACTGATTAAGATATCCACTTTTTTTTTTTATTTATTACAAATTGTTGTACAGTGCACACCTAGCCAACTGGGCGATGGAGAGCTTTAAGTGTAGCTACAGAATTTCAAAAAGTGAGTTTTAGACCCTTCCAAAAAGGCTAACACATCTTAATTGACTCAGAGTTTTTATGACTGATGATTCCAGGCTATGAGAGCTTTGCCTGTGAAGGTCTAGTTTTCTCTATTTAGGTCGTTTTCTAATCCATGATGAAACTGAGTGATTTTGCTGGTGGGACCAAAGGGTGTGATACGACCAGAGGTGAGAGTTGTAAAAGCCATGTTTGAATTGGAGGAGATGGTTCTCTCTTTTAGAGATGGAGGAACTGTTGGGCATATTTACCAATATGTCACGTAGTATAGATACAGTAAGTCGCCTTGCTGCACTGCGTGACAGGAAAAGGGCAGGAATGCACTGTATTTAACATAATATGGCGCATTCCTGCCTTTTCCCAGTGCTAGTGCACAATGTTCTGCCTAGCGCCAATGCAGGCACTCTTGAACCATGGTGCAAGCATGCCTGCGTTGTAATCAGAATTATTTTTGTGCAGGAAGGGGCACTTTCTTGCAGAAAAACAATACCCTGAGACATTTTCCTCTTTCTATGTGTGCTGCAGAATGCAGCACACATAGAAAGAGGAACAAACGAGGAGAAATAAACATATTTATCCTCGCTACGCCTTACCTGGGAAGGCGTAGCAGTTTTGGCACATTCCCAGGTCTACCACATTTGGTGAATCTGGGAATGCATCAAAATTCATGGGTTTTGCATGGGAACACCCATGCATCACTCATGGAACACCTCCCCGGGACAGAGTAAATCAATGCAGTGATTGCGCTGCTTTGCGTTACTCTGGATTTATGAAGCCACTCAGGGCCACGCAAAGTTGCCTTGCGTGTTTTGATAAACTGTATTTAAGAGGTGCGTGGATCCACATGCCAATAGCAATGCCGTGATTGGCTGCCACAACCTGGGAGAAAAGTAGCAGCCACTCACATACCACTGACAGACCTACACAGCCACTTCATACACCCATCCATCACACACTCTCTCTCACCTCCACACAACCACTCACACCAATTCGCACTACCATACAGACACTCACACACCCTCTCACATACCCGTATGGTCACTGAGACATCCTATTCAGAGACCCAGAGTTCAACTCACACCCACTCACAGACCCACTCGGGCACTCACACACCCACTTACACAGCCACCCACACTGCATGCGGGGTTGCCCACAGGGCTTAGCTCTGCAGTCAGGCCCTGTGGCCGACCACCCGACGTGCATGGCCTAAAGTCGTGTGCAACGCGGGGTTAGCTGCCAGCCAGGCCCTATGGTGAACACCCACTCACAGCAGTGGTTGGATTAATGTATGGTAATTAAATATTATCTTAATTTTAAAAAATCCTAGAAAATCACAGAAAAAAGCAAAGGTTACAGGGATGTTATAGTTAGAAAATAGCATTAAAAACGGTAGAAATTCACTGAAAAAACAAAAGGTTACAGAGATGTTATAGTAAGAAAACAGGATTTATAAAACTTCACAAAAATAACAAAGGTTAGTGGGATATTATAGTTAAGAAATAGAATTTATAAAAACCTTAGAAATTCACTGAAAAAAACAAAGGTTATAAGGACATTATAGTTAGGAAATAGCATTAAAAAACCATAGAAATTCACTGAAAAAAACAAACGTTAATGGGACGTTATAGTTAGGTTCAGATTTTACACACACAAAACCATAGAATTCAGCAGTTATAGTTATCCCAAGTGACTATAACTCGATCCCTAAGGTAACTATAAGTCACACCCTCACCATGCACTGCTAATTACTCCACATATTACATCACTCGTGACTTCTTCTATGACATAATTGATAATATCACCCCCACACTGCAGTGAAATTATTGATTAGAAAACTGTGCATGACGGGGCACAAGTGATAGTTACCTTAGGGCACGAGTCATAGGTACTTGAATAACTATAACTATAACTCAGTAGTACTCAAGGTGCGGCCCGCGGGCTACTAGCCACCTAGCAGGTCTTTCCTGTGGCCTGCAGATCTCCCCCTGGTATCCCTGGTTGCAGGAGATAAAGCTGCTCAAGGTCTGTTAATTGTGCTAGCCAAGCAGCATCATTTATTGATTCTGGGCTTTGTTTCTAAAGTTAGTTTACCTTGTTTTATGAGCAAATCTGCCCTGCTCATACAGAAGCTGAAATGACTCTAGAAACAAAGGGCCAGATGTACGATCCTTCCATTTTGCGAGTCGCAAATTGCGTCATTTTGCGACTCACAATTTGCGACTAGCAAACTGGAATGTACAACACTGTCTCAGACATTGTTTGAGGTTCCCAGTCGGGGTCGCAAGCAACCTGCCTCATTAATATTCATGAGGCAGGTCGCAATTTGTGATCCCATTGGGAATGGCCAGCACCCACAGGGATGGTGGCATGCTGGGGTCAGCAGACCACCATGTCTGTGACTGCTTTTTAAATAAAGCAGTTTTTTTAATTGCCGCCCATTTTCCTTAAAGGAAAACAGTATGCATTTTAAAAAGAACACTGTCACACTACCAGTCCCCTGGGGACCCCTTCCAGTTTGTGAGTGGCATACCACCTTTTTGAACCCTATTTTGCGAGTCGGTAATGGGTTACCAACTCGCAAAATAGGGTTTGTACATTGCACAGACCTATTTTGTGGTCCCAACCGGCCCGATTGCCGTTTGCGACAGAAAAAAACAGTTGTACATCCGACCCAAATCCCAGAATCAGAAAAGCTATAAAATGATGTGGCATTTTTATGCTTTTCCCCCTCTGGGCTTTGTTTCAACACCCAGTTCAGCTCGTACTTTCAGCAAGGCATTTCTGGGCATAGGTGAAAACTTAGCTGAGAGGACAGTGAAGGTGTATAAATAATGGTAAGGAATCAATAATCATAAATACATTGAGGTAGGGTCAATGAATGTGGGTAGGGTGGTCAGGCAGGCAGTTAAAATGAGCAAAATATTTGGTATCAATTTTTGGTCTTATAACCTACAGATAACAGAATGCAAATTGTGCAAAAAATATTTGAAAGAAATCATTTTCTAGAAACATTTGGAAAAGGTGTGTTTTTATTCCACCCCCATAATCCCCCCACTTTGTCTCTTTGAGTATGCCACGGCGTCGACGTGACACCCAAAAAATGTTTGTGAGTACCCATGCTATAACTACTGAATTTCTATGGTTGTGTGTGTGTAAAATCTGAACCTAACAGAAACGTCCCTCTAGCCTTTGTTTTTTTTTTGGGAATGTATATACCGGCAGAACTAGGCCTGAAGGGGTATTCATGTGTAAGGACTTTGTTTGGAATATATATATATATAGTGCATGGGTTGGGCCCGCGTTACCCCTATAAAGCTCAACGGAGCATCCGTCATCCGTTGAAGCAAATAGGCACTCCTGAATTGCTGTGCAGGAGTTTATTCAGCAAAACAACCGTACATGTTTTGGCCACGTATCAGCTTTGATCAAGGGTGCTAGCCATTAAAAACAAATGTGTTTAAAAGCAACCTAATAATGAAAATGAGAGATGGTTATGCTGGTCTGGCATGCTAAGCATGCACATTCAGCTACATATTGGAATTATATCATAATGACCGAGACGTCATAGTACTGGAAGATAAACATTAAATCAAATGAAACATGCAATGTAATATTAATAAAGTTAGAAAAACTTAAACTTATGATGCTGTTTAGCCGTTCAACCCCAAAAATGTTTTTTACTTTTAAACACATTTGTTTGCAATGGCTGATACCCGTGTTCAAAGCTGATACGTGGCTGAAACACGTAGGGTTGTTTTGCTGAATAAACTCCTTTCACAACAACTTTGGAGTGTGTGTTTGCTTCTAGGAATGATGGATGCTTTGTTGGTTGGTGTATATATGTATATATGTATAATCACTTAAAAAACCAAAGGTTACAGGCTTGTTAGTGTTAGGAAACAGAATTCACTTAAAAAAACAAAGGTCATCAGTGATGTCACTGACCAAGTCATGAGTGATGTAATATGTGTTCCTCCACATTCCCTTGCCACACTGTACCTTTCCTTTAGATGTAAAGGTTTAAGAGGTATGGAAATATTTAACATTTAAAGGAAAGGTACAGCATGACAAGGGAATGTGGAGGAACACTGTTTCCACCATTATAGATTGAAAGACACACAGAAGCTGAATAAAGTTTACAAGCAAGTGGCAGTATTGCATTGTTTAACCTTGGACACTTTTGCACATTGGAAGCCCTGGCAGATGAAAGTTTAACTGCATTGTCCCCGAAATTTGAACTTTATTGGGAAAATGGAATTGTAGTATTTAAACAGAAATTGAGTTTCTGCTTTTAAATGAAGTGCATTATGGGCTTGGCAGTGTTGAGAGAACTACAGGACAACTGAGTAGTTCTATAGGATGCATAGAGTCATGTGACATCACTGCTTAAACACTACACACCTGTGATCAAGGCATGAAGGAGCTGAAAAGTGTAAGGAAGGAAGAAGCTTACTGCCAAAATGCTGTTTTATCAATAAAGCATCAGTTGTCCTGAAGATCTAGGTGTGCTGCGTGCTACTTTACTGGCAACAAGGAAGCTATTTGGATATATATATGTATGTGTGTGTGTGTGTGTGTGTGTGTGTGTGTGTGTGTGTGCATGCGTATGTGTGTGTGTATATATATATATATATATATATCTCGCTGGACTTACTACTGCTCCTTCTTGGCTGTAGCAACTTAACTTTACACTTGTACATTTGACACCATCCCTGTTACAGGAATGGGGACATGTAAATCTACACTTTTGAGTAACTTTACACTAGGAAATGTTGACCAACCCAAAGTAGTAAAATTTCTAAAAAGTGTAAAAGTAAACGTACGTGTGTAGGTTTACTCACGTGTATATTTAGCTTTGTGACTCAGCTCCTTAGTGTGGAATAGCAGATAGAAAGTAATGGTAGCTGGCTACTAAGGAGTAGAGCCTGTTGGGAAATGAGAAAACTACAGGGGTCCAGCAATCCTTATCTGACAACAACATATATGTACATGAATACGTAAACTCACTAGCTACCTACAGAAAAAGTTCCTCAACTTCCTAGAAATGGCTTATCAACTGCCCAGGGATAAGAAAATGCATAAGTTCTTTTTTCTTGCATATCAAACTATTATCTGAATTACCTTCACGTACTCCCAATTTTATGAGCACTGGGAACAGAGACAATGGGAGGTATCCTGGTTTTAAAGTTTGTAAATTGAGAACTAGACCACATCTACAAAGATCATTCATTGGTCCCCTGCAATGCTCCAAGTGGTCAAGCAGACATTAGTTAATTTACCCTAGATCGATGGGTGGCATGGCTGTGCCACATTTTCAAGTTGCACTGCGTGTCAGTGTTTTTAAATATTTGATTGACCTAAATGTGTAAATCTGCTAATTTGTCAATTGTGCTTCCCTTCCTGACCTTTGGGCCAGATTTACAACCATTTTGCGCTATGTTTTTATCCCAAAAGTGACGCAAACCAGCACAAATATTTTTATTGCTATTTACTTTTTATACTGGAAAGTTGTCTAAAGGGTACTTAGCGTCAAAGGATTGTTATATGGGTGGCACATGGGTGTTCCCATACAACCACCCATGCTTTTTGATGCGAAACCCTTTCTACCAAAAATTTGAGACATGGTTTTGCATGAAAATATTAATGCCACTAGAAGAAGGCGTTAAATGGAGAAAAGTTTTTAATTCTCTTTTCTTTTCCGACTTTGTATGTGTGCTGCACTGTGCAGGACACATGCACAGTAGGAAACGTTTTAAAAGTTGTTTCAGCATAGTGTTTTGTACTGGAAGGGAATTTTCGAGTACAAAACTTATGCTAGACTCACGCACACACCCTTGCAATATGGCGCAAAGGTGTGTGTGTGAGGCACTCAACAGCAAAATTCTACTCTGGGGTAGGGAGAGGGGAGGAGAGTGTCATATCTCTGTAAATATGGCGCTCGCCTGCTCTCTACTTCTCACGAAAAGCAGAAGAGCATTTTTGGCTGCTGCACTTAGTGTAAATTTTGTAAATTTGAACCGGCGTGTGTTCTCTATGCCTTAGTCCCTTATTTATGGGGATTTGTTGTAGGGCAGCGCAGCATGTCATCATGCTGCGCTGCCCTACACCAAAGTGAAAGGACAGTAATGCACCGTATTTATGCAATATGAACCATTCCTGTCCTTTTCCCCTGCACTGGTGCCGTTTCAGCAGCCTAGCCCCAACACAGATACCCTTGCCTGTGTTGTCGGCAGGATTGTTTTTGTGCAGGAAGGGGCACCTTCCTGCACAGAAAGAATCCTATGAGGCGTTTTCCTCTTGAGAGGAGAAAAAAACAAGGAGAAATAAAGACATTTCTTCTTGTTACACCTCACCTTGGGAGGCGTAAGGATTTCTAGGTTTACATGATCTTGTAAGTCTGGGGCAGAGTCAAAATCCATGGGTCATGCGTGGTAAAACCCACTCCAACGCCCATGGAATGCCTCCAGAGTGCAAAGTAAGGCAACGCAGCACTTTGCGCTGTGTTGCCTTACTTGATTTCTATGAGGCCATCCAAAGCCACGCATGGTAGCTTTGCGTGGCCTCATAGATATATATTTGTAATTTGCGCAGCTGGAGCGTCACAAAAAGTGGCACTCCGACGGCGCAGGAGGCTCGTAAATAAGCTCCCTTTAAAGTGTAGTGTTCGCCGTCTTGGATATATTGAATCTTTCATGTGTTATGTACGCCATTTTTCTTCCCGCGCACCGTCTGTGTCATTATTTTTTTTATTAATATATCCGTGTGTGTCATTCTTTACCTATTTCATCTTTATTGTGTTTGTTTGTCCTTTGAAGCATCCTGCATGCCAGTCTTATTCTCTTTGACTTTTCAAGTGTTGCCTGTTGCATTCCTGTTCACTGTGATCGCACATGAATGTCTTTGCGTGTGTGCGTGCCATTCAAGTTGCCCTTTGCTTGTCATGTGCTGTACCGCTCTTGGCCTCACTCACCTTTCATGTGATGTATGTGACATTATTGTTCATTGTGACTCTTTGTGCTGCGTGTGTGCCTTTCATGTCCCTTGTGCCTTGGTTCCCGTAGACTGAAGCAAAAAGAATACTTACAATGAAAGAGGGCACGATATGGGAGATGGGTGGGTGAGAATATTGAAATTGGCAGTAGATGGACCAGAAAGGCCATATATTTATTTTTTAAAGTATTTTTCTGAACGTCATATTAGTTTTAATGTCATAAGCCACTCAAGGACAAATGTTTCGATCGCTGCCCAGAGTCTGCGGTATGTGTACAAACTACAGGTCCCGTTTTGAAAGGAGTGTACTTTACACTTTGCATTGCTGGGGTGAGAAGATTGTGCCATGTTATTGCTCGGACTGTAGATAGTGCACAGAATTATATGCACAGATAAGATAGGAAAAATGCAGTAACAGCATCCCACCTGCTCGGGACGTCGGCTCAACACCCGCAAGTAACCTGACTTTCCTGACAGTGCGTCGTTTGTGCTGGTGGTGGCGGATAGTCGCCACCAGCACCTATTATTGAGGAAGGGGATTTAATTATTATCATCAGTCTTCGACCCAGAGCAAAAGAGAGAAAGTCATGGAAAGGAGAGAAAAGAAGGAAGAGAAGGCTAGGAAAACAGTGACATAGGCAGAAAGCAGGAATGAAAACTGTAGGGTCCTCCCCAGCCTGGTAGCATGTAAATGAATTATGCCACACACGGAGCTCGGTATAACACTCTTCGTGGGAGATTTAATAAAAAAAGTCACACAGCGCAGCCCCCGCGAGGCTGCGTTGCGCGACAGGGAGGGAGCAGGAGAGTACCATATCTTCAAAGATATGGCTATCTCCTCCCCTTTCCCTTGTGCCGGCGCTGATCATAGCTGCTGTGTGCCGTGCACACATCTTAGCGCCGCAGCGATAGGGTGTGTGCATGAGTCTAGCATAGGTTTTGTACAGGAAGGGCACCCTTCCTGTACAAAATACTATGCTCGACACAAGGGAAAGCTTTCCCCACTTTGTATGCGTGCTGCACAGTGCAGCACACATGCAAAGTCGGAAAAGGAAGAAGAAATGAAAGCATTTCTCCTTCCTTGCGCCTACTTGAAAAGGGTGCAGTTTTCTCACGCTAAACCCAATCTACTGTTTTTAGTAAATTGGATTTAGCGTGAGAAACCTTGGGTTGTTGCATGAGAACGCCCATACCCCACCCTTGGTACGCCCCCATGGTGCAACGTAATGCGAAGCAGCGCATGCTTCACATTACTTTACGTTATTTCCAGCGCTAAACAAGTTTAGCGCCTGAAAGTAAATTACAAAAAAAAGATTTTGTGTCACTTTGCGTCACGGCGCAAAAGCTTGGTAAATCTCCCCCTTCATTCTCTACAGTGTAACCTTTCACTGACAAGTACTGCCTCATGAATTTTATTAACCACACCCAATCACTTACATCACAAGACTTTGAGTCCGTTAGGGACCAGAGGGGTTCTGCGCTTTATAATACACAGCAAACTACATGAACAAACCAGCAGAATTAAGTTAAATAGAAAGTAAGTGTAGTAAGTGCTTGGTGGTTCTACAAAAAGAGACATAATGTGGAATAAATACTAAGGGGCATATTTAAAAGGGCTTATTGCCACAGGGACGTCACTTTTATATGATGTTCCTGTGGCGATTAACCCTTCGCCTTATTTACGAGGGGGCATGTGGCTTAACGCCCCCTTGTAAATAAGACCCTCTTTCACACTACACTTAGCATGAATGGGGTGACCAATGGGTGTTGCGGTGGGCGTTCCGCTGTAACACTCATTGATTTTGACACGGCTCCCTATTTACAAGGGTGGCATAAATATGGGACAGTGTAAAATTAAGACCAAAAATAACCTGGTCTTAACATGGTGAAACGAGGAGAAATTATTAATTTCTCCTCGTTTTTGCTGTTCCTATGTGTGTTGCATTGTGCAGCCCACATAGAAACAGCAAATCACCATGAATGTTTATGTGCAGGAAGGTGCCCCTTTGTGCACATAAACAATAATTTAAAAAATGACGATGTGCAACTTCTATGTGTGCTGCACAAAGCAGCACACATAGGAGTTACAAATCACCATTATTGATTGTTTATGTGCAGGAAGGGACATCTTTCTGCACATAACAGTCATTCCCTCAACACAGGCACCCTTGCACTATTGTGACTTTATGTGGCCTCGTAAATATGGGCAGGCACAATGCACCGCCGGTGCGTCAAAAAAACGGATGCACCGGTGCCGCAATGGCTTTGTAAATGAGGCCCAATGTATTCAGCTACTGTCCAGCTTTGCTTCAACTCGTCAGAATTGACTAGGCTTTTTATCGGTCTCCCCTTTGTGTTAGTTTTATCTGTATACCATTTGCGTATACGTAATTTTAAGCCCATAATGTGGCCGAATAAAGTTTTATTGATGATTATGATGACTAGGCGTTCAGATTATTCTATGTATTGATCTTAGATGTCTTAATGAAATTGAAATGTCTAGCTTGGTACATTTGGACTGTTTGAAATGATGCACTGTCACTTTTAACCCTATAGGATGCTAAACCGACACTTGGCTTTTGTGCCACTATGCATCTTATACACTCTCTAACTTTAAATGTGTCATAGATGTTTTACTACTGCTATGAACCACTTTTAGTTTTTATCTTGTTATTTAGTATTGTTGGAAGGCGGACCCCGAGGAGTCGGCGAGACCACCAAGGGGGGCCCTCACACTGTACGAAGTAGCCGAGCGCTGCCGAGAAGTCTCCTGAGAGATCCTTCTCCTATCACGTACTAGCACAGTAACACCACCACACAGGACTCAAGGAGGTTGTCTCAAGACAAGCAATTCTTTATCAGCAATAAAAAGGTTACGAGGTCAATATTTACACGAAGGGATCGAGGGATCCACCAAAAGTCTCAGTGTCTCTTTGGAAGGGTAGGGGTAGCGGGACAGTCTTTGGCAGGAGTGCGGTACGAGGGTAACTGGGGCCCAGTTCTTATCCTCAAGCTGGAGGACCTCCGGATCTCGGAGGGGTCGAGCCGCGACGGCGTCAGCAGGGCTCTGGCGTACAGTTCGGGGAGAGCCGCGATCCAATCAGCAGGGCTCTCAAGATGGTTTCTGCTCAGCTCGAGCCGCGACGTCGTCAGCAGGGCTCCGAGGGAGGTTTCAGCGAGGTTGGGCCGCGACAGCGTCAGCAGGGCTCCGATGTTCCAGGTGGCTTCAAAGTGTTCACAAGAAGGAGCCGCGACGCAGTCAGCAGGGCTCGTGATGGTTCCGACAAGAGTTCTTCTCCGTAGGGTCAGCCGCGATTCAATCAGCAGGGCTCTCGACTCCGGGATACAACTGCCGATCTGTGGCGGGGTTGCCCCAGATATAGGTCTGGAGCCCTTTGATGTCCGGACCCAGGCGCCCGGTGGGGGCGGAGAGGCCGGGTGGAGGTGGCCAGACGCCCAGCAGGAGAGGCGCCAGGCCCAGGGGAGTTGCAGGGCGATCACACCTCGAGAGGGGAGGACAGTTGGGGGTCCCATCGATACTGTCCTCCGCCGGGGGCGATGAATGGTTCCTGCGGCACCCCCTGGCCAGTTCGTGGTGCCTCGATGTCGGGGCTTCGCTGGGGTCGAGGCCGGGTTGAGCGGGGTCGCGCTGGCTGGTGCACAGAGTCACGTGGGTGCCAACAAGATGGCGGAGCCACGAGGGGTATGCGACCTCGTGCAGCTCAGGATGAAGGGCCTCGGTGCAGTTCAGAAGGGTGGCCCGTGAAGGCCGGGGCGGGGAACGGGCACAATCCACGGGGGTAAGGACCATGCCACGAGGCCGGGTCCAACAGGCGTCCCCCCCAGCCGAAGGCAGGGAGAGTCACCCATCTCCTTGGGTATTCTCCTCGTCAAGGCGGAAGAAGCGGGACAGGCCGTCGGCGTTGGCGTGGTCATTGCCGGGCCGGTGTTCAACGTCAAAGTCCATCCCTTGTAGCGAGATGGACCACCGCAGCAGCTTGGGGTTCTCGCCCCGCATTTGCATTAACCACCGCAGGGGCCGGTGGTAGGTCTGGACCCGGAAGTGGGTACCGAAGAGGTAGGGCCGGAGTTTCTTAAGGGCCCACACCACAGCGACGGCCTCACGCTCGA
This sequence comes from Triturus cristatus, assembly GCF_964204655.1. NCBI lineage: Eukaryota > Metazoa > Chordata > Amphibia > Caudata > Salamandridae > Triturus > Triturus cristatus. The sequence goes on along the minus strand of NC_140584.1, from coordinate 206,150,177 downwards.
TGGTGCTCCATCGTTGCTCCCGGGGCAGTAGCCGTCGGCTGATGAAGGCCACTGGTCGGTCGAGCCCCTTTTCATTGGCCTGGGACAGGACGGCCCCGATCCCATACTCGGAGGCGTCCGTCTGCACCACGAACTCCTTATTGTAGTCAGGGGCCTGTAGCACCGGGGCAGTACACATTGCGGTCTTTAGGGTGTCGAAGGCTGCTTGGCAGCGGGGTGTCCAGTGCACCTTCTTGGGCTGCTTTTTGGACGTTAGCTCTGTGAGGGGGCCGACAATGCTCCCATAGTCCCAGATAAACCGCCGGTAGTATCCAGTGAGACCCAGGAAGGCCCGGACAGCGGTCTGGGTAGTGGGGGGTTCCCAGGCCTGGATGGCATCTATTTTCGGTTGGAGAGGGGCCACCTGCCCGCTCCCCACTTGATGGCCCAGGTAGGTCACGGATCCGTGGCCGATCTGGCATTTGCTGGCCCTGATTGTGAGCCTGGTCCGCTGGAGGGCGGCCAGGACGGCTTTAATGTGAAGGAGGTGCTCTGCCCAGTGGTTGCTGTACACGGCCATGTCATCTAGGTAGGCCGCGCTGAAGGCCTCAAGCCCGGCCAAAACCTTGTTCACCAGTCTTTGAAAAGTGGCCGGGGCGTTCTTCATTCCGAAGGGCATCACCTGAAAGTGGTAATGCCCATCCGGGGTCGAAAAGGCGGATCTTTCTTGGGCGCCGGGGGTGAGCTGGATCTGCCAGTACCCGGCGGTGAGGTCCAGCGTGCTCAGGTAGCGAGCGGCCCCTAAGCGGTCGATGAGTTCGTCGGCCCTGGGTATAGGGTGGGCGTCCGTCTTGGTCACAGCATTCAGGGCTCGGTAGTCCACGCAGAATCGCAACTCCGGGGGGTGGCCGGGAGCTGCGGCCTTTGGCACCAGGACGACAGGGCTGGCCCACGGGCTGTCGGAGGGTTCGATGACCCCCAGGGCCAGCATCTTCGTTACTTCGGCCTGGATGCATGCCCGCACTCGGTCGGGTACCCGGTAGGCTCTGTGTCGCACGGGGGGGCTCTCCCCGGTGTCGACGTCGTGGACGCACCAGTGGGTCACCCCCGGGGTGAGGGAGAAGAGGGCTGCGTAGTCCTGCAGCAGTTGCTGGCAGTCGTTGCGCGGTTCCGGAGTCAGGGAAGAGGCGAGTTGGACACCCTCGATTGTTCCATCATGGACGTTGGACTGCAAGAGGTCGGGCAGGGGCTCGGAGTCGTCCTCGCCCCCCTCGTCGGTCGCCAGTAGCAGGCTCAGTTCGGTCCGGGCAAAGTGGGGTTTTAGCCTGTTAGCATGTAGGACCCGGAGGGGGTTCCGGGGGGACTCCAGGTCGACCAGGTAGGTGACGGGACTTTTCTTCTCCACTACCTTGAAGGGCCCAGTCCACTTGTCCTGGAGGGCGCCGGGTTCAACCGGGGCCATGACCCATACCTTCTGACCTGGCTCGAATTCTATGGTAGAGGAGTTCCGATCGTACCACCGCTTCATGTCCTCCTGGCTGGCCTCGAGGTTGGCTTCGGCCATGGCTCGGAACTTGCGGGTCTGGTTTCGGAGGGTCAGGAGGTATCGGTAGACGTCAGGAGGGGCGCCTTGGGGCTTCGTCTCCCAGATCTTTTTGACCAGGCTGAGAGGTCCGCGGACCGGGTGTCCGTACAATAGTTCAAACGGGCTGAACCCCAGGGACTTCTGCGGGACCTCCCGATAGGCAAACAGGAGGCACGGCAGCAGGACATCCCATCTCCGCCTGAGGGGCTCTTCTAGGCCCTGGATCATTCCCTTTAATGTTCTGTTGAACCGCTCAACCAGTCCGTTCCCCTGAGGGTGATAGGGGGTCGTGAACTTGTATGTGACCCCGCACTGCTGCCACAGGGACCGCATGTATCTGGAAATAAAGTTCGTGCCTCTGTCGCTCACCACTTCGCGGGGAAATCCCACTCGGGAGAAGATCCCCATTAAGGCCTGGCCTACCACAGGGGCCGTTATAGTTCTTAGCGGGACCGCCTCCGGGTACCTGGTGGCGTGGTCCACGAGGACCAGGATGAAGCGGTGGCCCAGGGCGGTCTGGGGGTCCAGGGGCCCCACGATATCGATTCCGACCCGTTCGAACGGGGTGCTGACGGCTGGAAAGGGTTGGAGGGGGGCCTTGACCCGACCCCCCGTCTTCCCGCTGGCTTGGCAGGTCTGGCAGGACCGGCAGTGGTTGTCCACGTCTCTCCGCATCCGGGGCCAGTAGAAGTGGGTCACCAGGCGGCTGTATGTTTTGTCTTGCCCCAAGTGTCCGGCGAGGGGCACATCATGTGCCAGGTTGAGCAGGAACTCCCGGAAGCGGAGGGGGACCACCAACACTCGGCTGGCCCCGAGTTCTGCCACTTTCTGCTCACTGTATAGCAGGCCCTTGGCCCAGTAGACCCAGTGGGTGCCGGTCTGGTCCCCGTTGGTTTGGGCGGACGCTTGTTGGCGGACCCCTTCGAGAGTGGGGCAGGACTGCTGCTCTTGTTGGAACTGCTCCCGGGTGGGGCCCCCTTCGTGTCGCCATTGTGTCAGCTCTGGTAGGGCGCACGGGGAAGCCATCTCTTCGGGGGAGGATTCACTAGGTCCAGGGTCGGTGTCCGCCTCCCCCTCGCTGCTGGCGGGAGGTGGTGCGAGCCCCTCGGGCTGGGCGGCCCCGGAGGCCGAGGATGAGCGGGGGGCCCGGGTGGTCATGGACCGGGTGATGGCACAGGCCCAGTCAGATAGTCCCAGCATTCGGAGGTGCTATCGTCGCTCTACTTGAGCCCAGGGGGAACTCTCCAAGTCGTTCCCCAGGAGGCAGTCGACGGGGGCGTCGTCGCGTACCGTCACCTTCAGCAGGCCCGTCACCCCTCCCCACTCGAAGGGGACCAGGGCCATCTGGCACAGGCTTTCGCTGTTGTCGGCCGTCCGGACGGGACACAGCACATTCGGTAGGATCTGTTCGGGGGTCACCAGGTGGCAGCGGACAGCGGTGACACTGGCGCCGGTGTCACGAAGGGCTTCGGCCCGTTGTCCATTGACCGTGACCTGCTGCCGGTACTTCTGGGTGTTGCTTGGGATGGGGGTGCAGGGTACCATTTCTCGGCTACCCAGGCAGACCAGGGACATGGCTGCCGGCTCCCATTCAGTGGTCCCTCGGTCGAGGGTCTCCTCTTCCTCTTCTCCTTCTCCCAGGGCGGCGGCCGCCAGCTGTCGGGGCGGGGGCCCGCCGGCCCCGTTTCTTCGGTTCAGGGGGCAGACCGGATCGCTGGCATAGTGTCCGGTTTGTTGGCAGCCGTAGCACGTTACTGGTGGCCGTGGTCCGGGTCTGGCCGGGGGCGCCCCCCTTCGGGCTAGGCTCGGGGAGAGTTGTTGCTGCGGTGGCCCTCGAGGGGGGCTCCTGGGGGCCCCGGCGGGAGGGTCTCGGTTCCTGTTCGGCCCTCCCCCTCCACCGCGTTGGCGGGGGGGTCCGGTGGGGTTCCTCTGGTACTCCCCCATTGAGTTCCGGGGGACCCGGGAGTTGACCCATCGATCGGCCTCGACGGCGAGTTTTCGCGGGTCGGTCATTTTGCTGTCGAGGAGGTGCTGTCTCAGTTCCACGAAGCAATTGTTGGAGAGATGTTCCCACACGATGAGGTCGACCAGCTGCCCGTAGGTGGTTACTTTGCTACCTCTGATCCACCCTTCTAGGGCCTGACTGAAAAAGTCCACATATTCCACCCAGGTGGTGCCCGGGATTTTCTTGCAGTCTCTGAACCGCTGGCGGTACATTTCTGCGGTTAGCCCGTAGCGGGTGAGCAGAGCCTCCTACATGTGATCGTAGGAGGTCATCACCTCCTCCGGCAGCTGGAGCAGTGTGTCTCGACCCTCACTCAGGAACCGCCCCCACAGGACCGCGCCCCAGTCTTTTCGGGGCACCCGATGAGAGGTCATGGCCACCTCGTAGGCCTTGAACCATTGCTGGATGTCGTCATTCTTGTAGTACTCCTTGACGACCTCTTTCGGGATATGTACCTTGGTCTCGGCAGGCGGTAGAGTGTCTCTAGTACTGGGGGCGTTGGTCCCTCCGTTCTTGGCCTTGATTTCGAGCTCCTTGAGACTGCGCTCGTGCTCAAGGGTCAGTTTCTTTTCCTCCAACTCCCGGTGTCGCCTCTTCTCCTCTATCTCCTCTTGAAGCCGTAGCTGCTCTAGGGCCAGTTTCTTTTCCGCCAGCTGGAGTTCGCCGTCCAGCCGCAGTCGTGCGAGCTCTAGCTCGTGGTTCCGGACCTTCTCCCGCTCTCGTATTTCTTCTTCGGAGAGGCCGGTTTCTAGGCTCTTTCTTCCTCCGGTTGCCGGAGTCAGTGCGGTTGATGTGGTCTCAGTCAGGGGCAAGGGACCTTCTTCCTGGGAGGGGCCTGCCCCGGCCTCCAGCCATGTCCTCAGAGCTTTCTGCATGTCCTCTTTGGTACCTAGGCCGGTGGTTGCAATGCCTTTGTCTTTGCAGAACTGTTTTAACTCTTTGTGCGAATATTCTTCCAGCCGTTCGGGCTGGAACTCCATTGTCGCGTTGTTTTCCTGGCTGCTCATGATTACTGTCCGTTTGGATGGGTAGCTAGTGGGTACTGGCTGGTACGTACTGCGTTCGGCTCGGATCCCGTCGCTGGCCACCAAATGTTGGAAGGCGGACCCCGAGGAGTCGGCGAGACCACCAAGGGGGGCCCTCACACTGTACGAAGTAGCCGAGCGCTGCCGAGAAGTCTCCTGAGAGATCCTTCTCCTATCACGTACTAGCACAGTAACACCACCACACAGGACTCAAGGAGGTTGTCTCAAGACAAGCAATTCTTTATCAGCAATAAAAAGGTTACGAGGTCAATATTTACACGAAGGGATCGAGGGATCCACCAAAAGTCTCAGTGTCTCTTTGGAAGGGTAGGGGTAGCGGGACAGTCTTTGGCAGGAGTGCGGTACGAGGGTACCTGGGGCCCAGTTCTTATCCTCAAGCTGGAGGACCTCCGGATCTCGGAGGGGTCGAGCCGCGACGGCGTCAGCAGGGCTCTGGCGTACAGTTCGGGGAGAGCCGCGATCCAATCAGCAGGGCTCTCAAGATGGTTTCTGCTCAGCTCGAGCCGCGACGTCGTCAGCAGGGCTCCGAGGGAGGTTTCAGCGAGGTTGGGCCGCGACAGCGTCAGCAGGGCTCCGATGTTCCAGGTGGCTTCAAAGTGTTCACAAGAAGGAGCCGCGACGCAGTCAGCAGGGCTCGTGATGGTTCCGACAAGAGTTCTTCTCCGTAGGGTCAGCCGCGATTCAATCAGCAGGGCTCTCGACTCCGGGATACAACTGCCGATCTGTGGCGGGGTTGCCCCAGATATAGGTCTGGAGCCCTTTGATGTCCGGACCCAGGCGCCCGGTGGGGGCGAAGAGGCCGGGTGGAGGTGGCCAGACGCCCAGCAGGAGAGGCGCCAGGCCCAGGGGAGTTGCAGGGCGATCACACCTCGAGAGGGGAGGACAGTTGGGGGTCCCATCGATACTGTCCTCCGCCGGGGGCGATGAATGGTTCCTGCGGCACCCCCTGGCCAGTTCGTGGTGCCTCGATGTCGGGGCTTCGCTGGGGTCGAGGCCGGGTTGAGCGGGGTCGCGCTGGCTGGTGCACAGAGTCACGTGGGTGCCAACAAGATGGCGGAGCCACGAGGGGTATGCGACCTCGTGCAGCTCAGGATGAAGGGCCTCGGTGCAGTTCAGAAGGGTGGCCCGTGAAGGCCGGGGCGGGGAACGGGCACAATCCACGGGGGTAAGGACCATGCCACGAGGCCGGGTCCAACAAGTATGTAGTCTGTTTATGGCTTTCATTGACCGAATAAAATGTTACCTACCTTGGTCCAAGATCTGTGTAAATGGAAATGACTATATATTTCAATAAAAAATGTAGACGCGTGTAATTAAAGCAGAATCAAGCGTTGCTGATAAAAAATAGTGTGGAGTCTTCACCAAATAAGTGAGTAGTGCCAGTGCTTAATTTGTTAGAGAATAACTGTTGGATCCCAGTTTTGCTCATTACCTGGCGCTGTGGAAGATCGAGGTGCCCAATACCATGGTTGCGTAGTCGTGAATTCACATCACGCCTCTTTAATCCATCACCAGACGCTCCCCGCCTCCTTAACTCACCATAAAGGGGAGCATTGACAAAGGAAATGTATCTCAGATAATCGATATTCATAAGACCCATGGAATTGTTTAGAAAAAACAATTATCAACTCAGAACTTACATTATTAAGATAGAATGATACAATGTAATATATTTTTAGCAGTATGTAAAATGCAAATACGGAAATGATGTATTTAGGGCAATCTATAGTGACATTTTGATGGTGACCATATTTGAAACTCTATCAACCTCTCGCTCTGAATCTGTCTTTTTTAAACAATGATATATAGTGAATAACCTTTGTCTGTATGTATGTGGTATTTCTATAGCTCGAACCGAGCCTAAAGGCAGAGGAGCACTGTACATGGCCAACTCTTGGTTTGATAATGAGTGTTTGGAAAGCCGTATAACTATATGAATTAGCAACGCTCTGTTTCCGGAAAAGTACTGATTTTGGATTTTGAAGAACAAGGTAAGGTCCAAAAGATTGATACTGGCATAGACACAAGACCACTGGAGTTATACAATTCTGCGGCCGTGGCTATTTTCACATAATTATGGATTTGCCGCTCTTGCCACATAATCCATCATGTGCTGCATAATCTGCAGATTTTAATAAAAAAATTGTTTCAGGCACAAACGGATCAATAGTTACTAAAATGTGCTGATGTGTTTGCACGCAGTGGAAGGCCATTCGCAAAGGTTAACTGATCATCTTTCAGTTGCTTATTTCTATATTTAGTTGTTAAACTGGTACTAATGAGTTGAAATCTTTGCTCAGACAATTTTATCATGTGAAAAAATTACAAAATATTGAAGTCATACTATCAAAAAATGTGTTACATTATGCCACATAATTTGCCTTTTGTTGGTGCAAAATTTAGTCAGTGCTGACGCATAAATTGTTGATCCCCTGACGCATACTTCTAGTGGCCCAGCATATATATAAAAATCATTTACAGACTGACACTTTATAATACATATATCAAATTTAGTAAACTGAAAAGGTCTTGGCTAGTGCCAGATCTAAAAAGGTAAATATGTGATACATTCTATTGCCAGATTATTTTGCTATGTTGTCATGTTAACATACATTAATATTGCCTTAGGTTTTAGCTCATTAATACTATTTCAACACCACAATATACAGCAATAATTAATTGAAAGGTGATCAGTTAGTTAACCTTTGCAAAGCGTCTACCATTGCACAGCAGCATGTGCAGTGCTCTCTTTAGTGACTTTTGATCCCTTTGAGCTACACATATTTTTTTGCTGAAATCTGCAAATTATGCAACACATAGTGAATTATGTGGCAAGCTGGATTATGTGGCAAATGCATTTAACAAGTTACTTACCTCAGGTGATGCTCTTTCTGTTAGAGACTCTATCAAACCGCAGATTCCTCACCTTTCGAATATTCCCCAGGTGTCAGAAAAGATACGAAAACCAGTGAGCAAAACTTCTGCGTACCGGTAAGTGGTGCTACCCGGCTCCAAACTGATGCTATTCGTTCTGGAAATAATGTGCAGGCCTATAGAGGTGCAACTCCCGCATGCTGATGTCAGTTGCTTTTGAGGCTGTCTGTCCGCACCCATAGACACAGAGCCCCAACGAAAAATTGTCTGTCGCTAACAGAAAGAGCATTACTGAAGGTAAGTAGCTTCTTCTTCTGATAGTAACTTCTAACTGCAGATTACTCAGCTTTTGAATATATACCAGAGCAATACCCATTAAGAGGTGGGTCTGTGTATTGGCTCAAACCAAGAAGTCCAGTAGGACTGAGTAGGCAAAATGCCCTTTTCTGCAAACCTGGCTGTCCAGACAGTAGTGCTTCATGAACACATGGACTGAAGCTCACATAGTCACCCGGTAGATGTCCATTACAGGACCTCATGTGCCCACGTGGAGGTAGCAGTTTTGGCCCTGGTCGAATGGGATTGCAGACCCTCTGGTGTCTGCTTTTTGGCCAGCCTTTTGATGCAGAGTACGATCCAACGGGAGATGGTCCTCTTCTGCATTTCCATGCCTTTTTCCACCCAACTGAACGCCACTGAGAGCTGATCATGCACCTGTTATTCTTTGATACAATCGAAGAAAAAGCTAAACACTCTTTTTGGGTCAAAGTGATGGAGTCTGTCCTCCTCCTTAGAGGGATGAGGCGGAGCATAGAATGCCGGGTGGGTGAGAATTTGACCATTCATGGAATGACGTCAAAACATTTGGTAAGATGGATGCTTGCGTCCTCAGAACCTTTTTTCCTGGGAACAAGTTGGTGTATGGAAGGTTAACACAGAGAGCTTGAAACTCACGTTCTTGCCACGCCAAGGGGATAGAGACAAGGAACACCGTTTTGAGGGTAAGGAGCTGCAAGGGAACACTATGAAGCGGCTGAAAGGGAGTGCACATCAAATATGTGAGGACCAAGATAAGTTCCAACTGAGGCATGACAAATGGAGAGGGAGGAAACAAGTGTTGGAGATCTTTAAAAAAATGCATCACAACCAGTGACTTAAATATTGAGGGCTGACACGGCTACAGTAAAAGGCAGAAAGAGACTAATTGTTCCACCTATAAATCCCTACCATACAAACGTCTTGTAAACAGCTTGCTTGCCAATTGTGAGTGGCTGAGAGACTTTTGGCGGATGGAATGGCAGAAAGTTTTTTTTTTAACACTCACTCCTGCTGAGGCTCCCCCGTTGGAAACATGGCTAGTTCCCCTGAGTCTAAATGAGGCAGGAAAAATGCGGTTAGACAGAAGGGAACCACCACTGATTAACAGCGGCTCCTCCATTCCACCAAATTCGAAATACACCTTTATATCTGTGCCCTTTATACCTACCAGGCTTTGCACAATTAAATATGCAATGGTGGTGTTACATAAAATGAAGGATGCGGAATTTTGTTAATCACCGAAAAGATACCTCAAGTGCATTTGTTATTTTCAGGGTCAAAAAGAAAATTGTAGAAATTGTAAAAGTGAACGTATTGCGACAAAATGGAAGAGTTTATATGGAAACCAGTTGATAAATATTCTTAAATGTGCTCTTGTGGACATATTAACCATGCATTGTGTAATAATCACATTTCAAATAGATAGCAACTAAACTGATGGTTGTGGTTCACTTTTTCAGGTGGAAAAGTGTCTGTTGCATTGAGAATGGAAGATATCTTTGAGGGTGAATCTTCAGAATCACAACTGCAGACGCTCATCACGGTAACAACTGTTAGAGCTTGTTTTAAAATGTGTTAAATTACATGTGGCCGGATAAACCATTGGCAGCTCAGGGGCAAACAAACAAGGCATGGTAGAAGCAGCTTGTAGCCAGGTAGACAGGTGTACATTTTCCAGGGGAATGACTCCGTATTCAAGTTAATGGACACTCTGGCAAAAATATACTTCAAAAACATCTTCAACAATTCTTTTGAGATGTTGGTCTGCCCCCAGCCATCATCAATATCCCCCACACCCATCTCCAAGGTCCTCATTCTGTAAGGTGGAGGAAGCAGCCCAGTAGTGCTCCTTCTCCACCAGAGCGACTGGTCTAGGGGGCATCGTTAATTCTAGAGGAGTGGGGGTGAGGCAGCAGAAATAACCCTTATTATTTTTTGGGAACTAACTTACTGCACCGAATCCCACATGTTTTTCTACACCTTCCTCGTTGTTTCACCTGAATATTTTGCGGCTTATTTACAAGCCCCTTGTGCCACTTTTGCGTAGTTTTTAACATGGGAAAAGTGATATACGGGTGGCGCAAGGGGCTTGTATATAAGCCCCTTTGTGTGCAAGTGAAGCATCTGAGTTAAAAACACAATACCCGCAGTGGTGTGGAGTGTTGGTGGCAGGCCGTGGGTGGCAGGCTCATCTAAAGGGACCAAAGAAACGAAAGAGATATAGCAAGTTTTATCACTTCAAGCTTTACTAGGATGACATTTTATTTCTTTGTTTGCAGGAACATATGGATTTTCTGGCTCTCAATACACACTTTAATTGTGAAAATAAAGTCTATTTTCAAGAAAATATGGAAAAACTACAGGTAACTCGCCACGTTTTATTTTTTTTATTCTTGTTTCTGCAATAATTTCTGTTTCGATTTTATGTAGAATATTATGAGCACATCAATGGGATAAATATTAATCCATGTAATGGCTGCATGAAGGCTAGAAATATAGCACCTCATTTATGAAAACTGTTGCATTGCTGGGGTGTGTCTGAAAACAGACGCAACTCCAGCAATGCTTCCTTTCACATTGAGCAAGCCCATGTGAAAGGGCCTGCGTCAGTCTTACGCTTGCGCTAGGCAGGTGTAAGATATTGACGCAGTAGTGTCCCAGAAGTGTCTCAGGGAAATCTCATAGATTTCAGTGCGCCACTTTTACGACCCTTATTGAGGGGGAACGCGGACCCCGCATACATTCAACCTGACGCAGGTATAATGTAGCGCAGGCCTTTACAAAGTGACTCATCTGCTTAGATGCGTCACTTTGTAAATATGGCGCAACGTGGCGCATTATTTACGCCACTGCAGCATCACAAAACATGACGCAATGGCAGAGTAAAAGTGTTGCAAGGCCCTCATAAATAAGGCCCATAATGTCTGTTTAGGGCGTCAATTTATGAGCAATGGATTTAGATCTTGTGGTATTTCTGCAGTTGGCAGCACAGTTCATTCGATTTCTCCACACACCTAATGATACTCAAAATTGTGAATGATTCCTATTACACTTTTAAAACATTACTATCAAATGCCTGTTTAGTGACACCAAAAATCACTCACACTCTGCTCTGTAGGTTGCTTAAGATACCTGGACCATGTCCTATTCTAATAGAGTAGTTTTTAGTGATATTGCATATCAGGAGTCAGCTCTACTTCAGGAACCTCAGTCAGGCAGAGACATCATTTTGACAGGGAAATACTTCAGAAATACGTTATATAATATATAGAAAAAATGATAAAGTTACATATTTCAACAAATAGTAATTTAGAAGGAATAGATGCTCAAACAGGTAAGAGTTTTAGTTGAGTTTCTCAGGTGACAACATCCTGGGGGGGTATTATGGAAGTGCCCCGGGGGCACAACGGGTGTTTGCGCCTGCTTTGCACACCCCCCAGGGCACTTTGGTATTACGAAAGGGGCCACAGACGCTTGTGTGTCCCCTTCTGTAATACCGATAGCACGGGCGCACATATAGCACCATCGCTTCCTCAAGAGTGCGTTCCTCATTTGCATGGGGGCCTCTCGACCCAGGCTGTATTACAAATGCGGGTGCAGAGACAGAGAAGCTCTCAGGAGGCGCACTGACAGTGTGCCACCTAAAAGGTGCTGCACTGTCAGTGGCCTCCCCCTGATTGTAACCCTCTGGCAGAGGAAAGAGGGACCCATAGACACCCAGGCATCCCCTTGCAGGAGGGTGCCGTCATTCACTGCACCCGCCTGCAAGGGGATCTCTAACCCCCTTTAAAAGTGCAGGTGGGTTGCTGCTTCACCTGTGAAAACACGGAGTGGCTTTCAAGTAGCCGCTCTGTTTTTTACATGAACGCGCTGCCCCCAGGGCAACGCAAGTTTGCAGCTGCCATGCGGGTAGCACATTCACCATTTGAGAGGGTGCGCACAGTGCAATCCAGGAAAATGCGCTGCATTTATAATATGGCCCCTGGGGTTAATCTGCTAACTCTCAAAAGCACCAATTGGATGTGTTGTGTAGAAACCTACTCTACAAAAGCACAAGTTTACAGTGCAAAATACCTGCAATTAACACATAGATGAGTTAGTTGCTGCCCACATATTTTGAAAGAAAATCATTATGTTCAATCAGTACCCCTCCAGGACTGGATGAGCAGCAATTTGCTGAGGCTACATTCCATTAGGACAGATGTATTGATCTTAGGGGGTGGCAGTTTGAGGAGTTGTGTCTTTTGACTAAGGGAGATGGTTACTCCTCCTGCACCAGTTTGAAAGGGTGATAACATTGGTTTCTGCTTGGATAATCTCCACTCTATGGGTGATCTTTTGGGCTCTGCGGCTTCTGCTTGCTTCCACCAGATGAGACTCCTTGATTACTGAACATTGCCAGGGCCCGAGCAGCTATTCTGTCTAGACTGGAAATGCCAATGCCATCTAACTGGGACTTCCCATTGGTTCTCTTTAGAGGTTTCAGTTGATCCAAAGTATGCAGTTAGATTGGTGTAACATCTTTGTACATTTGCTCAATGGACACTGCACCGTCTTCCAGTACAGCAGTGGAGACAATATTAAGTATTTTTCTTACAAGCATATAGACCTATTTGTATGCACACACGATTTACACAGTATAGCCCCTCTCATGTGCTTCGTGCCGGGTTACATTTTCTATTGACAGTTTATCACTTTAAAGGTGCCAGGATGGCAGAAAGGTTTGTTTTTGCCTTGGTTGACAACCTCTACCCTGGCTGCCCTTGTGCCACAGGGCAGCCAAGTCCTAGTAATGGTCAACTTGCCCTTTTTAGAGCAGGCAACCATGACTGAATTTCTTTCTCTGGGATCACTATTCATGGCATGACAGAACCAGGCAGGCAAATTATTCAATGGACCCCCAGTGCAGGGAAAGAACTCTTTTCATTTCAGGGTAACTCATATATTTTAACACTGGCACACTCCCGTTTTGAGCGTTTGTTTCTGTAAATCAATCTGTTTCTAAAAACAAAAATGCAGTTCCGGATTACCAAATAGGTAAAGTAGGCACCGGCCTATGGGCCCACAGTTCTTTTAGGGTCCTCGCAACAACGGATCAAAATAATTTTGATTTGATCTTGAAAGAAAATTACAATAAATCTTTCCTAAATTGTTTCCAAAAGATAGAAAAAATGAATCAACTCAGAGAAATTAAAACTTTTCATTAAAGACTCTATAGAGAAAATACTGTATTAATGTAATGTGCCCATTAACAACTTAAACTTCATAAACCAGAGACAAGGCATCAGATTCGCATGACTGTTTGCCTCTTAAAAGCTCATCTTCTGGCAGCTGTAAGTTTGTAAAAAAATCCAGTGCAAACTACATATATGTAATGTACAGTATTGATGGTCATCTCCAATATTAAAAACGTATAGAAGATAATTTGCGAGGGGCCCCTGAAATTTCAACTGCCTAGGGGCCTCCACAGGGTTTAATCCGGCACTGGAGAAATGGGTATCCGGGACCAAAGATCATGGAGCTTGCTTGGTATTGAAGGTAGACTAAGTGAGACTGGCATGGTGGCTGCACTGCAGGCTTGGAGATCTTCACTGAGGAGGAAGGAATCTCCATATAGGGTGGGTAGACCTCTACCGGGAGTGGAGGGCATACCAACCTCTGACCGGGCAGCCAGATTGATCGTCCATCCGCCTAACTCCACGCTAAATGAGGCCAAAGTAACAAAATACGCAATTATCTTGGTTACAACCGATATGCCTCTGTGAAATTATACAAGCCGACTTCCTCCCATGGTCTCATGGCAAGGAATATGCCAATTTAAATCCTACCCTAATAATGATGGACCCTCGAAAACACACAACTCACAACATAGTTAAACGTTTATGCTGTTCACTAAGTCACTGACTGTATTACACTGGGCTTTTCACAGCACCCAAAATCATTGAGGTTTCTTAATATTAGAAGCTTATCTTGTGAGGATACCCCACAAGCAAAAGTGAAGTCATTATCAAGCAACCGCTTAAGTCAACTCTATATATGTGAAGTCATTGGAGGTGATTGGTATTTTTATATTTAACATATTCATTTTATTCTCTTCTGTCAATACATTAAATTCCTCAGCAGTCTGGGCTCCGTACTCTTCAACCACCACAACATCACTCACTCATGTTGCCAACATCGTCAATTCTACCCACCACAATCATTCTCTTCAATTCTCATTCTCCCATATCACTTGGTGCATTCAGCACTGCGAATGACTCTGCTATTTCCAAAGCCAGCTCCTGTTTGCGCATCACTGGTCCTGCATTCTACGGTTGCCTCTAGCAACTAGCTGGACAATCCTTTCCCATCTTGTGGTGCTCACTTTACTCCCTACCTTTATACCTACAAGCAGTGATTCTCTAAAACTCAGTTTTATGTCCCACCTTTCCATTTTTCCCACCACATCCCTTGGTGACATCAACTCATCTTCAGTTTTCTAATATACTCTCTATACTGACAACAATCAAACCATCTCTTCTATCCCAATTTTATTCTAATATCTTCAGTCATAAATCTCTGAATGTCTCTGCACGTTACAACACCGGATGGTTCTTAGATCATTCACGCTGAACTTCACCAAAAGACAGATTGTCAACTTTCCTGCAGCAATGGGTTCTACCTCCATGCCTTGCCCTATTTTATTTACTCCCAAAGCTCTCGCCCTGCACTCCATTGAATGCAAAGTTGCTCCTTCTCTGTACCACGGTGATGACTGCATTCTCCACTTGTACACATACTGCAAGGTCTTGTCCTGGCTCTGCTCCCTTCACTCTTTACACCACCATCCTTGGTGGCTTCATCAGCTAATGGTTCCTCCTACTAGTTGTATATCAACAACACTCAAATCTTCTCGTATTTTCATCTTGCCATCCTCAATCACAAGTCTCTGATTGTCTTACCGCCATCCGAATTTGATCCCTTCTATTAAAATCCTTCAAAATAGGGCTCCTCCTGCTCAGCGCATCCTAGATCCGTCCCTGCCTTATTACTTCTCGTCAAACTCACCACTTCCACCGCTGCCAGATAAGTAGGAGTAATTTTGACTTCAAGATTCTGCTCAAATCTTTTATCGTCACTAATACCACTTCAGGGTTCAGCCGTTAAATAGCTGTATAATTCGACCTCACAACCATAGCACTCATAAAACGGTTGTTTTGTTCAATCTGGAATACATTAAAAGTCTTTTAGTTGGCCTTCAACCCTACCTCCCAATACTAATTTAAGTGTGCTTTGCTATTAGTTAGACACCAAGCTGTCTTCACACTCCTGCTCATCAGATGAAGGTCAGCCTGTGCCAGTTGCACAGTTCCTCTTGAAATGCTCACCAGATATAACCAATAAGAAGAGCATAGGTAAAGCGAAAGGTCATCAGGTTAGCAGAAAGATGACCGATACAGGTGATCAAAGGATAGCAGGATCTGAAAGAATTATGATGTCCAGTATTTATTAAGGAGATTATGTTTTAGGTCTCTTTTGAAGCCGAGGTAGAAGGGGTTGCAGCGAAGGTCCCTCGGAAGGGCATTCCATATGCTAGGTGCATTTCCAGAGAAGGAGCGAGTCTGGGTGGATTTCTTTTTTAGTAGCGGGGGAACAAGGAGAAGAGCATTGGAGCTTCTCATCAGTCTGGCGCTGCCCACTTTTTTGAGTTTATTTGTTAAGTAAACCGGAGATTGAGAGTGAAGAGCTTTGTGGGTGATGCAGGCAGTCTTGTAGATGCATCTTCCTTCAATGGGAAGCCATTTAAGGGATTTGAGGGCAGGCGTGATGTGATAAAATCGTTTGCAGTCGGTAATAAGCCTGGATGCCATGTTGAGTATGGCTTTGAGGGGGACCAGGTGAACTTTAGGGGTTCTAGTGAGAATAGCGTTGCCGTAATCAAGTTTAGAGCAGTTGAGCTTGAATTTGAGATTCGAGTTCAATAGGGGGGACTTGTTTGAGGTTTCTGGTCCACGTCTTGGGTTTGTTATTTACTGCTGGGGGATGAAAGGCGCTGGTTAAGATGTTAAACAGAATGAGATGGCAGTCTGACCAGTCAATGGGGATGATATCGGTGAAGTAGACCAGCTCCGTGCTAGTGATGATTGTGTCAAGTGTGGCCCCTTTGATATGGGTAGGTTTGTTGCAGTGTTGCTTAAGGTCATTCAGCTCAAGAAGGTTAACGAGGCGCCTAACAGTGGGATCAACGGCATTATTCCAATGGATGTTGTAATCTCCTAAAAACAGATTCTTCGAGGCAGTAAGGGGGAATTGAATAAGAAGGTCGGATAATTTGTCAGTAAAAAGAAGAAACTCACCCTGAGGGTGGTAGATATTATGCAGTCTAAGAGGAGGAGAGCCTTTGACAGTGAGTTCTACGCAGAGATATTCAAAGGTCAAGTGTTCAGTGTTCTTCAGAAGGGAGAGTTGTAACTGTTTTGTGGCTTATGGCTAGGCCACCACCTTTTCTGTCAAGTCTGTCCTGTCTAATGATGGAGTAGCCGGGAGGGGTGAGTAGGTTAAGGATGGCCATCGAGTGGTCATTGAGCCAGGTTTCAGTGAGGAAAGCAATGTCAATAGCCTCGCTGAGGATGGTTTCAGAAATATCCGTAGCATGTAGTGCTGCCGATCTGCAGTTAATAAGCATGCCAGAAAGAGGATTAGGGTTATCCTTAGCTGGTTTGAGGGTGTGGATGGTGGTGAGTTGCGCTGGAGCTCTAGGCGAGTTGAGAGTTGAAGGGACTCAGTTGACGCCCACTATTACTGGGATGTTGGAGTAAGGGAGGTGATAAGTCACCTGGGACTTAGGGAGATAGGATTTGCTCTGGGCATCAAGGTCAACAATGGAGAGGGAGCAAACACCGCGGTAAGGCCTGTGAGCCCGTCTTTAAAGGGGGATGGTCGGTCACCTGGCATGTCGAGAGAAGTTGTGAGAACTAGTGGGAGAAGTATCAGAGATTGAGGTGCAAGCCAGTGAGTTAAGGATAGAGAGATCCCCTCTAAGAAGAGATAATTCTGTAGCCAGAGAATTGAGTTTGAGTTCTAAACTGTTCAGTATCTGTGCAATAAAGTTTGGGGGGATTCCCACAGTGAAGGAGGCATGGGGTGAAGGTGGAGGGAGATCCAACAAGGAAAGGGTAAATAGAGACGGGGGAGGGAGCCAAAAAATTAGACAGGTGGTCAATGATATTCAAACAAGTATTTAATGGGCTCAGCGTGAAGTGCTTAGAGTCAGCCATACGATACGGTGAGGAGTTGGGAGAGTGAAAGAAACAGGGAGTATTGAGGGAATAAACCTCATCGTATCGCTTGGAATGGATTTCGTTAGAAGTCAGGACAGTAGACATAGAGGAGAGAGCAGTAGGAGACACAAGAGAAGGCAATTGAATAGGAAGTGTGTCAGAGTGTGAAACTGGGAAGATGGTTGGGTTGAGGTGATGGTCAGATGCCTGAATAAGAATGTTACCAGTTCTGAACACGGATATATCAATTTCCCCATTGAAAGAAAGGGAGGGGGTAGTCGTCAGTTTAATTCCATACATACTTTTGACAGATTTAGTGATAGGAATGTGGAGAAGGAATATCTTTTTCCATTTAGTCGGTGTTTGGTGTAGAAAATAAAGTCTGTTTTCGTAGGACAGGCTGTGGTAGGTATCCACTATTAACGGTTCAGGGTGAAGTTTCAATAATTTATGTTTGAAATTTTTCTTGCCATTCTTAGAAATATTTGACGGATATAAGATGCTCCACGAGTCAGGGCCATGACTAGTGAGAGCAGGATCCGGGGGATTGTGGGGGGACTTTGTTGAAGATATGATAAGAAACAAGAATAGAATAGAAGCAGTCAAAGACAGGGAGGTTTGAAAAACGCTATTCAGGAAGGATTCGGATTAGAAAAATATTCGATAGGGAGAGCATCCACACAGTGCAATAGAAAACAGGTAATGTCAAAGCATCAGATGAAGTCAATACTACAAACACCAGATACTATAACGGTAAAAAGCAGGAGTGGTTCTGTAGGGAGACCCCTCAGAGACCGCTGTTGTCAGAGAAAAGGGAAGGAGACAAATTAAGGTAGGCACAAGGAAGGGGGAGAGGAAAGATTCTATAGTCTGTTGTGCGGTAGAATAGAACGAATTTGGTGACTAGAATTGTAAATTTTAAGAGAAAAGGGAAGGGGCCAAATTAGGGTTGGAGCAAGGAAGGGGGAGAGGGAAGATTCTATAGCCTGTAGTGCAGTAGAGTAGAACAAATAAGGTGCATAGAATTATAAGTTAAGGGAAGAGAAACATCAGAGTGTTAATGATCAATATGGATGGCCAGGAATTAATTCAGAGGATTGGTTGCTCGTGCATAAGGTAGTCTTTCTGGAAGAAGGAAGTCTTTCTTGAATTTCAGTGTCAAAATGTCAGTCCTACCTCGGTTTCAACAGAAATCCGTGCTAGGTGAGTCCTAGTTTCATTTCAATGAGAATTCCGAGTCGCCATCTTGTGAAGCCCCAAAGGTAAAGAGGTGGGAGGCACACAAAATGGAGGGGAGGCACAGGCCCAAACTTAGTGTATCCCCAACCAGGGGCAAAGCACAGTACTCAAAGCATGATCAGAATTGTACTGACGGGCGGGGAGGACCATGCAATTTAGATAATGACGGCACCAGTCGGCCTACACACAACACTGCGCGAGTAAATCCCCTGCTAGGCGAAGGACCAGCAGGAGACTGGGGATTGAGGCAACCGCAAATGGCTTAGCCCACTCACATCAGCTGGAGCAATGAACAAACAGAAAGGTGGAGGGCAACCCTTAGGACCCCGGGGGTCAGCGCTGCAGAATGGATCCCACCGGAAGGTCGGGGTCAAGCGGCAAATTCAGTCTGAGGAATGATGGAGGCAAGAACACAGGCCAGCCCTAATCCAACAGGTGGAATGAACAAAAGGGCACATGCAGGAATCAGCGCAATGCCACAGACACAGAAGCGGACAGAGACCCAGGCAGCCGCGAAGGCGAAACCCAGGAGACCGGGCCAGTTCAGCAGAGACAATCAAAAACAGAACACCCAGGCTGCAGGCACGCAGGTCCCAACAATGAGAGACTCCTAAAACAACATCAATCCCAAGGACAATCTCAACAGCGAGTACACAAGAAACTACCGTGGGCACTCGTCTCAGGTGTGGCCCCCCATAGCGAACTCCGGAAAAAGAGCCTTTCAGCCAACGAAGGCAACGAGCCCTGGGAACGGCACAAAGCCCTGGGGCCGCTCAGCGCAATCCAGCCGTCGAAACCATCACACACATCACTGGCAGCCGGGCCTGCGAGGCCAATGGGGTCAGAGCTGCTAAGGCAGGGCTGTCGCCGACAGTCACCCCACCATCAGAGGCAGTGTGAATTACAAAGGCAGTTGACGATCGGAGAGTCACAAGCCAGGGTGGGCGCCCATCGTGATCCTGCTGTAGCAGCCAGCCCACACAACACTGGCAGCCAAGGCCAGCAAGGCCTCGGGGGTCAGAGCTGTGAAGGCAAGGGTTCAGCCGATAGTCATCTCATCATCGTAGGCAGCATGAATTTTGGCTCTCGATGAACAGAGAGGCGACGGGGGACCGCCGCTGAACAGCCGACAGGGGTCCTCCGCAGCTGTGTCCGTTCACCCGGTCGGTCTCCAGTGGGCCTCCCAACATGGAAGAATCCGCCTGTCGTGAACCTTCAATCAGGTAAGATTGTCTTATAAAGAATTGTATATTCCATCGGTGTTCGCACCCATGAAAACGATCGCAGGCAGTCCAGGACACCTAGTCTCTCGGTAATCTTTCGTCTTTGTAGGTAGAGGGTGGTGGATGGCTAGGCTATATTTCAGGGATTTGCAAACAATGTGCATCCCCAGCCTGAAGCTTCCTAGGAGAGCTCCTCTCAAGCGGCCATCTTGGTGTATTTCAGGCGAGACCTATTGGCGATGACAATGCTTTTTTTCTAGTTGGCAACAGTGATGTTTGACACAAGTGCTTACTGTTTTAAAAGCCTCATCGAACAAAAGTGACAGAAAAGTGTAAGTTATGTGTTGTTGCTATGGAGAAACAATGCTCCTCTGTAATAGATCAAAGCCTGGAGTATTGAAATATGTCAAGCGCTATTTATCAGAAAAGCCAGAAAAATCTAAGGCTTTTTAGCCAATCTATTTGGCTTGCAGTGCTGTAAAATGCACGATTTAGCTGCAGTTATTAACAAATCCTTAGAGAGCCCTTTGGACCTTCTGGGACCTTGATCACACTTGCCACCCATACTCCAAAGCCCCCATCCCTGCATAGCTCATAAAGGACCACACTGTGGAAATGTTGCCAAGGTTGCTTAATTTGATTGTGTGATCCTGGGTAAATAACGCTTATCTCTCTGTACCTGGCACACACAAATAAGAGAGCCTGGCAGTGTCAGTGTTCACCGCGTGGGTTATATAACCTCAGATACAAACTTTGGTGACTCAGGATGAACTCTTATTACCGAGACGCTGTGTCTGCATTTATCCTGGTCTGAAAAGGCAGGGTGAATTCCAGTGCAGCAGGAGACGAATGCAACCGAGGAAGGAGGAATGTGAGGTGAAGCAATCCAGGAGATCTTAGTGAGTTATTACTCATGGCCATTCTCATGGGTGCACTAGGAATGCACATGGGCAACTCTTAAGAAAGCTAGGGGGTAGCAGCTGCTACCACCCTTTGGTGCCCCTGGCACTGCTATCTCTGCCTCTGTTCTCAGGGGTCAAGAGAGAAAAAGTGATAAAAAAGCCATAAAAGTAAAATTACAAACAAACGCACACAGAAAGCCCATACTAGCCTACGGATTAATCGAGATCGGCATTTAAGGATATATAATGTCCAACGTGCAGGAATATAGTATGTGAAGCTAAGCCGAGTGCTGCAACAACAGTACGACTAATATTGATTGATGCTAGAGACAGAGCAAAAGTCAAATGATTATTCCTTTTAGATTCACATTTTCTTTTCTAAAACATATAAACACTATACAAATTTGCTGTGTAATCCGATCATAAAGTAAAACAAGTACAGGGGTGCCTCTCTAGTATTAACAAGAGCTGTGCAGGCGAAACCATGTGTTCACGACACAGGACCAATCCAGCGAATCAAAGAGCGCGCCAAACAAACGAAAAATAGAATAATGGTGTAAGGGGTCATGTAAGAGGGGTAGTCGCCACAACGAGAAAAACACACCCAAAGGTGGGCTAAAGAGCAGCGTATGACCAATAAGAGGAAAGGAATGCAGGAAAGCACAAGAAGGAACTAATGGTAAGCGGTGGGTGTAGTCTAAGCACCCCAATCAGATACAGCATGCCTAGCAGGAAAGCGCATGCGCGCTGCTAGGCTTGACCTAAAAAGGAATCAAAACTTTTTTATACAGTAAGCATTTATAGGGTCCACCGTCTGGGGGCTACAAAACAAACATGCTATGACGGCCCAATAAAGAAACCACCAATGCAAGCAGGGCCCTCCTTTAGCATGGGCGAGCTGGGCCTAGGCCACCAATATTCTGAGGGGCGCACGGAGCTGTGTGCATTTAGGTAATGCCAACAGCAGCACCCCTGTCATCTTGCTCCAGCCCAGTCTGTGTCCCTGCATGCTCATTTCTCTCTGATTTGACAATTAAAGCAGTTTTAATCCTCTATTTCCATACCGTGGGCAATGTTTATGACACCTGATTAGCCTCCTTCCTCGCCCTACCTTCACCCTCTCACCCTTGCTGACACACACCAACAAAGCCATCCTCAGCCTGACGCAGCTAAGCTATCGGTGATTTAGGTGTGGTGGGGGAGGTCCGGAAATGTTTGTGTTCAGGTGCCAGTCACTGCTGAACACAAAAGGAGGCCCCTGCTGCCTTATTTAATTCATCACCATCATAACTTTATTTCGATTACAAGGATCTTAAAAAGTACATTGAAAAAGAAACAGAATAAAGATGCATAAAAACATAAGAGCCATTAAAAAATAACATCTCTTCCATGTATACAGTTGCAATAAAAATGATATACAATACATTTTGAACGTTTGATCCATAGAGCTAACAAATATTGAGCTAAGCCAAAGACTATTACTCTACGGGTGTCTGTAGAAAGAATTCTCAGCACATCAAGGTAGTGGCCAGGACCTGTAAGCCTACACAAGGGATTTATTCACTTTCCCCTCAAGGTCTTATAATGGGGGCAGAAGAATAACAGTTGGACTAGGGTTTCAGGGCTTCCTTTACAAGCTGGACATTTATCATCAGAGCAGTCATTAGGGTGTCACTCATTACAAAACAGTTTACTGGGAAGGGACTTATATCTGAATTGGAGGAATAGTTTATGTGCGAGGGGAGGAACAATTTCGTCGATTGTTTCCTCAAACAATGGGAGAAGTTTAAAGTTCATAAACTCCTGGGTCAAAGTCCCCACCGGATTTGTCACATCTTTCACCAGGGTGGACTCCCAAGAGAGGGTTTTGACCCAGCTCTTCGGAATTGAACGTAACTCCTCAGGACTTGACCAATAAACCTCAATCCCTGATTTTATCAACAGATCTCTCAGAGTACTAAACCAGGGGATTGTAATAACCTTGGACTGTGTCAGAAGGCCCCTAATCACCACTCTGTAGGAGGCAAGCTCCTCTATTGTCCATAGGAGATGCCAGACCATTAAGTGCTTGTAGACCAGCTTGTGGGCCAATTTATTTGGGCCTGAACCAGGTAATTTGGAGTCAGGGGAGTACTGGATAGTAGATTAAACATGCATTGGCATAGCCAATAGGTCTCGCCTTTGGGACCTTATAAGTGTTTAACCATGCAACAGTTGCATAACTAAATACCTATAAGGTCCCAAAAGCGAGACCTATTGGCTATGCAAAGCAGCCGTGCGGCCGCAAAAGTGATCGCGATCACGATCAAACATCTAAGCGGCCGCGAAAGTGAAAGTAATCGAAGTAAAGCGCGCGCGCCCGCACACATGCACTGTAGCTCTAGGCTGGCCTTTTAGCACTTTTTGGAGCCCTCTCAATAAGTCTCGCCAGACCAGCGCATGTGCTGGGTCAGGCGAGACCTGAAAAGGATCTAACACAGTGATGTTCTATAACAGTAGGATAATCAGTGTTCCCGCTACCCCACTTCTGCTCCATATAATACTGCTCCTAAGGCTTTGATGTTATATATTTCTAATGCTGGGGCCACATTCCTAGACACCGTATTTTTATAAATCTTGCTTATGTGGGTGGTCTGCTGGGTTAGGGACGACTGTGTTTTCTCTATAAGGGGTGCCCAGCATAAGTTTGGAGTTAAACGGATCCCCAAATGGTCAAAAACAGAGACTAGTTCTATTTATTTCACTAGCATCACCAAAGGTACCAAATTTCTCTCTGCCCACGCCCTGGGTGCTATTTTAGCAAAGGCCGGCTCTGGCTGCGAGACAGTGACAGCCAATATAACCAACCAAACACTCCCCTTTTAAAAGCATACTATCATATCCCTTCCATAAAATGTAAATATGCAATTACAGAAGCATATGCGCTCTCAAATGTAAAACTCAAGGTATTCAAGTATGCTTTTCCCACCAGGAGCTAGCAATAGGTGCTCCTAGGTCTATCCTGCCCTTTAGGGGCCTATGAAGGCACTGGTTGGATATATGAAAGCACTTCCAGGCGATACATTGAGACATTTGAGGCATCTGACACTGGTTTCTGATGGCGCAGCATGTCCCTTTAAGAATGTGAGATGTCACATTAGGTGTAATGATTGAAACAGAGGCACAATGTGATCATATGTATGCGGTCTTCAGCCTATGAGAGTCCTTGTCTGGCGCAAGATCGCACATCCTTGAAATATATGTGCATCTTAAGGGCATACAATGGCATGTATGGGGCATGAAACGGCAAACAATCACATATTTTATTTATAAAATTAAATTTTAAGAGTATATGAATGCACATTTATCTCATCCCATCCGCTGACACCTTGTATTTTTCTTTTTTTACTTCACAGAATATAAAAATGAACCTGAAAGTTTTACTCTTCACTTTAAAACTACAGGATTGTTTCTCTTCCACAGCGGAGGACAGATATGTACCCTTATTTGCTGTATTCGAAGGTCAGATATGTGCCCCTATTTTCTGTGTTTGAAGGTCAGATATGTGCCCACATTTGCTGTGTTTGAAGGTCAGATATGTGCCCACATTTGCATTTGCTGTGTTTGAAGGTCAGATATGTGACCGCTTTTGCTGTGTTTAAATGTCAGATATGTGCCCGCATTTGCTGTGTTTGAAGGTCATATATGTGCCCGTATTTGCTGTGTTTGAAGGTCAGATATGTGACCGCTTTTGCTGTGTTTAAATGTCAGATATGCGCCTACATTTTCTGCGTTTGAAGATCAGATATGTGCCCGCATTGGCTACGTTTGATGGTCAGATATGTGCCTGCATTTGTTGTGTTTGAAGGTCAGATCTGTGCCCGTATTTGCTGTGTTTGAAAGTCAACTATGTGCCCGCATCTGCTGTGTTTGAAGGTCATATATGTGCCCGTATTTGCTGTGTTTGAAGGTCAGATATGTGCCTGCATTTGCTTTGTTTGAAGTTCAGATATGTGCTTGCTTTTGCTGTGTTTGAAGTTGAGATATGTGCCTGCTTTTGCTGTGTTTGAAGTTCAGATATGTGCCCACATTCGCAGCGTTTGAATGTCACATATTTGCCCTTCTTTGCTGTGTTTGAAGGTCAGATATGTGCCCGCTTTTGCTGTGTTTGAAGTTCAGATATGTGCCTGCTTTTGCTGTGTTTGAAGTTCAGATATGTGCCTGCTTTTGCTGTGGCTGTGTTTGAAGTTCAGATATGTGCCTGCTTTTGCTGTGTTTGAAGTTCAGATATGTGCCTGCTTTTGCTGTGTTTGAAGTTCAGATATGTGCCCATATTCGCAGCGTTTGAAGGTCACATATTTTGCCCTTCTTTGCTGTTTTTGAAGGTCAGAAATGTGCTCACATTTGCTGTGTTTGAAGGTCAGATATGTGCCTGCTTTTGCTGTGTTTGAAGTTCAGATATGTGCCTGCTTTTGCTGTGTTTGAAGGTCAGATATGTGCCCGCATTTGCTGTGTTTAAATCTTTGCGATGTGACATGTCTTTGGATAATGTGATGTTGTGAAAGGAATATGAATCCTGCCGACTTTTATAAATATCTGGACCACAGGGTATAGGATCACGAACTGCCCTTAGTAGGCTATCGCAGTTTCCTTGGGAGACTGGATTGGGATGCTGAGAAAGTAACTGGGGGTTAATAACTTGGGGACGGTGCATGAGGAGGGCGCTTTATTAGGCTTGAAAAATGTTGTGAACTCAGGGAATGGGGTAGAAACAAGGCCCTGTTTTGCAGAGATTCAAGAGAATTCTCAAATCAGCCAGTGGAGCATACTAATAAATCACTCTTAAAACATGGGCTCGGATGGAAAATGAGCCTACTGGCCCTATTTTCAGGAACCAGTGTCCTCAGTGATGACTCCAAGCCATGTACCGATATAAACCTCCTGTGGTGGCACATTTAATCCCAGTTGTGGCACATGAGGTTTCCAGAGCATAGGTTCCCACATACACAAGAAGCAGCTTAGGCCAAGTTGACTCCAATATGTGGAGGAGGTTTACACAAGTTAAGCCTTTTTTGAGGAGGGGCCATGCAAATATCACTAGATTTCTAGAATGGGTGTTACACGTCTGATGCATCTCTGCATGCTTGGCATCCTCTCAAGAAAGATTAAAAGTTTATTATTCTGCAAAAGGCTGATACCTCATTTTATAACTCATAATCTCTCCTCTTTAAAACCCTGGGGTATATTTACAAGCCCCTTACGCCGCCTATGTGTCACTTTTTTTGACGCACCGGCGGTGCAGTGTGGTGCTCCATATTTACAAGGCCACGTAAAGCCACCCTGTGTGGCTTTTCATGGCCTTGTAAATACGTCCCCGTTTTACACAACACTTTGCATGAAAAGGGCGTGCCATGGGTGTTGCTGTGGGTTTTCCAATGCAACACCCATGGATTCTGCCCCATTACCAGGTTTGCAACATTTTATAAACCTGGGAATGAGGTGCACGAGGAAAAACACTTATTTCTCCTCGTTTTTTCCTCTTTGCATTCTGCAGCACACATAGAAAGAGGAAAACACCTCTCGTGATTGTTTTTGCGCAGGAAGGTGGCCCTTCCTGCACAAAAACAATCCCCCCTAAAATGCAGACACCCTTGCACCATGACGCAAGAGTGCCTGCGTTGGCTCGTGGCAGCCAATTGTGTGCCAGCGCAGGGGAGAGCTCCAGGGTGCGTCATATTGTTGTAAATATGACGCTTCCCTGTGCTTTGAAAGTGACGCAGCACGGCCCAGCCAAATGGCTTGCGGTGCCGCGCTGCAGCACTTTCTTGTAAAACTCTATCTCTGTAATCTACCATTACCTAATCTACACCAGCCAATCTATCTCACCTACCATTCACCTGAAACCACTTGGACCTCACTTATGATCACATCTACCTGGTATTAATATATCACAAAGTAACTGGAGTAAAAGCATGCCATTATTTTCTTGAGAGCACATGACTGACTGCAATAACCACCAATAACCACTAGATTAACTACTATCTTTAAGTTCCGGAGTAGCATGCTACTCGCCGTAAAGTGCTTCAACGCCTCGTCAGAGGTAGTAAGCACTATATAAATACAATTCCCATAATAATTATGCTTATATTTCCAACCTTGGTCCTGCTCTGGTGAGCTTCCTCGTAGAGGCAGCGGAGAGGGTGCTTGACACGCAATCTTTAGCCAATAAAATCAGTAATCGTTGAAAGATGTTTGCTGTGGTTCCGGCAGAGGGTCAGGTGAGACTATCTATATGCACAGTGTAGGAAGAATTGAATTTGGAATCAGATCTCAGGTCTGCTCGAAGAGACCTTCCCAATATGTCTATGGAGATTAGAACGAGTTCTGGGGTAACCAGTGGTCATATGGTGGGCTTTAATTGGGGGTTTATAGTTGCGATGTGTGACACTGAGGGCAAGTGTTTAATCTTTATTTCATTTGATTGTGTGGCAAACAACAAGGTTAATCATGGTTGGATGTGATTGGCCATTTTTGCCCATTTCCCCCACTTTCTCATTCCCTGAATTATGTATGTCAGTGCACGATATATAGTTTTTGGTGACAGACAATTGTCGCTCATTTGGTTATATGGCACTATATTGAGGCCATTAATATCAACTTACAATAATGTTGTATCCACTCCAGCGACTTACCACTAGACTTTAATGTGCTTGTGTATTTACTACTCTTAACTCCACCCATACTTGCATTGAGAGGTAAGTAGAAGTGGAATTAAAAATAGCAAAATACTGAACTTACCTTACAATGAACTAGTAGGTCGATGTAGAGTACACAATTTTATTGCCAAGCAATACATTGCATGGATATAGTGAACCCTTACCATGCATTCTCTTCCTGCTCCCTTTTTCCCTGGTTCCATTAACCATATATTCAATAAATGTAGTTGTCCTTTGAAATAAAATATACGCAAAATGTATAACATTCCTATGAATTCCCATAGAAGCCCAGGTTCACACCAGAACCTGGGCTTGTATGGGAATTCTCAAGGGCATATTATCAAGCCCATTATCGCCGCTTTAGCGGCAGTTTCCTGCCGCTAAAGCGGCGATAATGTTATCGCCGTTCCTTGATAATATGGCCTATGCATGGATGTGGCAAGATAGGGAAAAGAAAAATCCATCTGTTGCCCACTATTAGCGAATGCCTCCTGCTCCTTGAATAAAGTGCCACCAAAAAACCACAAAGCAATACCAAAGCGACTCCTTTCTGGCCCCTTAAAGCAGCTTTCATTCACAGAAAGTATTTTATCCGGAGGGTGAAGCAGTTGAGAACGCACACATCTTTAGCAACCATTCCCTCATTTTGATTATAAAAATCGGATGCATATAGTGGTTGAGTCCAAGGTCTGTCTTAATTTTGCTCCGACTCACGATTTTGTTTTTCCAGAAATTCGTCCATGTGTAACCTGGAGGAATTTCCACAGGGTGTTTACTCCACATTTAGACTTTGGCAGGTCGGTGAAAGGGAAAGGTGTAGATTTACCCTGCTTTAAAACTGTATCCATGTTATCCCCCCAATCTAGTATGTGAATCACAGAAGGGGGAGGGAAAACTGACATGCGCAGTAGCTGATTTTCCCTGAGACCATTTTATCACACGGTATTCTTGCACTGACCAGAATGAGGGTTTTAGGATTAACATTCTCGGCTGCACCTGGCTGGCAAGCACACATCAAGTCTCCTAAAAAAGTGCCCAAGACATGCCACAAGCGTCCTCTAGACGAATGCCTCTATTGCTTTGTTTTCTCAAACAACCCAGCTAGCCACACTAGTACCCCAACCTTCCCAAGAACAGCCTACCACTTTCCCAGTCAGCCAGACGCTTGGACCAGCTAGTCTTCCTAGAGCCTCATTCCAAGTGACCCAGGAATCCAGATTCCGCTTCAGACAAAGGTACTGGCCGAATCCAGGTTACAATATCTGCAGTAACTCCATGGATCTGTGGTTTATATACCTGTTGTAAGTACACTTGCCTGATACAAAGCATGTACACTGATGTACTAAAATAATATGCAAAGGTCTTTTTTTTTTTTTCTTTGGTTAAAACATTTTTACTGAGAATAAATTGAAAGAAATGAATGTTTGCACACATGAAATTGCCTACATTTTCCAAAGAGCAATATTTGATCTACACAGTGCTTAAGCATATATATATATATATTTTTTAATTGTTTTTATTGAGAATAAAGCAATATCAGTCACATACATAATATTAGTCAGTACATGTTGCACAGTATATGGTTTACAAAATGTATCAATCAAATTTTCGGTTTCCTTTATCCATCTGCGTCCCTCATGTACCATTGGTGCTCCGTCAGTTCCATCTCCGTGGTCGGCGATACACCTATGTCACCCATGCGATGGTCATTTTTTAAATCTGAATTATTATTGCAAGCCTATGGCCGCCTTGTTTGGGCACTGGCTTGTTTTCCTTATTTTTATCTTTGTGGCATATACTTGCAATAAAAATAATTAAAAAATCAATAATGGCACCATCTTTCCTGGACTGAACCCACTGGCTTTTCTAATGCTACTTTTAACGACTACCACAAAAAACATTTTAATTAAATTCTCACTTTAATCCTCTGTGAACTTTTAATAGTCAGAGTCTGTCCACAATATGCATTGTACTTGTAGTCTACAATAATAGCATATGCCAAACAGAGACTCACCAGACCATTCCCACAATACATGGCCATAAGAATTACCTTAACATACAACCCAAGCACTGCCACTCAAAATCACCATTCTGGTACCATTACATGCACACACACAACACACCATAAATAGCCAGGAGTTCCTTCAGAGTTGCAATGGGATATCCTACAACAGAAAAAATAAATTGGTTATTGGGTAACACCTTCCAGAAGGACCACTTTTAGGGATCTTCAAATTTGACAAGTTGACTTTTTGTCAACTTTAATAAGGTGTATTTTTTTAAATTTGCCATCTTTGCACCTTCATGTATTTGGCTAGTTATAAGACACCACATAACTGGGCGAGGACCCAGCAAAAATATCTACTTAAAAACTTTCTTGGTGGGAATTTTTGCTTTCAGATAAAGCTTTGTAAATTTAAGAACATTAGCATTTTCAGGAAACTGCAAAGCTTGTAATCTTTAATAATTTCATACAACGTAGTTAATTGTACAACTTGATGTAAAAGCCTAGCTATATACGGCCTCATTTATCACTGAGATGAGATAACTTCTATTTGCCATTGTAGACCGTTTTCTACCCTCACTAAAACGATAGAGGAAATCCGCTAGATTTGGAATTCTTTATTTTGATCACCTATTATTCTAGCATTGTCCTTCAAGGTAGTTATATTCAAGTTAGGAAGACCGCTGTTGGCAAATACATGCCTAGTGGAAAATCCACCACTTCTCCTCACTTCTCGCAGAATTTCTACCTCCAGCTGTGGGCAATGAAAATATTTTTCCAAGTTGGCGGTACATTAAGATGCAGGAGCATGTTTACAAGAATGTTAGGGGCATAAGCTATACCATCTTCAAACAGCCAAGTTCATACCACTATTAGACCAGGCAGTGGCTAGTTAGACTAGAAGGCTAATTTGTTTTCCTGCCAGAGACGCTTCACTGCAACCATTGGCTGTGACAGAGGAGTCTCGGCTGCGGTTATATTCACCTTCTGGAGTACGCTTCATAGAGCAGTTATACTACATGAGGTGTTGAAGGAGGACAACACCCCAAGGTGCGGAAGAAGAATATACCACCTTTCACTATTGTCACTAACAAAAGCCAGCATGGAATAGCAACCCCTTTACCTTCAGTCAATTTGAAATACATTCCGAATCCCCAGGATGTTTTGAATGTGTGTACACTGTGTGCTAAAAACATGCAGGCCACTATAGAAATGCATGAAGACACCCAACAATGGATAGAAAGAATGTGGGCCTGGCTTATACTTGACTTACTCCTGGAATTCAGGAGTAAGCCAGGTGCTCTACAAGAGTGAGTGACACAGACCCATACTGGACTCTCATGGACCCATTTTCGCACTCATGGGGACCAGTCCTATTTTCCCTTCATTTAAAACATTTTAGACTGTTAAAATAGGTGAATTTCCTGATACCCAATTTAATTCATTTCCTATTTCTTTCCATTGCAGCTATCAGTAAATATAATTTAATACCAATGGGATATGATATTACTGAATTCATTGAACCTTTACCGGGATCTTCAAATTCGTAAGATACTTTTTATTTTATTGACAATTATATTTCTTTATGTGAAAAGTATTTCCAAAGCTTATTGAAAGGCTCTTAGTATGATGACACAATAAATGGAAATGAAAAAAATGCAGATTTTCGTGTTATAAAATAGAACAATGGGGTCCTCATTCACAAAGCCTTTTATGCTATAATAAACCTACATTTAAAACCAACAAGGGGTCCATTCACGCCTGTCGAGTATCAACAAAAGAGACCCTGGCAGGCATAAATGGTTTCACGATGGTAAGGTGACCTTAAGGAGTGAAGATTGGATGGATCAAGGTGTGGGTTGCCTTGAGAGTTTGTGAGCTCATACGTTTGGGGACATTCACAGATTCCTTTTTGATCCCCTCTCAAGCTGGAAATGTTTGGAGATTTACTCCAACAAAAGGCCTAGAGTGAATTTAATTCCTTGTTGGCAAGGGAAAAGGAGCACTGCCAAACTTCATGGGTCTGTAAAGGAAAATGTTTCTTTGGGGGGAAAAGAAAATGAAAAAAATGAACATTTACCTTGCACACTCTCTTACCCTAATTCAGAGTGGTGCTTTGGGTACCACACCACCTAGGGAAACTGAATGCCATATGACATTCCCAGTAGTACCTCAAGAAAAGCAGTGATTGGTTCAGTTTGCCGATCATACTCATTGGAATGTATGTGAATTTCCCAAACTAGTGGGTGTACATCTGTGAACAGGAATTTGTGTACAGGTGTTGGTTTGCGAGTATGTTTTGTGAACTGGCTCCTGGACCATTATGATACCTAGAAAAGAAGTCATCGTGGGTCGTATCAAAAACTAGAAAGTAACTTGAAACTGAAACTAGAACCAGTGCTGGTACCAAGCTCCATTTTTTCCAATTGCCTTTAGCTTCCGGTCTATGATGCAACATGTTATACATATTTGATCTCGTATGCCTTCTGACTAGTGCAATTCTATAGTATAAAAATTAAAACTACAATGAACAAAAACAAAGTTTAAGAGCAAATGTCTAGAATGAGGTATATATATATATATAGTATTCACAAGCTAGCAACCAAGTCTGATGTATGTAGAAATGTTTCTGTAGCTCTTTTGATAAAAGCCTTTATCATTGTAATCAGTGCTTAATTTGTAAAATATTAAGTGCAGGTGCTCAATTATTTTAGGAGGCCACACCCACTTTCCCGGCTCCACCCACTTCTTCCACTGGCTCCAGCCACTTACTCTTTTGGCTCTACCCACATCCTCAACTGGCACTTCTGAAAGCCAGATGTAATACCCCGTGATTCCATGATATATAGTGTGTCATATCTGTCAAATATCCAGGTGCTTTAGGCTTACACAGTCATATTATGCACTATAACATCTTCAAATTCACCACCCACACACTGCCCCTAGTGCCCAAGCATAGCCCAAATGTCTACTAACAACCACGATGTATAATCCAATTGTAGCCATATGAGCCCTGACACCACCTTAAATGTCCAACACAGCTCCATAATGTAGAATGCTGTGAAATAATCTAACCTGCAACCCTAGGTAGTGTACGGTGGTAGGTGGTGTTCCCCTCAGAGCTGAAGGTGTGATAGTGGTGCGTGTGCGCCACTGCTTTAATAATAGGGTTCCTCTTAAGTGGTTGTGATAGGCACCCTTGAGCAAAGGGGATATAGGGACTCCTGCTTTGACTGAGGTGCAGTGTGATCTGAGTGAGGGAGGGCTGAGTGAGTTGCTTTCAGGGCTGGAAAGGGAGACCCTTCCTGAAAGCAGCCTCCTACCCACCATTGGAACGGGGAACTAACCCCTTCCAATCTACTGGTTCAGCCCCTCCTAGATTCTTATTATGCATGGAGCATTAGCATACGGGTAGTCCATTCAATCAAACCAAATAGATTTTTTTGCACAGCAGGAATGCTGAACTCACAAATTGGAATGTGCTCTCGTATGTGATAAAGAAGAAAAAAGTAGCTTTGCAAAACTACATATTTGCACAGGATGACATAACGAGACCAGTTTATGGGTCATGTACATGACAGTTAGGTCAAATGGATTCTTCAAGTTACCATACCTGGAGGTTATGATTTTTTTAGGTCTGCAGAGGTGTCAATATGTGGATGGAGCCTAAGCCCCTGTATCAGTAGGACTCTGAAAGCTATTTTTGTTGAAGATATAAGGTCAAGCAAAGGCAGACAAAAAAATACATGTACACTAGTGTATCCATGGGCTCTAAAACATAAAACTGCACTCTGAAGTCTTAAAGTTAATGGTCGCCTTCCTCCCATCTATGCTGCTGCCAGAGTAAACAATAAAACCCTGTAAATTATCACTTATCTAAGAACAACTGGATTAAAAAAAAACACAATGATCACAGCTGCTTTGAGGGCAAGCCTTTTTTGTGGATGAAGACAAATTCTGCACAATAAAAACATGTACGCCGGCTACCAACATATGGGCTGAGCCAAAGCCCCTCACCTGGTAGTGACGCTTAAAGCCCTTTTCTTAACTGATCACATATTGTCTGGCGACAGCTCTGCTGTCAAGCCAGGCCTAAAAACGGTTTAAGCTGTCAGAGACTACAGCAGGAACAGTACAGTCTTAAAAATTGCTTGGTTGTATACTGATGCCACCTCCAATGTATGGGCAAAATGTGTGAGTGACCACTTCTTCAAATAGGATGTAGTGAGTCATAGTCTTCACCTCATTCATAGATAACATATTTTTACTATGACCCCCCCCCCCCCCCCCACCACCACCGATGGAAATTGCTCATTAACATACATACAGAGACATTGAGTCCATTTTCTCAACATGTAACCTCAAACACTGCACGTGTGCTACATGTGCCAATTTGCACTTTCAGCAGCTGGTTGCTCTTACCTCCTGCTCTGCGATCAGTGCCAGCCTCTGCAGGGCATTGCTGGCAGGCTCTCTCTGGCAGGTGGCACTCTCATTTACCCCGGGAGCTGGTAAAGCTATTGTAGTCACGGTGTAATAAGAAGGTGCATACGCTGTGGCCACGGTACATGCAATTGAAGAGGTGGCAGCTAAGGGCGTGAGCATGCTGGTGTCACATATCAACTTGGCTCTTCACAGCATGCCCTCATGAACTGATACCAGGTCAAGAACCCCCTGGGGCTGCCAGAAATATGGCTCCGGCAGCTAGCGAGTCTTTGGTGCAGATGATATGGCCCTGTATGGTAAAGAGGCCCTCAGAGCCATTGTGATGCAGCTGCTGTAGCCCCTTCTCCTGGATGTGTTACAGATGGTGCAGGCCCTGCTTGCCCACGGGCATTTGCAGGTT
The DNA here is from genome assembly GCF_964204655.1 of Triturus cristatus. Lineage (NCBI taxonomy): Eukaryota > Metazoa > Chordata > Amphibia > Caudata > Salamandridae > Triturus > Triturus cristatus. The sequence continues at coordinate 206,116,200 of NC_140584.1, read as the reverse complement.
GTTTTGAGCATCCATGGTGGACCTACCCCTCTGTGTGCATTGGCTGGCCTATGTGTTTCCCCTTGCACACAACCGACTGCCCTTGCATCATTTGGGGCCTGTGGTTCTTCCTGCAAATGGTGCACGTGCACCCCTTGCGCCTCGCCTATCCCCAGAGGTTCTTCCTGCAGGTGATCGGTGGTGCAAACCCGGAGCCTCCTCCAAGCTCAGCAGTTCTCCACCAATAGCTCCTCGCCTCCGGACACCTGCGCCCGGAGCTAGGAGAGCGGGCCTCCTCGTCCTCAGAGGCCCTGCCCTGCACTCGAGGGTCCCCAGTAACATGAGATCAGATACAAAAGCTGCGCAGGTCGGTGACTGGCCAGGCTGGCTGCGGGCCCCTGCAGGCTGCATTCTTAGCTGTCAGACGCACCTGCTATTATGAGCCCCTTCCCAAAAAACGAAACACTGTCTAGCTGTGCCACACCCGGTGCTGCTAGTATTCCTGACCCATGTATTTCTGTCCGCTTTTCATTTCCGTCGCAAGGCAGGAAAAAACCCTTCACTGCATTGGTTGCATCTCTCTTTCTCTTCACTGTGAGTGGTTCCGCCGTCCATGACCCGGAAATGACCTGGAAATCAAGCTAGAAGTAAAATTAGGTACTGTTGTGGAAAACCTCAGTTTAGCAATATCGGCACAGCTTTCAGTGTGATCTAATCAAGTAGGAAAAGAACGACCATGACGCATGGCATTGCTGGAACATTAAATTAAAATTTGGTTAAAAAAACATATGGCACTGTCATAAGCGCCGGTGCTAGCAATTAAGTGATGGTGGTGAGCACCGTAAAGCACCGGCTCAAATTAAGCACTTTGTAATCCGCCTCTGTTTACAGTCTTTCCTCGTCTGCATTCACACAGAATCCCCTGGCAGGAATTGAACCGATGCAGCTGCCTTTTAAGTCTACGATAGGTGTGACTTACTCTTGCAGTACTACTGACTTACACTTCAATTGCAGGAGTAAGCCAGGAAAACCACAAGAGTGAGTCACATCTACTGATAGCAAAAGATTTGCGACTTAGGACCCTATGTGTGGATTGCATAGTGTATGTGGGTGAAATGCTTTCATAGGGCATTGTCGCTGACTTGATTTTACCACCATTTAAAGTGGAACAGATGAGGTGATAGGATGTTGCCACTATTGACAATGGTACCTATTTTGTTTGCATGGGGCACCTGTTGGAAAGCGTTCGGTTCTGGTCATTTTCCCTTCCACTGCCTGTTTTTTTGTTGTCTCTAAAATCATAGCCTACACAAAAAAACAAAAGCAATGGTCTTAGACTTGTTTGGAAGCTCCCTATTCCTAGTCTTTTTTCTAATTGCAATAATTAAAAAATAACCCACACGTTTCTATCATGTTTAGCAGGACGGGGTGATGAGCAACAAATTGTTCTTGCATTTGAGAATATTTGTAATAATATCAATTCTGCCCTTTTAAAGCCCATGCTTAAAGAAAGGACAGTCTTCGTTGGTTGGCTTCTGCCTGCTCTCTAGCTTATGCCTTATCTTCCAAACATAGGGATGTTGCGGAAGTTGCCACCTGTCGCTCACTGTATAAAAAGGCAATAACAAGAAGTGGTGAATTCATAAGGTTTCGCCTATGTGATTAATAATAAATAATTCGTTTTTGTTGTAAGTTGTAGTTTGGTGAATAGGTGTGCAATATAAGTGATTGAAAGTCTGTTGAAGTGTTATGACTTGATTTTTAAGAAAGGCAATATATTGTGTTGTTACTATTATAAAGTGGGGAGATTAGGTAAATGGGGTAGTACTGTGATAAATTACATGTAGCTGATATGTAGGCTTGAAATTGATGCAGCTATGGGGATAATAGATAAAAGGTGGATGGAAAACCGAGCATGCTTTGCACCCTTAACTAGGATCATTACCAATATATATTTGGCAATTAAACAAACGTTTCATACATTTCTAAAGAAATATGTATCTGAAGCCATAGAGCGTTGTTTTAAGAGGCTAAACACTCAAAGAAAGGAAGAAGTCAAGGAAAGGGACAGAAGATGGAAAAGAGAAAGGGAAGGAGGTTGGGAAAAATCGAGAAAGTGAGGAATGATGGGAGTTAGGGAGAAGGGAAGGGGCAGTAGAAAGAATAAAAGCTAAGTAAGGGAGGTATAAAAAGAGGATTGAAAGGAAGGGAGAGAGTAAGAAAGAAAGGAGGAAAGAAAATAGAGGGAAAAGGCAGGAAGAGAACGATAGTGAGGGAAAGAAAGGTAGAAGGGCATGGCATTAGTGCGGCAGATATCTGTGTTCACTTGTACATCACAGGTTTGAATGCTGGCAAATTCACTTGATCTTTTGTCCTTGCAAAGCCAATAAAATTCCTAGAAGGGTTGAGCACATGTTTGCCCTGGTCCCCACCAAAGCACGTGACAACAATGCTCGCACTTAATTATGATCACGTGACCAGGGCTGCGTGGCCCCAGCCATAGCCACTCGCAGTTTCAAACAACCTCATAAAATTAAAGTTATCTTGGTTTCCATAGGCCCTTTGATTCAGTTTCAGTTGGAGCAATTATTTGTGGTTTCCTTTTTAGGTCTTGCCTGCGTTGCAGTGCATGTGCTGCTCGCTGGCGAGCAATGTTGTGAGAGAGGGATTTCAGAAAAGGGCTTTAACCCCGCCCCTCATTTCCATTGGCTGGCATCACCGTTTATGCTAAACGGTGGCCTGCCATTGGAAATGAGGGTTTTTTGTGGACGCCCTTTCGTCTCCCATTCGACTGGGTCACCTGCTTTGCTGCTGTCGCAAAGCACTTTCTTATCTTTATTGGGCCATGTGTTTCTAATTAGAAACACATGGCCCCATAAAGACAAGAGATCGATGCTTGTTTAGGACTTGTGCCCTGGAATATAGCGTAACGTAACACAGCATCACATATATATTACTAACAGAACTTAGCGTGCACAGTGGACTGTTCCTGACGTTAAAGTGTTAAGCAGCAAATCGACTTTTAAATGTATTTATATAGTAATAAACAAAGGGAGAATGCTTCCTTCGTTCTCATTTGTAATGAAGATATTGTGACTTTCATTTGCCATTACATTCTTCTATAACCCATGCATGACATGGGAGAGGAGTGGGAAGGGAGTCTGGCCAGGGCCCGCTCTGAGGTCATGGGAGAGGTCAGCAGCGACAGTCCCCCCTGGCAGAGGCCCAGGTCAAGAGGCTCTCGGAGCCCCGGAGCAGTCCCAGATTTCAAAATAAACACAACAGATGATGCTGCGGTCCGCTCGACCCGGGGGAGCGTCACAGAGGCGTTCTGCTGAGCCTCCTCTTATCTCATGAACACTGCCGGCCCCTAAAGATGTCAAGAATGGAATTTAGAACTGCGTGGCCTCAGTGCTTAATTAGTTAAAGAAGGAAATAAGTGCAGGGGCACAAAGTTAGTTTATCTTATGAGCCTGGTGCGGCCGCTGCCACATTCCAAAGCTACCCAATTCTGGTATTGAAACCACCTCCATCGTCTATCTTCCACCACCCTCCACCCATTTAACTGTCTTTCTCTCGCAAGCTTTTCCATCATGGCTCCCTCCTATGTCACCGTTTTCCTACCTTCCTTTAAATCCTTCTTTCTACCTTTGCTGTTTTTTTATCTCTTTCTCGGGGTCAGTCATAATAAAAAAAATAGGTCTCAGCCCCCCAAAAATGTGCACCGGTGCCCACCACTGGCACAAGTTAAGCAATGCAAAGACCTACGAAAGAACCCGGGGAAATGGCGCTGTCCAATGACTTTAGCTCCATAGAAGAACATGTTTTTTTATAGAAAACGCGGATTGCTTCGTTCCCAGCAGATTTTTGGCTCTATGCATGTTTTTACATTTTACAAATTGACTGCAGACATCTGGAAATTTCCCTTCGATTTTTCAACTCTGCCTCAATTTATGGGCAGAAAGAAAAAGTGAAGAAATATTAGAAAGGAAGCTGGAGTTACACAGGGTAAAGTAAGTGAAGCTACAGTGGCAAATGTTAATATAGACTAGCAACACACAAGAGACTTATCGAAGTGCAGAGTCATTTTACTAGCAGCTCAATATTGACGTCATTTAAGTGTCACCCAGGGGAGACACTGTTCTCCTGGTTTGCCCTTTGGAGCCCTTGACCATGCCCTTGGGACCACTGGCCTCGAAGATCACAAAGACAGTGTCAGGAACAGAAAGAACTTGGGGCTCCGATAAGCCCCGTCTATTTCTGTTGCTTCATCAGAATGGGGACATTTGTATTCATTAGGATATGTATCTCACTCAGAAAGTTTTCATTTTGCGAGAAGATACATTCTGATGAGCATGCGAGGCACTTCACGAATTAAATTGTTGCTGTCCTGCCTGGGTTTTACGAAAACCACTGTTCACTTCAGGGCTATTCAGCAACACCAGTTTTTTTCACTTTCTTCAGTTTTTCGTGCCCCGGTGAGGCATGCACAGAGGAACCAAGAGAGCACAAAAACATGTACAATAACAGTAGGCAACCTCTGCATACACTAGAATATTTTTATTAACATCATTAGTTCACGGTGGGGGGATAATAGTGAGGAATATATGGGAAGATAAAGTAGCCTCTAAAAATATTGCTTTTGAAGGAAACATAACATTCATAAGGTGAGAAATCAGTGGGGAAAAGTATCCATCACCCAAAAAGTTGATGAATACTTTTTCCTCACAGATTCCTCACCTTATGATCGAGTCCCACAGAAATACCCTTTGGAAGGAGCCATTCAGGGAAAGAGAGGCGGGAGGAGTACTGTGGGAGACAGAGGGCCGGGAAAAAGAGTGAGAGGAGGTGAGTGTAGCATGGAAAGAGATAAAAAACAGAAAAGAAGGGAGAGTGATAGAGGAAGAGAGGGAGGACGACTGGAAAGGGAGAGAAGTGGTGGAGGGAAAGACCGGAAGGGGATAGGGGGTGAAAGGAGGAGCGGTGATATAATGATGAAAGAGAGATGGGTGAGAGGAGGAGCTCTTGGCATTGTAAATGACAATGCCTTTTATTTATATGTTGGTTTTTAAAACATAAATAAAAGGTATTGTCATTTATAATGCCAATAACTTAAACTTTCGCAAATGCGAGACCTATTGCATTGCAAATGCTTGTTACATTTTTAGTTTTAATTTTAAAAATAATTAAAGCTGAAAAGGTCATCCTAAGCAAACGTTCTGTGTAAGTTAGTCATTGGATATGCTAAAAATAACCATGGGACCCTATAGGGATCTAACCGCCTGGAGAGCCACAAACACTCATGTCGCCTAAGAGCCCAGGGATACATTTCCTGTAGATGTGCTGATCAGCATTTAAGAAGTTACATAGAAATGATGGTAAATAATGACCACCAAGGCGAACCAGAGTGCACAAAGTAGCACCTGGTGACCCTAATTAGTTCCAAGTTTGGTCTATTGATATTAGTCCTTGCTGTCTTTGTATTACAATCTTATAAAAACATTTTACTTTGCTGACAGTGCACCACCTTCACTGACGCGCTGCCTCTACTTTTATCAGTGGTATCTGCTATCATGACCTATAGATGGGGAGCTCTGCTCTTCTAAACTCTCAGACATCTGAATTTTCTCTCCAATTAAGCTTCTCTTAAAGAAGATGACCAAGCTGTTTTAAACGGAAAATGAGGAAAAGGAAAAAAGAACACGTGACTTGAGTGGCTAACCTGCCTTACTTCCTGCACTGGGTGGTTGACGTTCTGTGAGACAGTTTATATGTCAACAGGTGTTTTCCACTTTTCGATGGCCCTAGGATTGAGTGATGGCCAAGAGACTTGCATTCGGCCTTGATTGGATGTGCCTGTTAAATAAAGGACCCCATAGATGCACGGTACACGATAGTGCTCTGTCACATGGGAGGGACCCACGTCTCCACACAAGCAGGAAGCTCAACTCTATATCATGCTTTACTCCTCTGGGTTTTTCCAATGTTTGAAACACCGGGTGCTAAAACTCAACTTTATCTCAAATTCCGCACAGTGAGGCAGTCAAACCACTCGCCGTTCACAGGGAAGGAGTCGTTTTCACTGCTCCTCTACTATGGAAACGGCTATCCTGCTGCATCCGAAGGGATTGCATTGATGGCGAGTGTCAAACAATGCTGGCAACTGTTTACTGTGTGCTGAAGAGCGGGAGGAGACCAGGCTTTTATCACTGCATGGGGACTTCACGAAGGAAGCCTTGCACGCGGTAAACGTGGCATTTGGTGACACACAAACAAATGTGTGCTGACAGGCAAAGTTGCCACAAAAAACAGTACTGAAGTTGATGCCTGCTTGTGCCCTGGGCGGACGGTGGAGTTCCCACACATCCACCCATGAATTCTGAGACATTATTAGGTTTACCAATACTGGTGGCCCTGGGAATGCGACAGAATTCTGTGCCTTCCCAGGGGAGGCATAACAAAGAGAGATATCTTTAGTTCTCCTAATTTTTCCTTTTTCTATGTGTGCTCCGTTCTGCATTCTGCAGCATACAAAGAAAGAAGAAAGTGCCTCAGGGCATTGTTTTTGGGCATTTACTTCCACTTACTACTATATTTATTAAATATTCCTATTTCACAACACTGCTCTTTAATTTTAAGCACTGTTCATAAATGTGCCTACTCCAATTTAATTGCTACAATATTCATAAGTATTATGTGTTACAGCGCATCAATGCTAACATTATAATTTATTTAAAATAAAGACTACTTTGCTTATGATTATTGGTATTTTGTGCTCAGTGTTTTTCTCAAGTCATCTAAAATTAGAAGCTGCGTTTACTTGTTTTATGGTGATCCTAGGTACATGTTTTCTGGCTTACCTCGGCAAGCATCATCATTTTTCAAATGAGACAAATTTGCCATTTTGTCACAAATTTGTGACAACGTAGTATATTAGTCATACGAGTAGCTTAACTTCTTCAAACGTTTGACTCAAAGAACATGATCTTTACTTAGAGTAAAAATCATTGGCGATGAGAGCATTTCAGTTGGGTACAAAAACAGCTGTGCGTTAACCGTAAATATAACTACTGTAACTCCAGGAAAGATATAACAAGCTGACATATCATTGATGAGAAAGAATAATATTAATTTTTCTGTGTTGCGTTATAAATCGAACAGAGGTACTGTCAGCAACTTGACAGTAAGAGCAAAAGAGACATCTAAACTATTTAAACTAAACTAAATCTAAACTAATTTATGTAGGACGCCCTACCTGGAGTAGCTATCCTTTGTACTTCATGCACACTAAAAAATGTTAAGGATGGTGAAACTCCATCAGTTTCCACAATTCCCCCACCCACCATATGCATATGAAATAAAATGATGGAGATAGTAGAACATCCTTTTGTTCAAGAATATTCTTTATATAAAATGTCCGGATAAAATGGATATTAAGACAGTAAGGAATAAATGAGAGCAGATGAGTGTATGGTAAAAAAACGGTTGATATTTCCTGACAGGCTGTATACATAGGGAGCTTTCAAAAGGTGATATGAGATTATTTACCCATGTGTGCAAGAACTTTTTCATGAGATTTTGCAAGATTAAGTTTTACTATTTTTAGTATTTGTTAGCTGATTTTTCTTTTTCAAATGATTAATAGTGTGTTATGAATTATGAATAGCATTGTTTTTTATTGTGCTTATTGAAAATTACCACATTCTACCAATACATTCTTAATTTGCTTCCAAAGTGGTTTTAATCCTCAAATATATAAAAAAATGTCATACTGAAGTGTACTTAGCACAGAGCCTAGTGTTTAGAATGTATCTATATTTAAGTCCCAAACACTTCCTTTTGGATTTTACACTGAATATACTAAATTGTTTAATTCATAATGCGAAACCGGAAAGTTTTTTTTCACCTGCTGCAATTCTGTTGTTTATTTTTAAGCTTCTAAAACAAATATGTTCTTAATTGCAGTTTATCCGAGAATCAAGAAGACCTCGAAACACAAAAACATAACGAAAAAGGACATATTGTTGGAACTGCTGCTTTTTCTTCCTACCAAACAGTTTTTGAGAAATTTGCTACCCAATCGGATGCAGAAAGAGATTCCTTCTTGAATAACTCCTTCCCTACTGGCTTCCTCTGGGGCACAGCAACAGCCTCCTTTCAAATTGAAGGAGGCTGGGCAGAAGATGGGAAAGGAGAGAGTATTTGGGACAGATTTTCACACCAAGGTCATGCACACATGAATGAAACCACAAACATCGCATGCGACAGCTACCGCAAAATTGACTATGATGTTTATCTTCTTAGGGGTTTACAGTCACAGATATATAAATTTTCTATATCCTGGGCCAGGATATTTCCCTCTGGCTATAAAAGCAGTCAGAACCTCAAGGGAGTGAATTATTATAAGAAATTGATACGCAGCCTCCTGGATTCAAATATTGAACCAATGGTGACATTATTTCATTGGGATCTTCCACAATCCCTGCAAGATCTAGGTGGATGGCAGAATGAGAGCATTGTGGATGCATTTGTGGATTATGCTGACTTCTGCTTTGCCACCTTTGGGCATCAGGTTAAAAACTGGATTACATTCCATGAACCATGGGTAGTGAGTTATGCTGGCTATGGTAATGGAATGCATGCCCCAGGAATACGTGATCCAGGAACAGCATCATACAAGGTATCAATGCATGTCTCCTTTTGAATGTTGAGTTATAAAGCAGGTCATATTTATGAAATGAAAATGTGTACAACATGCAAATATTTAATCCTTAAAGTTTTGTTCAATATAATCAGATGAAGTTTACTCAGCATTTCCAAATATTATAGACAAAGATAACGTGTTTAACCCATAATCATACCAGACTGTCATCAGGAAAAATCGAAATCTAAATTGAGATGTTAATTCTCCAGTTTTCAAAGATGATGACATACTCATGAGACCAGGCCACCCAATGACTGCCCATTGAGAGGTTGGGTGCCTATCCTTAACATGATGCTGCTATTAACAAATCACCAATTAAAATTTAGGATTTGATATTGTCCTTTTGAAATTCATAAGTCAGTGTGTCCACCATAAATTCCCTTACCATTATGTACTTCTATAATACCCAATGTTAACTACTCACAAACAGATTGTGGCCAAAGGCAAGCTAAGTAATCTTAGCTCTACTATTGATAGCTTCGCCAATCTCAAGGTTAAACTTTGCAAGTGGCTCGCACAATGCAGAAAGGGTACAAGGTATTCAGCTTTGACCTCATTGACAGAAACAAAGTGAATTGACCATTGATCGAAACATATGCTACCGAGGATGCTCCACACAGATCGGTCCTGAACAATATTGGCAACAGGGTCAGGCAAGGAATGTGGCAGGCATATCGTAGAGGGGTGTGCCAGGTTCTGCACAGTCACCCCACTTCCCTTCCCATACATGGGTCTGGACTCCCACAGGGAAAACTGAGATGCAGACAGGAGTCAAATATTCCTCTGTAGTAGATCCCCATACACCAATGTAAGGTATGAGCACTGGTCTACAAAATTTAATTTCCACACCTACATTAGGTGTGTAGTTGAAATCACATACATTTCCATTGATGGCTCATCCACAGAAATGCACTCCCTCCAGCATGAAGACAAGGACCAGGGGCCAGCAGACACAAGAAGGGCAAGTTCCTCCCTTCATGTGGTACATAGAAGCCACTGAATAGCAATGTATTGGATGCCAACTCACTGTGTTGACTTTCAATGAGAACAGATTAGAACAGGCTGGATAACATTTGTGCTGCCAACTGGCCTTCCTCCTGCACAGAGATCCCATTTGTCTACCTGGACATTAACGCAGTGCATGAGCAGAAACAAATCTGTGGTGTGTAATTTGCGCCTCTCAAACGTGCACCTTCAGATGTGTAAACATGGCCTATAAAACCTACAGTTACTACAAAGCGTGAACAAATAGCTAAACTATATTACCAGAAAAGATAGATTTAATCTTTCTGGTTAGGTGGGCTCCTTGCAAATTTTATCTAATGGCCATGTAAGCCTAGATGGGTCAGCGCCTGAGCAGTGAGCCATTCTTGGAGGGGAACAAGTCCTCATGAGGCAGAGTTTATCAGCGGGGATTACACTCACAATTAAACTTTCTGGTGGAGTAATGTTCTCTCGGGTGGGTTTATGGTAAGTGCCAAATATTCTCAAACTATAGTTGCCCATTGTTGACTCAAATCCTACAACTATTGTTCATAATGAGAGGCAATTAGCCACTGTACTCCAGTGCATGAATTTTGATATAGCCGTCCCAAACCTGGGTATTATTGTGCCAAATCTCAATTAAATAATATCTATTCCATCTATATCTTCTCTTGCAAGGTCTGTGAATTTGTTGTTTCATTTCTGGTATCTGTGCCAAGACACCTTCAGGTATACCATTGACAAACATTAGCTGATGTGACCTTCCAACACTTTATTCTTTTATTGGGGACCTGGTTTGATTCTCTCTGTTAGATGTTTCATAGACTAAAGAGGTTTTCTGACCCTTAGGTATTTAAACTCCAGCTTTTTATTTCTATGCAAAGGATTTAATTTCTTCACAGGGAATGACCCATCTGCACTATGTTACTTCTAAATATTTGACACTGGGACTTGCCAGATATAAGTAATGCAATAAAAGTGAAGATGAACATGTGGTGTATGCCAAAGTCAAGGTTGGATCCCATTATCATCTTTAAAAAACATAGTAACAGAGCTTTTTTTATCAGCCAGTACTTATCTTCACTGTGGGTCATTATTTCTCAACATAGTTGAGAAGCAGTAATACAGTAACAGGCACAAAGCTGGAAAGTAGCGACATGCTTTTGGTAAAATAAATGGAAAATTGACAAATGCAGGCTCCTTTAATAAGTAAAATGTTACTGAAACATTCTGGCAGACTTCTGTTTTCCTCTTGTAATGATATCTTTGAAAAATTGATAAATTGGCATGTATTTGTACTTCTAGCTGTGTCACTGTGTGTTTGTGTGTGTATCCCACGCTGTGAGGACCAGAAAAGTCCTCATAGCGTGGGTAAACCCTGACAGAAACAGACAAACACTATCTTTGTGAGGACCAGTGCATTGGGAGGACCAGTCTCCGTACTGTGTTTAGGTACTCTCGAGTGAGTGCATCAAAAAATGAAAAGTTCAGTTATATTTGCCTCAGTCCGCTTTATAACCTACCCTTCTATCAAAGCGTGTGTGGAGTTAGAATAGTGAATGTACACTTAATTACGGTCAATGGTGTGTGTGTGTGTGTGTGCCACTTTTCACCTTCACTCCTAGGGCCTCCTGTAGGAAGCCAAATACCGGTCGGTAACGGCCGAAATTAGGTAAATATCCCGTTACCGACCGGTATTTAGGCATTTGCGATGTAGGGGGCTGATTTTCTGGATTCGGTATTTACCGAATCGGAAATTAAGAAATCGGTAAAATACCGATTCGGTAAATACCGAATCCAGAAATGCAATGTAGGGAGCACTCTAAAGAGTGAAAATTAGTATTAAGAATTCGTTATTTACCACCAAATACAGGTTGGTGATAAATAACGAATACCTTGTAAAAAGTAATATTTTGCAGATTTAAGAGTGCCATGTGGCAGACATACATGCCCTTAGGGCATGTATGTGCGCCACATGTGCACACATGCAAGATTCAGGGGTGCAACAGGGTGTCAATGTGACACCCTGCCACCCTTGTATATGCTCCCCCCATTACCGAATCGGTATTTACCGAATCGGTAATGAGGCATACCTTCCCATTGATTCCTATGGGCCTCCAGGCCCATAGGAATCAATGGGAAGGTATGACTCATTACCGAATCGGTAAATACCGATTCATAATTACCGAATTTTTCCGATTCGGTAAACTTTACCGAATCATTACCTACATCACATTTACCGATTCATAAATACCGAATCGGTAAAATTCGGTATTTATGAATCGGTAAATGTGATGCTACCTACATATGGCCCCTAGTGAGGTAAATATCTCACATTTGATGCTGTTGAGTAGTTACCCATCCAGTGAAGTCAGTTGAAGCAGAAAAGTACAGCACAACTGCAGTTGAAGTAATACCTGTTGAAACTAGGGATGAAAAATATCCCACCACTTTTTTATGGCCCCCTACATGGAGAAACTTATTTTCCTTATGAACACGCAATGGATAGAAAACATTTTGCTATTGCTTGATCAAGTACTGTTTACTCGTCTCTTCAAAGTCTCAGCTCAACTCTCAGAATCTCTTTATTCTCTTCTGTCCCTACACCACCACTTTCAATACAACACACTACTAGAAATATACTTTGGGATTTTAAAATAAAGATAGTGAATTTAAGTGTTATTTGAAGCCTCTTCCTTATATTGTTACCAAGATCAATGTAATATTGAGAATAATCAGAACAGTATTCAGGGTTTTTCATAACAATAGTTATAATCTATATTCTTATACTGAACTTCACAAAATATTGACAATATTTGTACATATGTTTTTTTAAGGTGGCTCACTTGATTCTTAAAGCACATGCCAAAGCCTGGCACCTGTATAATGACGGATACCGTTCCCAGCAGCACGGGAAAGTTGGAATAGCATTGAACGCTGATTGGGCGGAGCCCCAAGATCCAGCGGACCCCGAGCAGGTGATGGCTGCTGAACGCTACATGCAACTCATGCTCGGATGGTTTGCTCACCCCATTTTTGTTAACGGTGATTACCCGGAAGTGATGAAGGCTCAAATCCAACTGAGAAACCAGCAGTGTTCTGGGGCAGAGGTCAACCTACCTGAATTTACTGAAGCAGAGAAACAACACCTCAAAGGAACAGCAGATTTCTTTGGCCTTTCCCATTACACTTCAAGGCTTATCAACACCACAGTAGGTGGCACCTGTGCATTGGAATATGGAGAAATAGGGAACTTTTCACAACATGTGGATCCTTCATGGCCGGAAACCGCCTCGCCATGGATCAAAGCTGTCCCCTGGGGTTTGAGAAGGTTGCTGAACTTTGTGAAAGAAGAATACACCAAAACGAGCATCCCAATTTACATAACAGGGAATGGTGCACCAACGGAGTATGGAGGGGATGTCATCAATGATACCAAGAGGATAGACTATTTAAAATCCTACATCAACGAGGCACTGAAAGGTATTATAATGTGGGGCAATAAATGCGTACAAACGTTGTTGTTGGCGTATAACAGGCTTTGCTTTATGACAAACATATTTATCTAACTCCAGGTGTAGGAGTGAATCGCGTAAGTATGCAATAAATAAAAAACATACTCCATCAATATTAATGCTGTTGGGAAACCATATGGAACAATGAGGATGTAGTAATCAGTTCCTTGTAGATATCCAACATGTAGCATAAAACATAAATGGGAACATGAGCTCCACATGGGTCTAATGAAGCAAACATGTTATTGCCTCAATATATGGGGCATATTTATGAAGATATCACACAGTGCAGAAACTCCCCTTGCTGCTCTGTGTGATAGGGAAAGGGCAGGAATACACCGTACTTAACAATATAAGGTGCATTCTGATATTTTCTCTGCGCTGGCTCATAATGTTCTGCTTAGTGCCAATGCAGGCACTCCTGCATCATGGTAGATGGGTGCCTGTGTTGTAAGCAGGATTTTTTTTGTGGAGCAAGGCACACCTTCCTGCACAAAAACATTCCTGTGTGAGGCATAGAAATTACATAGAAAGGGGAAATAACGAGGAGAAATAAAGATACTTATCCTCGTTATGCCTCACCTGGGAAGGCATAGCCTTTTGACGCATTCTCAAGTCTACCACTCATGGTCAATCTGGGAATGTGCCGGACTCCATGGGCGGATGCGTGGGAACACCCATGCTCCACCCGTGTAACTGCTCCCTGGGGCAGAGTAACGCAAGGCAGCAATTTGTGCTACTTTGTATTACTCTAGATTTATCAAGCCGCTCAGGGCCACGCAAGGTGGCTTTGCGTGGCTTGGTAAATCTTCCTTAGGTTTTGCTTCGCCCTTGCTCCCCCTTTCGTGGCACAAGGGTGACGTAAAACCTACATAAATATGCCCCTATGTGTTTGTCTGGACGGTGGCCAACAGGCTGGGGTATCTGAGGAAATGCCTCAACCAACCCAGCCTCAGTCCGCCTGCCACATCTCAAATTTCCCACAATGCAGTGGTGGCCCTTTTTCGGCAAAATGCTTCCACCAACAAAATAGGAGAAGGTTCGACAAAAATAAACAATGCCAGTCGTCCAGACACATCCGCTGGCAGCATGACAGACCCCTCAGCATTTTTTCATTGCCCATTAGCTCTGGGAGCGGCTGGAGGTCAGTTTTTGTTTTTTTCTTGCCCGTTACCTGCTTGGGACAAGCTTCTGGACGCAGCGCTCCATGGGAAAAGTAGGGAAGTACAGTGTAAGATTAAAGGCCCAACAGTATTTTTATCAACTGTTATGCATAGACATATAATACGTTTTCACTTGCACCACTGATCTGCTTTCTGTTGCTGCAGTGGCCCCTGGTAACCACATGGAACGGGAGGCACTAAATAACTATTATACTAGTGCATAACTGCACAAGGAAATGTGGTGCTAGACCAGCATATAAATACAGGGGGGCAGATTTATGTTTCCTGGTGCATCCCTGCAAATCAGCAGGAAAGATGCATCACGCAAGTTTACCCTTGCGCCACCACAGATGCGCCGCATTTACAATGCAGCGCATCGTGGCGCAAGGATAAACAGATGCATGACGCATCTGATGGCATAAGGGCGGCGCATTGCTGGAGTCGTGTCGCAAGCACGACGCAACTCCAGCAATGCTCAGGGGCTGCCCATACCTAACATGCTGCGTCATGCCTTACGCCTGCTCCAAGCAGGCGCAGGGTTTTGATGCAGCAGCGTCGGAAAAGTGACTCAGTGAAATCTTGTAGATTTCACTGCGTCACTTTTCCAAGGCTTTTTCCGACGGAACGCCCACCCTGCATACATTAAACCTGACGCAGGTTTAATGTAGCGCAGGGCTTTACAACGTGACGCATCTCCCTAGGTGAGTCACGTTGTAAATGAGGCGCAAAATGGCGCATGGTTTACGCCGCCACTGCGTCACAGAAGTGACGCAACGGCGGCGTAAATGTCTCGCAAAGGGCTTGTAAATTTGTGTCCCACATTCATAATATGAGTAGCAAAGACTGCTTTAATACACTGCTGATTGCCTTAAAATGTTTTATTTTTAAATGAGGGTCCCATAGACAGTTCTTTCCCATGCACCCTTGATTGATTGTGGTTTGGGGGTGTTTGTTGTGAGAGAAATGTTGGAGCTGTGAGTCAGTAATAGGCGCACCCCCTAGTTATTCCCCATGTTGCTGTCCAGGATGGTCTGCACTGCGGGGGTAGAAATGATGCCATTAAGATATGCTTTTCCAAAATCTCCACAGGGCACCTGCAGCTCACAGCGCAAGATACATCCCAGAATCAAAGAAATAGTGAGCATTGAGGTCCTAGACAACGAAAAATAGGCCATCCCTACCGATACGAGGACAATCTGCTGTGCAACTGATTGGTTGGGGCATATTTATTTAAAAAAAAAGAAAAAACAGCAAGACAAACCACCTTGCTGCGCTGAATGATAGGGAAAGGGCAGAAATGCTCCGTATTCAACATTATACTGTGTATTCCTTTTTTTCCCCTGTGCTGGCGTACAATGTGCTACCTAGTGCCAACACAGGCAACCTTGCACCTTGCAACCTTGCACCTTGATGCAATGGTGCCTATATTGTTAGCAGAATTGTTTTTGTGCAGAAAGGGACACCTTTCTGCACAACAACAATCCGATGAGGCATTTTCCTCGTTCTATGTGTGCTGCAGAATGCAGCACACATAGCAAGAGGAAAAAATAATGATATTTCTTCGTTACGCTCACCTCGAAAGGCGTAGCATGGTGATGCAAATCTGGGAATGTGCCAAAATCCATGGGTGGATGCATTGGAGCACCTAGGTCCACCCAGGGAAAGCCTCCCTAGGGCACAGCTATTTGTGCAGCGTTGCGTTACTTCAGATTTATCAAGTTACTCAGAGCCACCAAAGTGGCCTTGCGCGGCTTGATAAATCTTACTTTGTATTTGTGGCACTGTTGCGCCCCGTTGCATGGCTCAAGATTGACGCAACTGCTTGATAAATATGCCTCATTGTGTTTACAAAGCCTGAACCACACTTGGCTCAGCTCTTCCCCACCACTAAATGAGGTGGTGGAACTGAGAATTGGGACATCTGTCAATTTTTGTTGGATGCCCCACGCATCCCAGTTTGAAATGACCAATTAAAGAAAATGCTCATATGTACTTCCAAAAATGATTATATTATATTCCATTCACTACAGGTTCCGAGTGTCCTCGTCTCTCATTAGGGAGGGATGTATGACGATACATAGCAAACTAAAACAACGCATGCCTTTACATCGCAGTTTTTAGTTCGCATGTACCGTCACAACGCAAGTTTTTACAATGGAAACAATTACTTTGTATTTCCTTTGAAATGCATATATAATCCCTTTACAACGCACCCAAACAACCCGCATGATTTTACATCGCAATTATTTTTTCAAAATAACCACACAACACTAATACAGTACCCTACATAACACACACTCCACTACAGTACCCTACAGTACAAAACAATACACTACCCTATCCCACCCCTATCCCAGAAGTGGACTACTTAGTTGCACGCTCGAACTCCTTCCAGATCCCTATCACATGTGTCCTGATGTATCGGCCCCCCAAAAATCTGCTGCATTTCCTTCCAGCCTTCCAGGACCTGCTAGCCACATTAGCCGTGAACAACTCGGCAGTCCTGGTACTGGGGGACTTCAATTTTTGGCCATCGAACCCAGCAGAAGATGCCCCCTCCAGAGATTTCACGGAATAACTTCAAAACCTGAATTTTATATCCCATATTCACACTCCCACAGCATGTTCAGGGCCACATTTTAGATCAAGTTTGGTCCCTTAACATCCCTATCCTTGAGCCTACTGTTTCCCCTTGCTTGTGGTCAGACCACCACTTGATCTCCTTCTCCCTGGACTCAAGTTCGACCACAAAACCCCCCCTGCCCAAAACCACCTCGGCTCGCAACTGGGACAAAGTTGACATCCCATTGCTGTGTTCTTCTTTACTATCCTCCAGTCCAGCTATAGAGGAACAGGCCCCACCCCTTCAGACAGCAATACTAAATAATTGGCTGTCCAACGCCTGCGATCAGGTGGAACCCCTAAGACGCATTAGGGTAAGACGCGCCCATGACGTCAACAAATGGTTCACCCCAGAACTTAAGGAGAAAAAACTGGCCGCCCGCCGCGCAGAACGTGCGTGGAGACGCACTTACTGCACAGCCTCCAAATCACTGTACTCCTCCACCCAGGCAGAGTACAAGAAAGCCACCCTTGATGCCAAAACCTGCTACTTCTCAAACAAGATCCTCCGGGCAGAGAACCAACCCAGAGAAATTTTTGCCACAGTCTTCGAATTAGCCTCTTCGGACAGGACTTCACCCAAGCCGGTACCTTCCCAGCACTTGTGCGACTCGCTGAACAACTTCTTCATCAACAAAATTGCAGATATTAAGGCCAATATACCTCCACCCTCCCAAGCTTTCCTAAACCCCGACCCACAACCCAACGCCTGCCACCTCGACTTCATAGCCCCACTGTCTAAAGAAACCTTCCTCTCCTTGCTCCCATGCGTCAAGTCGGGATCTCCCGCTGATATCTGCCCGGCTTATATCTTGCGCGACATCTTCCTCACTTGCCCATTTCCCCCCCATACCTTTCTCAATGAGACCCTCAAATCAGGCACTGTCCCTTCATGTCATAAATCAGCCACCATCATCCCAATCTTGAAAAAACCAGGCGCAGACCCCACAGCGCTAGTAAACTATCGGCCCATTTCCCTCCTCCCCTACCTGGCTAAAGTCCTCGAACGCCACGTAACCAAAGTCCTTAGCTCTTTTATAGAGGACAGTGGCTATCTATCACCATGCCAAGCAGGGTTCCGTCCTCTCTATTCCACTTAAAAAGTGGTGCTCTCTGTCATTGACACACTCAGAGCGGGGCAAGATGCTAATCTCTCTCAGG
This sequence comes from Triturus cristatus, assembly GCF_964204655.1. Classification (NCBI taxonomy): domain Eukaryota; kingdom Metazoa; phylum Chordata; class Amphibia; order Caudata; family Salamandridae; genus Triturus; species Triturus cristatus. The sequence continues at coordinate 206,098,072 of NC_140584.1, read as the reverse complement.
CATTGGTTCTCCTCGATTTGTCGGCCGCCTTCGACACGGTCGATCACACCATCCTTCTTTCCCGTGTCGAGGCGGCAGGCATTGGAGGTTCTACCCTGGCCTGGATCAGCTCGTTCCTGAGCGACCGCTCACAGGCAGTCCACCTGGCAAATTTTTCCTCCGAGGCCCGCAAAGTGCCATGTGGCGTCCCTCAGGGCTCCTCTCTCTCCCCCCTTCTTTTTAATTTATACATCTGCCCGCTCATTCGTGCTCTGCAGAGGATGGAGGTCACTGTGTTTAACTACGCCGATGACCTCCAACTCATTTTTAACCTCTCTAACTCCCCCGATTCTATTTCTAATTTCCAGTCGGTGATGGTCTTTATCAGGGATTGGATGTGCTTTAACCACCTCAAGCTCAACCCTGATAAGACCGAGCTTCTTCTCACTGGCGGCAAACTCAACCCTTGGTCCCCCTTCTTCTGGCCCCCCTCCTTTGGTCCTCTCCCGTCGTTAAGACATTGGGAATCACCCTCAACCAACAACTGACCCTACACTCTCAGATCAGCACAGTTGTCTCTTCCTGTTTTTTTATTCTGCGCACCATTCGCAAGATTTCACGTTTTTTTCCTTTTCAGCCCTTAAATTGATCTTGATGGCTATGGTCCTTTCCCGGTTGGATTATGGGAATGCCCTCCACAACGGCGCCCCCGCTTACGCCATCCGGAGGCTCCAACTGGTGCAAAACCAAGCTGCCGGCCTGGTCTATGGTTTACCCAAGTCACACCATACCACTCCCCTTCTCAGATCCCTCCATTGGCTTCCTATTAGAGAAAGGGCCCTCTTTAAGATGGGATGCATCACGTTCCAGGCTCTTGCGGGAACAGCCCCATCTTTTATCACGTCAAAAATCGTCCCCTACATCCCCAGTAGACAACTCCGATCCTCCTCTCTGTCCCTATTGGTGGTGCCCAGATTCAAGAAGAGCAGAATGGGAGGCTCAATGTTCTCCGTTCTTGCTCCACAATTTTGGAATTCTCTACCTTTCCAAATGAGATCAACACCCTCGTACCTGGAGTTCCGGAGCACCCTGAAAACCAATTTGTTTGCACAGGTTTTTAAAATCTAAGCCGCATCACCCTCTCACTCAGGTATCATTTCCTCTACAGCGCCATGAAACCGCTTGGTGTCCGAGCGCTCAATAAATATTTTTAAATTCAAATTCAAATACCCTAAAGCCTAAATCCCAAACCCTTAATCACTACCCTACAGTACGACCCTAAACCCTAAAACATTACCTACACTACGACCCCCTGACACAACACTAAACCCTAAACCCTAAGCCCTAAAACAGTACCTACACTACGACCCCCTGACACAACACTAAACCCTAAAACCGAAAACACTACCCTACACTACGACCCCCTGACACTACACTCTACCCTAAGCCCGAAGCCCTAAACCCTAAAGCCTAAAACACTACCATACAGTACGACCACCTGGCACTTACCTCTCTCTCCTCGTGGTACCTCTCTCCCGGTTCCAGTTCTTCCTCGTCTCTGTCCCGGAGCCCGTCCATTACATCACATGCGTTTTAAAAGCGCATGCGATGTAATGGGACGCGTCGTACCGTCGCTTGCGTTGTAGCAGCCGCGATGTGATGGCTGATCGCCATTAGGGAGACATAGGTTATCACCTTAGTGGCACAAAAGCAATCATATTCCTCCTGATTGGTCATTCTATTGCTGCTCAGCATACAGACTTTGATATCATAGGAGTACACACCTTAATAGGTCAGGGGTGTGCATTGTCTCCACCTCCTGCACTCCAATGGAGGCACTTATTTATTTTTATTCTGATGAATGTAGGGATGGATTTGTGAGTCCACTGAATACTACAATCCACTCATGCCTTCTGGATATTAACACTATAGATGTAGAAGGAGAATTCTATCCAAAATAACAAACTCTCCTTCATATTCTGTTTAATTAAAAGCTTGGTAAGAGAGATCATTTATCAACTACTCTTGTATGGAAAATGCACACAGTAGGCACACAAAGTAAAACCTACAAATATTATAACTAGCTATGTATTTTGGCGCTAATACATAAATCTTAACATCCATATTAATCAAAAATATATCTTTAAAATATATTAGCTACTAATACAAAATATCAAGATAAAAAGTTTCAGGTAAAAACTATTCATAAAAGTTTGGAAATTTAGAGCAATGGCTGCCACTTCGGGCATATTTACAAGCCCCTAACGCCAAAGGAACGTCACTTTTTATGACGTTCCTGTGGTGATAAACCCTTCTTCTTATTTACAAGGCAGCATTAAGCCATTTAACGTGGCTTAACGCCGCCTTGTAAATAAGGAGCATGAAAGGGATGGGCAATGGGTGCTGTGGTAGGTGTTCCGCCGCAACACCTATTGATTTTGATGATGTCCCCTATTTACAAGGGTGGCAAAAAGAGGAGAAATGCTAATTTTTCCTTGTTTTTGCTGTTTTTATGTGTGCCGCATGGGGCAGTACACGTAGAAACAGCAAATCGCTATGTATGATTGTTCATGTGCAGGATGGTGTCCCTTCCTGCACAGAAACAATAATTGAAAAAACGACTATTTGCACAACACAGCATAAATAGAAGTTGCAAATTCGCATTCTGGATTGTTTATGGGCAGGAAGGGACACTATCGTACAAGGGTGCCCACGTCGGCGCTAGGCAGCTAGATTTAGCACCAGCACAGGGGGAAACGCAGAAGTGCACCGCATTCTTCTGAATACGTGGCATCCCTGCATTTTCAGAATGGCGGAGCGTGGAGTTAGCAATGCTTGCTTAATGCCACACTTAGGGCCTCATGTACGTAGCCGAATACCAGTCGGTAACGGCCGATTTTCGGTAATTTTACCGTTACCGACCGGTATTTAGGCTTGTGACATGTAGGGGGCTCATTTCTGTATTCGGTAATTTACCGATTCGGTAAAATTACCGAATCGGTAATTTTACCGATTCGGTAAATTCCGAATACAGAAATGAGATGTAGGGGGAGTGTGTGGGTGTTGTTTGGAGTCGGTATTTACCACCAACTAATAGTTGGTGGTAAATAATGTATGGATGTGGAAATGCATTTCAGAGCGCCTAGACGTGTGCAATGTGGCAGACATACATGCCCTTAGGGCATGTATGTGTGCCACATGTGCACACATGGCCGTTTCAGGGGTGCAACAGGGTGTCAATGTGACACCCTGCCACCCTTGCATGTGTTCCCCCCATTACCGAATCGGTATTTACCGATTCGGTAATGAGGCATACCTTCCCAGAAGGTATGCCTCATTACCGAATCGGTAAATACCGATTCGGTAATTACCGACTCACTCCGATTCGGTAACATTTACCGAATTTTTACCTACATACACTTTACCGATTCTAAAATACCGATTCGGTATGATTCGGTATTTTAGAATCGGTAAAGTGTATGCCACCTACATGAGGCCCTTAGCCTTTCCCTTGTGAATATCCCCCTCTGTGTTTCTGAATGGCGAATGAGTGTGTTGATCCAAGGTATCACTGAGTCAGGTCATTCCCTGCAGAGAACAAGATTTCTCGAGACATGGGGCACCCTTCTGCCCCTCTGTCCCCCTCTCTATTGGCATACCTCCCCAGGGGCCTCATGTAGGTAGCCAAATACCGGTCGGTAACGGCCGATTTTCGGTAATTATACCGTTACCGACCGGTATTTTGGCTTTTGAGATGTAGGGGGCTCATTTCTGTATTCGGTAATTTACCGAATCGGTAAAATTACCGAATCGGTAATTTTACCGATTCGGTAAATTCCGAATACAGAAATGAGATGTAGGGGGAGTTTGTGGGTGTTGTTTGGAGTCGGTATTTACCACCAACTAATAGTTGGTGGTAAATAAAGTATGGATGTGTATAAGCATGTCATAGCGCTTAGAAGTGTGCAATGTGGCAGACATACATGCCCTTAGGGCATGTATGTGTGCCACATGTGCACACATGGCCGAATCAGGGGTGCAACAGGGTGTCAATGTGACACCCTGCCACCCTTGCATGTGCTCCCCCATTACCGAATCGGTATTTACCGATTCGGTAATGAGGCATACCTTCCCATCAATGGGAAGGTATGCCTCATTACCGAATCGGTAAATACCGATTCGGTAATTACCGACTCACTCCGATTCGGTAACAGTTACCGAATTTTTACCTACATACACTTTACCGATTCTTAAATACCGAATCGGTATGATTCGGTATTTTAGAATCGGTAAAGTGTATGCCACCTACATGAGGCACCAGGTGATTAATTGAGAAACCTGGAATATGAATCTGTCAACATAACGTTCTCAGAAAAGCCCAGAAACAGAGGGCCTCCCACTACAATAGAGCAGATCAGGGACATCTTAAATATTTTTGGGCCCTGGGTCAAACAGATTTCCAGGGCCCCTATTCAGAAAAGTTTGAATTTATGATCCAGTTTGAGCTCTTTTATTCCCTCTTTGGCAGGTCACTGATGGTGCACAGACACACTCTTCTAAATTTTAAATGTGTTTATATCGAATAATCAGGGATATTGACTCGTGTTTTCAATATTGTAACACAGCAGCAGCTCACTAGTATTACTACAAATAATCTCTATGCCACCCTCCCATTTCTCATATGAAGGTCCTGTTTTGATCAAAAAGAAACTTTTTATGGATGTTGCATGAAACATTAACACAACATTTATCTGCAAAATGTCTGTAATAGACTCTCACACACCACCGACATTCAAAATAAGTTCATGGAAAACGGTGTTCAAAACAATTTGTTTACGAATTATTCAAGGCCATAAGGACAAGACTCTCTGCAGAATAGAGCTGGCCCTGTAAGGGGGCCCCCCTTTAAGGCTGGGGCCTTGGGCCAGAGCCCACTTTGCCCATGACTTAAAACGTCTCTGGAGCAGATGCAAGTTGAAACCTGCCAATTGCTTTCGAAATGGACATACTGTACAAACAGTGGCAGAATGTCATGAAGAAACATGCATTGAAGGCCATGGAAGTATTTCCTGCCATGCAAAATGGGCAAATGTCCATTGGTACCAGCGCCCAGAGGTTGCCAGCAGTAGCTAGCCCTCACGAATGTCTGGCCAATGTATCACAAAACACATATATTGTGAACTCCATTTTGCATGAAAATGTATGGACTTAAGGGTTTGCTCAATTCAGCTCACGTTTAGCATAAAAAATAAGCTTAAGACAAGACATGATAGACAGAGTTCTGTACCTTTTACAGTGAGTTATATTCAACATATCAGATTTCAAAAGATTAAAAGTGATGAGCACAACATTTGATACATCTGTAAGATCACCCTGTTGAGGATAAGATAGTACAGAAGTGGAAGACTTATGCCTCAAGCCATCAGTGACGCTGGACAGAAAGGCCCAGATTTAAAAAGGTTTTTACGTTGGGTGTGGGTTACTCACAGATCTGGCGCAAAATCCTATTTAGGATTTCCAAACCAATGATTTGCATTGGTTTGTTACAAAAAGTAACGCAATGCAGTGCAATGTGCAGCCTTTCATTACTTTGGCTCGGGGAGGCGTTCCATGAGTGGGGCATAGACGTTATCTTGCATTCACCCATGGATTTCGACGCTAATCCATATCTACAATGCCTTGTAGGCATGGGTTTACACCGAAATCCTTCGCATACCTGAGGCTGGTGTAATGAGGAGAAATATCTTTATTTCTCCCCAATATTTCCTCTTTGTATGAGTGCTCTATTCAGCGCCACACATACAAAGACGGAACATCAAAAAACAAGGGCCCTATTTACGAGGAAGTAAATGCAGTGGAGAGCTACAAGCCATTTGGCTGCGCCATGCTACAGAGCACAGGGATGCGTCATATTTCCAACAATATGACAGATCCATGTGCTCTCCCCTGCGCTGGCGCACAATTGGCTGCCATGTGCCTACGACAAGGGCGCCTGCGTTGCAGACATGACTGTTTTTGTGCAGGAAGGGACACCTTCCTGCACAAAAACAATCACAAGAGGTGTTTTCCTCTTTCTATGCATGCTGCAGAATGCAGCACACATAGAAAGAGGAAGAAATGAGGAGAAATAAAATCATTTCTCCTCGTTGCGCCTCCCTAGGCCTCCCCTGGGGAGGTGTAGGATTGTGACGCATTCCCAGATTTACGAAACCTTGTAAATCTGGGAATGCAGCAGAATCCATGGGTGTTGTGTGGGAGCATCCACAGCAACATTCATGGCACACCCCTTTCACGCAAAGTGCTGCGTGTAAAGGGGACGTGTTTACAAGGACGCGAAAAGCTCAGGGTGGCTTTACGTGTTCTTGTAAATATGAATCACCAACTTGTGCCACCGGTGCATCACAAAAAGTGACGCCCCAACGGGATTGTAAATATGCCCCAAAGTTTTTGTTCAGGAAGGGACCCCTTTCTGCACAAAAACTATGCAGACCTCAACATAGACACCTTTGAACTATGGCGCAAGGGTGCCTGAGTCGGCACATGGCTGCACAAATTACACCAGTGCATGGAGATACCAGACCTACTACATTTCTTTGTAGATATGATGCAGTTCTGTTCTCTCCAGTTCACGCAGTGCAGCGTAGCACCTTTGTTTACTGCTCTGCATTGCGTAAACTCTTAGGAAATCTGGGCTTAGGAGTGAGTGTCACACCCCTTGCCATTGTTTTGCTATAACTGTGCCCACGATTACATCACATTGCTGAACACCATAGTCCCTGGGCCGCATTTTCCAAACTTTTGCCGTAGGACAGCCCCACAAGTCTTCCTGAAGGGCTGCCCTGCAGCAAAAGAAAAGGACAGGAATGCGATGTATCTATAAAATATGGCTCATTCCTGTCCTTTTTCCGTGTGCTGGCGCTCGATTGGCCGCCATGCGCCAACGCAGGCACCCTTGCACTATGCTTCAAAGGAGTATGCATTGTAGGGATGATTGTTTTGTGCAGAAGGGATATCCCCTTTCTATATGTGCTGCTGAATGCAACATACATAGAAAAAATAAAAAAATAAAAGAAATAATGTTATTTCCCCTCGTTGCGCCTCCCCTGTGGAGGTGTAGACTTTTGATGCATTCCCAGATTTACAACTTCTTGTAAATCTGGGAATGTTTCAAATGCCATGGGTGTTTCGTTGGAAAACCCACTGTAGTGCACATGGAACACCATCCCATTGTAGTGTGAGGCAACACAGCAACGTGCGCCGCGTTGCCTCACTTCATATCTACAAGGCCATGAAAAGCCACACAGGGCGGCTTTACATGGCCTTGTAATTATGGCTAAGCCTGTGCGCCACTGGAACATCACAAAAAGTTAACTTCCGGCAAAGCACAGGGTTTGTAAATGAGCCCCCCCCCCCTGTATTTGTAATCATACTCTCAATACTGACAGGCTGTTGATCTTCATTATATCAGCTTTGTGTAAAAGATGAACTAGCAATCATAAAAGTGACTACAGCCCCATAGCATGGTACATAGCTCTTACATTCTCTTTTCATGGTGATGTGAAATGTGGCTTTATCTCTACATTTGGTCACATATCTCTTCTGTCTCTTCACAGCTATCAGAACAGACGGAGTCTCTGTGGCATCCTACATTATCTGGTCACTCATTGACGGCTTTGAAGGCCCATCGGGATACAGCCAAAGATTCGGATTGCACTTCGTCAATTTTGAAGATGCCAACAGAGAAAGGACACCAAAGGAGTCAGCATACTTCCTCTCTAGACTGATTGAAAAACATGGTTTCGTGAAACATCGTGACAACACAATTGTTCCGCCTCTAAAATATAGTGCATCTTTATCAAAAAGTGAAGGATTACCAGCATCTGTAGTTCCTTCGAAATCTAAGATTGTATGGGAAAAGTTTTCTAGGCAAACAGCTTTTGAGAGGGACATGTACTACTATGGCACTGTTCCTGAAGATTTTAAATGGGGTGTGTCCACGTCCGCCTATCAGGTTGAGGGTGGCTGGAATGCTGATGGCAAAGGACTCAACACTTGGGATGTATACACTCACAAACCTGGTAATATTAACAATAATGATACTGGAGACATAGCTTGTGACAGCTACAACAAACTGGAGGCCGACCTTTATATGCTCAAAGCCTTAAGGGTAAAGAGTTATCGATTCTCCTTGTCTTGGTCTCGAATATTTCCTTCTGGTACAAACGACTCAGTCAATGCACTTGGAGTTCAGTATTACAACCGGCTTATTGATGGCTTATTGGCAGCCAACGTCACTGCAATGGTAACTCTCCACCATTTTGATCTACCTCAAGCACTCCAGGATTTTGGTGGTTGGGAGGATGACTCACTGATTGAAGCATTTGACAGTTTTGCTGATTTTTGCTTCAAGACATTTGGAGACCGTGTGAAGTTCTGGATGACATTTAACCAACCCCATAGCATCGCAACAGCAGGATATGGTGTTGGTGTAATTCCACCAAATGTGAAAGATGACCCTGGTTATGCCCCATATAGGATTGCACACAAGCTGCTTAAAGCACATGCTAGAGTCTACCATACCTATGACCAAAAGTATCGACAGAGCCAGGGAGGGGTCATTTCCATAAGCCTCAACACAGACTGGGTTGAACCTAAAGCCCCGGAAGAAGCAAGAGATGTGCAAGCAGCTGACCGATACCTGCAGTTCAGCTTGGGATGGTTTGCTCACCCTATTTTCAAAAATGGAGACTATCCTGAAGCTATGAAATTACAATTGGATGCAAAGAGTGACCTTCAAGGCCTACCAGCCTCTAGACTGCCCATGTTTACAGAAGAAGAGAAAGCTTACATCAAGGGAACTGCTGATGTATTTTGCTTCAATTCATATGCCACCAAAATTGTTCGGCATAAGACCAACAAATTAAAGCCTGTGACCTTCGAGGAAGATATGGACCTATCACAAGAGGTCAATCCAACCTGGCCAACTTCAGCAGTTGAAATCCACAGGCCTGTGGCCTGGGGGCTAAGGAGGCTGCTTAACTGGATCAAAGAAGAGTATGGTGAGGTGCCAATTTACATTACAGAAAATGGTGTGGCAACAGATAACAAGCCGGACTATGAAGATATGAGTAGGATATTATATTACAAAACCTACATTAATGAAGTTTTGAAAGGTAAGGCTCTTGAAACATATGCCAAACATTTTCTTTTCTCAATTATTTTTTAGTAAAGAGTCTAAAAACAAGCACACTAACAGATACATGTGTTAAATACAAGTCAACAGACCAGCTTGTAGAACAGAACTATTACATAAAAAGAAATGAGTCATACTGATCACATGAAAGGTAATGTACACAGAAATTACAATAATGGGTACCAAAAGTACAAACTAGCATGATCATCTAGTAAGGACATGGTGAATAAAAATAATGTTTTGGATATTAAAAAAAGAGGACAAATTTAATTTTCCATGAAATACACAGAGGAAAAACCCAACAGAGGCCGAATGTTTGAAAGTACATGAGAGGGAGAGTTTTGAGAAGCAGAAATTATTTGTAACGCAATACAGTTGGGCACACGTTCATGAGCAATGGGAGAATATGGAAGTAATTTCAGAGTATCTCATAATAGAGATAATGCATATTGGTGGTGGCATCCACAAATATAATCTTCTTCGTGGGTTGAGTACCATTAATGCATTCAGGTGTTGAAGGAGACTGAGAAAACCTGCAGTGGTGGCCGCTCAGCCGCAATTAGACTGGTGGTAGACCCCTCTCCCTGCAACACCCAGAACTAACGGTTGTGATGGATGCATCATCTCTGAGAGGTGGAGATCAAAGGGCGCTGATCCCCGGTGGAGACTCACCTTCATATCATCCTGCTGGAGTTGCAAGCAGCTCGCTTGGCACTGAAGGCGTTACTCCCAGCCATCACGGGGGAATGGGTACAGGTTCTCACAGACAAAACTGTCATGTGGTATGGCAACAAACAGGGCAGTGTGGGGTCATGGGTCCTGTGCGAGGAGGCTTTGTGCCTCTAGAAGTGGATGAACATTCAGGCAATATCCCTGGTCGCCCAGCACCTGGCAGGATCTTTAAATGCAAGGAAGACAAAGCCAGCTGATGCTGCCTAACAGATCACGAATGGCGATTACTCTCAGAGGTGATGAAGGACATCTTCCATCAATCGGAAAAATCCTGACTCGATTTATTCACCACCATAGAGAAGGTTCAGTGTCAAAACATTCACATGTTCTCAAGGCAGTCCTCCCTGAGAGATGCCACCCCCAGCACTGGGACTCAGGACTCTAGTACTCCTTTTTGCTCCTATCCAGAGTACTCAAGAAGATCAAGAAAGACGGAGCCCAAGTCATCCTAGTAGTGCCGGACTGGGCAAGGAGTGTGCAGTACCCAGAACCTCTAGCCATGAGCATATGTCTTCCGATCCAGCTGCCCCTTCAGGAAGACCTCCTGTTGCAGTAGTGGGGTCGAGTCTTGTACCAAAACCTGTATAACCTACACCTCCACGCATGGAGATTGAGCAGCAGCAGTTGATGGCTTTCAATCTTCCCCCAAAGCAATTGGTGTCATCCGAGCAGCTAGGCATCCATCAACTCAATCTTTTTATGCAAACGGTGGGAGAAGTTTGTTGCTTGTGGTTCTTCCTGAAACATTCAACCTTTGAATGTGCAGTTGTCGGGTGTGCCCCTGTTTTGATTGTCACTAGCCCAGCAAGGTTTTGATGTGGTAATAGTTAAAGGTAATCTCTAAACCCTTTCGGCTTTCATACTTTTACCTGACCAGCCATCCTTCTTCAAGTCACTGGTTGTGATGCATTTCTTTCAAATGCTGTTCTATATGTTACCACTAAATCCATTTGGGATGCCACACTGGGACATTAATTTGGTCCTTAACTACCTGATTTTCATTCCCTTCACACCCAGGCAGAGTTGTCCTCTTCACCTTCTAGACATCAAGGCAGTATTCCTCACCACCATAACATTGGCCAGGCAAGTGAAAGAACTCCAGGCCTTGTCAGTGATACCACCATCTACATCATTTTCCCCAGATAAACTGGCCCTTTGGAAGAAAGCGGCATTTCTGCCCTAGGTAGTTACACCCTTCCACATAGGTCAATCCATCACCTTGCCAGCTTTCTATGTACCACTTCATCCCCCAAGGAAGAAGAACAGCTTCATCGCCTTGGCCCAAAAAGAGTCCCCAACTTCTACAGTGATTAGACCAGAGGTTACCAACAGAATGACCAACTTTTCATTGGTTTCTCAGATGTTAAGAAAGGCAAAGTGGCACAAAAGAGGACCATCCACATATTGATTGTTTTATGCTTTAAGATCTGTTACGGGCTTCCCAAAAAGCAGTCCCGGTAGGCTTGCATGCTCAATCCATCACAGAAAAGGTTGCTACTACTGCCATAGCACTCTGTGTGCCAGTCATGGACATTTTCCAGGCTGCTATGTGGGTGACCCTCTACCCATTCACTAAGCATTAATGCCTGGATAGGCAGGTCTGACAGGATGGCACCTTTGCCCAATCTGTCATGCAAGCCTACCGGGGGCACAGACTCTCACTCAGCAGAGATGTGCTGCTTTGGTGTCTATTCTGCAGATTTGTCACCGCCCCTTCCTCCTCTCTGCTCTGTGGAATAGGCTTCACACAGTCCATTAATAAGATGCCAATCTAAAACATCTGCACACAGCACCATCTGATTTCATTGGCTTCTCGTCCGACGATGCCAGCAGAGATCAGAAAGAAACTGACATCAGCACGTGGAGGTGGAGTATGGAGGCTCCGACATTATACCCGAACAGATAGATCCGACACAGAGCCGCACAACACCACCTGTCAATGTGCAAAGAATTACTTTAAAGTTTCTGGCTCCAGTCTGGTGCCTGGAAAAATTCAGAGTCAAGAAATCTGCAGTTAGAAAGAGTCTCTACCAGAAAAAGGTGTTATGGAAGGTAAGTGAAAGGTTCATCAATGCCAGGTATCGAAAGTAAACAGCCAAAGATTAATATGGGATTGGTGTCAGCCCTACATTCTTTTAGTTAATGATAGAAAGAGTATAGGCCAAAGCACAGGTGAAATCTTAGCAGAACCCCAAAGATGCAAAGAAGTCTGATTATTATCTCAAAGGTTATTAGCTGGTAAACAATATTTTTACATATCATTAACTGGAGACTGTCTCAAGGCATTTTTTTAATCAAAAACCAATAGCTTGTGAATCACAAGCTACTGAATGATAATATCTGAGTCTTATCAAGATTGACCTGTGGCTAGCTCACTGACTGAGTCATGCTAACTAAAGGGTTGAAGGCCCGCAGGAGAGACGCAGCAGTGTGATCGAGCAGTAAGACATTGTCCACCTAATAAGAGCCATTATGTGTTGCACAGCTACAGATGGTGGATTTTATGGAACCTGCATCAGGAATGAGTATAAGTCAGCCAAAAATAAATCATACAAAAATGGTGCTAAGATGCATCCCTGACACACTAGTTACTTGCAAAGGACCATACTTTAGGTTCAATGATACAAATCACTGAGGCCTTAGTGTACAGTTGAGCAATCAGATATGATTTATTTTCCCACTTATTCTTTTGGGTATTGCCATTGTCTGTATATAGGAAAGTGGGCTTTTTGTTAATAAACAACATTTTATCAGTTCAGAGATAACACTTCTGATCTGACACTCATTTCCATTTGCTTATTGACAGTAGGTTTTTAAATGTATTATGTTTCAAATTATTTACATTATGCTCCATAGGGATACCAGCATTCTCTCTTGTAAATGCATATGTAGGTCTACAGTTAGTCATATTACTGTTTTAAATGAGTCATCCAACCTGGTATACAACGAGGTAGAAAGCAAGGTTAACACTGAGATGTGCAGACTTTGTAGGACCTGGAGTGGCATCTACTCTCAATACTTACCACCCTACATGGGTATCCCATGTTAAATTTCAAAGAGACATGTTTACCTCTACTTTCAGACAAGTGTCATTTAGTGATCTAGGTGGTTCTGAGCCACTCAGGCTCCACATGCAGATTGCACAAATGTCGGAATACACCAATAGTATACAAATCACATTTGTATTTAGTATTTAGATGGCAAATGAGGAGGAGCTAATACATTCTTCCTGACACTGCGAAACATGCCCAACTTGCTCAACTCCATAACGGTGGGGCAGGTGGAAAATTGAGAAATAGCGTGAGAAGAACAACATAGGGAATAATGGAGTTTGCCAAGATGAATCCAGGCATTATTTTCTCATCAAGATTCTTCGCACCGTTTAGTAAATCTTGAGGATATATCCTAGCCTCACAGCTGAATATTAATCATTGAATAGGAAGGAGAAATAGACAAACAAAGCCTAGCTGTTTCATGCACAATGTTTAATTATCATGATATATAGAATGATAAAGCAAATTGTCATATCTGTGTAAAGTATGACTCACTTAGCAACGAATTCCCTTTGAATCAGAGAGCGATAGAAAAGTATTAGATGAAGCCCAAGTAACTGCCATACATACCTTTAGAAGAGGAACCCCGCTCGCTGATGCCCAGGAACAAGCCAGTTTCCTGGTAGATCAACCCTGTATGAAAGGAGGAAGAGATGCACCAGGCTCAGAATAAGATCATACAATTGATGACCAACACCAACAACTGAGTGCAGCCCCTGAAGGTTTAAAACATTTTTGCCTAAGCCCAAAGGGCACAATACCTAAAAGATATTCTATGTAAGAAGGTGAAGATTGTTTCATGGATATCTAATCCAATTAAATCCCTATCAGTTTATAATAGTGTAAGGGGAATAATCTCCTCATTTATGTGAAAAGAGGAGATTACTTGATGCAGAAAAGGGAGATAATGATTTAGGGGCTGATTTAATTATGGGTGGCCTGAGCAATTATTGTTGCCATGGTGGAGTTCTTTACACCTGCCATGGCAAAGGTACTCCGCCAGCTGTATTTAGATATGTCCACTGCCTCTGCGGACATCTCTAGCATTTCTAGGATCGGGTGTCACAGAGGAACATGATGGACAATTGTACAACTTTTTTTTTATTTTCAAAAAGAATCTCCCAAAGTGGGATTTTCTTTTTGAAAATAAAAAGAACAATGATCCCCTCACTATGGGTAGCGTTCTTCCATGGCATGGGAGTCATTTAAAAGATTTCACTGCACCTTACCGACACATTTATCATGGTAGTGACAGGCAGTGAAAACTGGTCATGTGTCTGCCCAATCTAAATATCTCAAGTGGACTCATGGCCATACCTCTGAAGACACTTACTCCATTGTGCTGCCGGAGGTGTGTATAGGCGGTGGAGATGAGGTAATCTCCACCAACTATTCACTGAAGGTCCACTTGACTCTAAATGAGGCAAGTGGACCTTCAGGTTGGTGGAAAGGTACTCCGTTGCAACAGAGTACCTTCTCTGCCAACATTGAAATCAATCCATTAGAAAATAGTGGTCCAATTTAACTCTAAACTAAGGAGCCAAACATACTAAGGAGCCCAAGTCACCAAACCTCTTCAAAAAGGTTATAGTGAAGGAAAAAACACATTGTAAGCTAGTAAATCCTAATGATTTCTGATCAAAAGGGGGTCCCTGTAAGACATGCAACAACAGTAAGGGGACGGTCCCCATTTGGAGCTAATACATTCAAAGGAGTGTTTAGTATGAGAAACCCCTTAAATAGATGAGAAACTAGAGAACCCATATTTTCGAGATCACCCCCATGAGAGTAAAAATAGTTGCCCATAGCACTTTTAATGTAGTCCTTATCAACCCTAGTTTGAAACCACATAATGAGAAGTCTAATACTCTTGGAAGCGGGTAGTTTAAAGGCTGAAACCTTTAGAAAGAGACCATGATTGAAAGGAGAACAAAAGATGTTCGTAAGCCCTACTAGAGGAAAGCATCGTAGATTGCTGTACCGAAGAAGACACTGCCTCAGGAAGACCTCGCCCATCAGCATCCAAATCTCCAACCTGAACCAAAGTAACTGACTCTGCGATGCCAACAGAAACTAAGTTGATATAAAACCATAGGAACCAACCATGGAAGGCCCACCTCCAGCTCCAACAGGATACTTGTGCACACTCTTTAAGGTTTTTGGACCGAACCTTTGTCAGAAGAGGAAGTAGAGGAAAACATACAAATGTCCCTGATGAAAGGGACCAAGTCAGGCATCCACCCCCAAGTCAATGGATCTTAAACTCAAGAGCATAACATGGGCACCCTCCTAGAGTCTCAGGAGGCAGATAGAGCCACGAATTGGCAAACCTCAGACGTTGCCTGAAAAATTCTTCTGGATAGAAAATAATCCTGTTAGAGGAGAATTATGCTCAGGCGACCTCCTTTCAAATTAGTTTCTCCTAAAAAACTAACTGCCATCAGAGATGATATTTGAGGCTCTGCACCTCTGAAAATCTTGAACACTGCCTGAGACAATGCTGAAGATTGAGTCCCTGGAAGAATCATGTATGTCTTGGACACTGTACTGTCTGTCCTTTTCAAAAATGCCATCTCCACAAGAATGAGAGAGGGACCCAAACACCCCTCCTGATCGCCTTTAACTCTGTTGATTTGAAGATCCATTTCTCTCCTCAGGAGTCCATTTACCCTGAGTCTCCAGAAATCCCAAAGTGGAACTACAGCCTTTGGCACTGGCAATGAAAGTTAGAATCTGAGATAGAAGACGGTCCAAAGGATCTCCCTGGTTCAGATTCAACTTGTGTAATCACAACCTCATAGCCAACTTCAAGTAAGCAGGAACTTTCAGACAAATTTGATAACTTTCCGAACTTGGGTCCCATTATTTCAATAGCTAGGTTGACAGACGTCTTGGGTGGAAGCAAGCTCATTTCATTATAAAAACAGTTGACACCATGTTATAAGGTTTGGGAATGACAGCATGCTTCTTCAACAATTCTGCAATTTCCTTTTCGAATGCAGATCTCTTTGCAAGAAGACGTGGCTATGGTGTCACTCGCAAACCTTCATTCGCTAAATTCCCTTAGATCTCAGTAGGTCTTCACTTTCAAAATCCACTGGTTTTATACTTAAAAATGACACATATTTTGAAAATATTTCAGTTGTCTACACGTTGGAGCATCCAATGGCAAAATCATCCTCCACCCATTCAGCAGGAAGGACTTTTTCCGTTGTTGTGGTTGAAAGTGAGAACACTCTTTCCCCTTTTGTGTCATAAAGGGTGCTTTCACAGCAGTGTGCAATGAGGTAGAGGAAAAGGAAGAACAAATTACATGAACTAGGTCCTAAGATTGTGCCTTCCCTGATTCATCCAATTCAGGTTCAAAAAGAGTTTATCTCCGAATGGCACATAAAGTAACAAATTATTTTGTGATGCATCAGTCTTCTAGTCTCGGATTCAAATATTCCTTGAAGCCTCAGTAGCAGAGCTACAAAAAACTACTATATCCCGCATAGAAAGGTAAATGCTATGATCAGCTAAGTATAGTACTTGCTCTTCAATAACAGATAAAACCTCTGAACAATGTAATTCTTGGGGAGGAGCCAAGATGGCGACCGGGACGGCAGCGTAGGCTCCCGGCTCCGTGAACCTCCGCTCCCCGCACAGATATCCTGCACGAGATCCTTAGCCTGCGCTATCTACCCGGGTTGGTGAACGCGAGCGGCAACCGGCCGTGTGACCCCGAAGTTTCTAGCAGCGGTACCGCCGGAGAAATGTCCGTCTGAAGTTTGCGGCCTGTGGAGCCCTGGAGCCGGGACCTCGAGTGGACGCCGTGGCCGGGCGGCAGTGCAACAACAGCGGCCTTTGGTGACTGGGTGGGGTCGGACTGCCGGAGTGGTCCGAATGTCGGACTGCGCCTCGCCGTGGTCGCTTCTACCACGAAGCGTAACTGAACGAGTGCGTGCCCGGGGTGGCAACCCCAAGACTCTCCGGTGATTGCTTCAGCCTTCGCCAGTGAGCTGCCCGGACGCCGCCCGCAACTTGCCCCGATTCTTGCGGGCTGCTCCCGGATTTTCGCGGGCGCTGGTCCGTGGTGGGGACGACTGTGGCCCGTGACCACACACCGGACACATTGTTTGCTTGCCCTCGGAACCCTGTTACCAGTGCCATGGCACCCGAGGCGCTTGTGTCTGAGTCCCGGTCCCGACCTGGGATGGACCTACCCAGCGGCCATTTTGGTATGCCAGAGTCCACCATCCTGTACACCGGGTTGCAGCAGGATTGGGAGGGTGCGACTCTGAGGAGCGTAGCGGGGCGAGCGCCGGGAGCTGTACTGGGGTACGGTGACCTTCTCGAGGCTCTCGGTGCCCTTCACTCCACTTTGATTTACGGCGCCTGGGTGTTGGGGAGCAGGCTCGATGGAGTGACATCAGCGACGGAACAGTTGCCGCCTGCCTATCCCCAGGTACACTGGGACTACTCACGCCGCGCACGGGGAGACAGTGTCGTGGTCGCCCCTGTGAATAGTGCACGCCTGGACACTCCGGACAGCATATTAACGTGCGATCAGCTGGCTGTGGATCTGGTCTGTTCCGGAGGTTTCGGACCTGAGTGGGGGGTGGTAGCCTTGTCCCGTGCGCGGCCTCCGACGACCCGGGCAACATCCAGGCAACGTTCGCCCGCCCTGGCTGATTCCGCCTTCCTGGGCCTGGGGTGCAGTGTAAATCCTGGCTCGGCACTGGGAAAGACGATCCTCCATAGAGCTGACTGTGTCGATCTCCAGAGCCCGCTGCCCTACCTGTGTGTGTCGCTTCCTGAGTTTTATTGGACACTTCTCTTCCTGGTAACATTGGACATGGCACTGGGACGAGGGGTATGCATGGGTGGGTTTGTAAAGAGTGGCCAAGGATGATGCTGACCCTCCAGAGGTGGTCACCTACTAGGCGGGCGGGCGGGCTCGGGAGTTGTGTGCTCTCACGGCATAACTGTTAGTGTACCGAATGCGTACTGCTCCTTACTCCTTTTCTGACAGGGTCGATTTTGCGTTCTTTATTGTATGCTTTATTGGAAAACGTATGGTGCGGGAGGGAGAAGCCGGGGGCGTGTTTTGCAGGCCCTCCTCCAGTTTATTAATACTCTCTCTACCCCCCCGTCTGGTGGGGGCTCCTTTCCTACTTCTTTTCTCTGTTTCTTCTATATTTCGGGTCTGGTTCCGGGGCGACAGGCACACTGCTGGGGGGAGGGGCCGTACTCATCTGCAGAGGTGCAGGGTGGGGGGTTGGGGGGGGGGGATTCTTTAGTCTTTCACCTCCTTTTTCCTATGGCCTCTTTTTCTTCTCTTACTCTTCTTTGTCTTTTTCTGGGATCAGCATGGTAGGACTCCTTTGTTGTTAATCACTGCTGTTTCCGAAGTGCCATAATTTCCGTGGAGTTTCCTGGGTCTTGGGGCAGGGGGTTGCAGGCGCAAATGGCCGTGTCATTCCTCCACATCCTGAACTTCCGGTTTCAGCGCCATTGCTTAGATAGACTGCTGTGTATTGTTTACGTTCATCGTTCTGCCTGCCATTTTTCGCGTCTGGGAAACTGTTTGGCACCTGATCCTTCCATCCTTTTCTATTATAAAATGTAAACCTTTATTATCCTGGTCTCCTACTTGGGCTGTTCAGAGACTGAGAGTATGCTAGCGTCGAGATTTTGCTCCCTGAGGCACTGACTGTGATGAACCTGCTTTCTGTTATTCTGACTGTTTAGCGGCCGGCCCCGGGGGTTGTAGGCCCATATGTGTAATTGATTAAAATGTCAATAAAGGTTTTCAAAAAAAAAAAAAAAAAAAAAAACAATGTAATTCTTCTTGCATTAGTTCATTCAAAGAAGAAAAATCCTTCTTAAGGGACTTTGCAACATAAGCAATATCAACACTAGCTCAAGGGGCAAGTGTGGAATAGATAGCCTCTTTTTAATGCAGATTCTACTTCACTGACTTGTGATTCTCGAAAAAACACACCAGTGAATGACATGCATAATCTCTGGAATAGATTAAATAATAGTGAAACAGGCACCTAATCTGATAAACCCACCTCCTCACCCACAACTGTTTGTAATTTTTATTTTTTTTTTAAAATTATTTTTATTGCAGGAATCAGTAAATCGTTACATGATCGGCCAACATTATATCTCAAACCAGAACATTGAAACACAACCCTCCCTCCCCCTCCGGATGTTGCTTACACAGCCATTCAGCCCACAACCCTGGGGTCGGGCGGCGAAATTCAATGGGGGCTCAGGAGGATGTCGGGTTGGCCCGGAAGATCCATTGTCCTTCATCTGCTTTTCTAAACAAGCCTATAACTCCAAAAGAACCCCCCACCCTCAAAACACCCCAATCCCAGGAAAACCCCTCACAACTGTTTGTAATTATGCACAAAGTTTAAGAAGGGCCTGTTTTTCAAGGTACTTCAACTCTCTTTGAGTAATAGGCCTTGTGATTTAAGGGCAATTGAGAGCACGCTCGCTGCTCATATCCTTCGAACAAATCCTCATCTTCTACTGGAGGATCCAAAGCTAGACGAACACCCACATTAACACTAATGTGCTTCAAAATCAGTTTAGCGCTCTCTCTTTGGGCATACATCTAGATTGAGTATCTCCTCCATTCTTATCCTTTATATCAGGAATTGACTGGTTAGAGAAAGAATGCCTCCCTCTTTCTCTGGCTAGATCCTCTCCTCTTCACTCTTTCTAAAGAAGATTATGACACTAAGGTGACAGAGTGGCATCGTTGGGTAATGTATCATGATCTGGATTGAGATCTTTGTCATATTTTGATCTGCTTTTGACATGAAACACACAGCAAAATCATCGTACTTACCATTGCCACTGCTTATATGTCCCTCTTCACCTGGAACTGAAAGACAGAAGAGATCTGTCTTCAACATCTGAATATGCATCTCACTGGCTGAATTTTCCTGCCCTGAAAGACTGAAAGAAGAAAGAGTAGATCTGCCATGGAGACTTCCAGCCTGTGAACAGACATGTGCTCACCCATGGCCCAGCAGCGCTTTTCCAAATTCTTTTATGAAAACAAAAATCTCCAGAAGTACAAACAAAACAACACGGTGTACCCATCAGTTCCTCCTGTGTATTCTGACTGAGGGGAGGGGTTAAGGAAGCAGAAATGTCCCAAGGAGATCAAAATGAGAAAGTAGGAGCTTTTCAGGATTCTGGAAGGAAGCAGAAGCCTAAACATTTGATGAATGGTGTGAGTGAGTCAGACAGAGACATAATGGTACTTTTCACACTGAAGAAATGTGTGTTTGGAATTTACACAGAAGTAGGTGCCACAGCAATTGCCCAAAGGTATTCCACATCCACTCATCGATAAAGTGGATCCAGACATGTGATTAGTCAAGTTACAACGTGCAATTTGGGTAAGCTTTGCCAGGAATAGTCTTATGATCTTTGAAGGAAAGTCATCCTTTTTGCCATGTTCACCCCCATTTTGTGACTGATGCTGGTGTGTACTGACCTTGGAAGTGCCCTGGGATCTGCTAACCAGGCCCAGGGCCAGTGTTCTGTTCTCTAAAGGTATATGGTAACTGGTATAATTCTAATTGACAAAGACAGTCTACCTGTAAGTCCCTAGTATATGGTAGGCCATGTAGGTTGAGAGACTACAGTAGGTTACTGCACTTATGTGTGCACTGCTGCGTAGTCTGGTGTCATTTTAAAGGCTAGATCTGTCTGCTGTGTCCAAATTTGGAATTAAAAGTACTTAGAAAGTCCCAAACGACCTTTTTATTACATTTAAGTCTTCCCTAAGGTCTTCCCTAGGTGCCTTAAGAGTAAGGTGCATAGTTAGAAACAGCAGCAACAACATAAAATATGTTTTATAGTCCCTGGTAAGGAAAAACAGCCAAAGTTCTTTTTCCCTATTGTAGTGCTGCTGGCCTAATAGGTTAACATGGGAAGGTTTTATTAAACGTAATAAAGTCTAACCTTTGATTGGAGATAGCTAGATATGTCATTCAGAGTATCAAAATACTGGTTACAATAAATCCAACAACTTGGTGGGAGGAGATTTGCTTCCTGTAGAAGATAGGAGAGGGTTCTGTGGAGATAAGCTGGACATCAAAGGTAGGAGAACAGATGTCATAGGACCCAAGCCAGCCACCACTTACTAAATACCCAGCCAGATGGGAGCTACCCTAATTAAATTAGGAGAGGGGCTGGAAGCAGAGTGTAGTCAGATGTTAGCCAGTCCTCTGGGCTGGGTTACACAGACACACACACACCAAGGATACAATTTTTCCATTTTGATTTTTGGTAAAGCAGTGCATTCTGGGTCAAAAATTTGCCACACTTCGCAGGAAGTGGTCATAGCAGAGGGAGGTAGCTTTACCCCTATTGGTTGGGGTGTACCCCCTCCTACTAACTCAGAATAAAGGATAAATATGGGAGTGCTGCAGGAGCTCCTCAGATCACAGCCTGGAACATCAGAAGAAGAAGGACTGCCCTAATAGACCCTTGGACATTACCACAGAAGGCTTGCACTCAGAAGGACTGCATGCACTCAGAAGGACTGCACCTGCTGCCCTCACAGTACTCCACAAAGAGAAAGCTGAGCCTGACTCTAAGGAAAAGGAGTGGACTCCCTGATCAGCAACAGTTACATCAGAGCTGGAAGAAGTCACCTGCCAAGTCAAAGAGAGGATCTCCCTAGCTGACCGGTTGCAACAGAAATTGTCCTGGACTGTGCAGGTGCATTTTGCGAGATTGAGTACTAGCCCCCTAGAGGCAATTCAGAGTCGCTGACTTCTTGCTTGGTGCTACTGGACCCAGGGAGGGAGAGTGGTCTTTCTTGAGGCTGTGGGATGCTGCAGCAGAATTATACTAGATCAGGAGGCTTGGGGCTGGACAGGAAGGCAAGTCCAAAGCTCTTTCAGCCCACTGCTGCTAGAAAGAACAGAGCAGCAGTGTACAGAACATGTAAACAGCCTCTGAGACACCAAGAAAAAACACCTATAATTTTAGAGGCAAAGAGACCCTTAACAAAGACCTGGTCGTGGTGGGAGCTAAACAACACACGCATCATCAAAATTGGCTCATCACGGCTAGAGATAACTCTCACTGAGCCCCTTGAGGACCTTTGGGCTTCAGGGTCAAACATACAACCACGACCAGCTGTGCAGGTGATTTCCCCCGGGGAGCCATCGGCCAGGTAGTACCCTCTGGAGGATCAGAAAAGCTGGTGACCCGGACACTCTGTCTCATTGTTTTCATTTCCCCAATTAGAGGTAGGGGAGCTGACCCACCCTTCTTCTAGAATCCCAGAGAGACCCGAGGAATGTTAGTGTGGCCCAATAAATAGGGGTGCCCTCAGGAGTGAGGCACATACTTGCGTTTCTCTCCCCTCTCAGGAAGGAGAGAGATAAACTTTGTTGGGGCATATTATCAAGGCCAGGCGATAATTATCGCTCAGCGCTCTTAGCACGAGGATAATTATCGCTGGCCAACTCTGAATTTCATCGCGGAGATAGCATGCTTTCAGCAACGCTTATCTCCAAAGCGATAAAATTCAGAGCGCAAGCTGCCAACTGTGCGATTATCGCTGGAAATACTGCGATAATCGCACAGGGTATGCCGATAGCTCGCTGATAGGGCAAGGCATACTTAGCCATGATATCCACCTTCCACAGGATAACATGGCTAAGTCAGTTTCAAAGCAGGCGTAAGGAAAGTAGCGATAACAGAGGTTATCGCTACTTTTCTTGCCGCTATACTTCTTAGCGTGAGGCTTGATAATAGGAGAAATGTCGCTTAGCGACATTTCTTCCATTGTTCTAGGGAGGAACGCCCACTTTGCATCTCATTAGAGATGCAAAGCTGGGTGTTAAGGGAAAGGGCGAAGAAGCATGGATTCACGCGTTAGCGTGTCCTTGCCAATAGGGTGTTAAAATTATCGCCGCTTTTCGTCCGAAAACGGACGCAAAAGCAGTGATAATTTTTTATCGCCTCGTTGATGATATGCCCCTCTGTTCTTCCCTACTAGCCAGCTGCAATAATGGGCTACTCCAGCCTTGGAAGCAGAAGGCTGTGTGGTTCCTGTTGATATGTGCAGTGCCCCAGGAGAAGGCAGGAGCTACTACACCCATTCCAGATAAAAGTAAATATTCGCTGCTGGGCGGCATCTAAATCAAAGACAGCAGAAGTAAAGCAGGAAAGTGTCTGGTGACAAAGGAGCACCCCATAAGCCCTGGAGAGGGCATAGATGTTTTCATATTTGCGTCTGCTGTTCCCTAAAAGGGCAGACAAGGGCACCTTAGAAAACCATTAAACAGTGTGTTGGGGACTGACTGGAGGTCCAGCATGCCCATTGAGGAACTTCCCCCAACATATTTTCAAACTGTAACTTCCTAAGCCATGTGTGTCCTTCTATCCATGATCTAGGAGAAGTTGTCAAGAGAATTGACTGCCCTTGTGGCTGACGCTTGGGTGTGCCCTAACAGTACATGGTTGTATTGCCCTCGAACCTCTATGGGTGTGAGGCAGTCTGGTGTGATGAATTCAGATTTTCACTGAAATGTTAATTGTTTGAGATGGAATGGATGTTAAAGGACTCAGAAATGGCTTCTCATATTGTGCTAAGCAAAATATGCACATCTTTGTGAACTGTTTGTTGTTGGTGAAATATTTATTTTCTACTGTTGACTGATACACTGTCAGAAAGCCAACAGGCCTAATTTTCTATAATTGTATACCATGTTTTTATGGGTGTATTTGGAAGCATTGTGGTTTTGGGGACTGGGGTCTGCCAGCGCACTCACCTTCAAAAGTACCTCAAAAGTAATGGGTTTATTTCACATTAATGGGATAATTTGACTTC
Source organism: Triturus cristatus (assembly GCF_964204655.1). Taxonomy (NCBI): domain Eukaryota; kingdom Metazoa; phylum Chordata; class Amphibia; order Caudata; family Salamandridae; genus Triturus; species Triturus cristatus. The sequence goes on along the minus strand of NC_140584.1, from coordinate 206,074,251 downwards.
TGTGATCCTTCCCTAGTGTGCACGACTGTATTTCATGATGCAATTTAGGGGGGTTCCCATTCTATTTCCACGCTTACCGTTTTGTATACATTTGTAATTTTGTACGTAGTATTTAGTTTTTTATGTATCAAGGTACTTTTCCTTTGCAAACAAACAGCACTGACTGAACATTGGTATTTTGAGTGTTATTTGTTGCTATTACATTTCTCAGTTCTGTGTTTATAGCCCACAGTTCATCTGTGAGTAAAGCCTAGACCGCTCTGCCTCGCTACCCTCGGAGTCAAATGCTATTAGAGGTAGGTGACTCCCAGTTCGAGGGTCTGCAGGTCGAGAGACCCAGAACACCAGAACTGAAAGATCACGGTTCACAAAACCAGGACCCAGAAACTCTGATGGTACTGGGACCCTCCTACCTGGATTTCTCAAATACAGCACCTGCTGCTGTAAAATATACTTAGCTTGATATAACAGAGAACAGGAACAGTACATGTCATTCTTTGCTTAATTGGCACAGAATGCACATAGTATACCCTGGAATCTTCTTAATGGCATATTTACAGCCAGCAGGCACCAGGCAGACGCTCTCTCCCTGCTGCTGCATCGCTCCTGACCATCCCTTCTCCTCGCTTCCCCCCCCCCCCATTTTTTGAGTGCCTTCTCCCTGCTTTTCCCTCGTCTTCACTGCTTTCCCCTGTTTTTTGAGTGCCTTCTCCTTGCTTTTCCCTCATTTTCACTGCTTTCTCCCTGCTTTTTCTCCAATTTTTGATTGTCTTCTCCTCCTTTTCGCTCGTTTTCACTGCCTTCTCCAGCTTTTCCCCCTGTTTTTGAGAGCCTTCTCCTTGCCTTTTCCCTCCTTTTCACTGCTTTCTCCTTGCTTTTTCACCTGTATTTTGAGTGCCTTCTCCTACTTTTCCCTCGTTTTCACTGCTTTTTCCTTGCTTTCCTATCAAGACCTGGTTGTTCGAATGAGCCTCCGGGACCTGCAAGCGCCTGGCTACCCTGTTGGGTGACTAGCCGTGCTTTTCAAATCAATTTTGAGCCTTTTCCATTAACCTCTAAACAATGGGCAAAGATTTTGTGTTATCCTCACTCTCATCATAAGAGAAATTTAGCATATATTTGCTGATGCATGGAAATATTTCGTTGCCCATTGATACATGAAGGTTTGAGGGTTGTTCACAATCAATGGTGATGGTGCAATATTTTACCTTAGGAAATCCCTTCCTGCACAAAACTATTCTGATCCCAAAGGTGGCACCTTTGCATCGTGGTGCAAGGGTGCCTGCATTGGCACTAGGCACCACGCTATGAGTGAGCAGAACTTGGCAGACATGGCACAGTTCTACTGTCTCCTGTCCATGCAGGGCAGCACAGCAACTTCCCTTGTGTAAAATCTTAGTAAATATGCCCCTGAATGTTTTGCTGTACTGGAAAATAAATTATGGAATCAAAAGATCATTTCTGAGGGTGCAGCTTTATGGTTTGTAAGAAATATGTTAACATTTTTAAGGAGCAAAGGAGTAAATGCTTGAAAAAGAAATTACTGATAAGCAGTTATACATTGGATCATTGTCATATACTAATTGTACAAATTGATCCCTTATAAGAACGGCTCAAAAATTCAATAATATTTTGCCTGCTCAGCATTCATTTTTTATTTTACTGAAAATAAGTCTCAGAGCAGAAGGTTATTTCAGTAAAACAAATAACAACTCACTGTTTAGGCCACACCCCCTTTAGAGAAATCTGGCTTTGTTAACCCTCTGGAAGCAGTGACAGACATATTGTATGGTTAGCGTGACAAAATGATATTCTCTGATCTTTTCAGCCCGCAATTTGGATGGCGTCAACCTTCACGGATACACAGCCTGGTCGCTGATGGACAACTTTGAATGGATCTTTGGATACAGTTTCAGGTTCGGGCTGCATCATGTGGATTTTTCAAATCCCAACCGACCAAGAACTCCCAAGCGCTCTGCAATATACTACGCAGAGGTGATTCAGAACAACGGCATTCCATCGCCGAAAGAAGATGAGTTTTTATATGGAGAGTTTCCCAAAAACTTTTCATGGAGTGCAGCTTCTGCATCTTACCAGGTTAGAATTGATAAATGTGTTTGTGACATGCATGTCAACACCTCATTTTATTTAATCTCATCATATTACATCAGTTCTGATGTGAGAATTAGCATGATATAATTAAGTTCTGATGCTAAAGTGACTGATACCTTTCAAAAATTGTTAAATCACATATATCACATGAAACTCATTGTTGACTGTGGACCAAAACATTTATCAATGAATCAAACGAAATCCAAACAAAGTCGTGTGTTGATTGTGAAACAATTCTTTCTTTACTGTCACAGAAGATCAAAGTTCATAGCTGTTGCAGCGAAATCCCACTGTATTAAACACATGTTCAAAAAAAATGGTCTCAATTTCAAAATTTCCCAATGCATTTCGGGCTGATAACGCAAAGCCCTTCGTCAGGGGAATCTACGAAACATAAATGACAACAATGTACATAATTGTCAAAACTACATATATACACCTTATAAAGTGTATTTTTGTAGTGCACTAGGTATCCCCAGACACACCTCTGGTTTTTTGTTGTACGTTTGTATTCAGTGGTCCGCAGAGCCACTTACCCTGGTGCACACATAACCCTAAAAGATAGTTTGAATATGCAGAATATTTGATGTATGGTTTTAATTAGAAGACTTTTTTGAGTGCATCACAGCTGTTTCTCTCCCAAAGTGACTGATACAGCATCATTTTTGTGCCTCTCAGACCCAGGCTAGTCTGACCTACACCTGACCCTAACACTAAGACCTCAACTAGAAATTAAAATTTTCATGTAGAATAAGAATACGTAGCATTATGTCAAGTTTGGTTCTACTGGCCCTGCGGAAAGCCGAGCACCTGTTTTATGCATCAACGCCTGTGAAACCGAGACGGGAGGTATTTCGCCCGTGATTCCAGGACTGTTTCCCTATATTACTAAGAATAAAGACTTGCAAAGACTGTTTCAGCTTGTGGGTATATAGACTCTTTGAACTCCCCCTCTTGTATTTGAATATTTCTACCTCTGTTGGAAAAGGACTAATGAAAGGTTTTTCCCCTTTCTTGGGCATTTTGCTCTGATTCTGCATTGTACTCCAGCTGGAGTACCTTGCGCTCCCTGCCTCTGACATTCCTATGTAGGAGAGCTGAACTACCGATTGATACTCCAACGCAATCATACCCAAATTGGAAAGGGGCTCCCTGAATGTCCTTTCAGGTGGATGGCTCTCGCCACCACTTAAATATTTTGTTCAGCGCCCTGATGAAGGTGGCATAACTAAACTTGAGTTTATCTTCACCGAAACGTTCGTCGGCATAACTTCCTTCACAAAATTGTTAGCAATAAAGTATTAATGACATCGATTCATGTATAGGATATGTATTAAAGTATGTTAATGTAGACACACACTGTATTCATTGGGAGATATGTCAACAGATGTCTAGACCAACATACAATTGGCTAAATAATTCATAATAATGCCAATATGGGATGGATTGGATGCCTCTCTTTTAGTATGATTGTGTGTGATTGCTTTGATGTATGAGTATGGTTTCTAGTTTTGTTTAATTCGATAGGGAGACTGAGATAAACAAAAACAAAGGTGCTTTATGATAATAATGAGTATGTACTAAGTAATGAAATATGTTTTGAACAGGTCTGTTTCAGGATATTTATTGTTTGTTGAGTTATACCTTTTGAAAAATAAATGGAGAAGCTTGATTTACTCTATGTATTTTTAATGAGGTGAGCGTACATAATGGCGAGTATTTAAACACTTCCTCAACACAAAAACATGTTTTTAGCCACAACCCAGCCAGCTAGAATGCCTTATATGCCTACTACTATGAGGTGATAATAATTCTAACCCCTTTCATACAACTAGTACACCACACGTTAGATTTGCAAAGTGTTAACAATGATGGTTGATGAAGCCAAGGAATGTTATTTTTTGCATTATGCAATTTTACATTAGGGAGCATGAGTTTGTAAATGGATTATGCACTTACTATAATAAATTGTCACACCTTTCATTAACCCCTTCAGCGCTCATGACGGAGCCACTCCGTCATGAGCCACGGGTGCCGTGTGCTCATGACGGAGTGGTTCCGTCATGCTGCGGCCGTTGGCCGCCGCTCCTCCCACGCTGCGCTGATTCCCCGCCTATGCGGGCGATTAGCGCAGTGGGCGGAGTCATGACGGAACCACTCCGTCATGAGCACAGCGCCACCGCGCTGCCCCCAAACCCCCCCCAGCGCTGCGGTGGAATTCCTGCCGCAGCCAAGGGGTTAATGCTAAGAAGGCGCGATGGGAGCGGAATGGGCATACATTTGAATAGGACACCTAGAAAAATGTGAGAAATGCACCTGATCCTCACACTAAGTCCTCAACTATAAATGAACATTGTCACGTAGAATAATAATAAGTAGGATTGCGTCAAGTTGGATTTTACTGGCACTGCTGGGAGCCGAGCACCTGTCTTATGCTCCTGCAGTGCATAAAGTGGATTCACTTAACACAGTATGTTTCTAAGGGCCTCATTTAGAGCTCAGCGGATGGAGTATCTTCAGTCGGCATAGCGTTGTACTCTATTACGGCCATGCTGAAGGCATTCTGCCTGCCAAATTTAGAGATGTCCACCATCACAGCAGACATATTTTGCCTTGGCAGGAACCGCCATTACAGTGGTTTCTGTCAACACATTAAAAGTTTGACAGACGGCCCGTGAGCATGACTGAGCCATATGGCAAACCTTCAATATTTTTATTTATTTCCGAAAACAAAATCAGAAAGAGGGATTTTTTTTCTTTTTAGTCAAAAAAAACAAAAAACAATGAGCCTCATGGTGTGGGGGTCACTTACAAGATTTCACTGCCCCCTACCACCAGATTTTACCCAGCTGTGATGGACAGTGAAAACTGCCCATTTCACTGCCCACTCTAAATTTGGAATGGCAACATAAATAGCCGAACTTCCCATGGGCCATACTCTGTCGGGGCGTTGGACGTGTAGGTTGGCGGCAGAGATGGCGCAGTCTCTACTGCTGACATACTTCAGTTCCACTCATCTCTAAATGAGGCGTAAGTGTATGATGAAGGCAGACAAGATAAACTGTGGGCATTCCCCTGTTTAAAATATCCAACAGGATTGTTTGCAAATTTGAATTTAAAAGTTTAATTGCCAGTTTCCATACATTCCATTTTTAATATGTTTATTGTACAATTAAAATTATTTTTGTGTATTCCAAGCAGGCAAAAATGAAGGTAATTATGGTTATAAATCAGCCCTCCTGAGCTTAGATTCTATAGTTTTGCCTGTAATTGTTAACATTCTGCCAAAGTCAATGAAAGCCTGAATTTGGTGGTGAAATAATTAGAAATCACAACTTCAGTTGGAAAAAAAACATATTTCATGTTTGCATTTGTTATAGATTGAAGGCGCCTGGAGAGATGACAACAAAGGGCTTAGTATCTGGGACCAGTTTGCCCACTCTCTCTTGAGAGTTGAAAATAACGAGAACGGAGACGTCGCCTGTAACAGTTACTATCAGTTCGAGGAGGATGTTGCAAACCTGAAGAAGCTGAAGGTGACCCACTATCGTTTCTCCATCGCTTGGACGAGGGTTATGCCAGATGGTACCATGAAGTCTGTGAATGAAGCTGGATTGGACTATTACAGCCGCCTTATTAATGCTCTGCTCGCAGCCAATATCAAACCTCAGGTAGGAGCCATTCATGTGCAGTGTTACTAACACTGGTGCCTGGCAGCATATTCATGGACAATGGGGAATTGAAGACGCACTAAAGATATAAAGGGCATTCCTTCCAGGGCTGGACTGGCTGTAGCGGGCACCGGGCATTTCCCCGGTGGGCCGGAGGGGTTGGGCCAGTTTTGAGCCTGTCCGGGCCGGTTTTGTTACAGGGGCCAGGTTTTGCAGCAATACTGCAATATCTGCCCCCTGTAACAAAAGCGGGAGCAGTGCTTTTCGCTAGACCCCACCCGCCCCCTACTCAGAGGGCTGGTCGGGAGCAATCGCCAGGATAGTTGCTGTTCCCAGTCCGTCCCTGATGCCTTCTGTCTTCTCCTGTGGGAGTGAACTGTAATACTGTGGTATGCAGTGACAGAATTAGATCTACTGTGTTATACATGCGGTACCAAATTTGTGCCTCACAGGTGATTTTCAGGCTCTACGATTATGTCTCTTGAAAACTGAGATGTGGTGACTTTCTATAACTGTTTTTTTCTTCTTCTTATTGAATATGTTTAAAGGACACAAAAAAAACCAATATAAATGTCCTTGTAAATACGGCCCCTTTCCCGCAGCACTTTTCATGAAAGTACCATGGGTGTTGCTGTGGGTGTTCCCACGCAACACCTTTGGAACCTGATACAGTTCCAGATTTACGAGGAATCGTAAACCTGGAAATGCATTAGAATGCTACGCCACCCTAGGGGAGGCGTAGGGAGGTTCAACAAGGAGAAATGTTTTAATTTCTCCTCGTTTTTAGGTCTCGCTGAGCCCAGCGCATGCGCTGGCTCGGAGAGACATTTTGTATGTGAGTTTTCAAAGTGCTGCTGGCTGGCCTAGCGCTTGCGTTCACGCGACCATGCACGCGCGAACCGCTAGCCTTCAGCAGCACTTAGAAAACTCGTGCGTCATCGCGATCACTTTCGCTTTCAGAGCGATCGCGATAACGCACGCTTTCAATGCTTGTTCCTTTTGAGGCTAATAATAGAGATGGCGCACTGTGGTGATTGCCCACCTTCTTGATTTGGCGCGCGTCACCCAAGGAGACGGATGGCTTGTCAGTGGCCGTAGGGTGCCCGCCGCACGCGCGCTAATCAAGCGCTGAATGGATGCTGCTGCCTAATTGTCGGGATCAGAGCCGCCCGCCGAGCGCCTCATTAGCAGCCTGCTAATATTCTGTCTGCCCTCGCAGAGCAGCTGCTGGGGCTTCCGGAGCCCCTGTCAGTCTTCAAGAGGTGGGTTTCTGATGGCGCACCCTGCTGGTGCTGTTGTTATCAGTGCACGCATGATGGTCTTCCTTCCTTTCCTCATTCGTTTCTTCCTTATCTCCACCTTCCTCTGCTCACCTCATTTCTTACACTAGTCTTACACTCTTCCTTTTCATTATTTCTTTCTTCTCCGTTCACATTCTTTCTAGCTCTTTGCTTTTACTTATTTTTTCTTTCTTTCCTCACTTATAAAATCCCCCTTTCCTTCCAGCTTTCGTCTTCCAGCTTTCTTCTTCCCTTCCTTCCATCTTTCTTCTTCCCGTCCTCCCTCCCTCCTTTCTTTCTTTTCTCTTTCTCTTATTTCCTTCTCCTTCACTCTTTTGCTCTACCTTTCTTCTCGTTCTCTCTTCCTTTCTTCTCGTCGCCTCTTTCTCATTCTTTTATTTATTTCTCCCACTTTCTAGCTTTCTTTCTCCTCTCAGCTCGCTACTTCTCCGCCTTATCCTCCCTTTCTCTTTTTGCTATTATTACTTTTTCTTAGATTAATTGGTCAGCATTTTGTAATTAACGTTGGAATGCTTGGCAAATGAAATGTTAAAATGCGAGTTCCAAACCGACCTTTGAGGAAAAATAGCATATTGTTTCCATCATGACAGCTTGCTGCTCCAAAGATCTAGCTCGTTCGCGCTCATTAGATGGAGGGGTCCCCCCCATGCACTTCTAGTGAGCTCTCCTGGATGACATTACTAAATATACGCACAGCTGTCCAGCTCACAGTTCTTTGACCAAAAAGAAGGACATATATAACATACATGCATACATATCTTGTAGAGCGATGCCCTGGAACACTCCACAGTTATAAACTGGCACCACATTGTTGTTCTTCACAACATATGTCGTTTTCCTCTTTAATGGTAACTTGGAAACCAAGTAATTATGTAGGTGCCGGAGGATATGCTGTGTAATTGCCTCATCTCTCTGGCACCCACGCAGGTTTTCAGGATCCCAGCGCTGCTCGGGTACGCCAAGTGGTTTATTATAACTGGCACCTCCATAGATCAAGCCCAATTTACTAACCACAAACACTTCTGGTAATCGACAGTCAGTTTGCAGTTCAAGGAGTGCTGAGGCCTCTGTGCCTTTCCCAGCCTCTGGGTGAATGATTGCCCCAGCGTTGGCATCAGTTGCTTGTGTATTGTCTGATGGTTTCACTGCCATTGTGACATTTGATATTAGATATGGTGTTTAGCATCTAGGCCTGGGGGACTAGTCACTAGTGTACTGGTGTTGGCTATTAGAGTATGTCTTGTTGATTTAAACTTACAGACATATTTATAGAACAATTGTTCACACTGTGTTTTAGTTTACAAGGTAAGACTAAAGCCATATGACTTTATGCACACCAAAATCGAATTTAGATCTTCAAAAACAGTGCCTTATGTATGTGCATTTCCAAATGCTGATTAACAAAACAGGGGTTGAGGTAGCTTATGCCAGCAGATTGAGTTTAGCATTAAGGGGATGTTTGTTTCCCGTTCAAAGTCAGCTAGGCAGTTCTGGGCAGTTCTGATGGCAGGACCAAGCCACACTTGCATGAGGATGGTTCTTGTTTCGAAAGTCACACTGGGCAAAAATGATCGACTTTAAAAGCAGCCCAGTGTTATTACCAGTAGCTGAGATTCATTCAGACATTCCACTCATCCATTTTCTCTAAATTTAGCATTGTGGAAAAACCATCAGGACCCAATTATTCTGCAGTACTAGTTGGAAGTGTTTAGAGAAGAAAGGTGGCTTTAAAGAGGTGATGGCATTCGGAATGTTCGAAACACCTGCAAACTCCTAAGTCTGTGGATTTTCAAGAAGAATCTTCACAGCCTTTCCCACCCAGGAAACGTAAATAAAATTGCTCACAGTAAATTCAGGAGTGACTCTCTTACCAGGATTAGTAGGAAACACATGGTATGAGGCCTTTTGTCAGAAAGAACTATCTTCATTTTTTAAAAAAATATACATTTGCAAATGCACATTTCTGTCTCATATAGTGGACATAGGCAATCATACACAAGGTCTACCATAGCATACAATGAAGAAAAGGAGTGTGCATGGACATCTGACCTATGCAGATTACCTTGCAAACAAGGGATTTTTGTGAGTCCCCAAAAAGTTGAACATCTTTGTGGTTGTAGATCTACATATATAGCATGCAGAATTAAGACTTTTCTTAACCCTTATTCAAATTATGAGACATGCCCTTTAGACACAGGAGTGTGGACTGTTTGGGGGAAAATCCAAGATCTAGAAAAAATTGACTCCACTGGGATTTCAAAGTTTTTGTATACTTTCTTCTAAAAAGTGGGGAGCCTCTCCAAACTTTGGTGTAAAGTCTTCACTGCTGTTATATTGTGAAAGGTTCGCCAATGTTGTAAACAGGCACATGGTCTGTTGTGCAACATTTCTAATAAACCACAGTATCTAAAATTTGATAGCCGATAAAGGCCCCTGTGGCCTATACATGTAGCCAATTTCCATTTTGATTCTTTGTCCACCAACTCAAGCTGTGCTTATCTTTTTCCCTGCTTGCACAACATATATTTTCTCTTCATTCTGGTCCAGGCCTTTGGAAAGGTATTTTTTAGTTTTTGTATCCATCAGCTGTGCCAGAAAGTGTCTGTCATCCTACAGTAAAAAACGTTCTTTTGAGTGTTGTCCCAAGTCGCCTTTCTTCAGGCCTCGCTCCTGCCTGTTTGCTCCACCACCCGCTGCTTGTTTGACACTCACTACCACTCATCTTCCACAGAAACACGCAAAAAAATTCCCTTTAGGTATTAATGGGTCAAAGTGATAGGTTTTTAATAGACTATCGCATGAAAACACACTTATGTTAATTCTTCCACACGCATCCCCACTGTTGGCCTTGTATGCACTTTCATAAAATAATGGCTGCACCTAGAGTAATACAAGACAGCCTTTATTTCCAGATTACACGCTTACGATGTCACATTCTGATGCTGGACCTCAAATATTGCAACAGTTGCATAACTAAATACTTAAAAGGTCCCAAAAGCGAGACCTATTGGCTATGCCAATGCTTGTTTCCTCTTTAAATGCGTGCTGAGTTCTACAGCATGCATTGAAAGAGGAAAATGCCTGTAGTGGTTGTTTTTCTGCAGGAAGGTGCCCATTCCTGCACAAAAACAATCTCTCCATGACACAGGTATCCTTGCACCATGGTGCAAGGGTGCCTGCTCCGGCGCATGGCAGCTGTTTGTGCGCCGGCGCATGGCAGCTGTTTGTGCGCCAGCACAGGGAGAGCAAAGGAATGCGACATATTATAGTAAATATGTTGCATTCCTGTGCATTGAAAGTGCCGCAGCGTGGCACAGCCAAAGGGCTTCCGGTGCCGTGCTGCGGCACTTTCTTGTAGATCTGCCCCTCTGTTTGTCGGAAACCTGTCTTTAGTGGGTCTGACTCTGCAAATGCTCCCTGGCTAGTTTCTTGTTTCTTCTTGTACTTAAAGCTTACTTTTGGGGGTTATAGCCGTCACATTTGTGATGGAGTGTCCCAACGCCCTAAGTCTAAATCAAGCTAAAAAGTTTTGTTTCATTGTGTAGGTACTTAACATGTCAATGGTTTCCCTTTTACAGTTTTACTATACTCTGCTCTACATTTGCAAGCAAAAATATAAAATTGAAGGGATGCTGTGGAGAGAAAATAAGTTGTTAACGCTCTGTTCTGCATCTCTCTTACTAGAAAGATTTCTAAGGTTGTAAAATTGGTGTTCTATACAAAACCACTTAGTTATTCTCTGACCTCTCTCTCTTTTTTTCTCTCTCTCCATTTTTCTTCTTTCTTTATCTCTATCGGTTTCTCTCTGCCTCTTGTTCTTTTTTCTTTTTTTTATCTCTTACTCTTTCTCACTCTCTTCTCTTATGTGGTCTGACACACACTCGCTCTATTTCTCTTTTCTCCCTCATGCTCATTCTCTGTTTCTCTCCCTTTCTAATCTTTGTTTTGCTCTGTCATGCTCACTCTGTCTTTGTCTTCTGTTTTATGCTATCTTGCACTCGCTCACTCTCTCCATATTTTTTTTATCACTGCCAATATCCCTCCTCCTTGTCTGTTTTCATCTCGTGCTCTCCTCAACTCTCTCTCTCTCCCTTCTCTCTCTCTCTCTCTCTCTCTCTCTCTCTCTCTCTCTCTCTCTCTCTCTCTCGCTTCTCTCTCTCTTTCACTCTCTCTCTCTTTTTCTCGTCCCCTAGGTGACCATTTACCACTGGGACCTGCCGCAAGCTCTCCAAGACATCGGAGGTTGGGAAAATGACACAATAGTTGAAAGATTTAAAGAATACGCACATCTGCTGTTTGAGCGACTTGGTGACAGGGTGAAGTTTTGGATTACCCTTAATGAACCTTACATAATAGCCAATTTAGGGTATGGATACGGCTCTTCTGCACCAGGTACGATATTTCACCATATACCCTGAACTGAAAATGGTTTTAAAAATTAAAGATGGCGCGGCTAGTCATTTTAACAGTTTCACAATATTTAAGTGTGCAAGCAAAGAAATTAACCACTGTGCTATAATGCTCCACGTTAGATCACTGACAATGTTACAGTCTTCAGACACGTTTTGAAATATGCATTGTTTTGATTCCACAGCTCATAAAATAATGTCGATTATGAAAGCTTATTACAGAGTTTACACCATTTCCAGGACAGAGAAAATGACATGTAGTCCTGACCGAACCATAAATTTCAATATTTTTTGGGTTGATGCTGATGTATGCTAAGCTCCAGTGCTTAATTGGTAAAATAGATCAAATAAATAAGTGCTGGAGCAACTTTACAGACAGTGCCCTGGGGGTGCAACGGGCGTGTGCACCCGTTTTCTGCACCACCAGGGCATTAATGTACTACAGAATGGGCTGCAGACACTTGCGCCTTCTGTAATACTGATAGAGCCAGTGCACATGTGGTGCTGGCCTGTGGTCCCATGCAAATGAGGGAAACCCTTTGCACCTGTGCCATATCGTGGGTATGGGTGCAGAGGCAAAGAGGCTGTCAGGAGGTGCACTCAGGGGCTCAACACTGGCACCTGCAGCACCTGAGGCGAAGGGGGGCACCTCTTCAAAAGCGACCCTATTGTTCAGGGAATTCCCATTCAGGCCAACGAAGATCTGTGAGACATGCGAGACCCGGGGTCCCTCATCACATTCAGCAGGGGGGCCCCATCTTTTTGTGTTACGCCTCTGGGTGCACTGACTGTGTGTCAAAAATAGTTAGCTCACAGTCAGTGAGCCCCCTGAGTGCAGCCCGCCGGAAGGGGTAAGAGAGGACCCATGAATCCTCCAGACATCCTCCTGCAGGCAAGTTCAGTCACGCACTGCACTGCACTGCACGGCTGGGGGATACAAGAGCAGACGGCTGCTGCCTGCACAGTGAAAAATAGAGTTGCTGCTTCAAGCAGCTGCTCTGGCTTTCACTAATACGCTTCTCCAGGGCAGGCACAAGTTTGCGGCTGCGCTGAGGGCAGCTCATTGATAGCAATAGGGTGCACAGCCTTGGACATGCCCAGATGCACCTTATTGAAAGTGCGCTGTGGGCAGTGTGCTCATACCATAATGCAGCATCAGGTGCCCAACGTTTTTCTTAGGTTTTACCAAATACCTTGCCTCTTTCTTTTGCCAACCTACACTTCCTTCTGCTGTATCTCACTTGTACATAGTCTTTTTGATTCCCTGCTTTCTCTTTTTTTCTGTTTTATCCTGCATTTCGCTTTGCTCTCCTCTTTCCCTTCTCTGCCTCTCTCTTGGTCTGAGTCAATGTTTAATGATGAAACATCCCATCTAGCCTTCAGATACCAGTCCAGGCATCTCACTCTCCAGGGTGTGGGGCACCTCAACCACAGACCTCACAAAACTGTAGCCCCGGGGGAAGGTGCACCAGAGAAAAGGACTCCCACCACAGCCCTGCAAGAGCTAATGCTATATGAACCTAAGTCCCAAAAGCCCTCCAGGTCATCGCAACAACACCAACAGCAACTGAATGATTCATCAAAAGACAATGACGAGGAGGAAGCGTTCCTCATCTCTTTAACTAATGACCCAAAGTGTCACAGATGACCACAATCCATGTGCATGGTCCAAATCGCCGGCTCCAACCTCAAGGCCCGCATCGATACTGGCGCATCGGTAAATGTGATGAGAATCCCAAAATACCGGTGCCTCCAGCCAAGACCACCTCTGTCTCTGACAATCACCAAAATCTTTACCTATGGCAGCCAGTCATTGCTGCCTCTTAAAGGGTGAATGACAGTCTGGATACACTCAGAAGGCCAGGAAATTACGACCACGTTCCACATAGTAAACAAAGAAGCCAACACCCTCATTGGAGGCCACACAATGGAGGATCTAGGGCTAGCTTCTTTCGCACAGAACGTGACAGCCTGCGAAGTAGACAAACTCCCGAAGCAATTCCCTGAGTTCTTCAAAGCATTGTGATGTCTAAAAGCCTCACCAATCAAATTACACATTGACAAGTCTGTGAAGCCAGTCATGCTTTGCCACCGAAGGTTGCCATTCCAACTGCGACCACTTGTTGAAGAAAAAATGAGAAAGTTAGAGAACCAGGGCGTTATTGAAAAAGTGTCCGGGCCAACACCATGAGTCTTCCCCATGGTAACCGCAGAAAACCCAAAACAGCCAGGGAGATATGCCTCTACATCAACATGCGCCTGCCCAATCAGGTCATCAAACGGGAAACACACTTAACGCCCACAATTGAGGACATCATCACAGATCTAAATGGATCAAGGTGGTTCTTCAAATTAGACCTCAATGCAAGATACCAACAACAGCTTCTCTCTAAAGAGTGCAGATATATAACCACGTTTTCGATGCACCAGTGGCTGTGACGGTATAAACGGCTGAACTTCGGCATCTCCTCCGCAGCAGAGGCGTTCTAGGATGCCATCCGGTAGACACTGTCCAGCCTCCAGGGTGTCAAGAATGTCAGGGATGATATCCTAATATACTCCTCCACATCAGAAGAACACCACAGGCACTTGAGAGCCACACTACAACGCCTATCAGAGCACAGCGTCACCTTGCACCAGGACAAAAATGTTCTTTTTTCCGATACTACATTGAGTTCTTTGGCTATGTGTTCAACCAAGATGGGGCACAAGTAGAATCCCTGGAAATCACAGGCCATACAACAGGCCCCTGCCCCGACAACAGTCTCAGAAGTCAGATGTTTTCTTGGGATGGCCACCGACTGTGGCAGATTCATCCTTGAATTGGCCATCATTGTCGATCCCCTGAGAACTCTTACCAAGTTTGATGCCCCCTGGAAGTGGAGTGCCACTGAAGAGATTGCATCTGAAGCAGTGAAAACAACCCTTCTAAGCAAAACTACCATGGCCTATTTCGATCCACAGAAAAGGACCAAACTACTGTTCGAAACCAGCCCAGTTGGACTTGGTGCCGTGCTCACCTAAGAAGCAGAGCCAGGGAGGTGGGCCCCATTAGCTTTCACCAGCAAATCACTGACACTGACCGAGTCACGGTACTCGCAAATCGAGAGAGAAGCCCTAGCAATTAAATAGGCCTATGGACACTTCCACCTGTACCTCTGGGGGAGGCCGTTGAGGGTCGTCACTGACCAGCAACCTACAGTCCTCCTTTTCCGTGGCTCTGCTCCCCAGCCACCACCACAGATTGCACGCTGGGCTGTCCAACTGAAGCACTATCACATGGAAGTCATCTACCGTCAAGGGTCCAAGAACCTGGCGGATTTCCTCTCACGCCAAAATTTAAGCCTATATAAACATAGTGTCCAGAAGGGGGTGCCCCCAAGCACTCAGACTACTGGAAATCTGAGATGCCACAATGGCAGACCCGATACTACAGAGAGTGTTGAATGCTCTACAAAGGGGCTCATGGCACTCCTTTCTACGCTACGCCAATGGGTGACAAGGCGTGAACCGAGAACAATCAACCTGTAGGGACAACGTCTGGTAATACCAAAGAAATTGCAGACCCGCGTAACAGAACTGGCTCATTGGAGGCATCAGGGGACCACCAGGATGAAGTCCGGCTTGATAGAGAAAGTCTGTTTTCTAGGGCTCGAGGCCACTGCCAATGACATGGTGAAACAATGCCCCTCATGCCAGCTTACAAGCTCTCCAGAAGTACAGGCACCCATCTTAACAGAAGAACCATGTCCTAAGCCATGGTCCTGAGTGAGACTTGGCCTAGGAAGTTTCCTGGACAGGATAATAACCGTAGTCATTGTCGAAGTACCCCCTCGTCGAAGTTGTTGACTCTACAGTTTTCTGCAACGTAGCACCAGCACTTGAACAAGCTTTCACACTCTTTGGCCTACCTGAAGAGATAAAGACAGACAATGGATCCACCCTTCCAGGGATCTGAATTCCAGGATCTACTAGAACAATAAAAAATTCCGCATCGCCGAATCATGACACTAAACAAAACCCTCAGAATCGATGTGGTAGATGGGATCAACCCTAAAGTAGCACTTCAGAGGTTCTTAAGGGAATACTGCAGAACTCCACATTGTACCACCCAATGCTCTCTGTGGTCGCTGAAGCTCGGTGGCCGCCGTTGGGACATGATCCCATTGCACTTGGAGTGGTCTTCCCCATGATATGATCCGATGAACGCCCAAGCTTGACGCACGCTGACCAATGTACGTGCAAGCTTCAAGCTGCGTGCTGCTTTACTGGTGATCTCGCTAGGTGCCAAAATGCTGCTCAAAGACTGCCGACCGGGATAGAAGTTCCGAACACCCTTTGAACTGGGGGTGTAAACCGTCGCCCTGGTAAACTAGACAATAATCACAAGCTGTAAAGGAAATGAGCTGGTCGCAAGGAACATCTCTTGGTTCTGAGTAGTAGATTTCACCCAGTCACCCGAAGCAGAGGAGGAAGAGAATGATACAGCATGGGAGAGCACCCCAAGACCAGAAAGCCGAGAAGAGGGAGATGCTAGCTCTGACAATGACACCCCCAACCAGGCCTGAGGAGAGCTCAACACTGAAACTGACTCTAGCGGTAACCAGAGACTGGAGGAAACGAGAGGACATTCTCAATAACACCGATATCAATTCCGACCCAACCTGCCATCGAGCCAGAGGCTCAGAGACTTTGCGTGATGAGTTCACTATCAAGTTAGGAAGGGATGTAGTAGCCCACTAACTCCTCTCCCTTGGAGACTATGCCCCGGAAATGCACCCTACACATCCTCTAGCCAGGGGCTATATAATAAAAGGTCAGAGACAATTCGAGGACTTTCCAGCCGGTATAAGCATCCCACTGTGTTGTTAGTTTTTGTTTGCGTGCCTCCTACCTTGTTTGTAGACCTCACTCGTTGGGCCCCTTCACAAGCAGGGTGCTTGCCGGTACACCTCTCCCAATACAGCATATAACTAGTATATATCCTGCTGCTGCGTCACTGCTTGTCAGAGCCTGTCATCAAGATAGCACCCTCTAGATACTCATCACAGACATGGACTGATTGACCTTGGTCGCAAGGCAAGCAAGGGAGATATGCAGTGTCCTCAGAGCCAGTGCACTCTTGGGGCCTCATTTATAAAAACTATTGCATCGCTGCGTGAAAAGAGCGATGCAACAGTTTTTACTGCACCCTCCTTGCGACAGGATGGGCGCACCGTATTTAATGTGCAGTGCTCCATGGCGCAAGGAGTTACAGATACGTCAGTATTTCTGACGTATCTGTAGGCGCAAAAGTGGCACATTGCTGGGGTGTGTCTGAAAACAGATACAACTCCAGCAATGCGTCCTTTCACTCTGGCCAAGCCCATGTGGAAGGGCCTGCGTCAGTCTTACACCTGCACTAGGCAGGCGTAAGATATTGACGCAGTAGAGTCCTAGAAATGTCACAGTGAAATCTCATAGATTTCACTGCGCCACATCTACGACCCTTTACTTTGGGGGAGCGCCCATGTGTGATAGAAGTACATGCCTGCATTTCCAAGCGGAAGCTGGTGAGCCTGAAACACTTGTGTGAGTTGCTCCAAGATGTCTCAAGCCAACAGCTGATCATTCCCAAGTCAAAAGAAACAATGGCCTAAGATGGCTGATCCACAGCCCCTTACAGTAATGGTAGAATAAACTACGGGGCAGATTTACAAGCCCCTTGCGCCACTTTCGCGTCACTTTTCCCATGTTAAAAGTGACGCAAAAGTGGTGCAAGGGGCTTGTAAATCTGCACCTACGATTATATGTCAAACCTAAAAAAAAGTCACAGAGCAGGCCAAATAATTCGAACAGGAGTAGAGGGTCATTTTTCCTGCCCTGATATGTCTTTTGCTCCAACGGTATCCTGCAAAGATCCTTTTCTATACTCCAGTGTGCATATGAGCTTGAAGATCTGCAAACTCCAGGGCCGCCTAGATTTTATGCAAATAGTAGGGATATATAATACACAAAAAAATACAATTGAATCAATACGCATCTAACAAGTGACGAGTTTCCTTTTGAAAGAGCATGTCTTAACACCTTCCTTAACTCACAGTCTGCTGTAACTGATATCATGTGCCACAGATCATGTTAGCTCCAGTGTGTTTAAAGGCAGAAGCTTTGTTCACTGTGTAAAATTGTATCTTTAGGCTGTTGATTTGTTACCCTTGCCCACACACACACATCTCAAGAGACTGGTAGGAATGGTAAGGCTCAGAATTCAAAATTCTCTACTGTAACCAATCCATGTTGTTTTGTGTTGTTGAAGGAATCTCTGCCAGGCCTGGCCGAGCACCTTACATCGTAGGGCACAACTTATTAAAGGCCCATGCTGAGGCCTGGCACCTGTACAACGACTACTACAGAGCAAAACAGGGAGGTCTGATCTCCATTACCATCAACTCAGACTGGGCTGAACCGAGAAACCCACATAAACAGGAGGATATCGATGCGGCTCGAAGATACGTGCAGGTAACGCGATCAAGGGAGCAACCTGTTCCAAAATGGCTGCCACATTATGATTCAGCAAGTCTGAGCCTGCGGTGACTAACAAAGATGCCTCTGCTACTGTTTTCAAGACATTAGGACGTGTTTGAAGTACTTTGGCTACAATGAAAAATATGTTGGGCCTTATTTACAAGGAATTAATGCAGCCCAGTGCTGCAAACCATTTGGCTGTGCCGCATTAATTCCGAAGCAAAGGGATGCGTCATATCTACAATGATATGACGGTTCCCTTTGCTTTCCCTTGCGCTGACGCACAATTAGCTGCCATGCGCCAATGCAGGCACCTTTGCACCATGGTGCAAGGGTGCCTGCGTCACGGGGATGATTGTTTTTGTACAAGAAGTGACACCTTCCTGCACAAAAGCAATCACTAGAGGTGATTTCCTATTCCTATGTGTGCTGCAGAATGCAGCACGCATAGAAAAAGGAAAAAAACAAGGATACATGAAAACATGTCTCCTTGTTGCGCCTCCCTACACCTCCACTGGCGAGGTGTAGCATTCTGACACATTTCCAGGTTTACGATTTCTCGTAAATCTAGAAGTTCAGCAGAAGCCATGGGTGTTGCATGGAAACATCCACAGCAACACCCATGGCACAACCCTTTCACGCTAAGTATTGCGTGTAAAGGGGCCATATTTACAAGGACTTGAAAAGTCACGTAGGGTGGCTTTACGGGTCCTTCTAAATATGGGGCAGCAGGTTGTGCCGCCGATGCGTCACAAAAAATGACGCACCGGTGGCTAAAGGAGCTTGTAAATAAGCCCAATTATCTATAGGTAACCTGACATATGGACTTCAGTTAGATTCAAGGGGGCAGATTTACAAACACCCTGCGCCACCACTACGTCACTTTTTGTGACGTACTGGTGGCGCAGGGGGCTCCTCCATATTTACAAGGAGAGGAAAAGCCACCCTGCGTGAATTTTCCTCTCCCCGTAAATATGGCCCCTTCACACGCAGCACTCTGCGTTGAAGGGGCATTCCATGGGTGTTGCTGTGGGTGTTCCCACGCAACACCCATGGAACAAGACACATCTTCAGATTTTCGAGAAATCGTAAATCTGGAGATGCGTGTGAATGCTACACCACCCTAGAGGTGGCGTAGCGAGACGCAACGAGGAGAAAAGTTTTCATTTCTCCTCATGTTGTCCTCTTTCAATGCGTGCTGCATTCTACAGCACGCATTGAAAGAGGAAAAGCCTCTTGTGATTGTTTTTGTGCAGGAAGGTGTTACTTCCTGCACAAAATCAATCTCCCCACGACGCAGGCCCCATGGTGCAAGGGTGCCTGCGCCAGTGCATGGCTGCAGTTTATTTTTTTTGATAAACAATTTTTATTGGAGATTTTGAAAAACACTGTATTAAAACCTTGCGCCTGACAACCACCACTATACATTCACACAGGTTGAAAGCATGCCCCCCTTCGTCCCCACCCGAGCCCCGCCCCCCACCCCTACCCCCAAAGCGCCCAATCACAGTATATTGCCCAACCACTTCCCCCATACCCTACGGTATTTCTTAGGACAGCCCCTCGCCTGATAGAGAGTACGTTCCTGGGCCGCGCACCAGTCCACACCAGCACTCCATTTAGCCAAAGTAGGCGGCCGTGGGTGTTTCCATGCCGCTGCAATGTCTCTCTTTGCCACCATGAAGGCCGTCATAAGGAACAGTTTCTCTGCACGAGTGCCTTGTAGACCGTCCGTGATGCCCAGCAGGGTGTGCCTAGGGTTATGTGGTACCTCCCAACCCAACACCTCCGTGAGGTCGGCCTCTATGCCCCTCCAGTAATCTCTTAGGTCCGGACAGGACCACACCATATGGAGAAAGTCGGCCGGGTCAAAGCCACAGCGGGGGCAAGATGCGGTGACAGAGAGGCCCGCTCGGTGTAGACGTGCCGGTGTGAGATATGCAGTATGGAGGTAGTATATCTGAATCAGCCGCAACTTGGCAGAGGCCGTCACCAGCCGGGGGGCCATAAGGGCGTCCCTCCAGTCCACCTCGTCCAAGGGCCCCACCCAACCCTCCCATCTCTCTCTCAAGCCATCCTGAACCGCGGGGGTATTGTTAATAAGTGAGCGGTGTATACGGGAGATACCCCCCCTCCCCAGGTTACCCAGCAAGACCTGAGCTTCAGGGGGACTGTGGTCTGGCAGTCGAACATCTAAAGGAGTATAAGTGCGTATGGCATGGCGCAGCTGGAGGTACCTATAAAACTGTGACGAGTGAAGGGAGAAGCGTTCCTGTAGCTCTGCGTATGAGCACATGCGCCCCCCCCGCCAGACGTCCCCCAACTGGGAGATGCCGAGCAGGTCCCATGACCTAAAGCCCTCCAGGGCAGTAACGTCCCGCAACAGCACCCCGTGCCAAAGGGGAGTGGCGCGAGTCAGCCGCCCAGTCCACCGGGTATGGCGAAGCGCCGCTCGCCAGGCCAGGAAAACCGCCCTAGTGATTCCGGGGCAAGAAGAGGGGATGGGAGCTCCGTACAGGCGGTCTAAAATGCAGGGAAAACCCAAATCGGCTAGTTCCAACCTATAGGCCGGGTCGGACCATCCCCCTCCGAACCAATCGTGAATGACGAGAAGGCGAGTGGCCAAATAGTAGAGGTATAGATTGGTCATACCCAACCCTCCATCAAAGGTGGGTAGACGACACGTCGACAAGGCCAGCCGCGGCCGTCCACCGCCCCAGAGGAATCGAGTCGCCAGCCCGTCCAGCTCGCGGAACCAAGGCCGCGGAAAGGACACGGGGGTGTTTTGTAAGATGTACAGGAACCGGGGAAGGATCATCATTTTGTAGAGTGCCACCCTCCCCAGCGGATTGAGCGGGAGCGGTTGCCAGCGCGTCAGGTCAGCCTTGGCCTTTTTGACCAGGGGAGCCACATTGAGGGCCCAGCTCAGTTCCGGGAGCAGAGAGACCCAAATGCCCAGGTATTTAAAGGACAGCCGGCGAAGGGGAATCCTGTCCTGCCAGTCAAAGCATTCCCGAGAGGGGTGCAGAGGCACAAGGACCGATTTGTGCGAGTTTAAGAAGAGGCCAGACACGCGGCCAAAAAGGCCCAAGAGATGGAGGGCACGGGGACCAGATCGCGCCGGATCGCTGAGATACAATAACACGTCGTCCGCATAAAGGGCTATTCTGTCGGGCGCAAGACCCGGCCACTCCCAGCCCCGAAGAACAGGGTCTGTGCGGACCAGGGCAGCAAGGGGTTCCATAGCGAGGGCAAAGAGGAGAGGCGACAGTGGGCATCCCTGCCGCGTCCCCCGACCGATCCGAAACGGCGTCGACAACGCCCCGTTAACTAGCACTCGAGCACGAGGGCGCGCGTAGAGGACCCGCACCATTCCGACAAATTTGGGGCCGAAACCCATATGAGTCAGGACCTCAAATAGGTAGGACCACCCAACCGAATCAAACGCCTTCTCAAAGTCGGCAAGTAGGAGGGTGAGATATGGGGATATGCGGTGGCGATGAGCCAGGGCCACGTGAAGTCGACGGAGGCAATGGCGAGTACCGCGGTCCGGCATGAAGCCACATTGGTCCGGGTGCACCAGGTGGGGCAGAAAGGGCCGAAGCCTCTGTGCCAGGACCGCCGCGTAGAGTTTGATGTCCGTGTTGATGAGAGAGATCGGTCGGTACGCTGACCTGTCGCAGGAGGGCGGCGCGGACTTGGGCAGGACCACAATCGTGGCCATATCGGCCTCTGGGCGGAAGGAACCGCGTTCAATCGCGTCAGCATAAAGGGCGCTCAACCGAGGGATCAGGAGGTCCTTGTAGGCGGCGTAAAGTTCTTGCGGGAATCCGTCCGGTCCCGGGGTCTTCCCCGCCGACGTGCGCCCAATTGCCTCCCCAATCTCCTCCAGAGAGATGGGCACCTCCAGACTCTCCCAGTCACTGGACCGAAGACAAGGCAGTTTGAAATTGTGAGTTGCCAGCAGCGAAGCTAGAGACAAATCCGACGCCCGGGCCCGGTATAGCTGAGCATAGTATTGAGCGAAGGCGTTGGCCATGGCCACGGAGGTGGACTGAAGCTGGCCTTCTGAATCAGTGACCGCCGGTATGATGCGCGACGCCCCGGGGTAGGTAACCAGCCGGTGCAGCAGAGCCCCATTCTTGTCCCCCCACCCGTAGACCCTCGCCACCGAGGACCGCCAGAGAAGCTTGGCCGCATCCATTGACCGTTGGTGAATCTCGTCCCGCAGAAGCCGCAGTTGACGATCTACGGTCGGATCCCCATCCGCGGACAGAGATTGTTCCAAACGTAACGCCCGGGCCTCGCAAGCAGTAAGTTGCTGAAGCTGCGTCTGGCGGTGCCGCACCACCAACGCCTTGGCGGCCCCCCTGATGGTGGCTTTACCCGCCTCCCAGAGGGTGCCCGCCGAGGAGACAGACCCGTCGTTGTCACTAAAGTACTGCGCCAGCGCGGACCCTACCTCCTTGCAGAGTCTCTTATCTCGGAGAAACCAGGCGTTGAAGCGCCACATTTGACGGGCCCCGTGGGGCGGGGGCCCCAGACCCAGGAGGACAGGGGAATGATCAGATATCCCTCTAGGAAGAATGCGGACATCTTGGATGCCCGCACACTCGGTGGACGGGACAAAGATTGCGTCAATCCGCGCATGAGTGTGGTGGGCGGCCGAGGTGTGGGTGTATTGCCGCGCGCGCGGATGCCAGATACGCCAGGCGTCGCACAAGCCCTGAGCCTCCGCCCACCCCACCAGCTGTTTAGCCCGCGCGGCGCAGGGCGTCGAGACCGGTCCAGAAGAGTCAAGCAATGGGGCAGAGACAGCGTTGAAGTCCCCACCCAGAACCACAGCACCCGGCGGTAGAGCGACCAGCAGGGACGCGGCATGGGATAATGCTTGGGCCAACCCGGTGGGTGGCGCGTAGAGCGAAAGAAAAGTAAGCGGCCGACCTTCCAGTGTGCCACAGACTGCGATCCCCATCCCCTGGGGGTCACGGGCCACCCGGGTAAAGACAAAGGGAACAGAACGGCGCAGCAGGACAGCGACCCCCCGAGACCCGCGGGAGAACCCAGAGTGCCACACCCGATCGTACCCGTATCTGGCCAAGAAGGGACACCTCTCGCCTAGCAAATGGGTCTCCTGAAGAAGGAGCACGTCGATCTCATTACGGTGAGCATATTTAAGGACTGCAGTGCGTTTGAGTCTGTCTAATAGGCCATTCACGTTCCATGACAGTATGCGCATAAGCGCTTTGGAGGGGAGGTCATCCATGGGAGCGAGGGGAACAGAGCATGCCAGAAAGGGAGCGGCCAGAAGAAGCCAGGACCACGGGTCCTCCACCAGGGAGGGGCAACGGACCACGCGTGAAGGCAAGCGGCAGCAAGGCGCGCATGAATGAATGCAAGGTGAGGCGCAGCAGTGTGTCGAGTGTGGTGTAGTAACAGACGCCCAAAGAAAACCAAAGCCAAAACCAACCCAAACAAAACAGTCCCTTAAGAAGAAACAGCCAACAAACCCCCAACCCCAGACCCCCACCCCCCACCCTACACTTCAAAAACGGAAGCATCTGTCGCCCGAACAACCCAACAGGTACGAGACCCCAAGCCTAGATGCTCGGGTGTGGAGAACGTAGTGGACCCTCCAGAAGAACGGATTTCAATGATACGTCCCAGGTAGTTGTAAGAAAGCGTAGGAGTGGAAACCCCCTCCACCCCTCCATCAAATAAGGCAATCACCCCTCCCCGTAGAGATTTGGCTCAGTCAGCAAGTTATATGGCGGGACTACGGGAGAGGTCAGACAAGTCAGACTGTATGGTGAGGGGGGCGGGAGATCCCCCCGGTCCGGGCGACAGGCGGCGCCGGGGACCCCCAGCCACGTGAGATGATGCGCCAGAGGAGGCCGAAGAGTCCCTCACACGCCTCTCCGAAGCATTGGCAGACCTGGTTCGGGCCACCGCCCCTCCGCGGCGCAGCCGGGACTGCGTGCGTTTCCTGCGCCGAGGTCGTCGGGTTCCAAGCACCTCTTTGCCCCGGGCCCCCGTAGCGGGCGACATCGCCGCGGCATGGCGCAGAGGCTTCTCCTCCGTGAGCCAGGTCCAGGCTGCCCGAGGGGTATCAAAGAAGAGAGTCTTGTCCTGGAAAACAACACGGAGGCGGGCCGGGAATTGGAGCTGGTACTGAAGACCCAGGGAGCGCAGCTTTTGCTTCACCTCTGTGTAGGAGCGGCGCTGCTCCTGGACCTCCCGGGTGTAGTCCGGAAAAATCATGATGGTATGATTGTCAAAGGTCAAGGGGCCACGCACTCGCGCCTCCCGCAAGATAGCGTCTCTGTCTCTGAAATTGAGGATTCGGAGGATAAACGGGCGCGGGGGAGCCCCCACAGGAGGTTTGGCCGCCAGAGACCGGTGCGCCCTCTCCACCACAAACCAGGTCGACAGCCCGGTCTCCGGCATCCAGGACTTGAACCATTGCTCGAGGAAATCGTCGGCGCGGCCAGATTCCACTCCTTCCGGAAAGCCCACCAGGCGAAGGTTGTTACGACGGGCACGATTTTCGGCGTCCTCTGCCCGCCGGTGTAGTTCTTTAGAGTGGGTGGTGAGTTCTCTGACCTGGTCTTGCAGCAGGTGAATGTCGTCTTCCGCTGTGGAAATCCGGGATTCTGCCTCCGTAATGCGGGCCGTGGCGTTGCGGAGGTCCTGCCGTAGGAGCGCAACGTCAACCTTCACCTCGCCAACCATCCCCTCCAGGGAGGTGCGGGAGGCGTCGATGGCCTGAAGGATGACGGCCAAGTCTTTATTCGGGGCCGAAGCCCCCCCCCCACCCGGAGGGTCCGAGCTGGCAAACTGGTCGATCCTCGTCTGGTGGGACGTACCCGGCAACTTGGATCCCCTCTCCTTGCCCATGGCGGACCGAAGAAGTAGGGGCCCGATCCGTGAGGAGGCCCGGAGGACAGCAGGCGACTCCTGCTCCACAAACGCGGCACCGCTCCACACAGGCCAGCGAGGGAGGAGGTCGGGGGCAAGGAGGAAGGGCACGGGCACCCCCCAACCGCTTCGTCAGGGTCCGACCAGGCCGCCGTCACCGCGGCGCGCGCCACGAGCCAAAGCGGTCACCCGCTATCCAACGGTGGGTTGCTGGGGGCCACCGAGGCGTCGTCCGGTCAGGGCAACAGGAGACTCCAGGGCCGAGAGCCCAGCCCCCCCTAAATCCTGGGGCAGGAGGGGGCTCGAAGGGGGGGGGCCCCCCCCGCCAGCAGTGGTCCCGGGGCAGCGATTCGGGGGCGCAGGGGGTCACCACCCCATCCAGCACAGGTTGGCGCCAACAAGAAACGATTAGTCCAAGTGCTGCACCCCACCGGGAGTCCGCCAGGGGAAAGCAGCAGGAAGGGGCCCCCTCAAGCCGCCACAACGCGACAGTTCCGATCCCCCCAACCTGGGTCTCTCTCTCTGCGCGGGCCGACCTGCCCGCCGATGAGGGCTACGCCACCCCCAAGAAGCGCCCCTCCAGCTTCTCCCGTCCCGGCTCACCTCAAAGTCACCGCCAACCGGGGCCCAGATCACAGCTCCTCCGGGCGTGAGGCTGCCAACAACGAGTCTGCGCTCCTGTAGGGCTCTCCCGGATTCCAGCAGCCAGGGACCCACCGGGGGGGGGCACAGCGGGGCGGCCAAGGAGATCCACCTCCCAAGAGGCATCAGCGGCAGTCCAGACCTCCAGGCGGCCCAGCGCCACCAAGGCGAATGCGGGTCGATCTCCCCGCCGACTAGGGCTCCTTTTCCGCCAGGCGAGCGCCGGTGATCATCGGCAGGGGCAGGTCAGCCAGTGGCAAGCGTGGGGCCTGTGCCCCTCGTGGCGCGCCGGGGCCTCGCGTAGCGGGCAGCGCCGCACACAGAACCAGAAGGACGCAGCCAGGTGCCGGCGCGGCTCGCGGGCCGTCCAGCTCCACCGCGGGGGTGTCGGATGTCTCGAAACTCGGGCCGGGGGTAGTGCGTCAGTTCCTCCACCCGTGCCGGTCTGCAGCCAGGACCTGGGACGGCATCAGTGGAGGAGGATCGGCGCTGAGGGGTCCGGCAGCCGGGAGCCTCACTCCGTTGCGGCCATCTTGGCCAGCGCCGGAACCGGAACCGGCTGCAGTTTATTTATTTGATTACTTACCTTACTCCTGTCTGTCGTATGTCGGACTCCACTACCCCCACGCACTGCACCTCCCCCGCCCCACCACCCCGCAGCACTCCCTCAACGAGCTGGCACTGGCTGTAGTGCATTTTAGAGCATAACCTATCAGGAATTATTTGCAAGAGAGTACATCCAGTGGAAATAGAAACATTATTCTGTTGTCTGCATGAAACGTGTTCTTTGGTCTAGGCAATATTCCATGCTGAGTATAACATTTCTCCATTCATTGCCACAGTTTTATGGTGGATGGTTTGCACATCCCATTTTCAAAAATGGCGACTACAATGATGTCATGAAAACAAGGATTCGGGAGAGGAGCCTCGCACAAGGGCTAGCGAAATCTCGGTAAGGATTTGCTGATTCGATGTGTATATGGGGGATACAATACACCCTGCCATACATAAGAAAGCTGTACTTACAATGAATGTAGTTAATGGTGCATTTAATCTGTTGCTTTTTCTTGTAAACAAACCATATAGGGTGTGTCCCTCATATTGTTTGAGGCCAGTTTTAATGGCTAAATAAGGAGCGTCACCCAACAGGAAAAATAAAATAATAATATCATGTTATTATCATTTTATTTTTACAGCCTGGCTTTAGGTGCAGGGCGGGGCTGGCCTGCTAACACAGCAAGAAGAAGGAGTGGTGAGCACTATCTAAGTGCGTATGACTTTTTGACTGGCCGTCTTTGGCCTGCCAAACAGTCAGATGCACCTAGCATGTTCTCTATGTGTTCTGCAGCCTGGGCGGAGAACATGCACAGGCTCCCAGTCCCTGTCTGAGCGCCAAACCACGACAATCAGACCAATCACAACGCTGCTGACATGCTGATGACAGCAGCGTCTTGATTGAGTAGGGTAGTGCGAAAGCCTGTGGGCTTCCTGTTTCCTGCATCAGACCAAGGAAAGGCGGCAGCTTGCAGATAAGTGGATTTTACCTTTTTTTACCCTCCCCACCGACCACTACTGTCCTTTAGCAGCCGCTACTCTTCCTTGTACAAGTGCTGCTTACATTACAACCAGGGCGCCCTGGATTTCTGCAAAGGGCACTCTTGTGCATGTGTGCTTCACCTCCACGAGGTAGACTTCCTTCCAATCTGGGTGGTATGAACTGGCTTTTAATGCATAGATTAAAATCTTTGCCACCGCGGTGAACTTGTCATCTACAGCCACTCTGGCATCTCTGGATTTTTCGTTTAACTTCAATCGGGTTTTTGAGTGCAAGTTTTCGGGCATCATAAAAAAGATTGCCCCTAGTTGTTTTTGCAGAACAGACTGCATCTAGCACTCGAGTAGCTGGCTTACTCAGTTGCCAGGGAATTCTTAGGAGAAGCTTGCTGGTTCACTATCAGTTTTAAATTGGATTTACCACTACATTGTTGCCCCATAAAACTCCTGAGATCTTTATGTCTAGAGTTCTTCGCAGTTCTACACCAGCTTCTCAATATTTTGCTTTTTTAAGTTGTGGTCCACATTTTAAGCGCTGTGTCATAACTCATTTAGTAAAGAAACCACTGTGGAATGCACCCAAGTCATGAAATTGTTCATCCTATTTCTTTGTCTGCTCCTGCAACCCTACCATGTGAACATTGTTTCTCTGGACAGTGTGGTAACCAGAATATTGAGGCCTAAATATCAACTGATAAAAATATTATGCCCTAAATATTGTTTACGAAATCATCGCCCCATGGGACTTAATAAAAGAAAAGCTGCACCCTCTTAATAAAAGAAAAGCTGCACCCTCTTAATAAAAGAAAAGCTACACCCTCTTAATAAAAGAAAAACTGCACCCTTTTAAAAAAAGAAAAGCTGCACCCTGTAAATGACATTTTTGCAAGCGATATATAGGGCAAATTTATGTCAGACACTATTTTTGTTATCAATATTTTGACATATAACCTTCAGGTACTATTTTAACTAGTTAGATGACTGGATGATTTCTAGGCTGCCTTTCAACCCTATTTGGGAACAGAGGGGCATATTAACAAGGGCCGGCGATAAATATCGCAAAGCGCGCTTAGCGCTTGCATATTTATCGCCGGCTATCTCTGGAATTTATCGCCCGGTTTGCGCGTTATTAACAACGCGCATTGCCGAGGCGATGAAAATTCCAGAGATAGTTGGGATATCGCCGTTTTCCATGGTGGAAAACGGCGATATCCTAGATGATAGGGCCTGTGGTCTTAGCCACGAAATCCACCCCCCATGTTAATTATGCCTTAGTCAGGAATTTAACAGACATTAAATTCCTGCGTTAAGGCATACTTAACACGATTTTAAAAATCGCTACCCTCCCTTGTTAATATCGCGAAGCTGCCTTTGCGATATTTTCCCAAGGGAGTCTTGTCAGGCACGCCTCCTTTGCATCTCATTAGCGATGCGATCGGAGGCGTGCTGGAAACGGGCGCTAAGTCAGCAAGACACGCGATAGCGTGTCTTTGCTGATAAGGCGATGAAATTATCGCCGCTTTTCGCCCGAAAACGGACGCAAAAGCGGCGATAATTTCATATCGCCGCCTTGTTAATATGCCCCAGAGTTACTTCTACTGTCGACTTTAGACAACCTTTCAATAGAGAGCCAGGGCAACTTTGTCATTCCCTTAGTCCTTCTGGGCCTTTATGCAGCATTTGATACCATTCAACATAATATTCGATTCTGTCACTTCTAGGAATTCTTAATGGGGCATATGTATCAAGCCTTTTTCCCGTTCAAATTCTCAGAATCTGCCCGTTTGCAAAAAGGGAAAAAGCCTTTTGGACTGTATCATCCCAAAAGGCCATCGCAAAATAGGGAATTCCAAAATTTGCGATTCACTATTTTGCGAATGCATTTAAGGAACAGCAAATTGCGATTCCTTAAATGCTATTCTGGAAGCACCCAAAATGTGCAATTCGGTCTTAAGGAATCGCAAATTACCACCAACTTAAAGTTGGTGGTAATTTGCAATGTCCTAGAAAAAATCACTTTTTTGCATTTTTCAAAGTGCCATGTGGCGCATATACATGCCCTTAGGGCATGTATGTGTGCCACATGTGCACACATGCATATTTCAGGAATGCAACAGGGTGTCCTTTTGACACCCTTGCACCCTTGAAATTGCATTCACCATTTGCGAGAACCTAATGGATACTCGCAAATTGCTAATGTCTTTCCATTCATTTCTATGGGCCTCTAGGCCTATAGGAATGAATGGGAAGGTATTCCTTAATGCGAATTTCAATTTGCTATTCGCAATTAAGGAATATGTAGGAATCGCAATTATTATTGCGAAACCTACATACATTGCCTTTTGTGAGTCCTCAATAGCGAATCGCTAAAATTCGCTATTAAGGACTCACAAAATGGTTTCTTGAGACATATGCCCCCATGGGCTTTCCATGCTTCTACTCAGTTACAATTTCAGGCCTGTTGTCTAGTGGCGGCTGGTGAAATTATAAAGTTGTAGGGCATAATTACCACATCATCGATTTTGCATGTGTGCAGTTAACGTTCTAAACGTGCTTTTAGGGGATGAGGGCAGTTGCTACCACAGAAACATAAATAAACAAGCCCTCCCGTCTCTAAATACTAACCTGAATGAAGGAGGGTGAAGAGGCTGCAGTGCTGTGCTCAGGCCAGCCTGAAAGGATTACAGTGCAATTGCCCAAGCACTGCTGAGAGACAGCCTGCAGTGCCTGATGGTATTGCTTCCTGCCACCAGCCAGCTGAATCCTCTGTCAGAAGGCAGGCTTGTTAAAGCTGCTTAACTCAACTCTCGTTCACGCTGCATGCTGCTGTCGTTACTAGCTTTGTGTAAAGAGCTAGCATGCAGCAGTAGGCCTTGCACGCAGGACGAGATCACTCACAGTTTGAAAGAGTGACTTTCTAAGTGCACTTCACATGTGAGGCACTCCCGGAAGAAGCGAGTACTGCTAATTCTTTCTTCTGGCGAGCGTCTACTTATTGCTGATTGGATGTTAGGAAGGCCTGGGGAGGCGTCGGGGAGTCAATCTTCTTTATGGACTCCTCCTCAGCCCCTCACAAAGCCCAATCAACAGTGAGGAGAAAGCAAAAGGAGGGTGGAGCCCATAAATGTCCTACAAGCCTGCACCACCCACTACTGCCTTGACTGTGCTTGTGTGTCCTGCTCCCCAGACCTTAGAAACCAATGGAACCGAGTTGGCCACTCCTATGGCCACAAACAAATCACCCTAGTGCCGGTCAAACCGCTGGTACTCACAAGAGGCCACTCCTACGGCCACAAACAAATCACCCTAGTGCTGATCAAACCACTGGTACTCATAAGAGGCCACACCTCTTCAATGATGCAAGCACTCTCACTTGTGCCTCAGGGGCGAGTGAGACCCTCGCTCGGCACAGGCGGAGATACATGCCCTGTAACAAAAAACACACACAACTCAAGCCTGATTGAGCAGCCAGTCTTTTCACTGGGCTGCTTGAGTGTTTCATTCTTTTGCTCTTCCTCTCCTCTTCTGTGAGAGGATTGGTCTAAGCGATGAGTGATAGTTACTATGAGCGATGAGTGATGATTGGCAGGGCACCACCCCTTTAACCCACATGCACCAACCGGCCCTGCTGTTGTCTGGTGTGGTAACCAGGGCTCAGCCTTATCTCCTAATTCTCTAATATCTGTTAGCCGTGGGCTTACATTTGCCGGCTGCAGGGCCTCAACTTTTACACCTAAACCAAGCATACCTAAATTCTACTGGAGCTTCGCAGGTGTCTTGTTAGAGTGTGAAATGTTTTCTCTCCTTGAATTCTGAGTTGATGTTTGTGGCATCATCTTGGTATCTTCATCTACAGACCCAACAGAAAATGTTGCCATATGGGCCTTCAGTGGTTATAGCCACTTCATTTTTGTGGGGGAGTTTCAACGCACTTTTCCTTCCTGAAATAATTGTTTTGGCTAGCGCTGCCTGCAAAAGCATTTTAAGGTACTATGCCTTCTATGTAAAGCAGTGCAGGGTTTGTCACCACACTTCTTAAATGTGGGCCCTATCATCTTCAGACCGCCCCTTCAACTGCACTCAAACTGTCTCTCAAGCATCTTGGTTCTCACCATAAACGTCTTCAATATCTACAGGGCCCCACTGGCTAACATCCATGAAACTATAAACCCCAACGAGACCATCATCACACCGCCCAATTTATTCTGGCCTGAAAGCAGCACAATCGCATCATGCCTCTGTTGAAGGTCCTACACTGGTTTCATTTCAAAGAGAGTGCTTCAAGACTCTTTGAATCGTATACTCTCTGGCATGAGACTGCTAGCCCTATTTAGAGATCTCCCCTCCCCTGGTGGGATCTCTGTGCTATAGAGGGAGCAGCCACGTGGTTGCCATGTTCAAAGTCCAAAGCAGGAGGTTATATTCTGTAAACAAAAAACAAATGGCCCTGATGCACAGGTACTTTTCTCCCTCTTTGTGGGATTGGGGAAGTTCTGCGTGTTCCCTGCTTATGACCAATATGCTCTGCATGATGGATCCAGGCAGGGAAAATCAGGGACGTCTGACTCGCCCTCAATGTCAAAACTATGACTTGCCAGACATTTGGAGAGGCCACCAGCTCAGAAGCCAGAGTTTACGCTGGCGAAGCCAGACATCAAACCGCTGATTTACTCACCGCGCTGCACATGATGCTAAATGGAGTGGTGGAGCTACAGGTTTAGTGAGTAGTGGGCTGCCAATTTATGGAAGTGGTCCCACTCCCCTAAACTCTAAATTGTATTGTATAGAGTATTTATAAAGCGCAACAATCACCCAACGGGCATCTCGGCGCTACAGTACATGATACATTGGCCAGTAGCTAGGGGGAGCCAGAAATAGAGCAAATAGAACCATAAAGAAAATTAATAAGCTCTAGGAAACAGCCAAGTCTTAAGTCTTCTCCTGAACTGCGGAAGATCATGAGACTGTCTGAGTTCCAGGGGAAGGCTGTTCCAGAGTTTAGCTGCAGAAAAATTAAAGGCTCTGCCCCCTGACTTGGCTTTCCGAACCTTTGGAACTTTCACCAAGTAGGCAGTGGTAGAGCGAAGACACCTGGTGGGTATATACCACGTGAAGATCTCTTGAAGGGGTATGGGTCCTAGTCCGTGCAAGGCCTTAAAAACCAGACATAGAGACTTAAACTGGATCCTCTGCGTTAACGGTAACCAGTGAAGCTCAGCAAGAGCCAGCGAACCTGATGACCGATGTGATTTCATCAATGCCAATTTGGCCGCCATGGTCTGTACTCTCTGGAGGCGTTCAGTCAAAAATTTAGGGGCGTCCAACAAAAGAGCATTGCAATAGACTAGTCTACTGAGGATGATACCACCAGTGACCAGTGCTCTGGCCGCCTCTGGTAGTAGTGGAAACATTTTCTTCAAGGCTTTAATCAGAGAAAAACAGGTCCCTACAACCTTATTGACATGCATCTCCAGAGTTAAAGTGGCGTCGAGTATAACTGCCTGATTGCGTACAGCTTTAGCCGGCACCACAGTAGGCGTAGATAAAGAAGACCAAAGATTCTCAGGAAAAGGGGGGGGAATCCTCCCGGTGGTGCAGTTTTGCCTGAATTAAACTGAAGAGAATTTGCTCTAAGCCAGTGGGCAGTATCTTGCATACAATTATGGAAAGCAGTCAGAGGGATAGAATGATTGCCCTCTAAAGAGAAGAAGATTTGAGTGTCGTCGGCATAATTCACAAGTCTCACACAATGCGTTGAGACCTTCTGTGTCTAATTCACTCCAAAGTGGAAGTACTGGTTCCCTATTCAGAGTTTTTCGGCCCTACAAGCCAGCAGATGCCGGACACAAACATCTCAGAACCTATTTACAAATTGCTCTGCCAAGTAGCACAGTTTGGTGAGAGTTCTGTTCATGTCCACCCTTTGGAATGCAGTTTCACCACATCACAGAATGATGGTGACCCACTCAGGTTTTGCACAGGAAGTGTCCTCCCCTGCACTCATACTCAGAATCCAGACTTGCATCCGGACTCTCTATGCCTCACTTATTCTTCTAGCCCTACAACCAGCTGTCACTAACTGCTTTTACTGTGTCTGCCCACTTCCAAGGCTTCACTTTATTCTGTGCCCACATGATGCTGTCTTGAACGTTGAACGTGCCTGACTCTGCCAAACACCTTGCCTCTTGCATCTATACAATTCCTCTTCGCCTCACCACATAGCGGTCTGAATTTGCTTTGCAGTAGTGTGCGGGACTTTACAAAATCCATGAAAGAAGTACTGTCAAATTAAAGTCAGGTAATCGTTGTTAGTTGTGCATTCTATGTTTCAAGGTTTCACAGACTAAGTGGGGAAGACAACCTTTTCTGGTCCTGGTCACTACTATTTCAAATGCCTTTTCCCTGGATCTCAGTTTGTAGCTATAAAGTAGCACAGCTACTGCAGAGAGTTGTGTAATCTGTGTAGTAGCTGAAGCATTTCCATCACATGTATGCTCTCCCTCATAAGTGGGAATGCCCAGTTGTGTCCTACGTGCTGACTGTGCCTAGGGACTCAGGCTGTACCTCAGTAACAAAGCTCAGAAAAGGCTGATATCCCTCCAGGGTTGCTTGATGTCTTTTGGGAGTGGGGTTGGACTGACAATGGTCGGTCCCCTTCTGCAATTTATGTTTCTATATGCATTTATTTGTTGAAATGTTGTCTTTCTAACAGAAGTGAGAACTATAGACACTCAAGTGGTACTTAAGTTCAATTACAGGTGGGTGGACAGTTTATAAATAACTTGGCAATGGATGAGGTATGAACAGTGAGAAAAAACTCCAAATAAAACTATGTTTTACAGACATCTAATGGTAGCAGCATTTTTATGTATTTCTAATATATACATATACCTTAACAGCTGGTGTAATCACAGGTCCAGTGGTTGCTAAATGGAGATCAGGGATTACTTACTTCCCATAGTAGACAAGAAGAAGTTTTTAGAATTTGCATGAAATCTGTTTAGGAGAAGGTACATGATGTATCCTAACAATTGAGAGTCTTGACCGAGGGAAAGGCCCACTTCTTCACGGACCTAAAACTGGTGCTCCAATTTCTTAAGCGGAAGTGGGGAGCAAGTGGCAAGAGGAGCTCCCTCAGAACCCCCCATAACGATGAAGAAGATGCACTGGATACGGAGAAGCAATAATTTCTAGTTATCACCAGAGATGCAACAGGACCGATTCAAAAAGAGACTGGTTGGACAAAATTGAGTGCAATGGGACGTGATGTGCAATGTAGATGACTCTAATGGACCTTTGCCTCCCTCCCTTCTTTAACTGTTACAAGGTGGCCACAGGGTTGCACCGGAAATTATGGATGGGCCCTAAGCCTTCTGGCTCGGATCTGGTCCCAGGATCCCGGTAAGACCGTTCTGATCTACACACGGCCATACATGAGGTCAAGATGTGGGTCTGGGGCAAGTTGGGAACTTTGGCATCCACGGGAGACGCTGGTCTGGTCTTCCCTTGCTCTGGAGGATTTCCTAGGTAGGAGAAGTTGGATTCAGCGTTCTAAGAGACTGGATGGGTCCGGGGAGGAAGCCAGAGAGCGGGTAACACCCCCCCCATGTGTACTACACTTTGTATAATCAGTAATTCCTTGTTTGGGTAGTGGGAAGATTTGAGATG
This sequence comes from Triturus cristatus, assembly GCF_964204655.1. Taxonomy (NCBI): domain Eukaryota; kingdom Metazoa; phylum Chordata; class Amphibia; order Caudata; family Salamandridae; genus Triturus; species Triturus cristatus. The sequence continues at coordinate 206,039,472 of NC_140584.1, read as the reverse complement.
GAGGGATTGGAGGGGTACTGAATTGCTGTACAGAGTTTGGCTATTTATAGTGTGGGAGAGTCTACAAGGGCGTGCATAAAGTTACAGCAGGTATGCACAGATCCAAGGGTCAGATATGTGATAGCCCGCTGCTATAAGGGTGGGTTGGTGGCATTGTTGGTGGGAGTCTATGGCCCAAATTATGACGAGCTGCAGTTTTATCACCCACTTAGTGCTCGCTTACATCAGGATTGTGACCTACCTCAGATCGGGGGGCGGGGGCTTTGATTGCCTGTTAGACCCTGCACAAGATCGATCCAAGGGCCCCTCCCATGAAACGTCCCCAGCTGCGAAGGCCATACTTGACTTTGCAGACTGCACAGGATTGATCAACATATGGAGGCATCACTCCCCCGCAGATGGGGGGTACACTCAATTACTCTACGTACACGATGTACACACTCAAATAGATCTTTGGTAATATCTAGGAGTCTGGCATCTAGAGTTATCAAATGCGAACCACTAACATGCACCTACTCTGATCACTTCTCAGTGGTTTTAGAAATGGCGCTCTGCACTCATAAAGCAACGCCCTTCACCTGGAGATTCCCCCATACACACTTCTAGATGCAGTTTTTAAGGCCGAATTAGCACAAACCATAGCAGAAATTTTTACTAATAACGTCTGTTTGGTCTTCAGTTTTGCCATTGTGTGGCAAACTTTTAAGGTATCTATCAGGGGTATCGTCATCTCTAAACATGCGGTAGTGCTCAGATCTATCAGGGGTCGACTAGCGCTTCTAGAAAGGGAAATAGCAGATTTGGAATTGACACATCAAAGATCGGAAGATAAACAAACACAAACCCTAAGCGAAATACGAGCTGGGCAGGAAGAATATCATGAGGTTGCAGATAGCAAAGTCAAACATATGGGTAAATACGCAGGTGCGAAAACGTATAGGGAGGGCGAACACCCAGGTGCCACTTTGACTACACTTGTATGACCAAAGAGGGAATCAGAGGTAATTCTGGAAATCCAGGATGAGGTGGGCAACTCTGTGTATGACGCAGATCAAATAGCAGATACATTACTATGCTGACTTATACCAATCCCGTATCCCTCCGAATGGCAATGCAGTAACTGACTATCTGGAACACATAGCAATGACTTGGCTCATCATGGAACAGAGAGAGCTTCTGATGGCTCCATTGGACCCCAGGGAGATACGCATTGCACTAGCAAGCATGCAATCTGGGAAGGCACCGGGCATAGATGGCCTTTTATAAAGCCTACCAAGACCTTCTTATACTGCACCTTGTTATACTGTTTGAGGAAATAGTGCAGACTGGAGAAATGCCCCTGCCAATGCGTAAAGCCTTGATTGTTAAGCTAATAAAACCTGGCAAACAACCAAATCAATGCTCCTCATATCAGCCATTGTCCATATTAAATATTGACACTAAAATTAACTATCTATCTTAGAACATTGTTTGGTGTGTTGCAACAGGTGTATCCAGGGGTGAGAGCGGCAGCCGTTTTCCTGGATGCCGAAAAAGCTTTTAACTCTTTTGAATGGGAGTTCATGCTGGCAGTGCTCAGATGAATTGGAGTAGGGGATGTCTACCTGCATCTAATCAAGGTGTTATACATCAATGCAGTAGCACAGGTAGGAGGTTGTACTATTATCATGCCCCAAATTGCAGTCACCAAGGGGAACTCGTCAGGGCTGCCCATTATCACCATTACTGTATGCACTGGTAAACGAACTTCTAGCATGTGCTCTCAGGGAATACCATAGTGGGTTGCGTTTCTCTGGGTATAATCTCTTTATATCTCTGTATGCAGACCTTGTTGTATGTCCGTGTCCCGGAGAGAAATCTTTCATCCATGCTCAGAGAAGTGGTGCGGTTTGGGGGCCTCTTGGGTCTCAGTGTCAACTAGTATAAGTCTGTAATCTTCCCACTTACCCCCTCCATGATGCCCTCAACATTAGGGTTCCCTCTTCGGTGGATGTCGTACTCGGTAAGATATTTGGGGATACGGTTTCATTCTGATCCAGCGGTTGTCTTGTCGGACAACTATGAGAAGGCAATGCATAAATTAGAGGAGGATGTTAACCGCTGGATAAGATAACCACTGTCCTTAATGGAGCGGATAGCCCTCATGAAAAGGATTGTTCTCCCTAGGTTCTTATTCCTGTTCAGGAATATTCCTATACTACTACTGCTGTGGACAGTTTAAACTACCTTACGCTCCTCACTGATCAAACTGGCATGGGCAGGGAAACAACCAAGGTGTCGTGACCTGGGCACAAGGGCACTAGGACCCTGTACCCAACTGGTGGGGAGAGGATGAGAACCGGACACCACTTCCGGTCAGGAGAGTGGGAGATAATTAATTACTGCAAGGGTAAGGGGATGAGACCAGGTGTGGGACACGGAGCAGCGATAACGAGTGTAGCTAATAAAGAAGTACATATAAACCCTCCTATCTGACTCCTGTGTATCCACCCAAAGAAGAACACGACACAAAGGTTTGTTGGGAGGTCCTCACCTTGCCATATGATATGGGGGCCTCAACGTGTCTGATCTGGAACCGGATCTGGATTGGGAGACGGCCCAAGGTGTAGACGCCCACCTTTGGCTCGTACCCAATATCATTGTTAAAGGGTAAGACATGCACAGCGAGATTTACTGGGTGACAAGTTGCAGGAACCCCCAGATATGCTAGCGCTCACAATTTGATCAAAAAGAGCGCCTCATTAAATTGATAACAACACTGTATGCTCACACGCAAGAAGCACGTAGACCAGGCATGACTAAAGCGAGACTGGAGTTGCGGAGAGACCTAGGCAAGACCATAGATGATGAAGCATGGCGATACTGCTGCTCCAGAACAGGGAAAATATCACTGAATGGTAGACACCGATTAATACACTTCAAATATATAAATCGGGTTTATTACACTCCAGAAAGGTTATTTTGGTATGAACTGTGTGATACAGCAGAGGGCCAGAGGTGGAATGAGAGTGTAGCCAGGTTTGCGCATGGGGCCTGGAGCTGCTCTGGGGTGTACGATTTTTTGGGAAAGGTTTTTCTAGGACTGAGTGCTATAACTGGCTCTCTCATAGAGATGGATCCGATGCTAGCCCTACTGGGAGAAGACAGAAAAATTGGCAAAGAAAACAGGAAGCTAGTAGCTTTTACGAGCTACTACGTGCTAAGCACCGAGTGGCATGCGATGAGCTAGAGGATCAATTCCGACAATTGCAGAATGGCAATCAGATATGACATACTGCAATGTACAATCATATGTATTTAGTGAACTCCTGCCACCTCAGAGCAGCCCCACAAGTTACTGGGCCCCATTTCAGATATACTTAGCGAGCAGAGGAGCGGATGAATCAGAAAGGGGACAAGAGGGGATGTAACAAAGAGTTTGTACCTTGATCGATACACAATGTTATAAGCTTACTGTATGTTGGAGCGTGCACATTCGGCCCACAATGGATGGTGGGTTGACCATCATTCCATATCTGTCCACGTACCCAAAATGCTTTGATGTTGTAATCAATGTAATTGTACTAACTTTAAATTGTATCTGCATGATGACACAAGGGGGGGAACATCATGTATCCTATCGGAAAGTATGTTTCTTTTGCACTGTCAATAAATAAAAAAAAAATGTTTAAATGGCTCTATAATGCGCCCAATCTTTGTTAGACTACCCTGTAAGAACATCACCTAATATTTGAACAGAAATTCTTCCTTAATCACACTCATTGGCTCATCGTTTGAGGACACATTGGTGTTCTTTCAGTCCTTGACAATTAAAAGTCGAGCAATAACCATACTGTAAAACAGTAATTCTGTGTGGGGTAGAACAATGGAAATCAGCCCAATACTCATGGGATTCTATGAAATGACGAGGATGGGCTTTCTAAGAGCCATTTTAAGGGTTTCAAAATCGAAGACTCCATTTCAAAAGGCGCTCTCTCCAGCAGGCGTTGGCCAATGGAGTGACGCCCAGCAAGAGCAGGAGGTAGACATCCAGGCTCTGTGTATTTATTATGGGTCTGCACACATATGTGCATGGAGCTACCATCTGCGCAGTGCATATGTCCCACTGCGAATCAGGGACTTGTCATTTGAGCCCTCAGTGCAAAGCTGTGTGCAGATGCTTAAATCATCTCAGAGGTATAGTACCAGAAAATCACTGTCTGAATATCACAAGGCATAAATATTTTTTCATAAATTTCTTCTTCAAATCATTGCTCCATGGAGGTTAACAATATACATAATACTCCCAGGCTCTCTGTAACAGTTAGGCAGAATAGGTGAGGCATTTATCACACATATTTACATACTATTATCCCAGAGGAAGGTTTTTACCACGCATGGTAAAAACCTCCTAATCCGACTTTTTAACTTTCAAATGAGGAATAACATGCAGATTTGGTATTTAACACATCTAATTCTGCACGTTTCGCTTTTTATGGGCCTTTCCCTCTGATAAATTTCACCAGGTTTTAAATCTCCCACCACCTGGGAGTAGATTTGCCTTCCCTGCCAACACTACTGCAGGTAGGGAAGGCATGTTTGCTTCCGATTTTGGCGGGAGATTTAAAAATGTTCCAGCCAGGTGGGTGCAAGCACGTTTCCAGGCACGCACTGATACGGGCAGGGAAATAATTGTGTCCTGGAGGTAACCAATACTTTCCTGGGGGCTTTAAGGGCTCAGGGAGGGGGGCAGCGCAGTGCCCCTCCTTTTAATGTACATGTTGTCCTCGGGGAATGGGGTCCCCGGGGCCTTCAAAGGCTAAGTCCTCCCTCCCCCTTTAAACATTTTTTTTTTACATCAATCTGCCTGCGGATGGGTTCTCTGGGGCCACCATCTCCTCAAAAGTGGATACGCATGGCCCTACTCCCTTTTTAAAAAAAAAAAAAGGAATCAGACGCATGAGATGGGGTCCATGGGGTCTACATAGGCTCAGGGAGGGGGACTGTGCGGTCCTGCCCCTTTTTAACACCAATCGGCCTTGGCGGATGCAGTCTTCAAGGCATACAAAGGCTTGGGTAGGGAGGGATGGATGCCCCTCCCTTTTTCTTAGGCTTGTTACTGTGGCCCAAATCATCTAGAGAGGGTGCCCCCCACTCACCCCCTTCACCAAAATATGTTTTAAAGTGACAGACCGTCATTTTCTTTTGTTTTTTGTTTTTGCCGTTATCCTGCAGAAGTTGTGCGGGATGGCAGCAAAAATGGATGATTTTGTTTTCAATTTTGGCCCCAGGGGAGTATAAGTCTGGGACCCCCCCAACAGGCCTAGGGGTAGAGGGTATCATTTCCCTGCCCCTTATATTATTATTGTTTTAAACTTCAGGACAGGGGGGCTAAGTCACAAGTCTTGTAATGGCTGCTAACAACATTATTCTCAAGTTGCTGGCAGCCAATCCGAGCGCTCGCTCCCGCAGGAGTCAGACTCCAGATGAAGGGAATTGACCCTAAGGGAAAAAAAACTCCCTAGGCCAATTGGAAAGCTCCATTTTTGAATTTTTGCTCCCACAAGACTCTTGCGGGAGTCCCTCGGACATAACTGTCCTGATACACAAATATTTGTAAACCTTAATTTCTTAAAAACTACTGAATGTATTACACCAAATCCCAAAAGGCACAATCTGTGATCCAAGATCTAGCTTCCTACCAAATTTGGTGTAATTCAGTTCAGCGGTTTTTGAGGTAGTGCTTCTTAAAGAAATCTTTGGAAAAGCATGGGGATTTTGCATTTTGGGATCACCCTTTTTTCTCTCCCCCCTGCTTGACAGATAATCCGGAAACTATGCATGCACAACTTAGGCACAAAAGAGAAACCTTTTGGAACGTTTTGTGAAGATTTGTCAAACTCTGCCAAAGCTATAAACTGTAAAGGCATTTCCTATGGAAACGCTGACCTAACTATAACTACCGAGTGGCGACCGCCACTGGGCAGTATATCTATCTATCTATCTATCTATCTATCTATCTATCTATCTATCTATCTATCTATCTATCTATCTATCTATCTATGTTTGGGAGGTATACTTACCTTATATATAGTTACCATGCGTAGCAAAGGCATGTGTGGTAAAGACATCTGCATGGTAAGGGCTGCGTGGAATAGGAATGTGTGGTAATTGCATGCTTTGTAAAGACATGCCTGAATTATAAATAATGTTTTGATGATAAAATAAATTGTATAATAAATTATACGAATTTTTTTTGTTGGTTTGAGATGATTTGTGTGTCATCAGTGTTCTGAAATCTGTGACAAATGCCACCTACTGCATGTGTTTAACTTTAACTATTGCATCAAAATGATACTTTTTTACGATATTGATTTTCTTTTGTACCTCTTAAGACTACCTGAATTTACTGAAAGTGAAAAGCAAAGAATAAAAGGCACTTTTGACTTCTTCGGCTTCAACCATTATACTACAATATTGGCTTCTAAGATCGAATTTGCGCCTAATGTCCAGTCCTATGATGCTGATCGGTAAGAAAAGCATGCTCAATTTAGAAGCACCTATTGTTTTCTGTCAATCAATGTAATTGGTATTGAAGCAATAACTGATGATGTACTGCATGCATTATTTCATTCGCTGGTCAGGATGGCATGTGATTTCAGAGCTTGGTAGGCATCTCTTGACTTACAAAACCTTTCAGGGGAGTTAAATAGGAAGCTCTGTGGTTCAATGGGGAATTCAGCAATTACATTTGAAAACAAGTACCATTACATGACATTGTATCATTTTATCATTCGTGGTGAAGAACAGTTTCATCTCTTCAGCTCTCTTTACTGGAGGTGAACCCAGACTAACTTTTAAGAGGGGCTTGGATCCTCTTGCAGTCATGGGCAGTGTCTGACAGACTCCCCTGCAGGACAATATCTTGGGCTCCCTGGAACCATCATACCCTTTTTTTAAAGTTCGCCTTTGGGATGGGAGTGGAGATTCCAACCACCACAAAATGAGTGCTGGTTCTCCTCACCTGCAACCACCAGCACAAATTAAACACTGAAAATCAAGAACAGGACTCAATGGATTTTTTCAAACTCCACCGCATTCTTCTTTTTATTTTTTTGTAACATTTGTCACCAGCAAATTCTCTTTGGTAATTATTTCCTATTCATGCTGTAAGGGATTGTTGCAGCCCTCTGAAGGTTCTGACAAGGAGGAGAATGGCTTTGACATTTGTTAACAACCCAGATGCACTTCCTGACAAACCTCTGCATTTGTGGGTTGATCCACTTTAGGTAGGTGTGAAATGCAAGGGTGTCAAATTTCCCTTTACTTAAGACCATTGGCCTACAGATTCTCCTCGTATTCATATTCATTCCTTCCAGATGAACATACACCAACTACCCATGTGCAACAAACAAATTAAGAACAAAAGCTCATGGTCTTTGATTATTTAGGCAGTTGATCCACAGTCGTTTACAATCTATGGAGTGCTATTCAGACACCTCATTAATTAGTTTCTTCCGTAAAAAAGAAAGCTGAGCAGTTTATGTTCAGCTGACATTCTGCTTATCCTATTAGTCAAGCTGATCTCATTAGTCATAGACAAATCGTTTCCTGGTGATGGCTCAGAGAGTGAAGTGGACAACGTTGAGAACTTTCTGTAGATCATAGACATGCGTTCCAATTCTAGCAAAGCCTACTCCTGCCCTTTAATTTGATTAATTGATACCATTGATGTGAGTAATAACACCTGATGTACAATGAATGATTTGTGGTGGAAGCACGGTCAAAAAATGTTATAATTCTTAAGGGTATATTTAGGCTGCCCTGTTTTAAGTGGATCTGTTTTGTGGATTTCAGTGATGTTTTATCAGTGTTTTCCAAACATTTTGAATTCAGTGCTTATCAGTGTTTATTCTGTTGCTTAATCACCAAAATGGCAAAAGAACGGTGTTTATTCAGAGTGTTTACAAAACATTTTGTTTTTATGAGTGATTGTTATAAAGCACATAGTTAATTTAAAGGAGAAGTAATGTAAGGTATGTATTGTCTTCCAATTGGCAGTGTATCCAATGGACTTATGTTCGCCTGTTTTAAACATGGAAAGTCTGTGTATTGCACTTACATCTCGTTACCCTCTCTCACATCTCATTACCTTTCACGCTTACTTCGTCAGGACGATGTCTGGTTTACAGGACTATTAATAGAATAAAAAATAAGAGTGCTATGTTAAAATGTTTTAATGAACAAATTCCTGGACACAGTTGGGAATTACTCACCTACTCCTCACTGAATATTATGACATTGTAAGAGTGGTCAGCACTGACTACAGCAAAGTACTTTGTAAAACTTTGAACATTTTGAATTACACTAAAATAATTTTTAGCCCTGCATTCTAAGGTACCTGAAACTTAAAGCTTTAGCATGCTTGTCACTGCTTTTCTGCGCTCTTTTCATGACTATATTAAGTTGATGCTGCTGTTGAGTGGAAATTCACAGCTGGCAGGTGTCCCCATGAGAAATGTCTCACAATTTTAAGTCAGACCAGACCTTTTGACAGATATCTGATTGTGTTGTGAGATTTGAAAATTTGCTGTTAAAATTGTAACTATAGGCTAAAGAAGCAGCAATAAAAGGCAGCTGGCTTAAAAGCCAAGATTAGCTGTAGGCATCACACATAACAATGGGGCACCCTGATTTTTTTGTAATTTTTAAAAATGTATTTGCAATAAAACAGTGAAAACAGCCCACAGGGCTGCGGAAGGCATGACGTCCGTCTCAAGATTCAACACAGTGGGATACAAAAGTGCGAAATAATCCTTCAGGATCGATTGTCAGTCCACCTGTTGGGGAAATATGGTAATGCACACCTTAGGCCAATGCCCGCCCGCTGCTCGGAATCCTGTAGGGCTTGTTAGTGCACTCTAACTGTCCTATATCCCACTTGATGTCCCTGTGCGAGTAACAACCAATGACCGCCCTCCCAACTCCCTCCAAACTCCCTCCAAACCCCCTCTCTCCCCACCCCTCAGGCATGTCGCTAATACGTCAAAGCATCAGTACTCGGCCATTGGTCAATTCAGTCATGTGTTAGGGGTGCTACGTCCCATGTCTCTGGTTATTGGCACCATTGGATGGGATGGTTACCATGTCAGCCCAGCCCAGAGACGACCGCAAGGCAAAAAGGCGATCCCTGGATCATTCCCCTGCTAAAAGGTCCATCTCCCCATGGTTGTCGACAGTGTTGCCAGTCGGGTGTTTCAACAGGTCCAACAATGCCACCCATGCCCGTGCCATCTCCAGCGTTCTCTCATTACCAGCGTGGCTGGCCATCTGCAGTCAGAAGATCCCCTCGCAATCCGCCCACTTCACCATCTCCCTAGGCCAGCGTGTCACACTTGGGCCGTTTTTCATTTTCCAATGACTAGTGAGTTCCCTTTTAGCCAACACCAACCCCAGATCTATGAACTTACTAGTAACTTTATTCCTAGCATTGTGGGGGAACCAGTGAGCAAACAACAACCTGGCATCAATGCTATGTCTCTCTCCGTCACGGCCTCCAGCCCAGTTGTCACCCCCCTCCAGAACTCTACCAGATGTGGACAATCCCAGAACATGTGGAGGAACCCCGCATCCTCTAAATTGCATCTCGGACACGCAGTCCAGGCCCCAAAGTATTCATTAATCTTGCCACGGGTAAGGTACGCCCTGAGAAGAACATAGAAGTGAATCAACTGGAAGTGTGCATTCCTAGAGCTCTTCCAGGCCCTTTCCACAAGTTCTCCCCATGGTTTCTCATCGATGGCCTCACCCAGGTCCTCCTCCCATTTGCGGTGCAGTGCTGTTAGGGGCCGACGCAGTCCCTGTGTGATACGCCTGTAGAGGCAAGTGACCGCCTTGATAGTACCAGCCGCCATCACCACATATTGACAGGTCAGGATGGTCTGGGGTTCCACCATCCCCTCTCGCCAATGTTTTTGGATAGCTGCCGTCAGAGCAGCATGTAGGAGGAAATCATCTCTGGGAAGGTCGTGCCGCTCCCAAAGATCATTAAAAGGGAGCAAGGTATTGTTTTAGAATAAATCCCCTACAGTGGAGATCCCGGCCTCATTCCATAATCGCAACCTGCTCCAGGTCCCTCCATGGGGCAGTGCCTCACAAACAACCAACGGGATCTCAGGCGCATACGGGGTCAGCACCTGCGCTCGCCTAGCTAGTCTGTTCCAACACTGGCGCACCGTTTGTAAGTCCGAGGGGACCACCCCCACCCCCATGGGCAGACGCAGTAGCACCCGGGATAGGAGGTTCAGGCCTGGGTCCAGACCACCAAGGTCTTCTGTATTTTTTAACCGTCCTGCCATCCATTTCATGTACCACAACAATGGAGCATCTTGATGCTATGAATTTTGTTGGTATGTGGAATGTCTTGTATCATGTTTTCACCTCTATCCCATGTACCTGTCACTAGAACTTGCACTGAATGGTTAAAGCCTGGGGTGTTCGGCAGTTCACCTGTTATCAATACTGACTTATTCGAAATTTCTGTTTCTATGGGTAAATGTGATAGCACATGCTAGCCACAATTCTTATGAGCCAGCCTTTTACCAATCAGTGGAAGAACTAAACACTGGCAGAAGATTAAATACGATTTAGGAATTTCCAGATTTTCTACAGTATGAAAAATAATTAGATCAGACCTAAAACATACATCTAAACCCCACACCTTTAATCCAAGCACACAAAACTGGAAGAAACAGAAGAAAGTGACAACCCTAAACAACAAAACTCAAGCAGAATAATCTTAGACCAGTATTTCTTGCTGCTATCTTGTTTACGAAAGTGGAATTCTATTGGCCCCTTCAGGGAGAAATAAAAATGACTCATTGACTCTCTCTTTCCCTTCTTTGAATGGCATTTTAGTTTGTGGCTGTGCAGGTGTTTTTCCGTGTTTATATGTTCACAATGATGAAGGCTTTTTTCCTTTCGGTGGGTTTTTATCAGTTATGGTAAGTTTAAACCTAAAATAGGCTAGCCTAGGGACAATGGCCTGCTAGGTGTAGATCTATGTCTTTTTGTTAAAAGACTTTGCAAAGAAAACAAGAGAATCTATAGAAAGATAGGTTTAATAGAACAAAAGAGACGTAACAGTGAAAAAATCTAACAAGTATCTCACTTACCTTTGGGAGTAAATTAATACAATTACAACATTAAAAAAAGAATTATAATAGAAAATCCTCACAAATCTATAAACTCAGAAGGAGCTTTAGAGAGATGAATACACTTAAAGATGCTACACAACGATAAATGGACAAAATCAATAGCTAAATTTTTGGGTTGGGCATAGGCTCTAAGGGCGCAAGCCTGTGGCAAACGCCAGAAACATCCCCTCCATCCAGCCCTAACTGTTGCAACATAGCACGAATCTTATTAACTGATTCTCCACAATTCTGTAGCTGATGTGGGTTTATTAATCCTGTTTTTATTAACCTTGTTGTCATCTTGACTTGTTTAATGCTTTTTTAACACTTCTTAAGTATTTATTGATGAATTTCAAAAGTTTTAATGGATTTTATATGTTATGTCTGGATTTATGTTTGTGTCTTTTATGATTTTTTCTTAAATCGAATAAAGACTGATGATGATGATGAAATGGACAAAAGTGACCAGCCCAAGATTGGCTAAAACAAAAGCATTTTTTAGGGAGGGGAATCGAGCTTGAAATTCTTAGACTCCTCCCTAAAATCGAAGACAAATACAATCCATAACTGAGTTCAAAAGGCAGGTAATATGCTAACCAGTAAAAATGATAATATTGTGGTCATTCAAAAGGTGGACTTTATGTAATATTGTGCTTAAATCCAGAAAACCATCCTGTCCTCTTAGTACCTAGTATAAAAGTGGCTATACTTGTGGAACATTCATTTGTTTTAATATAAAAACAGAATTGCTATAAGGCAGCTCGAACAATGTCCTTGTATTATTTTCAATTTTATTTTGGCCTGGAAACTGTTTTGAATTCTGGTATTCTTTTGTAGGGGTGTTGGGTCAATGGTTGACCGCAGTTGGTTGGGTTCCGGCTCCATCTGGCTGAAAGTGACTCCTTTTGGCTTCAGAAGGATATTGAACTGGATCAAGGAAGAATACGACAACCCCCCAATTTACGTCACTGAGAATGGGATTTCTGAGCGTGGGACATCACTCAATGACCCATGGCGGACACATTACTACAAGAGTTATATTAACGAGGCTCTCAAAGGTATGGCTTTTCGTGTACAACCAGAGACAACGAAACATTTTGAGCATTATAAAAGAACACTCAAGGTGTGTTGGGTAAACAACAGAGTTATACAAAAACTTTGAATAAGACGCCAATGCAATCGACCCTCTTGTAAATGTTCACTCTTACTTCATCACTGAAGCCAACAATGTCATGAAATAAAGATAAAGCATTGCTGTCACTTAAAGTAGGAACCAGAGTACTTTCAAAGTGTGTAGCTGTATTTTAAGATATCTCTACCAACTTTACCGCCTCCTGTCTTATTTTTTTAAAATTATTATTTATTTCTTCATGCACATTGTGGTGTTATCAATTGAGGTGTCCTGGCACTAGGATACTTAACTGACATGTAAAAGTTCAATCTAGGTTTTAAGACATTTTCTGAAGAATGGGAGATTTTTGGAAGTCTGTAATGTTAAAGGTATAGACTCGCAAAACCTTTGCTGTCTGACAGGCTAAGGAATCACCACCATGGTAACCTTTGTGATGCTGGGAATATTGAGATGGAAACCAGAGTGCAGTAATTGGTAAGTCTGGTAGAGGAGAAAATACTGTGAATAAATACTGGCTGATAATACAAGGCCATGTGACATATGAACAATCTTTTGAAGAGGGATCAATTTGCCACAGGGAACCAAGGAATTTTGTACAAATGCTGAAAACGAATTGAAGTCTATGGGTGAAATACTGAGGAAGGTCCAAAGAAAGGAAAATTGCAATAATCCAGCATTGATCCTTCTATGACTTGGATAACCCCAAAAGGAGTAGTCGCAGGCAGGAATGGGAAAATTGTCTTCTAGATCCATGAATAATAGCAGCAGCCAGCAGAAAATGTAGCGATTTTAGCGCAGTAAGACAGCTCATTACTAGAAGCTAGCCTCGAAACAGCAAGATCAGAGGGGCTGGAGCCCAAATCAGAAGGTCACCGTTCTTTGCTCGTATTGAGAAAAATCTACCCATCTCCTCAATTTCATCAGAATTTAATTTGAGGCAAACATTCTTCCCTCAGTCTGTATCTGCTGACATGCAACTGTGAAAGATTGACTTGGTTAAGTCACAATTGCCTTCTAGAGCCCATCAGTTCAACTGTTCTGTTTATATTAGACTGATTGAAACATTGTGGATGCAGCTTGGGTTGGACACATTATAAATCAGCAGGGTAATTTAGCTAGTGTTAAAACCTGGACAAATAATTTTGTTCCATTTTTGCACTAGTGGCTTGCAATGTATTCTCTATTTTTTCATACCAAAGTGTAAATTATGTGCAGAATACAACTGATTCTTAGACAAACCATGCCAGAATATTTTTGAACAAGTTATTTATGTAATATTCTCAATCACCATGTATGCCTTCAAGAAATGTGCTTTTATTTCAGATGTAAATAGTAACTGAGGATAGATTTCTCATGTGGAGTATAGTGGTTGAGTCTGTTGATGTGTGCTGCTGGAGATTTCAGCCACACAACCTGGTGTGTTTTTTCTTAATTATCTCCAGGAAACGCTTCTTCTATGACATCTTGTTGGGGATTTCATGAGGAAAAAGAAGATTGGTAATCTCAGCCAGCATTACGTTGCTGAGCCTATCATCCCTGAGAATACATAGTTGTGTTGTGGTCACTGCGCTGCTGTGACTGAATCACAAGATGGCTATAACTAGTGTGAATGTGCTGGGAAGGTGATTGCACACGGATAATACCAATTTGCAGTAGAACTAAGCCATTTAAACTGAGATGTCAAAATGTTATTTCTGTGTGTCTCTGAGAGCTTGGGCAAACTGGGATAAACCACTGTGGGATTATCTATCATTTTACCACATCTATATCAACATGAGAAATTGACAACATTAGGTATTATTGGGTGAAAATGCAGATAGTGAGTATTTCTCCCTACAAGTTTGTATGTTGCACACAAGATAGCTATATTGTGTGGCTCTATGTTTTTGTGTGGATACTGTAATCATGAATGGTGCAAAGGTATCTCCACTCTTCTTTGTTGAGACCAGGATGGCTTTGTGTAGCATGAGAACAGCAGAAGTATGTGATTAATGTAAGCATCATGAAAACAGGTGGAGAGAGGTTTTCTGAGAACACTCCCTTTTCCTGAAACCTGAATGTGTTGGATTGTTCAACTATTTGCTGGAATAGGAAGATGATGCGGTTGTATGAGAGGATGAGTAGAGGGGAGAGATCACAGTCTTAATGTGAACTGTGATTGTTGTTCCGTACTGCCTAAGTAGAGGGACCCACCACAGACTTAAACTAGTTTACATAAGGCTATTCCTGATTGACCTGTAACTTGGTCTGTCCCCTCTTTCCCTTTCAGATAAATTTATGTAGGGATGTGATGTAACATTGAAAAACATGACATGACTGTACATAAAAATAAATAGCATAAAGATCCAAACTAAGGGTCATATTTACAGGCCCTTATCCCCACCACAACATCACTTTTCAGGACGTTGTGGTGTCGATAGGGGCTTCGCCTTATTTACAAGGCAGCGTTAAGCCACTTAACGTGGCTTAACGTTGCCTTGTAAATAAGGCACCCTTTCAGGCTGAACTCAGCGTGAAAGGGGAGGGCAATGGGAGTTGCATTTAAAGATTGTTTATGTGCAGGAAGGGACTCCTTCCTGCACATAAACAATCTTCCCCTGCAACACAGACACCCTTGCACTCATGTGCAAGGGTGCCTGCGTTGGCACTAGGCAGCTAAATTTAGCACCAGCGCAGGGGGAAATGCAGGACTGCACCATATTCGTGTAAATATGGTGTAGCCCTGCATTGCTAAAGTGATGGTGTGTTGTTAGCCTTCTTGGCTTAACGGCCCGCTTCACCACTTTCCTTGTAAATATGCCCCTATGTTCAGTCTGTAGGAATAAGCCCTCAACAAGAGCAGCTAGGATGGGCTGAACTCCATTGTACATTGGTTGCTGCATGCTCTTTCTCTGAGGGTATGTTATAGGTGTTCTGATATGCACGTTTTTCACTTCAGCTGAAGACGTTTCTAGTTATTCAGCACAGGTTTCACTTAACCAGGTCTAGTTACAGTCGGATGAAGTAGAGATCCCACACATGGCAACAGCTCCACAAAGTTTCTCCCAGCACCCCACCAGTTAACCAAGAGTTCCCCATGTGTGTATCAAGTATCCTCATTTTCAGCACCTTTAAGCTATAATCTCCTCATGCCTTAGGGGCAAGTTTCCAAGGAGACTGCAAGATGTCACTAGCAACACAATGACATTGAGTATTTACTCAGGGACCACTTTCTACAGTTATGGATCCAGTCATTGGTGGTGAGGTACCAGCTAGAGGTTGGAATTAGCCTCACAGTATTCTTTTGGCAAGTAAAGCAGGGACCTCTTCTGCTGGCAAACTACTGCAGGTCCTTCTTACCAGTTTTGTTCTAAGAAGTGACGACCCATGCATGGGTTCTTAAAGGGATCATGCTAACTTGTCACAGTTAAGTATGCCCGAGCCCCCTCGTAACTAATAACAACAAGTCCCCAAACCAACTTTTACAATGGTTTTACTTATTTCCTGTTCGGTGAGAATTTCCTTATGGCAGAGAAAATCTCACAGAATTATTTTCTCTGAAGCACGAGATAGTGAAAGGCTCTTATGGCAAGCCCGCGCTTTCCCAACCATGTAAGCTCACTCTATAGTTACCAAGCAAGACCCTCTCTTGTACAAAGGAATTTCAGCACCATTCAGCAGCACAAGACCCAGGACTTTCTACAACTAACGGTTTCAGTGAATCCGAGTGAAAAAGCTTAGAAGGTGTTGGTATGATGAAGCACTTCACATCTTAAGCCCAGAAAAATGCACCTACTAAAGTCCTTTCTTTTAAGTTGAAGTTGGGCAGGGCAAAAACACTCACTACAAGTTTATGTGATTTTAACTCGATCTCAAAATGGAAAGTCTGTAATTCAACTTGGGTGGATAAAGAACAAATTGTCAACCCTCTCATCTGCCAAAAACTCCAAAAGATCGTTTTTTGAAGTTTCCTGGTTTGGGTTCATTAGTCGAAATTACATAAACAACGTGAAGACGAAATTATTTGATATTTTAGGTGCATGCAACTACTTAAAGACAAATTGCCTATTTACGAAAAAATTATGTTATGGGCAATGTCAGCTTAGCATCAGCAAGGCTGCTTGGGAGGCTTTCAAGTTTGATGAAGATATATATATATATAAGGGTATTCTTTTGACATATACTGGGTGCTCCCTTGTGTCTGGACAAAGCTATACCTCTCTGAAGAGCTCTAATGAGAGCGAAACACGTGTCAGGTTGGCTTGGATGGTATTTTACCAATCTAACGCTGTAATACCGTGCCTGGAGTGGTAAAAGGCTTTGGACATTTTACAGCTTGGCATGGATAGCGCTGTGCTAATCGTATGCTTAAAGACTTTGCAGTGGAAATGGTTAAAGACTTTGTCCCTTTCTATCTCGGCGTGGATGGCACAGTGCTAATCCTATGCTTGAAGACTTTGATAGAAAAGCAGACATTTGAGGTGAGCAAATTTAGTGTGTCACTGGTGTTGAGAGTTCTCTATACTGGAGCTGCTTTCCACCTAAACTTGAGAACTATGGAGAGTTAGCTGCTTCTTTTTTTGCATAATTTATGTGTCACTCTATGCCGGAGAGTATTCTTTTGATAGATATATATATATATATATATACATACTGGACTAAACCAAATTATGTTTTTATAAATAAATTGAGCACCATTTGCACCAGCAAAAACGTGTCCGTGTCTTTGGTGGTACCGGCTGGTACTACAGAAGTTGGATTGGATATGTGTGTATATATATATATATGTATATATATATGTATGTATATGTGTGTGTGTGTGTGTGTGTGTGTATATATATATACATACACACACACATATACATACATATATATGTTTTTCTATTTTAATTTTGTTTTATATTTACATTTTGTTTTAAAATAAGCTTTGGAGTTGGAATAAAAGATCTAACCACTCCAGAGTCCAACACTTTCCTTGTTTCTGTTTACATCAGATTGGGAATAGTACATTTGATCCCTTCAAAGTTCCACACTTCCCCTACTGTTGCTAAGATTGGAGTTGGAATAGTAAATCTAGCCCCTCCGTGGTCCAACATTTCCCACTTTTTTGCTTGCGTTCGAGTGACAATAGTGAATTTGACCTCTTCAAAGTCCAACACTTTACCTACTGTTGGTCATATTGGAGTGGTTTAATGCTTTCCCTACTTTTTTTTACACTGGAGTGGGTATAGTATATCTGACCCACCCATTGCCCCTCCAAAGCCCATAAGTTTGTCCATTACAGTTTAGTTGGGGAATGTTAATATTTTTTACTTTTTAAATCATTTTTAAATTATGTATAAAACTAAATATAATTGTATTTTGTATTTATTTTTTATTTTCTTGGTGTTGTATTATTGATAATCTTACTGTAATTTCTTTTTAATTGATGACATATTGTTTCAATATATATATATATATATATATATATATATATATATATATATATTTGTTACGGTTCTTTCCTCCAAGCGTAAATTCAAAGAGAGAAGAGACAGCACATCAGGAAACGGCACTAACAAACTTTATTTGTGCGCTAGCTTAATCCAGGACGACGCGTTTCGGCGTTAGCCTTTGTCAAGTAACTTCCTGTATTCCAACAACCGTAGAAATACATGCACAAGGTTGATAGACATAAAAGAAATACTGCTATTATTTCGCATAGCATCCATAACTTGCGTGAATTTGGACAAAAACAATCATCCTAAATTCAGTTAGTAAGTCAATAGTAATAGACATCGTGTCGAAAATCATAAAACATGGTGCGATAATAAATAAACAATAACAATCCATGGTCGTGACTTTATGCGTTAACATAGAAAAATAGACGAAATGTTACATTCCTTATAATCAGGGATCATATGTAATTTCATTGGTAGTCCATATAAGTCCACAGAATAAAATAATTGCAACGAGGTTGCATTCGAGTAATCTGCCCACTGAATCAAATAATTGCGTTAGGAATGAACAATAAAGTTACAAAAATTCCAAGCATACTCATGTTGTTTCCTTTGCCGTTTTTTTGTGTGTGTGCGGTAACCTGAAGAAGTTATTGTGAATGCTTTTCTCATGTGTCCGGAGAAAGCCAATTGGAATCCCCATTAAACCACAACGTAATATAGCACAATTGCGCTATTGCAATGATATTGTCATTTCCTTTCCTTTCAATTTCCTGTGGGCAAATTTTCAGTGGTAGTACGGTCCGTGTGGGATACAGGAAGTGGCCTTAAATAAGTGCTAGGTGTAGGGAGTGTGGGAGATGAAGTGCATTGTTACAAGTGACAAATCGGGGTATTAGGACATATGCGGGACACAAAACCTTTACCGCAATTGCGGTTGACCCCTATTGGGGCATGTAGACCCATACAAGGATGACCAATAGCCCCGTTTAAATAAAATGTGAAATCTAAGAAAATATAATACCATAACCAATAAAATCCCAACCTAAATATGTTGGGAAGAAAACATTGCTTATTCCATGAATGCAGAGTGTGGCGAAAAATGGCAGACTAAAGCCCTATGTGGGTTGCAAGTTCCTCCCCACTATTGAGTCCCCGGGGTGCCTTACAGTCCAAATCTATAATAAATTTGGACTCAAATATTCTCAACTGTTTTTCTCGGTCACCTCCCCGTGTGTGCTTGGGAATCCTCTCAACTCCAAAGAACCGCAATTGCGGTAAATGTTTTGTGTCCCGCATATGTCCTAATACCCCGATTTGTCACTTGTAACAATGCACTTCATCTCCCACACTCCCTACACCTAGCACTTATTTAAGGCCACTTCCTGTATCCCACACGGACCATACTACCACTGAAAATTTGCCCACAGGAAATTGAAAGGAAAGGAAATGACAATATCATTGCAATAGCGCAATTGTGCTATATTACGTTGTGGTTTAATGGAGATTCCAATTGGCTTTCTCCGGACACATGAGAACAGCATTCACAATAACTTGTTCAGGTTACCGCACACACACAAAAAAACGGCAAAGGAAACAACCTGAGTATGCTTTGAATTTTTGTAACTTTATTGTTCATTCCTAACGCAATTATTTGATTCAGTGGGCCGATTACTCGAATGCAACCTCGTTGCAATTATTTTATTCTGTGGACTTATATGGACTACCAATGAAATTACATATGATCCCTGATTATAAGGAATGTAACATTTCGTCTATTTTTCTATGTTAACGCATAAAGTCACGACCATGGATTGTTATTGTTTATTTATTATCGCACCATTTTTTATGATTTTCGACGATGTCTATTACTATTGACTTACTAACTGAATTTAGGATGATTGTTTTTGTCCAAATTCACGCAAGTTATGTATGCTATGCGAAATAATAGCAGTATTTCTTTTATGTCTATCAACCTTGTGCATGTATTTCTACGGTTGTTGGAATACAGGAAGTTACTTGACAAAGGCTAACGCCGAAACGCGTCGTCCTGGATTAAGCTAGCGCACAAATAAAGTTTGTTTGTGCCGTTTCCTGGTGTGCTGTCTCTTCTCTCTTTGAATTTACGCTTGGAGGAAAGAACCGTAACGATTCTAGAGTGGTTTCTGCTACCACTGACGGCACCAGCGTCGCAGGCATGGGGATTGCTCTAGCAGTGAACCAATGAAAATCGATGATTGTTGGTGATCCCCGCCGTTCCCGACCGAATCCACACTTCAACACCTACTACGGGTAAGCCTGTGTCTTGACAAAAGAGTTTTGTGTGAGTTGAAAATCCCTGTTGAGAACGGGGAATATTTAGCCAAACGCATCTCTCTGGATGCACGACACGGAGCCTCTGCCCCGGATGCAAAGTCCAACCTCGTAAATATTGTGGTACGGGTTGCAGACGCGACAGCCGCAGCATGAAAACGGCTGCGGCGTCAGGAAACTGTTGAACTATGAGCAATTGGGAGAACGAGAGAAAGGCAGAGGCGATTTCATTATTTAACGAAGAGCAAGACGAGCCAATAACTAAATCCACAACCAGTTCAGCCCCCGTGGGAGGGGATTCTTCTCTCAAACAGAAATTACTCCTATTGGAAAAATTAAGCAAACGCGAAATCAACAAGTGGTGGGATGTGGCCTCTTTAACAAACTACGTGGAGGTTGGCCGTGTACCCAGAGGCTTAAGGATTACAATTGTACCAACTTATGATAATCCAAACCAGGAGTTACTTGTAGAATGGGCCCAGTTTATGGCAAAAACATGTAAAGGCATGCTGGAAATGCTCATTAAATATGCGCAGATAGATCTCGACACTACAAGAAAGGAACTGGCAACACTGAAAGCTGATCTAGAAAAATATATCGACGAAAGTGCCTCGATTGAGTTCATGAAAACACTCCCCAAGAAATTAAAGGAGTACGAGGATGCTATAAAACAAAAGAAACAACGCAAATTTCTCAGGGACAAACGTGATTATACGGAAGGGCGCATTTTGACATATGCGAAAAAATACGATTGGGCCCAGAGAAACCTCAAAGTCACCACCATTGAACGCACAACCGAACTATTATCAACAGGCTCCAGCTCCGATATAAGCACCGACTCAGAAGAGCGCAATACAGCGGTCCCTTTAGTCTCACATCCTCTCACTTTTCTTCACGAATTTCAAATACTGAAACAGAAAAAGGAACAGAATCAGGTGAACAAGCCCCAAACGAGAGGACAAACAAGAGGAAGGGGGCAAAGAAGAGGAAGAGGACGAGGAACAACAAAAGAAAAAGATTAAAGAAGAAGAACAAATTCAGAACTCTACTCAGGCAAACTCCCTGTATGGAGGACCAAACGACCAACAAGTCAGTCGTAAATCTATCTACTAGAAATCTTAATCCAGCAGAAATCTCAGTACTACAGCTTGGCATGTCATTCTGTCCCAACAGTAATCTAAACTATACAAATACCAGGATTGATTTATTTCTATACATTCGCAAACTGAAACTTATGAAAATGTTTGAGACTCGTTTGAAAACAAAGGCAAAATCGATACCATCTACATCAGGTAGTCCTGAACTGTACAATTTACAAGCCCAAGATATGGAATTACTAAAAGTAATGCATGACCTGGAAATGGGAGACAATAGCGACAAAATTGAATATGACTTATCGCCAATATACGGAGCTCCAAGCAAGTACAGTGGATTAAAAAGAAAATCGAAATTCAATCCCAATGTTCCCTATGACAACATTGAAGCATACAGTTCTGCCGTTATCTTTGAGCTAAAGAGAGCGAGAAACACATTTCAAAATTCCAAGTGGGACAATTTAACAAGGACGCAAAGAAATGCGCTCAAGACCTTGGAATCAGACCCTACAATCATTATCAAGCCCTCTGACAAAGGGGGCAACGTTGTAGTAATGAATGCTGAAGACTACAGATCAGAGGCAATGAGGCAACTAATGGATGAAACATGTTATGAACGAATCGACTGGGGCCAATACAGACAGACCATCTCAGACTATCATAAACTTTTAAGCAACTGGTATTTTCAGGACCTCATCAATGGCGATGAATTCAATTTCTTAAGAACTGAGAAACCACGTGTACCATGTGTATATTTTCTGCCAAAGATACACAAAAATGCCACTTCTCCACCAGGGCGTCCAATCGTTTCATCCAATGGGGGACTCCTAGAAATACATCTATCTTTCTTGACTCATACCTGTCCAAATATGTGTTGAATCTAATGTCATACTGCAAAGATAGCTCTGACTTTTTGCGCAGACTACATGATGTACAATGGGAAGAGGGGTACATGATGATTAGTTTGGATGTTTGCTCCCTCTACACATGTATTGACCAGCACAAAGGGGTAGCGGCCTGCATGTATTTTTTGAAAAGTAGGCATATTGATCATTGTGAGCATAATGGAATGTTAGAAGAAATGATGCTTTTCTGTCTCCAAAACAACATTTTCCTATTTGAAAAGTCGTTATATCGACAGCGGTCAGGTACCGCAATGGGTACTTGTTTTGCCCCCAGTCTGGCAAATCTATTTCTGGGTTGGTGGGAGGAGCAAGTAGTATGGACGCAACACCTACAGGAATATACTGATCACATATTAATATGGATCAGATATATAGATGACCTGTTCCTTATATGGAATGGCTCAAAGAATCTAGCCAAGAAATTCATTGAACAACTAGGAAACAATGATCTCAATCTACAATTCACACATACTATAAGTACATCATATTGTGAATTTCTAGATATTGCAGTAGAAATAAGGGAAAAACAAATCACCACCCGTCTTTTCCGCAAGCAAACTGCCGGCAATACACTACTACATGCTGCAAGTCACCATCCAGCACCATTGAAATCTAGCATACCATACGGGGAGCTACTAAGAGCTCGACGCACATGCAACACAGATGAGGATTTTTTGAAAGAGCAACAAACCATGTTGACACGCTTTAAAGCAAGGGGGTACAAAGAACAAACCCTGGCAACAGCTAAAAACAAGGTCAAAAATCTAAAACAGCATGACCTATTATTTAAACCCTCCAAAACCAGCACTAGGAGGAAAGAGGGTGAAGAAATCAAGTCCAATACACCCAGAATGATAACCCAATTTAGTAGAGGTGCGTGGACATTAGAAAAAATCTTAAAGAGACACTGGAACCTATTAACCGCAGATCCAATCATTGGTGATCGCGTGGGATTAAGACCACAGATAACCTATAGGAAGGCAAGATCGCTAAGAGACAGACTAGTTCACAGCTTCCAGGATAATGACACAAGATCACAGTGGTTAAAAATGCCTAATGGCTTCACCACATGTGGTATGTGCAAAGCTGACCGTAATGGTAAAAACTGTAAAGAGTACATCACAGGCTCGGGACAAATACGTCCAATCAGACAAATTATCAACTGCACTAGCGATTTTACTATCTACGTACTGGAATGCCCTTGTGGCCTCCAGTATGTAGGCAGCACAAAGTTGCCTTTAAAATTAAGAATTCTACAGCATTTACGTGCAATTACCAACCGCGATCACAATTATCCTGTTGCACGCCACTATTCAGAATGCCATGGGAGTGATAACAGTAGTCTACGGTTCTTTGGAGTTGAGAGGATTCCCAAGCACACACGGGGAGGTGACCGAGAAAAACAGTTGAGAATATTTGAGTCCAAATTTATTATAGATTTGGACTGTAAGGCACCCCGGGGACTCAATAGTGGGGAGGAACTTGCAACCCACATAGGGCTTTAGTCTGCCATTTTTCGCCACACTCTGCATTCATGGAATAAGCAATGTTTTCTTCCCAACATATTTAGGTTGGGATTTTATTGGTTATGGTATTATATTTTCTTAGATTTCACATTTTATTTAAACGGGGCTATTGGTCATCCTTGTATGGGTCTACATGCCCCAATAGGGGTCAACCGCAATTGCGGTAAATGTTTTGTGTCCCGCATATGTCCTAATACCCCGATTTGTCACTTGTAACAATGCACTTCATCTCCCACACTCCCTACACCTAGCACTTATTTAAGGCCACTTCCTGTATCCCACACGGACCATACTACCACTGAAAATTTGCCCACAGGAAATTGAAAGGAAAGGAAATGACAATATCATTGCAATAGCGCAATTGTGCTATATTACGTTGTGGTTTAATGGGGATTCCAATTGGCTTTCTCCGGACACATGAGAACAGCATTCACAATAACTTGTTCAGGTTACCGCACACACACAAAAAAACGGCAAAGGAAACAACCTGAGTATGCTTTGAATTTTTGTAACTTTATTGTTCATTCCTAACGCAATTATTTGATTCAGTGGGCAGATTACTCGAATGCAACCTTGTTGCAATTATTTTATTCTGTGGACTTATATGGACTACCAATGAAATTACATATGATCCCTGATTATAAGGAATGTAACATTTCGTCTATTTTTCTATGTTAACGCATAAAGTCACAACCATGGATTGTTATTGTTTATTTATTATCGCACCATTTTTTATGATTTTCGACACGATGTCTATTACTATTGACTTACTAACTGAATTTAGGATGATTGTTTTTGTTCAAAGTCACGCAAGTTATGTATGCTATGCGAAATAATAGCAGTATTTCTTTTATGTCTATCAACCTTGTGCATGTATTTCTACGGTTGTTGGAATAGAGGAAGTTACTTGACAAAGGCTAACGACGAAACGCGTCGTCCTGGATTAAGCTAGCGCACAAATAAAGTTAGTTTGTGCCGTTTCCTGGTGTGCTGTCTCTTCTCTCTTTGAATTTACGCTTGGAGGAAAGAACCGTAACGATTCTAGAGTGGTTTCTGCTACCACTGACGGCACCAGCGTCGCAGGCATGGGGATTGCTCTAGCAGTGAACCAATGAAAATATATATATATTTGTAGATTTATTTTCAATTGTATAATTATATTACATTTTAATATTTTAAATGCATTAAATGTAATGCCACGTATTTAGATATGTTGATATACTTAAATTATTTGTATAATATTCTGGTTCACTATATATTTTTTAATATTTTTGTAGTTTAAATACAAAGTACACAAACTTTTTTTTTGTTCCCAATACTTTTTTCCGCAATATTTGTGCTTCACCTAGTTTTTGTTTCCACTATTTTGTCATAGTATGACTATTTAGGAGATCAAAAAAGGCAATAATAGACGGATGAGTGGGAAATTTACCTGAACAATTGTGTTGCCTTTAGAATACTGTTCAGCTTGCATAAATGTTATGGCATCTTGGGTTACCGAGCAGTACACAGTTGCAGAAAGGAAGGGCATGCTACCACACATGACTAGAGAGGATTTGATAGTGATCCTCCACAAACCTATGAAGCATGCAATGAGCACATCATCATTTTGTCCCTCGTCAATGCTGAGTTTTGATTGTAAGATTTTGAGCAAAAGCACTGCTAGCTGACTCCTCGAAGTACTTCCATTTAATGTCTACCCCAAAGAAAGTGGGCTTAGTAAGCATTTCATCAAATGTGAGAACACTCTTCCATGTGCTTGAAGCAATGCCTTTTATGACAACGATGCCTGTGGTGATTTCCAGGGATGTGGAAAAGTGTTTATGACACAAATAGCTGGTGTTACTTATTTAGAGTGCTTCTAAGGATGGGTATAGGCACGAACATGATGGCTCTATCACAACTCACTGCTAGAGTCTGCAGAGGATGGATAATCTCACAACTGTACGCAGTTGAGATGGGGGGTGTCAAGGATGCCCACTGACCCCATTAGTATTTGCACTGGCAATGAAACTCCCTGGAGCACAGTATGACAAATGGGCCAACACAGAGGAATGGAAATAGCTGGAGTGGTGCATACCATCTCACTGTACATGGATGATGTACTAAGGTACTTTTATTGTATACAAAAGATATGCACACAGGATTGAGCCATCAGGAAAACACATACAGCCATATTTATCAAGATTTCACTCAATACAACGCTGCAAGACACCTTGCTGCGTTGCATAAAAGGAAGAGGGTAAGAATACGCCATATCTATAAAGATATGGCACATTCCTGTCTCTGCCTGCGCTGCTGCACAGCAGCTACCTAGCACCAACCCAGGCACCCTTGCACCATTGTGCACGGGTGCCTGAATTACAGGCAAAAAGAACAGTTGCTGGACGGAATGCTAAATAATGCAAACATTCACACCCAGTCAACAGATCTGGGTTTAATCCACCGTTTTTTGCCCACCACGCTGCCCCCATTTGGAACCAACAATATGCAAATCAGTCCTGACCCTGCTCCTCATGGGAACGGTCCAGCCTGAACTGCCAAGCCAGGTCCTCCCTGGACCAGCAACAAGCATCCTGCGACTAGTTCCGGGGTATAACCCCTCATCAGCCAGGCTAGCATGAATCCAGTGGCGTAGTGAGCAAGGGACTCATATCTGGGCATACCTGGCGCACTTAGGGCGAGAAAGCAAAATACACACAGATGATGGACGGAATGCAGGGCAAATCAAACATTCACTCCCAGTCAACAGATCTGGGTTTAATCCATTGTTTTTTTCCCCACCACACCACACCACGTCTGGGCATACCCTTTCCACTAGGGCAACAAAAGCAAAAAAACAAAATGATGGATAGAATGCTGACCAATACAAACATTCATCCCCAGGCAAAAGATCTGGGTTTAATCCATCAGTTTTTCCCCACCACACAACCCCACGTCTAGGCATACAGTACCCACTTAGGGGTTTTATTAGGAGGGTTTCTAGCAATGCACACTTTCAACTTATGTAATTTAACTAGCAATGGAGAAGATATACCCAAAAGCGGGGACAGATTCTTATCAGATGGCTTACTCCTACCCTATTGTGGACAGACCACTAGTGTGCTCTTGGACCTGACAGGGAACGCTGGCTTGATGAATACCTGGCCTAATGTCACGGTCAAGAAGCATAAGGCTAGCTGTCCTGGGATTTGGCCCTAGCGCTGGCCAAAAAGCTGGTTGTGAAAGCCTGTATCACCAGCAAGAGCCCAAATGTCACAGAGTGGATGCCCAAGGTGCAGATATGGGCCGAGTTGGAAAATGCACCATGACGTGAGGAGAGACGCAAGGACTGTGGTGAAATGATCCAGGCTCAATCATGGGACAAGTTTTTGGCAGCCTGAACCGAAAGGATCAGCCACCGTAATCATTAAAACGATAAAGCATTTGCTAAATAAAATAAATGTATGGAAACTGTATCACAGTCATGGTATGGGCAGTGTTTACATAACTGAGCAGCAGGGAAAGTATGTACTAGAAATGAATGATCTTTTAATTCAAGATGTAAAGGGAAATTGGTCAAGAGATCAGAGAGAACCAAAGGCTACCACCGTCCAGGCAGCACACTAAGTTAAGCTCTTTCTGTGGCTTGCTGGCCAAGACGTGAAACTCTAGGAAGGGCAAGTCAGGGTTTAATTCCCTTAAGTTAGGAGGTTTAGTAAAAATAAAACCTGCAATTTATAGAGCGTGAAAAAGCCTAAACTGGAGTATACAAAGCTACATAAAAAAACAAGTAATTGTTTTTACATGTTAGTTGCCTGAAAAATTATAGTCATTCTATTTAATGCAGGACAATAATGTACACATTGATACAATTGCAATTGCCAAGATACCCCATTGGCATGATAGGAGCTTTATTAATACTGTCACTCTCACAATGTTGAACAGAACAAATATATACAATTTATTTTTCTGAAATAGCGTTCACAGATACTAAAAAAGATCTCTGGCTCTTTCTGTTTCTGCAGCTCTTAGACTTGACGGTGTTGATTTGCGAGGCTATACAGCTTGGTCACTGATGGACAATTTCGAGTGGGCGACAGGCTATGCAGAAAGGTTTGGTTTGTATTATACAAACTACTCGGACCCGTCTCTAACCCGAATCGCTAAAGAGTCAACCAAATATTATTCAACATTAATTCAGTGCAATGGTTTTCCTGATCCATCTACTGGGCCACATCCTTGTCTTGAGCCAAATCCAGAAGGTAAGTCCAAAAAATGAAAATAGCTAAGAAAAGTAAGATTACACAAGGCAATGAAATGTATTTGTTTTGTGACCAATGGGTTTATTCATCCAAACAAATCACTGAGGTAATTCAATAAACTAGTGCATCAATTTTTTTTAGTTTAAGAGATGAGCAAAGGATTACATATATTACGTATGAAATAACAGCAAGATCTAAACACACAAATAGTATTTTGAAAATGTAATATCTACAAATATATAGCCTTCTAAATACTAGAATGTACTGTACATAAAAACAAATCATAAAGGGAAACCATCTCAGTTCAACATTCTTAATTTAACAATAAATATCAATTTCACTGATTTCTAATTATGATTAAAGCAAACAGTGTTGCACCTTGCAAAAATTGATAATTTTGAGTTCTTTTTCCAATTAGAACCTAGTTGATGATTTGTCTCGACAAACTATTAAGTGAACAGGAGAATTTGTATTCATTATAATATTCATTTTAAGCCACAAAAATTACCAGAATATTTTAACATTATTCCAATTAAAAAATAAATTTTAAAAGGTCCTTACATCCTTTTAACAAGACAAATAACGATTTGAAATTGAATTGTCACTTTAATGCAAACAAGAAGGAGTAGTGAAAGCTCTGTTTAAAACGAAATAATAGAGTTGTAGTGGTTCTATAGGTACTCAAATAGGTTGACCAAATATTAGCCCCAATTGCCCATGATGTACACAAATTAGATTTCCATTCCAGTGCGATCTTAGATTTAACACAATTGTTGTGATACCTTAAGTAATATATTGGAGTAAGAAACATTATTATAAATTACAGTGGTAGAAATAGGAATATCAGTATCACATTTTGAAATGTCACCAATAACAGTTCTGAATTTTACACATTGATGAAAAGCAGTATTAGGAGTACACAAATATTCTTGTAGTTGCTGAACGGAATGAAACTATTGTTCCTAAACATCTGCTGAAACCAAATAATTTTTTTATCTCTCCAAACCTTCCAGTAAACAATTCCAAATAATACCAAACAGGCAAAGCTCAAAGTATTTTACCAAAACAATTTTAACACAAATTGGGTTAACAATTTTACATGTATTCTTAATTATGAGAGCAGAGCACATGTTGGGATTTTGGTCATTAGAAAAGTATTTTCAAAGGGGAAAGGTAATAACCGCTTGCTCCAGATATACATTTAAAGGTCTGTCATCATCCTTCAATTATATGATCCAAAATCTAGCCCACTGTAAACAAAAAAGGTGTGATAAAATGTGAAATTAGGTGAAGGAACACCTCCTTCTTCTTTAGGAATTTCCAAAGTTTTAGGTAAATCCTCTTTTTTTGGGTTCCAAAGGAATTTTCACAAAATAGAATATATTGATTTAAAGAAAGAACTTGGTATATCAATAGGAAGCATAGTATATAAAATAATGAGAGCCATTATCATTTTACACATATCCATTCTCTTCCCACCAGGATAAAAAAAGGAGCCCATACTTGGCTAGATTGGCATTATTTTGTCTAATAGAATCCACATTTAGTTTAACTATATAATTTATATTACATGTAAACTATAATCCCCAAGTATTTGATTTCTGAATGTGACCATTCAATATTAAAACCCTTACACACGGGGGCGTGGTCTGGCCACGCAGGAAGATGGCTACCTGAGGAGTGAGCTCCGTCGCGGAACGGGGCCCCAACGGCTGTAACTTACCGTCCACTGCATTTGGAGCTCTTTTCTCCTGTTCCGCTTTAATCGGAAGATATGGGGGCCAGTCGGAGCGAGTTTCCTGGCGTCGGTCGGTGCAGGCGGTCCTGTGCCGAGCGCGGACGAGACTTCCTCATGGCCCTGCTTCCACCAGCAAGTCTCGTCTAATGCGCCTCCTCAGACCGCGCCTCCACAGGCCGTGCCTTTTCTTCTTTGTGAGGCCGCGCTTTCTCGAATGACGGGAGCGCTGCATTTGCTTGAGACGCGCCTCTCCGTCTGCTTGGTACAACGGCACAGGCCATTCATGAGAGTGGAGGTGAGGCTTTTCTGCGCTGCATGGTATTCATGAGACGGCGCCCTTCTCCCTGACAGGGCCGTCTTTCTTCATATTACCGCACCAGCGTTTCTGCCTCTTTGCTTTATTTTGTATTGTATGGACAGTACCTGCTTGGTGATTTGAAGCCCTGCCTCCTTAATTAACCTGCAATTGAGACTGTGTACTTCACAATGTTCAGCATTATGTATGGGGATTTGCCCTGATTGTATGGCGCTTCTTCGTCCTTGATGTGGTTGCACCTTTGCGCTCCTCAACGTTGCAGAGGCTTGTGTTCCCTGTTTGCTTACGGGCTGCATCTCCTCAGCTAATTGACACTGCACTTCATTAAAACTTTTGTTGTTGATTATATAACATACAGGAGGTCTCCTTCTTCTTCTCCTGACAGAACTGCTCCTCATTAATTCTCTTACATAAACATTATTGTACCAATATTTGATACTGGAACAGTATATTCGTGAATTATTAAGGCTTCCTTTTTTGACAAAGCAGCAATTAATTTTTTACACGCATTACATTATACATTGTATAAAAGTTGAATGTAGACTTTTATTGGAGAAAAACGGATTGTTGTTATTTCTTGCATGCATTGCCTAATACGTTCTTAGCTATACTGTTTTTATGAATATATTCTCCACTTATTATATTGTCTTCGGTATCGTAATGTACTAATTATAAGTTTTATTCTATCAGCAGTCCACTACTTCGCACGTTTATTTCACCACATTGACAGCAGTCTTGCTCTTAACAACTTTATTTCACTGTCTTCAGCGTATCTACATATCCATATCCTACGCCAAAGAACGGCCTCCTCACGCTTCTTCAGAGTTTCTTTTAAAAGTCCTTTACAAATGTCTACTACTAAGCACGGCGACAAACATTCTAAACAATTATTTGCAGAGGCTCTTAAACACCCCAATAATTTGTCAACAAAAGGCAGCGCATCTTCATCACCCAACTTACCTCCAAGCTCACCTCCTGCCACTGGGCATGCATCTATGGAAACTATGCAACGTATTCTCTAGGAAATTTCTGGGGTTAGTCGTCGACTGGAAGGTATGGACATTACAATCACTTCCTTGGCTTAAGAAACCAAGTCAATTCGAGCACATATGGCACGCTTTTATGCCTAAGTTGAGGGTCTCGATTCTAGAATTCTTGCAGTGGAGAACCGTCTTGATTCACTTTCCAACAAAGATCAAGATCTTCTCTTTCTTCATAGCAAAATCATCGATTTGGAAGATCGTAGTCGAAGAGATAATATCAGTTTTTTGGGTTTTCCGGAACATATTGAAGGCCAAAACACAAAAGCATTTCTTTGTAGCATCCTTCCAAACTTGACTGTTATTTCTTTTGTTCCACCTTTGGAAATCCAAAGAGCTCACAGAATTGGTCCTCCGCGTAAAGATCCTGCAGCACATCCAAGACCGATTATTGCCTGTTTCCTTCGCCATGAACAAACACGACAATTACTGGCTGCAGCTCGCTCACAAAGCTCCTTCTCCTTCAAGGGTCATGTAATTCATATGGCAGCTGATTTTTCTAAGGAAACAAATGAGCGAAGGAAAGCTTTTCTCTCCATGAGACCTCAATTGCACCAATTAGACATCAAATATGGCTTGTTTGAACCTGCGCATTTTCGCATCACCAGAAATGGAGATTCCAAAGATTTTTATGATCCAACACATTTCCAGGAATTTTTAGATTCCATCAAACTTCAAGATATGGAAGTTCAAGTTCAACCTTCAACAAAGGATCATTCTCAATCACCTTCTACTTCTTCTCTTCCATTACCAGATCACAGACGACAAAGTCTTAGTAGCCCAAGAGATCATGGTAGACACTTCGAAAGACTCCATCGCCTCCAAGAAGATAAAAATGTAGCCCTTCATTCTGTTTCTTCTGCTACTTTTACACAATATCCGCATAGTGATAAGTCCAGATCTCCTCTTAAATCTCCCTCAGATGCGTACTGAATAACTTTTTGTCATACAAGTTGTTCTTCCTATGTTTAAGCTGTAGCTATTTGAAGATCTCATATTTATCTTTTAACTCCTTCTTATCGTTATCAGCACTAAGATTAATTAAGTTGTTCTTATATACTATGGTATCCACACATTGTTAGATGCATTATAGCGAGATATATGCTTTATTTTCTATATTTTCAATTTTATCTTAAGAATGTTTCTCTCCATTATAGTGGTTACTTCCAAGTTGTTATTCACTATCAATATTACAACGTATAACCTGTTATCATAAGTCATGCTTTCATTTAACTATTCTGACACTTAGTTATTTGATTATTGTTATAATATTTTATTCTTATTTTCTATTTTATGTCATTTACATTGTGCTTTACTGCTATTTTCTGCTTATTTATAAGTATAATGTAAATTCTTTAAGGTTATCATAAGTAACTTAATTGTTAGTCTTATATCCTCTACAATGGAATGTACTATAGCTTTTAGGACCTACCTTTATTTCTTACTTGCTCTCTCGATTTCCCTTATCGTATTCCTCACTCTTTATCAAACTGCTATCATGAACTCTATTATATGTTAATATTCACTCTCCTAAACTCCCTTTCTTTTCGGGGGGGGGGGGGGGGTGGCGTCCTTTCCCGCGGCGGTGCTCTAGTGCGCCCAGACCCGCAGTTAACAGTTCAGGTCCCCAAATTTCTTTCCTTCTATTTGTACGTTCTTCTATCATTTTCTTCTGATTATACCCTCACCCCTTACCGCTCCTATTTATTGTACTTCCTAATAATCATCTTGCAGTCTTGTTTTATACTGTGTTACTTGTCTACATCACTTTTCTTTACTTCTGCTCATTTCTTTTCAGTTACATATTGATGCCTTTTTTCTGAGCCAGGGTACCTCCTTTATTATTTTCTCTTCCTTTCCTTTGATTTTTTACCTAGCCAACAACAAATCTTTCTGCAGCTAATACTTGTACTGCTCTAACATGCCAAATACACATCCTTTAAATGCAATCACATGGAATGTGCATGGTATTACTCATTACATTAAGCGGAAGAAAGTACTTTCCTATCTCCAATCCAAACATATGGATGTAGCTTTATTACAAGAAACCCACTTAGAATCGGAGGGCCCGATTCACAGAACTAACTTAAGACAAAATCCTAAACTTACTACCATTTTCGTATTCACAGAAGGCCCTTACTCATTTTGGTATTCACAGAAGACACTTACTCATTTCGGTATTCACAGAAGTTAGGAGTCCTAACTCTAGGACTCCTAAAATGCCTTCTGTGAATACCGAAAGTCTTTTATATGCTTTATTTAAATACTCAATGTTGTATATTTGTTACTATTATATTGCTTGTAATTCCTTATTCATTTACAATTTCTTGTTTTATTTTTTATTTTTATGATGTATTCTCATTATAAAATTCAATAAAAAATTTCAACACAAAAAAAACCCCTCACACACATTAGCGGTACAAAACGCATTTCTAGGAATCTTTTCTGATTTGTCCAAATTCAATTTGTAATTAGAACGTTTTGATGAATATTCCACCTCTGTGAAGAAGTGAGGTAAAGTGGATTCCGGGTTGTTGGTATTACTGATAATATAATTTGCATATGCAGAATATTTAGTCACGGTTTCATGAATGGTTTAGACTCTAATGCATTGGTTTTGTTTGATAGGAGCCAGAAATCATTCAAGGGAAAGAATGAACAACAATGGTGAACGGGGACACTCCTGCCATATGTTTCTCTGTAAATTAAAATAGGTAGACTGAAACGTTTATATAGAGCGTAGTTTTGGGATTATTGATATATAATTTTGAAATCATAGTTTAGAAATTTGACCCAAAACCATGCGAGTGTAACACTTTAAAGATAAATTGCCAACTAAGATGGTCAAATGCCTTCTCTGGATCTAATGTAACAGCAGCAAATGGAAAATGAAGTGTACAGGCTTTATTAATGACAAATTAACAAATCTAAGCATTATCAGAATACATTGATTGTTTAAGAAAGCCATGCTGCTCATTCTTTATTAAACATGGAATAAAAGATTCCAATCTCATCATAACTTTAGGGTATACCTTGCAATCAATTTTGGTCAATGATAGAGGCCCTTTGCTCTTACGGCGTATTGCATCTCTGTCTGTTTCGGGAAAACAAACCATAGCATTAAAAAAGGTACCTAAATATTAATTACCTCCTGTTTTGCTTCGCCTTTCAGATATTACAGAATCTCCCACATGGTGGCTCAACCCACGGCAAAGCAGGAGACATGAAACACAACTTACACCTTTAGAAAAGGGTTTTATTTTACAAAATGCAAAGACTCTCTTTTTAGAAGAAGGCTTGGGGTTTTATTTTACACAATGCTCTCTAATAGAAAGGCTTTCCCAGATACCAAATGCACAACATTCAAATACACAATGATATATATATATATGTTTATATTAATATGCAAGCAATAATAACACACTTGGTAAATGCAACAGTTAAATGCATGAATAATACCATGAACAAACAAACAGCAAATAATATGAGAACACTCAAGAAAATATAATATGCTGGACGTCCTGCAAGAGATCAGAAAAGTATATATTCACTAGATACATCAAATGATTACTTTGAATGTGCACCTCACTCAGTCACACATCACAAAGAAAACACCTCAAATGATCAAAGCCACTGGCCACACATCACAATGGCAATAATCAAAGCTCAAAAACCTCAAATGACCACAGCCACTGGAACCACGCATCACAATGGCACTAGTCAGAAACAAATCACCTCACCTGATCGTTCACTCGACATCCTTGCCAATTCTCGCTGGAGTGCCCGTTCACAGCTGGCTTGGACTCTCGACCCGGGACTCAAGTTCCGTTTGTCTTACAGTAGTATGTCTACTCTGTAAGTGAGCTCCCAAACTCAACTGTCAACAAACCCCAGCTTTACAGTCTCAAAACTCACACTAGAAGGGTCGAGAAACCTTCCCCCGTGCCAAAGGAATCTTGCCAGGACTGGCCAGCTTTCAAGCAAGAATTCCATGGTAGGAAGGAGTTCCCACGTCCCCTCTCCAATCTCGCATGTTTCAGCCTTTATCTTGACGAAGCTCCCGAAAGCCTTCCAGGGTTTAAGCATTAAACAATCTCTCACAAAAACAATCCTTGAACGTGATTAACCCAAACAACTTGCAAGCGTGGCTGTGCGCGCAGAGAAAGCTCAAGCCAGGCAGAGTCAGAATTCAGGATGACATGAGGCCATGTCAAAGCCAATAGTAAGAACTTCATAATTCTTTCAATGTACAACACAATGCACATTTGTGCACCACTGCTTATAGCATCACATACTTCATCTCTCAATGTACAACACATTGCACATTTGTGCACCACTGCTTATAGCATCACGTACTTCATCTCGCAATGTACAACACAGTGCACATTTGTGTACCACTGCTCACAACACTGCACTTCGAGACCAAAAAGTACATTCCACACCTCACTCTCTCTCTCATGCTTTCAAATGCACATCCCACACATTCGTTCTTGGCAAGGCTGTTCTACTCTGTGACAGGTCCCACAGAAAGACAGCAAGATTAAAAGAAATAAACCTTTAAGAGAAGTGAGGCATATGCAGGACGTCGTACATTCCGGCTCTGATAAAATAACACACCAATGTCAATTAAAATAATGGTAGTCAAAGGTCATCATAGGGTGTCAGACCACAAGAGTGCCTCTAGCACTACACCTCCAAAAAACCAATTATAAAATAAGAGTTGGTGTTGTGATAGTAAACTACAACAAGAGAAATAGAATTCCTCCAAAGTAATATTTTCAAGAGAGGATCAATCCAATCCATATTTTGGTAATTATTTCTGGAAATTGTGGACAAATATTTAGTAATATTCTCTGGAGCTATTTCCCTCGCTATGGACTATATGAATTTGTAAAATGAACAGTCTTGTTATCACAAATGCCATAAATTATAGAAGAAATTAATGCTTTTTTCCTTATGCATGTTTAGATAGCTAACTAATAGTTGTTTTTTCTTAACCCCATGAGACAAGGCTAGCATTGTATATACTTGACTAGAAATGCTATTAGTCATAACTATATTAAACTTCCTTTTGGTTTTTATTACTTCATCAAGAATTATCTCTGAATTTGAGCTGAAGTACTCATGTTCTAATGTCCTGATGTTGCCCAGGATCACATTTGTTTTGGACTGTGAAATGTTCCTATTATAAGAACATAACGTATGTTAAAAAATTCTTGATTCTGCCTTATATGTATCCTAATAATTTTGAAAAAGAAAGTTCTTCAGGAACATTAAAACAATATATATATATTGAAGATAATTTCAATTCTTTAATGAGTATAGAATCATGTACCAAAATAGGATTAAAGATATACTCTTTTATATTGGTATAGTAGGAAAATATGACCATAGCCAGGTGGGGTAAGAAATCAATACAGAGCCTAGCTTCAAAACCAATAAATCATTTGACAAATTGTTACTAGACAAAATATAATCAACCCTATTGTGAGAAGATTGTATGTGTAAAAAGAAAGAACGTTCTCTTTATTCCAGGTTAACCCTCCAAGAATCTCCTAAAGCTTTATCTACAATAATATTTTGTGAAGGATTTTGCATATTATTAGTGACATTTACAACTCCTATTAATGCAAAAGTCACATATTTTATTAAAGACTCCACCTATAACAATATTAGGATTAGAAGTAGATTTTATTTCCTCCTAATTTCCCCACAGAAATAAATGTCAAAATTCGTAGGGCCTTAAGCACATATCAAAACTAGAGGAATGTTACCTATTACCACCTCTAACAAGCATTGGCATAGCCAATAGGTCTTGCCTTTGGGACCTTATAAGTGTTTAGCCATGCAACAGTTGATGTTGTTGCACCAAGGATATTGTGCTGGATAACTAAACACTTCTAAGGTCACAAAGGCGAGACCTATTGGCTATGCCAATGCTTGGTTTTTTTCCTATGACACAGGGACTGAGTCCCCAATCTTGAAATGCGGGCTGCAACTTTCTCTTCATGTTGTGGTCAGTGTTTTAGGGACCATCCCCTTTTTTCTTTGCCCTCTCTTGACATATCACCTCAAAACTTTCCAGTAAGGAGTTGAAGTGGATGAACCTTTTTTTGTAAAGTTTCATGAACATTCATCATACGGCGCCAAAGTTATTAGCAAATGAATACATCCATTTCCAATGGAAAACCGGTGCTAACTAGAACTACAAAGTGGCGACCCCCCCCTGTGTAATGTGTGTATAGTTTGTAGAATGTGTATAGCGTGTAGAGTGTGTGTGTGTGTGTAGAGTGTGTGTGTGCATAAGTGTGTGTTTCTTTTTTAAAGGAAAGATCTTTGGGGCTCTTCTCTGACAACTAATAATCTGAACATATATTTAAAAAAAATATACAACTAACGGTGCCCCAGCATTAACAGAGGACGCCTAAAAAATGAAACCTTTCATTCCAAAGCAAGACCTCAAGCAAGTGGTTCAACCCATGGCAGTAAACAGAAGTGACTACAGTAATGCCTTCCAACACATCTCCCAAATGAAGGTTAGCCCCACTCTATGCATTCACGCGACTCCATGTGAGGCGGATGACCACATCACCCCGAGCGAACTGATCTCCACTGACTCCGCCCACCTTAGCACAACTAAAGACTTATCATAGAAGCTCAAAATAGCTGGTGGTGGCTTCTCCTCCACAAACAAAATGGTATTGCGCCTTGAGGGCTCGAGTTATTAAACTAAAAACCCCAAGTCAATTTTCAATGGCCTTTAAGTGTGCTGGCTCTCACTGGTGCTGAACACCGGCAGTTTTTTAAAGGGGGCCTCGAAACGGGTCGCTACATGGCTCTATTTTGGGCCCTGGAACAGGCAGTCAGTTTTTTCCGGACTGCAGTGACAGCAGGCACATGGATGTGCGTGTGCTCACACTGTGCACTTCTCAATAGTGGAGAAGTTACAGCAAGACGTCATGCCAGGTGAGCAGTGCAGGGGAAGAGAAATCCTTTAAAGAGAGTCCTTTTCTCTCTGGATTTCCCTTCTCTTTTTGAATCTCGGGAACACCAACACTGTTATGGTGTCACCAGGGCTTTAAGTGGAAGCTTTTTCAATATTATATACAAGCCATAGTTGCTGCTTATTTATCTTATGAAACTAACAACCATTGACAAAGCAAATAGTCCTGACTTGTTGTAGGTCTGATGTTACTTGTTGTATCATATATCTGGATGCAATGACAGAAACAGCAAAATACAGATGGCACACTATGCTAAGCACAGATTTTTAGTTTATGTGTTTTAAGCCACGCCCTTAATTACACTGCCCACGCCACTTTGAGAGATCCCCCCCCTCCCCCAAGTTTTTTCGTTCCACTTAAAGCCCTGCCCCCGGGCCTCAGGTCCCTGCCCTTGCAGCTCAGTACGTTTCATATATTAACAAGCTGCAATTTTACTGTGAAACACCGCGCTCTCCTGGACAGAAACACGTCTGCAAACTGATGCTGTAAAACACGGTTAACTGTACAAGCCTGTTAGCATTCTAGAAAACCACGTACCAAAAAATAAAACCATGCATGAAAGGCCTCCATGTGAGTCCTAAAATACCCACACAGCAGACAGAACGAAGGACAAACAACATCGGCTGTGAGTGTCACCGAATCAGAATGAAATATCACTCAAACATCAGGCCCTCATTTGCAGAGGCAGCACCTGCTAGAGTAAAGCCACCTTAATCCGTCCAGGCTGCAGGAGTGAGCTTAATTTGTAGAGGCAGCACCTGCAAGGGCCTACAAGAACCAACTTAAACCTGCCAGGCTGC
This sequence comes from Triturus cristatus, assembly GCF_964204655.1. NCBI lineage: Eukaryota > Metazoa > Chordata > Amphibia > Caudata > Salamandridae > Triturus > Triturus cristatus. The sequence continues at coordinate 206,000,769 of NC_140584.1, read as the reverse complement.
AGGAGTGAGTGTCACCCCTCCTGGCTCGCAGGCATATATCCCTCACCCTTCGGGGTTACCAAGAGCTCATACTAACCCATGCAGCACATCCGGCTCACCACGTGTGCGTTCAGTCGCCCATCCCGGCAGTAGAGGAGCCACATGGCCCCTGCCGTCTCTCCAAGAGGTGCCTGTGAGGTCACACTGACCCATGCGTGCACCGCCATGGCCTCATCGTCCTGGGGCTTCCAGCAGGGCCCCTGCTCACGCGGCGTTCAGCATCTCGGTCGGGCTCCAGTCAGTGTCTGACAGGGCAGCTTCACTCTCTTCCTATTTATTTATTTATTTATTTATTATTTTATGCGTTATTATATAGCGCAGACTTTACCCGAAGGTGTCAGAGCGCTTCACAATAGGAACAGTAATGATACATGAGGCGAAAATTACAAGTGAGCATGTTACAAAAGCAAACGTTACGTTACATGAGGTAATAGTGACAATTGTGCAAGTATCGAGAACAAACAGAGTACAAGAGGTAGCAAACGATACGTTACAAAAGGAAAAAGTGACGTGTGCAGGTTACAAAAGCATACAAAGTGCAAGTAGAGGTAAAATCCTGCAATAAATGGCAGACACTCAAAACACTAAAACAAACGTTACGTTACATGAGGCAATGGTGGCAATTGTGCATGTATCAAAAGCAAACAAAATACAAGAGGTAGCAAACAATACGTTACAAAAGGAAAGGCGACGTGTGCATGTTACAAAAGAGTACAAAGTACAAGCAGAGGTATAATACTGCACTAAACGGCAGACACTCAAAACACAAAAACACACTGGGAAGGCACTTCTATAGGCATGGAAGAACTTCCTTCAGATAATAGAGAGCGTGAATTAAATTTGGAAGTGTCTTTGAAGGAGGAGAGCTTTGAGGTCAGTTTTGAAGGCCTGGGAAGAGGTGGTGGTCCGGAGCTGAGGCGGAAGTGAGTTCCAGATTCTCACCGCGTTGCCTGAAAAGGAGTGGGCCATCGATCTTTCCTTCTTGAAAGTGGGAGGTTCAAGCAATACATTTTCTGCAATACGTGATGGTCTGGAGCCTCCAGAAAGTTTCAGTTTATTCGCCAGGTAGCGAGGGGAGGAGGAGTGCAAGGCTTTGTGGGTGATACAGGCAGTCTTGTAGATAGATCTTGCCTCGATGGGAAGCCAACAGAGGGTGGATAAAATAGGTGTGATGTGGTCGCTTCTTTTGTCCCCATATATGAAACGAGCTGCTGAATGGGAAACAGACTTAAGAGGAGACAGGTGGGATTTGGGGAGGCCAGTAAGAAGAGAATTGCAGTAGTCCAATCTGGAGAGAACCAGCGATTGGACCGTTGGTATCGAGCAGACTTTGCAATGGAATCGATGTGGGAGAGTAGATTGAGTTTTTTGTCGAGTATGACACCAAGGGATTTTGCGCTGTCGACAATGATGGGTTTATTGTTAAGTAGATTTATCTGGTCCATCCATGATTGAACCGGGGAGGAGAAAGTGAGGAGGAGAGGAGGAGGAATTCAGTTTTGGAGGGATTCAGAATCAGCTGATGAGTTAACATCCAGTTTTGAATGGAGTCGAGAGTAGAGCTTAGGATGGAGAGATCGTGAGTGGAGGTCACCTTAAGGTTAGATTTGAGTGTCATCAGCATAGAGATGATAGTGGATCCCGGATTTACTAAGGAGATTTCCCAATGTTTCTAAATAGAGATTGAACAATGTGGGTGCAAGTATAGAGCATTGAGGAACACCTTGACCGACCGCCAAAGGAGATGAAAGACTCTTCGCTATTTTGATCATTTGGGATCTATCAGAGAGGAAGGAGGCAAACCATTTAAGCACAGTGCCCTCCATGCCCATTCTCTGTTGAAGAGTGTTAAGGAGAGTGTTGTGATTGACAGTGTCAAAGGCTGCAGAAAGGTCAAGGAGAATTAGAAGACAAGACTCTCCCAAATCGAGTATCCGCAGCGCGTCATCAATCACTTGCAGCAGGGCTGTTTCAGTGCTGCAGTTTTGAATGAAGCCGGACTGGAAATTGTCAAGAAGATCATTGTCCTTGATATGACGAGAGAGTTTTTTCGCTACACATCTTTCTGTGATTTTCGTAAGAAAAGGTAGGTTGGTGATGGGGCGGTAGTTGTTGAGGTCGTTCGCATCAGCGGTGGGTTTTTTAAGCAGAGGGGTGACCTGCCCAGTTTTGAAGGAAACAGGAAGGGAGCCTTGCCAGAGGGAGAGGTTGACCAGAGTGGTCAAATAGGAAAGAGAAAGGGTATAGAAGTCAAAGGCAATGGCACTAGGGATGGGGTCAGGAGAATGGTTGGAGGGCTTTGTTTCGAGGATGCATTTGAGGTGGGCATCTTCAGAGATGGGGTCAAAGTTCTGCCAAATGGTTAAGGATTTGTGCTCCTCTGTAGGGGTAGGATGGATGACCTGATCTACAAGTGATTTCACTTTTTCGTCAAAGAATATAGCGAAATCCGCTGCTTTCTTAGTAGAACCCTCCAACTTGGAGGTTGGGGGAGAGCAGTTTGGGTTCTTGATGAGGTCGAATAGTTTTTTGGGTCTATTTTTGGCTGAGTCGAGGAGGGATCTGAAGTGCGACGCTTTTCCAAGGAAGATGTGCTTGTGGTACTTGGATCTTGCTGAACGAAGCGTGGCCAAATTATCGGTGGAGGGCGCTTGTCTCCATTGTTTCTCAAGGACTCTTAGGTACCTCCTTTCTTCATAGAGGGATTTGTTGAACCAAGGTGCTGAGGGAGTAGGCCTTTTCTTTTTGCTGTGGAGAGGAGCGACATTATTGATTTCGGCTGCAAGGACTGTGAGGCATTGGGAGGTGAGTTCGTTAACATCTAGGTTCGGGTCTAGCCTTGGAAGTGATAGCAAAGCAGAATCACAGAGGGTACCGAGGTCAATATTTTTAGTGTCCCGGAACCAGGAAGTAGCCCTCTTAGGTTGGCCAAGAAGTATAGAGTGTGATAGGTGAAGAGAGAATGGGATGAGGAGGTGGTCAGACCAGTCTACATGAACAGGGGTAGCGATAGTCAGCAAGCCTGCTTTAGAAATAACAAGGTCCAGGATTGAGCCCTTATAGTGTGTGATGCTTCTGTGCAGTGTAAGATAAGATCGTTTGCAGAGAGGAAGGTTGCCAGCAAATTCGCAGAGGTGTCTTGAGGCAAGCCCCAGTGGACATACAAGTCACCCACGAACATCTGGTTGTCACTTTGCGAGTATTGGTCGCTGATGAAGTCAGTGAGTTCCTCCATAAACGAAGGGCTGCTACCAGGCGGGTGGTAAGTAGCATGGAATCTGAGAGGTGAGCGGTGGTGCAATTGAAGCTCAAGAGATAGGCATTCAAAAGTGCGGAAGGAGCTGTTAGGAAAAGCCTTAAGTTGAAGGGAGTTTCTAAAGATGACTGCAACACCTCCCCCAACTTTGTCAATTCTGTCATTTCTCAATATAGAATAGCCTGTGGGTAATAGGAGATCAAACATAGAGTGAGAGGTATCGTTGAACCAGGTCTCTGTGAGGAAGAGCATGTCAATATTGTGCAGGATGATGGTATCGGAGATTTCAAGTTTGTGTTTTATTGCTGATCTGCAGTTGTGGAGCATACAGCACAGCTCTGTCGAGACTGTTTTGGTGACGGGGCACTTGGGCTATGAGGGGTGATGGGGATATTGTACTTATACGATGGTGCTCTGGAGGGTTTAGGTGGATGATTGGTTCTGACAGAGGAGATAGTCGGAATAGTGTAGATAGTAGGGTTACTTGGAGAAGAAAGTGGAAGAAGGGTGGCGTTCGAGGGCTTGTGTGAGTTTGCGATGTTTGCAGACGACAGGTTATGCTTGGCTATTATGGGGTGTGGGGGCGAGGTGCATCCCGTGGGAAGGTGAGTGCTTTCCAAAGGAATTGATGTGTATGGAAAAGTGGAAATCTTGGAGCTTAAAACTGAAATGGTAGCCTCAAGTTGGGAGATGGAGGTGATAAGAGAGCCTAGCTTATTTTCCAGAGAGAGTAAGGCAGAGCACGGCATGTTGGGTGGCTCGATGGAACGGAGGGGGTGCACTTGGCGGTGGAAGGCAGGGAGAGGTGGGGGAACGGGAGGGGAGTAGGGGTACAGGGTTCAGAGGTGGGGAAAGGTGGTGGATGAGAGCAGGCGTTGGTGCACCAGAGGTGGAAGGAGAGTTGTCTTTGTTGGCGTTGCAAGAAGGATAGGAATTAAGGGGAGATAGGAGAGGAGCGAGGCGGTGGGGCGGAAGGAGAGGGGACGAATGTGTGGAGTCATAGGGATGAAGGAGGTTTGGGAGGAAAAGAGGGGAGGGGGTTGGGGAGGTCCTGTCAGCTAGGTGAGGTGGCTGTGAGGGAGCGGGCATCTGGCAGAGTGAGGGGGGGTTGGGAGATGGGGAAGTTGAAGAAAGGAAGTGGTTCTGCTAGGCCCGAGGGAGGGAAAGGGTTACCAAGGGGGGAAAGGGGGTAGCAGAGCATTGCTGGAGGAGTGGGGGGAAGGAAAGAGATGCAATGGGTTTGTGAAGAAATCAGGGTACATAGCGAGGGGAGGAGGGGTAGAAAAGCGGAGCGGAGGAGGGAATAAGGGGAACGAAAGGAAAGTTAACTAGGGGAGAAGGCTGGAGGAGAGGCGAATTAAAAAGGGGGGTGGCAGGTAGGGATAGGGGGGAGGAGTACCGGGACGGTGCAGATTGGACGAGGAGCGTGTTAGCTAGAGGTAAGGCTAAAGTGATGAGGGGGGGCATACTGTGAGGGGGGAAGAATGGGTGGGGAAGGCACAGGGGAGGGGGAGCGAAGAGGGTCGACCTGTGCCTTCCGAGGGTGCAGCCTATTGGAGAGTGGGGGGGTCAGGGGAGGAGACAGGGAGTAATTGGTGGAGCTGGATGAAGAGTCAAGGGATGAGCCGGTCGCAGGGGAGGGGAGTAGGGAAGGGAAGAGGTGGTCAAAGAGAGAGAGACGGCGCTGTGGTGGGCACTGCATGCCCCTCTTGTGGTCCTCAGGCGGGAGCTGTCACACCGCAGGGTCTGGTTCGAGTAGAAGTGGAAGGAGTGAGAGCTCATAACTCAGGAGTCTGAAAGCAACTGGTACTATGATGAGTTCTGGTGAGAGACGTGCATGAAGTGACTGGCACCGCAGAGCTCAGACGAGAGAGAGGTATGGAGTGAGGGGCAACACAGAGCTCAGACGAGAGAGAGAGGAGTGGAGTGAGTGGCACCGCAGAGTTCTGGCGAGAGACGTGCATGAAGTGAGCGGCAACAGAGAGCTCTGATAAGGGGCCGGACTGAAGTGAGTGGCCATGATAACAATATTCCCTATTTGATATTCACGACCTAGATTTGTCAACAACATGAACTGTTTTACTAGGATGGGAATATGGTGCCAACAATTTACTTGTAATTCATTACAATAGGTTGATTATTAAACTGAACTATGCTGCCTGGGCGGAGAGTTTAACATGAGATATATAGGTTTGGCCACTGGAAATATGCGATGCTATGGCTGCTCTGATTCCAGATAATTACACATATACTTACGATTGCCTCAAATTCCAACGTCTGTTTGAGTTTACTGATTTCAATAGCAAATGCTGATTTAATCTCATGACTCAAAAGGTACTTCTATTTTGCCCAGACCCTAATTATGTGTGCTAAAATAACAAAATATTGAAATATTACTGGCACACAGTGTGCCTTGTAACACTGCATACTTTGTCTTTTGTTGCCGTTTAATTCCAGTAGCCATGTGCATAGGTGCCCGACAAGCGCTTACAGTTTATAACAGGCAGATTAGATGAGGTCCTTTACTGCGGATGGAAACTGCCACTTTCAGATTATTTACCTATCTCGGCAGTTTAGTCACTGAACTATTGTGCCGGAATTCAAATCTTTCATCTTCAGGTTAAATGCGTAGGCCAATGCAGCAGGTACATTAACCCAGTGTGCTGTCTTACTGGCTGCCGTTTTAATACCGTCATGGAATAAGTTCCCTCTGTAATGGAAGTCTATTCCTCAACACTCGAACAGCATCCACAACCTATGCAGACAGCCTGGAATCTTATATGAGAAGCAGACCAGATAGAACCTTCAAAACACAAGATTACTTTTTACACTAGGAGTTCTGGACATTTCATTTTTATTGCCTTGGAAACGTTTCCACTTCCAGGAAACCAAAGATGCCGAGCTAAAATCAAAAAATTTTGACTACAGTTTTGGGAATATGTCCGCGTCAGTTTTTTTTCCCGTATAATTGTTTTACTTTCTTCTTTCTCTGCTATTTGGTGCGCAGCAGGCGGGCAACTAGGGACAAATTTCGGGGGGGGGGGCTGAAAAAGATTTCGGGTGGTGGGGCTAATTCTTCCAGAGGCAGAGTGGCTCTAAGAAGGGGTGAAAATACAAAATAGCCTCATTAACACGTAGTGGTCTTTTAAAGACCTGTGAAGTACTCGGATGCAGCTGCAATAAGACGGTCGCCAGCCCGTGAAGCTGTCTCAGCCCAGGCTGACACGCACGACGGGTTGGGTGTTGTGCGCCTGGTGCGCAGTGTGATGGGTTGAAGATTCCTATTGCCGCTGTCAAGCGTGAGGTGACCGCCCATGCCCCTTTGCTTTTGTCAGGCTGTTTAATCTGCCTGCTGGGCTTGTGGGACTGACACTCTGCAGCCTCATCAAAAGGCGATTAATAAAACTCCCAAAACAAGTTACCTGGCCAATGCAGTCTACCAAAGGGCCGAATCAAAGAATACTTTGCAGGCTCACTACAGACTTTAGTTTGATAAAATCTTAATGTAGGAATGCATGAATGCATGAACTTAAAGGGAACAAGGGTAGGCGTGTTAGTTACGGAATTGAGTTCTGTACACGTTATTATTTACGCAACCCGTGTACGTTGAAGAGCCGTAAGTTCGAAATGGGTTACAAAGGCGTGGAAGTGACTTTTGAGTATGTTTAGAAGCGCAGCATAGGAGGTGAGAAGCCGGGGTCTGTTGCCAGCGGGCAATGCTAATTTGCTGAAAGGCGCAGGCTTTTGCCCTCCTTCACTACTCTCTCGGCCCTCATTTGTTAACCTGACCTGGTGACCCTGGGCTCATGCCGGCAGCTAACAGCTTTGTTCCTTTGTGGCACTCCCGCTTTAGCTGTGAACATCGTAAACTAAAGCACAGGTGCCGCAATTGCTTAAAATGTAAAGAAGGAGAAAAAAAATGTGTTTCTATTTTTTTACTTTTTAAGCAATCACGGCACTCGCGCTTTAGCTTACGATGTTTATAGCTAAAGCACGGGTGCCGCGATTGTAACAAAAGTGCTTGTGCTGGACTCTGCCTTGCGGGAGCGAACAACGACCAATTAGCACGCGCGCTGCTGCACGCTCCTGCAAGGTGGATGCCAGCACAAGCACGAGTGTGCTTGAAAAGGAGCAGACCGATGGCTAAAGGCCCTCTTAGAGCAACGCATGCGAGCTGCCTAGGCGAGACCTAAATAGAGCAATTTTCCTTCTGAATCACAATCTTGTGATACTATCTGTACTTTACAAAAAAAGGATTAAAATGCCATTCTTTTTACTAAAGGTAGGAGAATAGAAAACTGAACAAACTGATGAACAGATGAACTTAGCAGATTTTAACCTTTTGTCTTCTGGGGTCCCCTGTTGAATCGCTACTGAAAGTGAGGAGCTGACCTAAGCAATTTATATGCTTTGAACCTCAAATCAATGGACAAAAATATAGAATACATCAACAAATAAATAATGTATATTTCGATTTAGTTAACAAGCAAAAATATACAGAATTTGAAATGTATGTTTCAATGGGAATTTTGAAGCTATCGAATTTTTTTGTTTATTTGTAAAGATAACGAAATATTCTGCAGTCCAGCATATCACTGTGTATTTATCTTTCTTTTTTTTGCTTCTAATGTATTCTTTGTTTTTTCTGTGCATGCCAGTGCTGCGATTGGTGCCACTAATCACCCACACTAGATTCTGGTTGCTGTACTTGTGCTGCTCCCTAAAATCAAGCTAAAGATGCCAACTTCATTTTTTGCCCCCAATTTCAAATTCCTTCACGTCTACTTAGTATTTTACATTTCTTAAATTTTAGATATTGCTTTTTATGTATACCTATTTACTAATCTGCTAATATTATTTAATTTCTAAACAATGGAGGACCCCGTGAGTAGACATTGTGGACCCCCAGGGGACTGCAGCCCCCAGGTTAAAACCACCAGTTTAACTTAATAGGTAAGTTTGTTTCCTGAAGAAGAGTTATCTGACAACTTAATCTAGATGAGTGGACAATGCTCTTTTATGCTTAATAGGATTATTATAGCCTTGACATTCCAGGTGATTATTCCAATCATAACTATTAAAATAAGTCAACAATGCTAGTTCAATGGGAAAGGACCATACACAAATAGAACATCTAAACAAAAGACAGAAAGAATAGGAAGTTAAGAAAAGTAAAAATGAAAGAATAAAAATACCTTAAACAATACACAGTGAACCATAAATAGGTGAAGTCTGAAACACATACCTAGGAGGAAAACTTTGAAGTAGGGAATGTTGTTCATCATGAATAGCAGAAAACACAGACATCAACTGATCAAGACTAAGGCAACAACAACCACAATGATAAAAACACACAACACCTTAAAAAGGAATGTAACTGAAAATAAAACTTAACACTGAAAGATATTCCGCTCTTTTTACTGAAGATGAAGCGATTACTTCTTTCTCACCACCATTCATGATGTTTGTGGAGGATGAGGCAACTGATGATTATAGTATTGTGTAGAGGTCAGGAGAAAATGATTCCATGGTAAGCTTGAGGTTATTATAAAGATACAACTTCTCTTTTGTCACAGAAGGGTGCTTACTTGTGATTGGACTTGCCTTTTCTAAGTCTTCATATTAAGCATAGATGGGCCTTGGCATACAACCACAGTGATACTCTGACAAAGAATACGCTTCATGAGAAATCCTAAAGTGTGCAATCGAAGGTCAATGATCAATTAAGCAATACTTAATTTAGAAGATTTACTTCCTATAACCATTTGATACACAAAAAGAAGAGGCACCACGTTCCAAAGAGAATCCAGAGAAACTGGAAAACAGTCAATGGTATGATAGATAATTGTTCTTTTGAAAAACACAACATTGAAAGCATCTGATATTAAAAAAAGAAAAACAATGTTGTTGAATGTAATAGAGGGCTCAAGCACCTATACGATGTACTGTAAAATAGACTGAGGGCAACATTCATAAAGTTTTTATATTGCTCTTGCGCCACGAAAGGCAACGCAGGGCGATGTCAAACCTAGAATTAGATTTACCAAGTTACTCAGGCCCACCTAGTTTGGCCCTGTGTGACTTGGTAAATATCGAGTAACGCGAGGCAATGCACGTGACTGCCTTGCATTACTCTGCCCTGTGAAGGTGTTCCATGGGTGGAGTGTGGGTGTTCCCATACACCCATCCATGGATTTTGGCACATTCCCAGATTTACCAAGACTGGTAAATATGGGAATGCATCAAAAAGCTACGCTTTCCCAGGGCCAACATCACGAGGAGAAATATTTTTTATTTCTCTTTGTTGTTTCCTCTTACTAAGAGTGCTGCATTATGCAGCACATTAAGAAAGAGCACAAAGCCTCAGAGGATTGTTTCTGTGCAGGAAGGTGCACCTTCCTGCACAAAAACAATCCTGCATACAATGCAGGCACCCTTGCACCATGAAGCAAGAGTGCCTGCGTTGGTGCAAGGTAGTACAGCGAAAGGAGAGGACAGAAATGCGCCAATAATGTTAAATATGGCACATTCCTGCCGTCTTCCTTCAATGCAGTGTAGTGCAGTAAGGTGTCTTACTGCATTTTGTTGTGTGAAAGTACAATAAATCTGGCCACTAGTACTGAAGGAACCAGTGGCGGCTCCTCCACTAAGGCGGAGGAGCGTTGCCCACTGCTTTTAAGCAGTGTAAATAAAGGAAAAATAAAATGATAATAACTCAATATTATCATTTTAATTTTGCCTGCTCCAGCAGTGCGGCAGCTTGGCGGGGCAGGGTGGGTGGGCTGCTCTGAGCAGGGGAGGAGTAGTGGGCACTCTGTAAGGTCCGCATGAATGCTTGGCCAGCCCTATCGCGCTGGCCAAACATTCATGCACACTTTGCATGTTCTCCACCCAGGATGAAGAACATGCCCAGGTCCCCAGTCCACGGCCCTCAGACCAATAACAATGCTGCATTGCAGTTATGTGATTGGTTCAGGGGAGCCTGGGTGCTTCCTGTTCCGGCAGAAGGAGGGATGAGGAAGCGAGAAGCGGCAAAGAGGTAAGTGGCATTTACTTTTTATTTCCCGTTTTAGCCCCCCCCCCACCAGACCCCCCCAGCCTGCCACTCCCAATCTGTGCCTGCCACCGCTGGAAGGAACTTCATGCAAATAAATTAGGAAGGGTCAAGAGGACAAAAAATGTCCACTGCAACTGTCACTCTCTCTCTCTGGAGTATGTTGTTTGAACAAATTCTTCTCCACAGCATTGTAAAAGAAGATTTGACAAACCCTCCAAACCTTCCAATGGCTCTTACCCCTGCACATCCTCTAAACCTTTCATCGTTTTAAGGCCAACTTCTGATCAGTCCTTAGAAACAAGGCAAATTATGAAGTGCACTATATAAATGAATGTATTACATTGGGTGTGAAAGTATTGTATCATTTTTGTATATTGTATGTAAATTGTGGTGGTCAAGCATAGCATGTTTGTGAAATGTACTTCAAGGAGGTCCAAAACATTTCCAGACCAATGGGTTAACAAGGTAATTTTTAATACAGTTTTTCTTTTACAGCGGGGGGGGAGGGGGGGCAAGCAGGGCCTTTACAGTAAAACAAAGTAGAATTACAAATAAGCAGTTGCAAAGGCAATAGGTTGTAAGTGTGCAACCCACTGCCTCTTCCAATGCTTTTTCCCATCTAACTATCTTGGGAAGTAACTTATTAAAACATTACCAAATGCATTAAAGGATGGCCGCCACAGATACATGCACATCCACAGTGGCCATCTTTGAGTGCATTGTTTTATTTTAACAACTCCTGTTCTGTGATGGCCCCATGCATACATATGCTTCTGCGGTGGGCATCTTTTAGTCGAAAGTATTAAAAAAATAAAAGAGGCCTTCTGTGCATGAGTATGTATGCACACTTATCAGAGGACATCTTGGAATGGTTAAAAATATTTAAGCTGGCTACCTTCAAAGAGCAGAGTGCAGAGAGAAAACTGAGCAAAGGGCTGAATGGCAAGAGAAGGCTGCATGGGAAAGGGGGCTTAAAGAGAGGGTTTGCTGGAGGAGAGAAAGCAGGTGTAGAAAAAATGAGAAACAATCGTCTCTCCAACACACTTCAAAGAAAGGACTGTTGTTTCCCGAGTGTGAAAAGCAAGACGTCAGAAGCAGTTAGGTAAGATCAACAACTAAGACATGCAATCAGCAGCGTGGAGGGAGTTCCGTGGGGTGGAAAGGCAGGGGAGGGGCAGGGTGCGGGGTACTAAACACCGGAACATGGATAATTGGAGGTAAGTAAACAATTAAATAAATAAAACAAACTTCGTAGAGCGCCCTGCATCACAAAATGCGGTGCAGCGCGCGCTACAAAATTTGTTTTATTTATTTATTTTTTTACTTACCTCCAATTATCCATGTTCCGTGGTTTAGTACCCCCACCCTGCCCCTCCCCCACCCCGCCTTTCCGCCCCAAGGAACTCCCTCCACGGACCGCTGCTGCATGCAATAATGAGCAAATGGTTGACTCAAAGCCCATTCTAAGTATATGTAATATATTTTAAACAATAAGGAGCAGATTTACAATAAACTAACGCAGCGCGGTGCAGCAAGTCATTTTGCTATGCTGCGTTCGTTTGGAATCACAGCGATGCAACATATTTACAACAATATGTTGCATCTTTTGTGCTTCCCCCTGCGCTGGCGCACATATGCTGCCAGGCACCGACGCAGGCACCCTTACTCCATGGTGCAAGAATGCCTGCGTCCTGGGGAGATTGATTATGTGCAGGAAGGGTTCCCTTCCTGCACATAAACAATCAGAAATGGCATTTTACAACTTTCATGTGTGCTGCATTAGCACACATGGAACTTGTAAAATGTATTTAGTTAAAAGATTGTTTATGTGAAGGAAGAGACACCTTCCTGCACATAAACAATTTGTCCGCATGATATTTTGGACTCTATATTTTGTGCAAACACCTCTAGAGCATGACCCTAACACTTAGGGAGACTCACTGTGACAACCAAAAAGTGATGCTTGGAAATACTTGAGCCACGACTTCTTTACCAATAGTAATTCCTTAGGTTCTTCAGCTTGTCTGGGCTACTAGGGAAGCTGTCCTACCACATGCAGATTAGTCATAACCTCATCTGTAAGAGGCAACACAACCTGAACTACTAGGCCACACCTGCCCTGCATGGATGTACAAACAACCCAGGATTTCATTCATATAGGCTTCAATAACGAGGTGCGGGACAAGTCCTTAAGTGCCGCCGTCTATGGACCGACGTCAGAGTATACACCTTCCCCTTATGAAACTCAATGAGTCAGCTGAAACTGGAGGGTTTAAAAAGCAATGTAAACAACACAACCCCAAAAGATATCTTTCGACAAATTCATAGTTGCAGCACAAACATCTTTGGAGTGTCTAAGCTGTATTAATTTCAGATGAGCAAAAGGCTGGCTGAAAAACCACATATATTTTTGGAAATATCCTAAAATGGATTGAATAGTTGAGGACCTTCTGAATTAGTTGTTAACCCTACCCTTATGTGATGTTGAAGACCTTTAAGCAAAGTTTGTAGGAGAATTGTATTAATTAATTTTTGGCTGCGTATGCCAATGTTGCTTGAGGTGTTTTTTATGTAATTCTCTAAAAGAAAAAGTACCCCCAAGAAATATAATTTCAGGTTCGGGAAAGGGGTAACAACAACAGTAAATAGAAACACTTCCCGCTTAACATATCTACATTTATCAGTGGAATTAATCCAATGTCGAGATACCTAGAATTTTTTGGGACATTTTTATTTCATTTTGTATGATTTGTTTTATAGCAGTGTTTTTCATTCTCATATATTTCCTTTTTACATACAGTTTTTATTTCTATAAATACAGTGCTTAAAATTCAGGCGTTAGTTTCACATACAACACTGCAAAGAATATAAGATCAAAACGACATAGTACTTCACGATACGATTTTATAATCACTCCTCTCGCCGATCACTACTACTCACTCATACACCACTCCCATTACGCTCCCAGACACTGCATATATACAAGTTCTTTGCACTCCCAGAACATAAATCTTTAACAGGCCACCATGGAGACCATTCTTTTTTAGACTTCCATTGATGCGTCTTGAACTGGGTATTTCCAAAAGGTTGGTCAATGCATTTTTCGGTAGAGTACGATTCTTTGAACTACCTTAATCAGTACCTATTGTTCTTTAATTTCTTAATTTGTAGTTCAATCCAACAGTGGGGGATCTAGTCATACATGTCTTATATCTTATAGAATGCGGCCACATTCCTATATTTCCAATTCATTTATTATGTAGAGCTTCACAGTTGGGACACGCAATAAATCCTGCATATGGCCCATCTTCCAAATCATATATAACTTTTATCCATGCAGTTAGCTGAAACACAGGCTGCAGATGCACCTTTCTTGGAGCTTATCAAATGATAACCTTAAAGATGCCTGATTTCCACGTCTTAGCGCTGCATCCTACAAATCTGCAAGCAGCGACAGACATCATCAAAGTCGGAGAGATATGCAATGGTTTCTAGTTCATCAGCTATTGTGGCCTTACGAAATCAAAAAAAGATTTAAAGTTGTACTTTCTAATCTTTTGTCCAAAATGCATGGCATGGTCTTTTGGATTAATCACACACACTAGCCCTAGTTGTTAACTAGGGATGGGAACTAGAGGCACAGGGCCTCGGGACCAGCCAGCCTCCAATACGACATGTAAACACAAATGGGGCTGTCCCTAGTTGGGATTCCTACAGGATTGCTAGAGATGCGTATTCAGTGGGGGTATCTCATAAAAAGTGAAGGACTGGCCTCACACACCACCTGGTGTCATGCTTCATCATAGGCCATCTTCGCCCTCTAAAAACTTTGTTTGATAGAGGGCGGGCATACACCTGGAGACAGGGATGCACTTCTAAACTAAGTGGTGGCCCGTGAGTTTGTGAAAAGTGATCTAAAAACCATTACAGTTGTCGATAAACTATTTTAATTACAGGAACAACTGCATTGTATAAAAAGAAATGGGCGGTGATTTGGGAACCGCCCATGCAGTTGTTCCTCTAATTACAATAGTTTATCGACAACTGTAATGGTTTTTAGATCACTTTTCACAAACTCACAGGCCACCACTTAGTTTAGAAATGCATCCCTGTCTCCAGGTGTATGCCCACCCGCTATCAAACGAAGTTTTTAGAGGGCGAGGACGGCCTCTGATGAAGCAGGACACCAGGTGGTGTGTGAGGCCAGTCCTTCACTTTTTGTGAGACTGGATACGCATCTCCAGAAATCCTGTAGGAATCCCAACTAGGGACAGCCCCATTTGTGTTTACATGGGCTTTTGGATTCCCAGTAATCTCTTTAGCAGGTGCCTCACAAGCTCAAATAAACGTAGGGTACATAGTTCAGCTTGATGAGGAAATAGGCCTTGAAAGAATTAACAAGGTTCTGATTCGAGGAAAGCAGTATTTAGTATGAGACAGTGGTTTCTGGTGGACACTACAGCACTTATTGCAGGGGGCTGGGGCACAGTTGTCCCTCGGGCCCGACTCTCAAACTTTACAAGTAAACAGAAATGGTAAATATGTTTTTTATGGTAGATTTACAAACTGCAGCCTGTCGAGCACAAGGTGAAGGATTAACCGTTCAGCTTTCATAGGAAACTTCATCTACTGTGACTGAAATAGTATTGCATTTGATTGTAATAAGTGCCCTAAAGTCAACCACAAATAAACACTTCAGTCACAATATATGGCATGATTATTTTGAATTAACAGCCCACAACAGTGGTGGAAGTGGGTAGCAGGTCACCTCAGAGATGCAATGGTAAATAGGTTCCATATAGAGTGTCAGGCTGCCTTTTGGCTGCTTCACTTGATCCCTGCACACCTATGCTGATAGGCTCAACTAGGTTTGAAAGATGATGCTATATTACTGTGTAGCCCTACTACTAGTAGGCATTTTGACACAGAATGATTTTGAGCTTTAGCCTAAAGAGGAGTGGATCCTGTTCCAGTCTCATCTATAGTGATAAGGAATGCCTCAGAGTATCTGTCCCTGGCTCCAGTCAAACAGCAACTTTCCTAGTGCTCAAGCAGATCTTGTATGATATGATTCAGCAGTGGGAAAGATTGTGTCCCCTCCTAAGTACTAATGTATTACAGACCTTTGCATGAGTATATCCTATAAAAAATACAATTGTCTTCATGATGTGTTTTTTTTTTTTTTAAATTCATGGTCAGGTTGTATTTACATTTCTGGGTGTTTTGCCCTTCAATTCACAATCTGCTGGAATTCTTTGTACAATGTTAAGTATTTATTCCTGGAAACCCAAGTCTTGGAGTATTGCAGTATTATCCGGTCTTCTCATGGAAAACATCAACATTCACCAGTATATAATGATACACAACTTTACGTGAAAGTCTCCTTTACTCCAGACATTCAGTGCCACAAACACTGCCTGCACCTAACCCAGGCCTAGATATCAAGCGCTGCCTAAAGCGCAACCCAACAAAGACAGAATTCCTGTTATTTGTCAAGAACAACAAGGAAGAGGTAGCACAAACCTGGCTTGATGGCTACAAACCCAAATTTCCACCGAATGCCAAGTCACTTGGTTTCCTCCTGGACAGCAACCTCACCCTCAAGGAACATATTGCAAAAAACACAAAGATGGCCTGGTACCAGCTCTCTTACCTAGGGAAGCTGAAACGGATTCTTCCAGAAAGTGACTTCAGAATTGCTCTCATACTCTTTCATCCGGATGTTGATAAGCCCTGCTCCATGCCTTCCCAGACAAATACATCATATATGCTGCACCCTGTGTCAACCAGGGCCTGGTAAAATATGCTGACATCATCCCCATCCTGTTGGAACGCCATTGGCTCTGCTTGCAGCCTGTGCCATCTTCAAAACCAGATGCATCATTTACAAAGCCATCACAATCAACAACCTCACACATCTTGCAGACAAGCTCACACTTTCAGGTGGCTCTTAGCACATGTGCAGCCAGGAAACTATCCTACTGGAGATTATAAGAAGTATAAAAAAAAGAAAAGAAAAAAACAAAATAGTAAGCATTTTCCATTTATGCACCCAAGATCTAGGACAACATTCCTGTTACCATAAGGACAGCCCCAGCAAAACTACAATTTAGAAAATAGTTGAAGACCACCTCTTTAATGCAGACTATACAACAATACACTTCTGCTTCCTCCATCATTTCTCAACTGTATGCTTTTCTTTGACCCTGTACAGCACGCCACTGGCTTATGGCTAGGTGTGCATTATACAAGTACCAGATACATCCATACATATTTGATAAGCCCTTTGGATGAAATGAGAACCCTTTGTTTTACTGGAAGCCAGTCAAGACACAGCTCTTTCTCAGAGCTATGTTTTGAACGCTCTCTAGCCTCCACATTAAGGGGCATATTGAGTAACATTTAACATAAAGCAGCGCAGCAAATGAAGTTGCTGCGCTGCATTGCATGAACAAGAGAGAGCAGAACTGCAACAGGTTTTCAAAGATAAGGCACAGTTCTGGTCTCTCCTGGCGTGCTTGTGGCTGCCTGGTGCCAATGCAGGCACCCTTGCATGTTGCCAGGGTGCCTGGGTTGTGATCAGGATAATTTTTGTGCAGAAAGGGATATGGCAAGGATTTCACATGACCTGGAACAAATGGCAGAAACTTGTGGAACACCTACAAAGCTCCCCCAAGCCCATCAAATGGAGACAATTGTCCAATGAGGTTCTGGCTGAATAAAGGGAATGTCCTGGGAAGGAGATTAGCAGATCATAGGATGAGAAGACAGTACTTAGCAGTATTTGATTTAAAACTGTTCAGCATCCTTGAGTAAGTTTAGGTGCATGCAGTGCTGGTTTTTGGAGCTTGGTAATGTTAGATATCATGTCCTAAAGTATGTAGACAAGTGCAGTGATAGGGAGCCAGGGCAAGAGTTTAAATGTTTCAGGTAATTGGTTGAGTTTCTGTCAACCCGCAGAGACAGGCTGTAAAGTGGAGCAATGCCTTCTAGGGTGCAGAGAAACAGTCAGTAACGGATGGAGTTACCAAAGTACAAGTGAAGGGAGGCCTTCTTGATGAAGGAGTCCTACCCTACAAAGTGCAACTTGCGCTGTTGAACTTTGTGAGCTTCCGCGGTGCTGTGGAAATCCTTCACAGGGGCAGTGAGTGCCCACCAGCATGAAACAGGAGTGGGATCCAAGATGTATATAAGCTGGGAGTGGACCAGGTCCACCATTTTCCATCGGCATGTCCATGATGTTTGGTTTTGCTTTGTGGCAACATCCTTCCATCCCAGGGACCCCGGACAATTGTAAGGGTCATGACGGTCATTTTATGTCTGTTTTTTTTGTATTTTTAGGCATCCTGAGTCACTTTAATGTCTTTTAATATGCTGACATTTGCACTTTCTCTTTTTGATTTTTTCATTTTAGACTGCTCTGCACCCCCCGTGTAAATCAGATCTTAGGCTCCGACTGATCTAATTAAAAGTATTTTGAAATAAGGTTTGAAGGACTCTTTTGCTAGTTTGTTTTTAGTATATTGTACATAAATATACAGTGCACTTTATGGTAAATTACATTATGCAGGAGACCTCTTCTGTAACTACACTAGAAATAAGGAGTTGAAAATAACGTCATGTTTGCCAATGCTTCTTCGACGGGAAAGAACTTGTAAATGAAACCAAAAGGGGTGTGAGGCGGCCACACTGCAGCCAGCATTCAGCCTTGCTTACACCATAGAATAAGTCGCCTTGCTTTGTGGAAACATCACCGTGAGATCAGCCTTCTGAATTTAAGACAATTGTTCTAGTTCCGTTTTAGTGAAATGCTTTTGCTTTGTTTTTCCGTAGGTACTACACCTGTGGCGCCTACATCGCTCCCTACTGCAGAACCCTCCGCCGCAGTCCACTTTCTGGGGCTCAGCGTTTCTACTTCAGACGCCGCCATTGCACTAAACGTGCTGTTTTCTCTGTCCATCATTGCTGTAGTAGTTGTGGCTACGCTTTCATATTTTTACAGCAAGGCTTCTAAAAAGAATAAATAAAGACATGCTGCAGTGATTTCCAGTGCTTAATTTGTGCTGGTAGTTGCACAAAAACAGCAGCTTATTACCTCAATTTACATTTACCATGACTAATATCTACCTCCCAAGCCATTCTTATAGTTTTGGGGGGGGGGGGGGGGATAGAATAGTCTGAATTGTCACATTTTTAAGAGTGTGATGGTTAGTAGCAGTATTTGTACTGTCATTGACAGCTTGCAGGGCAATGGGTGGTGCAAGCTGCATTGGCCTCCGACTAGAGCCCCGGCACTTATCCTTTTACAAATTAAGCACTGGTGATTTCAGAAAATTAGTGTCGCTGTACTTCAATTAAACGGAAAACAGAAAACCTGTCAAATCTCGTTCATGTAACACGTTTTATCCATTAACATTTTTAATTCGCCTTATTTGACAAAAAAGTTTTTTGTATTTGAGCAAAACAGCACTTACTGTTTCAAATTAAAAGAGAAGCTTCTCCTAGATTTACACTAAGAAATGTGTAAATGTCTCCCTTGAAGGCAGTTTGGAGGTGTGTGGATACTGGTCTAGACAACTAGAGGTATTAAAATGTTAGATTTAAACAGAACCAACACCACGCTCAAGTTCTTTCTCAAAGTTTAGCAAAATAATAAATGTGTGTACCTGCTGCATATTGAAGCTTAAGTTGGTTCACTTCCCTCCTTTGAGGACCATATTCATTTTCCAACAGAATAATCAGTCCATTGAAATAGCCAACAAGGACACGGGAAGGAGAGATCAACTCACTGAGTACCTGCTTTCGCCATATGGAACCTCTAGTCCTGAGAACTTCGCTTTAATAAGGCACTAAAATATGTCTGTTTACCAGTCGAGTCCCTTTCTAAGTTGTGATGAGGACAATTTCCATTTTCCTACCTATCTACTGCAAGAAACCTTTTTAGGCGAACATATATGCGTTGTAAGTGATCATATATGAAAATCACAAAACATAAACAAATTGGTATTTTCTATATATAATTGCAGTTCTTAGGTAATGTTTCATTCGTACAGCGAATTATCTTTAAAAGTTTAAAAAAAAAGTTTCACTTGATTTGCTGTGTGCCTACCAATGTATCTCTAAAAAACAGAAGGTCTTATTTCGAAGTTACTGAGGTAATAGTTTTAGTTGGAGTATTACTCATTAAAAAGTAATTATGATCATAAGGAAGCATGCCTAATAAAGTGATTAATATTATTGACATATCCATACAATATTGACGGATTATTTGATATATTGTTTGCTTAGAATATGTTTATATATGGATCAGTTGTTGTAATACACCAACATCCTTCTAAAAATTATAAAAGGAAAATGATTTCCCCTCCTTTAGGGGGCAATTTTTTTAACAGATATTTATTTATAGGCGCCAGACGTATGTTCATATTTACACGTGTTGGAACCCTCAAATTTGTAGCTTATTGGTCAGTGACAGTGTCATCCAGAAGTCCTTTCCAAAGACATTGCAATTTACTCCATCCCCAGCAACTCCTATATGTGATGCAAAAGGTTATGAAGCTGCAGACTTTATCCTTCCACCACAGAACTGTAATTGCTCGACTTGTGGCACAGAAAGACACTAATATATGTACACCTTCATGGATTGTAAGAGAAAGGTCCGTGGACTCAGTAGACCCATAAAAGTATAAATAGGATGTGATTCTGGGGATAGAACTCTGAAAGATGGAATCTGTAGTGTTCAAAACCTCAGTAGAGTATCTCTGTAGCTGAGGGAAGCGGCATGGTAAATGCTGTCCCCTCTTGTTACCCTCCAGCAATCTCTCAGTCATCTTCTGTCGCTCGCATACAATGTGGCTCTCGTGTAGCACCAGTAGAGCTAGTTCAGCCATTGCCTCCCATCCCTCTGTGCTCCTAACTGAGTTACATACCCAGATGTAGATGTTGCAACATGTATCCTCTTAAGGGAGCTGAATGTTTTGATGTCTTTCCCTTCAGTCAGATCCCCCAATCTAATACAACCATGGGCAGTCCATTCCTTATGGGAGCACTCTTAAAGTCGGCATGAAACAAGGTGCCTCTGAGGGCGAGACTGTCACAGTGAATACATGCCCCAGCTCGGTGGTTTCTCTCTTGCCAAGGAACCTTCCAGAGAGATTTCTCAATAATACTTTGGTCTGTGGAACACTATTGTGTCTTTGTCTCCGACCTTTTCCATTCAACCAGAAATCAGAGCTGCAACATTTGGTGATAATTGGCAATGGTGGCGATTCGTAATCCATAGGAGCTAATAACCTTGCCATTTTTTAGGTCTCGCCTGACCCAGCGCATGCGCTGGTCTGGCGAGACTTATTGAGAGGGCTCCAAAAAGTGTTACCAGGCCAGCCTAGAGCTACAGTGCATGTGCGCGGGCGCGCGCGCCGCGCTTTACCGAGATTACTTTCACTTTCACGGCCGCACGGCCGCTTTGATGTTTGATCGTGATCGCGATCACTTTCACTTTTGCATAGCCAATAGGTCTCGCTTTTGGGACCTTATAAGTATTTAGTTATGCAACTGTTGCATGGCTAAACACTTATAAGGTCCCAAAGGCGAGACCTATTGGCTATGCCAATGCTTGTGTTTTTCTGCCAGCCGTATAAAATTTTGTCTCACTGCTGAAATAGTAGAGTGGGCATTGCCAATGGTGAAGATTGAAAGATAAACAGTACCTTGGGCACTAATCCTATTTTTAGGTGTCGCCTAGGCATGCTGTATTCAGGTGTGGACTTTAAGCTCTCCCGATTTTCCGCCCATCTTTTAAATTGGCTCCTGTTACTGTCCTTTGTAAATGGTGGCTTTTGATTCGTCAGTATGCTTAGTAGTCCCTCCTGAGTGCCTTCTCTTCTCCTGTTGTTACCTCCCATGAGGACTGCTCCTGTTACACGTGGTGTTACTCTAGGCAGTAGATTTACTAAGATTTTGTGCCGTGTTTGCATCACAAAATGAGGCAAGTTGGCGCAAAATCTTTTTTTTCCAATTTACTTTCCAGCACTGAACTTGTTTAGCACTGGAAATAACAGAAAAGCAATGCTAAGCAGCGCATAGTGCTGTTTTGCATTACTGTGCGCCATGGGGGCGTACCAAGAGTGGTGCATGGGCGTTCCCATGCAACCACCCAAGGTTTCTCACGCTAAACCCAGTTTACTAAATAAAGTAGATTGGGTTCAGAGTGAGCAAACTGCACCCTTTTCAAGTAGGCACAAGGTAGGAGAAATGCTTTCATTCCTCCATCCTTTTCCGACTTTACATGTGTGCTGCACTTAACAGCACATACAAAGTGAGAAAGTGGTTAAAGTGAGTCTGCGCATAGTATTTTGTACTGGAAGGATTCCTTCCAGTACAAAACTTATGCTAGACTCCCAAAACACCCTTACACCATGGCGCAAAGGTGTCTCCGGGGCGCACGGCAGCCGATTTCAGCACCAGCGCTAGTGAGAGAGGAGAAGAGTGCCTTATTTTTGTAAATAGGGCTTTCTCCTCCTCTCTCCTTTTCACGTAGTGCAGAGCAGAATTTGTGGCTGCTGCAGTGCACTACGTGAAAAAATAGTAAATCTGCCCCTTCATGTTTTAATTACAGCCTGTGAGCACTATTTTCTTAAATCACTTACACTTTTTTTTGTTTAACTAGCACTGCACACTTCAGCTGCAATAATGGCAACCACGCCTTTCTTTACCTATTTGCAGCTCGCTGAACTCTATTTTGCCACTGCACACATTATATATATATTTTTTTTTAAAGCAGCAGGCCGCACTTCTTCTTAGACAATGACGCGCGGGTGCAGCAATTGCTTCAAAAATGTGAAAAAATGTGGCCACACTTTTTGTTCTATTTCTTTACTTTTGTTACAATTGTGACACGCCCTGCTTTAACTTTAAACATCTTAAGCGCGGGTGACAACTAAATACATACTTTTTTTTAACACGGCCACACAGCTTCTTTTTTTCTATTTCTTTACTCTTGTTACAATCACGATACATCCAGCTTTAGCTTTATACATCTTAAGGTAAAATGCAGGTGCTGCGATTGCTTCAAAAGTAAATAAATAGACAAACAAGCATTTGTAATGCAATAGGCCTCACATTACTGAAAATGTGAGCTATTGGCGTTGCATTATTAGCAACGTCAACAGCTCAAACATTCAGTAATGCGAGACCTATTTCATGGCAAATGCTTGTTTGAACAACAGTTCCTCCCAACCATCACCAGCCTTTTTTGTGCCAGGTTTGTAATTCCCTTTTCATTTCCCAGAGCAGTGAGCTATGGAACCGCTTTAAAAGTCCCCAAATTGTATTTACATGTCCACTTTCATTTAGATAGTCAGACAATGCTCCCATTTACTGAACGTGAATTTTACAAGAGGCATTAGAAATATGCAGGCACCATGTAACGTATACATCAGCCACAGTCATGTGTGCATAACCTTTAAGTCATCATTCCAGATTGGGTCCAAAACGAGAATGGATCTTATGGATTTACTAGGTGAATCTCTGAAATCATAAGGGAAGAAGTACATGTCCTCATTTGGAACCGGAAGTTGAAATCATTGCAACACCCTTTCTGTTAAAGAATGGAAGTTCGCATTATCACCCAATGGCAAATCAACAGGCAGAGAAGTGGACGAATGAGAAACTAGTGCCACACAGTTATCCCGTTCAGCAACTATTGGATGCAGGATATCATTATTTTATGTCTCTGTTCTCACGCATGTTGTAGCCTTCATGCAAGGGAAGAGTGGCTGGCCTGGGCACCATAGGTTGACAAGGTTGGGGCTCTTCAAAAGGTTGTTGTGCTAGCAATTGTGGTTGTGATACATGTTGTTGTCTTGGCAAAGGTTGTGGCGGCAACTGAGGTTGCAGTGGTAGCTGTACCATAGATGGACCATTCGGCGGGTCTGAGAACCTTGCATGATAATCCATCCTCATTTGCTGAAGGTCTTTGACCAAAGATTCAGGAACCACTACCACGGTTGTCTTGTGATACTTCCTTTATTGTATGCAAACTAAAGGCAATTGCTGAGAAAGTCATAATGCCATCTTCCTTCATCAAAAAAGGTCCTTCTTTGGGTGGTAGGAAGTGTGATAGTCTCTCCTGTCATTCTTTTCATCTGTATCTGCCAATAGGAGAAGAGCCTTCTGTTCATCAATGTTCTGGTATTTTACTTTTAAATGTGATAAGCTGAATGTGGTACCTTTGGGACCATCATTCTCTGATTCTTCTGAGGGTAGAAGCTAGGGCAGAGGCTGCAGCATCACTTAGTGACGTGTGTACCGGCAGTAGCATTGGTAGAATGTCCCAGTCTAAAATAAAGGAAACTGCAGGTAAATTGGAAGTTTGCTTTGTTGATGGTGTTTTCACCGTCAATGGTTTCATCCTCATGTTTTCTTCGAAGGTGCTCTGAATGAGGGTGTCCTTGTTGGTAGTGTTTTTATCACCAATGGCGTTGTCAGGAATAAAAGATAAGATGGTAAAAAGAATAATTTAAGCTTCCCTGATGATGAAGTGATATTGTAGGGCTCGGAGTTGCTAGTTCAGATGTTTAAGGCATTGAATGTTGCCTGGACTTCTTGAGCACGACTAGAAGGTCAGTAGATGGACTGCTGCATTTAGCAGTCTTTCTTCAATTTGCTTAGGTGGTTCCTTAAATGTTAACAGTGCCTCATCACCAGAAACAGTTTTGGATGCAATAGCATGCTCTCACTTTTGAGCTTTTTTGGCACTTGTTGAGCATTACCCAACTCATACCCTGAGGACTGGGCATCTGTTGCTTTGGTCTTTGCCTTTATAGGTTAGGAATAGGCGCTAAATGCATCTTTATGAGGATCCTCCATATGGAGGCTTAATTTCCCACAGGAACCACATGGGGTGTGTGTATATATATTACTTACTGGCGGTCGCTCCCACCCTGCCATATCAAACACCGCTTTGCTTCATGGAAGAGAGAGCAGGAAACCTCTCGCTTCCATGAAGCAAAGCAGATTGCCTTTGGACAAAGGGAGCTGCATGTCAGCAGCTCCCCTTGTCCAAAAGCAATGCTGGCTCCCGCAAGAGGCGGGGAGCCGGCTGGGCCCGCGGGGGCATTGGGGCTCCCCCTGTGGTCCCAAACGTGAGGCCAGGCCCCGATGGATGGGGTCCCCGTGGCCCCCCTCCCTTTATTAAAAAAAAAAAAAAAATGACTGGCTGGGCCCCCGCCACTTTAAAAACAAAAAAAATAAAGGTCTAGCCCCGGGCCCGTAATTGGCCTCAGGAGGGGGGCGCACGGCGCCCTTCCTTTTCATAAAAAATGAAAAGAAAAAATATCTCAGGCCCCGGGGTTGGGGTTCCAGGGGCCCAAAAAGGTTAAGGGAAGGGGGGCCACAAAGCCACTCCAACGAAAAAACAACAAACATAAAGAAACCAGCAACTCGCCGAAGGCCCCGCCCCCTCCCTGCACCACTCTGCAAAGGTGCCTCCTGGCACGTTCTGGGTTGTGGGATTAAGTCCCCATCCATCCTAAGGGTCCTTAGGGGCCAACTAGCCCACCAGGTACCGTCAGTAAGCCCCACACAGTGGGATTGCTGAGAGGTGGTCCGAGGCCACGCGTCTCTTTTTGCACCACTCTGCAAACATGCCTCTTGGAGCACTGCTGGTGGGGCGATGAGGTCTCCTTGAGTCCTGAGGACTTCAAGACTAAAGTGGGCTTCATCCCCCAAGCAGTGCGCCAGGAGCTGAGTTTGCAAAGTGGTGTAAAAAAGGGGCGTGGCCTCTGACCACTCTCTGCAATCCAGCTGTGTGGGGCTTGCTGGATGTAACAGGAGGGCTAGTTGGCCCCCAGGGACCCTCAGGAGGCAAGGAGACTTCCTACCCCAACAGAGAACGCACCAGGAGGCGCGTTTGCAGAGTGGTGCAGAAAGGGGGCTTGGCCTGTATCCACCTCTCAGCAATCCCACTATCTGGGGCTTACTGGAGGTATCAGGTAGGCTAGTTGGCCCCTAAGGACCCCCAGCAGCGAAGGGGACTTCATTCCCCATCCAAGAGTGCGCAGGGGAGCGCGTTTGCAGACTGATGGGCAAAGGAGGCGTAGCCTGCTTTGAGAACTTACCAATGCTGCTGTGTGGGACTTACGAGGTAATAGGAGGGGTAGTTGCCCCCCAACATTGTCCTTGGGGGCCAACTACCCCTCCTGTTACCTCCAGTAAGTCCCACACAGTAGTATTGGTAAGACGTCTTCAGAGGCCACAACGCCCTTTCTCCACCGCTCTGCAAACTCACCTCCTGGCGCACTACAGGTTGGGGGATGAAGTCCACTTTGCTCCTGAGGGACTTTGGGGACCAAGAAGCCCTCCTGGTACCGCCTGTAAATCCTACGCAGCAGAATTCCCGAGTGCTGGCCAGAGGCCCAGCCCCCTTTCTGCTTCACTCAGCTACCATGACTACTACGTTATAGTTAGAAATTGGCATTTAAAAAACCTTAGAAATTCCTTGAAAACCATAGGTTTCAGGGGCATTATAGTTAGTAATTAGCATTAAAAACACCTTTGAAATTTACTGAAAAAAACATAGGTTTCAGGGACATTCTAGTTAGTTGGACATTTCACTCGTACAAAACCAGAGAAAAACAGCCATTATAGTTAGTTGAGCTAACTATAACTCGTGCCCCCGCAATGCATTGCTGATGACATCACATATTACATTACTCATGACATGGTCAGTGACATCACTGATGACATCACTGATGAATTTGACATGGAATAGCCACACACCTGAGCCAGCTGACTGGGTTGAGAAGGCTGCCTCAAAGGGAAAAGAAGAAAAGATGATAAAGAAAAAGACATCTGAAGAAATTTGAACAGAGATCACAGGGACTTCACAAATGAAATGCAGAATAAATAGTATGGTGCCCTCCGGGAAAAGTAGTGTTGACTGTGCTTTTTCCTCATTGGCTGATGTTTGAGTCTTTTTCAAAGAGGTAAACGAGCTGCTAAGGTGACAATATTTATGGCCTATTAGGCTATGTTTAACATTGGCACTGCTATTTTAAGTTACGGTGTACCTCTTAGCTTCACAGGGAATGATTCATGCTTGTGAATCTGAGAACGTTGTACTGCTGGAGATAAAAGCTCTCTGATCTGTTGCATTTTATCTTTTGGTGCAAATTTCTCTTATTTATTTAAAGTTTTGTATAGTGCGAACATGACCCAAGTGGGTATCGGAGCGCTTTACATACGGTTGAGGAAGACATAGAAAAACAGCTAGGGGAGAAAGATTGAGAAAGTGGGAAAATATACAAGAGCAAGATGACCTTAAGGTGGGCATAGGAAGCAGGCTGCGTAAGACTGACAAGTAGGACAATATATAAGAAGAGCAAACAAGATAAAATGGCAGGCGACAATGGGTCACAACAAATGATATGTATTCCGTAACAAGACAATATGGCCACGACAATGGGTCGCAACATATGCAATGAATTCAGTAAGCTAGAGGCAAGAGGAGAAAGGCATCCTCTCTCACCTGTAAACCCAATAGGTACAAAGCTTCTGGCTCCTGGTATAGTTCTGAATGCAGGATTAGAAAGAAAAACCTTATAACCGCTGTTAAATAGCAAGTACAAATTGCTAGATCAGATTATAGAAAGGCTGTGGCTAAAGCTAAGTGTGCCTGGGAGGAAACTCACTGGTCGGCCTTGAAAGCTGCTAGCTTAGCTAGAGACGGGACTGCATTTTGGAATCTCTGTAGAAATTCAAAAGGTTCCGACCCCGATATAATTTTAAATCACATTACAAACCAGGAATGGTTTGTCCATTTCTCAAAACTCTATTCTGGTGAGGATATTCAAAGCTCTCGGGCCTTTTCTTACACCGCTTTGGCCGATCTTACTTCTGAGAGATATGACCCTTTTTTGGAGGAGGAGGTCACGATTGCTATTAACAAAATAGTCCCAGCCAAGGCCCCTGGCCCGATGGCCTTCCTGGTGATCTGTTCCGATCAGACCCCAAACACTGGGCAGGATATTTTACCATCCTGCTCAATGCATTTAAGGGATCGCCTATTCCTGAGTCATGGAAAGGCGCTGAGGTGATCCCAATATTCAAAAAGGGTTCTAGGGAGGACCCTGCCAACTACCGACCAATAAGTCTTATTGACGTTAGCCAGAAGGTGGTTGGCAGGGTCCTGCTGAAGCGTATCCTATTGTGGGCCAATGAGAATAACATCTTGTCCCACTATCAGGCAGGATTCAGACCAAACACGAGCACGATCGACCAGGTCTTTAGGCTGCTTCTACTATACTGGAAGGTGGTCCTGATCGGCAGGGGCAGTCTTCATTTGGCTTTTATAGATCTGAAGACTGCCTTTGACCTGGTCCCTCGTGATCGCCTTTGGTTGGTCTTGAAGGACATGGGTGCACCTCCCCCTGTCCTCGACCTTTTGGTCCGTCTCCACGAGGGCAACTATGCACAGGTGAGGTGGGGAACCCAGGCCCAGAAAACAGCAAAGATCCCAGTTAACAGAGGAGTTCGCCAGGGATGTGTATTGGCACCCACCCTCTTCTCCTTATTTGTGAATGGGGTGGTGAAGTATTTGCAAGATATTCCAGCTGATGCCCCTGCCCTGGCGGGCGAAAGAGTCCCCACCCTCCTTTTTGCAGACGACACCCTATTAATATCCAAAACACCAGTAGGGTTACAAAAGCTCCTGGATAGATTCCACTTGTTCTG
Organism: Triturus cristatus; assembly: GCF_964204655.1. Classification (NCBI taxonomy): domain Eukaryota; kingdom Metazoa; phylum Chordata; class Amphibia; order Caudata; family Salamandridae; genus Triturus; species Triturus cristatus. The sequence continues at coordinate 205,972,684 of NC_140584.1, read as the reverse complement.
CAAACTGAGAGGATTGACCATTAACACCCTAAAGACCAAGCTTCTCTCTTTTAAATCGCGTAGATCACCTAACGTTGCCATCACGTTCGATTGAGCCCCTTTGGAGCACGTAAAATTATTTGATTATCTCGGTATCAGAATTTCCGACAGTTTAAGCTGGAGACCCCATATTGATAAGATGCTGCTAAACCATAAACGGGCCACGGGGGCTATTGAAAAAGAACATCGCTCCTCGCAGAGCAAGCCAATCGCTCCCGCGCTAGTGATCTACCAGGCCAAAGCAGTTGGTTCGGCACTGTATGGAGCCAAACTTTGGGGCTATGATAATCTCGATGAAATTTCCAGGTCCGATAATAAATGTTTGAGAGAACTGGTTTCACTTCCAAGGGGTACTCCACTAAAACCCCTATTAAGCGACCTGGGTAGGTGCTCGATTAAGGACATGGCAAGGCTACGCCCTCTGCTATTTTGGGCTCACCTTTGGCGCACTTCGGAGCTAGCAAAATATGCCGAGGGCCTAAGAGAAGTAATGAACTCTCTGGGCTCACATAGAGTAAGTTGGCTCTGCAACATCAAGAAGTCTCTTAATCTGCTAGGTTTTAGAGAAGCTTGGGAGCACGGGGCACCCCTGAGTAAGGTAGACCTTAAAAGAGCCTATTGGGCATGGATCGACCGTCAGGAGCTTAGTAACACCAACATGGGTAGATTAACCAAAGCTTTTTACACTCACAAACAAGCTGTTAGTTTCGAGTCCTACCTAGACTTTGTACTGAAACCAAGGGATAGGTCATTGTATCTTCAATTTAGACTTGAGACACTTCCAACCCGAGAGTTTACTAGCCTCCCCACCAGACCCCGGATACTTGCCCGAGTTGCAGGGGGAAGGTGGAAAGCACGGCACACATTATGTTTGAATGCCCAGCATACAAAAATCCAAGAAGTAGATGGCTAGGCCCCGTTTGCCGAATGCTGGGCACATCAAACTACCGTGTGGCACTAAGAATATTACGATCTGATACTAGCCTAGTGCTGGTCTGTGGTGTGGCTAAATTTCTGGGGTGGTCATGGAACATAAGAAGTAAACTCCTCCGTCTCATTACATGATCCTGTTCAATTTTTTTTTAACCTTGATTTTACTGTACAAAAGCTTTTGGGATATCTTTAGTTCTTTTTTTAAAATGATTTATAATGATCATATTTTAAATCTATTACTAATGGAAGTCCCTAACACTGCAACTTATTTTAGGCTGGTGTAAAGCAATCAGATGGTTAGTCCACCCCCAGATATTAATACTTGTTTTATATGCTTCTTTTTCGATAAATTGTACCTTTTATGTTTGTTTGTCAATGCTTTTATGATACAATTTTTATCGAAATAAAGCTTTTTTGACTTGACTTGACTTGACTTGAGAAAGGTATCTAGTTCGGTGCATTGTTCAATAATAGAGTTTTAACTTCCCTTTTGAAGGCAAGAGTAGGGGGAATCAGTCTTGTTTCCACTAGAAGGGAGTTCCAGATTCTCGGGTGATGCCAGAAAATGTACGATTGAAGGATTTATACTTATTACATTTCGTTGGCTTGAGCAGCAGTGTGCCAGTGCTCCAAGTGGACCTGGAGCCGCCAGATAGTTCTTGCTTGCTTGTCAGGTAGAGTGGGGTGTTGAAGTGTGGTGCTCTATGGGTCATACAAGCAATCTTTAGTTGGATCCTTGCCTCAAAAGGGAGCCAATTGAGCGATTTCAGGTCCAGCGAGATGTGGTTGGTCTTCTTAGAAACCGTGATGAGTCTAGTAGCAGCATTTAGAGATGCTGTGATGGGGGATAAACTGAGTTTAGGCAGTCCGCATAAAGTAGCGCTGCAGTATTCGAATCTATAGATGACACGTGCTTGGACCGCCGATTTAAAGTCATCTTGGGTAAGGTAGGGTTTGAGTTTTCTTAGGATACAAAGTTGGAAGTTTGCTCCTTTGGTCGATAATCTGATGTGATCTTGCAGATTTAGGTTTTTGTCTAGCACAACGCCCAGTAATTTAGTGGAGTCGATGATGTGTGGTGAGCAATTGATGACTGTGAGATTACAGAGATATTTCACAACAGTGGGGGTTTGCCTTCTGCACTAAACAATAGATGTGGCTTCTATGCAATGGGGGCGGAGGTGGGGGTTTCCTTCATTATAAAGAATGTACATATCCTGAAGTGCTTAGGACGACACTAATCACTAAGGCCCAGATTTACGAGCAAGTCACCCAATGCAGCCAGACATCTTGTTGCGCTGTGTAGCATTGCATGGCAGAGAGAGGGCATGAATGCGCCAGATCTACTAAAATATGGTGCATACCTTCTCTCTCCCTGCACTGGCGCATCGAAACAATCTAGCGCCAACGCAGATACCCTTGCAGCATTGTGCAAGGGTGCCTGCATTACAGGCAGGATTGTTATTGTGCAGGAAGGGACACTTTCCTGCACAAAAACAATCCTCTGAGGGTTTTTGCTCTTTCTATGTGTGCTGCAGAGTTGTCGAGTTTGTAAAGAATCCCTTCAAATAGAAGTGTACACTTGAGATATTACAGTGATTAAATCCACTTTTTCTGCAGGGCTACTGTGCCTAAACTCTGTTTAATCGCCAAGAGCAGCTTTGTTTTTTTTGTTCCATAGAATAATCTTAGAAGCTCTCTCTTAATTCTCAATCAACTGCATGTCAAGATAGATGGCAGGAGAAGCACTGTTTCTTTTCCATTGGTTTCAAAACCTTCAGGCTTACAGTTCTAGCTGGCGTGCCTTATACAATGGAGGGCTGAAGTGGCCTATAGGGCAATCGGGCATTGCCCGATGGGCTGGTGTGACAGGTCAATGTGTGGGCTGGGTTTTTTGGGCTTTTGGTGGGATTGTTTTATGGTCTACTGGGCCAGAATTTACTGCTGATTTCCCCGACATCAAAACAATAGGCCTACACCAAGCACACATGCATGCAGTTTACCAACATATCTTGCAAAACACTTCTACAGTGTGTCTTCACAGGTTCAAATCTTGAGCTATGAGAAACACATTAAGCAGGGGAAGTACATTATAAGGTTACTATATGCCAGCCCCGATTTAGAGCCATGTACCAACTATGATGTCATTTTTAACTAGTAGGAATAGAAACACTTTGGAGGAAAACGGGATAACTTTCACATTCCAAAGGAGTGAATTAATGTACTAAAAAGATATTGCAACCCTAAAAATTATTATCTTGACTTTTCAGATTTGAAACCCTTTAGCAGGTTTACATTTTGATCTGCATGCCATGAGCAGACACTCTGACATCAACCTCTGATGGCAAGTGAAAGGAGCTCAATTGTTCCCACTCTTTCTCCAGGCATGAAGATAAAAGCTCTGGACATTGGGTGCAGGACCTGCCCCTCCAACTGGAAGAGGTCTTCTCTAAGAGGCAGTTGAAGCAGGAGGCACAGAGAGAGTCGCAGCTGGTCTGCATACCATGCCCTCCTTGGATCTCCCAGGGTAACCCGAATGGTTTGGGCTCAGTCCTGGCATCTTCAATACTAGAAGAACTAAGGCTATTGGGTGGAATAGCATAGTGAAGCGTAGAATTCCACATCAACCGAAACACATTTTCCAAGGCTCATTGCAATAGAAACTGTAGAGCACAGAACTGTGGGCAATTCATGTTCTCGTAAGTGACGAAGAGGTCCACTTGTGGGGTACCCTACTGGGCAAAGGTCTACCATTTATGGATGGAGATGGAACTGGAACTCATGGTCAGCAATAGGACTATGTCAGCCCTGATGTTCAGCGAGCCTGCTAAATGGCTGGCAACCAGCCAGATCCAATTCATGTATTTATCCCAGAGTCACAAAGCTACTCAATAGAGATGAGACCACACACCTCCCTGCTTAGTCCCATACCACATCACAGTGGTGTCTGTGAAGATCTGTACCTATAGACTGAGAAGGGAGGGCATGAATGCCTTCAGAGCCAGATGAATTGCCTGAAGCTTGAGCACATCAATGTGCTGAACCTGCTTTCTGGAGACTAAAAGCACCTGATGAACAAGTTACTTACCTTCGGTAACACTTTTTCTGGTGGATACAGTAGCTGCCTGTGGATACCTCCCCTTGTGAATATCCCCTGCGCCAGCAACATTCAGAAACTTTTGTAGCACTCCACGGCGATAAGGTCGAAGACGACGTCACAGAGGCACGGCTCCACTCGCGACTCCGCTGACGTCACTGGATCCATAAGAAGATCTCGTCGGCGTGATGATGTAAGTTCCGCCCTTTTTTCCGTGCCTTCGAGGCACACAGATGAACTGACAGCAATATATATAAAGTATACACAGTACATAATATACAAAGCAACACACACAGTGTGGAGATAACATAGGCAGGCAAAATAAATAACACACTGCCTTTAACAGTAACAAATACATTTTGAAACACCATCATTAGAATTGTAGGTATACAAGGGTGGACAACGGGGAGGCGGGTGGGTCAGTGAGGAATCCACAGGCAGATACTGTATCCACCAGAAAAAGCATTACCGAAGGTAAGTAACTTGTCCACCCTTCTATACCAGAAAGTCCTTAAGGACGGAACAAGCATAGTGTCCGTCCCTCCTCACCTCGGAATCCAAGCAATAATGCTTCGCGAAAGTGTGGAGGGATGCCCAAGTTGCCGCCCTACAAATGTCCTCCACAGGAACACCTCTAGACAAGGCAGAAGTAGAAGACTTCGCCCTAGTAGAATGAGCCCTTATACCCTCTGGAGGTTCCTTACCGGCCAAAGAGTAACATATCTTGATGCACAAGATAATCCATCTGGAAAGGGTGCGCTTGTGCACTGCTCTGCCTTTCCTGCAGCCAACAAAGCCCACGAAGAGCTGGTCGTCCACTCGAAAGTCTTTAGTCCTATCGAGGTAGAAGCTCACCGCCCTCTTAGGGTCCAAGCGGTGAAGCCGCTCTTCCTCCTTGCAAGGGTGAGGGGGAGGATAGAAGGTAGGAAGGGTAATGGATTGCCCCAGATGGAAAGGAGTTATCACCTTTGGCAGAAAAGCAGCCCTGGTCCTGAGTACCATTCTTTCAGGATGAATGGTCAAGAACGGGGGTTTTGAACTCAGAGCTTGAAACTCACTTACCCTCCTTGCTGAGGTAAAAGCAATGAGAAAGACGGTTTTGAAAGACAACAGTCTCAAGGGACACTTGTGCAAGGGCTCAAAGGGAGAACCCATCAAGTAAGTTAAGACAAGATTTAAGTCCCATTGAGGCACAATAAAAGGAGTAGGTGGAAACTTATTGGTAAGGCCCTTAAGAAATCGTACAACAATAGGTGATTTAAACAATGACCGCTGACACGGCAAGCAAAGGAAAGCCGACAAAGCCGATAGATATCCCTTCACAGTGGCTACAGCAAAGCCTTGCTGAGCAAGAGAAAGAGCAAACTGAAGGATGTTGGATAAACGAGCCCTCAAAGGGTCAATAGATTTCTCTCCGCACCAAAGTACACATTTCGACCACCTATAAGAATAGATAGATTTGGTGGAATGAAGTCTGGCAGACAAAATTACATCTACCACATCAGGCGGGAGAGAAAAATAATTCAGGTTGCCCCATTCAATCTCCAGGCATGAAGGTGTAAGCTCTGGAGGTGGGGGTGTAGAACCTGCCCCTGCGACTGCGAGAGGAGGTCTGCCCTGAGAGGGAGACGGAATGGAGGGCAAGAGGACAGGTGGAGAAGATCTGTATACCACACCCTTCTTGGCCAATCCGGGACGATCAATATGACTTGGGCCCGGTCTTGGCGAATCTTCCTCAGAAAACGAGGAATCAAGGGTATGGGAGGAAACGCGTAAAGGAGATGAGAGTCCCATCTCAACTGAAACGCATCCCCCAAAGATCCCTGCCTCGGATACTGGAGACTACAGAATGACGGACAGTGAGCGTTCTCGTGGGTGGCAAACAGGTCCACTCGAGAAGTTCCCCATGTCCGAAAGACGTGACGAACCACCTCCGGATGGAGCCTCCACTCGTGGTCGGCGGAGAACTGAGACTGCACGCACCTTCAGAACCCCGGCCAGATGATTTGCCATCAGACAAATCCGATAATACTGAACCCAGGACCAGAGACGCAGAGCCTCTCTGCAGAGACAATGCGACACCACTCCTCCCTTCTTGTTGACATACCACATCGCGGTAGTGTTGTCCGCCAGGACCTGAACCGACTGACCGCGTAGGGAAGGAAGGAAGGCCTTGAGCGTCAAACGTATCGCCCGCAATTCCAGAAGGTTGATGTGAAGCAACCTCTCCTCTGGAGACCAAAGACCCTTGATCTCCAGATCCCCCAGATGCGCACCCCACCCTAAAGTGGATGCATCCGTTATCACTGTGGCCACCAATGGAGGTAGATGGAAGGGCTTTCCTTGAGGCAGATTGCCCTCCACGCTCCACCAAGACAGATCCGCCGCAGTTTCTCTGGAGATCCTCACAGACTCCCTGAGATCTCCTTTGTGCTGATACCACTGCCTGTGGAGACACCACTGGAGCGCCCTCATGCGCCAGCGTGCATGGTTGACCAACAGAATACAGGAAGCAAACAGACCGAGCATACGAAGGACCTTCAGGATTGGAACGACCGCGCCATTGAAAAACAAGGGAATCATTTCCTGAATGTCGAGAATCCTTTGTGGAGGTAGGAATACTCGACACACAGTAGTGTCCAGTACCGCCCCTATGAACAGGTTGCGCTGAGAGGGCACCAGGTGAGATTTGGGCACGTTTATCGAGAAACCCAATTTGTACAACAACTGAGTTGTATCCTGCAGATGATAAAGCACCTTCTCTGGCGACTCCGCTTTGATCAGCCAGTCGTCCAGATAGGGGAAAACTGGAATCCCCGACTGTTGGAAACGGGTAGTGTGGTGCAGAGCGGGTGGGCCAAACTCTGGAGGAAATGTGCAAAGCATCCACGCAGTACACACAGGCGACACACAAGGCACACTACAAAAAGAGACGCTACACCAGTTTGTGTAAGAATAACTTTTGTATTGTCAAAACACAAGGTATCATTAGCAATCTCTATTCTGCGCCAACCGGCGCCAAGGCAATGTGTACAGGGGGGGGGTAATTATATACATGGCAGGGCCAATCGGGCCACTGCCGGAACCATTGCGACATTCAGATAGAATAGATGTACGAGAGGAATAACGATACAGTCCTTCGGCCTCAATCCTGCAATAAAATACATCAGGGCATAACATTAGGCGATAGTCCGGAACACCTGTAATAAAACAACATGACATCACCATCTGCATCACCAATAGGAGTGACCCCTGAGCCCGAGACAGAAATCAGAGTAGGCAGGACACCAACAATAAACGTGTAACCGCCAGCAGTCGCTGACGAGGCCATGCACTGAGCGTAAATCAGCATTACCAGTGGGCAAAAACAACATTAGCAGTACACTTTAGGTAAACGCACCTAGGCATGGAGGCATCAACATTGACCTATAACCGCATTAACATGGGGCAGAAACCCATTACACTCGGCATACGAACATGGGCATAGGTCACATGGGGCATGGACACCTATGCATGAATCATGAGGCTCCTCCCTAGGCATACATGCCCACCATCAGCCTGGCAACCCTGTGGGGAAAACATTAGGTAACCTTATGGGCATAAGGCATTACCAGATGCATCGTATCACGTTACCACTGCCCACTGTCCAGTGGGGCTGTGGGGTATAGCTAGTCCAGGTCGGCCACTGTCCAGTGGAGAGCCCCTCCTCTGGGGCGTACAAATCAGGAATGCCCCTTCGTTGCAGCTGCCGCTTCAGCGATGCAACTGTGTCAGGCCCAAGAAAGAACTGTCCCCCACCAAGTAGGGCCCCACGGGGCCCTTTGTGCAGGTACCGGGGGCCGCCGTCGACTGTGTACCCCCGACACACCCTCCAAGTGCGCCCCACACGGTCCCCAAGACGTGCCACTGCCCCTTCCTACGCGGGGCAGCGGGGAAGCCCACACGACCACTTTGGTCCTTTTAGAAGGATCGCCGGGGAGGGCACCGATAATGTGCCCCGTTGCCCCCTCCACGCCACTGGTTCCCCCAATGCCCCACTCACCGGCTCTTGGGGCTACAGGCGTCTCGGCGGCCTCCCGGCAGCAGGCTTTCGCTCTCTCCGGCTGCAGGCGCAGCCACACGCAGTCGGGGTGGGCTCCCGCCAGGCCCAGGCTTTCCTCTTCTCCAGCTACGCTCTCGTCCTCCCTCTGCCTCCCCGGGGGGGGGGGGGGGGGGGAACATGCGGGGCTCTCCCCAGGCACCCGGGAGCCCCGCCAACGGCAGCACGTCTCCTGGGTTCACCCGGGCCCCCTCCTGGGACCCGGGACTTCAGTGAAGAGCCCGCGAGGCTCCGGACGGCTGACTCGGCCGGCCCCGCCCACTGTCAGGCGCCGGTCTTCCGGTTCCAGCGGCGTTCCTCCTCGACCGCGGGGGCACCAACCGGTGGGGTGGGCTCCCGCTCCGGTCTCTTCCGGCTTCACCCGGGCCCCCTCCTGGGACCCAGGACTTCTAGTCCTCGGCTGGGGGTGGCGGGGTAGGCTCCCGTCCTCCTTCCAGACTTGCTCCGGCAGCCGATCCTGGCGCAGCTTCCCGGGGGCGCAGCCAATGACGCGGCCGGCGCCCCGGTTGCTGAGTAACGCTTGCTCACGCGTTCCAGGCCTCAGACGGCCCGCGCTGAAGGCGCGGCGGCCCTCCCTTGTCCTCGGGGGCTGCGGCGGCGCGCTGGGCACAGCGCTTCCTTTCTCCTCCAGCGCCTAGCGCGCGGCGATCCGGGCTAGCGGCGGGGAGTACCCGCAGCTCCTCTGCCCCACAATGAGGGGTGGGCTTCCTCAGACGGTACAGCACACACGCGGGGTGGGCTCCCACTCGGATTTAGATCTCCAAGGTGCCAGAACCAAGGGGTGGGCTCCCGATGGCGTTGATCTACCAACAATATTGCTACAGCACAGGGGAGTGGAAAGGCAGCGCCCTCCAGCAGAACACAGTCAATTCAAATATAGCGCTCACCGAATATAGCACTCTCCTTCCACAGGCAGCTTGAATATAGCACTCTCTCTCTGCAGGCAGCTTGAACCTAGCGCTCTCTTTCCGCCGGGACTGCAGTCAGGGTCCCACAGGGCGCTTGCTGGTTCCTGCGCCCTTCGTTGAGGGTTTCTTGAGGGGGGGGGGGGGGGGGGTTGAGTTGGTGGCTGAAGGCGGACTAATTAGTCTCTGTAGGTCGTCCCTGGGTTCTCCTCCCACCGGGCCAGATCAGTGGGTTAGTTCAGGATCCCTCACTCAACTTAAAAGGCAGCACCTAAGCCCTGTCACTTCCAGCGGCATAGGTCCCTGACTAGGCCCTACCGCCTACTACTCCTGTGTAGGTTCATCCAGGTTAGCCTTGCCCCAACCATAGTTTCCCCTCGCCCTGTGGACAGTAGGGGGGGTGTAGGTAAGCTCAGGGCCCAGCACACAGGCCCATGTGGCGGTAACCCCTGGCAGCAGGTCCCCTCTCTCTCAGGTCCACCCTCTGACTGAGCACATGGCAGCCCAGCTCCGCCCTTTATACGCCCCTCACCCCACCTACCAGACAGTGCCAGAAGCTTCTAGAAGAGTCTGGGGAAACAGGTTCTAACTGGCCTAGGGGGAGGGGTAGAGCACCCTGGGTGCCAGGCTTCCCTCCAAAAGCTGGGGTTGCTGGGAAATAACGACTAGACTGTTAACCCAGCTCAGTCAGACGGCACAACCACACAGCCATGGCATCCATTTTAAAAGTTACATGTTTTAAAATGGGGAAACTCAGTCTGCATACACCTTCGCACAGCATTCAATATTTGCATTTACATAACATGTGGTTCCCCCATAAAAGCGAAAAATTCAGGGAAAAGGGCCAAGTCCAACACCGACCTTCTGAGATGGGCTGCCACCACTGCCATCACCTTGGTGAAGACTCGAGGTGCAGTAGTAAGACCAGACGGAAGGACCGCAAACTGATAATGTTGCGACCCTACCGTAAACCGGTGATACTTCCTGTGTGACTTTAGGATGGGGATGTGGAAATACGCATCCTGCAAGTTGATAGACACCATCCAATCCGCCTGTTGCAGCGCTTTAAGAACCTGCGCAAGGGTGAGCATCTTGAACTTCTCGTGCTTCAGAAAAAGATCCAAGATCCTGAGGTCCATGTTTGGACGCAGCCTGTCATCCTTCTTTGGAATCAGGAAATACCGGGAGTAGCATCCCTGACCCCTTTCCTGCTCTGGAACCACCTCTATCGCACCTTTTTTTTTAGCAACGTTAGGACCTCCTCCTGGAGGAGAAGAAGATGGTCCTCCGAGCAAGCACCTTGGGAAGGAGGGTAATTTGGAGGGAATTCCCGAAAGGGAAGGGCGTACTCATTTTCTACAAGATCTAGAACCCAAAGGTCCGTAGTAACCAATTCCCAATCTTGTAGAAAATGGGTAAGCCGGCCCCCCACAGGACCAGCATGATCCAGAATGGTGGATCTAGGGCTGCTTTGCAGTGGTGGAGGGACGGAGGAAGAGGAAGAGGAGGAGGAGAGCTGCCGACCTCGAGCACGACCTCTGATTCTGCCCCTGTAGCTCTTATACAGGGTGTGCTGCTGCTGTTGTTGCTGCTGTTGGGGCTGCCTGTAAGTACGAAAGGACGATCTTCCAAAGCCCCTGTACCTCCTAAACGAACCCCTAGGCTGAGTCTGCAGACCCAGAGATTTGGCCGTGGCTTTGCTTTCTTTAAACATTTCCAGTGCAGCATCAGCCTTTTTACCAAAAAGCCCAGAACCGTCAAAAGGCAAGTCCAGAAGAGTTGCCTGCACATCTGGGTTTTCCCCTGAAGACTTCAGCCAGGCACTCCTCCTTGTGGCAACCAAAGAGCCCATGATTCTAGCGACAGAGTCTGCAGTATACAGGCCGCTCTGGATTACTTGACGTGCAGCCGTGTGAGTGTCCGATAGCACCTCATTAAAGTTCTGTCTATCCCCCTCTGACAATTTAGGGGCCAGTTGTTTCGCTGAATCCATTAGAGCATGGATATATCGGCCCAAAAGACAGGTGGCATTTGTCGATTTTAAAGCCATACTGGCAGAAGAGAAGACTTTCTTGGCTGACTGGTCTAGTTTTTTAGCATCCTGGTCACTAGGGACTTGGGGAAAGGCACCTGAAGATCTTTAAGAACAAGCAGCCTGAACCACCAGCCTCTCCGGAGAAGGATGGGAAGTCAGAAAGTCTGGGTCCCCTGGAGACGCCCTATATCTTCTTGCAACAACCTTAGAGACCGCAGGAGCAGAGAAGGGCTTACGCCATACTTCCATGACCGGTTCAATAATGGCGTCATTAAATGGAAGCAAGTGTTCCGATACAGAGGAAGGAGAATGTAAAACCTCTGTGAGGATGTTCGGCTTAAACTCAGCATATGGTAACTGCAGATGCAAAAGCTCTGCCGCTTTTTTAATAACAGAGTGATAGGGAGCGACATCTTTTGAAGGAGTATCAGCCAGAAGAGTAATCTCCCACTCAGGTGACAAGTCCAGGCCACTAGCCTCTTTCAACTCCTCAAACAGATCATCAGACTCCAGGAGCTCACCTTCTTCCATCTCCTCCATCTGATACCTTTGTTCTTCTAGTACCCTTTGAGCTTCCCTCCTTGATCTGATTGTCACAAAAGGAGTCGGCGGTGCCGTAACCGAATCCGATGGCGCCGGAGCCGGCGTCGAACCCGGATCCAGAGGAGCAGCCGGAGTCGAACGAGGTCGAGCCGGAGCCGGTGAAGATGGAAGCGGCGTCGATGTCTTGGGCTCAGGTAAATGCAAAGACGGCGTCGCCGGGAAAAATGGCATAAAGAGAGCTTGAGGGTAAGCTTGAGGAACTCCCAAGTTGAAAGCCATTGGACCCATGGGACCCGAAGGCGCTCCAGAGGGGTACAAAGTTCTAGTAAAGACCCCATACATCGCATTTAAATAATGCGTCGGATCTTGACCCGGGCCTGGAAAGGAAGGTTATGGCTCAGGCTGAGGCATAACCGGACTCGGGCCAATCGGCGCCGACAGTGGAACCAGCGGAGTCGAAGACTCGTCCGGAGCCAGAACTTCCTCAACTGGAACCGGAGATGGAGCCGGCGTCGGAGATGGAGCCGGAGCCAGAGAATGCTCCAGTGAAGCTGCAGGCGAGGTCAGGCCAACAGGAGAAGCAGGAACAGAGACAGGAGAAGGAGACACAAAGTAGTTACGACGTCGAGAAGGTGAGGTCGATCTCTGAGCCGCAGCCCTGTCCGAACGATGTCGAGAACCATACCTCTTCTTTTTCTTATGCTTCTTGGATTTTGAAGCATGCCCCGACGTCGACTTCGACGCCGATCTCGACCTTGATCTTCTTCGACCTCTCTTCTCCTTTTTCATTCTGGCAATGAATAACTTGGCCTCCCTTTCCTTCAGAGCCTTTGTGCTCATCTTGCAGCAGCAAGAACATCCCTCGACATCATAATCCGATGAAAGGCACCAGACACAGTCCTCGTGCGGATCCGTAATCGACATGTACTTACCGCACTCCCTGCAAGGCTTAAACCCGGACTTCTTAGTCGACATTTTCCAACTGCAAACAAGAAGAAAGAGAAATACCAGCAGGAAAACAAAGTAACCAGCTAAAGCTACAGAGAGAGTCCCCGAAAACAGTTAGCGTCGACGGCGCGGAAAAAAGGGAACGGACGACATCACGCAGACGAGGTCTTCTTATGGATCCAGTGACGTCAGCGGAGTCTTCGACCTCATCGGTGTGGAGTGCTACAAAAGTTTCTGAATGTTGCTGGCTCAGGGGATAGTCACAAGGTGAGGAATCCACTGGCAGATGTATCCATCAGAACTCCAGTTTCTCCAGATGCGCATCCCACCCCATTGAGAACAAGTCAGATACCACTGTGACCACTGATGGTGGTGGGCAAAATAACTTTCTGTGTGTCAGGTTCTCCTCTACCCACCACAAGAATAAGTCTGTTGCAGTGGCGACTCTGATGATGTTCTGTAAAATCCCTTATGCTGGAACTACTGAAGATGAAAGCACCACTAGAAAGTCCTTATGTGCCAGCAAGCGTTTGTGACCAGTTCAGTAGGATGCAAGAAGCCAGCAGACCTAGCAGGCGAAAAAGAAAATCGGAACTAGACCTTGAGCTCCTACTCAAAACATCATAAATTCTGAATCTTCTGGAACCTGTAAGGAGTAGGAAAAACTCTCAAAATATCAGTGGTTGGCCTAACGGCTAGGGCGGTCAACCGCGAATCTAGGGAACTGGGTTTGAGTCTCGGCAATGACCCTGAACATCCTGTGATTCTGGGCAAATCACTTAATCTCCCCTTGCCTAACGAAAATAAATGGGAGTCCTCATGTAACATAACTGGTGATATGTAAAGTGCTCTGATACCCGATTCGGGGAAAGTTTGCGCTATATAAAACTCTGCAAAAATGTTCTAAAAAACCCACCTGTGAATGAGAGGCACTGAAATGACTAGTGAGACTTGGGCTGAGTTATGGAAAATCCTAGATTGAACAGTAGGGGTGCTGTGGCCTTTAGATGGACCAACATTAGAAGCAGCAACACACCACGAGCAGCCAATCAGCGAGGTACAGGATTACGGTCATTCTGAACCCTCGCAGATATGCCTCAACCACTGCCATCACTTTCCTGAAAACTCGAGGAGCCAAGATCAGCCCTTATGGGAGAACCATGACCTAGTAATGGTAACACCTACCAGAAATTACAGGAAGCTCTTGTGCAACCAAGAGCGGACCTTGCAGGCAAGAGCAGTGGGTAGGGAGGGCGAGGTGGGGATTTGACAGATGATGATGAGGTAAAATAAAAGGTGAGCGCAAAGTAAGTGGTTTTCTTTTTTGTTTTTTTAATTCCATCATTTATTTACTACAACCTTGTTGCATTCGTCGACTCCAGCCGCACCCCGTCCCACCGCTCATACCTGCACTGGCCCTTCCTTCATGCAACTGCAGGACTGGAATGTGAAAATATGTGTCCTGCAAGTCAAAGCAAGTCTTGCACTTTCAGCCCCAAATGTACCCAGGCCAAGGACTTCATCTTGAACTTTTCCTAGCTAAGGTAAAAGTTCAAGAGCCTCCGGTCTAAGATTGAGTACAGACTGACCTCCTTATTTGGAACCAGGCAGTACAGTTAGTATCACCTCCGCCCAATTTCCTGCTCTGCTCCTTATGCAGCAGGACCACCATCTCCTGCTGCAGGATCCAAAAGTAATCGCACAATTGATGGAACTTAAGGAAGGAGAGGCTGGTTCTGGGGAGGTGCCTGTTGGAAAGGTAGAGTATACCCCCTTTCTATGGCCTTTCTGTAGGCCTAGAAGGCCATTATGTCAGACCCACTGGTCTGACATAATGGCCTTCTAGGCTTACAGAAAGGAAGACATCCTACCTGTGTTCCCTTTAGTGGAAACTCAAGCAACTTTCCAGGTGATGCTGGGATTGAGGAAGTAGAGGCATGCCTTTTCCTGTGCTCTACCCTTGTACTTCTGCAGAAATTATTCAGCTGCTGGGAGGGCTGAAGCTGGCAAAAGGAAAAAACTTTGAGAAGCCTCGACATTTCTTGAACTGGCTGTAATCTTTAGCTGGAGATTCTAGTCACAATGATCTGGAAGAAGCTCTTCCTACCTTCAACCTCTAAACAAACAGGATCTGTCAATGCCAGAGCCTTAGTGCCTCGCAGCAGATAACTTGAGACCCTACACCTCCCTGCTTGTTGATATACCACATCACTGTTTTATTGTTGGTCAAGATCTGGACCGATTGACTGCAAAGGGATGGAAGGAAGACTTCGAGCACCAGCTGAATATACCTGAGTTTGAGTAGATTGATGTGCAATTTCTGCTCCTCTGGTTACCAGAGTTCTCTGATCTCTAGCTCCCCCAGATGCGCTCCTCACACAAAGGCGGATTTGTAAATCACGATCGTGGTCACTGCCAGAGAGGGGTCTGCTGCCTGCCTGTCCAATTGCAGTCGAATAGCCAGAACTGAAGATCGTTTGCAGTCTCCCCTGATACCTGGATGAGTCCAAAAGGATCCCTTTGTGTCAACTCCACTAAGACTTCAGATGCCACTGCTGAGCCCCATGTGCCACCTGACATAGTCCACAAGCAGGATACCATGAGGCCAAGAAGCCTTAAAGTCTCTCTCACCAAGACCCAGGTCAAAGATTGAAATAATAGGATTGTAGTCAGAATGCCCTTCCCTTGTTGAGGCAAAGGGAAGGCTCAGAAGAGCACCAGAGCAGGGTATCCAGGGTGGCCCAGAAGGGGAGCCATTGTGAAGGAATCAGGCATGACTTCGGCACGTTGATGGAAAAACCCAACATTGACAACAAGTCAGCTGTGGTTTGGAGATGGTTTGCAACTGCTTGAGGTGAGCCCGCGTTCAAGAGCCAGTCGTCGAAATATGGGACGACAGGTATTCCCAACATTCACCTATGGCCTGTGACCACCATCACCTTTGTGAACACCCGAGGTGTACTGGTAATGCCAAAGGTAAGCACAGAGAACTGAAAGTGCCCTTGGTCTACCTGAAACAACAGATAACATCTGTAGGACTGCGATGTGGAAATATGTGTCCTGCAAGTTCAATGTCACCATCCAGTCTCCATGACCCAGACCAGATAGAACCTGGGCCTGCGTGAGCATCTTGAATATGTCCTTTTGGAGGAAGAAGTTCAGAGGGCAAAGATCAAGGATGGGCAGAAGGCCTCTATCCATTTTACGCACCAGGAAATAACAATTAGCAGCCAGTTCTGATCTCTGATCTCTGATGATGGCGCCCTCTCTATGGCTCCCTTGATCAAAAGAGCTTGGACTTCTGAGAATGGACAAGTAGTTCTCCGGCAGGTGTTGTGGTGTGAGTTGCATTTGCTGGGGATGTGACAGGAAGGGTAGGGAATCCATTTTTTCCAAAATTTGGAACACCTATTGGTCGGAGGTGATGCTCCGCCACCCGGGGAGGTGCAAGGTGATGCAACCTCTCACAAGGCAATTGTGCACTGTCCTGAGCAACTTAAAGCAGTTTTGCTGCAGTTGCTGGGGGAGGAGTTGGGGTCTGGGTAGATTGTTACACCTGGGGGCCTGGATGCTGGCATGCTGATCCCCTGCCTCTACCTCAAAACTAAAACTTACCTGATCCCGGTCACGCACCGCCTCTGCTCCTGGGCCGGTCCTGAACAGGAACAGGCATGCTCCCTCCTCTCCTGTGGCCAATCACAACGCTGCAATGGCAGCATTGTGATTTGTGCGGAGTCCCGGTCAGCGCCCAGCCAGACAGCTGTTGGTAGGCCATTTTCTCTATGTAGGCTGCATGCAGTCAGGGTACTCAGAGTGGTGCAAGCCACTCCACCCACCCGCCCGGCCCCAACCAGGCATATCCTCCCACCCGCCCCCAACCAGGCAAAACTCTGCCTTCTGCTTTTTCGCAGCACGAGAGGCAGAAAATAAAATGGAATTTAAAATACCATTTTATTTTCTGCCTCTCGCACTGCGTGAAAGCAGTGGGGCGGCGCTCCTACGTCCCTAATGGAGGAGCCGCCTCTGTCACCAAGACCTGAGCATATGAAGTGTTTTGCTATTAGTCTTGTTTGAGGTGTTCGAGGGCGGGCTGAATTCTGTCTCACTACGCATGCAAGTACTTCCCCACAAGGCAACAGGAATTGACTGCTCTGAAGGCGATACTGGCAGGCAACATGTGCTTAGCAAACATTTCCATGCACTTTGACTGCCTGTCACCTGTGGGGTGGTCAGGAACGCGTTTGTGGTTAAGTCTAAATGATGCATGTGCGCCATTACATAGGCCTGTCTAATTGATTGTGGTATTTCTGGATAGGGAGGGGCTCTTAAAGTGTTACCCTCATAGTGGTGAAAGGCTACTGCCTTTACCAGGAGTTAAGTAGCACAAGGGCGATGGTTGCAGCATACCATGTAGTGATCAGTAGGCGTGAACAGGCTATTTAACCTGCTTTACTGAAGGGAGACCTACAGGCTCATTCATTTAAAGTTCTGCTGCCGCGTGCTTAACTCACCTTTGGCCTTCATCAGGTTTGGTGTGGAGTGCTGGGAAGTGCATGTGTGTTACACATGTGCTGGGGGTATGTGTGCCTGTGTGTGGTACAATACAGGGATAATGCAATGCTCTGCAGTGCATGTATATTATATGTATGTATGCCTGTGAAAGGTACAATACATGAAGAATGCAGTGCTCTGCACTGTGAGTATGCTATATGCATGTGCTGGTTGTATGTGTGCCTGTGGAAGGGCACAATACATGGAAGGCCCCGGAGACTGGAGGAACATTAGGTGAGGAGGTAGAGGAATCATCCCGGACAGATTTGTGTATTGCTGCATTACTGTAAGCTGGGTGGGACACAACGGAGGAAGGGGGAGCCAGGCTCTTCCGTACAGTTGAAAGGGAGCTTTTTGATTCAGAGAGAGGTCACTGGGAAGGGCCTGGGCATATCTCAGGAAGGAGATGGGGCTGATAAGAGAATCATAAAATGTAGGGCTGAGTCCTTGAGGCAACCTTTTGATACACGCATCACTGTGGCTGGCATTGGGAAATGAACTTCTAGTCAATGCTATGGCCTGAGTTGGGGGGGGGGGGGGGCTATCAAATTTGGAGTCGCTCCTGCTTTGGCAAACTACGTTGTTCAGGAAGAGCAGGGCACAGGAGAGGGCACTTCAAAAGGTAGAAGACCCCAACATAAACGTCAAAGACCCAGACGCTAAATCACATTTGGTGTCTGGAAATGGACTCTAAGAAGGGGATCTGGTGGCCCCAAAAATTGCTTGTCAAGTCCAGCTGTGCAAGGAGAAGAAGCTCTGCAAGACTTCTGCCTGTGACTAGGACTGGGGGCCTGACTGCTTGACATGCGCTGCCACAGATAGTCAAGGGGTACTTGGCCCACTTGCTATGGATCCATAGTAGGCCGGGCCCCAGAAACTCAAGAGTAAAAGCTCTCAACCACCACAGTTAGGCCAGTGAAAAGGGTAGGCTGGCTGTTGGAGCAGCTCCGATGGTTGGTTTTGGAGGTTGGCAAGGCTCTTTGACGATTCACAGAATTTTCAATACTGCTGTGAAGTGCTGGCAGGTGAGGAAGAACAGTCCCAGAGGTCAGTTCATAACTCTGCTATGAAGCACAATAGCACAGATTCTGCATTCTCACTAAACAGCCTGACCCCATCAAGGAGTATATCCTTTAGAGAAGCTTGGATGTGACACAGAAACCCAGTGGCACGCATCCAAGCATGAAGTCAAACAAAAAGCTACAGTACAAACCTGGCTCAATGCCATGAACCTTGATGGCTTCAAACTTCAACTTTCACCACATGCCAAGACATTTAGATTTACTCTGGACACCAACCGCACCCTCAAGGGAACACATTGCCAAATAACACAAAGACCATATGGTACCAGCTCTCTCTTTTAAAGAAGGTCAAGCTGCTTCTTCCAGAGAGCGACTTTAAAACTGCTATTAAAGTCCTCATGCTTTACATCTAGATGTGGTAATGCCCTACTCCGTGGCCTACCACACCCCACACTGGCACTTCTTAGGGGCATCCTACATCCTTTTCCAGGGCCTGACAAAATATGAGATCATCACTATCCTGATGTAACTCCATTAGTTCTCCTTGACAGCCTGCACCATCTTCAAAACCAGCTGCCTCATTTACATGGCATCACGACCAGCATCCCTGCTCATCTCGCAAAGAAGCTTTCTAATCATGGTGGTTATCAGCCCACCTGCAGCCAGGACACCATCAGACTGCAAACTAAGAAGAGTAAAAAAGAAAAAACAGGACAGCAGGCCTTTTCAGTCTATGCACTGAGGATCTGGAATAACAAACCAGTATCCATCAAGACCATCCCAACACTGATCGAATTTAGGAGAGTTGAAGACTCACCGCTTTAAATACCACTGCATCACATTGCATTAACTGTCCACACCCCAGATTCCTCTCCTACTACTTGTTGGCGTTACACTTGTCTTTGACAATGTACAGTGCTTCGCTGCCTTAACACCATTTACATACATGCATAGTTATAAGAGTGTGCCAATAGCCAAGGCAACACAGTCTGTAATGCCCAGGCTGGATCTCAAAATGTGTCTCACTGCTTCCTGGCCATCCAAAATATTCTGGGCAAAGGAATGACAGAAATCCTCCAATAGGGCGGGCACAATCTCACTCGCCATATCCCAGAAGTCACAGGTTTAGCAACCCAGGAGGCTAGAGTACCAGGCTAGCTAAAAGAATACTTTTTTGCCCAAAGTCACTTTTCTTGAATTCCCCTGTCTGATGGTGAAGTGGAAATGCAATAGGTATAGCATTACTGAGCGCGGCAATACAAAAACACTGGAGAAAGGGGCTGGAGGAGCCCTCTGTGGCACTAACCTGCCAGTACGTGGCAATGGCGGCGGGCACGATTAAGGCGGTGACATGCCTACAGGCTAGACTGCTGCAGGAGGGGTTGGAGCCGCTTGCGGCATTGAAGGAGCGGTGGGAGGAAAGCATAGGCAAACCCATTCCGGACACGATCTGGAGCCACATCATGCGGAGGACATGGAAGGGTAGCGGGAATGCCCGCTTTCAGCAGGTGCACTTCTTCATCGTTCACAGGGCGTATTTGACCCCGGGAAAGATTAGCCGGCACTTTAAGGTGCAGGAGGCCGCTTGCCTGCGCTGCCTCACACTGGGAGCTGAACTAGAGCATATGCTGTGGGGGTGCCCGAAGCTCGGGTCGTACTGGACTGAGGTGGGAGAGATCTTGAATACTGCGACGGACAGGGAGGTCGAGTTTGATATGGGGGCGTGCCTGCTGCTCTGGTTCCCTCACACAGCAAAGACAAAAGTGACGAGTAAATTTATTGACTTGGGGCTTATGTTGGCTCAGAGAGAGATTACGTGGCACTGGAAGTCCCGGGAGGGCCCATCAATCGGGCGGTGGATCTCCGAGTTATTAAAATGGTCTAGATGTGAGAGTGAAGTCAGACGGCGCCAAGCGATTAAGGCGGACAATGAAAAGGGGTTAGAGTGGGTAAGGGCATGGGAGCAGATCGAGCAGGCCCTGCAGGATTGCCGGCTCGAGCGGGCGGAACGGGAGCGTGAGGAGAACGGAGTTCCTTGAGGCTGAGGACAATAGATGTACCCCTGATGGATGGCACGACTTAGAGTTAGGGACCACTGGAGGGGCCCGCAACAGCAGCAGTTGGGGGGTGGGATGGGAGGGGGGGGGGAGTTCCTGAGGTGGGAGGGTAATGCTATATTGAGTTGGATGAGGAATGTAGCTGTTGGGACAGAAAAGCAGAGGCTCCCATGGGGCATGATCCAGGCACCGCTGTGAGGCGATAGTTGTGTTACATTGCTTAACTGTCTATATATGCCGCCCGGCCCCCGGGATGTGGGCTGAATGGCTGTGTGCATTGCTAAACCGAAGAATATGACCGGAGATTGTAGGGGGTGCCGGTTGCCCCGATGGTTATGTTGCTGAAAATGTTGCAATAAAAAACATGTTTTAAAAAAAAAAAAAAAAAATAGGTATAGCATTACTGGTAGAGGCTCAAAAAATAACGCTCTTGGGAGCTTGATGCTATGTGAAAAAAAAGTCGCATCACCAGAAGCAGACATATGTCACTGAACAATTTGGAGATTTACTGGTGCGAAGATCAAGGTCTGGAACAGGCCATGTCGGACCGTTGAATGAAAGCAAGACTCCAAACATTAAGAGGCAGAAGGCAGAACAGACTAAGGGAGAATAGGATGAGGCAAAATGGGGTCAGTCGTCACCAGGGAAAGGACCCAACGGTGGAAGATTAGCTGGAACCAGAGCGGCAGACAGGCAAGAAGTTGTGTTTGGTGTTCTTATTGTTGCACTTGGACTTGCCCTTTGAGTTAATCCTGGGCTGGCCTGAGAACATCAACAGGGACCAGCACCAGGAATGACCTTGGAGTTTGCAACAGGAACAGCAACAGTGTTTGGCATCCCGCACCCTCAGGGCCATTAGGTCTATCAGTACTCTTGTCACAGGACCTGGAATTGTGTTTCGTGCTGAGACAAGAGGTAGATGTCACTCGAGTCTGCTTACCACAAGTATAGCACACATAGAACAATGTTCCACTAGGAATCATTCAATTTTGAATTGCTATAAGGCGGAAAGATAAACACTTCACACAGGAATAAACACAAATGATGATTAATGCTCTGCATTCAGGGATACAAATAAGATGAAAGTGTAATCAATGTACTCAATAACAAATGCAGGTGCTCCAAGTGACGACAGTGCAAGTGCAATTAGGCGAGCCATACAATAACAAACATATTTACACTGACAGTATATTTACACAATGTACAAAGGGTCCCCACCCTTAGGACATAGATTTAATTCCAAAAACCAATTGATACAAGTGTGTGAGTTCCAATAGTGCGCCATTCAATTGTATCGGTGGACCCCTTTTAGTCGATGTTTCAACCCCTTAAAACAAATTACACTGGGCTTCATCAGGTTAACAAAGATGTAGCAACCTGAGCAAAAGAATCTGACAAATCTTCATGCACGTCATGTATTTAGAACAGTGGTAAATCTGTATTAAATCAAGGCAATAAGTCCAGGCTCACTACACTGTGCCTGAATGCAGCTCCAGACAACACGGGACCACAAGTATAGCATGGTTTAAAACACGTCGAGCTAGGGGAAAGACTTTCCTGTATGTTTTTAGAGCCTGTAAAAACTCAGTAAAAATAACCAAAATCCCTGATAAAAGGCATGAGGGGAGTCCGTGTGCAGAGGTGGTAGCTCTATTTGGACCCATTGGCGCTGTCTACAGGCAAGCAGAAGTAGTCACAGAAAGATTTCTGGTGCAATCTGGCAGCATGGGAGATTCATAATGCAAGTCATCTGCAGTTAGAAGTTTCCATCAGAGTAACTATTCACTGTCTTTTGCAAAAGCTTCATAAACCTCCACTTCCTTAGTGACACCACTTTAAGGATAGGAAATATGAATTTGCTTCAACAGAATGGATTTGTTGTTTTTCACTTCTAGTTTCAAACTAATGACCAGCAACAGTCTTCCCAGATAGGGATTTTTCGCTCACAAATAGTTGATTGACATTTTCCCATTTGTGCAAAAAATAAAAACCAGCTGCACTTGTGCATAAATGTTGAGGATAAATGGGTGCGTTTTTTACCCGGCCTGCAACCTGTTATGTGCATGCACAGTGGGCAACTAGTATGTTCACATGTATGATAACTGGGGTGGGCTCACAAGAGCAGAGGCTGGTGCGCAACACCCAAGGGGCTTAAAGGGCTTCAACCCGCTCCCAACTCACACCCCCCCTTCAAGTTGTGTGTCTTAGCCCAGGCTGCTGATGCTTCCAGCACACAGACAGTTCTTTAGCTGATGTGTGCTGGGCTGCACTGGAGATGGGGCCTCACTAACAACCTCATTCAAAGCATTTTCCCAGCTAGCAAGAGTTTGATGTGCAATAAAGAAATATGGGAATTGTGATTCTGAGTGCAATGGAAGTAGGGCCAGACCCCTGGCTAAAAAAAGAACCTTTCACCTTCAGGTATATGTATGTATGTGAATGCACATCTATTCACTCAAAAAAACAAAGGTTACAGGGACGTTATAGTTAGGTTCAGCTTTTACACACACAAAACCAAATAATTTCAGCACTTATACCTTCTCGAGAAACTATAACTCGTGCCTTATGGTAACTATAACTTTAAGCCCCCCGCCATGCACAATTGTCTCATAAATAATTTTATTGCAAATACTGCACTGATATTTTCAACAATGTCACAGAAGATGCCAGGACTGATGTAATATGTGGGGTAATTACCAGTGCACGCAGATGGCGTGAGCTATAGTTATTTTAGGGCAGGAGTTATAGTTTCTTGAGATAAGTAGAACTATACCTGCTGAATTTGTATGGTTTTGTGCATGTAAAATCTGAACCTAACTATACCGTCCCTGTAACCTTTGATTTTTTAGTGAATTTGTAAGTTTAAAAAAAATTGTATTTTCTAACTATAACGACCCTGTAACCTTTGTTTTCTTTCAGTGAATTTCTAGTTTTTTTGTTTAACGTGGAGTACTATTTAATTACCTTATATTAATCCAACCCCAGTAGCGCACGGTCTTTGGCTGTGCACGGCGTGGGGTTGGCCGCAGCCAATCTCCCACATGCAGGCAACCTGGAGGGGGGGCATGTAGCCCTCCTCCCTGGGCTGATTACGGACCCGGGGACTCCATCTCCCCATATAGTAAATGGGAAGAGGTGTACGCAGCAAACGTCTTCGGTCTGATTTTGGCCAGAGGACCCTGTTTCAAGGGCCCAGACATATTTTAAATGGAGGGGTGCGGGGGGGGACACGCAGCCACTCTACCCGTCCCAATTTTGGCACAGGGAACGCCATCTACCGAGACCCAGCCATCAACAATGAGTTGGAGTGGAACATGTGGCCCACCATCCCCAGGACAATTTGGCTCAGGGGAACCAATTCCCTGGGGCTCTGTAACTTTTTTAATTGGTAGGGGAGCTCGCTGTACCCCTTGTGGGGCCAATTTCAGCCCTGGGGACCCCATCCCCTGGGACCTGGCCAATTAACCATGGGGGGGGGGGTGAGGAAGGGCTAGTCCACCCCCTACCAGGCCAATTACAGCCCTGGGGACCCCATCCCCTGGGGCCCAGCCAATTACTGCGAGGTGCCAGCCAAAGGAACCATGTTTTAGGAAAAGAGCACATGCTTTTTGCACTGGTTAGCACAATGTGCCCAGAGTCATAAAGCCAACAAAAACAAGTTCAGCAAAAAAGAGCAGGAGGAAGGGAAAAGTTTTGGGGATGCAGAAAGGACCAGGTCCTATGAATCGCATCACATAAAACTTTTGAAAGTGGCACTATATTCAACAACATTTAATGGTTTGGTTGAGATGATGAATACGTTTTAAAGGTTTCAATCAGAGTTGGCCATGACCGTTCCTGTAGAGGAGCTTTTAAAACTAAAATGATGGTCATATTTGATTACTATACACAACACAACACAACAGGCATCTCCACATTTTGCTTTTTGCGGAAAGGAGACCCTAGGTCAAAGTTTTGTCCAGACTGGTGTGAGAGTTTGAACTCGAAGGGTGATTGTTGTCAGTGTACAGACAATTAAAAAGTTCACTAAAGAGTTGGTTTGCAACAGTCTCTTAAAAAAATAAATTTTGACAGCTAACACATGGTTATGGATCAGAATTTTGGAGTGGAGGATTGGGTAATGATCAAAAGCCCAGTCAAAGTGAAAAGTGAATCAGTCTTTTCTTCTCTACTACATGTCATTAAAGTCTTGAAAGGTCCTCTTCTGTTACATAGGAAGGGATGGTGGAGCAGAAGACATTTAGTCAAAATAGTCTCAGAACAAGCTAGAAGAATTATGGAATGCAAGGAAAGATTTGTTGACAATTCACTTCATTCTTCCTCTTAGTTTCCAGAAAGTCTAAATGACAAAGAGGTGAATGTTTCAGACGCCGTCTTCTCAAACTCACCCAATAATGATTCTAGGAGTCTTAGTAGTTCAAGTTGGCATGATGAAGAGTCATCCTTGTCAGTACCTAGTCCATCTGTGACTGTTTACATAATGCTACAGATGGATTACAGTCTGACTGGACAGGGGTTCAAAGAGTGCAAATACCTTTATTTGAACAAATGAACCATGCAGTTAAAATGCAAAATGTTAAGGCATTTTGTCATGTTACGATACTATTCAAATAAACAAGGATTTTTCTCTTCATTAATACTAGTGTTGGTATTGCATCTACTCTGTTCTTTAGTTTTTTTTAAGTGGGATAATGAGATAGTGTATTTACTTTAGACCTTTATTTGTGTAATGTTTAGCTAATGGCCTATTCATACTTACCTAACTATGGAATTGTTTGTGCTTGACCATGTTCCATATTCTGGCATCTCGCTCTGAGAGTTCCTCAGCGGACTGCTAGGCAGTTGCAGTTGGGAGTCGGAGGAAGAGAAACTGCTGGACGTGGGATCCTTGTATTTACTAATAAACTACATGTTTTAGTATCCAAAGTCTCCTGATTGATCTGTCTTAACACAGATCCATTGATGCACACAATGTGCGGGCCCCTAAAAATCATGCTAGTTACTAGCCCAATTTTTCATGCACTCTTTGGGGCAATTGACCTTCTTTACGAACCCCACTGGATCTTCTTATTATCATAATATATATAACATGGGTGGCTCTTGTTATTAGTATAACTGAAAAATACACTCTGCGGGTGTCGCTTATGGTCATTATCTGGCCCATTAATGCAGGCTTGCTGCCGGCCCACTGTTGCTTCTTTCTAAACCCATTGATGTATGTACTGTGCATGGCCGCCTGTGATAGTTACTAACCCAATCGAAGCATGTCCTCCATGGCGCAACTGCCACATAAGTCCATTGATGGATGAACTTAATCGAGCCAGTGATTCTAATTACTGGGACCACTGATGTACATACTATGTCGACCCACTGATGCTTTATAGTAGACTCATTTAAAGATGTAGTGTTTGGGAACACCGACACAATTTAACAAGCATTTACAATGTAATGGTCTCGGCAATATTATAGGTAGAGCTATTGGTATTGCTCATTATTTTTTTTATCATTATTGTATCTCTAAATAAATGGCATTGTCATTTCTATTGGCATTAGCTTTTTTTTGTTGCATATGTGATACCTATTGCATTAGCAGAGAGAGAGTGAGGTAGTGAGATAGAGAGATTGAGGTATTGAAATAGAGAGTGAGGTAGTGAGAGAGTGAGGTAGATAGAGAGTGAGGTAGTGAGATAGAGAGTGAGGTAGTGAGATAGAGAGAGTGAGGTAGTGAAAGAGTGAGGTAGTGAGGGAGAGGGATGTTGTGAGGTAGTGATATATAAACATAGAGTGATGTTGTGATGTAGTGAGAGAGAGAGGTAGTGAAAGAGAGAGTGAAAGTGAGTTAGTGAGATAGAAAGAGTGAGGTAGTGAGATAGAGAGTGATTGAGGTAGTGTGTGAGAGAGAGTGAAGTTGTGAGGTTGTGAGCTAGAGAGTGAGGTAGTGATGTTTTGAGAGAGAGAAGTTGTGAGATAGTGAGGTAGTGAGATAGAGTGGAGTAGTGAGGTAGAGAGAGTTATGTAGTGAGAGAGTGAGGAAGTGAAACAGTGATGTAGTGAGGGAGAGGGATGTTGTGAGGTAGTGAGATGTAAGCAGAGTGGTGTTGTGATGTAGTGAGATAGAGAGAGGTAGTGAAAGAGACAGTGAAAGTGAGTTAGTGAGATAGAAAGAGTGAGGTAGAGAGATAGAGAGTGAGCGATGTAGTGAGTTAGAGTGAAGTTGTGATATAGAGTGAGGTAGTGAGAGAGTGAGGTAGTGATCTTTTTAGAGAGAAGTAGTGAGATAGTGATATAGAGGGGAGTAGTGATGTATAGAGAGTTATGTAGTGAGAGAGTGAGGTAGATAGAGAGTGAGGTAGTGAAAGAGTGAGTTAGAGGTATTTTCTGACGTAGTGAGATAGAAACAGTGAGTGATGTTGTGAGATAGAGAAAGATTGAGGTAGTGAAAGAGAGAGTGAGGTAGTGAGGGATGTTGTGAGGTATTAAGATAGAAACAGAGTGATGTAGTGAAGTAGTGAGATAGAGTGAGGTAGTGAAAGAGTGAGTGTAAGTGACTTAGTGTATTTGAGAGAGAGAGAGTGAGGTAGTGAGATAGAGAGAGAGAATTAGTGAGTTAGAAAGAGAGTGAAGTTGTGAGGTAGTGAGAGAGTGATGTAGTGAAGTTTTGAGTCTGTTGTGATATAGTGAGGTAGTGAGAGTGAGATAGAAATAGATAGTGATGTAGTGATAGAGAGTGAGGTAGTGAGATAGAGAGAGAGTGAAGTTTTTAAGTAGTGTGTTAGAGTGAGAGATAGTTACTGTGGTAACTATGGAACTGTGGAAAACAACACTGCGACAAAAAGATGTACTTACTACAAGACAGGCCCACTAGAGAATATAGCTGTGAGTTTGAGGTCAAAGAGAGTGTGCCTGCCTCCGCTGTGAGAAGAGTAGGTGATGGCGTAGTGGCGCTGGAGATCACCTGTTGCCGAGTTTGAGGCATGCATGCCTCCATAGGAAGCCATTCCCCTAGCCCCTTTGTTTTTGTGTGGGATGGGCCAGTGCTTGTTGTCCTGTCTTTGTCCTCAACCCGAAGCGAACCTGGGAGCCAGGCTGCTTCAGCTTGTGCCCTCACCCCAGCGGCCACTTTCCGAAAGGATAGTAAGTCAACTGGAGAAATGGAGCGCACAGGACTAACAGGGAAACAAGAGAGCACACCGCGCTGAGAGGGGAGCAAGAGAGCACACAGAGCTGAGAGGGGAGCAAGAGAGCACACCGGGCTGAGAGGGGAGCAAGAGAGCACACCGGGCTGAGAGGGGAGCAAGAGAGCACACAGAGCTGAGAGGGGAGCAAGAGAGCACACATGACTGACAGGGAAACAAGAGAGCACACCGCGCTGAGAGGGGAGCAAGAGAGCACACAGAGCTGAGAGGGGAGCAAGAGAGCACACCGGGCTGAGAGGGGAGCAAGAGAGCACACCGGGCTGAGAGGGGAGCAAGAGAGCACACATGACTGACAGGGAAACAAGAGAGCACACCGCGCTGAGAGGGGAGCAAGAGAGCACACATGACTGACAGGGAAACAAGAGAGCACACCGCGCTGAGAGGGTAGCAAGAGAGCACACATGACTGACAGGGAAACAAGAGAGCACACCGCGCTGAGAGGGGAGCAAGAGAGCACACAGAGCTGAGAGGGGAGCAAGAGAGCACACCGGGCTGAGAGGGGAGCAAGAGAGCACACGGGGCTGAGAGGGGAGCAAGAGAGCACACATGACTGACAGGGAAACAAGAGAGCACACCGGGCTGAGAGGGGAGCAGGAGAGCACACGGGTCTGAGAGGGGAGCAAGAGAGCACATGGGGCTGAGAGGGCAGCAAGAGAGCGTACAGTACTGACAGGGTACGCAAGAGATCGCACATGTCAGAGGGGTGCAAGACTGCACATAGGTCTGAGAGGGAAGGAAGAGAGCACAGAGGACTGACAGAGAAGCAAGAGAGTGCACAGGTCTGAGAGGGGTGCAAAGGAGCGCACAGGTCTGAGAGGGGAGCAAGAGAGTGCACGGGTCGGACAGGGGAGCAAGAGCGCCTTGGACTGGCAGTGGAGCAAGAGATCGCAGGGTTGGATGGGGAGCATTGGAGAGCGCACAGGTCTGTCAGGGGACCAAGAGAGCACACCGGACTGACATGAGCAAGAGAGCACACGGGGCTGGCAGTGGAGCAAGAGAGCACACGGGTCGGACAGGGGAGCAAGAGAGCACACGGGTCGGACAGGGGAGCAAGAGAGCACACGGGTCGGACAGAGGAGCACGAGAGCACACGGGTCAGACAGAGGAGTACAAGAGCACACGGGTCAGACAGAGGAGCACGAGAGCACACAAGGCTGGCAGTGGAGCAAGAGAGATGTAATGAGAAAAGGGTCTCCCTGTTTGAATTAAGGCCCTAGAGGAGGGAGAAAACACAAAAATATCTAGTACGAACCTCTAAACCGGCCTGTATGCTTCTTCAATAGATCTCTAAAGATTCTGCATTTCCCAATCAAAAATGTCAAAGATACATTCTATTTCATATTATCACACTATTTTTATAGATGCCAATCCACTAAAGTTTTATAAACAAAAAATGTTTTTTATTCATTTTTTTCAGTCCAGGTACTCCTCTTTCTATTATTGCTAAGGCAAATGCTATTCATTTATTTTAGATAGGTGCATCCTATCACGGCATAACGCTGAGTTCGCCGTAAAGCCGTGGAGCATCCGTAGCCAGCAGTCTGAACCTACTCATAAACTCCAAAATTATTTCTGAAAAGGAAACTAAACACGAGATTCACAGCAGTCGCTCTTTTGAAAATTATCGGAAGCTGTCCATATAAATTTCTGAGTGTGAACATACGCTCATATTCCGACCTACCAAGAAAAATCTATCAGTTGTTTTCATGACACAGATGATTTTCGTGGCTGGAGACTTACATATTACCTGATGAATTTATAGACACCCAGACATATTTTATATCTATCTCATTCGTTAATACTTGGCAGTTGGTCCTGAAGAAGGTGGTTTCCCACTGAAACGCGCGTTGACCGCGAGATTGCTAACATCAGAGACATTGAAAGTTAACATCCTTTCAATTTTGTCAACTGGAGAAATCTGACAAATTTAAAGTTTTAGCTTCCCTTTTACCTTTAAACTATCCTCTTCATTTCTTTTTGTTTGAATGCAAGTATGAATGAATAGCAAATGCTTTTTTATACCGTAGATGTCTAGGATGTCTTTTTTCACTTATATTCAATTTGTAATAATGTCTGTATCTCAAATCACAAGTGTAAAACCTGACAAATGTTATTTCTTGCTTTAAATTATGTGTAAATCTTAAACACAAAAAGGAAAAAAATGAATAAAAAAAATTTTTTGTTTATAAAACTTTAGTGGATTGGCATCTATAAAAATAGTGTGATAATATGAAATAGAATGTATCTTTGACATTTTTGATTGGGAAATGCAGAATCTTTAGAGATCTATTGAAGAAGCATACAGGCCGGTTTAGAGGTTCGTACTAGATATTTTAGTGGAGCAAGAGAGCGCACAGGGCTGTCAGGGGAGCAAGAGAGCACACGGGACTGACATGAACAAGAGAGCACACAGGGCTGACAGGTGAGCAAGAGAGCACACGGGGCTGACAGGTGAGCAAGGGAGCACATAGGTTTGACAGGGGAGAAAGACAGCGCACAGAACTGAAGTAAATAGAAGACACACAGGACTGTCTGGGGATCACAGAAGCACACGGGACGTGCAGGTGAACAATGGAGCACACAGGACTGGCAGAAGAACAAGGGAGCACGCATAGCTGGCAGGGGGAACAAGGAAGCACTTAAGACTGGCGGGGGGGAATGGAAGCACGGAGAACTGGCACGGGTCAAGGGAGCACGCGGAACATGAATGGAAATCTTGCAAGCGAGAACGGGCAGTGGAGCAAAATAGCACGTGTTGCACGTGAACGCCGGTTCTGTGGCACCTCCTGTCGCATCTAAAAGGGGTGTCCCACTGTACCTCGTCTCCCAACTCAGTGACGTGGGCGGAAATGATTTGTAGTGTCTGCCTTGCTTCCCAAGTACACCACTGAAACGCAGCGGCGGTATCAAGTGCAAAATAGAGTGCCATATAAACAAGGGGTTGCTGCCTCTGCCTCACATTTGAAAACAGTGATTTAACCGGTAATAACCTAAACAGCACTCTGGCAGTCCGATCGGACACACATACAGAGGAAAAAGCAAGCCGCCCCTTGCACCAAGAAGTCGGATAGAAAGAACACACTGCAACATGTAAGACTTGGAGAAGGAACATTAAAAACCCAAAGAATGCAGCCCAGTCACCCTCCCTCTGGGCCTAGAGTTAGGAACAGCGGATAAGAGCCAAGGCTAAGCTAAGATGGTGCGTGGCTGGCAAGTAAATGAGACGAGAAGTTTCACCCCCTCCCACGCCGCTGAGAACTCGAGTGCGGAGCAGCCGAGAACTCCCAAAGTGCGCCTACGAGTCCCAGCGCTTTACTCGAGTGTAAACTTTCGACTGACCTGCCCGCCGCCGGCTCCTCTGGAGGCACGGAGTAGAGACACCCCATGGCCTGCAAGTATAGACCCGAGTATGTGAGTGTCCCGGGCCTGGACTCGCTGCTCCGCAGAACAGCTTTCTGTAACTTTAGCTGTACGGAAACGTGCCCCAGGCCTTTCCATTCTTCGGCGCTCACTGCTCGGCGCACAACTCATTAGCTTCCTTCCTTTTGTGAGGGGAAGAGGCGTCTGCGAGCCAAGACCCTGGACCAAGTCATAAGAGCAGCTGCAGTGGCAATGGGGACGGAGGCTCGGTCCTGCGGGGCTCCCACGTTCTCACACCGACCGAAGCACTGGCGGAAAGACGGGCGTGCACAGAGGCACGTGCGCACGTACACGGAGATTAACAGAAAGTCAAGCTTGTACAGTCAGATACACTCAGAGACAGACACCAGCACAACAACACGGCGCCGAACGGATAGATCGTCACAGGCAGACGACAGTAAAAAAATGGCGGGTCGAAGCTTCGAAACTTTTTCGGATTCGGGGGCGTGTTCCTGCTGTTCTAAAAGGGAGTGGCTAAAAAGTGGAAAGAACAGCAAGGAACACGCCCCTGAATCTGAAAAAGACGGAGCCTATTTGGAGGGACGGCTCTCTCCTCCAATGGCTGGCCTCCGTTTAGGAAGCCAGCCAATGGAGGAGAAGCAAAAAGAGAGGCGGGCTAAATAGCCACTCTAGAAAACATTAAATCTTCCGACTTCCGGTTCTGCCTTCGGCAGACCGGTAGTCCTCGACCTAAAAAGGCAATTGATTATGCACTGAATGGGCCCACTAAAGCCCGTTCCCTTTTATGCAAGCACTATGTTAGACCACTGTTGCTTGTCACTTAAGCCATTAACGTAAGTACTGTCTGAGACCACAAAAGCACTAACCGTGCAATGTTGCTTAAAGCCCTGATTGCAGTGTGTAAAATCATTTGCTTTATAGGTCTGGCTGACACTAGACTCCTTTTAAGGTCAAGCTACAGGCAGCTTTAGCTGTCTGACAGAGAATGACAACAGTTGGCAGGGAGATGCAATAGATCAGCCGCCCTTTGCCATCAGTTGTTTCTAAGCATCATTCACATTTTCAGAAGCCCACATTAAAGCCATTGGTTGATTTAACTTCATTACTCGTAGAGCATTTCCTCTTTAGAGGCCCACATTAAGAGTATAGATTTGCCTTCCACAACAACGCGTTGGTGGTGAAGTGCCAATGTGCTATAACGGAGGACTATCTGAAGGCAGCACAGAAGCCATGGGACTTCTTGGCAGCTTCCTTGATAGGTGCAACTTAAGAGCCCTACATAAGGCTGGGTAGTGAAGCATCTATTATTGCAAGGTTATTACTGCATGCGACAGTCCCAGCAAAATTTCTGAAGCATTTATAAGGCCATATGAGAAGATTTGTATGGGTATACATTTAAGTGAGAGTATAAACTAAAACGATATTGTCATTTTGTGCTACTGGTTTGCGAGCAAAGTAAATCATATTTTTACATTTTCACTGTCTGTGCCACTTGAAGAGCTACAAAAATATATCCTAACATTCAACTTATCTGCAAGTATGTGACCCTAGATCGCTACCTATGATGGAAAAAAAATATTTTCCACATTCTAGAATTAAATATTTCAGAACAGTCCAACACTCGATCTTATAACAAAGGGCATGTTTAGTCTCAAGTCTTTGGAAACATAACATTGCAATAAGAAGAGTTACTCCATCATGGTCATATCCAACGTAAACAGCTGCATAACAGAAAATGGGATGTTGCTCCCTTATTAATATTACACTAGTGTGAACGTTTGTTGAATTGCCCTGGAAATAGGATAAAACAATGCCAGCAAATCAAACACCCACTGTTTGCTGAAAAAATGTTTTATTCGGAGATTCAATTTAAGACCATTGGAGGCAAATCTACAAGTTCTCCACAGCTGCTGCAAATGCAATAAAAAGAAAAAGATTAAATATAAATTAGTTTCTCCAATTTTCTGAGCACTTTGCTTCTGGCCATGATTAAAAAACGCAATCACTGGTTGGCCTGAACACAACGTCATGTCATGTGTATTTCTTACATTCGTAAAGCAGAACGTTTAAATAGTTTAAAAAAATTGTAATACAGTGGCCACAGGGCTAGTAAGTCTGAATAAACTATATCGCCTTGCTGTGGCATAGGCCCTCAGTTCATACCATTAGAATCTACTGCAGCAGTATGTCATCATACAGCAAGCTGAAGTAGTCCAAATTAATATACAGTGTTATCTTTTGGAGACAGACACTTTTATTCCATGCACAAAGGCAGGAATAAATGACATTACAGAGCAGTGAGTAAAACAGCCCCATATGTCCTGCAAACGTTTAACGAAATGAAATAAAATAATTATTGCTCTTCTATTATGAGAGAAACTACATTTGCTGAGTTGAGTTTCCATTCCAAGTGTTGTTTTCATCGTCATCATCCTGAGTCTTTAACCTATATACTTTGCCTTCTTTTTTGAACTCTTCACCACGCTTGTCCAGCACTCTTTTTCTGACTGATTCTCTACAACAAAATGAACACAATAAAAATGTAAATAAAAAGTATACTTCATTCTTATCTTATGCAGGAAAATGTTTCTTTCTCTTAATTCAGAGGATTTCGTAAAGTGAACTGTCACAGTCATTGTGAAACAAAAGACTGTAGGATGTTCGTTTTTTCTAACACAATATTTAAATAGCTTGTAAATGAAAAGTACAGACATTTCAAAACATCAGGAAATAAGAAATCATTTTTTTTTTAATTTACAAGTAATGTAAACATCTAAATCGGAACAAAACAAATCAGAACCCTTTCCTTGGTGATGTGCAAATGACAAATATTTGCAGAAACTCTATTTTCAAACAATTGCTTGCACACTACATAGTTTTTATGAGTAAAACTACAAGTAAGTGGCCTTTTCAATGGAAAATGTGGTTATTGCAAATGATAGTGTGCTACCACTTCATGCTTTAGTTATACATTCATTAGTTGATAGTTTTTAAACCTGATTCGAGAAACATTCCAGCCCGCCCATATGACAATGCTGGTAATGAACTAAGAGGCAAGTCAGGGGTCATGTGTATCTTATATGTGGCTAGATTTGTATTCTATATTGAGCAAAAGTTTAGTCTATTAAATCATACAAAAGAGTTTTTGTTGTACAGCAAACATGCTGAACTCACATACTGAAAGGGGTTCTCATATGTGATAATAAAGAAATTGACGGCTCAGTGAATTAAAATATTTGCCCTGGATCACATAATTCGAAACCAGTTTATGGGTATACAGCATTACAGTTAGGTCGAGTAGATTATTTAAGTCACTAGACCTGTAGGTCTGGTGCACAAGTTACTTGTGTAACAATATATCTGTAAGAGACATTAGTTAGTGATAGATTCCTTACCTTAGAATATCCCCAGGCGTCAGACTGGATCGGTAAAGTTTTTCGTTGGCAGTACCCCTGCACGTCGGTAGGCATCATCGTACGGCTCCGTGTATGTTGCTGGCGTCGTAGTGGCCGAGATGACGCCGCTGGAGCTAGTTCGACGCGCCCGCACGCGCTGACGTCAGTTCTGTACACGACTGCCCGCGCCAGAAACGCAGGGCCATGCAAGATACTGACCACTGGTGCATTGAAACTAGGCCCCTAAAAAGGAATGACCTTAACCCTAGAAATCAGTTTGCAGAACGGGGAGGATGGGAGGGGCGGTAAGAAATCTATCACTAACAAATGTCTCTTACAGTTATATCGTTACACAAGTAACTTGTGCATCTGAAAGAGACACGTTAGTGATAGATTATTACCTTAGAATAGATACCCCAGCAATACCAACCCCGGTGGTGGGTCTGCGAACAAAGATCACACCAGAAAGTCACGGAGAACAGAACAGCCAAAGAAGCCATCTCTCCGGACTGGACTGTCATGGCACTAATGCTTAGTAAAGGTGTGCAGCAAGGCCCATGTGGCTGCCTGACAGATGTCTTGCAAGGGGACACCACATCCTAATGCAGTAGTAGCTGCTGTCGCCCTGGTAGAATGGGTGCGCAACCCCACCGGTGGTTCCTTTTTAGCCAGAGAATAACAGGCTTTGATACACAAGACAGCCCAGTGGGAGATAGTCATCTTGTGTGCAGCCCGGCCATCTAGGCGCCCACGTAGCCAACAAAGAGCTGGTCATCCACCCGGAACTGTTGTGTGCGATTTAAGTAAAAAGAAAGCACACGTTTTGGGTCCAGACGGAAGAGCCCTCTTCCTCTCTGGAAGGGTGCGGAGGCGGAAAGAAATTGGGCAAGGTGATAGTTTGCCCAATGTGAAAAGCAGTGACGTTTGGCAAGAAGGAAGGATGAAAGTAAGCACAACCTTGTCCGGATGGATAGACAGAAAAGGAGGCTTACAGGAAAGTCTGGAGCTCACTCACTAGCCTAGCGGAGGTGATGGCAACCAGGAAAGCAGTCTTCAAAAGTTAACAAAAGAAGAGGACAGTTGTGAAGCGGCTCAAAAGGAGCGCACATCAAGAAAATAAGTACCAGATTCAAGTCCCACTGCGGCATCACAAACGGAATAGGAGGGAAAAGGTGAGTAATGCCTTTGAGAAATCTATTAACAGGGGACTTGAAAAGAGAGGGCTGATCAGGAAGCCTGAGAAAGGCCGAGATTGCAGAAAGGTAGCCCTTGATAGTGCCCAGAGGAGAGCCCTACCTGGCCAAAGAAAGAAGGAACAAAAGGACCTCTGAAAGAGGGACCGAAAAGGGATCCACAGTCTTTGCTGTGCACCATGCCACAAATTTGTTCCACCTGCAGGCGTATGCTGATTTGTTCCACCTGCAGGGATACCTGGCTGCCAGAATGACATCACAGACTTCAGGAAGCAAGTCAAACGGAATCCATGGTCGCCGCTCAATCTCCACGCATGTAGGTGGAGGCTGGATAGGTTCAGGTGGAGGACCCTCCCCTGCTGCTGCAACAGAAGATCCTCCCGAAGAGGCAGTCGGATCGGGGATCCATGCTTATACTGAGTAGCTCGGGATACCAAACTCTTCAAGCCCAGTCCGGGGTCACAAGAATGACTTGGGCCAGGTCACGGATGATCTTCTTCAGCACTCTGGGTAGAAATGGTATAGGCGGAAAGGCGTACAATAGACCACAGCTCCACTTGTGACGAAAAGCGCCGCCGAGCGAGTGCCGCCTTGGAAATGTCCAGAGACGCAAAGTCTCCTAAAATAGGGTCCACGACCCCACCCCGCCTTGCTTGTTGCAGTAACACATGGCGGTGGTGTTGTCTGTGAACACCTGCACTACTCTCCCCTTGACAGTGGGCAAGAATGCCTTCAGTACAAGTAAGATCGCCCGGAGCTCCAGAAGGTTGATATGGAGCCTGGACTCCGCCGGAGACCAGAGGCCTCTGATCTCCGCCTCTCCCATGTGACCGCCCCATCCCAGGAGGGACGCATCGGCCACCACTATGTGCTCCGGTTGAGGAAGGGAAAGTGATCTGCCGCTGACTGCCACCACTGCAACTGTTGTGCAGGACGTACTCTGACAGGTTGCCCTGATGCTGCGCCCACTGGAACTTCAGGTCCCACTGCAGAGCCTGCATTTGCCATCTGGCATGATTTGTCAGCAGGATGCAGGAGGCCATGAGGCCTAGCAGCCTCAAGGTCATCCTGACTGAAACCCAGGACAAGGGCCGAAACATCGGAATCATAGCCCGAATGTCCCAGGCTCGCTGTTCGGGAGGATAAACCCGAAACTGCAACGTGTTTAGAACTGCTCCGATGAAGAGGAGCCTCTGAGAGGGAATCAGGTGCGACTTCGGCATGTTGATGGAGAACCCCAGCAAATGCAGAAGGTCGGCCGTAGTCTGGATGTGGGAAACGACTGCCTGGGGCGAGCCCGCCTTCAACAACCAGTCGTCGAGATAGGGGGAAGACTGAAACCCCCTGGTCTGTGCAGATGAGCTGCGACCACCGCCATCACTTTTGTGAACACCTGAGGGGCGCTGGTAGGGCCAAAAGGGAGCACGGTGAACTGAAAGTGCTCGTGGCCTACCGTGAACCGCAGGTTACGCCGGTGGTAAGCGTCCTGCAAGTCCAACGCTACCATCCAGTCTTGCGGGTCTAGGGCAGATAAGACCAGAGCAAGTGTGAGCATCTTGAACTTCTCCTTCTGGAGGATGCGATTGACGTTCCGAAGGTCTAAGATAGGACGTAGGCCCTTGTCCTTCTTGGGAATAACAACCACAATCTACTTCTGGCATTGGAACGTGCTTGATGGCCCCCTTGGCCAAGAGGGCCGCAACTTCCGGATGGAGAAGTGCCCAGTGATCCCCTGACATGCGGTGGTACTGAGGTGGCATGGCTGGAGGTGTAACTCGAAGGGGAGGGAGTAGCCCCTTCGGACTATCTGCAAAACCCACCTGTCCGAAGTGATGGTGCGCCAGTGGGGGAGGTGATGGTGAATCCTGCGGCTCACTGGCATTTGGTGGGCCTGAAAGATCGGACTAGGAAGGTTTGGAGGCAGTGGTGGTAGGGGAGGTGGTGGACTGACCCACCCACTGGTCCCACGTCCGCGGCTGCGCAGGCCTGTGGCTCTGAAACGAACATGTGGGGGAGCCCCTTCCTTGACCACGAAAGGAGCGAAAGGCAGAAGCCAAAGGAGTGAGTGTAGCAGACAGGGCTAAGGACTTCGCCGTAGCTCGCGAGTCGTTAAAGCGCTCCAACGCACTATCCACCTTGTCGCCAAAAAGGCGAGTGCCATCAAAGGGCATGTCCATCAGAGTGTTCTGGACATGCCCTGAAAAGTCAGTTGTTCTCAGCCAGGCGTGACGGCGTAGCGCCACTGTCGTGGAAATCGCTTGGCCCAGCGAGTCGGCAGTGTCAAGGCCACAACAAATCGTGAACTTGGCTGCATCTCTCCCCTCAGCAATAGCTCCGGACACTGAGGCAGCACCTGCACCACCGTATCCCACACAGAGAGGGAATAACGGCCCAAGAGGCATGCGGTGTTCACAGACCGCAACCCAGAACTGGCGGAAGAGAAAATCTTCCCAAATTGCTCCAGTTTCTTGGACTCCCTGTACGGAGGTGCGGAAGGGAATGCCCTGGGGGACGCAGAGGCTTGGACAACCAACCTCTCAGGGGTAGGGTGTGGGGAGAGGTAAATGGGGTCGCCCGGGCCGGGCGATGGCGTCGGGCCACGTTCCTATCCACAGAAGCCCCTGTGTTGGGCCTGGACCATGTGCCCAAAAGAACGTCAGAAAGTGCGTCACTGAAGGGCAGCCTGCGGCTCTGCAGAGTAAGACGCTGGTCGAAGCACCTCAGTCAGGAGGTTAGTCCTGACGGCCACTGTAGGGAGCTCTAGGTGAAGAGCCTCGGCCGCCCTACGCAACACCTCTGAATAAGTACCACCCTCCTCCGTAGCCACGGTAGAAGGGAACAGTGCGCCAGGTTCTGGAGAAAAATCCAGTCCACCTGCGTCCTCCAAATCCTCTTCCCAGTCCGGCTCTAACTCGCATTGGGCTGCGAGAGGGTCTTCAGACCCCTCCCCGTCCTCTGTAAACTGCGGAGTGAGAAAGAAGGTGGGTGGATAAAGGGTTAGAAATTCCCCATGGGCGTCGGCAGGGGGGAAGCCGGGGACGGCGTCAGCCGGGGGCCGGCTGGCGCCGGAGTAGGCGTCTATGTCGGTGGAGGTCGTATGAGGCCAACCGGCATCGGCTGTGATCCAAACCTGGATCCACGGGAGTCTCGCAGCGCCGAGGCCGGAGCAGTCGATGATGTCGGCGCCGGAGACGAAGGAAGGTAAGGACCTCCACTTGGGACCACGGGGCCCGTAGGCACGCCGGCAGGGCCAGACGGGCCAAATAGCTGGCCATAGCAGACAGGAATTCCTGCAGCTGAGCCGGAGTTGCCGACGGACCCGGGAAAGGCGGGTAGGCCGTCAACAACTGCCTAGGCTCCTCCGGAGCCACGGGCGTGGCACCACCCGCACCCTCAGCCACTGCTGACGAAAACTTTCCAGAACTGACACCTGGGGATATTCTAGGTAAGGAATCTATCACTAACGTGTCTCTTTCAGATACACTGGTTTGTGAACAATCGTTTGGTCAGCTTGAATGGCCGTTTTAATAATGATATGCCAGCAGCCGCATCATTTCGGCAGGCCCAATTAACTAAATGTTTACTCCCGCCTGGCATGTTGGTCTCTTTACAGATTTTAAAGTAGCAAAATGTAAGGACAGTGATCATTGGTCGATCTCGGCTGTTCTCAGTCTTCATGAGCCAGTGGCTTTTGAGAGGCTACTCCCTTAGGAGGTATCCCACCCACAAACAACTTGCTTAGATTCTGCCCAGGTTGAGGTTCTAGCTGCTTAT
Organism: Triturus cristatus; assembly: GCF_964204655.1. NCBI lineage: Eukaryota > Metazoa > Chordata > Amphibia > Caudata > Salamandridae > Triturus > Triturus cristatus. The sequence goes on along the minus strand of NC_140584.1, from coordinate 205,933,516 downwards.
CAATTGTCAGAAAATACTGAGGTTTAGTGCTTGGGGTACTTTAGGAATTGAGATTATTACTATAATTCTGGTGCTTGGATCAGGTCATAGTCAGGTCATGCAGACTCCATTGAGCTATAATATCCCCATGAGATATATATAGCCTGTCCTTTTGCAATCAGTGACTTGACTTCTGGTTTGAAGGATTGAACTCATACGACCATTTGCACATCCATATAGGTATATGTAGGACACTGTTGGTTCGTATAGAATATGATATGTAAAAGCATTTTATGCAATGGACCTCGTGAAATATTGTCATGTGTTGTCAAGGATTGTGATGTTGTAATACACAGGCAATTGTGGGAATTGTACAATGAAAAATGTAATATGTTGCATGATGTTGGGACAGTGCAATGTAGAGAATATGGTGCCAATGGTATGCAGTTATACTGAAATCAGCCTTTTTAGGTCTCGGCTAGCGAAGGCTGCGCTTGCGCAGTCTCGCTCGCGAGAATTAATGACTTTGAGAAGAGGGGCTTGCACCCGCCCCTCTTCTCCCCTGTTCTCCATTGGCTGGCCTCTTGAATGCTGGCCAGCCACTGGAGAAGAGGTCAGTCACTCCATTTAGGCCCCGTCCTTTTCGGATCGGGGGGCGTGTTTTTTGTGAAAAGTCTCAAGGAGGAGACAACAGCAAAACACGCACCCGAATCCGAAAACGACGCTGCCTTTCTCCGAGGCATTTCTGTTTTGCCTCGGAGAAAGGCGGTGGTGTCATCCGGTGCCCTAGCTCGTAAACAGACTCCGTGTCACTGAAAGCCTGTAGTGTTCTGTCCTTTTTTTTAAAGATTCTACATTATACATATCCCCCATTTGAGCATTTAAAGCGTTTGGAGCTTTGGCGCCATTACATACTTCAAGGGGATTGAGGGATTCAGATGTAGCCGTCCCTCCTGCGGCATTCGATACACTGTTGCTAACAATGTTGCTAGCCATATCTGTAACTCTCTCCCCCGTTGAAGATTTACTTGGAATCTTGTCTTAACAGGCTAAACCCCTGTCTTCCGCTTACCCTGTTCACCGAAAACATCCCGGGCACCGTCTGTGTCCTAGACTTCGTAGCACCATCCGCAAGACGCCATTCGCCGCTGGTAGTTCCATTTTTACTCTCCGCCCGCTCCTGGGTAGGTGTGCGAGCAGCTTCTGATTCCTTAGGGGTAGCCTGCTTCTTAGGCGCTGTTAAGGTCTTAGCGCCGGTCGCTCCTTCCTTCAGAGCGAGTCTCCGTGGCGCCATCCCACCTAGCCGTGAACTCCACCGCCGGCTCCCAGCAAGCAGCGCCGGCAACAGGTATGACCGGTTTCTCAGGTGCAGAGCGCCGATAACAAACACCTCCGATGCGCGTTGTAATTGTTTGTATAAATATTGCTGAAAAATCATCCGGGCTCAGGTTCAGCTTTTTTTCACCACCGTGGCTCAGCTGGGCATTGGATTTCACCAAAAATTACCATAAAGCAGAGCAGCGGTCAGGGAGTGACTCTCGCACGGGTCACGCAGCCGCCGTCTTGCCGCCAGATTTCAGTTTTCAATGTTGTTTGTTCTGACTTCAGGGAGGCAGGGGAGAGGACTCCTTGATTAATTTACATAATTGGTTCATTTTAGCAAGTACGAGCATTTCTCCCCTTCATATTGACCATTTGCATTTCGGAGAAACGTAGGATACGTTTAAGGGAAGGGAGATCGTGGATACAATTTTACTACTTCTAGAAGAAGAACTCGTGAGTTTGATGTCCAATCGAGAAACGTCCTACTTTTTCAGGGAGCTACCTGTTGCGTTTGTTTTTAAAATGTTTATTCCTCAACGCACAGCTCCTTTTGGGCGTTCATAAATTCTTCAATACCTATATTCGTTTGGGGGAGACACCATCTTTTATAACCAAAATAATGTAAATTATTTTTGTGCGTGAGGTGCTTTGCGAAATACTCCCGTTCTGGAATTTTACAATCTGAGAGCAAACTGAAATGGCGACCAGTCGACACATAGGAGCGCCAGTCCGGACAAGAGGAGTGCGGTGAATCACGCGGAGTAGACAATATCTGTTTTATCAAACACGTTTGCAAGTGTTCAATACTACCTCACATTTTATTCCACGGGTTGTTTGAGATATTGAAAGCTGACAAGAAAGCATGTTACAAACTTCGAAGGGCACAAAACAGAGCCAACCTCCCTCCGCAAGGATTTAAACACGTTATGCTGGAGCAAGCGCATTATCCCACCGAACTACCTTTGGCTAGAGTTATGTCGGCAAGTCTCGCAGCCGGATACGACCAACTCCGAATTCCACGCGCTGCGTCCTCTTCCAGCTTTTCCTCTCAGCCCAGCCTCTTGACTGCTGGCTTAGATCACCTGTGGAACAGCCCCCTCGCCCCCCTCCCCTGATCTACACAACTAAAGAGGAACCTCATTTTATCAGCTAATTGGCCACTTGGCTGGTGTTAAGAGGTCAGCTGCTCCCCCGGGACTCTCCGCTGTGCTGAATGCACATTTCGGCCTTGCACGCTGTGTGAGAGAAAAGGAATGCAGATTTCAACGGCCACCTTCCCACAGACTGGATGTGCAGGCATTGTGGGCTGATTGGCAGCCTGCAGGGGGAGGAAATGAGAGCTCGAAGCCCCCTCCTCGGGCATACTCATAGCTCGAGCCAGGGAACACGGGGCCTGCCCTGGGGCATGCATCCTGGTTGCTTAGGGGTAGCGCGTGTTTGTTACCAATATACTTTTAAAATAAAATGAAGCGAGTTACTAACTCGGAGGCATCGGAGCGCTGTGCTTCTTTTATTGGGAGACGAGAGACCAGCTAAAATCGTTTTAATCTACAGGGGAATTCACCCCATTCAGTTGCATTTCACACATTAACAATTGCATTGCCGCAAAGGGAGAATACATGATCTGCCTACGATCACACGTTTTCAGGCATGTCCTCTGACCTGGCACGCGTGTTCTCTAAATACAGCTGACTGGCTCTCACGCATGCCTTTATATAGCACCTAAGCCTTTCAGAATAAAAGCGATGTAAATGCAGGTTTATTATTCATGCAATATAATTAGTGCTAATTCTGCCCATTTCGGAGGATTACATACTTTGAACTCATAATAATTCAGAGCCGCAGCTTGTAAATTACACACGGATCCGAACAGCCGATGGTGCTTAACCCCAAGAGCTATCCTACTCATCTTCCATATTCCCGCACGGAGTGATCTTTGATAGTTTGGTGTGGGTTGCATCTTTGAATACTTCTACGCTGTAAAACTAACTCGGAAGCATCGGAGCGCTGTGCTTCTTTCATTGGGGGACAAGAGACCTGCTAAAATCGTTTAAATCTGCAGGGGAATTCACCCCATTCAGTTGCATTTCACACATTAACAATTGCATTGACAAACAGGGAGAATACATGATCTGCCTACGATCACACGTTTTCAGGCAGTGGAGGAGCCAGGGTGCGAATCCTGGTCCTCGGGTTGTATAAATCCGCATGTGAGCCCCTGGACCGCATGTCCTCTGACAGCCGACGCTGCACCCTGTCTTTTCACCAAAGGAAACTTACATGGAGAAGAGCGGGTTTACTCTCAGAATATCTCAATTTTAATGTCCTGTTGCCTAATCACGGCCACAGCATTGCTTCCATAATCCTGTGCAGGTTCGTACATGGAGGTGCGTATAGCTTTACCAGTCTTCACTCCACAGAGAAGTACCCTGACCATGTGTGTCAAAAGAGCCTGTGCTCCTTCGTTCAGATCATCCTTTCAAGCCCTGAGCCTCAAAGGGCTGATTCCTTGCAACGTCTGCAAATGCTATAGGCCATGTTCCACTGTATAAGACTTGTGTATACACCAAAGATTTTCCATTCCTGTTGCGTCACTGAGGGGCCATTTCTGTTTTACATTTACAAAAAAGCCCAAACTTCAACACACGGTTGATTACAGATGTACAAGGAGCAGAGTCTCCTGGTGAGAGGAGGCCACAGCGAAGGCACGGCAGACTGAAGCAAGGATCCCAGGCATGGCCGTCTCTACGACGTTCCTACCAATGCTGCTGCTGCTGAGTGAGGTGACTGCCGGTGAGTTAAACCATACAGTGCCGATCACACCCTACCCGCCTGCTCTGTGTTCATATGTCACCATCCCTGCTCTGTATGCAGTTCATATATATCGATGTACCTGTTCCTCGCTTGTCTTCTGTGTTATCTACGTTAAATCCTGCCGGCCCTCCTTGTCTCCTTTATTTTCCCGTATCTTACTTGCTAGAAGCCCTCCCTGCCTGTTCTGTGTCTGCTCCGTCTTACTCTTTTAAGTGTGCTTCTGGCCATATCACTCGGTTTCCTTATATCTTGTTCATTTTATGTAATTATGCCCTTTCCTGCTTGCTTTATGTGCCTGCCCCCCGCCTGCTCTCTGGTCAGCTGCCATCACTGTCTAGTCACTCGATAACTCCATGCCCACCGGGATACCTGTTTTCTACCCCCGAACTTTAATTTAACACTCTATAAATAAAGACCTAGGTCCGTTCCTTTGAATCAATGGGCTTAACACAATGGAAACAATGTTTTGTTAAAGTCGATCCCAGGCTGGAGAAGTTTCGTCCAAGTGACTTGAAGCTATGACCCTAGTCCTTGTGGACTCATGCCATACCTTCCCCTCAGTGTCTGTGTCCACTGCACGCTTGAACCCTGGCTGTCTGATGTCCCTCTACCCAACTTGTCCCCTGCCAGACATTTGAACCTTTGACCTGCCCGTCTTATATTCCAATGCACCGCCTACTGTGTTTTGTGTTATGCCTACTCTGCCCTGGCTTTCCATTGTGCATGTGCACAACCTGCCCTGTTGGCTTCGCCCTTGTCTTGTTAGGTTCACTTGTTTTGAAGGATCCACTGGGCCCCGCGCAGGGCATGTTGGGGGCGCCAGTTGCAGCTCAGATTCAGGGTGGTCCGGATTGACTTGTCCTTCAGATAAAGCTAAGAATGCTGCATGTCCACGGCGAGATAACAGCCAATAAAAGCATCGAGACCGATTTAGGAGGGAAACCCGGCTTCTGTAGCTAAACACTGAAACCGACAAGCACTAGCAACAAGCATTTACAATGCAATGGTCTCGGCATTGGTAAAGTTAGAGCTATTGGCATTGCTCATGACAATGCCGTTTCTTTAAATGTTTTAAAAACAAAAACATAAACAAAAATAATGTCATGAGCAATGCCAATAGCTCCAACTTTACCAATGCCGAGACCATTGCATTGTAAATGCTTGTTCAGTATGCGAGGTCTGGGGGCACTGCAATAAAAGAGGGACTGTTTCCAAACTAACAGAGGTGACAGATTACAGGTAGCCCAGTTGAAGGCATAATCCGAAATGAATAGACGACCTGTTCTTGGTTTGGTGCATTTCATGAACTAAATAAAGAGGATTTACCTACTTTGCGGAGTCCGGCGTCTCAAAGCAGTGATTTCCTGATTGTGGTGCTGGTTTTACAGGTGAAAGAGGATCACTGACATTGTCAATATATATCTACACACACACGCACACGCACACACACACAAAAAACTACAGACCAATAGCTACTGGATAGCGATTCAAAAACATTAGCTCACATTCTCCTCTCTGAACTGGAGGACTGACTTGATCAGTCTCAAATATCATCTGTACAACAAATAGGTTTTAGAAAGAGATAGGAGACACTAGAAAACATTATGGCCATCAATGTAATGCCTCAGAAAGCAATTGCTAGCGGGACACCATTATTTATGTTATTTCGACTTCAGTGCTACTTTTGATAAATAGAGTAAATAGAGCATAACTCTGGGGAAAATTAACAACATGGGTATATCCTGGACCCTACTAACAGCAATTGATCTCTTGTATACCAACACTTGGGTCAGAATAAAATTAGGGAACAGAACATCAGTTAGCAGGAAAAACTGCTAATCACAGATTAAATCAGGGGCGTGTTTAACCTGCATATAGCGGATACAATCTGACCATCAATTATGATTGCCAGAGCTTTTTTCCTAAATTAAGTGGTACACAAATAACTGAGTTGCAATTTGTTGATGATACAGTGCTTTTATACTACACCTCCATTGGTGTTCAATGCTCACTTGTTGCCTGAAGGAGTATAACCTCAATAAAAACTCAAATTAAATGTGGAAAAAACTAAGATTCTGATATGAGGGAAAAAGCAACATACAAATATCTTGAAGATTGGAGGGGAAATCATCAACCAAACAGACACCTATCAATACCAGGGTATTTGGCAAACTAGTAACATGAGTCATAGTGGTCAACTTCAGACCTTGAGCTACAGGACTAGGCACTTGCAATATTAACTTTGGCATTTGTATACTAAATTAAATAGCCCAAAAGTAACATTTATTCTGGAGGTACTCAAAGCCAAATTCCTTCCAACCATTACATATGGATCACTGACCGATGGGGTCAAACTGCATAAGGATTTGGGACAGCTAGTTACTCCTACTGTAAGGCGTATTTTTGGCCTTCTAAACAGCTCCCTCAAATGGTCTTTCAAACCTGAATAGAATCTTTAACAACTTAGGTCTGACTAAGACTGGAAAAATAATCTGAACTACAGCTCATTTAAAATCAGGGCTAAAGAAGCTGTGATTGCCCACTACTTCGGTAATAACATTGAGCAGCTAATTAAAGTAAAAAGGGCAAGACCCAACACCCTCCTTTACTTCCCCTTCACCTCATAAATACCTGATAATTAATCTCAAAGCATCAATCCGAAACAAATCTATGAGATTCAGGTTTCAGCCTCTAGCATTAGCGGAAATAAGAGTTGGTTGGAAACCTTCAGACAGGTAAATGCCGCAGAGGCAGAGATCATACATCTAAGGTTTTGGCACATATCTGTTGATGTCAAGCCTTATTGGAGCTCGACAGAAGATGACATGAATTTACAAGAAATATTAGTTTTAGAACACTTTATATAGTCCCACAGAAACTAGAAAGGCCTTAATGATAAGTGCATCAAGACAGATTTGTTTTATAATGCTGATAGGCTTGCTGTGCATTTGTATTTATGATCTGAAAGTGCAAAAAGTATATATTAACATGTACTTTTGTACAGTTTTTGAATGGTTTTATTAAGCACACAATAAATGAAATATTAAAATGAAGAGGACGGCCCTGCCCCATTTGATCTTTCTACAGCCTTCTCATAATTCTATCCTTACAAAATGCCTCTTTGAAAATGCCAATTGTATGTGAGTCATATGCTGGTTTAGCTCCTTATCCAATAGGTTGCAGTCTACACTCTCCCGTTTCCACTTCGACCTAGCTTCCCCCCCCCCCCCCCCCCCCCCGCCCGTCTGCCTTAATTAGATTTCTTGAAATTATCTCCTATGCAGGTAGTGCCCAAATTGTGGAATGAATTTCAGATAGCTTATCATTTACTCAGGAACGTTTTGTGCCTGCATGTCTGCAGTGGTCACCTGGATGAACAAAAGCTTAAACTGCACATTGATAAGATGGAAATTCTCCTGTTTGGCACTCAATTGTCTAGCTAGTTCTCTGCCATGGTGACCTTTGTACTTCAAACCACTCGGGCCCCAGCCACCTGTACACAAAAACACAAGTCTTCTTTTTTTATTATTACCACTTGTTTTCCTCCTGGATCGATCTAGTTGCAGCTACCTGCCTTTCTGATGCTTAGAATGCGAATGAAGGCAATTACTCTTCTACCATATGGTCTTGCGAAAAAGTTACACAAACGCTCATTGCTTTATGCCTTACCCTTGGACTACCAGGATGTCTTGCTCAATGTTTACAGGTGGTAAAAACATGTTAACATGTAAATATACAATTTTCATACTCATTAGTCCGGTTCATATGGCCTTTCATAATTCTGGCGCTATACACCTCAGATGCAAAATTCTTCCATATCATCCCTCCCACACCCTATGGTCTGCCAGTATGCTCCAGGTGCAGTGTAGTCATATAGTGCTTAATTTAAGACAGTGGTTTTCGGTGCTTGGCACCAGCACTTATGACAGTCTGCCACATGATGGATCAGATTGTTTATTAATTAAATTTACATTAAGATCTGGCCCTATATACCTCAGATGCACAATTCTTCCACATCACCCCTCCCACTCCCCATGGTCTGCCAATACCAGTCTGCTCCAGGATCCCTGTTTTTAAGTGTAGTCATAAGTGGCCCAGTGCTTGATTTGAACCAGTGGTTTCTGGTGCTCGGCACCGGCACTTATGACAGTCTGCCACATGATGGTTCAGGCTGTCTAATTTATAGAGAAGCCCAACAACAGCTGTTTATTAATTCAATTTACATTAAAAATGACGGCTACCTGCCATCCAAGCTACTCTTATAACTTTGGGGGCGTGGAATAGTCTGACTGCCGCAACTGTGGAAGTGTGATGGTTAATAGTTGTGTTGGTAATGTAACTGGCAGCGCTTGCAGTGGCAATGGGTGGTGCACGCTGCAGTAGCCTATTATATATATTTTTCTTTTTTACAAATTAAGCACGGAGGTGGCCATTTGTTTTCTTACTTAGAAGCCACACTGTGGAATTCTCTACCGTTTCTGATTAGAAGCATTTTCATTTTTAGCCTTTTCAGGAAAAAGTTAAGGATGTGGCTATACCAGCACAAATAGTCTTCAACCCTATCAGCATAACTAGTCTTTCAATCCTCAATGGCTTAAATCCTGTAGGCACCAGAACACCCTTTTGCATAGCGCTACACTTTATTATCGTTATTCATTAATTAATTTTGTAAGTCCAAATAAAAGCGAGCATGGAATTATAATGAGGAAGGAGGTTTTCAGACTTCAAATCAGCATCGTTTGTTAGGCAAAGTTTTTAACTGTTACTGCAATGACTCCCGAATCAGAGCCGAGAATGTCCATCCTGGCTAATCTCGGAGCCCCCTAGAACACAATTAAACTTATCCTTAACTTTCTCCTTCGCAACAAGGTTAATTTCCATCATATGTTGGTGTTTTCACAAATGGTGCCATAATCGATGTGGGTGGTGTCTCTGTCAGCACCGAAGTGGACTCCCACTGAACAGGGGACATCACCATGAAAGACTTAATTTTCTTATGTGCTGGAGCCCAACAAGGTTTGGCATCAAGAGGTATAGTTGCCAAGCCTTCAGAAATGTGCTCCCACTGGGGGAGCGGCCCAGAGGGTGCAGGAGACATCCTAAACAGATTCAGCACAGCACGCTGGAAACCCTCAACATATGCATAGTCTGCATATCAAACCATAAACTCCAGTCCCATTTTTCAACATCAGGATCTTCGAGCAGCGAATAAGAATTCAGTGTTGGCGAACAGCACCAAGACTCTTAATGGTCCCGGGAGCAGGAATGTTCCTAGGAAGAAAACTTCTCCTTCCTATGGTACGTTCTATGTATTTAATTGAGAAAACCATTAAAATGTCGTCCCCTTACAGGTTTCTTCGCTGTGACTGAAGGATCACTTAAACGTGTAGCTGTGGGCACTAGCCAGAAACGTATCTTTCTCTAATCGCTTTCAGGTGCATTGACGAACAAGTTACTTATCTTCAGTAATGCTCTTTCTGATTGATACTCTATGTAGTCACAGATTCTTCACCTTAGAATGCTCCTCACACATCAGACTGAATCTGGAATCTTTTTCCACTATGATCCTGTGCTTCTATGTGGCATTGTACGGTTCCAAGCTGGCTCTGCACTGCTGCAGAAGTGAAAGAGTAGAGCCGCATGTATCACTCCTGCACAATGAAGTCAGCTTCTTGTGTATCTCTTTCAGCACCCTTCGATTCAGAGGTTGAGTAATTATTGGCACCAGTGTGTAAACTCCTAACTTGAGACGGGAGGAAATGAGGCCACTACATAGAACAGTGGAGGTGGGAGGACAATGAGGAATCTAGGTTTAGGTGGAGTATCCACCAGAACGAGTGTAACTGATGTTAAGCAAGTTGTTCTTCTGCTGAATACGTTGTACCACGGATTCCTCACCTTGGAATAAATACTAAAGCAGTACCTCCTTAGATGAAACCTTGGGGAGTGGACTTAGACCACAAAATTCGGAAGGACCGATCAGCCGAAATATCCATGCTGCCATACCCGGCTATCAAGGGAGTAGTCCTTCCTGAATGTGAACATTTGCGTCCAAGTCATAGCCATGAAGCTATCAACGACACTCTGCTTTCCAATGCAGTAGTAGCAGCCTTAGCTCTGATGGAACAAGCTTTCAGACCTTATGGAGGCTACCTTTTGGCCTTTGGCTAGCAAAATCGTAATGCAGAGGACAATCCACCCCAACAGGGACCTCTTCTGCACATCCTCTTTTGCTTCCGAAAGCCCCACAACAAGCTGCTCTTCCACATGGTATTCCTGACCTGCTAAATGCCTGAGAAACCCTGGTCTCAAACTTCAAAAGCACTGGAGTGACTGCTGCAGTGGTTGGGGGAGACTGTTCCTGTCTATTCACCATCCCCCTGGAGTAGCCCCTGAATACTCTGAACTGATGTGGGAACTGCTTAGTGCAAGTTTTGAGACCCTGTGATCACACCGTGGCCCTAGCGTCCTTAAAACGCTCCACGGCACCAACAGCTTTTTCACCAAAAAGACTGAAGCTGTCAAAGGGCATTTCCATTAAAGAGACTTGTACACCTCCAGAAAATCCTGTGGCATGTATCCACGTGTGGCAGCAGAGCACAATGCTGGTGTGGACCACCCTTGCAAAAATAACAGTTGATGGACAGAATGTAGAACAATGTCATACATTCACCCAGTACAGAGATCTGGGCCTAAATCCATCGTTGTTTTGCTCACCATGCCATTCCAGTTTGAACCCAGCCATATGCAAATCAGTCTTGACCCTGTGCCTCATGGGAACAGGCCAGCCCGAACTGCCAAGCCAGGTCCTCCCTGGACTGGAACCATGCATCCTAGGACCGGTTTCGGGGTTTCACCCTTACCAAGCAACCAGCAGTATAGTGGCAAGCACAAATCACATATCTGCCAGCATCCTGATCATCATGAAATATTTGAGCCGTCAGTCGGTCTCCCTGGAAAGCCAGCACAATACTGCTGACCATGTCCCAAAGGGCATGTGTGTAGCAACCTAACCAATTCATTACAATGACAGGCTAGCAGAGAGGAACATGTGTTTCCCAAATGCCTGAATCCTCTTGAACCCCCTATCCAGAGTTATCATGGGGAATGAATTAGGGCTCACTTAGCTGGTTGAAGCATGAACCACTAGGGGGTACATTGTTTAGTGAGAGTCTTAGGATCGCCAGGCGCTGGTCTGTCACGCCAGGCCACCTCTCTATTCATTGCTGGACAAGACTAGGGCTTGGCGTAAGTGCCCAAGGTATCAAGAAAGCAAGAATAGGACTTGATCTAAGTGTCCACAGTATCAACAAGTGCCTCGTTAAAAGGAAGCAAGGTCTGAGATGAGGCTGGCCCAAGATGCAAGTTTCCCATATGGACAGTAGCATTGGTCTCAACAGCAATTCCAGAACCTCAGCTGCCCGCCTGACTAATAGTGAAAATGATGCACTCTCTCTTTGGTGGTCCATGAGACAAATCTAGCCATGAATCAGGGGAAGTCTCAATCCCATAGGACTCTTTAAAGTCCACGTATAAACTGTCAATTTGATAATTGGGGGGATGGGGTGGGGGGGGCGTTCATCACCTCCTTCCCCACCATCATCACCTACCTCTGGTGGTGTTCCCTCTTCAGAGTAAGATCAAGAGACATAAAATTGAGCCTCTGCTGTCTACCTACCTTCGTACACCAAGATTGTATGATGTCTGGTTGGACTTTAGTAATTTCATAGTGCAACAACGATCGAGATCAGGCTGAAGTCAGTTTAGGGTCAGGCAAAGAAATCAGCACAGGATCCTCTTCCAGTGCCGTTCGTACAGACATTGATAAAGAAAGTCATGGTGCAGGTCCTGGAGCCGAAGGAAAAGTATGTACCAGAAACGGAACAGGGCCCATAAAGAGTCCCATGAGGTCAGACAGTGCTGAGGAAGGATTCACCAGCAAAAACCAGACTGGAGCTCCTGCGGTACCTTAAGCCTGGAACATGCGCCAGAGGAAACTGGAAGCGTACTGAAAAATCTGCAGGAGAACTTCTTTGAAGGCTCGATGTGCTGTCGCGCTAGCAATGGCAGGGAAACCTTAGGCTAACTGGGAATTATTTGAACCAACTTAGATTTTTCGTGTTAGCTTTTGGTCTGAGATTTGTACTCACAGGAGAACTTAAATCATGAGGTATACTTCTAAAGGGGAAGAAACGCGTTACTTACCTGTAACAGCAGTTATCCAGTATTGGTGTCTTTCATAGATTCACATGCCTGAATCATTCCCCGTCGTCGAGACGGGAGCCTCCGGTACATAAAAAAGTAATGTCCTATAGACATACATAGAGAAAAATAGGCCTAAGGGCCTCCCCTTAGTAGCCTATCCTAGTCCTTATGTAAAAAGGACCAAACTCTTAGAGCCAGTCAATCAGCTGTCGCCTCCCTCTAGAACCTTCCTGGCAGGAGCCTCAGTCCCTCAGATTTTCGTACGCACCAAGCTAGGTAGGCGTAATATAGTTAGAGGGAGACGTGAGTCCTTCCAGGGGAGGCGGGAGGGTTGCATGTGAATCTATGAAAGACACCAATACTGGATAACTGCTGTTACAGGTAAGTAACGCGTTTCTTATCCAGTATTAGGGGTGTCTTTCATAGATTCACATGCCTGAATCAGAGTAGTTAGCAATACATTATGCACATTTCTGATGCAACATGCCATATAGTTATTTTAGATAATACACATATTACCATATCAGTTTGAAACATTGGCATACGTCAAAACAGTAAATTAGCAAAGAATGTGCATACCAGGATGGCGGGATGATGGAAGGCTCACCTCACAGGAATAGATGGCGAAGCACCGCCTGGCCCACTGCCGCATCCTTCATAAGTTCGGCATCTAGACAGTAGTGTCTGGAGAAGGTGTGCGGTGACTTCCACGTCGCCGCTCTACAGATGTCCAAAATCGGCACTCCAGCGAACAGCGCTGCTGATGTGGACATCGCTCTGGTGGAGTGCGCTCCCACCCTGTCTCTTAAAGGCCGTCCGGCCCCGTCATGGCAGAATGCTATCGCTGAGGAGATCCACAGTGAGATGCTCTGTTTTGTTAGAGGCATACCCAGCCTTGGCCTACTGTAGGCCACAAATAGCTGTGATGACTTCCTGAAGCTCTTTGTTTTGTCTATGTAAAACTTAAGACACCTTTTGAGGTCCAGAGAGTGGAGCGTCCTTTCTGCTGCCGTGGTAGGGTTTGCAAAGAAGGAACGTAAAACCACCGGCTCGTTGAGGTGAAAGTCTGAAGGTACTTTCGGTATGAACTTGGGATTTGTCCTCAGCACCACTCTGTCCTGTTTGAACTGCATGAAGGGTTCCTGAATGGAGAGAGCTTGTAGCTCGCTGACTCTCCTGGCCGATGTTAGAGCGAGCAACAGAGCCGTTTTCCATGAGATGTACTTGATGGAAGCTCGATGAATGGGCTCAAAAGGGTGCTTCATGAGTTGGTTAAGGACCAAGTTGAGGTGCCACGTTGGTGGGACCCGTCTAGGTCTTGGGAAGGATCTATATAGTCCCTTGAGGAACTGTTTGATAAGCCTACTGGACCAGAGAGACGGGCCTTTGTAAGTCCTGGTAAAACGTGAAATGGCCGCCAGATGCACCTTTATGGATGCGTGTGCCAATCCCGACTGTGCCAAGTGTAGTAGATATGGCAATATCTGTTCCGGTGTGATATGGAGTGGTCTCAGGCCCTTCTCTAAACACCATACGCAGAAGCGTTTCCATTTGAGAGAGTAGGTTTTGTTGGTACTGTCCGCCCTCGCTTTTGCTAGCACGTCCCTGCAGTCCTGCGGGATGTTTAAATGACAGAATTCTCTGTGCTCAGGAGCCAGGCCGATAACCTGAGCGATTGCAGGTTCGGGTATTGCACCTGCCCGTTGGACATTGTCAGCAGGTTCGGATGCTGTTTCAGACGAATCGGTGTCCTGATGGAGAGGCGATGAAGATCCGAGAACCAATGCTGCCTCGGCCAGAACGGGGCAATTAGGATCAGGGTACAAGGCTCCGCCTTAATCTTCCTGAGGACCCTGGAAATCATCAGGAACGGCGGAAAAGCGTACGCAAATACGCTGAACCAGCCTATGGAAAAGGCATTTCCTAGCGACCTTGGTTGGGGATGCCAGCTTGCGTAGCTTGGGCATTTGGCGTTCTCCCTGATGGCAAACAGGTCGATTCCTGAGACTCCCCATTCTGAGAAAACATGCGTTAGCGAATTCTCGTAGAGCTCCCATTCGTGGGAGAGGGATTTCTGCCTGCTTAGGGCGTCTGCAATGGTGTTGTCGTTGCCCGGAACATAGTCCGCTCTGAGAGTGATCCCATGGAGAACAAGCCAGTTCCAGATCTTTTGCGATTCGCGTGATAGAGTGAGCGAACGCGTTCCTCCCTGTTTGTTTAGATAGTGCATCGTCGTGGTGTTGTCCGTTCTGACGAGCACCTGGGAGTTCTGGACGCGTGGTAAAAAGGCTTGCAACGCCAGATACACAGCCCTCAACTCCAGAAGATTGATATGGAGATGTTGCTCCTGATCTGACTATTTGCCACTCACTCGGAGGTCCTGAAGGACAGCTCCCCAGCCCGCCAGAGATGCATCGGTGGTGATCACCAGTTGTGCTGCTGGAAGTAGGAAGGGCAGTCCGATAGACAGATTCCTGTAATCTTTCCACCATTCGAGGCTCTTGGATATTCGCGGTGTTATCCTCACAATGTCTTCGAACGAACCCGTACTCTGAGTCCACTGGTTCTAGAGGGCTTCTTGCAATGGACGCATCCGAAGCCTGCAGTGAGGGATGAGGAGTATACAAGAAGACATCATTCCTAGGAGAGATTTGAAGGTGCGAACTCTTAGGGACTTCCTTGATGCCACCGCCGTGGCCAGAGATATTATCTTGGTTTTTCTTTCTTCTGAAGGAAATGCCCTCGCGCATTCCGTATTCAAGGTCGCCCCGAGGAAGGTGATGCTTCTTGTTGGGGACATATAGGATTTCTGAAGATTGAGAGTCAATCCTAGATGTTGGGAAAGATTGGTACAGGCGTTGGAGGATTTGGTTGCGCCTGCAGCTGTGGGTGCCTTTACCAGCCAGTCGTCGAGGTAGGGGAAGACTTGGTGACCCATTTGACGCAGGAAAGCTGCCACAGGAGAAAGGCACTTGGTGAAAATCCGCGGAGCGGATTTGAGGCCAAACGGCAGGACCTTGAATTGGTAGTGCTGTCCTGCCACCTCGAAACGTAGATATTTTCTGTGCCCCCTGAGTATCGGGATGTGATAGTAGGCATCCTGAAGATCCAAGGATGTCATGAAATCCCCTTTTTCTAGAATGCCTAGTATTTCTTGGAGCGTCACCATCCTGAACGACTGACTCTTCAGGAAAGAGTTGAGTGCCCTGAGATCTAGAATGGGCCTCCACTTCTTTTCTTTCTTGCGTATCAGAAAGAAGCGGGAATAGAATCCTTTCTCCTTCTGAGCCGATGGAACCCGCTCGATCGCTCCTTTCTTCAACATCTCCGATATTTCCCGGAGTAGCAGTCGTAGATGCTTGTGTGGGAACCTGCGGGGAGGGGTTGCAGGTGGGATGGTGGTAAATTCTAGAGAATGGCCGAATCTTAGTAGTTGGAGTACCCAGCGATCCGTGGTGATGAGGTGCCAATTTTCCAGGAAATGGGTCAATTTTCCTCCAATCTTTGATGAGGGAGATAGTAGCTGGACTGGCTGGAGTAACTGGTCACTGGCGTCCGCCGGTGCCCCTTTTCTGGTTCTTACCCCTGAAGTGAGATCTTCCATAAGAAGACTGCCGACCTTGTTGCTGCTTCTGCTGGTACTGGGTCTTATTCTGGAAGGAGTACGAGGATCTATTCTGGTAGGATCCTCTGTAGGAGGACTGGCCTCTAGATTTGTTGCCCCGAAAGGACTGATTCCTTGCCTGCAAGGTTCCAAGCGCTCTAGCCGTGTCAGTGTCCTTCTTTATAGCTTGTAGCGCCTCGTCAATTTTATCTCCAAAAAGATGTTGTCCATCGAAGGGCATGTCCAGCACCTTCGTCTGCACTTCCTGCCTGAACGATGTTGCCTTCAGCCATCCCTGGCGGCGCAGGACTGCAGCCCCAGCCAGTTGACGAAAGCCTGTCATGGCCACATCTATGGCACAATCAATGATCTCGGCCGCCGAGGTTTGGCCCTCAGAAAGTAGTGCCTTGACCTCCTCCTGGACTGCGCTTGGCAGGTCCGCTAAATATGGGGCTATATCCTCCCAAAGTTGGCGGTTATAACGCCCTAACAGGGCTATGGAGTTGGCCACCTTGATGGTCATTGCCGAAGTGGTCGAAAACCTTTTGCCAATTGTGTCCAATTTTCTGCCCTCCTTGTCCGGTGGGGCTGACAGAGGAGAGGAAGGGTTACGAGAATTTTTCTGGGCCGCTTGTGTCACGACCGAATCCGGTTTCGGGTGTCCAATAAGGCAAGCTGGCGCCGTGGATGGAGCCTTGTACTTCTTATCCAGGCGTGGAACGACCGCAGGTACGGAAGCTAGTTTCTTTCCCTGGTCCCAGAGAAAGTCAATAATTGGGATTGACTTCGTGGTCTTCTTCGTCTGCTCCTTGAAGTCATGCAAGAAGCACTCAGTGTCCGTCGATTCCATGACCATATGAAACCGCGTAGCTGCTCGTTCAACTATCTTATGAAAACCGCCAATATCCACTGGCGGTGAATCAGCTTGGCGCGGTTGTGGGGAAGCTGGAGAGGATGCCACATACTCCTCCTCCTCATCCTGGTATGTCTGGTCTTCCTGGACCTCCCCCTCTTCCATCTCCTCCGCCTCCTCATCCGATGACTATCACCTGAGGTGGGAGACCTGAGTAGCTGGTCGTGGTTGCTTTGGGGCTGTCGTTGGTGGAACTGTAGTAGGCACTGGGCCCCCTGTGTCCAGTGCTGGCGATTCCGGGAAACGTTGCTTGTAGTCCCGGATAAGGTATTTGAGGTCATTAACGATCGACAGGGGAAGGCATACCATCGGGGTGACCTCCGTGCGAATCTGTTCCCGGATGGGGCGTTCCTGCCCACTCATGTCCTCCTGTTCCTCGTCCGTGCTTTGACATTTGACGTACAGCTCAGAAGGGGAAGTAGCCTGATCAAAGAGCTCTTCTTCCAACTCCTCACTCTGAAGAATCTCCATAGGCAAATTGGTTTGCACCTTACTTGGAGAGGTCGTTTCCGGTGTAATTTGTGTTCTGGTCAGCTTGCCAGATCCAGAACCCTGTACAGGAACCCCTGCTGTCTTCCGTGCTGTTGTTAACGGTGGTAGGGCCATAGATGACATTCCTACTTGCCCTGGCTCAGAAATACTCATGGACGACGACGACGTTCCCGTCGTCGACGGCATGGTCTTCGCCGACGGTGTCCCCGTCGACGATATTTTCCTAGTCGTCGACGCCTTCGTCGTCGACTAGGAAACTCTTCCGTCGACGGGGGGCTCCTCATCGACGATGACATGGTCGGGACAATCTTCGTCGTCGACGATGACTTAGACGTCGACGACAGTTTTAGCAGTATAACAGACGAAATAGGGGTACCTTCTGACGATGATGAAGGTGTGGTAGTCGTCGACGAGAAGACTGACGACGCTGTCGTTGTGGACACGGTCGTCGTCGCTGTGGAGACATGACCTGGTGCCCTTTTTTGCGCTGAGGAAGGTGTCGCAATTTTGCTGGCTGACAGGGTAGGCTTCTTAAAAGTCAGAGAGTCCTTGTCAGACACTGAAGATTTTGAAGATCTTGCCTCTGAAGACTTCTTGTGTGTCTTCATAGGAGGAGCGTCTGAGGGGCCAGGAGACGTCACCCTCGGCCTCTTCAGGGAGACTTCAGAGGTTCCGGAAAAGCTCGCCTCGGAGGATACCACACTCTCCCTGTCCTTGAGCCTGTCCAGCCAGATAAGCAGACGACCCTCTCTGTCTCTCAAGGTCTTGTGAGGGAAAGACCTACATATTTTACAGTCCTTTGGCACGTGGTCCGGGTAAAGACAATATAGGCAGAGGTCATGCTTGTCCTCAACATGTAACCTCTTCTTCCCACATGAAGAGCAGGCCCTGAAAAGGGCTTTCTTCTGGGATTCAGACATGCCAGGAGTTGTAGAGAAATAAACACTCACTGCAGTAATAAGAGGCCTGAAGTGGTCTGCGTTCAAGTCCTTGAAGAAGAAAGTCACCAAAAAAAAGTGAACAACCTGGTTTGAAAGAAATCCTGAGGAGAACTCAGGCTGGAGACTCCCTAGCACAACGTGCGGTAGAAAATCTGAGGGACTGAGGCTCCTGCCAGGAAGGTTCTAGAGGGAGGCGACAGCTGTTTGGCTGGCTCTAAGAGTTTGGTCCTTTTTACATAAGGACTAGGATAGGCTACTAAGGGGAGGCCCTAAGGCCTATTTTTCTCTATGTATGTCTATAGGACATTACTTTTTTATGTACCGGAGGCTCCCGTCTCGACGACGGGGAATGATTCAGGCATGTGAATCTATGAAAGACACCCCTAATACTGGATAAGGCCCAGAGAACCTACCCCGCAACCTGAAGCAAGAATTCCACGAAGACGTACAACATAGCATCTTGATCCCATAATGCCTTTGGGTGGATGACAACACACTTATCCCACAATTTCGAGTGGAGTCCCATCAGAGACACACCTTGTGCGGGTCTGTGTCTGACAGCTATCTACCATAGTCACAGTACGGTTTGAAAACTGTAGTTCTGCGAGGGGACATCATTATTTAGTACACTGGATTTTATTTTGTGAGTGGTTGGAAGGCAACAAATTTGGGAGCGGAGCTTCGGAATCCCCATCAGATGGTTCAGAAAGAAACAAACTAAGGTCAGGTTGCAGGGATGGGCTTATATTCAATTTCCCTCAGCCACTTCCATGGTAGTGCCGAGCCAGCGTGGAGCCATAAAGTGCCAACTAGCGGCATGGGGGAGCATCACTTTAAACAGTTTCCACATCCAGTGTGGCATCTGGGGAGTATTCTCAAGGTGAAGAACCTGCGGTTAGATGTATCCATCAGAAACACACAAATCCCAGGCCACAGCGGTGTGCTCTGATCAGCGCCACCACATACAGCTGTCATGTGGATCTGAAAGGGCCATCTTCTAGCTGTGACTGAACAAAGCTTGAAACGTGAACGATTTGGTGGAGACACGTGACCTAGTAGCAGTCTATATATACCGAAGAATTTCACTGGTGTTTGCATGTGCTTTTAAACTCTGTAGGCACACTATCACTGCAGCCCTACGTGGAAGTTCTAGCACGTACACACGACTAAGCAGACTTAAGCATACCACTGGCTATGTCTTCCTATTTTTGCATTCATTGTTACACTGTCGTCTAGGGTTGGTGTGTACAAAAGTAAAAGATCGGTTAAGTATGTACCTTGGCCAAAGTTACTGAGCAGAGCATCCCGAAACACAATTTTAAAAGATTTTTACTTGAAAACATGGTTACAAGAGGCAACATAGAATTTCTCCTTAATTTATTTAGTTTAAAAAAAATAAATCAAATTAGCCACATTAAAAATCAATACATATGGCCGAAACCACTTCTGAACTACCCCTTCTTAAAACTTACAAATCTAGAGAAAATGTAGCCAATAATATTTTTTTTGCTGAAAACCTGCTATGCAGTGGGCTTCATTTGCCTTCTTTGGACGTTTTCAACTTTCTGAAGCTTTTTTCCTCCGAGCTGTTTCTATTGACACTTTCTCTAAACATCATGCCAAGCTTTCTTTGGTAGATGCCCCTTTATTGCGTTAAGAAGTCCTGGAAGGATTAAAACGATGTTGATGTCACCTGACTCCTTAATTCTCATTACATAAAGAGATGTAGAATCTGCCTGGAGATGCCGTACAGGTGTCTCATGGATAGGAAGGAAGTTTTCCTCAGGACAAATAGGCCGCTCTCCCTCACCTTGCACTGAGATTTTCAAATGTTTATGGCTGTCAGAGAGTGTTTCATGCAGAACCATCATTTAGTTCAGGCACTCATATTTTTCATCATAGGATAGCATTCATCGTACACACAGATCTTGTCCTTAGGCTGTCCCCCTAGATCTTGGTTTTGAGGTAGGCCAGGAATAAGTCTAATGACAACTGAAAGTAGAATCTTAAGGAAGATCCTGTCCAAGAAGCCCATCACTAGTCAGAGCAGGCGATGATGCTGATAACAGCAGTACCTGGACATTTTTCGTCGCTGGGGCTCTGAGGAAGAGAGAATGGCACACTTCACTTAGGAATCCGTGGAACACTTGAAAGGAAAATCCCTTTACTATCCCACTCACTTCATCTGCCACTTCAGAACAAATATGGCACTACTGCATTGTGGTACTCTAGGAGACTATCAATGCAACATGCCTGATCATCTTTAAGGATGTTTTCACTTGGCAGAAAGGACATTAGGGAAATGCAGGGGTCCGCACTGAAGCTCAGAGAAACGTTTAGGCAGTGGCAATAGGTAAATAACTTTCCGTCCACCAAAAAGTGTTGAAATGAAAGTAGAAAACCACAATCTTTCAGTTAAGCCAAAAATACTTCAAAATATGTTTCCAGAAAGAATCTTGCTTCATAAAGGCAAACATGCAGTAAAAATGTGGTATTAATGCAGTCTGTAATCATGCTCTGTGTGATAATACCTGCCATAAGTAAATAGTTACAATATCTCTATAGGTGGGTTCGACCTATCCGAATTTTCCCTCCTTTCTTTGAGTTTTTTTTGTAAGCAAAGGTATAATAAAGGGCAAACATCTAAGATGCTTAGAGCACAGTTTTAATTCCTATTGGTTTAAATAAAAAAAGATACCAATTCTTTAGGAAACTGCACAATTTTCTTAACCGCATTCTAGTATACTGCACAGACCGAATTATACTTTGTTTTACCATTAATTAGGAGTGTACCGTAGAACCAAATGTCTGTTTTGAAACATAATTCAGAATATAACTATTATATACAGTAAACAATCACTAGCTTATCTAATCTTCAGGTTACCTCTTTGGCTCTGTACTGCTGGAAGTTGAAGGATTAGAACGTTCTTGTTCATATGTTGATCTGGTTGAGGCTTGAGAGGAAGGTGGACTGCTTAGTAAGAAATTGCTAAGAAACCGCCAGACTGCTATAAGAGGGTACAATATTGTACCAAAGAAAGTCCAAAGACCTCCCTCAGAGGACTGTACAACGGCTGTTGAAGGTCTTCCTGCCTAGTAAATAAAAACAACACAAATACAGTCAAAATAGGCAATATAAATAATAACCTATAGATAATCACACAGAATTATACATGATGGGCCACCCATGGAGGGTTGGGTGTAGGCCGGGTTAATGGTCATGAGCAGTTTGGGTTGGCCATAGGCTACAGCATGCACAGGAGGAAGTGGCTGCCCCCAGAGCATTGGGTGCACGGTGTGGTCAAACCTCGCTGCGCACAGCCAAATATAGGGTATACTTTCATTGGTGCCGGATATGGTATAGGATTGGAAAAAAAACTGAAATTCACAGGAAAAAACAAGGTTAAAGTGAAGTTAAGCTTTGCTTTGATTATAACACCTTAACGAACGTTTAAAAACAAGTCACTCCAAAAAAAAAGAAACAACCACAGGTAGAATACCATAAAAACATTGAAATTCTGATGTTTTGGTTAACTCTTTGTAAGAAACCAGGCCTTTTTGCAGATGCCCCCCACTTTTTGTCCCCACTTGGACTACTAGATGCTGGTTTTTGACTGACAGTGCACTGAATCCTGCTAACCAAGCCCCAGTGCCAGCGCTCTCTACCTAAAACTTATATCTGTCAATTAATAACCAACTGGCAAAGGACTTTAACCCCCTTATAAGTCCCAAGTATTTGGTACCAGTGGTACCCAGAGCAGGGGTGTTAAAGAGGTCAACAGGGCCTGAAGCACAGTTTGTGCCACACTTACTGACCCAAACTAACTACTGACAGCAGGCCTGACATTGCAGACTGCAGGAGCAGTACAAAGTTCTCGAACTCGACCTTGCCCTCACCATGTGTGGCAAAGCCAATGCACTATTTTTAATCTATGCTAGTCACCCCTAACGTAGGCCTCCTGAGCCCAGGATGCATAATATTAAAGTTGTGGACATGTAAGTACATTGTTATTTCCCTATAGTGGCCATCACCAATAAAGGACACTATAAGTGATAGACAATCCATAAGATAACATGGTCTGGAACCCGGACAAACCCAAGGTTGACATATCCATTATGGCAACACCTAAACCGGTCGGGTTTCACCGCCAGGGATATGCAACCAGTCTGCCTCCCAAAGGAAAGAACAGCCCTTCCCCTTGCCCCACGCACATTTGCACGCGGGCAGGCAGGGAAATTAGTTATTTAGGGGGTATAGACCCCCAGAAAGCTAGCCACACCTCTAGGGTGGGCTATCTGGTTTGTACAGCTAAGAAAGACTTCTGCTATTTTTAAAAGTAGTGGAATAGTGGGTGTGGTCACCACAGGGGTGAATTGGCAGATGGGACTAGGAGCCCCTTGGTCACCGGCACCCACACCCCTAACAGTGCTAGCTCTAGAATTTAAGGGCTAGCCCTGACACCAGAACCTTAGTTCTCATGTGACTTGCAACAAGGACAAATGAAGAAACCCAGGTCTGCAACAACAGAAGCTGCACAAACCAAAGACGTGATACTCTGCACCTGCAGTAACCTTCCTGGAAGTGCATAAATGCGGCTTAGTTCCCCCAGACAGAGGGACCCCTTTAAGAGCCAAAGGCATCAACAGACTCTCCTGGCTTTATTTTTATCAATTGGAGTCAGATTTCTTTAGAGTTGTGTCAATTACTTATGGTCCTTGTTGGTACTCAGAAATGCTTAACACATGTTTCTCTAGTAAAGCCGGACTGCTCTTTGCCCTTCTACCAGGACTGAGCTAAGGATTTATAATTGTGAATCCAAGGATCATCTTTGGGGTATTGTGAGAGCATTGCATGGTGAAGCCTAACCAGCATACCCACATAAAACTCCACCTTTCTACACTCTACAATCCCTAAATAACACACTAAATACAGCCATGGCAGTCAAAGCAGAACACCTAGCATTGTAAGATTATCAAGAAAGCGGAAGACTTTGCCAGACCTTTTGTCAAAAGAATTCCAGTATGCGCAGCAAGATAAAACTATCCCAAAGTAGTACAGTCCTCAATATTTTTAAAAGATCCAACACTACTTGTTCGTCTTTCATTCCTCTAGACCTTAGCTCGCCAACCAAGATCATCTCCTCAATTAACTCCTATACCCATTCCTGATCAAAACATTTGCAAGAAACTTTGCCCCTCAGTTCATTAACATAATCAGCTCTACTCTGGAAGAAGGCACTTTCCTCAAAACACTGAAATCTGGCCAAATATCTTTCTTACAAAAGTAAACCCAAATAGCCTTGAAAATGCATTTTTGACCCATCACCAAGATACTATTCTTAGGAAAAAATAATTGTTAAAGTAGTTGGTAGCCGACTACTTTAGCACATTTGAAAAAGCCTCCCAACAAATTCTAGATGATATGCTAAAAGCATGTGCCTGCTAATACCTTTAGACCTCTCTGCAGTGCTTAACACCATCAATCACAGCACACCTCTAACCATTTTAGCATCTCTATTGGGCATAGAGACAAAGTACTAAACTGGCTCAAATCATTCCTATGAGCAAGAACACAGTTTGACACATTAAACTCTTCCAGATCTTCCTCCTACCCACTTAAACATCGAATACCCCAAGGCTCGATCCTTTCATCGCATCCCTTCAATGTCTACATAGAGCTAGTTAGCACAATGGCCTATGAGAAATAAGTTACTTACCTTTGGTAACACCTCATGTGGTAGAGACTATTTAGCCACATATTCCTTACCTTTGAATATCCCCAGTCGTCAGACTGGATCTGGAAATCTTTCAAGCAGTACCCCTCTGCGCCTGTCGGTGGCATCGCTCCGGTCCATGTCGTCCATGCCAGAAGTGACTTGTGCGGTAACTATATAGGTGCCACTTCAGCAAGCGGACGCCTGTTACTGTAGCAACTTAACACACCAGGAGCCGGAACCATGATGAAAAATGACCACTGGTGTGGAAAAGACTAAGTGCCAGATGTACGACCATTTTATTATGTGCCTCGCAATTTGCGACTAATTGCGAAGCGCAAAATAAAATGTACAACAGTGTGTTCAACACTGTTTGCGATTCCCAATGGGGTCGCAAAAATTGCAAGGCTCATTAATATTAAATGAGCCTCTCGCAATTTGCGAGCACATTGGGAATGACAGGCTCTCCCAGGGATGGTGGCCAGATGGGCTCAGCAGACCACCATGTCTGGGACTGCTTTTAAATAAAGCAGCTTAAAAAAAAAAATGCGGCCCGTTTTCCTTAAAGGAAAATGGGACGCATTTAAAAAAAAAATAAAAAAAACATTTTAGTTTCATTTTTTAAGGGCAGGCAAAATATTTACGCATGCATTTGCAAAGGGGAAGGGGTCCTCTGGGGACCCCTTCCCCTTTGCAAATGCATTAACAACTACTTGATGTAGGTGGTAATTGAGAGTGTTTTGCGACTGCAATTGCGGTCACAAAACATTAGTACATGGTTTTGAGACTCGCTGTTTGGAAGGGAGCCCCCCCTTCTAAATAGCGAGTCACAAAACCTATTTAGGGAGTCGCAAATAAATTGCTCCTGATGTTTTTGCATGTGCAAACGGGTCGTACATCTGGCCCTAAGGCCCTGAAAGTGGGTGTCCCTCATACCTAAACCAGTTCACAGAGCAGGGAGGATCGAAGGGTCAGTAAAGAATGTGTGGCTAGACAGAGTCTCTACCAGATAAGGTGCTACCAAAGGAAAGTACGTTTTTCATCTGAGAGACTTCTAGCCGCAGATTCCTTACCTGTGAATAGAGACACAAGCAATGCCTCCCCAGAGGTGGGTCTGCGAAACAGATTAGACAAAAAAGTCCTGCAGGACCGAACGGGAGAAGTGCCTATCACAACAGACCTGACTGTGCAGGCAGTAATGTTTTGTGAACGTGTGGAGGGATGCCCATGTTGCTGCCTGACAGATGTCCAGGAGAGGAGCGCCACGTGCTCGCAGCCTTGGTTCTGGTAGAGTGCGCCCACAAGTCCTCAGGGGGCTGTTTCATGGACAATGTGTAGCAGATCTCAATATAAATGGCAATCCATCAAGAGAAGGCTCTTTTCTGTACAGCTTTCCCCCTTTTTGCTCCCACATAACCCACGAACAGTTTATTGTCCACCCATAACTCTTTTGTGTAGTCAAGGTAGAGCCACTCTCTTTTTGGGCCCAGGCAGTGGACTCCCCTCTTCTTTGGATGGATGAGGAGGAGAAAAAGAAGGTAGGCAGGGTGATGTTCTGGCCTACATGGAAAGGAGTGACAACCCTAGTCAGGAAAGAGGCACGTATCAGGAAGACCAGTTTGTCTGGGTAAAAGGTGGTTAAGGAGTGTGTGTCGAGAGAGCTTGGAGTTCGCGGACCCTCCTGGACAATGGTATGTCCACTAAAAAGGAAAATTTTAAGGTCAACAGCCTCAAAGGACAATTATGTAGAATCTCAAAGAGGGCGCACACGAGAATGGTAAGGATCAGGTTGAGGTCCCACTGAGGAATAATAAAGTGCTTAAGTGGAAACATAAGCTGTAAGCCTTTAAGGAACCTAGACACAACCAGTGACTTGGAGAGAAGATTAGTCACAGAGATGGTAGACCGATAATTCATAACTGTGCCCTACGCAGAGCCCTGCTGGTCCAAAAATAGTGCAAACAAAATAATTCATAATAGAGTGCAGACAAGGGGTCGACATTGTGAGGAGCACACCATGAGACCAATTTTTCCTAATGGCTGGTGTATAGTCTTGGTGGAGGGACACCTGCTGCCAGAATTACATTACAAACTTTGGGAGGAAGATTGAAGGCTGTCAACTGTCGCCGCTCAATCTCCATGCATTAAGGTGGAGGGTGCGCAGGACTGGGTGTAGGATTCCTGCCCTGTTGCTCCGTCAGAATATCCTCCCAAAGAACAGCTCAGGATAGCAGACTCTCCGTGCCCAATCTGGAGCCACAAGTATGACTTAGGCTCGGTCATTTCTGAACTTCTTGAGAACTATGGGCAGGAAGGGTATTGGCAGAAAGGCTTACAGGATGTTGGAGCTCCATTTGAGATGAAAAGCGTCTCCAAGTGAGAGGTGCCTTGGAAACTCCCGTGCGCAGAACTGCTGACACTGTTCATTCTCGACAGTGGCAAACAGATCTAACTAAGGCTCTCCTACTGCTGAAAGGGACCCTAGGCCACATTAGGGTGGAGATGCCTTTCATGATACGCTAGGCTTTGCTGAGTTTAGACATCAGTCTTACTGCTACTCTTCAGTCTGGTATATTTAAAGCGAATAGTAAGGGGGAAGGATTCCCTGTTTTTAACAACCAGGCCAGGAGTCTCCCTAATCTACCCCCCTCTTTATGCTGTTGTTGTCTATATTCTGTCCGGGAAACCTGTCAAGAGCACCTCAGGACTTCTCTACATCCTTTCTGGCCACAAGCAGATGCAATGCATGTTTTGGATATCTGGATTCCTCTGCCCGAAGCTAGGCTACTCTCCCTTCCTCTTAAGTTTGTCTGTGCTGCAAGTGTTGTTTTGTAGTATAGAGTTCACTCAGATTCTCCACTTACCACTGCCTTTGGGACATCCAGTTCAAGTGCTTTTATGTCTGTTGGCCCCCAGTTATTTTTCAGGAAAGTTTCTAATGTTACACGTATATCTAACTGAAATGCTACAATCCATGGGGCTGCCAGATTTACCGCCAAGACAGGATCAAGAGCGCTGCCGGTCTCCATCAAATTCCATAATAAGTGGTGAGGGGGATGAGTGAAATCGGTTTAAAAACTGTGCCTGCTGTATTTGTATGCTTAAGTTTAGTGATACCAGAATACGGTCCATCTTGCTGTGTGTGCCATGCGTTACTGAAGGATACAAGTATTGTCTCTGTGTTTAGTATAGAGTCATCAAATACATGTTAACCTATCAATGACACCTGATATTGCTCCAGCCACTGCTGGCTTCGTGTGGAGCTTAGAAAGGTTCCTGTCCAAGTTATTGAGGCATTTCATACATCAGGTCTTCTAAGGCAAGTGTGTGCTTTATACCTCTTCACAAAAACATTAAGGCCCTGTACATTCCACATGGGCTTTTTGTTGTTGTTTCTGTTCTGGTTCTTTCCTGCCATCTTAGAGTCCTCCATCTATCTGTAGATTCCTTACCTTAGAATACTCCCAGACGTTTGACTGGATATGGAATGTTTTGTGCAATCCCCCTTGGGCGCCGGTAGGAGGCTAAGTTTGGCTCCACGGGAGGTCAATGGCATCGTCCACACCGGAAGTGACATGGGCGGTGACTAGATGGGCACCACCCCAGCATGCTGAGTTCTTGACTATTTTTTCCGTACCAGAAGCACAGAGATAAGCAGAGGAAAAATAACTGGTGCGCCAAAAGTGAAGTCCAAAAGGATCTCTGAATTTAAGAAGGCAGTCCACAGAATGGGGGGGGGGGGGGGGGGGTGGGAGGGGTCGGTAAGAAATTTGGGCTAGATGGGAGTCTCTACCAGATAAAGCGTTACCAAAGGTAGCTTGTTTATCTGATAGAAACGTCTAGCTACCTATTCCTTACCTTAGAATAGATACCAAAGCAATATCTGTCCGGGCAAAGTGCCCATCTCGCTAGACCAGACTGTCAAGGCAGTACAAATTTGGCAAATGTGTGCAGCGATTGCCACATAGGTGCCTGACAGATGTCCAAGACTTGGACTCCTCTAGCTAATGCAGTGGCCGCAGCTGCAGCTTTGGAGGATGGAGTTCTTAAGCCCTTAGGGGGCCGTTTCTTGGCCACTGGGTAGCAGATCTTAATACAGAGATTGATCCATAAATTGCCTATCCCTTTTTAGTCCCTGCAAATCCAACAAAGAGTAGATCATTCATCTGGAAATCCTTGGTATAATCAATATAGAACGATAACACTCTTTTTTTAGATCCTTGCGGTGGAGTCTCTCCTCTTCTTTTGAAGGATGAGCAGGGGGGAAAAAGGTAGGCAAGGTGATATTTTGCCTTATGTAACAAGGAAGCTTGAGTTCTTAGAACTAATTTATCTGAGAAAAATCTAGTATAAGGAGGGTCAATGAAAAGTGCTTGTAACTTGCTAACCCTCCTGGCAGATCTTATTCCCACAACAAAGACATTTTTTATAGTTCAGAACCGTAGAGTTCTATGCAGCTATGCATCGGCTCAAAGGGGGAACACATGAGGAAAGCAAGAACCAAATTCAAGTCCCATTGGGTCATTATGAAGGGGTGAGAGAATAGATATGCTGTAAGCCTTAAAAGAATTTAGTCACAATAGGTGACTTAAACAGGGAAGGTTGATCCAGCAAACAGAGAAACATTTATCCTTTCACTGTGCCCGGAAAAAAATCTTTGCAGGGCCAGGGATGATAAGAATTAGACAACCTCAGACATGGGTGCAGACAGTGTACCTACTGACTTAGATGCACACCACACCACAAACTTGTCCCACAGGAGGAGTAGATGGGTTTGGTTGAAGAACATAGCAAACAAATCTTGCTCGCTGTGCCGCTGGATTCAAGCTAGCCTGGCTGATGAGGGGTGATAACCAAAGCTAGCCCCAGGATGTTTTTTTCCAGTCCGGGGAGGACCTGGCCTAGCAGTTTGGACTGGACTGTTCCCACGGGGAGCCGGGTCCAGACTGATTTGCATGTGGCTGGGTCCAAACTGGAGTGGCATGGTGAGCAAAAGAACGAAGGATTTAACCAAGATCTCTTGACTGGGGGGGGTGAGTGTTTGAAAGTTTCAGCGTCTATCATCTTGTGACGTTTGCTTTAGTAGAAGAACGCCTGGTTGCTAAATTGACATCACACACTTTGTGAGCGAGGTAAGACACCCTCAACTGTCACTGCTCAATCTCCAAGCATGAAGGTGGAGAGTGGAAAGGTTTGGGTGCAGTAACCTGCTCTGCAGCTGCGACAGAAGATCCTACCGAATGGGCAGCCTTCCGGGAGGATATATGCCCAAACTCAGGAGTTCGGCATACAACACTCTCCCAGCCCAGCCCAGCCACCTAGAGCCACTAAGATGACTTGGACCCAGTCGCTCTTGAACGTCTTGAGAACTCTGGACAGGAATGGCATCATCAGAAAGGCATACAGGAGTTCCGAGATCCACTTGAGATGCAATGAGTCTCTGAGCGAGAGTCACTTGGGAAACTCCAGCACTTAGAAGTGCTGACTATGCACATCCTTGGAGGTCACGAATAGATCTAAACAAGTCTCTCCCCAATCTCGGAACAGACTTTGCACTACCTCTGGATGAAGACGCCATTCATGATCTGCGAGGCATCGATGGCTGAGTTTGTTCGCTCGTGTTCAAAGAATCCATTGAGTGTTGAACCACCAGGGAAATGCCCTGACATTCCAGCCATGTCCAACCGTGTAAGAACTCCTGACAAAGGGTCCATGACAGCCACCCCCACCCTGTTTGTTGAATTGCCACATGGCAATGTTGACTGTGAAGAAAACAAGTTACTTACCTGGAACTGCAGTTATCCAGTATTGTTATCTTTCATAGATTCACATGCCTGATTCATTCCCCGTCGCAGAGGCGGGAGTCCCACCGTAAATTACAAAAGTGGTGCCATAAGTAAATAACAGTAGTAGGCTAAAAGAAAAAGGCCTCAGGCCTAAATCTTAGAAGCCTATCTACATCATTATAGTAAAAGAACCAAAAGTTTGCTCCAACCAATCAGCTACCAGCACCCTCTAGAACACTCTCAGCAGAGTCAGTTCTCCTCATATTTTCTTAGCACAAGTGGGAAGTAAGATTCCCCAATAATAAAGAAATGACTCGCCTGGGAGGAGGGGGGGGGGGTGCATGTGAATCTATGAAAGATACCAATACTGGATACCTGTAGTTACAGGTATGTAACTTGTTTTCTTATCCAGTATTGGGGTATCTTTCATAGGTGCACATGCCTGAATCAGAGTAGCAAGCAGTAAGCCAAATGTATTGTTGTTTGCGGATGGTGGGAGACAGTGTTCATAAACTCCTAAATTGCATCCACAATGTCTGAGAAATATTAAAATAAGCAAGCCTTTAAGAAATCAAATCCATATTAAAAGACATTATTGAAATAAAACATTAATTCATCAATATCAACATACAGATATATCTATATATTCAGATCTTTAAACATATAAACATGCAAGTTACATGAAACATGGTAGCATATAAAAGGAAAAAGTACCTGAATCTGACCTCAATGAAAGAGATGGCGTACGACCGCCTGTCCAACAGCTGCATCATCTTGTTGTGCAGATTGAAGACCGTAATGCTTCGTGAACGTGTGGACATTTTTCCATGTCGCAGCACAACAGATATTTTCTAGAGTCACTCCAGCAAACAATGCTGTAGAAGCTGCTACAGTCCTTGTAGAATGAGCTTTGGCTTTTCTCTGCAAAGGTTTGTTGGCCTTGTCATGACAGAATGAATCGTAGAAGCCAGCCATCTGGCTATTGTTGCCTTTGTTACTGCAGTCCCAAGTATCGCTTGACCATAGGCCACGAACAGCTGGTTAGATCGTCTGATGTCTTTGGTTTTTTGTAGGTAAAAGTTTAAACAGCGTTTAACATCCAGAGAGTGTAATGCTCTTTCAGCTGGAGTGGATGGATCCGGAAAGAAAGTTCTCAACCTTACCGATTCATTCAAATTAAATTGAGACGGTACTTTAGGGATTAATCTAGGATTTGTTCGAAGGGTTACATAATCCTTAATGAAATGTAAAAAGGGTTCTGTGATAGTTAAGGCTTGGATTTCACTAACTCTTCTTGCAGAGGTAAGAACCAGGAAAATGGCCACCTTCCACGTGAGGAATTTGAGATCAGCTTTGTGGATCAGCTCAAATGGTCGCTTCATTAATTGCACCAGCACTGTATTGAGTTCCCACTCTGGAGGGGGTGCTCGCACGTGAGGGAAAGCTCGGAAAAGCCCTTTCAAAAATTGTTTGACAAGTGAAGATGAACAGAGCGAAGGAAGCTTGGCGCATTTTCTGAATCTGGAAAGAGCAGCAAGATGGACCTTGACCGATGAAAAGGAAAGCCCAGACTTTGCTAGAGAAAGCAAATAAGGAAGAATTTGTTCCGCAGGAGCTTGAACTGGGTGAATACTATTTGCCTCACACCAACAACAAAATAGTTTCCATTTTAAGCGATAGTTTTTGATTGTGCTCTGGGCACTGGATTTGGCCAGAATCTCACGACAGTCCTGAGAGATGTTGAGGTCTTTGAACTCTAAGAAATGAGGAACCATGCATGCAAGTGCAAGGACTTAGGGTCCGGATGAACCACTTGGCCTCTGTCCCTTGACACCATCGTGAGCGTCGGAGAAAGGCGAATAGGTTTGTCCTGAGACAGCAGAAGTAGCTCCTGGAACCAATACGGTCTTGGCCAATGGGGAGCAACTAGAATCAGACGGCAACCCTCCAGCTTCACCTTGCGGAGAACCTTCGGGATCAAAGGTATCGGGGGAGGGGGGGGGATGAAGCGTATGCACAAATCCCTGACCATCGCATGGACAGGGCATTCGCCCTTGATCCCTGTTGAGGGAACCTGCTGGCATAGTATCGGCATTTCTTGTTCTCCCTCGTTGCGGATAGATCCTTGCTGGTTTGCCCCGAGCTCGGGAAATTCTGTTCACCTGCTTCTCTTCTAGTTCCCACTTGTGACAGTCCGATTGAGATCTGCTCAGTGTGTACGCCAGAGTATTGTGGAGACCCCGCACGTGTTCTGCTCTTAGTTATCTTATGGAAAGTGACCCACTCCCACTATTCCTGAGCTTCCTGCGAGAGCGTAGCTGACTTTGTTCCTCCTTGTTTGTTGATGTAATACATGCTGGTCGTATTGTCGGTACAGACCAGCACTGAGGAACCTGGAATTCTGGGGAGGAACACTTGCAATGACAGAAAGATAACGTGGAGCTCCAGTCTGTTGATTTGTTGTTGTTTGTGTACTTGAGACCATTTTTCTTGAATTTGTAAATCTTGCAGATAACCTCCCCATCCTTCCATGAAGGCATCGTTTGTTAAAACAGAGTCTGGAATGGTTGGTAGGAATGTGAGACCCTGGGCCAAATTCGTTGTCTGAGACCACCAATACAGAGCGTCGATCATGCGCGACGTGACCCTGATGGAATCGTCGAACGAGCCCACGGCGTGTTCCCATTAAAGATGTAATTCCTCCTGAAGAGGTCATATTTTGAGCCGTGCCAAGGGTATGAGACTTATCGCAGAGGAGCACGCGCATCTCTAGAAGTGAAGCAAACATCCGGACAGAAACGGACCTTCTTTTTGAGATTCAAATTGCTAATTTTTGGAGACACATTTGACAATCGTTTGACACGAAGTATTTGCACTGGACCGTGTCTAGCATTGCTCCGAGAAAAGGAATGACTTGCAGTGGACGCAACTGTGATTTGCTCTCATTGAGAGTCAGCCCCAGAGAAGAGATGGAGGCATGCTTTTGTGGCCTCCTTGGTTGCTTGTTCCAAAGGGCCTTTGAGCAGCCAATCATCGAGATAAGGG
Source organism: Triturus cristatus (assembly GCF_964204655.1). Classification (NCBI taxonomy): domain Eukaryota; kingdom Metazoa; phylum Chordata; class Amphibia; order Caudata; family Salamandridae; genus Triturus; species Triturus cristatus. Next base: position 205,900,700 of record NC_140584.1, on the reverse strand, counting down.
AACACCTGTATTCCTTGAGATCTCAAGGTCGCTGCCACTGGTGCCAAGCACTTCGTGAAGATTCTTGGTGCCGATTTCAGCCCAAATGGGAGCACCTTGAACTGATAATGGGCGCCATCCACTGTGAAGCAAAGGTATTTTCGATGTTTGAGGTGAATGGGGATGTGGAAATACGCATCTACCATATCCAGAGCAGCCATAAAATCTCCTTCACTGAGACAGCTCAAGATGTCGGAAAGCGTGACCATCCGGAAACTTTGCTTTTTGAGGAATTTGTTGAGCTTGCGGAGGTCCAGAATCGGTCTCCGTTCCACTGACTTCTTCTTGATGAGGAAGAAACGAGAATAGAAACCGGTTCCTCTTTGAGATGATGGAACCTTCTCTATTGCATTCTTGAGGAGCATTGTTAAGGCTTCTTTGAACAATAAGTGAAGACTAGGGGAGGGGGACCCCTGGGCGGAGTAGTAGGTGGTCGTTTGATAAATTCCAGGGTGTGACCGTTGGTTACTAGGTCTAAAACCCATCGGTCTGAGGTAATTTCTTGCCACTTGTGAACAAAAGCTGACATTTTCACACCAATGGGTAGGGAAGGTATTATGGTTGGCGCCCTGCATAGATCATTGCTTCCTGTTGGAATCTCGACCTGGATTCTGTGATCATTTACGACCACCCCACGGGAGAAACTAGTCAAAGAGGATTGGCGGTACGATAACTGATCAGAAGGCTGTCTATACTGCTATTGGTATTGCCGGTTTTGGTATACTCCTCTAGAAGCAAAACCACGTCCTCTTGCACCTCTAAAAAAAAGATCCGCGCCTGTATTGAAGGGTGCCTAACGATCTAGCAGTATCTGTATCAGTCTTGATAGCAAGGAGGGCCTCATCAATGTGTTTTCCAAATAAAAACTCTACGTCATATGCCAAATTTTGGTTTTCACATCCGGCCTGAAAGTTGTGACTTTAAGCCATCCCTGGCATCTAAGCACTGCAGCACTGGCAAGCTGATGAAAGTTGGTGTTTGTAATGTCCAGAGCGCAATCTATGATTTCGGATGCTACTCATTCTCCTTCCAGCAGAATCTTCCTAGCGACTTGCCTCCGGTCCTCAGGAATGAGGTCAATAAACTCAGACATATCTGACCACATTTGACGGTCATAGCGACAAATTATTGCAAGAGAATTTGCAGCTTTAATAGAAGCCGCCTCCATCGTTGAAAACTTTTTACCTATAAGGTCTAGCCTCCTTCCTCATCAGGCGGTGTAGTTATAGGCGTCGCAGGATTTTTGGATCGTTTTTGGGCGGCTTGAGAAATTACCGAATCTGGTCGTGGATGACCCACCAGACAAGATGGACTATTAGCAGGAGCACAGTACTTTTTCTCAATGCGAGGAAGTACAGCCGGAACAGATGCCGGCGTCTTCATGATCTTAACCCCTTCATTCCTGATATAATCAATGATCGGAACAGCTCTGGTGATCTTCCTAGACTCCTTGAAATCAAGCAAAAAGCATTCAGTTTGCTCTACTGTAACGGGCAACTGGAATCTAGATGCTGCTCGCTGCATCAAATTAGGAAATCCCCCGATGTCCTCAGGGGGAGAATCAGAAGGAAGAGGAAGGGGTGGGGAAGGCATCGGTATAACATAATCGTCCCATTGATCCGTAACATTAGTATTGTCGGGTAACTCACCCTCTTCAACCTCCTCTTCAGAGAATGTATCATCATGGTGCACATGCTCAGATGGAACTGAAGGCTGAGCTGGCGAAACAGGAACCTCAGACTGAGGCAATGGATCAGGATTCCCCGTTGGTGGAGGTGGATTATCTGGAACAGTCTGCTGTGGGGGAAACCTTTGACGGTAATCCGCCAGCATGGCTTGAAGATTCTGAATGAGCGTAGGAGGAAGGCGACTCATTTCCTTCTGGCACGACTCCCTTCGATGCACTCTATGGTATGGAACCATAAGTTCATCTTGATAATACTGCTCTTGGTATTAGTCGTCATCATCATCATCATCATCTTGACACTTGATGTTTAGCTCCAAAGGATGGTGAGCTGTGCCAAATGGTCCCTCATCGTCCTCATCCTCATAGTCGACATAAGTTTACAAAAGGTGAGACGGCAAAAGTGGAGATATTTTACTGTAATCTTGTTTTTGAAAAGTCTAATGTTGAAAGATGCAGATGTTATTGGTGTTGATTGTGAAGGCAAAAGCACCATTGTTGATATCTGAGATTGCGCTAGTAAAGTAGTCACCGACTAGCTCTTCGTCGACGGAATCGTCGTCGAGATAGTCGTCGACGGGCTCTTCGTCGTCGACGGGATCGTCATCGACGGGCTCAACGTCGACGGGATCTTCGCTGATACAGTCGTCGACGATGACCTCGTCGACGACGTAGACTTCACAGACAACAACACCTTCGACGACGGTGGAAGCTTCGTCGACGGGCTCGACGTCGACACGGTCATCAACGGAGACTTCGTCGATGACTTCCTCATCGACGAGTCTTTCTGGACAGGCTACTTAAAAGTGATAGAAATCTTAGTAGACACAATAGGCGAAGTTATGGCCGTCGTCGAGACAGTGACAGTCGACGATGGGGCAGAAGAAGTCACAGAAATCGTCGACGCCGGAGTCAAAATTGAGAGATTTAAACTGGCTTTTACTCACGGTTTTTGAAGTAGACAGCATCTTAGATTCCTTGACTGAAGTAGAGGGTGGAGACAGCGTTGACCCAGAAGAAAGTTTAGGTGACCTCTGTGAAGGGTCAGATACATCTGGGAAGTTTTGTGATGTTTTCTTCCCTCACTTGAAGTGCTGTCATGGGATCTAGCTCTTTTGCTAGAAGTTGAGGCCCTGTCATACTCCTCAGCCGAGGAAGATTTAACCCATAAAATCAGCCTTGCCTCTCTATTCCTAAGAATCTTAGTATGGAAAGTACGGCAAATCCTACAATCCTTTGCAACATGCTTAGGATAAAGGCAGTAAATGCAGTCCTTATGTTGGTCATCAACATGGACCCTCTTCTTATCACAGGTCCTGCAGGGTTTAAAGAGAGCTTTTTTGTCAGACATCCTGAAGAGATGAAGTGTAGAACTGAGTAGGCACTCCGGGAGACTCCCTTCCACACGACGTGCGGTGAAAATCTGAGGAGAGCTGACTCTGCTGAGAGTGTTCTAGAGGGTGCTGGTAGCTGCTAGGTTGGAGCGAACTTTTGGTTCTTTTACTATAATGATGTAGATAGGCTTCCAAGTTTTAGGCCTGAGGCCTTTTTCTTTTAGCCTACTACTGTTATTTACTTATGGCACTACTTTTGTAATTTACCGTGGGACTCCCGCCTTGGCGACCGGGAAGGATTCAGGCATGTGAATCTATGAAATATACCCCAATACTGGATAACAATTGAATAGCCTTTCCTTGATGGAAGGAAGAAAGGCTTTCAATGACAGTTGCATCGCTCTCAGTTCCAACAGACTGATGTGAAGCTGAGACTCTGCCGGAGACCGGAGCCCTCTGATCTCCTCTTCTCAGAGGGCGGTGGACAGGGCAGACCTCTGGCTTTGGACCCCACGAGGCTTGAGGGAGCCAAGTCCACGGCCACAAAAGAACAGCACTTGCTGACCATGGTAGCTACATGGTGGGAAAGGACGTGGCAGATAGCCCCTAAAGTATCTACAAAAGGGGCGTTAGGTGCAATATGGCTGTCGGAGGACTACAGAGAGCCTCAATGACCTAGCAGTGGCCCCATTATCATTCAAACTCTCCAAGGCCGAATCCGCCATGTCCCTGAAGAAACAGGTTCCATCGAAGGACATATCCATGAGCGAGGTTTACCATCCCCTGAAAAGCCAGTATTCCTCAACAGGCATGACGTCTAAGCACCACAGAAGAAGCAATGGCTCTGCCTAGTGAGTCAGTCGTATCCTACCCTCATCAGATCATGACTCTGCCCCCATCACGTCTATCAGCAATGGCTTGGGAGAGTATGGCCCGAGCCTCATTCAGGACCACAGGCAGCAACCGCGCATTCGTACTTCACACACTATGGGAATTAATTGCTTAATACGCACGTGGTGTTCACAGACTGCAGCCAGATTGGCGGAAGAAAAATCCTCTTTCCGAAGATATCCAGTCTCTTGGATTCCGGATCCAGTGGTGTGGTAGGGAATGTGCCAGGATTAATTCTGGGAGTCGAGGTCTGGACTACCAGACTCTCCGGGGTGGGTTGATGGGAGAGGAAGGCTGGGTCCCCGGGAGCGGGGTGAATGGCAAGAAATGGCCCTGTTCACAGGAGTGACCTACAGGGCTTGGCCCAGACCCTAAACAGAACATTAGTGGGGGCTTTGTTGAAGGGTAGTAAGAGCTCTGATGCAGATACCTCCAGTTGAAGGTCCTCCATCAAAACATTTGTTTTTACCATGAGCCGTGGGCGATGTAGTTCCGGGACCTCAGCTGCCCTCCAGACCACCATCGCAAACAAAGCCTCTTCCTCCATAGCCACTGTGGGACGAGACAAGAGAGGAGAACAGAGTCTAGAGAGGTATCCAGACCATTGGAGTCAGCCAGGTCCTTATACCAGTATTCATCAGCTATGGACCCTGCTAGGGGGTCAGTGTAAGCATAGGGATACTCCAGTACCCCAAATTCATTTTTCTCAGGAAGCCCTTCCGTAAATCAGGACTCTGTGTCCAATTCAGGCCGTGGGGGCTTGGTTGACACTAGCTCGGCTCCGCATTGGAGGCTGGAATCACAATGGGTTCGGAACCGCCTTGAACGGTGCCACTGGAACAGACCCTAGAGGAGGTCAAAAAGTTGCTACCCAGGTCAATCCAGATTCACAAATGGATCCTAAGGGGGTCGACTGACACCGACGGCAAACCAGCCAGCGGCGGTACAGTTGAAGACCATTCAGAAGAACAAGTTACTTACCTTCGGTAACGATTTTTCTGGTGGATACAGTATCTGCCTGTGGATTCCTCACCTTGTGAATATCCCCTGCGCCAGCATTCCACGGAACTTTTCTTCCCCAGCATTCCACGTCGACGTGGGCGACGTCACAATACATCGGCTCCGCACGCGACTCCGTACGACGTCATCGGAGCCATAAGAAGCCCACGTCGGCGTGGTGACGTCAGTTCCACCCATTTTTTCCGTGCCTTCGAGGCGAACAGGTGAACCAACGACAAACCCAAGTATACACAGTATATAGAAAACCAATACATATACATAGCATACAAAACAAGGGAATGCTAATCAAACAAGCATTACCTACAAATGTACAAGAGAAAATATAAGCATTTCAAACAAGACTAATTTCATGGTATACAAAAGGTGGACAACGGGGAGGCGGGTGGGTTGGTGAGGAATCCACAGGCAGATACTGTATCCACCAGAAAAATCGTTACCGAAGGTAAGTAACTTGTTCTTCTGATGGATACATCTGCCAGTGGATTCCTCACCTTGTGAATAGATTCCCACAGCAGTCCCCACTCCCGGAGGAGGGTGTCCACCTTTCTATACCAGAAAGTCCTGCAAGACAGAGCGCGCGAAGTGGCCCTCCCTCCTCATCTCAGAGTCCAAGCAATAATGCTTTGCGAAAGTATGGAGGGAGGCCCAAGTCGCGGCCTTACAAATATCTGCCACAGGAACACCCCGGGCCAGAGCAGATGTTGAAGACTTAGCTCTAGTAGAGTGAGCACGAATACCCTCAGGAGGAGTCTTACCAGCCAGGGCGTAGCAGATCTTGATGGTCAGTATTATCCATCTTGACAGCGTGCGCTTGTGCACCGCTTTACCTTTAGAACGACCAACGTAGCCAATAAAAAGCTGGTCATCAACACGAAAGTCCTTGGTCCTGTCCAAATAAAAACTCATAGCCCTCTTCGGGTCAAGGCGATGGAGTCTTTCTTCCTCTTTGGAAGGATGAGGGGGTGGATAAAAAACAGGGAGGGTAATAGACTGCCCCAAATGGAAAGGAGTAACAACTTTTGGCAGGAAAGCAGCCCTGGTCCTGAGAACCATCCTTTCAGCATGTAAGGTAAGAAAAGGAGGTTTGGAACTAAGAGCTTGAAGCTCACTTACCCTCCTTGCCGAGGTTATGGCTACAAGAAAAACCACCTTAAAGGACAACAGCCTCAAAGGACAATTATGAAGAGGCTCAAATGGGGACCCCATTAAAAAGGTTAAGACAAGATTAAGGTCCCACTGAGGCATTACAAATGGAGTAGGAGGAAACATGTTTGTAAGGCCCTTGATGAACCTCAGAACAACCGGAGATTTAAATAACGAAGGTTGATCTGGAAGGCACAGAAATGCCGATAAGGCCGAAAGGTAGCCCTTGACCGTGGCCACAGCACAGCCCTGCTGAGCCAAGGAAAGAGCAAACTGAAGCACATCAGAAAGATGAGCCTTTAAAGGGTCAATGGATCTCTCTCCACACCACTTTACAAACTTAGACCACCTGTAGGAGTATATGGACTTGGTGGAGTGTCGCCTGGCCGATAAAATAACGTCCACCACATCAGGTGGGAGAGAGAAGGAACTCAGGTTGCCCCGTTCAATCTCCAGGCATGAAGGTGTAAGCTCTGGAGGTGGGGGTGTAGAACCTGCCCCTCCGACTGCGAGAGGAGGTCTGCCCTCAGAGGGAGACGGAGCGGAGGGCACGAGGAGAGGTGGAGAAGATCTGTGTACCACACCCTTCTTGGCCAGTCCGGGGCGACCAAAATGACTTGGGCCCGGTCTTGGCGAATTTTCCTCAGAACCCGAGGAATCAAGGGTATGGGAGGAAACGCGTAAAGGAGTCGTGAACCCCAACTCAACTGAAACGCGTCCCCCAACGCCCCCTGCATCGGAAACTGGAGACTGCAGAATGACGGGCAGTGCGCGTTCTCTCGGGTGGCAAACAGGTCCACCCGAGGAGTCCCCCACGTCCGAAAGACGTGACGAACCACCTCCGGATGGAGCCTCCACTCGTGGTCGGCGGAGAACTGCCGACTGAGACTGTCCGCACGCACATTCAGCACCCCGGCCAGATGATTTGCCATCAGACAAATCTGATGGTCCTGAGCCCAGGACCACAGCCGCAGGGCCTCTCTGCAGAGACAAAGAGACCCTACTCCTCCCTGTTTGTTTATATACCACATCGCGGTCGTGTTGTCCGTCAGAACTTGAACTGACCGACCGCGAAGGGAAGGGAGAAAGGCCTTGAGTGCCAAACGAATCGCCCGCAACTCCAGAAGGTTGATATGAAACAACCTTTCCTCTGGAGACCAAAGACCCTTGATCTCCAGATCCCCCAGATGAGCTCCCCACCCTAGGGTGGAGGCATCCGTTATCACTGTGGCCACCGATGGAGGTAGATGGAAAGGCTTTCCTTGGGACAGATTGCCCTCCACGCTCCACCAAGACAGATCCGCTGCAGCTTCTCCGGAGATCTTGATCGACTCCCCGAGATCCCCGTTGTGCTGATACCACTGCTTGCGGAGGCACCACTGGAGCGCCCTCATGTGCCAGCGTGCATGGTTGACCAACAGAATGCAGGAAGCGAACAGACCGAGCAGGCGAAGGACCTTCAGAACTGGAACAACCGCTCCACTGTGGAATAAAGGGACCATCTCCTGAATGTCGAGAATCCTTTGAGGAGGAGGGAATGCCCGACACACAGTAGTGTCCAGTACTGCCCCTATAAACAGGTTGCGTTGAGAGGGCACCAGGTGAGACTTGGGCACATTGATCGAAAAACCCAAGTCGAATAACAGCTGAGTTGTCACCTGCAGATGACGCTGCACCATCTCCGGGGACTCTGCCTTCAGAAGCCAGTCGTCCAGGTAGGGGAAAACCGGAATCCCCGACCTCCTGAGATGAGCAGCCACCACTGCCATCACCTTTGTGAAGACTCGAGGTGCAGTAGTAAGACCAAACGGGAGGACCGCAAACTGATAATGTTGCGACCCAACCGTAAAACGGAGATACTTCCTGTGCGACTTCAGGATTGGGACATGGAAGTACGCGTCCTGCAAGTCGAGCGACACCATCCAGTCTCCTTGCTGCAACGCTTGAAGAACCTGCGCAAGGGTCAGCATCTTGAACTTCTCCTGTTTCAGGTAAAAATTCAAGATTCTGAGGTCCAGAATCGGACGCAATCTGCCGTCCTTCTTGGGGATCAGGAAATACCGGGAGTAGCATCCCTGACCCCTTTCCTGCTCCGGAACCACCTCTATTGCGCCCTTCTGAAACAAGGCCAGAACTTCTTTCTGCAGGAGAAGCAGGTGGTCCTCCGAGCAATAACCTTGGCAAGGAGGGTAAGGGGGAGGAAACTCCCGAAAGGGAAGGGCGTACCCAGTCTCTACGAGGTTCAAAACCCAAAGGTCGGTTGTAACAGATTTCCAACCCCGTAGAAAGTAGGACACCCGACCCCCCACAGGTCTTACATGATCCGGGATGGGGGATCTAGGGCTGCTTCCCTGAAGCCTCATTTGGAGCAGAGGAGGAGGAGGAAGAAGAGGGGTTACGACCAGAACCTCTCCGACCCCTTTGCTTCCCTCTATAGGAGCGATAGAGGGGATTCTGCTGCTGTTGTTGCTGCTGTTGTTGTGGCTGTCGGAAGGAGCGAAAGGATGACCTTCCGAATCCCCTAACCTTACGGAAAGTTGAACCTCTCACAGGAACCTGCAGACCCAAGGACTTCGCCGTTAACCTACTGTCCTTAAAACGTTGAAGAGCAGAATCTGCCTTCTCCCCAAACAACTTTTGTCCATCAAAGGGCAGATCCACCAGCGTGGCCTGGACATCCGCAGAAAACCCTGAGGAACGGAGCCAAGCTTGTCTCCTTGCGGCAATGGACGACCCCATAATTCTCGCCACAGAGTCCGCCGTATCCAGCCCAGACTGGATCACCTGCCTGGCAGCTGCCTGAGTGTCCGCCACAACCTCCATGAAGGACGACTTATCCCCCTCAGGTAACTTAGGGGCCAGAGTCTTTATAGAGTCCATCAGGGCATGAACATAACGCCCCAGCAAGCACGTAGCATTTGATGACTTCAATGCCATACTTCCTGAGGAGAAAGACTTTTTGGCCGCCTGATCAACTTTCTTCGACTCCCTATCAGCAGGAGATTGGGGGAAAGCACCCGAAGCATGTTTAGAACATGAAGCCTGCACCACTAGGCTCTCCGGAGAAGGATGCGTGGATAAAAAATCCGGGTCTCCTGGCGCAACCCTGTATCTCCTTGCCACCTGCCTGCAAACTGCTGGAGCTGACAGAGGCTTCTTCCACACCTCCAATACTGGTTCCAAGAGAGCCTCATTGAAAGGTAGCAAAGGCTCAGAAGCCGACGTCGGGGAGTGCAACACCTCTGTGAGCAGATTGGACTTGTATTCCACAGAGGGCAGCTGCAGATCTAACAACTCCGCGGCCTTCTTGATCACAACATGGTAGGGCGCCAATTCCTGTGGTGGAGAAGACCTTGCAGAAGCATGCCCCCACTCCGGGGTGGTATCCAAACCACTTGCCACCTCTATACCTCCAAACTCGTCCGAAGAAGAGTCGACCTCACCTTCTTCCACCTCAGCACGAAATCTTTCCTCCTCCAAAACCCTTTGGGCTTCACGCCTCGATCGATTCCGGGGAGCCGGCGTCGTCGACGTCGTACGCGGCGTCGGTGGAGCCAAAGGCATCGGCGTCGGAGGCGCTACAGGTGGAGTCGGCGGCGCCGGATGCGGCGTCGAAGGAGTCGGCCTCGGCGTCAAAGAAGGCTCCGAAGATTGACCATCCATCCGAGGTCGAGCCGGATTCCCAACCGGCGCCGGAAACTGCCAAGAAGGCGCCATCGGCATAAAAGGCATAAAAGGAGCCTGAGCATATTGCTGCGGCACTCCCAGAGAAAACGCCATCGGACCCACGGGACCTGCTGGTGCTCCGGATGGGAAGGATGCTCTCTGAAAAATGCCATACATGGCATTCAGAAATCCCGAAGGATCCGTACCTGGAGCCGGGAACTGGGGATAAGGAACTGCCCCTGTATCCTCCTGTGGAGCCACCGGCGTCGGCTCCTCCGAATCCTCCACCGGAACCACGGAGTCATCAGGCACCGGGACAGACTCTTCCTGCTCCTGCTCCACATCAGATTCCACCCGACCAGGAGTCGAAGCCTTGGACGGCGCCGGAGACGGCGTCGGGGAACGAGCCGGAGTCCGCTTCGGAGAGGGAGACTTCGAAGACTTATCCGGAGAAGGCGAAGGAGACAAGATCTTGCTCTGACGTCGACGAGGCGAAGCCGACCTCGACCTCTTAGACTTCGAGGACCGACGCCGAGAAGAATGCTTCCTCTTCTTATGGTGCTTCTTCGACTTCGACGACCTCGAAGTCGAAGACTCCCGCCTGGACTTCTCCTTTTTCCTCCCTCTCTTCTCCTCACCGATCTTCTTCATGAAGAGTTTGGTCTTCCTCTCCTTCAGTGCTTTAGGATTCATGCTCCTACAGCACCCGCACTCATCCACATCATGATCAGAAGAGAGACACCATAAACAATTCTGATGCGGATCCGTCATGGACATCAGGCCTCCGCACTCCCTACAGGGCTTAAAGCCCGACTTCCTCGTCGAAGACATTCCGATTTTAACAAGAATACACCACTAGATTACAAAGTATCTAGAGAGCACTGGGAAAAAACCGTTGCGCGTCGACGGCGCGGAAAAAAGGGAACTGACGTCACCACGCCGACGTGGGCTTCTTATGGCTCCGATGACGTCGTACGGAGTCGCGTGCGGAGCCGATGTATTGTGACGTCGCCCACGTCGACGTGGAATGCTGGGGAAGAAAAGTTCCGTGGAATGCTGGCGCAGGGGATATTCACAAGGTGAGGAATCCACTGGCAGATGTATCCATCAGAACCTGTTGTACTCGAAGGTGCTCCAGAGGGGTTCGACCTCCCAACGAGGCTCATGGCCTCACAACTCTAGAAGCAGGCCGAGGGTCACTCTGGCTCAAGGAAATCCAGGGAAGCACAGAGCGGACTCAGTTTATAACATAGGCTGCACAGGGACCATGGGGTGAGCCGGGATTTGTGGCCTCGTTCCCTTGCGTTGTCCGAATAATGGCAGTGACGAGGAGAAACCAAAGAGCAATTTGACTTTTTGGACTTCTTCTTGTGGGGCTTACTAGGAGAAGTCCCGAAATGAGAGAAGGAACAGCGCAAGCATCTCCACAAGCGGTCCCGAGACCTGCCATGGGATCTGGAGCGGTGCGGAGTCATGCGACAAGCAGCCAAAAGCTTTATGGCTTGCTCTCGGATGGCCTTCGAGTTAATCATCCTGCACTCCACACATGACATGGAGCCGAGGTCCTCCTAAAGGCACCACAAACAGATAAAGTGTAGGCATGTCACGGACATCTGTCAATGGCAAGCTTGACAAGGTTTGAACCCAGTGGCTTTCTTCATGGATATATTTAAAAAAAAAAATCTTGAAAAAGGGACACGAGTCTTCAGCAAAAAGGTCAAAGTCAGTCAAAAAAATGACTGAGGGGTGCTTAATCTGGAAGGAACTTCGGTCAGTGATTCGGGTTGCGCTTATATAGGCACCATGCATGTCACTACCAGCGTGAACGAAGCCATCGACACGACGTGAAGTTGATCAACGCTCCTACTGGCACGCATTGCTAAAAAATGTCCGGATCCAGTCTAAAGCTTGGGAATATTCTAAGGTAAGGAATCTGCAGCTAGGAGTCTCTATCAGGTTATAAGAACATAAAGTGCCCTGTCTGGGTTTTGTATCCAGTGTGTATGGATTCCGATCAGTCCCTTCTTGTGTAGACGATGTGTCTGTTGTGTAGTGATGTTACTTACCTTTGGTAATGCTCTTTCTGATGGATACTCTATTTAACTGCAGATTCTTCACCTTAGAATACTCCCCACGCGCCAGACTGGATCTAGAAAGCTTTCACCAGCAATTGCCCTGTGCACTGCAGGTGGCGCTGTGCTGCTCCGTGTTGACTCCATTCCTCCCTAGTAGTAAGTGAGCGGCGCCGCATACATGCACCACCACCTGTGCACCAATGCAAGTTGGCTGCTTCCTCGCTTTTATAAATTGTAATTTTACCTCTGTGTGCTCGTCACGCCGCTCCTAGCCCGGTCCACCACGGGCTTGCCCGATTGTTGTGGAGGGTAGGGCGGCCAATCACCACGCGGGGAGGGTGGAGCCAGGGGTCAGCGCATCAGCCATTTAAGGCAAGGCTGCAGTCTGTTTGCTGTGGGCACGCGCTAGTTACTCAGTGCGCTAGCAGTTACAGGTGTGCCGCTGATACTCTGTTTTAACCATTAGCTTTTAACCTATGTTTTTAGCTTCCTCGCTTTTATAAATTATCATTTTACCTCTGTGTGTGCTTGTCACGCCGCTCCTACCCCGGTCCACCACGGGCTTGCCCGATTGTTGTGGAGGGTAGGGCGGCCAATCACCACGCAGGGAGGGTGGAGCCAGGGGTCAGCGCGTCAGCCATTTAAGGCAAGGCTGCAGTCTGTTTGCTGTGGGCACGCGCTAGTTACTCAGTGCGCTAGCAGTTACAGGTGTGCCGCTGATACTCTGTTTTAACCATTAGCTTTTAACCTATGTTTTTAGCTTCCTCGCTTTTATAAATTATCATTTTACCTCTGTGTGTGCTCGTCACGCCGCTCCTACCCCGGTCCACCACGGGCTTGCCCGATTGTTATGGAGGGTAGGGCGGCCAATCACCACGCGGGGAGGGTGGAGCCAGGGGTCAGCGCGTCAGACATTTAAGGAGATGCACTTCCGAACGCGCAGCGGACGCGCGCAGCGGGCGCGCCAAAGGCAAGCCTGTCTGCGCCCGTCCGCGCCTGTGCCGCGACCAGCGCCGGGAAGAATACCGGTTGCCCCTCTACTAGGCGTATTTGCTTGTCAAGCTCGCAACTGTCTGCATTGAGACCATCGCCCTGTCATGACAATATCAAATGCAACCCTTCACTATTACTCACGAAGCACTTTTCTTGCCAGAATTGCCCTTTTTCGATTGCCTCTGTATCCAACGGTTCGCGAGCTCACAGTTCAGTGAAACCCCATCTAGTCCCTCCCAGGAAATTAAAAGCCTGCCTTCTCAACTGCCGTTCGCTCCCAAAACACGCGAGCGATATTTGGTTATCCCTTACTTCTCACTGTTGGGACCTGATGTTTCTGAGACCTGGCTCAAAGATACTTCCAACCCTGATATCACCCTAGCAATTCCACCGGACTATCACTTTACAGGACTCAGTAGGCCAGGTACCAAAGTAGGTGGGGGGATCGCCATAATACTGCGTAAAGAGTGGAACGTTACATCTAGGAAACTAGCTACTTCTGGCCCCACTGAAGCCATGTACTTTAGCATTTCAGACGATATACATCTGATCCTGGCAGGAGCCTTGATCTACAACCCCCCTGACACACAACCATCTCATCTCTCGGAGCTTCTAGCGACCCTAGCCGACCTATCCCTGAAACACCCCCACTTTACTGTTTTAGGCGATTTCAACATACATGTTGACGATATGTCCTGCGAGATCCCTATTAGAAACTCTTGAGGGTATAAACCTAGACCAGAGAATCCATGGTCCCACGCATAAAGCAGGTCACACCCTAGACCTTCTATTTACGAACCTACCGGCCCTCGTAACCCTGCAGCCACTTCCCGTGACTTGGTCAGACCACTTTCTTATCCCTTTTTATTTGTCTCCCAACCCCCGCCGTCCAACAACAGTATAAAGGAGGCCTTGGGAAGAAAATGGTTTAAAGTCACATGTAACGAAATCAAGCCCTTACTAGACAACCAGAAATGGCGTACATCGGCGGATCCTAACTCCGATATTGAGAAGTTTAATGGATACCTCTCCGCAGCAGTGGACACTATCGCCCCTCTACAACCCCTCTCCTCGGCTCGGTCCTCACCCTCTGCCCCTTGGTTCTCCCCAAAGCTTCGTTAGGAAAAAAGCAAATGCAAAAAGCTTGAACGCCGTTGGCGTCGAACCTATGACCCCTCTGCCAAGGTTATCTATAGAGCGGCGGTGAAAAAATTCCACTCGCTAAATAAGTCCACTATGGAAGATTATTTTGCTGATAAAATTACTACTGCATAAAACTCAACCAAGACATTATATCAAATTGTAAAAAGCTTTACTAAACCTTCTGCCCTGACCTACCCTACAAAACCCAGCCAAGATCTCTGCGATGGTCTCTCCGACTTCTTTCATATTAAAATCATTGATATATTCTCCGCCTTCACTCCTTCGGATAGGGAAGCGGAGGGTACTTACCCTCACGATCCCATACCTTCTAATGCGATATTCTTTCATGCCTTCAAAGAAATCACACTTGACACTGCCTTAGGAAAAATACAACAGTGCAAATCAGGCTCACCTCTCGACCCGGTCCCGGCCCAAGTGTTCTCAACCCTTGCCCCCGTCATTGCTCAACCTCTTATTCCTATCTGGAATTCCTCTCTCTCCACCGGCCAATTCCCCATAACTTGGAAACAGGCCATGCTGATCCCTATTTTAAAAAAGGCAGAAGCTGATCCAACAGTCTACTCTAACTATCGTCCAATATCACTGCTCCCCAAACCAGCCAAAATACTAGAAAAAAATCATACAAGAGCAACTGGCCGACTATTTAGAGACCCAAAATCTCCTCCATGACTCACAATCCGGTTTTAGATCCGGCTACAGCACGGAGACAGCTCTCTTGGAGGTCTCTGAAACTATTAGGGAAAGCGTGGACTGCCATGTTGGTACTCCTCGATCTGTCCGCTGCTTTCGACACCGTGTCTCACTCCATACTGTTAGACAGACTCTACAAAATAGGGATTCGGGACACACCTCTGGCCTGGATCAAATCCTTTCTTACGGACAGAACGCAACAGGTGTGGTGTCACCCCTATTTTTTAACATCTATCTGTCACCATTGGCTAGTGTGGTGGAGGCTTCTCGTGTCAGAGTGGTCTCGTATGCTGATGATACTCAGCTTATCTTCTCCTTTAAAGACCACTCCAACACCCTGAAGCTAAACACCGACAAAACCGAGGTGCTTTTTTTTTTAAACCAAAAAACTCCTTTACCTCCATCATCTTGGTGGCCGTCGGAACTCAAACCCCCCCCCCTCTGTACCGGTCAAGACGGCCCGTAATTTGGGCATCCAAATTGACAACGAACTGCTAGGTAAAACCCAAATTCTTTAAGTCACTTCTGCCTGTTTTGACAAACTGCGCATGATAACAAAAGATCTCCCCCTATCTGCCCACCGATTCCTTGAAAACTATTGTACATGCTCTCATCACATCCCACCTGGACTATTGTAATAGCCTCTATGTGGGTACACCTACTTATCTCCTTCATCGACTTCAAATGGTACAAAACGCAGCGGCCAGACTGATCTGTAACATCCCCTACCGCCATTCGATCTCCCCCCATTTGAAAAACCTTCACTGGCTTCCTATTTCTTCCCGCATTCAGTTTAAAGCCTTGGTCCTGACATTCAGGGCCTTGAATGGCAAGGGGCCAGGCTATCTCAGACAAAGGCTGAAGCAAGTCCATTCCTGCTGCATGCTCAGATCTAATCACCTCCGCCTCCTGTGCCCCCCCAGATACTACAGATCTAGAAAAGGTGGCAGAGCATTTGCAGTGATCACGGCAAAACTTTGGAATGCTCCCCCACTCTACATCCGTATGATCGACTCTGAGTCTCATTTCAGACGTAAACTGAAGACCTGGTTATGCTAGTCTCTCTGTCCTCTACTGTCGCTGTCCACAGCGCCGGGACACCCCCGTTGGGGGTAGCTGTGCGCTTAATAAATTTCATTATAATAATACTAATAATCTTACGGTGTTCTTAGACGCAGAGCAGAACAACTGGCAGTACAGAGTTATGAAGAGGTCACTCCATGAAACGGGCGGGGGGGGGGGGGGTGAGAGCAGTGATAAATCTGAGGTTACACAGAGCATCCACCCAATAGAGTGTTATCGAAGGTAAGTCACTTGTTCTTCTGACAGATACATCTAACAGCAGATTAATCACCTTAGAATAGATACCAAAGCAATACCTCATCAAATGGAGGGTCTGCGGAGTGAACTCAGACCAAAACGTCTTGTAGGACCTTCTGGGTAAAACGTCCTTCCCAATAGACCTGGCTGTCAAGGCATTAGTGCCTCACGAACGTATGCACTGACACCCACGTCTCAGTCTGCCGTGTCAAGGACAGCCACCTCATGTGCCAAAGCAGTGATAGCAGCCTTGGTCCAATATGAATGGGTTCTCAGGTGCTCTGGTGGCTGCTGCTTGACCAGTGTATAGCATATCTTAATGCAGAGGACTAGCCACCTCAGCAGGGTATCCTGCACAGCTTTCCCTTTTTTTTCTATCCCGAGAACACCACAAAAAGCGGATCCTCCACACAGTTGTTGGTACAATCGAAATAAAAACTTTCAGTCCTTTTGGGGTCCAGCTGATTAACCCACCTCTTTCGAGAGGTAAGGAGGTGCAAAGAACGCTGGTACGGCGGTGGGCTGTGCAACATGGAAGGGATTCACGACTTAAGGCAAGAAGGCCAACTGAGTCCTTGGCACCAGTTTGTCTGGAAAAAAAGTGATGTATGGCATTTGCACTGACTGTGCCTGGAGTTCACTTGTGCAATGAGCAGAAAAGATCACAAGTAGGAAGACCGTCTATAGAGTCAGAAGAGGTAACAAGCCACTGTGCATCGACTTGAAGGCCGTACACATGAGAAATGTCAAAACCATGTTATGGTCCCAATGTCACATGACAGACTGTTTGAGAGGAAACACGTGTCAAACCTTTACTGAACCACAAAACAACAGGTGATGTGAAGAAGGACAGTTGGTCTTACAAAAGTAGAAAGGGTAAAAGGGCCAACAAATAACCTTAATAAATAATGCCCACTGCAAAGTCCTGCTGAGCTACAGCCAAAAGAAACAGAAGAACATCTGACAGTTTGGCTTGTAAAGTGTCTGTCTTTCAAACTCCATATCAGGCCACAAATTTGTCCCAGCGTCCAGCATAAATGGACTTCGTCGAAGGGAGTCTAGAGGCAAGGATGACATCCACCGCTTCCAGCGGTAGATCCAATGCAATCAACTGCCACCGTTTAAACTCCATGTATGAAGCTGTAGATTTTGGTGGTGGATGCTGCCTACTTTCTGAGA
Organism: Triturus cristatus; assembly: GCF_964204655.1. NCBI lineage: Eukaryota > Metazoa > Chordata > Amphibia > Caudata > Salamandridae > Triturus > Triturus cristatus. The sequence goes on along the minus strand of NC_140584.1, from coordinate 205,883,502 downwards.
TGGGAGATCTTTTTGCTCATGCTCAGAAGCTCCAGGTACCAGACTTCACCCTGGTTGAATGGACCCGCAAGCCCTCCAACAGGCAGTAGCCCAAGTGAAGAACCTCTTGGCTCCATGGTACTCACAGGTGCAACAAAGGGTGTCAGCAAGGATCCCAAGAGTCAGAGCAGCATATCTGCTTAGGCGTGGCGGACTACACCGAAAACTCAGGTTGTGACAGAACAAGTTGCGGGACTGTATCCGAAGTTAACCGACTTGACATGTATGGTGCTGCCCCCGCTCCTTCTCAGGAGAGTGACAGTAAGGAGCAGAGCCCAAATTAGATTTCAGGTTTTTTTTTTTTTTACTTACCCAAATATTTGGATTGAAAGGAAGACCGACCCCTGGTGTGAATTCGGCGACTCCTAGATCTCAAACAAGACCAAACTTTTGACTTGGACCAGCCTCCTTGCGGAGTCTCCAACAGCTTGACGATGTAGAGTTTCACCTACAGAATTGTATGGCTTTCGAGTTCATCGACCTACAGTCACTGCAGGCCTTAGCCACCACAGGCAAATTTGGTGAGGAACTGTCACAGACATTTGTTTGTGACAGTCCTCACATGGTTTAAAACCTCCTGTTTCAGAAGGTAATATGTCCCTTGCACATTGTAAAAAAAGATTAATCAAGAGAATGGTCTCAAAGAGACGATAGGTAGCACCAGATCAGCGTCTGGTGACGCTGAAAGAAAGGAACTGATGTCAATACGTATGAGTGGCGCCTACATAGGCTCTTCGCATCATTTCAGGAGCGGAACGGCATCTGGCAAGCAGAGGTACAGCTGAAAAGTTTCTGAATCCAGTCTGACCCCAGAGGAATATTCAAAAGGTGAGAAATCTGAGGCCAGAAGTCTCTTTCACAAATTTATAGAGGTTGGGTACAAGTGGCTCCGCTTTCTTGAATCACTCAGCAGGAAGAAAACAACAATTTCGAACACAGTCTAACACCTGTGGAAACAGCTAAACACGATGAAACTTGGAAATTATATTGTTTGTCCAGTCTAAGACTTGGTTCTTCCCGGCTAGAAACAGTATCTGGAAGAACCTGGAATTACAAGGAGTGCAGGAATATCATATCCCTCACAATCCCTTCAGCCATTTCATCAGCTGAAGAGTATAATTATTGGAGCAGACTAGACTGAAAAATGGGAAATAGCTACAGAAATTAAATATTGAGCTCAGCATGCAATTCCCCATTATTGAGGTGGTCCTGGAGCGAAAAGTCAGAATACTGTGGTATTCACACAGTCAAAATTACTGATACCTCTGGTATCGGGTGCAGGAATACTGATGCTCTATTTCCGTGAGAATGTAGAACCAATTGTAAAGTTAACAAGTGCATGTCTCTGGCTTTCTTTAGTTTATTTTTTTTCAAAATGCTTAATACAGGTTAATTTATTATTTTGGCAAGAACTATAAATGTGTACATAACCACTAAAATAAAGCTACCGTTCGATGTAAAAACACTTTTGTTAAGATCCGAAAGATTTTACTCCCAAAAAGAACACTCGACACATTTTAGGAATTACATACCCAAGCATTTTCAGAATCAACTATACCCTTGGCAACCACTGCATTTAAAAAATATTTTTCAACGCATATAAGGAATATGCTACTTACCAGTATGCATCTGTTCTTGGCATGTAGAGCTGCAGAGTCACACACTGAGGATAAGATCGCCATCTGGTGTTGGGCTCGGATGATTGCAGGTTGTTGTTGTCTTCGGAAGAAGCCTTTGGTCACGAGGTTGGTGACTCCTCCCCTGGACAACAGTGCGCATGGGCATCCACTCCATCGTCAGATTGTTTTTCGCCATGATGGGAAAAGATGGAGTGTATAGAAAAGAAAGAAAGGATGTCCATGTGTAATGTCTAAGTAAGACGGATGCTGGAACAGATACAGGTCCCGGGGAGGCGGGCGGGCGTGTGTGACTCTGCAGCTCTACATGCCAAGAACAGATGCATACTGGTAAGTAGCATATTCCGTTCGAGGCATATGAGCTGCAGATCACACACTGAGGATAGATTATAGAGCAGTGCTCCCCTTAGCGGTGGTCGCCTGTATCCGTTGCAGCAGCTTGAAATAAAGTTTTTAGGACAGCCTGGCCCACGGAGGCCTGTTGTTTGGCCTGCACGTCAACACAATAGTGTTTAGTGAAGGTATGCGTGGTAGACCATGTGGCTGCCTTGCAAATGTCTTCTAAGGGAATATTGCCTAAGAAGGCCATAGAAGCCCCTATTTTACGCGTGGAGTGCGCCCTAGGGGGAACTGTAAGTGTACGTTTAGCCTTGAGGTAGCATATTTGGATGCATTTAACTATCCACCGGGCTATTCCTGATTTGGAGATCGGGTTGCCTTTGTGTGGTGGCGCGAAAGCAACAAAGAGTTGTTTTGTCTTTCGAAAAGGTTTTGTCCTGTCGATGTAATAAAGCAAGGCTCTTTTGACATCTAAGGTATGTAGGGCCCTTTCAGCTACCGAGTCTGGATTTGGGAAAAAGACCGGTAGTTCTACTGATTGGTTAAGGTGGAAAGGGGAAATCACTTTTGGAAGAAATTTAGGGTTTGTCCTAAGAACCACTTTGTTACGGTGTAGTTGTAAGAAAGGTTCCTCAAGTGTAAGGGCTTGTATTTCACTTACTCTGCGCAGGGAAGTGATTGCGATAAGGAAAGCTACCTTCCATGTTAGGAATTGCAATTCACATTTGTGCATAGGTTCAAATGGGGGACCCATGAGTCTTGTTAGAACCACATTGAGATTCCACACTGGTGCAGGTGGCAATCTTGGGGGAAGAATTCTTTTGAGACCTTCCATAAACGCTTTGATGGCTGGTACCTTAAAAAGGGACAGGTGTTGCCTATTTTGCAAGTAGGCTGCCAAGGCTGCTAGGTGTAAACGTATAGAGGAATACGCTAGATTGCACCTTTGTAAGTGTAGTAGATAGCAAATGATGTTTTGGATGGAAGCATCCAATGGATGTATGTCATTATTAGCGCAGTAGATGGCAAATCGTTTCCATTTAGCGGCATAACACGCTCTAGTAGTAGGGCGTCTGGCTTCTTTTATGATATTCATACAGTCTGGAGGGAGATTGAGGTAACCGAACTCTAAGACCTCAGGAGCCAGATCGCTAGGTTCAGTGTTTGAGGATCTGGGTGTCTGATTTCTCCATGGTTCTGGGTTAACAGATCCGGGGAGAGGCGTAGCTTTTGATGTGGAACTAAAGATAGTTCCAGAAGTGTGGTGAACCACGGTTGACGTGCCCAAGTGGGAGCCACTAGTATTAGTGTTAGTGACTGTTGTTTCAGTTTGCGTACCACAAATGGAACTAGTGGGAGAGGCGGAAAGGCGTACGCAAATCTGTCTGACCAGTTCATCCATAGGGCATTGCCCTTCGACTGTGGGTGTGGAAACCTGGCGGCGAAGGTTGGGCATTTTGTGTTTTCGGGAGTGGCGAACAGGTCTATGTCTGGTTGTCCCCACTTTTGGAAGAAGGGGAGTAGAACCTTGGGGTGTAGTTCCCATTCGTGGATCTGTTGTGTGTGGCGACTTAGGAGGTCGGCCACTTGATTGTGGATCCCTGGGAGATGTTCTGCTAACAGGTAGATGTTTTGGGGAATTGCCCATCTCCAGATTTGCTGTGCCAGTTGGGACAGTTGGAGAGAGTGTGTCCCTCCCTGTTTCTGTATATAATACATTGTCGTCATGTTGTCTGTGCGTATGAGGACAGTTTTGTTCTTTAGGTGAATTTGAAAGGATTTTAGTGCTAGGAACACTGCTAAGAGTTCCAGGTGGTTGATGTGGAGCAGTTTTTGTTGACTGGTCCATCTGCCCTGAGTGGTATGGTGAAGGAGGTGGGCTCCCCACCCCGTGAGAGATGCGTCTGTAGTTAGCACAACTTGTGGAAGAGGCTCTAAGAACGGTCTCCCTTTGGACAGGTTGATGGTGTTCCACCATTTCAGTGAGCGAAGTGAGCGACTGTCCACCAACACCAGATCGGTAAGTTGTCCGTGAGCTTGGTTCCACTGTTGTGCTAAGCATTCCTGTAAGGGACGCATTTGAAGTCGTGCGTGTGGGACTATGGAGATGCATGACGCCATCATGCCTAGGAGCTGCATGAACACTCTTGCTGGAAGAGATGGATGAGTTTGAAATTGAGAGATGAGATTTTGTATACTGGCTATCCTGGCAGTGCTGGGATAGGCAATGGCTTTGGATGTATCTATGGTTGCTCCTAGATACTGATGTAAGTGGGAAGGTTGTAGGTGGGATTTGGGGTAGTTGATAGTGAATCCCAAATCGTGGAGAGTTTGAATCGTGCGATGAGTGTGGAGAACGCATTTTTGGTATGTATTGGCTTTTATGAGCCAATCGTCCAGATAGGGGAAGACATGGATCTGTTGTCTTCTGAGATGCGCTGCCACGACTGCTAGGCACTTGGTGAACACTCTGGGTGCCGTTGTTACTCCGAATGGGAGAACTGTAAATTGATAGTGTTGCCCATCTACCACAAAGCGTAGATATTTTCTGTGAGCGGGATGCATAGGGATGTGAAAGTATGCGTCCTTGAGGTCCAATGTGGCGAGGAAGTCTCCCTGTTGTAAAAGTGGGAGGACTTGTTGGAGAGTGGTCATATGAAAATGATCCGAATGTATATACTGGTTTAGTAGTCTGAGATCCAGTATGGGCCTTAGTGTTTTGTCCTTTTTGGGAATGAGGAAGTATAGAGAATATACCCCTTTTCCCTGATGTTGAAGGGGGACTGGTTCTATCGCATGTTTTTGTAACAGGGATTGAACTTCTTGTTTGAGGAGAGAGAGATGATGCGAGGACATTGGACGTTGTTTGGGCGGTATGTTTGGGGGGGATTGTATGAGTTCGAGGCAGTAGCCAGACTGGATAATTTGTCTTACCCACCTGTCTGTGGTGATGGAAGTCCAGACAGGTAGGAATTGTTGGAGTCGCCCCCCGACCGGAGTGGAATGGTCTGGGGGGAGTGGTGGCAAGTCACTGTTTGGTGGCTGGTGAGGTGCGGGTGTTGTTGTTGTTGCCCCGCCCTCGACCTTTTTTATTGTTTCCCCTATAACCTCCCCGGAAATAACCTCTGTTAGGGGATGTTTGTCCAGAATTTTTAAAGGTGGACGTGGTCTCAGTTGATGTGTTTTTGGAGCCTCCTCTATAAAAGGAGCGACGAAAGGAACCCCGGTTTTGATGAGACTGCAGTGCTCCCATAGACTTGGCAGTTTCATTATCCTTTTTCATTTTTTCTAATGCAGTATCCACTGCAGGGCCAAATAGCTGCTCTTGGTTGAAAGGTTGAGCTAGAATTGCGGTTTGAACCTCCGGTTTAAAACCGGAAATACGGAGCCAGGCATGTCGTCTGAGTAAGACGCTAGTATTGACCGCTCTAGAAGCAGTGTCTGCTGCATCTAAGGCGCATTTAATGGAGGCATTAGATATTAATTTGCCTTCTTGGATGAGGTCAGAGGCCTGGGACTTAAAGGGTTCAGGCAGATGTTGCATAAGGTCCTCAAGTTGGTCATAATGCGCTCTATCATACCTGGCTAACAGGGCCTGGGTATTCGCAATACGCCAATGGTTAGCCGCCTGCGCGGCGACCCGTTTGCCTGAGGCTTCTAAAAGCTTAGACTCTTTGTCTGGGGGGAGGCGTTTCTCCAGTTGTCTGTGAGTTAGCGCGCTTCCTGGCATTTGATACGACTAAGGAGTCTAAAGGGAGCTGGGCCTTAATGTATGCAGGGTCTTGCGGGGCTGGTCGGTACTTTTTTTCGATGCGTGGGTTGAGAACCCTAGCTCGAACAGGGTCCTTAAAGACTTCAGTAGCATGCTTTATAACCCCTTTGATCATGGGCAGTATGTGAACAGTCTTTTGTGACTGCTCAAAGGTATCAAGGAGAAAGTCCTCTTCAAGGGCGTCTGTGTGCATTGTGACGCCGTGGAATGTTGCTGCCCTATTTATAAGTTGGCCGAACCCTAGGTGGTCATCAGGAGGGGAGGGCTTGGAGGGGTAGGTAGTGGGGTCAGGCATGTCAGGTATAGGATAAGACCAGTCATCCATGGGTGCTGGGTCTGGGAACGTAAAAGGGTCGTTTGGATCAACAGGATCATTAAATAAATCAGGGTCCGCCCCTCCCCCTAAATCATCATTATCATCCTGTGGAGGAGGTGAATGATAGGGAGATGGTAAAGGTAAAGGTAAAGGAGAATCAGGAGGAGGAGGGGGGGACGGGTTAGGAGGTAAAACAGGAGAGGAAGGACGAAGTGGTGAAGTAGCACAGTCCTTTTTCCGTATGGGAGCTGGGGGAGGTGTAGTGTCCAGCTTCCGCTTTTTATATGGGATGGCAGTCACATGTCCCGTGTTAGGATTGATGTAGATCCGCTTTTGAGTAGGATCTGGTCGAAAAAGTTCATCTGGCTCCGAAGGTGGTGGCTGCGGTGTCCGCTTCGGGTCTTTATGAGCTTTTTTCGGCGGGGACGCAGTTTTCGGCGCCGATGATTTTTTCGGGTCCGATGGATTTTTCGGAACCGACTGAGTTTTCGGTGCCGATTGAGTTTTCGGTGCCGACTGAGTTTTCGGTGCCGACTGAGTTTTCGGTGCCGACTGAGTTTTCGGTGCCGACTGAGTTTTCGGTGCCGACTGAGTTTTCGGTGCCGATGGACTTTCAGGCATCGATGTTGAAGAACGTTTCGGTGCCAGTGGAGACTTCGGTGCCGAGGAACGTTTCTGTGCCGAAGGAGATTTCGGTCTTGGAGCCTGTTTCGGTGCCAACAGTGGGTTTTTGGGTGCTGAGGGTGTTAAAGGCACAATCAGGTGAGGTTTGCTCGAGCCCGAGCCACCCACAGGCTTAGATGTCTTCGGAGCCGGGCCCGAGGGCGGGGCTTCTGAAGAGGATTTCCGGTCGCGACTGGGCCCAGCTGGCGGAGTCTTGACCAATGCTTTTTTGGATGGGGCAGGGGCAGGGGGGGTGGTACTCACACGCTGCCCTGGAGTGATGAGGTCATCGGAATCGTCGGCCTCGGACACGATCTCGAGATCTTCGGTGTCGTCTTCGGGAACATCTTGAGCAAAGATGTCCTCCGGTTCTGGAGCTGGTTTGGCCATAATATGGCGTCGAGCTCTTCGGTCCCGGAGGGTCTTCTTCGAACGGAAAGCGGAACAAGCTGGACAGGTGGACTCGTTGTGTTCCGGCGACAGGCAGAGGTTACAAACCTCGTGGTGGTCACTGTGGGGGAACTTCGCTCCACACTGGGGGCATTTTTTGAAGGGTGTCCTGTCCATCAGCCGCTTGCGGAACCGGTCCGAGTTGAGTTCGACGTCGATGGAATGAAGATTAAGTATTTAAAATGATTGCTAGAAGTTTTCTGCTGGAGCGGAAAAAAGTTCATCCGAACCCAATGGCGGAAAAAAACAATCTGACGATGGAGTGGATGCCCATGCGCACTGTTGTCCAGGGGAGGAGTCACCAACCTCGTGACCAAAGGCTTCTTCCGAAGACAACAACAACCTGCAATCATCCGAGCCCAACACCAGATGGCGATCTTATCCTCAGTGTGTGATCTGCAGCTCATATGCCTCGAACATAAGGTTATTAATGTTAAGTTGTCTTTGGCAAAGTCTGTAATATGACAGAACATGTACATACTGGCAGAAGTACGACTGAAGCACTCGGTGCAAGATCCAAAGCCAATAATGTGCTCCCGTAGTCCTCTCTGGTAAACTCCCTCCTGGGAAACATTGTAGCCAACGAAAAGTTGCCATAGGTATTGCCAACTCTCTGCAGAAATACAAAACAACATGTCATATGTTTATACAAATAACATAACTGATTTGAACAGAACTATGAAGTATTATAACGCTTTTATGTGGAGAGTTTAAATTTTCTTCGCACATTTCATTACAGGAGATGCAAGGCTGCCTTGGCGTACCATTTAAGATACATAGGCAATCGATATTTGTTGGAATTACCCACTTGATATGCATTCGGACAATAAATCACATTTGAATGTAGAGGTGAGGAAGGAATGCTTTCAGCGCTAGATGAACAGCTAGCAGCTATAGGTGGCGGATATGGAGATGAGATTGTCTGGGTGTCCAATGACCCTGCACAGTCAATCCTTAAGAGTGCGCTCCCAATCTGTGAGTGATGCGTCCATTGTTATGGTCCTCTGCGGAACTGGGCCTATTAAAGGACAACGTTTTAGAACATTGTTGGTATTCCACCACTGCAGAGAGTGGCAAACTTGATAGCTGACCAACACTACATCTACCAGTTGACCGTCCAAGTGAGTCCACTGATGCCCTAAGCTGTTGCAATAGGCAGATATTAAGTCTGGCATGAGGGACTAAGGCTATGCATGACACCGTGGTGCCTAGGAAGAGGATGGCTGTTCTCACTGTTATCGGCTGAAGAGGCTGAAACTGTGGAATAAGTGTTTGGAAGGATTGAATCCTTGCAGCATTTGAGTACGCCATCCACGTTTGTGAGTGAGGGTGGCTCCTAGGAAAGGTTGTATTTGAAGCGGTTGAAGGTGGGACTTGACTGCATTGACTGTGAAATCTATTTGGTGAAGTAAGTTTATGGTAGCCAGAGTGTGTTGAAAACTGCTCTAAATATTTCTGCTCTTGATGAGACAGTCATCCAAATAGGAGAAAATATTTATCTTTTGCCTGCATAAATGAGCTGCTACTACAGCTAGGCAGTAGGTAAACACTCTGGGGGCTGTACTGACCCCGAATGAAAGTACTTTGACTTGAAAGTGTTGTTTATTGAACATGAAGGTGAGATATTGGTGATGTGCTGGATGAACTGAAATGAAAGCAGACGTCCTTTAGATCCAATGCGGCCATGAAGGCACCTTTTAGTAGCAGCGGACTGACATCTTGAAGACTGTCCATGTGGAAGTGCTCTGCTAGAATGTACCCGTTTAGAGATCTGCGGTCTAAGATTGGCCTTAGAGAACCGTTCTTTTTGGAAATAAGGAAGTAAAGTGAATAGACCCCCGCGCCCGGTTGGTGTAATGGCACAAGTTCTATAGCTCCGTTTTGTAGAAGAACTTGGATTTCCTGTGTGAGTAGCTGTTGATGGTCAATTGACAGCCTGTGGCTGCAAGAAGTAATGTTTGCTGGTGTGGAAGTGAGCCGCAGGCAATAACCATGTTAGATAATATCGAACACCCACTGGTCAGAGGTGATATTCAGCCATGCAGGAAAGACCTATTGAAGTTTTTCCCGACAGGTGTAGAGTGATAAGGGGGAATGGTAGGTAAAAGAAGGTTTTGTGTTTGTGGCAGATGGTTTAGGCAATCTGCCCTAACCTCTACCCTTAGAGTTATTATCTCTGTAGGATTCTCAATAGAATCCACTAGGCGATGTGGCTTGCGATTGGGGACGCAGATAGGATGTGGAGGTGTCTGTATATGTGGATTTAGCAGCTCCACTATAGGGGGGGGGGTGAAGGAAAGTACCTCATTGCACTGGTCTGCAATGTCTCCATAACTATAGCCGTTTCGTTATCCTTTTTTATCTTTTCAAGTAGAGTATCTACTTGACGCCAAGGATGCTTTCTCCATCAAAAGGAATTGCAAGTATATTTTACAGCACTTCAGGGTTAAAACCTGAAACCTTAAGCCAGGTATGGCATGTAAGTAGACCACTTGAGTTGATACCTCTTGCAGCTGTATCAACTCTATAGAGAGTGCAGTAAATAGAGGTATTTGCAATTAGTTTGCCTTCTGAGGCAATATCATATGCCTGCTTTTTATATTGGTCCGGGAGATGTTGGAGGAGCCCCTCCATTTCATCTTAGTGCGTACTGTCATCTGTAACTGTGGAGGAATACTTTTAGGACTGCTTTTCTGAAGTAAATGATCTTCCCCTGGAGTGTGAAGTGAATATGGAGATGGTTAAGGAGCCTCTTCTGGTTTATGGTCTCTTGGTGATGGCAGCATTTCTAGATTAGGAGACTTAGATGTCTAGTAAACTTAACCTTTGGTGTTGGTAGAGGCAAATGGTTCAGTGGCCTAAAAGGGATCTGAAGAGTTTCTCATTGTGAAATAACAAAAGAAACCAGCTGCATAGGAGCTGGAGAGCCTACAGCAGAAAGTGAGAGACAATCTTTTCAGTGGATCTACCTCTGTGGGAGACATTTGGAGTCACATGCAGTGTTAAAAGGGCTGCACCTCATTAGTACCAGTTTACACTCATGCAATGAATAACAGAAAGGTGACCTGTCAACCTTTGCACAGGGCCTTCCACTGTGCAGTAACGTATGTCCCTCTGTTTTTAGAAACATTTGAACCATTTGAGCTAGAAACAAATTTCTTTTGTTAACATTTACAGATTATGCAGCAGACGATGGATGATGCAGCAAAAACCCTACAGCCGTACAATCACATAATTCTAATTGCCCTGGTATTAAATGATGAAGTACTTAATAACATCTTCTTGGAATGGACCTTCCCAAGTATAGATCTGTGTGCAACAACACAAAACATCAAATGCCCAAGATTTTTATCTAGGAAATGGGAACCAGGTTATCTGGGCAGAGCCCTTTTGATCACAATGTCACAGACAATATGGTCACTTGAATTTACCTAAATAGATCCTTGTGTCTTTAAATGAAAAAGACTTTTCCTGTGGTCCCAAAATAGAATAACTACAATCTCATGGTATGCCAAGAATACGTAATCCAGAGGGCCAAATTCAAGCTGCAATATTCCTCAACTGAAGTATGCCAGGCGGCAGTAACTACTTATAGGAATGATCATATTACCGAACTTTCAACAAAGTTCTATTAGTTAAGTACTTTATTGGAGGTTTAAAGAAAGTTTATCCTCTAGTAAGAGTACCTTAGTCTCCATGGGGGATCAATTTAATGCTTTAATAGTTAATGGATACTATATTTGAATGCATCCAAAGGCTTCACTGCAACATCTAAACTGGAAGGCAACTTTTTGGTTAGTGATCACTTCTGCCCAAAGAGTTTGAGATAAAGGTTCCATCTGCAGGAGAAACCTATACAGTTTTTAACTCCAATAGGGTGATAATAAGTACACTCCCTTTGTTTATACCAAGGGCAGTTTCAGAATTCCATACAAATTAAACTATTACTGTCCCTGTATTTTTCGCTAAACCGACTTCATGTATATGCTTTCTGCAACCTTTACATGTCAGGAGAATTTTAGGTTTTTATCTAGAGAACTCTAAATCAATTACGAAGCGTAAGCAGATTTAATTACCTTTAGTCCAGTTCATGGAAACGTAGTGACCTCAAAACTGTTAGTCTCTTGATGAATTGTTGGTTACATCTCTTTATGTAACCAACTGGCAAACTAAACTCCGCAAACAAGGCTGAGAGACTAGGAGTGAGTGAGAGTGGAGTGAGTGTGTGTTTTTTTAAGGGGAGGAAGGGACTAAGGTGTAAGAGGTGATGGGAATTGCTACTACTGGAAATATGAACAGTAATGTGGAGGAATGAATAAATTAAATTTCCTAGAGGAGTAAAATAAATTGACCCCTCAAATAGACCATAATTTATGTCCACTTATTTGTTATAGCTAAACAACCAACACCAAAATTGTAGTCCAATAGAATTTTTATATTTGAATAAGACAATACATGAATTATATATAACAAATTCCTTACTACCCATACTTATATTGCAGATGCTAATGAATAAACAAACAATAGCTACAAATCGCAATCCGTAAAGGAAGGAAATCACATGATTTTTCCAAACATGGAAGATGCCACCATGCCATTGCGAGCTGATATTTACAGACACCGTATCGGAGGTTTCCTATTAGTTTAGATGTCTACAGAGTCTTACTTGTCGCGACTGGGAATACTCATCCATTAACGCCCACAATATCCTACTTTATTCTATTCTGTAGGTTCAAGCTTTATTACACGTTGACGCTCGTGCACTACGAAAGTGAGCCATATGTGGATAGTCCATCTCTAGACATCTATCTCTAAGTCTTATAACAAAATCGTTGCACATTCTCCTCTAGGAAGAGGCCCGGTTCTCCAAATGCAGTCGCGTATGAGGGCTATTGCTGAGTGCAGCTTCAACAGGACTCTACTCTAGAGCACCGCTGCTGGTTTTGGCTTGCCCGGACCCCGCTGAGCGGCTTCCGACTGAGGGAGGTGATGGATGTATGAACCTACCTGGGACAGTTCCAGCTACGCGAGCCTGGGGCTTGGCTCCACCCACAAGGCCGCAGAAGATGGCGCAGCTATACTGAGCCGATGGGAGCGGACTTTGGCTGCGAATCCGCCTGAATGAAAGTTCGCCGATATGCGACGGGATGCGGTCGGGGACAATGCTGTGTCGTCCACCCGATTCCGACTGTGAGGCCCTAAACTACCCGCTGACTGCTGCGACACGGGAGGTGGACCGTGAATGACGACACCGCCCGGATCACCTACATAGCCGTTGCCATCACGGCGCGGCCGAGGTGGATGAATCCCACCCGACGGAGGAGAGCTGCGGGTGTTCGCTCCGATGCAGTGTCAATGCCAGTCGATGTGAGGCGGGGTACGATCAGAGCCCCTATGAAACTGCCCGCACGGATCTGGAGTCTACTCTCCCTTGGCCCGGCTGCTGCCCGGAGAAGAGCGGCGGCGGAGGACGCAGCTTGGGCCGTCTGTGCTGCCGCTGCTCACGCGGTGCGATTGTGGTAGCTGGGCCCCCTGCCAAAACGAGAACTGCAGCTGTCTACCCCCCGCCGCCCCTACATGCACTCGCCGATGTGGGACAGGGCGCGGCTGGGGCCCCTGTTGCGCCGCCGGTGGGCTGCGGCGGAGTGCGTCTTCACCGACCTGGCCGCTGGCTGCCGTGGTGAAGGGAAGAAGATTGGATGCGACGGCGCCGCCCGAAATCGGTCCTAGGATGCTTGTTTGCAGTCCAGGGAGGACCTGGCCTGGCAGTTCGGGCTGGATTGTTCCCATTGGGCAGAGGGTCAAGACTGATTTGCATATAGCTGGGTCCAAACTGGAATGGCACGGTGAGCAAAAAACGATGGATTTAGGCCCAGATCTCTGTACTGGGGTGAATGTATGACATTGTTCTGCATTCTGTCCATCAACAGTTCTTTTTGCATTTGTCACCCCGAGTGGGATGGGTATGCTCAGACGTGAGTCCCGTGCTCTCCATGCCATTGGAATCAAGCTATCCTGGCTGAAGAGGGGTGAAACCCCGAAACCGGTCCTAGGATGCTTGTTTGCAGTCCTGGGAGGACCTGACCTGGCAGTTCGGGCTGGACTGTTCCCATTTGGCACAGGGTCAAGACTGATTTGCATATGGCTGGGTCCAAACTGGAATGGCATGGTGAGCAAAAAAACGATGGATTTAGGCCCAGATCTCTGTACTGGGGTGAATGTATGACATTGTTCTGCATTCTGTCCATCAACAGTTCTTTTGGCTTTTTGATTTGGTCAGGCAGACCGAAAACACAATATCAGTGGTTCCCATGAGGCAAAAATGTATCAGCCTAAAAAAGGAAGCGACATTAGCTGTAGGGATGGGCCAAACAGCAGGAAGCAAAACATTTTGTGACCCAGGTATCAAGGTCCTTGGATAGCATATCTGAGGGGAGCTGGAAGAAATTCATTGTGACTCTGCTCTGATAACACTGTTAGAACACCTAGACTCTCCACTGATGGGTGGGAAGACAAAATGTGTAGTTCATCCTGAGTGGATCTATGGTGTCTGGCAATTTGGCTGTGACTGCCAGGAGAGAAAAGGATTTCTCCAATGTAGCATGATAGGGTCAAGGAGGGCCTTTAAACTGAAGCAAAAGACCTGTTGTTGCCGTGGAAAAGCCATAGGTTTTTTGTCAGGGTGTTAGATATTACTTTCACAGAAGGTAAAGGAAATTTTAAGTCTACTGTCACCTGTCAAACAACTGTCATAAAAAAGGAGTACTCTGATGAAGCAAGGCCTTAGAAGATGGGCATGTCATGTCACTTTCAAGTGGAGTATTTAGTCCACTGGCATACTGTAGTTCCAAGTAGAGGCCAACATCCATGTTGCAATGTGGGATGAGATAAGTAGACTTGGAGCCATCATGCGCCATCCGGCCATAGTCCTTAGCCTCTACCGCCAAGGTATCTGGAGCTGAACCAAAGATATCCTTCAAATTGGCATAAATTTGAGCCCTGAGAAGATGTTTACAATTGGGCTCATTGTTGAAATTATCTCCAACCTCCTTCTTTGCCACAAAAGTTATGCTTCCCACAAAAGACTCTTTAGCAGTGCTGGCGTCTGCTTCATCAGCAATGTTGCCTTCTGGTTAGAAATAGACACTGGAGGACGAGAGCAAATTCGGGATGGCTCTATAGCGGATTTGAACATTACAATAGGTGACAGCACCAAAGCTTGTGGAGGCATGATGTCAAAAGGCATCCTAGTCAGAGCAGCCAGAGTAACCAAGCTCATAAGAACAAACTTCCTACTACCCCATGCTGAGCTGTGCTGAAAAGATCCAACATTGCCAGCTAGAACACCTCCAACTGCATGGGGACTGGTAACCTCCAGTCTCATCTACTTAGTCACTGGTGGGTATCCGCCAAGGTACAGGAAGGGTGCTTTCTGTGGTAATATCTCTTATTTTTATTTATTTATTGATAAAGCGCCCAAATCACCCCATCAGGGTGTCTCCACGCTAAGACTGCCATAATCAGCTAAGAAGGGACAAATCAGAACAGTGTAGTTTTCAGCAACTTTCTGAACGCCAGGTAGTCAGTGCATTGCCGTAAGAGGATGGGAAGTTGATTCCAGTAGCGTGGGTCAGGTGGAAAAAGGCTTTGCCGCCCAAACGGTTTTTTTTGACGCGCGGAACTTGAAGTGCTTTAGTTCCAGAACAGAGGGGCCTAGAAGGCAGATAACTGATGAATTTGTTGTTTAGGTAACTGGGGCATAAGTTGTTCATAGATTTATAAACAATAGAACAGATCTTAAATTTGATTCTCTTCCGTACTGGTAACCAGTGCAATTTTTGTAGAAGGGGGAAAGATGTGGTTCTGGTTGGGGGTGGGGGGGGGGGGGGGGGGGGGGGGGGACACACACACCAGGCAGGCCACAGTGTTCTGGACTACCTGCAATTTGTTTATGGAGATTTAATTCGCTGAAATCAGCAAAGCGTTGCAGTAATCCAGACGACTTAGTACTAAGGCATGAATCAAGGTTTTCCTGTGTGGAAAGAGGTAAGAAAGGGAAGACTCTTCAGAGAAGACTAAGGCTTGCAGTAGAGGTGGTATGCTCCCCCAATGTGAGTTTGTGTTCTATTCGGAAACCAAGGTTTTTTACTACCCGTTTCGGACTTGGGGCGGAACCCAGTTCCTCTGGCCACCAGCTAGGGGACCACTTTACCGTCGCTTCTCCAAACAGCATTATCTCTGCATTGAGCTGAAGAAAGTTATCTTTCATCCAGTCCGCAATGATTTTCTTACCCTCCGAAAAGGTTGTCTGAAAGCTGGAATTGGCTTCGTCGATGGAGAGTAGGAGTTGGGTGTCATCAGCGTAGGATATAGGAATAAAGCCTAACTTCCTTGCGAGGGGAGTAACATAAATGTTGAATAAAGTAGGGCTCAAACATGAGCCCTGTGGTACTCCCTTGGTCACCCTGGTGGTCTGCAAGCGAAAGGGGCCCAGGTTAATGGTCTGAGTTCTGTCAGACAGATAGTTAGCCATCCACTTCAAGGCGTTCTCTTTAAGGCCTATGTCCGCCAGTCTCCTAAGTAGAGTCTCATGGGAGATGGTGTTGAATGCTGCGGACAGATCAAGCAGCACCAAAAGTACCGCTTGACGATTATCCAGCAGCAATCTGATGTTGTCAGTGACTGCCACCAACGCAGACTCTGTACTATGTCTGGGTCGAAATCCGGATTGAGAGGAATCCAGACAGTTCGAGGATTCAACGAATTCGGAGAGGTGCTTGTTGATATGCTTTTCCAGTATATTCCCAGGAAGGGTGAGAGCCCGCTTTGAAGTCTCCTTGCCAAAATTTAACTTGGCCTCCCCCTCTCCCAGATGACCACAGGGTGCCCTGAGGCACATGAGTTGCAGGCTGCAGCATCATGTCCCAACCCTAGATGCTAAATACAGTCATCACGGGCTCCAAGAGACATTTTTTTGGGGGGTTTTTTTGTTAACAGGGCTTCAACCCTGAGACCATTTGTGGAGACATTTGACTTATTTGCTGTTGAAAGCTGAGGAATCTTTTTCTCAAAGAGGGACCATCACAAACGTGCTCAATGGGAGCAGACAAACAGGAACTTGCTTTAGTCCACAGATTGCGCCCAATTTTACAACCAGAAGCAGAGTTGCAGTTGGAGCACCATGCGGGACCTGGTGGAGCTGGAGAGCTATTGCTGGGTGTAAAGCTTTGCAGACCAGCCTGAAGCATGGAGAGTATTCACAAAGTGAGGAATCTGCGGGAAGATTTATCCATAAGAAACTGATACTACCTCCTTCTTGCAGAATAACATATTGCCATGATGCACACACAACAAACTGTTCAGCGCAGGCTATTGCAAATGTTGTTACACATGCTCTTCACAAAATGGTTGTGTGTAAAAAAAAAGGTGGCAGAAAGTTGCATTGAATATAGGAAGTTATTTTAAATACCGAAATGTGTTTTCTGTGTATTTGTACGTATAAAACGTATATTTCCTTTTTTCAAAAATATTATTGCGCACTCCTTAAAGCACTTATCAATTACTTTCATTCAGGAGGAAACATTCCCCCATACCTCAAGGTTGCAACCTACATTCCTGATGTCCAGTCACCCCACCTCTTTCCTCATTTCACTAGGTTTTTGTAGGCGAGCAGGTGGGTCCTGTAAAAAAGGGTCGATTGTTGCCCTTATGTTACATTTAATTTCCGATCTGACTCACTTTATTTATATTTTAATCCATTCCTCATTTGTTTTTTTATAAATGGAGATGTTCTCCATACTCTGTTGGTCATGACAAGTACATGATTTTACTGTGCTACGCAATTATGAAAGACATTTTTGCAACCATCCACAATAAGGAGCATAAGAGGGAATTACAAAACAGGTCGCCCGCCACTCATAACATCAACATATCAAACAGGACCGGATTGTACACGGACACGTAACCTTTCCAAGGGTCCCAAGGGCAGGGTAATAAACTCTCCGCTCAAAAACTGGCTTCTAAAGAATGCCGCTAGCAGCTGGACCTTGATATTCAAATTTAAATGTTTGTCAATCCAACCCGCTTCTATCCCCATATGTTAGTGCATATGAAGAAAATGTGTGAAAGGTCTGAAAGTACCTCACGTAAGCACCACCAATGAAGCTGCTGGTAGGTACTCCAGTCTGCTTACATTTTTTCATCATTGGTGACTTTCAAGACCGTGAAAACATGAGATCAGTGTCAAATGTAAGTTTGAGGAGGTGTTAAAAAAAAAAAAAAAAAGGAAGAACAGATAGTGATATTTGAAAGGATGCACAATAAGTGCTTATCGTGAGCTATCCCACTAAGACCCCGTAGTGAGAAAAAAGGTAAACTCGCTTCTCCAAGCTAAAATGAGTTGTAACTCACTCGCAAAGATGCCAACTTTATTGGATGCCATGAGTCCACTCAGGTTAAAAAAGAAAACAATGTTGGAGACCACTTCAATTAGGGAAGGCCAACATGTTTCATTGCCAAATACCTTGCGGCAATTTTATCAGGGCTCGAGGTCAGTCTTCACCTCACTAGTATTTCTTTCTGGGCCAGGTGATTGTCATCGGTGTTCATACCGGCAACCCAGCTCCCGGGGGGGGGTTCTCCAATCGTTAGTCACACCACCTCTGCCCGTGGAGCGAAGCCAGACTCGCATCTCTACACGATTGACAGGCAGCAACCGTGCTTATGTACAGGGGTGGCGCTGACTAACGATTGGAGAGCAACAGAAAATAGTGTATTATATTGAAATAATATCAGAAAGCCTGTCGTACTGATTGTGACAGAAAAACTTGCTAAAATACAAACAGTACCAAACTTGTCTGCAGCACAATAGAAACTAAAACATTAATATCATGTTCGAGCCTTGGTAAAGTAGTCAGGCTATGAAATAGTTTCACCATCCCAGTCCCAATGGCAGTTAATAATATAGGAAATGTCTGCCCACAGAGTCAGTTGGCGAGTAAATTGAACACAAATGCTCTCCACATGACAGCCCCAGCTCCATACATTTCATCAATTTTTTGTTGAGAAAGGATAAAATGGCTATACAGAAGAAAGCCTATGGCCTTGGTCATGTCAGGTACAGGTCCAAATGGTTTTGAAAACGTGTAGCTAGTCATTAAGTTTGCATTTCAAGCGTGTGTGAAAGGCCATCCCTGCCATGGCCTCACACCAATCTTCAATGGTCAGAGGCGTGAGCGATTTCCGTGGGCAGAGTATACATAGTTTTCCCTTGACCAAGGCTCAGGCAAGCAGCTTTCATGATGGTAAGGCTGGATTGGAAATGGAAAGTAAAAGCCAGCTCAACAATGGGGTGGAGGTACGGATAGCTAGTCTGGATCAATGACTCCCACATCTTGTACCAGAAATCCTTCCTGGATGACTTTGCATGACCACAGTATGTGAATAGTAATAACTCCTGGTTTGGGACATCTCCAGCAAGCATCAGTTGTTGCCAATCGGGCACGGAACAGCTTGTGAGGCTCTCCAATGCTATCTGGAGAACTTTAAAGTAACTGAATTTTAGTCCAGACTCTCAAAGGTGCTTGTCTTGTGCTGCTTGGATAATGGTCCATGTCTTGTCCGTCAGCGGACATGTATGAACATCAGTGAGTTTGCAGTGCTGGAGGTGTCGGTGTCGGTGTCAAATAAAGGGTGGTTATCAACAATCCTTAGAGTACCAAAATTAACTTTCCGTATGCCCTCCTTTTCTGCAGATACATGTGCAAAACTGGGTCGTGTATCTCATCTCGCTTTCAATGGAGAGAAGCCGTTATACAACTGTGCTTTTGGTGGTACTGCACAAGTGTGGATCTCTCCAAGTGGCACTGTCCTTGTAGCTCACGGAAAGGCTTTACCCGTTCCGCTGTTAGGACCTGTGAAAGCACCAGTATACCTTTCTGCTTCCATTTGGTCCAGCTGAAAGAACAGCCCTCAATCAGCAGACCTGCATTTACTCAGATGGGAGCCTGAAGATGGATAAGGCTATCCAACTTTTATCTCTTTTCAATTATGCCAATTAAAAAAAAAAAACAGTTTTTGGTGACCAAGCTAAGCCTGTATGCCCATATTTTGTTAGTAGTTGTAAACTGATTAACTTTTGGGACCCAGAGATATCTAGAAACTGTGAGAATAAAAAACACAATCCATTTTGAGAAACTAATTGTGTCAAACATGAAAGATTTAAGACCAAATTGCCCCAAACATTGCAAGATGGAACAAACTGGGCCTGAGACGCTGGCTAAGATTAAAAGAGTGAAAATAAACGTCTTGGCAAGAATTTTTATGTATTATTCAAAACTGGAAATGTTACTTCCTCTCTAAGCATCTGTTCGTAGCCTGTAGTGCTGTAGATTTACGTGATTTGCACGCTCCTGCCATCTAGTGTTGGACTGACATTTGCAGGTTGTTTATCTTCAAAACGTCTTTCATATTACAAGGTGCACTTTGATTCACCACTTAATAGACATCGTTCATGGACACAGAATCCATGCTAAACATTCTTTTTCGCTCAGCAGATATGAATATGTATGGAGTGGCGAGTGAGAATAGCATGGTGCACCATGTGCATTTTGAGGATTAAAAAGGTAATATTAAAAGTGCTGCAACAAGCACAGGCTCCGCGGAGGAGGGTGGATGCATGTGGACATACAGCATTACACATTACGAACAGGTGCTTACAAGTAAGTAACATTATCCATCTGTAGCATGTGTGGCTGTAGAGACATATGCTCTGCATAGACTATAAAGCAGTACCCTCTATAAGCAGTAGATGTATCAGAATCCAAGCAGACGTCCTCAAATGGATCGCCTCATACCCCACCAGAAAAACCCAGAGAATCAGTCTTCCACCATTCACCTCAGAACCCAAGAAAATTATCTGCAGCATCCCCCAAGGATTGTAACTCAGCCCCACCCTCTTCAACACATACATGACCCCCCCACCCCGGCCAACATTGTCAGAGGGCACGGACTCAAATAGTCTCCTACGCCAATGAAGCCTAGCTCATCCTTTCGTTGTCAGAAGACCTCTCCACCATCAGAGCCATCTTCTGCAAAGGCATGATTAACGTTTCTGAGTGCATGATGGCCTACTGAACTCGACCGATCACCCGCCCCAACAGCCCATTCTCACACCGCAACCTTAGCATGTTGGACAGCAAGTTATCTATGAAATACACAGGTCAACGCAGTCTCATCCGCCTGACCCCCCCCTCCTCCCCGGATCCGGCAACGCAACAGTGGGGAAGCTCCTTCGAACATCTGGCGGCCAAAGCTTGTAACAACCTTCCCCTAAATCTTAGGACTGCCTCATCGCTCGAGCTACTTAGGGTAGGACTCAAGACCTGGCTGTTCAAATGAACAGATCACCATGAAGCAGCCAGCTACTCCAGCACCTTGAGACCCTCACGGGTGATTTGTAGCACTTTACAAACCCTCTTGATGATGATGAAACAAAGTTCTCAATACTGGCCAGTCAAACATTACCTGGCAGGTGGGCTAAGGTGGCCACAAAATAGTGCTTTATAAAAAATGTGTGGGGTTGACTTAGTGGCCACTGTACATGGGTCAGCTAGCGGGATATTGCCCAAAAAGCCCACGGTTGCCCCTTGAGTACGGCTGGCGTGTGCCCTGGGGGGAAAGAGGAAGGGTCTTAGCTTTGTGGTAGCGAGTCTAGATACAATGTTCTATCCACCCATCTATGCCCGCCTTTGAGATGGGCTCGCCCTTGTGAGGGTTTGCAAAAGCTACTAAGAGCTGGTCAGACTTGCAGAAGTACTTAATCCTGGCTGTACAGTATATGAGAGCAAGGTTAACATCTAGGGTATGGAGGGCTCTAACTACTATAGAGTCTGGCTGTGGAAAGAAGACGGGAACCTTATAGTCTGACTGAGGTAGAAAGAGGATACGACCTTATGGAGGAACTTCAGATTTGTTTTGAGAACCACCCTGTACCTGTGGACCACTGTAAAAGGCTCTGACAGGTTAAGTGCCTGCAACTCGGCGATGCTTTTTAGGGATGTTAAGCTACGAAGAAAGTTACTTTCCGCAAGAGGAACTCCAAAGGACAAGAGTGGACGGGATCAAAGGGGGGGGGGGGGAGGGAGGGTGATGAGCCTGGTGAGGACTACATTATGGTTTTATGCAGGGGCCCCCTGTATGGTATGATTCTTTTGAGGCCCTCCAGGAATGCTTTGAGGCAGGAATCCTAAATAAGAATAATCCCAGTTGCATGTAGCCATATAGCAGTGTACGGGAGTCCTACAGGTGCAAGAGATTACAAATGAGGTCCTTGACACTCTGCCACATAGCAGGCAGGCATAATAGGTAGGTTTACTGCAACAAAGTCATGCACTCCTGCAAGTGATGGAGCAGATGGTAGCAAAACTCTAAGACTTAAGGTGCCACAATGCCAAGTTGAGCTGTCAGTGTGCCTGATCCAGCCTTGTCACTGTATGAGAAGGCCAGGCCAGTTTGGGAGCTTCTCAAGGGAGCTGATGGATACCTGGAAGAGCATCAAGTACCAAGAATGCTTGGCCCAAGTGGGGGCCATGAGGATGTGTGAGGAACGTTTGTGCATCTTCCTTACCATGTTTGGAAGAGTGAAAAAGGAGAAAAAGAGCAAGCAAATATCCCTGAACAATTAATCCATGAAGCATTGCTTATATTTTAGGGAAATCTGGAGACAACTTTGGGCATTTTGCATAGTTGGGGTTGGAGAACAGGTCTATCACGGACTTGTTGATAAATCCTACTGAGCAGAAGGGTATATATAATCCGGAGGGGAGGTGAAGATGGGGAGAATTGTAGATGGAGTTGAATTTTAAAAAAATCAACCATCTCATAGAAATGAATATCACTACAAAGCATGTTGACAATAAGACTAAAATAGTAACGGAGACATGTTAGAAAGATGAAGGTGGACAGCCTGTATAAGTGGCAAGCTTGAGAGATTTACTGAGGAGGAGGGTAATTACTCGTACTTCTCTTTTGCAAGTAGAACAGGGAAAGTGTATGAATGAGGCATTTTTTGTATTGAGTGCAGGGGGTGTATACCTACTATTTAGCTCCACCAGTTGGTTTCTCTTTACATACATCATTTTAAGAAAGCAAATTTTGAGAATATGCATAACACACTACAACATATTGTTTCAGAAATATCTCTATGGTATTAGCATTGATACTAAAAAAAACAAGACAAAACAATGATATAACTTTGAAATGGATATAGTGTTTATTCATAAACGGCTTCACAAGTAAACTAAATAAAAAAAGTTTAAAAAAATAACTACATCTCTCATGAATTAAACAATCTGTTTAAAATCAAAACATACCTGTGCAGCAAACTGCCATGCTTCTTGTAGAGGACTTTCGGATGGAAATTGGTTGGTGAAGGAAGAACCATCTGGAAGGCGGAACTGTATTCTTGTTACAGCACTAAAGAAGTAAGAGTTCACTTTATTTTACTACATTTTTAATGACTCATCAGGAAGACAAGAACTAGTTTGAGGAAATTCTGAAAAAGTTTAATTAAGTTCCTGACATAAAACCAGTTACTTCCCTGTACACTGTGGTTCTCCAGTATAGAGATCTTTCATAGATTCACATGCTTGAATCTTTCATGTTGTCATGGTGGGAGACCCACAGTAATAAATTAAGCAGTACTATTAGAAGTACATTAGAAATCTTTGCGAAAGATAATACATTTGTAAACCAATCTACATCATTAGAATATACCCTAAATCAACCAATCAGACAAGCCTCAGACCCCATCTCCCCTGCAGAGCCACCATACCTCAGATTTCGAGCACAAATGTGACTAAGAGAATAGAAGCAGGAGGTATAATGTGTCAAGCCTAAAATGGGGTGATGGGCAGGCCGCATGTGAATCTATGAAAGATCTCATTACTGGAGAACCAAAGTGTACAGGTAAGTAACTTGTTTTTTCTCCAGTATTGAATCTTTCATAGTTCCGATGCTTGAATCAGACTAGCTAGCAGTAATAAAGTTAAATTTAAAGATTTAAAGCGATTAGGCGAAGACACTGCTTAACGATACACATTTTTAAGGAAAAAAAACAAGTTATGTAAAAAAACCTTTTCACAATATAGAATCAATATTGAAAATATATGCATTTATATATATACAGAAACAAAGGTTTGCCTTCTAGATGAAGACGCACTCAGCGGCAAAATCTATCATTTATTAGATTGCAATGAACTGCTGAAGGCCAAAGACAAAATCAGGCCAAACATGTTTCGGGCTTCCCTGCCCTTGATCACTGGCCAACAATGTCAGGCAGCAGAAAGACTTCACCATTCTCCAATCATTGTGTTTAAATAAACATGTCCGCCCCAAGTGGGCTCAGGTGAGTTTCAAGTGCATGCTAGTAAGTGAAGTCCAATATTGATATCCAAGTGGATTCGCTGCTAAAAAATGTAAAATGTCACATATTATTACCCCAGTGGGTTTGTTTGAGTTCCATCCAGCTAGCTCACTGCAGAACTTTTAACCGCTCTGCCACTTCCACTCGTGGCTTAATCCATGCCACGGCAGACCTGCTCAGTTCTCGCAGCGGTGCACTCTTCACGGCTGGGCCGGCCGTTTAAATGCAGAAACAAAGGTTTGCCCTCTAGATGAAGACGCACTCAGCGGCAGATTCCATTATTCATTAGACTGCAACGGACTGCTCAAGGCCAAAAACAAAATCAGGCCAAACGTGTTTCGGGCTTCCCTGCCCTTGATCACTGATCAACAATGTCAGGCAGCAGAAAGACTTCACCATAATCCAATCATTGTGTTTAAATAAACATTATATATACACAAGACAAAAGATTTGAAAACAGCAATGCTAAGGGCTAATAGCCGCAGCAGAGATGAGTGTTTACAGGCATCTACCATCAACACCATCGCTACCCATTCTGATACCCCACACAATATATCTGAACCTATGAACTCAGTCAGACTGATAACTACTTACAGTCGCCAGGAGAAGCAGATAAGGAAGATTATTTACAAGAATTGGCCTATAGTTTTATCAGACATGACACTATCTCAAACTTTGCCAGAACTTCCTACTCTAACCTTTAGATGTGCTCCCTCGATGAGGGATGCACTTGTTAAAACAAGCCCAGAGGTTAGTGCCTCTAGCACTTGGTTATCAAAAAGGACAGGATTTTTCAAATGCAGCTCGTGTCGAGCCTGTAAATTTGGAAAGAACACTAAGAGTATACCACTGCATTTGAGTCTAAACCCATTAAGATCCAGGGACATTATACCTGTAGAACCGAGTTTGCGGTCTACGTATTAGAGTGCACATGCCATCTGCAATATGTTGGTAGTACAAAGTTACAGATTTTTAATAGGATGCTCCAACATCTGCGTGCAGTGGTTAACTCAGACCCTAATTATCCGGTTGCACGACATTTGAAATTAGTCCATAACAATAATCTAAATGAATTGAGTTACTTTATAATAGGTTCAGTACCCAAGTCAATCAGGGATGGTGACCGGGAGAAGAAACCCCACCAGTTAGAGTCCCAGTTCATCCTGTTATTACATACTAGGATGCCCAATGACCTTAATACTGGAGAGGACCTGCACAATTTCTTATAGGCTGGGTATGCAGTGGTTCTATGGTGTTCTACATATTTCTGTTTTAGGCCGGTTTTTCACTTGGTTTTAACCTAGTTTTAACCTGGTTTTAAACTGGTTTTAAACTGGTTTTAGCCCCTCCTTTTTATGGTACTGTACCCTGTTGAGCCTCAACATGAAGTAAGGATGATATCAATTGATTTGCATTAGCCATATGTTGTGCACTTGCACTTTATTTCTATATGAATGATACTAGTACTGTAACTCAATTGTGTTAAATTTGCCTAACGCTTTTTTGCACCCAGTCGTGAGTTTACCGTGCACTTGCACTTTATCTGCATATGAAATGGGCTTGCCTCAGGCTTTATGATTTTACTGTGGCCAACTATTACGAAGCATAGTTGGCATTATTTGACGTTTTGCACATTTTTGCACTTGCACTTTACTTTTAAACACTTTTCCTTTGAGTAAGTAATAGTGACATCAATACTGTTAAGGGGATGTTGTAAGATCATTTCTATTAACTGAAGCTGTAGATATGTTTCAGGCACTTTCATTCTGCCAGTGTTTGTGGATTCCGGTATGCCTAGAATTCGTAGGTTGTTTCTGCCTGACCTCGATTCCAGGTCTTCATTTTTAGCTGCAATAACTTTTAAGAGGCGCTCCATTTAAGAAGTTGTTCCTTGCGCCTAGTGAATGTGTCCTCCAGGTCAGAGATTCGCTGTTCTTTTTGATGCGCTCATCGGGTTGATCAAAATTGTGCATGATATTGTCCATGCATGTGTACATAGCGTCCATTTTAGTCTCTATGGAGGTGAGGCTACTTTTCACAGTGAGTAGGAGTTCTTTATGGTCCTCTGTTTAGGTTTGATTACCCGTGTTTGGCGCCTCCGCCATTGTGAATTCAGGCTCTCCTTGTATTCGGGTAGGTTTACAAGTCTCAAACTGTAGTTTGGTTTGTTTCCCGTCAGCCTTTCCCATGCTGCTATCCCTTTGCCCCTCTGCATATGTCTCCTCCCTGTGGCCAGTTGGGGGGTAGTGTTCTGGGTCTAGTATGTGTGCTCCTTATACCACTATTACTATTATCTTCACCTCTGCATGGGTACAACGGGTCCTGGGTGGCGTGCTTTGTTATTCATGCAGGATTTATGTTGGTTAACAAGGTTGCCTCTACACTGGCCTGGCATATGTGTCTATGCGGCTATGACGGCACTGTCTTTCTATGCCCCTAGTTAGGGTGGCTGCCTCGGTCTCTGGGCCTCATGGGTTGAGCCCACCGCGTCAGTCTCTTTTCCCTCGTTGTGTGTGCCAGTCGTCACTTTTTGCGGTTTCAGTGACCGTGACTAGGCCTGATATTGTTGCAGCCGAATCCTTTGGGCTCTCAGACTGCCCCACCGGCGAGGGAAGGGAAGCACTCTCCCAACAGCGGTTGTATGGGGCTTCGTGTGTTTCTCTCTGCCCACGTGAGGTCTCACTTGGTAGCACCTTATGCCCCCATCCAGTTTGTTTCTAGCTCCTCACAGGTGTTTTGGCTCCTAGGTGGTCTTCCTGTTGTTCACTCAGGCCTTGTGCTGTTCTGTGAGGTCGCCTCCACACTGGTCTGGTGTCTTTGCTTTTGGGGGCTCTAACGGCGCGATCTCTCCTTGTGCCCAGTAAGAGTGACTGCCGTTCTCCCAGGGACCCAGGTGTTGGGCTCACCAAGTCGGCCTCTCTTCTCACGGATTGCGTATTGGCCGCCGCTTTGCGTTTTGTTATTAATGCGCCTGCCCGACTTGGGCCTTCAGTCTGTCCCTCTTCGGGCAAGGAAAGGGGAGTGCTCTCTCAGCTTCAACTTTGTGGGGTTGTGTGTGCCCTTCTCCGCCCGGCGGTGCTCTTTACATCGGGGCTGCCTTTGGCGTCGCAAGCGGGGGGGATGTGTCGGCCGTCACCACCACAGCTCACGGCCCCTTACTCACTGTTTGGTTGCTGTCGGGGGTAGTGGGCCTCCGCATCTGGTTCCCCCGGCCACCGAGTCTTCCTTTCAACTTGGGGGTTGCTCTGTTTATCACAGCGCGGCGGTTTGTCGGACTCCTTTCGCAGCAGTCGATCTTGTCCTTGCTGCTGCGCCTCTCAGCCCACCGCGGCGGTGGTAGCAGTCGGGGTCATGTCGCAGCCACCATCTTGGGATCGGACCCAAGCTCGGCGCTTCGGGCGATTTACTCCCTGTTATGGCTGCCTCTGTCGGTTCTTTTACCCTCCTGGGTTGCCACCGATGTTCCGATGGCTGCCGCCGCGTCAGTTTCGCTATTTCTCCGGCATTTGGACAGGATGCTAGCGATTATGATTCCTGAGCTGCAAGAGCCTCACACAAGTGCGGCCATCTTGCTCGTGCGCCCTTTAGCGCCCCTTATATTTGTTGTTTTGTCTGAATTCACTGTGTCTAACTGATATTAAGAGCACATAATTCCTCAGAATAAACTCCAAACGGGGTTAGACCTGTCCAACACAAGCCCTTAGTGACCGGTCATATAAAGGTCGAAAGATGTTGACAGAGTACATCTTATCTTCCCTGCACTCTGCTCTACTTTACCACACCCTGGTAATACACGTTTTTAACAATTCCCATCACATCTATAATAAAGAGAAACTAGGTGTTCCCAAGGTATTTTATTATGAATACACCTTATGTTACTATCCGAAAGTGCTCACTAGAACATAGTTGAATCCATCCTAGTTTATAGACTAGGTCATGAGACCTGATGATGAAGCATTCTCACACTCACACACTCACACTCTCTCTCCATATGCCTAGGTCCAGGCTATGCTGCTGCTCCTCTTCCTAACAAAAATTGGGGAGCAAAAGAAGAAAGAAAAGTGATAAACTGGGCCACGTGAAAAGCAGATACCACTTTTGTAAGAAAGGACGGGCAGCATACATATAAATGGCAGCCATATTGTAAGGACCCGAAGTTCTCTGAACCTATAAGCCGAGGTTGTTGCCACCAAGAGAACAGTCTTCAGAGTGAGAAGTCAAACCGGGTAACTGTGCATTGGCTGTTAGACCTTAGGGTGTGCTTAGCCCAAACCTTTAGTCTTACTCCTCCATTTTATTTCTGCCCTCGTTTTTGCTGGCCTCTGGACTCAGTGAATTAAATGCTACTAGATGACAAGCAGCTCTGATTATGCCACCCACTTAAGTAGCCTTTTAAACATGTTTCAGGCTGCCACTGCAGAGCCTGTGTGTGCAGTTTGTTTTTTTCACAACATATTTTATTGTTGACATCCAATACATTACAAGGGCCTCGTAGAGCGCCCACTGCAAAGACAGAGGGTAGCACATCTATGCATGAACATTTTCAGTAATAGAGAATTGGTTCCACAAAAAATACAATGCAGAAAAGGCTAAGGACATAACAGAAGGAGAAAAGAAAAAGAAAAAGAAAGCACACAACTGTGCCACATTACCTCCATTCACAAAATATATGAGCCTTGTATAGAGAGAAAGCCTCTGCCGGGCTTGGAGCGCGACCAAAATGGCCGCAAGCTTGTAGAGCTCCGGCGCATCGGTGCCCTCATCCTACAATTTACCCTGTATGGGACCCCCATAGCGGTTGAACACAACGGCGGAGATGGCTCGCTCACCCCCCGCTGCAGCGGTATGCTGAGCGGAGCGCGAGGTTGCGGAGTGGCGGCTTGGGATCGCCTGAGGAGAGAGACCGACGGCTGGGGGGGGGCGCTGGAGCTCTGCGGCCGGCTGCACACGCTACTGTGCACCGCGGCTTGCTGCGTGACCCCTGGGCCGCGACCGTTGGAGCGCTGGCTGTGGTGGCCTGGTGGTGCGGCGGAGATCGGACTTCGAGGGAATACTGTGTGTTCGTCAGAGGCCCGCACCGGGAGTACATGCAGTGGAGCAGCGACGTCTGGCAGGTCAGCGGAGCGGCCAAAGGTGCGGGCGCCGGAGGCGGCTGGTTCCCGGGCGGGGGGCCTCTTGACTGACCACCGCTGGGGGCGGGACGCGCCCGGAGCCTTGACGGAGGTGAGCCCCGCGGCCCGGGGCCCGCCGGAACCCAGTAGCCCGGAGGGGGCTGCGGAGGGGACACGCCCCCTGCAGCGGTGATCGCTTGGCTGACCCGGGGAGGAGACAAGCGACAAGGGAGGCGGCGCGGCCCCGGTGGGACCTGCAACCCGGGAGACTCGGCCCTTGAGGAGGTGGCAGACGAGGGATCAGGGCGCCTGGCGCTCGACGCGCTACGAGACACCCACAGACGGCAGGCACTTTCTGGCTCCCCACACTGTGGCGCTTGGATCGTGACGGTGACCACTGGGCCGGGACGGGAGGCCGCTTGGAGGTATTCGGCCGCTCCTCGGCAGGCGGCGGGGTTGGGGCACCGGCTGCGCCTTGGGTTGAGGAGTGGCGCTGACTGAGCCGGAGACATTGGGTGTGAGGACTCGAGCGTGGAGGGGTGGCCCCGAGGAGGACTTCTGAGACGCCTGGTGGACGGTCTCTGGGGATCACGGTGGTCTCGAGCCCGAAGTACGCCGAGAGGAGCGTCGCTTGCTCCGGGACTGCCTGGGGCCCCCTGTTGGACTTGGCCAGTTTTGCTTTCCCCCCCCCCCTCTCTCCTCCGCGTCCTTCTTCGGTGCAGTGCACTGGTGAGTGCGGTGGGGCCCTGACACGGCGGCTGGTTCCGGGGAGGAGAGGCCTGCTGCGGCTGGACCGGGCCTATCTACTGGTGGACTGGACTGCGGGCGGATGCCCGCTGCACAACAGTTGGTCATGGGCCGGCTGCGCAATGCCCAGAGAGACAGCCGGGCCCCGGTGGCCGGACTGGGCCCTGTCCCAGCGCCTGGAGATCCTGATGCGGCCCCACCCACTGCTCTACTGGCCGCTAAACTGGACTCGGTGCTGGCGGCGGTGGAGCGGATCGGCTCCTCGCTTGAACAGACTAGGTCGTCGCTGGAAGCCCGCATCGACAAAGTCACGGTTGACTTCACGCTGCTCCACCGCCAGTTGGCTGACAAGGTAGTGCAGCAGGAGCAAACTCTCCAGGAGGTGCGACCAGTTGTGTCTACTCATACAGCCGCCCTCCAGGATCTCATTGACCGAGTCCATGCATTGGAGGACCGCGCAGACGACGCAGAAGGGCGCTTTCGGCGCAACAATGTGCGCGTGGTGGGCCTGCCGGAGGGCGAGGAGGGGAGACAGCCGGAGCAATATGTGGAAGCGTGGCTACGCAACCTGATCGGATCGGAGATGCTTTCCCCGCACTTCGTGGTGGAACGTGCCCACAGGATCCCTACACAGAGGCCCGCCCCGGGGTCTCGACCGCGACCCTTCCTCTTCAAACTCCTCAACTATCGGGACAGAGATGTGGTGCTCCGCGAGACCAGGAGCATAGGCGACATCACTGTTGGCGGCGGACGGGTGCACTTCTTCCCGGACTACACCGCCCTGGTGCAGAGACGCCGCAGCAACTACCTGGCGGTGAAGCGTCGCCTACGAGAACTGGGGATGTCATATACTCTCTTGTTTCCCTCCCGCCTGCGGGTGATCACCACAGATGGTGCCCGCTTCTTCGACACGCCATCTGAGGTCTGGGACTGGCTGGAGGACACGGGGCGCGGTGATGGCCGGCGGCCGCGGAGCCAAGAGGCCACCACGCCGCGCCGCAGGAGATCTCGCCAAAGGCAGGGGAAGAGGCAACGGCGCGCGGAGGGACGAGGTCTGGGGGTGGCTCCCAGCCCGGAGAAGAGCAGACTGGAGAGACAAGATGCGCTGGCAGCGGTGACCACTCTCGGGTCGCCGGACGGCGGGAGTGGAGACACTGTCCAAGAGCGGGGTGATGCGTTGACCAGCGGCTCATCCTCTCCATCAACTGTGATCTCAGACGACCAGCCGTTGCCGCTGGTCACTCTGCAGACATCAGACCAAGTGATGTAATATGAACAAATTTTGGGAGATCTGGGGTCGTTGCTGGATGTACTCCTTGGATCTGGGTCCTGCAGCCCTCAGACTGACGCTTGGTGACTCCTGACCGTGCAGTGGGAGGAGGCCTGAGCTGCGGGTGGGAGAGTCCTTGCTGCTGGAACTCTGGGGACTGGCGGACCAGGTGCGCTGGGGTGGATGCTGGACTTCTGCCCCCCTGCGGTGGGGCGGCCACCCGAGCTGAAGTTCACCTGCCTTTGTGTGTGGCGTGGGTGAGGGGTGGGGGGGGGGGGGGGGGACGGGGGGGAATCCTTCCCTCCCGGGGCCGGCGCTGCGCTCTGATTCTGGGGGTCCCTTCACATCACATATACACAGGCACCTTTGCAGAGGTGCACCCGCGCGTAGGGATTCTCACTCGCCTACCCCCTAGCCACAATTGGGCTTAGCTCTGCTTAGTGAGCATTGTTACATGGTTTGGACGACTGCCCGTAGAGGGGTTTGCCCTAACAGTTCAGTTGGCCTGTTTGGCCCGGTTTTGCACACGGCTTTATGGTGGTGCGTAGTTGTGTTGAGGTGTTTATGTTGCAGCTTTCTACATAGTCAGGCGAAGGCCCGCCGCTCCCCGCCCTGGAAGGGCGTCCCTACTCCCCTGCCACAGGCTTACCCTTAGTTTTTTCTGCACGGCTGCTACAAATGTAATTACGTGGAATGTCAGGGGCATGCATACACCGGCGCGGCGATACTCAGTTTATGCATACATGCAGCGACATGCAGTGGCAATCGCTCTCCTGCAGGAGACGCACATGACAGCTGGGGAGCTGGGTAGGCTGCGTGCGCGCTGGAGGGGGCAGGTACATGGCACCACGTGCTCGGCGCACGCTAGAGGCACACTGATATGGATAAGGGCGGGCACCCCGTTTGTCTGTCTGCAGGTGTTGGTGGATCCTGGTGGGTGGTACACCTTAGTTCATGGGAGACTAGATGGACAGCAGGTAATACTGGGGTCCCTTTACGCGCCGAATGTGGAGCAGCCATCCTACCTGGCCAGCCTGTCGTCGTTATTGGAGCTGTTTGCCGGCCTCCCCTGGCTCTTGGGGGGAGACTTTAACTCCGTGCTGGATGTGCACATGGACCGGTCCTTTCCGCCCCTGCGGGGCACACAGGTGGGATCGAACGCCAGGGCCCTCACCGCCTGGTTGTCCCACTGGACGCTCACCGACCTGTGGCGGAATGCCCATCCGGGCGACCGCGTGTATTCCTATTACTCTGCGGTTCACGGCCTCCATGTTCGGTTGGATAGGGTGGTGGGCACCCATTCGGTGCTTCCGTGGGTGACCCGAGCGGAATACATGGGTCGGACGCACTCAGACCACAATCCCCTTATATTGGGACTTCGCTGGCGGCCCGATAGGCCCCCGGTGCCGACATGGTGCCTCCAGACAGCGGCGTTGGAGGATCCGGAATTTCGGGACTCCCTGGGCACTGCGGTCGACCAGTATTTTGATCTTAATGAGGGCTCCACGGATAGTGAGCTGATAGAATGGGACGCGCATAAGGTGTGTATCAGGGGCCACTGCCTGGGTGCGACCTAGAATATTCGGAAGCAGCTGGCGGGGGCTCTCGCCTCCGTGGAATCTCGCCTCCTCTCGTGTGAGGTACGTGGTGAGGGGGGGACGCGAGTCACCTATCTGACCTCAGGGCACAACATGCCGACCTCCTTGAGAGGCTCCGTTGCCTCAATTATGCGGCTCACTCGGCCCGGGTACACGCTACGTCGGACAGGGCAGGGCGACTCCTGGCCTGGCTCATCCGGCAGGAGACGGCCCGTACCCCCGTGGGTGCGATCACGGGACCTGATGGAGTGCTGGTCCACACGCAGTGGGAAATCCACCAGGCATTCACGGCCCATTACACCTCTCTGTACCGGTCAACGGGAAGGAGGAGTGCGTGTGATCTGGATGAGTTCCTGGAAGCGGTGGAATTGCCTGTGGTTCCGGAGGAGTACCATGAGACCCTGGAATGCCCCCCTAGGATGGAGGAGATAGGGGACGCTATTGCCTCTTTAGCTTCAGGGAAAGCGCCGGGACCGGACGGACTCCCGGCGGAATACTACAAAACTCACCGTGAGTCCCTGATCCCTAAACTTCACAGTCTCTACTTGGCTGCCCTGGAGGACGGCACATTGCCAGCATCGCTGATGGAGGCTTACCTGATTCCCCTGCTTAAGCCGGGGCGGGACGCCTCGCAGCTGGGGTCCTATCGCCCGCTCGCCCTGCTTAACACGGACTATAAAATATTGGCGAAGGTGCTGGCGGAGAGATTGGCGCCGGTGGTGCCCAAACTAGTGCACAGCGATCAAAATGGTTTTGTGCCCAAACGCAGCACTTCGCTTAATTTACGGCAGTTCTTTCGGGTGATGGGGGAGAGCACCCGACAATGGCCCAGGGCGGGCTGTCTGGTCCTGGACCTCGAGAAAGCCTTTGATTGCCTGGAATGGGGATACCTGGTGTCGGCGCCGTCGCGGTTCGGATTGGGGCTGGGCTTCCTACAACTTGCGGCTCTGCTGTACAAAGGACCCACGGTACGAGTGCGCACGGGCCCATATGTTTCGGACTCCATCGTAGTCGGCCGGGGCACTAGGCAGGGGTGTCCGCTGTCACCCCTCCTGTTTGCGCTTGCAATGGAGCCGTTGGCGGCGACGCTCCGTGGGGAACTTGCGGATGGAATCCCGCTGGGGGACGCCACTCACCAGGTGTCCCTTTATGCGGACGACCTCCTAGTATATGTCAGGGACGTGTCTTCCATCCCTGCGGGGCTGGACCGCATCCTACACACCTTTGAACAGCTCTCAGGCCTCCGAGTGAACGTGGCCAAATCCTGCCTGTACGCCTTCGGGGACGACGTCCGGGACCCCGGCTACTGCCTTGGTGGAGTGCGGGTACAGTGGCAGCCGGACACCTTTCGCTATCTGGGTGTCCAGATATATCGCCGCCCGGCGGATTTAGTGGAGGGTAACCTAGGGCGCGCTGTGACCGCGATCCGGGCTCAGATGGCATTTTGGAGCACGCTTACCATTTCGGTGACCGGCCGAATAGCGCTTGTTAAAATGGTTGTACTGCCCAGTCTGCTATACTATTTTGCCAACTTGCCGGTGTACCTACCGGTGTCCTTCTTTGCGCCCCTCACACGCTCCATCCGCGACTTTATATGGGGAACGGCGCGCCACAGGGTTGCGCTGCCGAAACTGTGCCTTCCCGTGGGCCAGGGCGGGCTCGGGATGCCCTGCCTGGAGCATTACTATCTGGCAGCACAGCTGCAATGGGTGGCCCGCTGGCTGACAGGTGTCGAGAGGATACGGCGACAGTGGAGAATCCGCCGCTGTCATTAACTGAGCTCCTCAGGATTTTTCATCCGACGACGGGAGCACTGAAGCCTGAACCGTTGTTGTTAGTGGTGGCCTGTAAAAGCTATCGCAGAAGTCTCCGGCTGACGCGGGCCACGCTCCCATACGCCCCGGCCATCCCACTGGAGGGTTCCCCTTGCGGGCGAGACACGCTGGGAGCTGCGGGATTGGCACGCGGTGGATATTCACACAATGGAGGACCTATACCACGAGGGGGGCCTCTTGTCGTTCGCGACCCTAGCAGAAGAGACGGGGCTGGCACAGGGCCAGTTTCTCCGTCACCGGGCCCTGATAGAGACACTGGTGGGTCACTGGGGGGCTTGCGGGTAGAACCGGAGCAGCATTTAGTACTGCAATATCTCCATGTCATGGGCCGAGGAGGGCATCTGATCAAATGGTTTGCTGGGGACTTGCGGATCCATGCGGCGCCGAGTCTGGGGGCACTGCGTGAGAAGTGGGAGGAGGATCTTGCCCGCCCTATGGTAGACAGGGAGTGGGAGGGAGCGCTGAGGGGGCCGAGGAGGGTGCCTCGAAATATGAGATTCCGTCAAATACAGTTTTTTGTCCTACACAGGGCCTACCTCACGCCGGCCACCATTAATAAGTATTTTCACCGAGCAGATGCGTGCTGCCCCCGTTGTACGGCGGTTGACGCCGACCTGATCCACATGCTGTGGGGCTGCCCAACGCTGCAGATATATTGGCAGGCGATACATGGGGAGCTCCGCAGGTGTACGGGCCGGGAGATTCCATCTGAGTGGCCCACCTACTTGCTACATCTCTTTCACCGACCGCCCCCGGCTAAGGTGGCCTCTCGTTTCCTCGATCTAGGGATAATAGTGGCTAAGCGACTCATCACCAAGCGCTGGAAGGCAGATACTGCACCGCATGTGCGAGCGTGGCGTAGCTCTTTTATGGTGTGGGCGAAGGCAGAGGAGGTGGCGCTTCGGCGGGAAGAGACACTGGGCCTTAGAGCGACGCCCATCGCAACCCAGTGGGGGGAAATGAGGCAGACCCTGTTGCAATCGGAGGAGGTGGCCCGGGGGGGGGGGGCAACGATGCGCTGTAGGAGCTGCATTAGGCGACGGGGCGCTGTTCCCCTGGTCGAGATGCCGCGCTGGTGGGAGCGACTGGCTTAATGGCGAGGATAGTGCGAGCCGCAGATTGGAGATCAACGCCTGACCCATTTTGGGTGGTGGGGGCCGGGGAGGGTGGAACCTGATGGGAGAGGGGTCACGGAGTGGGGCCGACTAGACTAGAAGATATGAGCTGCCGTTGTAAATTGTTTTAGTTGTTAGACTGTTGGAGGGACAGCTACCCAGTTGCAGAATGGGGAGTATAGCACTGTTTGTATAATTATTTGGGGAAGCACTGAGAATAGCACGCAATTGGCACCAAAGGTGGTGCGCGGATGCTCTCCACTAGGGATGGGGCCATAACATCACGAATGGAGGCGGGCTTACTTATGACCTCGCAGGTTATACTTTGGGACACAACCACTTACCGTCCATCTAGTGTAACGCAACATGATTGTATCAGTTGTACATCGGATCCTGGCTAAATGATTTATGTAACAATGCTATTTGATGAAGTATGGTGTAATGTGTGGTTTTACCTGCAAAAAACCTTTAATAAACAGATTTCTAAATAAATAGAGAGAAAGCCTCTGCCATCTATGGTCGAATTGAATACCAGCCTTACGTAAATATAGGTCAATTACAGTAAAAGTATAGGTTCCTCAGCATCGGTGTGGGGGGGTCTAAATATAGTCCCCTATAATCAGCCCACCTCTTCCAAATTTTGTAGTGTTTGCGGGGGCACCCTCTGGCCTCACAGGTTTTCGGAACCGGCATCGGATTATTTGTAAGACTGTTTACAGCACAGCCAGTAAGTGTAAAGGAAAGTAGGATGACCATGCAAGAGGGTATTTGGAAAGAACTTAAGTAAAGGATGCAGATCTGCAACAACCAAAAGCTTTCAGAGAGGAGGGAAGGTGCATGTGAATCTAAAGCACTACATGCTATGAACAGATGGTTAGAAAATATGTCACATATTCTGTTCATACCATGTGTAGTAGTAGATACATATGCTCTGCATAGACTGTAAAACAGTCCTGCTCCATTTGGGGGTTAGCTGAAGCGTGTTGAAGAGGACTAAAAGAGTTCTTAGGACAGCATAGCAATCTCTAGCCTGTTGGTGTGCTAAAATATCCACACAATGTTTCCTAAATGTGTGTGAAGTGGACCGTGAATGTGTGTGAAGGGGACCAGGAAGCCGCCTTGAAGAGGTCAGCCAAGGATATGTTGTTGAGGAAAGCTTTTTCTGCTCCTTTTTAGGTCGAGCCTAGAACAGCGTATGCGCTGCTTGCTCGACTTTTAGTAAAGGGGTAAAAAAAAAAGTGCTACCAGATGCTGCTATGGCTGGCCTAGAGCTTGAGTGCATGTGCGCAGGCACACGTTTTGCGTGCCTCTCTCCGCGCTTCAATTCCCTCCCCCTCCCCAGATCTCGTCACTCTGCTGGCCTCATTAAGTGCAATTAGTCTGGTTGCACGCGCCTCTGCACTTTTCAAGCACTCGTGCTTCTTTTGTGATTCTTCCTGTGTCTGGCTACCAGGTAAGGACCGGCAAAAAAGTTCCCCGTGCTCTTAACCGATACTGCAAGTTAAACTTATTCTTTTGTTTCTTTCATTTTATGATTCAACTTGTTTACAAGACTCACATTTTCTTTCCATCTGCTTTCTAAAAAAACATCTTTTGAATTGCTGGGTCAATTGAAAGTTTACCTATGATAAAAGCGTTCCGAAAGAAGTCTTTACTTTCTTTCTAAATATTTCATTGCACACAAATTGGTCAAGATGCAGTGAATGATTTATGAAGTGGGAACTGCCAAGACTTAAGTCTATCTCCTCCTTTTAAACATTTGTTTCTGATAATTCGGTTCCTGACGCTTCAGAAGATAATGCGAATATTTTGCACCCTTCTTTCTATGCAAGGAATGAGCCCCCACCCCAAATCAATCTGCGTATTACTTGAGCTATGGGCGAAATCTATGCTTTGGTGAGCCAAATTCATTCTCGAAAAGAAAACTTAGCTTCTTTACACAGTGGGGTCTATTCCCTAAGGCATTTTGGAGTATATGAAAATTCACTCCTGTAGCACTATTTTATGTACTCTTGCATGCGTTTTGGAATTGGCCCCAAAACTTCCAACTACCTATTGTTAAAAGTGTGAAGAGGGCACAGTACATTATATCTGTACTATGGTTATTCCCTTAAAATTACCATTTTATTCTCATTTAGATGTTTTTGGGGTAATTCAAAAAGAATCCAAGAGTGCGTAAAATAGTATTACAGGAGTATGTTTTTACATACTCCAAAATTCCCTTGAGAATAATTGGTCCCAATGTGTTTACTCCAGAAATACCACCAATTAATATCAGAGTCAATCTTATCACTAAGTCGTCCATAAAAAAAGTTAGACCTCAATAGCTTGCTGGCTTGGACAACGACCCATCTGCCAGTGTCCCGGTTCTCTTGTCTCATTCACAGTTGAGGTTATTGATGTGTTTTCAAAGGTGAACTTTACCTATAAACAACCACTAGCTTGCATGATGCCAGAAGGTGCGTCCTGTTATGGCAGACCTTTCAATAATAGCATACGAGCTGTGGATTCCATAATAAGAAAACTCCCTCCAGCCCCCATTAACAGTCCTGCAGAATGCACTTTTGGAGCAAGCTTTTTTTCCCCTTCTACACTGACTCAGTTCAAAAACAGATATCTTCTTTAAACACTTCAGAAGGCAAGGGCAGCCTCTGAAGTGTATAACATTATCCCACTGGGACGAAGAGGGCTCTCTTTACATCAAACACCACTTTGGAGTTCTAAGTCTAGACAGTGCTAAAGAAAGAAAGTCTATGCTCCTTGTCTGAATGTGAAACAACTGGAAATTACTGCAGCCATTACATCCTCCAAAATTCTATGTAATCTCGACGAGAGTCCAACCCTAGAAACAGGTCCTATGCTCTGACAAATACAAACAAGCATTGGCTTAGACAATAGGTCTCGCCTTTGGGACTGTATAAGTGTTTAGCCATGCAACAGTTGATGTTGTTGTACCAAGGATATTATGCTGCATAACTAAATACTTATAAGGTCCCAAAGGCGAGACCTATTGGCTATGCCAATGCTGGTTTGAAATGAGGATGGGGAGTGGAGGCAAAGTCCTTTTAGCCTTAATGTGGCAAGTATGGATATACCGGACGAACCATCTACATAATCTAGCCTTTGAAAGAGTATATCCTGAGTGTTGCTTGGTGAGAGCGACAAAAGAAATGCAGAGTTTTACAAAAGGAATTGGTCCCATCAATAAAATACATGAAGGAATGCTTGACACAAGGGTGTACACAATGGCATTCTCTGCCACAGAGTCTGGCTGTGGGAAGAAAGCAGAGAGCTCAATTGTTTGAGATGGACAAGGAAGGAATTGTGGAAGGAATGTGGGGTTAGTGCCAAGAACAATTCTGCCATTATGAACCTGAAATAAAGGCTCTTCAAGGGAAAGAGCCTGCAAGTCGCTAACAGTTCTTAAAGAGGAGATAGAGACAAGGAAAGGAATTGTAATGCCCACTAATGTAGGGCTTAATAAGAAGAGCCCAGGAGTCTGGTAGGGATATTAATGTTCTAGACAGAAGCAATGAGCACCTTGGGCAGACTAACCCACTTGATGCCAGAGTCGAAGTGCACAAAATTCTTAATAACTGGGATTTTGAATGAGAAAAGTGTTACTCTGTTTGCTTATAAGCCTCAACAGTGGCTAAGTGAGGGCATATGGAAATATAGACTAGGCCAGATTTCTTTAGATGAAGGCGGTAGCAGATGATATCCTGAACTGCAGGTTGAAACTTTCTATGTGCTTAGATATGCAGTATAGCTTGGGATAGCTGTGGTGAGTTTGCAACGCTTTGCTTTGGGAGATACATGGCTGTCATGTTGTCTCTCTTTATCAACAAAACTTTGTGCTGAACCAGGTGAAAAAAGGCCCAGAGAGCTACCTGAAAGGCCAGGAGCTCGAGGTAATTGACGTGGAGGCCCCTTTGTTAGGGTGACAAAATGTCCTGAATAGTCAGCTGCTGAAGATGAGGTCCCCACCCCTAGAGGGAGGCATCTGTGGCGATAGTCACCTACAGAACTCGGTCCGTGATGGGCCGGCCCTGCAACAAGTTATTTTGCCACTGCAGAGAGCAATAGGTGCTAGTCAGCACCAACACTATATACTCCCAGTGTTGCTCTGCTTGAGACCATTGTGTGGACAGGCATTGCTGCCGCATGTGAAGCCTGGAGTGGGGAGCTATGGCTATGGAGGAGGAAATCATTCCAATAAGGAACCTAACTGTTCTGACTGTCAAGTGACAATTTGGCTAAAAAAAGGCAGCAGGTGGTAGAATGCGTGCACTCTTGACAGGCTCAGGTAAGCCTTGGCGGTGTCGGAGGTGAGGACGGCTCAAAGAAAGGGTTGAAACTGAAAAGACGGAAAGTGAGATTTGATAATATTTATCATGAAGTTGAGACTGTGGAGGAGTGATACACTGGTGTGAGTGTGATGGAGGCACT
Source organism: Triturus cristatus (assembly GCF_964204655.1). Taxonomy (NCBI): domain Eukaryota; kingdom Metazoa; phylum Chordata; class Amphibia; order Caudata; family Salamandridae; genus Triturus; species Triturus cristatus. The sequence continues at coordinate 205,843,738 of NC_140584.1, read as the reverse complement.
GCTGTTTTCTGGCACTCTTGATCAGCCAATCATCCAAGTACAGAATACGTGAATGCTGTTCCTTCTGAGATGGGCGGCAACCATGGCAAGACATTTTGTGAGTACTCAGGGGTGAGCTTGAATGCCATCACTTTAAATTGATAATGCTGACAACTTACCACAGAGTAAGTGTCCTTCATATCGAGAGCCGTCATGATGTCACCTTGCTGCAGCAGGGGGAAGACATCCTCCAAAGTGATCCACGTAGGAATGTTCTGAGAGGGTGTACCTCGAGTGACCTGAGGTAGAGTACTGGCTTAAGAGATCCATCATTCTTGGGATGCCAAAGTTCAGGGAGTACACCCCATTGTCACAATGCTGCATTGGTACTGTTGCTATTACTAATTTGAGAATAAGCTCCTTAACCCCTTTTTAAATAAGCCACTCGTGTTCTGCGGGCATGGTGTGTTTGCAGGGTTGTAGCTTAGTGATGGCTCTTCTGTGCCCACCTTGGTTCTCCCTTTTAGGTTGCTTCTGCAAGCACATCCGCACATAACACTTTTGTTTTTGTGATATTTTAGAAATCGCTGTACATGTTTTGTTATTCTGTGACGCCACCTGGGATTTCTTTTGCACATTTCGTACAAGGACGTTTAGATTACATAACACCATGTTGTTTTCTGCTCAGTCAGCGACAGCGCATAATGTTTTAACACGGGAGCCCAGCTGCAGCTTTGCAACACAATAGTTTTTTCATATAACTGTGTTTTGTCCCTTTGTGGGCAGAGAGGAGAATTCCGGCAGAGAGACCTGTTCTGAAACGAACACACGCCAACTATGGGGTCAATCAATCAGGGATTTGTAAAGCGCACTACTCGCCCGTGAGGATCTCAAGGCACTGAGGGGAGGGTGGAATTTGGGCAGCTTCGCTCATATGAAGAGCCAGGTCTTGAGGCTCTTCCTGAATGCTTGCAGGGTGGTGTTTCGTCTGATGCTGAGGGGGAGTTTGGCCGCCATGTAGGAGAAGGATCTTCCTCCTGTTCTGGTTCTGCGGATGCGTGAGATTTCGGCCAGGGCAAGGTCGGCGGAGCGGAGGTTCCTCATGGGGGCGTAGAGGAGATTAGTTTGTTGAGGTATTGGGGGCCGGTGTTGTGGAGGGCTTTGTAGGTGTGTGTGTGAGCAGCTTGAAAGTCACTCTTTTCGATGGGGAGCCAGTAGAGGACTACTAGGTGCTGGGTTCTTGTCGTGGGATGCAGACGATGAGTCTGGCTGTGGCGTTTTGGACGGTCTGGAGTTTGTGGAGCAGAGATTTGTTGATTCCAGCATAGAGGGTGTTCCAGTTGTCCAGTCTGCTGGTTATGAGTGCGTAGGTGATGGTCTTTCTAGATTCAGGGGGCGGGGGGATCCATTTGAAGTCCTTGCAGGGTATGCGGAGGGTGTTGAAGCACGTGGAAGATGCAGCGTTGATCTGTCAGTTTATGGTGAGGGCGGAGTAGAGTATGATGCCGAGGTTGCCGGTGTGGTCCAGGGGTGTGGGAGGGTGCCAAGGGCAGAGGCCACCAGGTGTCGTCCCATGCAGAGGGGGTGGATCAAAGGACAAGGACTTCCATTTTCTCCGAGTTGAGCTTCAGGCAGCTGCTGCTCATCCAGGAGGAGACATCCTTCATTCCTACTATGAGCTAGCCCAGATTTACGTTGCCAGGTACTGATGAGGTAGAGAGACATAGTCCCTCCATTGTGACATCGTAAGGCACAGTTCTGTTTACCACCAAAATCCCTGCAACAGTTGTTTGGTGGTAATGCAGTGAGCTTCAGGTCGTAACTGTGCTGAATAATAGAGATGACCCACTGATCGTAAGGGTACCCTTAGCAGTGTCAGTGTCCTTTTTCAGCTTTGAGCATCTGATGGACCTGCAATCCAAACAAATGTTTTCCATCAAATGGTGGGTTTAGGAGATGCTGTTGTACTTCTTGCTTAAAGCCAGAGACATGGACCAAGGCATGATGCCTGACCAAGATGCTGGTGTTAATATCCCTGACAGCAGTGTCCACTGCGTCAAGAGTGCAGCGGATGGTGGTGTTTGAGATAGTTTTGTCTTCGGCCATGATCTGTTGCCCAAGCAGTTTATATTGGTAAGGAAGATGTTGGAGGAGTTACTCTATTTCATCTCAATACGCCCCTGTTGCATCGGGAGAGTAGACCAGTAGAGTTTGCATTCAGTCAGTGTGTGGCTGATTGTACTGCAACTCTTTTGCCCACTGCATCGATCATCATTCTTTTCTTATCAGGAGGTGGCGAATCCCCTGTACCCTGACAGTTGCCACATTTCTGTGCCATGTAGAGCATGAGGGAGACTGGTGGAATGTGGGTGGGTGAGGGTTTCTACTTTTTATCAACCCTTGGTGTGATAACCTAAGCCTTGGCCTGCTCTTTGAAGGTTTGGGGTCTTGAGCATCCTCTTGAACATGGAAAAGAACTGTAGGGTGAGCTGTGTTTTTTTTTTAGGTTTTCCACCAGGTAGTAAGCGCCCTCCTAGATTATCTGCATGTCTACTTTATGAAAAGCAGCAGTCCTCTGTATAACTTTGTGGTACAAGTTGGTGTCATTAGGTGGGGAAGATTTCGCTGGGTGCAGATCAGGGTCTGGGACACCTGGGGGATCAACATCATAGTCGTCCCTATGTTCTGATTAACAGGGAGCTTCATAGGATTCCTGTAGATACCGTGGACTGCCCCCTCACTGCATGAGTGACGTGACCTCGCTAGTGAAGCAGTAGGAGGTGGCACTTATGGTGTTGGCAATGAAGGCGATGTAAGAGGTTGGGCAGGAAGGGGGCTGGTGCTCCTATCCATATGTTTTTTGTGCTTTGCAGAAGGCATGGGTTCCAAGGCAATTTGCTCCTCGAAGGGCAGAGATAGACAGACACATAGACAGACACATAGACACATAGACAGACAGACACATAGACACATAGACAGATAGACAGACACAGACACATAGACAGACAGACACATAGACAGACAGACACATAGACAGACAGACACATAGACAGACAGACAGACAGACAGATAGACAGACAGACACATAGACAGATAGACAGACACATAGACAGACAGACAGACACATAGACAGACAGACACATAGACAGAGAGATAGACAGACAGATAGACAGACAGACAGACAGACAGATAGACACACAGACACACAGACAGACATAGAGATAGATAGAGATAGATAGATAGAGACAGAGACAGATATAGAGATAGATAGAGATAGAGAGATAGAGAGATAGACAGACAGATAGACAGATAGACAGATAGATAGGATATTCCACCACAGGTTCTTCATCATAACAGGCCTTAAGCGTCTACTTAGCCACTTATAGGATTTCTAGCGACTCTGAAGACTTCAAAGATAGCACCAAGGTGGGTCTGATGACAAAGGATGAGTAGGCATCGCAGATGGTACTGACCGATAGGGTATGGTAACTTGGAGAGAACCAATAACTTCTTACATACCGGAGTCTCTGGTGGGGTGGAGACAGGTGATGGCGCTCAGAATAGCCAAACCAGAGAAGTAGACTCAACATTGGGATGTGGTTCAGAGGGTACTACAGCCTTCTATGAACACATCTAGCATAACCAGATAGCAGATGTAAACCTTTGCTAGATCAGCTGATAGAGCAAGAAATTCCAGCATCACTGCACCACTAATAGCTACGCTCCGGGCTCAAGAGGCAGAGGTTTCAAAAAGGGCTCTTTAATGGTTTCGATCAAGGACTCGCTAAAGGGAAACAGGGGTTCACTGGCAGACGAAGCCATCTGCAAAATAACTGAAGAGTTGCAAAGAGGCCATTTCATGAAGCACAGCACCTGGAGAAGGATGTACATCAATGTCTGAGGAGGTACCAGAGACCACTTCCCTCTTGAAGTGCCAAGATATCTGAAGATGGGCTGTCATCATAAAACTGATCATCGTAATTCACAGTCATATGAAAGGGCTGCCAGGACTGTTCTTCCTACAGTCTGATCTCTTCAAGAAGGGAGAAGACCACTCTTTTACAGCACTTCCTTTGGACTCCCGGTAGGGTCTCCAATTCAGGTCATGGCACCTCCAAACACTTTGGAGGTGCAGAATCACCTGGTATCGACTATAGAACCACAGTCACTTAACTTAAGGCAGCAATGGCACAAGATCAAAAGGTCAGCCGATCTGTCCGATGGGGCCAGCTGGCATAACAAAGGGGACACTTGTTTTCCCAAACACATCCATTATAGCTTGAATGAAGCCAGCCAGGAAGGCTGGGTAGGTGCTGGCTGTGGTAGAGAAGGGGGGCTTGGAGTCTGTGGTGGAGGACACAGCACCAGATTCACCAAAGATATCTCCACCAACTCTGGCTTCGGGATAGATGAAGCCAGGTGTGTCTTACCTTCACTCTTGGAACACCAAGGGGAACAAGATAAATACTTCATCATCTTGTGATGACATTGTTTGTCCCTCGACAACTTGACTGAGGGAGACAACATCAAAGGTGGCTTTGACCATACTTATGTCCTCAATCGTGACCTGGTTCGATGACTGTGCATACAAATTTCTTCAGAGGCATAAAAAGTTTGGCTTGGCACTTCTTGATGGCATTAGGGTGCATTTGTTGATCGAGCTCACACAATAAAGTGCCATACCTCGATCTGAGGGACCAAGGAGAGTCAATTTGCATATCTATGATGGACATATATCCATCACTTCATCAACAAGACTTAAAGCCGGAGCGTTTTGTTGCGGAATTTGCCCCTACTGCACCAAAAAGGAAAAACATTTGTGTAAGAGAAAATCTCTGAAAAGAGGAGAGCAAAGAACAAGTTACTTACCTTCGGTAACGATATATCTGTAAGAAACATTAGTTAGATTCCTCACCTTAGAATATCCCCAGGCGTCAGGCTGGATCCGGAAAGATTTTTTGTCAGCAATACCCTTGCGCGTCGCTAGGCGTCGTCTGCAGCTCCGCGTCCGTCGTCGGCGTCGTGATCGCCAAGATGATGTCGGAGTACTTAGACGCCGCCCTCGCGCGCTGACATCAGTTCTTGTACATAGCTTTCCGCGCCAGGACCGCAGAACCATGCAAGAGACCGACACTGGTGCCAAAAAAGTCTAGGGCCCTGAAAGGGATGACCTCAACCCTAGATATCGGTTTACAGAACGGGGAGGATGGGTGGGTCGGTGAGGAATCTAACTAACTAATGTTTCTTACAGATATATCGTTACCAAAGGTAAGTAACTTGTTCATCTGAAAGAAACACGTTAGTTAGATTCCTCACCTTAGAATAGATACCCCAGCAATACCAACCCCGGTGGTGGGTCTGCAAACCAAGATCACACCAGAAAGTCCTGGAGAACAGAACGGCCAAAGAAGCCGTCTCTCCGGACTTGGCTGTCCAGGCAATAATGTTTGGCAAACGTGTGCAGCGAGGCCCACGTTGCTGCCTGACAAATGTCCTGCAAGGGAACTCCCCGCCCCAGGGCAGTGGTCGCTGCTGTAGCTAGAGTAGAATGGGCCCTCAGCCCTATAGGATGATCCTTATTAGCTAAGGAGTAACACGCCTTGATACACAAAACAACCCACCGAGAGATGGTTCGTTTGTGCACCGCCCGCCCCTTCTTGGCGCCCACGTAGCCGACAAAGAGTTGGTCGTCCACCCGGAACTGCTTGGTGCAGTCCAGATAGAAGGACAGCGCCTGTTTTGGGTCCAGACGGTGGAGCCACTCTTCCTCTTTCGAGGGATGCGGAGGCGGAAAGAAGGTGGGCAGCGTGACAGACTGCCCGATGTGAAAGGCAGTCACCACCTTAGGAAGAAAGGAAGGACGAGTCCTGAGAACAACTTTGTCCGGATGGACAGAAAGGAAAGGAGGCTTAGAAGAGAGAGCCTGGAGCTCACTCACCCTTCTACCAGAGGAGATGGCCACCAGGAAAGCAGTCATAAGCATCAACAGACGAAGGGGACAATTATGAAGTGGCTCAAAGGGAGCGCATATCAGATACGTCGATACCAGATTCAAATCCCACTGAGGCATTACGAAAGGGACAGGAGGAAACATGTGAGGAATGCCCTTAAAGAAGCGAGAAACAACAGAGGATTTGAAAAGAGAAGGCTGATCAGGAAGCCGTAAGAAAGCAGAGATGGCTGAAAGATAACCTTTAAGAGTGCCCAGAGCAGAGCCCTGCTGGGCCATGGAAAGAAGAAAGAGGAGAACCTCAAAAAGAGGGGCGGAAAGGGGATCCACAGCCTTTGCTGTGCACCATGCCACAAATTTGTTCCACCTGCAGGAGTATACCGATTTCGTGGAGGGACGCCTGGCTGCCAGAATAACATCACAGACTTCAGGAGGCAAGTCAAATGGCATCAACTGTCGCCGCTCAATCTCCACGCATGGAGGTGGAGGCTGGACAGGTTCGGGTGGAGGACCGTCCCCTGCTGCTGTGACAGAAGGTCCTCCTGAAGAGGCAGTCGTATCGGGGGATCCATCGACAGACTGAGTAGCTCGGGATACCAGTACCTTCTTGCCCAATCCGGAGCCACCAAAATGACTTGATCTTCAGCACTCTGGGCAGATGTGGTATAGGCGGAAAGGCGTACAACAGACCGCAACTCCACTCGCGACGAAAGGCTTCCCCGAGCGAGAGCCGCCTTGGAAACTTCAACGCGCAGAACTGCTGACATTGCGCGTTCTCTTCGGTGGCGAATAGATCTAACCAAGTCTCTCCCCACTGCCGAAAGAGGCCTTGCACCACGTCAGAGTTTAGATGCCATTCGTGATCCATCATGCACCGGCGGCTGAGTTCGTCTGCTCTGGCGTTGAGAGAGCCTGCCAGATGTTGAACCACCAGGGTGATGCCCTGATGTTCCAGCCATGTCCAGAGGCGCAGAGCCTCCTGACAAAGGGTCCACGACCCCACCCTGTTTGTTGCAATACCACATGGCGGTGGTGTTGTCCGTGAACACCTGCACTACACTTCCCCGGACAGAGGGAAGGAATGCCTTCAGTGCAAGTCGGATCGCTCTCAGCTCCAGAAGGTTGATATGGAGCCGAGACTCCGCCGGAGAGCAGAGGCCTCTGATCTCTGCCTCTCCCATGTGGCCCCCCCATCCCAGGAGGGACGCATCCGTCACTACTACGTGCTCCGGTTGGGGTAGGGAGAGGGATCTGCCATTGACCCAATCGCAGTCCGTCAGCCACCACTGCAACTGCCTTGCAGTGCCCTCCGAGATCAAGACATGGTCGGACAGGTTGCCCAGATGCTGGGCCCACTGAAACTTCAGGTCCCACTGCAGAGCCCGCATTCGCCATCTGGCGTGATGCACCAACAGGATGCAGGAGGCCATCAACCCCAGAAGCCGCAGCACCAACCTGACCGAAATGCGGGATAGAGGCCGAAAGATGGGAATCAGAGCCTGAATATCCCGGACCCACTGTTCCGGAGGATAGGCCCGGAACTGCGCCGAGTCCAGAACCGCTCCGATGAAGAGGAGCTTCTGGGAGGGACTCAGATGCGACTTTGGCACATTGATGGAGAACCCCAGCAAATGCAAGAGGTCGGCCGTAGTCTGGAGGTGGGAGACGACTGCCTGGGGCGAGCCCGCCTTCAACAACCAGTCGTCGAGATAGGGGAAGACTGGAACCCCTAATCTGCGCAGATGAGCTGCGACCCCCGCCATCACTTTCGTGAACACCCGAGGGGCACTGGTGAGGTCGAAGGAGAGCACGATAAACTGAAAATGCTCCTGGCCCACCGTGAACCGCAGGTAACACCGGTGGGCCGGCAGGACGGGGATGTGGAAATAAGCGTCCTGCAAGTCCAACGCTACCATCCAGTATCCAGGGTCTAGGGCAGCCAGAACCTGAGCTAAGGTGAGCATCTTGAACTTCTCCTTCTGGAGGAAGGCGTTGACGCTCCTGAGGTCCAAGATAGGGCGTAGATCCCCTTTGCCCTTCTTGGGAACCAGAAAGCAGTGGGAATAACAACCACAACCTACTTCTGGACCAGGAACGCGCTCGATGGCCCCCTTGGCTAAAAGGGCCGTAACTTCCTCCTGTAGAATGTTCAAGTGATCCCCCGACATGCAGTGGTACTGCGGTGGCATGGCTGGAGGGGTCACCTCGAAGGGGAGGGAGTAGCCCCTTCGGACGATTTGCAGCACCCACCTGTCCGACGTGATGGAACGCCAGTGGAGCAGGTGATGACGAACTCTGCCTCCCACTGGCGTGGAATGGGCCTGAAAGCACGGACTAGGAGGGCTTTGAGGCGGATGCTGGCAGGGTAGATGTGGACGGACCGGCACGTTGTCCCCCTGTACCGCCTCGGCGGAATCCACGTCCGCATGGAGGTTGGTTCTGCAGCCTGTGACTAGGCGGACGTGAGGGGGCGCCCCTTCCTTGGCCACGAAAGGTGCGAAAAGCAGAAGTTTGCGGGCGCGGGCCGAGAGGCCCAAGGACTTGGCCGTAGCCCTGGAGTCCTTAAAGCGCTCCAGCGCACTATCCGCTTTGTCGCCAAAAAGGCGACTGCCATCCAAGGGCATGTCCATGAGGGTGTTCTGGACATCCCCAGAAAAACTCGTGGACCGCAGCCAGGCGTGGCGCCGAAGCGCCACCGTGGTCGACATTGCCCTACCCAGCGAGCCCGTAGTGTCCAGTCCACATCGGATTGCATGCCGCGCTGCATCCCGCCCCTCGGCAAGAGCCTGGGCGAGCCGAGTCCGGGCCTCCTCCGGACACTGGGGCAGCACGTCCTCCACCGTATCCCACAGGGAGTGGGAGTAACGGTCCAAAAGACAAGCGTTGTTAATAGACCGCAATCCCATACTAAGGGAAGAGAACAGCTTCTTACCAAACTGTTCTAGTCTCTTGGATTCCCGATCCGGGGGAGCGGACGGGAAGGAGGTCTGGGAGGTAGAGACCTGGATTACCAGGCTCTTGGGCGTGGGGTGCATGGACAGAAAACTGGGGTTGCCTGGTGCAGGGCGGTGGCGCCGGGCCACGTTCCGGTCCACAGGAGGTACTGTGGAGTGCTTGGACCAGGTGCCCTTCAGAACGTCCACTAGTGCTTCATTAAACTGCAGCAGATGCTCCGAGGAGCTTGCTGGCGGTTGAAGCACTTCAGTGAGGAGGTTAGTCCTCACAGCCACAGCAGGGAGCTCCAGCCCAAGGGCTCGGCCGCCTTGCGCAGCACCACAGAAAATGCAGCACCTTCTTCCGAAGCCACGGTCGGAGGAGAGATGAAGCCAGTGTCAGGGGAGGTATCAAGACCACTGGCATCCCCCAGTTCGTCTGCCCAGTCCTGAGATAACTGGCCCTGCCGGGCCAGAGGGTCCTTAGACCCCACCCAGTCGTCGCCTTCATCCGATTCCTGGTAGACAGGTGGAATGATTGGAGCCGGGCGGAAGATGAAATTGCCACCCATCGGCGTCAGGTGCAGCGCCGGACGACGCCGCTCCGATGCCGGGCCCGAACCGGGACTAAACTGGGGAACGGCGTCGTCCGAGGGCATCGCAGAGGGTGGAACCAGAGTCAGCGCCGGCGGAGGGGTCGTGAGGTCGACCGGTGCCGACTGGGATCCAGGCCTGGATCCCGCGGGGGCCTGCGGCGTTGGGACCGGAGTAGACAACAGCGCCGGGGCCGGAGCCGGCGGCTCGCTAGGCCTCCCAGTCGAGCCCACAGGGCACGAAGGCGCGCCAGCAGGCGTCAACGGTGGAGCCAGGCTCCTCATGGCCATGAGGAAGGCACTGACCTCCGCCGGAGTCGCGTCAGTCCCAGGGACCGGAGGGTATGGGGACGGGCGGAACTCCTCGGAGCCGCGTGGGTGGTGCCATCCGAACCCTCAGCCGAGTCGCGCAACCGGCGAGGGGAGCCCGAAGAGCGATGTCGCCTCTTGGACTTCTTGCTACGCTTCGACTTACCCGAAGACTTGGAACCCGACGAGTGGTGGTGATGGCTGCCGGAGCTCGAGTAGCTTGTGGGACCGCTCCCGCCTAGCCTTCTAAGTCAAGGCCCGGCAGTCGGGGCACGACTCGGCATCGTGGTCGGCCCCAAGGCAATAGAGGCACCGGCGGTGGTGGTCCGTGACCGACATCAGTCGGTGACAGGAGTCACAAGCTTTAAAGCCAGGCATCCCTACCGGCACCAGAGTCGAGTCGACGAGAATATAACCCAAAGAGTTCAAAAAAGTTTAGTAAAAAAGTGACTAAAAGGGTATGCTCCTGGTATGACGGTGGCATCGCGCTCCCGGACATCAGGAGCTATTATTGGGCCTCCCAGTTGTCCGCCATCAACCATGCTACGTATGTACCCGGTCCGAATCCGGCTTTTGAGATGGATAAATATCAGTTGCCTGGTGGCAACTTCAACAGAGCGCTCTACTCTCGGACGGCGGGGAGGAACCTAACGGGACCCACTAAGATTGCAGTACGTGTGTGGAAGGATGCCAATGTGGCTGTGGGATGGAATGATCGCCTGACACGAGCGACCCCCTTGTTTGCATCGGACAGATTGGGATGCCTCTGGACAACGAAAGGTTTTGATAACTGGGATATGATTGGCATCAGTAGAGTGGGTGTTCTCTGGGTGAAAGGTGCGGTCAAATCCTTTGCGGTGCTTCAGAGTGAGTATGAGTTGAGTGAGAGGGAGTTCTTCAGATATGCACAGGTCCGCCACGCTTTGCTGTCGGTCTTCGAGGCCGGTACCACAGTCCCTGCATCTTCACCACTCAAGGACCGTATACTTGATGGTCATCTGCCCGATAGTACAATTTCCTTGATTTATAAGAAATTAATCAACAATCGGGCAGACCTTCTCGTGCGTCTTAGGGAGGCCTGGACCGGAGACGGGTTGGAGTTGGATGACGAAGACTGGCAGTCCGCACTGTCCTCCCCGAAAGAGGATGCCATTCCTGCCCGTCTCCGTCTCGTCCAGCTCAAAATTCTTCATCGTGTTTATGTGACGGGTCCTCGTTTGGTTGTGATGGGTTTTTCTTCGGATGGGTTGTGTAAGCGCGGCTGTGGAATGAGCGCCACCTTCCTTCATATCCTCTGGGAGTGCCGCGAGGTTGCAGCATATTGGCACCGTGTGCATGCTGTAATGGAGTGTGTTACTGGGGTCGCTCTGTTGCCTGAGGCTCGTCGATGTTTGTTGAATGTATGGGAGCTGAATGATTACAACGTCGCCCAGGCCCGGTGGGCGGCACTGGGGAACATGATTGCAAAGCGGGATATTGCGCAGCTTTGGGGTTCCCGACGGCCTCCCACTGTGTCAGTGTGGAAGGAGAACATGGACTGGTGCATGTTCAGAGAGAAGACGGTATATCTGGTTCGGGGCAAGCCTGGGGCGTGGGGTAGAGTTTGGGGTCAGTGGAACACCTACCGAGGTAACATCTGTACGCCCCCTTTTGTAGATACTCCGGACACTTCTCTGTCTCCCTGATCCTGAGGTTCCTGGAATAACTGTACCTTTTGACTGATTGTTCTGACTTCCCCGCTGCTTCCCCCCCCCCCGGTCATCTTTATTGTCCTCCTGATTCTCTACCTGGTGTGGTGGGATCCCCCCCGTCGGAGCTCGACACCATCTAGACTGTTTCTCGCCTTGAGTTTTGTTTCATTGTTTCTTTGTTTGTTCCTTTCTTTTTCTTTTTCAAAAATTAAAAATATCTGTGTCCTGCCTAGCTTCTGAGATGCTTAGAATATCTCCTGTAACCCTGCTTCGCCTCTGTGGATCAGTCGCTGCTTCGTGACATTCAGCAATTGATATGCATATACTAGCGGCCGGCCCTGGTGGTTGTAGGCCCATATTTGTAACGATGCTATTTTGCACAATAAAGTTTTTCAAAAAAAGAAGAAAATAAAAGGGTATGCTCTTCCCGGATCGGCGCTGTCTGGTGCGGAAAAAAGAAGAACTGACGTCAGCGCGCGAGGGCGGCGTCTAAGTACTCCGACGACATCATCCCGGCGATCACGACGACGGACGCGGAGCCGCAGACGACGCCTAGCGACGCGCAAGGCTATTGCTGACGAAAAATCTTTCCAGATCCAGCCTGATGCCTTGGGATATTCTAAGGTGAGGAATCTAACTAACATGTTTCTTTCAGATACTAAAATCAATGCCACTTACCGATGCAGGAGAGATATTGCAGAGTTTTAAAGAGGGCCTGGAATATTCAATGACAAGCAATCTGCAGGTAGAGGTATCCATCAAAAACCCGAATTCTCATGAGAAGAAATTTGACCCATTCCCAGTTGAAAAGCTAAGGAATGTATTTGATAGAGCACCGAAAGACATCTAGACAGAACGTATAAGAGGTGAAAAACATAGGAATAGAGGTTAAAGAACAATTGTTGGGAAAAAAGTTTCCAGATCCAGTCTGATATCTAGAGAATATTTATAAGGTGAAGGATCTGTAGAAAGATGCATCTTTCAGAAAGTATACTCTGCTGGCACTACATAAATTTTGAAACGGTAAATCAGATTGCTATTTAGGAGGGGGGGGGGGGTATGGCTAGGCCTTTTCCTAATGGTTAATTGCCATTAACCGTGACAATTAATACAGTTTACAACTTTTAACCAATAGGGTCCTCGGACTACAATACTGCGTTAATCATAGTGAATGACAAAATACACCCTTTTAAAATGTGATTCTTCACAGGCAATCTGGACATGCAGTGAAGGCCTACTTGCAAAACATCTCTTCCTTAACAGTTTGCGATGAAAAGACATTAACAAGTGACATGATGCCTTCGACGCAGCAAGGCCACAGTGACTGAGTACTTTAGGTAAACAGGCACCACCACAGCTAATAAAAGTAGGTGCACATTTCACATATAGTAAGCAGGTGCACATGCATAACGATAGAGTATCAGTGCATCCTCGTTGAAATACCCACTCTCAACAACTGAACAGGAAGGGGAAAGAAGGAGAACGAACGGAAAGCATGCACTGTTCAAGAAGCGGATCGTTCTATGTCAGAAACAGTCCTTCAATAGAGTCTCACGTCCCTGGAGGAGCCAGGGGTGGGATATAAGGGGGATGATTGGGAAAGGCGAGGGGACCAGAATTAAACTAAAGGGCAAGGCTTAGACAAATAGCTGGAGAGCTTTAAGCCTAGTTGGCGTAAGGTGGTATAAATATTGTAGGAGAGGTTGCCAAGTACAGTTAAACTTCCCCTCTGTGTTGGCTATTCTGTGGGAGAGCGATTCCATTGCCAGGACTTGCCACAGCCGTGTGAACCACTAGGTTGGTGGGGGGAGGCAGTGGGGTGGAATGCAATACGTTCCTTAGCCACTCCCAACATGAGAGATGAAATGGCACTTCGCATGCGCTATGTCCTGCAGATGTTGGGGACGAATACCAAGCAATACGGCAGGGTATGAAATTGGGATCGGGTAGCCTATAGTCCCCCGTAATGTGGCTAAGTATCTATTCCCAGAAGGTGGTAATGCTGGGACATGACCACCATATGTGTAGAAAGCCTCCTGGCACCGAGGTACATCACCAACAGAAGGGAGAGTTTGAAGGAAAGAAAGTGTTTAGTCGGTGAGGAGTGGAGTGAGGTACCAGCGCGTCATGACCTTGTACACAGTCTCTCGTTGGGGTATGCTTTTCAAGATTAACAGGATATTGCACCATAGGCATTCCCATTGCTTTGTTGGCAGCTCATCTCCAATGTCGGTATGCCACTGTGATGGGTAGGGATGTGGGTGGATGAGGTGGAGTGTTGGAGGACGTGAAAAGTACACGAGATGAGCTCATGGGACCCGTTGACGGACTGTACTGCTCGATTTTCCCGGCCCTCTTGTGCTGAAGGGTGATTAGTGTGACTTCAGTCTCTTACCATTTAAGGGTTAGAGTAGTGAATGGAGCCTATTTACTAGACACTCTGACATGATCCTGTGCTCTTCCCCATAGATCAGGGCTTGCACACATAGCCTAGGGGATAGATTCGTTAGTATTAGGGATAATCTGTCCTGTAGTGAGGGTATTTCATGGAGCTGTGCTGAATTCAGGCCTGGTAGGCCTCAAACGGGAGAGACTCCATCTTTCTTTCTGCTCCGGCAGCTTGGGATGCTTCTAGGTCAAATGTAATGTTTTAGTTATGAGGTGTTATTCGCTTGGAGAGAACCGGTTCAGGCCGGCCCTTATCGAAGGAGTGTATTTTTCCCCTGCCGAAGACACTACATCAGGCCGGCCGGCCGGCTGGGAACGTGTCCTTGGCACGGGGAGGTACAGGAATTTGGTGGGCGGCAGGTTTCGAGCTGGAAATTTCCATGAGAGAATGCACCTCTATATTAGTGAAAGTCTGAGTTAGATATGGGCGCTTGCTTCTAGACCATAGGCGGCATCTGGCCGTTAGCAGAAAAGCTACTACTTATTCCAGGGAAGACAGATGACGAACTTGAATCTAAAGAGGAGAGAGTAGCCGATGAGGGAGAGGTTCCAGTGACTCGGAGAGGGAGAAGGGAGTAGATCCGCGACTGCGGAGGTGTGACTTCCAGGCGAAGCCGAGGCACAGACGAGAAGGGAACCTAGATGACCATTGAGCACAGGCTACATACGACTAAGGTGATGTCGACCCCTTTTTCTTTGAAGTGTATAACTTAACCTTTTACTTTCCTTGCAGGTTGTATATATGATGTATTCTGCGAATGTGCATGTGGCATTTAAATAAAGTATTTAGCTTGTCGTGAGTTAGCATGTGTTGTGTATTTTTGTATAGGAGGATAGCCTATTCTTTTAGTCAGAGTTAACTCGACATGAACAGAGGTTAATCCTGGTCAGGTAAGTGGTAACTGGATGAGGGGGAAACGAGCCCCTCGAACTAGAGAACAGGTTGTGCTCAACTAATAGTCTTTGTGTGATCTGATATATAGTAATCCCGATTCCCCTGTCGTGTACTACGGTAATAATAGGATGAGCTCGTGCTAAGGCTGCCGTCTGGTAGGAGATTCTGGGTCTGCCTGAGGCCGCGAGACTATGTGTGTCGCTGCCGTCTGGGTAGGAGATTCTGGGTCTGCCTGAGGCCGCGAGACTGTGTGTAGCTACCGTCTGGTAGGAGATTCTGGGTCTGCCTGAGGCCGCGAGACTATGTGTGTTGCTGCCGTCTGGGTAGGAGATTCTGGGTCTGCCTGAGGCCGCGAGACTGTGTGTTGCTACCGTCTGGGTAGGAGATTCTGGGTCTGCCTGAGGCCGCGAGACTGTGTGTAGCTACCGTCTGGTAGGAGATTCTGGGTCTGCCTGAGGCCGCGAGACTATGTGTGTTGCTGCCGTCTGGTAGGAGATTCTGGGTCTGCCTGAGGCCGCGAGACTGTGTGTTGCTACCGTCTGGGTAGGAGATTCTGGGTCTGCCTGAGGCCGCGAGACTGTGTGTTGCTACCGTCTGGGTAGGAGATTCTGGGTCTGCCTGAGGCCGCGAGACTATGTGTGTTGCTGCCGTCTGGTAGGAGATTCTGGGTCTGCCTGAGGCCGCGAGACTGTGTGTTGCTACCGTCTGGGTAGGAGATTCTGGGTCTGCCTGAGGCCGCGAGACTGTGTGTTGCTACCGTCTGGTAGGAGATTCTGGGTCTGCCTGAGGCCGCGAGACTATGTGTGTTGCTGTCGTCTGGGCAGGAGATTCTGGGTCTGCCTGAGACCGCGAGACTGTGGGTGCTGAGATCGCGAGGCTGTGAGGTCTTGATATATATATATAATAGGAATTCCCTGTCCTTAGGTGGTACATATATATGTGGTTATTTAGGTGTAAAAAGGCCCTAGGGAGGGGGTAACGTTCTGGTTTGGGTCAGAAGGGCTTTGTAGAGCGGGTTCCACCCGATCCGAAAACCCAAGCAGAACACGGACCTAACCAGTGTTTCGAAAGCCAACAGTTGACAGGTGGCCCCCTGCATATTTGATGGAGTTAGGGCTCAGTGGAGGAGAGCTAGTAATATTGAAGTCTTGTGGACTCAGGAAGACGGAACTTCTGGTGACATTTTCCAATGGCCTAACAGATTCCCCCATCAAAGAGGTCCTTAAGAGTGCAGCTGTAGCCCTCCAATGGCTATAAGAATGAGGCTGTGGTGCTGGGGTAGAATCAGGGTTACGCGTCAGGGGAATGTTCGGCGAGAGAAAGGTAATAAGGCCCCGTCTCACCACAACTTTGTCCCATATTTCTAGGACCTTTTTTGTGGGAATGCCTATGTAGGCACCTCTGGGCCTTGCTTGCCTGGGGAGGCACACACCAGGTCCCAAAGGTGGTGACAGGTCACGGCACGATCCATTTGGAACCAATGCTGGACACGTTCATGTACCACACACTCTGTGATGGAGCAAAGATGGGAGGTCCAATAGTATTAAAGAGGTTACGACATTCCAACCCTCCCCGGTCCCGAGGGAGCATCAGCACTGTATTGGAGAAGCAGCTCCTCCCCTCAAAATAAGGGAGCGGATGTGTCCTGTTGCAGGCGTAGGATCTCTTCTTGAAGGATCGGCATAGGTAATTTGCATTTAAATTACCCACCCATGAGCCCTGAAGGCGTTTCCACTGGCGGACATCTTCTAGAATGGATTTCCAACACTCAGGCCAGGTGGCCATCGACCAGGTAGCTACGGTTATGGTGAGACGAAGTCCTAGGTATTGGATAGATCTAGGGGTCTATTGGAATGGTGTGAGGGATTGAACCGCCGGAAGGTCTGCTGGGGGGAGTTACGTTCAGAGCTTGGGACTTGGCCAGATGGATGTTGAAGCTAGAGACGACCATAAAAATCTAGAGAATGTGTACCAACCGCAGGAGAGATCTCTCGGTCTGGGCGAGAGTCAGAAGGAGGTCATCAGCAAATAAGGCGACCATGTGGGCACAACCCCCAAAGAGTATCCCTAAGACATCCTCCAATTGTTGAATGGCGGCCGCCAGGGGTTCTACCTCCAGGGCAAACAGGAGGGGCGAGAGAGGGCAGCCCTGTCTAGTGCCACTCTGGAGATGGATAGCCTGGGGCAGCCCTCAGTTGACAAGAATTCTCGCAGTCGGGGGGAATTAACAGGCCATGATCCTATTGATCATCACAGGGCCTAACTCTATCTTTTGGAGTACGGCCTTTAAGGAGGGACAACTGACCCTATCAAATGCCTTCTCTGTATCGAGCGAGACAAGGCAGGCGATGAGATTTCTCCACTAGGTTGGCCAGGCGATGGATGCTGTCCCCTCCCTGCCTGTTGTGGCTGAAGCAGTCCTGATCTTGGTTAATAAGAACCACGGAGGTACAGCTCGAGCCTGTTAGCTAAGATTTTAGCATATAATTATGCGTCGGGAATCAGAAGTGCTATAGAATGGTATGTGGCACATGATAAGGGGTCCTTGCCCAGTTACGGGATGAAAGAGATCTCCGCCTCAGACATAGTGGGGGTGAGCCCAAAACTGCTGTGAAGGTGTTAAAAAGAGCCAGCAATTGGTCTTGCAGGTGCGGGAGGAACTTTCAGTAAAAAGCTACAGGCAGGCCATTTGGACCTGGGGTTTTACCAAGATGAAAATCTTCACTGGGCTCGCTGGAGCTCTTTCAAAGAGATGGGTGCTGCAAGTAGTTCCAACTGGGAGGCGCCAAGATGGGCTCATCAAAACCCTGCGAGATAGCCATCAATGGCGCTGGGAGGCCCTCCTCACACTGGTATAGGGCCAGACAGACATTGCGCAGGGCCCGTTTAGCCCTGTTGAAAGTGACCCAGGCTCCCGGCGCCATCTGGATCCCTGAGATATGGGCATGGTCTTCTTGTTGCCGAAGCCTTCACACCAAACGGGCCCCTACTTTATTAGCCCCCTAAACGTACTTTTGTTTGAGCGCAAGGAGAGTACGCTTCACCTTGAACGAGCGATACGTCCGCAGTTGACCCTACAAGAGTGCTAGTTGACATTTAGTGCGCTTGGAGGGGACGGCATGGTCCTGCTGTTCCAAGTCTTTGATCTCCACAGTGAGTCCTGCCTCAACCAACCTAGCTTCCCTCACCTAGAGAAGGAGATGGAGATAGACGTAATCTGCGCTGTATTGTAAGTTTCAAGAAGCGACACTCCCCATTCCCAACCACCTGCAGGGTCTTAGAGCAGAAAGAGGCCTTACAAAAATCTCAACTCCAAATGCCAAGTGACGAATCAGATATTTGGGGTGTGCTATATGCAGAGTATCTTGTTGGAGGAGATGAGTCTCCTGCAAGAAACTCACTTCTGCATCCTGCTGGAGGAGACCTCATCACACCAGGTTCCTTTTATTAGGTGAGTTGAGCCCTCGCACATTGAGAGTCAGGAATTTAACCCCAGTGACTTGGACATTAGAGAGGGCTAAAGGTTAGGACGAGGTGCCCCGTGCAAGTAGGTGGCCTGAAATAAGTGCAGGAGTGGAGGGGAGAGGGGAGTAAGACAGAGCTGCGCGTGATGGTTGAGCTCAAACCCCGGCTCATGAAGAAAAAGTCAAAGGATGACTAAATGATACATACACCAAAATGTATTTTTTAAAGGAGCAAAGTCGGTGGTGAAAACGATTCTGGAAGTAACTGAACCAGAAGGTAAAAGAGACTATTCACTTTAGAAAGATTCTTATTTTGTAATATGACGTCCTGGAGCAAGAGAACCTGTGCGTGGTCTGCGCTGAAATTTTTCACCTTGCAACAAATTGGCTTCATAACTGGAAGCCTGTTTACAAAGTAATTCATAGCCACTAAAGAAACTCCACATAAGCCAATATATACATAGTTGGGATGTATTTGCCAGGCATGTGGAGGAGATGTAATGGTAATACCATCTTTAAGTCATGGCTCTCCTGAATTTAGGCAAATGTTCTATAAGGTTATACTCTGTATGGCAAATGGGCTGAAGGAGGTCTATTAATCACTCAAAAGAGAATTATGATGATGATAAAATATTTCCTCTTATTGACCTACTAGATTTCCTCATCTGAGAAGCACAGCGTTTCTGCAATAGAGACACCCATGGAACTTGAGGGTCCTGTGAAAAGCTTGTAAGTATGCTCCTCTATACCCATTTGTCAACCCCCTATACTCACCTCTAGAGCCAATGTTCTCACTGCTCTCAGCTGCTGTTCTTCATCTATTTTACCAATTGTTTCGAAAAAAACGAAATGGCGATAGCATGCGCACATAATATGTTTTTATTTTCTTTAGGCATAATGTTTTAAAGTTATAAGCAACAGATATAAATGCTGAAGGTTTGCAGTAATGTCAATAAGACAAACATAAAAGTGGGTGATGCTAAAACAATAATCGGATGGTTGGGCCAAATAATACCTTTTTTCTTTATGAGCAGCGTCCTTCTTTGCTTCCATCTCTTCCTGTCGAGCCAGCAAAGCTGCTGCCTTCACTGCGTCAATTTCTTCCTTAGTTTTGGCAAAACGTGCTGCTCGGTCAGCTCGATCCTTGAATGGGAAATCACAAAGGACAAATTAACTGATAATATTACCAGTATGCATTGACCAACATGGTATATATCATGATAAACCAAGCCAATTTGATCACGGAATTGGATGAACAGTGCAATTATCTACAATTTGAGTAGTTATTGAGCACAGCAGTGCAAAAATGGTGTATCCACCCTCAAATCTAAGTCACCATATCAAGGCCTGGATTTCATGAACCCTCCTCTTTTTGGAGATGAGGAGTAAGACAATTCATTTCAATAGCTCACACAGAGTTGCTGGTGAAATTTGTGTTGGGGCATAAAATGAAATCACTTATTTTTTATGAATGATGGAGTGTAACTTTTTTGACAGGATTTGTCTAGTAACAATTGAGGGTTGCATTTGTATAATTACTCACCATTCTAGGAAAATTATGTGAAATTACAAATAATTAGGCAAAATGCAAATTTTGCATTATGCGTGATATGCTTTTGCGTCAATTTTGGATGTGATGACCCATTTTATTCCAAAAAAGAAAGTTCCTAAAAAAGATGTGCTGCGCTCAACAGAAGTTCACATTCTGTTCGTTCACATTGTTACTGTGGTATAATTTTTCCATGAATGCAATATAATAATGCAGCGTAACTGAAATTTTGCCCAGGCCTAGTAACATTGGTGCAGTCTAAAATCATTTGTTTTAATAAACAGAACAGAATAAGCCAAAGACGTTTAGGGCTTATTGTCCTTTTTAGGCCATGTTTTTAGATCTGTCAGCACATCCAGAGAAACAGGATACAGAAAAAAGAATATGGTTTTAAAGTGGGGGGCTGCACTGTTTTTGAATCATACTAAAAGAGATTGTCACTTCATGAGAGACATGTTTTGTAGTGTTCTTGTTTCTGGCTCTACAGTGAGATGTAGTGAGGTTAAAGTGCAAAGGATCAATTGGGAAGGACGTTCCCAAGTTTTTTTTATATTTTACAAAAAACAGTTCCCATACTTTTTGTTGGAAAACCACCCTTCCTGAACAGTTAATGCCAACCTTGCTTTTCCCTTTGGATTTATTATTCTTGATAAACAGGGAGTTGTCAGCTGAGTTCTGGAGTGCTTCCTTCTATTGGAAAAACCGGTTTGCCCTAGCGAACAAGTTACTTACCTTCGGTAACGATGTATCTGTAAGAAACATTAGTTAGTTAGATTCCTCACCTTAGAATATCCCCAGGCGTCAGACTGGATCCGGAACAATTTTCGTCAGCAATACCCCTGCGCGTCGCTAGGCGTCGTCTGCGGCTCCGCGTCCGTCGTCGGCGTCGTGCACCGGAATGACGTCGGAGTACTTAGATGCCGCCCTCGCGCGCTGACGTCAGTTCTTGTACATAGCCTTCCGCGCCAGGAACGCAGAGCCATGCAAGAGACCGACACTGGTGACCAAAAATTCTAGGACCCTGAAAGGGATAGCCTTAACCCTAGATGTCAGTTCGCAGAACGGGGAGGATGGGTGGGTCGGTGAGGAATCTAACTAACTAATGTTTCTTACAGATACATTGTTACCGAAGGTAAGTAACTTGTTCATCTGAAAGAAACACGTTAGATAGATTCCTCACCTTAGAATAGATACCCAAGCAATACCAACCCCGGTGGTGGGTCTGCGAACCAAGATCACACCAGAAAGTCCTGGAGGACAGAACGGCCAAAGAAGCCATCCCTCCGGACTTGGCTGTCTAGGCAATAATGCCTGGCAAACGTGTGCAGCGAAGCCCACGTTGCCGCCTGACAGATGTCCTGCAAAGGGACTCCCCATCCCAAAGCAGTAGTAGCCGCTGTGGCCCGAGTAGAATGGGCGCGCAGCCCAACAGGCAGTGCCTTTTTTGCCAAGGAATAACAGATTTTTATACACAAAACGAACCACCGGGAGATGGTCCGTTTGTGCACAGCTTTTCCCTTCTTTGCACCCACGTAGCCAACGAAAAGCTGGTCGTCCACTCGGAACTGTTTAGTGCGGTCCAAATAAAAGGAGAGCGCACGTTTTGGGTCCAGACGGTGGAGCCGCTCTTCCTCTTTGGAAGGATGCGGAGGCGGAAAGAAGGTGGGCAAGGTGACAGATTGCCCAAGATGAAAGGGGGTCACCACTCGGTAGAAAGGAAGGACGAAGCCGAAGGACAACCTTGTCCGGATGAACAGATAGAAAAGGAGGCTTGGACGATAGAGCCTGGAGCTCACTCACCCGTCTAGCCGAGGTGATGGCTACCAGGAAAGCAGTCTTAAGAGTTAGAAGACGAAGAGGACAATTGTGAAGAGGCTCAAAGGGAGCGCACATCAGGAATGTCAAGACAAGATTCAAGTCCCACTGAGGCATTACGAAAGGGACAGGAGGGAACGTGTGAGTAATGCCTTTAAGAAAGCGTGACACTACAGGAGACTTGAAAAGAGAGGGCTGATCTGGAAGCCGTAAGAAGGCAGAGAGAGCAGCAAGATAACCTTTCAAGGTGCCCAGGGCAGAGCCCTGCCGGGCCAAAGAAAGAAGAAAGAGGAGAACCTCAGAAAGAGGGGCGGAAAGGGGATCCACAGCCTTTGATGTGCACCATGCCACAAATTTGTTCCACCGGCAGGCGTATACCGTCTTTGTGGAGGGACGCCTGGCTGCCAGAATGACATCACAGACTTCAGGAGGCAAGTCAAATGGCAGCAACTGCCGCCGCTCAATCTCCACGCATGGAGGTGGAGGCTGGACAGGTTCGGGTGGAGGACCATCCCCTGCTGCTGCGACAGAAGATCCTCCCGAAGGGGCAGACGTATCGGAGGATCGGTCAACATACTGAGTAGCTCGGGATACCAGTACCTTCGTGCCCAATCCGGAGCCACCAAGATGACTTGGGCCCGGTCGCGCTTGATCTTCTTCAGCACTCTGGGCAGAAGTGGTATAGGCGGAAAGGCGTACAACAGACCGCAACTCCACTCGCGACGAAAAGCGTCGCCAAGCAAGTGCCGCCTTGGAAATTCCAACGCGCAGAACTGCTGACATTGCGCGTTCTCGTCGGTGGCGAATAGATCTAACCATGGCTCTCCCCACTGCTGAAAGAGACCTTGCGCCACCTCAGAGTTCAGACGCCATTCGTGATCCATCATGCACCGGCGGCTGAGCTCGTCCGCTCTGGCGTTCAGAGAGCCCGCCAGATGTTGAACCACCAGGGTGATGCCCTGGTGTTCCAGCCATGTCCAGAGGCGCAGAGCCTCCTGACAAAGGGTCCACGACCCCACCCCGCCCTGTTTGTTGCAATACCACATGGCGGTGGTGTTGTCCGTGAACACCTGCACGACACTTCCCCGGACAGAGGGAAGGAAGGCTTTCAGTGCAAGACGGATCGCTCTCAGCTCCAACAAGTTGATGTGGAGGCGAGACTCCGCCGGAGACCAGAGGCCTCTGATCTCCGCCTCTCCCATATGGCCACCCCATCCCAGGAGGGACGCATCCGTCACTACGACATGCTCCGGTAGGGGTAGGGAGAGGCTTTTGCCCGTGACCCAATCGCGGTCCGTGAGCCACCACTGCAACTGCTGTGCAATGCCCTCCGAGATCAAGACATGGTCGGACAGGTTGCCGCGATGCTGGGCCCACTGAAACTTCAGGTCCCACTGCAGAGCCCGCATGCGCCGCCTGGCGTGATGCACTAGTAGGATGCAGGAGGCCATCAGCCCCAGAAGCCGCAACACTAGCCTGACCGAAACCCAGGATAGAGGCCGAAAGATGGGAATCAGGGCCTGTATATCCCGGACCCGCTGCTCTGGGGGATGGACCCGGAACTGCGCCGAATCTAGAACCGCTCCGATGAAGAGGAGCTTCTGAGAGGGGCTCAGGTGTGACTTCGGCACGTTGATGGAAAACCCCAGCAACTGCAGGAGATCCGCCGTAGTCTGGAGGTGGGAGACGACTGTCTGGGGCGAGCCCGCCTTCAACAACCAGTCGTCGAGATAGGGGAAGACTGGAACCCCTGATCTGCGCAGATGAGCTGCGACCACCGCCATCACTTTCGTGAACACCCGAGGGGCACTGGTAAGGCCGAAGGGGAGCACGGTGAACTGAAAGTGCTCCTGACCCACCGTGAACCGCAGGTAACGCCAGTGGGCCGGCAGGACGGGGATGTGGAAATATGCGTCCTGCAAGTCCAACGCTACCATCCAGTCTCCAGGGTCTAGGGCAGCTAGAACCTGAGCCAAAGTCAACATTTTGAACCGTTCCTTCCGGAGGAAGGCATTGACGTTCCGGAGGTCCAAGATGGGGCGTAGGCCCCCTTTGCCCTTCTTGGGAACCAGAAAGTAGTGGGAATAACAACCACGACCTACTTCTGGGCTCGGAACGCGCTCAACGGCCCCCTTGGCCAAGAGGGCTGAAACTTCCTCGTGGAGAAGATTCAAATGATCCCCCGAGATACGGTGGTGCTGCGGTGGCATGGCTGGAGGGGTCGTCTGGAAGGGGAGGGAGTAGCCCCTTCGGACGATTTGCAGCACCCACCTGTCCGACGTGATGGAACGCCAGTGGAGCAGGTGATGGCGAACTCTGCCGCCCACTGGCGTGGAATGGGCCTGAAAGTTCGGACTAGGAAGGCTTTGAGGCGGATGCTGCCGGGGTGAATGTGGACTGACCGCGTCGTCCTCCGGTACCGCCTCGGCGGAAACCACGTCCGCGTGCAGGCTGGTTCTGCGGCCGGTGGCTAGGCGGACGTGAGGAGGTGCCCCTTCCTTGGCCACGAAAGGAGCGAAAAGCGGAAGTTTGTGGCCGCGGGGCCGAGAGGCCCAAGGACGTGGCCGTAGCCCGGGAGTCCTTGAAGCGAGCCAGCGCACTGTCCGCTTTGTCACCAAAAAGGCGAGCGCCATCAAAAGGCATGTCCATGAGGGTGCTCTGGACATCCCCTGAAAAAGATGTGGACCGCAGCCAGGCGTGACGTCGAAGCGCCACCGTGGTAGAAAGCGCCCTACCCAGCGAGTCCGTAGTGTCGAGTCCACATCGGATTGCATGGCGCGCTGCATCTCTCCCATCGGCCAGGGCCGAGGAAAGCCGCGCCCGGGCCTCCTCCGGGCACAGTGGCAGCACGTCCTCCACCGCATCACACAGAGAGTGGGAATAACGGTCCAAGAGACAGGCGGTGTTCAAAGACCGCAGGCCCAAACTGAGCGAAGAGAACAGCTCCTTACCAAACTGTTCCAGTCTCTTGGAATCCCGGTCCGGAGGAGCGGACGGGAAGGAGGATTGGGAGGTAGAGGCCTGGATAACCAGACTCTCGGGGGTGGGGTGTTGGGACAGAAAACTGGGGTCGCCCGGAGCAGGGCGGTGGCGCCTGGCAACGTTCCTATCCACAGGAGGGACTGTGGAGGGCTTGGACCAGGTGCCCTGCAGAACGTCAGTGAGGGCCTCATTGAATGGCAGCAGAGGCTCAGTGGAGCATGCGGCAGACTGAAGCACCTCAGTGAGGATGTTAGTCCTCACAGCCACGGCAGGCAGCTCAAGCCCAAGGGCTTCGGCCGTCTTGCGCAGCACCACAGAAAAAGCTGCACCCTCCTCCGAAGCCAAAGTCGGAGGAGATCTGAATCCAGTGTCCGGTGAGGTATCCAACCCACTGGCCTCCCCCAGTTCATCTGCCCAGTCCTGTGCAAGTTGGCTCTGAAGGGCCATAGGGTCGTCCGACCCCTCCCAGTCGCCCCCGTCATCCGATTCCTGGTAAACAGGAGGAATGATCGGAGCCGGTCGATAGACAATATGTGTCTCTAGCGGCGTCGGATGCGGCGTCGGGCGGCGCCGCATCGGCGTTGGGACCGGACAGGAGCTGAACCGGGGATCGACGTCGACCGGAGCCGGCGTCGGGGGTGGTATCAGTGTCAGCGCCGGCGGAGGAGGCGTAACGAGGTCGACCGGCGTCGACGGGGGCCCAGGCTCGGGCCCCTCGGGGACCTGCGGCATCGGGCCAGAGCCTCCAACGGCGCCGGAGCCGCCGGCATGCGAGGTCGCTCAGTCGAGTCCGCGGGGCCCGAAGGCGCGCCAGCGGGCGTCGACGGCGGGGCCAGGCTCCTCATGGCAGAGAGGAAGGCACTGACCTCCGCCGGCGTCGCGTCAGTCCCAGGGACCGTCGGGTATGGGGACTTGCGCGGCTCCTGCGGAGCCGCGGGGGTGGAACCACCCGGACCCTCGGCCGAGTCGCGCGACCGGCGAGGGGAGTCCGAAGAGCGGTGTCGCTTCTTGGAGTGCCTCGACTTACCCGAAGACTTCGAGCCAGACGAGTGACGATGTCGAGTGCGGCATAGCGACCGATCCTTGGACCTCCTCCTGGACCGGGATCGAGAGCGACGCGGAGCCGAGTGGCGAAGCTCGAGAAGCTTGCGGGACCGCTCCCGCCTAGCTTTCGAGGTCAGGGCCATACAATCGGAGCACGACGCCGCGTCGTGGTCGAGGCCCAAGCAGTACAGGCACCGGCGGTGATGATCGGTCACCGACATCAGTCGGTGACAGTCGTCGCAGGCCTTGAAACCAGGCATCCTACCGGCACCAGAGTCGATAATTGACCAAAAGGAGTCAAAAAAGTTAGTCATAAATTGACTAAAGGGGAGCTCTCCCGGATCTGCGCTTACTGGCGCGGAAAAAAGAAGAACTGACGTCAGCGCGCGAGGGCGGCGTCTAAGTACTGCGACGACGTCATTCCGGCGCCCGACGACGGACGCGGAGCCGCAGACGACGCCTAGCGACGCGCAAGGGGTATTGCTGACGAAAAATCTTCCGGATCCAGTCTGACGCCTGGGGATATTCTAAGGTGAGGAATCTAACTAACGTGTTTCTTTCAGATACCACGTACAGTGTGATTGTGAGTTTCTAAAAATAAATTTTTTGAAACTTCTCAATTTACCTTACTCGGGGAATCAGAACTATCCCTTAGGTTACACAGATTTTTCAAGCCACTTCCATTAAGGAGAACAGCTGTAGTAGCTCAGGTTTCACAACTTACAAGCTCAGGCCGCTGACAGCAGGGTGTTGTGATGTGTGCTCAGAAGATTGGAATGTCATGGACATACCACGGAGGTGCTTGGCAGCCAAAATGTGTTACGGGGAGAATTCTAGGTATGTCGGTTGGACTTTGGTGCCCGAGGTGTAGGCTGCTCTTTTCGGTTGGTGTGACCACCAACAAATAAACTCTTCTCAACGCCTACCACCAGTTGATCTCTAGTAATGAGCTGCCTGGGAGGAGATGGCATTTTATATTCACCAACCTCTCCTGAACGCTAATGCTTCAAGAAATTGTCGACTCCTTGATCGCCCTCATCTGCACTCTAAGTTACCTGGCAGATTGGTGTTAATGGTATCTTGATGATGGAGCAGCTTCCACATATTTTCGCGCTGTACTGTGGCCATGCAGTAGAACGCGACAGAGCAGTTAACCAGGTACCGCCATTTTACATTGGGGTCACGTGTCGTTTACATGATCATGTGAATGCTACATCAGGAATTGTGTTATGAAGTAAGCGCAATTTGATCAGCTATCTTGAATTGGAAACTGCGTTCTGTGTGATGCGCAACTTTAGGATACTAGTCAGTCCATAATCACAGTGGCGTTAAACGCTCGCCTCCATCTTATTAATATCTGCAGCTTGCTGCAATTTGGGATAGCGTCTCTGGTGACGTGCAACGTTTGCCACCAGCTTCTTGGGAGTATCAAGTGGAATGACAAGAACTATGTTGTGCATGTGATGTAGATGTTGGGCTAATTGCTTTGCCAGAGTGCTTTGTTATACTTGATGGCACTGAGATAATGGCTATGGCAGATTCAGGATCAACTTATACGAAGGCAGGGGTAAAACAAAATGGGAAAATCTTTTTTTCAGTAAAAACATATCTCTGCTTCTTCCAGATATAAATCCAGTGAGTTATGGTGGATCTAAAATTGACGTACTGGCCTATACCTTTGTGAGGATAGAGTTCATGAGCAAAGAGGCAGTAGGGAAAATATATGTTGCCAGACGCAGTGACAACTTGTTAGGGTGGCATCTCCGGCGAGACATGGGGATGCCACTTAACCAAAATACATTAAAACAAGTCAGGTCTGTGTCAGGGGATGAAGAACATAAGGATATACTAACACAGTTTCCAAGTCTGCTCAATAGAAACTTAGGTCTCCTGAAAAATGTTGAGGATAAAAATAATTTTAAAAAGTAAAGCTGTTCAGCGTGTGCATAAAGTCAGAAAGGTTACAAATCTCATGCTGAAGCCTTTGAGGAATGAGAATCAGCGGTTGTTAACTTAGGCTATAATGAAAGAAAATGAACCTTCAGAGGGGCTCGCTACGGTGGCATTGGAGCCCAAAGAGCGTAGCATACAAATCAGAATACGTGTGGACCTCAGGGACTAAAGGATGCATATTTGGGTTGACCATCATCCTCTCCCTAACATCTCAGAAGCGTTGACTATGCTTGGTGGTTTTTATCTGTGATGAATTCAGTTTGTAGTTAGAACTGACAACTGGTACACATCTTTTCTACCAGGGAGGAGGTTGAAGCCACTCTGTATTAAGAAGTGGATGGAAGCATTGGAGTACAATTTTCTGGTCAAACAACTTCCTGGCGTAAAAAAACCAGCCGCTGTTTGTCCAGATTGCACAAAGATTTCGTGGATGAGTTGTCAGATGAGAGCCAGATAAACTGGATTTGTGAAACTGCTATTCCAGAGGATGAATGGAAGTTGGCGAAAGCGGAGCACAGTAAAGCCAAAGATCTCAAGGAATTTATTGTGAAGGGGTGACCAGTGTATAAAATGCTTCCGGTAAAATTGAGATGTTTTTGGAATGCGAGGGATGAGTTGAATTGGACGGGTTATGAATTGTTCAGGGGTGCAAGGGAAATTTCTCCTATATACCTGAGAGACATAAAGCAGGAGGGTTATCTTGGAAGAAGTTTCCCCAAAGACGGTGTAAGGAAGCTACACTGGTGGCCGGAAATTGATCGTGAAGTTGTAGGAGTGGTCAAAGATTGCGCTTTGTGTGCTCGAAATGACAAAGCAAATGGATATTGACTGTTCCATTGTCACCTGTTGAGACATTAGGTCTAATTTTGCTGGGCCTCTATCTTTTGCTTCCGAACGAGCATTGTGTTTCGGATTGTTGACTACATGTTGAAATGGGTAGTTACGAAATGTGTAAGTTCTATTGATACTGGAGTAGTGATAAGTTTCTTAAATGAGGAGTTTGCGCGAGAAGGGTTTTCCAATTACCTTGTTATGGACACTGGGGTACAGTTAATTAAACAGGGAATGCAACAGAATTTGAAGAGCTTTTCTACTGTCTATCAAAAGACAGCACTATATAATCACAACAGGCAAATGGACTGTATGGGCGTATGACTAGATTGGTCAAGTCAAGTGTCCAAAGGGCAACTGATTTGAAGGTACCCCTGTCTGGGATATTGAGTGAATTGTGGTGAGCATACTGGAACACTACAAATTCTGTAACCTGGAGGTCACCTTTGCTCTGGATGAGAGGGAAGGGTAGTAAATAGTAAATGGAATCCTGCATGAATGAATGTGGGTAAATTGTATTTCAGCGCATTATTGTATTGCATTTGTTCATTATTGTAGGAGAGGGAGATGTGTTGAGATTTATGCTAAGGAGATTGAAATGATGAGGACATTCTATTGGGGTGCGAAGCAGGCCAGGAATGTGTTGTGGAAAGAATTCGAGCTGTGTTGGTTGGAATTTGGTGCCTGAGGTGGAGTTTGCTCTTTTCATTTGGTGTGACCTACAGCAAGTAAACCCTTCAACACTTACCGCATGCTGTGTCCTTCTCAGAGGATTTATCTGTCATCTTGCACAGACATAACACTCCCAGCTCGTGCTGATCTCCTATACGGTCTCATTATTGTGACCAATTAAATATACTAGATCAAACAACTAAAATGGCCATGATCACTCCAAGTTGTTAACTCCTCACAAAGTCCCACGCCCGAGTGGTATGTCTGCTCCCCAACCCACCGGTTCTCTGATGCTGCATTAGGAATTTCAGAGCTCATCTGTGTGTTCATTTTGTTGACCTAGATAATAGTTTGGACTTCACATGGTAGGTGATTTGAAAGCCGCCAATGACACAGCCACATGGGCCATGCCAAACCCACCAACATTCACACACTGAAGCTCACTAACCTCCCCATGAGAGAAAATGGAAGAGGAGAGAAGTAACACTTCTGCATTTCTGCAGTTCTGACTTAGCCTTTGCAATTCTAAAAGTGGATTTTCAGACAATGGCAGTCAATGGGATAAATGATTCCTCCATGCTCCTGCATTGTCACATGCTAACAGTAGGAAACTGTAAGCTATACACAACAATGTTGGTTTAAATGTACAGACGTTTTAATTGAAGAATACCAGGACTCTTCTATTGGCAATGTCTGCACATTTAATGCACTGCACACCGTCTGCCCCAAATCTCCCATTTACCATCACACATCCGCTTCACAATCAGAATAAAACAGATACTTTCACTTGTCCACGCCTGCCTCCACTGGTCTAAAAGTTCCCCATCAATTACCAAGAGTATCCCGGAAGTATATTTCTGCTCTTTGAAGATTAAGAGATTAACCCCCTCTACCACCCCCATTACTCAGCAATGAGTGTGGTTACTAGAGACTGAGATGCTGTACGAGTTAATTTGATTCAAATCATCTAGTAGTGACTAGATGTTACTGGTGCCAGTATTATTGAGTGCAAGTAGAAGTACAGGAGTTAATGCTAGAGCAAGTGTCATGGCCGGGGTGAGTGAGCTTAATGATGCAGGTGTCACTGCGGGTATGAGCTAAAGCGCCAGTACAGGTGCAAGTGACAGTAAAGGTTTGAGCAAGGTGAGATGAGCCTACCGGTGCAAGTTCCAGTACATGCATGAATGAGATGCAAGTAAACCTAATGTGCAACTTCCTTTGCCAGTTACTAGTGCAAGTGGCAGTAAGGTGTGAGTGAGCTTACTGGTGTAAGTAAGTAAGTACCAGTGGTTTTATGAGTGAGTGTGAGAGCGAGTTTACTGATGAGTGCCAGAGCAAGCGGGAATGATGGTCTAAGTGGGTTTATTGATGAAAGTGCCAGAGCAAGTGTGAATGCAGGTATGTCTGCGCGTGACAGAGCAGGACTAACTTCTGATGTAATTGTAAGGGTCTGTGCTTTAGCACTGCTATGTGTTGCATGTTTAGATACAGATTGAAGATACCACGCACTCCTTTTGTGCTAGAATAAACAATTTAAACAAGATGATGGCGTGCTGAAGAGGAGGCGTCCTCTAAACCAAGGCGGAAAATGTAGTCAATAGATGCACTGCCCAACACTGGGCAGTGTCCCTCTTATAGCACAGCAATGGGCGACAAAGTCGCTGGAGATCAAAATGATAATGCGCCAGGTGATTCAAGAATGCTTTATTAAGCAAGAATATCCAATGTTCTCTTGGAAATGACAAATCAAATGCTGAATAAATTCCAAACTACTTTTAGAAGAAACCAAAGGAAAATCCCCGATGCATTTCGGGTAAATGACCCTTCGTCAGGAGGAATCCTAAACAATGAAAAGGTAGGAGTAAATATCGCAGCCCCCACTGTAATAAACATGTATAAGCATTGACAGAGTGTGTAACATGCGTAAGTGTAAGTTAATCGTGGAATTTAAAATATCGTGGCATTGAAAAAATCGTGGCATTGAAGAAAACAAACTGATATGACATGGTACGCGAACCAAGTGACACGAAAGAGGGAGAATGCTCGAAAAATTATATACAAAGAACCAACACCGGTGGTGAAGATTCGAGGTGATGTGTTTAATGTGCACCAGGTAAAAAGATATAGTGACACCAAAGCTAACGGCAAGAAAATACCAAGTGAAAAAGAAACGAGAGTACAACGGGCATATATAACACCCGCTATAAACGTGGAAACTAGCGGAAATATGGCAGCGTGAAGTGGTGTGTAACCGCGTTTAAAGTTGTGCAATACAGGTAATTAAAATATAGTCCCAACCGGGAAAATGCGCAAATGATCAAAACCCAACAGCATGCGATGTGAAGTTACCTCGGTTTGTTCAAAAACGGACATCAAATGAGTGCTCGCGTGAACTCTATTGTGTGCTACCACCGAGTTTGTGTCTTATACGTGCTAAACATTGAAAACGGACACCTAAACGGCGGCCATCTTGAAGTAGGCAAATCAATAGTTAGCAAAATTTGACGCCGCTATACGAATGCGGTGAGATAACCCGCTCATGTCGAGTCTAGTGTAATTTGCTGGGGAAAATAAACATGGTGCAACCAGTAGTGGAAATTAGACGAAAAATGAAAGGAAATAAATAAATGGATTACGTGGCTTAAACAGGATCAATAAAGTTAAATGAAAAAGAAAAAAGATAAAGAAGACATACGGAAATAATTAAGTAAAATAATAGGAAAAAGGAACAAGAGAAAGAAAGAAAAACTAGTGAAAAATAACCACGAGAATACGAGAGAATCGAGCGTAATTATTTCCGTATGTCTTCTTTCAATTTTATTATCTTATAAATAACCTCGTACATTTTATATTTGTTCTCGTAGGTTCTCTCTCAATTCTACATGTTTCTCTTATTAACTTTCTTCCATCAACTCCCTTTTTTCCTCTTTATCTTTTTTCTTTTTCATTTAACTTTATTGATCCTGTTTAAGCCACGTAATCCATTTATTTTTTAAGACACAAACACGGTGGTAGCACACAATAGAGTTCACGCGAGCACTCATTTGATGTCCGTTTTTGAACAAACCGAGGTAACTTCACATCGCATGCTGTTGGGTTTTGACCATTTGCGCATTTTCCCGGTTGGGACTATATTTTAATTACCTGTATTGCACAACTTTAAACGCGGTTACACACCACTTCACGCTGCGATATTTCCGCTAGTTTTGACGTTTATAGCGGGTGTTATATATGCCCGTTGTACTCTCGTTTGTTTTTCACTAGGCATTTTCTTGCCGTTAGCTTTAGTGTCACTATATCTTTTTACCTGGTGCACATTAAACACATCACCTCGAATCTTCACTACCGGTGTTGGTTCTTTGTATATAATTTTTCGAGCATTCTCCCTCTTTCGTGTCACTTGGTTCGCTTACCATGTCATATCAGTTCGTTTTCTTCAATGCCACGATTTTTTCAATGCCACGGTTTTTTTAAATTCCACGATTAACTTACACTTACGCATGTTACACACTCTGTCAATGCTTATACATGTTTATTACAGTGGGGGCTGCGATATTTACTCCTACCTTTTCATTGTTTAGGATTCCTCCTGACAAAGGGTCATTTACCCGAAATGCATTGGGGATTTTCCTTTGGTTTCTTCTAAAAGCAGTTTGGAATTTATTCAGCATTTGATTTGTCATTTCCAAGAGAACATTGGATATTCTTGCTTAATAAAGCATTCTTGAATCACCTGGCGCATTATTATTTTGATCTCCAGCGACTTCGTCGCCCATTGCTGTGCTATAAGAGGGACACTGCCCAGTGTTGGGCAGTGCATCTATTGACTGCATGTTTAGATACTACATCCTGCCTCTGAAGGCTGCATCAGAAGAAGCTGTAAAAATAGCACGTCTTATTCTCACTTTACGACTTGTGGGAGTTCAAAAACCTTATAGAAGCTTGGCACACAATGAGAATTCTCGTTCAAATATGCAACCAAAACATACAACTAAATAAACAACAAGTTAGTGGTACAGAAGAAGCACAACTATTATCATTCACACTGGACAGAACCACAAGCTACCTGGACAATAAAATGATGGACAGAATGATGAATTGGCTACAAATCTTACGCTTAAGGAATCTAGCTGCACATTTGTTTATATAACAATCGTTTCCTTGTATTTCTATACTTTCTCAATGGCACTCATTTTTTAACATTAAACTGCTGTGAGTTATTATCAATGATGAAGGTTTGTTAAATATTCAGTGAAGCATTTACTTTCCACTAATTGCACACTGAATGGATATGGACTTCATCCCTTCTGTCTCTCTGCATCTGGAATTGCTGTTTCAACTGCTACAGAAGGAAATTGCAACACAGACAGCGGCGAGCGACGCCGTAACCTGCACCGAAGCCGTGGGCACCGCTCGTGAAGAGCACAACGCACCGCCCCGACTTGCACCGTAGGCCCGACGCCTGCTGACGCCGTGCCGCATCGACTTCGGAGCCGCCATTTAGGCCGCTGCCTGCACCGAAGCAGAGGACACCACTTGTGACGTACAATACGCACCTTCCCGACATGCACCGCAGCTCCGAAGTCAGCGACGCCAGTGCTTCATCTACGCGGAGCAGATACTCGACGTGGGCGACTCTCAAATTCATCGACATCGCACTGCCGTAAGGAACCAACGTCTCACCTCACCTGGGCTGCAGTAAGGAACAGAGGCATCATCTCCCCTGGGGTCGTAAGGAACAGACGCCACAGGCGCCAACGAAGCCTCACCTCCCTGACGCCGTGCACCGTCTTTGCTTTCATCAATTCCAAGGTACTGTTCTTTGTGATTCTGCTGGACTCTGGGCCAGACGCCGCGCACCTAAATGGTCGGCGCAGTTCTTTGGGATTTTCATCTGTCACAACGTCGTAATAACTCCAGGTGGAGTTATTTATTGCTACAAGCTTTATTTGAGTGAATAACCTATTTTTGAGGATATCTTGATACCTGTATTGTGGATTTTTGTCGTTTGGTCTTGTTTTGGTTTAGATAAAGATTACTTATTTTTCTCAACTGGTGTGGTGTCCATTTGTAGTGTTTTCACTGTATTACTGTATGTGTTCACAAACATTTTACACACTGCCTCTGAGATAAGCCAGTCTGCTCGTGCCAAGCTACCAAGGGGGTGAGCAGGGGTTATTTTAGGAGTGTATCCCCCTTACCCTGACTAGAAGCAAGGGCCCCTATTTGGATAAAAGGTACCTATCTCTTCCAACTAGAGACCCCCATGTCTAACAAGCCTCTAATGGATTACCTTCAGCAGGCTTGCCCTCAGAGCCAGTTGGGCCCCAAGGATCCAGTGAGGGATCCGTAACAACTCCGGTCGAGTGATTTTGACGCTCCCCTGCGACCACTTCAGTGCGGACTCTCCCGCTGATGCCCAGCAGTGTCGCTGCTCCAATCTTCATTCCAGACGCCAACATGAAGCTATAAGGGCATCATCTGACGCCAGTTCCGGCACCAACTGGATGCAGGCTCCTGATTTTAGAGCTAGTGCCTTAGTCCTACGACAGGCCCAGATTGAGAGATGATTGGAAGGAGTCTGCAGAGCCTTATGCATCCCAGTCACTAGAAGGTCCTAAGGACACCTAGTATGAGGATCTGGCGGATGCCAGTGAAATTGTCTCCTCCCCAGACACTGGCCTTATCTCTCCCGCTATTGTGGCTACGGAGGAAGTTACAATGATTGTGCAGAGGGTGGCTGAAGTTCTGGACCTTACACTACCTTCAGTGGCAGTCAAGATAAACGTCTTGGTTTAGCCAGGAGTTGCCCTGACCAAACCATTAGTCCCATTTAATGAAGTCCTTACTCATATCCTGCTCAGGGCCTGGTCCAAACCCACACAAGGGGTGCCTGTACATAGGACAACTGTCTGCCATCGCCCTGCCCCAGGGGACCCCAATTTCATCACATTGCATCCCGCCCCAAAAACGTTTGGTGGTCCAGGCCTTCACCTTCAAAATCAACCCCAACGCATTTCCTACCACTCCACCTGATAGGCAATCCAAAAGGCTGCATACATTCGGGAAGAGGATGCTCTCTTTTGCCAGCCTCGCTCTGCGGTCGGTGACCCCCTTGTGCCTCTGGGTTGATACTCCCATAGTATCTGAGACTCAGTTGCACAAATGCTGCCCATGGTCTCGAAGGACGCCCAAGCCATACTTTATCAAGCAATTGCTAATGGGAGAGATGCAGCCAAATTTGCCATAAGATGTGGTCTGGGCACGACAGATTCGCTGGGCAGAGAAATGTAACCTCCGGTGGCACTTAGGCGCCACATCTAGTTGAGAACCACCTGCTTTCAGGTGATGTCCAGGCCTCACTCATGGACATACCCTTTGATGGATCCCGTATGTTTGGAGAGAAGGCGAATCACTTTAAGAGCAGCAGGACTATGGCCAGTTCCTTGGGCCTTTCTACGACCCCTCGCCAATCCCCAGTCCACCTCAGAAGGGGATTTCAACTGTGTCTCTATCCACCCAGCCATCATGGGCAGCAAGTTTCCCAATCTTTTTGTGGATGGGGTTGCTGTGCCCACAGACTACGTGGGACAAGTAGCCTAAAGTCACACCAGTCCACCCGCCACCCCCTGCAGACTCAAACCATAATGGGCATCAATGGAGGTCAGGAATATCCGATAGTTGGGTTTACAGCTCATCCAAAGGGGCTACTCCCACCGCTAGTGACCGCCCCTCCACCCATGCCGCCCACTTACAACATGCTGGTAGAGGATAACCACTCATTGCTCCGTCTGGTAAGTGCTGGCGCAGCCACTGAGAGGGTGCCGCCATCAGAAATAGGTTGTGGTTGCTATTCCCGCTACTTCCTGGTGCCCAAGGACGGAAGGATCCATCCTATTCTAGACCTGTGTCTTCTCAATCTCTTCTTGAAAAGGGTGAAATTAAAAATCCTCATGCTCGCGCAAGTCCTGTGTGCCCTGGAACTGGGAGACTGAATGGTAGTGCTGGACTTGCAGGATGCATATTTCCACATCCCCGTCCTTCCTGCCCACAGAAGTTATCTTCGTTCATGGTGGGCCAAGAGCACTTTCAGGTTTGCAGTGCTCGCCTTACCAGCGCCCCTCGGCTGTTCACAAAAGTGATGCGGTGGTCGCAGCTCATCTGAGGAGGTTAGGGGTTTCAGTCTTCCCCTTCCTACTACACGACTGGAAGTTGAAGGTGACCTTGCCCCACGCCGTTGTCACCCACCTCCAGACTACAGTGAACTCTCTGCCTTCGCTGGGGTTCACTATCAACGACCCGAAGGCACACCTGACTCCTTCTCAGACGCTCCCCTTCATCAGAGCTGTTCTGGAGATGGTGCAGTTTTGGGCCTATCCTCCAGAGCGGTGAGTCGAGGATAGTCAGGGTATGATGCTGATGTTGCAGCCTCCATCCTGGATTTCCGTGATGCTGACTGAGGTTGCTGGGCCTCATGGCCTCCTTCTTGGGACTGTTGGAATATGCAGGCTCTGCAGTGGAGCCTGAAGTTTCAGTGGGTACGGCATAGGGGAATCTCTCAGACATGCCAAAGAAGTTTCTTTGCTAAACAATATAATTAATTGCTTAGAGGTAATAACTCAAAGACTAAGCCAATAATCCAAGGGTAAATGCACTCCACTTCAACGTGCGTTCATTGGAGCAGTGAGCACCTTTTTCATCTCGACTCGGAGCTGACTATTCATTGGCAGTCTCAAAATTATATATATTCTTTTCTATACGGCAGAGAGTGGCATGATTTGTTAATTGTTTGTGTTAATTCTTTTGGATTTTATAAGATTTTTAACTTTTTCCTCAATTATACCGCTTTAAGTATCATGATGTCTTACCAGCAAAGTTTGCAGTTCTTTGGTTTGTGATCTACTCTAGATTAAGGTATTAAAGATATGTTTTATGGGGATTATTAGTAACCCTAATTTTGTATGAGTCAGATACCTTGAAAAGATTCTGTTGTACTCTGTACATTAAGACACTGGTAACCATGTTGTAAGTTTCTAAGTCTTCTTTATTGGTTCCAGTTCCAAATGATAGCAGTCTTAGTTCAGCCATGTACCAGCTCCTACACCAGCCCCACCAAGAGCAGCCTGCCTGGCTCCTCAGCCCATCTCCAACTGTCACCACTCACCCACACAGGCACCTAGACATTCCACGCATCACAGTCACACCAACATTCCGTTACCATCTCTCACTCTGGCTGAGCAGCTAGGAAGACCTCGGCTGATAACAATTAAATGTAATACTCAGGATATAACATTATCCCTTTCCTTTT
Source organism: Triturus cristatus (assembly GCF_964204655.1). NCBI lineage: Eukaryota > Metazoa > Chordata > Amphibia > Caudata > Salamandridae > Triturus > Triturus cristatus. The sequence continues at coordinate 205,806,322 of NC_140584.1, read as the reverse complement.
AAAATGAAAACAAAGATTACAATACTAAAGCAGAGAACTATACACAAAAGAAGAAGTAATGTTCGTAACTCAAGGATGCAACTAAAAGTAAAAGCATAGCAAAAGAGAGAACAATGCAAATAAAGAAAAGATGGGCAAAATACGACATATAAAAACATGCATCAAAATCCCCCATGCTCCCTCATGAAGATTATCAAGTCATATAGTTATTAAATCACAAACCATGTTAAAACGCAGAAAAGAAAACTAACAGCGTACTATTGGGAAAACACCAATCTCATCTCAGTACAAACTAGCAATAACCCCATCCTTCCCCATGAACATTTGAAAATAAAGTAGTGAAGGGTGCACACACCCCACGACAAACACCCAAGGCCAGAAACAGACAAGGGTGAACCAACACTACCGATACACGTGTACCACAATATGGACCATATAGAGGGTACACACAGTGAAGCGCAGAGCGACTTACACACGACCCCATCTAAAGCGCGGGGCGACTTACACAGGACAACACGTGATGCGCAGGGCGACTTACACACAACAACATCTGAAATGCAGGGCGACTTACACAGGACAACACGTGACGCGCAGGGCAGGGCGACTTACACACAACAACATCTGAAGCGCAGGGTGACTTACACAGGACACCACGTGAGGCGCAGGGCGACTTACACACATACAAACAGACAAGACGTGCAGCGCAAGGCGACTTACACACATTGATCACGACACAAAACCACATATGTGACGTGATCCCAGTACATAGAGATGGGAAACCACCTACCAAGACCAGAACCACACTCATCTAAGGAGTAACAAGTGATGTCCACCCACCAGGAGACTAGGACGTCCCAATCAATAAAACAACTTAAACTGGGGCATCACGAAATTTGAAATATTAGATATTACTAATACCTTTCCACATACTGTAGAACACTATAGATCTGTGTCCCATACCGGGGAGCGATTTCTCACCCGAGTAGACGTGGCAATTGTATTAATAAACACAATAGAATGTTAACCCACATTGCAATGTACATGAAAACACAATATTAGTCTTAAACAGAGAACCCAGAGCAATATCACACGATAAATACCATGAGTAATAGGTAAACGTCACAGGGCATACCAGAATCCATAGTGTAACAAGTAAAATCATTTCATTTGTGTACACAAGTAAATGGATCTTCAGCAAAATGAACCTAAACTTGTTGGTCAAACATTACTCATGGTCATTATGACATGTGCGGTCTTAATAGAGGTGAAAACCAAGTACAGGAAACAGAATAGCCATATTCAATGCTTATCTCTTGCCACCCCTGCTCAAACCTCCTCCAGCATCTGCAAGAATTCCTGATGAGAAGGTGAACTTTCACCTATCCAGCGGCTGTAAGAGTCATCCAGAAAATGTTAAAGAGCCTTAATGACCTTCCACTGGAAGAAACATTGCATTGTGCTATGAGCCCGGACACTGAAGAAACGTGGTTGGCAAAAAAACAACCACTAACAAAATCGAGAATGCAGAAGGATACAATCCCAAAATGGCAGCACGTAATCGGCGTTACGCCGGGTGGCTCCAGGCGCGAAGGTGCTCCGAGAACATCCAGTGTAGACAGCATACGCAATAGAGAATCCCACGACGAACAGTGCATCATGAAGAAACCCACGAAGAAACTTCAGGTGACAGCGCGCGCTGTTTGAGACTCGCGCCTACGATGTTTGTGACTTGCGCCGGCGTGCTGTTTGTGACTCGCGCCTCCGCTGTTTTTAAACAACAAATACAGTGGTTTAACTGTCATAGCCAAGGAATAGGCCTCACGCGACGATTAAGATAATTGACAAAAAAAATGGTCTCACCAAAATTACTAGCTCTGTGCGCTGACACCTGGGCAGAACTGTAACTGTGCCAAAGCGGTACACACATTTTTGCCAGTACACACATTTTTGCCAGAGAATCAAAAAGCACTCCACTGGGAAGGATGGAAAAAGCCACAATTACTTCACAGGAACCACTGCTCCTAGGTGGCCTCTAGGACATACTCACGAACGAAAGTCAAACACGATAATTCCCTTCCTGGGCATCCACTCCAAGGAATTATAAGAGACCTCTTGATCCAGGGCAGTAGCAAAGGATGAAGGAGACTTATCAGCAGGCTAGACATACGTAATTGTTAATCCTCCACTAGATGACTACATCTCGCACTGCGCTTGTGGATTTCACAGGGTCATATAATAATATTCTGATGTGAACAGATCCCCAGGCACATTACTTCCACAGTGTTCACTGACAAAACTAGAACTTCCTATGTGCCAACAAAACACCAATCTCAGAAGAACTACACCGCTCCTGTGAAAACATTTACTGAGTTAGACCATAACTCATAACTTGAACAGCCACAATTCCTTTGCGCAGTGGATACATCCAAACGACAGATTCAAAAGGAAGTGGTAGGGTGAAAGTCAGTCCATTCATACCCTAACATACAGACCATACCTGTGGTCAAGATCATGGAGCAAGATAAGGCAGGACACAGGTTGGGGCCGTCCGATGACAGGACACTGGTGGGGCTGGCTAGCCTTTTACTCCATTCTGCTTCAGGTATTTTTCTTTCTTTTTTTCTTTGTAGTTGCGCTGGTTACAATGGTTTCTTTGTAGTCTCTGGGTTACTGTTCAGTCCATAAGTACGCTTGTGTCCAGGTCCGCTCGTCGCCAAAATTATGTTGTACTCTGTACATGAAGACACTGGTAGCCATGTTGTAAGTTTCTAAGTCTTCTTTATTGGTTCCAGTTCCAAATAATATCAGTCTTAGTTAAGCCATGTACCAGCTCCTACAACAGCCCCACCAGGAGCAGCCTGCCTAGCTGCTCAGCCTATCTCCAACTGTCACCACTCATCCACACAGGCACCCAGACATTCCACGCATCACAGTCACACCAACATTCCGTTACCATCTCTCACTTTGGCTGAGTGAGCTAGGAAGACCTAGGCTGATTACAATTAAATGAAATATTCAGGATATAACAGATTCCTTTTTCGATTACTTTTCCAAGAAAAAAATATGTTTATTAACCTATTTCAGAGGTAGTGGTGGAAGGACACAGAACACACACTACCTAAGGAAAAGCATGATATCAAGGTTTTGAAAAAAAGTTCAGAGACAGAGACACAGACACAGAGACACAGAGAGAGAGAGAGAGAGAGAGAGAGAGAGAGAGAGAGAGAGAGAGAGACAGAGACAGAGACACAGAGACACAGAGAAGTTTCTCGATACAAGAATGGCAGAAAATAACCAGAAAAGAGACTCCGGAGGAACCACTGATGTTACGCTATCCTCTGCCATTGGTGAAAAACAATACAACCGACCTGACCCGTGTCATCAATTTGGGCCCTCTAACAAATGGCGTTCTGGTGCATCTGGAAGGAGCGTGGCCAACTGCCGAAGATGGCAGTCACATAACTGAAGAGCTCCCAGGCCGGGCTTTCCGGTGGCATCCACAACCTCAGCAGCCCATCCACCCAGTTCTCTTAGCGGGGGCACTCCAGGCATTAGGGCTTGCTCCGACCCTGCGCCATATCACCCCGATGCAGTTCCCAGCTCCCTCTGACTCGACTCAAAATGGCAGACCTCCGGACCCACGAGGCTCACCACTGCCCCACATGTCCAAGTGGTGGATGCAATGTCGGATCATGAGATCCTAGAGGCTGCCCCTGGTCCTGCCGAAAATCACAGAGGGTGACCCCAGGATGGGCCCAGGCTGGCAATGCTGCGGACTGCGTGTTGCTGAGTACTGCTGGGCCTGTGCGGCAGCACCCGGATCTGGGGCTGCGCAGACGGCGGCCCATGCCAAAGCCTGCAGATTCATGGCGGAGCCTAGCGTCAGTACAGAGGAGAGGACCGGCGAGCTGCTGTGTGACCTATCTTGACCAGCCCTCCTGGGGACAGTGATAGCGGCCCGGGGTCGGCTCGGTGGCCCCTACAGCTGTACTGCAGTCTGCGCAGGGGTTGCCTGCTCTTGCTCCCACTACACTCAAAACACAGACTCAGCGAGAGCTCCTGCATACCTCGCCACGAGGCGGAATCAACAGCCACAGATACTGTGATAACAATGTGGAGGGAGGACCGGCCCTTGCCGATGCAGCACAGCAAGCATAGCGAGCCCCTGAGGTCTTGGTCATAGCACACTTAACACCCCAGCGTTGTGGACAACCTCTCCTTTTCCTCATCCTTTTTCTGCAGTGAATTGGGCCGGCGGATACGTGAACAGGCGTTGCTGGGGAGAGCAGGGTCGGAGCTGCATGTGCAGTGCTGGCTGTACAGTGCATGGCTCTGGTGAGCGTGGCCTGGTCCTAGTCGTGATCTGGCCTGCCCAGCTTATATGAACACCGGTGTTCCTGCAGACGCAACAGCGCCTTACAGAGTGGTTAGCGCCGGTGTGAAGAGTACGCGCTGCTCGATAATCCTTTTATGTATGGCTGCAGACCTAATCCTGTGACCCCGGTTGGCGCGAAGATTTGTTAACATTGATGGTACTGGTAGATGCCCTGCAAAGCCCATCTAGGGGGTGCAAGAACAGGGGTGTTAAGAATGTGATTTTTTTGCATCAGAAACACACCTCATATCAAAGAGCATGCTTCGGCCTCCCGAACCCCCCGCTTGCGACGTCATGGGGCGAACTAAAGGGTGGCAAATTGATGTGAGGGACCCCGAGAGGACACTGCACACTGACGCGCGCAGTTTTCCCATGAGCACTGAAGAGGATTGGATATCCCCCCCCCCCACCGCTCTGAGCCCTCCTCAAGATAAACTAAACATCATACTAAAAGAAATCAGGGAGTCTTGCACAGTGTTAGAACCACCATTAGGGTCCCTTGCCACCTAGGTTACCCTACTCAGAAAGGATAACAAAAAGCTTGCAGGTAAAGTAAATACTAAACACAGCAACACTACATGATCTGGTCCCTTGGCATAAGGAACAATCAGAAATGGTGTCATGGCTCCAGCATCAGGTCTCCATGCTGCAGGACAGGGTGGAGGATGCCAAAGGGCGCCCGTGCTGGAACTTCTGCTTCATTGGGCTGCTGGAGAACAGTGAAGGCCCAAATGCAACTCAACACATAAGAGACCTGGTTGCGCACAGTGGTGGCCCAGAAGGGGTTCTCAGAACTGTTCTGTACGGAGCGGGTGCACAGGGTCCCTGCCTGGACGAGAGCACCAATGGCCCCCCCTCGCCCTATAGTAGACTGAATACTCAACTTCAGAAACACTATTCTCCACAATGTGTGTGAAAAGGCACTTATCCTGAATGACAACACATGTGTCTCCTTGTTTCCTGACTACACCTTACATGTTCAAAAGCAACGTGCCTCATACCACGGAATCAAGCAACACCTAAAATCCCTGAATTTAAAATATGCCCTACAGTACCCTGCCCGGCTCAAAATTATCCACAAACAAAAAAGCAACTTCTTTGACACTCCTGCCGAGGCATGGGAATGGCTTGAACGTACCTTCCCTGACCTCCCAATTGCGGAGGCCTCAGGTGTCCAGCTACACAGGTCGCAAGGAGACCGCAGACGAAGTCTCAGCGCAGGAAACTGGGATGCTGCAAAGAGGACCTATTGCCCAACCCTGAACAGATGTTGGAGGGTCAACACGCAGCTAAACCATCTACAACGACACTTCGGGAAGATCATCAACTTACAGATGAAGAATCATAATCAGGCGACACAATTCACTCGGAAACGGACAATAGCCAACCGCTCTTCCCCTCTATGAAACCACAGATGGCAAATGACTTGCTGGTGTGAGGGGTTGCAGGATGAATGCTATGCAGGGGTACCAAATAGTATTGCAATTTACTCACTCTTCTGTGCTACAGCACTGGTGCCTTGACAGAGGTACGAGCCTGGACACAATCCCTTGCTGAGTGTACTTACGTAATACATCTGAGCAGGTAGGTTACGTCGATAAACTGTAGGCGAATGCATGTTACTACCGACACATTACTTGTTGTTGGTGCACGGGTTGGACAGGCCTCGGGCCTGGAAGCAATGTCCTTCTGGACAAGCACGCTAGGACTTACTTGGTGTCTACGTTACTGTTGCGCCTACATGCCCCTTTGGCAGCTCGACATTACGGGCACATAGTCTTTTTACTGGAGACCCATCTGTCGCCTTGGAGGCGGCTAAATTTCAAAAGATATGGAGAGGACAGCTATTTCGTACAGCATATTCAGCATTTGCACGGGGAGCTGCGATCTGGATCAGGGCAGTTTGTCCCTTTTATCGCACAAGATATGCGTATAGACACCAATGGTAAATACACCCTGGTTCGGGGTATGCTGGATGGCATACCAGTGATGTTTGGGAGCCTCTACACCCTGAAGATGGAGCAAGACACTTTTCTTACCCAGGTGGGGGCAGCGCTTGCAGATTGGATCACATACCCCTGGATAGTGGGTGGAAACTTTAATGCAGTCTTGAACATCAACTTGGATCGGTCCCACCCCTCCACTGCCAGGTGTGACCTCAATACGGCAGGCCCTACCGATGTGATCTCAGGAATGGACAATGAGGGATGCATGGCGAATTCGAAACATAGGTATGCGCAAATATTCTTACTACTTAATATGGATAGACGCATATTCTGGATACCGTCATTACAGACACAACCAACATTGGTAAAACACTTTTAGATCATAATTCACTGGAAGCAACGTTTTCATGAGGGTGAGTTCCCACTCCAATCCCCACTTGGAGACTTTATCCCCACTTTCTAGAAGATGGAGTTTTTCGTGATACAATGTCTTCGACCATTGATACCCACTTCAAAAATAATACTGATACAGCCTCCTCTACAATGGTAGAATCGGAAGCATTTAAAGTAGATATATGTGGGACAGCCATTGGCTCTGTGGTAGGAGCACGCCAAACTGTTAGCCAAGACCTGAAACGGGTGCACTGGAGCGCGAGGCGGCTCAGACTGCAGACAGGGCAAAAGTACTTTAGGATTCCCGTATAAAATATGCAGAACTTTTTTAGCAGGTGCGGGTCATAGATTTTCGTACATATACACAGAAAGTACACACTGAGGTGGACAGACCGGACACTCTGTTAGCGCGTTTGATTAGGAATGCTCCCCACCTACACCAATACTTGAGATAGTCGCCCCAACGCTAACCTGTGTAACCACCGAGAACAAAATTAATGAGGCCTTCTTTGATTATTAGAAGTCTCTTTATTTGGCCCACACCAGGTGAACTTGATTGCGATTGACGGCTTCCTGGACACACGCAACGGTGGACGACAAGGTGTAGCTCATAGCGCCTAAAACACTTGCCGAAATCCGCACTGCCATTAGGCAACTCCCTAAAAACAAGGCCCCAGGCCCATATGGCCTCCCGCTAGAATGTTAAGCTACTTTCACCTCCTAGCTCGCTCCTCGGCTGGAACGGCAAAACCGGGAATCTCTAAGAGCAAGATCACTACTTCCCACCACAATGCAGGCCCTGGTGACCTCGCTGCCAAAACCTGTCAGAGACAACACTGACATTTTTGCATATAGACCACTCATTGCTTAATACAGAATACAAAATACTTAGCAAAATACTTGCCAGCTGCCTCCTCCCACAATTACCGAGATTAATACACTTTGATCAATGTGGTTTTGTTCCAGCGTGCAGTACCTCACTAAATATATGCAAGCTCTACCATGTCATGTCCGCCTATCTGGAGATTCTCACTGGTGTGGGACCTTCGCCAGGCCTTGGATACACTGGGTTGGGATTACATGTTGGTCACTCTTTGGAGGTTTGGGATCCCCTCCATTTTCATTCATTGGATTAAACTGTTGTACACTTCCCCCTACTGCCCGGGTGCGCACTGGGGCACATATATTGCAGGCCTATGAAATACAAAGGGGCAGGAGACGGGAGGTCCACTCTCACCTATGTTGTTTGTGCTCACACTTGAACCCCTCGCATGTTGTTTACGCACCGACTCAATAGACTGAGGTATTCCTATTAACCATATGGTCCACACATTGTTACTGTAAGCGGACGACATAGGGATATACTCTAAATGTCTGCGGAAAAACTTGTATATGGTTGCTCACACCTTTGCCCAGTTTGATTCCCTCATAGGGCTTGCTAAAATTTCAGGAAATCACATGAATTCCCCTTTAGGGACGATCTCCATCTACAAGCCATATCCTTTGGTGAACATGAGATAGCTGTGGCCCCTACTACTTTCTGGTATCTAGGGATACTGCTATATAGAGATCCAAATGACCTACTGGATGGGAATCTAAAGAAGGCAGTTGTCTCGCTGCATTCTCAGGTTGCTTTCTGGACATCGCTCCCACTTATGGTTGCAGGCCGACTGCCAATTTCCAAGATAGTGATGCTTCTGTGAATCCTTTACTTCTTTACAAATCTACCAGTAGTGATTCTTAGCTCAACTTTCCGCACACTAAACACGCTTCTGGTTGAATTATTATGAGGCGCAGGTCGTCGTCGTATTAGTCTAGTGAAGCTGCAACTCCCATCTGATGCTGGAGGGATGGGGGCACCTGACTTTTGTGCATACTGCTTGGCGGGGCAACTACAATGGCTCTCATACTGGTTGGAGGGATGAAACCGGCAAGAAATTGCTTACACACACCAGATGATAGACCAGGGGAAACTTCAGACTTATGTCCAGGGATACCAGTCCTAATATCGGCCCCGTTGCTACTCAAGACTGCACCTACTTACTAGAAACAAGCCCTGAAGTACATTGCAAACACCACCACATACACTAAGAATATACCGCTCCTCGGCCTTCCCACTCCCATGGGCACACTAACGAGACGCAGGCTGTCTCCATGGGCACGGGCGGGCGGGCCAGAAGTGGGAGCACTATTCAGAGATGGAACATTACTCACACAGACTTTATACCCAAGCAAGGGCTCACGGAGGTACTCTTTACGGTACATGCCAGTCTGGTGCGATACATCCAGCAACATTGGATGAGATTGAACTGGACACCAATGAACTAGTTCATTAACTACACTTGATGGGGACTAGCAGACACTTGAGTTGCTGGTTGTATTGTAGTATCCGCTCACACCACCCTCACCTCTTTTACCAGTATAGCACAACTAGGAGAGAGATATTAATAGAACACTCCTAGACAGTGAGTGGAAGACTATATTAGAATACCTCAAGTGTGTATCCCACAACTCGTGTCTCAAATTTATGCAATATATGATAATACAGCGCTCATATCACATATCAGATAGATTACACTCCATTTTTTCCCAAACACTACAGCGGCGTGTACCAGGTGCCCCATAACAAGATGCCAATTTGCTTCACAGCCATGCTCCCATACTGGCGCACATCATGGCACACAGTGGAAAGTTGCCTCCTAGGTCTCTACCCAGAGAAAGGTTTACGGAGTCCATGTCAAATTTGCAGATCTAGCGCTTACTTTGGCCAAACGCAGGCATCACCAGGCTGTGTAAATCTGCTACCCCTCCCAGGGTATTGGCATGGAAAGAAGAAGTAGAGCACTGGGGACTAGCAGAGAGTGGTGTTCTTTGTAAGGAAAAGCGCTGGGGCCTACAGAAAAGACCTGTAGCGATGAGCTGGGAACTCTTACTAGAGGCTTTTAAGGCTTCAGACAGCATTAACACCTAGTGACATGCCATTATTACACCTGCACGGCTCTGGACCAAGTTGGTTGTGTATTGGTTAGTTCTTGCTGGCATGCCCACCTTGCCCTCCTCACTACTACACAAGAAGTTATAAACATGATGGGTTCCAATAACTTCTTCTCGATGTCTGCCAGCCCACGAACTCCAACCGATGAGTACCTAAGAGACACGCCCTCCTACACCCCCACTACTAAACACTATTTCCTAAGCAGGTCTTTCATGAAATCAGAGTCTACTGGTCGCACCTGCCCCTAGGAGGGAGGGGCGGTTGTATGTAGTATTGGGCTAAGTAAATTGGTATGTTCCTAAAGCCGGGGTGAACTATTACAGGTAACCACAACTGTATGAACACAGTACCTGTCACTATGTATTCACAGCTGTAGAAGACGCAGACTCTCACTCATTCCACAATACGTTGTTACCAAATGTGACCCACAGTACTCACTGATATTGTATATGTATGTTATCACATGGAATGATGCGGTTTGAGAAACCCAATAACATGTATTTAAAAAAAAAAAAAAAAAGTGATGCATCTGGAAACAAAGTAAGCAAGAACGGGTGTCTTCAACGCTCCCAAAACAAAGACAAACAGAGTGTGAAACTCTTACCAACGTAGGTCGGTTAAAGGCCGCAGAAGACCTAAAGCTCAATGACTATGTAGATGGAATACCCTGAATTTTAACTAATGTCATAAAAAGGGCCTACCAACCCTTGGCAGCTCTGGATCCTACATCTAAGGAGGTGCAGAAAAAAATATTCTGTTGTCACCAAAACTCAAATGACTAATATTTTGGATATCTTTGTATATATCTCCTATATGCCAATTCTGCTTTCAGTTGTGAGACATCGATCATGTAGTTGGAAGATGCCGCTTGGTAATATTAAGGGAACATTACTATTTAAAAACTTTTCTAGCATTTCGGAAGGGGTTCAACTAAGAAATCTGATCACTGGATTGCCATCAGAACAACTATTACTTGTCTCAAAATACATCAATTCTCCTTAGATGGGACATTTACTGAATGTATACTTGCACATCTAATATATTCTCATGATAAAACTGATGGTTTGTCGAGACTTATTTGAACCCAGCCAATGGGTCCGATTATACTCCATACTATCTGCGCAAAAGGCATAAGCATATTGTATATATTGTTAATCATGGGAAAAAAAGAGTGATATGCCAAAATATGCATTGTATATTTTAATACTCATGAATATTTTCAAACAGCTGTCTGTAGATTGCCTTGATTATAGTTACTTTTGTAACTTTTAAGTGATACCCCAACTTATCCTATTTACGTTCGTAAATATTGGATGTCTAAATAACACCACCTAGCTAAAAATGTTCCCTAAATATTCAGTTTGTAAAGCATTCCGATATCAGCCTCACCCAAGTCTGCCTATAGAAAACCATGAATAAATAAATAGATCTGCGTTAAAGAAGATATCCTGTTTGCAGTACTGCAGATTAGCAAGGAACCTCAAGCCAGAGCATAAAAACTACGATTAGACCATATTTTTAGCGGAAGAAGTTGCTTGTTTGCAGAGGACAAATAAAACCTCTTTGAAGGATCAGTGATTGCGATACAGGCCTCGTAACTGATAAAATATAATGGCGACAAAAGATATGTTGTTAAGTCCAAAGATGAGTTTGTTTTTCTATAGCCCATATCCAAGGTTTAGCAATCCTGCTAAATAGCTGTTAACAGGAGTTTTTTGGAGAAGTAGTTATTCTATCATTTATTTGGTGCCACACTATTGTGGGCCAGTGTGGTGCCTTCCTAAATCTCCTCAGAATACCAGCTCAGCGGCAGCTGCATAATGAAGCAACAACAGGGTTGTGTGAATAAAGAAACTGCTTTGGAATGGGTTAAAGAATAGTGAAGAGTGCTGCTAGGGCCACAGATGGTTGGACTAAGGTGCAGAAACTGTATTTGATGTTGAAGTTTATATATAAATGGTCGAACTAAGTTGGTGGTCCCCAATTGCGAAGTTAGTGTTTAGGGAGACATGGATGTTGAGAGGGACATCAACAAGGTGTAGCACACGTTACAACTAGTTTGCATTTGGATGCGCGTTGGTTGCTTTCTGAGTAGGTTTTTTGGTTTATTGGGATAAGCAAAGGCTGTCCATATCAGAGAGTGCTTCTTGGACACGCAAGAAGGAGGGATCATCTTGGCACATATAACAAAAAGCTAAAATGGCTTCCAGTTAGTTGAACTTTCTGAAAGCACTCTACCCCAGCAATGCTAGCAATTTAAAGGGATGAGCCCTTTTTAGAACACGGGGACTTCTAGGAATCTGTTTTTAGGTTGAACCTAGGCAGCGCATGCGCTGCTCTGCAAGCCATGCTGCATTGGAGTATGTACTTGAAGAACAAGTTACTTACCTTCGGTAACGATGTATCTGTAAGAAACATTAGTTAGTTAGATTCCTCACCTTAGAATATCCCCAGGCGTCAGACTGGATCCGGAAGATTTTTCGTCAGCAATACCCCTTGCGCGTCGCTAGGCGTCGTCTGCTGCTCCGCGTCCGTCGTCGGCGTCGTGCGCCGGAATGACGTCGGAGTACTTAGACGCCGCCCTCGCGCGCTGACGTCAGTTCTTGAACATAACTTTCCGCGCCAGGAAAGCAGAGCCATGCAAGAGACCGACACTGGTGCCAAAAAATTCTAGGGCCCTGAAAGAGATAGCCTTAACCCTAGATGTCAGTTCGCAGAACGGGGAGGATGGGTGGGTCGGTGAGGAATCTAACTAACTAATGTTTCTTACAGATACATCGTTACCGAAGGTAAGTAACTTGTTCATCTGAAAGAAACACGTTAGTTAGATTCCTCACCTTAGAATAGATACCCAAGCAATACCAACCCCGGTGGTGGGTCTGCGAACCAAGATCACACCAGAAAGTCCTGGAGGACAGAACGGCCAAAGAAGCCATCCCTCCGGACTTGGCTGTCTAGGCAATAATGCCTGGCAAACGTGTGCAGCGAAGCCCACGTTGCCGCCTGACAGATGTCCTGCAAAGGGACTCCCCGTCCCAAAGCAGTAGTAGCCGCTGTGGCCAGAGTAGAATGGGCGCGCAGCCCAACAGGCGGGTCCTTTTTTGCCAAGGAATAACAGATTTTTATACACAAAACGACCCACCGGGAGATGGTCCGTTTGTGCACAGCTTTGTCCTTCTTTGCACCCACGTAGCCAACGAAAAGCTGGTCGTCCACTCGGAACTGTTTTGTGCAGTCCAAATAGAAGGAGAGCGCACGTTTTGGGTCCAGACGGTGGAGCCGCTCTTCCTCTTTAAAAGAATGCGGAGGCATAAAGAAGGTGGGCAAGGTGACAGATTGTCCAAGATGAAAGGGGGTCACCACTCGGTAGAAAGGAAGGACGAGGCCGAAGGACAACCTTGTCCGGATGAACAGATAGAAAAGGAGGCTTGGACGATAGAGCCTGGAGCTCACTCACCCGTCTAGCCGAGGTGATGGCTACCAGGAAAGCAGTCTTAAGAGTTAGAAGACGAAGAGGACAATTGTGAAGAGGCTCAAAGGGAGCGCACATCAGGAATGTTAAGACAAGATTCAAGTCCCACTGAGGCATTACGAAAGGGACAGGAGGGAACGTGTGAGTAAGGCCTTTAAGAAGGCGTGACACTACAGGGTACTTGAAAAGAGAGGGCTGATCAGGAAGCCGTAAGAAGGCAGAGAGGGCAGCAAGATAACCTTTCAAGGTGCCCAGGGCAGAGCCCTGCCGGGCCAAAGAAAGAAGAAAGAGGAGAACCTCAGAAAGAGGGGCGGAAAGGGGATCCACCGCCTTTGCTGTGCACCATGCCACAAATTTGTTCCACCGGCAGGCGTATACCGTCTTTGTGGAGGGACGCCTGGCTGCCAGAATGATATCACAGACTTCAGGAGGCAAGTCAAATGGCATCAACTGCCGCCGCTCAATCTCCACGCATGGAGGTGGAGGCTGGACAGGTTCGGGTGGAGGACCGTCCCCTGCTGCTGCGACAGAAGATCCTCACGAAGGGGCAGACGTATCGGAGGATCGGTCAACATACTGAGTAGCTCGGGATACCAGTACCTTCGTGCCCAATCCGGAGCCACCAAGATGACTTGGGCCCGGTCGCGCCTGATCTTCTTCAGCACTCTAGGCAGAAGTGGTATAGGCGGAAAGGCGTACAACAGACCGACGAAAAGCGTCGCCGAGCGAGTGCCGCCTTGGAAATTCCAACGCGCAGAACTGCTGACATTGCGCGTTCTCGTCGGTGGCGAATAGATCTAACCAAGGCTCTCCCCACTGCTGAAAGAGACCTTGCGCCACCTCGGAGTTCAGACGCCATTCGTGATCCATCATGCACCGGCGGCTGAGTTCGTCTGCTCTGGCGTTCAGAGAGCCCGCCAGATGTTGAACCACCAGGGTGATGCCCTGGTGTTCCAGCCATGTCCAGAGGCGCAGAGCCTCCTGACAAAGGGTCCACGACCCCACCCCGCCCTGTTTGTTGCAATACCACATGGCGGTGGTGTTGTCCGTGAACACCTGCACGACACTTCCCCGGACAGAGGGAAGGAAGGCTTTCAGTGCAAGTCGGATCGCTCTCAGCTCAAACAAGTTGATGTGGAGGCGAGACTCCGCCGGAGACCAGAGGCCTCTGATCTCCGCCTCTCCCATATGGCCACCCCATCCCAGGAGGGACGCATCCATCACTACGACATGCTCCGGTTGGGGTAGGGAGAGGCTTTTGCCCGTGACCCAATCGCGGTCCGTGAGCCACCACTGCAACTGGTGTGCAGTGCCCTCCGAGATCAAGACATGGTCGGACAGGTTGCCGTGATGCTGGGCCCACTGAAACTTCAGGTCCCACTGCAGAGCCCGCATGCGCCGCCTGGCGTGATGCACTAGTAGGATGCAGGAGGCCATCAGCCCCAGAAGCCGCAACACTAGCCTGACCGAAACCCAGGATAGAGGCCGAAAGATGGGAATCAGGGCCTGTATATCCCGGACCCGCTGTTCCGGGGAAAGGAACCCGGAACTGCGCCGAATCGAGAACCGCTCCGATGAAAAGGAGCTTCTGAGAGGGGCTCAGGTGTGACTTCGGCACGTTGATGGAAAACCCCAGCAAATGCAGGAGATCCGCTGTAATCTGGAGGTGGGAGACGACTTTCGTGAACACCCGAGGGGCACTGGCAAGGCCGAAGGGGAGCACGGTGAACTGAAAGTGCTCCTGACCCACCGTGAACCGCAGGTAACGCCGGTGGGCCGGCAGGACGGGGATGTGGAAATATGCGTCCTGCAAGTCCAACGCTACCATCCAGTCTCCAGGGTCGAGGGCAGACAGAACCTGAGCCAAAGTTAACATTTTGAACCGTTCCTTCCGGAGGAAGGCATTGACGTTCCGGAGGTCCAAGATAGGGCGTAGGCCCCCTTTGCCCTTCTTGGGAACCAGAAAGTAGTGGGAATAACAACCACGACCTACTTCTGGGCTCGGAACGCGCTCAACGGCCCCCTTGGCCAAGAGGGCTGAAACTTCCTCGTGGAGAAGATTCAAATGATCCCCCGAGATACGGTGGTGCTGCGGTGGCATGGCTGGAGGGGTCGTCTCGAAGGGGAGGGAGTAGCCCCTTCGGACGATTTGCAGCACCCACCTGTCCGACGTGATGGAACGCCAGTGGAGCAGGTGATGGCGAACTCTGCCGCCCACTGGCGTGGAATGGGCCTGAAAGCTCGGACTAGGAAGGATTTGAGGCGGATGCTGCCGGGGTGGATGTGGACTGACCGCTCGTCCTCCAGTACCGCCTCGGCGGAAACCATGTCCACGACCGCGTGCAGGCTGGTTCTGCGGCCGGTGGACGTGAGGAGGTGCCCCTTCCTTGGCCATGAAAGGAGCGAAAAGCGGAAGTTTGTGGCCGCGGGGCCGAGAGGCCCAAGGACGTGGCCGTAGCCCGGGAGTCCTTGAAGCAAGCCAGCGCATTGTCCGCTTTCTCACCAAAAAGGCGAGCGCCATCAAAAGGCATGTCCATGAGGGTGCTCTGGACATCCCCTGAAAAGGACGTGGACCGCAGCCAGGCGTGACGTCGAAGCGCCACCGTGGTAGAAATCGCCCTACCCAGTGAGTCCGTAGTGTCGAGTCCACATCGGATTGCATGGCGCGCTTCATCTCTCCCATCGGCCAGGGCCGAGGAAAGCTGCGCCCGGGCCTCCTCCGGGCACAGTGGCAGCACGTCCTCCACCGCATCCCACAGAGAGTGGGAATAGCGGTCCAAGAGACAGGCGGTGTTCAAAGACCGCAGGCCCAAACTGAGCGAGGAGAACAGCTTCTTACCAAACTGTTCCAGTCTCTTGGAATCCCGGTCCGGAGGAGCGGACGGGAAGGAGAATTGGGAGGTAGAGGCCTGTATAATCAGACTCTCGGGGGTGTGGTGTTGGGACAGAAAACTGGGGTCGCCCGGAGCAGGGCGGTGGCGCCTGGCAACGTTCCTATCCACAGGAGGGACTGTGGAAGGCTTGGACCAGGTGCCCTGCAGAAAGTCAGTGAGGGCCTAATTGAATGGCAGCAGAGGCTCAGTGGAGCATGCGGCAGACTGAAGCACCTCAGGGAGGATGTTAGTCCTCACAGCCACGGCAGGCAGCTCAAGCCCAAGGGCTTCGGCCGCCTTGTGCAGCACCACAGAAAAAGCTGCACCCTCCTCCGAAGCCACAGTCGGAGGAGAGATGAATCCAGTGTCCGGTGAGGTATCCAACCCACTGGCCTCCCCCAGTTCATCTGCCCAGTCCTGTGCAAGTTGGCTCTGAAGGGCCATAGGGTCGTCCGACCCCTCCCAGTCGCCCCCGTCATCCGATTCCTGGTAAACAGGAGGAATGATCGGAGCCGGTCGATAGACAATATGTGTCTCTAGCGGCGTCGGATGCGGCGTCGGATGCGGCGTCGGGACCGGACAGGGGCTGAACCGGGGATCGACGTCGACCGGAGCCGGCGTCGGGGGTGGTATCGGCGTCGACGGGGGCCCAGGCTCGGGCCCCTCGGGGACCTGCGGCGTCGGGGCCGGAGCCTCCAACGGCGCCGGAGCCGGAGCCGCCGGCACGCGAGGTCGCCCAGTCGAGTCCGCGTGGCCCGAAGGCGCGCCAGCGGGCGTCGACAGCGGGGCCAGGCTCCTCATGGCCAAGAGGAAGGCACTGACCTCCGCCGGCGTCGCGTCAGTCCCAGGGACCGTCGGGTATGGGGACATGCGCGGCTCCTGCGGAGCCGCGGGGGTGGAACCACCCGGACCCTCGGCCGAGTAGCGCGACCGGCGAGGGGAGTCCGAAGAGCGCTGTCGCCTCTTGGACTTCTTGGAATGCCTCGACTTACCCGAAGACTTCGAGCCAGACGAGTGACTATGTCGAGTGCGGCTCCGCGACCGATCCTTGGACCTCCTCCTGGACCGGGATCGAGAGCGGCGCGGAGCCGAGTGGCGAAGCTCGAGAAGCTTGCGGGACCGCTCCCGCCTAGCTTTCGAGGTCAGGGCCATACAATCGGAGCACGACGCCGCGTCGTGGTCGAGGCCCAAGCAGTACAGGCACCGGCGGTGATGATCGGTCACCGACATCAGTCGGTGACAGTCGTCGCAGGCCTTGAAACCAGGCATCCTACCGGCACCAGAGTTGAGAAATGACCAAAAAGAGTCAAAAAAGTTAGTCAAAAATTGACTAAAGGGGTAGCTCTCCCGGATCGGCGCTTACTGGCGCAGAAAAAAGAAGAACTGACGTTAGCGCGCGAGGGCGGCGTCTAAGTACTCCGATGACGTCATTCCGGCGCACGACGACGGACGCGGAGCCGCAGACGACGCCTAGCGACGCGCAAGGGGTATTGCGGACGAAAAATCTTCCGGATCCAGTCTGACGCCTGGGGATATTCTAAGGTGAGGAATCTAACTAACGTGTTTCTTTCAGATGCCCCATCCATTCTCCACCCATATTTGTCATTGGCTTGTGTCATTGTCCTTTATAAACGCTGGCTTCTGATTCATTATTAGGCTTGCGAGTCCATCCTTAGTACTGCCTTGTCTTCATTTGCAACCTCCCATGAGGACTGGCCCTTTTACTTCTGTTGTTACACGGTACGTCTTCTTTAGTCTGTAAGCACTTTTTTCTTTCATGAGTTTCTCTGACTGCAGGGGGATCTCTCATGGGCAGTTGTGACCACCGGATTGTTTAACTATGAGCAAATAGGGAGTTCTTCAGGGGCCATGGGAGACAGAAGGGGGCAACTCAGCGATGCCTTCAAGCATTTGGAATGCAATAGGTCTTGCATTTGCAAGAGTTTAAACTACTGGCATTGTAAATGACAATTTTTTTATTTATGTTTTAAAAACCAAAACATAAATAAAAAGGCATTGTCATTTACAATGTCAATAGCTCAAACTTGCGTAAATGCAAGACCTATTGCATTGCAGATGCTAGTTATTAAATAGGGAATGGTGTAAAATATGGCAGAAATCTGTATATCAAATGCAAAACTGTGCACCAAGGAAAAATAAAAGCAGCACTGAATTTAGAAAAGAGGAAGTCATGAAATTTTTTTCAGTTAGTCAACTTGGGTTAGTTTTGACCCAAGGAGCTTAATAATGATTATATACCCTTTAGCCATAAGTAAACTATTTGTGTAGACTACAATAGCAATGCCGGGTACATGCAGCATTGGGCTAATAAACATCTGAATTACATTTCATAATAAACAGTTTTCCAATTTGAGATAAACTTTGACCCTTAAACTGTTTTAATAGCCCAAGCAATCCATACCAATGCAATCTGCTGTTTGATACGCTCTCTGGCAGCTTTTTCTTCAGCCTTCTCTTTAGTACGCTCCTCCAATAATCTTTTAGCCAAGTCTTCTTCATGTCTTCTTTTAAACTCCAAGACTTCTTTCCCAGATTTTCTTCTTTCTACTTCCTTTTTTATTTCATTCTAGGTGGAAAGAAATCATAACTGGAGTGAAATTACAGAGAACTCCAATTATACTCAATCAAATGCATATTCCTTCATTCAACTACAGAACTCCATGTTTATTCGGAACTTGACAACTATGAACAGGAGGCTGGCTTTAATAATCTTAAATACATTTTTTGACAATGGTACTAAAAAAGTACAAACTTCAACCAAGCAAAAAGGCACTCAGATAGTGGTGGTAAGATAATTCTGAACTATTTAATGGTGGAAAATAAATATTCTAGGTCGTGCATTATAAGTGAAGGGGAAGTGGTAAAAGCTTCATCTCCTAACACTGGAAAAGAAGCAAGCTATCCTTGGAGTGATACTCACAGGGGCATTCTCATTCAGGCCTCTGCAGTTGAGGACCTGGTGTAAATTGGAAAGAGGAGAAGAAGGGAAACAAAAATATGGATAAAGTATTGACCCTCGTGAGGAGGAGGAACAAATGGAGCAGGCAAATACAAGTGGCATGTTTAGTTTTCAACATTACCTGTTCCTCGTCTTTCTGCTTTTGTTCTCGTCTTTCTTCTAGTTTTTTGGTAATTCTAAACAGAACATAGTACACTTTAGATGAGGTTTCATTTAAAATATCCTAGCTTACATGTAAACATTTAACACAATGTAACATCTGATATAAAAGTCAAAAACTGAAAAGTGAAGTAAATCTAAGTTGGAATCAAGAAAAGAAATGCCTCTCACAAACAAATGTTCAAATGCCAGAATTCAATTATGTGTTCTCTTGCATTCCCAAACCAAGAACATCACGGTTTTTCTTTACTTTCCATTAATTTTAATTAGCCAAAACCTTTGAAACCAGAAAGGTCTTTTGTGGCCAAGAAGTGAAACACCTGAATTAGTGTTCAAGTGTGCAAGAGATACATGTACTGAGAGACTTTATGGCTCTTAAATGCCGCAAAAGATGTACAGCATGAGACTCTCTAGCCACCATGACTTGCCAAGGATTAATTAACTGTGATTTAAGCAAAAGGACCACTATTCTTGCCCTCTGCCATTTCAAATACAAATGGAAAGTAAATAATAAATATTTTCAGCTAACACAACTCCTTAAGAATGCTATAAAACAAAGCACTTAACATATAGAAACAAACCTTTCAATTTTCTCTGAAATCTCCTCTGCAGAACCAGATGCCTCTGTAGAACCAGAAGCAGCTTCTTGAGAAGGGTTAACTTCTATGGGATCTTGTACTGGTTTAAAAATATTCAGTAATAAAAAAATATAAGCAACTCAGGAATTACATCTGATGAACAAATGGTAATGTGAGAATAGGTAATATGTTACTATTCTACAGCAGTATAAATACAAATAGTAAGGCGAGATTGGGTAATGTGTTACTGCTCTACAGAAGCATACACAACACTTTAACAGAGACAAACAAACAAAAAGTAAAAAAAAAAAAAAAAAAAAAAAAAAAGTTATTCATGGAATAAAAAAATTTACAAAAACACACATATAGTCCTCTCCTTTACTGCGAAGAAATACTCAAGCCCAAATCCATTTCACACAGATTATTTATTTCATAAGCAAGTTGTAAGCCAAATGCCTGATGCATTTAATGAGGTCTCGCGCCCTCACTCAAGCCCGCCGCCCTTTTTTCATAGCATTCTGCATTTATAGGGGCACCAAGATGTAAAATCTGTTCAATATGAACCATTTACCATTATCTGGGGACATGTCTGGCAGCCATACTCATGCTGTCTCTTCTACTGAGGCCAACTGCTCTAGGACTGGGTTCTTCTCATTTGGGTTGGAATTATCATAGCATTCTATGTGTTACCTGTATTTTATAAGCACTGTCAGTGGATAGTGTGTACATTTCACACCACTGTGCTTTTCATACCTTATAGAAGATTAATTGAGCACTTCATGACAATAATCACATAAATCTACTCCATGCTAGGAAATCGATTGCCATTTCAGAAAGTGTTGGTTCTAACACCGGCACCAAATTTGCGCCATTGATAGACCACTATTATATTAATATTCCATATCCCTCACTTGAAACGCGTGATGGACACTGTCTAGTTCCCATACTAGCTCAGGGTGAATGCATTATTCCAAGTCACCCTAACATGAAGTGACTATTCTTAGAACTGAAAAGAAATTAATTCATTTTACAAGCCTTGAGTACAAGAGTTTTCTTTAAACCAATATCTGTTGTAGTATCTGTTATTGTTTTCTCAATCAGTATGTGAGGTTTGTTACATTGGTCACACTTAAAACCGTCGATCATTACAAGGCTTGATGTTACAAGAAGTATTTGGTCTTAAAACTAAAAGACAGAATTATGAAAAGTGCATTTGGTAAGAATTAATAGACAAGAAACAGATCATCATTCATATTAACACATTAGTTGGCCATGGGTTGGAGAATAGTGTTGCTTAACATTTCACAAGTCAGTTAAGCAGATAACATTTCATCCATCTTACAAATTTACAGTGTACTTTGACGACACATGTGAATGGTCACCTCACAATAGATCTTCATTTTTTATTTTTAAAGGCAAACAAGAACAATTTCCTTACTGTAACAAAACAATCATTTGTAAATTACAGGGTCCACGTGGACATATGGCAACACTGCTGCAGGCACCTTCAATTTCAGAAGTAATGAATAAAAACAATCTCACTTTTAACCCCTTCGGTGCTCATGACGGAATGGTTCCGTCATGACCCACGGTTGAGCTGTGCTCATGACGGAACCATTCCGTCATGACCACACCCGCGCAAGATTCCGTCAGCACAGCGGCGGAATCTGCGCAGCATCGAAGGGGTTAAAAAAAAACCATCAAACTCAATTCTCATATGACAGCCTCAAGTCTAGATATGGCTTGCAGTTTCATTTATTTTTTTCTGTATGTAGCCAACATGGGTCCGTTAATAATTTCTTCAAAATAGGCCATCGTGCTTTTACTGCTGCAGAATAATTCTAAAGTCTTGTTTCTGATTACATCACTCACAAAGAAGTAGCAACAATGATGTAATGGTCGGGTTTTGTTTTCTCCAGGGATGACAATACTGGTAATAGTATTACGCCATTCTGGCTAAGCGTGCAAAGTATACAGTTTCTCCATTTTAAAACTAATTGTTACTAGTCCTATTTCAAGAAGGATAGGCCAAAGTCCTTGCATCATAGAAAATCAACTGTTCAGCCAATCTACTATTGCCAGATGTAGTCTAAACCCCCTGGTGGGGCTACATTCAGAATGCTGTCCTATCAGAATGGCCATTAGTGAGAGCTAATAAAGGTTAACGAGTGAAGATTTAGAGGTGTAAGGCCGATCCTTGACCACAGCAATTCATTAGTGCCTAATTTGAAGGCAACCAACAAATCTACAAATGCATCAAACATTCCACTTTGCGCTATATATGTATATATGTCCTGCAGGTTATTAAGTGCAGAAGTAGGTCCAATAATGAGCATTTCTCAAAACTAAGTGGGTGTAGTCTAGTCTCCAACATCTAATTCTGAAGGTGCACAGGTAACAGTGTACTGGCAAGACATGTCAGTATGATAAGGGAGAACACTATCTCCTTCCTCAAATACTAGAACAACATTACCCCCAGACCAAGAGCAAGAAATAACAGCAAAAAGTACACTTCAGTTGGACAACAAAAGCATGATAAGTCAAGAAAACTAAACTAAACAAGAGACATAGGTGGGGATTCATCCAGAGAAGAATGCATCACGATTGAAAGTCTGCTAGCTACTTTGCAAATGCTACCTAAGCCAAAACATCCCAGAGTCCCAATAATCACAGGAGCAAAAACTGCATATCTAGGCTCCCTGAAAGTGGTTTACAAAATATCTCCATTAGGAATAAAAGAAAGCTATACCTCAAACATGTGACCTCGGTCTGAAACCCAGAGTCAACTCCGAAATTCCCAGGGATCTTTAGAACCAACGTTGTATTATTTTTTTGCATAATTGCTCCACAAGCTATGTCGCCATCCACTAATGTTGTCTATGATTCCCTAATTTCTATACACTCTGCCGTAAAATGTGGCATTTTGGTTCTTCACCTTACAAGCAGATCTGCAAGTGGAAGTAAAATACCTGTATGCAGGAAACATCCACTGTTTAATATTTTACTAATGCAGTAGTCAATAAATGTTACATTTCTAAATGTTTTTTCTTTTGAGAAACTGCTAATTTTAACTTAGAAATGACAAATATATGCTTTTTATGTTCTGATGCTTTTACCTTGTATTTAAAAAAAAAAATACAGCAAACCCTAGCAGTTTATTCTAGTGCTTACTAGTATTTATTGCAAGTTTGCTCATTTGTTTTCACAGTATTTACTCATTTATAAGGTATCATTTCTGGTAAGTGCTTTACGTAGATTAACTCTTTGGAAAAATCCCAATTGTTGTCTGCACATCACATATTGTGCTATCTTGGATTAAAGGCTTTATAATAGACATGATCTAACAATAAAGCTTTCAAAAATACCTCTGCCAATAACAAGCAAAAGACACACAGTTGATTGATGGAATGCAGAACAAATCAAAACATTCACCCCCTGTCAAAAGCTCTGGGTTAAATCCATCATTCTTTTGCTCACCCCCCCCCCCCCCTCCTGTTTAACCTGGCCATATGCAAATCAGTCTGGACCCTGTGCCTCATGGGAACAGTCCAATCCAAACTGCCAAGCCAAGTCCTCCCTGGACCGGAAACAAGCATCCTAGGGCCGGTTTCGAGGTATCACCCCATATCAGCCAGGATAGCTGAAATCCAATGGCACAGTGAGCCCGGGACCCACGCCTGGGCATACCTGGCACACTTATAATGAGAAAGCAAAAGACACACCGTTGATGGGACGGAATGCAGAACAAATTAAAACATTCACCCCATTGGCAGTCCGGTCTGGACTGTTCCTATGAGGCACAGGGTCAAGACTGATTTGCATATGGCTGGGTCCAAACTGGGGTGGCGTAGTGGGCAAAAGAACAATGGATTTAACCCAGATCTCTTGACTGGGGGAGAATGTTTGATTCATTCAGCATTCCGTCCATCATTTGTTGCAGTTACACTTTTCACCCTAAGTGGCGGGGTATGTCCAGACGTGGGTCCCTTGCTCACTGTGCCACTGGATTCAAGCAAGCCTGGCTGATGAAGGGTGACATACCCCAAAATCGGTCCCAGGATGCTTATTTTCGGTGCAGGAGGACCTGGCTTGGCAGTTCGGTCTGGACTGTTCCCATGAGGCACAGAGTCAAGATTGATTTGCATATGGCTGGGTCCAAACTGGGGTGGCGTAATGGGCAAAAGAACGATGGATTTAACCCAGATCTCTTGACTGGGAGAGAATGTTTGAATCTTCCAGCATTCCGCCCATCATTTGTTGCAGTTACACTATGCCAATAACAAGGCAGACTGAATGATGTGTTCAAATAAAGCTGACTGTCTAGCCTAAATTCAACAATTCTATTATATTCTTCAGTTATATTTGTTGCTTATTACGAAACGTTTTGCAAAATACAATCTGCGTAATCAGATAGAAGTTACAAATGCGCCATTTGTCATTTTACTTTTAATCCATATACTTCAGATAACATTATTTAACCTCAAAGCTAATTAAAACATATATACACATCTATCTTCTGGTACGTGTAACCAACTTCGTTTATCTATAGCCTGTGTTTTAGAACTCAGTGATCTAAGAGTAGTAGGAGTAAGCACTAATACTATCACCACAACAGTGAACTCAGAGGAAGCACAAGACAACTATTTATAACCAAAAAACCACATACTTTGGTTGTTGCATTTCACCTTCATCCTAAGATTGTCAGAAAATCCCCAAGTCGAGTCCGGTATACACACAGAAATCTACGGTTTTCATTGGCTTTCAGGCACATTACAAGAAATGTTTATGGAATTGTGAAATTAATATTTTTTTAAGAATATCAGGCCCATATATTCATGCTCTCTTTCTGATGAGTGGAAAACATTCATCTTTGTACTTTGTTGCTATTGACAGCACCTAAAATGTTGACTAGGCTGCCATAATAGTCTTGAGATATGCATATGTCCATTCACAATGCTGTACTTTAACGCCAGAGAACTAAAACTTTCTATATGAAATAAATAAAAAAGTAGTTGTGGTTACTCATGCTTCTGCACTTCTCATATCACACCTTTAGAAGAGATGTTATTCATCTCTGGAGGGGCAGGGTCACAGCTCTCTGCTTGGTTGGAGGCTTCAGAAGGACTCCTTAATGCAGCTGAACATGCAGAATGGCTCTCACTGCCAGTTGCCACATCATTTTTTACCGTGTGCATCTAAGGAGTCAGAATATGCGCATTAGTATCCATTATCACAGGCCACTGCTTTTCTAACTATTATTGGTTTAACACATTTTAGCTCTATACAATTATTGGAAGATGATAAAGGGTAGGGACATAAAATAGTGATAAAAAAAATTCTGACTTGCTTTTTGCCCTTTGTTTAAGCATTGTACACAGACGTTTTACCTAATTTAGTAGTACTCAATGTATTTGATATCAAGAGGGCGAAAGACTAGTCGGTTGGGCTGGGATATCAATTTGTTACCTTCAGATGTCAACAGATGCTAGCAGTGAACATCTGTCTCAGAGAGCTCCTGTACAGGGAATAAAAAATGGAATTTATGTTCAAGTTCCATCTTTAATGAGAGTGGGTCTAAGTATATTTACCTGCTTCACTTTGTCAATCCTGTTCACAAGCTCTTCTGTAGACACGCTCCCAGCAATTACTTCCAAAGGAACTCCATTATCCCCAATGAAAAAACTAGATGGTATGCATACGACAGGATCTAGACAATCAATAATTAAGGAACAGAAACTCCAATTTTGTGACAAACTATTTTCAAAACTTGGTTAATGGTAGATAATAAAAACATAATCCATGAGTTTATGATCCCACCATACAGCCACTACATCATACTGTGGGAACAGCTGCACCAAAAGCCTATTCAGTTTGGTTCAACTCTGCCTGTGAATAGACATCTCTAGACTGCTTTGCATTTCCTTTATGTTGCAGTATGGTGAGGGAATAAAGATTTTCCCACGTCTACATTAACTTAATGCTACATTGAAAGTTCTGTATTGAAGATAAATTCATAGGAGTTGTTTTAAACTACAGATATTAGTACTCAAATATTGTACATTTTACCATGTTGAGCTACCATATACACTGCAATTTAAAAAGCTATGTAATACCTTCATGCAACAATAGATTGCCCCTGTGCAGTTCATGCCAAAGAAGAAGTTGCCTACATTAAATTATTAGTTGAAGAATTGAGAGATATAAAAACATGGATGTATATAATGGAAATCTAATTACTTGTAATCCTAGTTCTGCATCGTAGGGATCTTCGTTGCAGTCCTAAACATTAGACTCCACCCCACCAGAGAGTGGGGGAGAGAGATTTATAGTGGATTGAAACACACAAAAAGGGCTATTAGTAACATAGCGATCACTATGGACCATCAGCTGGTCAATTTACCAAAATTTCAAATGTTTCTGCACTGCATTTATTTATAGTATTGAAACCAAGGGGAAAACTCTCCTGTAAAAGAAAGGCAGACCTCTTTGCAGAGTAACGTCTACATGTTGAACTAACACAGCTGAAAAACATGTAGAAATGCAGGGAAACTTAAGCAGAGAGCAGATCTTTAGAATTAAATATTAGAGAGACTACAGTTTTAAGAATCCAGCAACCTTCCTTATCCCATCATGCCTTGTACTCATAGTTGTTGACGGGCAATAGTTTGGGTGGAACTCATATTGATATTTATCTATAACAACAAAAAACGATTCATAGTAATTCTTATGCAAGACAGAGAGAAGGAAGGATTGTTTAAGACTTCCATGAAGATACCTTCAAGGCAGAACTAGGATTACAATCAAGTAACTTTCCCATCTGCATCGTAGGATCTTCATCAATAGTCATAAACATTACACTAGAATAGCAAGCTTATCCCTTACCCAAGCGTCTTGAATAAATGGGATACCAAACAGTCTCGTCAGTAAGGCTCTAACCAACTGCCAACCAACAGTTAAGCAAAAAGTGTTTTAGTGCAGCCTGACCAACAGTTGCATCTAGTCTAGCATCTAAATCTAAGCAATAGTGCTTGGTAAATGCATGCATGTTTCCCCGGTTTAAACAACTTCACGTGCCCATGTTGGATGTATTAAAGAGCATGCTGCAACGTTCAAGACCTTAATGGAATACTCATTCCTCGAATTTGGCTTGCTTGGGAGCCTCCTGTGAGGTGCTTTGGAGAGGTGAAATAGATCACCACTGTCTTGCCCAGTCTGGAGCAATAAAGATTATCCTAGCGCTTGACTGGATTAGAGAAGCATAAATGGGATAAGAGAAACTGGGTGAATGTTTACTGACAAAGGAGACAGACTCAAATACCTAGCCCAAATTTCCAACAGGGGATGTTCATTTAAACAAAAAGGTTCAAAACCTGCTGGTTGGGAAGAGAAACCCTATCTGGATAGATGTCAAGCGCAAGCCACTTATTTGGCAAAAGGAAGAAAAGATATAAAACATCTGTAGAGAGAACATATATATTTTTTTTAAAACATCTGTGGCCACCTCTTGAAAATGCAAACATAAAAGAGACTGCTAAAAACCATCTAGAGGAGGTGAAAAACCAAGACACTGGGACATTGCAAGAGGGGATACATGACCTGATGTGAAGTGGAACTAATAATTCCAACAAAAAAACAAAATGGTCTAGGGATGGAAGAGAATGTCGAAAAGATACTGAACAGAGAACTGAATGAACAAACAACCAGGGCTACCAAGTGTAAAACACCATGCAGTAACAAGAACTGACAAAGCCAATAGGTCTCGCCCAAGCAAGCTATGGCCTTTGTCAATTGTTTTAGCCACGTTGCACGGCAGAATAGCTGCTGTGCAGCATGGCTAAAAAATATATATATATATATATATATATATATATATATATATATTTTTTCACTGAAAAAACCATAGGTTTCACACACGTTATAGTTAGGAATTAGCATTTAAAAAACGTTGCAAATTCACTGAAAAAACCATAGGTTTCACACATGTTATAGTTAGCTGGTCATTTTACTGATAAAAAACCAATGAAATTCCCCCGTTATAGTTACTGTAGGCAACTATAACTCACGCGACCGTAATCCTCTGCTGATGCTAATACTCTATTTAGACACTTATTTGCCCATGTCGTCTTCCATTAAATTTTAGCTATACATATATTACAAATATTTTTTTTTCATAAAGACACATATGTCATCAGCAGAGGATTACGGTCGCGTGAGTTATAGTTGCCTACAGTAACTATAACGGGGGAATTTCATTGGTTTTTTATCAGTAAAATGTCCAGCTAACTATAACATGTGTGAAACCTATGGTTTTTTCAGTGAATTTGCAACGTTTTTTAAATGCTAATTCCTAACTATAACGTGTGTGAAACCTATGGTTTTTTCAGTGAATTTGTACGGTTTTTTAAATGCTAAGTTACTTTACGCCATTCGTGGCGTGCGCGCCCACTTAACGCAGTTCGTTCCGTGCGCGCACGGTGCGCTTCGCGCACCGCGCGCCCACTTTACGCAGTTAGTGCCGTGGATGGGCCATGTACGCACGATGCGCTTCGCGCACCGTGCGCACATGGAGGACATATTATGCGCTTCGCTGTAAAAGGTAATTTTTTACATTTACAACTTGATTTATAGACCATGCACAAGTGCACAAATACATTTGCACACGGGGTGGGGAGAGTTTGGATATTTTTTTTTTTTTTTATTTTTTGTTACCGTACGCGTACGCTAAGCGTAATCGGCGATTTTTCGTAAAAAAAATAATATGAATTTTTGACCTTGGGGTAATTGTGGGGACCCATTAGTCATGGCTAGATGGTAAAGAGCTGTCTAAACAGTCCCTTTAAATGTTTTTTGCCTTTGTTTTTCCTCTACGCTTAAGAGTGCGAGAGAGAAAATGGCGGCCGCCGCTTCCTGGTTTCGGACGATTCGAATGTTTACTAAGAACTAACAGCCAATCAGAATGGCGCTCGCGCACGTCACCGTACGCGTACGGTAAGCGCACCGTAAGCGCACCGTAAGATGGCTCAGATATATATATTGATTTAAAGGCTATTTTCTCAGAATCTACTGAACAGATTTACACCAAACCTACAAAAGGCACTTCCTTGACCTGAGGACTACCTCTCTGCCAAATTTCAAGTAACTCTGTTCAGCCGTTCGGGCTGTAGCTGTGTCTAAAGGTCCTATGGAAAAATGCATGGGAAAAACGCGTTTTGGGACCCCCCTTTTATCTCAGTCCCCGCTTGACGAATCCCCCCGAGACTTTCAGGGTAGGAGCGGAGCGCAGCGCCCCACCTATTTTGAAAATTTGGCGATGATTCGTCGACCGGCGCCAAAGTTATTCAAAATAGAATGTTGCGGTTTTCCTATGGAAACAGGGTCCTAACTATAACTACCTACTGGCGACCGCCAGTAGGTAATGTAATATATATATATATATATATATATATATATATATATATATATATATTTTTTTTTTTTTTTTTTAAAGGCAGCTCTATGGCGCAGCCAGCACTGGCCATGCCATAGTGACTTTTTTTTATTGCTGGTGGGAGGGAGGGGTGGGAGTAATCTAAACTATCTGTGTTGCAAACCCTCCCTCAGAGATGCCTACTACCCCGCCCTCCCGTAAGCAATTTTTTAAAAAACCATGTGGATTGTTTCTGACTTCGAGGTGGCAGAGCTTGGAGTAAATAATGTAATCAGAAAAACTGTGAGGGCCAAGGATGCTTCTTGTGAGGTCACACAAAGACTTTCTTTTATATCACGTTGAACTTTGCTAATTTTTAGCAAACGATGATGTACAACACTTCTGGAGGAGGATTCTAGAGGGTCTTCTATTTTAACAGGCGCGTTGGGGGTGTTGGGTGGTGAAACACTCATTCATTTCGGTCTCCTCACATTCCTGCCGCAGCACTGTTTTTTCAGCCATTTACCAACATTGTCCTTATCGTCTGGCTATGAAATTGTTTTATAAAGACCGTGCAAGCCTGAAGAAACAATGCCTTATCAAAGTTACCAAGGTCTGCCTGCGGCGCCAACTATGCAGCTCACTGGAAGCACAGACCCAACCTACCTTAGTGAAGGGTCGCCAGTCATGAGCCACAATAGCCAACACTCATCACAGAATGGTTACACTGGAATGGTTGTGAGCGGACAGGTCAGAATGCTGAAGCATGCGGGTAGAGCCAAAAATTCACAAAGAGGGCTCTGCTACAGAGCACTGGTGTACAGTGTGAAGAGACTGTCACCTCACTGAACCCCCCGGTACTATCAGGGAACAAAGGGCTCTACCAATGGAACAGTTCTAACAAAGAGTTCTGTTCTCAGCAACTGTGTAACTGTTTAATATGTATCCAGACAAATGTACTGCCTCTGCTTAAAAAACATGGAGCGAGAGTCAGTAAGCATCCTCCTAAACAAGCAACAGCCATTCTGCTTTGAATTTGTATTTGTACCTCAGAGTGGGTACACCTTCCAAACATAACAGCTGAAATATTACCCACTGTAATCTTACTTGTCCGAATTGGTTTACTAAAAAGAATCTGAAATATAAAATATCCAAGACTCTTTGCTGAAGTTTCATATGCAAAGCAGTGTGCATGAAATGCCCCTATTTTTAACTTGTAGATAATGACAAGCATAAGCAGGGCCTGCTGTCCAAAGCGCTTGATCTGCGCTTCTCACAGATGGTCTCGCCTGTGAAACTGTTTCAGTTAACAACAAGCAAAGGGGCGGGAGGGGGATGGATTGAGGCAACAAGCAACAGGATGGGAGGGACAACCGCAACAAGAGACGTGACGGGAGGGGGGCTAGAGGAAGGAAAAACAAACATACCTCAATTGAAGCATAACCAGCAGAAGGACACCTATTAAGAAATCCATCAATACTTGATCCATGCTTCAGCGAAGGGACATGCACATGAAGAAAACAAAGTGAAACAAGGATTTGTTTACCAATGAGACGGAAAGAAAAAGAGACTGACAATAAAGCCAACCAATGTTAGGTAATGGGCTATCTCTAAGCCCCCTGTAAAAAATGTTTTTCTTTTTAAACTAAATAACCTCACAAGCAACAGCGCATGCCCTGTCTCAGGTGAGACATAAAAAGCAATAGAAAGAAGCAAACCACATGGCGCGCCCATTTAAAACAAATAGATCTATCCCTGGTCCTAGAAGAAAGATAACAAAAACTAAGGAATTCAAGAAA
This sequence comes from Triturus cristatus, assembly GCF_964204655.1. NCBI lineage: Eukaryota > Metazoa > Chordata > Amphibia > Caudata > Salamandridae > Triturus > Triturus cristatus. Next base: position 205,775,346 of record NC_140584.1, on the reverse strand, counting down.
TATAATGATCACAAATAACTGTAATGCACACCCAACACAGGATATGAATCCCTCAAAAAACAAGAAATTGGATTTTTGACTAACAGACTAAGTGAATGAGTGGTCAAAAAGTAAACCCTAAACACCCAGAAACCCAGTGTCAGAGGCCGCTAACACAGAGGAACATTTAAGCATAAAACTATTGAAATCTACTTTTATCTCGTCATACACAAATGTTGAAACTTGTAATGGGAGATGCACAGGGGAATCAAGATTGCTACCTCGCTTACAAGTTTAAAAACCAAAATGGAGGCCAAAGCAAAATATGAAAACCCAACAAGGGTGGCAACAAAGCTCTAAAAACCCTTACTAAAATCTTTGAGAAAAAACAAGAATGGCATAGCCATCAGTACACCACCGGACAATATACTAAACAAAAGGAAAAAGGGCTCAACAATAATTTAACATGAAACACAGAAAAGAAAGGAGAACAGAGTTGGAAATAAGAAGGACTCAGAATTAAAACGTTTTTCCTTTGTCACAAATTTTGTTTAAATATTTTGTATTGTTTAATGTCTTGTTACAGTTTCAGTTCATTAACGAGACCTAATACACACACAATGGCGCCACTACCGTGAATTTCGATTGGATAGGAAGTTGTCTTTTGGTGAGGGAGGCCGGAAAGGCTAGCTCTCCACCACCGGAGTAGAGTCCTAGTGGGCATGCAGAACATGGAGGTTTGTGAGACCCCTCCAATTGCAGGTTAAAAATCTTGAAGAGACATGTAGTAGTTATATAACAATAGTTATTGTTACAATACACTGAATGGGTGGGAAGTAAGATCTCCCTTGTAGAATGGGGAAACATCAAGATCACATGGTTCAAGTTGTTTACCCTGGGAGAAAAGGGACAAGTTTTTAGAATTTGGTGTTGATTCTTTACATTTATCAAGCAGTGATGGAAAAATATAAGTAAAGGAGCAACTTTTATCACCCTATGATATCGATTATGGGACTAACAACAACAACATGGTACAATGGGTAGAACTGATGTGGGGGGTCCACACTGCATCCCCACACAAGCCATAGATTTTAGCAAGTAGGAACAGTCAGGTATAGTGAAATGTAAAGATAATATCCTGGATCAACAGAGGTCTACATGAAAACATCAAGCGTTACAGAGTTAACGCCTGCCTTAAACAGTATAAAGTGGGAATAGAAACGTGCAGTGGATGCAGAAGCTGACAAATTAAAGTCAAAATGGACAAAGTAGTTATACTCAACAACTTACTGATTCTATGAGCGGGGAATGGGCTTTTGGGTGGTTCCTGGGATACGGTTACATTTTTGAGGGGTACATGGAGATGTAGAGGGTAGATTCATCTCAATATATGGCTTACTAGATGGGATGGGGATATGCTTGATGGGGACCTGGATAGGTTTCCTCCAAGACACAGCACAAAACTAGGAATGACAGGCGGTGGTCGTGTCCTGGGTGGACTGTATACATACTTGAAAGTCGTTCTAACCTACACAAAAATAAATCAAATTTTTCACCCCCATGCACATGTACTGCTGGCTAGATAGGATTCTAATATGTTTGTTGGGGCTAAACATACACAATCTGAAACGTCTACTCTAGGCAGGTTCTTCTCAGATCATGCCCCACAATTGCTCACTTACACTTGGGCCCGATGTAATCAGACTATCCCCCACTTGGCATCTTAGTCCTGAAGCGGTCAACGATCCTGTTTTCGTGCATAGAAGAAGTAGCAGAGGGATATTTTGAGAAGAACTGGAGAACAACCAAAACCAGGGAAAAACAATGGGACGTGCTGAAGGTCGTTGCATGGGGGAATGCCTTAATAAAATATATGGTATAAAATGTTAATTGCAAAAGTACTTGCAATGAAAGGAAGAGCGGTTGGCCCATCTGCAGAGGAAAGACCAAAGAGACCTATATACAAATAGAGACATAGTGGAGGTGAAACAAAATAGCTGACCTACAGGATAAGTTAAATAGATTAACCCTATGGCAGTATATGAAGATATTAAAAATAGGAAAGGGAACAGGCTAGGGAGGCTTATAGCTTGGACCTGAAATACAAAACTCCCACAGCTACGGTCATGGTCATTGAGGGAAGAGGGTGTGTGATTGTGGTAACTCCACCTGCAGTTAACAATGCTTTGCAGCTTTATTTAGTTAAATTGCACAAGAGCCAGCGCAGCATCAAGAAACAGAATTTGTAGAGCTCCTAAATGGGATAGAACTTTTGAGGCTTAACAAGAGACCAGAATAGGGATATGGAGGACAGTGTTTTGAAAGAGGAATTGATAGGGGGCTTCAGAGACATGCCCAGGAGTAAGATGCAAGGAACCGATAAGCTCCTGCAGGAATTGTATCAGTTAAAATTACATTACTCTTTGATCAGCTATCAAAAGGCTAAAATACTAGGTAACTTATTTCAAACCATACAAGAAAAAATCATAGTGATGTTGCCAAAACTTGATAGGGATCGCACACAGTTTAGCTCCTATTGAGTGTTATCTATGATCAACATAGATGTCAAGGTATTATCAAAAAACAATTGCTAATAGATTCCAAACGGTGACGGACATTTTAACTCACAAAGATCAATGCGGTTTCATAATAACGAAAAGCATCCTCATGAATAAGTAGGCTTATACACATTATGCATACTTTACAGGGCTCACAAATAGAAGGAGATCGCTTTGAATACTGAAAAGGCTATTGACTATTGTATGGGACTATATGTAGGCAGTAATGACAAAAATGGGATTTGGTCCTCATTTTCTGGTTTGGATCTCCTTGATATATTCAAGTCCAACAAACAGGGTCAGATCTGGAGGGTATATCTCAGATAGAGGGCATCATACCGAGAGGGGAATCCAGGTGGTGTGCCTCCTTTTACCTCTGGTATTCACTCTAGCAATGGAGCCACTGGCTGCTCATATGCAAACTAGGAGGCAATGGAGCATTTGGATGGGAGGTACAGAACGTGTTGTAACACTGTATGCAAATGACGCTCATATTTGCAGCAGCCACTGACTTTTGTATCACCACTTGTTGGCCGAGACACTGAGGTTTGGACGTGCCTCTGGCCACCATATCAATAAAGAGAAGTTTTTGGTGTTTCCTTTGGCAGGTTTGAAGGGATGATCACTGGAGATGCTGCTAAACCAGGTACTGAGAAGAGAGCGCGAGAAATTATGCTATTTGAGGATACAAATGGCACAGAGATCCAACAAACAATAGGATTACAATGTGCGCAGGGTACTGATAGGCCTGATGGCCTCTATTAGATCTTTGAATAAACTACTGCTGACAGTTGCCAGTAGGCCTGCAATAGTAAAAATGGCATTTCTCACTCAATGGTTACATGTCTTACAAAATTGCCAGTGCCTGATGCTTAGGAGCATGTTGAGGGAAATTGATAGCCTGTTGATGTCTTTGACATGGGCAGCTAAAAGGAGTAAAATCGGATGGGGAATGCTAAAACTGGAAACAACAGAGGGTGGGGGGGGGGGGGGGAGACAACAGTCAAGCTTATAATGTGCAAACCCATCCTCTCCCCAAAAGCTACAAATTTGGTTTCTAAGAATTAGCTATAGCATGTCCATAACCCAGTGGAGGGAGGATGTGAGACGCTGAGAGACTTGTAACTAGGAGATAGTTGCAACACATTAGTAAAGCACTGGAGAGGTTTGCGATAGGAACAGAAATTCTTACAGTTTGCTAAACTGACCCTGACAGCAAAAGACAGACATGCTTTCCAAATGCACCACAGGGTATGCTCAGACTGGAGGTCATATTAGACAAGGGATCCTCCAGACAACTGGTCTCCAGTTTATGCAAGGCCCTAAAGAAGAACAGAGTTAAAATAATGCCAATAAAATCTAAATGGAAAGAAGGTCTTCCAGAGCCATTGATAGAGAAAGTTTGAAAAACAGCAAGCGCATTGGTTCTAAAGGTGTCTGGAAATTCTCAATTTGAGCACGCTCATTTTTATGTGGTGCATCTTACCCGTCTCTTACAAGACTACAAAGAATTCACCTGCCCAGGTCAGACCGGTGTCCAAGATGCAGTATAGAATATGCAGATATTTTAGACTTTATCGGAGTTGCATCAAGGTGAAGCAATGATGGAGAGAAATACTCCAACGCCTAAAAGAGGTACTGAGTATCAGACTGCAGGCTTCAATACAGTCTGTTTTCTTGATGTTATCCGACGCCCTATGGACACTGCAGATTTGCGCTGTTAGGGTTATTAGAAAAAAGAAGGATCACCTTCCGATGACGGTCCAGTACCAGACCAAATCTGAAGGCATGGAGCAGGCACACTGCATGATATGGGCCGAACTGTTACAGGAACTGGCAACCCCCAAGACAATAGCTTCCACCACAGGGCACTAAAGTATGTAAATCTACACTTGGGACATTTAAAGAAGGTCATACACATTATAAAGATTAAATCATGCTTGGAACTAAACATGGAGGTTGACATTTATTTTTTATTTTTTTTTAAATAGTGTGGATACTGAGCACAAAGATTGAACGCTCTTTTACACATAACGCTGGGAGAAGTGGATCGTCACAGAAATTAAGGAGGAGAGCCCAGCATTCAATGTATTTTCAAATATGCGCAGGGTTATTGACTGTAGTATTGTAAACCATTTTGCATAGATCCTGTTGCTCGATATGAACGGTGAGCTTGTCTAGCCCATTTTGTCTTTATTCATTGTTGAAAAAATAAGATTAAACAAAATCAGTGAAATTCAGCAGTTATATTTACTTAAGCTAACTATAACTTGCGCTCCCGCAATGCACTGCTTATGACCTCACTGATGACATGGTCAGTGACATCACGGATAACATCCACAGAACCACTCACACACCCACTCACACGCCCCATACAACCTCTCATATGCCCACTCACACAACCACTCACATACCCATTCATGAACCCTTACAAGTCCTTAGACAACCACTCAGTCAGTCAGTATTTCTTTATTCGATGATTAAAAAACATCATAAAAGCACAAATATACAAACAGTTAAAATACAATTAAATCATTATCAAAACCCTGACTGTTACTACACATATTGTGGAAAGGGAGACTAAACAGTACATTTCATTTAAAATAATGACAATCAAACTGGCTCCCTAGTTGCCCTCAATCGTACCGCAACTCTAATAAAATTCATGATGCTACAAGGTGTCAAGGGATCAACCGCTTTTTGCAAAAAGATTAATGCATCTTTGGCGTGTGCTAGTTTGACTTGCTTTAGGATTCCTACCAGAAATCTGCGCCTAGGCAATGAACAAAAAGGACACAAAAGTACAAAATGAAGGGTATCCTGCGGAGACCTATTGTCGCAGCCACAGGCACCCTTCTGCTCAATCGAAGATATAAAACCTGGTGGATCAGCCGGTAAATAGGGTAAAAGATTGAGCCTAAAACGGGACATTAAAAATCTATCCTGTGCATTATGCATGAGATACAAATACGGCTCCATCCCCTCCGTGTTTTTTACCAAACTATAGGCGCTCACGGTACATTTAATCCCTTCAGTCTCTGCTCTACTTGTGGTTCTCTGGGCCAAGAATGATCTCTTAATAAACAACTTATCTTGAGATACAATTCTCGTTGGTTTTAAAAATAGATCCTTTCGGCCAAGGTTTTCCAAACTAGTCAATACATATTTCAGCCATGGTATACTCATGCTTCTATCCCTTCCCATGCAATCACTTATAATCTGTCTACTTAAAGTCGCCTCAGGGTTTGACCAAATTCTTAGCCATGCCAAAATGGGTCCGAGTTAAACCCGATCTTCTAAATATGGCCTCCCTAATTCTCTATGGGCTATTACAGCTGGGGTACTCTGCGGTATCTTCAAAATCGAGCGTAAAATTTTATTTTCCTCACGCTGTAACTGCTGGATGTTTACAAAGCCCCACACTTCTGCACCATAGGTAGCCTTGGAGCAGCAAATAGAGCCATAAAGAATAATTGATTGCTCGGGAGACCATCGACCAACTCTCCGCCCATAGCCTGCGATAGCACCATTGGAGGCTATTAATTTACAGCAGCGTTCCTCCACCAGGGGCTTAAATTGCAGAGAACCATCAAATAGTAGGCCCAGATACGAAAAGGCCTGTACCTTTTCTAATGTATGGCTACCTATTTTATAAGAGAAGTTGGTACAGGGTTTATTACCTGCCAACATCACGTATGATTTGCCCAAATTAACCGACAAGTCTAAGGTTTCCATGAACTTTACAAATCCGTCTATTAGTAGCTGTAAGCTCTTAGGGGTGCGTGCAAGTAGGACCGCGTCGTCCGCGTATAAAAGAACCGGGATAGGACGCGATCCTACGCTTGGGCAATCAGTTTTTAAATTGATCAGGAACTTCTCCAAGTTATTAATATAGAGTGAGAATAAAAAGGGGGCCAAAATACAACCTTGCCTCACCCCGCTAGTACATGGGAAAGATTCAGTCAGCCCCCCCTCAATGTTATAGCGTACCCTTGCAGAAGTATCCCTGTGTAGTTCCCTCAAAATGTTAATCAGTCCCAAGTCTATCCCCAAGTGTATCATCATAGACCAGAGTTTGTCCCGGTTCACGTGGTCAAAGGCGGCAGCCAGGTCCATAAACCCCAGGTAGATAGCTTCATTGCTGGCTTTAGTGTATTTCGCTACCAGCATATACAGGTTCAAGCATTGATCACTTGTAGATCTCCCTATTCTAAAGCCGTACTGAGTGTCCGAGATAATATTATTCTCCTCGGTCCACTCGGTCAGGCGATTTAGAATTACCCGGCCCAAAGTTTTAGCTGACACATCAATCAATGAGATTGGTCGGTAGCATTGTGGGTTGTCCCTATTTCCCTTTTTAAAAATCGGGACAATTGTGGCCGTGGACCAAGTTCGAGGTAGGCCAAACCTACTAGCGGCATTTATCACTCTGGTGAGTATTGGGGCCCATAACTCAATATTACTTAGGAACAAATCTGGTGGTGTCCCATCGGGGCCAGGGGCCTTGTTTTTTGTCAGACCCTCTATTCCCACAATAATTTCTTTGAGAATGAAATATACTTCCTGTCCCTGCTTTGTTGTCCCCCCCTCCTCTGGGGTGGGTACTGTTCTATGATTATACAGGCCCTTGAAGTGTGTAAGCCACTGATCCGGGAGAATATTTGTCCCAATCACTGGGGCATTGCTGTCCTGGAAACAGGGTTTATTGATTATTCTCCAGAACTTTGTAATGTCACTCTTCTCTGCCGCCTCTCTTAAGTCAGCCCATGCTTCGCCCTGTAGGGTTACTTTCCTTCTCTGAATCTCCTTCTTATACGTGAATCTGCATTGAGCTACTTTTTGTTTGTCCCTTGGCCTTTCCTTAAGACTACATTTGAGTTCCCTTAAGGCACGTGAGCAGTCCTTGTCAAACCATCTCGGGGAATCAGTTTTCCTTATTGGGGCACTTGTTTTTAGAAGCCCATCAACCAAGTTAGTTATTTGCCCAAATGCTTCAAGCAACGATAACCCCTCCACTGTAGGATCAAGGCACTCATCAATAGGAATTTTCCCTATATCCATAAGGGATTTGTAGAAGTTTTCCCCATCTATTTTTGACCACCTGAGGCGCCTCCCCTGATCTGTTGCTCTCAGATTGGTGCTACCCAACTGTTCCCTCCTATACTGGGGCCAATAAAAGAGCTCCAAAACCACGGGATTGTGGTCACTAAAAGGACTCCATTCAATCCCTACGGATATGATCCTATGTTTTAGGGAGCTAGATAGAACAATATAATCAATAAATGACGAGCAACCTTGACCCTTAAAAGTGGGGGGAAGCATCCCATCTTTGTCCAGAACCATCATGTTCAACGTATGCATCAAATCATAATTATCTAAAAATTTTGTGAAGGCCAAACCTTCTTGTGTATGGCCAAAATGGGGTCCATTCTTGACTGGGCAGTATGACCAATCAGCATCAGTGCGAAGTAAGGCTGGGCAAAGGTGGCAATTAAAGTCGCCCATGACTAAAATAGTGGGAGCTGGTACCCCCTTGCTAGCTTCTATCTCTTGGTTCAATCTACAGTCCAGTTCCTGGGGGAATGGATTATTCTCCCCTGGAATCCCATTGTTATAAACATTAAACAGGACCAGCCTTAGCCCTTGTACCACACGGCCTGGAGATTCTGCGAAGACCAGGTCGTGCCTGTCCATATACCCTGAAGGTTTAGATCTACGTATATGGACAGGCCCCCCCCTAGCTCTGCCTAATCTTGATTTTTGGGCTGGGACAAAAAAACATTTATACCCAGGCATTTGAAAGAGACTATTGTCAACCACCCAAGTCTCCTGGAGACTAATTATCTGATACCGATTTATGTATTGCCACTCACTTATCCATAGAGCCATTCACACACTCAGTCTGATCATACAACCAGTGATGAAAATGTGTGAGGATGCAGGTGAGCCCATGAGGCTGCAGGTGAACTCACAAGGCTGCAGTGAGGAATCTGTTAATAAAGACAACTCCAACCACTGGGTTGGTAAAAGGTCACTTTTACAAATGCTTCGAATTTTGTCATCATTGATGTTGCTGTTCACATTACTGTAATCCTTTAGCACACCCATTAAACTGGTTCCACTAAAAGTTAAATGCTCATTAAAGGCAATAGTGCATATGGGACACAAAAGACACAAGACGCCTGAAGACTCAAGAGTCTTATCTGGACATTACTATGGACCCAGATTCTTCTTGAATAAAACAATACAGCTCTGGAATACTAGTCACTACTGCTTAATATCCTGAACTGCCCCAATATAATTGAAGAACTGCGTTGGGAACATAACAGATTTTTTCCAGCTAACCAATAAGTTCACCTTGTACAGAAGCATGAAAGATTCTTGATCCTAGAAGCAGCAGTATTTCTCACTAGCCAATTACCTACATAAGAATTCAATGTTACAGAGGACATTTTGGCAGGAACAGCTGCCACTGCCTTCACGTTCGTGAAAACTCATCATGCAGACGAAAAAACAAATGGTAGAACTCATAATTTAAAGTGTTGTTTCCCATTGTGAATCTGAGGGATTGTGGAATTGAATTGGAACAATAGATGTCGTGAAGGTCCACAGACTATATTCAATACAGCTACTGCAGTGCTCCTAAACCTTGATGCAGGATCAGTATCCTGAAGTTAGTTTTTATGCAAAAAATGGTTTATGAATCAAAGGTCTACGATTGTACAGAAACCTCCCTATTTCTTCAGAATGAGGAAATACCATCTTTGACTCCCTGAAGAGGGACTACTTCTACAGCAGCGTTCATCCACAACGATGCAACCCCCATCATCAAGTTGTGGCAGATGAAATGTACAAGGACAGCATTACTACACCCAGACTGGGTTCCCAACATCAGGACATTCAGGAGAACATCGATAACAATTTTTTTTTAACCACACTGCAATGGGTTTGCAGTGTAGCATAAAAGCTTTAAAATGGTGAAAATGCTTAAATCAAATTAAATGATAATAAAACTAGCTTGTGTTCTGGTTTTCAGGTAAAGATATTGTAATTTAGTCCAGCTGCAAATTGGAGAGGTTTTAGGGGAAATATCAAATTAAACTATTATGTGATGTCAAATAAAGTGCAATGCTCATTTAAGGCAATTTAGCTTTTATGAATGTCAAGGTAAATTTGTTAATATATAGGTTTAAATGGCTTTACAATATCCTGCACTTCCCTGACTTCTAATTAATTTGGTCAGTCATCTTGGCTGAGGTGATGTCATTCTTTGAACACGAGTTAGTAGCATTGCACAGCAAGGTTATCAACATGGATAGATTTAATTTAATGTACAGACTTTAGATTAATGTTCAGACTCTAGCAACCTAGCCCTCAGTGTCAGATTATAATTGAATCAGCAGATAATAATCATATAAATTAATGTCACAATTTCTATCCTTCTGCTATACTCCTCATTTTTTAACCTGAAACAATAAAACATCTCATGGGGCATGAATTTCAAAGGAACACAATTCCAGATTCGGTGGGCAACCTACATGAAGGACTGTGTATCCAATGCGGATCTTGCAGGAATCTGGCATGCTCACATCTTTTACCAAGAGACAGCTACACCAGAGAATAGATTTGTAAATTATTTATGGATGCCAGTATGAAAGGAAACAAAGGAGACATTTTTTAAATGTGTTTTTATGACTTCTAATTTAAAATGCAAAATAATGATACTTGTACAAAACTTTCTCAAAACAATGACTCTGTCCAAACATTTTATTGGCAGAGACATCCTTTTAAAGAAAAGGTTTGGGTGTGGTCCTCTCTTCAGGCACACGTGGATATGCTTTTAGTGATTTCCTTTTGTAGCCTTGATGTCACTGAGATGTGTTTTTATCCCTATTCTGATGATGCATATGTGGCTCTGAATGGTGCTGTTTGTTATTACATACAAAACTCAATAAAGTTGGTTGTCAAAAAAAAAGAAAAGGTTTGAAGATACTGTCTACAAACTAAAAATGTGGGTTGAGCAGAATGCTTGCATTGTGAAATGTATGGCATGTGTATGCTTATAGTGGTCTCCCTGCAGCACTTACTCATTAGAAACTGTAACAGCCAAACAAGCAACTATGATTTTAGTTCCCATTTATTTGATGGCCTGTGCACTGAAGACTTGTTTTTATGCTTAATTGTAAAGTTTTCAAGCAATCAAAAATAAATACTGAACTGAAGATGTCTGAGTGCTTGTGCCAAGTTGCCATAAAGTCACGGCAAAACAAATTGGGGGGAAGGAATCCTACAACAACTTTGGCATGGCATTGAGGCAACAACAAAAAAAAAGAAAATCTCCTACAAGGGACTGTGTCTGTGATTGCATTCATACACACAAGGAGCTGAATTCAAACCACATCTCTGGCCCCCATTTAACTAACTGCCACTCTGTTCTGAATTCTTAAAAATATCAGTGTCTGCATTTAAAGACAACATTAGGTCCAGATACACCCACTACTGTATTATACTAATGATCAACATCACTGCAATTTCGATTAAAGTACCTTTTCCAAATGATGCAAACATTGCCCAACCAGAATCCATTGCAAGGTGGGTGTGAGAAATTACCTTTTTTGCGTGGTTACTCCATTTTGTACGGGGTGATGCTGCTGATTTTATTAGTGTGCACTGTGACACTGCTGACCTGGCCCAATTTTAACATTTAAAAGGGAGGTGTACTCCTGTCAAAATGGTTTATTTTGACAGGTTGGTTGCAGTTTTAAAACTGCAGATGCCAGGCTACAGTATTAGGCCTGATGTCATGTTTGCTTTGTGACGCTAGTAGATGGCACAGATTTGCTTTAATGTTCCATGCCATGAAAATGTGATGTAATTAGGCACCATATACTGGGACCGTATAGTATAGTTTAATGTTAATTAGGGCTTTAGCCAATTTCAACATGTTGTGCTCTGGCCCCTAAAACATGCTGAAATAACTGCAGTTTTAAAACTGCAACCCAACCTGTCAAAATAAATAATTTTGACAGGAGAAAACCGCTCTTAAACATTTATAGGACAGCCTTAGGTAAGCTTGTAGCCTACAAGGGCCCTGCTTTTTAATTAGCAGTCAGGCAGGGACCAAACCCAATGGGGGGATAAGCGGCCCCCAGAACTGGTTTGGAGTGCCCAATGAGGAGGGGACCGTTGGGTGGGCATGCAGGCTATGCACAAGGGGAGAAGGGTTTCTCAATCTTGAATTTAGTGAGGGGCACTGTATGACTGTTTGCAGTACCACATACATGAACTGCTGCAAAAGTAGGTAGGGTTACCCCTGGGAAACCTTTAGCCTATTGATAGGGAGGGGCCAGGAGCCAAGACCACCCACAGGTAGGCTGCCAGGCGTAAATGTCGCACCCAACGACACCTCATTCAGAACACTATTGGACCTGTGGAAGAACTGAAGAACTGCATCTGTGAGGAGACGCGAGGACTGGACTTGCTCCTACTTGTACCCCCAGACAAAGAAGTTAACTCTAATGGTCAGCTGAACCACTCAAACTTTCTGCGGAACCGCAAATTAGATTCAGCGGGGCCTTGCTGTAAAGGTGTCCAGTGTCATGGAACACTCCTCAGATACACCACAGAGCGCTGTCCGGGTGGAAGATTCTAAGGTCTGAAAAAAGAGACTAAGTCCAAAGGTAAAAATCGTGACGGGGTAAAGATACCAAAAGCATCCAACAAGTGAGAGAACTTCCCTGGTCAAAAAATGTACATTTTTACCACCGAAACCAACTGATTCACTGAGACCTCGTCCAACGTATATCCAGTGTTGTCGAGTCCTCCTCAGATACAACCTGCCGCCTTATCAAGTTCAAGTTTATTTTATTTACATAGTTACGTTAAGCAATTGCAATAACACCAGCAATAAAACATTGAATACACATGTAATACTGTGTTACACAGATGTTAAGATAAAATCTCTCATATAGTAGGATAAAAACTTTCTCATATGCTAGACCCAGTTAAAATTACTTTAAAAAGTACTGTAGTATTTATGCTAGAATTAACCATAAAATGACAATATTAAATCACAGTTTGCACGTGCACCAAATAGACGTAGCAGTAGGAGAGTAGAGGAGGAGTCAAGTAAGCCCTTAAGGAAGGGGGAGTAGGTACGAAGGTTTTGAAGCAGAAAGTGCTGTGTGCAAAAGCGGAGACTGAAGGTCAGGGGAACCAGGTTGGAGGCAGCTTTATTTATTTATTTATTTATAACACATTTATAGAGCGCCTGGTTACACCACAAACGGTGTGTCCCCGCGCTGTGACACAGGAGAAAGAAGATAGCAGTGAGGAGATGATAATCAGAACTCTAATAGTTCTTTTTTCCATAGAGCCATGTTTTGAGTTGTTTGCGGAAACGTATTTCAGACGTCTCTGTTCTTAAGGTTATTGGAAGAGTGTTCCAGGTCTTTGCTGCTAGATATCTGAAGGACCGTGCTCCCTGCCTGGCTCTGTGTATCCTGGGTATTTTAGCCAATGCCTTGTCCGATGAACGTAAAGTTCTGTCAGGTTTGTATTCCTCAAGGAGTGAGTGCAGATACTTAGGGCCGGATTTCATGAGGATGCGGTGCCCATAGCATAACGCCTTGAAAATGACCCTCTTACCTACTGGCAACCAGTGGAGTTTCTTCAGTGCCTTCTCTGCGTTAGCTCTTCTGGGTAAGCCAAGTACCAAACGAGCAGCAGCGTTCTGTGCCCTCTGTAATTTGGCAAGTCCTCCCTTGGTAGTTCCAAGATATAGAACATTGCCATAGTCCAACTGTGAAGTTATTGTTGCATGGACAATGGTTTTCCTAGCATTGGAGGGCATGAGGTTCAGAATTTCTCAGAACCTTGATCGCTCCATAACATTTACCCACAACCCTATGTATTTGGTTGATGAAATTCAGCTCTGCGTCAAAAAAGATACCTAGATTTTTGACTTCCATTTTAGGGTTGGGTAATGGGCCTAAAGAAGCTGGCCACCAGGCAGATGACCAAATGGTAGGTGATTTCCCCACAATCATTACCTCCGTTTTATTCCCATTTAATTTAAGACAGTGGTTTGACATCCATTTCGCAACCTCTGATAGGCAGTTAGAGAAACGGGTGGCTGCTAGTTCATCTGTTTGAGGCACATAAAATATGAACCAGAAACCCTTGCCTGACTTGGGATCAATACCCATGTGCAAGAAGTGCAGGAGATTAGATAGTGCTATGTGCACAAAGACGGATTAGGAACTGGGCAGGTCTCCGCCTGGAGTGGTAACCAAAGAACCTTTCTCAGGGTTTCTGCTCCAAGCCCATGTACAAAAGGTGCTGAGTGCTGACAGTACCAGTAAGTCCCTGGATGCAAGGTACCAAGAGAAAAAGTGTCTTCTAAGTTCATCGTATCCTTTGGCAATTTCCTACGCACCAATGCGAGGAATTTTATCAATTGACAGTTAAGCTGTGGATAGTCTGGGGCTATGCAGGCCAACACAGCACTCCATGAGCGGATACCTCTTTGGTTAAACAGAGCTATCAATATTTGTCTTTCCTCCAACAGCTTTTCACAGCTGCATAGCCAGTGTAGTATGTCCTCAGTGTCAGTAACGCACAAGCTTCAGATGTTTGTTATGGATTCCCTCAGCCAATGGGGAAAATGGGATATGCATGATAGCAAGCCCAGACAGCATTTCAAGAATTCGTTTTTGATGGTCACAGGAAAACCACAGCTGTAGTTTTTCTGGGGTGCTGGTTCAGTGTAGGTGTTTAATGACATCCAGGTGTGTGCTCTGGCTGAGAATTATGCCTGGTCTTCTACCAAAGAGATAAGTTTAACTGATTTTCTTACAGATTTTTTCTAAAAACAGGATGGGTGGTTGGTGTTTCCCATAACAGGGTCAACCCGATCCGGGTCCTTCGTATATATTATGGCAGGCGATGAGCCCCTCTGTTGGAGTTCCTGCCAAAGGTAGTGGTTAAGAGTAAAGGGGGCCGCTTTCCTGATTTTGTCCCAGAGGTTGATGAATGCTTCTCGCCAGGGACTTCTTTTTTAGGCCAAACTTCAGCCTGACTTGTGCTGGTGAGGTGTACTTAGTTATACAGATCATCATCCTGTAAGCTTTCAATTGTGTGCTGCCTAAGAATTTAGTATCCCTACCACTTTCCAGCTCACTGCTATATGTTATAGTTGGCATTAATTTGGCGTGCACCACCAGGAGAAGAGGGGCGAATGATGACCAGTTTAATTTTAAACTCCATAGTGACCCTGCTAGTACCAGGCCATTCCTTTTTATAGCGTCCATTTGTTGCACAAAGTTGTCAGCTTTGTCAATGATCACCCCTAGGTATTTGTAGTCAGTAGCTGACTGAATTTGCTTCTTTCCCCATAGCCATGCTGGGTGATTTGATCTGTTGCTGCCAATCATCATAGTACACGTTTTGTGAAATTGACGGTTAATCCATTTTTATCTGAATATTCCTGTGTTGTGTTGAGATTGGAAGGCACTGTAAGCCTACCTTAGTATGACTGACTAGAAATACGTTGTCAGAGTACATGAGACTCGACAGCGCCAAGCCCGCTAGCATCAGGGCATAGGAGTTGCAGAAGTGGAGTGCCAGCATCAGGTCAGTTAAGAACAGATTGAACAAAGGGGGAGCCAGGACGCACCCTTGCTTTAGCCATTTGCTTGCTGGAATTCCCCTTGAGGTGCTTTCCTCCTCCCAGTTTCACCTGCACCCATGTGTTCGTGTAAAGAGTGATTAGCAGCTCCAGGAGAGTCTGGAAAATGCCCCATCATACCAATTTCCTCCAGTGCTTTGTCCTGTCCACATGGTCAAATGCTGCCCTGTAATCGATGAAACATAGAAGTGGTTGTTTTGAGGCTTTTGCCTAGTCTACGAGCAGTGATATGGCTGTGATGTTGTCCTACCCAAGGTTTTAGAAAACCCAGTTTGGTTTAGTGGTATTATTCCTTTGTCAAATGCCCACATTGAGAGTTCCTCTAGTAAGGTCCCCACTAAATATTTTGCTTCATTGCCAATGAGGACAATTAGGCACTAGTTTATTGCATGGTCCTATCACAGTTTTTGTTTTATTGGAGATATTAGCGACCCTGTCCAAAAGCTTGGAATTATGCTGCTGAGATGGATATCGAGGAAGCGAGGCTCTAATGCTCCTGCCCAGAAATCCATATTATGCTTAAAGATTGCAGAGGGAGTAACGTTAGGCCCCGGAGCCCCTTCTCTCCTACCTTTGCTGGTTTGACTCATGATTGAGTGAACTTGGGGAGTGGGTTTCTTCGTTGGGTAACAGAGGAGAAAGTCTCCAAAGGGGTGTTTGACTGAGTGCTTGCTGGTGTGAGGCTGGCTTTCAAAACTGTTGTGTCTGGAGGGCAGTGCTGATTAAAGTGGTCCCCCAAGGTACGCTGCCCAGGCATCTTCTGCTATGTGAGAGGCGATTACCCCGTCTGAAGAATATACGAGTTTGATTGTACCCCAGAATTGCATACTGTGATTATGCTTGAAGTCTGCAAATACCCTTGCCCAGACCTCATCCTCTTGTTATCTGTTGATGGTCCACTTCAGCTTTTTCAGAGTTATTTTTTGCTGTTGTAGGGCACTTTGCATTGCGAGGTCCTCTGGGTTGCGTGGAAGGGACCTTAAAATGCTGTTTATAGATCTTTTGAGCTGCTGCGCTGAATCCTTTGGCCCTTTGGAATGCACCCAATCATGTTGGATACCTGGGAGTGATTTTTTGAGCAGTACAGTGAGTTTCCCCCAGCTTGGTGGTAAAGGATTTCGCTGTCTGCTGAACCCATGTTCACGGAGTAATGCCATTGCGGACTGAGAGAAGTGCTCTATGAATGCCGGAGCGAACTTAATTTTCTTATAACCGAATGTGAAGGCAGAGTTGGAATGTTCCTTCACCCTGTTGACTATTGGCATGGTTAATAGGGTTGTCTCTTGCGGGCGACGGACGCTGTCGCCTCTCTCACCTAGGTGGTAAGAAATAACCAGTTGGAACAGTGGGAGAGAGATGAAGGTGTCACTGATCGTCATGCAGGTGGATGAAGAGTAGTAGGTGGCCGCTGGTGGATTGTCTTCCTGAAACCTGCCATTAACAGCTCTTAGATTCAGGTATTCCAGGTCGGTCAATTAGTCTGCTCCAATCTTGATTGGGCAGCCCTGGTTTCTTCTTCCTTGCACCGGGATATCCCAGATTGAGGTTTGAGCTACCACAGTTTAATCTGGAGAGGCCCCAAGCAGGTATAATTTGAAGTCCCCGGTGAGAATAACGTTAAACGTATCAACCTTGCTTATTTGCTCCACAAGCTGATCAACCAACTGCTTGGCAGCTTTGGCTTTGTGTTTTGGGTGGATATGTGCATGCATTGACGATTATTGTCTCAGTAGCCTCGTTCTGAGGTGAGGTGGTGATTCTGACAGCATTAATGAATGGCAAGGTGGTGTGCAGAGGGCTAGCTGAGGTGATTTGGGGTATTGAAACGTACGTTGCCAAGCCTACCTGTAAGTGGCCGTACCTTGCCCTTTTAATTGCAGGCATAGAAAAGTACATATATCTCTGCAAGTGAAGGGGCTCTGACAGCCAGGTTTCCTGCATCAGAATAATGCCAACATTTCTGGCGTAGTAAAGAAAGTCCCGGTCTGGGAGTTTGCCTGCGAGACTGTTGATGTTCCATGTGCACAGCCGAAGGGCATCTTTGCAGGGCATAGAATCTGCTGCGGATTCCAGTGCCTGTCACTGGTTGCTGTGTTGACGGTGGATTGTTCTGGAGATCCACCTACGTTCAGTGACCAAATAGTTTGCTCAATTGTATTTCGACGACTCCTGTGTGCATCCAGGGGGGTCCTCATACTCCTCGGTGAGTGCCCCTGGACTCCTTTTACAACCGAACAGGTTTGATTGCTTGGTCCAGGTTGCTCACTGGCCTGATCCGATGGTACCAAAGGAGAGGGGTAGCCAGGTTTGCAGTATGGGGAGAGGTTTATACCCAAATTCTCAAAAGCAGTGTTTTTTGCAAGAATGTTCTGTGCAACTGAGATAGTTCTCCAGCTTGACTTGGTTACTTCCTCAGAGGAGCCTCTTTTGCAGGTCAGGTTCGTGCGATGGCTGGGAGTATAGTGGTGATGTGGGTTATGGCTGTGATCTCTGCATTGTTCTTTACAGGGCCTTGGCAGTGGGGGACCTCTTCAGTCGAAGATCCCTCAGGGTCCCCCGACGATTTCCCTGGGAGCTCTGCCATCCAGTTGTGTTATTCTGTTGTTGTGTCCATTTTTTGTTCTATTATAGGCTTGAAGATTGGGTAGATGTCTGCTAGGTATGGATAGATGTTGTTTTCTGGCCTTTCCTCCTTTGAACCGGCCTTTGCCTTGCATTTGTTTTTTATAGTGTTTTAGCTTCCGGGGCGTCTACTGGGGGTAGTAGATCTCCTTCAACAGTACTGTCTGGACACTTCCTTAGGGCTGAAGGTGCCGTGGCAGTTGGGTGTCCCATTTGCAGGTCTAGGCCTTTTGCGCTTCTGTCTACTATTATCTTGTTGGGGATTTGTACTTTGCAAGTAGTTGGAGAAGTTTGAGCAGAGACCTGTTCTTCGCTCAGGTGAGTGTCTAGGATTTTTGTTAAGCAGAATGTGGTTACTCGTGGCCTACTTTTATAGGTTCTTACAAAGACTGCTGAGCAAAGAAGGTTGGGAGGATAATTTAGCTACAATTGGACCACAACTGCAACTGAGTTGTGTAGCAACAAATCGGACTGTGCCGGTTTGAAGATTAAATTCAAATCCCCTAATTTCCCAATCAATGCCTGCAACAAAAACTGCTTAGGTGTTACGTACAGTCAGCTGAACATACATTTTGTCTGACTGATATTGGACAGCACCCACCAGTAGTTGCATGGTATGCAGCAGAGAGGCCCGGGCACTTTCCGTACTTGTTTGGGCGGTGCTTGGTCGGTCCTCTTTGCCTGGTTTAACCTTTTTGCCTTCGGCTGTGCTGGAGGCCGCTGAACCACCTAGGGCCAAGGGCGAGTCCTGTGAGAAGGCTGTTAAAATGTCCTCCCATTCTTTCGTGCTGAGGTATGATAGTGAACCATGCTCTTCTACTGGATTTTCTTTAATTTCCTCCTAATGCGCAGAGGATGACTGGTATAGTTTGTCACCATTTGGCAGAGGAGAGAGATGCAAAATTGATCGTGAGCGCAGAACCTTGGCTTTTGTAGGAGATGGGTTGTCCTCCTGCGTTATGGTTAAGGTCTCGTTTAATTGGCAGTTCTGCAGTCTTATGCTGTGCCTTTTGCCTTTGTGTGCATCATGTCCTTCTGTGATCCTTTTTTGGGTTCTAGGCGTGAGGGGGACTGGGTCCCATGCGGTTATGTTGGGGCGATGTCCTGCAGGGTGAGTGTTCCCGGGACGGCTGCAAGAACATCTGCCAGGACCGTTGGCCCTATTTCTCTTGATGTCAACGAGGCCGGACCATTGTTTGGTGGACTTGTGGCAGTGGTAGGGCTGGGACCCAACCCTCCTTCCGCCTTAGTGTTGGATGACTGAAGGGTCCGGGTCCTTATCGTGGGCTGCAAGAACATCCGCCAGGAGCGATGGCCCTATTTCTCTTGATGCCAATGATGCCTGACCATTGTTTGGTGGACTTGTGGGAGTAGTTGGGCTGGGACCCAACCTCCTTCCACCTTAGAGTTGGATGACTGAAAGGTGCTTTCCCTCACTTGAGTGCTTGCTTCTATCAGTTAAAGGGGAGGCTGCAGGCCTTGGATGTTGCTGTTACTCGAGAAGAGGACTGAACCTGCGTCCTTCAAAAAGCAAAAGTACCGTTTTGGTTGTAATAATTTAGTGTTGCATTTCTTTTCGTTATTGTTTCCTCACCAGCATTGCTGCTTGTTGAGTCTTCTTTGTCTGGCTCAATTTCTATAAGTGAGAGGCCCGACTGCATTTGTGCATGCTTGGAACCAGTTGTGATTTGCTCTTCGCTTTCCTCCCACGGCCTCGCTGGGGAGGTGCCTCCTTACTTGTCCTGACCTCATTTGAAATGTGTTTTCTTGACTGCCGAGATCAGGCCTGGTGGTCAGTCAATGGCCACTTCTTCCGCTGGGCTTTGGCCAGGGCAGATTGAGTGCGTTGATTGACCTTTAGTTGGCCCTTTAGTTGGCTGTGTCGCCACCCAAAACCCCCCAGCCCCACCCTCGCTAGTTATTTCTTGTTGGCCAGGGAGGTGGGGGGGCTTGGTGGTTAAAGGGTGAGTCCGTGTAGGCGGGGAGAAGTGAAACGAGTATCGGAAAGTGGATGGGTGAACGGGTCTCGGGCAGCACCAAGACCTGGCTTGGCAGCTTCAGCTGGCCTGCCCCTCCCCTCCCGGGAGGAAACATTTTGCATAGTTTCAGTCATGCTGTGTTCCCGATACCCTCGGTCAGTTAACCAGTTGGCTGTCCTTTGATTAGATGGCACCGCCACACCCCTCCTACTGCTTAATTGTTGGGTGGGGGGGCACGAGCACGCACATCTAGGGGATTGAAGGCCAGTTCAGGCTGTTTGTGTTTTGTTTAAGGCATGGCTATAAAATTACAGTTACTGCTGCCATCGCCTTGCCCAAGTGCGTTTCCTGTACTTTTCTGTGCTCCCTCCCAAATTGTTCCAAAAAGGCCAAAGATTCCAGGGTTGCTGTATGGTGCAGTTGTACCGGTACACCTCAACTTGATGCAGTGTAGTGCCAGGGTCTGTGGGAGGGCTTGCTGAGAGCCATCTGGCATTTTTGGCAGTATTCTGTAGTCCCTTCTTCTGTCTTCATGTGCCCTTCCGTGCACCAATCTGGCTGGATGGACAGTTTGAGCAGTTTTTGGCAGGTGAGTTGTGAGCAGTAAGGGGGAGGCACAGGTTTCAGGCTGCATTTGGAGGCAGTAGGCTGGGAAGGAAGGAGCAAGCATCAAACAGGGAGACAGCAAGGTTTTATATACCCTGCTTCTGCGTGTCTCTAAGGGTGTTTGTGAAGGCCCAAGTGCCCGTCTGCACACACAACCGAGCGCAGCATAGCTGGCCGAGCTCAACCCCCATCTGTGTCGCACCACGGGCTGCTTACCTCAGGGCCTTCGTGTTCCGGGCATCTCGAGGCTTCAGGCTACGCACCTGGTCCACTTGTGCCTTTTCTTTCTCGATCCCTTGCCCCTTTTCCCTTCCCTGCTGCTCCCGGAGCCAGAAGTTTGAGATGCGAGCTTCCGAGCTCCCGGTGTTTGTTGCCACGCCCCCTCTGCGCCACTCAGCAAGAATACGCTGGTTGATTGGCTCTCTGCTGTCACCGTCCTGAATCAGTGGAGCAGGCCGCCTTAAGGCACTGAAGGAGTTTGACGTCCAGAAAAAAAAGACAAAGTTCCAAGGTATAATCTCAGATCCGGTCGAACCTGGTTGATGTATCCAACCAGAGCTCCATCATGGTCAGCCTGAAATCATGCCTAGATCCCATCTACGCAAAACCAAAGGTAATGATGGACAGAGTGTTGAACATTGCAAGCACTCACCCCCAGTCAACTGATCTGGGTTTAATCCATCACCGTTCTTTAGCCCACTCTGCCACCACAGTTCAGACATGGCCATAAGCAAATCAGTCTGACCCTGTGCCTCATGGGAACAGTCCAGACCGAACTGCCAAGCCATGTCTTCCCTGGACTGGAAACAAGCTTCCTTGGACCGGTTTCTGGCATTTCAGCCGTCTTCAGGCAGGCTTGCTTGAATCCAGTGGCAAAGTGAGCAAGGGACTCACGTCTGAGCATACACTGCCAACTTATGGCGAACAAAGCAAAACAAACCATTGATGCTCTGCAGAGCTATTATCACTGAAAACTTTAAAAAATCATATCTCTGGTTCCACTTATTGGATTGTCATTTTACTGTCACTTTGTTCATTACATTTTTCTTTGTGTATCTAAATTGCCATGAGATTTTTATTGTGTTATGTTTTCACATTTAACAGTGTTGGTAATTCTAAATAGTTTACATAATTTCTTAAGTTGAGCCTCTGTACCACTGCTATCAGGGGTTGAGTTCAGATTTAAATATAGGAACCTTTAACTGGACCTTACAGGATAGTGACCTTATTACTTCTGCTGGAAAACCATCCACTCCAATTAATAATTCACTTTCTCTCATTGTCTATTCATACTAAATGTATACATTAATAAAACTTCAAGGTCTACAATTTAACATTATATTGTGATGCTACTGTTATTCCTACTCCAGCTCTTCCTTCGCTTTGCACTCTTTTCATCTTTTGTATGGCCCTCCATTTCTCTTGTTCATATATATAACCTATTTTACATTGAGAGAAATATAACTGTTCTCATCCTTGCTCAGTGAAACTGCAGTATACAGTGGCCCAGCCGACCAATGGCTTCTCAAATGACGAAAGCCCAGTTTCCTTGGCACTCAACCTTCTGGGTACCATTTTAGCTAGTATTGTTGCAGCTGGAGAAGGTTGAACAGGATGTAAAGTCTGACCAAAATACATTTCTGCGGCTTACATCTCAGATGACACCGTCTTCTACAACTCAATGCTAATTGCATGTGCTGAATATTTTACAGATTCCTGCCACTAATTATAAAGCTTGGTTTACTGTAGGAGTTAAATGCAACTGAAGAGCTTACCGTAAATCATCATAGCATTCCTTAGTAAAACTAACAACAAAATACCCTAGTAGGTACATAAACACATAGAGCAAGCCTGGTCCAGCTCTACTACCTACACACCTCCTACCTCGCCCCCAGGCGCCTGCACAGAGCAGACCTTATTCCAAACCCGGCATGTCTGAGGTGCGGCTCAGATCTTGTGGATTTCTTTCACATAGTATGAACATGCCTGAGCATCGCCCCCTACTGGGTCGCCTTAGAAGCGGAACTCACGGAGATAATAGGATGGGAAGTTCCACACAACCCCCTGAACATATTGCTGGGCATCACTGACGGGTTAGATAGGTCCAGAGCAGAAAGACATTCCTGAGAACTGCTCTAGTGGTATCCAAGCGCGACACTGCGGCTGCGTGGAAGAATCCCACCCCGCCCACTATCGCTAAATGGCACTGGGGAGTGGACTGGTGCGCCACACAGGAACTCTCGTTGTACGATGTCAGAGGCTGCCCTGCCAGACACCGAAAAATCTGGGGCAAATGGCTGGCTATGCTAGACTGAGCGTCACCCCTAGGGGTCTGTGGGTCTGGTTCATTATGCCCTGGGGAGAGGGGGGGGGGGGGGGGTGGAGTAATTATACTGTACTTTGCTGTACCCGTACTGTGTGCCGAAGTACACGTTATGATGTTGCCTACAATGCTGTACTGTTTGCCTTTATTTCTTTTTCACTTCTTTGGAAAATCAATGAAATTAATCATCAAAAAAAACACAGAGCAAATAAAAACACAAATTCCAGCCATGGGTACTGACCTTGTGGCAACAGACGACTTAATTTTTTGTAGGAACCACACACAACCAATACAGCAACATTTTAATGCACGCATAAAGGATACATATTTGGGAAAACTGAAAGCATGTTTCACTATATGAGAAAAGAAAGTAAGTCAAATATTTAGTAAAAAGGCAACAAGTCTAAATTCATGAGTTTTTTGATGAGCATGTCTGGGTTTGACCAGCATAAAAAAACGTAACAAGTGTGTAGACATTTGGGTGCAAAAAAATCACATAACTGTCAATTATACTTCAGTGAAAAAGGCATCACAGCAAATCCATACAAGTAATCCTGAAAAACTAGTTGTGAATTCATAAGAAGGAAATATTACTGGTATGACAGGATCTCACGTCCTTTGAACGAACATTTTCAAAGGAATAATAATTTGAGATCCAAGTAAAGTGAAGAATTCTAAATTTAAAATGGTCAGAAGATAGCTAGCATAGGGGAAAAAAAGGACAATTGCTCATATTTAGGCAGACTCAAAATCTTTATAAAGGTTACATTAGAGATAACTGCTAGCTTACTGAATTCATTTTCATTAGTGTCAGGCTCCAGACTTTAGAAGGGATGCATTTCTTAACAGCGGCCAATGCAGATATAGACAACAAACATCGCATATTGTGAATGTCGCATAGTTAAAAATATTAACGTGCAATCAAACCTTTTGGAGTCTATCTTAATTGCAACAAATCCCTCGGCGGCTGTTTTTGCAACATTCTCACTCGCCCAGCTTTCAGCCATCTGCGTCGATTGCTCATCGTCACCTGCAAGAGGTAGCAGCTTATTGTCACACTCAGGAGGCTGAAGTGTATAATTACCAATAAGGATCATGCTTATTAAAATGAGTTTGCCTATGATTAGGTAGACTTGCTATTTTTACAGTGGAAAACAGAATTACACATGTTAACCATAAAGAATCAATGTGTAGCATACTGCTAGAGATTACAATAAAAACACTAAATGTCACAGAAAAGCTCCACTAAAGCACATACATTAAAAGATAAACAAATCTGCAAAACATATATAGATCCAAACTACATTATTGGAAACAGAATGCACCACTGTATCCTTGGATGTATGCGAAACATTTTAATAGTATGTGTGCTTGTGAATTAGAATCTCCCACTACGACGCTTTACGGTACTTCAAGGAAAAACAAATTGCCCTTGTTTTACATTCTAGCAAAGTGACGTCAAGACACGCTCTTTAGTGGTGCGTAATTACTCCGATATATCACATAGCCTCGCTTTGCCAAAGTGGTGCTTCGATTTCTTGAATGAGCGGTTAGCACTGATCGGGGTGAAGCAAGTGGAAGGATCTAATCAATGCAAATCATTGCTTTGACATACTGGAGCAGAATAAGGGGCATTTAGAAATACAAGGGATAAAACACTTCTTCATAGCCCGAAACCTAATTTAAGGACTGTGCTTGTAAGTTATGCTCTGACCAGCATAGAAGTAGGCATTGCAGGACACAGCTTGACAGGTGATGCTCTGCATGCTGGCCATGTTGGAAAAGGAGCAAACTAAATACCAGAGTCTGATCCCACGGAATGTCACATGTCATCCCAAACTGTTCAGTGACTTTGATTCACCCTGTAAACCAACCCTACCGAAACCAAAGATGTCTGGTGCCTTTACTGGAAAAAAGTAAGACTTCTTCTCAAAAAGAAACTTCAGAGCTGCTTTTCAAGCCCTCATACTCTCACAACTGTATGGTGGCAAAAACCTGCACCAAGGTATCCCACAATCCATTTTGCATATCTGGCTGACACGCTAACCAACTCCTGTGGCTTTTGGCGCACATCCAGACAGAACAACCTCAGACTGGAGGCAGAGAAGTGCAAACAAGCATTGAAAATGCAATAGGTCTCGCCTTTAATTAAGTTAAAGCCATTTGCTTTGCTATACAATACCATTAGGAAAGCAAATGGCTTTAACTTAATCAAAGGTGAGACCTATTGCATTTTCAATGCTTGTTATCTCTATGACTGTGGCCAAGTCACTAATTACATATTATTGGAAATCTCAAAGCACCCTGTTTCAAGATTGGCTAAACAAAATTATCAGGGTTATTAATGTATGCAATTCAGGACTGAACGGACGTTTCTTGAAATGCAGCGAACTTTTGTTAGAACCTTTTTTGGGGTGTCATTTAATGGGTTAAGTTTTAATCAATATATGTGAATTGAACTAAATGGCATTTTGCCACCTGTTCTGCAAGGGAAACAGCGTTTATAACGCTATCTTCACAACGCGGTACCATTACAACGTGGTCGTTACAATGACCGTGTTGTTACCACGCATACATTTGCATTGCAAGTCATTACTACGACTTGCTGTAGGGGGCGCACTGGTGTTGGATTTAGAATCCAACACCTTCCCTGCTGTTGCACAAACTGGAGTAGGGATAGTAAATAATACTATTCCTAAGTACAGGGCACCCCCTACAGCAAGTTGTAGTAATGACTTGCGAAGTAATTGTATAAGTGGTAACAACGCGGTCATTCTAACGACTGTGTTGTAATGGCATGCGATGTATCCACATGCGTAGTAACAGTATATATTCCTACTGCAGCGCTTAGGTATAGAATACCTGTAGACGTATTGAGGAGGGCAGCAGGGACATGGGGAGGGGGTTACAACTGTGGGTTCATTGACATTAGAAACTTCCCTTGAGTAGTAGAGAGTGAGTAGTAGAGTGAGTAGTAGAGAGCGAGTAGAGAGTGAGTCGTAGAGAGGGAATAGTAGAGAGTGAGTAGTAGAGAGTAGTAGTGAGTTGCAGAGAGTGAGTAGTAGAGAGAAGTAGGAGTAGTACAGAGTGAGTAGTACAGAGTAGTGAGTAGTACTGAGTAGTACAGAGTAGTGAGTAGTACAGAGTAGTGAGTAGTACAGAGTAGTGAGTAGTACAGAGTAGTGAGTAGTACAGAGTAGTGAGTGAGTAGTTGAGAGGCAGAGAGCACTAGGACCCTGCACTAGGGTGAAGGGAGGGGCCAGCCACCGGACACCACTTCCGGTCAGGGAAGGGGGACGGGGTAAGATTGGGGAGACAAAGGAAGAACCAGGACATGCCTGCGAGCACACGACAAGGAGTGCAAATAAAGTAGGAGGTGTACTTTTCCACCTTATGATCATTTCTGATTTCCCTTCTCTCTCTCTTCCAACTCCCTCTGAAAATGTACTATACAGAGATACAAATATGAATGAGACAATTGCCACAATACACTTGTCACTAAATAACCATGAACACTCGCGTACTATACGTAGAAGCATGACAGCTTCATGTGACATTACATAAAAATAATACGAAATTGTTTGGTACTATACCTTGATTTACAAACCCTCCAATGAATGATTACCCTGTAAATAACAGCAAAAACGGACTCTCTCATGTTAAAGTAGAACTATGTAATTTTAATGCACTACAACTCTCATAATGCCACATTAAGGCCACATGGGCGTATATATAGTGCAACAGAGAAAGGACTCACTGACCGTGAGCAAAGCCGTGAAGGCTGAAACGCGTTGGTTGAGCTGTGAATAAACAAATTTTTTAAATTTCCCTCCCAGAGTGCCGCGTCAATGGTTTTGAGAGGTGTTTCGTGGCCAGGATCCGGCCCGTACGCAGAGCACCCGCTGTGAGTGTGCACCAGAATTTGGGATCACTTTGCTGAAAATATTGGATGATCTGGGAGCACCCGAGAGTGAGCGTCTTCATGCTGAAAGCAAGAAACTCACCTTGGAGGTTGAGCGCCGTAGGACGGAGCCGTAGGACGCCGCCCGCACGGGAGTCTCCACCGAGGTGAGTGACATTTGCCTTCATAAACAAGCGTTACTCTCGAAGCGGCCATCGTTTGAAGTAGGACGAAACACACCAAGTTCGTATACATTACGGCTGGGGATTCCTCACAAACTGGCGGGAAAGGGAAACCATAATAGTAATATGCAATAATTCGTAAATCACAGCTCAAAGAGTTTCTGAACTGAAATACAGGATAATGGAGGCTCGAAAAGGCAAATGAGCAGTAACAGCGGCAACATTGTTTAAGGTTACTGAGGGAACGGAGGATACGAACGTCAGAGAAGCGACTCCACCAGCCGACTTAACGATCAAACAGCAATTTACCAAAATGGAGAGACTATACAAAAAGGAGATTAATAAAAGTTGGGAGGTACTCGCCCTTGAGAATTACATTGAAGTCAAAAGAGTCCCAAGAGGACTGCGTATTTTCACGATGCCTACACACCCAGATACAAAAATCTAATTGTTGGAAGAATGGGCAGAAAACAACGCCCAGTGCTCTTTGAACATGATGCGAATCTTGATTAAGCATGCAAATATCGACCTAACAGAACTAACAAGGCAACTAGAAGAAATGAGGCAATAACACAAGCTCATTCGAACCAAGAAGAAGTCACGAAATTACATAAAGAGATGGAAGTAAGGCTAGAAAAATACGAAATAGAAATTCAAGAACGGAAAAAACGGAAATTTACAAGAGACGAACAAGATTACCGGTATGGAAGAATTCTAACCTTTGCAAAGCGGTTTGAAACCCTAAAGAGAAATTTTCCTATGCGAACAACTGGCAGCACTACTGCAAGTGAATCGGATCTTAGTGAAGGGGAACTAAACAGTGGAACAATACCAGGACCAAAAACCAACTTTTTAGAGGAGATGCGCTTGATGCATGCAGACCAAACCCTGGCACGAGGAAGAGGCCGTGGAAGAAACCCGAATCGAGGACGAGGAAGGGGAGAAAATACCTCACAAGTACCAGAAAAACCCGACACGCAAAGCGGAAGAAAACAGTACCCGCTACGCAATCGGAAATGAATAATGTCAACCTGATCATTAACCTCTCAAAACATATACTTACACCAGAGGAAGAGTCTGCATTAAATAAAGGGCTAGCCTTTTGCCCAGAAAGTCACTTTGATCACACACAAGTAAGAATTGACTTTTACAAATATATCCGCAAACTTAAACTTGCAAATGTCCATGCAAATCGAACTTCTAAAGAAATCAAGAGTGCACAAATGCAAATCGATGATTCTGCCCCAAACTTGGAACCAACGCTCAGTATCGATCAAGTATCTGACCTGAAAAATATTTTCGATCTTCTATATGACTTGAATGAAAATGACATGACAGAAGAACAAGTCTTGGAGCATCTCTCAATAGAAACGGATAAAAGAGTAGATAGCGGATTAAAAAGGAAATCGAAATACTGCCCTGTGCTGCCACCTGGGAATCGTTTTGATCAATTCAGTGAGGCAGTAATTGAGGAACTTGATAAAATTGCGAACACCAGAAATGGTAAACAAAGAGAAAATCTGAGCAAAAAAGAACGGGAAGCAATTAAAAACCTAATGAAAGACAAAAACGTAACGATAAAGCCTGCGGATAAAGGTGGAAACACTGTACTTCTAAATACTGAAGACTATCTAAATGAAGCTTACAGACAGCTAAATGATACCTCAAATTATAACAGAGTTATCACCAATCCAATGAATAAAATGGTATGTGATCCGAGTGAAAAATTGATAAAATGGCACAATGAGAACTTGATCAGTGAAGATGAACTAAAATTCCTGACAAATGATTTTCCGGTAATTCCAACTATATATTTCTTGCCAAAAATTCATAAGACCCTCAATCACCCACCCGGCAGGCCTATCGTATCATCATGTGATTCTTTGTATGAAAAAATCTCGGAATATGTTGATCGTTTCCTTGCCCCAATAGCTCGGAGTATGAGCTCCTATATCAAAGACACTGGAGATTTCTTACGCATTTTAAATGGTATCTCTTGGAACAATCAATTCCTTTTGATTACTATAGATGTAGTATCACTTTATACATCAATACGACATGAAGTGGGCCTGAAAGCCTGCAGTTATTTTCTAAAACAAAGAAAAATCACAGAAATGAAACATACACAAATGCTACTGGCCATGATCGAAATGTGCCTCACGAATAACATCTTCTGTTTTAATAAAGAAATCTTTAGGCAGATGTGTGGAACAGCAATGGGCATTTCTTTTTCTGTGAACTATGCCAACATCACTATGGGGTGGTGGGAGAAGATGATGGCTTGGGACTCGGATAATCAAGATGAGTTGGATAAGATCATATTATGGGTCCGCTATATAGATGACCTGTTCCTAATATGGAATGGAACCGATGATGAATTTCTTAAATACTTCAATAAACTGAATAATAATGAAGTCGGCCTATCTTTCACATACAGTATGATTAGGTCAGAGATTCCGTTCCTTGACACCTTGATATATATCAAAAATGACCAGATCCACTCAACACTATACAGGAAAGAAACAGCCACTAATAGTATCCTGCATGGAACGAGTTTCCACCCTAAACCCCTAATAGACAGTATTCCCTATGGGGAGTTCATGCGTTTAAAACGCAACTGTTCACAGCCAGAAGATGCTGAAGAGAAAATTCAAGAATCTATGGAAAGATTGAAACAAAGAGGCTATACAGAGTCCACCTTGAAGAGAAACAAAAAGAGAATGGACCATAAGATCAGGGCGGACACTTTAACATCTAAACCCAAACATGCATGTAATGACGAGGAACAAGTCCCGAGGTTTATCACTACCTATAGCAAAGAGAGTGGCATTATAATGAGCAAAATCAGAAAACATTGGCATATGATTATAAAAGATCCAAACATAGGAAAACTGATCGGGTCAAAGCCAACTGTAACATACAGAAAAACTAAATCTCTAAAAGACATGCTCGTCAGCAGTCACTTCGTACAAAAAGAAGAAACGAACTGGCTAGCAGAACAACGAAATGGGTTCATCAAATGTAATTCATGCAAGGCGTGCAAAATTGGCAAAAATGTAAGAAATATCATAGAACCTAATGGAAACATAATAACACTAAAGAACAAAATAACCTGTAGTACGAAATTTGTAATCTATGTCATCGAATGTACCTGCGGCCAAAAATATGTTGGCAGCACCGTCTGCCCATTGAAAAAACGAATTCTCGAACACATCCGAGCAGTTAAGAACAAAGATATCTCATACGCCACTGCCAAACATATGATTTTATGTCAAAATGGAGACTGGCGAGCAATGTGCTATTATGGTATTGATACCATCACACCAAATGAACGAGGCGGAAACAGAACTAAGAAACTGCGCCAACTGGAATCCCGCTATATTATTAGATTGAAAACTAAGGCACCAAGAGGAATGAACAATGACGAAGAACTTTATGTGCATCTAGAATGAAAAAACATATATGGACCGAACAGAACATAGATACAGCCGTTTACTTTACATTTTAAATTTCAGATTAGGATTAAAAATGGAATTCTTTCTCCTTCCTCCCCCGCCTTTTTGCTCTCTCTCCTTTCTTCTTCTTTCTCCTCTTTGCTTCCCTAAGGTGTACTTTTCCACCTTATGATCATTTCTGATTTCCCTTCTCTCTCTCTTCCAACTCCCTCTGAAAATGTACTATACAGAGATACAAATATGAGACAATTGCCACAATACACTTGTCACTAAATACCCATGAACACTCGCGTACTATACGTAGAAGCATGACAGATTCATGTGACATTACATAAAAATAATACGAAAAGGTTTGGTACTATACCTTGATTTACAAACCCTCCAATGAATGATTACCCTGTAAATAACAGCAAAAACGGACTCTCTCATGTTAAAGTATAACTATGTAATTTTAAATCACTACAACTCCCATAATGCCACATTAAGGCCACTTGGGCGTATATATAGTGCAACAGAGAAAGGACTCACTGACCGTGAGCAAAGCCGTGAAGGCTGAAACGCGTTGGTTGAGCTGTGAATAAACACATTTTTGAAATTTCCCTCCCAGAGTGCCGCGTCAATGGTTTTGAGAGGTGTTTCGTGGCCAGGATCCGGCCCGTACGCAGAGCACCCGCTGTGAGTGTGCACCAGAATTTGGGATCACTTTGCTGAAAATATAATCTACTGGCGGTCGCCAGTAGTTAGTTATAGTTAGGACCGTGTTTCCATAGGAAATCTCAAAATTCTATTTTGAATAACTTTGGCGCCGGTTGACGAATCTTCGCAAAATTTTCAAAACTAATGGGGCGCTCCGCTCAGCTCCTACCCTGAAAGTCTCGGGGGGATTCGTCAAGCGGGGGCCGAGAAAAAAGGCGTTTTCCCCATGCATTTTCCCATAGGACCTTTAGTCGAAGGTACAGCCCGAACGGCTGAACAGAATTACTTGAAATTTGGCAGAGAGGTAGTCCTCAGGTCAGGGATGTGCCTTTTGCATATACAGAGTCAATCTGTTCAGTAGTTCCAGAGAAAATTGCAGTAAAAAGCACATCCATATTATAGCCGCGCACCCTAACGTGCGCGAGCGTAATTCTGATTGGTTGTTACATGTCAGTCAACGTTCGAATCGGTCGAAATCAGGAAGTGTCGTTCGCCATTTTGTTTGTTTTCAGTGCGAGAGTGGAAAAGGAAGGTGGCGAACGTGAAAAGGAGGCAGGGTAGAGAGTTCCTGACCCCCTAGCCTTTGTCAGGGGGTCCCTGAAGGACCCCGAAGGCAGAAAAAAACATTTACATTTTTTTTTTTACGCGGGGGTGCGCGCACGGTGAAAAAACATAAAAAAATAAAATTTTAATACGTAGTTTATTGAAAAATAAATATATAAAAAAAAATACATACATAATTTAGCATTTAAAAAACCATACAAATTCCCTGAAAAAACCATCGGTTTCACACACGTTATAGTTAGGAATTAGCATTTAAAAAATCTTGCAAATTCCCTTAAAAAACCATAGGTTTCACATATGTTATAGTTAGGTGGATATTTCACTCGTAAAAAACCAATGAAATTCCCCCGTTATAGTTGCTTCAGATAACTATAACTCGCGCGACCGCCACTCTATCACAAGGATGATGTCATGAGTGATGCCACTGACCATGTCATGAGTGATGTAATATGTGACGTCATGAGCAGAGGATTGCGGGCGCGCGAGTTATAGTTATCTGAAGTAACTATAACGGGGGAATTTCATTGTTTTTTTACGAGTGAAATATCCACCCAACTATAATATGTGTGAAACCTATGTTTTTTTAGTGAATATATATATATATATTTTCCGCAAAACGGCCCACTTTGGAATTCCAGGCGCTCTATGGCGGTGCGGATGAGGTACGGCAGGGCCAAGCCGTTTGTAATTTCACCTTCGTTTCCCCAAGGGGGATTCCCCACGCACTCACGGACAGAAGCCAAACTTAGCCAGTAAAGTTTTCAGTTGTATTCCATTTAATCCATTAATTCACAGCGTGCCAATTCAAGTAAAAGGACTCTACGCGTTTCACCTCCCCTGAGGCTTGTTCACGAGATTTACCAATGATACACAGGCTTTTTTTTCCTTTTAAATGCATGAAAAAAACATAAAAAAACGTGAAGTGACATCACATCCTGTTTTGGTGCAGCAAGGGATTATGGTCTTAGTAGTTTGTAATCCTATTTGTCACAAGTTTAACTAACAGTGTATCCACACAATTTATAAACAAAATTAACGCAAACAAATCGCAATTGAAGTTGATCAGGTTGACTTTGATTTAGTCATGCAGTCAATTGTTGGACTCTTAAGGTTTTAACAATAATTATAACCCTCCAGTGGGTCAATATAAATCAAAACCATGGATTATATTCACAATTGTTATATATGGGGCCCTCCAGTGTGCCTGACCTGAATCTGATATTTTGATATGTCGGAATGCAATTATGTGGCAATCGAACCTTGAATTCATTTTACGATGTGACGTGCTGCCTAGTGACACCCCAAATTAACAAAAACCAATTAAGTGAAAGTAATCATCAAAAAACCTAAAATATTAAAATACAGGAGGCCAAAGTTCATGTCCTTTATCATTCTATGACCTTATCCATGATAATGAAAGTTTATAGGTGATAATGGAGTTCTTCATCCTGATTTAACCCATGAGGAGTCAGAGTCCTGAAATTTAAGATGTGCTTCGACTCTTTCTGCCTGAGAGTTCTTTCACGGTCACCTCCTCTGGGATGCATTCCCACCGCTTCAACAGCGTAAAATTTAAGTTCTTTCCAGTTGCCATGATGTTCTTTTTCCATGTGCTTGGCCACCGCATTACTTCTGTCGTTGTTTATCGTGGCCCTCACATGCTCCAATATACGTTTTTTTAACTCGCACTTTGTGCTTCCCACGTACTTCAGAGAACAGGGACACTCAATGATGTAAACGACAAATTGACTTTTACAGTTAATCAATTGCTGGATTTTCCACATTCGTTTGTTTGCCATTTTGATTTCCTTCATATTTTGAGCAATTGTACAGACCTTGCAGCACGTGCATTTGAAAAAACCGATAGGTTTTAGCCAGTTCATCTGTTTTTTTTGGCCCAAAAAATGACTATGTACCAATTGGTCTTTGAGATTCTTTGACCGTCTGTATGTGATATTCGGGTGATCCCCCACAATACTTGAAGTTGTTTGATCCATTTTTAAAATGTGCCAGTTCTTACGCAGTATTTTAATCAATTGTGGGTTGTCAGTGGAATGAGTGGTTATAAATCTTATTTGATTTTCATCCTGTTTCTCTTTTTCTTTTTCTTTCAACAAATCAATTCTCTTGATGCTCATGGTTCTCTTTAAGGACTCCTGGATTGATTTCTCACTGTAATTTCTTTTCTTGAAGCGTGTGATTGCCTGGTTGCGATGTTTTAACCATTCTTCTTCCTTTGAGCATATTCTCTTAATTCTGAGAAACTCCCCGTAGGGGATGTTTTTGATCAAGCTCTTTTGATGGAATGATTCAGCATGTAGAACTGCATTCGTTGCAGTGTTTTTCCGATGTAATGTTGTGTGAATCATATTCTCAACAATGTAAATTTCAGTATCCAGAAAAACAACTTTTTCTTCACTGATGTGATATGTGAATTTTAAGTTGAATTCAGATGTGTTTAGAATCTCAAAGTATTCAGCAAATTCTTTTTCAGATCCCTCCCAGATAATAAACAAATCGTCTATGTATCTAAACCAAGCAATGGTTTTATTTACATAGACGTCATGTTCGCTGCTCCATGCCCAGCTCTGCTCCCATAGACCCATCGTTAGGCAAGCATATGATGGACTAAAGGAAAATCCCATTGCTGTCCCCTTTGTTTGACGAAAGATTTCCTCACCGAACATAAATGTGTTTTGTTCCAGACATGTCTGTATCATTTGTAATAACATCACATTATGATCAGAGAATTGGATGTTTCTTTCTGAGAGGAAGTGTTTACATGCTTTCAAACCAATGTCGTTTTGGATGTTCGAGTATAGTGATATAACATCCATTGTTATTAGTTTGTAGTTTGTTTGCCAAGGTGTGTCCTGTAAATGTCTCAATAGGTCCCCCGTGTCTTGCAAATAGGAACTCAAATTCTTTACATATGGCAACAAAAATACATCTAAGAAGTTAGCCATTGGTTCCAACAAAGCTCCTTTCGCCGAGATTATCGGTCTCCCTGGTGGTTGAAGTGGATTTTTATGTATCTTGGGAAGGAAATAAATGGTTGCCATTTTTGGATGTTCCATGGTCAGATATTTCACTTCATCATCATTCAACAAGTTTTGTTTATTCCAAATATTCAGCTTGACATCCAATTCTTCCTTCCATTTTTTTGTTGGGTTTGTTTTTAGTTTCTCATAGTATTCTCTGTTTAGTAATTGTGAGTATGCCTCTTTGATATAAGCATCTTTTTCTAGGATGATGATGTTACCCCCTTTATCAGCCATTTTTATTTCAATGGAGTCATCATTTTTGAGTCCAAGCAGGGCTTTACGTTCTTCCAATGAAAGATTGTCTTGTTTTCTCGAGTGGTTTATTTTATAAAGATCTTTTATGACACACTCGTGGAAAAGGTCAATTTTGTTCCCTTGTGGCAATTGTGGATAAAACTTGGATTTGGCTTTTTTGTAACTAGAACCAGCTCCCAACTGGTCGCAATATGATCGTAGCTCACTTTCCTGATGCTCTGGACCTTTATCCAGATCCATTAATGTGATAAATTGTGTCGTATCTTTTGCCTGTAGTCCCATTTCTGGTTTTTCAACAATTTTGTGGTGTGACGCCATTTTAGGATTTTCCGCAAACAGCTTAGCTAATTTGATTTTGCGAACATATTTATATAGGTCGATTCTTGTTTCAGCAAGATCAATGCCGGTGGTGGGGCAGAAATTTAAGCCACGTTGTAGCAGTTTTATTTCAGTGTCGGTTAAGATTTTTTTGGAGAGGTTTATGACTTGTAGCTCTTGATTGTCATTTGCGACCATTTCAATCTGATTGACTAATTCCATTTCTGTCGCATACTTCTCGTCGTTGTTCCCACTCGACTGAAAATAGGGTTTGCGCTGCCGCTTGCCTCTTCTTGTTGTTTTCTGCGGGCATTTCCACGTCCCCTGCCTCTTCCTCGGGTGTTTGATTGTGGCATTCCCATATTCTTCTCCCAGTTTTTTTGTTGCAACGCTAATCTCATCTCTCCTAAAAAAGAGCATTTAACTCTTGCGTCACTCTGATCACCTTCCAGATCACTTGCATCGGTTGATGTTAATGAAGATAGGCTACTGCTGTTTGTAGCCATGTCTAATTTATCCTGTTGTTTCAAACGGTCATATTTTCTCGCATAGGTAAAGATACGACCCTCCAAGTAATCCTCTTTGTCTCGTTGGAACTTCGATAATTTTCTAGCTTTAACACTTTCCTCGTGTTTCTCTATATACTGTTCCAATTCCTCTTTGAATTTTAATAAATCTGGGTTCATAACCACCGTTGCCAATTCCTTTTCCATTTCTCTTAGTTGTGTGGTTGTTTTCTCAAGGGCTATTTGGATATGTTTCACCAAAATTTCCATTAATCCTAATGAAGATTTAAGGATGTATTCACCCCATTCACTCAATAGTTCATTGCTAGTGTCTGTGTGATTTGGCATTAATCCAATACGAAGCCCACGTGGTACTCTTTTTACCTCTAAGTACTTTTTCAAGGAGGTTACTTCCCACCACTTATTTATTTCTTTTTTGGACAATTTCTCCCATATGCGCAGTCTATTTTTCACATCGGTTCTGTGTGTGCTGCTAGTCGTTTCATCGCCCGTATTTGCTGTTGTCTCTTGTTCAAAAAATGTGTCAATAAGGGCATTTCTATTGGCCTCCCTTTTATCCATTTTTGAACTGGCTCAAAAGAACACTTTGATTAGCGCTGTTGTTTTACGACCAAAACTTCTCCAGTCATTTGTGTTTTTCTTTTTATCCCATCCGTCTCTTGCATTACTAATTCCGCTTCCAATCTTAACAGAAATAGTTCTCCGAGTTATCTAACTCGTATCTTTTCGCGGGACAGTAAGCTTAGAAGAGACCAGCCGGCTTGTGTTCCCAACAGAGATACAGATTATCACACAAACACTTCCTCACGTTGTCCGCTTACCGGAAAAGCAGTCCAAGACTCCACGCCTCCCTCCGGATTCGCGTCTCCTGTTCCTGCTCCCAGTATTACTGCCGGACAGTTCGTGAAGTGTTGCTGTTTCTGTGCCGACGTTCACCCGATTCCAATTTCGTTTTCCGCAAAACGGCCCACTTTGGAATTCCAGGCGCTCTATGGCGGTGCGGATGAGGTACGGCAGGGCCAAGCCGTTTGTAATTTCACCTTCGTTTCCCCAAGGGGGATTCCCCACGCACTCACGGACAGAAGCCAAACTTAGCCAGTAAAGTTTTCAGTTGTATTCCATTTAATCCATTAATTCACAGCGTGCCAATTCAAGTAAAAGGACTCTACGCGTTTCACCTCCCCTGAGGCTTGTTCACGAGATTTACCAAT
Organism: Triturus cristatus; assembly: GCF_964204655.1. NCBI lineage: Eukaryota > Metazoa > Chordata > Amphibia > Caudata > Salamandridae > Triturus > Triturus cristatus. The sequence goes on along the minus strand of NC_140584.1, from coordinate 205,738,438 downwards.
GATACACAGGCTTTTTTTTCCTTTTAAATGCATGAAAAAAACATAAAAAAACGTGAAGTGACATCACATCCTGTTTTGGTGCAGCAAGGGATTATGGTCTTAGTAGTTTGTAATCCTATTTGTCACAAGTTTAACTAACAGTGTATCCACACAATTTATAAACAAAATTAACGCAAACAAATCGCAATTGAAGTTGATCAGGTTGACTTTGATTTAGTCATGCAGTCAATTGTTGGACTCTTAAGGTTTTAACAATAATTAATATAATCCATGGTTTTGATTTATATTGACCCACTGGAGGGTTATAATTATTGTTAAAACCTTAAGAGTCCAACAATTGACTGCATGACTAAATCAAAGTCAACCTGATCAACTTCAATTGCGATTTGTTTGCGTTAATTTTGTTTATAAATTGTGTGGATACACTGTTAGTTAAACTTGTGACAAATAGGATTACAAACTACTAAGACCATAATCCCTTGCTGCACCAAAACAGGATGTGATGTCACTTCACGTTTTTTTATGTTTTTTTCATGCATTTAAAAGGAAAAAAAAGCCTGTGTATCATTGGTAAATCTCGTGAACAAGCCTCAGGGGAGGTGAAACGCGTAGAGTCCTTTTACTTGAATTGGCACGCTGTGAATTAATGGATTAAATGGAATACAACTGAAAACTTTACTGGCTAAGTTTGGCTTCTGTCCGTGAGTGCGTGGGGAATCCCCCTTGGGGAAACGAAGGTGATATATATATATATATATATATATATATATATATATATATATATATATATATATAGAAGGTTTACCTGTGATTAACTGGCTGCCTGCCTTTGAATGTGTGGTGTTTTATTGATCTTTTGACCTGATCATGAGTGGGTCGGTATTTTCTGGTCGGAATTCCGTGTTGTGTGTGAACACTGGGTGCATTAAATTTTCTTCCCCAAAAACTCAGAATAGGCATCTGATAAATAGCGAACCTGGGGCATTGTTTTTTATGATGCGCCATAAACTCGGCCGATGAACTCAGAATCGGGGCCTTTGTATGCCGGGTGTCAATGTGAATACAGCAGTATTTGGATTCCTGGGACAGCTTACAAAAGTTCATTGAGTGAGCATTGTGTAGACACGCCTGTGCCTCCTCACTCCCGGAGTGAGTGCCTTCCTAGAGCAGCTACAAATAAAATGACGCAGACAAAGTCCGTGGAACACATTATAAAACAAAATCCATTCTCCTCTATGCGGGCGTGAGCTCGGGCCCACACAGCCGACGCTGCAGCAAAGAATCATGGAATTCAGGAAGCCAAACTATCTTTCTCTACAGGGTGGCTGACCCGGTATTAACCCCTTCAGCGCGGCGCGGATTTCCGCGCCACGCTGAAGATTCCGTGCGCGGGCGGGGCCATGACGGAACGGTTCCGTCATAAGCACAGCCCAACCGACGTGCATGACGGAACCGTTCCGTCAAGCGCGTCGAAGGGGTTAAAGATGGTTCTCGGGTTCAGCCCAGGCAGGTGAAGTGTGAGAGATCTCCCTCAGGGTCGATGCCCAGGGGCATCCCTTGGAGTCGGAACCCTCTGCCCTCTCCCAAGGGGGGTGCCTTCTGTGTATCGTGTCCCATGTGGCATCGCCCACTTGTCCCTGCATCTGCGTCGATAATGGGGCGCAAGAACAAAGGCTTTCCCTCATCTGCATTTCCAGCCAAGAATCATGCCCACCCCTCAAAACAAGGGCGCTCAGTTGTACTGCAAACTAACAGATTTGTGGGGCCTCAGCTCCTGCCCGGCCTGCTACAGCGCCATCTAATCTAAACACGAACCTGCGTAATTCTGCAGTGGTAAGGTGGGGGTCGTATGTGTACAGAAATTCCGAGCACGTGCTGGGGGGCTCGAAAGAAAAGACCCACAGGCCTGACTGTCCCACTAGCCTCGTTCTCACACAGAAATATTTGTGGCACTATCACAACAGCTCTCTGTCCCACCTTGGACAAAATGCGACCTTAGATTTACTTACCACCAGACATGGGATGTAATAGCACAACCACGTTTTGTTCGCAAAAAGGCCACATTTCAAGGACAGGAGATGAAACAGGTGGCATAGTTTATGAGTCGATCTTATCAGACAAAGGTTATTTATTCCATGTCCCTGGTCTTAATAAACACTTTCTAACAATCCTTCAGATTTACAACTCTGGTACCTGCAGGAAAAGCCCCTATTAGCACTGTGTTTTCATTTTCCAAAAGCAGGCCACTTTGAGGGGGCTGTTGTTGGACATCAAAAACATTGCCAATATATCATGAGGATCAGCGATGTGTTTACCGGTGGACAGCGTGCATTTAGGATGCCAGTCGACAGCAAGCTCTTGTTTATTCCGTGCTGTGCTATAACCTGCAGCTACTGCTGAAGTCCTCAATCATCGCATCATCCTTTTCAAAGGGGAGAGGATGTAGCCAAACGGCTAGAGCTGCCGATCTTAAAGCTGGGGAACAGGGTTCGAAACTTGGCGTCGGCACAGCAATCCTGTGATTCTGGGCAAATCACTTAATGTGGGGCATCCTGTACTGAGCTTTTTAATAGCACTTTCTTTTTTTGGCAATTGAAAGCTTGACTGTGTTCTTTTCAGTTTTCTTAATCTGTGTAAACATTGAAGGATAAATGATGGATCCAAATGGAGAGACAAAAATGTTCTGGGCTGAGCCAAGATGTGATAATGCCTCAGTCTAGTGGCTATAATCGCGGCACCAGCGCTTTACTTATAACATTAAAAAGTAAAGCACGGGTGCTGCAATTATACCAAAAGTAAAGAACAAAAAAAAGCACGGTCCGCCGATTTCTTGTCTTTATGGGGCCATGTGTTTCAAACACATGGCCCCATAAAGATAAGAACGCTTTTGCGACGCAAGGAAGGCAGACAAGCCAGTCCAAATGGGACGGCTCAAAAAGCCGTACAAATACGTCATGAACAGCTCTGGTCCAATGGCTGGCCACCGTTTAGCATAAACGGTGATGCCAGCCAATGGAAAAGAGGGGCGGGGCTTAAAGCCCTTTACAGAAAAGACCTCAAAACATTAAGTCTCACCAGCGAGACTGCGCATGTGCGCAGCCTACGCTAGCCGAGACCTACAAAGACAAATAAGGCAACCGGTCTTCTCTGTCTAAACACCTGGGACTTGAACTACATCTTGTATCCATCAGGGCCGCCCCATCCCTACTTAATTTAAGAAAGATTTGAAGATGCGCCTCCTTAAAAGAGCACTACATCATGATGAAATAGCAGTTCACTTCTCCTCCCACAACCCAACAGCCTCTTCAAAGGCAACTGAGCAGTGTTTGTATACGTAGCATGTGTTCAGCCACACCCTGATCCTTGTGAGGTCGATCTACCTACTGCAGTTCCCTTCGAGTTCTTACAAGAGTTCCAACCTCCTGCAAGACTTCGAACTCTTGACAACAATTGTGCCCTACACGCTATAAATATCATGTCCTCTTGTTTCAATGCTTCTCATCGAGAGCTCTTGGGGAGTGCTTAGGCAGATGGACGTGTGCACTCCTAAATCAAGGTGGTGCCTTCAAGCTTGGCTGAGTCTTCTTCAAGGACCAGGGACCAAACCAGCGGGAAGCCAGAGCAAGATTCTTGCATTTTTGGAATGTGCTCAACCTGTCCTGAACACAGATCAAAGACTAAATATGGTGTTTTAAATTCATGGGTCCTAATTTCCACCAGAGGATGTAACATAAAAAGACAAAAGTTCGTGTCTACAAGACTTGATAGACAACCAAGTCTGATTTCCATTTGCGTGTGTTCTGCTATGTATGCTTAAAAGGATCCCAGCTGAGATGCCAATTGCAGGTTAGAATTTGTGACATTTGCGACACAGTCAACAGATGTTGGTGCCAGAAAGACTCTTATAGTGATACTGTTAATAGTGCACTTGAACTGAAAAGTAGTGCACGTCTTGTGCAGTAGTCTTTCACATTTCATCTGTAACGAGATATGCCTTGCTTCGCAGTCTTTTATGTTACACAGACAGAACACAGTGGTATAGGTAAATTTTCCATAATTATATCCAATAGTCAACTGATTCACAAGTTAGATGAATCTAGGCACTCCAGAGTGAGCAAAACTGAAGCTGGACCCCAAAATACTCAGACAGGAAGGAGTTTCATCTGCGCTAATATTGTTGCATGACATTTTACCAACAGACGATTGAGGTCTAAGGTCTGACGCTTTTCTTACAGACCTCATTACAGTAGCCAGCATCCCAATATACCATAGCATTGGACAACACATGACAAAAAAAAGGTAGGCTCCTGGCATTTCCGGAGTGTTCAACATGGTTTCCGTTACAGCGTGGTAGAGTGGGATATTAACCTGCTTTCCTCTTTTCTAACAGCTGGTCTGCAAGTGGAAACACAACCCATTTCATTTTCATGTTGTCTTTAATATTTTAAGCCCAAATTCCTCCCCTTGGGGCATCAGATTGTCATGATAGTTGTAAATATCTGATGGCAGTCAGCTGGTCAGAGTTTTGTAGGGTTGATGCTCCCGCATCCACTGTGGGTATCCTTATTCTAACTGGGGTCGGCAGGGAACCAGAAACACACAACTCATTCACGCCCACTTCTGGGAGGAGACAAGCTGTTCGCAAGAGTAACCTATTTCAATCCAAGCAGGCGTGGAGATAGATGACCGAGGGGGCCACAGTCCGAGGTTCTCCACCACAAGCAAAGGTACTTGAAATCACTGGTGCCCCCGATGACAAGGCAGGTCCTTCTAAGCTTAAGAGACACTTTTGAATTATGAGGTAATATAGTACAGGTGCGCCACTCTACATAAAGGGGAGGAGGTAGGAGGGCAGCCACGGATGCAATTTTCAGTCACAGAGGCACGCATATGTTAATTGTTGATGGAGACATTGAGGCTAATCACTACCTGGGAACATTCAGACTCAATTCTGGGTACTGATATTGCCAGTCATTACTGGCTTCAACCACTGATGTTAATGACTGCTGCAGGTTACACAGGCTCATTAAGGGATAGGGTAATTAATGTTAAATACTTCATGGGAACATTAAAACTCCTTCCTGATTAGGCCACTCATGATTATATCAGCCAGTGTCTAAGGTTATAGTTAGTTGCTCAGTGGGGCCTCATTAGTGCCAAAGTCTATTGAGGTTGAATTCTGACAGACAACATTAATCATAATGAAGAACTGAGTTTACACAACAATCATCAGAATTCACAGGAAGAAATGTGTCAGTTAAGGCTGATACTGTCTATAATAAAACACCCAAAGAGACAGGAAATGTGCCTATTAAGTTAGTAGCTGTTGGACTTGGCCCTTTTTGCAGGGTCATCCCTGATCTTTTTGCCTTCCTCCTGTATTTTCTCTGACCTGTTTTTGTTGGTTTTATGACTCTGGGCACTTTACCACTGCTGATCAGTGCTAAAGTGCATATGCTCTCCCTATTGTAAACTGAGTATGGATTGGCTTATTTGTTTTACTGTCAGACCGTAGTATAGTTACCCTGTGTGCCCAGGGCCTGTAAATCAAATGCTGCTGGTGGGCTTGCAGCACTGGTTGTGCCACCCACAGAAACAGCCTGTAAAGTGTGTCTCAGGCCTGCCATTGCAGAGCCTGTGTGCAGTCTAGTACTGCCATGCTGACTGGATAAGTGCACCCACTTGCCAGTCCCTAAACCTTCCCTTTTCTTCATATCAGACACCCCTAAGGTAGGCCCAAGGGGAAGGTGCATTGTAAGTATAAGGTAGGACATGCTCTGGTGTGTGTGACATGTCCTAATAGTGAATTATAGCCATTTTCGTTTTTCACTATTGCAAGGCTACCAGTCCCCATAGGCCAGAATGGGAGGTTTGATTAGAACACCTTATAGTCCAAACTGACCCAGGAAACATGGTAGAAAATAGAGTTTAGTATGCCTGAACTCAGAATGATAAAATACATCTTGTAGTAAAGTTGGTTTTAACATTCTGTGCTTGAAAATACCACTTTTAGAAAGTATGTATTTTCTTACCCAACCATCCAGCCTGCCTCTGCTAGCTTGTGTATTGTGTGTCTGGTTTTGTGAGTGACAGGGGCTGGGGGATTCCAGGAGACAGGGTGAGTCAGCACAGGGCTGAAAAGACCTATCTGCATGTAGAGTGCTGGGAGGAGTAGCACCTGGGTCTGAATAGGGCTGTGCCTGCCTTCCACAATGCTGGCTCCACATCCTATGGTGCACCTGATGTCCCTAGCCCACACTGTCAAAGGAAAGAAGGAGTCTTGTAAAAAAAAAAGTGCTCCAGGACTGCACAGATCTGGTTTGGACTAGGTACAGGTCCCTCTGCTTTCAGAGGACAAAGGATTTAGTAGTATAAATATGGGGACCCCAACCCAAGACTTTAGATCACTTCTGGAACAACAAGACGAAACTCTGCCAAGGTGAAGAAACAAGGAAGCTGTAGGAGGAGTTGGACTGCCCCCCTGCCAGTGTGCTGGGCTGGCCTACAGTGGTGTCTTCAGTGCCAAGGAGTGCAGAGGAGAAGAAACTTTCTAAGAACTTTCATCATCTTGCAGAATATTAGTCCAAGGGCTTGAACTTGTGCTTGCCTCCTGCTGAAGTCTCAGGGACAAAAGACTTCACCACCAGCTCCCCTTTGAATTTCCTTGTTGGGAATTCTTTCTGCAGAAGCCTGCGTGTCGCTGGGAGCTGGAAGCGCGACTCAACAAGAAGAAGCATGTCACAGTCGCAGCTGCTGCCGTCGCATCGCCAGAGAAGCGTGTCGCCGCCGCAGAGGTTGCAGCCACATCACCAGAGAAGCGTGTCTTCGTCAAAGCTGTTACCCGACGCATCACCGGAGAAGCGTGTCACCGCTGCAGAGGTCGCATCACCGGAGAAGTGTGTCAAGGGCCTGTAGCGGCTCCAAAGTTACAGAGTTCGCCGCACGGCCTCCAGGCGTGCACGCATCGTCTTCAGGTCGTTGCATCAAGGGCGCCATCTTATCGCATCGCACCGGATTGTCGCATCTAGGCGCTATCTTGTCGCATCGTAACCGGAACGCAGTATGAGACTCAACGCATCTGCACATTTGGGGACCCCTCTAGAAATTGCACTTTCAGGCCAGGGAGAAGAGGGGGAAAGAAAAAAAAAAAAAAATCAAGAAACACCAGGGACACTCCCGTGTGGCCTATCTGTCTATTACACTAAGGACTCAATCACTACTGGGCTCAATAATACATTACAATCACTACTGGGCTCAATAATACATTAAATCACAACAGTGACACTTAACATTAGAAATTTAATTCTCATTTATTTTATTATTTCAATTCTTTATATACAATTTCATTTTTTACCTTCTTTTTTCATTATTTATTTATTTTTTTACTTTTTCTGAAAGTGTATACATCACAGAAAGTGAAATCAATCCTACGTTTACATTAAATAAACATAACACATTATTCAATTTACTTAACAAAAAAGAGAGACTCCTGGCAGAGAAACGTTGGGCATCCCGTGGATGTAGATCGAGCTTTTTGTGTAAGCGAGTAAGTTGCTCTGCATAATAAAATAACTACAAATTTTGGAAAAACGGAAAATCAAAATTTGGACGGCTGACTGATGAAGAAAAGTGAAATAAAGGTTTCTTTATATATTTTTGTGACGCACTATTCCGAATACTCCGTCCCTGTTGGGCACGAGTCTTTGAAGAGAAAAACATGAGTACATGGTGAATTGGGCATTACGAGAAGAATCTTTCCAGATAGAACGTCGTCACTCTAAAAAACAGACAAGTGTCTTAACTCGCAAGTGGAACGATTGGCTGGTACTGGCCCCTCATTTGTTTTCTCCCTTTTGTTGTCCCCTGGGTGCTGTGAGAATTATGTGGGTATCTGGAAAGGTCCTGATGAAGGTGGTCTAACTACTCTTCATACACCGCCGAAACGCGCGTCGACCCTCTGTTCAGTCCCGTTTTTTTAACATAAGATTCAATCTGGTCGTGGAGATTCATTTGTCACTCATAATCTCCCCCTTGTTCAGATGCAACTTGTATGGAGTTTTTGTGAGTTTGAATGTGTTTGAATGGTATTGTGAAATGTATGTATTTATATGATCTTTCTAGGGGTCTCTCTTTTTTGTTAAGTAAATTGATATATGAAAATATGTGTTATGTGTATTTAATGTAATCGCAGGATTGATTTCACTTTCTGTGATGTATACACTTTTTTTTAAAAGAAGGAGAAAAATGAAATTTTATAAAGTATATAAAGAAATGAAATAATAAAAGAAATGAGAATTAAATTTCAAATGTTAAGTGTCACTGTTGTGATTTAATGTATTATTGAGCCCAGTAGTGATTGAGTCCTTAGAGTAATAGACCAATAGGCCACGAGGGAGTGTCCCTAGTGTGTCGAGAATCAACGCATCACCTCTTCTCCGGTAAGGACCAAGAAGCATCCCCATCTCTGCTCAAGCATTGAGGCGCGACACATCGTCTCCCCCGAAGCAAGGAACCGACGCATCTCCATCCCTGCTAACCTTTTGTTTGTTTTGCGTTACGCATCAAGGTACTTTTGTGAGAACTTTGTCGCATTTATCATCACCTTGAATTAAGTGACTTCTACCATCTTTAATTCTATTTTAAGTACAGTATTGTGGATTTTTGTCGTTTGTGGTCTTGTGTTAAGTCTATATAAAGAATACTTATTTTTATAAAAAACCTGTGTGGTGTCCATCTGTAGTGTTTTCACTGTATGTTCACAAATGCTTAACACACTGCCTCTAAGATAAGAGTGTCTGCTCGTGCCAAGCTACCAAGGGGGTGAGCAGGGGTTATCCAGTAGTGTAATCCAATTTCCCTGACTTAGAAGCAAGGGTCCCTATTTGGTCAAAGGTACCTACCTCTGCCAACTAGAGACCCCCAGTTCTAACAGTAGCTTATTCTGATCTCCTTCCACCATACAGTAATTTTTTCATTTTATCATCTACAACATCATTAATGAGTTCAGTAAGATGGAATCCCACTCTGAAATACAAAACAGAGGAAGACCTCATGCAATACCGAACCACGGTCATCCAATATCATAAGGATTATTTAATGATACTGGATAACAGGTCATGAGAAACCTACAGATCAAGTCACACAAAGAAACAATTGTGAAATTGCAAATTCAATTCACGTCTCACTCCATAAACACAATGACTGAATCATCCAATATCTTCGTGCCCAGTGATATAATCCATGTCTTACTCATATTTTCCATTATTCAGAATAAGTAATGTTATAGGGATTAATTAAAACCATTAAGAATGGCAACAGTAAACTCATGAACGTATATAAATATATTGGAATTAATATCTAAAAATTAATTTGCAAGTTTAAAAAGGCTGAACTGGAGTGGAGAAGATTCTTTTAAAACAGATTGTAGTAATTTAGCATAGTTCAGTAATATCTTTTGTATTCAAACAGACCCTGGCTGCTTCCTTGCAGGTGGTTAGTGTAAGGAAATGCTTCTTTCTGCATGATCACCCCCAAAGTTTTGGGCTGATGCTGCAGAGTGCGTTAGGCCTGCTAACTAGAACTCAGTGCAGGTACTCTTACAAGTGTACATGTGATTGGCTTATTGCCAATCAGCATAAATTAACTTATTTATAAGTCCCTAGTATATGGTTTCAGGGGTAACTAGGGCCTGCAAGTTAAAATGTCCCTAATGGGCTGCAGCACTTATTAAGCCACCAGGAGTTTGACAAAGTAAAACATGTCTCCTACCCTGCCACTGCTGACTGGTAGAGCAGTTTTAAACTGCTAAGTGGACTTTGACATTTAAACTAATGACAGTGCTGACAACTCAGCTCTCCTAACTTCTAAATGGGACTACAAAGTTGGTACATCAAAGTATCAAAGAAATTGTTACACTTAACCCGATTTGATGCACAAGTACAATTTATTGAAGAATTATGAAAACTTGAAGAATAAAAATTGAGAAAATGTTGATGGAAATAAGATTAAATTGTGATAAACTGGTCAAAGATTATGAACTCATTTGATTCAAGTATTTATATGGCTGTGCAGCTTGATTGGGGACCCAACGAGGCTCCATTTCTTTCAACTTTAGAAATTTGCCATTCTGTTGCCCAAGTTTTCCAGGGGACATTTAGGTAGCTGGACACAAAACAGTCATCTTCCCTCCTGAGGAGAGGGGTGAACGACTCCCAGGAAAAGACAAAATGGAGGCCTGCTGTTTGAAGAGGCGTTACCTCTCCCTGGCAGAAGCCACACATGGTGCGAGACCCGAAGGTGGGCTTTAAAAGGGAAGCCGCCTTTGAAGGGCAAATGGTGGACACACACGAGAGGGGCTGCTGTTTTTTTCTGGAAGACAGGTTGGCATCAGGGACAGAGAAGGGAAAACAGCTGCCCAACCAGTTTTCCCGTGGGTGTGTAGCACTCAAGTAGCCACACCTCTAGGGTGGGCTATCAAGCTCTACACACAGAGACGTGCTCTGCCATATTGCCCTCTGGGATACCTAGATGCCACACATTGCGGAAAGTCTGCACAAGGCAAGAGGGGACGTGGTAGCCCATTGGTTAGTAGTCACCGCACCCCCTCCCCTGAAGCAAGTTGTAGGCATAAAAATGCACCACTGGCAACCAGACCTCAGATCACATGTATACTGGAGTGAGGACCGAAAAAGGACTGCCGTGCTGTTCCCTGGATCTGGCAAAGAGAAGCTGCACCAAAGACTTGACTGTACCTGCTGCTCATGGGATAGCATATGCCTGTGGTGCCCTGCTCGAGAAAAAGTTGTCCCCAAGCCCCAGACAGAAAAGGTGAATGCCAAGAGTCAGTTGGATGACTTCCTGTTATAGCTCCAGGGTCACAAAAGCTGAAGAAGGCAAGTTGGTAGTCACAATCGCTTTATGACGCTGACCCCCAAATCACAGGCCAAGAGACTGAGCCCCAACACACAAAGTTGCACCCAAGTCTGTTGGACCCAGGAGAGTTGTTGGAGTAAGGTGTCACCCAAGACCGAGACTAGCTATAGTTAAATGGAACTACTGGTTTGCTGTGACCGGAGACCAGTCGACCTATGGCAACTGTTTTTTGGCTGGACTTCAAATGACATCGACCTATATGGCCAAAGTCGCCACACCATGTTCATTAACTGAGGTGTGGCATCAGGGAGACCACAGTCAACTGGATAAGCAGACTCAGCATTTTCAGCATCCTCTATCATTTGCATCAGGACCAACGAGGACCACTGTATTGATGTCTATAGCAGTTTGCCCACAGAGCCAGGAACTGGACTAGAGTCTGCTTTGATTGAAATGTCTCTGTCCTGCTAAGACTTATTGGCCCCTCTGACTTGCTCCCTGCCAGAGCTGGACACCCACAGCAGGCTGGACGACCCAACCATACCTTTATAAAAAAGTTTTCAAAGTAACCGCAGCAGTTGCCAATGCTTTCATTTTCATTGAAAAACAGTGATTTGCTTAATAATTTATATCTCCCGAACCCTTTAGTGACTTTTGGTGTCTAAAAAGGTGTGTGTGTATATATATATATATATATATATATATATATATATATTGGATTTCTTTCATTGTCGCTCTTCCACCTTATTCAATTGTTTTGTTTTGTTCTAAATGCTTTGTAATTGTTCCTTTGTTAAAGACTGACTGCTAGAAGCCACAGCTACCCATGGTTTGAGCTAAGAGTTTACAAATGAGCCTGACTGGAACCAAGACCAGTTTTTGAGTTTATTACACAATGAGGTCACACAATGACACCATATAATAAACTGCATTTCCTCACAGTTGGGTTGACTGATGGCATGATCTATTTCAGACAGTGCTGCTCAGCCTGATGGAGTGTTTAAGAGTGGCAAAGTGTCTAGTCCTTTTTCAGAAATAAAGATATGCATCTGCTAGTTAATTGTACCCTCTACGGCCAACAATCTGTTAATCCTATATGAAGTTGTTGGACAGCAACCTCAATACACACCAGTTCATCTATAACCTACAAGTAGAAAGCTCCAAACCTACCCTAAACTCTAAAACTAACTGTCAAATCTAGGTCCAACATTGCATGCTGCTAACTGGATTTGTCTTACCAGCAGGAAGAATGAGATCATGTTTATAAGACATCAACCACTCAGGTCTTCCGCTCTCCTGGTTCACTCTTTCAGCTCCCTCCGACACCCATCCAGAAAGGGCGTGACATTGCTCTCCAAGTTACCACACTCACCAATAGCACTTTCTTTTACTTTCAACAACCATGTGGGGTACTGCCCAGCTAAAGTGTCATAAAACTCCCTTGAAGTGGTAATTTCCATACTGACATTGTGCAATACCATTTACACCTAATGCACAAACAACTGTTTCTCAAAAAGGACTTAAAAACACAACTGCTCCTTTTTTTTTTCTTCTAAGTTCAAGAAAAGGTTTATTGGAAAGATTATTATGATCATAAAAACAATACTTCATATATGCAGTTATTTGTTAATACATAAATACATGAAGGTGTAATAAAGAACAATAACGATATATAATATCCATTAAAATAGTAAAAGGATAATATAGAAGATGATATGAATACAAGCAAAGGTTCACAGAAATCGTAAATAACAGTACATGTCAAAAATACACAATTAAAATTTTTAAAAAAAATTATATATATATATATATATATATATATATATATATAATAGAAAATGATAAATTAAACATAATTATAAATAAACAATAGGAGGTCACGGAGGCTTGGTCACTTCTTGTTGTGAGGGAGCAGGTAAAGGAGTTTTCTTCACGATATCGTCTAGAAATTGTGTGAGTGGGCCCCAAAGGTGAGAACGTTTAGTAGCAAGAGAGATAGGATGAACAAGTGCTGTATCAAGGCGATGATTGTGACATACAGCATACCACCAAGCTAAAAAGGACAATTTAGAGGAATCTTTCCAGTTTGATATTTGCTGAAAAGCTACAGCTATTAACAAATCAATAAGTGGTAACTGAGATTGACTTGTTTTCCGGTCCGGTGTTAAACTACCTAGGAAAATGTTTGTAGGGGAGATTGGAATTGTGGTGTGAAATATAGTGTCGATTTGGTGCCAGACCTGTTTCCAAAATATAAAAACATGTGGACATGTGAAAAGCATATGATGGAGATCAGCGTGAACCTGGGAAAATGTCCAGCAAGTGTTGAGATTTGTGTTGTGTATTTTATGTAGGTATGTGGGAGTGAGAAACAATCTGTTGTAAATAAAGAAGAGTGCTTGTGTTGTGCTGGCCGCTCTGGATGATTTCCTAAGTTTTGTCCAAATTCTGTTCCAAAAAGAGATAGGCCAATTTGTTCCCAGATCGGATTCCCATGAGAGTTCCACTTTGCTTTTGTCTCGGATCTCAGGAGGTACCATTAAACGGAAATAAATGGTGGACGCTTTGGGCGTTATGTGCAAAAGGTTATGCCATGGGAAAAGGGGGTGGGAGGGTGAGGAAGGTGAAGATTTGAGTTTAGCATAAGTATCAAGTATTGCTTTCTGCAAGGTCAAAAATTTAGGTTTAAAGGAAGAAGGCAAATGATAAAGAGTTCGTAATTGCGTAAATTGAATGGGTGTGCCCTGATCTAAAAATTGATGAACCCAGAGTAGACCTTTATTTCTCCAAGCCTTCCAAAATATAGGTTTCCTATTGAGAAGGATTTGTTTATTGTGCCAAATTGTGGAATTGAGAAAAGTGTCTAAATTATGTACTAAGTGGGTTGCAGTGGATAGTAGTTTACAGGATTGCTTAATTAGGGGAGTAGAGAGCTTTTGTGGTTTGCGAGTAAAGGAGAGATATTCCTGAAATGAAAAGGGAGCTAAAAACGAGGTCTCAAGATCCACCCAGAGAGGTTTATCTTCAGATTGATTAGTGATCCAATTTGATACTTGTCGTAACTGAAAGGCTTTGTGATAATTGGAGAAATGGGGGAAATTGACACCGCCTTCAGATTTTGGTCTTGTTAATTTCTGTAACGCCATTCTTGGTTTTTTAGCATTCCATAAAAAAGAAGTCAAAATAGAATTAATCTTTTGAAAGAATTTAGATGGAATGGAAAGTGGAATGTTAGAAAGGATATACAAAACTATCGGAGTCAACATCATTTTGATTGTGTCCAGACGACCCCACCAAGAAAGATGAAGGGGATGCCATCTTGCGACCAAAGTTTTAAGTTTGGCAGAACATTTGTCTATGTTTAAAGAGGTAGATGTCTTTATAGAGGGAGAGAACCAGATACCAAGATATTTTATATGTTTAGGGCTCCAGGTAAAGTTGGAGATCTTAAAATCATCCTTAAAGGTGTATTTGGTTAAGGGTAATATCTCACATTTTCCTCTATTCAGTTTATAGACAGATACCAATCCATAGGCCTCCACCTCTCCCATGAAAGCTGTAAGTGAAGATTGTGGTTTGGAGAGAAAAACTAAAATATCGTCAGCATATGCTGCCAGCTTAATTTGTTGAGGATCCGAGACAAAACCTGTGATTGAGTTATTCTGGCGTATTCTTGAGAGAAAGGGTTCTAAGGCCAAATTGAAAAGAAAAGGGGACAAGGGGCATCCTTGGCGTACTCCTCGTTTAAGATTAAAGTAGGGGGAGATGAGGCTATTGGTAGATATGGCGGCCTTGGGCTCAGAGTAAAGTAGGGCTATTAAAGAAATGATTTTCGGTCCAAACCCAAACTACTTGAGAGCGTGGAAGATAAAAGGCCAGTAAACCCTATCAAAGGCCTTTTCTGCATCTAACGCAATTGCTGCCAAGGAGTCCGGATAATGTGATGATTTAGATAAAATGTCAAAGAATAAGCGTGTATTGTCAGTGATGTTGCGACCTTTGACAAAACCGGATTGTTCTTTTCCAAGCAGCATGGGAAGATATGGTTCTAATCTTAGGGCTAGAGCTTTCGAGAAAATTTTATAATCTACGTTAACTAAGGATATAGGTCTATAATTCTTACAGTAACGTAAATCCTTATCAGCCTTTGGTATTAGACAGATCAAGGCTTCGGAAAAAGAGCCAGTGGAATTACGGGAAGAGATAAAGGAAGAAAGAAGAGTGTGTAAGTGTGGGAGTAATAGATGAACGAAATGTAAATAAAATTCCACTGTGAAGACGTCTGGGCCTGGGGCCTTGTCTTTTTTAAGAGTTTTTAAAGCATTTAACAATTCTGTTTGTGTAAGTTCAGCTTCCAAAGAGGCTAAATCTAATTGGGGATTAATATGTTTTTGAATCGTGGAGAAATATTGGGATATGTCTGTATCTGAGGGTGTGTTTTCTGGTGTGTAAAGGGATTGATAGAAATGTACAAATTCTTGGAGTATTTCAGTGTCTTTGAATTTCGGTGCTTGGCTATCATCGATAATGGAATCAATATGAAGTTTCTGTTGTTTAATCTTTAGATAATTGGCTAGAAGTTTGCCTGATTTATTTTGGCCACCATAATACTTTGCTGAGGATTTCAGTAAGTATAGGGAGGCCTGTTCGGTAGTGGACTTGTTAAAAGCGATTTTTGCAGTGATGAGATCTTTAAGGGAGTCCTTCGACTTGGAGGTGTGGAAGGAGTGCTCAAGTTTTTTAATCTTAGCAAGAAGTGACAACTGCTCCTTTTAACTCTCCAACATTTCAGGAAAAGCTATACTGGTTTTTTATCAAGAAAAGCGCTCAAGGCACCGAATACCAACTTATCATCTGCCCAGTCAGTTTTAAAATATATCAAGGAAGATCCCTTCTTGTGCAGACCTCATCACTATGGGATACCCACCTGTGCATATAAGTCTAGAAGACGACTTCATGTTTTGCAGAGGACTGAAGATCCACTTCTTCCATACAGTCAATGCGTAGCTGGGACACTAGCTATTCCATGTCCTCTATGCTCTTGATCCATGGTCGTAGTCCAATTACGTCATCAATTAACATAGTTCAACAGTCAACTGCATGAGACATGCATTTCAAAAACAATTTGGTACTAAGATGTATGACTCTTTATCATCATTATGCGATCTAACACAACTCTACCTGTGTCTAAGCCACAACTTCATTACCCAACATTTGATGGAGGTGATGCAGCAAGAAAACCCCTGCGTTTAAAGGAATATCCACATATAACAGCTTAAGATCTCACAGATACACCAACGCTGTCTCCATTGAATCGATCCCCTACCTCAGACAGTGCGATGATGCAGAGATAACACGACAACAAAATCTAAATAAATAACACCAAATAAATAATCAAAATAACAGACAGAAGTGTGAACATGTAACTTAAGTACAGCAAAAAAGAGGCACAGAATTCAAGAACGTTCCTTAAATTATTCCGTCACTTTCACAATAGGTCTTTTACTATGAGATATATACATGTAGTGAAGAGCAACTTGTTCATTTGCAAACGTTCTGTAAAGCACCTGTCACAGCAGGCCACCGGATACCTTAACAAACAAGGCAATCTTTTTAGATGAAAACATTAAGCAATCCAAAGTATGCTAAACTTGAGATCTGGTTGCACTACATGGTTCTTCACTGTGTCACAGCAGTACGCTCACTAAAAGGGACGGTACAGATATGCAGTTTGGCATGAGAAGTTTCGGACTTAAGTGAAAAGCATCAGTGTAGAGAGCCAGCGAAAAGAGAATAGCAGCAACCTGAGATGATGCAAAACTATTTTTAGCGGGACTCAGACATCTAATTGGAAAAGAAAAGTCAGAGATCCACCACTATTAGAAGAAGCTAATAAGATGGGACTGCATAAAGCTAAAACTTGAGAAAAGTGAGCAGGCATATGGAAACAGAAAGAAGAAGACATGCCAGTATACTCACAGTGGGTAAGGAATGGGATACGAACAGACCACAGACGGTCATAGGAGGGTGGGCACCAGTCAACATGTGCGGCAGGAGAGATCCAGCAGACAGATGGGTGGAGGGCAGGGAATACGTTCAGTAGATAAATCAAGTGGCATGTACGTTAGATTGGGAAATCATCCTGCTACACTATATTGCCATATGCATGGAATGGTGCTAAAAAATTATGTGAAATTTTGAAGAAACTAAAGTAGAACAACGGATGTGGTGAAAAATAGGAGCATTATTCCCCCAAACGCGATTTAATTCATTGGAGACACCAACAAAGTTGTGATGACTGTCAAAGATATGTATTTAGATAAAACTTCAAAATGTCTAAGTAAATATACCTAGAATGGTACAAATTTCACAAAGCTCCTTTGCAACATATTAAATCAAGGCTCTGAACACTGGCTCAAGGGCTATGTTTTACGGTTGTGTGTTTTTTATGCTTGTGCTTCTGTGTGGCAAATGCTACAAGCCTGCACAACACACTCGGCTATGGAAAGCCACACTATTTGGGGGTGAGGTTGTGCTGACCTTCCTCTTGTGCAAAACTGACCGGCGCCAGTGTCTTTATTCATAGTTACAGGCTGTCCCTCAGACTGTGACTAAGAATGAAGAAGATAAGCCCTCCAGGTCCGCATGAGACCCAGGCGTTATTTGTGCCTCAGATGTCACAAGCTCAAGGAACACGAGTACAAACTCTATGTCCCCTCATTCTGCCACCTGTAGCTTTGCAGTTCCACAAGTGTGCCGGTCACCTAAATCATGTGTGACTGTGACTGCCAGCCTCCACTTCAGTTCCAAGTACAAGGACGATGCACTGTGTGGGTGCAGCGAATCTTAGCCCTTAACTGTTGCATTCCGGTGACGCAATGTGCCTGAAGCCCTATGTAGAAGAGAAGTGGATTTAAACATTTGTGTAATTCTTCTTGCACGTATGGAAACACGTCCAGCTGATGAATGAACTTATTCGGTTCACAGCAGGAACGTCAGTCAGGCCCACATGATGCCAAGTAAATGTTTGTGTGGCGGCTTCTAGAGGTAACTTTGGTTTTCATCACTTGGCAAGGGAAGCAGGAAGTTACTAGATTCACTCCTGTGAACGGAAAACAAAGTTCACAGTACTGCAATTCCATTTCGCAAACGATTCTAGTCAGGTGCGTTAGTTCAATGGAAGCAACTATTAAGCCTCCCAGAAAGCAGCAATATATTAAATAAAAGCCTAAGACTTGTAACATGAAGTTATGCTCTAGTTGGGCGATCAGGCAACTCTATTTTTCTTTCTAGCACAAATAATATGACGCAGAGGATTTTACCAACTTTAGTTGTGACGTCAAGCAATATAGCAGCAGACAGTAGCAGTTTCCAAACCATTACACCAACACCTGTCCTCATCTAACAAACAACTCCAGATTACAAACAGTGAAACTCTGGGTTATGATATGTTAAAAAATATTTGTAACGCGCGCTATCACCATAGGTTTCTTGGCGCTCAATTGACCGGTAGCGTGATCCAGGAGAGAGGGTTAGTCATACGCAGAACGAAAGAGCAAAGTTTTTAAAAGTCTGCGGAAGGAGTCATACTGAGGACAGAGACGGAGTGAGGGTGGCAGGGAGTTCCAGGTAGAGGAAGCCTGGACTGAAAAACTCAAGCCACCATGCTTTTTCCTTTTAAATTTGGGAACCTCAAGAAGATTGAAAGAAGCTGAGCGAAGAGCCCTAGAAGGAGTATAGCGAGTCAAGCACGAGGAGATGAACGCAGGGGCTGCATTCGAGAGGGCCTTAAGGCTGAAGTGACCGAGTTGATTTGCGATTTCATTGAGAGATCTTCCGAAATAATCACCCCAAGGCTTTTGACTGAGCGCACGGGAATGGGTGCCGCCCCCAGAGATGTTGGCCAGTAGGTGGAATTCCATGGGTGGTTAGGGCCTCCTACCAAGACAAGCTCGGTCTTGGTAGGGTTCAGTTTTAAGTGGCTGTGATACATCCACTCTGCAATGGTCAACATGGTGGTCTGGAAATTAACACAGGAGGAGGGAAGGGAATCTATAGGAAAAATTAACTGAAGGTCGTCCGCATAGTTAAAGATTGTGACCGGGGAGTTGCGAAGGGAGGCTAATAGGGGTTGGAGATACAAATTAAAGAGAAGCGGGGATAATGCCGAGCCCTGTGGGACTCCGCAGGAGAGGGATGTAAAGGGTGCGGACAAAGTGGAGAGATGAACGGACTGTGATCGCTGGTGGAGAAAAGATCTGAGCCAGTCGAGGACCACTCCCTGAATGCCGGCATTGTGGACACGGTCGATCAAGATGGTATGATCGACCGTGTCGAATGCCGCTGAGAGATCTAGTAGGACAAGGGCCTGAGAGATGTTATTGTCAGCGCCCTTCCTGAGGGTATCCAAGACTGCTACTGTGACCGCCTCGGTGGAATGGAGGGGTCTGAATCCCGCTTGTTGGGGATCCAAATAAGAGGATTTCTCTATAAAAGAGCTCAAGCAGCGGGTAACGTAGGTCTCCAGAATTTTTCCTAGGTAGGGGAGGAGGGAGATGGGTCTATAGTTGCTGAGTATAGTGGGATCAGCGTTGGATTTCTTCAGGATGGGTAGGATGGCAGCTTGCTTGAAGGAGAGAGGGACCTCCCCCTTTGCAAGAGAGTTGTTTAGTAGAGCTAGGGGGGGGCCTGGACAAGCAAGAAGGGCCTCTCTCAAAATCTGCGGGGGGCAACAATCATTGGGGGAACCTGACTTGACTTTGAGAAGGAGGGAAGCAAATTCTTGAAGAGAGATAGGTGGAAACCGACAAGATACTGGTGTTTCTGGGAGGGAGAGGGGGGGGGGGGGGGGGGGGACAGGAGATACCGGGTTAGGGATATTGTTCCTTATGATTGTTATTTTCTCTATAAAATAAGAATTTAGTGCGTTACAGAGGGTTTGGGTCGGCTGGGGCTGAGGGGTAACCCTATCCGGCAAGGAAAGCTCGTTTACAATCGAGAAGATGTCTTTCGATTTGTTGTTAGAGTCCAGGATTAATTGTGAAAAGTATGCCGTCTTGGCTGTTAAGATCGCTTGTTTATAGGTTTTTAAAGCCCCAGTATAAACAAGTTTTAGCTGTGGGTCATAATGATGACGCCAACGGCGTTCGGCTTGCCGCAAGGCAAGTTTATTTGCTTTGAGTTGGTCCGTAAACCATCGTTGTGCGTCGTGGGGGCGCTTAGTTTTGATCTTGTTTAGAGGGGCTACTTTGTCACTAGCCTGACGTATCCATTCATCGAGATTGACTGCCTGAACCTCAAGAGAGGTCAGAGATGCAGGAGCAGTAGAGGCTAGAATGTCATGGAATTCAGACAAGTTGGCTCTTTTCCAATTTCGGGCCATGAGATTCTTGATGCGGGGGGGGAGGACACAAAATATGCAAATGAAGGTAGAAAGAAATAAAACAGTGGTCCGACCAGGGGCAAGGAGAAACTAAAGGAGATGAAATGTCAAGGTCCGATGTCCAAACTTGGTCGAGGATATGACCTTTTTGATGAGTGGGGGTGTGAATGTGTTGGAGAAGATTCATGCCTTTTAGAAGGTCAATGAATTCGACCGACAGTTGGCTTTCGTGGGCATCTAAAGGCCAGTAATTAAAATCACCAATCACCACGAGGTTAGCGTGGTCAATTGCTAATTGGGCAATGGAATCGCTAAAGAGTTTGGGGAAAAGAGGCATGTAGTCGGGGGGTCGATTTACAAGAACACAAATGAAAGACGATTTAGGGGAAGTGAATTTCAGTGCCAGGAGATCAGTTTTAGGGATAGAAGTCGCCGTAACCTCGGAGAAGGTATGTGCCGAGCGAATGATGGCTGCCACTCCGCCACCAGTCTTCCCCGCAGGCCGGTTAGTGTGTATGATATAGTATCCCGAGGGGATTGCTGCAAGAATATCCGGAGCTGAGTCTTCAGTGATCCAGGTTTCTGCTAAAAGAAGGATATCTATGGTACTTTGATGCAGTAATTGAAAAATCTCAAGCTGATGGCAGATAAGGGAACGGGTATTGAGATAGTAGATCAATAAGGAGGCAGAGATCTGCGGTGGTGAAGGGGAAGGGTCATACAAAGAATCATGTGCCGAGAGGTAAGAAGGAATGAAAATGCCACATGCCTGGGCCGCTCTGACAGCACGGGCGGGGACGGGACCTGAGGATTTGAGTCTCGTAAGCTCAGAGGAGGAATAGGAGTAACAATGGGCATTACGGCAGGGCCCTGGGCCTGGTCGGCCGCGGACGGGCGCAGACGGGCTTGACTTGTGCGCGACTTCGGCGCGAAGTCGGCGCTCCCGCTGCGCTCGTCCGCTGCGCTTCCTCCATATTGCCATGAAGTACCTGAGGCGAGGGAACACTAGACCGCTAACCTGCAAAGATGGCGTGCAGGGCGGAAGTGGTGTCGCGAGCAGGGAGTGAGATTCCTCGAACTGACCCTCCGCACAAACGGCACAAAGCCGGGACGGAACGGGGTCACAAGGGAGTGAAAAGCAGGTCAGTACCAGAAGTGCAATATACTGTTTTAAAACAAAGCTTTTTAAACGTGCTCATTAAAATCAGCAGCAAAGTACAATTCCATAAGCAGAGTCCACATCAACATGCAACACGCAGCCTAGATCGCCGCGTTTAGTCAATGGGCTGAAAGCTGTAGCGAAGACTAAATACCCTTCACGTTCGGCAGCACTAGACCGCTAACCTGCAAACATGGCGTGCAGGGCGGAAGTGGTGTCGCGAGCAGGGAGTGAGATTCCTCGAACTGACCCTCCGCACAAACGGCACAAAGCCGGGACGGAACGGGGTCACGAGGGAGTGAAAAGCAGGTCAGTACCAGAAGTGCAATATACTGTTTTAAAACAAAGCTTTTTAAACGTGCTCATTAAAATCAGCAGCAAAGTACAATTCCATAAGCAGAGTCCACATCAACATGCAACACGCAGCCTAGAGCGCCGCGTTTAGTCAATGGGCTGAAAGCTGTAGCGAAGACTAAATACCCTTCAAGCTCGGCAGCACTAGACCGCTAACCTGCAAAGATGGCGTGCAGGGCGGAAGTGGTGTCGCGAGCAGGGAGTGAGATTCCTCGAACTGACCCTCCGCACAAACGGCACAAAGCCAGGACGGAACGGGGTCACGAGGGAGTGAAAAGCAGGTCAGTACCAGAAGTGCAATATACTGTTTTAAAACAAAGCTTTTTAAACGTGCTCATTAAAATCAGCAGCAAAGTACAATTCCATAAGCAGAGTCCACATCAACATGCAACACGCAGCCTAGATCGCCGCGTTTAGTCAATGGGCTGAAAGCTGTAGCGAAGACTAAATACCCTTCACGCTCGGCAGCACTAGACCGCTAACCTGCAAAGATGGCGTGCAGGGCGGAAGTGGTGTCGCGAACAGGGAGTGAAATTCCTCAAACTGACCCTCCGCACAAACGGCACAAAGCCGGGACGGAACGGGGTCACGAGGGAGTGAAAAGCAGGTCAGTACCAGAAGTGCAATATACTGTTTTAAAACAAAGCTTTTTAAACGTGCTCATTAAAATCAGCAGCAAAGTACAATTCCATAAGCAGAGTCCACATCAACATGCAACACGCAGCCTAGATCGCCGCGTTTAGTCAATGGGCTGAAAGCTGTAACGAAGACTAAATACCCTTCACGCTCGGCAGCACTGGGTTTGTGTGAACAGCCTGGCGTTGCCAGAAGAACATAAATAAATGCGTAACCACAGAGTTCCGGGTTGTTCCAGACTTTTTGAACCGATGCACCACATATTTGTCGTGATGCCTTTGTCAACACAAACTAAAATCAAAGACTATACATACACAAATCAAAGTCGAAAAACCAGCGACAGTAATTACAGGAATAATGGCATTCAAAAAGTCAAACAAAAATCGGTAGCCCCTAATGCATGTTTAGCACCAGTTCCTGAACACACACGGTAATCGGTTTAGGTTGAGAACTCAGATGTACCAATATAAGGAGGCGCATCACGGCACAGTGACTAACAGAGAAATGTATGAGTCCCTGGAAGGGTAAGCCTCTTTGAAGTGACACCGATTAAAACATTAATGTCCATTTCATACGCCACAGGCAATGATCCTACACTGAGAGAATTTTAGACATGTTCCTTTATACCAGCAACAGATGTTCAAGCAAAGTGGTGGGTGTGCTGGAAATTCAGCATTTTTTGGCAGTTTTAAACTCGACCGGGAGGTATTGGAGCTCTTTACACGACCACCAATTACGTTACACAATGACACAGTGATTTTTTTTTTTTTAATGGTGGGTGAGATTAAGGAATTTTCCCTAAATCGAAGGATGTTGAGCCGACACCGAGACTGAAACTTGATCCCCCAGTTTCAAAGTCGGCAACTCTGGCCTTTACGCCACATCCTTTCTCCAGAATTGGTAGAGAATGGTGCAACTCTGGGAGTGTGGTTGGAGAGGACTGCGGCATCAGGTGTGTGCGGGCCAAAAGTGGGGACTCCATTCGACTGACAGAAATACGTGCAAGAAATACAAATACATCCAGGGCACAGCCAGCAAACAGTCTTTTATGGGAGCTCATCATAACGATTTGCGTTCGTGAGGTGATGGCAGCCAGTGTGAGACTGACCCTGTAAACTGGCAGATGTTGGGTAAGGAGCGACAATACACCAACAGGTGTGGGAGGGGATTCAGCAAACTCTTGGGTGTCCTCTGGGAATAGTACCAGAGCGACAGCTGGGTCTCAACACAACAGTCGGAAGATAAGACAAGCCACGGAACGAGAGTGACAGGCCTCGCTCCTAGTGAGCCCTAGAAGGGTAGCCAGGCCTACCTGTTACGAAAACCACGAACACGGCGCTGCACTGCTTAGCCCGGGCAATGGCGTCCGGGATTGTGCCTTGAAACCACAGCATCCTCGCCTCTCCCAGTCCAGGACTCCTGACAGCAGCCTGTCACCTCGACTGCCTCGCACCACAACACCCAAACTGATGACTAACTGTTCCCGGCGGCAGTCTGCGCCTGCGCGTCGGCACAGTGGCATCACGGGAGATGTAGTCTTCTTATCCTTCCGCATTTCGTCGCTAACCACTGCACCACACCAAATTTGGTATCAAAGGCACCCCTGGGGCACCAAGGCAGACATAGTACCCCCTCCCTCATTGGTGCTCAGGTAAATGAAGCGTGGAGGTCTCCGCCGTCGCTCTTATTAATTCCCTAAGATTTCTGAGAAGCTGAGCCGCATCTTGTGATCGAGATCATCAAAGAGCATATTTTGTTTTTTCGTCGTGGCATGCTGCTGGAATTCATGATTTTTTAATCACGCAGAGTTTAGAATTTTGGCCAGTTATTTAAAATAGTTAACGTATTTTGAGTGTGGCATTATTACGTAAAAGCAACGTATAAAATAGTTTGTGCTTGCTTTTACGTATATTGGTTGTTTCTAATTTTGGACCCTGCATACATGACATTGGACCCGATTCAGGCGGGAGACTCCCAATTTTTCATCTCAACACTGGGTTTATTTTAGCTGTCTCGTACCTGAAATTGCTCTGCTTCAATATAAGTCAATGGTGAAAATATATTCCCCCAATTTTTCTCAAAATCTCAGCTTTCCTGTTCTAAAATGTTGGCATGTATGGACCCTGAGGGGCCCATCTACATTAAGGTTTCTCAATTTTTGATTTACTGACTACTGTTAGTGCTCTAATTAAATCTACACCACGCAATCTGGGTCCCAAAGTGGGATCCCCTCTGGAGGATCACGCATGTCAGAGGAGGTGGGTCTCTAGGGTTCTAGACTTCACAGGGCCATATAATAATCCGGTCCACTGACTGCCCCAAAGTTTCCATACATGTGGTTAACACCTCTCAGGCCCAGTCTGATGCTGACTCAGTGTTCCTAAGCCCCCAGCACATTCCGTGAGCACTCACAATGGTTGAACAGGCCTTACTACTTGCGTATCAGGGGCTGGGTGGACCACTGCCTACCACAATGGTGAGGGCCCCAGCAGAAACACTGGGCCCAGGTGTGGACTAATGAAGTTTGTAAAATAATATCCAGGGTTGCCCCAGACAGTGACCTACAATGTTGACTGGCCTGCCTGCCAGAGGCCATAGCCTCTTCCATCTGGCATCCGTTGTGAGATGGTGACTACTCTACACAGCAGGGTCGGGCCTGGAACTGTCGATGGAGCACCAGGACGGGTGCAGTGGGGGCCCCATTATGGATGGAGCCAGATATAGCCCTCATATATCACAAGAGATGTAAATCTGGCAGTGTACTTTGCTTGAAGGGACCATCCTGTGCCTGAGCTTTGACATTTCGACCTCCTGAGCACCACTGGCCTGCGTCAGTTTGCACCGATAACATCCAGAACCCAGCCATCACTCCCTCAGGCCAAGGAGGGGCACCTTTCATTGATCCCCTTGCTTTGACCACGAAATGGCTCGCCTATGTCGTACTCCCAAAGACCCTGTCTCCTGGCCCATACTCACATATAGCAAGGTACGCACATCTTATGGTGGTTAGAGCTGGGGTTGCTCATCCAGTACAGGAGTCCGAAATTCCACCACTCCTTGAGCAGCCCTGGGGCTGCAGTTGATTACACCAGTAGCGTTTTGAACATTTCCATCTCTTCAGGGGCTCCCTTCCACCCCCAAGAAGGGCCCCACCTAATTGCTCTCATTGCTTTGACCACATCACACTGCACCTCACTTCAGAGCTTCTCCCATCAGCCTTGCCTACCTTGACTGTACATATCCCCTCTTCCCGGCTTCCTCCACCTGGTGTTATATTTCATAGGGTGCCCTAATATAGGCTTGAGTAGTCCCCTAACCCTGAACCTACATTTACTCTACCATTACACTACATAACAGGTTTTGTTATTGACCTTTTACCTAGTTAAGTGCTGCATAAATGTCGTGTGGTTTTCCCCGAAAACTAGCCTTATTAATTATGCATGGAGATTCTCAGAATCACAACAGGATTACCATCTCCTGCATAATAACTATGTATAAGGGTCATCCCTTCTGTCATCCTCGGCCGACATGACACAGCAAGGTAGAGTCCCCTGAGGGTACCTTTTGGGTATATATACACCATATATTTGCCAGTTCAGGCAGAGGAGAAAGACTTCCATGCTGACACACTGATGCGAGACGCTGAGGTTCCTGCACGCAGACACTCCAGCTCTCAGTGGTCTGACATCCCTCTCAGGGTTTCCATCTCAAGACCAAGACGGGGTCCCACAGTCTCTCACTCCAGGTAAAGGGGTTGGCTTCAGCCTAGGGGGATCCATGGCTCTACACCCACATACATGCTAGGTACACAGAGGTACATCTAGTTAGGGTTGCATTGTAGAAGTATGCATTATTATTGTCATGTATTTATATGCTTGCATATATTCATTGTTTTTAGCACTATGGTAGAAATCTACCATCCATTTACTCTATTGGTACTTAATATCATTTATATCTGTTTCTGTCTTATGGTTGTTTCAGCACACCTATTTTACTCTAGAATGATGCTGGTTCAATGAATGCTTATTGAAAACGCCCCCACCGTTTATTCTGTGTATCTCTCTGAGACAAATAGAGCTCGAATGACTGAGAGAAAAGTACTGTATTGTTTACACGATCCCTGATGGGACAGGGTTGTCATGGTCGATAGTTGCCAAGAACTATTCTCTCCTTGGTAAGAGGAGTTTACAGTGGCATTGTGAGCTTGATGATATAACAGGCGAACATACCCGTTGGGGGTTCTGGAATCAGTCTGGACACCAATCCCACAGTCTATGTAGTCTAAACGCGCAGATCCTATATAGGTTTATCGGAACTACATGTAACAGGTTGAGCTCTGTTAGAAGGTGGTTCTGACACTGTGGACCACCCGGTTTTTTCCTTTTTTGAACACCTAATTGTTGAACTTTTACTGTGGGGGAGCTTCATAAGTTGGGACTCACCCAGAGTGAACTCAGGATTTAAGAGACTGCATGGGGATTTTACTGGTGTTCCCCTGGCTAGAGCAGGCCCCTGCGCAGCAGCTGGAGTAAGGGACACCGGGCTGGTTACATGCAGACACGTGTGTACATGGAATAGGCTTTATAGGCTGGAAAGAAACATGCCAGGGAAAGTCAGTGTGTTTTCACTTCATTATTCCCCTAAGGGAATGTGGGGCCCATGGCTAGATTAACTTCCGTTAGGCCTACAGATTCCAGACACGCACTTAAGTCCAATGTAGCGAATGTGAAAATAAGTATTCTGCAGTCCAAAGTCATATTTGTACTGCTTTTGGGTCATCCAGAACTGTCATATTTCTCTGAGCCAGCCATGACCAGACCCAGGCTGAGGGCTGACCTCAGCTGGATGGATTGATAACCTTTCTTTCACAATCTAGGGCCTCTTCTCCACAAAGAGAAGATGGGTGGGGCTACAGGCCAATCCATCAACCGCTGTTGCTGGGTGCCAGGCACCAGGCTGCACCAAGGAGGGAAGGCAGCTTGGGGGGAAGGTGCTTCCGAGACATGAGGCAGAAACCCTGGACGACGCCATTTTGAACAAGCTCAGAGGCTGGACAAGAAGGAGGGAGCAGGGGCAGGGACGTGATGTGTCGCTGTTTGATAGGACCAACAGAGACTTCCTGCCAGCCCCCTACTCAACTTTTAAAAAGTGCTTGCACAGGAAGAGAAGGTCTCTCTGGGGTGTGGTCTGCTGAGGGTGAAGGTGCTGGAGCCTGGCGCAATGGGCAGTTAGAAGGAGAGACCCCCTGACTGCCCCCAGGACCCTATCAGCACCAGAAGAAGAGCCCAGGACTGGTGCACAGAAGCAGGGGCCTCTGCGCAGGGAGAGAGGCCCAGAAGGAGAGCCTAACAAAAGGCTGGCGCCGGGAGCCAGTGAAGACAGCACACTGCTGAATCTACCCTCTCAGAGACCCAGAGGGCAGAGGAGAGTGTTCCCAGTGGCTGGGGCTGGTAAAGAGGAGCATGAAGCGCCCCATAATGCCTCGTCAGGCATTTGGAAATCTGCCGTTTTGGTGCTTTGTGGCCCCCAGAGGAGGGGGTCACCCTCATGTGTGAAAAGGGGTGCAGGGGGGCTGCAGGAGCACCGCAGTCTCCCCCAGCATAAAGAAGAACAGTCCACCCCTAAGTTTCACGGGGCATCTGAAAGAATAACCCCTCAAGGGCTCAGCCAGCCTTTAACACCTTTTAGGCTGGAACTTATGTTCTACAGCTGAGGGTGTACTATGAAGTGCATCATGGAGCGAAGGGCTGAGTTGGGAATGTTTGGAGAAGGGCATCCCCTGGAGGTGAAGTGGTGTAATTGCACCGAAATGCATTTACTATTGGTTATTTCTTTTTATGTGGACTGAAAGTCACATGTGTAAAGTGAAGTACCTGTCTAGGGTGATGTTAAGCTAAATGGAGTTATGTTGCTGGACCTTCCTGATAGAGGGTCTGGCTGTGTTTACGTAATCCCATGCTTTTACCTGTGATTCCTTTTAAAGTGAAGAGGCGCACTGCAGGAGAAGTGT
Organism: Triturus cristatus; assembly: GCF_964204655.1. Lineage (NCBI taxonomy): Eukaryota > Metazoa > Chordata > Amphibia > Caudata > Salamandridae > Triturus > Triturus cristatus. The sequence goes on along the minus strand of NC_140584.1, from coordinate 205,710,025 downwards.
AGTTGCCAGGAGTACTTCTTTTGAAGGGACTGTAAGTCATATGTGTAAGGTGATGTTAAGCTAAATGGAGTTATGTTGCTGGACCTTCCTGCTAGGGGGCCTGGCTGTATTTACGTAATCCCATGCTTTTACCTGTGATTCCTTTTAAAGTGAAGAGGTGCACTGCAGGAGAAGTGTAGTTGCCAGGAGTACTTCTTTTGAAGGGACTGTAAGTCACATGTGTAAGGAGATGTCATAAGCCAAGTGGGGCTATGTTGCCAGACAGTCCTGCTAGGGTGTCTGGCTGTATATGCGCAATCCTGTGATTTCATCTGTGATGCCCTTAGGGGCTGTAATTGCAATGCATTCAAATGATCAACCAAGGTGATGAGTACTGTCATTCTAAAGTGTGCGTAAACATGGATTCTTGCTGCTGCGCTTAGGTGAAGACCCCAGACTGCTAGCCCTTAAGATATAGAGGTGCATACTTTATAGTCAGTAGGAGATGCTCAGTCAGGGTCATGTGTCACCAAGGCAGGTTTACCCCTTTTTAATGCTTGTTGAGGTAATGGGGTGGGTCGCCACTGGGATGGTGCCAGTGCGCAGGGCCCTCGCTCCAGGTTATGTTCAACTAACTGCATTGGGGGCAAGTTGATGTGCATACATGGGAGTGGTGGTACTAGACCCCTCCCCCCCTGCGGGAGGGGTGGAGATGTTATGCAATGTCACAAATTAATTCCAACAGCTTATGTATATTTGTAAATTGGTGCATAGTATTGAGTGGTGTGTGTGTTTAATAAATGTACTCTTACTTTTATAAAGCAAAGTACAGACTGGACAATCAATTATTGAGTGTTATTTTTGTGCACCTGCAAATGGCGATTACTAGCCCACACCACCTCCCTTGAGTAAGCCTCAGACTGCTCTGCAACGCTACCCTCTGAGAGTCAGGTGCTACAATTGGGTGTTTGGTTCCCAGTGAAGGACAAATGTAGTCATGTTATTTGTGCAGGCCTCACAGATGCTGCCTCGTTTTCCAACAAGCTCCCATTATCTGATTGCACTGCGGCAAACAAAGCTAAAGACTTGACTCAAATCTGCTTCTCTCCCTCACCACAGTGATACACGCACTGAGACATCCCCAATAACCTGTCCAAGATGGTGCATGGTAAACCACATTGTGAACACTCAGTAGCTGACATTTGGTCTCAGATGTCCCAAAGGGGGGGACTAACCAGGAAGGAGGTGACCCGCCCAAGGGTGGGGGATATGCAGTGGATCCTATTTCACAGGAATACATGGATCTGTTCCTGGGTGAGATTTGCACTGAGATTGGCTCCATCAAAACAAAACTTAAGACATGCATATAAGAATTACAAGGGGAAAACTCAGAACGTGAACTAGATTGGACGACCTAGAACGTAATGTTGATGCACACACATAAGAATGGGAACTTTTATGGCGTAAGGTCTAAGCGTTAGAAGAAAAAAACAGAGTGTCAAATCAAGCAAGAAGACCTTAAAAATGGAAGTCAGTGTAACATACAAATCAGAGGAATCCCTAATGGCCTGAAGGGCTACAATATCCTGAGCTTCACCCATGATCTACTGCAGTCTTTCCATAGCGACGCAGATGCCGCTCCTATCATGCTTGATCATGCTCACAGAGAGGCATCGGTGACATCCAACTCTGGCTACAGAGCAGATTTAATCACAGGAGTACACTTTGATGAAAAAGAAACCAGGTACAAAAACGGCTCATTCTAGCTATTCTGGTCCTTTCTGCAGTCACCCTGCAGATACGTAGAGACTTCTGCCCCATAACAGACTTTCTCCTCGAAAAACACACCAGGTAGCAATGAGGTAGTCTTTTTAGCCTCGTGAGTCCCGAATGTGGCACTTCAAAGGGGTACTAGCGCTACAAGGGGGTTTTTTTTAATTGACATTTTTTTATTAGGGTTTTGCATGCATTTCATCACATTGAACTTTCACAGGTATAAACGTTAATCATTTCAGCACATCATCATGAACCTTTGCGTAGCCTATAGTGGGTGGGTACTGTAGTCCATTAGCTGCTGAAGCCTCCTGTTATGACCTGAAAGACATGTCTCCCACAGGTGCGTTCTGCCGGGCCCCCGTGCATATCATCGCGGTGGTGCCTACATTTCCCGTCTCGTTCGGGGTCAGCTCTGCCTCCCCAACTTTGTCTATGCAGCGTTCCCTTCTTTCCCAGTATTACTGTCAGGTCATGCAACTAGGACAACGGCGTGTGAACCGCCAACTGGGGTGACTGCCGCCTTCAGGGCGGCTTGGGAAGGGTCCTAGGGAGGGGGGGACCCTGAAATTGGGAAAATGGGGGGGGAAGGAAGCAGGGAGTGAAGCATTAGAGGGGGGAAGGGTGCGGGACTGACGAATGGGAAGTTCCCGTGGTAGATTGTGTATGGACTGATGGCAAGTGCGTGTGGCGCGCCCTGGGGCTCACTAGGGGGAGGGGGGGCGGGCCTACTGTTCGTCCCGGTGCAGGAGACTGGGTCTGTACTCGCCCTTCACGTCTAGGTGTGCTACCTGCCTAATGATCCGTCCGCGTCCTCCACCGTTCTGGGGCGGTCGGGGGAAGCAGAAGAGGCGTGGGGGTGGGTTGTGTCGCGTCCGGGACATCTCCCGTCGCGTATTTTTGCTTAAAAAGGATGAGGAGCTGTGCCCACTCCATAGATATCGTGTGTTTGCGGGCACCCTTCGCCTCCTCCTCCCTCAGCAGCTCCTCCTCTGCCGCTCCCCATTTGAGCACCGCACCCGCCCATGCCGGACCAGACGGCCCCTCTGGGGCCCTCCAATGCATCGCGATGTTCCTGTTCGTGAGGAGAATGGCCAAGGACATAAACTTCCATTGCACCTTCGCGGTTTTCTTCCTCGGGGATATCCCCAGCGCACATTCCTCCCAGGTGGAGGCAGTCGGGATTTCGGTTGTAGCTCGAACGGCTTGGTGCACCCCACCCCAGAAACGTTGTATGGATGGACAGGCCCAAAACATATGTTTGAAATCGGCGTCTACCAGTTGACAGCGGGGGCATTCAAATCGTGTATCGGGGTAAAACCGGTGGAGTTTGTCCGGAGTAAGATACGCCCGGTGTAAGATATTGAATTGAATATTTTTGAGTCGCGCATTCCTGGACACCTTTTTTGGGGACTCCAGGGCTTTACGCCACTCTGCGTCATTGAATACTCGGCCTGCATCGTCTTCCCACGTTTCCCGGAGTTTGTCCGGGGAGACGTCCACTAGCTCCCGGATCGCTTTATAATGCCAGGTGATTAGGTGACTGCCTGCTCCCATACGCAGCACTGTGTGTAACACCGGTTGCGTCGGGGGTTCCCCATCGCGTGGGTTCCAGAAGTGGCTACTACTTTCCAGTATTTGCCTGTGTCTCAAGAATTGTCCCTGGGGGAGGTCATACCACTCCACCAGCTGTGCGTACGTCCTCAATTGCCCCTCCTGGAACAACGCCTCCATCTCTGTGATGTCGTGGTCCGTCCACACTTGGAGGGCTCTCGCGGTGTAGTACCCGCTCCGCTGGGGGAAACCCACCAGGGGGAGTAGGGGGGAATATAGTGGCTGGCCCTTAGACATGCGGTGTATCCGCATCATGCATCTGCGGGCTATGGCGACCTGGAGCGGGTGCGTGCGCGTCGGTTTAGAACCCGGCAAGAGCATTCGTCGGATCGTAGGTAGAGGCAGTCTGCCTCTCTCGGTGATCGTCTCCTCCACATGCCGTTCCGCCGTCCATTGGGACAGCCACTGGAGCTGTGCCGCGAGGAAGTATGATTTGAAGGACGGTGCTCCCAGGCCTCTGGCTGTTGTGGGTAGGTACAATGTGCGCAACGCTACTTGGTGCCGGCCGCCCCCCCATATCAAGGCTGCTAACAGCGTGTCTAGTTCCCGAAAGAAGGAACGCGGCGGGATTATAGGAAGGTTTGCAAAGTAGTAGAGCATTCTCGGTACCATGATCATCTTTGCAATGGCGACGCGTCCTATAGGTGCTAACGGCAGCGTCTTCCAGAACCCCACCGCCGAGCGCAGGCTAGTCAGCGCCCTTTGGTGGTTTCCCTCGAAGAGGTCTCTGGGGGAGTGGTATAGGCGCACCCCCAAATATCTGGGGGCCGCCCCCTCCCACATCAACGTCTGAGCGCCTAGTGTTATCTCCAGGGGCCCTGCGTGGGTACCCAAAGGGAAAATGGACGATTTTTCCCAGTTGACCCTGAGTCCCGAGGCCTCCCCGTACTCCTGCAGTGTCGTCCAGATTGACGTGAGGTCGGCCGATATATCACGGACATATATCAGAAGATCGTCCGCATACAATGACACACAATGGGTGACGTCCGCTATGGGAATCCCCCATGCCTCCCCCTCCCGTCGCAACCTTATGGCCAGGGGCTCCATCGCCAGGGCGAAGAGGAGAGGAGAGAGGGGGCATCCTTGCCTGGTCCCGCGGGTCACCGAGAATGGAGCCGATACGAGTTTGCCGAGTCTCATTCTGGAGGTGAGGCCCCCGTACAGTAGCTGGGTGTAGGCCAGCAGCACGGGTCCGACATCCATGCATCGCAAGACCTCGAATAGGTAAGGCCACAGCAGGGTATCAAACGCCTTCTCCAGGTCCAGGACCAGACATGCTGCCCGAGGATATCGTTCTTTCGTCTGATCCTGGATGTGATAAAGGTGACGCAAATTATGTGAGGTGTTACGCCGGGGAACGAACCCGCATTGGTCCGGATGCACCAATGTTGGGAGGATTTGACTGTAGCGTTCCGCTAAGATTTTCCCTAGGATCTTGCAGTCAGTGTTCAGGAGCGTTATCGGCCGGTAGGAAGCCGGGAGCGTGGGGTCTCTGTGTGGCTTCAAGAAGGTCACCAAGATCGACGTCCGCATCGAGTCTGGGAGCATTTTACGGGCTACCGCCTCTTCGTATATGGAGACCAGACGCGATGCTAACAGTGTCGCGAAAGTGTGGTAGTACTCAATCGAGCACTACAAGGGGGGTTATTACTGCATTTCCAATTAACTAAATTTAGGCTGTTTTAACTACATTTCAAGGGTTGCTACATACTGTTCCTGTATTTTGGACTTTTCGCTCACTGGGTTGTGCTTTGGCCTTGTTCAGTGCCTGGCCCATGGTGATGGTGAGACAAACACTGATGCCATTTTGGTCAGCATACTAGTCATTAGGCTCAGCTGACCACTAAATGAGCCTGAGGATGCAAACGCCAGGTTGAGTCCCAAACGTGCAGCAAAACCGAAGCCGCATTTCAAAAAGGTACTAGTGCTGCAAGGGGCGTTATTACTGCATTTCAGGTTGTTTTAACTACATTTTAGGCTGTTTTAACTACATGTTAAGGGTTGTTAAACACTTTTCCTGCAGTTTGCACTTTCCACTCACTGCGTTGGGCTTTGCCCGTGGGCAACGCCTGGCCTGCAGTGAGACAAACACTGATGCCATTTTGGTCAGCATACTAGTCATTAGGCGCAGCAGACTACTAAAGGAGCCTGAGGACGCAGACGCACAATGGAGTCCCAAACATGTGGCAACACCGAAGATGCATTTCAAAGCAGTACTAGCACTGCAAGGGGGGTTATTACTGCATTTCAGGTTGATTTTAGGCTGTTTTAACGACATTTTAAAGGTTGCTAAATATCTTTCCTGCACTTTGCACTTTTCACTCGTTTGGCCTTGTTTAGTGCCTGGCCCATGGTGGGAGAAACACTGACGCCATTTTGGGCAGCATACTAGTCTTTAGGCTCAGTCGACAACTAAATGAGCCTGCGGACGTGCGGTTAAGTCCCTAATGTGCAGCAAAACCGAAGCAGCATTTCTACACGGTACTAGCTCTGCAAGGGTGGTTATTAATGAATGTCAGTTTGATTTGACTACATTTTAGGCTGTGTTAACTACATTTTAACTGTTGCTAAATACCTTTCCTGAACTTCGCATTTTTCACTCACCGCCTCGTGCTTTGGCCTTGTTCAGTGCCTGATCCGTGGTTAGACAAACACTGACGCAAAAACAACAGTTGATGGACAGAATGCAGAACAATGTCATACATTCACCCCAGTACAGACATTTGGGTTTAAATCCATCGTTTTTTGCTCACCATTCCATTCCAGTTTGGACCCAGCCATATGCAAATCAGTCTTGACCCTGTGCCTCATGGGAACAGTCCAGCCCGAACTGCAGAGCCAGGTCCTCCCTGGACTGGAAACAAGCATCCTAGGACCGGTTTCGGGGTTTCACCCCTCTTCAGCCAGTATAGCTTGATTCCAGTGACATGGAGAGCACAGGCCCACGTCTGGGCATACCAGTCCCACTCGGGGTGACAAATGCAAAAACAACAGTTGATGGACAGAATGCAAAACAATATCATACAATCACCCCAGTACAGAGATTTGGGCCTAAATCCATCGTTTTTTTTGCTCACCATGCCATTCCAGTTTGGACCCAGCCATATGCCATCGTTTTTTTGCTCACCATGCCATTCCAGTTTGGACCCAGCCATATGGTCCTAGGATGCTTGTTTCCGGTCCAGGGAGGACCTGGCTTGGCAGTTCGGGCTGGACTGTTCCCACAAGGAACAGGGTCAAGACTGATTTGCATATGGCTCGGTCCAAACTGTGGTTGTGTGGTTTAGCAAAAGAATGATGGATTAAACCCAGATCCTTGTGACTAAGGGTGAATGTTTGTATTGTCCCGCATTCCGTCCATCAATTGTGTCTTTTAGACAAACACTGACGCCATTTTGGGAAGCATACTAGTCTTTAGGCTCAGCTGACTACTAAATAGGCCTGAGGACACGGACACGCGGTTGAGTCCCGAATGTGCAGCAAAACCAAAGTGTCATTTCAAAGTGGTACTAGTGTTGCAAATGTGGTTATTACTGCATTTCAGGTTGTTTTAATTACATTTTACGGTGTTTTAACTACATTTTAAGGGTTGCTAAATACCTTTCCTGCACTTTGCACTTTTTACTCACCGCGTTGTGCTTTGGCTACGTTCAGTGCCTGGCCCACGGTGAGAGAAAGACTAACGCCATTTTGATCAGCATACAAGTTGTTAGGCTCAGCGGACTACTAAATGAGCATGAGGACGCAGGCACACTGCACCAAAGCAAAGCCCACCTGCACCTGTCTGCGTCCAGACAGGGCCATGGGCTAGAATGCCTGCCCATTCTCCCTATATCCTAACAGTTTATCAGAGGGATAAACTCCTGCTACTACAACAACCTGTGACTAAGGTCTGCATTGACAGTTTAAACCCTAATAATGTTCTGCTTACAGACAACATGATATGCACATCCTGTAACAAAAATCATAGGCTTTTCAGAAAAAACAATACATAACAATGAGATGATATCTGAGAAGAATAAAAGGGAAAAGTGGAGTTTTTACCTGGTCAATTGTAGATCCCTTCCCAGACATACATTAGATCTCTTCACTTTTCATGAAGAGAATAAGCCCGACCTTCTGTTTCTTACAGAAACCTGGCTGAAAAGCTACTCTCTACGAGATATCTCGGTCACCGTACCACAGGATTACGCCATTGCACAAGTTGCCACCAAAACCAAGTGGGGTTGGGGTAGCCATTATTAAAAAAAAAACTACTTAAATAGCAAAATGTCTTCCTTATCTCTAATTAGTTGTGAAAATCGTACATTTGCAATCAAACTGTCCCACACTTTTACGTCAAGAATATTACTTTTATAGCCCACCTGGTGCTCCCGCTCAATTTATACAAGCTTTACCTGATGTTGTTGCTGAACAGTGCATGCAGAAGGAGACCTACATAGCACTGGGAGATCTCAATCTAAAATTTGAAAATACTGAATGCTCTAATGCAAATAACTTAACCCAAGACCTGGAGCCTATTCAACAACACACAGCGAGTGACACAACCCACTCATAAAAAAGGGCACCTTCATGACCCCATATTTTCAAACATCCCAGAGTTAAAAGCAAAAAACCCTCTTCCTCTCTGATCTCTTTTCATCTCACTAAAATAGGAGTTAAACCCATCCTCTCCCATCGAACTAGGCTTTGTCGAAGCTTCGAACTACCGGCCATTGTTTGCTGCTGTTGGGGGCTTGGACTACACGCACCAGGAGCCCGTGCGAGGTCATTGTTGCTGCTGCCCCTCCCACCACGCTATTTAGCGCCTCGCGCCACCCGCTGCGCGGGACGCGCGCGGGCAAAGCCCGGGCTAAGGGCGGGCCCGTTCGAGACTGTGAGAGGCTGGGCCATCCCTCTTAGTTTTGTGTTCCAGTGTGTTGTTGGTTCATTAGTAAGTCGTCATTCTATCAGCACTGAGGCCTATTGCATATGTATTGAGGCTAGAATGTCCATTCATGGGGGGAAGAGAGGAGCGGGCTCCGGATCCGTTGTGGGAACACTTGATAATTTCCTGACGAGGGCTACATCGGTCCTCGACCACGAAATAGCTATTGCCGAGCGCCGTCTCTCAATCGACCCTGTCCTTGCAAAGCGATCATCCTTGGGGGGCCTGGCAAATGCACGTACACCTGTGAGGTTACCTGTTTCTACGCCCAATCCCCGGATCCATACTGCATTGAACCCCAATGGAAATTTTGCATCTACTATTCCATTATCCAATATGCCATTAAGTTCTAATGGCACGTTAATTACGTGTTTTTGGCCGAGGTACACGAGGATTCTTGCCATTCGCCAGAATCCACACATGGGCCTGCTCCAAAAAGGAAAAGAGGGGGTGCTCACTTGAGGGGTAAGAAGGTGGAGTCTTCTAAAGCCATTAGCATTAGGAAAACGCCTATTGAGGCAACTACTACAGTTAAAGTAACAAAGGGAACATTGCCCCCTATACCTGATATGAGCACGGAAGATTCTGCTATCGTGCCCCCACAATTAGAGCGGTCCTTTTGGTTAAAAATAGAAACCCTTCTAATTTCAGCACTTGACCCCCTATTGAAAAGATTGACATTGATTGAGAATAGGCTGGAGGGTTTCGAAGGGCAGGTGAACTCAAAATTGGGAGATATTGTGGGGAAAATAGTGAGCGGTGGCTGTAATGCCGACTTGGAGAAGGAAAAAGGGTTAATCATAGAGGCTTCGAATAACCCAGATGGGGTTGCACTAGTAAGGGACCCAAGTAAGTTATGGGGTGAAACAGGGAGTAAGGCTGATGAGGTGATCTTAGGCACCCAGGCCAATTGGTATATTACCTCTAGTGATCAAGAGGGCGCCCCTAATAAAAATGATAAAGCTATCAGGGATTTCCCCAACGGGAAGGATGCAAATATTCAGCCCCACCCTTTAGATCTACCCCCTGATTGTTCCCCCTATGTTGTGGTTTTAACTGGAGTTCCCGAATTGAAATTTGGCACTGTTGAATTGTATGACCAATTGAAAAATAAGACGATTCATTGGTTAAACACCAATAGACCTCTTCCCAGAGAAATACACTCCCAGATACTATTAGTTAGAAGAATGAATTGGGTAGGATGCAGAGCTAAAAATTCCCCGGGTGATTGTATTGTTATCAACTTTCGAAACCCGAAGGTAGTGGAGTACGTCTGTACAGGCCCTCACACCTTTTCAAGATCTGCTATAAAAGCTCGGGATTTGAGTTATTTTTACAACCTGCCAGACCATATGCCTAACTACACAAACAGCACAGGGGTGTCCCTGGTAAGTCGATCCGGACTACCGGGTGGACAATGGGGGAAAGTAACGATCCCATGCAAGGAATCCAACTTGGTAATAGGTTCAGTGTTCTGGACCTGGTAGATTGACTACCTCCCACTTATCCTGACCAGGATGAAACCCCTGTAGAACAAACCAAGTTATGTGAAATAGCAGGAGGGGGACTCCACCAGTACTTTGGCCTAAGAGGGGAATCAGAGAGTGATAATGGGCCAAAGCTCCCCCTAGTTAAACTTGTGGGGGAATTAGAAAGGAATGCAGTTCCATCAATAACAGCCTTAATAGACTGTCCTGCAGTAGGACGAGTGACAGAATTTGCTCCTCCAACCACTGAAACTCTAACTATAGCTGTGGGTGAGGGAAATGCCAGTCGGAGTACCCAATTGATCCCAGGTGGCCCAAAACTTCTATCCTGGAATATTGCAGGCCTTGTGTCTAAATTAGATAAAACAGACTGGGGGGACTATATTGATTCCCACAAAATCTGTTTATTCCAGGAGACATGGGCCGTAAATCCCCAATATAGGGTAGGGTTTGTGGCGTATTGTGAGGCGGCCGCAAAGGGACCAAAAGGGAGACCCTCGGGGGGACTATGCATATGGGTAGCTTCCCATTTAGGCTATCAGATCAAATGTGTGGATACACATTCTCCCGATATAACATGCATAATTTTGACACATTGTAAATTACCCCATCTAACGATTATAAATGTCTATTCCGGCCCTGTGAACTATGGTGGGACTTCCCGGACCCTGGACCTCTTGTTTAATCTTTTGAATTCATTAGCAGGAACCACAAATTTTTTAATCGGTGGAGATTTTAACTGCCACTACGAACCTTTTGAGGGTAATATCCAATCCATAGCTAGCGAGGAAGACGACACTTGGTCGATACCGGCTCCTAGCATGTATTCGACAAAGCGTTGGACTCCTCTGGTTCTTCAGTTGACTTCTTTAACCCTGACTTTCTCATTAAGGGCCTGTAATGGTCGGGTTCCGGGAGATAATCCCGGCCGACCAACCTTCAAGAGGCCAGACCGGGTAATAGTGATTGATTATATCTTGATCAGCGTAGAACTTTGGCATAGTGTGTTGAATTTTGGTATTGAAACACGTAGTGAGAGTGACCATGACCCCCTTGTTCTAACATTAAAATTTCAGATGGGGGGCCATGATCAAAATCCTGAAATGTTTAATCCAAATAAATTTGTGGTGGTTAATGGAGGGAGGCGAATCCGATGGACAAAAAATATTCACTCGAGGTATGCACTGTCAAAATTGTACGCAACTATTATACCCCTCCTAGAAGAGGCCAGCCTTGAAGCGCAACACCCTCCTATTCCAAATAGCGCTAGCAATGCCGGGAGAATCCATCAAGAGATTTTTTTGTGATGTTTCTATTAACAATAAATTTAAACTTCGAAGGGATAGAAAATCATGGTTTAATAAGAGTTGTAGAGAGGCAAAACAACGTTTGTTGAACTCTCTAAAAGGGGCTGATAGCAAGAACATCCGGGATGCCAGGTTCTCCTTTAAGAAAATTACAGCAAGTGCAAAGGCAGAGTGGGAAACCGAGAGATGGTCAAATATTAAGATGGCTTTGGAGCTAAAAGACAGTAGAAGCTTCTGGAATTTGGTCCATCATGGCCAAGCTGAAGGTAGGACTGTCATTGATCCCAACATCGATGAGGATAAATGGCACCAGCACTTTAAGGAACTCTATTCCAGTCCCCTTACCGATGTAAGTGCGGTGAAGCCATTGGCCTGCCTTCTCATTCCCGAGATTGTTTGTGATATTCCCCTATGTACTATGAGCGAGGTTACCTCTGCCCTCGCGAAACTCCAGCCAAATAAAGCCCCTGGATTGGACAGAATTCCCAGGGATTTATATAAAAGTGAACAGGCAGTTTGGGCCCCATATTTATTAGCACTTTTTAATGCAATTTTGTGTGGCCTACCTGCACCAGCAACATGGACGGGCGCTGAGATTGTTCCAATTTTTAAAAAGGGCTCGCCGATTGAACCAGCGAACTATAGGCCCATTAGCCTTATAGATGTGTCCCAAAAAATCTTCGGGAGGGTTTTGCTGGCGAGATTGCAGGATTGGATTGAAGACTCGGATGTCCTGACCCCGCTGCAAGCAGGTTTTAGAGCCAAGATCTCAACAATCAACCAGTTATTTAGATTACAGCTAATATACTGGAAACATGTGGTTTTGGAAAAAGGGAGTCTATACCTTACCTTCGTGGACTTAAAACCTGTGTTTGACCTGGTTGACCGTGACCAGCTGTGGAAGATTCTGCTGGACATGGGAGTTCCACCCTATTTATGTCTCCAATTCAAACGCCTTCACGAGGGTACATATGCCAGAGTCAGATTTGGCAAGAATGGTCAACTGACAGCCCCCTTCCCTGTTGGTAAGGGGGCTCACCCAAATTGTCGTCCCGCAAGTTTCCCGCATTAATGTTTGTGGACGATACCCTGCTCCTCTCGAAGTCTCCGATGGGGATGCAACGACTATTAAATGAATTTAGCGAGTTCTGCAAAAAAAGGAATCTTGTGGTCAACATAAATAAAATAAAATATATGGTTTTTAACTCAACTCATACTAACTTCCCTTTTCCCAATTTTAACAATATGCCGCTAGAGCGGGTCCAGAGCTTTGAATATCTGGGTGTCTCCCTAAATCATGGGTACTCACAAACTTTCTCTCGGGGGCCAAATTTACACTGTGGTTTCTGGCTGAGGGCCGCACCGGTGGGGGCGGGGCCAGTGGGGGAGGGGGCGGGGCTAGAGCAAAAAAAAACTATGACCATGAGGTTGAACACAGGCCACTGCAGCGGACGCCTTCATCCACTGAGCCTCCAGACCCGGTATGCACACATATCTATCTATCTATCTCTGTCTCCCACCCTATCTATCTATCTATCTATCTATCTATCTATCTATCTATCTATCTATCTATCTATCTATCTATCTATCTATCTATCTATCTATCTATCTATCTATCTATCTATCTATCTATCTATCTATCTATCTATCTATCTATCTATCTATCTATCTATCTATCTATCTATCTATCTCTCACTCTGTCTCCCGCCCTATCTATCTCTCACTCTGTCTCCCGCCCTATCTATCTCTCACTCTGTCTCCCGCCCTATCTATCTCTCACTCTGTCTCCCGCCCTATCTATCTCTCACTCTGTCTCCCGCTCTATCTATCTCTCACTCTGTCTCCCGCTCTATCTATCTATCTATCTATCTATCTATCTATCTATCTATCTATCTATCTATCTATCTATCTATCTATCTATCTATCTATCTATCTATCTATCTATCTATCTATCTATCTATCTATCTATCTCTCACTCTGTCTCCCGCCCTATCTATCTCTCACTCTGTCTCCCGCCCTATCTATCTCTCACTCTGTCTCCCGCCCTATCTATCTCTCACTCTGTCTCCCGCCCTATCTATCTCTCACTCTGTCTCCCGCCCTATCTATCTCTCACTCTGTCTCCCGCTCTATCTATCTCTCACTCTGTCTCCCGCCCTATCTATCTATCTATCTATCTATCTATCTATCTATCTATCTATCTATCTATCTATCTATCTATCTATCTATCTATCTATCTATCTATCTATCTATCTATCTATCTATCTATCTATCTATCTATCTATCTATCTCTCACTCTGTCTCCCGCCCTATCTATCTATCTATCTATCTATCTATCTATCTATCTATCTATCTATCTATCTATCTATCTATCTATCTATCTATCTCTCACTCTGTCTCCCGCCCTATCTATCTCTCACTCTGTCTCCCGCCCTATCTATCCCTCACTCTGTCTCCCGCCCTATCTATCTCTCACTCTGTCTCCCGCCCTATCTATCTCTCACTCTGTCTCCCGCCCTATCTATCTCTCACTCTGTCTCCCGCCCTATCTATCTCTCACTCTGTCTCCCGCCCTATCTATCTCTCACTCTGTCTCCCGCTCTATCTATCTATCACTCTGTCTCCCGCCCTATCTATCTATCTATCTATCTATCTATCTATCTATCTATCTATCTATCTATCTATCTATCTCTCAGTCTGTCTCCCGCCCTCTCTATCTCTCACTCTGTCTCCCGCCCTATCTATCTCTCACTCTGTCTCCCGCCCTATCTATCTCTCACTCTGTCTCCCGCCCTATCTATCTCTCACTCTGTCTCCCGCTCTATCTATCTCTCACTCTGTCTCCCTATCTATCTATCTATCTATCTATCTATCTATCTATCTATCTATCTATCTATCTATCTATCTATCTATCTATCTATCTATCTATCTATCTATCTATCTATCTATCTATCTATCTATCTATCTATCTCTCACTCTGTCTCCCGCCCTATCTATCTCTCACTCTGTCTCCCGCCCTATCTATCCCTCACTCTGTCTCCCGCCCTATCTATCTCTCACTCTGTCTCCCGCCCTATCTATCTCTCACTCTGTCTCCCGCCCTATCTATCTCTCACTCTGTCTCCCGCCCTATCTATCTCTCACTCTGTCTCCCGCCCTATCTATCTCTCACTCTGTCTCCCGCCTTATCTATCTCTCACTCTGTCTCCCGCTCTATCTATCTCTCACTCTGTCTCCCGCCCTATCTATCTATCTATCTATCTATCTATCTATCTATCTATCTATCTATCTATCTATCTATCTATCTATCTATCTATCTATCTATCTATCTATCTATCTATCTATCTATCTATCTATCTATCTATCTCTCACTCTGTCTCCCGCCCTATCTATCTATCTATCTATCTATCTATCTATCTATCTATCTATCTATCTATCTATCTATCTATCTATCTATCTATCTTTCTATCTATCTATCTATCTATCTATCTATCTATCTATCTATCTATCTCTCACTCTGTCTCCCGCCCTATCTATCTATCTATCTATCTATCTATCTATCTCTCACTCTGTCTCCCGCCCTATCTATCTATCTATCTATCTATCTATCTATCTATCTATCTATCTATCTATCTATCTATCTATCTATCTATCTATCTATCTATCTATCTATCTATCTATCTATCTATCTCTCACTCTGTCTCCCGCCCTATCTATCTATCTATCTATCTATCTATCTATCTATCTATCTATCTATCTATCTATCTATCTATCTATCTATCTATCTATCTATCTATCTATCTATCTATCTATCTATCTATCTATCTATCTATCTATCTATCTATCTATCTATCTATCTATCTATCTCTCACTCTGTCTCCCGCCCTCTCTATCTCTCACTCTGTCTCCCGCCCTATCTATCTCTCACTCTGTCTCCCGCCCTATCTATCTCTCACTCTGTCTCCCGCCCTATCTATCTCTCACTCTGTCTCCCGCTCTATCTATCTATCTATCTATCTATCTATCTATCTCTCACTCTGTCTCCCGCCCTATCTATCTATCTATCTATCTATCTATCTATCTATCTATCTATCTATCTATCTATCTATCTATCTATCTATCTATCTATCTATCTATCTATCTCTCACTCTGTCTCCCGCCCTATCAATCTATCTATCTATCTATCTATCTATCTATCTATCTATCTATCTATCTATCTATCTATCTATCTATCTATCTATCTATCTATCTATCTCTCACTCTGTCTCCCGCCCTATCTATCTATCTATCTATCTATCTATCTATCTATCTATCTATCTATCTATCTATCTATCTATCTATCTATCTATCTATCTATCTATCTATCTATCTATCTATCTATCTATCTATCTCTCACTCTGTCTCCCGCCCTATCTATCTATCTATCTATCTATCTATCTATCTATCTATCTATCTATCTATCTATCTATCTATCTATCTATCTATCTATCTATCTATCTATCTATCTATCTATCTATCTATCTATCTATCTATCTATCTCTCACTCTGTCTCCCGCCCTCTCTATCTCTCACTCTGTCTCCCGCCCTATCTATCTCTCACTCTGTCTCCCGCCCTATCTATCTCTCACTCTGTCTCCCGCCCTATCTATCTCTCACTCTGTCTCCCGCTCTATCTATCTATCTATCTATCTATCTATCTCTCACTCTGTCTCCCGCCCTATCTATCTATCTATCTATCTATCTATCTATCTATCTATCTATCTATCTATCTATCTATCTATCTATCTATCTATCTATCTATCTCTCACTCTGTCTCCCGCTCTATCTATCTCTCACTCTGTCTCCCGCTCTATCTATCTATCTATCTATCTATCTATCTATCTATCTATCTATCTATCTATCTATCTATCTATCTATCTATCTATCTATCTATCTATCTATCTATCTATCTATCTATCTATCTATCTCTCACTCTGTCTCCCGCCCTATCTATCTCTCACTCTGTCTCCCGCCCTATCTATCTCTCACTCTGTCTCCCGCCCTATCTATCTCTCACTCTGTCTCCCGCCCTATCTATCTCTCACTCTGTCTCCCGCCCTATCTATCTCTCACTCTGTCTCCCGCTCTATCTATCTCTCACTCTGTCTCCCGCCCTATCTATCTATCTATCTATCTATCTATCTATCTATCTATCTATCTATCTATCTATCTATCTATCTATCTATCTATCTATCTATCTATCTATCTATCTATCTATCTATCTATCTATCTATCTATCTATCTATCTATCTATCTATCTATCTATCTATCTATCTATCTCTCACTCTGTCTCCCGCCCTATCTATCTATCTATCTATCTATCTATCTATCTATCTATCTATCTATCTATCTATCTATCTATCTATCTATCTATCTATCTATCTATCTATCTATCTATCTATCTATCTATCTATCTATCTCTCACTCTGTCTCCCGCCCTATCTATCTCTCACTCTGTCTCCCGCCCTATCTATCCCTCACTCTGTCTCCCGCCCTATCTATCTCTCACTCTGTCTCCCGCCCTATCTATCTCTCACTCTGTCTCCCGCCCTATCTATCTCTCACTCTGTCTCCCGCCCTATCTATCTCTCACTCTGTCTCCCGCTCTATCTATCTATCACTCTGTCTCCCGCCCTATCTATCTATCTATCTATCTATCTATCTATCTATCTATCTATCTATCTATCTATCTATCTATCTCTCAGTCTGTCTCCCGCCCTCTCTATCTCTCACTCTGTCTCCCGCCCTATCTATCTCTCACTCTGTCTCCCGCCCTATCTATCTCTCACTCTGTCTCCCGCCCTATCTATCTCTCACTCTGTCTCCCGCCCTATCTATCTCTCACTCTGTCTCCCGCTCTATCTATCTCTCACTCTGTCTCCCGCTCTATCTATCTATCTATCTATCTATCTATCTATCTATCTATCTATCTATCTATCTATCTATCTATCTATCTATCTATCTATCTATCTCTCACTCTGTCTCCCGCCCTATCTATCTCTCACTCTGTCTCCCGCCCTATCTATCCCTCACTCTGTCTCCCGCCCTATCTATCTCTCACTCTGTCTCCCGCCCTATCTATCTCTCACTCTGTCTCCCGCCCTATCTATCTCTCACTCTGTCTCCCGCCCTATCTATCTCTCACTCTGTCTCCCGCCCTATCTATCTCTCACTCTGTCTCCCGCCCTATCTATCTCTCACTCTGTCTCCCGCTCTATCTATCTCTCACTCTGTCTCCCGCCCTATCTATCTATCTATCTATCTATCTATCTATCTATCTATCTATCTATCTATCTATCTATCTATCTATCTATCTATCTATCTATCTATCTATCTATCTATCTATCTATCTCTCACTCTGTCTCCCGCCCTATCTATCTATCTATCTATCTATCTATCTATCTATCTATCTATCTATCTTTCTATCTATCTATCTATCTATCTATCTATCTATCTATCTCTCACTCTGTCTCCCGCCCTATCTATCTATCTATCTATCTATCTCTCACTCTGTCTCCCGCCCTATCTATCTATCTATCTATCTATCTATCTATCTATCTATCTATCTATCTATCTATCTATCTATCTATCTATCTATCTATCTATCTATCTATCTATCTATCTATCTATCTATCTATCTATCTATCTATCTATCTATCTATCTATCTATCTCTCACTCTGTCTCCCGCCCTATCTATCTATCTATCTATCTATCTATCTATCTATCTATCTATCTATCTATCTATCTATCTATCTATCTATCTATCTATCTATCTATCTATCTATCTATCTATCTATCTCTCACTCTGTCTCCCGCCCTCTCTATCTCTCACTCTGTCTCCCGCCCTATCTATCTCTCACTCTGTCTCCCGCCCTATCTATCTCTCACTCTGTCTCCCGCCCTATCTATCTCTCACTCTGTCTCCCGCTCTATCTATCTATCTATCTATCTATCTATCTATCTATCTATCTCTCACTCTGTCTCCCGCCCTATCTATCTATCTATCTATCTATCTATCTATCTATCTATCTATCTATCTATCTATCTATCTATCTATCTATCTATCTATCTATCTATCTATCTATCTATCTATCTATCTATCTATCTATCTATCTATCTCTCACTCTGTCTCCCGCCCTATCTATCTATCTATCTATCTATCTATCTATCTATCTATCTATCTATCTATCTATCTATCTATCTATCTATCTATCTATCTATCTATCTATCTATCTATCTATCTATCTATCTATCTATCTATCTATCTATCTCTCACTCTGTCTCCCGCCCTATCTATCTATCTATCTATCTATCTATCTATCTATCTATCTATCTATCTATCTATCTATCTATCTATCTATCTATCTATCTATCTATCTATCTCTCACTCTGTCTCCCGCCCTATCTATCTATCTATCTATCTATCTATCTATCTATCTATCTATCTATCTATCTATCTATCTATCTATCTATCTATCTATCTATCTATCTATCTATCTATCTATCTCTCACTCTGTCTCCCGCCCTCTCTATCTCTCACTCTGTCTCCCGCCCTATCTATCTCTCACTCTGTCTCCCGCCCTATCTATCTCTCACTCTGTCTCCCGCCCTATCTATCTCTCACTCTGTCTCCCGCTCTATCTATCTATCTATCTATCTATCTATCTCTCACTCTGTCTCCCGCCCTATCTATCTATCTATCTATCTATCTATCTATCTATCTATCTATCTATCTATCTATCTATCTATCTATCTATCTATCTATCTATCTATCTATCTATCTATCTATCTATCTATCTATCTATCTATCTATCTCTCACTCTGTCTCCCGCCCTATCAATCTATCTATCTATCTATCTATCTATCTATCTATCTATCTATCTATCTATCTATCTATCTATCTATCTATCTATCTATCTATCTATCTATCTATCTATCTCTCACTCTGTCTCCCGATCTATCTATCTATCTATCTATCTATCTATCTATCTATCTATCTATCTATCTATCTATCTATCTATCTATCTATCTATCTATCTATCTATCTATCTATCTATCTATCTATCTATCTATCTATCTATCTATCTATCTATCTATCTATCTATCTATCTCTCACTCTGTCTCCCGCCCTATCTATCTATCTATCTATCTATCTATCTATCTATCTATCTATCTATCTATCTATCTATCTATCTATCTATCTATCTATCTATCTATCTATCTATCTATCTATCTATCTATCTCTCACTCTGTCTCCCGCCCTATCTATCTATCTATCTATCTATCTATCTATCTATCTATCTATCTATCTATCTATCTATCTATCTATCTATCTATCTATCTATCTATCTATCTATCTATCTATCTATCTATCTATCTATCTCTCACTCTGTCTCCCGCTCTATCTATCTCTCACTCTGTCTCCCGCTCTATCTATCTATCTATCTATCTATCTATCTATCTATCTATCTATCTATCTATCTATCTATCTATCTATCTATCTATCTATCTATCTATCTATCTCTCACTCTGTCTCCCGCCCTATCTATCTCTCACTCTGTCTCCCGCCCTATCTATCTCTCACTCTGTCTCCCGCCCTATCTATCTCTCACTCTGTCTCCCGCCCTATCTATCTCTCACTCTGTCTCCCGCCCTATCTATCTCTCACTCTGTCTCCCGCTCTATCTATCTCTCACTCTGTCTCCCGCCCTATCTATCTATCTATCTATCTATCTATCTATCTATCTATCTATCTATCTATCTATCTATCTATCTATCTATCTATCTATCTATCTATCTATCTCTCACTCTGTCTCCCGCCCTATCTATCTATCTATCTATCTATCTATCTATCTATCTATCTATCTATCTATCTATCTATCTATCTATCTATCTATCTATCTATCTATCTATCTATCTATCTATCTATCTATCTATCTATCTCTCACTCTGTCTCCCGCCCTATCTATCTCTCACTCTGTCTCCCGCCCTATCTATCCCTCACTCTGTCTCCCGCCCTATCTATCTCTCACTCTGTCTCCCGCCCTATCTATCTCTCACTCTGTCTCCCGCCCTATCTATCTCTCACTCTGTCTCCCGCCCTATCTATCTCTCACTCTGTCTCCCGCCCTATCTATCTCTCACTCTGTCTCCCGCTCTATCTATCTATCACTCTGTCTCCCGCCCTATCTATCTATCTATCTATCTATCTATCTATCTATCTATCTATCTATCTATCTCTCAGTCTGTCTCCCGCCCTCTCTATCTCTCACTCTGTCTCCCGCCCTATCTATCTCTCACTCTGTCTCCCGCCCTATCTATCTCTCACTCTGTCTCCCGCCCTATCTATCTCTCACTCTGTCTCCCGCCCTATCTATCTCTCACTCTGTCTCCCGCTCTATCTATCTCTCACTCTGTCTCCCGCTCTATCTATCTATCTATCTATCTATCTATCTATCTATCTATCTATCTATCTATCTATCTATCTATCTATCTATCTATCTATCTATCTATCTATCTATCTATCTATCTCTCACTCTGTCTCCCGCCCTATCTATCTCTCACTCTGTCTCCCGCCCTATCTATCCCTCACTCTGTCTCCCGCCCTATCTATCTCTCACTCTGTCTCCCGCCCTATCTATCTCTCACTCTGTCTCCCGCCCTATCTATCTCTCACTCTGTCTCCCGCCCTATCTATCTCTCACTCTGTCTCCCGCCCTATCTATCTCTCACTCTGTCTCCCGCCCTATCTATCTCTCACTCTGTCTCCCGCTCTATCTATCTCTCACTCTGTCTCCCGCCCTATCTATCTATCTATCTATCTATCTATCTATCTATCTATCTATCTATCTATCTATCTATCTATCTATCTCTCACTCTGTCTCCCGCCCTATCTATCTATCTATCTATCTATCTATCTATCTATCTATCTATCTATCTATCTATCTATCTTTCTATCTATCTATCTATCTATCTATCTATCTCTCACTCTGTCTCCCGCCCTATCTATCTATCTATCTATCTATCTCTCACTCTGTCTCCCGCCCTATCTATCTATCTATCTATCTATCTATCTATCTATCTATCTATCTATCTATCTATCTATCTATCTATCTATCTATCTATCTATCTATCTATCTATCTATCTCTCACTCTGTCTCCCGCCCTATCTATCTATCTATCTATCTATCTATCTATCTATCTATCTATCTATCTATCTATCTATCTATCTATCTATCTATCTATCTATCTATCTATCTATCTCTCACTCTGTCTCCCGCCCTCTCTATCTCTCACTCTGTCTCCCGCCCTATCTATCTCTCACTCTGTCTCCCGCCCTATCTATCTCTCACTCTGTCTCCCGCCCTATCTATCTCTCACTCTGTCTCCCGCTCTATCTATCTATCTATCTATCTATCTATCTATCTATCTATCTATCTATCTATCTATCTCTCACTCTGTCTCCCGCCCTATCTATCTATCTATCTATCTATCTATCTATCTATCTATCTATCTATCTATCTATCTATCTATCTATCTATCTATCTATCTATCTATCTATCTATCTATCTATCTATCTATCTATCTCTCACTCTGTCTCCCGCCCTATCTATCTATCTATCTATCTATCTATCTATCTATCTATCTATCTATCTATCTATCTATCTATCTATCTATCTATCTACCTATCTATCTATCTATCTCTCACTCTGTCTCCCGCCCTATCTATCTATCTATCTATCTATCTATCTATCTATCTATCTATCTATCTATCTATCTATCTATCTATCTATCTATCTATCTATCTATCTATCTATCTATCTATCTATCTATCTCTCACTCTGTCTCCCGCCCTATCTATCTATCTATCTATCTATCTATCTATCTATCTATCTATCTATCTATCTATCTATCTATCTATCTATCTATCTATCTATCTATCTATCTATCTATCTATCTATCTATCTATCTATCTCTCACTCTGTCTCCCGCCCTCTCTATCTCTCACTCTGTCTCCCGCCCTATCTATCTCTCACTCTGTCTCCCGCCCTATCTATCTCTCACTCTGTCTCCCGCCCTATCTATCTCTCACTCTGTCTCCCGCTCTATCTATCTATCTATCTATCTATCTATCTATCTATCTCTCACTCTGTCTCCCGCCCTATCTATCTATCTATCTATCTATCTATCTATCTATCTATCTATCTATCTATCTATCTATCTATCTATCTATCTATCTATCTATCTATCTATCTATCTATCTATCTATCTATCTATCTATCTATCTATCTATCTATCTATCTATCTATCTATCTATCTATCTCTCACTCTGTCTCCCGCCCTATCAATCTATCTATCTATCTATCTATCTATCTATCTATCTATCTATCTATCTATCTATCTATCTATCTATCTATCTATCTATCTATCTATCTATCTATCTATCTATCTATCTATCTATCTATCTATCTATCTATCTATCTATCTATCTATCTATCTATCTATCTATCTATCTATCTATCTATCTATCTATCTCTCACTCTGTCTCCCGATCTATCTATCTATCTATCTATCTATCTATCTATCTATCTATCTATCTATATATCTATCTATCTATCTATCTATCTATCTATCTATCTATCTATCTATCTATCTATCTATCTATCTATCTATCTATCTATCTATCTATCTATCTATCTATCTATCTATCTATCTATCTATCTATCTATCTATCTATCTATCTATCTATCTATCTCTCACTCTGTCTCCCGCCCTATCTATCTATCTATCTATCTATCTATCTATCTATCTATCTATCTATCTATCTATCTATCTATCTATCTATCTATCTATCTATCTATCTATCTATCTATCTATCTATCTATCTATCTATCTATCTATCTATCTATCTATCTATCTATCTATCTATCTCTCACTCTGTCTCCCGCCCTATCTATCTATCTATCTATCTATCTATCTATCTATCTATCTATCTATCTATCTATCTATCTATCTATCTATCTATCTATCTATCTATCTATCTATCTATCTCTCACTCTGTCTCCCGCCCTCTCTATCTCTCACTCTGTCTCCCGCCCTATCTATCTCTCACTCTGTCTCCCGCCCTATCTATCTCTCACTCTGTCTCCCGCCCTATCTATCTCTCACTCTGTCTCCCGCTCTATCTATCTATCTATCTATCTATCTATCTATCTATCTATCTATCTATCTATCTATCTATCTATCTATCTATCTATCTATCTATCTATCTATCTATCTATCTCTCACTCTGTCTCCCGCCCTATCTATCTATCTATCTATCTATCTATCTATCTATCTATCTATCTATCTATCTATCTATCTATCTATCTATCTATCTATCTATCTATCTATCTATCTCTCACTCTGTCTCCCGCCCTATCTATCTATCTATCTATCTATCTATCTATCTATCTATCTATCTATCTATCTATCTATCTATCTATCTATCTATCTATCTATCTATCTATCTATCTATCTATCTATCTATCTATCTATCTATCTATCTATCTCTCACTCTGTCTCCCGCCCTATCTATCTATCTATCTATCTATCTATCTATCTATCTATCTATCTATCTATCTATCTATCTATCTATCTATCTATCTATCTATCTATCTATCTATCTATCTATCTATCTATCTATCTATCTCTCACTCTGTCTCCCGCCCTATCTATCTATCTATCTATCTATCTATCTATCTATCTATCTATCTATCTATCTATCTATCTATCTATCTATCTATCTATCTATCTATCTATCTATCTATCTATCTATCTATCTATCTATCTATCTATCTATCTATCTATCTATCTATCTATCTATCTATCTATCTATCTCTCACTCTGTCTCCCGCCCTATCTATCTCTCACTCTGTCTCCCGCCCTATCTATCCCTCACTCTGTCTCCCGCCCTATCTATCTCTCACTCTGTCTCCCGCCCTATCTATCTCTCACTCTGTCTCCCGCCCTATCTATCTCTCACTCTGTCTCCCGCCCTATCTATCTCTCACTCTGTCTCCCGCTCTATCTATCTCTCACTCTGTCTCCCGCCCTATCTATCTATCTATCTATCTATCTATCTATCTATCTATCTATCTATCTATCTATCTATCTATCTATCTATCTATCTATCTATCTATCTCTCACTCTGTCTCCCGCCCTATCTATCTATCTATCTATCTATCTATCTATCTATCTATCTATCTATCTATCTATCTATCTATCTATCTATCTATCTATCTATCTATCTATCTATCTATCTATCTATCTCTCACTCTGTCTCCCGCCCTATCTATCTATCTATCTATCTCTCACTCTGTCTCCCGCCCTATCTATCTATCTATCTATCTATCTATCTATCTATCTATCTATCTATCTATCTATCTATCTATCTATCTATCTATCTATCTATCTATCTATCTATCTATCTATCTATCTATCTATCTATCTATCTATCTATCTATCTATCTCTCACTCTGTCTCCCGCCCTCTCTATCTATCTATCTATCTATCTATCTATCTATCTATCTATCTATCTATCTATCTATCTATCTATCTATCTATCTATCTATCTATCTATCTATCTATCTATCTATCTATCTATCTATCTATCTATCTCTCACTCTGTCTCCCGCCCTCTCTATCTATCTATCTATCTATCTATCTATCTATCTATCTATCTATCTATCTATCTATCTATCTATCTATCTATCTATCTATCTATCTATCTATCTATCTATCTATCTATCTATCTATCTATCTATCTATCTCTCACTCTGTCTCCCGCCCTCTCTATCTATCTATCTCTCCGTCCATCACTCTGTTTGTCTCCCTTTCTCTCTGTCTCTCTCTCCGTCCATCACTCTGTTTGTCTCCCTTTCTCTCTGTCTCTCTCTCCGTCCATCACTCTGTTTGTCTCCCTTTCTCTCTGTCTCTCTCTCCGTCCATCACTCTGTTTGTCTCCCTTTCTCTCTGTCTCTCTCTCCGTCCATCACTCTGTTTGTCTCCCTTTCTCTCTGTCTCCCTCCCTGTTTGTCTCCCTCTCGCTCCCTTTGTCTCACTCACTGTTTGTCTCCCTCTCGCTCCCTTTGTCTCACTCACTGTTTGTCTCCCTCTCGCTCCCTCTGTCTCACTCACTGTTTGTCTCCCTCTCTCCCTCTGTCTCCCTCCCTCCCTCTGTCTCCGTCTCCCTCCCTCTGTCTCCCTCTCCCTCCCTCTGTCTCCCTCTCCCTCCCTCTGTCTGCCTCCCTCCCTCTGTCTCCCTCCCTCCCTCCCTTTGTCCTCCCTTCCTCCCTCTGTCTCCCTGCCTCTCTCTCCCTCCCTCTCTCTGTCTCCCTCTCTCCCTCCCTTCCTCTCCGTCTCCCTCCCTCTCTCTCCCTCCCTCTGTCTCACTCACTGTTTGTCTCCCTTTCTTTCTGTCCCCCTCCCTCCCTCTCTCTCTCCCTCTCCCTCCCTCTCTCCGTCTCCCTCCCTCTCTCTATTGCTCTCTCTTTCCCTCTGTCTCCCTCACTCTGTCTCCCTCCCTCCCTCCTCCGTTCTCCCTCCGTCTCCCTCCCTCCCCCTCCCTCTGTCTCCCTCTCCCTGTCTTCCCCCTCTCCCTGTCTTCCTCCTCTCCCTGTCTTCCTCCTCTCCCTCTCTCTCCCTCCCTCTTCCTCCCTCTGTCGCACTCTGTCTTCCTCCCGCTGTCACCTCACCCCCTGCTCTCACTCCCTGCTGCCCTCCATCACCTCACCCTGCTGTCCTCTGTCACCTCACCCCGCGCTGAGACGGCTTCCAGGGAACGCACACGGCCGCACCCAAGTACTTCACAGGTCTTTTAAAGACCATTCACTTGTTAATGAGACTTTGTTGTATTTCACCTCTTCTTAGCGCCCCTGCATCTCCACTCAATCAGAGAGGAGATGCAGGGGCGCTAAGAAGAGGTGAAATACAACAAAGCCTCATTAACAAGTAAATGGCCTTTAAAAGAATCGCCCGGCCTCACAGCTCCGCGCTGCTGCAATCGGCGGTGTTCGCTGACAAGCACAGGGCACAGGCACTATGTCTGCAAGGTCCGCGGGCCGCCAAGGAAGGCTTGCCGGGCCGCTGACGGCCCGCGGGCCGTACTATGAGTACCCGTGCCCTAAATGATAAAATCGGTTGGGGTACCCAAATTGATGGGCGAACCTGAAATTAACCCAAGCAATAGGTGGTATACTGAAAGTTCAGAATAGTTGTACCCAAAAGATCATAAGTCCCCCGCTTGAAATATATAGAGTGCAAGCGCGGCCGGCCTCATTATACGGGGCAGAACTCTGGGGGCTTGCCCAAAGCATGCATTGACCCTAACTGAAAATAAGTTTATTAGGCAAATTATGGCGCTTCCAGTAAGTACCCCGCTAGTACCTTTGAGAATGGACTTGGGTCTCCGCCCAGTGGTGGATCTGATCTCGAGTCGCCCATTGTTTTACTGGCGTCGACTATGGAGCACGCCTGAGTTGAGACACTACAGGGAGGAACTCAAAGTGGTAATGCTTTCACTGGGCGCTGTTAGGGGTATACCTTGGTTGTCTTTTGTGAGGGATTCTTTGTGTGACATGGGAAGGGGGTATCTATGGGATACACCGGAAGAATCTTGTCTAACTACTTCCAAAAATTGTTTGGCAAGATCATTGAAAGTGTACCAGCTGAATAAACTAATTGGGGCTACCAGAGTGAATAGTCTAACGTATGCCTTTCTGGATTTGAAGTTAGATTACCAGTTTGAGCAGGTGTTAGACACAATCCAGCCAGTGCTAGCTAAGAAGTTGTTCCTCCAATTTAGGTATGGAACCCTTCCACTTTTTGTAAAAACAAATAAGTGGGTAGGGGACCTGCCTAGTCTTTGTCCTGGATGTTGCAGGGAGGAGGAATCAGAGATTCATGTATTATTTTTCTACCCGGCATACAAACAGCCTAGGTCTAAATGGATCCTACAACTCTGCAAAAATCTGGGAATAAGGGAATTTCGCCAATTCTACAGAATTCTTAAATCTGATATTAATCCACTCTTTGTTGTTGCAATTTCGAAATTTCTTTTGGCCATGTGGATCAAAAGAAAGTATTTGTTAAAAGTACAACATAGTTAATTTCGATATTTTACTCTGCCGCAACTATAGAGTTTAATGCTACTGTTGTAATCACTATACGTGAAATAGACCAAGCTCTTCCCACTGGCCACGCTGGCAATTGAAGATATTCCCAATGAGGAATGGCTTAATGATATCTTAAAGCTTTTATATTGAATTATAGTTTTAAATTGCCATTTGTAACTATTAGTAACAATGATAAAGTATTATTTATTCTGCTCTCCTGAAGCCCTGGCATCTATAACTATGTATATATCAGCCCCTTGACACTATCCCTTTTTTATTTGATTGGAGTATGTCTTTTTATTGCTGTAAAAAATGTGTATGTACTTAGTTATGGCTGGAATAGCCGCAATAAAGTAATATTGACTTGACTTGAAGCTGGGCCAAACTTGATGAAGATAGCTAGATCAGCCTCTTTTTCAGTTCTGTTCCCACCATTACAGGAGACCTCTACCAAACACACTCCACATTTGAAAACTGGATGGAGAACTCATTAGAGTAGATAATCCAGAAGAGAACAGAGAAAAATAGCCGTACTCAAGCTTGGGCCCCTTAGTTTATAAATGAGCTATTAACCTTGAAGAAGGAATGTAAACAAAGGAAGAGAAGGTGGAAAATGCATTATGATATAGCCAGCAAAAAGGTCTATAAGAATTATGTAAAAAAATATAATGATGCCATTAGGAAATCTAGGATATCTTCTTTTAGTACAGAGATTGAAAATTCTGCCAATTCAGCAAAGGAGCTTTTTAAAATGGTGAACTTGGGGGCGTGGCCAAGATTGCGAGCGGGTAGGACGTGTCTTTCTCGTCTCCTCATCCTGACTGCCCACCGATGCTGTATCCAGCGCCGGAATCACCTAGCGAGACTACCGATCGCCGCCTGCCGGAGTCCTGACTGCTGGAGACCGGGTGGCAAGCTGTTTCCATCCGCCGGGGCCGTAATCTGAAGCTAGCGGATGGGAGAGAGCCGGCGGCCAGCACTACAAGATGGCGGCTGCGGCCTAGTCTGCGGTGCGGGTTCCCGGAGGAAGCCGCACGCGACCGGCTGATTTTGCAGGGCCCGGAGGTCGTCCCCCTGGAGAGAGGGAGTGCCGTTCTGAAGCGGGAGCATTGCGTGGATGCTCCCAGACCCCAGCGAGGCCCTGAGTGGTTGGGGGAGCCCCCATACAAGCATCCTGGTGGCAACAGAGGGTTGCTGGAGCACAGTGACACACGGGATCCAGGGACTAGCGGATACCACACAGCGACACAGTGAGCCAGCGATGTGCCACACTTACTCAGCCGCCCCCTTACCCGCCTAGCAACAAGCAGCAAGAGTCCCAGGATGGAGCGGTAGGGGCTGAAGGGCCAGCGATACCCCTGGTAGTGGCCTAGGGTGAGAGAGCACAGATTGGATGCAGGGTGTGGGGTGGTGGCTCTGTTCCTTACCACTGGTGACCTATCCCAGTGGAGAGAGGGCCCTGTTTGAGGAGCGCAGTGACCCCCCAGGTGAGACTGGTGGTGGCAGCCCCAGCGCAAATACAACAAGGGGTTTCTGGCTGCATACGGAGTCAGCTTCACACAAGAAATTTGTCCCTGGGCACCTGGGAGACGGGCAGCGTCCACACCTGCACAGACTGGGGGCGCCCATACGACAGGTCTGCTGTTCGAAGGGCCATACCATGCAGAAGTCGTAGAGGGCAGAGGCGATCTCCAGAGGTGGGGGGAACCCCTCGGAGTGGCAGGTGGCTGATGGTTGTTACCTGCCCCAGCACTAGACAGTAAGGCAGCGGAGACTGGGATCATTCGTGGGGCCCGCTCGGCACTGGATGTGTGCCGTGGGTCTGGGAGCGGGGCCCACTCGGAGTCGCAGCACTGCCCTAATGCAGCGCATTGGAGCGGCCGCACCTGGAGGGCCGACGGCAGCTCACCAGTGGGACACAGGAGGAGGCAGGGCGACCCTCCAGAGACATGGCATCCACGAGAGCAAAGAAGGACCGGTCACATAAGAACATGCTGACGAAGCTTCCCGCTGTAGCAGATGGGGACCGATAAACAGTGACAAACACAAGCCAAGTGCAGGAAGCGGAAGGGAGAGAAGAACCTGTCACCCGGTCCTTCCTAGGGGCATTGTTCTCCTCCCTGCGTGAAGATCTACAGGCCCTCAGGGGTGATCTTTCAGGTGACATCAAGGAGATTTGGCACAATGTTGACTCTATCAGAGAGAGGGTCTTGGCGCTAGAAGACCAGGAACACACCCGGGATGAGGCAGTGGAACAACTACAACAAGAGGTGATCCGCTTGTGAGAACAACAGATCGACCTCCAGACCCATGCAGAGGACCTAAAGAATCGCTCTATGCTTAATAACATTCGCATTAAGGGTGTGCCACCTTTTGCAGAGGCTTCGGACCTGGGTCTCTACCTGAGGGACCTTTTCCGCTATATCTTGGAAGCCTCCCCTGACCTAGAAATAAAAATTGACTACGCAGACAGGGTCGGCCGGTTGAGGCCAGCGTCTGCTTCTTCCTCGGACATCCTAGCCTGCCTCCATGATTTTCAACTAAAAGAAGCGATCTTGTGCCAGGCCCGAGAGAAGCATCCACTATTATTCCAGGGACATCCCTCTCACTCTATCAGGATCTTGCTATGATCAATCTTCATGAAACAGAAAAGCAAACAACGGCTGACCAAGGTTGAACACTTCAATTCCAATTCCACTTGTTTCTTATATTGTAGTTAGGTGCAACTACTCCCAGCATCCGCCGTTGAGTGATGCCAATATTGTACAGAAGTTCATGAATAAGAAAGGTGCACTCCGGTAGAAGTCAATCAATATGAGACAAGTATAATCCATCAATCTTCTTTTTATTTGAAGTTGTTAAAAAACTGGCACACAGCCAACGTGTTTCGTTCCCTGATGCCAAGAGAACTTTGTCAGGGCTTCAAATAAAAAGAAGATTGATGGACTATACTTGTCTCATATTGATTGACTTCTACCGGAGTGCACCTTCCTTAGTCATGAACCTATGATCAATCTTCAGAAGAGACAAAAACTCCTCCGGCGACCTCCCATTTGTGGAATTTGGGATCGCATACTCATGGGGCCACCCCTTTCGCCTCATCTTCAACCTGGAAGGTAAGCTGTACCAGCTGCGCTCTTTGGTGGAGACCTACTGAATCCTTGGAATTGAGGGCTTCCCGGATGGGGCCCCCAAACAGGACTCGGAGGGGGGCCATCGCGCAGGCGCCTGCAATGGCAGAGCCGCCATCCTGCTGCTGGGAGCATGAAGCCCGACCCAGCCACAATTGCACTAGAGCATCAGGTGGTCCTGGAGTCATTGGCTGGAGAACAGCAGAATGAAGACAACACGTGAGATGGCTGGACATGACAGTAGCTCACTATTGAATGGCTGACTGGGCGGGGACAGGGGGTGGGGGGGCAGTGGGCCCTGACATGCACCCCTCACCATTCTTACCTGGGCACTTGTGGACATGCTCTGCCGGTCCTGGACTTAAATTGGTTCATTTATGTTTACATATTTGCCTGTTTTTGGTTTTGTTGGGTACCAGTACTCAGCTCTGCGGTCAACAGGGGATGGGACAGTTACACTCACACAGGGGCGCAATAATATTATACATAGAATACTCAGCGGCAGACATATGCCTACTCCAGGAGACCCAACTCATGAGCAGAGATTGGCATTGTCTCCACTCCCGAGCCTTTTCTCATCAGTTCTTTTCTTCTACATCTACTAAAAAAGCAGGGGTAGCTATACTGATCGCCAAATCCTTCAGGGGCAGGGTGGGACCTAAGTTCGCGGAATTGAAGGGCAGACTCCTTGCACACACAGTACACAAATGGAGGTCACTCTCTGATGCTGGGCTCTATCAATGCTCCTACCACAGGACAAGAACAGTTTCTACACTCAGCAGTGTCAGCGGTGATGACCCTGCAGATGCGGTGGGTACTACTTGGAGGGTACCTGAACCTCACGTTTGACGCAGATAAAGATAGATCCGGTGTTGTAGGGATTCTGCGTATGCACAGAACTATGCGCAGGAAACCAGAACCTTAGAGAATTGTGGTGTACCAGAAACTCCCCTCAGAACTAAGAACCCCTTATCCGACTAGCTTAGTGTCACATTCGTTATCCGAGATTTAGCTCGGCGGTCCCAATGTATAGACAACCCAGAACATGCGACTTAGTTATTCTCAGGAATGGTGGGAACCCGAAATACCCGTTTGCACATATATATTAGTCCACAACAGAATAACTAAGACACAGTAAAGTTTAAAGAATTTATTCATAAACCTCGAGTCCTGTTATACAGTACTTTGGCTAACATAAGCAGACAAATGGTTAAGATCATTACCATTAGCATTGTTACAATACCATAGAAAATGAAAGGAGCGATCATATTGTAATGACAGTGGAAAACAACCACCCTCCTTTCTCTAGCAACTAATAATATATTATTAGACTATTAAAAGGTCTCATAGGCTTGCATAGGGGACCCCATACCGTATAGATCAGCTCGGGTGTATCACATCACAGGATCAGCTCAGTGTTCTCTGCAACAGCTCTTCTATCGAATGCCCTAACAATATGCTGCGCTGTGATATTAAAGCCCACGACATTCTGGTATGTGCGGCTGCGTGCATGTTGTGACTAAACAGTGGTACGATCACCCTGAACATAATCAGCCGGCACCGTCTAGTGTCCTAGAACAGTTCTTTACTCGATGTACAGACCAAGGGCACTAGCAACTGTTAAGGATGTATAAATAACATTCACTTGAGACGAGTCTGCATTTCTCAAATGAATAACATGTAACAACAGTGTCGGGTGCAAAGGCAGCAAAAGCAACAAGATGTTTTTCCAACAGCTAACGTGATTGAGCTAACTTAGCACTGTAAATAGGGAGTGGCCTAAAACCACGTGACATCCCCCTTTGATCGAACCACTGTACAACCAGGGGCGAACAATTTTAGCAGAACGCAGAGTTCAAGATCAACGATGCAGACTAAAGAACTTGAAATGTGAGTTCAGAAAGTCAGAGGAAGAAAAAATCTCGAAGAGTAGAGAGAGAGACAGAAAAAAAATGTAAAAACACAATCCATCGTCCACAGAGGCCAACGATCGTTTGTGAGAAGATAGAAAAAATTCACTCCATTGAACTCGCCATCCGGCAGTCAATTTAAAAAGGTATAAGCAGCATATATAGCTGCAGCTTCCAGCAGAAAGTCATTGGAGTCATCCGCAAAAGTGGCTGTCATCCAATTCAGCAACGAAAAAGAACACACGTGTTCCACCGGGAAATGAGCATCAAGCACTCCACGTGGACAAGAAGCAGGCATCTCGATGTAACTTCGTGCCAGGAAGTCAACTGCTGCTTTCTCGATATCCCATAATCCAAGGACTCCATGCGCCGCACCCAAGGCCATAAACCCGACTCCAGAACAGTCAAACTCATGAACCACTAAGGGATACATCAGTCGATCAAAATCCAGGTCAGGTGACACCAAGTTTGACAGACACACATCCAGAGCCCATTGGAACGGACATTCGAGACAGTGAAAAACAGGCTGTACACAAGTGAAATACGGGAACCGGAAGGATAATCCATAAGCGATACTTAAGGTAGCCAGTGGTAAAGTCCCATAAGTTTCCCACATCCGGCTACGCAGATGGAACAGGCTGAATCTGTGGTCGAGAAGTGCAAGTTGTGCAGCCATAGCGTAGTGCGCAGACCAACAGTAGTATGCCAGCAACTAATGCGAGTATCAGAGGAAACCCTCCGAAAACACCAGAAAAAATAGAATGAAAAATAGCTGGTATTATACCAAAAATAGACTGGAAAGACGTCACAAGGCCAGAGCCTACAACTTTAAAAAAATGGACCAGACCAGTCATAGAAGAAGCATTGAAGATAGTGTGTATTAGTGTGCCAAAATGGAGGGGGAGGTCAGTATTCAAAAGTGCTTGAACTTCCGTGCGAGCGTTTGCCACCTGAAGGAGAAATGTTTCACGTGACGAAGTCAACGCAACCTCCTTTTGAGACAAAAGAGCCCTTATTCTGCTCATCCTATTGAACTCTGCTTTCAAGGTCGGAATCGTCGGCCAGATGGATATATCCAGTCGGCCTTGCGGGGGTGGGAACAGCACGTTATTACAGCAAATTACTCTCCGTGAAACTGAAACAATATAGGGAATTCCAGCTAACATCCCACAGCAAGCCTCACTATTTAAAAGCAAATAACTACCATTAGCAAGCAGCGTAAATGACGGTGTTATAACTGGCACAGGAATGCCCTTCAGAACGCAAGCTAGATTAGGGGCATTCATATTACACGACCCATGTAATTGGATATGTCTACATACTACAGAATGATCAGGAGCAGACGTACACTCCTCACCTTTCAAATAAACTTCTTTGCCGTCTCTCTCACATCGATATGTAAATGGGAGAGACCAGACCTCATGCAAGAATGCAGAACCAAGTTTTTCGTATCTGCCTAAGGCATAATGTTTCATGCATGAACTAAACCTATACATAGAAATTGGCAGAGTGACCATCCCATGTACGAGCCACACAACATAATCCGACTCAGCAACAGAAAAAGGCAAAGGTTCTAACTTTTCTATATGCAGTAGTGAATATGTAGCATCTTTCATGGACATGAATTGCTGCTTTGATGTCAGATTAAATGGGCGGAATAAAGAAGAAATATTCATGTAATCCCACGGCACTTTCCCCGCCTTTAACGTCTGCAAAGTCCATGCAAATTGCATTATTGAACGCAATTGATTTTGACCATGATACAATACAGACACATCGTCCTGGACAATATCTACAACAGATGAAACAATGTTATCCAATGTATATATTCTCGAAGATAAGGTATTAATACTATTATCTATTACAGCCAATACTTTTTCCATATTGGCTTGGTCAATAGCACGGAGTCTGGAAGCAGCCTCAATCTGCGACAACTTCCAGACCTCGTTGTAAACAGCATATACCCATCTTTTGGATCTACCCAATGCGGGACCTTTAACAAAATCATTCAAATCAATTTTGTCATGCAAACGTGACAAGTGAATTTTAACTGAATCTAATGTGGAATGTTGCAACCATGTCTGGCACAATTTACCCACCGAGTAGGTAGTGATAGTGTGTGAGGACAGAAAACGTGGGTCTACTCTATCTTGTACATACCCGGGAATTAACCCTAAAAATCTGCGTTGACAGTTATCCGAACTTTTCTGCCATACCAACCAACCTTTAGGGTCTAAGGCACTAATATTGAAGGTGGAATTGGAAATAAAAGACTGCAACATAGCAAGGGACAGATCTGTGTGATTCTCCCAACCAGGGTAAGCTCTCAGATCCGGGATCGAGGGGGAATTTAATTTTTTAGAAACAGCCAATCCTAAACAGGTTGTCTGAAAAATAGTAGAATTTAAAAATAACATATGGTTTGGGATGAGGCAGGCACGATGTAAAGCTTCTGTACCTTGTACTTGCCAAGTTTTAGTTCCCCAAACCGATTTGAGATCAATAGTATGTTTCCAAACGTCATACCCACCAACAGCCAAATCGTCCATGAAGGACTTAGAAAACAACAATTTAGTGTGGGTCAAACGCACCTTTGAAATACGTTCGTCTCTAATTTTAAAATAAAAAGATGCATTAGTGGATACACTGAAATCCGAAAAATACGAACATTTTTCGATCAATGTTTTTGAACTACCAATCTTCGGGGCTGGGCAATGTTCCCACTGTGTAAAGTTGACTAAACTCCGAAATGTGTTTGCCCTATGAAGAAAATGTGTGCCATAATGTTGATAACAAAACTGTTCTGCATAGTTTTCATTATTCAAATACAAATCCTCAGCATCAAATGCGGCATAGTATTTCAAATCAGAAAACAGCGTCTCTATAGTTTTAACATCCCAATCATCAGACCGAATGTCTTGTTTCACTACATCTCCCATAGAAACACGATATACAGATGGTACAATAATCACTTCCGTCGGCCCATGAATTTGAAATTTAACTGCATCCCATGCTATTCCATCACGGACAGGCCAGGCGGTGATATTTACAAAAGTCAGGTCCCTCTTCATGATGTGCGACGATGAATGTGGTGCCAAAGTTCCATTAATTGAACTAATAAACGTTCATCCAGGTAGTGTCCATTTATCAGCCTAAAAAACACCACCACAAAACCAATGGACATGAACAAAAAAATGCAAATGAGCACCAGCCAAATGTAAATCCAGGGGGGAACCAAAAATTGTCTCTTGAACCAGGCAAAAAATTTTGAAAATTTGGAAGGGGCAGTGGAAGTCAATGATTCAGTTCCAAAGGAAGAATTAGACTGGACAATGTCAGTTGATTGCAAAAGGGACAAAGGGACATCAGCAGGATAAGAATACTCAGCATCATCAGGCAAAACACCATCCGCAGGTGAAACAGCAGAATCAGAAAGTACTTGCATTTCAATGGCAACCGCAGGCACGATGTCAGATGGTGGAACCACTACAGAACTGCGCATCATTGAAGGGCAAGAAACTGAAGGTGTCAGACTATGGAGTATCGGCCACCCTGTGTAGCTTGACATTGTCAACTGAAATGTACCTGTTGTCTCTGTGACCAGGAAGTGGAGGCAAAACAATTGTGCGGGTACCCTCAACTCCAAGCACCGGCACTGGTGCACGATAAGAGGGGCCAAACTCCTTCTTCTTCTCCACCTTCTCACGTACCAGATCACCAACTCTGGGTAGCCAGCCGACTACCGGAATCTGAAATCCAGCTTCGGTCGCAGAGGATACGTGTTCTTTTGCTAGAGTGTCTCTGGTTTCTTGAAGATTCTGTAAGACAGTACAGTGGTCATCTAAGTCAAAAGGCGCGGCTGCCGCCGCCATGTCGAGACCCTCAAGGTCAGGAACAAACATTCGAACTCCGAAGAGCATCATGTACGGGGTCCTCCCACCCAGAGACCTTCTAGGGAGATTATTAAGTGCACGTTGGACGTCATACAAATGGGCTAGCCAGTTTTTGCCAGTACCTAACACCCTGGCTGTCAATGATTGCTTTAGGTCACGTTTCATTCGTTCCACAACACTATTGCCCTCAGGCCGGTATGGAGACGAAAATTTGACTTGGACCCCCAAACTTCTCATAGCTTCTTTGTAAGCCTTAGAGGCGAACGCAGGGCCCTGATCAGAGTGAAGGGTGCCACATGCAAAACTCCCTATAAAGACACGCAATGCTTTGATGACAGTCCGGGCGTCAGCACTCCTGTGTGGCCACACCCAAAGAAAACGTGTGCACGAATCTACTGCAACCAAGATATACTTGTACGCAGTGTCCGAGGAAAAAGGACCGCAGTGATCTAAATAAACACACGCCAGTGGTTGATTAGATATATGCAGCTGCGTTTGTGGTGGACGCGCCACCGTAGATGGCTTTATCTGTTGGCAAATCCCACAATTGAGGACATAAGTCCGTGTATGTGTGTACAAACCGTACCACCAATAACGCTGTTGCAACAGTGACACAGTTGCGGACACTCCGGCGTGCGCAGATGCAACACCCTCGTGCGCAGCTTGTACCAATGCGGGCCTGCAGTCCGAATTGGGAATAACCCTATCCCCAACATCATTAATCCTCACTAACGGGACGTTATCAGGACTTAAGTGATAATGGTATCGAGAAGGGAAACCTCTAGGGAAGTCCGTCCCAGTCTCTGATGCAGCAATAGCTGCCAAGATGTCATCATCGATCTTACTTTTGGATCTTGTAACCGCTGCTACTAAGTATGTTGCCACTGCTGTTTTAGCTGCCTCGTCAGCCAAACTGTTACCGACAGCATGGACGCCAACTCGTTGGTGACCAAGAGTGTGAATAACACTCACAAGGGGTAGACTGCCTTTTAGTTCAGCCACCCTAGCCCAAAGCGTTTTATGCTTCACTGTGCTACCTTTTGAATCACGAAAACCATTCGTGATCCAAAACATCAGATTGTCGTTGTAAGATTGAACACAATAGTAAGAATCGCTCACTATAAGAGTTGTGACTCTGTAATCAGCAAACTCCAGTGCTAGCACCAGAGCTCTAAGCTCCGCCAATTGTGCGGTACAATCACCCAAAGTCTGCGTATGCACCGCATCCTGTACGAATTCACCATTCACGAAAGTACCAACAACAATTGCGCAAGCCGCTGAATAAGCGTGCCTTGATCCAGTTGCGGGCTGCGCGGACCCATCAGTGTATATGACACAATTGAACTCCTCCAACGGGCGCAATGTAAGTGGAGCCGGATGAACTAATTCATACTCCAAACTCTCCTGAGTCTGAAGTCCTGCGTCAAAAATGTATTCGACATCAGGCGAGGCTAAGGAGGTCGCCCATTGTATCCACCTTGGATGCAAAGCTTTAGAATTCGGCACACTTGCTTTAGTGACTGCCTCTAGGGCAGGAAATGGTGTTACCACCATCATGCGCTTCCCCTGTGATAGCGCTCGTTCTTTCAGGATTGCCATCTGAACTGCCGTCAAAACTTTTTCGACAGTGGAGAAACGCATTTCAGCCGAAGTATATAAATGAGATTTGTAAGCAATGGGGACAGTGTCGCCCTCATTGTATGTTAAGTACGTGAACCCCTCCACACCCGGTACAATTCTTATGACCAGGTTTGTGTGGTTATCACGAGTTTGTAAATATTTCGCAGTAAGAAGGTCAGACTGCAAAGAGTGTAATGCAGCCGAATGTTCTGGCAGCCAGCAAGATTTGGTAAAAGTAGGTTGCACCAAGGCATATAGTGTCTTGATACGCTGGGCATATTCAGGAATGTAGGTACGACCGAAATTCAGAAAGCCCAGCAATGATTGTAGTTGTTTCAGTGTCGTAGGGATACGAAGGCGTGCGCATTTCTCAAGGAACTGCGGAGCCAAGCCTCGGCCCTCATTGTTGAGTTCGTACCCCAAGAATAAAACTGTGTACTCGGCAATGTGGGACTTCTTAAAGTTAAACTTGTAACCAAAGTCCGCAAACATACAAATTATGTTGTCCACACGAGCAAGGTGTGGAAGCAACTCGTCGTCTGTTAAGTAGATGTCATCAACGTACGAGTACGCCTCCGGGTCTACCATCTCTAAGAGAGAGACCACACGGGCAGCAAATACCCCAGGACTATTTTTATAGCCCATTGGGAGCCTTTTGAACACTTTTTGTTTACCACCCGAAGTAAAAGCGGTCCACTCATAACTATGAGGGGATATGTTATGGCAATAAAAACCATTGGACAAGTCGAGTGTGGTTTTGAACCTTTTTCTCACAAGACTATCTACGAGGGCTGAACTATGGGTATTTTGCACCGCACAATTCCGGCAGTGCGAGTTTAAATGCCGGTAATCCAAAACTAGGCGGTACGATCCGTCAGGCTTCGTTACAGTGAATAAAGGATTATTCATGGATGACACACACGTTTCAATTACACCCTGATATTCCAATTGTTCAAGGATAGCCGCGACGTGAGACCTAGCCTCACGACGCATAGGGTATTGGGGCTGAGGCTGGGGGTCGGACCGCAATGGAAATTCGTGGAGGGTAGAACTTTGATCCCACCCCACCTGATTACGATACAACGCAGGTGCAAGCACCCGCGCCCACTCCTCGGCCAACTTCTTAGACTCCTCCTTGGGCACTACGTGTCCAAAAGAAGGAAGAATGACTTCTTCCCCCCTTGGAGCGTTTAGAACGAAAGCCGGGGGCCAATCTTTCTCCGCCAATAGTATATCATAGGTGGTCGTTAGATTATCCCAAAATACCGCGTTAATTTTTCGTTGTATGTCACCCTCAATATTGAGGACTATGTCAAATAATCTCTCAGGGGGGGCTACGCGAGTATCAGCAGTTTCTACTGTTACATAGATTTTAGTTGCTGTCGCCTCCAGAAATGGACGCAGTGCTCCCCGCACTACTGTAACTTCCGCCGCGCTGTCTAGCAGCGTCAGCGCCCATTTCATGTTCAGAAGTTGTGTCCGTACCATCTGAGGCATACTTCGCTGAGATTGCAGCAACCTTCTTTTTCTGAAACGGGGGACGTGGACGTAGAGAATCCTCCTGCTTGCCTTTTCTGTCCTCCTGTCGGGGCTGGTCTCGACCTTGA
This sequence comes from Triturus cristatus, assembly GCF_964204655.1. Taxonomy (NCBI): domain Eukaryota; kingdom Metazoa; phylum Chordata; class Amphibia; order Caudata; family Salamandridae; genus Triturus; species Triturus cristatus. Next base: position 205,670,583 of record NC_140584.1, on the reverse strand, counting down.
GCACCCCGGCCTCTCCCACGGTCTCCTCCACCAAAGTGTGAAGCCGCTGTTTCCTGTGAAGAACGAGGAGAGCGCTGGTTAGGAACCTGAAACCTATCAGGTGACTTAATACGAGAACGATCACGCAAATCATAAGTGCGTTCAACATAAGCCTGAACTAGGGACGCAGGACGAGTCTCCTGTTTCTGTTGCTGTTTATCTTGTTTTTTAGCTCGCCAATTTTGTTTTGGAAAGTTGGGTTTATCGTCTTTTGTAGACGAACTCACTTTAGTGTGCTGTACTACATCAGGAATTTTGATGACGGGTTTCACGCCTAGGGCACTACGTCCAACCATCCTATAGGCTTTCGCAATAACTTTTGCAAACTCCCTCGGCTTATCGTCATCCGCAATAAGCGCCATCATGTTTCCCACTTGAAACTGCATGGCATCTCCTTTGAGATTTCCCATAATCATGGAACATACTATATCGAAGCTGTCGATAAGCCGCATTCCCAATTCAATAGCTGCCTCCGCCCCATGGTCCTCCTGGACTTTCTTGATAACGGAAGGTAGTACCGACATAGACGTAGTGCCGAAGCACTTCGAATAGGTCGCGGCAAAGACCTTGCCCCAATTGTCACAATCGACAATGTCTGGGACCAGTTCTTTCGGCAAAGTAATAGTGAGTATCCTGTGTTTATCCACAGGACTAGTGTTAGGAAACACGGCTTCTAGTTGATCAAATTTTTCTGCAAGCCAATAAGGATACTCATCCTTATTCTGGGGGCGCTTGCCAACAACCGCGTTTACCATTACAGGACTAATCACAACCGCATGATGGTGATCAGCCCCGTGTCCCGCAACTGCAGGTGCCCCCACCTGTACAGTGCGCGACACATACTGCACTAACGCCCTATGGACCGTAATCAGGGTCGTGTGTAGTATACGTAAGCTATCCACCCCTACCGCCAGGTAGCGTGGATGAGGTGTATGTCCGGCCAGCAGCGGCCAAGTAGCTCCTTCAATAGACAAAGGACCCAGTCTCGCCGGGGTGACCGTGTGGGGGAGGGCGCCATTAAACCAAATAGTGTGCTGCCAGGTTGAAATAGGAATTTCTAAAGCCATATATGGGGTATAATGTAGAGGCACCTGCGTGGCAGTGTATTTGTGGAACGTTTTATCGACATCTTCCACAGCCTCAAAGGTAACCCAAGAGTAAAACAACTCATAAGGGTAAGTGGCACTTGCACTTACGACAAACACCACTGCCATCCCGTCATCAGGCACCCCGTACGTCCTCAAATGAGCACGTAGAGACAGCCTACTATGAGCGGGAATTTCTACCGCCATTAGGACGAAAAAGAAGATACAACGAGGATCTTGAGTAGCACTTGGGCTTAGATTAGTGTAACCTTTTTTATTATCAAGCTTGAAAGAACCTATATATATTAAAACCTAGGTAGGTTAAACCGTCACTCCCGTTATCCGGAAACCAGAGTGAGGGTGTTATGGACTAATAAAAAGCACTACTAAGGCATCTCAGATATTAAGACCAAACGTTAGGTGCGCCATGTTGTAGGGATTCTGCGTATGCACAGAACTATGCGCAGGAAACCAGAACCTTAGAGAATTGTGGTGTACCAGAAACTCCCCTCAGAACTAAGAACCCCTTATCCGACTAGCTTAGTGTCACATTCGTTATCCGAGATTTAGCTCGGCGGTCCCAATGTATAGACAACCCAGAACATGCGACTTAGTTATTCTCAGGAATGGTGGGAACCCGAAATACCCGTTTGCACATATATATTAGTCCACAACAGAATAACTAAGACACAGTAAAGTTTAAAGAATTTATTCATAAACCTCGAGTCCTGTTATACAGTACTTTGGCTAACATAAGCAGACAAATGGTTAAGATCATTACCATTAGCATTGTTACAATACCATAGAAAATGAAAGGAGCGATCATATTGTAATGACAGTGGAAAACAACCACCCTCCTTTCTCTAGCAACTAATAATATATTATTAGACTATTAGAAGGTCTCATAGGCTTGCATAGGGGACCCCATACCGTATAGATCAGCTCGGGTGTATCACATCACAGGATCAGCTCAGTGTTCTCTGCAACAGCTCTTCTATCGAATGCCCTAACAATATGCTGCGCTGTGATATTAAAGCCCACGACATTCTGGTATGTGCGGCTGCGTGCATGTTGTGACTAAACAGTGGTACGATCACCCTGAACATAATCAGCCGGCACCGTCTAGTGTCCTAGAACAGTTCTTTACTCGATGTACAGACCAAGGGCACTAGCAACTGTTAAGGATGTATAAATAACATTCACTTGAGACGAGTCTGCATTTCTCAAATGAATAACATGTAACAACAGTGTCGGGTGCAAAGGCAGCAAAAGCAACAAGATGTTTTTCCAACAGCTAACGTGATTGAGCTAACTTAGCACTGTAAATAGGGAGTGGCCTAAAACCACGTGACACCGGAAATCGCTTTGGTCAGGCAGGGGCTTTGTCAAAGGGAGGGGGAGATGGCTGCAGGAGATGGGGTTGCTGGACCTCTGAAGGGAATACCACCCACAAACCCTTCAATGAACCTTCTTCTCACACGCTCATAAAACATACGCACAGCTTTATTATTTGTTGGGGACTAGGGACGTACACAATCTCATGAAGGCCTCTGACATAGAGCCAGCCGCACTATCGGGAAATGACGCTGTTATCCTCACACTGGAACTTCCCCTACAGAAAAGACATTCTGGGACATGGCAGCTTAGGGAGACCCTGTTCCAAGAGAACAACAAATCACTACAGCAATACAAACATATCTAGACTTCAACGATATCCTGGAGACCTCTGTCTCCACGCTCTAGGAGGCATTGAAAGCTGTAGTGAGGGGTGAACTCATAGCAGTCTTGGCAGCAGACAACAAGGCCCATAAAGACAAGAAGGAGCAATAGACCAATCAGGTCAGGGAGCTCGAATAAATTCATAGACGAATTGGGGTCCAGAGAGTATGGCATCAACTACGCGGAGCGTGCACTCAACTCACGGGACAAGACATAGACAGGGCGGAATACACAGCCCTTCGGCTGAAACATTTCTTCTATATGGGGGGAGATAAACCTGGACGACTACTAGCCAATAAGCTTATGGCCCAGCGACAGCAAACAGGGGACCACTCCATTCGATCACAGGAGGGGAGCTAGTGGAAAATAAATTCATTGCAGCAGAATTTTGAAACTTCTATGCGGAGCTATACTCAAGACAGGACTTGCAGCCACAGACCATCACTTCATATCTGCAAGGTGCACACACGCCCAGCTTCACGCCAGCTTAGGCGGCCTCTCTAGACTCCCCCATTAAACTAGAAGAGGTCAACTCGGCGATCTCACGCTTGGAGCCCTTACAATCCCCGGTTCCAGATGGATACCCGGCAAGTTTTTACAAAACTTTGTGCCAGATCTTAGCCCCCATCCTCACTAGATTGTTCAACTCATTCTCGGGTCCTGGTTCTATCCCATCAGCTTTGTTGTCAGTGGCCATCGTGGTCATCTCGAAACCAAGAAAGGATAAACAACAATGTAGTTAGTACCGGGCAATATCGGTCTTAAACATAGACATGAAGCTCTTCACGAGTATACTAGCAGCACGACTGGGCCCCCAGATGCCGGGTATCGTTGACCCGATCAGGCGGGGTTTTTTCATCAAAGACAAAGTAGTGACATCACAAAACGAATCCTACATCTTGTTGACAAAGCAGATCACTCGGACATTGAGGCCCTCTTGCTCACGGTTGACGCTGAGAAGGCGTTCGACCATGTACAATGGCACTACCTGGAGCAGACTCTCACCCTCTTTGGACTAGGTTACTGATTCCGAGCCTGGATAGCAATCTGTTACAGCTCACATATGGCGACAGTTAGAGTGAATAGTATCACCTCATCACCCTTCCCCATCAGCAGGGGCAACAGACAGGGATGCCCCCTGTCGCCCCTGCTGTTTGACCTGTACATAGAGCCACTGGCTCAATGGATCAGAGATAACCCAGGGATCACTGGAATCCCCTTAGGTGGGGAAAGACACACAATCAGCCTATACATGGATGATGTCTTAGCTTCCTTAGTCAAACCTAGCACATCCCTTCCGGCCTTTCTCGAGGAGCTGTCCATGTTTGGCTCGGCCTCAGGATTTTGCATCAATGTAAAAAATCATAGGTCCTTGCCATATCTACCACTCGTAGCCGACTGTCTCCTCTTAAAGACCGTTTCCCATTACAGCAGGCTACCGTGTCGCTTCTGTACCTATGGATTCAGTTCGCCCCCCACGATTTCACAGACCGTCACAATACTACGCCGGATCAGGGAAGACTTAAATGGCTGGAAACGTCACCGCTTGTCTTGGCTTGGGCATATTGCTGCCCTTAAAATGATGGTCCTGCCAAGGGTTTTGTATCTTTTTCAGACGATACCAGACACTTCCCCAAGGGGATGCTTAACACACTGCAGAGGGAATTGAATCATTTTGTGTGTTGGGGACACGACCTCGACTGCGCATGGAGCTGAGTTACCTCACTCCCGACGAGGGGGGCTAGGGGATACCCAATCTCCAGCGCTATTTTAAAGGACGCAGATGTGCTACCTCTTGGAGAGGAGTAGAGACGAATCGGAAAAGCACTGGCTGTTCCAGAACAGAGCGATAGCGGGACTTCCCTTGTGGAAAGTACCGTTCATTAAGAGAGCGAATAGGCCACGGAGCTTGTAAAAGTCTTACTTCACTAAGACGGTCATGGATATGTGGGACCGGGATACAACTAGATGGGGGCTCACCATATTTCCCTCCCACTGACACCCTTGTTTGATAATGAGGAATTTTCTCTGGGGTTGCAGCGGGAGGCATTTGAGGCCTGGCACCAGACACCATGCCGCGCCGCAGGCCATCGTTTTGACGAGGACGGAATCATTTAATTTCTGCAACTACGTCAGCAATACAACTTATCTGAGACTGAAAGTCTACACTACTTCCAATAATGACACTGCCTCCTACATCCTTTTAACTTCTCTGTGGTTGGTAGACAACTTACACAATACGAGAAGTGGTTGTTTACCAAAAGTACGGATAAAAGGCTTATCCCTGAGCTATGCACCTTTCTGCTCCAGACCACTCAACTGCAGAACATACCCAGTCAAAAACGGTGGAAATGGGAACTGGGGAGAGAGCTATCTTCCAAAGAGTGGAGTGAGATTTATTACAGGGCATGTCACACAGCCCGAAACACAACTAGTATAGAGTTTGCTACCAAGATAGTTACTTACTGGTATTTGACCCCGGCGCGCCTCCACAGAGGCAACCAGGATTGGAGCCCAGATTGCTGGTGGAGCTGTGGCTCCCCAAGCAGACTCCCTCACTTGCTCTGGGATTGCCCACGTCTTACGGCCTACTGGAACCAGATCCTAGACGAAATAGACCTACACTTTGATACCCAGATACCCCGGTTCCCTTCCTGCATGATCCTGGGTCTTCCAAACCCGCTAACTTACCCACTCAAATCTTGCAAGGGAAGGCAAATGGGGCTAGCACTGGGGCAGCACTTCAGAACATCCTTACTCACTGGGAACCTGTAACACACCCACACAGCAGGGATGGCTTCACGGACTATGGTATATCATGGGGATATAGCGGTTGACCTCTTGCCTCACGGTCTCTAAGACCTCTTTTCAGGAGCTATGGTGTCCATTTATTGCCCTACTATCTACAGAATTCAGAGAACTCACGTGACCTAAATACATGCGCAATGTCCGATTAGCTGATCTCACCTCCGACCCGATTACAGGCGATGGGTAGGTAATCCGGGTATGTCTCCAACACTGCTGACATACTTTACATTTCATTAGCATGTACTGGAGGGATGGGGGGGAGGAGGGGTGTCTTTTGGGATTTTTAACAGTTTAGTTTTATTCATTTTGTTTCCTAAAACGTCTACCTGTAGAGCACTGCGACGCTCTTTCGTTTGTCTCGAATAAGCGACACAAGCAGAGTCTAAAGTTGTTTCTAAGTCGTGGTAACATTGTTTGGCGCATGCGAATAAAAAGATTAAAACCATAAAATTGTGAACTCATTTATGAAGCAACCAGTTTCACTAGCAGGCCCAATAGCATCAGAAGCCATAAGCAATATGCTTCAACCTACTTTCTGGAGAAAGTTAATAAAATAAGGGCAACTATGCCTAGGGTGGCCACTGACAACATTAATGATACCTCCACACCATATGTAGAGAAGGCAAAAGGGCATTTGACTATGTTTCCTAAGAATAAAACAGAAAACGTAGAAATCCTACTTACATCAATCAAGTCAGGGTCTCCACTGGACTCTGCACCCTCCAAAATTCTCCTTAAAGGCAGAAAAGTAATTTGCCCTGCTTTGGGAAACATAATCAATCTCTAGAAATGGTGAAATTCCTCAGGCATGGAAACATGCCATGCTGAAACCACTTTTTAAAATACACCCTTACTGTATCCCTCAATCCCCGAAAGCTACAGACCAATCTCCTTGCTCTAAGTTATCAGTAAAATCATAGAGTTACATGTTAGTAAAAATGTATTCACATTTTTGGAGGATCAAGAACTTCTCCACTACTCCCAAACAGGCTTCAGAACAGGCAACAGCACTGAAACGGCTCTGCTAGCCGTGTCTGATGAACTCAAAGCAACTCTAGACTCAAAGGGTTCAGCGCCAGTAATATTGTTGAATATAAGTGCCACCTTTGACACAGTGTCTCATGGAACACTCACCAGGAGACTAAAAGATGCTGGAATTTCTGGCAATGCTGTCAAGTGGTTTCCCTCATTCTTAAAAAGCAGGAGCTTTCAGGTTTGGGAGGGCTCGTTCTGTTTAAACACTCTGGCCTTAGAGCACGGGGTGCCACAGGGCTCATGTTTAAGCCCTACCCTGTTTACTATCTACGTTCAACCTCTAGCAGACATCATACTAAGGTATGGATTTTCACTGGTATCATATGCAGATGATACCCAAATAACCATCTCCTGAACTCTAGACACTAGTTGCTGCCTGTTTTTGCCTTCTTAGAACACTACTGAAGGTTCTGAGTTGGCTTCAACATGCCACTAAAAGAACAGTGGTCCAGGGCCTAATGCTCTCCTGGCTTGACTATGGCAACTCAGTTTAACTGGGAAGCCCTACAAATCATTCAGAATGCTGCTGCTTGTATCATCCTAAAGATCCCCCAGTCTCAGCTGGTTTCTGCAAACTTGGCAGGGCTGCACTGGCTGCCGGTTCTCAAAAGAATCAACTTTAAAGTTTGGCACACCGGGCGATATACAATAAAAGTCCGCTTCTAATCCAGCAGGTGCTAACCCCTTATAAACCTAAAAGACTATTATGCTCCTCTCATCAGAGAGTTATTACTCTACCAATAATCAAGAAAGCAAGAAGTGGAGGTCCTTCATTTGCCTACCTTGCACCGAAGCTCTGGAACTTGCTACCCCTATCCCTGAGATTGATTAGAGAAGAACCCAAATTCAAGAAATCACTCAAAACATTCCTATTTGAATTACCTGCTTTTGTCTCTGCCACTATGTGACGGACTTGACCTGCATCGCTGGGAAGCCCGCCGGCCAGCAATGCCCAGGATAGCAGAGCATAACATCTAACCAGTGAAAGGGAAAATAACCTGTATGCCTATATGTTCCCTGACTGAAGCCAGATAACTCCTGAGTTTCCCTCACCTCAACTCTTCCCACCACCCAAGACTGATGAACTAGACGCTATCCGAACCACTCAGTCACAGCCGTCAAGAACTCTGCCCTGAATGGCGGACTGTGGAACGCCAGCCCAGACCCTTCCATGGGTTATCAGACCGCAAGAAGAGACCAAAATGGATGTCATCTCTGAACAGGAGATCATGGAGGGGTGCTGCCCAGATCAGAGTTTGAGTCTCCCAGCCACACACTGAGGGGTTATCGGACCCGACGCCTGAACTATAACATTCTGCTCTAAACCCTGGAAGGAAGAACTTAGCCGGGACGCAGGGAGGGCCTGTGGAAAAAGGCATTACACAGTGTATGTATTTGCCCTGCACTGCCCCACCAATTTGTTCCCTACTATGCAATGTCCCTACTCACCGAGTAGCCTTCCTCGTGAAACAAATGTTCTAAGCCCACATACAATAGGTAGGGATACCTGGATTGGCACTGTTGGCCTGTTTTAAACTTGTTTCTTGTTTGAGAAGGGTGGGCAGGCAGGCAGCAGATCAAACCCAAGACTAGGCGTCCAAGTGGGGCAAGAGCCTCCTCACGCACGAAGACTTTCTAAAGGTTGAGAGTGCACACCCTATCAAACTTATCTCCCTAAATGTGTGGGGGCAGTACTCACTAAATAAAAGGTGTCAGATTTGGAGCTATTCATTAAGTAGGGACAACAACATTATACTTGAGCAAGAAACCAAGCTACATAAAAGGGACCAAACAGTTACGCAACATGCACAATACTCCCGCCAGTTCTGGGCTTCAGCCAAGGGCAAAATAGCCAGAATGGCCGTATTGTGAAAAACACATATAGTTAAAGGCAACATAAGTATTGACAGAGATAATGAGGGGTGTTATATAAAAGTTTTTCTACTGTGCCACGGGTCTCCCATAATACTCTTAAACATCTACACCCAGAATAATACACAAGACTCCTTCCTTTGTAAGACCCTAATGACAGTTACACTGCACAAGCGGGGGACATAATAGTAGAAGGTGATTTCGACCTAACATGGAACTCCAACAGGAACAGAAGCAAATATACCTATTCAGTCATTGGAGCAAGGTCAGCACACCTCAAAAAGGAGATTACTGAACTGTGGCTTGTAGATGTCTGGCGTTACCTGAACCCAGGCACAAAGGATTATTCCTCTACTTCCATGTGCACAATTCATATTCCTGCATAGACTATGTGTTTATCACTCACTCCCCATTGTGCTCTTTGATATAAGTGCAGATTTCAAACATATCCATTTCATACCATACCCACCTTTAGTTTACGTTGGGGAGAAAGTGGCCACTCTCCTCAGGTAACCAAACTACAGGTACGCATGAAACTGGGCACTCTTAGGGACCCGGTGTATAGGTCCTCCATAGAAGTGGCAACATGAGAATACTTTGCTCTGAATTCACTCCTAGCCCTGTCCTTGCACACAATCTGGGATGCATTCAAAGCAACAATTTGTGGAGTGGTCAAATCTATCAAGACTGACTGTAAGAGGGAGGCCAAGTTGCTTGAAAATAAGCTTTCAACAGAGATTAATATTCTCAACAACAGGACTAGCAAAATCCAGGTAAGAAAACCCAAAGACAATTGACAATCATCATTGACCAGTTGAAAGTGCATAGATTACACAGGGCTGAGCGATCAATGTTTAAAATGGGGCATCTCTTCTACGACAAAGGTAATAAGGTGGGAGCTACTCTACTAGCAAGGAAAATCAGCCTTCAAAGAGCCATGACACACTGGGAAAAAATGAAGATGGCTGCTGGGCAGCAAGGGAACAAGATAAACAGGAAGCCTTTAGCAATTTCTATCAATTGCTATACAACCAGGGAGAAGAAATAAATATAAACAGTTACCTCGATAACTATGCTTGGACATCTCGCTCCACGGATGAGAAGAAAGCTCTTGAGGGGCCCATAGATATTTCAGAGCTAAGGCTAACGTTGAAAACCATGCCCTCGGGGGAAACACATGGCCCAGCTGGATTCCTATAGAGTTCCACAAACCTTTTCTTCCACTCCCGAGCGAGCACGTTTGCCCTATTTAATTCAACCAGTGCCATATCAGGTCTGATGTGCAAAAATCTTTCAGACTCATTGTCCCACTTAACACAGATGTTAAGCTATATACGAATATCTTAACAATGCTCCTGGAGCCTCTTCTTCCCACACTGATTGATTCCAATCAGGTTGGATTCATCCACAGCCTATGAGCGGTGGACAAAGTGATGAGACTTGTCTATTTATGTGAAAAAGCTCACAAAAGAAAGATCCTGGCCATTATCCTTTTGCTCAATGCTGAGAAAACATTCATCCAATTAAGCTGGGACTTTTGCTCAGTGGTGCTGGACAAACATCAGCTGGGCCTGAGGATGAAGGGTGGTATCTTGGCAGGATACAAAGCCCCCACAACATCAGTTAGGATTAATGGCCAGCTCTCCCACTCCTTCCTGTTGTTTCGCGATACTCAAGTTACTTGACAATGTAAATTAGAATTCCATATTTCCCAAGTGACGCACCAGCAATGTTTGTGACTGCAACACTTGGCACATTACCCACCTGATGTGACGGCTGCCTCTAGACCCCTTCCCTGATCGAGAAGCTGGCCTGCAATTTTACAGGCTCCAAAGGCCTCATATCCAGAACATACCAAACACTCCAAAATTCCAACCCACAAACTCTCCTTTCAATACAGATGGGAATATGATGCGGAGATCAAAATCTCTGACAAGCAATGGGACAGTGTAAGAAATTGGGTTACTGGTTGAGGGGGTAAAACCCTTCTCAAGCAGCAACCGCAATCCTTGTCAGGGTAAAGTCACAAGCAAACCCCAAATTAACCTGTGCTTACTCTACTGGTATCTTGGCACAAAGCAGTCAGGTTTAACTTAGAGGCAATGTGTAAAGTATTTCTGCAGCACTTCAAACAGTCCGAAAATGAAAACACACCCGTCACCCGTCTCTTGCTGTTGGACACAGTGAGGGGGCTGTTTGCTGTCCTTTGATCCTGCCATGAGGGGAACGGCTGAACCTGGTCACCACAGACGCCGTGAGGGAAACGGCTTGAACTTTCCTCCGGAGTTCAAGTTCCAGCTGCCCGGGCTACGGCGTACTCCTCCTGGCGTCATTGATTAGCGCCAGGTGTCTTTAAGAGCGCCCTTCATCTCGCGCAGCCCGGGACCCGCTCAGCTGTCTCTTGCTGTTGGACACAGTGAGGGGGCTGTTTGCTGTCCTTTGATCCTGCCGTGAGGGGAACGGCTGAACCTGGTCACCACAGACGCCGTGAGGGAAACGGCTTGAACTTTCCTCCGGACTTCAAGTCCCAGCTGCCCCGGCCACGGCGTACTCCTCCTGGTGTCATTGATTGGCGCCAGGTGTCTTTAAGAGCGCCCTTCATCTCCCTTGCCCGTCCGTGACTGGCATAGGCTGGGCTGGGCCATTCCTTTTAATTTTCTACCTTATCTGACCACAAGGTAGGTGCTCCTTAGACATATTTATTTCAAATCTAAAAGGAGGACCTCTGTTTGATGAACAATTGGCAGGCGTGTAATTATTGATAAGCCCCAAGAGGCTCCGGCCCCCGTTCTGCCACTGGTTCAACCAACAGCAATTGATAAAATGCTTCAAAGAGCTATTGGTGCAGTTGCTAATGAGATTGAACTAACTGAAAGACGGCTTTCACTTACCCCTATCCTTGCTCCAACAACGACTTTATTCTCTGTTACTGCAAATTCTATTCCTCTAAATTTGGATTCTTCAACTCCACCACCAGGCTGTATAGCTGAAACCTCGGAGGAGATGGCAACTAGAGGCGCCCATCCCAAAACTAGGAAGGTGGCACCCCGGACAAAATCAAAGACCAAGATCATCAAACAATCAAAACCCACAATAGACTTAAGTGATCTGGAACAATCTTCCCCCATCCATGTAGCCCAGGATCGACCATTGTGGGTTACAGAGGTCATATTGGACATACAAATTCATGTGAGGTCTATTGTTAGGGAAGAACTTAAAAATACCTGGGATCGGGTGGATAAGTTAGCTAAAATGGTAGAACAATGGGTCGATAGAGATAACCTCTGTAGAAGGGCTAGAGAAACAAGCCCTCCAAGGGTGACTACTAATGATCTACCTATTAGTTTAGCTATCTCTGCAGAGCAGGAAATAATTCAGGGTGCCCTAGCTGAGGCGGTTATGGTCCCTCTGAGCAAAAATGATACTCAATGCTCACAGATAAGAGCTAACGAAAATAGACCATCTATAGTATGTCTTGAAGCCAACAATCCAGTTGATTCTAGACAAAAGTTTGTGTCTCATATGGGTGCCTCTGAACCATCCCCCCAATTACCCTGTTTAGATCTTCCACAAGCCTCAGCTTCCCTTTCTCTAATTTTGGCAGGCGTCCCGGAGCTAAAAAAAGGCACAGAGAATCTTTTTCTGAACTAAGAAATAAAACCCTACATTGGCTAATGCTAAATAAACAATATAAAATTAGGGACGCCAAGGAAATTATTATGGTACGCAGGGTGAACTGGGTGGGCCAAAGACGTAAAGACATCAATGGAGAGTGCGTCATGATTAATCTTAGAAATGAGTACACGGCCTACTCACTAATTAATAGCAGTAACATCAAAGGAGGGGGCAGTATTAGCCTTCTCCCACTTGATTATTTTTATCCCCCAAATATTCCACAGTTTAGAGAAAGCAGAAATAGGTGCTTCCGGGACAGAGAGAACTGGTCCCAGAGGAATTTTTATCACCAAACGCAACAGAATCCTCTGTGTACAACACCCCTCTATAATGTTTCGGTTTTTAATAGATTCGACCCCCTGGATGCTGTAGATTGACTTAACCCCAGGGTGTCGTTGCAAATAGATTTGGTCAATCATGAAGAGTCCCCACTTAGGGGGGTGGGCTGATGTATCATATCAATGTCATATGCAGCAAAAAAAATGCAAAGATTTGAAAGTAGATAACTTGGGCGATGCTTCGAGGTCTGTGACCCCTAAGATTAAGAACTTGGTAAATGAGGGGTTGAGCCCTGAACCACGCCCCCCTTCTCCTGTAGTGTGTTTGCCTTTAGGCAGGAGGGTGCAATTAGTTGATCCTATGGTTTTAGATTCTTGTGCCCTTAATATACCTATAGGAATAGGTGCTGCGCCCTTCCGGCTCCTCTCCTGGAATGTCACAGGAATTGCACCCAAGATGGATATTCCAGAACGGATCAAATTAGTCGACTCATTTGACCTGTGTTTGTTCCAGGAAACTTGGGCCCGGTTAGAACCCTGTAAAGCTGGCTATGAAACCTTTTCTATTCCAGCAACACAGCCGGGGAGGGGTAGACCATCTGGAGGGTTGTGTACTTGGGTGGGAACTCATTTAGGATGCGAGGTAAAGCAGGTGTATACACATTCCCAGGATATTTTATGTATTTTTTTTCATTTTTGTTAAAGGGACAACATTTGCCTTAATTAATGTCTATTCTCGAACAGTTCGTAGGGGACATATTTCTCCCAACTTAGAAGATCTAACCTCTTTCCTTTTATCCATACACTTTCACAAAGAAATGGGAAAACTCAGGTATAGAGATCTGTCCTGTGTGCAATATCGCAATAGAAACAGTTCCCCATGTTCTATTTTTTTGCCAAGAATACAAACGAGCCAGATCCCGTTGGTTAAAGCAACTTATCAAAAATCTGGGCTCTGGGAGGTGCAATGAGGTTTATAGAATTCTTAAATATGATACTCAATTACCTATTGTTTTCTCTGTAGCCCGCTTTTTGTTCTCTATATGATGCACTCGCAATGCGATCCTTAAAAAGGCTCTCTTAATAGTCTGAGCTGTTTTGTAATGAACTATAGCCTATTGATCAAACTCCTGTTACTCCAGTCCAATCAATTTTAACACGATTTGCCTGTACTTTTAGAAAGGCTGGGACCTTCTTTTTCTTTTGAGATGATGCACCTATGATGCAGTTATGGCTATTCTTTGCACTTTTGCATGTTGAGATGATGGCCAAACTGAGCCTTCTGTTTTTTTAAAAATGATTTTAGCTGTGGGCATTGTGATGAAGATTCCGCTTTTTGTAAAATGTGATGATTGTTTTTACATATGTTTTTATATTTTTATTGTGCTTTTTTGGCAGTATGCCGAAATAAAGTTTTCAAATGGTAATGGAAAACACAATACAAGATAAATCCCACAGCGATGTAGAAAAATAGAATAGAATTTAATAAATAATTTGACACCAAAACAACAAAAATCCAATCAGTAGAACCAGAGAACAGCAATTTTAAAGATTTAAGTGAAAATAGTGCCAAAAAGCACAGAGTGGCACTCACAGCTATCTTATAGTGTGAGACTGGGAGAAAGTCACAAGTTCAGGCCGAACGCAATGGAGCAGGGGCCGGATACAGGGACCAGGATAGTCTTGCTGAAAGAGTTACTTTCAAAGGCCAGCATCAAGAATTCCGTTTGAGGTGGAAGGGGCCGCAAAGAGCAGGGAGAGCGACGCGGGTGGCTGTCGAAGTACTGCAAAGGGCTGACCGGGCATTGCGGACAGTCATTGCTGTAGCTGAAGATTGTGTCAGTGTTGCTGGCAGTCGTGGATGGAGCTTTGTGGTGGCATTCACTGCGGTAGTCGATGCTGTAGTGTAACGTGTTGGTTCAGCCAGAACTCTGCCTTAGTGATGGCTGCGAGCAGCAAGATTTTGGCGCCAACAAGCCCGTTCACATTCGCAAAGCATCCAAAAACTTCAGGGGAGCTCAAATGCACCACTTCAAGGGTCTGAGGAACCACTTGGGCATCAGAAACGCACTTCAGCAGAGGCCAGCAGAGCTAATGCAGGTCCAGTTGAAAGTCAAGGCAGCAGGTCAGCTGGGCAGTTGCAGGATTCCTCTGGAGCTTGTGAAGTCCCTGTAGCACAGAACAGGAGGTCAGCAAGCTGACCCTTAGAGTCACTTCAGCCTTGAATAAAGGGTGCAAGTCCAATCTTCCTTCTCAGCAAGCAGGACAGCAGAGTGGCCGTCCTGGCAGCAAAGCAGTACAGCAGTCCTTCTTCTGTAGTATCCACAGGTCAGGAGAGTACTGAAGAGTTAGTGTCTATAATCCAATATTTATGTGTGGTGCCTCCTTTGAAGTGGGAGAAGCTTCTAGAGCTTTCCCTTTGAAGTGCACAGGCTTTCTGCCTCCCCTGTCCTGACTCCAAACCAAATACAGGGGGTAAGCAATCCTTTGGGTGAAGGCAGGACACATACTATTCAGGTGTAAGTTGGGCTGTGGCTAGCTCTGCCCTCCCATCCTGCCAGTGATGGTCTGTTCAGACACACCTCAGCTCTCTATTTTGTGTGTTTGTCTAGGAGGAATACACAAAGACCAACTGCAAACTACGCCCAGTCATGTGACCCAAGGACAGGTTGCAGGTACTACATGGCTAAGGCAGGAAAACGTCAACTTGCTAAAAGTGGCTTTTACAAAATTGTAACCAAAAATCTGACTTCACCATAAAAGGTGATTTTTCATAACAATTACAAAAACACCAAACATGAACTGTTTACCTGCTTCCATCTGGAAATTACAGCTTATTAAATGTAATTAGGTAACTCTAATGTTATCCTATGGGAAAGGTAGGCCTTGCAATATTGAAAAACCACTAAAGCCTTGGGTGACCTTTTTTTAGTTCGTAATGCAAGCACTAGGGCCAATAATAGATGTCGCCCAAAGGGCAATCCTGGCTGGTATTCGTCTGCTTTTCGTAACGCCAAAAGGGACCTAATCAATGCAGTCAAACCTAAGGACGGTGGTCTGATTTGCACTGCTAGGAAAAGTTATAGAGGTGCCATCTCTAGGGCAAAGCTAGAGTGGCAGAACCAGTTTTGGTGTGATCTGAAACTGGCAAGCTCCGCCAGGGACTCGAAGGGCTTTTGGGAACTGATTAGAGCCAGAGATAAACCTGTGGACTCGCTTATAACATGTAATATCCCTGAGGCCTCGTGGTTCGACCACTTCTGCCATTTATATAATGTAGTAACGGACAATGGGGAAGTTTCCATTGATGCCCCTCTATGAGACCTCCGTGAGCTGAGCTTAGACTCTATGTTTACGGCCAAGGAAGTGGTGGACGCAATTAAGTGTCTTGTCCCTAACAAAGCTGCGGGGCCGGATGGCCTACCAGGGGACCTGTTACGCATCAACCCGATAGAATGGGGGAAACTTATTGCCTCATTATTAAATGCTAGTTTTTCAGATGCAGCTTTCCCAGAATCCTGGAGGGGTGCTGAGGTCGTCCCGATCTTTAAGAAAGGGTGTCGGGACGACCCAGCAAATTATCGCCCCATAAGCTTATTAGACTCCACGCAGAAGGTGGCAGGAAAGGTGGTCCTGGGGAGGGTTTTACAGCGGGCAGAGGAGAAGGGTTTCCTGTCCGATTTCCAGGCAGGCTTTAGAACAGGTACTAGGACTATTGAACAAACATTCCGGTTGTTGATGCTCTTCTGGAAAGTGGTTGTTCTGGGCAAAGGCAGTCTGTACCTGGCATTTATAGATCTGCGGACTGCCTTTGACCTGGTTCCTCGTAGCCATCTCTGGAGGGTGCTATCTGGGCTGGGTTTGCCCCCATATTTATTGTCCCTGTTAATGTTAGGAATCAGTCCCAGGTCCGATACTCCTCAGGATTCGGGCGACGCTATATGGGGTCCATCTCTCGACGTCACCAACTTCCTGCACTAAAGGCACGGAAGACTGGAGCAATCAAGCGAGGGAAGGGAAGGATGGGAACAGCGGGAAGTAGAACCTGTAAAGAAAGTTAACATACAACAAAAACAACAATACAATGCAATAACAAGTAACTACTCTCAGTAGGTCTCACTAATAGCATTTACATCTCTGGAAACCAGAGTACTAGATTCGCTTACACACGCACACCATAACCCTTTTTGATGACGTACACCACAATGACCCCTCTCAGACTATCAATAGATACCTAATGGTTGCATGGTACTTTAACCTTGTTAGTGGAGGAGAGGCTCTGTTGGTCTGCTGAAAGATATGTATGGCGTTGTAATAGGCACTCTTATAGTGTACACCCTTTACTCTCAGGATGTACACGTAACAAAAATAATAAAGCAAAACTTCGCCATTCAAAACGGCGTTCGGAAATTTCTTCCGCGTAGATGAAATAGCGATAGTCTAAATGCCAACCCGCCTGATTGACAAGCTAGTCCTTTGACCGTGAGCGGTCCAATGTCATTTTCCCGATATCGTCGGGCTTCTGTCTCTAGACCTCACCGAGGTCCAAGGTTACTGTTAGCTTAGAACCCGCTTTGTTATGCTAGTTTTTTAGCAGGTATTTGGATCAGAACACACACCCCCCCCAGGGATCAGCTCCCGCTTCTGGGATACTTGCGGTTTCATTCATGCCGCTCCCGCCAGTAATCCGGACACCGTCCGTGGCGCCTTTGAGGTGTCAAAAAGAATACGGGAATGCCGCCGGTCCTGCTTCACCCCGCAGTAACCGTCGACTTTGCCAGCACCGAATCCCCTCCTGGCTCTGATGCCGAAGTCCTCGGCCGAAATACAAACTCAAGTCTCCGCGGCGTGCATTTCACCCACGGGAAAAACAGGGGCGCGAGCAGCCGCTCGTCAGTTTCAAATCCTATCGTCAATTACGCACAACGTAGTGCGTGTCATGGGCGTTTTAAGCCCTCTGGCTCCTCCCCCTTTGTCGCAGGGTTTTCTGGGAGGTGTAGTTTTAGTAGGCGCAGTGGGCCTAAATCATGACAGTTAATTAAGATGCACGCTGAAAATTTTGCGCAGATCAGGTGGGGAAACCAGGGTCAAAAGCCATCACGAATACCTGTAAACAGAGGTGTCCGTCAGGGATGCGTTCTAGCCCCCACTCTGTTTTCATTGTATGTTAACGGAGTGGTGGACCACCTTTTACAAATCCCTTCAGATGCCCCATCGTTGGCAGGCAGGAGGGTACCTACCCTTCTGTTTGCAGACGATACCCTACTGATTTCTAAGACCCCGGTAGGGCTACAGAACCTTTTAACTAGTTTCCAGTCTTTCTGTGATTTGAGAGGATTGGAAATTAATACTGGTAAGAAAAAGTATCTGGTCTTGAATCCCCCAAAGAAGATTGGTAGGCCACCCACACTAAAATCAGTTTCCCTAGAAAGGGTCAAAGAATTTGACTATCTAGGAATTCGCCTCTGTGACACCATGAGATGGAATTGCCACCTCCACAAGATGTTGTTGAACCATAAGAGGGTGGCGGGGCATTACTTAAAGAACAACGGGCCTCCTCCCTCAAGCCAATTGCCCCGGTACTTGATATTTTTAGGGCAAGAGGCGTGAGTGCGGCGCTCTATGGGGCGGAACTTTGGGGTGTGCAACACGTGGATCAGCTGTCCTGCTCTGAAAAGAAGTTTCTCAAGGACCTAATGGGGCTCCCATACAGCACCCCAACCTTACCATTATTGCTTGACATGGGTAGTTGTCCCATTAGTGATCAGGCAAGGATGCATCCTCTTCTTCTTTGGGCTAGCATTTGGAGAGTCCCCGAACTGGCCAGCTACGCAGACGGTTTGAAAGAGGTCCTATCGATGCCTGGTTGGCCCAAAATTAGTTGGTTGAGGGAAGTTAAGCGACTACTGGTAGAATTGGGTCTAGAAGAAGCTTGGCAGTTAAGAACTGCTCCCCTCAAGTCTGTCTTGAAGAAAATGTATTGGAGATGGGTGTTAGATGGGAGAAACACTAATCCCAACCAATACAGGTCTACTGCTGAATTCCTATTAGTGAAGGAGATCCCATTCCGCGAGCCCTATCTCGATATTATATCAAAACCTAGAGATAGGGCATTGTATTTTAAATTTAGAGTAGGAATACTTCCTGTGGGTGAACTAACTGCTAGGTGGAAGGCCCCAGCCCAGACTACTCCTTTGTGTCCGCATTGTATGTCAAGGATAGAGTCAGTTCCCCACTTCCCATTCGAATGCCCTGCCTATGAAGCTCCACGTCGCAGGTGGTTGAAACCTCTTTGTAGAGAGTTAGGCACCAGACACCATAAGGAGGCCTTGCGAATTTTGAAAACAGACTCGCGGCCACTTTTTGCCTGTGGCCTGGCGAAGTTTCTAAGCTGGGCATGGTCGATTAGATCAAATAGGCTTTTGTATCTTGTTTAATCCTGGTTTTTCAATGTATTCTTTTTATGTAATTTATTGGCGCCTTCGTATTATGAATTGTATGTATCTTTTGATATGAATTGGCTCCTTTTATCGTTGTTAAAAAATGTGTGTGTATATGTATTGCTTTTCAAGACATGCTTTTTGTCGAAATAAAGCCTTTCAAATTGGATATTGAAAAACTAATTCAAGAGGTTTTCGCTACCAGGGCAAGTAAAACTTAAAAGTACATTTACTACTTTTTAAATACATCGCACCCTGCCCGGGAAGGAAGGTTTGGGCCTGGCAAAAGGTTTAAACCTGCACACACAGACTGCAATGGCAGGCCTAAAACATGTTCGCAAGGCTACTTCTGAGGGTAGCACAGCAAGTGCTGCAGGACCTCTAGCAGCATTTAATTCAAAGGCCCTGAGTATATGTAGTACAACTTTACTAGGGACTTATAAGTAAATTAAATATGCCGATTTGGTGTAAGCTAAGTCTACTGTGTGTAGGGGAGAGAGCACAAGCACTTTAATAGTGGTTATCAGTTGTAAATTGCAGAGTCCTAAGGCCAACAAAAACGAGACCAGAAAAATATGAAGTAGAAAGACAAAAAGTGTGGGGAAAGGCCACCCTAAGGCTCACAGGTCTAACAGACAGTATATGGTGTGATAGTCTGAAAACGCACCGCAGCAGCTCCCAAAAAGAGTCTGCCTATAAGCAGATGGATCAATAGTATCTTACACCTTTATGCCTCAAATACATGTTCCTCTCTGTCCCCCATGAATGTTGGTGTGTGGATGTGGACAGGCACCAGGAACATACATACACATTTGGTGGTCTCACTTGGTGATACAGTTTTCTTGAAGGACATTTTGAGGCATATTATAGGGATACTGGGGTATCAAATTCTGGCATACCCTGGTACTTTAATACTAGGTCAGAAAACAGACCCCTTGGAGGAAATGAGCCCCCAAACTGGGCCTTTGCTAGACATACGACAGGAGCGGCCAAGAAATGTATTGCACTGCACCGAAAAAAGAAGACAATGCCTCCCATCAGCCTCTGGTTCAATAGACTTTGGCTTACCCTTACCATGGAACAAATAACTCACAACCTATCCCACTCAAAAAAGAAATTCAAAGACAGGTGGAAGATGCTGATTGACTACCCTTCTAGACTGGAATTCACATGTTCCACACACCCCATACTGTGGGATCCACAACTTTTCAACTGGATGCCCTCTAATCCTTATATAAATCATACCACCCTCCAACTCTTATCCCACGAAGGCTTGGACGCCATTGATTCTCCAAGTCACCCAATTGACACTTACTTACTCTCTAAGGGCATGCAATGGTAGGTTCCCTGCAGATAACCCAGGTAATCCTACATTTGAAAGAAACGATCAAGCGTCCATCATTGATTATATTATGCTTAGTATGGGACTATGGCCAAGCATTCTGGACTTTCGAGTTCATAAACGTAGTGAAAGTGACCATAACCCCATTATTGTCACCTTAGAGGGTTTTACAAACAATCACTCTACATCTATAGTCCCACTTAGCGTTGTTCCCTTGATCACATCTGAGGGCTCCCGAAGAGTCAGGTGGGAGAAGTTTGTTCTATCTGATAGAAATCTCGGCGTAATGTATTCTGAGATCTATCCTCTTTTGGAAAAATTAATGGGAGCCTCAATTCTATCAGAGGGCTACTTAGATTTTGAGCTGATAGGAGCCACACATATAGAACTATGTGCCAGCCTTGAGACCCACTTCAGTCGGGCAATTAAGAGAAATTTACCACCTACAAGGGAGATCCCTACTTGGTTTAACAAATCGTGTAGGGAAGCAAAGCTCTCGCTTCTGTCAACGCTTAAAAATGGAACCAAGCTAAAAATAAAGGAATCCAGGGCCCACTTTAAGAAAATTATTCACGAAGCTAAAAAAGAGTGGGAAATTAGCAGATGGGAGGAAATTTCCCACGCACTAAAAAATAGGGACCAAAGATCATTCTGGAATTTAATTAAAACTGGAATGTCACGTCCAACACAGGCGTTTCAACCCAATCTTGGGCAAGAAATCTGGCGTACTTACTTCAAAGAATTATACGCAATTCAGCCCTTATCTTTGTCCACCCCCCTCATCCACACTACCTTGCACCCTCCTCCAATTCAGGCTTTGACCCCGATGTGCACCCTTAGTGAGGTTAGAGTTAGAGTTGCTCTTACTAAAATCCAACCGAATAAAGCCCCAGGCTTAGATAGGATCCCAGGTGATCTTTTCAAAAGTGAGCCCGACATCTGGGTTCCTTATCTATTTGGTCTCTTTAACGCAATCCTAGCAGGAATGCCGTTGCCATCCACCTGGGCCGGCGCCGAGATCATACCAATACACAAAAAGGGCTCGCCACTTGATCCGGCAAACTATAGGCCAATTAGCCTAATAGATGTCGCCCAGAAGATTTTTGCCCGCATTCTCTTAGGGAGACTACAAACCTGGATGGAGGAAACCAACATCTTGACCCCTCTCCAGGTGGGATTTAGAGCTAGGATGTCAACCGTGGACCAATTGTTTAGGCTGCAAATGATCCACTGGAAAAGCATAATCCTAGAAGGGGGCAGCCTTTACCTCACGTTCGTTGACTTGAAGTCTGCTTTCGACATGGTGGACCGTAGCCAACTAAAGGGGATGGGTGTACCTCTTTACCTTTGTGATCTATTAGAACGCCTCCATATGGACACTTTTGCCAGAGTCAGGTTTGGACCACATGGAGACCTTACAGACCCTTTTAGGGTCGAAAAGGGAGTCAGACAGGGCTGTGTTCTAGCTCCAACACTCTTTGCCCTCTTCCTGAACGGACTGGTTGAAGATATCTTGGCCTTGAGTGATATAGATTCCCCTAAGTTGGCAGGCAGGAAAATTCCCGTACTTATGTTCGCGGATGATACTCTGCTTCTGTCAAGATCGCCTATGGGTATGGCTAGAGTTCTGGATGGCTTTGCCACCTTTTGCAGGAAAAGGAACTTAATAATCAACGTGAACAAGACAAAATACATGGTGTTTCACGCAGATACCATCAACCGTCCCATACCGAAATTGGATGGACTGCCCCTAGAACGGGTGAACACTTTTGATTATCTTGGCCTGACCCTCAATAATAAAATGACCTGGGCCGACCAGATCTCAAAAGTAAATCTAAAACTCGTCCAGATATCAGGGGGGATCCTAAAGATGCTTAAAAATAGCCCCCTAAAACTAATCAGCCCATTGGTAGAGATTTATAAAAGTCAGGCAAGGGGGATGGCAGCCTATGGCGTGGAACTATGGGGCCATAACCCATCCTTGATTTTAACTAAGTCAGAAAACAAATTTTTAAGACAGCTATTCGCACTCCCGGTGAGCACCCCTATACAGCCGCTCAGGATGGACCTGGGTATACAACCAATTGCGGACATGGTCGCCTCCAGACCAGTAATGTACTGGCGACGACTATGGAGCACTCCTGAACTTGCCATCTTTCAGGAAGAATTGAAATCCATCCTATTGCTACCAAGGGTAGGTGCTATCCCTTGGCTAGCTCATGTTAGGAAATCATTAAGAGATATAGGGAGAGAAGACCTCTGGCTTTCACCTGAGGACACCTGTCCCTCATTGCCAAAAAAAACATTGGCAAAAACACTGCAGGAATTTAAACTAACTCAGATCATTCGATCAGTCAATACTCCGAATCTGACCTCGGTTTTTCTTGAGGCCAAAATTAGTTATAGCTTTGAGTCTGTAATCGACTTGATCCAACCTGTATTGGCTAAAAAATTATACTTACAATTCAGGCATGGGTCTCTCCCCCTGTTTTCAATAACAAATAAATGGGCTGGCTTACCAAGGCAATCCTGTCCTGGGTGTGGTGCTACTGATGAAACTGAGGTCCATGTTGTAATCTTCTGTTTGGCATATAAAATATCTCGTAGGAAATGGATAATTCAACTTGCTAAGAACATAGGGGTTACGAACCATAGAGATCTCTTCAGGTTGCTGAAATATGATCCTTCCCCCCTTTACGTCACTGTGATTGCTAAATTTCTCTTTTCTATGTGGCTAACCAGAAGACAACTACTACCCCACTAAATCAATCACATTGGCACCAATCTTTCTTATTAATCTGTTTTAATCTGTGAATTGTTCTATTGTATTGTTCTTATCAATCATGTTTTAACTTGTAAATATTATACCATGATATTTTATCACTTTTATGGCTCGTAGCCGAAATAAAGTTTTTCTGACTGACTGACTGACCTTATATAAATCTAAACAAAGCCGCCAAACAAGACACTCAACACTCCACAGTCCCGACCTTTCTCACTTGTTGCCCTGCTATGCTAGGCCATTTTTTCACCATTAGATGTGCTGACCCACACATGGTTTTCCATATGACAAAGGCTTCTCCTCCCCCCCCCCCCCCACAAGGGTTGTAACTGAATGGGATGCAAGTGGTTTGCCATTGTTTTGTATGGGTTTGTTATGTTTTGGGCAGTTTCCTTTTTGCTATAAATGCCTGAACAGCAAAGATGTATTTTAAAATCCTACCTAGCTGCACTCATATGATGTGTTATACATCCATATCTGTCCTTGTTAAACACTTCTACCTGGAGGAGCAACAGTTAGCTGTCATTGATTATTCTTGTTTCAAAATATTTTTAACCAGCTGCGGTCTGTGCAGGTAACAGCGGTGGGGCGGTCGGGCCAGGTAAGGGGGGATTTCGAGGGTAAATAAATAATTATTTTCCCCTCGCCATCGTCCCTCGAAATCCCCCCTTACCTGGCCCGACCGCCCCACCGCTGTTACCTGCACGGACCGCAGCTGGTTAAAAATATTTTGAAACAAGAATAATCAATGACAGCTAACTGTTGCTCCTCCAGGTAGAAGTGTTTAGCTCCTGGAGCTTGGCACCTCGACCTCCTTATAGTAGTGTGGGAGAGTGTGCTTTTTGTTTGTAGGCACTCAGGGCTTGGCACACCATAGAGGGAATTGCTGAATCTTGCAAGCACGAATCAGCATGTCTCCTATTGCATCACCCTTCAGGACGTGGCTAGGAATGGGATTCAAGGCATGGACAGAACATGGGATATGAGAAATCATAGCAAAGATCAGATTGGCAGTAACATTGCTCCCATTGTCAGACGCCACAAAACCAACTTGTTAGGAGTGTCGCTGCTGCCACTCAGAGGAAACACAAGGAGATGATGGGCGGAGCCCGGAAACTTCTCAGTCACTCACCCCCAGTCACAGATCTGGGTTGAATCCATCATCATTCTTTAGCTCACTTTGCCACTCCAGTTCAGACCCAGCCATATGCAAATCAGTCTCAGCCCTGTTCCTTATGGGGACAGTCAGGCCCGAACTGCCAAGCCAGGCCCTTTCTAGCCCGGAAACAAGCATCCTGGGAATGGTTTCGGGGTAACACCCCTCATCAGTCAGGCCAGCTTGAATCCACTGCCACTCATACAACACAGTGTCCACCTTAGCCTTCATATCTGTATCTGAAGGCAAATTGTAGGTTGACATTGTGTACTGATGCAGTGGGCGACTGAAGAGGATGTATCAGCAATAGTGCATACCAAGTGCTTTGTGACAGCTATAAAGTCTATGTGCACTAGTCCACATGTCCATGGCCAAGTACACCAAACCCCGTTCCACATTGCTCTGTGCTGAATGTACTATGCTCCCCACCAGCTGGTAAGGTTCTGGCACCGCAGTCCTGGAAAAGTAGTGTTGACTTTGTATGTTCCAACACAGGGCCAAGAAAGCACTGCCTGAAACCCACATTCTCCACATAAGAAACACACGCCTGTGTGTTGGTGGGGAGCATTGGGATTTTTTGTTTTAAAAAAAAAAGGCGTAACAATTATCCCATGTGACATAATAGCCTCTAGTAGTTAAAGCAGCAGTGGGTGGAGACAAGATACTGATGGGGGATAGGCCTATGAGGGGAGGGAAGCAACACCTTGATCTGCTAAGCTGGAATGTAAACGGATTGAGGGTGAAAGGAAGACAGCGTTTGATTCTTCAATACCTAAAAAAATAGCTCAGCTGAAATCTTTTTTAAGTTCAAAAGAATTTTATTAGACAAAATAAAGGTGTCGATACAGAAGAAAACCTGAAGCATAACAGCAATATGAGCTACACAATAGAACATGACTATGAAAATAAACATGAGATTGAAAAACAACAAATAACTGAGGCTAAATAACAAAAAGCAGTATTGGAGGTAATGTGCAATAAATGAATTATAAAAAATGCAAAGGAACAAGCAGGTCAATCAAGGAGGCTTAGAGACCTCCTGCTGAAAGGGAGGCAAATGAGATGAGCGTTTGGCACAAATATCAAGGTACAGGGTTACAGGAAGCCACAGATCCTGTCTCTTTTTGGCCAAATTCAGGGGGTATACAAAGACAGTATCTAGTCTGTGATTATGACATACATTGTACCACCATGCTCTAAAAGAAATATTAGCAAAATGTTTCCAATTAACAGTAATTTGCTGGAACGCAACAGCTAGCAATAGGTCAACAATTTGCATATTAAAATCAGTGTCTGCCCTACAGGGAGAGAGACTGCCTAAAAAGATATTAACAAAGGAGAAGGGAAATGCAGTATGAAATATGGCATTAATTTGGACCCAAACTTGTTTCCAAAAGTTGTGCGTAGCAGTACAGGAAAAGAGCATGTGAAAGAGAGAAGCCTTAGGTGCCGAGCAGGACCAACAAAGGTCAGGTGTTAGAGGAAACCTCTTATTCAACATGTGGGGAGAAAAGAGGAGTCTGTTATAGATAAAAAAGAGGGTTTGTGTGAGAGAAGCAGCCCTAGACGACTTACGAAGCTTGGTCCACACTTTATCCCAAAGAGAAGTGGGCCAGGAGACGTCAAAATCAGACTCCCACTCTTCCTCTACCTTGGATTTTGATCTAGGTGCGGGAGTTTTGTGGAACGAGTGGTAAATTGAGGAGGCAGTGGGATAAGTACGTAACAAGGAGTGGAGGCGCAGAGTAGGGCTGGGAAGGTCAGATTGAGTGGGAGAGCTAGAGAATTGGGTATAGGCGGACATAACTGCGATCTTGAGTGCGAGATACTTACGGATGAAAGAGCGAGGAAGACCAAACTTTCGGCTAAGAACGGGGAAGGGTAAGAAGTCGGAGCCAGAAAAGAGATGGGACACCCAAATCAAGCCCTTCTGCCTCCAAGATTTCCAATAAAAGGGTTTGTGGTTAATGAGGATACTATTCTTATACCAAATGGTGGAATTGAGAAATTCAGCGACAGAAGAAGGGGAGCTTGGGAAAGTGGAAAGAAGAAGTTTGGTAGTAAACTTATGTATGGGAGTGGAAATAACCTGGGGCTTACGAGAAAACGAGAGATATTCAGCAAAAGTGAAGGGGGATAATGAAAGGCGCTCAATAGCAAGCCATAAGGGGAAGGATTCAGCAGGATCCCGTAACCAAAGGGAGGCTTGACGCAGAAGGAACGCTTTGTGATAAGTGGGGAAATCTGGGAAGTCGACCCCACCCTCTGACTTGGGAAGTCGTAGTCTGCACAAGGACATGCGCGCTTTTTTGCCGGACCAGAGGAAGGAAGAGAGAACAGTATTTATTTTTCTAAAAAACTTAGCTGGAATAGGCACCGGAATAGTGGAGATAGTGTGTAGAACTATTGGGGAGAGCATCATTTTAATCGTGTCAAGACGACCCCACCAGGAAAGGTAAAGTGGGTGCCATCTGGAGGTGAGATCGGACAGTTTCTGGGTACATTTATTAAGACAAAACGAGACAGTGTCAGGGAGAGAAGGGGTAATATACAAACCAAGGTATTTAATATGTGAGGGACTCCAGGTGAAATTGGACGCAGCGAAATCAGGTTTAAAGGTAAATTTAGTAAGGGGCAGGATTTCACACTTGTCATTATTCAACTTATAACCAGAAATTTGGGAGTATTCATGAACTTCAGATAGAAATGTGGGAATAGAAATGGCAGGGTTGGACATAAAGAGTAGGATATCATCCGAATAAGCAGCAAGTTTGATGTTGGTCTGTGAGATTTGGAAACCATGCAAATGAGGATTTTGGCGGAGTTTTGAAAGGAAGGGTTCTAAGGCCAGGTTAAAAAGGAAAGGGGAGAGGGGACAACCTTGACGGACACCTCTACCTAAGCTGAAAAAAGATGATACTAAACCATTAGCGCAAACCGCCGCTCTGGGACTGGAATACAGAAAAGAAACAAAAGAGATAAAATTAGGACCAAACCCAAACCATCTGAGGGCGGAAAAAAGGAAAGTCCACTCTACCCTGTCAAACGCTTTTTCGGCGTCCAAAGCAATTGCCGCTAACGAGTCCTTGAATCGTGAGGATCTGGACAAGACATTAAACAGAAGCCTCGTATTGTCTGTGATGAAACGGCCTTTAACAAATCCAGATTGTTCCGGGCCCAACAAGTCAGGAAGAAAAGGGTCTAATCTTATGGCAAGGGATTTAGCATACAACTTGTAATCAATATTGACCAAGGAAATTGGTCTATACTTCTTATAATATTGGGCGTCTTTACCTTCTTTGGGTATAATACATATATGGGCGTCTGAAAAAGTACCAGAGGAAGTGCCACTGAGTATAAAAGAGTCAATAAGAGAGTGCAATCTGGGTAATAGTAATTTGGAAAAGTGCAGATAAAATTCGACGGTAAATCCGTCCGGACCTGGGGCCTTATCTTTCTTGAGTGACTGAAGTGCAGTATGTAGTTCGGAGCTAGAGATGGGCAATTCAAGAGTGGATAAGTCAACAGGAAAATTAGAAGGTGCCTTAATTGTAGAGAAGAAGGTGGCAAGAGATTGGGCAGTAGGATGAGTTTCAGAGGAGTATAGCGTGGAGTAAAAACGGGAAAATTCCTCTAAAATATCGGCATCTGTGTGCTTTAAAACAGAATTAACATCATAGATAGACTCAATATTCAATTTGTGTTGCTTAACTTTTAAATAATTGGCTAAAATCTTCCCCGCTCTGTTCTTTCCCCCATAAAATTGTGAACTAGATTTCAACAAGTATAGCGAAGCATCATCAGTAGATTGTTTGTTAAATTGCATCTTAGCCTTAATAAGAGTAGTCAAACTCTCCTGCGAATGAGAAGTATAGAAAGAATGTTCCAATTTTTTAATCGTGAGGAGGAGATCACTTGCGTGCATGCGAGCAGCCTTGCGCTTCCTGGCTACATACTCAATGATGAACCCCCTGGCTGCAGCCTTAAAAGCGTCCCAAATAGCATGCTTAGGCAAAGTGGGTGTATCATTAATGGTGAAAAATTCTTCAGTAAACTCAACAAAAGAAGTGGTGAATTTGGGATCGAGCAATAGAACATTGTTGAAGCGCCATCGCTTTGGCCCAGTGGATTTGGGTAGGATATCAATGTTAACCAGAACAGGGGCATGATCAGAGAACAGTATGAGACCAATATCGGCACAAGTGAGGGATTGGGAAATATGATGAGAAAGGAAGATGTAATCAATGCGGGACTGTGAATGGTGGGATGGGGAGTAAAAGGTAAACTCTTTAGTAGTAGGATTACATAAACGCCAGGCGTCAATGAGTTTATGCTGGGAAATTGCTTGAGCAAACAGTTTATGAGACTTATTAGGAATGTAGGATGCTTTGGATTGCCGATCTAAAAAGGGATCGAGGGGTAGGTTGCAGTCACCTGCCATAATAAAATTGTCATCAACGTATTCAGAAATACGAGAAGCCATTGTGCACCAGAAGGCAGGATCACCACCAGTAGGTGCGTAAATGTTGAAAAGGGAGATGGGGAAACCATTCGAGGAGAGTTTGACGTACAACCATCTACCTTCAGGGTCCGACTCAAAAGACAAGAGCAAGTGAGATTGTCGTGGTCAGGTATAATCGAGTGCCACTAACCTGACAGCCGGATACAGCAGGAACGATGCTAGGTAATCTCCTCCCCTCAGAAGTGACACCTGCGCGCAGCGTATATATATGCGGCACAGATAACACTCCTACCGGGGAAGGGAAAAAAAGGGACAAAGGAAACAAAAAATAGATTTGTCGCCTGCACTGCGGACGCACTTGGCGGGAAGGATGAGGTCTTGCTTCAGCTCCTCCCTCTAGTCTCTGAAATGAGAGCACAACATACATTCAGCAGGTTCTACAATCCAGCGTTTCCCAACCTCCTCCCACCTCTTTAGACTGTAGCTCACAATGTGTATCCGCAAGGAAGCAGTCGTAGAAACAGGCGAATTCTTAAGATCAATAATGCAGCTCTAGACTTATACAACAGTCTTGAATAAGGAAGTTGCAGGATACTTATCCAATCACGCCAAGATCGGCAAGTCTGGCACCGACGTTGATTTTCTTCCAGCTGAAATCCAGCGCTATCATAAGCGCACCATGTGAAGAACAGTCCCTCCTGTACCAAGGTTAACAGCACTCTGGCAAGGGGGACGCTGACAACCAGGGACTCTTGCGGGGGAGGAGCGCGACTCCGTGGCAGTGTCGCGTTGGGAGAGTCTCCGGCAGGAAAGTTCAATCCTCCCAGGGCATCGTCACCGGTATGCCAGTAAAGAATAAAGTGTGGGGACACAGGTTGGAGTTCACCCAGCTTCCGTCTGAAGTTAGGGCGGTGTAGGTAGCGGAGTAATGACTGGTGCGGGGAGCATGCGCAGTGCTCTCCTACTGTTCGAAGAGCCTGCTGCGAGTCCCGCAGGGGAGAGAGTGTTTCTCTGCGTCCCGTCGGGTCAAGGGTGCGCGGAGGCCAACCGCCTTCCAGGGACAGTGTGGCGGATCGGCAGGGTTCAGGTATCGCGGTTCTCCCGCGCTGCGGGAGAGTCTCTGTGGTGCGAAGCAGGTGCGGGGGATAGCAGGCTTCCGTGCTGCGGTTCCTTCCTTGTTGGCTCGAGGTAAACAGCGTTACGTGAAGCGAAGCTTCACGGCATAGATTCGGAACTTGAGTGTCAAGCACCGCCTTGCGTGGGGGCGGGGCTTATATACTGACGGCAGTGGTTCCCAGTGCACTGTGGGAGTTGTAGTGTACCGGCCCCTCAGTCATACGCATTCACGCCCTTCCTGCTCTACGGCGCCCCCTCTGCTGGGCCATGACAGAGATAAGGATTTGCGAATTAACACAACCACACCATTTCTCTTACCATCACCAGGAGCAGAAAACACATCACCTACCCAACCCCTCTTAAGCTTAGCAGCTTCAATATCAGACAAATGGGTTTCTTGCAAGAAGGCAATGTCAACATTCAACTTAGCTAAATGAGAAATAATTTTTTGCCTCTTAATAGGATAGTGAAGACCTTTAACGTTCCAAGAAACAATACGCACAGACATTAGGAATTAGTGAAGGAGTAATGTAAAGAAAAATTAAACCATTGAAAGACAGCCTCGAAGAAAAAAGAGAACATAGGAAAAAGAAGGAAATAGTAAGAGTAGAGGAGAAATGGAATGAACAAATGAGAGAAGAATAAAGGGGAAGCAAGGGATATCATAGAGATAGAGAAAAGCCAAGGTGTTGCTGAGAACGATAAAGAGGTAAAATGAAATTCAGAGATGTTAATAAGTAAGGTTAAGTGAAACAACGAAAAGAAAATGCGCACAATGACCAATGAGTAGATAGGACACAGAAAAAGAAGATCAGAGGGAAAGGAACGCAAGTATGAGTCATGGGAGAAATGATGTAGCAGGGTGATAAAATGTAAAAATAGAAAGAAGCATGACCAAGGGAACCAGTAAGCGACAAGAGTAAGGAAGAAGAGAAAGAAGGAAGAAGAGAATGAGCACATAGAAAGTATTGACACCAATAAACCCGAAAAAATGAAGAGAAAGAACAAAGTAGGGAGAGACAAAATAAGAACATACCTGTGAAAAAGGGGATGAGGGGAACTTACAAGGGGCAGCTCAACGAGGGTACAATCAGGAACAAGGACAAGCAAGGACGTACGTGGAAGTAGGGGGAGGGAGGTAGGGCCAACTGAAGAAGGCAGGACACTCGGGGTCAGTGGGACGTCCAACCAGAGAAACAGGACGGAACGCACAACAATGATCTGTAAGGGAAGAAAGGTAACAAAGTTAGGCGGCGGCGGACGACAAGGGCAAAAAACATGTAACGAACAGAACAAACCAAGGAATCTCAACGTCAGTAACAAATACTACAATGAAAAATAAACACTCAGCATGAGAACATGTACGTTTAAGACCGATTGAATTAGAGAAAACAACAGACATAAACAACTAGAACATCGTAATAAAACTTCAGAGAGAGTCATGGTGGACGAGAAGAGGAAGGGCCAGATAGCTCCATCTCAGCTTGACCGCAGGAATTCAGGAAACTCCGAAGTCGCGTAGGCTCCTCATATGTCGTAGTCTTATTATTGTAGGTGACTTTGAATAAGCAGGGATGGAAAAGACCATATCTAGCACCGATGGAACGAAGATCAGGTCTCATGTCCAAGAAGGCCTTACGACGATTCGCAGTAGCTCTGGCATAATCCTGCGCAAAGAACAAGGTGGAACCAGACCATGTGAGACGAGGAGAGGCTCTGGCCGCAGAGAGAACTTTCAGCAGGTCTGTGTATTCCAAAAAATACATTATTACACCTCTAGGCTTCACTGGCGTGGAGGAAGAGGAGGAGGCTCGGCCAAGTCTGTGGGCACGTTGGATATTGAGCGGGATGTCATCAGGCAAGTGTAGAAGCTTGGGAAGAAAAGACTTGAAGAAAGCGATAGGATCATTCCCCTCACATCCTTCCACCAGGCCATAAAGGCGAAGATTGTTGCGTCTGTTTCGATTTTCCAAGTCCTCCACCTGTTTCTGGAGAGAGGAGATCTGCGCGTGCAAGTGGGTGACCTTGGCTGCAGAATCTTGAAGAGAGGAGACATCACGTTCCACCGAGGACACTCTTTCATCCATTGAAGCCCAATTGTAGGTAAGAACCTGCAGCTTAGCATTTGTTTCCTCCATAAAAGGGCGCAAGGCCCGTATCTCTTCGAGGATTAGCTCCATTGAAATGGTCGAAGAAGATTTAGGAGGCGAAGGCGGATCCTTTTTTAACCTCTTAGGCGTCATTTTTGCTGAAGATTGTGAAGAAGTTTCCATATTTGGCGTCGCCTCGTTGGCAGAAGAAGGCTGGGACGCTTCTAAGTGAGCCAGCTCCGTGAAAAGCTTGGAGTTTTTAATGTAGTTGCGCCTTTGAATCTTGCCAGAACCATCAGCCATCAACGTGGTAGTGAAGTGCAGGTTCACCCTGCTAGACTGAGGACAGAAACAAACGATTTGCTCGTTCCAATGAACGTGGAGATTAAAAAGGAGCAGTAAAAAGAGTTGATAAGAAGAAAAAGAAAAAAGAATAACAAAAAGAAAAAACAAATGCCAGAGAAATTTGGATACCACAGAGCCAGGCGAAGAAGAGGAATGCTCAAAATGGCTGCCAAAGTTGAGGTGAGCAAAAAAAAATATATATTTTAAGTCTGTGAAACAGCCATGTATGTAATAAAAAAAAAAAAAGAAAGAAAAAGTCACCTAGTGATGTAGATCCATGTTGTTGGTGTTGTTGGGAATATTGCAGGATCCATGTGGCAGCCGGAAGCACAAAGCGCGATAGAACGCGCTACTGAAGGAATTCTGGCAGAGATACACAAAATGGCGGTCGCGGCCGATGCAGAGCCGCGACCGGGAACGAAAGCAGGCAACAAAGTCAAAGTAGGTCCGCCACGGCGTGAAAAGAGGATTTAGGGCATGCCTGATACGTTCCGACGAACAGCGCTACCTTTCATTGTTCGCCTAAAGAGCGCGAACCGCCGATAAACTCTGGCGCGGGCGGAGCCCCTACGCCGGCGCCGCCATCTCCCTCGGGCACCTAGCCACGCCCCCCCTAAGCTGAAATCTTAATGATCCAGGAGACCCACCTTTTACACTCAGAAAGCAAGGCACTATTTGGAAAACTAAGATGGGTAGATAAGATTATAGCCACAGATCAGCAATGTTCCTCGAAAGGGGTCGCAGTGATAATCAAAACAAATTCAGGGATAGAGGTAATAAAGTCTCAGGTTGACGATAGAGGACGCTGGGTTATAGTAGCAATTAAGTGCCGGGGGAGTAAATATACTATAGTCAGTTATTATGGACCTAACGGGGACGATATTACTCTGAATAATTTATGCCTTGCATTAGCAGACTTTGACTCATCTCTGATCATGTGCGGAGATTTTAACATACTTATTAATAATAAACTAGACAGGCCCTCCCCCAGAACCCAGGTGGCAGTCCCGCGTGTTAAAGCCCATCTCCTTACTATACTTAAGAATTTTAATCTCTGTGACGTATGGTGGAAAAAAATGGGAGAGAGAAGGGAATATTCCTTCTACAGCAAGAAGAATGCCCACTATTCTAGAATAGACTACATGTTTATGGAGCATTCCGATCTTGATAAAATCAGCTCAATATAATATTTACCTATACACCTATCTGACCATGGTGCCATACTCTTGAAACTCGAACCCCCCCCTGAGGCATCCCTGAGGAGGTGGACTTTAAATAGAAGATTTATTTTGCAACCTTCAACAGTTGTTTTTTTGAAATCAGAAACTGCTAGCTTCTTTCGGGAGAATTTGGGGTCAGCCAGCATACATGTGGTTTGGGACACTTTTAAGGCCTGGTTGAGAGGGGTATAAAAAGGAGCGGTTGTGGGTTGGGACAGGGCCGAGAGGAAAGAACTAGCTGACTTAGAAGCACAGATAGCAGGGGCAGAGACAGATTTAAAGGCGAGTGGTTTTCCTGGGACAGACAATAACCACCTAATTAAGAGAGTTGAAGAGCTGCAGCTGAAGTTTAGAATTAGGTCTGAAGAGATTCTACTCCAAAAATGGGAGGCAAGCAAAATGAGCGACATTGAGCAGGGGGAGAAGTGTGGTAAACGTCTTGCAATGAAGAATAGGGTGGATAGATCCAATAACTACATCCCCAAGATTAAAGTCGGCTCTCAAGTTGTGGAGGATAAAGGCAGCATAGAACAAGCCTTTGCACAATTCTTTCAGGAACTCTACCAAGAAGATCTTCAGGTGGCAGAGGAAAATATAGATGAGTGGCTTAAAGAGAAACAACTCCCTATATTATCTCAGGCCAGTCAGGGATTCCTTACATCAGAAATAACAGGGTCCGAGATACTAATGATTTTAGAGGCAGCAAAGAAAGGGAAAGCTGTAGGTCCAGATGCTATTCCAACTGAGGTCTATGTGATTTTGAGGGAGGAAGTTATCCCGATTTGGCTAAAATTGTATAATGGTATCCTAGACGGTACATCCCCCCTGTCTGATTCCTGGAGCGATGCAGTTATTGCATTGATTTTAAAGCCAGGGAAGGACCCAACACAATGCCAGTCATACCGGCCAATATCCTTACTAAATGCCGACTATAAGCTCTTTGCCGGAATTTGGAACAAACGGCTTAGTAAGATTGCAGGGTCTATAATTCACATGGACCAAAAAGGTTTTTTACCAGGACAATAGATGTCTGATCTAGTACATACCTTAATTGGGTCAGTTGACTTGGCCTCGTCACAGGATCTCCCTCTATCAATCATTACTGTTGATGCAGCCAAGGCCTTCGACCGGGTGAATTGGCACTTCCTGGACAGGGTCCTGAAGATCTTTGGTTTTGCTGATAGATTTAGGGAAGTGCTGAAAAAAATATATAAGTCCCCACGGGCTCAGATTTTGGTTAATGGCAACCTTTCCCCTCTGGTCAAGATAGGGTGTGGCACCAGGCAGGGCTGCCCGCTCTCTCCCATTTTATTTGATCTGTATATAGAACCATTAGCCCAGAGTATAAGATTAAATCAGAAGATTGTCCCTTTTCAAACAAATGGATTTGTACGAAAGTTAGCATTGTACGCGGACGATCTGATTTTACTATCATCTAATGTCAGTATCACACTTTCAGAGCTTGTAGCTAAAGCCCAAACTTTTGGGAGTTTATTGGGCTATGAGATAAACAATGAGAAAACCGAGATCATGGCCTGGAATATTGTAGACCAGGAGGGAAACTTTGCCAAAAAACTTAGATACTTAGGAGTTATAATAACTCAGGATCCCGCTCAAATCCCTAAAACCAATTTAGATAGAGTCTCAAAGGAGGTCGATGCACTATTAAAGAGATGGCAGAATATTTCATTGTCACTCTATGGGCGGGCGAATTTGATTAAGATGTGTGTCCTTCCAAAGTATACTTACATTTTTAACAACATCCCTTTAGAATTCGGAAAAACTGATATCCTTAAAATCCAGGGCAAGATATCCTCTTTTATCTGGGCAACTAAAGCGATCCAGTTATCCTGGAAAAAACTCAGACGTAAACTTCAGAGAGGGGGGGTGGGCCTACCTGATTTTCAGCTGTACTGTTGGGCCTACCAATTTAAAGAACTGCAGGATGTTATTGCTTTCCCCAGACGATTCACTGATAGGCCGCATGTTTAAAGCTATGCTAGTAGGGATAGTAGAGATAGGTTTTATGTATAAATTTGGTTCCCCTAAAATTTTCAAAACAATCCGCTTAAAGACCCTGCGTATGGTGGCTAGGCTGTGGTTGGACTGCCGAGACTGTTTAGGACTTTATTATTACAGTGAATGAGCTCCAGTTTGGGACTCTCCTGGTACACCGGAGTGTCTCTCAGACACTCTTGCTTATCCATTAAAAGAGGCAGGAGTTGTATACTGGAGGGATCTTGTACAGGGTGATATATGTCATTCCTAGGAATATTGGAGTCATATTACTAGCGGAACTCTGTCAAGGTTCAAGTTCTACCAGCTTTCTTCCTGGGGCAAGAGCCAACGCTGGCCACTATGGGAGATAATAGTCTGGAAAACGAGCCGCTAGGAAGAAAGAAGTAGCGCAATGGTATAACCATCTCTTGGAAGCAACACACAGGAAGATGGAGCAGCCATATCGAGTCTGGGAGAAATATGTGCTGAGTGAGGAGCTGGAAACTTTATGGCAAGTATCTCTGGACATTCTTTACCCCCTGATTAAATCCGCTGCACTCAGAAGAAACCACTTTTTTACACTCCACAGGATCTCCTGGTCTCCACATAAGGTATCCTTGATAAAGGGTGGTGGAGAAGCCAGCTGTCTGAGATGCGGCTGCCAGAATGCAGATGGTGTCCACGTACTCGCTTCTTGCCCTAGAACACAAGAATACTGGACAAATGTGGGTAAGACGATTGCCAGGGTCCTGGATAGCGATGTGGAGGTAAGCCCATTACTTATTATATTTGGCACTGTTCCTACATTGGGGGGGTGTTAGGCTTGACAGGATCTCAACAAAATTTGGTGTTTCACCTGATATTGCTTGCTAGGAGGGAGATCTGTAAATTGTGGCGCCAGATGTCACCCCACACTTGGAACGCTTGGTGGAGTTCTGTAAGATATTTCAGAACTCTAAATCAAAGAGTAAATGTTTATAGAGAAAGGCCAGATAAGGGGTTATTTTGGAATCTTTTGGATGATGTGGCTTTTGGTTGAGTCTATGGATAGGATAACGATCCGATGATTAAAACCTCTGGTCAGCTCAGGTTGTATGATACGGATATTCCCTGTAAAGAACATTAGCTGAGAGTGGAATTACCAAGTTAATATGCACCGGAGGTGGTATAGGTCGAATGGGTGCTATAGCTACGGAGGTCTTATGAGGAAAAAGAAAAAACACACACCTGTCCTGGGAGTGAGGAGATTGAGCTCCTGAACCAGCTGGTGGTTCCTGTCATAAGGCACCAGGTAATCCAGAATCCCAGGCAGGGTTGAAGGCCGCGACTAGCATTTCTTGGCACTGGTCATGGTAATGTTGTCAGAGTGTCGAAAGGCTTGCAAGAGGAAATTGCAGTGATTGCACCCTTTGAAATGGACTTGTTTTGTCTTCCACCCTGACAGTCTTATAATAATAATAATAAGGGAATTTTATAAAGCGCTTGGTTACGCTCACAGCGTGTCCCCGCGCTAAAACAGAGAGACTCCCATCAGACTCAGCCCTTGAGACTGTGCAAGCTAGCGTGTATATAAGTATGTTTTTAGCTTCCTCCTGAAGCCAAGTTCAGATGACTCAAGACGAAGGTCCAGAGGTAAAGCATTCCAGCTCTTGGCCGCCAGGTAGCGAAAAGATCTGCCTCCCATACGAGCTCGCCTTATCTTCGGGACCTTTAAAAGGGCTCCGTGGGACGAGCGAAGGGAGCGTGTTGGTACATACCTGGTGATCAGGTCCTGGAGCGGTATTGGCGCTTTCCTAGTGAGAATACGGTGGCAGGTACAAAGGGCCTTAAACTCAACCCTGCTCCTCACTGGCAACCAGTGAAGAGCCCGAAGGGCAGTATTAGAGGACTCTCTTTTGGGAAATTTTAAAATGAGGCGGGCAGCTGCGTTCTGCAATACCTGAAGGCGATTTAAGGCCTTGTTGGTTGCTCCCAGGTACAGCAGATTGCCATAATCTAGGCGTGACGTAACGAGGGCGTGCACTTATGGTGTTTATTGAGGTGGGAATTTTGACTCAATGTACCTAAATGTGAAACCAACTCCCCCAACCGAGAGGCCTGTGGCTAAGTAAGAAAACTGCTATGTTAGGTTTGTTGTGGTCAAGGGTGAAGCAGCTTGCAATCCCACATCAGAGATGTCTCAAACGACGGCGACGCAGGCTCAGCAGCAGTGAGTGTGCCCTGTCTGGGAACCTACACAGCACTAGTTGAGATTTTAGGAGCTGCATGTTTGCATCCAAATTTTCTATTAACAGCATGCTGTTGAAGCGTGGCTGACTGAGATGGCTGGCTTGGCTACTCCGCTGAGGCAGCTGAGTTCCTCTGCTCCTCCGGGTACTGATGATCATCATCTTGAGCACTGCAAGGGCACAACTGTCCTTCTGCCCTAGATTGTGGTGGTGACCTGCTGACTTGCACCCAATGGCATGCTGCAAGCTTTATTAGAACTCTGGCTCCAACTCTGAACCTGATGAACTCGTTTACTTTTCTTGTAGATGCCACTATCTAGATCTTCGGTGTTGTATTGCACAGCCTTCTACCTGGAGCTCATGATGTCTGCAGGATCAGTTCTGCGCCAATCATATGCCAATTTCTATTGACGATGTGTTCAAGAGGCTGCAGGAAGCAAAGGAAAATAGCCATCAAGTAACTTCATGGAACTGGGGGAAAAACACAGGTATCCGAAAGCAGAAGCCAATGGTGGCAACTACTTGAGAAAACAGAGGGCACAAAACAAGCAAAAAAAGGCAGAAACAAAGCAAACAGCCTGCAGAAATGGAAAGCTACATGCATAATGGACACCACCATCCTTATGCCAACTCCGACTGCCCACAGTCAGCCTCATATTAAACAAGCATTGTCATAGCCAATAGGTCTCACCTTTGGGATCTTATAAGTGTTTTTTAGAAGTATTGGCTTTGTTAATGTGTTTAAGCTCCTTTGTAGAGCAGTGTGGCTGATGTGCAGCATGTTGAAAAGTTATAATAAAAAAGTGTTATAAGCATTTTTGTTACCTTATATATAACCAAGTAAACATTATGTACAAATGAACGACCCTATTACAAAAAGGATTAATATATACAATGTCTTCTAGTTTATCTGTCCTGGTGCTGAGGTGATGCTTAGTTATACTGACATGGTGCTTGCGTTGTGATGTGCTTGTGCGGAGGTGGTGCTGAATGATGCCGAGTTGGTGTTGTGCTGCGGTAATGCTGAAGTGGTGCTGAAGTGGTGCTGAGGTGGTGCTGCGCTGATGCTGTGATGGGGCTGCTGAATTGGTGCTGTGCTGGTTGTGGTGCACTGTTTAATATGAGGCTGATTGTGGGCAGGCGGAGTTGGCATAAGGATGGTGGTGTCCATTATGCATCTAGCTTTCCATTTCTGCAGGCTGTTTGCTTTGTTTCTGACTTTTTTGGCTTGTTTTGTGCCCTATGTTTTCTCAAGTAGTTGCCACCATTGGCTTCTCGCCTTATTTTATGAGAAGAAGAAAAACAATTAAAGTTTTTTTTTCCTGTTTAAAGCTCTCTCGCACATTTTACAGACAAAAAAAGAACGATTAAAATCTGCTAGGAAGAACGTTCTGAAATGTACATTTAAAAAGCTTAGAGGCCCTGTCTGAGGTTAGTGGTCTCAATATGCCCCCTCCGCTCTGTTTTGCATTCACTGGTTTCTTCGTTATATTTTTAAAAAGATGGTTAGCAAAGTGTCCCACCTCAGTGTTAAAGAAATCATGACAACAGTTTGTAACTGCGAAAATATTGTGCACTGTAATTTATTCTAAAATGTTTATTAGTGAGCGATCGGAGGAGGTGATGGCTAATTTAGCGAGTCAGCTCCGTTGAGCTCGTCTTGAAACGTTACAACCAAGCGTCAGTACCGCCGGTTGTCTGTAGTCATGGCTCGGGTGTGGCCTCCTTGATAAGGGCCAAGGTCCGTGGGTCTGAGAGGGCAGTAAGCCTGGGTGTGTCCCGATCCGGTCAGAGCTCCGCTTGGTTGTAACTTTTCAAGACGAGCTCAACGGAGCTGACTGGCACCAGGCAATCACAGGACACGGCTGTAGAAATAACTTTTCTCCTCGCAGCCCCACCAAACAACGATCGCCCTGAAGAAGTTCATTGTTTAATGAACGAAACGCGTTGGCTGGAACTCAGTTTTGTCGGATGACTTTGAAAATAAAGAAATGATTTTTGATACAACTTCACAAGTGAACATACTTATTGAACTGACCACCTGGGTCGTGCACCACTCCATATTCTGTTGAACATCGCACAGCAGCCCTTCGAAAAAGTGTGGATAAACCTGGAGTCTCTACAGTAGCTGGCAGGAGATGATGCGCAATAAACATTTGTGTTTCTGGGGCCAAAACAGTTCATTGTAATTTTTGAAAGGGGAAATTACTGCTTTTCTTTCTTTTATAACGGGTCTAAATCCAGCTCTCTTTGGCCGCCAGAGCATTACCCGAGTTTGATTTTTTTTAGAGAGGTACAAAGAAGACAACGCATGTTTGTTTTTATGCAAGAAAATCGAATGTGGGAAGCCCTGGGTGTTCTGAAATCACACAAGTAAATAAATGCACGTTTTCCTGAAATTGAGTTGTACTTTCTTACGTGTTGATTTCTTGAGCAACTTTCAGGAAACCGCCTTGAAAATGTTAGTTTTGCCGCGGGGGCCCTGGCGAGGGTGGGAGTAAAGCAGATTTATTTTTTCCTTTGCTCTTCTTTGGACTGGCATTCTGACGCTCTTTGAAATGAGATCAGTTTCAAGTTGTGCTTTAAAAGCCTTTCCCAAGGAGGTCCCTGCGCTCTTCAGGAGGGAAGAGCTGATAATACACATCCAGCCTGGCAAGCTGTTTATCTGGCTGGCTACAGAGAGGCAATTATCTCTGTCTCACTTACAGCCACAGCTTCCTCTTTTAATGCCTTATTTTATGAGAAGAATAAAAACAATGACATTTTTTGAGGTCTCGCCTACGCAGCGCGCATGCTCTGCATCGGAAGAGACCTCTTGGAATTGATTCGCTTTTTCGGGTAAAAACGTGCACGCGTTACATTGCTTTCAATGGCAACGCGTGCACGTTTGGCGATTCCCTTGCGGAAACGAGCTTTGGCGACATATGTTTGTAATTATCTGGTGCCCCTACTCACTCCCGCAAGGGAAACGCTGTGTGTGTGTGTGTGTGTGTGTGTGTGCGTGCACCACTACGCGCCTGCGCCCATCCTTATCTTGTTTTTGTTGCCTTGCATTCTGCCGAGTCCCCTGGCCAAGTCACCCAAAGATGCTTACCAAATGAGCTCTCACCATGTGTGCACGGCTTTTGGCACAGACTAACTGGTTCAGCAGTTTAAACGTCCTCAGGAGGGCATGAAGGCGCGGGAAGAAGGCATTTTCAAAGAGTCATGTCCAAAGTTTTTGTTTTTTTATTGATTTTTATATAAAATTAAACAAACAAACAGGTTTGCATGAGTTGAACCAATACATTCGCATTAAAACATTCTTTGTGCATGACATCAGTGAGGCATTGATTCCCAGACCTTTACATACCGGGGTGAGGACAATAAAAAAAATGGCATATCATCTGGCAAGCACCCTGCTACTCCCAGAATAGAAAGAGGCACTTTTATAATGCGAACAATAGGAAACCAAGCAATTACAGTACATCTGTTACATAACATGTCATCATTCGGGCTAGGGCATACAAATTATACTAACGCAAACAATAGTTAGCCTAAGATACCATCATCACATACAGAAGCTCCGCCTACGGCGCTAGGTGTTACATCCCCAGTTCGTGCTCGTAACCAATCAAGGAAAGGTGCCCATATGTCTCTAGGTCTGGACGCTGAGGGCATCAATTCCCAAAAGGTCGCCAGCTGTGCCTGGCCATATGTTACATCCCGAATCCAGGATTGCATCCTAGGAGCACTCCCACGACCCCACATGATCGCAACTTGCCTTTTAGCAAACAGGAGTAAGAGTGCATGCAATTTGCGCTTCGGTACTGGCGTGAGAGCCACGTATCCCAAGACTCCCACCAACGGGGAGGGACTAATCCTTATGCCCAAAATCTGGTCAGTAGCCGTGAAGACCTGTGACCAGAAACCCTCTACTACCGGGCATTCCCACGCCATGTGTAAAAAGGAGGCATCCTGTGCCCCACACCTCCAACAGTGATCATCAGGTCTGAGGCCCATTCTGTGTAAACCTAAAGGCGTCCTGTAATAGCGATGTAGAAATTTAAAGTGTACCAAGCGCAGCCTGTAGTTCGGCGACAGTTCCGCCATTTGAGCGCAACAATACTTCCACTGTTCATCAGTCAAATGGGGCACCAGTTCTGCATCCCATCTGAACCGGGCACCCACAGACACGATCGGGGCATCAGTCTGCATACAGGAGTATAATCGAGTTATAAGCCTCCGGGGCGACGGAGTGGCCAATATATTCTCCAAAGCCCGCAAGACTGGAGGCTGGGCCGGAAAATCAGCATGTAAAGCCCGACAGGCCAACCGTATTTTATGATATAGAAATGTGACTCCAAATGGTATCTCCGTATTGTCTACCCCATCTGGGGGCGCTCTGAACTGTCCATCTGGATATAGATCAGCAAAGGTGCGGATCTCCAGAGTCCGCGCCGCCTTGCCACTGATTTCATATTTTATGCCGGGTATTAGAGGATTATGCGCAAGTGCAGCAGAAGGTGCATATAGCAGTGGCAGTCCTGCCCTCTTCCGTAAACCTTCCCAAGCCCAACGCAATGTCTCAACGGTGTCGACCTCCTCAAGGGATCGCCTATAAGGTTGGAAAATTGCCACTTGCAATGGTAAGGGCTTGGCAATCGCCCGCTCAACGGCAACGTGTGGCTGAAAGGGTTTAGGGTGAACCCAGTAATGTAAATATTGCGCTTGCGCGCAAAGGGCATATAGCTGTACATCAGGCGCACCCAAACCACCCTGTTTGGTGGGCAATGTCAACTGCTCCCAGGACAATCTAGCCACTCTAGCCAATTCTACCCGCCAGGGACAACGGAAGTCTGCGCCACAACGCCACTTTGTCCTCCAACCAGTCCACAGCCGTTCCATAATTCAAAGTCCATAAAGCCTGTATGTCTCTGCTGATCCTAACCCCTAGATATTTTACTTCCGCCCCTTCCCACTTAATTGGAAACTCAGAAGCAACCTGTGTTGTGTTGTCCGTAAGTGGGAATAACATCGATTTGCCCCAGTTGATAGAGATGCCCGAAAGACCACCGAATCTGATAAACTCTCGAAGCACCACAT
Organism: Triturus cristatus; assembly: GCF_964204655.1. Classification (NCBI taxonomy): domain Eukaryota; kingdom Metazoa; phylum Chordata; class Amphibia; order Caudata; family Salamandridae; genus Triturus; species Triturus cristatus. The sequence continues at coordinate 205,627,808 of NC_140584.1, read as the reverse complement.
CTAGGTTTTGCGATGGGTTAGTGATATATAAAGTCACGTCGTCTGCATATAGCGATATTAGCAAGCTATGGGCTGCAAACCCAATACCTTTATCTGTATGTTGCTGACATATTCGAGCAGCGAGGGGCTCCATAGCTATTGCGAATAGCAGTGGAGAAAGCGGACAACCTTGTCTAGTGCCGCGCGTAATTTTAAATGGGGCTGAGATGAGACTTGAGAGTATTGACGCACACCCTAGCCGAAGGACTATTATAAAGCAATTTTATCCAACGTATCAACATGGGCCCGATGCCCATCCGTTCAAGGATCTTAAATAGGAATGGCCATTCTAAGGAATCAAAGGCCTTAGTGAGTCATGTCCAAAGTTTGTTTCCATTCGAAAAAAAGTTTCTTGGATGGCGAATGCATGCTATCTCACTGTTTTCCTTGCCGTTCATGCTTCCTTCTCTCTCACACTCTCATCTCCGTATGCCTTCCACTTTGACACTCCTTTATCCCTAGACTCTCTCGTCTCTCTCCTGTCTCTGTTGTTCCCTGCTTCTCAGTCAGTTTCGTTTTCTAGGCTTCCTCTCCCTTTGCTGTCTCTCTTGCTGTCCTGTCGCTCCCCTCCCGCCAGCTCGCCGCCTCGGGTTACTTTGGATTGCCTCCCTTGTCTGGCTCAGACTTCCAGCATTGCCTCCCCTCCCTCCAGACTCTGGCTCGTCTACCTCCCAAATGTCTTACACTCTGTCTCATTCTTTCTCTCAGTCTTTCACGCCCTCGTTTTCTTCCCAGCCCCAATACTTGCTTCTTGCTACCCCACTATCTCCGGACCGCTTTGTATTCTGTTTTGCCATCCTGCTTTCGCTGATGTTCTCACAACTTTTTCTTCCACACGCTGCTGCTCTTGCTTCTTTCTCTCTCTCTCTCAAGTTTCTGGTTGTCACTCTATCTTACATTCACGCAGTTTCTTTCCGCTTCTGTTCATTTCTTCTCTTCTCTGTTTTTGTTATATCCACTGCCTTGGTTGGCCTCCGCAAGTCGCTTACAACCGACGAGCAGGAAAAGGGTCTGTCAGAGTTGAATTTGGAAAAAAACCACACAGCCCATTGTGCTTGCCTGTGCTCGCTGCGTTTACGCACTTCTACCCACTTACATTACAGCACGTGGGTGGGTGTCTGTGGCGGAACAAATGCATTTAGTGCGCGAGAGCATGTCTGTGTAGTTATGCCTCTGAGCAGCAGCCGCTGTTTTAGACAGGCGTAGAGTCTGGCTATCCGAAGTAAAGTCAGCACGGCAAGTTAGGGGACTTATTCGGAGTTTGGCGGACATTATACTCCATCATAAAGGCGGCGAATGTCACGGCTGCCGCGTAACAAGTGCATTATAGCTTTTTGACACTTGTAATATGATGAATGGTATATTTACCACTTTGTGATGGAGTAACCTTTCCTCTAAACACGGCCCTATGTTTTGAAAGCAGAGACATACTGTTCTCTTTTGGTAAGCATTTCGACTGAATACTGCCCAAATTGAGTGGCAGCATCCTGCCTTTCCACCCTCGTCTACGTAAACTTTCGGACTAAACACTTGACTGTGGTCATACATCCTAGCGCACTGAAGCAGCTCTGTACTTCGTATGTGCCATTTTATCAAAACATTGTAAATAATTAAGTGTACTTAAATGTAAGACAGTAGCCAAAAAAGTAAAATGCCTCCTACTTTGAACCAAAGCAAGTGAGCCGAACCCTCCCTAGAAACGTTCCCTTGTCTCTTCCATCCAAGCATCTATCTTTTCACCCTCCCATTCAACCTCTATCTATCATTTCACCTTTACATTTTATCACCCATGCATTCTTTCATTCATCATTCAGTCTTTCATCATTCCTTCCATCCACTGGCTATTCCATCCACCCATCCGTTCACACATCTATCATCTATGCATTCATCCACCCATCCATTCATACAGCCACCTATCATTTGACGGACCCATTCGTCGATAAAGCCTTTCATCCATCAATTGACATTTTGTTCATCATTACAGCCTCTCAGATTTCTATTCACTTTGCCATCCATTCTCTATGAGTTCCATTTACTCTGCCATCCATCCATCTCAAATTTGCATTTACTCTGTCATCCACCCATCCACTCACCCCTCCCTCCATCCATCATCCACTCATCAGTCCATCTTCTCAGATTGCCATTTACTCTACTCTCCTTTCACCCACCCATCCTCTCAGGTTTGTATTTAACCTGCCACCATTTTAGCCCACCTACCCAGACCACCCATCCATCCGCTCACATTTCTATTTAATTTGCCACCTTTTCAGCCACCTTGCCATCCACTCAGATTTCCTCGTACTCTGCTATCCATCTGTCCATCCATCCATATTCTCAGATTTTTATTTACTCTGCAGTCCAGTCACCCATCCATCCATCATCCACCCTCTCAGATTTCCAATTACTCAGCCATCCTTCCACCCACCCATCCATTCATCCTTTCATCCACCCATCCTTTCACTCACTCATTCATTCATCCTTTCACCCACCCATCCTTCTTTTCACCCACACATCCTTTCACCCACTCATCCAGCTACCCTTTCACCCACCCATTCTTTCATCCATTCATCTATCCATCCTTTCACCAGCAGGAGACCCAAACAGGTACCAGTACCTCACTCTCATAGGTTACAATAGTCACTAGACCCCCCAACAATTATCTGCATCCCGCCGTGGCATGACACCTGTAGCAGATGCCAGCGCTTCGTACCACGCCCTAACAGAAAACCCCGCAACAGGTACCAGCACCACACCCAACAAGCATTGGCATAGCCAATAGGTCTCGCCTTTGGGACCTTATAAGTATTTAGTTATGCAGCACAATATCCTTGGTGCAAAAACATTAACTGTTGCATGGCTAAACACTTACAAGGTCCTAAAGGCGAGACCTATTGGCTATGCCAATGCTTGTTTTTCCTGTTTAAAGCTCTTTCGCACATTTTACAGACAAAAAAAGAACGAATAAAATCTGCTAGGAGGAACGTTCGGAAATGTACATTTAAAAAGCTTAGAGGCCCTGTCTGAGGTTAGTGGTCTCAATATGCCCCTTCCGCTCTGTTTTACATTCACTGGTATTTTAGTTATATTTTTAAAAAGATGGTTTGCAAAGTGTCCCACCTCAGTGTTAAAGAAATCATGACAACAGTTTGTAACTGCGGAAATATTGTGCACTGTAATTCATTTTGAAATGTTTATTAGTGAGCGATCAGAGGAGGTGATGGCTAACTTAGCTGGTTAATGCACCTGCAGTAAAGATGTAAGACAAAGCTCAAGCGCTTCTAATGCACGGTAACTGATCGTAAAAACCCTGTGTGTGTACATAGAGCAGTTTAATTATATAATTTGCGTTTTAAAGTGATTGCTTGTGCCACTTAAGGCTACTTGTAGCACGGTTGCTTTGAACAGGACATGTGCGTCTGCGTTCCGGAGTACTTCTAGTCTAGGGGTTGTGGAATTAGCATTTTTGGTCAAATATTGGCCTTTTACGAAGCTTGAATTGTCTCTTGGTGGCCTCTCACACTCTGCCTGTCTGTCTGCCTTCTCTCCTGAGCTACTCCAGCGCTGCTCAGCTAGGATCCTCCCCTTCTTGGAAAAAATATATTTGCAATGCAATAGGTCTCACATTTAAATGCGAGACCTATGGCATTGGAAAGAAGTGTCCGCCAGTGTCCCAGCTGCTTGGAAAGTGAAAGTGCGAATGGCGCGCTGAATGTAAACAAAGCACGTCGTCCCTGCAGTAAGAGAAACTCAACAAAGAAAATAGTGCCTACAAGACTAAATACCAGGTATAGTGCAACAACCAAAGTAAAAGGGCCAGGTTACAAATGAAGACAAGGCGGTACTAAAGAGAGACTAACAAGCCTATTTAGGAATCAGAAGCCAGCATTTACGAAAGACAATGACACAAGCCAATGACAAATATGGGCGGAGAGTGGGCGGGGCTTCTATTCCATACTCCAGTACAGCAAGTCTCGCAGAACAGCGATGGCGCGCTGACTCTAGGCTCGACCTAAAAAGGGGAGACTGCAGCCAGACCATCACTGATAAAAGAAAGCAACCAACTTATAACAGACTTGTGGTAGGGAACTGGTGGTAACTGACAAGATAACTCCACAGCTTGTTGCTCTCGCTGTTGCTGCCACCCTGCCTTCCTGTGTCCTGAGCCAGTACTACTGGCAAGCTTTTTCCAGACTTCAGTACAGTGTGATTTCCGGCGCTCCCTGTTCACTGTGTACTCGAGCAAAGAGAGTCAGAAAGTGACCTTACTGCCTCACAGGTTGCCGTTTATATAGCCCGTAAGCCACATCTGTGTATTGAGACGACCAATACGGGGAGAGGCTGTGGCCTTACGGCCAAAGCTGGCGACTGTGGAGCTGGCGAACCAGGTTTGAGCCTCGGCGTCGGCTCAGCTTCCTGTGATTCTGGGCAAATCACCTGATCTCCCTGTGCCTACCAAAAAATGTATGTGTCCTTGTGTAACATAACTGTTGCTCATTTAAAGCGCTCCAATACCTTCAGGTCGAGTTCGCGCTATATAAATCTGCAAAAAAAAAATAACAGAGGACAGCACCCTGGCCAATAAGGAAGCAAGAAGAAATGCCACAGAAATGGAAGAAACTGGAAACTTAGCACGAGGAATGCATAGCAACTCCATGAACAAGTAAGAACAAAGGATTATGTGCTCTAAAATGCTCCTTTCCATTAAGAAATCCTAAATTCAGGCACAGCTTCGAGGATTTCGCTTGGCTGCTGGGTATGCAAAATAGGTGGATTTCTCATGTTTCTCATTTCACATGTAAATTTCTCCCACCTCTGAGCTTTTAACAGTACATTAAATGGGAATTCATAACTCGACCCCACTGCATAATAATGTGTCATTAATAAGAATGTTTCCACGAGTGTCCCGAAAGGAAGTATGTACACTCGAATGTGATTCTTAGGGTAAATTTTTTTTCATGGCATATTTTATTGGAATTTTGTTGGCATATAACATGATGGCCAACATGGCCCAATAAAAACATTACAGTGCTGTAACACCCCGTCACCCTCCCTCCACAATACTGATGCATATTCAGCAGGTCGACCATCCCTACCATCGCGAGACAATAATGACATGAGGCCATTCCAGGAGTGCATCTGTGTGTTAGGGGATGCGAGGGGACCAGGGGATTCATGATCATTCATTGAATTGTCGAACCTCTGTGTCAAGATTCTCAGGGTCATTTTGATTCACAGAGAGAACCTATTATAAGAAGATGTCTGGATACAAAGTGATGATGTCAGTCATTTTAATAACAGTTAAATTTATTCTGGCCAGAGCAGGCTTACAAAAGAAACTACTGAAGTAGCACTGAAAATTAAAACCATGGGTGATGCAATTTTGAAGGATTACAAGATTCTTCTCGAAAGGGGATTCACGTTGATGGGCGTGCACTGCCAGCACACCCTAGACCGTTGAAGCAAGGGCATTAATAGGAAATGTGTAATTACTACTGAGGGGAACATTTTAATACACTAAACAAAAAAACACTTGAAAGAGGTAGTAAAGGATCATAAAAATACGGTTCTAAAATATCTGATTGTGGGAGTGGGAAACAACTCTGCCATATGCTTTGCATCGTTAAGTTTCCCCATAACAAGCATGATGCTTCCTTGACTGTTCTCTCTTCCTATCCCCATACCTTGTTTTTCTTCTTTGTATCACCCTTCCCTGGACCTATTTTTTTTATTCTGGGTAGGACGGTTGGTTTCTCTTTTGACGTTCGTAGAGGCTGGGCATATTTCAGGACTATGTTCATCTCCTTTGGGTCAAAAACTTGAATGAGAGCGTGGACCCAGAGATAAAGGGGACACACATGGAGAGACATGTAACTTTGGCTTTATTCCCACCGCACAATAACTAACTCCTCCTTCATGGACCCCGCGCCTCTATATAGATGGTCTGACCTCACAAGTGGGCTGCCTCCATGAGTCCAGCAACTTCAGGGGATGAAGAGCCTCACACAGGCCTCTCACCCACTCTAACATGCTGCCGCCCTCCCAACTTGTAGCCAACATAACTTCCAAAACAAATTTGAGCAAAACAGCAGGTGGCACAACTGGTGCATCAGAAAGTAACAAATTCTTGGTATCGAGACGATACTCAAGGGTGTTTGTATCGTGTTATACCGGACACACTTTGGCCATTCTAGCTGGTCTCTGGGCTGATTTCTTCTGTCCGAGCTGTGATCACCTAGTCATCCCCATTCTCAGCTCGAGGTTCTGCTCAATCATCTGCGTCCATCATCACGCCTCTTCGAGCCGGGCTCAAATGACCATTATCCCCAGATGGCGGCACAAACATTTTTAAATGACTCATGTTCTGAGTCACTGTGTTCCCACCACGAGTGGTGATGACCATGGCGCCCTTGATCCGTACAACCCTCTATGGCCGGGTTCAAAAGGAAGCCTACATTTTGTCCCGGGTTATGGTCTCTTACGCACGGTCTCCTACTTGGATGACAAACCTCAGGCTTGGTGTTGGTGACTGGCTGCATCATTCTGCTGTTGCCGTTTCGTGGCGACAGCTCTTGCATCTAGGGTCTCCGGTGCCCATGTTGTTCAACGTGTGTCAGCTCTCGGGTGGCATAGGTGGCAGCGGCCCATTCACCTTCCTTTTATTGCGACAAAATGGCCCTTAGACAATTCGGGGTGGTGTTCACAAAATCCTGCTAGCTTTGGCTGAATCAAAAAAAAGCGAGAGTGGTGTCAGCAGAAAGCACCCCTTTTTTTGATGGAAAGTCCCTTTCTGACTGTCATCCCAGCTCCACGGGTTAGCAGACTTTAGCAACTCCCTTAGGGATACAGTGAGGGTTGTGAGAATTTTAGTGAACTTCCCACAGAAATTAAGTATCCCCAGAAAACTGCATACCTCAGTGACAGAGGAAGGAGTCCTCATTGCCATAATGTCTTGTACTTTTGGAGGATCATGAGCGACTCTTTCGGCGGAAAACTGGTATCTGGAGAAATTGATGGAGTTCTTCAAAAACTCATATTTTTCTTTGTGCATGGCTAACCCACTGTTCTGTAGCCTCTGGAGCACCTTACTTACCAGCTGGTAAAGTTCTCAGAGCGTTATGACGTAGAGGACAATATCATCACTCATATTGCTCACTCCTGGCAGCTCGGTAATTCCTTCTGGATCTCATTTCGAAAGACTTCAGCAGCGCTGAAGTACTGAAATTGAGCCATTTGTATCTGCGTAGACCTACATGGGTTGAGAAGGTGGTGATGTACGTCGACTCCGGGGTGTGACGAGAAGGAGTGTATTATTGTAATTGTATTTACATAGCACTTACTACCCTTGACGAGGCGTCAAAACGCTTTTGGGCGAGTAGCATGCTGCTCCAGAACCCAAACAGGATTGGTGGTGGATTAGTATAGGGAAATGTGAGTTAATTTGAGCAGTGGACATGCGAGTCTGTTAGGTGGACTGAATAGGATAATGGAGGTATAGGAGAGGGAAGAGTTTAGAAAGTGCTATTTAGGAGATCATAGTAGTACAATTAGGTTTTGGATGAGCAAAAGGAGAGATGAAGGAGGGAAGAGTCTCTAGATAGGGATTAGGGAGATCAGAGTAGTAAAAGTTTTGGGATGTGTAAAAGGAGGGATACATGAGGGAAGAATGTAGAAAGGGTTGTTTGGGAGATCAAAGTAGTAAAATTAGGTTTGGGGTGAGACAGGGAGGGATAGAGGAGGGACTAGTCTAGAAAGGGTTATTTTGAAGATCAAAGTCGTAGAATGAGGTTTGGTATGAGTCAGAGAGTGGGGTAGTGGATATATTGAGAGAGGGATAGGGTGAGACAGATTAGTGCATTGGAGAGAGTCAAAGGTTTTTTAAATTTTTTATTTCTATTCTACAGTATGAGTAAAGAAATAAATGTATTGATAAATGACTATATAGATATTATATGGCATGGTTGTGAGACATCATGTGGAATACACTTATCAAACCCTTTAGGACAAGTAGGTTTTATTTGTTATACCCTCTAGATCAACCATGGGTAATTGTGGCTCTGAGCAGAAAGACTTACACAATGGACCAAGTGTACAGCATTTAAACGGCACCAAAAGAATTGAAGAAGAAATACACGAGACACTCAAGAAATCTGTCAACAATTTATAAAAATAAAATGTATTTTTATGTGTTTTTAGACACCACAATAAAAAAGATCCACAGGAGTGTTTTGGAGATATAGAATTTACAAACTATAGTAAATATGTACCTCTTCACTTAAGAGTGAACAAGCATTGACAAATTCAACAAATTTGACACTTTGAAACTTTTTCACATAAAACTTTGGGCAAGTCTCAATGCAGTTACTTAGCATTGCTTTAGACGATCAACTCTGGTAGGGTGCCAGTCAGGGGGACCACCAAGGTCCATAGAAACAGTTACCTCAACAGTAGAAGCAGTCGTCAGTGAGTTCCAGGCTGTTTTATCCTTTTGCTGCAGGTTGCTATGGAGGGGTCCTGATGCAAGAGATACAGGATGCTGAAGATGCTCAAGGATACTGAAGATGCGATGCGGTCAATGAGCATCTTCCTGAGGCTACTCCTTAGTCCATGAGCTTGGTGCAGCAGTGGCCACAGGGGTCAATGTCCCTCAAAGTCCTCTTGGTCCTGGCCGAAGTCTAATCACCACTGGACTACTAGTCGCCTGGTATTGCTCTCACAGTGGAATCCTTCCTTGGACAATAACTTGCTTTCTGGGGAACTGAGCTGCACAGCAACGACTCTCCCGGGTTCAGCAAACTCGGTGGGACTTTCAGCATTGGGTCCTGGTCTCTGGTGCTGCATGGTGACGAGAAAGGATGGCTTTGTGGTACTAACTCGCCCCAGCAGGCTTCTTTAGCTGTTGTGGCCCTGTGCTGTGAACAGGGGGCTAACCAACTGACCCTTGGAGTCTCTTGCTTCATCTGGGCTCTGGACACAACTTCTCCACAAGTCGGATTCAGCAGGTACAGTCACTCTCCTTTGCTGGACACCAGGTTTAGCAGGTGCAATCCACACCAGTTTAGCCCCTCTTTGTCAGTTCCATGGTGCAAACATTGAGTCCCCACCAACCCCTTCCCCTGGCAGGAATGAGGGAACAAAAGAACTCTAAAAACCCTCCATGGATATAAAGGCAATTAGAGCACAAATAAAAAGCATGCTACCCCTATTATGAGAGGGTCATGAGGCAACCAGGTAGTAGGCAGTGGAAGGCGATGACCCTTAACAGTGGAGGGTCGTCAAGCCGAGAGCCAAACCAAATGACAGGCACTGTGATAAATCACAATGCCTTTAGGGTCACATTCCGAAGCCCTCAATCATGGCTCATTAACAGATTTTATAACAGGTCGTGACTGAGAGGTCTGAAATTAATGCTGAAGGCAATGCAAGTTTCTCAGTGGGACAGACAGCTAAATATAACATGAAAAATGTACTTACTCATGCTTCCTCATCTTGATTGCAGTCAGCAGCAATAATCCTGGAGCCTCAGCTAACTCTCCTCTCCAAATCCCGACTCTGCTCTCGTGCTGCAGATGAGCTGCGTGAGAGCAGTGCCAGGATTGGCTGGAGCAGGCTGCCTCGACGTTCCAGGAGGCACTCGGGCCTGTGTCTGCTCTCCACCCCGCTGTCTTAGACAGCAAGGTGGAGAGGTTTAAAGAACGCATGTTAGGATGGCCAGTCGCAAGACAATTGGCCAAAGTGACATGCACATTTTAAACTGGCATGAGCACCACTGCCATGCTGCCAGTCAGCAGCACTGGCCCTGCCCTCAAACACTGCTCGGGCTGGGAGCAGTGAAAAATAAAATGGTAATTGATTTTTTTATCATCTTATTTTTCACTTTTGGTGCACTGGCAGCAGCGTGGCGACACTAATCAGCCCTAATTGGGGACCGCCGCTGTAGTAGGAGGTTCTCAAGTAAATGGACAGGTCGACTCACACACAGGAAAGTGAGGGCTCTATTAGAAAGGAGTGATAAGGTCTTTCTGTGGACTCCCAGTGTAGGTCATTGAAAAACGTGAGGAGAGCGGCTTGCTCAGACTTTTAAATTGAGGAGTAGAGGACCATTAAGGTGATCCATGGCTTTGACTGTGCTGCATGCAGCACCAGTAAAGTCAAAAGGACAGTGTCAAGATAGTCTCTACTGTTCTCTCTTTTCCTGACCTTATCCCCTCCCATTAGCATAAACCTATAAACTTGCTAAAGAAAAACATTTCTGACTATCTTCGGGGTGGGTAATGGCTGACCTCCAAGTCGGATGTAGCGGTATGCGGAGTGGTGGTAGACGACCAGGACAACAGCCAAACCAAGATTAGGCCCATCAGCAGGAGATCGAGGACCAGATAGATGATGGTAAGGACCAGAAGGACCTGGTTTGGAGGACCAGGAGCAGTACGACCTTGTCCAGATGAAGAACCCAAAGGAGACTGGTACCCAGAGATGGATGATCAGGAGGAGAACTTGAAAGACTATCAGGAAGAGGTGGAGGGCCATGAGTAGGAGGGGGAGGACATGGACCAGGAAGGCTAGCACAAGGATGAGAACTTGCACAAAGAGTGGGGGAACAACAAGCTGGACTACAAGGATGTCCAGGAGGAGGGTCAGTAAGAATATAAGGGCAACCAGGAGGAATATTAATAAGAGAAGTTGACCGGATGATAATTAGTGGAAGACCAGTGTTGATGTAACAATTGAATAGTTACAGGATTCCAAGTTATGGATTTTGTGGATCTGGAGCCCTCTAGCCCATGACAGATGATTAGCCCTGAGGCACCTCTATGATGAACAGCATTTAGCAGCTCTGACAGCAGCACTGTGCCAGGCCTGCCATCACACATCCTTCGCTAGTCCTTGTGAATGGATCAAGAGGTCAAGGTAGGAAGTTTGAATGCTGGGTTCTGATAGATAGATATATATATATATATATTAGGGATGTGGTGCACTTGATGGCAAAGAGAGCTAGCAGAACTGTGGAGAGATTCGGCATGAGTGCTTAGGCATCTGGCCGGCGGATTGAGAGTTTGTCTGATCGGCAGAGAGATCATCCTTGTTGGTAGAGAGGCCTGACCGGTGAATGATGAGGTCTTGTTAATATGTGTCCTGTGGCCTCTCTGATAGACTGCAAGGTTTGGTTCCTGGAGGGTGATGTCTGACTCATCAATGCAAGTGTGGCTATCGTTTGCTAGGTATAGCTGGTGAGCTCTGATAGCTTATTATGGGACGTCAAGATCCATCTGGTAGATTCTGATGTCAGGCTGGTGGGTTTCAGTTTCTGAGTGGTAGAACCTGAGGTCTGGCTGGTATGTCCTATGATGTGTGTGCCTTGAGGCCCAGCTTGTGTGTCCAGAAGCCGGTCTATTGTGTCCTGGAGCCAGGCTTGTGTGTCCTGAGATGTGACAGGTGGGTAGTGTGCTACCAATGTTGAATGTAGAGGTCTGGCTGGTAGGTTGAGATGTTGGCATGCAGGTGGCGATAACTGGCTGCTGGGTGTGGAGGGATGTCTCATGACTGATGAGATCTGACCGTTGTTTGCAGGGCCAGGCTAAAAGGCTTTGATCCCTGGCAGGTGAGTATAGTCATCCTAATAATGTGTGCCAAGATCCAGCTCCTGGAATCTAAAGTCAGGCTGCTAGTTTTTGATGTCAGACTAGTAAGTTCATGTCATGCTGGTAGAACTGAAGATCTGTCTGTTATCTCCTGCAGGGGCGTCTCCTCTGCTAAGGTTATTATCATTTTATTTTTTGCATTCCTGTTGCCGCCAGGTTAGGGTGGGGTGGGGCTGGGCACTTTGACCCAGAGGGAGGAGTAGTGGCTATTGCTGCACCTAAAGTGCACATGACTGTTTGGCTAGCCATCGCCGGCTGGCCAAACAGTTTTGTGCACTTTGCATGTTCTCCACCCAGACTGCATTACAGCAGGTGAGCCCCGAACCATGGCGCTCAGACCAATCACAATGCTGCTATCAGCAGAGTCCTGATTGGCTGGGAGCATCTGGAAGCCTGGGTGCTTCCTGTTCCATGGAGAGGCTGCTGCTGACAACAGCAAAGATCAGGGAGTTTTAAAAAAAAAATGTATTTACTAACCCCCTTTCCCCAACCCCCCAGCCACTGTCACCTACCAGCCGCAACTGAGCTCCTGTGATCTGGTTTGTGTACTGTGAGGCCTAACCTGATTATCCTTGTCGTACGAATTGTATGAAGTATGGTAAAACTGTGCATTTGTCTGACAACAAAAACGTTGGGATAGTGTGAGGTTGATTTCCGCACCCCCTAAGGAGATGTTGACCTGCTAGCTCACAGTGCACCATCTGAACCCCTAACCTTACAGGGTAACAAATGTGTCTGCAAGCTCAGAACATTACAACCCTGCTCCCTCAAGGAAATTGTGGTAACAGATCTAGAACCTTTTCATTTGGATTCTCGTGCATACCCAAAGAAGTACACAAGAAATACTCAGCAAGGATTTACAATATTTATTGTAGCATTGTGATTCTTGTGTAAAAGATGTGCGCTGCGAATATGAGTAGAATGAAACAGATAATAGTGATTAGCATTACAAAAACAGTGAAAAGAAAAAAAAAATCCAAGATTGTGCTAAGACAGTGTATATATGCAGGTCCATAAGTACTGTGTATATTGTACTCCTAACAAGCGCTCCCTAACCTAGTCTTTGCCTAGTGTGGATCATCTGCCAAATCCCTACTGGGTCGACTAACTTCTCGTTACCTGTAGATAAGAGTCTTCAGGCCAACTGTCTTGGTGTAGACCTGGACATCCCTCATGTTGGTACGCAGGAAGCAACTGAGCTGGAATTCCGACATATGGTAACCCGCATTGTCAACTGAGTGCTCCTCTGCCTAAAGAAGGAAACGGCTGTGTATGTATAACAATAGAACCCATGAGGCCATGTTGCAACTCCTGTTTAGACCACAGTTGTTTATTCTAGTTGGATAGTGATCCCTTGTACTGAATGTTGAATGTATTGTGCTAGAGTGCCTATGAAGTTGAAATGTAAGCAATGCACATAGAAAGAATGTTATCCTGTATTGACACCCACTCAAATGTATGTCAAAAGTCGTTGTGTATAAAAGAGAAGGTAACTTAAGAAATGTGAGCATGTAAATGGTGCAGTTTCTTCTAGGACTATCCTGACCATGTGATATCCTGAGGCCTGGCTTTGTATTCTGAGGTCAGCCAGATTTGTATCCTGGGGCCTGGCTTTTGTATCCTGAAGCTAGGCTTGTGAGTCCTAAGATGTGGCTGGTGGGTGTAAAAGGTTCAGCCTGTGAAGGGAGCAGTCCAGCAGGTAGTTGGTTAAGCCTGGCTGATGGATGGTATGGTCTGGCCCATGGATGGTTAGGTTTGGCTCTTGTTTAGGAGGTTTTGCTACTGGACTGTGTGTTCCAGCAGATAAACTCTGGCATCCTAATATTGGGTACCAAGATATAATTGTGATTTTCTCAGTAAAAACTGTGCGTTTGTGGAACAGAAACATCAGAACTATGCGAGACTGACTACGCACACCATCCGATTATGTTGGCCTTAGTCCTGCTAGCTCACAGTGTACCATCTGTACCCCTAACCTGACAAGGTAACAAATGAATTGTGCAACTTCAGAACATGGCAACCCTGACTCCCCAAGGAGATTGTTGTAACAGATCTAGAAACTTTTTTGTTTGGTTACTCACGCATAGCCAAAGAGATACACAAGAAATACACAGCATGCAGTTTCAATATTTATTGAAGCATTGTGATTCTTGAGTAAAATATTTGTGCTGCAATAATCAATAGAAGGAAACAAAATAATGTTATTAGCATAACAAGAAAGGTGAAAAAGATATAGTTCACCCATTTTGCTGTTTACACAGAATATTTGCTTGCATATAAGTGCTGTCATATATTGAACTCCTACCTAGTGCTTCCTAACCTAGTGTGCCTAAGGAGAGTGAATATGTCAAATCCCTCTAGGGTGATCTACCTCCCGTTACCTGTGGATAAGTGTCTTCAAGATGCCCATCTTGGTGGAGAGCTGGGAAGCCTACCTTGCATGAGGGGCTGGAATTCCGGCATGGGGCGGCCTCTCAGTGGAAGTGATGTTTATTATATAATAAACATCATCCATGTTGCCATGCCGAAGCCCCAGTCAGGCCGCTATTGTTTATTTTATTGTGATAGCGCTATTGCCGAATGGATAATAACAAATAACAACATTTTGCCAAGAGAACTTAGCACTTGTACATCATGTTCAAGGTATTTGATAATGTGCCTAGGAAGTGGAAATGTAAGCAAAGCTAGTTCAGAGAATATGATCCTACACAGGCACGCAAGCGAATATGTGTCAAATGTCATTGTGCTTAAGAAAAGAAGGCAACTTAAAAAGTGAACATGTAAAATGGTGGTGTTTCAATTTGGGCCTATAATGTGACCACATGACAGTGGATGGATTCTGAGGTTAGAATGGTAGGTTTCAATTTTAGTTTGGTAGGGTATTATGTCAAACCGATGAACTCTAACTTTGTGGCACTTTTTCACATCCAAAGACTACTGACACTCTTGTCACAATCACTTTCCTCTGCCATTTACTGAGGCACCTGTTTTTCAGATTCTGTCTATATGAAATGTCCTTGCAGTAATTAAATACCAGGTTCATTGCATATGTGGACACTTACACATTTGTTGTACCCAGGAAGCTTAAGCTTTAGGTGTCCTCCAAGGGAAGCATTGTTGATATTTGTATTGGGTACCCTGTTTTCCAGGAATATCGGGTTGCCCCTTAATATTAGTCCAGGGTTGGGAGGTCTGGCTGCTGGGTGGTGAGAGCTGTCTCATTACTGTTGAGATTTGGCTGTTTTCTGCAAGGCGAGGTTTAAGAGGTGTGATTTCTGGCTGATGAGGTCGACATTCTAACAGAGGATGCCATAATCCAGCTAATGTATTTTGATTTCACACTGGTAGGGTCTGACGTCTAAGTGGTTTGACCAGTGAGTGCGCTGTCTAGTGCTTTGAGTGGTCTGGCTAGTGCTTTGAGTGGTCTGGCTGGTGCGTTGTGCAGCCTGTCTGCAGGTACATTGCACAACCCAAAAGGTGTGCTCTAAAGTCTGATGTTTTGAGTGGTAAGTTCGAGCCGGTGGGTAGTAAGTTCTGACTGGTGGGCAGTGAGTTCAGGCTGGAGAATTCTGGCTTGAAGTCTGGCTTGTGAAAACTGACATTCAGCAGTGTGGAACTGAATGGAAGAGATGATTTGGCTGTTGGGAGTGGAGTTCTAGCTGGTGGGCATGTATTCTGCTTAGGAAGCACTTGGATACCATGTGGTGTAAGACATGCTTTTTTACCAGCTTGGATTTAATCTTTGTTGGATTTTGTTCTTACTGCTTTGCAGAGATAGGCGGTATGTGCGACTGAGATGGTAGCCTGTCCTATGGGGAGTGCGACAGGCTATGTTTACAAACAGGTGTTTGTTAATTAAGTTATATCGCTCCGACAGATGATCATGAGAAGCGTCAGGCATGCAATAGGGGACTTCTATCCTGCCATCGAAATCATTAGCTGAGGCTTTTTTGTTTGGGGGTATTATATCAAAGGTGTATGCTGTGACTTCCTTTGGTGTTGGAAAAATCCATCATCATCCTTTGATGGAGCTATTTATTTATTTGGGAGATTTTAAATTGCTGTAAGTCACAGAGACAGCCTTAGAGCTATTGGATAGGTTGTCTTTGCCTCACTTCATAGCTGCCCCGTATATTGCCAAGTGCTGCTAACAATTACTGTTGTTGTTGTGGTCTTGTCCTTCCATTCAAGTGGCCTGAAGCAGCGCATCACGTGCTTTCTGCTTGTTGCCTTTAGGGGAACGGTGTGGGCTTTGCTGGGCACATGAGCACTCAGTACCTTTGGAAGGTGTCACTTTGATGATGTTCTTGTAGTATCTTAATTCTTTTTGATGTGTAGGGAGGTAGGTGGCTAATGTAGGGGTGGATGAGTGGGTGATTGATGGGAAAGCTGACACATGATGTCCACTCCAGAAGACTATTTCATCAGTTGTGTGACAGCTCGAGTGAGACAAAGATTGTGCCTACCAGGGCCGGACTGGGAACTGAAAGCAGCCCTGGCAAATTTTTCCAGACCAGCCCCCTTCTGGTGCGTTGCGCGCGAGCACAGCGAGCGCGCCCGACCACTACTAGGGGGGATTGGGGGGATTCTTCCCCCCCAAAAAATTTTGGGATAAAGACAAACAAAATGGTGCATTTTACAGCACATTTTTCATTACATATTTAATAGGATCAACTTTCAAAGCACAGTAAATAGTAGATGATGACCTTGAAGAGCACCAGGTTACCCACCCAGTCATATGTGTACCCATAGACATTCTTACAGGGAGTACCAAAAATAGACACAAGTAGTGAATCAGAGAGAAGTAAAAGTGAGACCAGCTCCCTGCCCCCATATGGTGTGTAGCAAGCAAGAGCAGTGAGCAACCACTACTAGGCCATTGCTGTATAGAACATGAGTATCGGCTAATACTATCAATCAAATATTCATTATCTATACTATCATCCCACTCAAATATCCTTAAACAATCAGAGAAGTCAGCACCCGACAGATACACAAAAATAACCACACTCGCAGAAAGGCAGGCGAGGCAATCAGACATTTAATTAGATATGGAAACTGTCAGACAAGCATTTAGACACTGACACAGAGGCAGACACAGTCATGGTGCCACTTTAGCACACAATGTAGCTAGACACAAAGATCCAGATGGATGCAATCACACAGAGACAGACAGATGAGACGATAACGACTGCACCAGAGCTTCCAGTTTGTGAGGGAGAGGCTGGGGGGCCGCCCATGCCACAAATAATGTTTACTCCGTTTTTTGTTTAGATACCATCAGATAGATTACAGAGTGGGGCCCAGGGGGTACTGGAACCAGAATAAAACTAAACCTTGTTAAACAGTTTACCAAGGTATGTAAATATGCATGTGGTCTTTAAAGACCTGTAAAAATCTCAGGCGTGCCAGAGATAAGACTCCAGACACAGCACAGCTGAACCCACAGCAGCTCGAGCTGCAGCAGCCGGGCTGACACACACGAGAGAAGGGGGAGGGAAGCCCTTTCAGCTCTATGGGCGATGGGCGCCTGCCTTGAAGCAAACTACTGCACAACAACCCGCACCTGTGCATTGTGGGGTAGGAGCGCGGACATCGCGCTTAAAGCCTTGAATCCATCCCTGCACCGCGGAACGTGCACGAGATGTGTTCGGACCAATCAGAGCTTGAAGGAGGTTGGGCTGGGCACCCCCGTGATCTTCGGTGCCGAGTCTGGTATGCGGTAAGGTCCTTTTACAATCTCTGCAGTTCTTCAACTGTGTTGCACCTTTTTTGGCTTCCTATGTAATCACTTCAAAATGGGGAAGAGAAAATCTACCACTTCAAGGGAGAATCCGATAGCAGGAACCATAGTCTTCTACTTAACAAATGCTACCGGAGTACTAGAGAAGGAGATTTGCTTGATGGAAGAGCGTGTGTACTGCTATGAAATCTGTTTCTGATAAAGGAAGTGGGACAGAGCTCAGTGCCAGGAACGAGTGGCAGCCTTAACACTCCCTCGTAGCAGGTAGGCACTAGGGGGAGAAAGTTGTGCAGCAATTAATTTGTGACAGACAAATTAACCATCCTAGATGCTGTGCATGACAATGTACCGCTGTACTTAATCCACCAGACTCCTACTGTTCATTGTCCCCGGCCAAAAAAGAAGTACCCCCAGCAAATGAAAGAAAAGTCTGTTCAGGATGCTTGCTCGATAAAAGTTCCTGATAATATGGCCCAATAAGCTTTCTTGTGCAGCACATTTTCCCATTCCTACACCCAAAAAACTAAATGGAGTTATAATTTGGCTATTTTCTTTCTCCCCTGCAAGAGAATCCACAATCAGAGGGTGCCTTTAGAATCCCCAGGATGTTGGGGAGAAATTCGCAAATCTGGCGATGGATACCTTACATGGATAAAAAGTTATGAAGATATAAACACGAGCTATCTTTACATCCAAAAAAGGTCTTAGCATTCAGGAGGCTAAAACTTTGTGACTGTAAAACAAAGTTATGCAGAAGAGGGTACTGCTGTCTTCAAACTCCACGGCAAATCCCCCAGCAAAAAGAAATTCAGTTTGACACAATAAAGGAGCTGTTAGCCTAATATAACAAAGTTCGATACATCCACGTCAATTGGTATTCCTTTCTGATGCGCTTTGTGCATTCACAAAGGAATTTGTGTTCGTTGCTCCAGTGAGACAATCATCGTACTCAAAAAAAAAAAAAAAAGGCGGTTTAATGCTAGCCAACTATATCTTCCAGGCAGTTGTTTTCTTTGTCAAAAGATCATTTAAAATGTATAAGTTTAGCTCGTGAAAGCAGGACTGGAAGTACCAAAAGGCAGGCATGTGGTCCTGATTGGAGACACTCATTTTACCCAGTAATAAAAAAACGAGCTAACATAATTCTCTGTTGGCCATCGAGGCGATTGTCGCATAACTCAGGTAAGTAAATGTATGCTACGGGAAGCCGAACTTGTCTGGCACAATTGCCCGGGGGGTGTGGGATGGTTATCGAATATTCTATTTTAAAGAATTAAAACCAATTTCTAATAAAGTGCCGAAAATATGAAACTTCTTAAGAGCGTAAACTACACAGGCTGTGTGCAAAAATTACTTAACTTTCGTTGGCCGCCGGCCCGCCAAATGCATGCAGCCCCCGAGAGGCCTAGCAATCGCAGTAGGCCGCGATTAGAGATACAAGCAGCCAGCCTGCATTAGCCCGCCCCAGCCGCCCGCTCACCACCATGCGCATCAAATCAAAAATTTTAATAATGATGAATCCATGATGATTGTTTGTCACCGACAGTGACAAGCAATCATCATGGATTCATTATTTTTTTTTTAAATTGTATTTATTGCCTGCAGCCATGGCCCGCGAGCCGCGACGGTCCTGTGAGCGCGCAACTCACGCTCTGCAGTGCCTCCGCCCTCCTCAAGTCACAAGCAACACACAACCAGGTGAACACAACAATCAAATTAAATACTGCGCACGACGCACAGTGCCACCACTGCCCACCTCATTGCCGACCAGGGAGAGTGGACGAAAAAACTCACCTACTGCTAGAAATAATTAAATGATGGCCGGATTGGCCGCACGGTCAGGCATCACCTGGGTACAGTGCCTCTCAGGGTCTCAGTGGGATTGCGCAGGGGCAAATGCGCATGCTGCTTGGTCAGTCAACCATCTGCCCCACCGTAAGGCAGACGCGGGCACGCGGCGAAGGAGGAGCCAGTGCATCTCTCTGCGTGCTGCGCACAGGCAACTCCTCCTCCTCCTCCTCCTCCTGAATGTATGAAACCAGTATCCGGCGTCCGCTCTGCCTCCCTGCATGCCCGAGTCAATCAATCAATGCAGACTGAGACAGACGACAGTTGTGCTTTTTTCCCTGGTTGCACGCACGCGGACAAGAGACATGTCAGTGTAGTAGTCTCAGTCTGTCAGAGACAGACAAGACTACTGTGACTCTCACTCTGACGCACGTGAGTCACATCACGTCGCCACGGACCGAAAATCGGCCCCAGCCACAAAACCGCCCCCCCCCCCCCCGTCAGAAAACCGGCCCCCACCCCATCCAGCCTACCGGGGGATTGCCCGGTGCTCGGCATTGCCAGTCCGGCCCTGGTGCCTACAGCTTGTCTAGTAAAGTTGGTGAGTCTGGAAACTAGCTGGTGCAGTTCAAGCACTCTGGTAATAGAGCAGGGAGCTTGAATGTGGCGGATCACATTTGTCGAGGTTGTAGGGGCTATATAGATTATGAAGCTCCAGTTTGATAATGGATATAGAATTCCATAAGCCAAAGCAAATGTGGCTTTAAAAAGCGGGCTATGAATAAGAGGGAAAGTGCAACAAGTAATGACTAAAAGATTCTTGTAGATGACAGCAACTCTCCCCCAGAGTTTTTTGTAGTGTGGTTCAGAAAGTGGATCAGGTGGTTGTCTGATAGAATATTGCTAGAAAAATATCACATGGACAGACTATTGTGTAAGAAATACCTAAGACCAAAATATCTTTAAGTATAGATGTATTATTCTTCACTACACTTCTACGTACCTTGAAGATATGTATCATCAGGTACCTATGTGTGTAGTTATGTATAATAAACCTGTGCTTACCCATAAAAACTTACCTTCACAATATTTTGTCCTCAACGTTTTTGCCACAATATTTTGTCTTCAAAATATTTTTCTCTGATATGTTGTCTGAACACTGATCAGGTACCCAGGGGAAGACCTCATAGAAGATGAACATGTACCTTTTAAAAAAAATATTTTTAATAAACTTTATTTTTCAGTTTACAGGTTACAATATAAATATCAAACCAAGAAATCGGCATCAAATCGGCATATGTAGACATATCATTGACTATGAACATGTATCTTAACTAGGTTTTTGTTATTAGGGTGAGGTCCCGGTTTGAATCAGAGAGGAGGTCAAACTTGAAACAGGAAGTGTTTACCATGTCAGGTAAATAGCTCACCTTGGGGGCAGTAAATACCTCACTCTTTACCCGTCGATTCATAATTAGGACTAGAGAGTTAAGTAGATATACAAAGTCCAGCGGGTTTCCATTGTAAAGACCAAGAGTATTGAGATGGGATGTGGATAAGAGGTGGGATAGAAGAAAGCATGAAGCTTGGATCTATCAACTGAAATAAAAGTAAGCCTAGAACGAGATGTGTAAAAGGTACAGTTTACTGTGAAATGAGTAGAGTGAAAAGGATGAGTGTGGAGAAAGGAAGAAAGTGAAGGTCTTATTGAGTAATGAGGTAGGGAAGAAAATAAAGGAATAGGTTTAGGAGGCATGGTACCTGTTCACTGAGGACAATTGTGTAAGGATAGCAATTGAATTAAGAGGGAATAACAATAACGTTTGCTGAAATAAATTGCTAAGTAGTGGTGTCAGAATAAAAATGAAAAGATGTGGTAGGGGTGAGAAGTGAAGGAGTAGGATTGAAGTAGTCATGGAGAAAGGATGAGAACCTCTGTGTGGGATTGAGAAAAAAGAGATAGGAAGAGAAGAGAGCAATGGGAGTAATGAGGGCCAGTCTAGCCTGAAGGAGGAGGATGTAGAAAGTAGGATGAGATGGTAATCTGTAAAGGAATCAAGGATCATATGAGAGCTTCACATGTGGATCTGGATCTTAATGATGCTCAGTGATTTCTTTGAGCTATAGAGTGGTCTAGGCAAGTATAGAGTACAGACGTTGAAGCACAGCTGCCTGGATGTGCATCTGAGAAACCTTTCAGGTATGGCCTCTCCCACACCATCTGTTACTGGGTCAGATATAGTCCCAAGTCATGCCTGCATAAGGCTCGGGTATCCTTTAAACTAGAGGGTATTTATAAAGCGGTGTGGTGAGAAGATGGCCAAAAGAGCCAGAGGGTACTATGGAATTAGGATGGACTAACTGCATAGTTTACTAATATGATCTAAGGACTATGAAAAACATCAGAAGTAAGCTGTAATATCAGTTAGTACTAAAACAGGGGCTTCCACCCAAAATGTAACCCATGCGCACCGATTGACAGAGGGGAACCAAAGGCTCCCATTGCGCCCGGACCCCATGGAGCCTTGGCTGACCTCGGGGAGCAAACAAGCCCTCATCGGGACTCCCATTGCAGCCTGGCCATCTGGGAGCGCCATTGGAAAGCATTGCACACAACCAGATGGCCGAGGGGAAAGGTATGACCAGATGGAAGGGCTCGGAGGATGGGAATCTGCCCGGCCTGAGCCTTAACCAAAGGGCTCCAGCCTGCCCTTGGAGGGCTCGGGCCTAACTCGGCCTCAGGCACAGGGCTGCTAGGAGGGTCCCCGATGGACCTCCGACCCAGGGCCAGCAGGCACCTTGACAGGCAGGCGAAGTGGGGGAGGCCTGCCCGGGCCTGGCGTACCTATGTTCAAGGCCCTTGGCTGTGCAGCAGGCCGGGGAACGGAGCCCAGAGCACAAGGGAGCCTGGAAGACCCCATCCTGGGTGCTCTGCCATGCAGCAGGCCTGAGGGCGGAGCCCAGGGTGGGGAGGGGGCCTTCCCCAGGATCATCATGGACCCTAGCCAGAGCTCTTAAACCAGCCAAGCTGGGTAAGGCCTGCCCGGGCCCTGTGGACCCCCGTCCCAGGCCCACAACAGAGCGTCAGGCTTGGGGCGGCGGGCAGAGCCCCAGTGCTTAGAGCTCCCGCCCCAGGGCCCCTGGACCCGGATGGAGCTCCTGGGCCGTACGTGCAACAGAGGCCACCCTGGGCCCGTGGGACCCGGTCCCAGGTGGTCTACAATGCAGCAGGCCAGAGGACGGAGCCCAGGATGGGGTGGGGGCCATCCCCAGGGCCCTCGGGGGCTCTGGTAAGAGCTCCTGATCCCAGCCAAGCCGGGGTAGCCTCACCGGGCCCGAAGGACACCCGTCCCAGGCTCCCAGACCCTCAGCGGCCGCAGGACGGTGGCTCCCACATCTCATGGCCCACTGTATGCCAGGCCCTAGGCCCGTACTTGCTTCTGAACCCAGCCAGGCCAGGGGCTGGGCCTTCATGAAGAGCTGATGTCCACTCCTTGCCACGGAGCGAGGAGTGCAGGGAGCAAGAAAGTCCTCCCCGGTCTGCAGCCGCCCTCCATGGCTAGTAACTGTCACCCCCATACAGAGGTCCCAGGATTCTTGTTTCCGGTTCAGGGAAGACCTTGCTTGGCAGTTCGGGCTGGACTGTTCTCATAAGGCACAGGGTCAAGACTGATTTGCATATAGCTTGGTCTGAAGTGAGGTGGCGAAGTGAGCTAAAGAATGATGATGGATTCAACCCAGATCTGTGACTGGGGGGTGAGTGTCTGAAAAGTTTCAGCACTCCGTCCATCATCTGCTTGTGTTTGCTTTGGTTCCCCGAAGTTGGCAGGGTATGCCCAGACCTGTGTCCGTTGCTCACTTTGCCACTGGATTCAAGCTAGCCTGGCAGATGAAGGGTGTTACTCAGAAACCGGTCCCAGGATGCTTTTTTCCGGTTCAGGGAATATCTTGCTTGGCAGTTCGGGCTGGACAGTTCTCATGAGGCACCAGGTCAAGACTTATTTGCATATAGCTGGGTTTGAACTGTGGTGGCGAAGTGAGCTAAAGAATGATGATGGATTCAACCCAGATCTGTGACTGGGCGGTGAGTGTCTGAAAAGTTTCAGCTCTCGGTCCATCATCTCCTCG
This sequence comes from Triturus cristatus, assembly GCF_964204655.1. Lineage (NCBI taxonomy): Eukaryota > Metazoa > Chordata > Amphibia > Caudata > Salamandridae > Triturus > Triturus cristatus. The sequence goes on along the minus strand of NC_140584.1, from coordinate 205,604,471 downwards.
TGTTTGCTTTGTTCCCCCTAAGTTGGCAGGGTATGCCCAGACGTGGGTCCCTTGCTCACTTTGCCACTGGATTCAAGCTAGCCTGGCTGATGAAGGGTGTTACCCAGAAACCGGTCCCAGGATGCTTTTTTCCGGTTCAGGGAATACCTTGCTTGGCAGTTCAGGCTGGACTGTTCTCATGAGGCACAGGGTCAAGACTGATTTGCATATGGCCATGTCTGAACTGGGGTGGCAACGTGAGCTAAAGAATGATGATGGATTCAACCCAGATCTGTGACTGGGTGTGAGTGTCTGAAAAGTTTCTGCGCTTCATCCATCATCTCCTTGTGCTTGCTTTATCACCCCCATACCCTGGGCTCAGGGTGCTGACTAGGGTGGGTGCCTTCCACCGTCCTGGAGCCTTGGGGAGCCAATGTTGGGTTAAGCCCAGGCCACGTCCTCTCCACGGAGGCCTGCTGGGAAAGCCCATTTTCCTCGACTATTAAGCCCCCTCGAAGTGGGGGCTTACAGAACCCTGGGGGAGGACAAAGTGGAAGTTAGCCTGACCAGCCATCTGGTCACGCAGCCCGCTAGGCCATCTGGTTGAGCAGCCAGGCGACCAGATGAACCAGGACGACCCGGTGAACAATGGGACCGGGAAAGACCTGACCCAGTCGTACAGGAGTCCAGGCGCTCCAAGGCCGGTGCTCGGTAGGACTTCTTCCCGGGGGCTGCTCGCCTCCTTGTGACTTGTGCGGGATCAGTGAGAGGGGGATGAACCCGTCCCTGCCATGTGGTCACCCTACTGACCCTCAAGGGATGGTGGCCCCCGTTCCTGCACTCTGTGACACAGGGCAAGAGGAGAAGGAGGAGGAGACCCCCGTGCCAGTCGGTACGTGGTGGAGGCATCCTCCCGCAGGCATTCATTCCCCTCCTGCGCATCCCTATGGCCAGCCTGGTGGCAGAGGGTCCCACCCCCGGGTCTGGTGGATGAGGGTCTGTGGGCGCCCACAGATGGAGACAAAAGCTTGGCTCAGAGGATGTCTTTCAATAGATCACAGCGAGGTAGCTGCTTTGCTACTTACGAAATCCTGACTCAGAATCAGTTTGTCTACGAATGGTTTAGCACTGGGTGCTTCATGAACATGCGGTGCACTCAGGGCGATGAAGGTGGCCCCCTTCCATCCGCACTCTGGACCCCAAGCAAGCAGCTCTACGAACTGGCCCAAGACGCCGGCTATCCCAGGCCAACTGAGGCTCCACAGCACTGCAGTATCATTGTGGTTTAGGGGGGATTCTGACTTAGAGGTGTTCAGTCATAATCCCACGGATGGTAGCTTCAGCCCATTGGCTCCTCAGACAAGCACATACACCAGATGTCTAAACCTGTGGTTCCTCTTGTATTGAGCAGGATTACTATTGCAACAACATATCATCAGTAGTGTAAAACTAACCTGTCTCACGACGGTCTAAACCCAGCTCACGTTCCCTATTAGTGGGTGAACAATCCAATGCTTGGTGAATTCTGCTTCACAATGACAGACGGATTAAAACGTGACATCGCTATTAGCGCTTGGCCACCACAAGCCAGTTATCCCTGTGGTAACATTTCTGACACCTCCTGCTTGAAACCCAAAAAGTCACAAGGATCGTGAGGCCCCGCTTCCATAGTCTGTATTCATACTGAGAATCGAGATCAAGCGAGCTTTTGCCCTTCTCCGCGGGAGGTTTCTGTCCTCCCTGAGCTTGCCTTAGGACACCTGTGTTATCATTTGACAGGTATACCACCCCATTCAAACTCCCCACCTGCCACTGTCCCTGAAACAGTTCGACCCCCCAACGGTTGCCGGGTGCTTGGAGCCAGAAGTGAGAGCCCCACGGGGCTCGCCCCCTGCCAGTAGCGTAACAGAGGCCCCTGCAGCCCCTGCCATGTGGGGGGGGGGGCACAGAGCTTCAGGGGGCCACCTCAGTACAGTACCCTGGTTTGCAAGCTCCTGAGTGAATCCGGAGGGGGTTCCCTCCAAGTACTTTGCTGGGGGGCCCCTTAAGTTTCGTTACGCCACACCGGGTAAGTGAAAAAAACATTAAAAGTAGTGGTAGGTGGAGCCTGTAGATAGTCAAACCCAGGACTTGCAGGTTTTATATGTCAGCAGGAGGCGAATTAATCCACTGAGCTAGTACTTTAAAAGCGGACTGACAGAAAGAGCACGTAGGGGCATATCCGAACACAACAACCCAAATCAGGCATCTTTCAAGGAATTTACCCGAAAATCCGCCTTCACTGCTCTCAATTCTATTACCGGAGGCTTCGGATTATTGCTTTCTCTTTCTTTACTGTTAACTCACAGCAGCCAATGAAAAACGTTTCATACAAAAAATGAATTACATTTCCCATGATGCTCCCGCATTCCATCATATCCTGTCTGACCCTATAAGACAATCAAAAGATGGGGGGAGATAGAGGTTGAGATGAGGTTCACCCTCCTAACTGAATGAAGTTTCACAAAATCTGGAATACCAGAAATGAAAACCTAACTACGGGGAAGAACAGGGCTTTCAATGAACATGTATGAAAATCCTCTTTCCAGAAAGAAAAATTATTTTCTAGAGTCCCCTCACCCACTAGGGTAACCCCTAGGTGGCATGCTTTATCATTTGGGTCCTCTCAATCTGCTGCGGATTGAGGCGTGCTGCAACTTGCAGAACTATGTAGGAGCACTATGTTGACCCTATAAGAGTCATCATTTCCTTCCCCTGAGCCTCTTTCTTTGCTGCTCATGCAGAGTTATGTGCACGTCATGTTGTTATACATGTGTATGCTATCATATGTTTATTATTGCACAAGCGCGCACTTGAATATATGTGTCACTGTATGCGCGAGGCTGCCGCGCTTTGAAATGGCTTTGGCCAGATCGGGCAAGTGCTAATGATGCTCCCATTGCAAGCGAGAGAACCACGCCACTCCCGGCGATGATTTATGCATTTATATGTCTGCGCGCTCCTCGCGCTTCACCGCCTAGGCTTCCCTAATCAGCCGGAGTACGGTAGAGAGCCACAGTCAGCCCAACGTCCCCGACATGCGCAGCCCAATTGGGCTCCATTTGGGCTCCTTTTGGGCTATGCATGCTGTACATGCCCCCCTGCTCGTTTCAAAAGCTCAGATGCAGAGAAACTTTCATCTAGCAGCTTATACTTGCTACGCCTGACCGGCTGTAACAGCAGTCGGCCTCTGGAGCGAGCACACGCTCCCTGTATCTGGTTATTGGCTCTTACGTCCGGACAGGGCTGCAGCAATTCGGATTACAGCATCTTCTGAGGAGCTAGGTACTGGAGCATTTAGCTGTGTGTATTTGGGTTGGCTCCCCTCTTACTCCTCCAAGATTACTTACCTTGCACTAATTTAATTAATATGAATAAGATACAATAAGTGTGTGCAATGGTAGAGTGGGTCAGATATGAGGAGGAGGAACAACAGGAATCTACCCTGGAGGGTAATATTGTTGACGCTCTGGAAGTCTCGGTCCAACAGTCAGTCAACAGGGCAATTGAGAAGGCAGTCCCTAGTACTGTGCAGCAAGCTTTGGCAGCTGCCTTAAAGCCTATTACTAAACAACTAGAGAGCTTTGCAAAGCGCCATGGGTTTCAAGTCCCAGCTGACCCCCAAACTGATGACACCACCAGCAATCCAAAGTCAGGGGCATGGCCCCACACGGACGCACTAGCAAGCCTGCCCAAGGTGAACGCTCCCGATCATGGTTATTCCCCTCCCTCTAACACTGGAGGTGGGAAGGCGAAACGCAAAGAAAAATTCTACACAGACACGGACACTACTGGTACAGATACAACTGATGAGGAGGCTCCTCCCAAGAAATGATCTAGAAAGTCAGGCAGTGCAGCACCCAAATTAACTCTGCAAAATTTGAACACACCCTTCACATTCAACCCGGCCGATATTGTACATCCTCGCTTGTCCGATTGGGCTCCAGCCCCGCAGGTGGCAGACTATCTACACGATAATCTTAGAAAGAGCTTCGACAAGGAAGTGCTCAATAGGTTGCGTTTGGAGTGCCCTCGACCCGACATCCCAGATAAGGTCGCGGAAACTCCTGATATCGATGCCAGCCTTCTTACTTTCCTTAAAAAGTTTGCGAAGGATCCCAAAAAAGGGATCGATCGCGCCTGGCGGGGCTGCCAGGACAAACTCCTGGATGTGGGGGGACCCTTAACCAAGATACTAGAAATGGCCTTGGTTGCAAAAGAATCTGCCATGCCTGTGGACCCAGACGTATTAGCGGGATGTACACAGAGAGCAATATGCCTTTTTGGGAATGCCAATTGCACCATCTCCACGGAGAGATGCAAATCTCTTTAGATACAGATGGATTCAAATCTGATGGAACTAGCATCGGCCAAGCCAGACCCACATACAGAGGGTAACCTCTTTGGAGAAAGATTTGTTAAAGACGGTTCAAATTATGTGGGCAACTTTACATCTTTGGACAAAGCCCAATCCGAAATAAAAAGGGTCTTTCAGGCGGGCCTTTTTAACAGGGCCGGGCGAGGCAGAGGACGCTCGCCAGTCCGGCAATACTACCAAGGTCCTCCTAGATTAGACTACGCACGTGGTAGAGGTGACTGGGATTCCACCATAGGTGGAACATTCTACCCCACGAGACAAAGATACCACAGGCGTCGCTTCACCAGGGGTGGACACTGAGTTGGGTTCCAAGCCCAAAATTCTGCAGGTAAGAGTTATCGGAACTTCTCACTTATCCTTGGAGGTCGTACCCAATTTTTCTGTCACAATTGGAGAATGTTGTCGCACGATGTGTGGATTTTGCAAACTATTCAGGGGTTCCACCTAGACTTTATCAACCACCGTTCCAGGACACTCAACCGAGACAACTCAATTTTCCCCCAAAAGAGTGTGCTTTTATAGACGCAGAAATAGAAGAATTGCTGCAGAAGATCGCGATTATTTCAACAACGGACCTCGTAGGTTCTGCAGCAATGTCTTCTTAGTACAGAAGAAGGGCGGTGGTCACAGGTTAGTATTAAACCTGAGAGAGTTCAATCAGTTTATGACCTACAAACATTTCAAGATAGAGGGTATCTCTTGGCAGATTTACTAAAGAAAGGCGATTGCAACGTCAGGTTAGACTTGAAGGATGCCTATCTGACGATTTCTATTTTTTCTCTCCATCGTCGTTTAATGCAATTTCGATGGCGGAACGGATGGTTTGAATATTTGGCCCTTCCTTTCGGGCTTTCCTCGGCTCCGTGGTGCTTCATCAAGGTAATGAAACCGGTGATAGCTCATCTAAGGGAACAGGGCAACCCGCATGATTGTATATCTGGATGATCTACTCATCATGGCACAAACGCAGTCCTTAGCCAATCAACATTTACAAATTACCATGTCCCTTCTACAGAGCTTGGTGTTTGTGATCAATGAAGCCAAGTCGTCTCTGTGCCCCTCTCAGACAGTGGACTTTCAGGGGTTCGTTATCAATTCTCAGACAGTTCAGTTGAGCCTGTCCCGCTCAAAGTTGCAGGATCTCAAGTACTATCCAAACAGAGTCTCCCTAAGGACAATTGCCAGAATAGTGGGGCTCTTAGCGTCCTCCATACAAGCAATCTTCCCGGGCCCTCTCCATTATCGGGCCCTTCAGAGACTAAAAATCCAACACCTTCAGAAAGGTCTGTCTTACACGGACCTGGTTCTGATATCCCAAGAGGTACAGGAAGAGATACAGTGGTGGTTGGACCACGTAGAAGCGTGGAACGGCAGAGCAATTTCAGCTCACAACCAGAGGTTTTCATAGAATCAGCCGCCAGCAGTTAGGGCTGGGGAGCATGTTGCGGAGATATTTCCGCAGGAGGAAGGTGGTCCCTTCAGGAACTAGATCTCCACATCAACTGCTTAGAGTTGTTAGCAGGGTTGTTTGCGATACGGACACTCTCCCCCAAACAAGTCTCTTGTTGCATCCTTTTTAGGACGTACAATATCTCAGCAGTGAGATATATCAACAAGTTGGGAGATACGAGGTCATCACTACTAGTGGAGATAGCTAAGGACTTTTGACACTATTGCCTGAATCATCAGATTCCGGTCATAGCAGAATACATTCCGGGTCAGTCAAACATTGTAGCGGACTGCAATTCCTGGTATCTCAAGGATTACAGCGATTGGCAGCTCCAACCCCAGATATTCAGTTGGCTGCCAGCAATATGGGGCCCTTGCAAGATAGACCTTTTTGCGTCCAGACTGAATCGCCAATTGCAGACGATTTTCAGCTGGAGGCCGGATCCGTTAGCGAAGGCAACGGATGCCTTTTCTCATGACTGGTCGGTAAGCCTGAACTATGCCTTTCCCCCCTTCATCTTGATTCCCAGAGTGGCAACACAGGTATCCCATCCATTAGCAGAGGTGATCTTGGTGACCCCCATGTGGAAGTCGCAGCCCTGGTTCCCAGTTCTATTGGAGATGCGCTGCGACTTCCCCAGGATGATTCCGTGGTCTGCGACGATGCTCCAGGGCCCTTATGGAGAGTTTCATCCGATGGTGATATCGGAGCAGTTGTCCCTGATGGCATGGAGGCTTTCCGGCAACAATGGGAAATTCCAGGAATTTAGGACAAAGCTTCTGCATTCATTAAACAAGCCTGGGCACCTTCCACAAGGAAAAGGTACTCTTCAGCCTGGAAAGGTTGGGCTTGTTGGTGCTTGGAACAGCACGTGGATCCCGTGGGGGCAGGCATATCCCACATTGTGAATTTTTTGTCAGACAAAGCTTCGGAGGGTTTAGCCTACCGGTCAGTCAACAATTTCAGATCGGCTATTTCAGCGGGTCATACTCAGGTGGTGGTAAGCCAGTGGGCATGCATCCAGTTGTGTGTAAATTACTAAAAGGAATCAGAGTAGCTAATCCACCTAAACCAAAGTACTCATCCTTATGGGATGTTTCATTAGTTCTTACATTATTTGACAAATGGTCGATTAACAGTTTATTGTCTAGGAAACAGTTGGCAGCTAAACTAGCTATGCTATTGTGCTTATCTGCCTGCAGATGTTCTTCGGATGTGAGCGCCTTGGATCTTACAGGTAGAGTATTTACTCCAGAAGGTGTTTACTTTAATATTACTCGCAGAAAGAAAACATTATCACGTAGTATTGAGTATAATGCTTTTGCCAGTAATGCTAAGCTATGTGTAGTTCAATGTTTGGAAACCTATGAAGAGTGTACTCGGTCTTTAAGACCAGAAGGTTCAACGCAATTATTGATTGCATTACAGAAAACGTTTAAAGCGGTTTCAGCGGCTACTATAGCCAGGTGGTTAAAATCAGTCATGCAAGAAGCTGGTATTAATACCCAAATGTTTGGTGCACATTATGTTTGTGGTGCAATGGCATCTAAGACTTTTATGTTCGGTTCAACTGTTCAGGATATTTTGAGACCTGCCGATTGGTCATCAGAGTCTACTTTTAAACTATTTTATTATAAACCGGTTGGCGATATATCTAAAGTAGTATTTGATAAGCGTTAAACGAGCAATAATCCGAAGCCTCCGGTCCTGTAATAGAATAAAAAATTTGTTGGCATTCGTGCCAAGAATTTTCAATTATATTAAGGACACGGAGGTGAGGATTATCCCACCCGGTTATATTTCAATGCTTGTAATATATGCCTACCAGAATGTATGTTATGTTCAATTTAACAGAAGTTACGGGTTTCCTATGTCTCCTAAATTTCAGGTTCGGAAAAGAAAACGGAATAAATGTTGTTCTGGTTGAAGAGAATATATATCGTTCCAGTTCATTATGGTTCTTCCGCGTTGGAGGATGACAATTTGGATTTGAATTCATGTTTATATTGGACTTACAGACTCGAGCAAAGAAAGAGGCTCAGGGGAAGGAAATGGTGACTCTTGTAGGGTCAGACAGGATATGATGGAGTGCGAGAGCATCATGAGAAATGTAGTTTATTGTGTGTATGAAACGTTTTTCATTGGCTGCTATGAGTTAACAGTAAATAAAGAGAAAGCAATAATCCTCGCCTCCGTGTCCTTAATAAAATTGAAAATTCTTGGTGCGAATGCTGGCAATTTTTTTATTCTCAGGCTGTCTTCAAGAACGGGTATATTAGCATATCGAAAACCTACAGGCAGAAGGAAAGGCGTTACCGAGGTGCTAGAGGAAAGCGATGAAGCCAGTCCATCAATAGTGTGTCAGTGCCAACAGGGCCGGCTTTAGGCATGTGCAAGCTGTGCACCTGCACAGGGCCGCCAAACCCCAGGGGCCGCCACGACGAGACGAGGAATCGGATACATATTCGTGGCGGCCCCTGGCAGGGATTTGGCGGCCTCCGGGTGAGGGTCTTTGCAGACGGTGCCCGAGGTTTCTGTGCTTACTCACTGAGGTTCGTCACTTGTGCGAGGGCGGGCCGGGCGCATGCCTTGTGTGCGCGGGCGGGGGAGCAGGCGCGCAGCAGCCCAAGATGATTGGCGACCACCGCATTCCCTCCTGCAGCTCTCGCGCCTCTGCAGTTCGGCGGCGGCCGCAGCAGCGCGTTGCGGACTCCCCAGTCTGAGCGCGGCACGGTGAGTAGGCCCCGGGCGGCGGGCCGGTCTGATAACCATGCCCAGTAATAGGATATTATGATAACCTCTGTTAAGCAGAGGCGGCGCGTATTATTTGATGCATTGTAAATGCCTTATTATCTTTATTGTAGTAGGAAAATAATAACCGCGTTTGGTGCAAACTGTATGGGTACGTAACTTTTGTATTTTGCTACCACAGCAGTGCCTCTAAAGAAATGTGAACGGCCGTGATTTTGCGCGTCAAACTTGCAGAAAAGTCGCTGTCATGTGGGTTCAAGGGATAAACGGGGGGAACGGGAACGGGTTATTTTTCGTGGGCATTTTTTCTATTATTATAAAGGTTAGAGTCTAAGGCAGCTAGCGGAATACGATTACCTGCCATCTAAATTGGCATTCAGAATTGGAAACATCCAGGAATCGAATTAATCGGCTACAGTGCGTGTCCCACTTCCTAGTTAAGCAGTTACCGGTAAAGTCGCTAAGTTATTTATTAGTCCTCGTGTTTTTCAATTCTGGCTAATCCCTGACTTCAGTGCGAGGGGTGTGTTTGAGTCTGATTTCTGTAACGTCGTAAGGGGCAATCCATTCACGTTTTGATAAACTAATCGTGTTGGAATCAGTCCCTCTGTTAAATACCTTCTTTGTGTGAGTGATTGCATGATTAGCCGTGATTTTATATTCATCCAGATTTGAGTCTTTTTCTCGCACCGGGCTGGGGCTGTGTCCTTATGGCTATTGTAGTGTAAAACTGAACGATCTATTTGTGTTTTGTTTTGTTATTAGTAGTTATTAGTAGTTGACATGAGGACACTTGAACACTCGAGGTGTCCAGGTCTTCGGGCCTGGATGTGCACCACCAGTGTATTGAATGTTTATTCTAACTTATCAAGCGCTACTGAAGCTTATCTACTGATACCATCTGAAACTGTTGTTCATCCATAGATTATAGTGCTTAAAACTCCTTAATACTGAAGTTTAAACTGCGTCGAACCGCTCCAGGTGTTAATTGTGGCATACTTCAATGTACAACGGGTTGGAGCGGGGACAGGGAGCCACAACCTCACCACCAAAACACCTTGATTGGTGTTGTGTAGCACATGGATCAGTGGCTGCACACCGCCTACCCCTCCCCTAGTGACTCACGTTCCAGACTTGTTTCTCTAGACATTGCAGCGAACAGAACGTTGCATACACAAGACCATGTCTCTGTGGGGGGGGGGGGGGGGGGCTGTGGGTCCGGGGCCCCCCTGTCATGGCCCTGCAGCCGTCTGTGCCAGTCCCTCACGTCGTGTGTCACAATGCCCTCCTCCTAAATTTTATCGTTCCGAGACAAATTTGGAAGGGTAGAAGCAGCCGCAGGTACTGGTTATCTAACGCCTTTTCTGGACGTTTTATTAAAACACCTTCCTGAGCTCTACCCTGCCCGGACCCCCTCTTCCGGGGCCCCCTACCTACGCTCCCTGCACAGGGCCAACATGAGCCTAGAGCCGCCCCTGGTGCCAAACCAATCAGAGAAAAGCACCCAGACGTCACCAAAAGGACAGAAAAGATCGTGGTCTGTTTTAACCCATTTGCCTTGTTCATTTAATACGCACGGCTTGCCAACCTTCTTTAATTATTAAGGGGGAGGGGGGGCACAGCGAGGAGTCAGACCTCTGATCGGAAACCACAATGGTGGCATCAAACAGAGGACCTCAGCGGGTGCTGACTGAGTTTTTAGGTCTCGCCTGAGACAGCGCTTTAGCGCTGCTCTGGCGAGACTTATAGTAAGCGAGTTTTGGAAGTGCAAACAGTGGCTTTTCAGGCCTCCAGATACAGTGCATGTGCGTCGGCCGGGCGCGCGCACCATTTGGAGGCCTGAAAGCACTCGTTTGCTTTCACTTTCGCGGGCCGCACGGCCGCTTTGATGTGATCGCAATCGCGATTACTTTCACACACGCACATACCCTACCACGGTCAGTAGCGGCCGCGAACACCATTTGCCAGCCTGAATGTCTCAGCCTCCCCCTCCCCCCCACCCCCCCCCCCTCTGTGTCCCTTCACGAGCTGGAAAGGTCGCCAGATAGTTTCATGTGCGAACACTGGAATGGACGGCTGATAACTGCAATATTCGTAATGTCTGGTTTTAAAATCTGTTGCGTGACTTTCGACAGCCATGTTAAATAAAACGTTATATATGACCCCTTGAAATCTGTTCTTTTGTGTTATCGTGTCGGAGAAATAAGTATCTTTTCCGAAATGTACTAAGCCGACAACGATGCAGTGTGTTAGGCCACACCCTTAGTGAATCATATAGGCCACGCCTCTTATAAAGGTATCTTAGTTCCACTTCTGAAGCCAGACCCTTCTCTGGAGTCTTTCACTCGCACTTTTTTTAATCCTACTTAATGATGCCCCTCGCCATTCTCAAAGCGCTCTGAAGCCGCAGTGTGGTTATTTGAGCTCTAAACAAATGTAAATCTGGTAATTCGCTCATTCCGTTCATTTTCTCTTTTTACACACCACTTTCTTCTTTTTTTATTCTGCACGTTTATCTCCATTTCTGTTTTTAGCTAAAGGCATTTATTTTTATTTTTTCAGCTTAAATAAAATACAAAGATAACTTGGAAACTTTAACCTACCTGAGCCAGAGGTCCCACCAGGACGGGGCACTCTCTAATTTAATTCAGGGAGTTTTTTCAGACAGTTAGATGCAGCTTTGAGTGGGCAGCTGTGTCAGCAGGGGGCGTTGATTTCTAGTAAAACAAACAAAAGAGAGAAACCCTGCATCATCCAAGCACGTCTACCAAACAGCCGAGGTATATAAAATGTGTATGTCATCTACACAGCCAAAGGCGCCCAGACCTGCAAAGACTTCGCATTGGGATTGTATGCCTTTTTTTAACGCAAACCCGAGGCAAAGTGTTGCGGTGGGATTTACAATCTTTGTGTTGGATTGTAACCCAAAGTAACACAAAACTGTGCAACATGCAGTCTTGTGTTACTTTGTGTCAAGGCGGTGCTCCGTGGATGGTGCATGGATGTTTCCACACATTCACCCACGCCTAGAGTCTACTAATGTAATATTTTTAGACAGCACTTGGTGCCAAAAACAACACAACTTCGAGGAGGTGTTAACATTGAGAAACTATTTAATTTTCCAACATTGTAAATTGTGCATGCGTGCTACACTGCACTGTCTAGAACACATACAGCGTGTGAACGTTTTAAGGTATGACTGTCCATTGTCATTTGCTCTTTCCAGAACAAACTCTAGGCTAGACATCAAACAGAGAGCTTTGCGCTATGGTATAAAGTATAAACGCATCTTCGAGGTGAGGGCGTGAGGCCGCCTCTGAACAATGAGTGCCGCTGCCCAAAGCCTGCGGCCAGCGCTGTTAAACGTTGGGGCACCGACCACGAAGACTGTGCAGTCCTGAATCCACCTCGCGCCCTGGGGGTCATCCCACTTCCATTCATTTTTAGGGGTCACCATCTCATGATTTGGGAACAGGACTGTTTTTTGTTCCCCCCCCCCTCCCCTCCCTCCTGTAGACATTCGCTCTGCGTCTCCCTGGCCCTATATTTTGGGAATGGGTTTTCGCTTTTCAGTCTCATTAAAAATGACCCTTAAAACGCTGTTGGGCTCAATCAGCTAAAACACAGCAAGCAGCCTGTGAGTGCCTAGAAGCAGGGACTGTTCAGCTACCTTTTTTGTGGCTTAGAACTTGAAACCTCCACTTCGTGTGCATGAACCCACTGGGCAATTCTCAGAGTGAAATAGACTTTCGAGCACATTTACATTAAAACAACGAGCGATGCTGAGCGCGCTCCTAATGTGGGTGTCTCTCAGGTTCTAGGGCTTTTTTCCACCCCCAGGTCGCGGCGCTTAGCCAGGGTGCGGCGTGTGCACGTGGGTGCCCTGTGAACGTGCACGCATGTCACCACTGCTGGTGACGAAAGCGGGGTTGGGGGCATGCATTACAGAAAGAGCTGCGGACTCAGTCAAAACAATTGGGCTCGTCTTGACAGACCAAACAGTACGCATGGCCTTCTAGGTGCAGTGCGGCTACATTCTATGGACTGCAGAGGCTCGGTATAGCGCTCCGGTGCCCACATCTGGCTTCTGAGAGCTGTGTGCATGAGACAAATATAAAAGCAGAGCCGTGTCTTCCAGAGGTGAAGGCCGTGGGCCGATAGGTCTTCAGTAGAGCCTGTTTTACCCCCTACGTGGCAGGTTGAGTAAATGCTACTGACATTGTAAATGACAATGCCTTTTATTTGTTTTAAAACCAAAACATAAATAAAAGGCATTGTAATTTTACAATGCCAATAGCTCAAACTCTTATAAATGCGAGACCTATTGCATTGCAAATGCTTGTTTTTAGCTGCTTCCTAACCGTGAGCTGAGCTGGATACAATATAACTTCACAAGAGCACTTTTTCAGCGCGCTCTTGTGCTCGCTTCAATGTTTTCATGAACCCAAAAGTGCAGACAAGTTAAAGGATACATTTCCTCCTCAACCCGATAAGGAGAAAGTACAGACAGCACACTGGGAATTGTGAACTGCATGAAGCCGTTTCAAACTTTTAATGATGATTTTTAATGCTTATATAGTCTTTGACAAGCACCTGTCCGACACTACAAATAAAGAGGCTATACATTTTGAAACACACTTAAATAAATACCTGTTTTAAGCTAAGACATTAACTCTACATGACACATTTCGACTGTGTTTTCTTAAATTAAGTTTGTTTACAAATCTTCCGGCAGGGCCCTTGGGCTCTTTTTTTGAAGAGTTCCAGTCGGTGACCTCTTCTTTGTTACTTACATCAGAACATTGCATTGTCGCCGGGGACTTCAACGTCCATATGGACGTGGAAACGGATCCCGATGCGATGAAAATGTTGGAGGTCACAGCCCCTATGGGCCTGGTTCCCTATCATGTTGGGCCGACCCATGAGAAGGGACATACCCTGGATTTGACCTTCTCTACGATCCCTATAGAGATGTTGGCCCCCACCCAGGTGCTTTGGTCTGACCACAGGCTGGTGAGATTTTATCTCTCAGATGCTGGGAAGCCTGCCGGTGTCCCCCGGCAGACTTCAGTGGGATTCAGGCCACTTCACCGGATTACCCCGAAATTGTTGGCACAGTCCTGCGCTGATCACCCCTGTGCCTTAACCGGGAACTTAGAGGAGGATGTGGAGCGTTTGCAGGTCTGGCTCTCAGAGAGGCTCAATGAGCTTGCTCCTCGGAGACCCCTCCGCAAACCCGGAAAAGGTGCTTCTGCCCCTTGGTTTACGGAAGCATTGGCGGCCTCTCGTCGGCAATGCAAGGTAGCGGAAAGAGCTTGGCGCGTGAAATACGACGCGACGGCGAAACTCACCTACAGGTCTCTGGCGAAAGCGTACCATCGGAACATCCTCGCGGAGAAGAAGGCTTATTTTGCTAGAAAAATTGAAGCCGCTTCCAACTCCTGTAAGGAGCTTTTCGCCATTGTGCGGGAGTTTACAGCCTCTCGCGCAGCGCCCGCCCAGACCCCCCCTCCTGCGTCCTGGGTCAGGGCGATTGCGGACTTTTTCACCTCCAAGATCCAGCGGATTCAGGACTCCTTCCTTGTGCTGGATCTTGAGGTATCAGGTCGGGCGGAGAATGCCGCTGCTACCCGACTGAACGCCGGTGTGGCCTTGGCAGCTTTCCCTCTTCTCTCGCTGACAGCTTCATTTGACCTGATGGTGGGACTGAAGTCAGGTTCCCCTCGGGATGCCTGCCCCGCAAAATTCCTGGCTAAAATGGCAGCTGTCATTAATCCACTTGTGAACCCCCTGTTGAACTGTTCTCTTGCACAGGGTGTGGTTCCCCAGTCCTGGAAGCAGGCAATGATTATTCCCCTGCTAAAAAAGCCTGGTCTGGATGTGGAGGTGTTAGCGAATTATAGACCTATCTCGCTTCTGCCGGCTTTGGCGAAGGTCATTGAAAAGCACGTGCATAAGGTGCTTGCCGATTACTTGGAGGCCCACGACCTGCTGCACCCTACCCAGTCGGGTTTTCGCGCCAATCTTAGCACCGAAACAGCCCTCCTGGAAGTCTCGGAGGCGATAAAGGAGGTGTTGGATTCGGGTGGGAGAGCGATGCTGGTGATGTTAGACCTGTCGGCGGCCTTTGACACCATCCCTCATGAGGGTCTGCTTGCTAGACTCTCAGAGATTGGTCTTCGAGGGACGGTGCTCCAGTGGTTTCGATCTTTCCTAGCAGGCCGTCGACAATCGGTCTGGGCTTCTGCTTACTCCGCCGAGATGTCGCCATTGGGTGTCGGAGTTCCTCAGGGCTCTGTCCTGAGCCCTACTCTATTTAATATCTTCATGACCCCTCTGGCGGCCCTGGCGGAGTCTTTCGGGGCCCAGATCATTTCTTATGCTGATGACACCCAGCTCCTCTTCACCTGTGAGAGGGGTGCGGACTTCGATGGAGGTAGGATCCAGGGTTGTCTTGAGGCTGTGTTCCAGTGGTTCCATCATAACAGCCTCAAGTGCAACTCTGATAAATCCGAGGTCCTCTTCTTTGGGTGCAGCTCGGACCCGGATTGGAAAGTGTGGTGGCCTGAGAACATGTTTCCACCAGCAAGTTCGTCCCAGGTAGCGAAAAACCTTGGGATTAAGATCGACAATGGCCTCACACTACGCTCGCAGGTAATCGGTCTCACAGGGACCTGCTTTGGCTTACTCCGGATGCTTCACAAGTTCCTCCCCTTGTTATCGGAGGAACATAGGAAGATCACGGTGCAGGCGATGATAGGCTCGAGAATAGACTATTCCAACGTTCTCTATCTCGGCCTGCCAGAATACCTGCTTCAACGATTACAGGTTGTTCAGAATTCGGCAGCACGTGCTATTTTTGGACTATCTCGCCGTGCCAGAGCCTCGGGCCTTTTAGAGGCTCTGCACTGGCTTCCTGTCCGGAAGCGGATAGTTTTTAAATCTCTCACCCTGGCACACAAAGCCTTGCACACATCTGGAGCAAAATATCTTCAGAAAAGGCTGTCCTTTTATCGTCCTGCCAGATCGCTTAGGTCTGAAGCCTTGTTTTTTGCGGTAGTGCCCCGCGTGAAGAGAGCTCGCATCGGTGGCCGCTCCTTTAAATTTTTAGCGCCTCAGCTGTGGAATAAATTGCCTGTGTCCCTGCGCAGCACCCCTAACCTGTTGGCCTTTAGGAAGGGGCTTAAAACTTGGCTTTTCACTTCTTAGTTTCAGGTCCTATCAGGTCTCTTCTTTTCTGTTTCTGTTCATTTTCCCTGTTGTGTTTTGCGATTAGCGTGCTAGTTAAAGCGTCGGGACACTCTTTCGAGTAGCCACACGCTATACAAAAAACCTGTATAACATAACATAACATAACATAACATAAATGACGCCGAGCACACTTTTTGACGACACACCGCTTTACTTTCCAAACATTGGGTCATTTGCAGGTGCAGCCATCAATAAAATATAAATTACGTTTTTGAGCACCTTTATTAAAAAAAGAAAATAGAAGTATATCTGGAAGTGAATGACACATTTTCCCATGGCACCAATCGGCCTGTGAAGAAGTAGGAGGACACATTAAAATGAGATTGCCTGCTCCTCTGGGGGTTGCCTGCTCGTCTCTGGCTACTGAAAGTATCTGTTTGTGCTCACCTGTGCGCTTCCTTGGCTCCTGGGGTTGCTGCCCTTGCTGCTGGCGTTTGCCTCTCCCTCCCGCCATCGCTCTTGTAAATACCGCGACCGCTGTGTGGAGGGACCTGAAGACTACATTACCCAGGCTCCTTCGCTCCAGCCCACCGGAAGCAGACACACTGGATTTCGCGCCCGAAGGCGCCTTAAAACCAACTCCACCCCCGGCAGAGCGGGGGTTGCCTGCTCGTCTCTGACTACTGAAAGTATCTGTTTGTGCTCACCTGTGCGCTTCCTTGGCACCTGGGGTTGCTGCCCTTGCTGCTGGCGTTTGCCTCTCCCTCCCGCCGTCGCTCTTGTAAATACCGCGACCGCTATGTGGAGGGACCTGAAGACTACATTACCCAGGCTCCTTCGCTCCAGCCCACCGGAAGCAGACACACTGGATTTCGCGCCCGAAGGCGCTTTAAAACCAACTCAACCCCCGCGTCGCGGGACCGCGCGCGGGCTAAGCCCGGGCAAAGGGCGGGCCGTCTACGGCCGTCCAAGGCCGGGCTGGGCCACCCCCTGATCACTGGCTGCTGAGAACTGAGTACGACTCTTGTGTTGCATAGGTTGTGTACTGATTCATTGCTTGCATTGTATTGCTTTGAAGCCTGACAGCGTCCTGTTCATCACTGCCACACTATGACTACCTGCTCTAGCAAAATTAGGAAATCTGTCGTGGGGGTACAGTCAGGGGGACCTTAGATAATTTTATCACTAGGGCTGCCACTGTCTTAGAGCAGGAGATAGCTATAACAGAACGCAGCCTGTCCCTGGACCCACTGTTCCATAAACGTTCGTCCTTAGGCCATATCGAGAATGCTCCTTCACCCACAACGATTTCTAATTCTATCACGGACCCTGCACCTGACGTAGATCCCATTCTGCAGCTCCATGACGCAATAGATACACCGCTTGTTGCCAAGGTCAACATTAGGCACACTTCTAGCACTCAACTTATAACTGATACCTCAACTGAGGACTCGACCCCAATTAAAATAGCAAGGAAGAATAAGAAAAAGGCTCTCAGAAGCAAACCTACTGTCCCCAAAACCTCAGTTAACCCAACACTGCAAACAACAAAACGGAGGAAAAACTCTCATCTAGTGTCCTTCAAACCTACTCCCCAAACCCAGCCGATTCCAACACTTGCAGAATCTCTGCAAGATCATACTCAGATACCTATGTCTTATCCTCCCAATTTACTACACGACAGAGCACCTAGTAAAATCATTACTTTCTCCATTAGCGGAGAGGATTAAAAATATTGCTATACAGCTAACGTCCTTGGAAACATCCATTGCCTCACTCGCTGTATCCAATAGGGACTCAAACACCAGTCTCTTAAAAAATTCTATTCCTCCCTTAAATACTGGGCATACTTCACCCGATCAAAAACGTAGCCAGCCAATATTATCATTCAGAAAGGCCAACCCACCCGCTGTTACACCTTTATTGGAGAACAGTGTCCCTGGCGAAAAACATAGCAGAGCCATGCAAATGCATAAACCTGCAGATTCTCATTGTGATAACGTTAATATGCAGTCACCCCAGAATCGCAAGGAGGGAATGATCGACCACATTGATCTGCCTCCAGAAGCAGCCCCATATGTGGTGATACTTACTGGCGTTCCGGAATTGGTCACGGGCAAATTAGAGGGATTCCAAGAACTTAAAAATAAGGTGGTCCATTGGTTGAGTAAAAATCGGCCACTTCCTAACGACATCAACGGTGAAATACTCCATGTAAGAAGACTGGGATGGGTGGGTTACAGACCAAAGGATATTAAGGGAGATGTGATTATTATAAACTTCAGAGATCGTAGGGTACTGCGCCATATTGTAGACTGGTACACCCCGCCCAGTGGTGTAGGCATTTCGACAAATGCCCTAAGCTATTTTTACCCTCGCTCCCTCTTGTTAGACCCCCCAAAATTACGTTCATTATCCATGGCCAACATAGAACTTCCTTACTCGTCCCTCCCAACTTCAAACAGATATGCCATTCTGTCCGGCCTGGATGATTTAGACTGACTCCCAAATGTGGAAAATGAGATTGGTAAAACTGTCACGTGGAGTCCTTCTCAAACCACTTTAGATTCTGATCTTTTAAACCATAAGACTAACCTTATGAATCCCGGTAAATCCGAAACAAAGACAATAATATCTATCAATCCCCACTCCTCAAACTTTGAGCATAATCCATCCAGCGATGGTTTAATCTCCAACCCATCTTTGAACCAACATCAGATTACCGATACCTTATGCTCCCTAGTTCCTTGCTAGCCACAGGAAACTATTGAGAACCCTAAGGGTGCCATGAGCGGTAACATCGGCATTAAAAACAGTTCATTGGCTGAAGGCCTATTGTCTTGGAACGTGGCAGGTCTCCTTAACAAACTGACAAACCCCCTATGGGTCCAAATTGTTTCCATTTATAGTATCATCTGCCTACAGAAAACATGGAATATTAACGAACTCCATCTCCTGGAATATAAAACCTTACATACTCCAGCTCTCTCTAGCTCACACGGTAGAAACAAGGGCGGTTTAGTGACCTATATATCTGTAGAATCCGGATTACTACACACAAACTTTATTGGGACTGAAAATTACCAGATCATCTCCCTAATAGGCGGCCGCCTTAAAAACATCACCCTGGTAAACTTTTACAATAACATCCCTAGTTCCCGCCACGACTTGGTCCTTAATGGCTTAAAGGCCGACTTAATTAAAATTGAGTCTCACCTTAAAACCGACATGTTGCTCATCTGGGTAGGGGATTTCAACTGCTCACTGTGTTCACTGAGCAATGGAGGTACCTGTGGCTTGGATTCTATTAGAAGCGACACTACTCCCCATTTTTTGCATACCAAATTAGGAGACCTTCCAAACGGCTTAATATCTCATTTTAACTTATCTTATATGAATGAGCTGTGCAATCCATCGAAGTGTTTCAAACCAACCTTTAACGGGAGAGGTTGCCATTCTATAATTGATTATACTTTGATATCTACCAGGTACCCAGAGATTATATCAGATTGGGAGACACTCGATTATGCTATTAGTGACCACTATCCAATAGCGGCGACCATAAAATTAACCTTAACTGTGGATGATGATGTAAGGGTGAATTCGTCCCACACCCCGCCACTTACTCTGGGAACTACGATGGGGCTTTACCTCAAATGGGATAAAGTAGTTCCCCCAGTTTTTCTCAATTCTCCGATTAATAATATATATGAGCACATACAGATATGCCTGTCCACTACAGAAAGCCCTCAGGCAACCAGGCACTCTTTCTCCGTTATTTCGGCGGAGATTAAGAAATTACTCTCTAGAGCACTGAGGAAAACCTCACAAGGTAGCACAGACTGGTTTGATAGGACCTGCACAAAAGCCCTGAAACACTTAAAAACTACTTTAAAAACTAAACCAAGAAACCAGCTGGAAATACGGCAAGCCAGACAAAAATACCGTGCAGCACGGCTGATAAGAAAAAAACTGTTGAAAGCAGAGGCCTGGTTAGCTTTACAGGAAGCCGCTAATAACAGGGACAATACCGCTTTCTGGAAAGCGGTTAATGCACCCTTTCTGCAGTGTACACGGGCCGCGAAGATTGATATGGCTATAACCGCTGAAACCTGGGTTAGCCACTTTGGCACCTTATATGATCTATATATGATAGTGAAAGGCACAATACTATCCCTATTATCACATAAACCTAGAGTATAGTTTAGAAGGAAAAAACATTATTCTTAAAATACTGCCCTCACACACTTTGCAGTGTCATGCTTCATCATTGGGCCGCGTCGAACGCCCCCGTGCAGACCAACACAGTGGGCGGAGCGCAATGTTTTTTGTAAGATGAAGAATAAAGTGGTGAGGAAACGGAACAGAAAAGGGGTTTGACAAAATAGAACAAATAGTGTCTAAAGAAAACAGAGGGCAGTATTTTAAGAATAATGTTTTTTCCTTCTAAACTATACTCTAGGTTTATGTGATAATAGGGATAGTATTGTGCCTTTCACTATCATATTTAACTGTGAGGATTTAAGTTTGTGGAGCGTTTCTCTGTTTAGTGAGTATTAAACGTTAGCTAGGGGAGTCAGAGAAGGCTCAATTTTTCCCTTATTTCTCTCTTTTGTGATATTATTATACCTTATATGATCTAACAGATCACACAGCGCACGTGGATACTTCGGATTCTTATCATAATCATCATAAAGAGCTGAATGCTCTTACCCCTTTTCCTTTAGACCTCACTTTTGATTGCACGGAGGTGCTCATGGCACTGATAGAAAGCCCCTCTGGGAAGGCTCCTGGCCCTGACTGCGTACCTATTGATGTTTTTAAATCACAGTTGGACTTGTGGGCTCCTTTGCTCACTAATGTTCTAAACTCTTTGAATAAAACAGTTTTTATTGACACATGGCCTGAAGCGGTCGTTGTGCCGATTTTTAAGAAAGGTGATAGGAACAACCCTTCTAATTACCGCCCTATTTCATTGCTTGACTCTCTTATGAAAGTCGCAGGGCGAATTATCTTAAACCGGATCCATGATTGGCTGGGCGAACAAGAAATAATCTCCAATTTACAATATGGCTTCAGACAGGGCAGAGGCACCATCGAGCAAGGCTTAAATTTGACCCTTATAATTGCCAAGTATACCCAGGCAAAAAAGGGGAACCTCTTCGTGACCTTTGTAGACCTCAGTTGTGCATTTGACTGCGTCGACCATGAGCTCCTTTGGGAATCCCTTGTTGAGATTGGCATAGAGCCCCCTATCCTTGCATTTATTAAAGAGCTCTATAGGGGAGCATCAGCACGTGTCAGATATGGTAGACAGGGAGAGTGTTCCGATAGGTTTTATATCAGAAGAGGTGTAAGGCAGGGATGCATTTTAGCTCCTTTACTCTTTACCCTCTACATAAACTCCATCGGCCACTATCTTAATAGAAATTATCACGACTATCCTACCATAAATGGGAAACCCATACCTATACTTCTTTATGCGGACGACGCAGCAATTATGTCACAGACCCGCATGGGGCTTCAAAGAGCAGTAAAAGATTTCACTGAGTTCATGTCACAGAGAGGCTTAAAAATCAATGCATCCAAAACCTTCACAATGTCTTGTGGCCTAGGAATTGGAAAAAAACAATGCTCCGTGTTTATAAACGGCAGTAAGCTTGAAAGCGTCGACAGGTTTCCCTATCTGGGCATCACTTTCGAGAAGAAGGGCTCCTGGCAGGCTGCTGCCCAAGCGAGAGGAGCAGCATTTTCCAAAGCTATAGGCGCATTGACCAACTTCTCGAAAAAACTGGGGGGACGCCCGATCACCCCCTTACTACAGATTTACAGTGCCAAGTGCGTCTCGACTGCCATATATGGATCTGGGATTTGGGGAATTGAGCAGGCTGATCACATCCAGCGCTCTGAGAATTTATTCTTGCGCTACTTCTTGGCTACCCCACGTGGTACTTCTATTTATGTAATGCACAATGAACTTGGCCTGACATACATCACGGACATTATAAAATCTGCTCCTATCATTTTATGGCACAAAGTCTGGACCACCCCCGAAACACACTTTAATAGGGAAATTATCACTGATTGTCTCAGTTTGAACGAGGCTGATAGCTTCAAATGGTTGAATTACGTTAGAAACTTGTCACGTGATATAGGGCACCCAGAATTCTTCACTGACCCTTCTACCTTAAACAACATACCCAGAATTACCTTAAAACGATTAGTCGCCACCCACCTGGCTAATCGCCGCTGGTCCCTCGAAAACTCTAAGTGCACGGTTGTGGAGTACCAACTTTCTACCACCACTGAAGGGATGCAACAATATCTATCCTTAATCCCATCCCCCTTCACCCGCATGCTTGTGACTCGTTTCCGTACTGACACCTTCTTCAGACTGCTGACATTCCCGAATCAGAATTGTTGGTCCAGAAACTTGGAGAAATGCCCATGTGATGGTTTGTCATTACAATCCAATATTCATTGCATTCTATTTCGTAAGTTTTACCAACTGACAAGGGTCACTTATTTGAAACCACTGCTCAAATCATGGGGATTACGTTCCTGTAGGGCAGCTTATCTTAAAATGAAAGCACTAGATAACCCATCAGCCATTGCACTGGTCTCTTTTTACCTGAAAATGATTGGAAGAATAAGGGCATCCATGCAGCCTTAAACGATAAACGCTTTCTTCCATGTTATGCACTTTTTTCCCTCCAAATGAATTTGATAAGGGCTGCCCTAACACTGAAATCATGTTCACGATTACTTTTCCTTTTAAACTTTTATGTCATCTATGATATTTTAATCATGATTTTATTGTACTTTTATGATAATGTTTTTACATTTCGAATAAAGAAATTTGAATTGAATTGAATTGAGATTAGCAATATAGATATCCTGCCACTAGAAAATAAACATTCGGGTTGCAGGAAAATAGCACATACATAGCACGCCCCCTTAGCAAATCAGTTCAGCTGAAGGATTTTAAGTGTAAACACTTAATCACAAACTGCCACTAGGTGGTAGTGTTTGATCATTTAAGTTGGCTATATATGTATTGTAAAAACAAAACAGCGCACTTATTTCAATTGCCACCACATATAATTATTTATGGGTTCAAGCGTCTGAGAAACAAAGTTTGCTTGATAACAGCTCCCAAAGCGCAGACCTGATGGAGGCTCTGCCAAAAGGACACTGTGAATGCTGATGACGACAGAGTGGGAGGGAACAGTCCGTTCTTGTGCAGTTTGAGGTTAAGTGCCGATCATTGTGGCAGCTCAGTAATGAAAGCCCTAAAGTGGCATGAGTGCTTCTAACAAGCCGTCAGCCAATTCATTTTGGCAGTGGTTCCCAATCTGTGCGCCATGGCTACCTGGTGCGCTGTCAAAATTATCAGGTGAGCTGCGTACCAAGCATTTTAATGTATTTAATGTTGAAGGGTTTGTTGGCTTCAGTTGAACTAATTAGACTTAAATGCTGCATGATGACGATGATTTGTAAGTGACATGCCTAAAGCAGGAAATGTAGTGCTTAATTGATGGCATGTCGAGGGAGATGGCCTCCATATTTCACTAGATCTCTCTACGTTCCAACACTCCTAAAGTAAGCTGAAGATGCCTGATTTATTTTGTTAGACACGTTGATAGTTCAGTTTTTTTTCCAAATGCAGTTTATACCAGCGCAAGTTATCAGGAAATTAAATTTGTCCTGTCTCTCAAACATAGTAAGTGTTATTAAGTATTGACATGTGTACTTGAACCATAGGTACTTCCAGTACACATTTCTTCCAGTACACACACATTTCCAGAACCGCCTGCTCGCTCCATGAGCACTGGGAAGTAAAACGACATACGGCATAATGCCAACATTTGGAAGCAAGAAATAGGGACATAATTAAAAACAAATCTGATAAACATATTTGGCTTGTATTGAATTGGAGGCAATTTTAGGGAGAAGATAGCTAAAATAAAGCTGCATTTGGTTTAAAAAAATCATGAGTTGGCCTGCTGAGACAGGCGTGTTGGCACGTATGACATGGGTAGAAATGGATGTCCATGCAAATATTCTTCAAGCGCAGAAATACTTTGGCAATGGGGCCTAGATGCATAGGCGTGCTATCTGGTACTGTAAGTGTGATTGAAACTTTTGAGAGGGTTCTCTAAAAAGGCATGGGCAAAGAAGTGTAACTAGGAATATTGTTTTAGAGGTGCCGCCTTAGTAATACAAAACACCCTGCGTATATGATTATAATACAGTCGTCAGCTTCATCACAATTAATTTCAGGGAGAAAAATTGAAGTACTTCTGAGGCTGGGCTTACACCCCCCCTTCCCCCACCCTCCCAAAAAAAAGGAACAGAGTGGGGAGCTGCGGCCAATAGATCAAGGGAGCAGCGGGTTGAAAAACTTTGGGAACTACTGAAGTGGATGCCCGTTTGTATCCTTGGACGGTGGAGCAAGCACACAATGTCGAATGCACTCAAGTGGGTGCCTGCTTGTGCCCCCTGAGCACTAGATAGTGCGTGCTTTGTCAGGAGCACGAGAAGGAATAAAAGGCAAGTAAGTGTGAGGATCTCCAGGGAGATAATAGTAACTTGGGCAGCACTGTAACTTTAAAGAAAGGGTATAGCTCTTGTTTTTATTTTGTTTTTTCCGATTGTTACTTAAGAGCTTAAAAGGAGTTCCACCAAAGTGCATGAACATACTACTTTGCTGATGGGAAACTGATAAGAGGAACACAGGAAAAACTAGAACACCTACAACCAATAGAAATGAGGAAAAGTAAAGTGACAAGCAAAAAGACCAATAGGAAGTGAAGGCTTTTAAGATCTATTTAATACAATAGATTTCACAAGCACACAGCAAGCGCTGAGCAGGTGTAACCTAAAATCTGCTTATCACACCCATCAGATCAGATCTAAATTCAGCTGCCCACAAAGCAGCAGACACTACTACAAGGGCAGCATTGAGTATTATGTTATGTTAAATTATTTGTAAAGCGCAACGAATACCCGAGGGTGTCTTGGCGCTGAAGCAGTAAAGTAAGCAGCGAAAGGGGTGTGAATGACCTATTGATTGAAAATCCAAGTTTTTAGAAGCTTCCTGAATTGAGATAGGGAGGGAGCTGATCTGAGATTGAGTTTCGACCCCATTTAGATTTTTTTAATCTAATGGTATTTACTCTGAAAGAGCCTGTTGATCTTAAATTGCTTGAGGGAGTGTACCATGATAGGGCTTTCTTGAGAAACGATGGTCCTGAATCATGGAGGGCCTTGTACGTCAGGCAGAGGCCCTTAAATTTGATCCTGTTTTTGATTCTCAACCAATGGAGATCCTTGAGAGCAGCGGAAACCAGGGCTGGACTGGCCGTAGCTGGCACCGGGCAATCCCCCGGTGCGCCGCACGAGTGGGGGCCGGTTTTGGGCCCCTGGGGGCCGTTTTTGTTACAGGGCCGAAATCAGCCCTGTAACAAAATTGGCCGAAAACCGGCCCTGGCAAAGAGCTTGACGGCACCCCCAATCCCCAGGGGGGGCGGCCGAGCCCTTTGCCAGGGCCGGTTTTGGTTCCCAGTCCGACCCTGGCAGAAACCGAATGGTGCATAGCAGGTCAAGAAGGAGTCTGGCCGCCAAAGTCTGAAGAATCTGCAACTTATCTAGATATTGAGCTTTCAGGCTGATGTAAAGGCAGTTACAATAGTCAATTTTGGATAATACAAGTGTGGAAATAGCTGACTTCCTGACTGAGATTGGCAAAAGAAATTGAATTTTTTAAAGTATTCTCAAGGTGGTATATAAGGAGACCACTGCATTGATTTGGTTTCCCAAGAGTAAGTGGTCATCAGTCATGACACCAAGACTCTTTGCTTTCCTGGTGGGTACCGGAAGGGGGCCCATCTCCGCAGGCCAACTCGGGGCAGACCAAAGGTTAGGGCTATTGCCGACTAAGATCACCTGAGTCTTTCCTGCATTAAGCTTAAGCAGGGCCGACTGGCCGTAGCGGGCACCAGGCAATCCCCCAGTTGGCCGCACAGGTGGGGGCCGGTTTTGGGCCCCTGGGGGCCGTTTTTGTTACAGGGCCGTATTAGCAGCATAGCTGCAAAATCAGCCCTGTAACAAAATCGGCCGAAAACCGGCCCTGGCAAAGAGCTTGGCGGCACCCCCACGCCCCGGGGGGGCCAGTCGAGCCCTTTGCCAGGGCCGGTTTTGGTTCCCAGTCCGACCCTGGCGTAAACCGAATGGTGCATGGCAGGTCAAGAAGGAGTCTGGCCGCCAAAGTCTGAAGAATCTGCAACTTATCTAGATATTGAGCTTTCAGGCTGATGTAAAGGCAGTTACAATAGTCAATTTTGGATAATACAAGTGTGGAAATAGCTGACTTCCTGATGGCCGAGCACTTTGCCAGGGCCGGTTTTGGCTCCCAGTCCGGCCCTGAGCTTAAGGTAGTGTCTGCTCATCCAACCATTGATACATTTCATGCAGTCATGTATGCATGTATGTATGCAATATATTGTTGCAGGTCTTAGCTGCTCCTAGGTTACTGTTACTCTCAGGATACCTCAGTTTATTATAGCTGCTTATATTGTGCCCTCATTAAATAGGTAGTAACATCAATTCCAAGGGCAGCAGAGACAGATACACTGTTCTTGGTACTTTAATAAAAAAAATTGTTTTATTGAGTTTTGTAGTCATGGTATGGTAGCAGCAACAGGTATAATTATAAGCATAACAATGTACCCCAGCAAATCGTGTACAGGATAGCAGTTTAATATGACATTATAGCCATCGTCACTCAACAGTGTTGTGAATCAGCATGATAAAAACAACCAATTATTTGAAACTATTAAAACCATGGAGTCTGCTTAGATTGGAAGTGTGACAGAGTGTGCAGGCTGTCCTGGATAGGGAGGGTCTGTCGCCAGCGTGGGCCACTCGGCGAGATGGCGTAAGGGTGGGGCGTTGAAAATGATGGTGTGGGCTTGGGGCAGAGGAGTCTTGTTATAGCGTGCATGGTGGTTGGTGTGTCGCATTTACTTGACACGCTGCTACAGCACTTTACAGTACTATTGTCAGTACATTTTACATCAAAAGTACGGATTGGGTCTATGCATGAGTCTTTAAGAGACTCTAAGAGGCAAGAACCCTAAACACAATCAAGAATTTACCTACATGCATAAACATGGGAAATATCACACAGGAAAACCCACTCAAGGCAAGGTTTAAAGTACAAATCATGAAGGTTTATGTAATATTACGAATCAATACAGAAAGCAAAATTCATTGGTTAGTCATATCAAATAATGCAAATATATCATTGGCAGTGGAATTAGAGCCCTAATCTAGTGAAGTCAGAACCGATTACAGTCAAGCATAACATAATAACAAGCAAAATATCTTAATGACTGCTCAGTTCAAGGCAGGCGAAAAACATGAAATTATTTTAAGTGCAGATAGATAGAGACTAATATGGAGTCAGTTCTCGAAGAGGGCAAGACCTAAGCAAGGTAATCCGACACAGGGGTCTGCCCCTAAGAATAGCAGTGGAAAATCTTGGCTCTCCTCCCAAATCGAGAGTCTTCAGACACTTTTGTACAGAGAAACCATACAGTCAATGTGGAGTTACAAATAAAGGTGCACTCCTAAACCCAACAGTAAAACAGAAAATAGACCAAATGTTATGATGGCTTTTTCTCCATAACCAATGAATACGCTGTACTAAGCCTTACACAGAAAACAAAAGTACATGAAAAAATATAGGGCTTAATTCAGTGTTTGGTGGATGGGAGATTTCATAACAAATAAGACAAATATCCCGTCCGCTGTATTATAAGCGTCATTGAATATAATGAACTTGTAATAAGGCAGATGGGATATCCGTCACATTTGTGACGGGCATCCCGTCCGCCAAACTCTAAAAAGCACCTCCTTGTGGCTAAAGAAAGTGGCCTTTAATTGTATACACTTGTAAATCTGTCCTTTCCAGCGGTGCTACACAATGAAAATGAAGACACAACATGGCCCACTCAGGCTAATTTAAGATCTTCATCATGTTAAAACACATTGCAAACAATTAAATCACATTTTGTTAATCTCGGTTAATACACAGAAATGTTTTTTTCGCCCACACTGTCTTTGCTGCTGGGGGCTGCCCCAGTGACATCACACACCTAACCCATTGCTGCCCTCCAGGAGGGAGAAAGATTTGTTGCTTAGGAGGCTTTCCTGTGTACCGGGGGCTGTAGGAGAGATTAACAATGATTTCTTCACATCAAGAAAAACTTACGGCGTATTCTATCAGATGTACTGTCTGCCAAAGTCGGGTTCTGGGACTCCATTAGGCGTCAGGGGAACCACCGTATTCCCATTGGCAGTGCCACGCTGGCTTTACAGACTGAGAGCCCATCATATTACCTCAGACTATCCACCCTATTGAGGTCGGGCATTCTGTCATACCTTTTTTCCTGTTGAAGACTGCCAGGGAACAAATGAGTCTTGTGAACAGGAAACCAAAGATATGCAAGACCATTCCATTTTGCGGATCGCAAATTGAGATTTTTTGCGACTCGCAAAACAGATTGTCCTAATTTGTCTGAGACACATTTAGCGATTCCCAATAGGGTCGCAAATGACCGGTCTCAGCAATATTCATGAGGCATGTCGCAATTAACGACCCATGGGGAATGGCCTACAATCAAAGGGATGGTGGCCTGCTGGGGACAGCAGACGTCCATGTCTGGGTTTTCTTTTTAAATAAAGAAATTTTTGTTTTCAAATACAGCCCATGTTCATTAAAGGAGGCTCTGCTGACGGCAAATGAGGGTTTTAGTCATATTTTTGCTCTCCAGAAGACAAGGACCTACTGTAGAGGCTCCCAGAAAAAGATGCATTTTCGAAAAGCAGGTTCTTCCTGCTCTAAGTTTTTGTTCTATAAAGAAAAAAGCTTCAGCTGGATTTCATGGTGAAAAAAAGAATCCTGCCTGGTTACCCACGGGGGGTGTCAAGAACCAAAGGTGTGTCTAAGACCAAACATAGGATTTGTGATCTGGGCAAGATGAAGAATTCATTTGAGAGGCAAAGCATTCCTGTTAGCTACTGAATTTTTCCGACTGACATCTTTTGGTGGCAAAACAGAAGGCTTCTGTTGGAGCTTCAGAACAACATGTCCCAAATTGAGTGGCTAGTGGCTGCACCAGCTTCAGCATCCAGTCATGCCTCGGTGAAGTATTTTCAGAACCAAAAAAGTAAAAACTTCCAGGGTAAATCTTAGACTGGTTTGGTATGTTATGTTGATGTGTATAGCGCACTATTCACCAGAGAGGGTATCCAGACACTTGGGCAAGGTGTGTAGTATGTTGTCCCAATGTGCTTATATGAGGAGCCAGGTCTTCAGCTTCTTGCAGAACTCAAGTAAGGAGGAAGCTCTGGTGTGCTGAGGGAGGTCGTTCCTTTGTCTTAGGTGCAATGTAGGAGAATGAGCAACCTCCAGGTTTGCTTTTGGGGATGCGAGAGTGTGTGCGACTGAGAGTGAGGCAGAGCATAGGTGTGTGGTGGGTTGGTGAACGTGTATGCAGCTGTACAGGTATTTTGGCCCTGTGTTGAGTAGGGCTTTGTATGTGTGCATGAGAAGTTTGAATTGGCTGTGCTTGTGACTGGGGAGCCGGTGAAGCTTCCTGGTGCGTCGTATGGTGTGGGAGGTCAAGTACGAGTCTTGCACTTGCGTTCTGGAAGAGTTTGTGTAGGAGTGGTTTGGAAATTTAGGCATAGAGAGTTTTGCCGTAGTCCAGCCTGCTGGTGATGGTCCATCTGGTGTTCTAAGACAACCATTTGGAGATCTTTCACAGAATGTGTAGGATGTGGAAGCAGTAGGTGCACACTGCATGGACTTGAGAGATCATGTTGAGCTGGTCATCTTGGATGATCCCTAGATTTCTTGCTTGGTCTGTGGGTATTGGTCCTAGCTTCGACAGCCACCACATGGAATCCCATGGGGAGCTCTTGTTGCAGAAGACCAGTACTTTTGTCTTGTCGAATCTGAGCTTCAGGCAGTTGGTTCGCATCCAGTCTGCTACCATGGTCATGCAGCTGGTGAAGTAAATTCTGCTGATGTTTGTCTTGTCCGTCAGGTAGAGGATGAGTTGGGTGTCATTGGCGTAGGAGATGAAGGTGATGTCTTGTAATAGGATGATGTTGGCGAGCAGGGTCATGTAAATGTTAGAAAGGGTGGGGTTGAGGGACGATCCCTGTGGGACTCCACATATCAGTTTCTGGATCTCTGATGTGAAGGGTGGCAGCCTGACCCTTTGCATTCTTTCAATGAGAGCAGATTCTTGTATGCCTATCTTGTAAATCCTCTGATGAGGGTGTTTTGGCAGAGAGTGTCGAAGGCTGTGGAGAGGTTGAGCAGGATGAGAGCCTCTGTTTCTCCTCAGTCCAGGATGTTTAGAATGTCATCATTGGTCGCGATGAGCGCTGTTTTAGTGCTGTGGTTCTTTCTGAATCCTGATTGTGTGTTCTCTAGAAGATGGTGAAGTTTGAAGAGTGGTTTGACCCACTAGGTTTACTGACCCCCCCAATTCCCCTTGAATCTCCTTAACTTCCCTTGCACTCCCCTCCTCTTTCATCACCCTAATGTACCTTCACCATCCCTCTCTCCCCTCCACTTCCCTTTCCCTTCCCCCCTCCTCCTCCTCCTCCTCTCCCCTCCCCTTTCACTTCCCTCCTTCTCCCTAATCCCTTACTCCCCTCTTGGTTATTTTTCATCCCCACACTCTTCTTCCCTACTCCCCCTTCCATCACTTCTCCCCCAATCCCCACTCCCCTTCCTTCTTCCTCACTTCCTTTTGTCTTCTGGCCCATCCGACTTCCCTTTCCTTCCTCTCCACTCATCTCTATATTTTCTCCCATTCCCCACTCTTTTCTTCCAATTGTATTTCACCTCCCCACTTCTCTTCCATCCCGTTCCCATCTTGTTTCACTTTTTACCCCCTC
The DNA here is from genome assembly GCF_964204655.1 of Triturus cristatus. Classification (NCBI taxonomy): domain Eukaryota; kingdom Metazoa; phylum Chordata; class Amphibia; order Caudata; family Salamandridae; genus Triturus; species Triturus cristatus. The sequence continues at coordinate 205,573,701 of NC_140584.1, read as the reverse complement.
TACTCTCTTTCCTATCAACCACTCCCTTTTCTTCCACTTCCCTGCCCTCACTGCCCCATTCCCCTCCTCTCTTCCCTTTTACTTCACTCCCTTTCCATCCCTTCCTCTCTCCTCCTCCCCCATCACTTCCATCCCTTTCTCTTCTCTCCCACTCCCATTCTATTTTCCCTTACAGCTTCCCTCTCCCATCCCTTCATTTGTCCTTGCCTCTTCCCTTCTATGTCCCTTCCCTCACTTTCCCATCTCCTCCTCTTCCTTTCCACCCCACCCTCCCAGCCCCTCTTTTCTACTTCCCTTCCCCATCACCTTCTCTCTTCCCCTCTTCCTTTTCATTTCCTGCACTCCCACCCCCTCCCCATCTTTCTCTCTTCCATCCCATCCCTATCCACTTCCCTTCCAACTCCAACCTCCCAATTCTGCTTCTCCCCTACCCGTTTCGCTTATATTTCCCTCTCCTCCCCCTCCCATCCCAATCCCCTCCTCTTTTCCCTTTCTCTCCCTTCTCATACCTATCCTCTCATCTTCCTTTCCACTTCTCGGGCACCTCATCCCTCCCATCTCCTCCACTTTTCCCTTCCATTTCTCTGTCCTCCCCATTCCCTCTTCTCTGCTCCCACTCCTTCCCCCTCACTATCATCTCCTCCTCACACCATCTCCTCAAATGGACTCCTCTAGTCCACCCAATCTCCATCCCCTCCCAATTGACTTCTGCCCTCCCCACTTTTATTTTCTCCCAGCCCCCTCTTCCCTTCCATTTCTCTCAAATCTTCTAACCTACTCTCCCCTCCACCCCATTTCCCTCCCCATCTCTCCTCTCCCCTGCCCATTCCTTCTTCCCTTCCCTTCCATTTCCCTTTCACCTCTCCCTCCTATCCCCTCAACTACTCTCTACTTCCTCATTTCTCCTCTCCACTTCCCTATGCCCACCCCATACAATCTCATCCCATCCTCTCTCCTCCTATTTCTTCCCACTCTCCTCTTCCGTTCTCCCAACCATCCCAACTCCTCATCTCTCCTCACTACAGTTCCCTACTCTCCTTTCCCCTCCTTGCCACCCAACTCCCCTCTTCCAATCCACTTCATGTCCCTCCCGCCTCCTCCTCCTCTCTTCAGTTCCACGCCCCTTCCTCTTTTCCTTCTCGCATCTCCCACACCCTTCTTGCCGCCTTCCCTATCTTTCCCCATCCCCACTCTTCCCTTCCATTTTGCCTCCTCTCCCTCCCTCTTACTTCCCTCTTCTCTTCCACATCTCTCCTCCCCGGTGCCCCCCTTCTCTCCCATCCACTGACTACCAACTTCCCATCCCCTCCCATCCCTCCTCTTTCCTTCCATTTCCATACACCCCATCTCCTGCCCACTCTCCTCAACTCTTCCCTTCCCTCTCTCCCGCCCAACTCCTTCTCTCTTCCTTTCTGCTTCCCACTCATTCCCTTTTCTTCCACTTTCCTTCCTTATCCCCTCCCGTCTCCTCTGCCTTTCAACCTGATAATCCCCATCCCCTTCCATCTCCCCCCGAGCCCCATCCTTTCCTCTCCACACCACCTTCCGCTTTTCCCTCCCCTCCCATCCCTTCTCCTCTTCCACTTTTCTTCCACTTCACTCCTCTCTTCTTCTCCCTACCATCCCCTCTTCCACTTCCCAACCCTCCACAACCCCTCCAAATCCACTTCCCTTTCCCATTCCCTTCTACTTCCCTCTCCTCTGCCAACCCCTCTTCTTTACCCTTTAATTTCTCTCCTCCCCATTCTCTCCACGTCCCTTCCACTCCCTCATCTCCCCTTCCACTTCCTTGCATCCTCTTCTGCCTTCCCCTCCCATCATATTCTCTTTAGTCCCACTTCCATTCTGCCCCTTCCACTTTCCATCCCACTTCCCCACTCCCTTTCCACTTCTCCACTCCTCTCCTATCAGCCACTCCCCCTCTTCCTTTCCATGTTCCTCTACCCACTTCCCTGTTATTTCCCATCACACGACTCCCCACTTACTCCACACTACCCTTCTCCTCATTCCCCTCCATTTTGTCCCATTCCACCTCTTCCCTTCCATGTTTCGACCCTGCCCCATTCTCCTCTCTCCAATCCTCCACTCCACTCCCCTCTACAACTTCCTTTGTTGCTCCCCTCACCTGTCCCCTTGTTTCCGCTCACCTCTTCCCTTCCACTCTCTCCCCTCCACCCTCATCCCCTTCTCTCCCCAGTGCATCACCTCATGCCTCCTCCCCTCCCTACATACCCCTTCCCTTCCACCTCCATCCCATTTTCACCCCTCTTCCCTTCCACTTCTCCTCCCAGGCATTATTGCCCATCCCTCCACTACCCTCTCCCTTTCCACTTTTCACCTCCTCTCCTCTCCATTCTCTCTTCTCTTCCATCCCCATGCCCCTTTTTCTTAACACTTCTCTCACCACACCTCTTTCATCGTCGTCTTCTCTCTCATCTCCTTTTCTGCTTTCCCTTCTCTCCTCCCCTCCTCTTCTGTACTCTCACTCCATCCTCTCCTACTTCACCATCCTCCTTCCTCCTACCAAATTCCCTCCTTGCCACTTTCCTTCCCCCCTCTTCCCACATCACTCCCCTTTTCCATCCCACTTCTTTCTTCCCTTTCCCTCCCCACTTCCCTTCTACTGCCCTCCATTCCCCTGGTCTCCCCCTCCCAAGTCCTCTTTGCCCTTCCACTTCTCCCCCCCTTCCCACCACCTTCCCCCTCCTCCAATACTCTTCTCTTATCACCCACCTCCCCTTTCCTCCTCCTCTCCCTCTCATCTTTTTCCACTCAGCTCATGACCCACCCTGATTCCATACTTCCCTTCCATCCCTCATCTCAATTCCCCTCCATTAGCCTCTCCTGCCTCCTTTTCTTTCCTCCTCTCGCAACTCCTCTAGCCCTTCCAAGTCCCCCTCTACCCTCGCCTTCTCTGTTCCTCTACTCCCCAATCCCCACCTCCATACCCCACTCAGTCTTCCTCATCTCCCCTTGCCTACCTGCTTCCATCTCCTCCTCCCCTAACCAATTCCCTCCCGCTCGCTCATCTCTCCTCTCTTTTTTCCCCCCTCGTCTCCACTCCCACCTCCTTTTGCCTCCGAAACTTTCTCTTCTCCACTCATCTCCCCTTCTCCACTCCGCCCCTTTCCTTCCATCCCTCCTCTCTGTCCCTACGCTCTTCTCCTCCTACCTTACCATGCCCACTCCCCTCCCCACTTGCCTTCCCTTTTTCCTGTCCTTTCCTCTGTCGCCTCCCCTTGTGTCCTGTGTGATGTGCCCACAAAAGAATCACACACCGTGAAAGTAAGTATATGCTTTGTTATTATTTATTCTCATACAGAGATCATCCCGTTCTACTCCTACTTCTCTATCCCTCTGATCCTACTTGTCTAGCCTCTCCCTTTCCTAACCTGCCTTCTCTTTGTCTACAGGATCCCGGTGCCCCATAAGTAAGGATACCACAGCATTACACCCCACCCCCACTTGCACAAATTGGTCTCATTTCAGGAAAACATGCAAAGTTCTTTAATGAGATGTGCAGGTCTTCGATGAGCACCTGTGGCCTGCTGGCCATGTCTCGGTCGGACCGCTCCCTTTCTGAGAAGGAGGAAAACACAGACTCACTGACCAGTACTTCAGTGTCCTCAACACGGTCAATTTCTAACGCAGCTGGTGGCTCTCTGGCTGTTGGTGCACACTTGCGAAAGTGGGCGACGTTCAGAGTTATCCTCTTGTCAGAGGCAGCCGTGATTATGGTGCCTTTTTGATTTGTAACTTGCAGTGGATTTGCATGACATCGACTGTCAGTCTTTCTCGTGATCTTGCTGGACAAACACCCAATCTCCTTCCTGGATAGTTGATGTCCTGGTCCTTCAAATACTGTCCGCATATTCCTTCATTTTGGCCTTCCTAGTTCTGGCTACCTCTGCCAACTCTTCATAAGGAGCTTGACGGACACAGCTAGCTGAGCTTTCCGAGACAGTGTGGCCCAGTATCAGGGTAGCTGGACACTTGTCTGCAGTGCTGTGTGGTGTAGTTTGGTATGCTCGCAGTACCTCATTCAGAGCTGTCTGGACATCTCGCCTTGACAATTCAGCTTGCTGTATGGTCTTCAAGGTAGCCATACACCTCTCTATCATCACATTGGCCTGTTTCCACATGGGAGTGATTTTTCGATGTCGAAAGGCGAGGCGATTAGCAAATTTGGTAAACTCATGTCTGTTGAACGGTGGACCATTGTCCATTTTAACCACTTTAGGTATTCCCCATGCTACAAAGACTTCATCCAAAACTGGCATGGTGGTGGCTGCTTTGGTGGATACTTGGTGAGAAACTGGGAATCAGGAACGTTCGTCCATTACGACAAGAATGTATTCGCTTGATAGTAAAGGACCAAAGAAGTTTACTGCTACATGTTGCCAGACGCCATCCCGCTGTTCAGATTTTTGCAGAGGTGAAGGTGGCTCTTCTCGAAAGACTAGTTGATATTGTGGACAGTCTTTCAGCGTGACTACGACTATCTGATCAAGGGAGGGAAACTAAACCCGTTCGCGCAATGCCCTTTTTGTAGCCATGGTGCCCTTCTTGTGCCAGGTTAATCACTCCTTGACGCAGATGTTTTGAAATGACGATTCTCTTGTCCCTTGGTAGAAGTCCATCTTTGGCCATGGACAATTCATCCTTTACGTGTCAAAAGGAAGTTAGTTCTGGAATGTTGATGTGTTGGTTGGTCTGGGCTCTTCCAAGTATCTCCACCTGCTTGATTGAATGTGGTGTATCACATCCTGTAAGATGGCATCTGCTGCAGTAGCGTCAAGGATGGCTTCAAGGGGAACTGCAAGTGGTTTTGCTTGAGCAATGACAAAGTCGAATGTATTCCTCTGCTAGAGATTGTTTCGTACTTGAGGATGTCCTAGTGTGTCTTGACATAGTCAGCCGGATTTGCTGCTTTTCCAGGCATGTGAATTATTGTTTGTGTATTTTTGGAGATGGATGCCCCATTGCTTGATCTTCGGTGGCATCTTTGCCTGGGGGATTCAGAATATGGTTATTAGAGCTTGATCGTCTGTAATTAGTGTAAAGTGTTCCTGTAGATGACGATGTGAAAATGCTCGCAAGCCCAGACCACTGTCAGGCTTTCCTTCTCTGGCTGTGAATACACCTACTCAGTATTGGTCAGACTGCAGCTGGCGTAGGCCACTGTATGTCTTTGATCACCTTACTTGTCATATTGTGCTAGTATGACTCAAAGTCCCACAGAACTAGCATCCACAGTGATTTCGGTCTTCCATCGAGGATAGAAGCCAGATTGCTGGATGACTCGACGGAGGCTTTGTGTGAAACGCTTGAGCACATCTTGCTGTCCATTTGAATGTGTGACCTTGTTTTGTCAATTCACAAAAGGGATAGTGGCATAGTCCTTCATATAGAGCACACAGTAGCTGGCCATTCCTAGAAACGACCGAATATCTCTGACATTTCGAGGACAAGGGGTGTCACTCAGAGCTGTACCCTTTTCAGGGTCTTGTCTCATTCCTTCACACAAAAAGATGTCAATAAAACTTCAATGTGGGTCTGTGGAATTCACATTTGTCTTTGTGGTCAGGTTTGCTTCCAGGAGTGTGTGACACACCAGATCCAGTGCTTTGTTGTGTTCTTGTACAGTATTGCCAAACAAAAGTGTCATCACTGTAGTTGAGCGTTTTGGGAATAGGACGAAAGACCCTACTGATTGCTTCTTGGAAAATGTCAGCGGCTGATGGTACCCCAAAGATGAGCCATTTATATCTGAATAGGCCTTGAGTCAAAAAAGTGGTGATCTATTCTGAACTCTTGTGGAGTTCGAGCTAGTGATAGCCCATGTTAAAGCCCAACTTAGAAAAGATTTTCGCCCCATTCAACAGCATGAGCATATCACCGATGAAGGGTCCCTGGTGGTTTTCTATTTCAATGGCAGTATTTGGGGCTCTCATGTCTAAACATAAAACCCACTTTACCCTCTGATCCTCTTTTGGGCACCACAACCACTGGGGACACCCAGGAAGTAGGTCCAGATGTTCTCTCAATAATGTCCACCCAGAGGAGGTCTTGTAACTCATCCTCCACTGCTTGTTGTAGATGAAAAGGCACCTTCCTTTGATACTGAGCTACCGGTGCCACTAGTTTATTGACGTGCAAATGAACTTGAAAATGAGCTATTTTATAAAGTCCTGTGGATAATGTCAGGTTCATCATCCACGCGGTACAGTATTTCTACCAGTTGTCCAGCAGTAGGTAAGCTGAGGAGATAGTCTGATTCTGGCCCCTCAATAATGTGAATGCGAGCTGGAATGGTTCTGTCTTTGTAAGTGAGAGATGCCTAAAATTTTCCGAGACAGGGAAGAGGTTCCTTAGACATCAACGTATAAACTCTCACAGTGGCTTTGTGCAGTTGAGGATTCATTTTGTTGTTTTCTGCGAAAGATGTAATTGAGAGACATTCCACTGTCCAACACAAATTTAGAATGGTGTTCTCCCATTTGGGGATATAATCTTGGGTATTTCTTCAGTCTGTCATGATCCGAAATCATGCAGACGTACTCCTCGCGGTCTTGAAATATTGGCCTGAGGGATCTTGACTCCCGGCATTCGAATTGTCGTAACCTGTAGGTGACATGCGAATAGAGGCTTGATCGCGATGAGTGGGAGCGTTCTCATCGGTCGCACAAAGCGTTTGCATGATGGGGAGAGCTGGATGCCCTCGACTTTCTATTAAATGTCTTTTTGTGATGCTCTGCATACCTTCTCAAAGTGAAACTCTGCCGCACTGCCGACATTTCTGACCTACAGCAGGGCATGACTGTGTGTGGGAAGTCTTGTCCACAGAGATATCATTTCAGCTGGCGCTCTAGTCTCTTATCAGCCTGCTTGGAACTGTGATGGCAACTTGCTCTTTGAGGATAATCTGTGGATTTGGATGGCTGCCAGTCTTCAGAGGAGTGACTGTCCTTATGACGAAACTGAAGCTGGAAAGCTTGTTTGCATTTCTCTAACTTTCCAGCCTTCATTTCCTTTGCATGTTCTTCCGCTTGATTGTTGACACTCGTCATTTCTTCTATTTCATCCAGAGAGCAGCTTTTCTTTAGAAGTCGTCTACACAGGGATAAGGTGTGAAAAGCACAGTAACGTGCTAGCCATTTGAGTCGCAAAATGAATTCCCCCATGGATCTATCTTTCTCCTGGGAAGCCAAATTGAAGGTGTAACGTTCATAATTAATGTTTCTTTTGTGAAGGAACTTTCTATTCAGTGCCTCATGAACCTCTCGATAGGAGGACGTGACATCTGCTGGAAGTTCCTTGATGATCTGACAAACTTCTTTTCCAATAAGATTGTGTAAGGCAATGAGCTGTTGATCTGGGTCAAGACCTATGACACTTTCATGAAGTCTTCAAAATCTTCCAGCCATTCCTGCCAGTGAAGACCCATACCACTACCAGATACGAGAGTTAAAGGTTACAGCAGGCGCAGTAAAGGAACTCCCAGCATGGCTGATCTGTGCCCCTCTTGCGAAGGGCCAGGGGACTTCAACCGGGCCCCTTCTAAATTAGGACCACCGCGTCGCACAGAAGTCGGTGATGTAGACATGTCCTTGGGAGAAGTAAAGGAGTTTGCCAATGATTACTGGGCAGGAGGAGAACTGCTGTGGTGGAGGTGAAAAATTGGCAAGCAAGTCACCAGGTACAGGCATACAGTTCGAGGTGGTGATTTAAAGGCAAGGAAACGCTGTTGTATAGAGGCTGCACAATGTAGAGAAAACGATTGGGGTGAGGATTTGCCACTGTCAGTAGTTGCAGATGGTAAGAAATGCACCAGATGCACAGAAAAGAGCAGTATTCCAATGGTGCCTGACTTCAAAATGGCCGCCAGTCATTTCTCAATGCTCATTGGGGGAGCAGCCAAACTCCAAGATGGCTGCCAAAAGGAGCTGTAGTCTTGCAAGATTTTGGAGAAAAGAACACAACTCAGAGACACACAGGGACAACAACTGGCAGGCAGGGCTCCACTGACTGCCGAGAAGACACACAGGCAGGTGACCTCCACGGATGTATGCGACCGGGGAGGGATCCCAAAGTCGCGTCAAAGCAGTCTTCTCCTGCTCCTCCACAGAAAGTGCACATGACCGGGGTGGGCTCCCAAAATCACGTCCGGCTCCAGGTGCAAGATGCGCAATCAAGGTGGGCTATTGACTCCATGCGGCTGCCATCACAGGCACACGTTGCATTCCTAAGCACAGCAGAGAGGACCAGAGGGCACAAACGTATGCACAGTCGAAGGGTGTCGTGACCACCTTCGTCACCAGTTATCGTGTTCGATATACTTACGAAAGAATCACGCACCTTGAAAGTAAGTATATGGTTTATTATTTTTTCTCATAGAGATCCCCGCTCTACTCCTACTTCTCTATCTCTCTGCTCCTATCTTGTCTAATTGCGCCCTTTCAAGTTCCTGGCTTCCCCTTTGTTATCCTGCCTTCTTTGTCAACAGGGTCCTGGTGCTCCCTAAGTAATGCTACAACATTACAAGTTGTATCTCCCCCTCTCCTTCCCCTACCCTCCTTTTTGCTCGTTTCCTATCATCTTTTTTCCTTTACTCCCCTACCGTGCTCTCCTGTGTCCTCTTCCATTTTCTCCTGCCTTTCACTCCTTTCATCTGGAGAAACAGATTAGAAGAGAGAGGGGTGAGAGGAATGGGAAGTGTTGGGGAGTATGGACAGAAACGGATGTGGGAAAAGAAAGTTGGAGAAGGGAATAGGGCAGAGGAGATGGAAGGGAAGAAGGAAGCATTTAGGAAAGTGCAGTGACTGGGCTGAAAGCTATGGGGGGTGGGAACCAAGGGAAGGAAAAGCATGTGAAATTAAGGGGACCAAGAGAAAGTAACAGGAGAAAGATGGGTGGGGTTTAAGCGAAAAGGGAAAGGACTGAAGTAGATCAGTAAAGGAGCAGGGGTGGAGAACAAAGGGAAGCAGAGAGCGAGTGGGGAAGAAATGGGACGGGAGAGAAAGAGAATGGATGGGAAAGAAACATATTAGATTGAGAACAAACAAAGCGAGTTGGGGGCTGTGAGTTAGAAGAATGGGTTGAAGAAATTATGGCTAAATGGGGGTCCGAGTCAGTTTCACTTTTGGTTTAGAGTTCAGTTTCTATTTAGTTCATTTACTCACCCTGTCCCCTTGCCCCCACTCCTTTTCCGTATTTTCATCGGAACCTGCTCAGCCCCTGCAGTTTCTGGATTCCAGTCCCCTAGCTCCAGTCACCTGCAGTGGTCCACCTGGTCCAGTGCCATTGCGCGCAATGCAGCATGCCCGGTTACTAGCCTTTTATACCAAGGACACGTCACAATGGAGAGCTTCTAACAGGATTGTACATCACCACTATTGCCTCCTAGTGGCTATCGAAGACCCCATAATCCTTGCCACAGAATCAGCCGTGTCTAGTCCCGACTGAATTACCTGCCTTGCAGCAGCCTGAGTGTCAGTGACCACCTCCATAAAACAATCTTTCTCTCCTTCTGGCAGCTTAGGGGCTAATAATTTCATAGAGTCCATCAGTGCATGAACGTGGCGCCCTAGTAAACAAGTGGCATTAGTAGATTTAAGCGCCATGCTCCCTGAAAAAAAGACCTTTCTGGCTGCTTGCTCAGTCTTTTTAGAATCCCTATCCGCAGGAGTCTGAGGGAAGGCGCCTGAAGAATGCTTCGAACATGAAGCTTGCACCACAAGGCTTTCTGGAGAAGGGTGGGAAGAAGGAGTAGTTTCTTTTCTGTAACTCCAGTTCTGTAGTAGGGGTAGCTCTGTTATAGTCATAATCTAGTGAATAGTCCCGCCCATGTGCGTGGACCCCGGAGCAATAAAAAATAATCTCTAAAGGTGACAAATCATGCAGACCTGCATACACCTTTAAGAGAGAATTTAATTTAAAGACAGATAATGCAGCCTATACCCAAAGGCTACGCTGTCCAGTACTTCAACTAGAATTCCACCAACATCCACAAACAGCACTGCCCGTCTAGCTTTTCTCCACATAGGAAAAAACCCTGCCTCTACCAGCAAAAGCCTCTGGAATGATAGAGAGGAAGGAGTGGACAGACAAGCCCCATAGGCTGCCATTATGTGGCTTAGAACAGGATACTGTGCCTTTAAGAAAACTTTCCAGATTTCCAGAACTTTCCCCAGTATCCCAGAATGCCCAGCAGGTCCCATTTACTTTCAGTTCTTTTTGAAGGCGTAGCACGCCAGACCTGTAGCATTCTTCATATGAATAAATATCTCTACACCGGGGAGGAGGGCAGGCGCTTATGACTATAACAGAGATACCCCTACTACAGAACTGGAGTTACAGAAAAGAAACTACTCCTTCTGTAGTAGGGGATCTCTGTGTATAGTCATAATCTAGTGAATAGAATGGCAAGCCCATCCCCACACAACAACAGCGGTGGAGAACAACAAGACAAAACCACTACTGTGCGAACAAATTTCGCAGCGAAGCCTGCTCAACCTGAGCATCTGCCCTGGCATCCGAGTCCAGACAGTAATGCGCAGCAAAGGTATGGACCGACTTCCAAGTGGCCGCCTTGCAGATTTCTGCAATAGGAACATTACGCAGCAAAGCCGTCGTGGCAGCTTTGCCCATGGTGGAATGAGCCTTAGGCTTACCCCCTAAGGTCTTATTAGCCTTTTGATAACACAATTGTATGCAGGACACAATCCACCGAGAAATGGACTGCTTAGAGCTCGCAAGACCAGTCCTGACTGATCCATAATTAACAAACAATTGGTCAGACCTACGAATATCCTTGGTCTTATCCAGATAAAATTTCAACACCCTCCGAACATCCAGGGAATGGAGAGACCTTTCCGCTGGCGAAGAAGGATTCTGAAAGAACGTAGGTAAAGTTATGGTCTGGTTGACATGAAAGTCAGAGATAACCTTAGGAAGAAATTTAGGGTGAGTACGCATCACAACCTTAGCAGCATGAAATACAGTATAAGGTTCTTGACAACATAATCTTCAGAGAGAACAGGCCCCACTGTCTACACTGAGCTAATATCGTTAAGCCCAAGGGTGGGTCAAATTAGATGGAAATAGGCCCCGGGCCGGGGCAGGCTCAAAGGAATCAAGAGAGCAAAGAAAATAAAAGAAACATATTTTATTGAAACAACAATGTTGTGATAATGGTCTTAACCAAAATGATAAACATTATAATGAGCCGTTAATTATAGCTATAAATGCACAGTCCCACACAGAGACACAAACAAACACACTCTCATTCAAACAACACGTTCATATTTGTGACAAAACAAATGCAAATAGACACTTTATATATACAATTATTATCCGCACATTAAAAGTCGCATCCAGTTCGAAACGGGCTAATACAGTCCCATTGGCAGGCCGTCCAATCGGGTGGTACGTGAACAATCCACAAACAGATTCTTGAGCACACGGCAGATAAGGGGGGGGAATTCAGCAAATATCAGGTTCATCAATAGGATGAATAATCGTTGACGAACACGGAGCTCAGACGAAAACCAGGTCCAGCAGGATGAATGCGGCAGGATACAGTCCAGATGGCGCAACCATAGAAATATCCTCTGGGCTGAACTCACGTAATTTGGGACCCTCAACTGACAGGCCGATTGCGGTTGGCCCCCTGACTTTAGCTCTCTTACCACTTTTTGATCTAGGAACATAGTCGATCCTACTATCCCCTTGACCCGTTCTGTGTTGTCCCACACACCTTACATCGTCGTTGCCCTGATGAAGGTGTAGTTTACACCGAAACGTGCGTTGGCTCCTGCCCTTGTGGGCCCATTGAAAGAACTTATCTACCCCCACTAAATGGGACTGTATTAGCCCGTTTCGAACTGGATGCGACTTTTAATGTGCGGATAATAATTGTATATATAAAGTGTCTATTTGCATTTGTTTTGTCACAAATATGAACGTGTTGTTTGAATGAGAGTGTGTTTGTTTGTGTCTCTGTGTGGGACTGTGCATTTATAGCTATAATTAACGGCTCATTATAATGTTTATCATTTTGGTTAAGACCATTATCACAACATTGTTGTTTCAATAAAATATGTTTCTTTTATTTTCTTTGCTCTCTTGATTCCTTTGAGCCTGCCCCGGCCCGGGGCCTATTTCCATCTAATTTGACCCACCCTTGGGCTTAACGATATTAGCTCAGTGTAGACAGTGGGGCCTGTTCTCTCTGAAGGTTTCCGTTGTTCCCTTTTCCCCTGTCTACCCATCCTACCCCTAGGGACCCCCCTTCTTATGAATAATCTTGACAACATAATGCCTGAAGTTCACTCACCCTGCGGGCCGATGTAATGGCCACTAGGAACGCCGCCTTCCAGGATAGGTGCTGCAATGAAGCCTTGTGAATGGGTTCAAAAGGCTCCTTCATCAGTCTGGACAGCACCACATTCAAGTCCCAGGAAGGCGAGGGAAGTCTGACGGGAGGAAACACTTTCTTCAAGCCTTCCAAAAAATCCTTGACCACAGGGATCTGAAAGAAGGAAGTCTGTGAAGGGCATTTCCTGTAAGCAGTCAAAACAGCTAGATGAACCTTAATGGAATGGAAATTAAGGCCAGACTGCGCCAGATGTAAAAGGTATGGAAGGATGACATCTTCCTTACATGTCGTCAGATCAAAGTTCTTGGACTTACACCAGATACAGAACCTCTTCCACTTGTAAGCATAGGATGTCCTAGTGGAAGGTCGTTTAGACTCCTTCAGTATGTCCATACAATCGTCTGGTAGATTCAGATGGCCATATTGCACTATTTCAGGAGCCATGCCGCCAAACTCAAAGACGAGAGGTTGGGGTGCACCATCCGCCCCCCGAACTTCATGAGAAGGTCCGGCCTGCACGGCAAACGCATGTGAGGAAGGAGAGACCGGTGAAGTAGGTCCGTGAACCACCACTGCCTGGGCCACTCCAGGGCGATCAGGATCATCCGCGCCCTGGACTGGGACAGCTTGATGAGCACTGCCGGAATCAGGGAAATGGGTGGAAAGGCGTACAGAAAGCTGTTCGACCAATCTATCCATAGCGCATTCCCCAGCGTCCCCCGCTGGTAGTACCTGGATGCGAAGTCTCGGCATTTGCTGTTTTCGGCGGTGGCGAACAGATCTACGTCTGGAGTCCCCCACCTTGCGAAGACTTCTCCTAGTACTTCGTCGTTTATGACCCATTCGTGGTTTTCCTGAATCAGCCTGCTCAAGGCGTCCACCTGAGCATTCTGCACCCCTGGCAGATGCATGGCCGAAATCGTCAGTCCTCGGGCCAGCAGCCAGCGCCAGATCGCCTGCGCCTCCTGCGACAGAGTGCGCAATCTCGACCCCCCCTGCTTGTTGAGGTAATACATCGTGGTTGTATTGTCCGTCTGTATCAGCAGCGAGTTGGTCTGGAAGGACGGAAGGAAGGCCTTCAGTGCCAGGAAGACAGATCTGAGTTCCAGGAAATTGATGTGGTACGTCGATTCCAAAGGAGACCACTTTCCTTGAATCTGCAAGTCCCCGGAATGCGCTCCCCAGCCCTGGAGAGAAGCATCCGTCACGACACTCGTCGTGGGAATGTCCTTGTGGAAGGGAACCCCCTTGAGGAGGTTTTCCGCCGAACACCACCACTTCAGAGACTGAAGAGCATGCAGCGACAGTCGTATCTCGTCGTCCCAAGAGCCTGTCCTCTGATCCCACTGATCCTCCAAGCACTCCTGCAGTGGTCTCATGTGTAGCCGTGCGTGAGGAAGATACAGGAGGCAATCGATCCCAGTAGAGAAGACACCTTCCTCACTGTCGTTGATGGAGCAGTCCTGAGGTCCTGAGCCTTCCGAAGGAGTGATAACCGTCTCTCCTCCGAAGGAGACACGCTTGCTGACCGCGTATCGATGGAGGCTCCCAGGTACTGTATGCACTGGACCGGAGTCGGGACCGACTTGGACATGTTGACGTGTAACCCCAGCTTGTGCAAGAGAGCGCACGTCCATCGGAAGTGATGTTGCGCTTTTGAGAAGGATGAAGCCTTGATCAGCCAATAGTCCAGATACGGGTAGACAAACACCTTGTTCCTTCGCAGATGTGCCGCCACCACCGCCATGCACTTTGAGAAGGTCCTGGGCGCAGACTTTAGCCCGAATGGCAGTACTGTGTATTGATAGTGATTGGCGCCGACTTGGAATCGCAGGAACTTCCTGTGCTTCAGTGCTATGGGCACATGGAAGTACGCATCCTGTAGATCTATGGCACAGAGCCAGTCTCCCCATTGCAGCGGAGGGTAAATCTGGTGCAACGATAGCATGCAAAACTTCTCTCTGCGAATCCATTTGTATGCCTGTCGCAAATCCAGAATGGGCCTGAACTCGTTCTTGTCCTTCTTGCGAATGAGGAAGAACCGAGAGTACAGACCTCTTCCCCTTTGAGACAGAGGTACCTCTTCTACCGCCTTTTTTCTCAACAAGATGTCTGCCTCCGCCTGGAGCTCTCTCAGCTGGAACCGAGAGCTGACCGGCGGAATCGCTGGAGGCGGGCTGATAAACCGAAGACTGTATCCATTGCAAACAATATTCAGCACCCACTTGTCCTGAGTAATTTTTTCTCCACTCTGCCGGAAAAAGTTGAATGCTTCCCCCCCACTGGAGTGGGTAACGGTTGAGGGGGAAGTAGCCGCTCAGGGCCGAGACCCGGCCGGGCCCTTGGTAGTGGTAGTAGCCTGCTGGCCTCCTCTACCCCTCTGGCGCTTCTGGAAGGGCTTCCGGAACTGCTGCTGTTGGTGCTGCTGCTGTCCCGAACCCTGCCCACGCCCTCTGCCCGAAGTCTTCTCGGCCTTCTCCAACCCGACGGCCGTCAGGGTTTCCGCCTCCGCCTTCATGCGGGCCATCTCATCATCCGCATGTTTCCCGAACAGGGTTTCCCCCGAGAAGGGTAGGTGCGCCTCTGGTTTGAGGGACGTCAGGCGCAGCCACGAATGTCGCCTCTGGTGGACGCCATGACAGTAGGCGTGGGCGCCAACAAGGATACATCCGCCGCCGCGCCGATCACCTGATTAGAAACCAGCATGCCTTCGCGCACTGTTTCCAAGAAGTCCTCCTTCCTGTCCCGGGGCAGCAAGTCCGCATACTGCTGCAGGGACTCCCACAGGGCCCGGTCGTAACGGCCCAACAAAGCCCCTGCACTCGCCGCCTTCATGGTGGTGGCGGCGGTCCCACACACCTTCCTCCCCGCAGAATCCAGCCAGCGGCTTTCTTTGTCAGGCGGGACCGTCGATGAAGGGGCGGTCGCATGTTGCTTCCTCGCCGCCGTCACGATGACCGAATCCGGCTTCGGGTCCACCCTCAAAAAGGTAGGGTCCGACTCCGGGGCGCTATACTTTTTCATGAGCCTGGAGGGGGCGGCCTTCGTCACCGCGGGAGTGAGGAACAGCTCCAACGCGGGTTCCACCAGTCCTGGTACAAGGGGCAGTAGTGGGCGAGACAGATGTTTCTTATGAAGTGTCTCGAATATCACGGATGTCGTGGGTGTTGGAACCGTCACCGTGATACCCAACTTTGCTGCCCCTCTCAACAGCACCTCTTGGAAAGAGACCAAATCGTCCACCGGAGACACCCTAGTCCCCGCAGAGTCCGACAACGTCGGGGAAAAATCTCTGGTCGAGGATCGCGTGTGCGACCTGGACCTGTGCCTCCTACGGCGTCGTCCTGAGTCCGACGATGACCGTCCGTGGCTCCGTGATCTTCTCCTCCTGAGAGAGCGGGAGCGCGACCTCTTCGGCTTCGGTCTGACCGCCGGTCTAGCCGGTCCCGGCGACCGCGGGCGTCGTGGCATCGGAGTCCCCTGCGGCGGAGTCGGGTACCTCGGAAGGGAAACCGACCGCGGGGGAACCGCCAGCAGCCCCAATGGAGTGCATGGTAACGACAGAGGTGGGGGCGGCAGTGGCCGCGGCTGTGGAGGCGGTGGAGGTGGTGGCGGCAGTGGTGTTGGCGGCGGTGGTGGAGGCGGAGGCAGTGACGTAGGCATCCGAGGAGGCGTATACACCACAGAGTACACCGATCCCGATGACTCTTCCTCAACGGCGATCTTCGCCTCGACGGCGATCTGTGCCTCGACGGCGATCTCCTCTTCGACGGCGACGTCGACCGTCTCCTCTTCACCGACGGCGACCGGCGATCTCCCCTCGACGGCGAGCGCTGACGCCGGGTCCGATCTCGACGCCGACTGCTGGACGGCGCCGTAGACGGCGTCGTCGCCGAAGATGCCGACGTAGTCGACGGCGGCCTATTCAGGTCCCTCGACGTCGACCGTCGGCGCCGCTTCTCCCCAGAGCCCTGGGGAGACTGCGAACAGATGGTAGTCATCCTCCTCGACGTCGCCGACGCCCTCGACGGGGAGTGGGAACGCTTACTGGTCTTCCTGCCCCTGGGGAGCCCCCCAGAGGCCTCAGTATGGGCCAAATCAGCCCCGCCAGACCCACCTGGTGCCTTCAGCCTTCTCTCCTCCAGGACTTGAAGCCTGATTTTCATTCTGTCCCTCAGGGTCCTGGCTGAGAACGAGTGGCAGATATCACAGTCTTCAGGCACGTGGGACTGGGGAAGGCAACCTATACACACCTCGTGTGGATCAGTTTTAGCCTTTTTTCTACCACATTCCGGGCACTTGTCGAACAAGCCATGCATGTTGACAGAACCAGCCACTAAGCACTTGAAAAAGTGACAAAAATTGACAAAAACTACAATAAACCCTTGAAAAGGGGAGAGCTCAATGCTCCAGGGTCCTGCTAGCAGGAGCCGGAAAAAAGAACTGAAAGTAAATGGGACCTGCTGGGCATTCTGGGATACTGGGGAAAGTTCTGGAAATCTGGAAAGTTTTCTTAAAGGCACAGTATCCTGTTCTAAGCCACATAATGGCAGCCTATGGGGCTTGTTTGTCCACTGCTTCCTCTCTATCATTCCAGAGGCTTTTGCTGGTAGAGGCAGGGTTTTTTCCGATGTGGAGAAAAGGTAGACAGGCAGTGCTGTTTGTGGATGTTGGTGGAATTCTAGTTGAAGTACTGGACAGTGTAGCCTGTGGGTATAGGCTGCATTATCTGTCTTTAAATTAAATTCTCTCTTAAAGGTGTATGCAGGTCTGCATGATTAGTCACCTTTAGAGATTATTTTTTATTGCTCCGGGGTCCACGCACATGGGCGGGACTATTCACTAGATTATGACTATACACAGAGATCCCCTACTACAGAAAGAAAGCTTCTCCCGGAGCCACCCTATACGTCCTTGCGACTTGTCTGGAGACTGCATGCGAAGAGAGTGGCTTACGCCAAACATCCATTACAGGCTCTAAGATAGCCTCGTTAAAAGGCGACAACGGTTCAACATTCGAAGTTGGTGAATGCAGGACTTCAGTTAGGAGGTTTGGCTTATATTCAGCAGAGGGTAACTGCAAGTCCAGCAACTCTGCGGCCTTCTTGATAACTGAATGATAGGGGGACATTTCTTGGGGTGGTGAAGACCTAGTCGAAGAATGCTCCCACTCCGGAGTGGTATCAAGACCACTAGCATCCTGAATGCCTTCAAAGTCATCAGAAGACGCATCCACCTCACCTTCTTCCATTTCCTCCCTATAACGCTCCTCTTCCAAGACTCTCTGGGCCTCTCTCCTTGAACGGATTCGAGGAACCGGCGTCGGCAGCACCGTACGCGGAGTCGGTGGAACCGAACGTGGAGTCGGCGGCGCCGGAGCCGGGCGCGGAGCCGAAGGAGTCAGCAACGAGGAAGGCTCCGAAGAAGGCCGCTCCAGATGAAGCCGAGATGGATCACCAGACGGCGCCGGAAACTGCCACGAAGGAGCCATCGGCAAAAAGGGCATAAATGGGGCCTGAGCATAATGCTGCGGCACTCCCAAGGTGTATGCCATAGAACCCACGGGACCAGATGGTGCGCCGGATGGGAAGGCAGCCCGTTGGAAAATCCCATACATCGCATTAAGGAAATGCGTTGAATCTGCACCCGGCGCCGGGAACTGCGGATAAGGGATGGATTCTGAATCCGGTCGAGGAGTACCCGGAGCCGAAGTGTCCTCAACAGGCACCGCAGGATCAGCTGGTCCTGGAGAAATCTTTCTCTTGTTCCTGTTCAGCGTCAGAAGCAAAAGACTCCACTGTCGCCGGTGACTGCGCCGGACTCCGCTTCGGCGAAGGCGACCTCTCTGTATACCTCCTGGGAGATGGAGAAGGAGATAGAACATCCTTATTTCGACGTCGGGGCAACAGCGATCTCAAAGTCTTACTCCTCGAGGACCGGCGCCGAGAGCTATGCTTCCTCTTCTTGTGATGTTTCTTCGACTTCGAAGAGTGCGAAGTCGACGACTCCGGCCTCGATTTCTGCTTCTTTCTACCTCTTCTTTCCTTCTTTGCTTTGGCCATGAAGAGTGCTGCCTCTCTCTCCTTCAGGGCCTTGGGGGTTCATTTTTCTGCAGCTGGAACAGTCCTCTACGTCGTGGTCAGAAGAAAGACACCACAAACAATCCTCATGGGGGTCAGTCATTGACATGTGGCCCCCACATTCCCTACAAGGTTTGAAACCTGACTTCCTCGTCGAAGACATGGTGAATCCAGAAACAATAACCCACTACAAGACTACAAAGTAGCAGGAGAGTGCTGGAAAACCGTTACGCGTCGACGGCGCGGAAAAAAGGGAACTAACGCCATCACGCCGACGTGGCTCTCTTATGGCTCCGGTGACGTCATATGGAGTCGCGAGCGGAGCCGAAGTATTATGACGTCCACGTCGGCATAGAGAGCTGGGGAAAAAACTTCCGTGGAATGCTGGTGCAGGGGATATTCACAAGGTGAGGAATCCACTGGCAGATGTATCCATCAGAAACAGCGTTTTTCATGCTGAGAGGGAAATCCGGGGAAGGCATGGACACAATAGTTTTTCTAGATTAGATACAGCTCCTGTCACCAAAACATAACAAGCACTGGCAAAGCCAATAGGTCGTGCTCATGGGTGAGCTATTAGCTGTGGCAATCGGGTGCAGCTGGCCAACGGGGGGATGGGGTGGATAATGGGATTATTCTAAAAAGTGCAAAGTAGCCAGCGCTGGGCGCTTCGCAGCACTTTTTTGGCCGAGACTGCAGACTCTGGGGCTGGTGAGAAGCATGAGAGGAACCAGGGATGAGAAGTAGGGAGGGGGTGTGCCTAAGATAGAATACAAAAAATATGGGTGGATTAGGGGATGGGAGAAACAGCGAGGGGTGGGGAAAAACAGGGAGGTAGGGCAGAATAAACGGAGGGCAGTATGGATACGTTAAAAACGTTTTTTTTGTTTTTAAAAAGAGCTACGACACAGCCACATTGACCGTGTAATAGCTCAGCAATTGTAATTATATAGCACTTACTACCCCTGACAAGGTACTAAAGCATTTTATGGACAGTAACATGCTACTCCCTACCATGGAACCCAAGGATAATCTAGTGGTTATTGCGATTAGTATGCTCGCAAGAAAAATGTGCATGCGCTTACTTCAGTTACTTGAGATTATAGAATAGCCAATAGGTCTCGCTTTTGGGACCCAATATGTGTTTCGCCAGAGCTATCGGCTTTGCCAATGTCTAAGCTATGTTTTAGAGCAGAGTGGCTGCTGAGCAGCACATTGAAAATTTATAACAAAAACGTTTTATAAGCATTTTTGTTACTTATTATGTACAACTGAACTACCCTTTTAAAAAAAACAACAAAAAAATGTCTTCTAGATTTTTTGTCCTTGCAATGCTGGCAACTTCTTCCTGCCTGTTCTAACACTTGTTTGCTATAGCTTTTTTTGTTTATGAAGGGGGATATAAAGAACAGGAGGGTGGGGGTTCAGAAATAGTACCTGAATTACAACAAGAGCAGCGGATGGACACTAGGTGAGAATCAACAGATGCCAGATTCAGAGGGCAGACTGTACTTGTGGCAATGGGACACATTAGTAAGTGTGTGAATAGTCTGAAATCAGTATAATATATATAGAAGCAATGGGGATATAGAATGAAACACTGAGGTAAGAGGGGGGGGCGGGGCGGGGTGTGTGTGTGTGTGTGTGTGTGTGTAGGGGGAAGAAATAAAGAGGAGAGAAAGATAGATTGAGTTAGTATGAGGGGAGAGGAATAGAAAGAATGACACCCACATGAAGGACAAAGGGTGACAGAGAAACAAGAGAGAAAGAGCAAGAAATTGTATGTGTGTATATGAGCTTGAGATAGAGGTGGTGCTGTGCCAATGCAGAGGTGTTGCAGTGCTGATGCGGAGGTAGTGCTGCACTGGGGATGAGTGATGCTGAGGTGGTGCTGCTGAAGTGACGCTGAGTGATGCTGACTGGCACTAAACAGCTGCTGCTGACATGGTGCTCAGGTGGAGCTGCACTGGAGTTGAGCGATGCAGAGATGGTGTTCCCAACCCCTGAACATGCATACAAGTCATCAATGAAGATACTTTGTAATGAGCTCATAACTTGTCCCTTTTGACAAGGATGAGCCTCCGAGTCCGAGTGAGGCACCTCAGCACAGATGGTCACACCACCACAGACGTTCTGGGACAGAAAAAGAAATGATGCTGCACCTCTTATGCCTCACCTGCGACTAGCACTGCAGTGGGCGCCCGACATGGGCAACGATGTCAACGTGCACAGTACTCTCAATGCATCTTAATTCACCACTTGCAGATATTAACTGGTTAACTGGGGGCCAGTCTATCTAGTTCAACAAAGGCAGCACTAGTCATCCGCAATCTTGTTTGAGAAATTTAGACTCTAGACTCCACAGATGAAACAGGCTGGTGGTTGTGAAAAACTAGTGTGGCTGCTATTCAGTATGGCTAAAAGGTATTGGTGAAGTGTTCTAAAGATGGGTGAAGTGGTGTGGCAGACAGTGGAGCGAAGTTGCAGAGAGTTGCTTTGAACAGAGTGGAGTAGCATTGCGTAGAGTGGCGTGGCATAGAGTGCAGTTGCATGGAGTGGCATTGCTTAGAGCACAGTGGCACTGCGTGGAACGCAGTGGGCCCTGCATAGATTTTAGTGGCGTAGAGTGGAGTTGTGTGGAATGGCATGGCGTAAGGGGGAGCTGCTTTTAGTAGCACTGCCTACAGCGTGTGCATTAGTGGCCGTTTCTACACAATATGAACGAGATTATTGCACCAAAAATTAAATTGAATGTCACAGATTCTATATAACTTGTACGGGATGTATATGCTCCAAAGTCTGCTTTGCAAAGAAATTACTACACATAGACAAGAATTCCACATGCCCAAGACCACACCTTTTTATAGAGTTGAGAAGCAGTGACCAGAAACCATAAAGTGGAAGTAAGACTTTGTAGTCCAGGTATTTCTCAACCCCAGCATTCAATATCGCCAACGGCAGGCTCCTAAGAAAATCTTTTGCCCCTGCAATTTTTTAATAAGAAATTAGTGACCACATCTACAAATTAAAATATTACAAAGTGATAACAATTTGATTACATTGTTTAAATGTCACATCCCCAAGACACCCGAGAAATCTATTAATTAAATTCAACAAAACATCAAAATACAGAGCTTTCAATTTGCTTGGGGTCTCTACATACTGCTGGGTTAAAATGTGGGGTGCACTTATTTCACACACTGATCTTTTTGCTGTGTAACGTTCTGTTTAAAAACTGGTGTATGTGCCAACACTGCCAGCTACACTAAAAATATCAACCGGTTTTTATATTTTACTGGTTACTTTCAAAGTTCTCTGTGCGAACATACAGAGATTCAGAGTGAAGTGGAGAAAGCTCAGTATTCGCTTCAACGATCAAGAGGAGGAAGCACCAACTGAGCCTTGTCAGGATACAAAGATGTGAGCTACAGAGCACACATAGAACTGTCTGTAACGAGTGTTCAATCCGCTGAGCTATCTTCATGGTGGCGCAGAGCAGCAGCCTCTCTGGCTGAGAAGTTGCTCCCGTGGAGGCAGCGGTCTCCTATCAGCAGTGGCAGGGATTCGGGCCTCTCACTCAATACCACCTCTGTCTGCAGCTGAGGCAACAGCCTGGGTTTAGTCCAGTTCTTCCTCTGCCTTTCCACAGTTGACCATGAGCGGTAAACTCACCCACCTCACGGTGGGCGGGAAAGGTTACTGCGCTTAGTTCCACATCGGCTGTCGGGATCAGGGTGTCCAAGAGGAGTACCAGCAGTGCAGCTGTCGAAGTGCATTAAAAAAAAACGTAAGGTAACAATGATGCTGTGCACAATGGAGGTGGGGTCAGAGTGTGGGGGGGGAAAACCCAAATAGTCAAGAACATTTTTCGGTCTTTTACCTTCAGGTATGCACATATAAAATAACACAGCTTAAATGTAAAATAAATGCAAGTTAAGTTTGTCAGTGGGAAATGCACTCTCGTACTTTATGAAACCCCTATTAGTTAATGCATTGCAGAGTTCAGTGTCTGCAATCGGACAGCCACGGGATTGAATCCTAGTTGGAGCAGTGGAGAACAGTTAGGAGCGTAACACAGGCCCCTGCGACGCAGAGGCCTGTGTTATGCCCCTTTGAAAAGCACACACTTCACAGCTCAGCTGCTAACTCCTTTCTAATACCCATCAAAAAGAATATGTCATCAGATAGCAACAAGTGATTCCATTAATTAAAGCAAATAACGGCTTTCGAGCTCCCTTTACATTTGCAGATTGACCCATTGTGCACATTTACATGTCTTTCAGGTAAGCAGGCACCCTGACAAGGAGGCTTGTTTAGCTGTCCGCCCACCTTTGGTTTCACAGTCCCGGAGACTCCCTGCCTTACAGTTCAACTGAAGTATTTCTGCTCTCAGAATTAACCGACCCAGAGCGGTTGTCTTTTCACAGAAAGTAGGGGAACTGTTTTCCTTAAATGGACAATGTAAAAGGCACGTCGAGCCCATACGATGCCACCCACTTCGACTACTGCAGCAGTGTATGGAAAATCTTAGCACAGGAGCAGCGTCAGACTGGGACAAAAAAATCGGCCAGTACATCAAAATAAAAGTGGCCCCTATATAGCTAAATAAAAACTAAGAGGCCCATATTTGCAAATCAGGGCATGTTTCAACTTATAACAGATTGTGTCTCTGGTCTTCAATGTATGAGACTACATGCATTTCTGCTTGCTGCAGGCAATGTTTGTGGCATCAGAGAAATCAACAGAAAAAACACAGGGTACCTAGCCACAAAAATACCACAAAGCCCAAAAATTGGCCACGCACTGACCTGTCAGACCAGCGCACCAGGCACTGCCTGACTGCCCTGTAGGCAGGGCCACTGATATTATGCGATTGTTGCCAGGGCTTTTTGTGCATAGTTAAGGATTTGCCACATAATCATCTGCTGCATAATCGACTGATTGAAAAAAAAAATGTGTTACACCTTTCAGTTACTTATGTATTGCTTGTTAAACTGGCACTAATGAGGTGAAATCTTTGCCCATATATTACCATGTGCAAAAATGACAAAATAATGAAGTAATGCTAACAAAAAATGTGCCGCATTATGCCTCACAATTTGCATTTTCGTGTCGCATGATGTAGTCAACCATGCTGCATAATTTGGTGCTCCTCCTACTGCATTTTTCCAGTGGCCATGCCTATAGGCCAATCTGACACTGCACGGTAGGAGGGTGGGAGTGAGGCTGGCTGCTATTTTGCTAACCACCATGTAGTATGTAGCCATCGGCTGCACAATAGCACTTCCATTATAGGTTGAAGAAAAACAAAAAATGAGTCGAACTGGAGATTTGCATGAACTACATTTTTGTTGAAATTAAACAAGGCACCGAAGTCTTTCCCCATTTGTACGCACGCGGTAGCGTTAACGCTGGGAAAGACTTGGGTCCTCTGACGAACGGATACCTTCCCCTGATGAAGGGTTTATACCGAAATGCACTGGGATTTGTTTAACAAAATAAAATACTAATTTACGCTTCAATGTGTGACTACTTAACACGATGAACAGGAATTATATCAAACTGATCAAATAAAGAACTTCATTTAAAAACCAAGATGATCTGAACGAACACTAATTATTGGATGTAATTTACTCAGGAGTGCCAGTGGGGATGTTGCTCTTCTTCAAGACAACGCAGACTGTATATAATCCTGGTTTAGTCATGGTGTGGGACGCATTTAGGTAAATATGTTTCATAAACCCAAACAGTGCTCCGAAAGAAACTACCCAGCAGGGAACCGTGTGTGCACCGTCAGCCTGGAGAGTCCTTCTTGTGCTCTACGGAGCAGGTGCTATAACGCAGGCTGTAATTAACTTAATGCAATCACCGGGCAGTGTAATTCACTTAATGCAATGACCATTAAGGTAGTTGGATTGTCCAGCGCCTAACCGCGCTGGACAGCGTACAAATTTCTCGTTCTAAGCATACCTCACTGTGTGTAATGAGAAATTCTTGAGGGGCAGGACGATCTACCTGCGTTTCACCATAACTTTTTTTTTATTTAAATGGAGGGGGGGGGGGGGGGGGAGGAGGGAGGATGCGAAACCAGTGTTACCGGGAGGAACTGCCTTAAGTTTCACATCAGTTTACCACTAAATGTAAGTGGTGCCTGGATTTGTAATCAGGAGATAAAACCGACAGAAGTTGGGAATTCAGACTAGAGACAAAGATTGAGAAGCAACATATTTGACCGACAGGAAGCAATGACATGGTAGTAGCAACATACTTTGCACTCTCCACGCATCAAGGAACCTCATAAAATCCAGACATAAAAGCAAGCATCTCTTATGCTGCAGAGACAGCGGACCCTTTAAAGCCTCCTATATCACCAGCAGACATGATGCTCTACCTTATGGGTTTAAGACTCATTACAAGGGACATGTTCAAAGGGATAAAAGCACTTATAACTATTACCAAATTTTGCCTTGATGGAAGGCAATGGCGATTTCTAGTGAAACACATTCTACTCTTGGAGCGCTTTATCCATTTTCTTGCACACATTTACGTACACCTTCAGTATGGAAATTTTCTTTAAATATTGAAGGGCAGCGTTTAGGCATTAAGAGTGTCAAGTTCTACACAACAGTACAAACAAATGGCAATGCGAGCACAGACACCGATTAAAATCATAAATATTTGCTTTATTAAGGCATTATGTGCCTGCCCCCAGGGAGATGTGTTGCATTTCCTGTGTGCAATATTGCTAATACTTTATTTTGCAGTGAAAAGAAGCAAAATGGTACCTAGAACACAAATAGCAGTCGGTGAATAACTAAAGGATGAGCAATCAATCACTTAGGCAACCATAACTGGGTGTTTCGATGAAGAAGAAAGAACAAGGGAAAAGAGTACAAAATACGGAAGATGGGGTGTTGTGTTGGTCTTGTTCAGTGCTACAGTGACGGGGTACTCTTTGCACGTGACTTGTTAGGCTTTAGGATGGAATGAAGGACCAGAACCATCAAGTCAAAGCACAAAGGATCCAGCATATAAATGAACAAGACACAAAAAGAAAATCAGTGACAAAGCAGGAGCTGTAAATAAAGCAGTTTAGCACATAACATTTCGTCACAGAAGGTATTTAGAATTGGGCGTTGACACCCATATTACTCAAACACAATCCTCTCCAGTTTTCAGATCAATTCATTAACGAGACAAACCCCAGGAGAGCACTTCATGTCTACACCGAATAAAGAAATATTTAAGCACGCTGAAAGTCATCCATTCCGTATTTCCACTGCTTAGTAGTCAAATGATATAGAACAAATTATAAGTACAGAAGTTGGCATGTAATGCATATCCGAATCGGATTGTAAACAGTGTAAAGCAGTTAATGACAAAATCATCCAATTAATTGTAACAGTTAGTTGTACCACTGATGCGATCTGATCAGTGAAAATTAAATAACAGGGTCAAGGATCTTTATTACCAAACCTTTGGGGGGAAAAAAAACAGTCCTCCAAACGGATTTTAGTGCAAAATAGATGGCAACAGCATTAACGATTGAGATGGTACAATACAGGTGGATCCGAAACTTGGATCAGTCATCACTGTCACTTCCAGATTCACTCAGTTGCAAGTCATTTCCTAAAAAAAAAAAAGGAAAGAAAACAGTTTGTGGTTATAAAGTGAAATGCAGCAAGGAACTCAAAAATCTATACATTTGGTCCAAAGGGAGCCATACTTTTCAACACCCGGTAAGAAAACCTGGAACTTTAGTTCTCCAGTATTGGAAACTTTCATAGATTCCCATGCTTGAATCATTTACCGTCGTAGAGATGGGAGTCACGGTATATATAAAAACAGCAATACAAACCATTACAAATAGAAACTAGGCCTAGGCCCATTCTAGATTTGTAACATAGCCACCTCTTTTTGTAAAAGAGACCAAATAAAATCAACAACCAATCAGAACAGCCTCACCCTCTACAACCCTCATGAGAGAACCTGAGACCAGATTTTCGTAGCCGTAGTGCCATAGGATAACTATAAAGATGCAGAAGGTCAAGCTTTCCTAGGGGAGGAGGGTGGGTCGCATGTGAATCTATGAAAGTTTCCAATACTGGAGAACTAAAGTTACAGGTAAGTAACTTGTTTTCTTACTCCAGTATTGGAACTTTCATAGATTCCCATGCTTGAATCAGAGTAGCTAGCAGTCATGAGCACATTTCTTTGTCTGTATTACTTTCAGAGATTTTCTTTTAAACAGTGAAATAAAAGAAATCACCCAACATTGAAATGCGAATCACACACCCATATATACATACAGAAATAACAAGAAGCAATCAGTTTTATCAAAGAATGTGCAAAGAAGTTATGATTAAAAAGGAAGGATGGATTAGAGGGAAAGCTCACCGCTTATTGAAAGGTTCCTCAGGACTGCTTGGCCCACTGCAGTGTCGCTGAGCAGTAATGTCTTGTGAAGGTATGGGCACTCTTTCAGGTCACTGCTCTGCAGATGTCACGGATAGGTACCCCAGCAAAGAGGGCCGTAGAAGAAGAGATCGTCC
This sequence comes from Triturus cristatus, assembly GCF_964204655.1. Lineage (NCBI taxonomy): Eukaryota > Metazoa > Chordata > Amphibia > Caudata > Salamandridae > Triturus > Triturus cristatus. The sequence continues at coordinate 205,546,690 of NC_140584.1, read as the reverse complement.
TTGTGGATGGAGCACAGACTTTTCCTTCAAGGGGCTTACCAGCTGCTTGATGACAATATTGGATAGAGCTGGAAATCCACCGTGCAATCCCCTGTTTGGAAAGGGGAAATCCTTTACGAGGGGCGCTGTAAGCCACGAGGAACTGAGGTGACTTTCTAAAATCCTTAGTTTTCTGAAGATAGAACTTCAGGCAACGCTGACTGTCCAAAGAGTGAAATGACCTCTCAGCCGGAGTGGTAGGTTGAAGGAAAAAAGTTTTAAGTATCACAGGTTCATTTAAATGAAAGTCCGAAGGTACCTTCGGGATGAACTTTGGGTTGGTACGGAGTACTACGGTTTCATTTTTAAATTAAAGAAAGGGCTCTTGAATGGTGAGTGCCTGCAACTCGCTGACCCTTCTAGCTGATGTCAAGGCTAGAAGGGGGGCCACCTTCCAGGAAAGACATTTCAAGTTTGCTTTATGTAGCGGCTGGAAGAGATGTTTCATGAGTTGGGTCAAGACCAGATTAAGGTGCCACAGTGGTGGACAAGGCTTCACTGGAGGTAAGACTCGAAAAAAGACCTTTCATAAACTGTTTAATGCTTCTTGCTGACCAGAGCGAAGGGCCGGAGGATGTCCTCCTGAAGCGAGAGATGGCCGCGAGATGCACGTTAATAAATGAATGAGCCAGGCCCGCCTTTGCCAAGGAAAGAATGTAAGGAAGGATTTCATGCACCAAAGAGAAAGGGTGAACTCCTGATTCTCTGCACCAGTGACAAACCCTCTTCCATTTCATCCGGTAGGTTGTGTTTGTACTTTGAGCACGAGCCTGAGACAGGATGTCTCTACATTCTGCAGAGAGCTTTAAGTCGAGAAACTCTGTGCTCAGGAGCCACGCCGATAATTGAAGGGATCGGGGATCTGGATGCAATACTTGGCCCTGGGACATGGTCAGCAGTGATGGAATCGGTTTCAAAGGAACCGGATGCTCCACGGATAGAAGAAGCTCCATGAACTAGTACTGGCCAGGCCCAGGCGGTGCTATTAGGATCATCTTGCAGGGTTCCGTTTTAAGCTTTCTGAGCAGTCTCAAGATCAGAGGAATGGGGGAAAAGCGTAAACAAAGGCACCTGACCATGCCATCGAACATGCATTCCCCGAGGATCCCGGATGGTGATGCCAGCTTGCATAGAAACGGCATTTCTTGTTCTCTGGTGTAGCAAAGAGATCTATGGCTGGCCTGCCCCATAGTCGAAAAATCTCCTCCAGAGTCCTTTGGTCTAGCTCCCGTTCGTGGCTGACTGACTTTAGTCTGCTCAGTGTGTCTGCTGTCTCATTGACATTCCCTGGGAGATGCTCTACCTTTAGTGAGACTCCATGCAGGATCGCCCATTCCCAGACAGCTCGAGCTTCCGCCAACAGCAGACGAGATCTTGTGCTGCCATGCTTGTTGATATAATGCATGGGCGTAGTATTGTCTGTTCTTATTAGGACCGACAAATCCTTTATCCTCGGGAGGAAAGCCTGTAGGACTAGGCAAATTGCTCGGAGTTCCAGTAGATTGATGTGCAACAGACTATGGTGGTGTAGTCATCGACTGCTTATCTGGAGGTCCTACAAGACCGCTCCCCAGCCCTCCAGAGAGACGCAACTGTTGTAATAATCTGAGGAACTGGGGTTACCATGAAGGACAGACATTGGGAAATGTTCTCCTTGAGAGTCCACCATGAAGCAGCATTTTTCATTGGCACAGTGTTCGTGATCATGTCCTCGAAAGACCCTTCTACTTGGTGCCACTGTAAGTCCAGTTGTTCCTGAAGAGGGCGCATTCGTAACCTGCAGTGAGGAATTAGAGGAATGCAGGACGAAATGGACCCCAGAAGGGACTTGTAGAGGCAAACTGAAAGTGACCTTTTTTGAAGTAGACAGGCCATCAACATCAATTTGGCTTGTCTTTCCACTGACTGAAAACCTTTGTTCAGGGGTGTGTTCAATATGGCTCCCAGGAATTTGGCTTTCTTGGAAGGGCACAAATTTGTTTTTCCTTGTTGAGGGTAAGACCTAGACTTTTGAACAGCTTTGTACAAGCTGCCACTGATCTCTCGCCCGCAGTCTTGGTAGGAGCCTTAAGCAACCAGTCCTCCAGGTAAGGGAAAACCTGGTGCGGTTTCCTTAGAAAAGCCGCTACCGGAGCCAGTATCTTTGTAAAGATCCTTGGTGCCGATCTGAGGCCGAAGGGAAGAACCCTGAATTGAAAGTGGCTCTTGGCTACTGTGAAGCGAAGAAACTTCCTGTGGGATATGGGAACATGAAAATATGCGTCCTCTAGGTCCAAAGTGGCCATGAAATCTCCTGAATTTAAAAGTTGAAGTATGTCCTGCAAGGAGACCATTCGAAACGACTGTTTGATGAGATAGGTTTTGAGCTCCCTCAGATCCAGAATAGGGCACCACTTTTCTACAGTCTTTCACACTAGAAAGAACCGGGACTTGGAACACTCTCCTCTTTGCGAGACAGGGACCAGCTCTATCGCCCCTTTCTGCAGCATCTGTTGGACCTCTAAGCGCAGGAGACGAAGATGTTTGGTTATGTAGGCGCGAGGGGGCTTGGTTGGAGGAGGATGGACAAACTCCAACTGTGACCAAATTGGATTATATTGAGAACCCAACGATCCGATGTAATCCATTGCCATTCTTGGAAGTAATGTGAGATCCTGCCCCCCACAGGTGTTAAATGAGGGGAAGGAACAGTAGACCGAGCCAGCAGGCCGCTATTGACACTTAGAGGACTCCTTCCCCTGGCGTCCCCCTCTTCCTCTGTTGGTTGATCTCAAATATGACGAGGACTGACCCTGCCACTTGTTATACTGCGGGCGGTAAGATTGCGAGGCAGGCGTATACGAGGAGTACCGATATTGCTGGTAACCTCCTCCATATGAGGGAAGACCTCTGCCCTTTGCACAACAAAAAGGGACCTTTCGGTACTGGAGCGTCTCTAATGATCTTGCTGTGTCCGTATCTTTTTTAATGTCCTGTATCGCATCGTCTATGTGCTTACCAAAGAGCGCCTCTCCATCAAAGGGAAGGTCCCAAATCTTGTTCTGAACCTCCGGTCTAAATGAGGTCGCTCTTAGCCATCCCTGGCGACGAAGGACTGCAGCTCCAGCCAGGGAATGGAACACAGTTGTTGCAATGTCCATCGCGCAATCAATCACCTCAGAGGAGGCCCGCTCTCCTTCCTGGAGAATCTTTTTTGCTTCAGCCCTGCTGTCATCAGGCAACTGGTCAAGGTAGGGTGAGAGGTCACACCACATTGGTGGTGGTCGTTGCGCCCCAAGATGGCTAAAGAGTTAGCCGCTTTTACGAAAAGGCTTGACATTGATGAAAACCTTTTGCCAGCATTGTCCAGGCATCTGCCTTCCTTATCTGGACGTGTTAGAGGAGCCGCTGGATTTTTAGACTTCCTTTGTGCTGCCTGCGATATCACAGTCTGGTTTTGGCTGACTCTCCAGGCAAGCTGGGCTATCCTCCAGGGCTTTATACTTTTTCTCTAAACGAGGATGCACCAGAACCACTGTAGCTGGGGTCTTCATAACTTTGAGCCCCTCTTCCCAAACATGACCAACGATAGGAATTGATCTCACAGATTTCTTAAAGGGTTCTTTAAAATCGTATAGGAAGCACTCAGACTGTACCGAAGGCATAGGAAGCTCGAATCTTTTTGCTGCCCTCTCCAACAAATTATGGAAACCACCTTCATCTCCAGGCGGAGAATCCACGGTCACTGGTGAAGGTGAAGCAGAAGTTGGGATAATATACTCATCCCATTCCCTGTCTGGATCCGGGAGAACTGCATTTTCCTGGTAGTCTTCCGAGGTATCATCCTGGATAATTGGAGTTGTCCGTGGTGGATCCACAATTGATTGCAGAGGTGGTGGTGGCAGTCGAGGGGTGGAAGGCCCTGCAGGTGGAACAGCTGGAGTTGAGACCTGTTCTTGAGCCTGAGATGTAGTTGGAAATCTCCTTTTATAGTTTGAGAGCATGAGCTGTAAGCTGGAAATCAAGGAGGATGGCATACAAACCATCTCCTCTTGGTAACCTCCATGATAGTTCTGGGAAGCATCATATTCCTGCTCTTCATATCCATCCTCCGAATCTAGATCCTGGTTCTTCACGAGCAGTTCAGAAGGGCTATGTGCATACCCATATGGACCTTCATCCTCTGAATCCTCCTCTTCTAGGAGGTGAGTAGGCAGCAGAGGTGTCACTTTGCTGGGGAAGAGAGCTCCGGAGTAATGCGATGTTTCCTGAGGATTACCTGAGAAATTTGCCCCTTGACGAGGTCATCGCCGGTACCGTCACCGATATCGTAGTCGACACAGTCGCTGTCGTCACCACGGCTGTCATCATTCTCGTCGTCCTCGACACAGTCGCTGTTGACCCCGCATCCGTCGTCATGGACGTGGACGATGAAAACTGCATCGTGGTCGATGAAGGCAAGGAAACTCTCGTCGACGATCCAGTCGCCGGAGTAGGAAAAGACTGAGAAGACTGTACCTTTTCCCTGCGCGTCGACGAAGACGATGACAGTTTCGTCGCTGATGGTGTCGTCGACAGCGTCGTCGACGGTGGAATCTTCTTTGCATGTTTTCCCTCAGAAGGTATAGAGGAGGGCTTTTTGAAGTCCATTTTTCTGTCAGGAGGAGAAGATGAAGGAACAGAACTCTACTTCCCCACTGCAGATTCTCCTGTAGAATGTCCTTCCCTTTCCTTTACACTTCGGTGAGGGGATTTGTTCTGACTTTGCCTGTCAGACCTATGAGAGGTCTTTTTAGAGGCTTTACCAGGACGATCTTCAGAAGAAGAGGGGTCAGATCTCGACCTCTTCAGATATCTCTTGGAAGACGAAGCTGATTAGGCCTCATCACTTTCGCCACTGGATAAAGGATATCTCTGGGATTTCAGCTTTTGGAGCCAGGTCAGGAGACGTCCCTCACGGTCTCTCAAGGTTTTTGTGGAAAAAATACGGCAAACCTTGTAATCTTCAGCCTTGCGATCTGGATAGAGGCAATAGATGCAGTCCTTGTGAGGGCCATCTATGTAAAGCCTTTTTTTAGAGCAGGTGGAACAGGATCTAAAAAGACCTTTCTTCTTATCAGACATGTTGACACGAAGCAGAAGAAGCTGTTGAAAAACTCTAGGAGGAAGGTAACGAGGAAAAAACTGAGCACAGCTCAGTGGAGACTCCCTAGCACAATCTGATGGTCTGAGGTTCTCTCAGGAGGGTTCTAGAGGGTGAGGCTTATCTGATTGGTTGTTGATTTTATTTGGTCTCTTTTACAAAAAAAGGTGGACATGTTACAAAACTAGAATGGGCCTAGGCCTAGTGTCTATTTGTAATGGTTTGTACTGCTATTTTTATAAATATACAGGGACTCCCATCTCTACGACGGGGAATGATTCAAGCATGGGAATCTATGAAAGTTCCAATACTGGAGTAATACATATTTGTTCCTATAGTTATACTGTCAGATTACATCATGGTGGCGACTGTATCTTAACCCAGGATGGGAACACTGCATAGTGAAGTAACAGGTTACTCACCTTTAATACTCTTGTACTACCTAGAACTTACACCCCTTCGTCCAGGCTGATAGGATTTTCATTAGCAATATATCCAAGGATGGGAGAACATTCGCACAGCATAAAAGATTTACAAACTATAATTCCAGGATATGTCCAAGCCTGCCTGCAAGACATCCCATGCCACTCTTTGTAAGAAAACAGGAGTGTGTTTAAAAACGAAGGTCATAAAAAACAAAAACAATTACAAAGGCAATAGGTTTCGACAATTAATCGTATCGGCTATTACGCTAATACCTGCTTTTCCCCTGGATGGCTGCCGTGAGACGTTTTTAAACCATACCAAAGTCCATTCAAAGAGGACCTTACAGATGCCACGTAAGGATGGTTTAACTTAAAGCACAAGAAAATGTATTCAAAGAGGCGGCCACCAAGATCCAAGCATCTGTGACGCCCATCTTTACATTTTCTTATGCTTTAACAACACCTATTCAAACATGTCCTCCAAGCGTGCACATGCAAACACAGCAGTCATCTTGCTACTTTAATTTTCATTTACCACTCCAGAACAAGCCCCATGTTTAACTGTGTGCTGTACTTGCAGTCCAGGGCGGTATGGTTAAGACACCCGTAGTAGTCCAGCTCTTGCAGCAGCTCCTGCATAGTCAAAGTGGTGGCTGCAGCCTTGCTATAAACATGCCTTGCCATTCTAAGTGCTTTAGCTTCGGCAGTTCTTATTTTCACGACAGTGATTTAAAAAAAAGAAAAAGCAATGTGGTGCATTCAGGAGAGAATTAATCACACTCTTGAAAATATTCCGTCACCCAGAACATGTGTACCTTCCAATTATAGATTGGGCCAAGAGGACTACAATTGAAGGAGGGTAAAAATAACCCCATCCACACATTAAGTGAACCCCGGTTGAGGTCTGAGATGTCATGTTACATAACTAATGGATACCGTTTTGGACACATCATATGTGTCTTTCTTTGAATACATTTAAGGTGAGTGACCATAGATGGGTCCCTCCAAATTTAATTTAGTTTTTTTTAAACAATGATTAGCTGCCATCAACCACATATTAATACAGGGCATTCATCTCCCTATAGACTGCCCTTTGGTCTGTAAGTCCTGAGGAAGACACGCCCTGATGTATAGTCAATAACTCTTGAATACAGGGTCGAAACGTCGACATTACGTTATGTCCTATGTCGGCTATCCTTGACATATGTAAAGAAAATATAAGGATACACGGAACAAAACATCGTTGGGACATTTTGATTAAATGTGGTTCCAAAGTCTCATGTTTGTGTATGTGATCGCTGGAAGATTTCTGATTTTCACAATGTATATGTTAATGTGATGTATTGTTCTTTATGGTCCCTGGACAGCCATTGAAAAGAGAAATATGAAAAGAGATAGATGTACATGTTTTGATACATGAAAAATATATTTAAAACAAGTTAATGGTTGTGTTGTGTCAGTGGTTTTTAGATCTCATTTTCTTGAAAGATGTGTTAGAGTCAGGAGAAGTTTAACACATTTGAGGGATCATTTATAGGCCCTTTTAGTATTTAATGTTTAATGAAAGACGTTACACTAAGAGGTTTTAGGAACCTTCATACTTCAGAAAGGACAATGAGCCCCTTGGACTTCCTTAAATCAAGCAGCTTAATTAAGCAGATCTTGAGAACCGAGTTCCTGACAACCAGATTAAGACAATTTCTTTGTCACGGAATTAGCAATCAGAACTAAAGTGTGCATGATCCCAGCACAGTTTACTGTACACAGACAAATTTAAATGGCAACAACAGGCATTGTATTGCTACAGACAACTGCCGCCTACCTAAAACTAGATATTCTGAATATCATGTTTTCGGCTCAGAAGTTAATGCCAGATAAGAACTAATACATAAAACAATCCATTAATTATTGCCCCAACCTTACTGCATGAACTGCATATTACAAATGAAGGGATATACACCCAGATAAGCAGCAGCCAAGAAAGCTGAAAACAGATGAGCACCATCCTTATACCATTCATGCATTTTACTAGCGCATGGTCCAGAGCTTCACTTCTTGGAGCTGTAATTTAGAATGAATACTATGGAAGCATCCATACTGACAAATGTCTTATTGTCCAAGAACTGAAGAATGTATAGTTTGTGACAAAGAAGATTCCGACAGTGCAGAGCTAGAATGACAAGTGATTATCTGCATTTTGTATCACAGGATCTTTACTATTTATTAAGTGTTCCGTGGTCCCTGCACATAGACAGGACTATTCTACATTTAGGACTATCCGAGAGTATGCCATGATGCAGAGGAAAATTAGTTACTTACCTCTAAAATCAGTTATTCAGTATTGCTATGTTCCATAGATTCACAAGCTTGAATCAGAGTAGCAAGCAGAATCCTTTGCGCACGGACGCACACACACACACACACACACACATACACACACGGACGCGCGCACACACACACACGTGCGCGCGCACACACACACACACACTATAAAAATGCATATATATCCATCTATAAAAGACATGCATGAAAGTTGCACTTGTAACTTATTATGAATAAATAGATACAATAAAAGACGCTCACCTTACTGGAATAAATGTCGTAGCACTGCCTAACACATGACCACATCACTGCTCTGTGCCGATTCTGGGCAATAGTGCTGCGTGAAAGTATGGGTGCTCTACCACGTCGCGGTACCGCATATCTTCTCAAGAGGAACACCAGCAAACAGAGCATCTGAAGTGGACACTTCCCTTGTTGAGTGCGCCTTTGTCTTTTTTGCAAGTAGTTTGCCAGCCTTGGAGATGCAAGACTGGATTGTGGCAGAGATCCACCTTGCGATGGTTGCATTTGCGACTGAAGTCCCTTTTTAGGTTTCGTGAGCCAAAGGCTCGAAGAGACATTTTATATCTGGGCTTTTCAAAGTGCTGCCGTGGCCTAAAGCTACAGTGCACGTGAACGTGCACGCGCGCAGCGCCATGTGTCTTTCCTCCGTAGCGATCGTAATCACGATCACTTTCACTTTCGCGGCCGCGTTTCCAAAGCTTGTTTTCCTTATCTTGGAGCATTTCTCGGCAAGTCACCAGGACATAAATGGCAGAGCTACAGAATAACTTCACTCTTCCATCGAAAGTAAGGTCAGGGAGCCCGACTTCCATTAATTTGCTATTTCTCACTTCATTACTCCTCGGGATTTCTGCAGAGCTTGAGTTTTCATCGCTGAGGTGAGCCCAATGACTTCAAATAACGGAATTGTTTCTGATACAGGCTTTGCTCTGCACAGCTGCTCTTTTCTTCGGCTGTCCGTCTCTGTTGAAAACGATCACACAATCTTCAAGTCTTTCTGTGAAATATCAATTTGTCACACACGTGCATGCATTAACATATGCTAATTACTTGGAGTGATTTATTGCGCGCGAGTTCTTCGTAATTTCTAGCAACAATCCACTTTTTGTCTCCATTAATGCTGAGCCCGAGTTTCTAATGAGGAATAAGCCAGCAGTTTAATCATAAATCCGTCAGGCATGGGAGGGCAAAGAGGGCTGCCCCGGGGAATGCTAATAAGGCAATACTACTGATGCACACAAAAAGGTTCTTCAAGAATCGTTTCCGTTTTCAGGCACCCTCACTGCATCTTTTCATATTTCAAGTACAGGTCCCAGCCTGATAAACTTTTTTTTGTAGGTATTTTGTTGTATGAACTTTGGATTGGTCCACGTAATCGGAAAGCTGATAACTGCAGTGAAGCAAAATGAATAATTTATCGCGGTGTCTGGACCTGGTCTAATCATTGTTGAACGCTGGAGCTTTGTATCATGCTGTAAGAGGAACTGAACCATCATGAAACCCAATTGGTATAATTTTTTATCGCATCTACTAGCTGATAATTCGACAGCCAGGCACAACTAATTCATCGCGCACTCAAGGCAAGACCATGACTTCAAATCATAAGTGGGTTATGAAATGATAGACACAAAATGAATCAAGAACAAATGGAGAGAGATCTTGTGAGCATTGTCAAACTGTGGGCCCAACCCAAAAAACACCTTGTTTAATAATAGACAGGGCCTGGTAAACAGGCGGAAAACAGAAGCTGAGGCATACAGGAACAAGCATTGGCATAGCCAATAGGTCTCGCTTTTGGGACCTTATAAGTATTTAGTTATGCAGCACAATATCCTTGTTTACTTTTGTTTTTATGTATGCCGTGGGGTGATGTTATTTGCATAGTGCTATTGCCATTCGTATGACCTTGCAGCGCTGGAGAACCCGAAAATAGAAAATTGGTTATGAGGGAGGGGAGACAATAGTAATATGCTGGCTTAAAAAATATATATATATAATTACTAACGTCCTGGAAATAGCAAACACTCCTAGGCAGTTCAAGATTGAGTAAAGCGAAGTGTAAGCAGGAACAACATAGTTGCCTTAACGCTTTTACACTTATTATTCAGAATCAGTGTTTTTGCCAGAAAAGTTAAGAACATGACTACAGGCACCTGTTACAATGTCCATTTTTAGGTCTCGCTGAGACAGCGAAAGCTGTCTCTTTGAGACATTTTGTAAGTGGGCTTTCAAAAGTGCTACCCACATGGTTTTGCTGGCCTAGGGCTTGAGTGCACGATGGCGTGTACGTGCACAGCTGCTCCTTGCATTCCCCCCTCCCTTCTCACCCAGCCCTTTGATGCTCTGCTCGATTCCTTTTCACTGTCCTTAAATCCCTTTGTAAGTCCATCTTGTTTGGGTCACCTTTGCTTCATTAGACCCATCTTTCCCGACTAGGAACCGGTTATTTTTGTCCACTCCCTTTAATTTACTTTAATAATAAACTCTCGCCTTAAGTGAAGCAATTGACTTTTAAATGTCGTCGTAATCTTACAGCCTTGTTCTTAAACAAGAAAACTCCTCTCCTTCCACACGTTTCCCATTCGGCCATCTTTTCTTCAGCAGTAGTTGATAACATTGTGGCCATGTTTTAACCAAAGCATCAGGTTTCTGCAATTTTGTAACGACGTGGTGATGCACATACTTTCTGTATGTTGTACATTCCGCTGCCCCTAATGTGTCCGAGGTTTGTGAGCTGTGATGCATGCTAGCGCGATCCCACGGCATGCGCCTCTTCAGCCCTCCTAAAATATACCATCCTCACTCTCCAGGTTAGAATTCGACACTTCAAAAACAAACGTGTAGCAACGATCTTCTATTAATAATGCTATAATGGCAGCGCTTCTATGCATTCCATCGTAAATGTTCTGTGGAAAGTATTTTTATTTTATCATTTTGCAGTGGTTCCGGTAGGTCGGCAGTCATTGATTCCTTGTTTGTGTACCTTTGCCCAGGGGCGTTTCTTCAATTGGTGCAGCAGGTGCAGTGGCACCAGGGCCCACGAACGCTGATAATTCATGTATTTAATATAACTGTAGCATATTGAGGAGGTTGGGGGGTCATTTACTTACTTGCCCTGGGGTCCATGACACTGAATAGGCTGGTGTTTCGCCACGTAATTTCATTGGTCAGTGTTTAGCATTCGAGGTTGTACTCCTGAGTGACGTGACATAGAATGTAAGATTGATTGTGCCAGGGCATGAAAAGGAAATGCTGCTCAGGGCGCCAATTGTGTAAGGCGTCTAGAACTCACATATGCTCTTCCCTCTGTTTTTCTCTCTGGTCTCACATGTGCTATTCCCTCTGTATTTTCACTCTGCCATCACATGTGCTTTTCCCTCTCTATTTTTCTCTCTTTCCTCACACATGCTATACCCTCTGTATTTGTGTCTCTTCCCTCACATGTACTCTTCCCTCTGCATTTTTTCTCTATGCTCTCACATGTGCTCTTCGCTCTGTATTTTTTTTCTCTGCCCTTGTATGTGTTCTTCTCTCTATATTTTTCTCTATGCTCTCACATGCTCTCTTCCCTCTATGTTTTTATCTCCGGTCTAACATGCGCCCTACCCTCTGTATTTTTTTCGCTTTGCTCTCACATGCGCTCTTCCCTCTCTATTTTTCTCGCCTCCCTCACATGGACTCTTCCCTCTGTATTTTTCTCTCTGCCCTCACGTGCTTTTTCCGCTGTATTTTTCTCTCTGCCCTCACATACTCTTCCCTGTATGTTTTCCTCTTTGCCCTCAAGTGCACTCTTCCCTTTGATCACATGCATACACAACTATGCACACATACAAACACACACATGCATTTACACACATATGAACATATACAAACCCACACAGACATGCATAAACATATGCATATACATGCACACCAACACACCAACCCCACATACACATATAAACAAGCACGCACACCAACATACTCAAACACATATACATACACACAAACATGCATACACAGACATAGGTATACACACAAACATGTGTACACATCCATGAAGACAAATGAACACAATGACACACCCATACTTGCACACCAACACACACATGCATACACAAACATATACACATACAAACACACACACATGCATACACACAGATATATACATATAGACACACACACTATGCACACACACGCATCTCCCATACTGTCTCAGGGGAAGAGTCGGTGTCAGCTGTCTCCTAGAGGGAGATCTTGCATGAGACAGTAAGACTCAGAGACATGTGGCGGTGGGGAGAGACAGACATGCCTCCCTTTCATTGTGTTGTTTCAAGATGGGGACTATCTTCTGCCACTGGTGCATTCAGATAAGCGGCAGGAAGTTAGTCGAACACATGCACTGGTTTCAATTTCGAGAAAGTGGGGTGAACGTTTCACAGATCGGGAGTGTGTGTCAACACGTGTTTCTCCTTCACGGCAAGGCCAATCAGTACATTTTGTTTAACCGTGTGGTCATGAATCCTTTAATTGCATAAGTGAGCGGGTATGGATGTAAACAAAAATGTAACACTAATACCACATTTTCTGTCACTCTTGTGAACAGGTTTGCTGTGAATGTATGAATGAGAATGGCGTTTTAGAATACATTGCATGGAAAAGGGTCAACATGGTGTATACGTGTTTTTGGGTGTTTTTTTTTTTATTTTTTTATTTTTTATAACATGGTTAACGTCATGATATACCGGATTCGGATGCTTCATTGCAGATCAGTTGTTTGGCCCGTGGTTATTTACGAGTTTGGAAAATACTTTTGTATTGTTTCGATTCTTTTTGTCTCTGCCCTATCTATTGGCTGCGTCCTTACTCTCTCCCATCTTCTCTCTCCACCACTTTGCTACATGTTCTCTCGTAATGTTTTCATTTTCCCCAACTCTCCTCTTTACTCTCTCTAATTCTTTTTTTGCTCCTTTTCTGTCTCTGTCCCTTCTCTCCTCTTTCTCTCCCCACCTGTCACTTCTCTAACCCCACTCCTCTTCCTCTGCCCGCCCCCCCATCCCTCTCTCTCGCAGTACTGCAGCATAGGCAGCACCAGGTCTCTGATGCCTTCTCAGTGTTGGCCCTGGGGGTGGAGGAGGTAAGTCAGCCCCCCAAGTGAATCCCATTATCAACAGATAGTGAACCTCTATTTACCAACAAGTACGGAGCGGTCTCGGGTGACGGCTGATGCGAACAGTGATCTGCTCTCTGCCCCGGCAGGGCCTGTGGGGTGGGGGCGTTACCTTACACTAGGAGAGGAAGTAAAAGTGATATCCTCCCCTCCCCCCCAGTCCACCACTGTCTCTCCTCACCCTCCACCTCGGTCTCTCCTCAGTCTCTCCTCACCCTCCACCTCGGTCTCTCCTCAGTCTCTCCTCACCCTCCACCTCGGTCTCTCCTCAGTCTCTCCTCACCCTCCACCTCGGTCTCTCCTCAGTCTCTCCTCACCCTCCACCTCGGTCTCTCCTCAGTCTCTCCTCACCCTCCACCTCGGTCTCTCCTCAGTCTCTCCTCACCCTCCACCTCAGTCTCTCCTCAGTCTCTCCTCACCCTCCACCTCAGTCTCTCCTCAGTCTCTCCTCACCCTCCACCTCAGTCTCTCCTCAGTCTCTCCTCACCCTCCACCTCAGTCTCTCCTCAGTCTCTCCTCACCCTCCACCTCAGTCTCTCCTCAGTCTCTCCTCACCCTCCACCTCAGTCTCTCCTCAGTCTCTCCTCACCCTCCACCTCAGTCTCTCCTCAGTCTCTCCTCACCCTCCACCTCAGTCTCTCCTCAGTCTCTCCTCACCCTCCACCTCAGTCTCTCCTCAGTCTCTCCTCACCCTCCACCCCAGTCTCTCCTCAGTCTCTCCTCACCCTCCACCCGTCTCTCCTCACCCTCCACCCGTCTCTCCTCACCCTCCACCGTCTCTCCTCACCCTCCACCCGTCTCTCCTCACCCTCCACCCGTCTCTCCTCACCCTCCACCCGTCTCTCCTCACCCTCCACCGTCTCTCCTCACCCTCCACCCGTCTCTCCTCACCCTCCACCCGTCTCTCCTCACCCTCCACCTCACTCTCCTCACCCTCCACCTCACTCTCCTCACCCTCCACCTCACTCTCCTCACCCTCCACCTCACTCTCCTCACCCTCCACCTCACTCTCCTCACCCTCCACCTCACTCTCCTCACCCTCCACGCGTCTCTCCTCACCCTCCACGCGTCTCTCCTCACCCTCCACGCGTCTCTCCTCACCCTCCACGCGTCTCTCCTCACCCTCCACGCGTCTCTCCTCACCCTCCACGCGTCTCTCCTCACCCTCCACGCGTCTCTCCTCACCCTCCACGCGTCTCTCCTCACCCTCCACGCGTCTCTCCTCACCCTCCACGCGTCTCTCCTCACCCTCCACGCGTCTCTCCTCACCCTCCACGCGTCTCTCCTCACCCTCCACGCGTCTCTCCTCACCCTCCACGCGTCTCTCCTCACCCTCCACGCGTCTCTCCTCACCCTCCACGCGTCTCTCCTCACCCTCCACGCGTCTCTCCTCACCCTCCACGCGTCTCTCCTCACCCTCCACGCGTCTCTCCTCACCCTCCACGCGTCTCTCCTCACCCTCCACGCGTCTCTCCTCACCCTCCACGCGTCTCTCCTCACCCTCCACGCGTCTCTCCTCACCCTCCACGCGTCTCTCCTCACCCTCCACGCGTCTCTCCTCACCCTCCACGCGTCTCTCCTCACCCTCCACGCGTCTCTCCTCACCCTCCACGCGTCTCTCCTCACCCTCCACGCGTCTCTCCTCACCCTCCACGCGTCTCTCCTCACCCTCCACGCGTCTCTCCTCACCCTCCACGCGTCTCTCCTCACCCTCCACGCGTCTCTCCTCACCCTCCACGCGTCTCTCCTCACCCTCCACGCGTCTCTCCTCACCCTCCACGCGTCTCTCCTCACCCTCCACGCGTCTCTCCTCACCCTCCACGCGTCTCTCCTCACCCTCCACGCGTCTCTCCTCACCCTCCACGCGTCTCTCCTCACCCTCCACGCGTCTCTCCTCACCCTCCACGCGTCTCTCCTCACCCTCCACGCGTCTCTCCTCACCCTCCACGCGTCTCTCCTCACCCTCCACGCGTCTCTCCTCACCCTCCACGCGTCTCTCCTCACCCTCCACGCGTCTCTCCTCACCCTCCACGCGTCTCTCCTCACCCTCCACGCGTCTCTCCTCACCCTCCACGCGTCTCTCCTCACCCTCCACGCGTCTCTCCTCACCCTCCACGCGTCTCTCCTCACCCTCCACGCGTCTCTCCTCACCCTCCACGCGTCTCTCCTCACCCTCCACGCGTCTCTCCTCACCCTCCACGCGTCTCTCCTCACCCTCCACGCGTCTCTCCTCACCCTCCACGCGTCTCTCCTCACCCTCCACGCGTCTCTCCTCACCCTCCACGCGTCTCTCCTCACCCTCCACGCGTCTCTCCTCACCCTCCACGCGTCTCTCCTCACCCTCCACGCGTCTCTCCTCACACTCCACGCGTCTCTCCTCACACTCCACGCGTCTCTCCTCACACTCCACGCGTCTCTCCTCACACTCCACGCGTCTCTCCTCACACTCCACGCGTCTCTCCTCACACTCCACGCGTCTCTCCTCACACTCCACGCGTCTCTCCTCACACTCCACGCGTCTCTCCTCACACTCCACGCGTCTCTCCTCACACTCCACGCGTCTCTCCTCACACTCCACGCGTCTCTCCTCACACGTCTCTCCTCACACTCCACACGTCTCTCCTCACCCTCCACAAGTCTCTCCTCACCCTCCACACGTCTCTCCTCACCCTCCACACGTGTCTCTCCTCACCCTCCACACATCTCTCCTCACCCTCCACGTCTCTCCCCTCTCCCTTCACACGTGTCTCTCCTCACGCTCCACACGTGTCTCTCCCCACCCTCCACGTGTCTGTCTTCACCCTCCACGTGTCTCTGCTGCACGCCTCACACTGCTGCACGCCTCACACTGCTGCACACTGCTGCACGCCTCACACTGCTGCACGCCTCACACTGCTGCACGCCTCACACTGCTGCACGCCTGACAGCTTCACACTGCTGCACGCCTCACACTGCTGCACGCCACACACTGCTGCACGCCACACACTGCTGCACGCCACACACTGCTGCACGCCACACACTGCTGCACGCCACACACTGCTGCACGCCACACACTGCTGCACGCCACACACTGCTGCACGCCACACACTGTTGCACACTGCTGCATTACTCACTGCTGCATGCTGCACGACTCTGCTGCACGCAGCACACTGCTGCACGCAGCACACTGCTGCACGCCGCTGCATGTCACAGTGCTGCATGCCTCACACTGCTGCACGCCGCACACCGCACACTGCCGCACGCCGCACACTGCTGCATGCCGCACACTGCTGCACGCGGCACACTGCTGCACTCCACACACTGCTTTTATGCGAGTTTATGCTACTGACATTGTAAATGACAATGCCTTTTATTTGTTTTAAAACCAAAACATAAATAAAAGGCATTGTAATTTTACAATGCTAATAGCTCAAACTCTTATAAACGCGAGACCTATTGCATTGCAAATGCTTGTTTAGATTGTCCATAAGATACTAATGCAGATCTGTTTTCCGAATCTGTTAAGTAAGATGCAGGTAACATTTTAGGCATCATTTAATGTCAAGCTGATGGAGAGATCTTTGTTCTGCCGATGTCAGATCAGGGAAAGAATAAGCTTGCAGTACCATGGGTTCGTTGAGATGGCAAAGAGATGGAACTTTGGGAATACATTTTAAATTTGTTCCAAGGAGAACATAGTCATGTGAAGTGCAAGAAGAGATCCTGTGTTGTGAAAGCGTGCATTAGGCTCACTCTTAGCAGAAGTGAGAGCCATCAACAGAGCTACATTCTAAGTGAGAAACATAAGATCCACTCTGTGAATAGATTCAATTGAAGGTTTCATAAGCTGAGAGAGGACTACGTTGAGATGCCATTCTGGGGAAGGATCTCGTACCGGAGGGAATGCTCTAATCAGCCCCTTCATGAATAGTTTAATGATTCCTGTGGAGCAGAGAGAAAGATTAGTAAGAGCGTCTGTATCTTGATATTGCAGCAAGATGCACTTTGTTGGAGGAATGCATCAAACCTGATCAAGCAAGCGAAAAGAGATAAGGCAGGATCTGGTCAGGAGATGCCTCTAGCAGATGCAGGTAGATTGACACCATAGGCAGACTTTTTTCCATTTTAATTTGCAAGTTTTGAGGGTGGCGTCAGGTCTTGCGTTGGATAGAATATCCCTGCAATCCTGAGGATAGTCTAATCTCGGAATTTGTGGAATTTAAGAGCCTAAGAGCCATGCACATAAGTGGAGAGAGGCTGGGTCCAGGTGCATAGCTAGTTCATGGTCAAGGAAGCTGGTACTGGCCGTAGGCGAATGGGATTGCATTCTGAAAGCAGGAGTAGCTCCGTGAACCAGTGTTGTCTGGGCCACTTGGGAGCAATCACAATGAGGCAACAGGGTTCCGGTTTCATTTTGTTGAGAACCTTCGGTATTAGTGGAAAAGGGGTGGGCGCGGGGGGGGGAAGTTTATGAATATATCCTGGACCCTCTGATAATAAGGTTATGACCCCGGAGCTGCTATCGACTGGCATAGAACTGGCATTTGGTGATCTCGTTGGTCGCAAAGAGGTCCAGTGCTGGCTGCACCCATTGTAAAAATATGTTGTTCAGCGTCGACTGATTTAATTCCCACTCGTGACATCCGCCCTTGGATCTGCTGAGTGAGTCCACCAGGGTGTTGCTTATGCAAGAGACGTGCTTGGCCCTCAGAGAAATCTTTTGGGTGGCTAGCCAACTCCACAGATGTCGGGCTTCCTGGGAGAGTGTTAATAATCTTGTGCCCCCTTGCTTGATGACATAATGCTTGCTGGTCATATTGTCTGTATGTACCAGCATGGATGACCTTGCTATCCTTGGCAGGAACGCTTGAAGGGTGAGAAAGAAGGCTTTCAACTCTAGGCGGTTGATATACATGGTTTTCTGAAGCACAGAGCACTTCCCTTGAATTTGTAGGTCTTGGAGATGACCACCCCAGCTTTCCATAGCGGCATCTGTAGTTATGACAAAGTCAGGTATTTGTGGCAAGAACGTGAGGCCCTTGGAGAGATTGGAGGTTTAAGGCCACAACACTAGCGTCTGCACCATCGTTGGTGTGATATTTTATCAAGTCAAAGGACCCTTCTGTCTGGATCCACTGTTCCTGAAGCTCCTCTTGCAATGGTCTCATTTTCAGACATGTTAGAGGGACCAGATTTAGCTCAGAGGACATCATGCCCATCAGTGACTTGAATAAGCGTACTGAAACAGACTTCTGGACAGGTTGACGGTCCTGCGAGAAAAGGGCTTTGTTTTGGACTGTATCTAGGTTAGAGCCGAGAAACAATATCCTCTGTTATGGAGTGGTTGTTGATTTTTCATGATTGACTGAGACCCAGTTTGTGAAACAGTGATGGAAGCTCTTGTGACTTTGGATTCTTGTGATGGTGTTGGAGCTTCGAGCAACCAAAAGGTCCAGGTAGGGGGGAATACTGGATGACCTTGACTTCTGAGGGCGCCTGCTATTGGACCAAGGGACCAAGTGAAGAGACTGGGAGCGGACTTGAGGCCCAATGGAAGGACTCTGAACAGGTAATGGGTACCGGCTACGGTAAAACAAACAAATTTGCGGTGTTTGAGATGTATGTGGAAGTACACATCCTGCCACTCCAGAGTTGTCATATAGTCTCCATGGTTGAGGAGGTGCAGGATGTCAGAGAGTAACCATCCAGAATGATTGCTTCCATAGGAAGTTGATTAACTTCTTGAGATCTAGAATTGGTCTCCAGGCCCCGATTTCTTTCGGATTAAGAAAAAAACAGGAGTAAAAACGCATGCCCTTCTTGGTGGAGGGACATTATCAATTGCTCCTTTGTTGAGCATGATAAGGGATTCTTTCTGGAGTAAGAGAAGATAAGAGGGATGTGTGCCCAAATTGGCAGATTGTGGAGTGGTCTTTTGATAAACTCCAGGGTATGGCCACAGGTGAAAAAGTCCAATACCCGTTTGTCTGAAGTGATCAGACACCAATGGTGGAGGTAACTATAGATATTCACACCCACTGGATGAGGAGAGAAAGTAGCGGTCCCAGGTTGAGGTCAGTCGCCTTTGTGGGTGGGGAGGGGTGATTTTTCGACTAGGTTCTCGTTTTGTATACATCTTTTGGTGGGTGCTAGGGTTGTTATTGATAGGGAGCCCTGTATTTAGAGTGAAAGGGCCGATACTGTTGGGAGCGTTGGTATCCTCCTCTGTAGGTTGAGAAACTTCTTTTGCTTGCCCCTCAAAAGGGAATCTTTCTGGATTGGAGCATACCAAGAGATCTGGCCGTGTTTGCGTCCCTTTTGATGGCCAACAAAGCATCATCAATATGTTTTCCAAATTGTGTCTGTTCATTGTAGGCCATATCTAAGATCTTTGACTGGACTTCTGGCCTGAAGGTGGTCGCTTTAAGCCAGCCCTGTCACCTTAAGACTGCTGAGTTGGCAAAAACTGGTGCAGGCCATGTACATTGCACACTATTATCACGGCTGGCGTGTGCTCACCTTCCTGCAATATTTTCCTTGCTTCTGATTTTTTTGTCCTCCGGTGTTAAGTCCATGAGATCACCAATGTCAGACCACATCTGCCTATCATACCGGCCCAGGATAGCTAGAGAATTGGCCGCACAAACCGTGATGGCAGACATGCTGGAGAACATCTTACCCATGTAATCTAAATGCCTGCCCTCCTAATCTGGTGGCAGGATTCTTGGAGTGGTACTGGGCTGCTTGAGATATGACAGAGTCCTGTTTGGGATGACCTGTGAGGCAGCAAGGAGAATCTTCAGGGCCTTATATATTTTGTTGAAACTGGGCAGTACCGCTGCCACCGTTGCCGGGTTCTTCATTATTTTTAAGCCTTCTCCCCATATATAATCTATGATTTGGATGGATCTAACAGATTTTCTGGTCTGTTCCTTGAAATGATATAAAACGCAGTCAGACTGTCTGACACCTGGGAGGTAAAACCCTGTCGCAGTGCGATCCATCAAGCTGTGAAACCCTCCAATGTCCTTCGGAGAAGAGTCTGCTGGACATGGTGGTGGAGGTGATGGAGTGGGCACTAAGTAAAAGTCCCATTTGTCAAGAGAGGCTGAGTGTCTGGGATTTCACCTTCCTCCGGACCATCATCATCTGTTGATGATGGGTGGTCTCTTGGAAGTGCGCTATATTTGAAACGGGAGTCATCCTGGGTGTAGTGGGCGGAGGCAGGGGTTTTGGAGTTTCAGAGGTGGTAGGCTGATGTGGAGTCACTAGTTGCTCTTGAGGTGGTGCCGGAAAACTCTTAAGATAGTCTTGCAACATGGCCTGCCATCTTGAAATAGTGATAGAGGTACCTGAACTCCCCCTGGTCTTGGCTATGGTTCAGGGCAATATTGTTAAGGTTGGTGATCATGTTTTGGCTGAGAAGCATAAGAATTGCTGAAAGTATTGTTGTTCTTATATGTCATCCTCTTTATCGTGATATTTAACCTGCAGCTCTGATGGGCTACGAGCTGAACCAAAGGGGCCATCATCATCCGAATCCTTCAGGCCCAATAGAGGACTTGGTAGTAGAGGAGAAACCTTGCTGGGGGAGGTAACATCAGGTCATAAGGTTGTTTTAACTACCTCAGAAACTTTTTAATCGATAGAGGCATCAACAAGGTCTTCGTCAAGGGAATGTCCATAGGTGTAAAGGCCGCCGACTGATTTGCTCTTGGCACTGTTGTGCACGTTCAGTCGACAGGACCGTCGTCGATGGGGTAATTGTTGGTTTCATCGACGATGACTATGTTGACCCAGACGGTGTTGTCGACGGAGTTCTCATCAACTAAGTTCTTGTTGACGATTAGATTCTCATCAACGGGATCGGGGAGGTGATGGCTGACGTCATTGCGCCTTCGCCATCGACGGTCTGAACAATGAGATGGTAGTGACTGTTGTGGCCGTCGTCCTAGATGATATCACTGACGACGATGTCGTCGACAGGACTCTTAGATGGGGTTTTTGCTTCGGCATCTACGGTTCAGAGGCTGATTTGGGAGGGCAATCGTCAGCCCTTGTAGATTCTATTCTATTCAGGATGTCTTGGGCACAGCTACCCCGAAAGGCCTCCCAGAACTGAGACAGGGACACACCTGGAAGGCCTTGGCAAGCCATGGCAGAATTAGAACAGATGAGTCTTTAGGAGTTTCCTAAAAGATTTCTGGCTGAGCCAGTCTCAAATTGGCAGGGAGGGTGTTCCACAATTTAGCAGACAGAAAGACAAAGGCAACTGATGCCACACACAGCCTTTTTGGCCTTAGGAATGGTCAACAGAAAAGATTTCCCTGAACGTAATGATCTCTAAGGCGTGTAAGGGCAGAGTAGTCTTCACATCAGAAGGGGGCCTTTTCCTTGCATCACTCAGTGGGCCATATATAAGACCTTGAAGCTTATCCTCTTTTGTACAGGGAGCAAATGCAATGCAGTCAACGTTGGAGCTGCCGAGTGGTTTTTGGGGGAGCTTGAAGAATAGACAAGCTGCAGCATTCTGAATGATTTGTAGGCATTTTAGGACATATTGAGGACTTTCCCGGAATAGGGAGGTGCCGTAGTCAGGTTGGGAGTTAATTTATCCCTGTATAATCACCCTTTGACCAAAGGGTGGTGGCCACTGCATGACTTTTCTTAGTGTTTGCAATAGTCTGAAACACGTTGTGGACAGTGATGTCATGTTTGATGACTACGCTCCCAAAATCGTTCTGTACCACCTGTCATTAGTGACTGGCTATTGCTGAAACAAGTTTAGATTGAATGTGGCACCAAGAAAGAAGATTTGTGAAAGGAGACTGTAAAAAGCATCCATTATAAAGAAAATACTGCATGAGAGACAGGATGGAAGAATTAAATAACTTTTCAAAAGGACTTTATTCCAACTCTCCAGAATCAGCCAAATTAATACATTTGAATTACATGATGTAGACAAAAGGTAAGTTGAAGCCTAAGCCTTTAAGGAGATGGATTCTTTAATGGTAGGTATTCTAAATAAGGGTGGTCTTTGCCTATAATGAAAGTAGACTGAATGGCCATTAGATGCTTGCATAGATAAGTGAATGGTAAGTCAGCTAGTCTCAAGGTCAATAGGCAATACTACAGTATGTCTCAAACTACCTGCAAGGGAGCAAGACTCTTCGCTGGGCACAATCCACCAGCAAGCTGCATATCCAGCTCTTGTAACTGAACAGGATTTCTGCAGGATCTGCATGGATTCCTGCAGTTTTGCAAGTATCCGGGCTAAGATTTCAATTTGAGTTCTGGATGCAGAATTTAAACGTCTGCCTTTTGTGATATTCTGAGAGTTTCTCCACATAAACACATTGGTATTTTGGCAATTAACAACAGATATTCCCAATACTTGTCCAACTTTGACCATTGAGTGATTTATCACCCTTGCATTTGTTTTATATGTAATTGTACATTGGGAACCATGGAAATACAAGATGCCATCATCTCCAAAAGGCAAATTCCGGAGACCTGGTATGTTGGGGACCATGATTGGTCAGAAATGCCTGCATTAATCAAAATGTGGGCCTAGGTATTCACCGGGTAGGAATTTCAAGCAGCCTTTCATCAGGTCTGGATTAGTTTGGGAATGGGATGCGATTTGTTTTGAACTAATGAAGGATCCACTACAGACTGAACTGCTGCTTTGCTACACTAATTTGGGATTATTTCTGGATCAACTGCTACATCAAAAATACTGCTTCCACAGTCATATTACCTAAACATTCTTAGCGCAGTAGTGTTAAAAGACAGAATGGTAAACTACTAATGTTTGACAATTGCAACACATCTGAGGTATTATTAGGCTTGCCTGTTTTCAGTTTCTATTTTTGGTGAATTCTGGTGGTGTTTTTTCAGTGTTTTCCAGTGATTTCAATACCTCAAAAATACAGTGCTTTTCAGTGGTTACTCATTTTCGCGCCATAAAAAACAACTGAAACTGTATTTTACTGGGGTTTATGGAACGCTTTGCTTTTATTATTGCTTGCTTTCTTCATTGATGCATGGTATATAGACAGTGTACGTACAGTGTATATGAGGTCCAAATACATTTTTGCAAGTCTAAGGTTAAGTCAGCACTTTCTGAAATTTGCCTGAAAAGGGTGGCTCTGTGCAAGGCACACCTCTTAAACTGCGAGGTACAGAGAGAACTTTTTGGAAATGAGAGATTTCTGGGGGTGTTGGGCGTTGTAGGCAAGGCAGGCAGTTCTCATAGTTCATTTAGAATCAATGTGTTGTCATTTGAAGAAAGTGAGAGCTGGGTGACATGTTCATGGTTTTGGGCACTCCTCACAAATCATGTAGCATGATGGCACAGCTGAGTAAAGGTAGGCTGGTTTTCACTGCTGTTTTTTTCCACTCTGAGATTTATATAGTGCTAACTCGACCTGAAAGTATTGAAGCGCTTCACATGAGCACGTGTTGCGTTACACAAGGGCACATTCATTTTTGTTAGGGACGGGTAGATTACATGATTTGCCCAGAATCACAGGATGTTGAGCGCCATTGCCGAGACTCGATCCCCGTTCGCCAGATTTGAGGTCCACCGCCATAATCATTAGACTACATCCTCTCCTGCTGTTATTTTCAAGGTTTATGGAAGAGTCTATGCTTTAAGTGTTTGAGTTTGTGAAGTTGAAATCTTGCCATTGCAGTATCACAATGATTACAAAAACATGTTTTGTAAAAGAATAATAACTGGTTTGCTATTTCAGCTGTAGGTGCCTATCAACATCATCAGTTAAATACAACCAAAGAGTGCCAACAAAGTGCGAGCAGAAAGAAGCACTACCACAAATCAAACTCCTACTCGCCTCATCTACCCCAGCCCCCGCCTGCTGGACATCAGCACCACTCTCGGCGTGAAGGATGGCCGGGTTGCACCACTTCCAGACACCAAACTGGTCTTGCTGCATCCTGAAAACCCCATTAAGATACTGGTGTATCCGGGAGGTTGTCCCTTAAGAGCACATGATTCAGTTCTCTTAACCATCTACATCCATATCGCCCCACAGGACAGAGTTCGGTGTCAAAATGCAGACACACCTGCTGTTCTCTGCTGGGAATTGAGAGCAGATTCCGTCAGACACACGTGCCCTAGTTCCCACACCCTGTCCTAGGTGATCTAATGATGTCCAAAGTGGTCCACCAGTTTAATTAAACCAATTTAACTTGTCTCCTCTATCTGTCAGATAAAGCTGCTTCTCCTGTGCTCATTGACTCCGTTTTAGTTCTTCTATAGAGAGGAAACTCAGAATGAAAATCTGACGGGAGTGTGCTTTCTACTAATCTTGTATCTGAATATTAGCTTCAACTTCCAAATTTTCTTAAATGTGTAGAAGGGAAAATATTGGTCTATGAAGTAAAGGCTGGGGCGGTCAAAATATTGTCTTTTTGGTTGGTTTTAACAAAACAATTGTTTTTGTTTTTTTAGCAAAACAATCATTTTCATAATACAGTTGGTGACAAATATACTGTAGCTTTTGGATTTGACTGAGTATGTTGTACTATAGGAAACCTGCTGATGTGAAACATGTGTGCTTTTTATTGTACCATGCAGATTTTGGTGCGTTATTCACCAAACCCTGCATGTTAGTCCCAGAAAACGTGTAATAGGCCCTATAAATTAGAGAGCTGGGTATAGTTATTGATAAGGTGTGATGAACAGCGCCTTCATTCCTGATCAGGCCCTTAGAGTTTTTCTCTTATTAGTGGAGAGCAACACAATCCTGCCCTTTGTCTAGTCATTTCCTCTGTATTGGTGGACATGGCTTTCACTCAAACTAAGAAAGGGACCCGATATTACGGTCCTCAGGGCCAGCAATGGAACCGAAGGTTGCTACAGGTAATAGCAAAACAACCCACCACTCTTATTTCTTTATTGATTTAGCTGAAATGCCATACAATTAATAAAAACAATTCATATAAATCGGCCAGTAATTACACATTAAAAGAACAATTACTCGCTCAAAATTATTTGACGCAAGTTATTAAAATTGCAAGTTACAAAGTCCATGCCTTTGTCACTGACAAAGTATGCTGTATAACTGCGTGCTTTTTCATAATCAGAACAGATATAAAAATGCAGAAAAAGAAAAGAGTTCAATAGTAGAAAACCCACGACCTTCGTGTTATGGAAAATACAGACAATAATGCTTACTATACAACCAATGTTGCATACGACATGCACATATTGAAAGCAACATATAACCTTGCAACAGAACAAAATCTATAAAGGACAGCACTTTTATATAAATTACGAACGCTAACGCACTTTTAGTAGTGCCTGTGCTGAAGCACCATTGCTGTCCGTGTGCATGTATCCAGAAAACAAAAACCAAGTAAAACAAACTGATATGCAGCATAGATAAAGCATAGCAGCTTTAAGTTTGGTGCAAGAATCACAACTCTTGCCATAGGAAAAACGGCTAAAATAAAGGACCAGCAAAATGAAATTAACTGTAGATCACCCACCTCGACTTCGTAGACAGGAACTGGTGACCTGCACACACTGAAAGGGCATTAATTAACTGAGTTCAGCTGATACTTTTGCACTCTGACCTTCTCTAACTTCTCTGATGGACTCGAGCAGCCTGCACTAGGGAAGAGAAAAGGTACGGCTAAAGTAATTCGACACAAAGCATGCCAGCCTCGTGTACTCTTGCAGTTACTAGGTCTGGGGCGGCGTCTTACCGAGCACAGCCTCTGGCTAGGGAAATAATACACGCAAAATACAATAGGCGGGTGGCGTATTGAAACAAAGCGCTGTACCTGTGTACATAAAATGTATGCGGGTGGCGCCATGGTAATTAAAAATAAAAACGGGCACCGTGCTAAATGTAAAGAGCAACGCCTGTGCTACCTTTAACGTGTATGCAAAGAAACATTAAAGTGAGCGCCTTGCTAAAACGAAGCCGGCACCTGTGTACATACAAGTTATGGGCGGGGAAAATAAACATCTCCATGGTGCAGGGCCGGCTGCCAGATGAGCCAAAACAGCAAGTAACGAAGACTATTTCTGCGCTCAGCCCTGCCCCCAGAGGCTCTGAGAAGGGGCGAAAGAACAACAAAGCCTCGTTCTGTAAATGGTCTTTTTAAAGACCTGTGAAGTACTCGGGTGCGGCCGCAGTCAGACAGACGGCAGACGACAACAGCTCCTCTCCCCCGTCAACTATGAAAATCAGTGACACTCGGTTTAAACCGGGTCAGCTGATTTTCATCCTGTGGGGTACTGTCGGTCAGAGTCGGTTTAAACCGAATTCCGGACAGCCTAGGTATTATTTATGGATCAGATTCACTTGCATGCAGAAATATTAATCCTTGAGTCAAGCACAGTCCAACATTTGCAATCTAACAGCATGGGTACGTGTGGTTAAAACATTTTCAACTTGAAATAGGGGGTCCTAAGCTACTGTATCAAAGTCCTTATTAAAAGATTGGCTTCAGTATTCATTATTTTGGTGGATCAGAAAATAAACAGAATATCTCAGGGATTTTTCAACTTAAGGGACTCCCTATATAGCGCTTTCTGTTAACGCTACACTTTCCTCAACAAGTGGGGCAGGTGGTCTGCTCACAATGTTTTTTTTTACCATTGATGCTACTGTCTTAAGTCTATCTAGTATCAGAATATGACTTTTTCCACTTTTCTATTTACAAGTCAGAAATCTATTCAGTCCCCTATTCCCCCAAACTGGCATCAAATAGGGATGAGGACATGGGGCCTGTCATTGCTGTCATCTCATCAATCAGATCTGTTTTTTATCACTGAAATCTAGGCTGACGCATCTTCCAAAACTGACCTTGTAGTAGCAGTTCACTCTGTTTTCGCTTGTCATAGATTGGATAGACCTCTTATAAGGGGTGGGGGTTTAGCCATTATCGCACAAGTTACTACTTGTGTAACAATATATCTGTAAGAGACATTAGTTAGTGATAGATTCCTTACCTTAGAATATCCCTATGCGTCAGACTGGCGCCGGAAAGTTTTCTGTAGCAGTACCCCTGCGCGTCAGTAGGTGGCGTCGTGCGGCTCCGCGTCCGACACTGGCGTCGTAAGCGCCGAGATGACGTCACGGAGACTACTTAGGTGCCACCCATGCGCGCCGTCCGTTCTGTACACGACTTTCCATGGCAGGAACGCAGAGCCATGCAAGAAACTGACCACTGGTGCCAAGAAACTAGGGCCCTGAAAGGGATGACCTTAACCCTAGAAATCAGTTCGCAGAACAGGGAGGATGGGTGGGGCGGTAAGGAATTTAGCACTAACTAATGTCTCTTACAGATCTATCGTTACACAAGTAGTAACTTGTGCACCTGATAGAGACACGTTAGTGATAGATTCCTTACCTTAGCAATACCGGTGGTGGGTCTGCGAAAAGATTACACCAGAAAGTCACAGAGAACAGAACGGCCAAAGAAGCCGTCTCTCCAGACGTCAAGGCAGTAATGCTTGGTAAACGTGTGCAGCGAAGCCCACGTAGCTGCCTGAGAAATCTCCTGCAAGGGGATGCCGCGTCCCAAGGCAGTAGTGGCTGCAGTTGCACTGGTCGAATGGGCACGCAGCCCCACAGGAGGCTCCTTCTTAGCCAAGGAGTAACATGCTTTGATGCACAGAACGACCCACCGCGAGATGGTCTGTTTGTGCACAGCCCGACCTTTTTTGGCGCCCACGTAGCCAACAAAGAGCCGGTCATCCACACGGAACTGCTGCATACGCTTCAGATACAGTGCGAGATCACGGTTTGGGTCCAGACGGTGGAGCCTCTCCTCCTCCCTTGAAGGATGCTGAGGCGGAAAGAAGGTGGGCAAAGTGATGGTCAGCCCAATGTGGAAGGGCGGGACGACCTTTGGCAAGAAAGAAGGACAGGTCCTTAAAACCACCTTGTCCGGATGAACATAAAGGAAAGAAGGCTTGGAAGAAAGAGCCTGGAGCTCAGTCACTCATCTGGCAGAGGTGATAGCTACCAGGAAAGCAGTCTTGAGAGTGAGAAGACGCAAAGGACAGTTATGAAGGGGATCGAAGGGAGCGCACAGATATTTCAAGACAAGGTTTAAGTCCCATTGAGGCATTATGAACGGCACGGGAGGAAACGTGTGCGTAATGCCTTTCAGGAAACGGTTACCAACCGGGGACTTAAAAAGAGAAGGGTGATCTGGAAGCCGTAAAAAGGCGGAGATAGCCGAAAGATAACCTTCGATAGTGCCCAGAGCAGAGCCCTGCTGGGCCAAAGAAAGAAGGAACAGAAAGACTTCAGAAAGAGGGGCAAAAAGGGGATCCACAGGCTTCGCTGTGCACCACGCCACAAACTCGTTCCACCTGCAGGCGAATACAGTTTTAGTGGAGGGACGCCTGACTGCCAGAATGACATCACAGACTTCGGGAGGAAGATGGAAAGCTGTCAACTGTCGCCGCTTAATCTCCACGCATGGAGGTGGAGGCTGGACAGGTTCGGGTAGAGGACCGTCCCCTGCTGCTGCGACAGAAGATCCTCCCGAAGAGGCAGACGGATCGGGGGATCGATCGCCATGCTGAGTAGCTCGGGATACCAGTATCTTCGTAACCAATCCGGAGCCACAAGGATGACTTGGGCCCGGTCGCGCCGAATCTTCTTCAGCACTCTGGGCAGAAGTGGTATAGCTGGAAAGGCGTGCAATAGACCGCAACACCACTCGCGACGAAAGGCGTCGCCAAGCGAGTGCCGCCTTGGAAATTCCAATGCGCAGAACTGATGACATTGTGCGTTCTCTTCGGTGGCGAATAGATCTAACCAAGGCCCTCCCCACTGCTGAAAGAGACCTTGCACCACGTCCGAGTTCAGATGCCATTCGTGATCCATCATGCACCAGCAGCTGAGTTCGTCCGCCCTGGCGTTCAGAGAACCTGCCAGGTGTTGAACCACCAAGGTAATGCCTTGATGTTCCAGCCTTGTCCAGAGGCGCAGAGCCTCCTGACATAGGGTCTAGGAACCCACCCCGCCTTGTTTGTTGCAATACCACATGGCGTGGTGTTGTCCGTGAACACCAGCACCACACTTTCTCAGACAGAGGGAAGGAATGCCTTCAGTGCAAGTCGGATTGCCCGAAGCTCCAACAGATTGATATGGAGCCGGGACTCCGCCAGAGACCAGAGGTCTCTGTCCTACGCCTCTCCCAAGTGGCCTCCCCATCCCAGGAGGGACGCATCCGTCACCACTGTGTGCTCCGGTTGGGGAAGGGAGAGGGATCTGCCATTGACCCAATCACGATTCGTGAGCCACCACTGCAACTGCTGTGCAGTGCCCTCCGAGATCTGGACATGATCCGACAGGTTGCCCTGATGTTGCGCCCACTGGAGCTGCAGGTCCCACTGCAGAGCACGCATATGCCATCTGGCATGTGTCACCAGCAGGATGCAGGAGGCCATCAGGCCCAGAAGCCGGAGTGTCATCCTGACTGAAACCTGGGACAGAGGCTGAAAGATTGGAATCATAGCCTGAATATTCCAGACTCTCTGCTCGGGAGGATAAACCTGAAACAGCGTCGAATCCAGAACCGCTCCAATGAAGGGGAGCTTCTGAGAGGAACTCAGGTGCGATGGAGAACCCCAGCAAATGCAGGAGGTAGGCCGTAGTCTGGAGGTGATTTACGACTGCCTGGGGCGAGCCCGCCTTCAACAACCAGTCGTCGAGGTAGGGGAAGACTGACACCCCTGACCTGCGCAGATGAGCTGCGACCACCGCCATCACCTTCGTAAACACCCGAGGGGCGCTGGTAAGGCCGAAGGGGAGCACAGCAAACTGAAAATGCAATTAACGCCGGTAGGACAGGGATGTGAAAATATGCGTGCTGCAAGTCCAATGCTACCATCCAGTCTCCAGGGTCGAGGGCAGCCAGGACCTGAGCCAGAGTCATCATTTGGAACTACTCCTTCCGGAGGAAGTAATTGCCGTTCTGGAGGTCCAAGATGGGGCGCAGGCCCCCTTTGTCCTTCTTGGGGACCAAAAAGTTGTGGGAATAACAACCACTCCCTACTTCTGGCCCAGGAACGCACTCGATGGCCCCCTTGGCCGAGAGGGCCGTGACTTCCTGCTGGAGAAGTACCAAGTGATCCCCCGACATGCGGTGGCCCCGAAGTGGCATGGCTGGAGGGGAGGACTGAAAGGGAAGGGAGTAACCCCTGCGGATGATCTGCAACACCCACTTGTCCGATGTGATATCGCGCCAGTGGGGGAGGTGGTGGCGGATCCTGCCACCCACCGGCGTGGGGTGCTCCACAAAGCTCTGATTACGAAGGTTTGGAGGTAGAAGCAGCGGGGGCGGACTGACTCCCATGCTGATTCCCAGAGCCGCCCCTGAGGAAACCGCGTCCGCACTGAGGCTGGTTCTGCACAGGCTTGCTGAAGGAACGTGCCTGGGCGCCCCTGCCTTGGCCACGAAAGGAAAGAAAACCAGGAGTGGCTGAGCTCTTCGTGGAAAGACCCAAGGACTTGGCCGTGGCCCGCGAGGTCCTTAAAACGCTCCAGTGGCCTTATCTCCAAACAGGTGAGTGCCATCAAAGGGCATATCCATGAGCGAGCTCTGGACATCGGGCGAGAACCCAGTAGATCGCAACCAGGCGTGGAGACGCAGCGCCACAGTCGTACACATCGCCCTGCCCAACGAGTCAGCGGTGTCCAACCACACCAAATGGCGAACTTACCCACATCCTTACCCTCAGCAATCGCCTGGGAAAGTACAGCTTGGACCTCCTCAGGACACCGAGGCAACACCTCAGCAACGGTATCCCACACCGCGTGGGAATAGCGGCCCAATAAGCAGGCGGTGTTTACCAACCGCAGCCCCAAGCTGGCCGAAGAGAACAACCGCTTACCGAACTGTTCCAGCTTCTTAGAGTCCTTATCCGGAGGAGCCGTGGGAAAGGCACTCTGCGACGTCGGGGGTTGGATGACCAGATTCTCAGGCTTGGGATGAGTGGTCAGAAACGCGGGGTCACCAGGCGGTGACGCCTGGCGACATTCTTATCCACAGGGGCCCCCGTGGCCGGTCGCGACCAAGTGGCCAACAGGACGTCGGTGAGGGAATCATTGAAGGGAAGCAGTGGCTCCGACGAAGTAGATGCCGTTTGGAGCCCCTAGGTGAGGAGGTTAGTTTTGAGGGCCACCGTAGGAAGATAAAGGTTGAGGACCTCAGCAGCCCGACGGAGCACCATCGTGTAGGAAGCGCCCTCCTCCATTGTAGGCGGGGGAGAGGCAAACCCCGGGTCAGAAGAGACATCGAGGTCACAGGCGTCCTCCAGATCGTCCACCCAGTCCTGCTTGGAGTCACACTGACGGGCAAGAGGGTCCTCGGACCCCTCCCAGTCATCCTCCACCTCCGAGGAAGAACCGGTCGCGGCGACAGAGCCGGAGCCGGGACAAACTGCGTCAGAAACTGCGCCGGCCGGGGTCGGGCCGGCGCAGTGTCCCAATGCGGATCCCAGGCAGGAACTAAATGGTCCTAGAACCGGGGCAAGGGCGGAACGAACGGCACCCACTGCGGCACCAGAGCCGAGGGCGGTGCTGGGACCCGAGCCGGCAGCGACGGACATCGTGGCGCCGGGGCCGGAGCCAAAGGCGTAGGATCCTGTGGCTCCGAAGCTGGATCCGCCGGCGCCGCCGACGGGCCAACAGGATCTGGACACGGGACCTGAAGGCGTGCCTGCGGGAGCCCGAGGCCTAAAAAGGCGGTCCATGGTGTCAAGAAACTCTTGCACCTGTTCGGGAGTCGCCGACGGACCCGGGTAAGGCGGGTAGGCCGCGGGACTCCCAGGCCCCAAGGGAGCCGCAGGGGCAGAACCCTTGTCCCCCTCGTCCGCATCAGAGTACCGACGGGGGAGACATCGGAGAGCGAACACACTTCTTCGACCCTTTTATGTCGTCGCTTACCGGAATCCGAGGGCGAAGACTTGGAGCCTGAGGAGCAACGACTGCGGCCCCGCGAGCGGTCCTGGGAATGGTCCCTGGACCTGGAGCGGCTTTGGGACGAGTGCCGGACCTCAAGCAGTTTCTAGCGCCGCTCCCTCAAGGCCTTCGGGGCCATGACCAGACAGTCCCAGCAGGCCCGGGAGTTGTGGTCGGTCTCCAGGCAGTAGAGGCAAACATCATAGGGGTCCAGCACCGACATATTGTGACGGCAGGCCCCACAGGACTTCAATCCAGGCATCCCTACGTGCACCAGGAGAAAAAAGGGGAAGACAAAAGTCTCAAAAGAGTAGCCAAAAAGTGACTAATGTACGTGCTCTATCCGGATCTGCGCTTGCTGGCGCAGAAAAAGAAAGAACCGATGTCAGCGCGCATGGGTGGCGCCTAAGTAGTCTCCGTGACGTCATCTCGGCGCTTATGACACCAGTGATGGATGCGGAGTCGCACGACGCCACCTACTGACACGCAGGGGTACTGCTACAGAAATTTATCCGGACCCAGTCTGACGCCTGGGGATATTCTAAGGTAAGGAATCTATCACTAACGTGTCTCACCAAGATTACAGGGATCACTTTCTAGCCAAATTTGATACAGTTGCATCTCTACACAGTATCGAACTTACGAAAAAGCAACTGTAACAGTATGCTACTGTACGCCCCCAGGATCGAAGAACTGCTTTCTAAAGTCACTTGGTTTACTGCTGGAACACAGGCATGTGCCATAGATTTTACCATTAAAGGTGATCTTGACTTTCATCTTGAGGCCTCCTCAGATAAAGATACATAACACCTTTGGTCTCTCGCCGGCAATTCATAAATTGACTCATCAGGCTGGCCATACGCAAGACAGAATTTTCCGAGTGTTAAGGAAGTATTACCATTGTTGTGGTCAGACCATAATGCAGTTATTTTTCAATCGACATACTTCTAAGTAATCATCCTAAATTTATACATGGCGGCTCTTCCACCCATTGGGCATGGAAAAAGATGGATAAGGTACCACTTACCCAGAAATTAGAGCAATCTCATCCTTTCCTTTCTCAAGACCCCAATCAAGCCACAACATAATATGCTAAATGGCTAAATTGAGTCTTTTCCACGCATGCTTCAGTTAAAACCACTTACGACTACAGAAAAAAAAAACTGTGCCTTCATTTATGGAGGTACACAGAAAGGAAAAACAAAACTGTGAGAAAGAACTGTATGAAAAGTGCTTTGGCCAAGTACAAAAGTTTACTGTTAAAAGTTGCTATTACTTGCAACAAATCGAGTCGGCAAAAAAGGCGTCTAAGGAGCTATTCCAGGTGGTTACTAAATTGACTTCGCACCCAGGAAGTAAAGCTGTAAGCAGCAGTCAACTCTTGTGCGACTCGCTCGCCATGAGCTTCTGCGAGAAAGTAGACCAAATTTACCTGAAGTTTGACGCTAATAAAAACCCACCTTTGATAGGAAAAAGGATCATACACGTAAACTCTAATATGCATCACTCACAGAATTTTCTTGGGTCTCTAGAGAGTAGGTTGTCAACCTGATCCATTCCACTAAATCCGGATCTGCATTAGAAACCATCAGTGATGACATTGGTTGCTGAAATCATTGCGTCCAACCTCACCTACAGTTTTAACTCTAGGTTTAAGGTGGGTAATTTCCCCTCCCAGTGGAAGAAACCCAGAAGAATTCTTTCCCTCCAGAAGAAACCCAGTTTGGATCTGGCAGACCATAACAACTATTGTCCTATTTCGCGACAACCATTTCTTGAGAAAAGTACGACTAAACAGCTAGCACAATTTACCCAAGCTAACCATCTTCTGGAACCAATGCAGTTTGGGTTCAGACCTGAACAAAGTACTGAGACTGCCTTAATTAAAGCCATCGAGGAGATATTAGCAACACTGGACAAGGTAGGCAATGCTGCCCATATCCCATAGACCTGCCAGCAGCCTTCGACACAGTCAACCACAGGGTTCTGATCGACCATTTAGGGGAGATTGGGATTAAAGGTAAGGCTTTCAAACTGTTAGGATTGTTTCTGGAAGGAAGAGAGCAAACAGTAGATCTAGATCAATCTTTTTTTTAAACCATTTCCTCTGCCAGGCGGAGCCCCTCAGGGATCTTCGGTTAGTCCTACGTTGTTCAACGTATATGTAACCATGTTAGAAATGCTGATCACATAGTTTGATCTCTCCCATACATTTTATACTTATGATACCCAAATTGTGGTGTCTGCACTCAATGAGAAAATCATACGTATCCAGTTCCACAACTGCATGTGTGCATTCTGCGATGGGATGAGTAAGCACTGTCTAAAGTTAAACTCAGGAAAGACGGAGGTAGTCTTATTTGGAAACGACACCTCTATATGGGCCCCTTCATGGTGGGCAGACGAATTGGGGTTTCTCCCCACTCCTATGAAGAAAGCCAAGACGCTGGGAGTTGTCATGGACGACAAACTGAACCTTGGAAGTCGGGTCAATACGGTAGTCTCATTCTTATTCCACACCCTGAGAATTGTCAAAAAAAGTCTGCCTTTTATACCAGCTGAGGCAAAATAAAAATAAAAATACAGTAATCACAGTGCTA
Source organism: Triturus cristatus (assembly GCF_964204655.1). Lineage (NCBI taxonomy): Eukaryota > Metazoa > Chordata > Amphibia > Caudata > Salamandridae > Triturus > Triturus cristatus. The sequence goes on along the minus strand of NC_140584.1, from coordinate 205,512,068 downwards.
GTCCTGATCCTCCTCTTCCATCTGCATCTCGTAGTGAAAGCACAACTTTTCAAGATTTGGATGAGATTCTCTGCTCCTGTAGAAGTCCAATACTTCCTCAAATGACGACTTGACCGGATACTTTTCCTATGCAGGATCAAAATAACACTCCCATGGCGCTCCATGCATCACCAGACACAGAGGAGTTCGGGATAAAGTCGCTTTACCATGATTTGGTTTAATGTACATAAAAAGAGCAACATATCAATTGACCGACAAAACACAAGTAAGTTACTGCACTGGAGTTTACTGGTTGTGCCTAAACAATACCCCCACTGGTTTTTCACAGACCACAAATAAGATAAACATACTCTAGCACCAATACTGCATAATAATAAAGATAAAAACACGTCTGCTTGGGCATACTAGAGGGTTTAATCTCGGAAGCCCTGTTTGTGCACTTACTCAGTGTGTTGATCAGCTGGCCACCACTTTCCTGAGATTGTTTAGGAGCAGCTTCGGCGGCAGTGGTTTGGGATCCCTGAATAGATAATGAGTGTGTAGATTTGTTAGCCTCGTCATCAGAATCACTGGAACTGTCTTCGCTGCTCGAAGAGGAACTTTTGGAATCCGATGAACTGCCCGAACTGCTCATTTGGTCTATTACGCTTGCTTCTGCCATTAGCTCTAGAAAATGAGAAAGAAAATAAAAACATGGGTAGTAACTTTGAGTAGATTATTGTGATAGGAACTTACTCGCACTGAAAGGTTCTTTTTTGTAATGAAGCAGTTCTCTGGTAATGGTTCTGGTATTTGAAATTAGCACGTCATGGTAAGACTTATAACAAACATTTGCACTAGTCTAAGAGGTAGAACACCAAATGGAAATATACAGTAACTTCAATTTAACATCCCTCTAATTCTGTCAGGACCAGAGGCTTCGGATTATGCTATACTTTCTTTGCTTTATTCTGATAGCAGCCATTTTAAAACTTATAACCAAACCACATTTCCCAAACACCCTCGGGAAATTGGTTAAATAAAGAAACAAAGAAGGGACAACATATCAACGAGTCCAATGGACCAATCATAACACTGCATCCTGTACATAGTCCCTCATCGACCCCTTGCTCATCCTCTTTCTTTGCTGCTACGCAGCCATGAGAGGAGTGCTTTTTAGGTCTCGGCTCGAAGGCTGCGCTTGCGCAGTCTCGATCCGAGATTTAATGACTTGGAGAAGAGGGGCTTGAACCCGCCCCTCTTCTCCCCTGTTCTCCATTGGCTGGCCTCTTGAATGCTGGCCAGCCATTGGAGAAGAGGTCCCGTCACTCCGATCAGGCCCCGTCCTTTTCGGATCGGGGGGCGTGTTTTTTTCAGAAAGTCTAATTATCTCCTCCAGCCAATGGCAAGAGGAGATAACAGCAAAACACGCCCCGAATCCGAAAACGCCACTGCGTTTCTCCGAGGCATTTCTGCTTCGCCTCGGAGAAAGGCGGTGGTGTGCTTGTTCTAAGGCCCTCTGGAAGCGAACAACAGTTTAATTAAGCGCTAATCTAAATAAATGAGCCGCGTACATTTCTAATCGGTGCTCGCTACGACTCACACGCCCAAACGCACCCTAAATGGCTCCTTTGCGCAACGGCAGCGTTCAGTACTTAAATAAACGGTGGCATCTTGGCGTTTTCTGCCGTACAAAAAGTCAGTAAAAAGTTGAAAGTTAATGGGGTCTTACCATGATGACGCACGTGCAGTCGCCGGGAGCCCCCGGAGCACGCAGGAGCTCTGGTGACGATCGCTTCTGCTGGTGAGGTGCGTGTGTGCTCAGGGCAAAAAACGACTCATCCCAGGCTGCCCGCACCTCACAGGCTCCTCCTGAAGCTCACCCTTACGTCTATAAAAACCCTCCGCCGGTGGCGCCAAACCGGCCGCGCCAGGCACAGTGCAGCCGCACCGATAGGGCGCTGGAGAATGCCCGGCTCTACTCCCCCCGCACCGAACCCAGACCTTCCTTCATGGGGCTGCTGCCTGCGGCGAGGCAGGGGTTAACGAGGTGCGTCTGTTGTGTGGGTGTGACAGCAAAAAAGTTGAGTCTGCTGAAAGTGAAGTGCAGGGAGAAGGAGGGGGTAGGGGCAGAGAATCAACGGGCTCCTGTCAGAACCTGGTACAGATGCCCACCTGGTGTACCCAATTACCATGCTTGCCGAAGGGGGGGTCCGCGACTTTCTGGGGGTGCATCTCGCAGTCTCACTTCCAAACCGAACTATTGAATACGTTTGCTTTTCCTGGACTTTGACAGGTACCTTTGTCATCTCATTAGAAGCTACTGAGTGGACACAGTAGCAATATAAACACGAAGGAAAGAGGCGCTGTGCAGTGCTCCCAGGCGTGCCCGGTCATGTGTGTTTAACCTGGAAAAGATGATGCACAGTGTAGACACGTTTACTGTGTTCGCAGTATTATATAGCGCAAATTCGACTCATATTTAGGCGCTTTCTCGAGTACCAGTTCAACTATTTTCATTATATTAGGCATGGAAAAAAATTAGTGATTTGCCCAGAAACACAGGGTGTTGAGATGACGCAGAGACTCGAACCTGGTTCCCCCGGTTCCAGAGTGCACAGCGCTGGGCATTAAAGCCATATTCTCCCACAACTACTAGTACACACTTTTGGGGTTCATGAGAAGCGGCAACAGGTTCGGACAACAACGACTATACGATGAAGTGGAAGTACACACCCTGTTTTATTTATTTGAGAATACGTACATACTGTGTGTAGCAGAAGACTCCTTTGAAAAGCAGTCACGTTAATATAAAAACACCGTCAGAAACACGAAGTGGTCGTTTTCTCACTGGCCCCTTCCACGAGTTTTCCGTCGGTTAGGCGCTCCATTTAGAAAATGTGTTGGAAATATACCAAACCTACCTCGCGCAGCAGATGCAAGCCGCCAGAAACATGAGCTCATCCAGGCGGAAAGGCTGCTCTTGTGTTTCTAACTGGATGGATTACTGGGAGGATGTTTAAACCGACAACAAAGTCGGTGTTGAGCATTCCAAACAGAAATCCCGCACTCCACCCACACCTGAAGGCGGGCACGCAGCAGAGAGTGCCTACCGAGAGCAGGCTCGGCAGGAAAAGGCGGCAGAGAGCGCCATATTCCCATCCCCCAGTGACAGCCTGCGAGCACATTACTCCGCCCTGTGACAGGTTTTGTGAACCTGAAGTGAGGCGTCAACTTTAATTAAATAGCAACAGGTCGCCACTTCTTGGTTCTTGTAGTAACCGAAAGGCCAAGCGCCCCCTTTAATGGGAAGGCGTCATATCTGTGTTTGACTGAGTCACTCAGGGCTTTCATCATCCCTGCTGAAGAAAGAACGGGCTTTAGAATAAAAGGGCAGGTGAGGAGGCCGAGCTGGGCCTCTTGACCCAGCGACAAGCCCCGCATCCCACCGCTACCTGCGACAACTCCACTGGCCCGCCAGGTACCAGGTGTGCAGGTCTGACGTTAGGTTGCTAAAGCAGCTCTGGTAAACAAAGCGCTGCATTGGCTAGGTCTAGTTGTACGCTTCAAAAATATGCAGCGCCGTATGTTGCGTTCTATGAACAGGCATACCTAGGGGGTTACGTGTAGCTAGGTTCTTTCATCATAATTTGCAACATACATTTAACTTTTCTGGCATTCTATGTTATCTTTGGCTGGCTTGTATTGTAATTGCTGTTTACGCTGTCATGTTAAATAAACGTTATTGAAAATCAGAGTTTTGCCTATAGGTGGAATGCGAAATGTATCAATTAAAACTAGAGGTCATCCACACATTTTTAGGTCTCGGCTCGAAGGCTGCGCTTGCGCAGTCTGGATCCGAGATTTAACAAGCATTTACAATGCAACGGTCTCGGCATTGTTAAAGTTAGAGCTATTGGCATTGCTCATGACAATGGCGTTTCTTTAAATGTTTTAAAAACAAAAACAAACAAAAATAATGTCATGAGCAAGGCCAATAGATCTAACTTTACAAATGCCGAGACCATTGCATTGTAAATGCTTGTTACTTTCCCATCTATTTTATTAAGATTGTGTAAGGTTGTCAGCGTAGTCGCGGGGCCACGTTGGTGCTGTCTCCCGCAACTGCGTAGATACGTGCTTGTCCTATTGCGCCTGGTTAATGCAGGTTTGTTTTTTCTTATGCCAGTTTGCTTAGAAAATTGTGTTTTGGCTCTTTGCCCGTGTCATCGCGCTTTGCCGCAGACAAGCGTAGCGGCGCTGCTCTCGTCACCAGTGCGCTCCAGTTTACCTTGTGGTTCTCGGTGTTCTTGTAGCTGCGCGCTCGGTTTTCTGTCATTCGGCTCATGGGTCTGTTTTCAGGCCTACGCAGGTCTTCTCCTCACTTACCTGCCGCGGTGCGCGGCCCGACCTCCAGCCACCAGGGCGCACTGTCGCACGCGTCCAGCACTTCAGTGCCTCGTTAGCAACGACACGCGGAATCAGAAAAAACGTTACTTGCTTTCATTCCGCCCGCCGTTTCCTGGAGCTTCGCAACCCCTGGAGAGTTACGCCCTTACGAGTGGGTCTGTAGAGCCTGTGTGCTCAGGCCCAGTGATGCTCAGAGCGCTCTCCAAGTAGGTTGGTGTGTCGTTATATTTAACGCCCTTTGGGTGTAGAGATCTCTGTTTTTGGGCATATTTGATTAGCAGGCTGACTTTGGGCCTGAAGGGACTTGCTCCCAGGGGTGTCTCAAGCCTGTCTACGGCAGGGTGGTGTCCCAGAGGCTCTGAACTAGTTTCCTTTAATTAAATTGGGGCTGTGCCCTACTCACTTTGCTGGTCCCAAGCGTTTAAGTTGCTGTCCTCGAGGCTGTGGAGGTAGCCATTGGCACGTACTATACCTTTATCAGAGTCTACGTGCTTCTTCCATGTCAGAGCAGGCCGACATGCAGTGGGAGGAGGATCCCCTAGCCCAATTGCCTTGAGTTTAATGACGCAGTGGATGCATCCATTTACAAGGCAGTGGAAGTCATGGCTCCCATGGAGGAGCATCTGGCTCAAAAGATAGTGCGTGAGTGCGCTAAGTGGGCCCCGCCAGCTCCCAATGCTCCTAAAGCTTCCCCAGATGCACAAGGGGGGGACCCAATGCCAGCTAAGCCTCCCAGGGGGGGGGGGGGGACGGTGAGGATCAAGACATTTTCGAGTGTATACGAGAGGCCTTTTTGGCTCAAAATCAGCCTCAGCCGGCCACCGTAGACCACCCCACCCCTACTAACCCAGTCAGTCCATCCCAGGGGTTTGGGGATGACACTCAAGGTGATACTGACGATGAGCCAGAGCCATCTAGACCATGGCGGCCAGCAGCGCCGTCAGGCCCCACAGAGCCTCAAGGAATAAGTGGGGGTTTCGACATGATGGACCCGGAATTGCTCATGCACCCCCGGTCCTCCGAGTGGACTCCGTCAGCGAAGGTCGCCGGCTACGTGGCAAGTCGGATTCACACACCCATGGGCAAGGAAGCCCGTAGCTGTCTGCGCTCTGAGTGCCCACGCCCCTCTCTTGTTGGGAAGGTTGCACAGACCCCAGAGTTAGACTCCAGAATGTCAACCGTCCTGGCAAAGTTCATCAAGGACCCCAAGAAGGATATAGATAGTTCCTGGAGGGCGTGCCAGGACAAGCTTCTGGATGCCCTGGGATCCCTCACTATGATCCTAGACATGGCGGAGGACGCCAAGAGTTTGGGGGCCCTTATTACACGAGACGCACTGTCAAACTGGGCACAACGTGTAGTGGTTTTTCTGGGAAACGCAAATTGTGCGCTCTCAACGGAGCAGAGGCGGTCTTTTCTTATCAAAGTGGACCCGAAGTTGGGAGATCTGGCCGACTAAGAAGTGGGGGCAGTAACATCTGCACACCCCCCCTCCTGGACACATCGGAGGCTGCCTTGTCCCCCTGATCCCGAGGTTCCCAGACTTTTACATTTCACCTGTAGATGGTTGTGGCTCTCCCGTCGCCCCCACCTCCCCCTTGATCATCCTCATTGACCACCCGAGGGTGGAGTAGGTACTGTGTGGTCCCCCGGCCGTGGTTAGACGCCCCTTTTTCGATGGTTTCCGCCTTGCTTTTTGGGGTTACTTTATTTTTCCTTTTTTGTTTGTATTTCTAAAATTTATGTATCCTGATAACCTCTGAGGTGCACTCAGTATTTTGTTAATTCGGCTGAGCCCCAGGGGGCCTATTGCTTCCCTGATGTTGTCGAACATGTATATATTAGCGGCCGGCCCTGGTGGTTGTAGGCCCATGTTTGTATTGAGTTTTTATGTGCAATAAAGGTTTTCGCAAAAAAAAAAAAAAAAAATTGGGGGCAGTCGCCCAGGGAGGTTTATTTGGGGAACCATTTATTAAGGAACTGGGCAAGTTCGTTAAGACCTTCATGTCACTTGATAAGGCCCAGTCCTCGATTATAAAAGATTTTTCCTCCTGGGTTTTCCGTGGGGCCGGTCGAGGACGGGGCCGCTCGACCGGCCAAGCCCCTCAAAACTCCAGGGGGCAAGGCTCCAGGCAAGGGCAGTACCAGAACCAGTCCAGGTGCAACAACAACTTCTACCCTTCCCGGGGTAGAAGGTCCAGAGGCCTTGGTTTTCGAGGTGGGGCCAACTCCTCTAGCGCCGGTAAGTGTCTCTACCGAGTCTCTGGTGAGAGTGGGAGGCCGTTTGGCCAGCTTTCTGAGTCTGTGGAGAACAATCACGTTGGATGCTTGGGTGTTGCAAACGGTCCAAGGTTTTTAGATAGAATTTTGCTGCAACCCCAAGCAAGTGGTTCTGCCCAGGCTTATTCGATTTTCTCCCAAGAAGAGGAATTGATAGCCGCTGAAGTATCCGCACTCCTAGAGAAAGGGGCTATATGTCGCGCCGTCTTACATCCACAGGGGTTCCTAAGCAACATGTTCATAGTGGACAAGACAGAGGGAGGGGGGGGGGGGGGGGGGGGGGGGGAGGGGGAAACGACCAGTCCTGAACCTCCACGACTTTAACGAATGGCTCGTATACCACCATTTCAAAATGGAGGGTATTCACCTCTTACGAGACATTCTGCAGCCAGTAGATTGGATAGTCCGCTTCGATTTAAAAGATGCCTACTTGGCCATTCCTATTTTTCCCCCCTCACAGGAGATTCCTTCAGTTTCTCTGGCACCGGCAAGTATTTCAGTTCACCACACTCCCTTTCGGGCTATCCTCCGCCCCATGGTGCTTCACAAAGGTATCAAGCCTGTCATGGAGTTCCTGCGAGCGTGAGAGACGAGGCTCAGTTTATTTAGACGACATGCTGCTGTTGGCCCAGGATCCATATTTGCTTCGGGATCAATTACAACAAGCAGTCTCTTGGAAAGTTTGGGGTTGGTGATAAACACCCAAAAAATCCCTGTTGGTTCCGGCGCAAAAAGTCACCTTTCTGGGCTTCATAATCGACTCTACGGTGGCGACCCTCAGTTTTCCGTCGTGGAAGCTGGGCAAGATTAGTCACGAGCGAAGGGAAACTGACCAAAGAGAAGGTCCCCCTTTGGCAGATTGCCCACGGGGTGAGGTTGTCGGCCTCCATCCAGGCCATCTCCCCAGGTCCGTTGCCTTATCAGGCCTTGCAGCGCCTCAAGGCGAAGCATTTGCGAAAGGGACTTCCGTATTCCCATCCGGTTTTCTTGTCAGAGAAGGCACAAGCCGAGATTCGTTGGTGGCTCTCTCACATGGAAGCTTGGAATGGGAGAGCGATTTTCGGCTCTGCCCCAAACCTGGTTATCGAGTCAGATGCCAGCAGGTCAGGTTGGGGCGCCAGGTGCAGAGAATTTACCACAGGATGGTCATGGTCTCCGCAGGAACAAACCCTGCATTTCAACTGTCTGGAGCTCATGGCGGGTTCCTTCGCTGTGCGGTGCTGGACCAAAGAATGGGTTCAGTCCTGTGTCCTGTTGAAAATGGACAATATTTCGGCAGTCCGATACATCAACCACCTGGAGGGCACTCGCTCGAAGGTGCTTTCAGATCTTGCGACAGACCTGTGGCAGTTTGGCAGTGATGGCAGAGTATCTCCCAAGTCGGGAGAATCAGGTGGCATATTGGCATTCGCAACACTTCAGAGATTCCTGTCTGTGGAAGTTACATCCGGCCGTTTTTTTCTCTGGTGCAGGACCTTTGGGGTCCTTTTTCAGTGGATCTTTTCGCCTCCAGACTGGACCATCCGGTTCCTCGGTTTTTCAGCTGGAGGACAGATCTGTTGGCAGTAGCCACGGATGATTTCCTGCAAGATTGGACGCAGGAACAGGCCTATGCGTTCCCACCATTTGCGATCATCATCCGTTTGTCAGCCCAAATCAGGCAGCAGCAAGCGAGCATGGTTCTCATCACTCCCATTTGGAGGTCACAAGTCTAGTTTCCAGTTCTTCTGGAACTTTCTTGGGATTTTCCAATCAGACTACCCCACTTTCCAGAGCTGCTTCTCAATCCGGATCACCTCCCTCATCAGATGGTGCTGGACAGACCCCTGCGTCTCATTGCGTGGAGGATTATAGGAGCAGATGGTCTATCTCTGGCCTTTCGGAGTTCGCTGAGGGCCTCTTGTCCAAGGCTTGGTCGGATAGTACCATCAAGAGATAATGATCGGCCTGGCGACGATGGGGTCTTTGGTGTGTGCGACAGGGTTGTGATCCCGTGGGCGCAGACATAGTCCACATTCTGAATTTCTTGGCAAGTTTAGCCCAACAAGGTTTAGCCTACCATTCGGTGAACACTTTTCGATCCACCATCTCTGCGGGGCATGTTCCGCTGCAAGGCAAACCAGTGGATGAACATCCTTTTGTTTGTCGACTGCTGCGGGGACTCGGAGTGTCACTTCCCCCAGAGCCTTGGTACTCAGAGTTGTGGGATGTTAATAGAGTACTCAATTTATTTCTGTCCTGGCAATCTAATGAATATTTGTTGAGAAAGGAGTTGTCAGCGAAACTAGCAATGCTCCTTTCTCTTGTCTCCTGCAGGAGGGTTTCAGATGTGCGGGCCCTAGACATCATGGGCAGAGTTTTTTCCCCCCTCGGGAGTATCCTTTACCATCAGCAGTCGGACTAAAAGTCACACTCGCGTAATAGAGTACCCGGCGTTTCCAGATTCCCCCAAACTGTTTGTGGTTCGCTGCTTGAAAGCTTATGAGGAAATGTCTGGGGAGCGGAGACCCACAGGGGAGATGCAACTTTTGATTGCTCTCCGTAAACCACATAAGGCAGTTTCATCGCAGACGATCGCAGGTTGGGTCAGCCTTCACCAGTTTGGAGCTCATTCCGCAAGGGGAGTGATGGCCTCAAAGGCGTTCACGATTGGGGCAAGATTGGAGGACATCATGAACGCTGCAGATTGGCCCTCGGATTCACCTTTTGAGAGGTTTTATTTTAAGCCTATAATTTATATGGCCGATTTGCGCTACTCTCAAGGAGGGAGGGGGTCCCCAATTGCACTCCTTTGATTTTCAAAGAATATTCAACTCCTGTGAAATGTTTTCAAAATCGATTTTATTCTTGTTACTTTTTTAATTCATCGTATCATTTTACTTTCTTCAGTAATAATGTAAATGTAAATGTAAATGTAAATGTAAATGTGCAGGAATTTATATAGCGCAAATCACCAAGCGGTCTCTAAGCGCTTGCTTAGGGAACCCGTCCTGGTATTCCCCTGTGAGATAACCCGGCAGGGCATCCGCAAGGTGAAAGCCAGGCATCCCGCCGCGAGGGGCCATTGTGGAGATTAAGCAAGCTATTGCCCAGAGTCGCAGAGTGTGAACCCATGAATTGAGTATGCACTGGAGCGAGAATTATCGAGTCCATGGACATTTTTGGACTCAAGACCCAGGCGAGCCGGGAATTGAACCCTGGTCCCGGGCTGACCTCTGCTTCCAGGTCTACCTCCTCTAACCAGTGAGCCACACTTCTCCACTAAGGTGTGTTTTTTTCACACATTGTTGTTTTATTGTGCCCAATACATTTCGGGCCCTGCCCTTCATCAGGGCGTGTTATTAGAAAACAGAGGTAATATTCAGCATTGTACTATTAAATGCATACAAAATTTAAGTGGTGTTATAATACAGTAGGTGATAATGTGGTACATTCTATTTGTGCGTGTGATTTGTCGAACTATTTTACCAGTGTATTGGTGATGGTCAAGCAATTCCACTGGGTCTAAAGCAATATCGTATTGGCGATTTATGGTTGCATAATGTGAACAAGAACGGATTTTAGAATAAAGGAAGACAAACGTTTGTGAGGAAAAGTGAGTGTAAAAGGGTCGGTGAGTTACGATAATTGGTGGCATGACATTAACCGAAGAATGGTGCTCGTGATTTTTTATCACTAGACTGTGCATTACATATAAACAAACCTGATTTAAACGTTGTCCTCAAAACAACAAGTCTTTTATCCAATTAAACGTTCTGGAAGGGATTACAAAAATGAGCGGGTAAACTAACTAAACTAGTTGTAAAATACTGGAGTAGTTGCCACAGTTTCGTGGTCAATGGCTCACCTGTGTTAAAAAAAAAAAGTGGCCAGTAGGAATCTACTCCTGTCGCGAAAAGTGATTCGGCAACCCGGACGGTTTTCGAAACCATGGTCGCAAGGTAAACCGGTATAAGTGGTTTATGGTTAAGACCCGGATGTTTAAAGTCATGTGATGACTTTAGATTTAGTATTAAAGAACGGGCTCGACCGGTCATCTGCTCTCCTCTGATAGTCATGTGATAGCGTTGGAACTACAGAACGTGTAGAACTAAAGAACAGACTAAATCGGTCTGACGATCAGTGTGGTGTAAATGCGTGTTAAAATGAAAATTAAACATTGTGTGCGGCTGGATGTATAAACAGATCGGCGACTAGGCTAAATGGGGTCGAAAAATACAATCAGGAGGAGAAAAGGTATACTTGGAAAATGAATAAATTAAATGTGGTATGATGCGTGGTGAATGTGAATCAACATGGGTCAAACAGTTACATGTTCTCGATATCAGTGTAAATCATTTTCTTCCTCTAAACATGTAACTGTATTTTGTAGAATGAGGAATGAAAAATATTTACATTATGTTCTTGTACTTCTCTAAAAATAACAAGGAAATGTAATGTTAGTATGTTTGGTAATGGCTGTTCTCGTGGTGATAAAGTTTATATAAAACAACTTAAGTCCAGTCTCTCGTTGTGACCCTTTGGATTAACGGTATTGAGTTGATTTATCCAATTAACTTCTTTGCAGTAGGTACTGGGTGTTATCTCGTCCTCTGAGGATTGGTACTCTCTCTAATACTACGAATCTAAATTGGCTTGTGTTGTGTTTCATTAAATTAAAGTGTACAGCCACCGTTGATTTTGGGTTCTTCGTGCGGATATTACTTTTGTGTTCTGGCGGATTTTGAGTTCAGTCTTCCCTACCTACGCATATCCGCAAGGACATTTTAACATATATATATCACATTGGAACTGTCGCATGTAGCCATTACTCTCAATTTTACTTGGGTTCCTTTTGTTGGCTGAAGTATAGCATTTTCTTTAATAATAGCGTTGCAATTTCCACAATTCATACAAGGGAGGGTACCCTTGTGGTTTACATCCTGGTTCTCTGCTTTTTTGTTTAGTGGTTTTTAGATTGCGTGAATCTAGGTAAACGAATCTAGGAGGTTGACCGAAGATACCTTTAAAATCCTCTTCTAATGTCAGAATGGACCAATGCTTGACTATTGACTTTTTTATGCTCATGCTTCTTGTGGAGAATTTGGATACAAATACCATTCTTTGTGCCTCGTTTCTTGTGAGTTTGGTCTTGAGTAAATATTTTTTATCTTTTTTCCTTTGTCAACTCGGTTAGCCGCGTCTTTCAGGATATTCTCCGGATAACCCCTCTGTCAAAATTTCTCAATGGTATTTTTCTTGCTCCTTATGTTACCTTCTTCTGATAACAAAATTCTTTTGATTCGTAGCAATTGAGAAATTGTCAAGTGGTTTTTGAGTGCTGTAAAAGGTTGTTGCGGTCCGTTGTTTTGGTATAGACACTGGTGGTTAACTGTCCGTGTTGATTCTGGATTAGCACATCCAAGAACGTGATTTCGTTTTTGGGGATATTAGATGTGAAACTTACTCTCATTGAGGTTGTCCAAGTCGGTGATGACTTGGGTAAGATCTTGTTCTGAGCCTTTCCACAGGATAAAGAGGTCATCTATGCATCTTTTATACATGATTAAATTGTCGATGCACCTTTTTTGGTGAAGAATGTGGTCCAGTTCGAACCTGTACATAAAAATATTAGCGTAGGTTGGTGCACCACAATTTCCCATAGAAGTACCTGAGGCTTGAACAAAAAACTCCTCTCTCCACTGGAAGTAACTATGAAATAGGGTAAAATGAAGCAGATCCATCAGGAACACTTTTAAGTCTTCGTCGGTCATTATTAGAAATTATTTCACTGCTTCAATGCCCAGATTATGAGGGATGGAGGTGGAAAGAGATTTTACATCGATGGTACATAAAATCATGTTCTCTGTAAAACTGGATTGAGTATCGTTCCAAATATTTACAAGCATTTGCAATGCAATAGGTCTCGCATTTACGAGAGTTTGAGCTATTGACATTGCAAATAATGCCTTTTATTTTTGTTTTGTTTTAAAAACATAAATAAAAGGCATTGTCATTTACAATGCCAATAGCTTAAACTCGCGTAACTGCAAGACCTATTGCATTGCAAATGCTAGTTTGTCTTGCAGTTTTATATAGCTCTAACTCGACCCGGCGGTATAATACACGAGCACCAGCTGTTCCAGCTGGGCACATCCATGTTTTGTTAGGCGTGGGGAGATTAAGTGATTTGCCCAGAATCACAAGAGATAGAGCGAATTACCTCGAAGCTGGGTTACCAGGTTCGAGTCTCTGCGGCTCAAACAGTTAGGCCACATCTTAATGAGTCCAACCGGCAGGGACAGGGTCCCCTGTACTTACACTCAAGATTGTGTTACTCCTGGGTGTGTCACTATTAGTTTGTCATTCCTGTGTGTCTCTCCTGAGGTTATCACTCCTGGATGTATCACTACTGGGTGTGTCATTACGGAGGGTCTCACTCCTGAGTGTGCCACTGGGGCGTGGGGGAGAGCAAACAACCCTGTACTGGTCACCGTGTTCTGTTTGTATGCTGATGCTTGTTTAAACCCAAGAGGCGCTTGGTGGGCGCTACACCCCGATATTGTCACGTGAGAGCTTGTGTCTCACTCTTCGCCAACCAGCAGGAAGTGCGTGAATCTTCTGGGAGCGAGGGGCACTTATGGAGGGGAGAGAGTGTATTGCCTACGAGAGTACCTCTGAGGCACGTGAGAGTGAGTGCACATGTGAGGGCGTGTGAGATCCGCAGAGCCGTGGTTTTTGTCTTGCAATTTTATATAGCTCGAACTCAACCCGGCGGTATCATGGCGCTATACACGAGCACCAGCTGTTGCAGACGGGCACATCCATGTTTTGTTAGGTGTGGGGAGATGAAGTGATTTGCCCAGAATCACAAGAGGTTGAGCCGCAGAGACTCGAACCTGGTAACCCAGCTTCGAGGTCATTCACTCTAATAGTTAGGCCACATCTTAATGAGTCCAGCCTGCAGGGACAGGGGTCCATGTACTTACACTCCAGATTGTGTTACTCCTAGGAGTGTCACTATTAGTTTGTCAGTCCTGTGTGTCTCCCCTGAGGCTATCACTCCTGGATGCATCACTACCGGGTGTGTCATTACTGAGGGTGTCACTCCTGAGTGTGTCACTGGGGCGTGGGGTAGACCAAACAATCCCGTACTGGACACCGTGTTCTATTTGTATGACGATGCTTGTTTAAACCGAAAAAACATCTATTTCTTCACCCTTGGTATAATCGCGGCACCCGTGCTTTACTTATAACATCAAAAGTGAAGCGCAAGTGCCGCGCTTATACCAAAAGTAAAGACAAACAAGTGGCGCGCGCGGCACACCTGTATCTGAGCACGATCATAGCTCCTCCCACGGCCTATTGGTGTCTATTACGCGCTTGGTGCGCGTAATAGACACCAATAGGCCATGGGAGGAGCTATGCACGCGCCTCGGGCCAATTGCGTGCAGTCTTTTAAAATAAGACGCACGCAAAGGGCAATGGAGGACCTGAAAAGGAATCTCAAAAGCACAAGCGTGCGCGATTCCAGGGTCGAATTCTGAACCCCGGACAAAAAGACTCTCGCCTGCACGAGCACTGCTGTGCAGTGCAACGCAGGTCGCGAGACCTAAAAAACATGAGTGGTGTCTTTGATGTAGGTTGACATTGTTTGCAAAATGGGCTGTAGATGTTTGTCCAGATATTACCCCACTGGTTCATGAATGGAATTGATAGTTGAGACAATGGGTCGAAACGGCGGTTTGGTGGGGTGTTTGTGGATGTTAGGAAATATATATACATTTTTCCTGGATTTGTTTAGATGAGACTCCTTTTCCTTGTTACCTATGGTGCCGAGGTCTAATGCTTTATCAATTGTTCCGATGAGTATTTTTTTAAACTGGTTTGTGGGGTAAAATGTAATTCGGGTGTAAGTGTTAGCATCATTCACATGAGTGTCCACGTCTTCTAGGTAACCAGCATTGGCATAGCCACTAGGTCTCGGTACAAAAGGGGGTGGTGATGGACGGAGCATCAGAACCAATCAAACACTCACACCCAGTCAACAGATCTGGGTTTGATCCATCACCGTTCTTTAGCCCACTCTGCCACCCCAGTTCAGACATGGCCATATGCAAATCAGTCTGACCCTGTGCCTCATGGGAACAGTCCAGCCCGAACTGCCAAGCCATGCCTTCCCTGGACCGGAAACAAGCTTCCTAGGACCGGTTTCTGGCATTTCAGACGTCTTCATCCAGGCTTGCTTGAATCCAGTGGCAAAGTGAGCAAGGGACTCACGTCTGAGCATACCCTGCCAACTTATGGCGAACAAAGCGGTACCTTATAAGTATTTAGTTATGCAGCACAATATCCTTAGTGCAACAACATCAACTGTTGCATGGCTAAACACTTATAAGGTCCCAAAGGCGAGACCTATTGGCTATGCCAATGCTTGTATTGTATTTCAATTACTCGGTGAGCTCAATTATCCGGACAGCCTTGCCGCCGAGGTTTAAGGTGGTACACAAACCTAAATTAAAAGGCTGCAAGGGCCCCTGTATTCCACCAACAAATCGAAGAAGTCACATATTGAAGAATGAAGCGCCGCCGTCCCAGGCGCTATACTACGTCTTGCAGCCTTCAGCCTGCCCTTTCTCTCCCCGACCATTCTCAACGTTCCCAGGAAGTGAGCATAGTTTTACCCGGAATGAAGCAGCCTAGGGGAAGGAGGCCGCTGCCGCGCCCTAAGAAGGCATCTGGAGACCTGGCGCAGGGCAGGAGGACGGAAAAGCTGTCGCCATTACGCCAATGAAAGCCGCTTGTTGATGTAAATCTTGGGCTTGTAGGCTACCTACAGAATTGACAAAAATTGGGCCCACATTGCCCCACCTGCACAAACCCTTGGCCTATCCAGATGAAAATTCCTGGAACCGGGCATGATCACCAATAGGAAAAGGTGGATGGGGAAGGATTGGAGGAGGACTATCGGGAGATTTAGTTTCGCCCGGGACTCGGTTTGAAGAAATGCCGACTCTGCATAGCTTAGAAAGTTGGTTCTGTAGCTCATGTTCACAGGTCAGGAGGTGGTCGATGCAAAGGCACATGCGCACCGATCACAGTACGTATAAAGGTCTAGGGGTTTGCTCTGTAGCTTGGGAAATAATTTTAGCATGTGTACAGGGGAGATGACCGGGTCTGCATCCCAAACTGATTTAATGCTTCCGAGATAGATTACCCTACAATAAGGGAATCCTGCTCTGGTCTGCTTATTCTGGTGTCTCGTGAGACACACCCACTCCCCCTCATTTCTTTACCAGGGTCCTCCTCGGGGGCAGCACAGCTGTGAATTTGGGGTGCAGTTGCTGAACACAGGGGTGACCCCCTCCTGCTCAGCGCCCTTGTGAATCTACTAACCCATCAGAACTTAGCTTATAAACAAACACTAAACAAAAATCCATAATTACAAACACACTCTGCAGACACACACAGCTACCAAACATAGGCCGTTGAAAGTGCACAAGGCATGTTACCCCGCAGTTACTGCCCAGACTCCAAACCCAGCAGACAAAGGTTAGCTGGAAGAGCACAAAATCTGAACCCCCTCCAGACAGAGCACTCTGCAGGAACAACCAGACACACAATTAATACAATGGCGAGGGTGTGGTGGGTTTCGATACAAAAACCCTCCCCAAGGAGCATCTCCGTAGAGGAAACCTTTACAGCACAAACGGCTGCACCCACTCTGACATAGGCCAAAGACGATTGCGCTGAATGCACACCCCTATCCTCCAACTTCAGAGACCCTATCGTGCAAGTCCATTACTCTAGCAGTCCGCCCTAAAGCAAAGATCAAACTGCGCAACAACAAAAACACACATAACAGAGCGTGCGTCAGGTCAAGCATGGCAGCTTACGCCCACATAGCCTCAGAATGGCAGAGAAAGCGTTATAACAGTGCATTTCACCAATTTCAGAGTATGAAAAGAGTTCTTGCTCCGGATATCTGGGGGGGGGGGGGGGGGGGGGGGGGCGGGGACATACAGTGCTCCCAGTTTCTGACAGCTGGAAGAGCAGAAACCCTGTAAGCAGAGGGACATATAGTGACTCTCAGTCGGAAGAGCTGGGGATGGAGGACTGGAAAGTAAAACAGGACTAATGCGCCCGAGCTAATGATAATTTAGGAATATGGTGTGCATACTAACAGGCCTCTGGGAAGAGACTGGAGTGCTTGCAAAGCTAAGACACTAAGAAGTTGGGTGACCCCGATAATAAAGGGGAGGATGTAATAACTCCTGGTTGCCCAATGCCGAGAGGCCTTACTACGTTCAGCCAAACAGAATTATTGCTTGCTATAGTGACATCTTCGCCCCTAGCCCATGACCACTGAATAATCCCTAAACCAATACACTGGGGAGCAGCTTTACACGGGGAATACTTGCCCCATCGCTGCAGCTATTGTTCTTTTGCTGATTTGCACAGCCCTCCAGGCTCAAGCCACCTTGATCCGGTAGCGGGGCTCCAGTCCGTGCTTTCCAGCTTAACATGTCAATTATAAAACATCGCACCACTGTTTATTTGTCCCAAAAATGCAGAATGTGCAAACACAAATCCATGTCATGCCGAGTGCCGTATTTCCTGATCGCAACACTGCCGCGAGTGCCGGATTTGAAACCATAGCACTACTGATGTAAAACTTAATTCTGAAAACGCGCCATAAGTGCCGTATTTCCTGACTGAAACAACGCCGAGTGTTCTCATGAGCGCGAGCACTTGAGCGCGAGCAAAATATCCAGTCAGGGTGGGCGGGGCCTAAGGGAGACCGGGCCAGCGAGGGAAATAGAAAACAAGGGCAAAAACTGGCACAAGTGAACTTGTGCCGACAGCAACATCACGTCAACCCAGGAGCTAATACTGGACGTGATCTCGCCCATATATAAAATGTTTTTAAAAAATGTCCCATCTTCAGAGTAAGCAAGTGGGACTCAGAGTTTACTTGGAGGAGCCATTGTAGGAGAGTTCACGATGGCCATGTGTGCACGGTGGGAGGAGCAGAGCGGATGCAGACCCTGGAGGAGGCAGCAAGTAACATTTGAACGATGGAAGGCACACGCAGCTGGGGAGGTGGAGGGCACAGCCTGGGGACAGGGAGGAGAGCTGATAGAGACAAGAGGACAGCCTGAGCCGCCGAAACACAAGTGCAGCCCCGCGGCCGCGAAAGTGAATTGTTGTGAAAGAGGGGGAGTAGGAGGTGAGTCTGCGAGTGGCGCGCGCCTGGGAGAGCAGCCTTTACTTTTCAAGCACTGCACTCGTGCTTGTGGCGCACTGCTGCTCGCGGCGCACCGCTGCTCGCTTCCACAAGGTGAATGCCACCACAAGCACAAGTGCAGTTCTTGAAAAGTAGCAGCGCATAAGCGCTGCCTAGGCGAGACCTAAAGATCTGTGTCTAGAATTACTAAGGCTCCCCCTTTATCAGCTTGACGGATGGTTATTCTGTTGTTTTGAGCCAACTGTTCAATTGCGTGTCTTTCTTTTTGTGTGATGTTAGTTGTTTTTGACATAGGTCGTTGGAAGATGGTTGTAAGTCTGAGTATGACTTTCTCAAAAGCATCAAGTACTTTGTGGCTGATGGGCGCCGTATATCTGCTTTTATTGCGCAATCTATGTAATGTGTCTTTCTTGGGTTCTTCAGGTTTGTCCACTATGTTTTCAAAAAGTGTCTTAGTCTCAGTACCCTTAAAAATTTGTATACACTAATTTGTGTTTCCAGTATGTTGGAATGGTAAGTCGAAACGTAAGACGTTCCTTTCTGTAATGTTCTCATTTGAAATTCTGTTTGTTTCTCTTGAAATGTTGATCACTAAAGCCTGTGGCTCCTCGTGTTTTGTGCTACTGATTCGGTTGTTTTTCTTGTTGGACTTCCTCCTCCTGGTTCTTCTAGTAATCCAGGGCCTTCCTATAAAAAAGGCTGTCTTGCTAGTGGAACTAGTGTATTTGATGTTAATGGAATTTCATCTTCAGATTTGGTTATCCCGTGGTGTGAATGGTTTTTTTCAGTATTGTGAATCATCCGATGATGATCGTAATCTGAAGCTTTTCCTGTATTGGGTTTCTGTTGTCTTAGACGTGCGTATATCTCTGCCCAATTATAAACTTCGCCAAGCTTATAATCTATTGTGTCCTTTCAAATTTTTCGGTCATTTATCTCTTTGGTCTAAATATCCAGTTGTGTATTAATGTCATTTAGAGCCTCATCCCAGTCTTCTTTTGTCATGGCATTAGTGAGTTCTAGTTTCAATTGGCTTACTTCTTCATTCAATTCCACAAGTAATTTGGATAATTCTTCTATTATTAGTCGTATTAGATACAAAGAACATTTATTTAGTATTGCATACTATCTTTCAGTAAATCGCGTGTTGTTCTTGCAGAGGGTGGATTTCAAAGATATTCTTAAACCACAGGGTATTTGTTGCGCTTTATGGTATTTTATAAGTGTGCTTGCGTGTAGACGTTGGTTGATTATCCTTTTTGACATGTACAACAGTTGTTTAATATTTTTCTGTGTAGATCCGGTGCTAGTACTTGTGTTGTCTATTTCCCCTATGAGAGAATAAATACATTGTGTTTCATCATTGGTGAAGTAAAATGTTTCTGCTCTTTGTTCCTTAAGATTCATTATCTCTTCGAAAGACATGTTGATAATTGGGTGCGTGGTCCCACATACTCAGGGAATGTGTGTGTGTTAGATCCAAATGGAGAAGGACTGTCGCACTCCTGTGTAACCCTGGTATTCCAAACCGTGTTATGGTCGTTGGTGCAAATTGGTAAATCCTCCTGAGTATGAGGATGAATAATATGACTGTTTGCGCTACTCCCAAGGAGGGAGGGCGTCCCCAATTGCACTCCTTTGTTTTTCAAAGAATATTCAACTCCTGTGAAATGTTTTCAAAATGGATTTTATTCTTTTTACTTTTTTAATTCAGGTGTATCATTTTAATTTATTCAGTAATAATAAGGTGCGTTTCTTTCACACATTGTTTTATCGTGCCCAATGCATTTCGGGCCCTTTTATTGTGCCCAATGCATTTCGGGCCCTGCCCTTCATCAGGGGATGTTATCTGAAAACATAGAGGTACTATTAAATGTGGTGTTATAATACAGTAGGTGATAATGTGGTACATTCTATTTGTGCGTGTGATTTGTCAAACTATTTTACCAGTGTATTGGTGATGGTCAAGCAATTCCACTAATTGATATGGCACATTTGGTGGTAAGTAAGCTTTAAACTAGCATAATCCGAAGCCTCCGGTCCTGACATAGAATGAAAAATATCCTAGCTATCGTAACAGAAAGTTTCAATTCTATTAAGGACTCTGAGGCGAGGATTATCCCACCCAGGGATCTCTACGAGACGACCAGCCCGTTGGGAGTAAGTATATTCCTCTATGGGTTTACTTTACTGCTTGTAACTTGCACTTGTTGCGTTTCTGTAGTTCCTGTGATAGCCTAATGCTTCTTGGGCCATCTTGTACAACGTTCTCTAGTGTTAGTACGTTCATGTAATGTTTGGTTAGCCTAGTTTGCAAATTAATTGCACCTATGGATTTTTTTTTCCTAGTCCTAATTTTGTCTTTCGATTCCAGAAGCGGATTCCCAGAAACAAGACGCTTAGAAGAAGAAGAATGGCGTGACTAGCGCAAAGAAAGAGGATGAGCAAGGGGTCGACGAGGGACTATGTACTCGATGCAGTATTATGATTGGTGCATTGGACTCAGGGATATGTTGTCCCTTCTTTGTTTCTTTATTTAACCAATTTCCTGAGCGTGTTTGGGAAATGGTTTGGTTATAAGTTTTAAAATGGCTGCCATTAGAGTAAAGCAAAGAAAGTATAGCATAATCCTCGCCTCCAAGTCCTTAATAGAACTGAAACTTTTCGTTACGATAGCTAGGAACATTTTCATTATAGTATATGGGCATAGTGCCACTTTAAACCCAACACCAGAAAATGTACCAAAAATAAATGAATAGGTCAGAGGAAAATGGCCTTCCCTCCTACACAAAAACACACACTTGTGTTACCGATCTCTTGATTTGTTCAACACTACCAGCTCCAGTGCTTTGATGCAGAGATTTCCAAGCAAAATTATATTTTGCCGTTTGGGTTGTACCCCTTCCCCCAGCAAAACAGTACACCATCTGTTTCAACTTCTTATCTTCTGGTCATTTGTGACAGTGGCATGAGGATGTGGTGGTGACGCTCTTCTCTCATGCAGACGCACCTCCTGGGCTCAAAGTGGGGATAAGAAGCCATTGCTAGTTGAAGTTTGTCCAGCAGGTGCCTAGGGTGCTAAGTGGGATCTCCAAACAGAATGCATATGACCAGAAGTTCTACTTTCTCCTGCCCGAGGGTCTCTGGTGAGTGCACAATGGGATATTCACCACGAGTTGGTGACACTGGGACCACGGCATCTGCATCTCTCAGAATTTGATGGGGCTCATCAGGCGGTCTTTAAAGTATCAGACATTTCTTGGGCAGAAGTTTCATCATGTGGCAGGAGATCATCCCTGACTTCTATAATAAAGAAGACTATCTGGGCGACATGAGACATACACTTCGTCTGTAGGATAAATCCGATAATATCATTAGTCCCCCATCACCACATGAATAATCTGGGCTGAAAACATAATACAACAACACAGGTAGCACCCGATATCCAACTATGCGCCATATCATGATACATTATGGTCTTAGTCTCTCGCCTCCCAAGTATAGGTGATTTGATAAAGCTGGTATCTCGCTATTCATGCCTCTAGTTTATCATCTCTTTTACTAATTGACAATCTGCTGTATTGTGTGTCTCCAGGGGAATATTTCTGAAGGTGGCCCATCTCTTCTATATTGTGGTGTGTTTTTGTGGGCAACCCAGAGCAATAAAGACCAGGAGTTCCAATTCCATATTAAAGTCCATGCCTTTCTTCCAAAGCATTATACGAAGTTGGGGTATCTGCCTTCAATTGTCTGGCAATGTCTTGTTTTGCTAGTGTGAGGCCTACAAATAATAGATGCCTTTTATATCCATTTCCCCCAATTCCCCCTATTCCTTCTGCGTAGTGTAAGAGTGCAAGTTTTGAGGATCTAGGTAAGTCCTATGCCAACACTGCTGTCAGGCAATTTAGCACGCCGTGCCAGAAGCGATCTAGGGCAGGACATGACCAAATCGTGTGCAAGAAGGTGCCCTCTTCAAATTGACAACGTAGTCAATGCCTGTAAGCGATTAACCCAGCCGTCCATAATCTAGGTCTAGTGTAATATACCCTGTGCAGATATTTGAATTGTATGAGGCGGAGTCTGGTAGAGATTGCTGCTTCTCGTGGTGATTGAAGTGCCTCAGCCCAGTCTTCATCAATCGGTCCCACATCGGCATCCCACGTTGCCCTTAGGGTAGCCAAAGTTGTGGGGTTATTCGTAACCAGGGTTTGGTAGATTTTCGATATTTTGTGATTACCTAGGTCCCCCATCGGGAGCTTTCCTTCTAGTGGGCTGATTTCTGGAAGATTAGTAAGGTCCTTAATATAGGGATGAAGGGCATGCCTCAATTGTAAGTATTTGTAAAATTTGATATGGTTAATTATTATTGGAGGCCTTGGAAGGGTTTAAGGACAGGGCAGGGTTGAGATTCCGATTGGATCCCAGCTGCAGAATCCCTGAAGGTCCGCTACTTGCAGAAGTAGACGATTACGCCACAACAGGGTTTCTCTTATAACACGGCCCCACCAACCAATTTGGCGAAGGGTCTGTCGCCAGGTCATTATCACTACACGCGTCACTGGGGGAAGGTCTTTGGGTGCGGTCCTGCTGTAGAGGAGTGGACGTAAGGAGGGTTCTCCCATAATCCACTGTTCAACTTTGTATGTGGGCTCAGCTCTGGGCCCATACCACCATTCGTTCAGGATCTACAGATGCGCAGCTGAGTGGTAGGATTGTACATCGGAGGCAGCTATACCACCGCAGTATGTGGCTTGTGTGCAAGTGCGTAAGGCTATCCAGGCTGTGTTACCCCCTATAGGAAGTGTCCCAGAATTGTGTTGATTTGACGGAACCAGGACAAGGAGATTGGGTAGGGGTGGGACTGTAGTTGATATAGTAATCTAGGCAGAGAGACCATCTTGAAGATGGCTGATCTTCCGTAAAGGGACAAGGGAAGTGTAGACCAATTCGTCACCTCAGTTTTAACCTTTTCTGACGTTACTTCTAGGTTACGTTTCCATGAGTCAGCTTGGCTGTCCGACACAGACGCTCAAGTGGGTGAAGCTGTGTGTGACCAATGTATGTCCCTCTGCCCAAAGGCCATTCCCCGGGGTTTCTCTAATCGGCCAGATCAGTTATTTAGCATTATTCATGTGGAGGCCAGACGTTTCGCCGAAGATGCGCATTATCTGAAGTACTCTGGGACCTGACCAGTGGGGGCCGGTAAGGAAGAATAGGATATCATCTGCATACAATGCTATGCTGTATTTAAGGATTGCACAAAGTTGGATCCTGTGTAGGAGACCTCGTACGTTCCAGTGGACTACCTTAATTTCCCCCATGGAGTTTTACTGTTCTGATGTGACATCTCGGTGTGTGAGATGAAAGATTTGGAGGTGTATAGCTCGAGTGCCAAGAAAAGATGATGTATTGTGGGCGCATTTTAACCATGAAGTCTAACAGCAGCAACTATAACTCCCACCCGCTACCTCTCCCACCCCATCCCACCTCAATACCTCAAAGAACAATGAAGCACCTGTCGCTGAGTGTAAGCAGCTCCCACCCAAACAAGGTGAGAGCTGAAACCGTCCAATGGTTCCCCGAATATCCCATCCCTAGCAAATGTCTCAGGGATCTGAGAAGATCATTTCACATATAGTAGCCCATGTTGGTGCTGGAAAGAGAACGTGTTTTCAGAGGATTCATATCACGGACGACCATGTGGTCTTGGGTGCAGTAATGTTGAGATTAAGTCAATTGTTCAGAATCTCAGCTTGTTGGTAACCTCCGTAGCGCCAGGATGACCTTGAACGATGCTTTCATTTATCCTGGTTATGAATATTCTAATGGAGGTGTGGGTCACCGGAGGATGGATCCGAGTCAAGAGGTGGTGGCGTATGAGGCTTGACAGGGCGGCGTTCATCCGCTCCTTGAAAGACCTCCTTTGGCGTGTCGAAGAACAGGGTGCTGTTTTTGTCGCCGACTCGGAGACAGGCAGGAAAAAGCAACATGTATGGGACTTGCATTTCAGGAAGGCGAGTTTTCGCGGCCGTTAAGGATTGCCTCTGTTGTGCCAATTTGGAGTAGTCTGGGAAAATCATTATCGGTTGGGATCCGAAGGCAAGGGACTTTTGTGCCTGGGTTTGTCGCAGGATAATGTCCCTATTGTGATAAGTCAGGATCCGAGTGTTGACTGGTCGAAGCAGGACGACAGATTTCCATCCGGGATCCAGGTTTTGAGCCACTGATCTTGGAACGCGCACATGTCGGAGCCCTCGCATCCCTCTGGCAATCCCACAAATTGCAGGTTATTACGAAGGGCCCTCCCTTCAGTGCCCTCGACTTGAGTGGCCAGTCCTCGTGTGAGTTTTTCAAGGGTGATGACTTTACCTTGTAGTATGGTGATGGAGTTTTCTGCACCCGAGATCCTAGATTGCAAAGATCCTGTCGTAGTAGCATGACATCAGCTCCGACGGCGCCAATTTTTGCATCCAGCATATCTCTCAATTGTGTTATCGCGGCGAAGAGCGTCGCGTTATCTGGAGCTGTAGTTGGGGTGTCATTTGTAGTGGTGGAGCCGGTGCCCACGCATTTGTCCATCGTGCTTTGCTTCGTGGCAGGGTCTGTTGTCTGACTATTAGACATGCTTACTGTGTGGTGGATGTCAATTGAGGGAGATGCAAGTAGTTATGGACCTTATTATGGTGTGCAGTAGTTATGGACCTTATTATGGTGTGCAGGAATGTTGTATCTTAATAGGTTTGTGGGGGTCTCATGGCATGCGTTTACAGAGTCAAGCGCTAATGGGGATCTCCCTTGTTATGTTATGAGATTTTGTTAAGCGCATATTTCACCCGAAGGTCTCAAAGCGCTAGCCTATCCCGGGAAACAGTGGAGGAGAAAGAATAAGGAGAGCAGACAGGAAGAAGAGAACTCCAGGTTTTGAGAGCCGTACGAAATTTTCTATGGGTTCCAGAGGGTGGGGGCAAGGTGCGAAAAAGATTTCCCGTCATTTCTGCCGGTGCGAATCTTGAATGGGATAAGATGATGTTTATTGGCAGATCTGAGAGTTCTGGAGGTGTTGTACCTGATCAGTTTTTTGCGAGATAATGTGGACCATGTCCACAGATGGTTTTGTGGACCAGACAGTTAATCTTAAGTGTTATGCGTTTCTGGATGGGAAGCCAGTGGAGAGCTCTCAAACTTGGTATCGAGGGGGATCGGGACGGTACATTTAATACCAGTCTGGCAGCTGTATTTTGGAGGACCGGTAATTTGGTTAAGAGCTCTTCATTGATGGAGGCCATTAGGGCTTTTCCATAGTCTAGCCGGCTGATAATTTATCCTTGAACCAGCGACATTCGGGGTGACAGTGGAACCCATTTGAAGATCTTATGAAGACTGCTCATTAATCCATAACAGATGCTGGCCACATGATTGACAATCACCTCTCCATGACTGATCATGCCAATCAGCACCCTTAGGTTACGAGCTACCGACTTGGGTGATTTATTTGTGCCGGGATTGGGAAGCCACCAGTACTCAACCAGGAGGATTGGGCATTGCCGAAGAGGATGATTCCACAAGCCGCACTAGGACCTAGCCCAGCTGCCTCCGCAGATGAGGTTACACCCCCCACCTCTATTGGGCACCTCCCTGTGGTCTCTGCCTTCTCAGCTGAAAGGCCCCAGGAAAGTTGTGGCTAGGCTTGGTGGATTCGCTCCAGCCATTATATGCCCCTTATTAGCGTTGGGTTGGCTGCTAAAACCCCCCCCTCCCCCCAAACCAATTTATCGTACTGGGCGGACCTGCGGCTTCAGTCATTGATCTTTCGTTCAGCACACATCAATCTACTCCATATTAAATGTCCAAGTGCGAGTTGTAGCACACATAGATGATTCACTGTATTATTAACACCACACGGTTGTTGCTGTGCCCTATAATCATACCGTGTCCGAGAGATGCGCGTGGGTCATCTCAGGGTACGCGGGGGCATTCGGTCTCTCACCTGGTATTCATCTGTTGTCGGGCGGTTGCTTTGCCCATCTCACAGGATCCAGCTCGTTTTCCAGCTGGCAGGCAGAGACTCGGCAATGCCCGAATGCCAGCAGCGGGGAACCTCGTATCTCCAGGCTGTGATAGCGGCAGGCCGCGGTCCCAACTTACAGCGCAAGCAGCACCGACCTCATTCTCCGTCTCAGCCGCCACAAGAGTGAGTCGCTGCAGCGAAAGTCAGACAATGCCCCCAACACCAGGTGGCAACAATGCTGCAAAAATTAGGGTTGCGGCCCCGCTGCCGAACCCACAGGACTCCAGCATGCCCACCTGCTGGCAGGCGAGGTCTCGTCAGCGCCCGTACACCAGCTGCGCGTTACTGGGCCGCAAGCACGGTAGGGCGTGGTCCCAATACTCAGCCCAGGTCGCGCCACCCATCGTCTCAGACTCAGCGTCCCTGCTGCCTCAGAGGTGAAACGCTGCGGTGAAAGAGCAAGTCGTGTCCCAGAGCACCGGGTTGAACGATGCTGCAAATTTAGGATTTGGGAAGGGGCTTGCTGGCAGGATGATGGATATTTGCATGGCTACGGGTGTCAGGCTAAAACGCATCCACCATGTTGGACCGCCTGGCTGCCTAGCCTTTTTAACTTTATCGGCCTAGTCTGTATTTTTAGGTCTCTGACAGTACAATCGGAAATAATCAGAAAAATACAGTATTTCGCACCTTTTCAAATCTAAACCTAAAAGAGAAAACACATGAAAGTCATTTGAAATAGCATTGTCACTGATCTTAATTTCTGGATGATAAGTCAAATAATTACCACGTCATAAAAGAATGCTGAGAATTTTACTAAGTTCTTTTTACAGCTCAACAGTTGAGCTAATTGTAGAACAAGACATAAAAAAATGTCAGGTATTTTTTTCTGCAAAAGTTTACGTAGAGTAATGCTGCACAGCAAGTGTTTCTGGATGGGCTCACCTTGGTATGCGATTTGCAGGGGATAGGGAGGCTTGCCCTTTTCCTACGAGTCTCACAGATTTCTCAGTGCAGGCCCCTGTTCTGCACCAAATGATCCACAGCCCATGATCTTCCTTCGTGAGGGTGTTTTGCGTTCTTGGTTCTTACCTGGGCATATCTGGGGAATAAAGCGCACACACGGAAATGGACGGAGCACTGAAACTTTTCAGACACTCACCCCAGACACAGATCTGGGTTAAATCCATCATTGTTCTTTAGCTCACTTCACCACCCCAGATAAGACCCAGCCATATGCAAATCAGTCTTGACCCTGTTCCTCATGGGAACCGTCCAGTACGAACTGCCAAGCCAGGTCTTCCCTGGACCGGAAACAAGCATCCTTGGGCTAATCTCGGAGTTTTACCCCTCATCAGCCAGGCTAGCTTGAATATAGAGGGAAAGTGAGCAAGGGACCCACGGATGGGCATACGCTGCCAACTTAAGGCGAACAAAGCAAACACAAGGAGATTATGGCTGGAGCGCTGAAACTTTTCAGCAACTCCCAGTCACAGATCTGGGTTTAATCCACCATCATTAGCTCACTTCGCCACCCCAGTTCTGGGGAAGTGAGCTTAAGAACGATGAGGTATTCAACCAAGATCTGTGGCTGGGGTCGAGTGTCTGAAAAGTTTCAGCGCTCCTGCCATAATCTCCTTGTGTTTACTTCATATCTGGGGAATGCCAAGGGTGTTCAGTTGTTGTCACCAAGTGGATCTCCTGACATACATGGTAGAGCTTCGCCTGATGATGCATACAAATGAGACCTAACGCTATGATAAATATCAGACGCATGGACTCTTTAGAGTGTGCATGTGCTGTGATTAAGGCCTAGAGAACGAAAACTTAGAATGGGAATAATAGGTAAGCGCACAAGATTGCCACATTATTTAGAAGCAGGTTGACCGTTTGTGCTAACAAAAACACAGATGAGAAAAATGTCCCTTTCTGCAAAAAACTACATGTTGCGATTAGCATTGCAAGGTCATCCGGCCTAGCATGGAACTAACCTAGCAGAACGGAAGAAGCAAAGTTGGTTACATTTGCTTGCCTTTTTAACGCATCGGAGTGAGACAACTTGCATCTCCTCTCCACAGAGGATCGCTTTCTAAAAAATGAGTGATAAATTCTTGGTTTGGTACAATCTAGTTATACTCCAGCCATCTAGTGTTGGCTAGATATATGTAACTTGATCTTCTAAGAAGTACGAGTAACAAGACTTGTGATTTCACCCTTGGTCCACAATGCACCAGCACACAGGTCCAACCTCAAATTGTTTTGCATTCTGTAGGCGAGTTTTTTAAGTGGAGCACAGTGTAAAAGACAGCGTGCTGTGCTTAGTAAATGGAGTCAAAAGTACATAGAGAAAAAAGAAAACTCATCGCGGACTTCGAGAGGAGGGCGGTAAGTAAGAAAACAAGTTAATTACCTGTAACTACAGTTATCCAGTATTGGTATCTTTCATAGATTCACATGCATGAATCATTCCCCGTCGCCGAGGCGGGAGTCCCCGGTAAATAAAAAGTAGTGCCAAAAATGTTAGTAGTAGTAGTAGGCCCAAAGAAAAGGCCTAAAGCCTATATCTTAGCAGCCTATCTACCTCATTATGCAAAAGAACCAAGAATTTGGTAACAACCAATCAGACACTAGCACCCTTCTAGAACCCTCTCAGCAGAGGCAGTTCTCCTTAGATTTTTGTAGCACAAGTGGGAAGTAAACGTCCCAAAATATAGAGAACTGACTACGGGGAGGAGGGTGGGTGCATGTGAATCTATGAAAGATACCAATACTGGATAACTGAAGTTACATGCAAGTAACTTTCTTATCTAGTATTCGGGTATCTTTCATAGATTCACATGCTGAATCCGAATAGCGAGCAGTATACCAAGTATATAGTCGTTTGCGGATGGTGGGAGACTAGCACTGATACTCCCTAGTTACATCCACAGCTTGTTAACAAGAGGTATAAGAAAAAGAATCATAAAATTCGAAACATGCATCTATAAAGAGAAAACAGCATGTAATGCAATAACATTGAACATGAAACCAAATCATTATTGTAAATCATTGCATTGTCATACTAAAAGATATCAACATATTACATGTGAAAAATATGAAAAGGTACCTGAAGATATCGCAAAGAAAAAGATGTCGCAGGACAGCTTGTCCAACTGCTGCATCGTCTCGATGCGTCGATTGGAGGCAGTAATGTCTCGTAAAAGTGTGGACATTTTTCCATGCCGCAGCACGGCAGATATTTTCTAGAGTCACTCCAGTAAACAATGCTGTAGACGCTGCTACTGTTCTCGTGGAATGGGCCTTGGGTTTCCGTAACAATGGCCTGTGAGCTTTGTAATGGCCGAAAAGGATTGTTGATGCTATCCATCTGGCAATGGTGGATTTTGTCACCACCTTTCCCAGGGTAGTTTGGCCATAAGCCACGAACAATTGGTCAGACTTTCTAAGGTTCTTTGAAGATAAAATTTAAGACATCTCTTGATATCGAGAGAATGTAAGGCTCGTTCCACTGGAGTAGATGGGTTAGGAAAGAAAGTCTTTAACCTCACCGGTTCATTAAGATGAAACTGTGAGGGCACCTTAGGGAAAAATGTTGGATTAGTTCGGATGTGCACGTAGTCTTGAGTGAAGTGTAGAAAAGGTTCCTTTACAGTAAACGCCTGAATTTCACTCACTCGTCGAGCTGATGTTAAAGCCAGAAGTAAAGCAACCTTCCAGGTAAGGAATTTTAGATCAGCCTTGTGGATAGGCTCGAATGGATGCTTCATTAATTGCATTAAGACTGTGTGGAGTTCCCACTCCGGTGGCGGAAGTCTGACCGGAGGAAACTCCCGGAAAAGTCCTTTCATAAACTGCTTAATTAAAGAGGATGAACACAGAGAAGGGCCATGAGCACCCTTTCTGAATCTGGAAAGTGCAGCTAAATGGACTTTGACTGAAGGGAAAGAAAGTCCAGATCTTGCCAGGTGTAACAAATAAGGGAGGATCTGTTCTGTAGGAGCGTCCACCGGGTGCACCTGGCTTGCTTCACACCAACAGCAAAACCGTTTCCATTTTAGACAGTAAGTTTTTATCGTGCTGTGGGCTCGTGATTTCGTTAATATATCCCTACAGTCTTGAGGTATATCCAGGTCCTTAAATTCTAAGAAGTCAGGAGCCATGCGTGTAAATGTAGGGACTGAGGATCTGGGTGGAGAACCTGACCTCTGTTCCTTGACAGCATTGTGGGCGTCGGGAGAAGACGGATCGGCTGGTCCTGGGATAGTAATATAAGCTCCTGAAACCAGTATTGGCGTGGCCATCTGGGTGCAATCAAGATGAGACGACAGCCCTCCAACTTCCTTTTGCGTATGACCCTCGGTATTAGAGGTATCTGGGGGGGGGAAAAGCGTAAGCACAAATCCCTGACCATCGCATGGACAGGGCATTCCCCCCTGACTCCTGTTGAGGGTGTCTGCTGGCATAAAAGCGGCATTTCTTGTTCTCTTTTGTGGCGAACAAATCCAGTGGCGGTGTGCCCCAAGCTCTGAATACTCTGAGCACTTGAGCTTGCGCTAGCTCCCATTTGTGGCAATCTGATTGGGATCTGCTGAGCGTGTCCTCTAATATTGCAGAGACCTCTGACATGTTCTGCTCTGAGGGTTATGTTGTGGAGTGTGACCCATTCCCACAACTCCTGAGCCTCTGTGGACAGAGTTGCTGATCTTGTCCCTCCTTGCTTGTTCACGTAAAACATGCTGGTGGTATTGTCGGTCCGAACCAGAACCGAAGAACCTGCAATCCTTGGAAGGAAAGCTTGCAGAGACAGGAAAATTGCTCGCAAATCCAGACTGTTGATGTGCTTGTTCTTGTACTCTGGAGACCATTTCCCCTGTATCTGCAAGTCTTGGAGATGACCTCCCCATCCTGCCATGGAAGCATCCGTAGTGAGGACAAAGTCTGGAATCTTCTGTATGAAAGTGAGCTCTTCTGCTAAGTTGGGTATGTGGGACCACCAACGTAGAGCGCTCTTCATGCCTGAAGTGACTCTGAGGATGTCGTCGAAGGAACCCATCGCCTGCTGCCACTGAAGGTGTAACTCCTCCTGCAAGGGTCGCATCCGGAGCCGTGCCAGAGGGACGAGGTGTATTGCAGAGGAGCACATCCCTAGGAGCGACGCGAACATCTGGGCAGAAACTGACCTTCTTTTGGAAATCAGGATTGCTAATTTTTGAAGACGAACCTGCCGTTCATGAGATAAGAATGCCTTGCTGCGGACGGTATCTAGCAGAGCTCCCAGAAAAGGAAGGATCTGCCTTGGGTGTAATTGAGATTTGCTCCTGTTGACCGTAAGCCCCAGAGAGTGGAATAGACAAAGATGTTGTCATGGCAGTCTTGACTGAGCTTTCCGAAGGACCTTTTATCAACCAGTCGTCTAAATACGGGAAGACTTGAATTCCTTGGGATCGTAACGCTTCTGCCACTGGAGCTAGGCACTTCCTAAATATCCTTGGGGCAGATTTTAATCCAAACGGGAGCACTTTGAACTGGTAATGGGCGCCAGCCACTGTGAAGCGAAGATACTTGCGATGCTTCGGATGTATTGGGATGTGAAAGTAAGCGTCTTCCATATCCAAAGAAGCTAGAAAATCTCCCTCGTTGAGGCAACCTAGAATTTCTGCCAGAGTGACCATGCGAAATCTCTGCTTCTTGAGGAATCTGTTCAATCTTAGACCTTCGCAATCTGGACGCCACTCCCCCGATTTCTTCTTGATAAGAAAAAAGCGGGAATAGAAACCCGTCCCCTTTTGAAGTGCAGGAACCTTCTCGATTGCGTTCTTGAGGAGCATCGTTAAAGCTTCTTTGAACAGTAAGTGAAGACGAGGGGGAGGGGGGTCCCTTGGGTGGTGTGTTGGGTGGCTTGGTGACAAACTCTAAGATATGACCGTTGTGAACCAGGTCTGGAACCCAATGGTCCGACGTAATTTCTTGCCATTTGCTCACAAAAGTTGAAATTTTCGCACCCACAGGGAGAGGAAAGGAGTGGAAGGCGCGCTGCAGAAATCATTGCTTCCTTGTGGTGTCTCTTCCCTGATTCTGCGATCTTTTTCGTCCGCCTTGACGAGAGAAACCAGACGTGTTGGTTTGTCTGTAGGAAGATTGATAGGATTGTCGATATTGGGGCTGGTACCTATTCTGTTGGGTGTGATAACCTCCTCTGGATGAAAATCCACGGCCTCTTGCTCCTCTGAAGGTACCTTGTTTGTACTGCAAGGAGCCCAATGACCTTGCGGTATCAGTATCGGTTTTTATTGCTTGGAGTGCGTCATCTATATGCCTTCCAAACAACAATTCGCCATCATAGGCCATATTCAATATTTTCGTTTGGACTTCTGGTCTGAACGTGGTGGCCTTAAGCCAACCCTGGCGTCTGAGAACAGCTGCCCCAGCCAACTGGCGAAAATTAGTATTTACAATATCCAGAGCGCAGTCGATAGTCTCTGATGCTGCATGCTCACCCTCCAACAAACCCTTCCGAGCGTCTTGTCTGTTGTCCTCTGGGATGAGGTCAATAAAGCGTGCCATTTCTGACCACATCTGGCGGTCATAACTCCCTATTATCGCCAACGAGTTGGCTGCCCTGGTGGATGCAGCTCCCATTGTTGAAAATTTCTTGCCAATTAAGTCCAGGCGTCGCCCTTCCCTATCCGGTGGTGTAGTGATAGGTGCTGCCAGATTCTTAGATTTTTGTTGGGCTGCCTGTGAGATAACCGAATCTGGCCGAGGATGGCCAATGAGACAGGAAGGACTGTTGGTAGGAGCACGGTATTTCTGGTCAATCCGTGGAAGCACCGCTGGCACTGATGCTGGGTTTTTCATAATTGACTCCTTCCTTCCAAATGTAGTCAATGATGGGGATAGCTCTTGTGACCTTTCTTGACTCCTCTTTAAAATCATGAAGAAAACAGTCAGACTGCTCAATGGTAACCGGCAAGTGGAACCTGGTCGCAGCGCGCTGCATAAGGTTATGGAACCCCCCTATATTTTCTGGGGGCGAATCAGATGGTAGAGGGGTGGGTGGCGAAGGCATAGGGATTATATAAGAATCCCAAGGGTCTGCTGGGTCTGGTAGCTCACCCTCTTCAAATTCCTCCTCAGAGGTTGAATCTTGACCTTGACGCGGGTCCTGTGGAGGATCAGGCAGTTGAGGTGTTGGGGCTGGATCTTCAGGCAAAGGCATGGGGTCCGGCTGCGGCACAGTCCGCGGAACCGGTGGAATGACTGGCTGCGGTGGAAAACGCGGTTTATAATCTGCAAGCATGGCTTGCAGGTTTTGAATCAGAGTCGGAGGCAGATGCGACATCTTGCTCGGACGAGGTGGTCTGTAGTAAGGTCTATGATGCGGAACGACAATGTCTTCCTGATAGTAATGCCCCTGATAATTGTCCTCCTCATCATCATCCTCGTCATCTTGACACTTGATGCGCAATTCAGAAGGATGGCGAGCGATCCCAAAGGGCCCTTCGTCCTCGTCATCCTCAGTCATCATCCTCACCCTGCACATATGTCTCAAGGAGATGTGAGGGAGTAAGCGGTGATATATCGCTACATTCCTGCCTTTGAAAAGTCTTTAGTTGAAAACTCCTGGTGGAAATAGGAGTGGAATGAGCGGGCGCCATTGCAAATGTCGAAGACTGAACAAGTAAATCTCCAGTCATTGTAGTAGAAATGGATTCCTTTGATGTTAATAGGCTTTTAGTGTCCATCGTCGACGAGGTAGTCGTCGACGGGGTCATCGTCGGCGGGATCAATTGACTTCTCTCCACACCATAGAACAAATTTACACCACCTATATGAATATATAGATTTGGTGGAATGACGTCTGGCAGACAAAATTACATCTACCACATCAGGTGGGATAGAAAAAGAAATCAGGTTGCCCCGTTCAATCTCCAGGCATGAAGGTGTAAGCTCTGGAGGTGGGGGTGTGGAACCTGCCCCTCCGACTGCGAGAGGAGGTCTGCCCTCAGAGGGAGACGGAGCGGAGGGCACAAGGAGAGGTGGAGAAGATCTGAATACCACACCCTTCTTGGCCAATCCGGGGCGACCAATATGACTTGGGCCCGGTCTTGGCGAATCTTCCTCAGAAGCCGAGGAATCCAGGGTTAGGGAGGAAACACATAAAGGAGTCGAAAGCCCCAACTCAACTGAAACGCGTCCCCGAACGATCCCTGCATCGGATACTGGAGACTGCAGAATGATGGGCAGTGAGCATTCTCGTGAGTGGCGAACAGGTCCACCCGAGGAGTTCCACATGTCCGAAAGACGTGACGAACCACCTCTGGATGGGAGCCTCCACTCGTGGTCGGCGGAGAACTGCCGACTGACACTGTCCGCACGTACGTTTAGAACCCCGGCCAGATGATTTGCCATCAGACAAATCTGATGGCCCTGAGCCCAGGACCATCGACGCAGAGCCTCTCTGCAGAGACAAAGAGACCCCACTCCTCCCGGTTTGTTGACATACCACATCGCGGTAGTGTTGTCCGTCAGGACTTGAACAGACTGACTGCGAAGGGAAGGGAAGGGAAGGGAGGAAGGCCTTGAGTGCCAAACGAAATCGCCCGCAATTCCAGAAGGTTGATGTGAAGCAACCTTTCCTTTGGAGACCAAAGACCCTTGATCTCCAGATCCCCCAGATGAGCACCCCACCCTAAAGTGGATGCATCCGTAATCACTGTGGCCACCGATGGAGGTAGATGCAAGGTCTTTCCTTGAGACAGATTGCCCTCCACACTCCACCAAGACAGATCCGCCGCAGCTTCCCTGGAGATCCTCACAGACTCCCTGAGGTCTCCTTTGTGCCGATACCACTGCCTGCGGAGGCACCACTGGAGCGCCCTCATGTGCCAGTGTGCTTGGTTGACGAACAGAATGCAGGAAGCAAACAGACCGAGCAGGCGAAGGACCTTCAGGACTGGAACGGCCGCTCCATTGTAAAATAAAGGAATCATTTCCTGTAGGTCGAGAATCCTTTGAGGAGGAGGGAATGCTCGACACACAGTAGTGTCCAGTACCGCACTTATGAACAGGTTGCGCTGAGAGGGCACCAGGTGAGATTTGGGCACGTTTATCGAGAAACCCAATTTGTACAACAGCGGAGTTGTATCCTGCAGATGATGTAGCACCTTCTCTGGCGACTCTGCTTTTATCAGCCAGTCGTCCAGATAGGGGAAAACTGAGATCCCCGACCTTCTGAGATGGGCAGCCACCACTGCCATCACCTTCGTGAAGACTCGGGGTGCAGTAGTAAGACCAAACGGAAGGACCGCAAACTGATAATGTTGCGATCCTACCGTAAACCAGAGATACTTCCTGTGCGACTTCAGGATGGGGATGTGGAAATACGCATCCTGCAAGTCGATCGACACCAGCCAGTCCTCCTGATTCAGCGCTTGAAGAACCTGAGCAAGGGTGAGCATCTTGAACTTCTCCCGTTTTAGAAAAAGATTCAAGATTCTGAGGTCCAACATCGGACGCAATCTGCCATCCTTTTTCGCAATCAGTAAATACCGGGAGTAGCATCCCTGACCCCTCTCCTTCTCTGGAACCACCTCTATCACACCTTTTTGAAACTTCTTCAGGACTTCCTCCTGCAGGAGAAGACGGTGGTCCTCCGAGCAAGGAGGGTAATTTGGAGGGAATTCCCGAAAGGGCGTACCCATTTTCTACAAGATCCAGAACCCAGAGATCAGTGGTTACAGATTCCCAATCTTGTAGAAAATGGGTAAGCCGACCCCCCACAGGACCAGCATGATCCAGAATGGCGGATCTAGAGCTGCTTTGCGGTGGTGGGAGGGGCCGAGGAGGAGAAAGAGGAGGAGGAGAGTTGACGGCCACGTGAGCGACCCCTGATTCTACCTCTGTAACCTTTGGACACAGAGCTTTGCTGCTGTTGCTGGTTCTGTCTGTAAGAACGAAAGGATGCCCTTCCGAAGCCTCTGTATCTTTTAAAAGACCCCCTTGACTGGGTTTGAAGGCCCAAAGACCTAGCGGTAGCCTTGCTCTCCTTAAAGCGTTCAAGAGCAGCGTCAGCCTTCTTACCAAACAAACCAGACCCATCAAATGGCAGGTCCAACAAAGCCGACTGCACATCCAGGGAGAACTCAGAAGTCTTCAGCCACGCACTCCTCCTGGTGGCAACAGAAGACCCCATGACTCTCGCTACTGAGTCTGCCGTGTCCAGCCCACTTTGTATCACTTGGCGTGCTGCCGCCAGGGCATCAGTCAAAACTTCATTGAAGCCGGCTCTATCCTCCTCAGAAAGGTTTGGCGCCAATTTCCGAGTCCATGAGCACATGGATATAGCGTCCCAACAGGCAAGTTGCATTCGTCGACTTAAGGGCCATGCTGGCCGATGAAAAGACCTTCTTGGCCGACTGGTCTACCTTTTTAGCTTCTCTGTCCCCCGGAACCGGAGGGAAAGCACCCTTGGATTTACCCGAACAAGCCGCCTGAACCACCAGGCTCTCGGGCGATGGGTGCGACGTTAAAAACTCAGGATCCCCTGGAGCCGCCCTATACCTTCTTGCGGCCATCTTAGAGACTGCAGGAGCAGAAAAAGGCTTACGCCATACCTCCAGAACAGGGTCAATAATGGCCTCATTAAAGGGCAACAAAGGCTCCAAAACTGTAGTGGGCGAATGCAGCACCTCAGTCAGAATATTTGATCTGAACTCCGTAGTTGGCAACTGAAGATCTAGCAGCGCCGCAGCCTTCCTGATGACCGCATGATACGGAGCACCATTTTTTTTTTTTTTTTTTTTTAAATGAGCCACATCTTTTGAGGGTTCATCTGAAGGTGGAGTGATTTCCCACTCAGGAGACAAATCCAGTCCACTAGCCTCCTTAAGCTCCTCATACACCTCAGACTCAACCAGCTCTCCCTCTTGAGCTAACTCCAAAAGGTACCTCCTTTCATCCACCACTCTCAGTGCTTCCCTTCTGGATCGAATCCGCACAAGCGGTGCCATCGGCGCCGTGATCTAATCCGACGGCGCCGGCACCGGCGTAGAGCGTGGATCCGCAGGAGCAGCCGGAGTCGAACGAGGTCGAGCCGGCGCCGGTGAAGATGGAAGCGGCGTCGACGTCCTCGGCGCCGGTGGATGCCAAGACGGCGTCGCTGGAAAAAATGGCATGAAAGGGGCCTGCGGATAGACCTGCGGCACCCCAAAATTAAACGCCATTGGACCCATCGGACCCGCAGGTGCACCAGTGGTGTACATGGCTCTCGCGAACACCCCATACATCGCATTCAGATAATGCGAGGGGTCCTGACCTGGCCCTGGAAATGCAGGGTACTGGTCAGGCATCACTGGACTCGGGCCACCCGGCGCCGACGGTGGAACAACCGGCGTCGCAGGCTCACCCGGGACTTGAAGAGACGGAGCCAGAGCCGGAGCCAGAGACGGAGCCAGAGACGGCGTCGGGGATAGCATCGGAACCGGAGATGTAGCCGGAGAAGTCACTGGAGAAGAAGGACCAGGAGAATCCGGGACCGGTGAAGGAGACACGGATTCCTTTCGGCGTAGAGCCGGCGACTTCGACCTCGGAGCCGAACTCTTATCAGAATGATGATGAGAAGAATGCTTCCTCTTCTTCTTATGCTTCTTGGTTCGCGAAGCATGCTCCGAAGTCGACTTCGACCTCGATCGTGACCTCGATCTTGACTTCCTTCTTCCTCTCTTTTTTTTTTTTTTCATCTTAGCGATGAAGAGCTTCGCCTACTTTTCTTTTATAGCTTCGGAGCTCATCTTGCGACAGCAAGAGCAACCATCCACATCGTGGTCGGAAGAGAGACACCAAACACAGTCGTCATGTGGATCTGTAATCAACATGTGTTTGCCACATTCCCGACAGGGCTTGAAACCAGACTTCTTCGTTGACATCTTCTTCGAAGAGAAACAGGGAAAACCCAGAAGAAAAACAAAGTAACAGTAAAGCTACCAACAGCAATTCCCGAAATCCGCTGGCAATCGACAGCGCGGAAAAAAGGGAACTGACGTCATCACGCCGACGAGGTCTTCTTATGGAGCCGGTGACGTCAGCGGAGTCGCGAGCGGAGCCGTGTCTCTGCGACGTAGTCTTCGACCCCATCGGCGTGGACTGCTACAAAAGTTTCCAAATGTTGCTGTCGCAGGGGATATTCACAAGATGAGGAATCCACTAGCAGATGTATCCATCAGAATCGGTGTATAGAAAATGTTACGTTATATAAGGCAAAGGGGACTTCAAGGTGTAGGATTCACATGTCATCCATACTGGTGAGCATTTTGGTCTGGAGAAGCACAACATCTTGACACAGAATGTAACTGAGGGGTTTGCTTTGACTTTAATTATAACAGTTTAATTCTACCCAAACAAACCTTTTTGGCAAAATTAGGATTATGAAACACTGGGAAAAAAGATAGCATACTAACTTGTACCATGCAGTTTGCATGCAGCTGTTTGATGGCAGGTCATAGCTTAAGATGCTAGATTATGATTTTATGTTGAGTTGAAGGGGCGATATGAGGACACGCGATTTATGTGGATATATAGGTTGCCACATAATTATTGTGTGACAAAAGTCACCTTTGGCGTTTTTCTTGGTGGCAAGAGGTTTTAATGAAGTCTGTATCCGAACTTTAAATGGGATAATCAGAGTTATAGGCAGATATGGCAGTGGAATATATGGTTTTCACTGTACAGGATTACACAGATTCCCTTGACACCTGTGAGA
Source organism: Triturus cristatus (assembly GCF_964204655.1). Classification (NCBI taxonomy): domain Eukaryota; kingdom Metazoa; phylum Chordata; class Amphibia; order Caudata; family Salamandridae; genus Triturus; species Triturus cristatus. Next base: position 205,473,404 of record NC_140584.1, on the reverse strand, counting down.
ATGAGAGAGACAGTTTGTGTCTTTTTTGACATGTTCTCTTAGTGAGTGATGCATCTGACAGTGTAGGACATGTAGGTTACCAGTATGACTGATGTCAACGGGGAATGCCCTCAAGGTTTCGAAGTCTACGGATTTAGGTGTCGATGTGAGTTTGTCGTTCCTTCCCTCTGCGGTGAACAGGTTGGCACCAATGTTCTCATCAGCAGATTCTGCAATATCAACATTGCCCTCCGATGACGGTGAGAGCGGTCCCCCCAACCCCCCCCCCCCGCTCGATCTACCTCTGTGATGGTCTTTTCTAGATGATGGACGAGACAAGGAGACTGGATGAGACGTAGATCTCCTTAGTCTAATTTTCCTTTCCTCTTCTGCCCTTATGTGCTCCAACATTTCTCTCATTGTTCTGTTGGACCTTTTTATACATATGTCGCTGTCAGAGACAATATGCAAGGAGGTAGATATACTACGCACTTTTTATAGGTGTCTGTCACAGGTTTCTTTCACCCACATGAGGTACACACTGAGAAAAGGGATGGCATTTGGACTGAAAATCCCATCGAAAGAATTGTTCACACAACAGGAGTTGTTAAAAGAACTCAGCTGGGTTTCTAGAATCCTTCTCTCACGAGCCAGAAAAATGAACTGGGTGAGGCAATCAATTGCCAGAGTCAGACATGCTAAGAAGAGATGCCCCCCAGGTCATTAAAGGTTACATGACTAAATAGCAAGCCTTCAAGGCTGCATTTTAACATTCATCTTCTCTATTCAAAGCTTCACTATGCTATATTTTATACTGAAAAATGTTGCAATTCAGTACTATGAAACAATCTGGAAGGACTATGCTGAACATTCATGAAAATGAAGCCTTACTAGGCTTGTTCTCAAAAGAATAACAAAAGAAGATTCATTAACATGACAAGATTCATTAACATCTTTGATGTTGTTTCCATAGGATGAACTATAAAAAAAAAACAAATCTTTTGGAGTTCATGCACGCAGCAGCTAATTCAGCAATTGTTTATAATTATCAATGAAGAGCCTACAACACAGAACCGAACTTTCTTACCCTTTATGTTTCCAAAAAAACAGTCCTTAGTAATACCTGGTAGAATTCAAGGCTTACCCAAAAAACAAATTCCACAGACAATTCAGTTCAGTACAACAGACGGCCAAGTAAGAGTAACATCTGTGACAGTATAGGCAAACAATATTCAAGCTTATTAATCATTTTTACTATTTGCAAGTGTGATTATGGTTGAAGTGTGTTGCAATAATATTAATAAATATATGCTAAAAACCACATGCCCCTCCAATGGCTCAATGGTACACAAGCATGTGGCAGGTCCTCGCCATGGAAATTCTCGCTCATAGAATTACACATACGAAATGGAAATTCACCCACATCTGGCAACCTTTCATACTCTACTTTTCGAGATGAACACTCATGCTTGACACCTCCTAGGCTCATGTCCAGTCAGCTTTTAGAGTGAGCCTCCAAGCCCTGCCAGAGTGGCTTGTCAATGCTCCTTGCCTCAAGCTCCTCCCCTATAGGTCCTCACAGGATCACTAACTGAACCAGATGGCTATCTTTAACCTGCAATCTAATGTCTTCTTTTCCATGCACATTATTGTTTTCTTTGTCTTATTGAATGTTTTTCCTGACCATGTTGAAGTGATTGTTCTTAGGCCCCCTAAGCCCTTTGGCAGTAATAACAGAAATGTAAAACAGATGTATTATGGCTGGTGGCCTTAGCGGTGCAACGTAATGGGATACTGGATCCCTGATGTATCTAAGAAATAATGTTTTTCCATAGAGGTTTTTGTATAAGGAAACTATTAATAAAGAGATGTCTGAGTAAAAATAAATATGTGCTAACAAGGGATTCTGAAAGAAGTTTGAAACTTTAGAAGATTTAAGGGAAGGTGTATGTTTAGATTCTGCTTTATGTTTTCACCAAATAGGACTGATAATATCGCTATTGATGATTCTTCCATTAGCTGTACAGGCATTTCATATAAGAAACCTATTTTTTAAAGTTACAAGATATCATAACTCACCTCTCTCAATGTCGTCCATCGGGGAAGTAGGAGACATTTTCTCTTTAGGTGGTGAGTTTTTGGCACTGCTGGGAGTCTTATTTGCAATCCGCATTTGCTGCTGCTGTTGTTCAATCCGGGACTGAACTTTACTGCTTCCTTCAGCTCTGTAGGTGAAAAGATGATGTCCATTACTACTGCAACAGTTTTATTACACTCTGCTATTCCAGTGAAAGGCCATATTTCAAAAGAGAATCAGGTTTGGTGATGAGCAATTCAAACACTTTGAAAGAGTCCTCACTGATCTTTCCGTCACTAGCATATAAATTAATATGAAATTAAAGGTACTGCTCTATTACAAATACATAGGTTGAATGCACTTTGATCATGTTTATCAACAAGCAACATCAAACCTGGTTTAAGGCAGCACAGAAGGGTGATTACTTGTAATTTTAGAGAGAATTTGTAAACCTAACTCCAGATGACGGAATGAGATGAATAAAATATCCCCACAGGACACTGGATCCTGGTTTGTACGAAGACATCATAAAAATAATCTCTTCCCGACAGGACACTGGATCCTGGTTGGCACGAAGACCTCATAAAAACAATCTCTTTTAACTGAAAAGGTATGAAAGTCTTGTCAGTGGTCTTTTGGCCTTCTTCAGGATATTCATATACGATGTAAATTTAGCTACGGCCACTGCAGGATTGCAGACGCCATGCTGCCAAGCCCAAGGATCTCACGTTAGGAGGATGTAACTGTCCTTGCATCCTAGATGGCCGATAAAGTTTGCATGCCAGCTTTCATTGAGATCTTATAGACGGAAGCAGCAGCTCTGGACACCACCACTGTCATGGCCACTCGTGTGCAATAAGAATCTGACATTGGAGTACCTCAACTTCCTTACAACTGCTGGAACCAATGGTAATGTCAGAAAAGCTCTGAACTTTCTGAATAGTCTATTGTTTTCTACAAAGAATCTGCTGAGAAATTCTGCTTGAGAGTTTTGAAGGCCAAGAAAAAGCACAGCATTTAGGGAGAAATGTCTTACCAAGAACCAGTACCAGGCTGCTAAGGCTTCCAATGAATGAGTTCTGGATCTGGTGCCACCCAGGAAGTTGAGGTAGTGATTTGTGGTTGCGTTTGTCTGGATCATAACTTTTGGCCATAGTTGGACACTGCACAAAAGCCAATGAATTGTAAATGCATCACTCTCCATTCCAGGACACTTAAGTGAGAAAGATGGGTCTTGGCTGACAACAAGCATTGCACCATCAAGTTTTATAGATGGACTCTTTAAACATCTGCAACACATTATTATTATTATTATTATTATATAAAATTTGTAACGCGCGCAGTTACCCAGGGGCATCCCGGCGCTGTGAACACAGACGCGAAAGGCTCTTACTCAGTCCTACACTGGGAATAAGTGTGTTTTAAGTAGTTTCCTGAAGTGCAGGATATTGGGCTCAGCGCGGATGTTAAGGGGCAAGGAATTCCAGTGTGACGCTACTTGCACCGAGAAGCGTCGGCCCCCGGAGCGAGCTCTTTTTACTCTTGTAGTCTGCATCAGATGTCTTTGATCCGAGCGCAGTGGGCGTGTGGACTTGTAGGGGCGTGCCATAGAAGACAGAATAGAAGGGCCCCTGCCGTACAAGATTACACGTACATCTGCCATAATGGCGAGCTGAAGGGAACTGATCCTAAAAAAAGGAGATTCCTTTCAGGAGAATGATCCTCTTGTACCGCCATGGGACAGAGTGCTTAGGAGGAAGAGATGGAATTAACTTCTCCCAGCAGTCCCACTGATCCTTCGAGCAGTGTTGCAGAGCCCTAATGTGAAGTCTTGCAACTGGAACAATGAAAATGCAAGAGGCCACTGACCTGACACTACAGTGGAGGAAATCCCACAAGCAGCTGAACAAGGAATTTCATGAAAACGAAGGCCTTTCTGAAAAATGGCAGACATGCCCTCCTGCGAAGGTTACATTTCTACTTGCTCTGTGTATGAAGCAGTCCTTACGTAGTTGAGAATCTTTACAGGAATTGCCATGAATTTCTAGAAGTTGAGAGGACAGTTATGGAGCAGCTCCAAGGGAGCGCACTTAAGGTAAGTAAGAACCAAGTTCAAGTCCCACTGAGGAATTATGAAGGGAACAGGAGGAAAAAGATGAGTAATGCCCTTAAGAATTTGATTTACAAAAGGGGACTTAAAAAGAGAAGGCTGATCAGGAAGCCTAAGAAAGGCTGAAATGGCTGAGAGGTAGCCCTTTACAGTGTCCAGAGCTGTAAAGGCTGGTTAAAGACAGGAGAAACAAGAGAACCTCAGAAAGAGGGGCAGTAAGGGGATCCCCAGCCTTTGCTGTGCACCATGCCATAAATCTGTTCCATCTGCAGGTGTATACCGTCTTAGTGGAGGGACGCCTGGCTGCCAAGATAACATATCACAGACTTCGGGAGGAAGGTCGAAGGCTGTCAACTGTCACCGCTCAATCTCCACGCAAGGAGGTGAAGAATGGACAGGTTCGAGTGGAGGACCATCCCCCGCTGCTGCGACAGAAGATCCTCCCGAAGAGGCAATCGGATCGGAGGATTGATGGCCATGTGTAACAGCTTGTGATACCAGACTCAGCGACGATGCTTCTTCGACTTCTTGTGCTTCGACTTACCTGAGGAGTGCGAAGACTTCGAAGAGGAGTGGTAGTGGCTCCGCGACCGGTCCCTCGACCTCCCGAGCGAGCGGTACCTTGAACGGCACGGAGCGGATTTCCAGGCCTTGAGAAACTTTCGGGACCACTCCTGCAAAGACTTCGGTTTCATGGTACGGCAGTCGGAACACGACTTGGGATCGTGGTCGCGTTCCAGGCACCACAGGCACATGCAGTGTGGATCAGTTACAGACATCAGCTTTCTGCAGGAACCGCTTGCCTTGAAACCTGGCATCCCTAACGTGCACCAGGAGTCGATAAGACTAAAAAATGGTGTTGACAAAAGTCGCAACAAAGTCAGTCAAAAAGTGACTGGAGGTACCTCTCCGGATCTGCGTGGCTGGCGCGGAAAAAGAAACAACTGACGTCAGCGCAAGCGGGCAGCATCTAAGTAGCTGCTTCGACGTCAGCCTGGCGACCACGATGCCAACGACTAAGGCGGAACCGACTGACGCCACCTTTTGAAGCGCAGGGGTACTGCTGACGAAAAATTCTCCGGATCGAGTCTGATGCCTGGGGGAAACTCTAAAGGAAAGGAATCTATAACTAATTTGTCTCTTTCAGAAATTGGTTGACTTTATCTTGCAACTATGCCAGTAGTTTATCTTTTTGTTTTATGAATTCCCACTTTGTTTATTACGGTTTGTACACAGTGTTGGGTACTGTTGACTTATTTGTCAAGTTACTTGTATAACTAAGGACTATAGCCAGCCGTAGGATGACCCCTCAGTAGGTTGTTGGGATGCTTTTTGAGTCGTCTTCTGACCAGGATTATGAGACTGACTCTGCATCCGAGACCGAGGAGGAAGGACAGGATTCTGGCAGTGAATTTTCTGTCTGAGAGGAATCATCTGATGATGAAGCTACTGTCAGTGCGGATGAAGTACCTGTTTTAGGTTTAAATCTTATTATTATTAACATTAATAAAACATCATCAACGGCATCCGCAGCTTCAGCCTACAACCCCTCGGGCCGGCAAGTCACCATACTTAAATATCAGCGCATCTTGCGCCCTTTCTGGGCTCTGGTGTCAAGTCAATTTGATACACAGCATGTCGCCTACAACCCCTCGGGGCCGGCCGCGTCTGAATCTATTGGGAACCAGGGGGTCCCCTCGTTTGCGGTGGGTTAATGTTGGGGAACCTCCCCGCAGTTCCCTACTCCTTAAGGCGTATATCATATACAAGAGAGCCCACTGATGCATGCCTGACAAAGTATCATCCTTTGGCTGTAACAGCTCCAGTCGGGGTGGCTGGACCCATAACTAAGACCCGTCCCTCAGGACACCAATCCGTTCCAAACTTTATAATAAACCCCCAAACCTTGACCATCCCCAACAAACCCCCCCCTCCCCCCCTCCCCAACTCCCAAATCCCCTGTACCCCCTCCTCCCCCGTCCAGTGCGGCCTTCGATCGACCTCGCATGGTCCCGTGGTCCCCACCCATGCACCCCTGCACAGGCGTGATCAAGGAGTCGAGTTTTCCTGCCCAGTAAGCCGCAAGAGTCTGAGGTATCTTGGACAGGTCAGTTCTCTAAATTCCGTGGCCAGGAGGGACTGGAATGGCTGCCAGATATCTGTAAACTGCTCTACCTCCCCCGCCGCTGCTAACGACATCTTCTCCATTCCTAGCACATGCCATAGTCTGTGCAGCCATCTGATGACGGTGGGGAGTGTGGGTAATTGCCAATGTATAATAATGTTTTGAATGGCCGACCCTAGCGCTATTGCTATCTGCCTGCCTCTGCGAGATTTCAAGGGGTACATCAGCGCGTTTGGAAGACCTAGTATGATATAGGCTGGGAAGCGCGGCAGCTCAATGTTGAAATGGGAGTCTACAGTGTCCAATACCTCCTTCCAGTATGCGTCTAGAAGGGGGCATTCCCACAGTATATGGGTCAACGTTCCCACCCGCCCGCAACCCCTCCAGCAGGTGGCCTCTTTGCTACTGTCCATCGCGTGTATGCGGTCCGGGGTATAGTACCAGTAAGTGGAGATTATCGTGAGGGTTTCTGTCAGGCCCGTGTGATATGCCGAGTGTCTTGCTCTGTACTCCACCTGTTCCCATTCTTTGTGGCTCAGGGGTCTGCCCAGTTCTCTTTCCCATCGTTCCCTTCCCGGATGATAGAAGTGCGAGGAGGGCTGTTGGAGGAATTTATAGAGGTCACTTATGAGCTTGGTGTCAGACGTACGCGACAAGAGCCAGGGCTCGTAAGGGAGTAGTCGTCTATCAGCTGTCTCTCGCACCTGGGGGCTCAACGCCCAATGGCGAACTTGCAAGTAACGCATTCTCTCAGTTTCAGGAAATGCATAGTCCTGTCGGAAGCTCATGAAGGGAATGATCCCTTCCGAAGTGTACAAGTGGCACAAAGACCTACATCCCGCCGTGCGCCAATGAGCGAACGCCCCTCCCTCCGTTCCTGGGGTGAAGTCCGGGTTATCCACCAGCGGCGTCAACGGGGAGGGAAATGTGGTCAGCCCGTGTGTGAGATTTGTGGCGTCCCAAATCCGTAGAGGGACTCTAGTGATAAAGGAGGCATAGAGATTAGCGGGGCGGTGTGCCCTGCGCAGAAACGGCACTTCCTGTAACGGTCTGCCCGCCACTGCCTGATCCTGAAAGAGCCAGTGCTTGTCTGATTCCTACCTGCTCCATTCTACCAGGTAGCGCAACTGCGCCGCCTGAAAATATTTTCGGAGATCTGGGATGCCGAGGCCTCCCGCGCTAGCAGTGAGAGTGCCCTCCTCATTCTGGGTTTCTTACCCTGCCAGATAAAACGCCCCAGGTCGGACTGTGTCCGTCGGATCCACCCAACCGGGGGCTGCAGCGGAAGCGCCCAAAACAGATAGAGCACCTGAGGCAAGATGGTCATTTTCACGGCCGCCACTCTGCCCAACAACTAGAGAGTATTGCGGTCCCACCGAGCCAGTTCCTCCCGTATCTTCCTTCCCAAAGCGGTGTAATTAGCTGCCGTCATAGTGGGCAGGGTGGGGGCCAGCTGAATTCCCAGATAGGGCACTGGGCCCTTTGACCAGACTATCGGGACTTGACTCTGCAAGAGGGTTCTGGTCCCCGGCACGAGTGATAGATCCAGGGCAACTGACTTCCCCATATTCATCTGAAATCCTGCCACCGCCGCGAAGGCAGTCAATTCCGCAATACAGGCCGGCAGGGCTGTGAGTGGATCCTCCAAAGAGAAGATCATGTCATCAGCATATAAGCTAACTGCATGACAAAAACCGCCCATTTTCACTCCCTTGACCGCCGGGTTATTCCTTATTCGCTGTGCGAAGGGCTCCATATACAAGGCGAAGAGTAAAGGCGACAACGGGCATCCCTGTCGTGTGCCTCTTTCAATTTTAAAACTCCCGGAGCAACATCCATTTACCCTCACTACCGCGGTCGGGGATCGGTAACAATTGAATATCATGTTGCGGAATTTGTCCCTCAGCCCCACCTTCTCCAGCACCTGCTCTAGGTACGGCCAGTGCACGCGGTCAAACGCTTTTTCGGCATCCACCGCCAGCAACATTCTCTCACCCCGGATCCGTGATGCTTTCTCTATAATATGTGTAATCCGTTTGGTGTTGTCCACCGTTTGCCTCCCCGGAACGAAGCCTGCCTGATCCGGGTCGATAAGCCCCGGCAAGAGGGGGACTAAGCGAGCTGCCAGAATCCCCGTGTAGAGTTTGAGGTCGACGTTCAAGAGGGATATCGGCCTGTAAGAGCCGCATTGCGATCTGTCCTTCCCTGGTTTAGGGATGACCGTCAGCGACGCCCGCAACAGGTCCGGCGGTATGGCCCCCGGCTCCGCAAGGGTGTTAAAGAGGCGCATGAGTATCGGTGCGAGTGTTGCGCAAAATGTTTTATAGAAGAGGGACGTGTATCCATCCGGTCCCGGGGATTTCCCGTACTTGAGATTGGCAATGGCGGAGATAACCTCCTCTACCCGTATCTCCCTGTCCAGACTCTCTGCCTGCAGAGGTGTCAGTGATGGCAGAGAGACCGAGTCAAGGTACCTGTGCGTTGCGGGCGCATCGGGGGGGGTCCCCGGCGTACAGATCGGCGTAGTACTTGCGGAAGACGTCCGCGATGGGGGCGTCCTCCGTAACCGTCGACCGTGTGGGGTCGGTAAGCATCTTCACCCGGTGTTTGTCTCGCTACTCTGAGCCTACTCGCCAACAGTCGGCCGCATCTGTCTCCCCCGTGTAATAGGCGTGCTTGAGACGGAGCGCTGCGTATTCTGCGCGATCCATATCCAGAGCCACCAGGGTCTCTCGCCCCCTGGAGTTGCCGCCAAATCCGGGGGGGCCCCCGTCCGGCGACGCATGTGCTCTAGTTCACGGACCTTCTGTGTGAGTTCCTCTTTTATTCCGTCTTAGCGCGTTATCCGCAGCTGAGATCGCGATGAATTCCCCTCGTAGCACCGCTTTCAAAGCAGCCCACTGAGTCGCCTTGGAGGTCTCCGGGGTCTCGTTGTGGGATTGGTATTCCTGAATCGCAGCCGCCACCTGCTTGATAACGTCCCCTCTGTGTAGTAAGGTGTCCCGTAGACGCCATACCCGGGGGGCATGGGCAACCGGCGGCAATGAAAAGGTAGCCGTCACCGGGGCGTGGTCCGACATGGAGATCACCCCTATTTCCGCCGTTGTAGCGAAGTCACAGACTGGCCCGGTGACCAGAAAGTGGTCTAGCCGTGCGTACGTTTTATGTGCGTGTGAGTAATAAGAGTAGTCCCGTTCTGCAGGGTGCAGGCGACGCCAAAGGTCTAGCAAGTCCATGTCCGCCAGCTGAGCCCTGCACCCTGCTGAAAACTCCCCCGCCTGCGGCAAACGTTGGGCGGATCTATCAAGTGCCGAATCAAAGACTAAATTGAAGTCACCCCCTAAGACGATGTGCCTGTCTGGGGTAGCCGTGACTTCCCCTAATGCCAAATTAAGAAAACGTTCTTGCCCTTCATTCGGACTGTATAAGGACCCAATCGTAAAGGAGAGACCTGCCACCCGGAATCTATAGACCAAGAGTCTACCTTTCTGTTCCGCTTGTTTATGGAGAACTTCTCCCCGAAAGCGCCGTGCTACCAGTATCGCCACCCCTGCTGTTTTAGTGTTACATGAGGAAAAGAACTGTGTAGGAAATGTGGAAGAACGCAGCCTAGAACAGTCTCGGGGCAGGAGGAGCGTTTCCTGGAGGATACAAATATCCGCCTGGGTGCTTTCTAATAAGGACAGTACCTCACGCCTTTTAGTCGGGTTGTTGAGGCCCCGCACATTAAGCGTAACTGTTTTAAGGGTTGTGGGCGTCATGTGGAAAGATGGGTGTGCCCGCGCAGAGCCCCCAAGGACCCGTATATTATATCATTGGTGTCGCAATCTTGGCCATATTGTCTGTCACGCACTGGACGATCCACCCCTCCCCCCCGGGCCCCCATTCTCCCGTCCCCCTCACTCCTAGATCTCCCTCCCTCCCTGTCCTGTCCCCTCCCAACCCCAACAGAACCCCTCCCCCCCCACCACCACCACCACCACCCCCCCCTAGCCTACCCCTCGGCAACGAGCCAACAGCAGTGAGTCCCTTCCCACCTGAACATCTTCCCCCAGCCCCAACTCCCGGGTCCTCATTGTTCAAGTCCGGTCCCCGAGGGAACAAGTCTTTGGTAAAGCCCTCCAGTGGACGTCCAGCCACCTTGTCTCCCCCCGCCTGCCCCCTCCCCCCCCCAGCCCCCAAACCTGCAAGTTGAAGTTAGCTGTTGTGATCTCCCCCCGGAGCGTTCCTACGCTGTCAGCGCACTGTCAATGGAGCCGGTGTTCTCGGCCACCTCCGATACCTTGTTGGCCATACTAGCTCTGATGGTGGGTGAGTCCGGCCGCGTCGGCCGATCCCGGGAGCGCCGCCCGGCCACCCGTCGCCATCCGTCCCCTCCTGAGCGCCCCCGGCGCTGCGAAGCTGTATCGTCCTCCGTAGCTGTAAGGCCCAGGATCCCGCACGTTTCCTGCAGGGAGCGTAGTTGGTGCAAGATTCCATTCCACCGGAAGATAAGTCTAAAGGGGTGGCCCCAGGCATAGGGTGTTCCATGTTCTCTCAGGAAGTCTGTTGCTATTTTGAATGTTTTTCGTTTCTGGAGCGTAATAGCTGACAAGTCCTGGTATAATGCCACCGGATGTCCCCGGAAAGTCAGGGGCTGCCGCTTCCGTGCTTCCGCCATGATACGCTCTTTAAGTGGGTAGTCCGGGAGGTAGGCCAGAATGTCCGGAGGTGGCATCGATGCCCTCCGTTGCACCCCCACTCGATGCGCCCTGTCTATTCGGATGGGAAACTCCCCCGGCTCCCCCAGGACCTCCCGAAACAAGTCTCTCAGGTAGCCTGCCACGTCCGTTCCCTCGTCTGTAGATGGGACTCCGCGAACCCGTATCTTGTTTCGCCGAGACCTGTTTTCTAGGTCTTCGGCATGTGCCTGGAAATCAATCTGTTGGTCCCTGAGTCGCAACACCTCCTGTTGTAGCGGTTCGAATTCCTCATCTCTCCTTTGGCCCGCATCTTCCACCGTGGCTACCCGTTCACCCAGGCCGTCCACCTCCCGCCGCATCTCCCGCACTTCACTGGCCACTTCTTTCTTCAGGGCCTGGAAATCCTCCCTGAGGGATCCGAAGAGGGACTCCATAAAGGACCTGGTGAGCGGAGGCTCCCCACCGTCGGAGGCCGGAGCGCTGCCAGAGGAGTGGGGCGACTGCAGCCCCCTATCCACTTTTTGCGGGTGCCGGCGCAGGAGCTCGGGGAGAGTGCGCTCCCCCTTCCTCCCTCCTTTACTGCCTGCTATGGTCGCGGGGCCGGGATGCGAATCGGGGCGTCTGTGCTGCAGGTCCTCCGCTGGGTCCACCGTCCAGGCTCTGCGCCCCCCCAGCCGCACCACTTCGTCCCTGTCCTCGTGGCCTTCTCCTCTGTCTTCCAGTAGCGCCGCGTCGGAGGCCACGTCACCCGGCCGCGGGAGGCTCTTGCGCTGGGAGCCAGGAGGTGACCCTCGCCCACCAGGCCACCCCCTCTCAGGCCGGCGCTCGGTAGATCCTGGCTGTGGCCGGGGCCGTGCTCCCGGCTCAGTCCGCCCCCGTTGTGCCTCGAGTCCGCCCCGGCTCTCTTTCTGGCCCCGACTTCGTGCGCACTCCTGCCGCTGTGCCGCCTCCACTACTCCAGGTCTCCCCGTCTGTAGGCAGGGGGTCCCACAGTCAATCCTCTTCAGTCCCGGCCGTACCCCCGCATCGCCCGTCCAGCACTGCTGGTGGGGGGGGGGGATGGGGGGGGGGTTGGGTCAAGGGGAGCCGGCCTGACCGCTACCTCTTCTGGGTGCCAACCGACCACTCCAGCTCATCTCGTGTGGGTCCGCAGTGGCACCCTCCGTCCCCGATGCTCTGTGGCGCAGCTCTTTTCCGGCCGTCTCCGGTGCAGATGGGCTCCTCTCCGGCGTCGCCGTTCCCCCATAGCTTCAGCTCGCCCTAGGCGCGGGCGCCGCCGGGAATCTCAATCGTCCTCCGTCTCCCGGGGGAAGGGGAGCCCCCCTCTGCAGCTCCGCGAGGGCGCCGAGCCACGCGGCCCGGCCCGAGAGTCGGTCACCGCTGTGGTGCGCAGCCCTGAGTTCCCCCACTTGCTCCAGGACGCTGCGGTGATCCAGGGGCCTCGCGCTCGCCTCACAGCGCCACGTGCAATATCCTCCCGGGGCTAGCCTGAAGTAGGGCGTGTGCTCTCCGGGGCCGGGTCACCCCTCTGCCTGCCGCCGACGACAACGATGCGGTCACCCCGCCAGGTCCATCGCCGTCCCCTGCAGTTGAGTTCCGGCCGTACCACCGCTGAGCAGAGGGCCGCCTCGTTGGGCCAGGGCACTCACGTAGTCACGCGTCCGTGCGCGCCCTCTCTAAGTCCGGCCTGGTGCTCCACCCCCCTCCGGCGTTACCCTCCCGATGATCCGGAGGGCGCCGCCGGTGCGTTTGAAGCGCTCCGAGCCACCGAGCAGCCTCGTGCAGTGCTCCGCCGGTTCCTCTGCCACTTCTCCTGCAGCGCAGGGGGAGATTCTGCGCTAGAGCCCGGTCCGGGGGTTCAGAGGATCGGGAGCCGTCCGCTCACCTCGCCATCTTGGCCACGCCCCGAAGTACCTGTTTTAGAGGAGGACACTGATGTGCTGGTAGTGCAGCAAGAGCAGGGCTCGAAAAGTCATAAAAAGTTCACTATTCCTGCAGGTCTAGTAACTTCAAAATATACTCAACCTAACTGTAATGCACTTGATCTGTCTCAGAAAGTCAAGCAAATGTGACAAGTTAACAAGATTTTAAGGCATTTTCAGGAGGTGTAGTTGGTACCTCAAGTGTGCATAGGATTACCTCGCAGTAGATTGCTGTTAATTAGAAAGCAAACACGATACTGTAAATTGGAGGGTAGGAAACCATTGTTGATTAAGTGTTTATATGTGAAGTTTTATGTACTTTCATGTATTGTTTTTGATTTGCATTAATTTGAGAACAATTAAAAAGGAAATAATAATTGTTCCAACAAGGTATAAATGTTGGTATGTGGTTTATTGATATGTAAGTAAATGGAATGGGACTATGTAGTATGAAATAGTATTTATTTGATGTATCCTATGATTACTAGGACTGCATCTATTCCTCCAAATCATTTTTTTGTATAGTGTGATATTTTCTTCCCTAGATGGTGGAGGGGTATTAGGGCAAACCCAAGTGCTTCTTTACAAAATCCACAACTAGGCACATTGCAATAAAAGGGTCTGTTTTCAGTGGAAAAATGGGATGTGTTCATGTAGCGTTTTGACTAGTTTCCTGTAGTGAGCGCAAGGCCTATCCACACAAGTAAGATACGTTTGTATCGGGAGACTTGGGAGGGGGGCGGGGGTGGCACAGAATAGCAGAACAAGTGTTATTAACAGTTGTCTTTCTATGCATTTCTGCCTTCCAAATGTTATACAGTGTGGAAAAAATACCCCCTTATTCACATGCTAGTATAGCTACCCACAAATTCAGAGATGTGGAAATAACCACTGCTTCTAAACTCCATATCTTGTTCACATTTCAGAAATACATAGGTTTCCTTGATACCCATTTTTCACTCTTTATATTTTACAAAATGAATTGCAATATACTCAGTACAATAAAAAACCAAGGCAAGGTGCAGCTCAGTTATTGGCTCTGGGTACCTCGGGTTCTTTGTGAACCTACAAGCCCGATATAGCCCCGCAACCAGAAGGGTCCAGCGGACCTAACTGTATATTGCTTTAACAAAATCTAGCATAGTTACAAAAAGTTACAGCTGAAATGAAGACACAAATGGCTCCTTTTTTTTTTCATCTCAATTTCAACATTTTATTTCAACTGTTGCTATCTATAGGCTATTTTGGTTGATTTTGAAATTTGAGGGGACTAGGACTACATCTATCTGGATGCAATACCAGTAGCTGAAGAGAAATAACGATTTCCATGAGCTGTGTAGGTCCTAAAGTAATAATAAAAATTGTATCCCCTCCCAGCGCTAAGCCTTGTTTGGTTTAATGGCTATCTGTAGGAAAACCTTGAAGATCCTCAAAAATGACCTCTTGCTGAATTCAGAATGTTATCTTCTTTTCAAAAATGAATAGCTTTCCGGGATTCCTTATTGGTTTCACACCCGTTCTACCACTAACTGGAAGGAGGTAGAAAGCACAAAGAATAGGAAAAACAGGCTATGTCCCAGTAAAATGCCAAATCTGTAGAAAGTGTAGTTTTTCTGACTAAAGGCTGCCTGTTCCTTAAAGCTGGGAAGATGGCGATTTTAGCACCACTAACCCTTCGTTGATACCATTTGCAGAGAAAACAACCAGATGCTGTCTTCTGCTGCACTTTTTTCTAATTTTTCCCCAAAAACCCAAAATGTAGATGTATTTTGCCTAATTTCTCTGTCCCTTCCAGGGTAATCCACAAACCCTGCGTACTTTTAGAACCCTCAGGATGTTGAAAGAAAAGGGCACAAGTTTGAAGTGGATAACTTTTGCGGACAAAATGTTATAGGGGCCTAAGTGCAAGCTACTCCAGATAGCCCAAAAAACGGTTTAGCACCGGGGAGAAGAGGGTGTGGGGGGAAATCGGGGGGTGGGGGGAGGACTACGGGCAGGGGTGAAGGCGAAGAGTAATGTGGCATTACATCTCACATTTTCGCCAGATCACAATATTGAAAGGTCTCCATTTGTTTGCTACAAATGATTTGCAGAAAATAACTTGTGGGGTTGAAAGAAAGTTATATATATAAAAAACATTATATATGTCGACTACTCCAACTTTATTGGGATGATGAGCAATATGTACACAAGTTGATAATGAACAATTATCGCAGTTTGATTAATTATTGCACTTTGTCAGGCATCTTTACACCACTGACTGGGTAAGCTAAAGACTGCAGTGAACCATAAAGTTCATGAAGCACAGCAAGAACAGCCAAGCTCTTTCTCGTAGTCGACCACTGGTCATAGCACCATTGCTATTTAAGTAGAACACTGTACCAAGTCAGTATGATGTCAGTGTTTGACCACATGCTTTATCAGCTTCTGAGTATTTGTAGGCCTAGGCATCATTTCTTATTTACTTGAACAAAAGGTATGGAACATAAGGGTTTATTCCTTTTCAAAGCTAGAACTCTCAGTGGACATTAGGTATGAGTGCAATTACTTGTATCAAAGTGTTTGAACTCCAAATGCTGCTTAATCTCACGGAGTAAGTTTATACTGCTCAATTTAGTGCCTTTGGGCAAGTGTAACAAGGCAGTGCCATGGTTAGAAATCAGGAGTGCATTAGTACATGAATACTGGGGTATCACTGGTAAACAATAGAACTCACTGGAGATACTTATCCCACGAACTGCCCAGGAAGTAAGGAACAGACCGCACATCTACATAATAAAATATTAACAAGAGCATGCGTTTTTACTAGAGTGGTTATTTAATTTATCACAATTGCTTTTTGCTTTAGGACCCATGTCAATATGTTGGCCTATGGCAATACAAACAGTTGTTTAATAAATTTAGGCAATAAGACACGTTTGTCAATACTCATGAATGGACTCACAAAGAAGGTGCTCTGTGATTAGCTTCTCCCTTTAAGCAATCATCAAGATAATAAGTAAAGTCACAATACAGTTCCTACCTGGTTTTCTTGACAGAGATGTTGCTGCTAAGCTTCTCTAGTCTACATTCTCCTGTGTCATGGTTTACAATTAAAATGCATTCCTTCAGGTAAGGCCTCTTCGACCCTTTAAAAACAGTTACTGGTGCAGTTGAACCCTGTTGAGATAAATAAACATGCCAAGAAAATATTCTTAGCATCAACCCATACATTTGCTGAAGAATTTGAAATCTTGAAGTAGTGAAATTGCTGTTCGTTTACAATTCTGGTTCATCAATAAACCTACCAGGTTGCATACTTGTAACAGGGCCAAACAGGTAACAAATGACATTAAGATGGACACAAAATGATAAAAAAAAATACCTTCCTGGTAATTTCAGTACTCCAAGGTTCTTGCTCTCCCTTCTTTAGCAGGCTGGGAATTGCCTGAAGCGCCTAAAAATTATAGTCAAAATGAACGCTGCCGCTTTTAAATCGAGAGTACAAAAACATCCCCCTTTGGAAGTGTCACCAATTGCCACACCCAATTGACACGTTGCCTCGGATGCAAGGCTGTAGCAGAGTTACTGCCGATTGAGGAGAAAGTTGGATGGGTGTTAGAGAGGCTAGACAAGACCATCAATATCGCCAAGAAGGCATTTTTTGTCTCAGTTTTCTGGGTCTCTCCCCCTCCCAAATGATTGGGAAATTGACTACATAAGTTAAAATATTAACTGTGGGGTTCAGGGGTTGAGGCGTGGGGGTAACTAGTGTAATAAGCAGTATTTGTCCAGACAAGCATCACACAACCTGCACAGAGCTTTGGGATGGAAGACCCATCTTTCCTGAAAAACGTGTCTAGCAAAGGCAATTGCTACAAACAGCATGCAGAACTGTCCATAAACCAACGTCAACAATAAGAATATGTCTTTCAAAGGCCGGGATAAGTATAAGTTTGTGAGTAATCTATATCACCACCAAGAACGGTTTTGAGAAAGTCAACTGCATCTAAAAGCAATCTTGTGCAGAAAACCATTAGGTTTTTAAAAAGAACACTCTCCCACCAACCTAGGCGGTGGCATGCTTCATCAATGGGTTCTCACCTAGGGTGCAGAATACATCCTAGGTGTGCTTCTACGCCTGATTACAGCGGACAGGCTGTTTTCTTTGTGACAATTCGTGAAAAAGGTGGGTTAAAATAGTCTCCAGGATCCCCTTCCTAACAATGAGTATTTTAATAATGGGGTCCTGTGCAGGATTAAAAGTAAGACTCGGATGTATCGGAGATATATTTGACCTCGTGCATCTAAAAATGGGTCTACATGTTTCAGCCAGTTAGAGTGAATTGTCAAGGCTTTCTTCAGGACAGTTAGTGACATGCCATAAGAAATACGGCCTAAAATTATGTGGAAGCACACGTGCCAAGGTGTGCTAAGTGGTGGAAATAGCTCTGATTCAGGGTGAAACAGTAACTTATGGTTTGCACCCAGCACGCTGTAACTGAATGTGCCATAGTAATTGGTAGTCACAATCAGTACTGTAGTTTTTCAATACAGTATATGGTTAAAATATTTCCCCGGCTCATTCAACAAATGTGTTAGTCATTTTTTTAAAATAAGAAAATGATAGATGCCTTACTTGAGTCGTGATGATTCGGGTGACATGGATCCCGGCAAGGGGTGGTGCCCGTAGTCACACACTAGTGAGGGGATAAAAGAGGGCTTGTAAAGTAAATAACCTCTTTTCAGGTAAATCAAAAGAGTGGCCAGTGCTCCCCAGTCCCACTTACTTCTTCAAAGATCACCGTCCGTGTCAGATACCTATTGCGGCCCTGACACGAGATCCCGGAGATGCTCCGGTGCCGGCATCTCTTGCCTTAGTAATATTAGGGGGGCGCGAACAGCCTGAGCATCATGCACGTATGACCTGGGGGCATCTCCATATTGGTGCAGCCCGACCGGACTCTAGCTTGTGAACCCTTTCCCAGAGGGTTACAGAGGGGTCTGTCTACTGTCCGGATTTGCATGTTTGTGTGCAAATGCAGTGTAAGCATTATTTCATTTTGAGAAGTTTGCCTATCTATGGAAAATTACCCAAATGTTATTTTCACAGATAGGAATCTAGAAGTATGTTTTTGGATGTTACTACTATATTGTAATGCACGGTGTATATTACTGATGTAGATCCTTTTATAGTCATTCGTATTGTAAGTTGCCACTTGATTGGGAACCGGTAGCCGCGTCAGAATGACCTAGTGGTTATCTGAAAATATTCCCTGTTAGGAAGGGGATCCTGGAGACAGTTTTAACCCACCTTTTTCACAAATTGTCACAAAGACAACAACTTGCTCCGCAGTAATCAGGCATCAAAGCACACCTCGGATGCACTCTGCACCCTAGGTGGGAACCCAATGATGAAGCATGCCACCAACTAGGTTGGTGGGTGAGGGTTCTTTTTAAAAACCTAATGCTTTTCCCACAAGGTTGCTTTTGGATGCAGTTGACTTTCTCGAACCCGTTCTCCTTGTTGATATAGATTATTCAGGGGAGAAGGACGAGCTCTCTCGGATCCTCACTCTCTTTTCATGTTTAAATAGAAGTCTGTGAGCAGCCAAAACAATCTAATATTGTAAGATTTAGAAATACAAAACATTATCTACCAAGTAGAAGTAAATATAACTACTTTGCTGCTTAGAGTAAGACCACTTAACAGGACAAACAGATACTCAAGGCACCTGAGGGACTTAACAAGTAAAACTTTAAAACCCTCAATATATCAAGATTGCATAAAGTCTGTTTGACCATTAAAACACGGGGTCTCAGCCAAAGGGGTGAGAATGTATTGCTTCATATGAAATTCGGTATAAACCCACAGAAGGACAACCACTTCCTTGAGGATATCTATGGCTCTTGAAGCATAGCAATCCTTGCAGAGGTGATAGCTACCAAAATCAGTCTTCAAATCAGCAAATTTAGGTCACGAGGACTTGGGATGAATTGCTTAAGCATGGGTTAGGACAAAAGTAGACTTACATCCCACCAGCAAAAATAAATACTAGATAAGGTGATATCTTACAGTCTCACTGTGCTAAGTTTAAGATTCATAGAACAAACGTTATTATGCCACAATATCTGACAATTCATGCTTGCAGAAATTTTTTAAAAACATGCTGGAGACCCAGCAAGAATTGAAGGACTAAAAATGTTTTTTAAATATGCTTTTAAAGGATGTAAGCATTTGAACAGCTTATCCCACCTTCATATGCAGTCTGGAATCTCGATAGGGAGTCACCGTCAATGGCCTTTACTTGGGTTCTTCCTATCTTTCCAACAGGCACCTGTCAATCTTTTGCAATTTGGAGGTGTCCATGTACGCAAGTATCCCCAGAGGAGCCCCCCGGGGTTCCATACTTTCTTCTGTCATCTTCAACCTCTACATGGGGTCACTCGGGGCCCTACTCACAGATATCAAGATTCACCAATAAGCTGATTATACACAACTCTACTTGAAAGTCTCCTCTGCTTCGGACAGCCAACTTCTCAAATACTACCTCCACATCATACAGACTTTGATGTCTAGTGCCTACCTGAAGCTCAACCCAGCCAAGACATAATTCCCGTTTTTTAGCAAGAACAGAAAACTAGAAACAACACAAACCAGGCTCAATAACCAGAACCTAGACAGCTCTGAACCCCAACTTCCCCCGAATGCCATGAGAAACACATTGCAAAAAAAATACATAAAAAGAAGCGCTCTCTTCAAAAGAAAGTGAAGCACTTTCTTCTAGAAAGCAGCTTCAGATTGGCTGCACAAGCCCTCATCCCCTTGCATCTAGATGGAGGTAACGTCCTGCTCAATAATCTCCTACACTCCACTCTGACATCCCTTCGGGGCATCCAACACTCCAAAGCAAATCTCATCCAGATCCTGAAGAAATATGATCACAGCACCCCCATCCTGATGCACCTGCATTGGTCCCCTAGCCGATCCACGTCATCTTGAAATAACATGCAAAATGTTCAAAGCCATCACTACCAGTGCCCTGCTTATTTTGCAGCCAAACTGATATCTAGGTTAGTTCTTGCCACACCCGCACCCACACCACCATCAGACTGCAGTCTAAGGGTAAAAAAGAAGAAACAAGGCAGCAGGTATTTTCTCAATCAATGCACCTAGGCCCTGGAACATCCCTGTATCCATAGGAACTGCCCAAAAGCTGCTCCAATTTAGGAAACAGTTGAAGAATCACCTCTTCAAAAAATCATACATCCCAATGCATTAACTGTCTACAACCCAGCGCCACCTCTCCGATCGCTCTTGACTTTATACTGGACATTTGACCCTGTAGAGCTCTCCGCTGCCTTTTGGCTAAGTTTATGCAACAGAATTAATACCTACATATATATTACTGAAAAAACGAAAGAGAAAGAAAAAAGGGTAAAGCAAAATTATAGTTAGGTGAAAATTTCAATGACAGTGTAAAGTTTTAAATTGAAAACAAAAAAAGAAATTAAATATTTCATTATCTCAACTATAGTAACTATCTATAGCATCTAATATAATAACTATAACTCATGCCCCCGCGATGCAGTCCTGTCATCAATAATGTCATTTCAGATGTTACAGTCATGCTATCATTGATAACAAAGATCCTGTCATGAGGGATGTAATATGTGGGGTCGATTAGCAGTGCACTGCGAAGGCTCGAGTTATAGTTACTTTACTGAAGTGTGGGCTCCAGCGCTTCCAAAATGAATATATGAATTACCCGATACGGGGACAGGGGGGTTGAATGTCCCACCTCCCCCTTTACAAATATATGAGGCCACAGGGTATGGGGCCCCAGGGCCTATTAAGGTTCATGAAGTGGGGAGCTAAATGCCCCTTTCCCTTTATTCTCTATTCGGCCCAGGGCCTTTTCAGGCTCTGCCCGCTCTACACTTTTTATTTAAAGTCCGCCCTGAGGATGAGGCTCCAGGTGCCTCCTAGAGGCTTGAGGAGGGGATTACATGCCCCCTCCCCTAAATAAGCAAATGTGAATAACCCCTGCCCCCGACCCACACTTTTTATTTAATTTGTTTCTTATTTTGCCACAGATTCACTGATCCACCAGGAAATCGCAGGAACAATTTAGGGAAAAACAACATTTTTGGCACCTATCCCCCTGAGATTCCCCATTTGCCCCATTCCTATGAGGGGCGGGGTATTTCTACCCTACCTCCTTATAGGTTTTGTTTGTTTTTTACAGTCCTAAGATGGCTGCCACCACATCGTTATTGATGTGATAGCAGCAAATCTGATCTCCTCTTGAAATGTGTTGGCTTCACGGATCCTGTACAGTGCAAACCATACAAAGTTTTTGAGCTTTTATACCTATAAAAACACAAAGAAAAAAAAACACACACAACTGAACAGATTTACATCAACCACAAAAAGCAAGTTTTCTGGACGCACATCTAGATTTCAGACGAATATCTTGTAATTCCATTCAAGCATTATTTGCGGTGTCACTGTTCTATTTTCACTCCGTCTGAAAGGGTATTGGTCAGAATTTCCATAGGAACATTTGCGCCATTTGACAAAATCGTCAAAAAAAAAAATCCAAACCCAGGAAAAGGTCATCAATCTCAACTGCTTCCTAGAACATTGTGGGTGTACAATCAAGCAGGAACCAGGAAAAAGGAGGCGGTTGGAGGGTTCTAAAACATGTTTTCCCCATGCAGTATTACATAGCAAATTTTATGCAATGCTACAGGAAGAACAGTTTAATTACACCAAATTTGGGAAAAGCCAGATCTTCAAGCAAAAACCATGCTTTATAAAATTTGGTGAAAATCAGTTTAGTGGTTTTTAAGAAACAAAAAATAGAGGTATCTGTAGAGGTGGCCCAGCAAATACAGAAAAAGAGAGCGTCCCGATTGGCCAAGAGGGATTTTGAACAGTCCTGCTGTTGCCACCATTACAAGACAATGGGTTTAAGTCCCCATGACTGAAAATTGAAAAGAAAAAAGAAAAGAAGAGGTGGCAGGGTGGGACCAGGAGATCCCGGCTTAAATTGTTAGGACATATGACCATGCTGGCAGGAGCCAGCACATCCACTCCCAAAAGGGAAAATGCTACTTAACCAGTATGAATCTGTTCATGGCATATAGAGCTGTAGATTCACATGCTTTGCATTAGTCTGCCATCTAGTGTTGGGCTCGGATGTTTGCACTTTGTTTTTGTTAGAAGAAGTCTTCACCAGTCATGAGGTAGGAGTCTCCTCCTTTCGGTGATAGTGCACATGGGCAATGACTCCATTGTTAGATTGTGTTCCCCGCAGAGGGGGAGAATGGAGTTAGTAAGGGTAGAATAAAGAAGTCCATGTATCTAAGTAAGATATTACTGGAGCAGGTACCCGGGGAAGTGGGAGGGCGCATGTGAATCTACAGCTCTACATGCCAAGAACAGATGCATACTGGGTAAGTAGCATTTTCCGCTCAAGGCATGTGAGCTGTAGATCACATGCTTTGCATAGACTATACAGCAGTAATCTCCCAAAGCGGTGGCTAACCTGTAGCTGTTGCAGTGGTTTGAATAGAGTACGTAGTACTGCCTGGCCTACATTAGCTTGTCTAGCTAACACATCTACACAGTAGTGCTTTGTAAATGTGTGTGGTGTAGACCATGTTGCAGCTTTACAGATGTCAGCTATGGGAATGTTTCATAAGAAAGCCATAGCGGCCCCTAGTTTGCGGGTGGAATGGGCCCTAGGGGGGATTGGTAAAATTCTCTTTGCTTTTGCATAGCAAGTTTGAATGTATTTAACTATCCATCGTGCAATACCTGATTTAGAAATGGGATTGCCTTTGTATGGTGGAGCAAAAGCGACAAAGAGTTGGGTAGTTTTACGAAATAGTTTTGTCATTTCTATGTAATAGAGTAATGCTGTTTTAACAGCCAAGGTGTGTAGAGTACGTTCTGCCACAGAATCTGGTTGAGGAAAGAACAGATTGGTTGATGTGGCAGGCAGAAACAACTTTAGGTAGAAGAACAAGTTACTTACCTTCGGTAACACTTTTGGTGGATACAGTATCTGCCTGTGGATTCCTCACCTTGTGAATATCCCCTGCGGCAGCATTCCACGGAACTTTTTTCCCCAGCGCTCTGCGCTGACGTGGACGTCATAATACCTCGGCTCCGCTCGCGACTCCGTATGACGTCACCGGAGCCATAAGAGAGCCACGTCGGCGTGATGACGTCAGTTCCACCCATATTTTCCGTGCCTCCGAGGCGAACAGGTGGACCAACGACAGATTCAAAGTATACACAGTATACAACATTCGTACAAATATACATAGTACATATACAAAAGGAAAGCTAAAGAACATAAGCATTTCCTACCAATGTACCAGATAAAAAGAAGCTACAAAGTATAACAACATCTCAAGCAAGACATCCTTTAAGGTATACAAAGGTGGACAACGGGGAGGCGGGCGGGCCAGTGAGGAATCCACAGGCAGATACCGTATCCACCAGAAAAAGCGTTACCGAAGGTAAGTAACTTGTTCTTCTGATGGATACATCCGCCAGTGGATTCCTCACCTTGTGAATAGATTCCCACAGCAGTCCCACTCCCGGAGGAGGGTGTCCATCTTCCTATACCAAAACGTCTTGCAAGACAGAGCGCGCAAAGTGGCCCTCCCTCCTCATCTCAGAGTCCAAGCAATAATGCTTTGCGAAGTTATGGAGGGAGGCCCAAGTCGCGGCTTTACAAATATGTGCCACAGGAACACCGCTGGCCAAAGCAGAGGTAGAAGACTTAGCTCTAGTTGAATGAGCTCTAATACCCTCAGAAGGAACCTTACCAGCCAGGGCGTAGCAGATCTTGATGGCCAGGATGATTCATCTGGACAGAGTGCGCTTGTGCACAGCTTTTCCTTTAGAATGTCCAACATAGCCCACGAAGAGCTGATCGTCTAAACGAAAGTCTTTCGTTCTGTCCAAGTAAAAGCTCACAGCTCTTTTTAGGTCCAGACGATGAAGTATTTCCTCCTCCTTGGAGGGATGAGGAGGTGGATAAAAAACAGGGAGAGTAATAGACTGCCCCAAATGAAACGGAGTAACTACTTTAGGTAGGAAAGCAGCCCTGGTCCTGAGTACCATCCTTTCAGCATGTAATGTTAAAAACGGGGGTTTAGAACCAAGAGCTTGAAGCTCACTCACCCTCCTTGCCGAGGTTATGGCTACAAGAAAAACCGTCTTAAAAGGACAACAGCCTCAAACGACAACTATGAAGAGGCTCAAACGGAGTCCCCATCAGAAAAGTTAAGACAAGATTAAGGTCCCACTGTGGCATTACAAAAGGAGTAGGTGGAAACCTGTTTGTAAGGCCTTTGATAAACCTTAGTACAATAGGAGATTTAAATAATGACGGTTGATCAGGAAGACATAGAAAAGCCGATAAGGCCGATAGATAGCCCTTGACCGTGGCCACAGCACAGCCCTGCTGAGCCAAAGAAAGAGCAAACTTAAGTACATCAGAAAGATGGGCTTTTAAAGGGTCAATGATCTCTCTCCACACCATTTAACAAACTTAGACCACCTATATGAGTAAATAGACTTGGTGGAGTGTTGCCTGGCCGATAAAATAACATCCACCACATCAGGCGGGAGAGAGAAGGAATTCAGGTTGCCCCTTTCAATCTCCAGGCATGAAGGTGTAAGCTCTGGAGGTGGGGGTGTAGAACCTGCCCCTCCGACTGCGAGAGGAGGTCTGCCCTCAGAGGAAGACGGAGCGGAGGGCACGAGGAGAGGTGGAGAAGATCTGTGTAGCACACCCTTCTTGGCCAATGAGGGGTGACCAAAATAACTTGGGCCCGGTCTTGGCAAATCTTCCTCAGAATCCGAGGAATCAAAGGTATGGGAGGAAACGCGTAAAGGAGTTGTGAACCCCAACTCAACTGAAACGCGTCCCCCAACGCCCCTGCATCGGAAACTGGAGACTGCAGAATGACGGGCAATGCACGTTCTCGCGGGTGGCAAATAGGTCTATCCGAGGAGTTCCCCACGTCCGAAAGGCGTGACGAACCACCTCCGGATTAAGCCTCCACTCGTGGTCGGCGGAGAACTGCCGACTGAGACTGTCCGCACAAACGTTTAGCACCCCGGCCAGATGATTCACCATCAAGCAAATCCGATGGTCCTGAGCCCAGGACCAGAGCCGCAACGCCTCTCTGCAGAGACAGTACGACACTACTCCTCCCTGCTTGTTGACATACCACATCCGTTGTCCGTCAGGACTTTAACAGACGGACCGCGAAGGGAAGGTAGGCAGGCCTTGAGCGCCAAACGAATCGCCCGCAATTCCAGAAGGTTGATGTGAAGCAACCTCTCCTCGGGAGACCAAAGACCTTTGATCTCCAGATCCCCCAGATGAGCATCCCACCCTAGGGTGGAGGCATCAGTTATCACTGTAGCCACCGATGGAGGCAGATGGAAGGGCTTTCCGAGACAGAATGCCCCCCACGCTCCACCAAGACAGATCCGCCGCAGCTTCTCTGGAGATCTTGATCGACTCAGAGATCTCCGTTGTGCTGATACCACTGCCTGCGGAGACACCACTGGAGCGCCCTCATGTGCCAGCGTGCATGGTTGACCAACAGAATGCAGGAAGTGAACAGACCGAGCAGATGAAGGACCTTCAGAACTGGAACAACCGCTCCATTGTGGAATAAAGGGATCATCTCCTGAACGTCGAGAATTCTTTGAGGAGGAGGAAATGCTCGACACACAGTAGTGTCCATTACCGCCCCTATGAACAGGTTGCGTTGAGATGGCACCAGGTGAGATTTGGGCACATTGATCGAAAAACCCAAGTCGAATAATAGCTGAGATGTTACCTGCAGATGATGTTGCACCATCTCTAGGGACTCTGCCTTCAGAAGCCAGTCGTTCAGGTAGGGGAAAACCGGAATCCCCGACCTGCTGAGATGAGCAGCCACCACTGCCATCACCTTCGTGAAGACTCGAGGTGCGGTAGCAAGACCAAAACGGGAGGACCGCAAATTGGTAGTGTTGCGACCCAACCGTAAAACGGAGATACTTCCTTTGCGACTTCAGGATTGGGACATGGAAGTACGCGTCCTGCAAGTCGACAGACACCATCCAGTCTCCTTGCTGCAACGCTTGAAGAACCTGCGCAAGGGTCAGCATCTTGAATTTCTCCTGTTTCAGGTAAAAATTCAAGACTCTGAGGTCCAGTATCGGACGCAATCTGCCGTCCTTCTTGGGAATCAGGAAATACCGGGAGTAGCATCCCTGACCCCTTTCCTGCTCCGGAACCACCTCTATCGCACCTTTTTGAAACAAAGCTAGTACCTCCTTCTGCAGACAGAAGAAGCAGATGGTCTTCTGAGCAGTAACCCTGGTAAGGGGGAGGAAACTCCCGAAAGGGAAGGGCGTACCCATTCTCCACGAAGTTTAAAACCTAAAGGTCGGTTGTAACAGATTTCCAACCTCGCAGAAAGTGGGACACCCGACCCCCAACAGGTCTCACATGATCTAGGATGGGGGATCTAGGGCTGCTTCCCTGAAGCAGCATTGGGAGCAGAGGAGGCAGAAGATGAAGATGGGTTGCGGCCAGTACCTCTCCGTCCCCTTTGCCTTCCTCTATACGACCTATAGAAGGGATTCTGCTGCTGCTGTTGCTGCTGAGGTTGCCGGAAGGAACGAAATGAGGATCTCTCAAAGCCTCTGAATTTCCTAAGACCAAATCCCTTAGCAGGATTCTGTAATCCTAAAGATTTCGCCGTTACCCTGCTATCTTTAAATCTTTGCAAGGCGGAATCAGCCTTCTCGCCAAAAAGTTTCTCTCCATCAAAAGGCAAGTCTACCAAAGTGGCTTGATCATCAGAAGAGAAGCCGGAAGAACGAAGCCACGCTTGCCTCCTAGTGGCTATCGAAGATCCCATTATCCTTGCCACAGAAACAGCCGTGTCAAGCCCCGACTGAATTACCTGCCTTGCAGCAGCCTGCGTGTCAGTGACAACCTCCATAAAAGAAGCTCTCTCCTCTTCCGGCAGCTTAGGGGCTAACAATTTCATAGAGTCCATCAGGGCATGAACGTAGCGCCCCAGCAAACAAGTGGCATTGGTCGATTTAAGCGCCATGCTTCCTGAAGAAAAGGTCTTTTTAGCTGCTTGATTAGTCTTTTTAGAATCCCTATCCGCAGGAGTCTGAGGGAAAGCGCCTGAAGAATGCTTCGAGCATGAAGCCTGCACCACAAGGCTTTCTGGAGAAGGATGGGAAGAAAGAAAACTTGGATCACCAGGGGCCACCCTATAATCCTTGCCACCTGTCTGGAGACTGCAGGCGAAGAGAGTGGCTTACGCCAAACGAACAAGTTACTTACCTTCGGTAACGCTTTTTCTGGTGGATACAGTATCTGCCTGTGGATTCCTCACCTTGTGAATATCCCTGCGCCAGCAACATCCGGAAACTTTTGTAGCAGTCCACGCCGATGAGGTCGAAGACGACGTCACAGAGGAACGGCACCGCTCGCGACTCCGCTCACGTCACCGGCTCCATAAGAAGACCTCGTCGGCGTGATGACGTCAGTTCCGCCCCTTTTTTCCGTGCCTTCGAGGCACACGGACGGACTGACAGCAATATATACACAGTACACAATATGCAGATCAACACACATAGTGTGGAGAATAAATAGAAAGGCCAAAGAATGACACAATGCCTTTGACAGTAACATATACATTTTGAAATACCATCATTAGAATAGTAGACTAAAACATTATTAATAGAACCTTAGGTATAGAAGAAGGATGGACAACGGGGAGGCGGGTGGGTCAGTGAGGAATCCACAGGCAGATACTGTATCCACCAGAAAAAGCGTTACCGAAGGTAAGTAACTTGTTCTTCTGATGGATACATCTGCCAGTGGATTCCTCACCTTGTGAATAGATTCCACAGCAGTCCCCACTCCCGGAGGAGGGTGTCCACCCTTCTATACCAGAAAGTCCTGAAGGACGGATGGAGCAAAGTGTCCGTCCCTCCTCAACTCGGTGTCCAAGCAATAATGTTTTGCGAAGGTTTGGAGGGAGGCCCAAGTTGCCGCCCTACAAATGTCCTCCACAGGAATGCCCCTAGACAAAGCAGAAGTGGAAGACTTTGCTCTAGTGGAATGAGCCCTTAAACCCTCTGGAGGTTCCTTACCAGACAGGGAGTAGCATATCTTGATGCACAAGACAAACCACCTGGAAAGGGTGCGCTTGTGCACTGCTCTGCCTTTCCTGCAGCCAACAAAGCCCACGAAGAGCTGGTCATCAACTCGGATGTCCTTTGTTCTGTCCAGGAAAAAGCTCACCGCCCTCTTAGGGTCCAAGCGGTGAAGTCTCTCCTCCTCCTTGGAAGGGTGAGGGGGAGGATAAAAGGTAGGGAGGGTAATGGATTGCCCCAGATGGAAGGGAGTTACCACCTTAGGCAAAAATGCAGCCCTGGTCCTGAGTACCATTCTTTCAGCATGAATGGTCAAGAACGGGGGTTTTGAACTTAAAGCTTGAAGCTCACTTACCCTCCTTGCCGAGGTGATCGCAATGAGGAAAACTGTCTTGAAAGACAACAGTCTCAAGGGACACTTATGTAAGGGCTCGAAGGGAGAACCCTAAGATAAGTCAATACAAGGTTTAAGTCCCATTGAGGCACAATAAAGGGAGTAGGAGGAAATTTGTTTGCGAGGCCCTTGAGAAACCTAAGCACAATAGGTGATTTAAATAATGATGGCTGATCCGGCAGGCAAAGGAAAGCCGACAAAGCCGATAAATATCCTTTTACTGTAGCCACAGCAAAGCCTTGCTGAGCAAGAGAAAGGGCAAACTGCAGAATGTTAGACAAACGAGCCTTCAAGGGATCAATCGACCTCTCTCCACACCAGAGTACAAATTTAGACCATCTATAGGAATATATGGATTTGCTCGAGTGACGTCTGGCAGACAGAATGACATCTACCACATCTGGCGGGAGAGAAAAAGAATTCAGGTTGCCCCGTTCAATCTCCAGGCATGAAGGTGTAAGCTCTGGAGGTGGGGGTGTAGAACCTGCCCCTCCGACTGCGAGAGGAGGTCTGCCCTCAGAGGGAGACGGAGCGGACGGCACGAGGAGAGGTGGAGAAGATCTGTATACCACACCCTTCTTGGCCAATCCGGGGCGATCAATATAACTTGGGCCCGGTCTTGGCGAATCTTCCTCAGAACCCGAGAAATCAAGGGTATGGGAGGAAACGCGTAAAGGAGTCGTGAGCCCCAACTCAACCGAAACGCGTCCCCCGAAGCTCCCTGCATCGGATACTGGAGACTGCAGAACGACGGGCAGTGAGCATTCTCATGAGTGGCGAACAGGTCCACCCGAAGAGTCCCCCACATCCGAAAGACGTGACGAACCACTTCCGGATGGAGCCTCCACTCGTGATCGGCGGAGAACTGTCGACTGAGACTGTCTGCACGAACGTTCAGAACCCCGGCCAGATGATTTGCCACCAGACAAATCTGATGGTCCTGAGCCCAGGACCATAGACGCAGGGCCTCTCTGCAGAGACAAAGAGACCCCACTCCTCCCGGTTTGTTGACATACCACATCGCGGTAGTGTTGTCCGTCAGGACTTGAACAGACTGACCGCGAAGGGAAGGGAGGAAGGCCTTGAGCGCCAAACGTATCGCCCGTAACTCCAGAAGGTTGATGTGAAGCAACCTTTCCTCTGGAGACCAAAGACCCTTGATCTCCAGATCCCCCAGATGAGCACCCCACCCTAAGGTGGATGCATCCGTTATCACTGTGGCCACCGATGGAGGAAGATGAAAGGGCTTTCCTTGAGAGATTGCCCTCCACGCTCCACCAAGACCGATCCGCTGCAGCTTCTCTGGAGATCCTCACAGACTCCTTGAGATCTCCCTTGTGCTGATACCACTGCTTGCGGAGGCACCACTGGAGCGCCCTCATGTGCCAGCGTGCATGGTTGACCAACAGAATGCAGGAAGCGAACAGACCGAGCAGGCAAAGGACCTTCAGAACCGGAACCACCGCTCCGTTGTAAAATAAAGGAATCATTTCCTGCATGTCGAGAGTCCTTTGTGGAGGAGGGAATGCTCGACACACAGTAGTGTCCAGTACCGCACCTATGAACAGGTTGCGCTGAGAGAGCACCAGGTGAGATTTGGGCACGTTTATCGAAAAGCCCAATTTGTACAACAGCTGAGTTGTATCCTGCAGATGATGCAGCACCTTTTCTGGCGACTCTGCTTTTATCAGCCAGTCGTCCAGATAGGGAAAAACTGATATCCCTGACCTTCTGAGATGGGCTGCCACCACTGCCATCACCTTCGTGAAGACTCGGGGTGCAGAAGTAAGACCAAACAGTAGGACCGCAAATTAATAATGTTGCGACCCTACCGTGAAACGGAGATACTTTCTGTGCGACTTCAGGATTGGGATGTGAAAATACACATCCTGCAAGTCGATCGACACCATCCAGTCCTCCCGATTCAGCGCTTGAAGAACCTGAGCAAGGGTGAGCATCTTGAACTTTTCTTGTTTTAGAAAAAGATTCAAGATTCTGAGGTCCAATATCGGACGCAATCTACCATCCTTTCGGAATCAGGAAATACCGGGAGTAGCATCCCTGACCCCTCTCCTGCTCTGGAACCACCTCTATCGCACCTTTCTGAAACAACTTCAGGACTTCCTCCTGCAGGAGAAGACGGTGGTCCCCCGAGCAAGCCCCTTGACAAGGAGGGTAATTTGGAGGGAATTCCCGAAAGGGAAGGGCGTACCCATTTTCTACAAGATCCAGAACCCAGAGATCTGTAGTTACAGATTCCTAATCTTGTAGAAAATGGGTAAGCCGGCCCCCCACAGGACCAGCATGATCCGGAATGTCGAATCTAGGGCTGCTTTGCAGTGGTGGGAGGGGCTGAGGAAGAGGAGGAGGAGAGTTGCCGGCCACGAGTGCGACCCCTGAAACCTCTAGACGAGGAACCTTGCTGCTGCTGCTGGGTCTGTCTGTAGGGTCGAAAGGATGTCCTTCCAAATCCTCTATACCTCTTAAAAGACCCCCTCGACTGAGATTGAAGTCCCAGAGATTTAGCAGTCGCCTTGCTCTCTTTGAATCAGTTCATAAGGCTTTATTCGGAGCATAGAAAAAAAATGTCCATATAAGCACATACATAACATAACAAAATAAAATAACATAGCAAATTTCACAATGATCAGCAAATGGTTAAAAAACGAGAGAACTTTACAACCAGGGGAGAATAAAATATTTAAAAACACATACTTTTCCTGATATTAATTGCTTTGAGTAAAAAAGTTGCAGTAAAAAAGCAAATATCGGGGTGATGCAGGTTAAAAAGCAATTTAAAAGAGTCATGTACTGTTCTAACACCAAATTTAATAAAAATAGGTTTTAAAAAAGCTACACGGAGATTCCCATACAGTGGGCACACCAAGAGAAAGTGCATCGTGCTTTGTGCAGACAAGTTGTCGCAGGGACAAAAACCCATGGGCTGCTTATTTACAGTTGGAAAAGCGATCAATTTATGCACAATCCCCATTCTAAGTCTAGTTAAAACAAACTTGTGGGAGACTCTGTTCACCATGGTAAGATATGGCTGAAATCCTTCCAATTCATTCAAAGAGTTATATTGCACACAGGTAGAGAGAGATTTACTTTTGTCATTCCGACCCTCGGATTTACACAGCAGAAAGATATACTTCATTTCAGCTTTAGAAATTGCAGCTGCCCCATATCTATCGGATTTAATGTTAATCCCGTAGAATTCTTGAAAACTGTTTACAATATACTTAATCCATGGTATCTTAAAATGATTATCAGTGGAGAGACAGTCATCAATGATGGCTCTGTTTAGTGACGTCTCTTCTTTAAGCCAAATTGCCCGCCATAACAATAATGGCCTTAACAGAAGCAAATCATTTAGAAAGGGGATACCAAGTTCGCTGTGGACTAAGTCATTAGATGCAGAATTAGGTAAGTTCAACAGTTTTTTAAGGAAGGCGTTCTCCTCCACCTGTAAACCCCCTGCCTGGGTAAAGCCCCAGATCCCAGCTCCGTAAAGCGCAGTTGAAAGGCATCGTGACTGGAAAATTTTAAGCATGTCACTTATACGCTTATCCCCTATTTTGGTGGCAAAGGTGAACACCCCATTAGAGCTTCTGACCATCTTGGCTCTAACGCTTGTAAGTTCACTAGCCCATGTACAGTTCTTTGAGAAGTTAATTCCAAGATAACAGAAGTTATCCACCACTTTGACCCTATGTTGATCAATGTAATAAGCGTGAGGCTTATTCTTTCCGGTGCCACATTCCATGGTATAGGTTTTAGTTTTGTTGATCACAAGCTTTCTCGATGTAATAAATTGTGAAAACCTATCCATCAGACGTTGGAGGCCTATCGGTGTCCTAGATAATAATACGGCGTCGTCCGCATAGAGTAAGACCGGGACAGTCGTATTATTGACTCTAGGGGCATCGGCTACGACTGACTGCAGCACAGTGTCCACTTCGTTAATAAAAAGGGTAAAAAGTAGGGGGGCTAAAACACACCCCTGCCTAATTCCCCGACCAATCCTGAATTTAGTGGTGCACTCCCCATTAGAACCATATCTAACGCTAGTTCGAAGTTTTTCATACAATCTAGCTAAAAAGAAAATAATGCCCTCAGGAGCCCCCATATCGATCAGCTTGGCCCAAAGGATAGCGTGATCCACCAGATCGAAGGCACTACTTAAATCTGCAAAGCAGAGATAAATAGAACCCTTTCTGGCCCGGGTATATTTCCCTATCAGGAGTTCAAGATTCAGGCATTGCTCAATCGTCCCACGGCCTTTTCTGAACCCATACTGGCAGTTAGCCAAGATGCCATTAGTCTCTGCCCATTCTTCCAGCCTAACCAGGAGAGTCCTACTCATGATTTTAACTGAGGAGTCCAACAGGGAAATGGGACGATAGTTCTTCACGTCCCCCTTGTCTCCTTTCTTATGAATAGGTACAATAATAGATTCTTCCCATGTTGGGGGTATCCCGTAACTGACTGCTGCGTTAAATACTTTAACCAGAACAGGACCCCAAATCTCCGGGGCTACCTTGTAAACATCAATGGGTACTCCATCAGGGCCCTGGGCCTTACCACCTTTACTTGTGGCAATGCTACCCAAGACCTCAGAGAGACTAATGTTAAGGGGCACTATAGGCCAGCTGTCTCTTAAATTTAGCAAAGAGTTCGCTGAATCAAAAATAGTAGAAAAATGGGAAATCCAAGTATCCATGCCAACCATAGAGGTGAGCTCCGGAACCTTCTCATCTTTCAGGAAAGGGCAGTTAACCGTGGCCCAGAAAAGCGAACAATCTTTCAGTTCGGCTGCCTGCGTCAATTTATCCCAAGCCTCGTGTTGTAATTCTGTCTTCCTGCGCTTAACTATGGTCTTGTAGTTAGATCTAAGCTGACACACCTGCTTCTTGTCTCTAGGTTTAGTAGCCAGAGCATCTTTAAGCTCTTTTAGTGCGCTAGTGCAGGCACTGTCAAACCATCCTCTTTGCCGTATTGGCTTGCCATCACTTAATTTGGTAAATTTTTGGTCAATAATGGTATTGATTCTAACAAAATGTTGGACAAGATCGGCATTGACGTCATCCGTTTCAAGGATCTCAGTAATTTCTGGAAGACAGCTATTAATAATACTATCAGACGTCATTACTGATTTGTCACCTTTCCATCTCAGCCTAGTACCATTGGGTCTATATGGTTCAATACTGTTAATAACCCCAGATGATACAACAGATGTTTTATTCCAAAAAACCACCTCTAAAACTATGCAATTATGATCGCTGAGCATGATGTCCACAACCTTGGGAGCCAGACTCCATGGAACAAGGCTTGAAGACAAACATATAAAATCAATGATAGTGTTAGCCCCCCTCCCTGCAAATGTCGGGATACTTTCTGCAGTCATTATTATTGGTATCCAGAATTTCCATGTCAAAAGCCGCTAAAAGATGGTTTAAAGAGTCCCCATATTTATCATGAGGAAAATGGAGATCCACGTCCCCAAATCGGTTAGTAATACCGCACGGACAATGACTAGAGAGGGGGCAAACAGAAATGTTAAAATCCCCTGCGAAAATAATTTCAAAAACAATTTTAGAACCATTAATAATGTCTTCTAGAGCAGTGAATAAGGAATCTACCACCGCATACCTGGTACTATCGAAAATATTATTATAGAAATTAATTAAGAGAATATTTCTGCCATCCCTCTCGTACAGCCACAAGATTTGTGCATGGGTCCCCACTAAAACATACTTCTTAACAATAATGGGAATTTTGATAGAAATCAGGACCAAAAGCCCTCCTTTGGCTCTACCAGAAAGGGATGCAGTTGCAGGTAACTGATACGAGATATATCCATTGTACCCCGAAAAATTTTTACACCAAGTTTCTTGAAAACAGCAGATATCAAAAAGATTAATAAACTCTCGCCAACCCAAGCTCGCTTCCTTTGAAGTTAAGCCAGCAATATTCCAACTAACAAAATAACTTCTAGTTGATAATTCTGAGCCTTTGTCCCGGGGGGAAACACTTGCACGCTTGCTATGGTTATTGGTTATATAAGGTACTCCTATAGCCCCCTCAAAAGCAGTACCAGAATCAATTGGCGGACAATGATCATGGGGGGGACTAACGTTTATCAGCCCCGAACTAACACTTACTGATGCTGTGTCACAGTGAACATCCTGGTCTTCACGGTATACTACATCAGAAATCAGTCAGTCGTTACAATCCAAACCGCTCAAGCACTGGAACCGATTAGAGTTAACTAACTCAAACCTATTAGGCACATTTGAGGCACTGCCCCCACCCCTGCTAGAAACATTAAGGGTTCTACTAATAACGTGTTGATAAAAATACCCAAGTGGTCTAAGAGAAATGCCCTGTTCATTTGTAGGTCGTGAGGTGGCTCTAAGCAAAGTTGTAGTGGCTAATTGAGGGTCGCTAAAATTAATGATCACACAATCGCCACTAATGCTTTTAGGCGAGTTCCCAATCCAATTGGCTCTGGTAGTAGTTAAAATTTCGTGAGACAGGGCCACAGGGTAGCCACACTCACGGTTTAACCAGGCCACTGTTTTATTCTTAAGCGACTCGTGGCTTTCAAGATTGCCCCGAGACCCCTTATCCGGAAGTGGGGGAACGTTAGTTAAAACTGCCACGTAGGGGGCACATTCTGGGGGTAAATTAGGTCCCTTGGGATGATTTTTGGAGTTATTGACGATCTTCCAAGGGTTATCCACTACCACAGATAAAGGTGGAATATTAGAACCAACCGCCAAATTCAGTTCAGCTGTGGAATTAGGACAATGGCTCTCATTAGGGATGTTACAAGTTTCCGGTTCTGAAACCATAGCTGTTAATGGATCTAATGGATCTGCTCTATTAGCCTTAGTCCCTAAGTGGGAATCTAGAAGCCCCCCCAGTCTCTTAATTTCTAATGATAGGGTGTCAAGTTTGTCCATTAAAGGCAGGATGACTTTATCAAACTTACTATCTATCAGACTAACTAGAAACTCTAATTGCTTGGGGTCTAATGTTACTTGGGTATTTTCGACAACAGTAGGTGAGTTACTCACTGCACACTTAGACGGGGGATCCAATCTTTTTTTATTATGATTCCCTCCACGTTTTGGAAATGTTGGCCTAACAACACCCTTCCCCGATCTTAGCACTCTCTGCACTCTCGAAACCGGAGAGCATAAGGCTAATGATGAGTCTGACGGTTCTGGCATGTTCAAGACAAGGTCAGGATCAGGTACGGGAATTACTGCGGGACATTGCGAGCATTCAATATTGGCACCACCGTCTACTGTGGGTATTGGTGAAACAATAGCTAAATCTGGAATATTAGGTAGGGAGTCTGAAGGGCACCCCCGGCCCAATGAAAGTCGTCGTTCTTTGTTAATTTTATCAACGACTTTCACAAGATAACTATCGAGGGTAGCACAGTTAGAACGGACAGACTCCTTATTAAGTGTAGACATCTTAACTTATTAAACAAAGAAATGAAACCACAAATATAACACTAAACTAAACACTCCAAAACGCCTTAATCAGAAATAATTAAATTGTTATCATATAAAATCACTTAAGATATTACCAGACAAACTGGATATATCAGCAACACGAATAATAACTATTAAGAGTCAGGTGCAAAAGTGCATTATTGCCCGGGCACATACAGATGCAACCCTTTAGATGATCGATTGCACAGCATCCGGCCCAGCCCAGCCTCTTCTGGCCTCTGACGGCCACAGACGGTCCCGCCCTTGTCCCGGGCTTCTCCCGGCGCCGACCCGCGCGCGATCCCGCGACGCGGAGGGAGCCTCGGAAGATATAGCGCCTCCGGGCGCGTCGTCCAGCGTCAGTGGGCGGGTCTGAAGGGAATGCTGGGGCTTGAGGTCCTATCCTGCGGCAGCCTCAGGTGGCGCGAGGCGACAGCGGCAGGAGAACCGAGCGTCCGCTTCCAGCCGAGGGAAAGATCAAAGCAGCCCCCAGAAGCCTGTCAGGTACTGTTTGTTAATCCTGGTTAGCAGCGTTTACCCCCCGCTCCACCGAGGGAGCCTCGGAAGATATAGCGCCTCCGGGCGCGTCGTCCAGCGTCAGTGGGCGGGTCTGAAGGGAATGCTGGGGCTTGAGGTCCTATCCTGCGGCAGCCTCAGGTGGCGCGAGGCGACAGCGGCAGGAGAACCGAGCGTCCGCTTCCAGCCGAGGGAAAGATCAAAGCAGCCCCCAGAAGCCTGTCAGGTACTGTTTGTTAATCCTGGTTAGCAGCGTTTACCCCCCTCTTTGAATCTTTCTAGAGCAGCATCCGCCTTTTTACCAAATAGGCCAGACCCATCAAACGGCAGATCCAATAGAGTCGATTGCACATCCTGTGAGAACTCTGAAGATCTTAACCAAGCACTCCTTCTGGTTGCGACAGAAGACCCCATGATCCTTGCAACAGAATCTGCAGTGTCCAGCCCACTTTGGATCACCAGACGTGCTGCCGCCCGAGCATCAGCCAAGAGGTCATTAAACCCAGTCCTATCCTCCTCAGGCAGTTTTGGCGCCAGTTTCTTAGCCGAATCCATAAGCGCGTGCACATAGCGTCTCAAAAGACAAGTGGCGTTTGTTGATTTCAAGGCCATGCTGGCTGATGAAAATACTTTCTTTGCTGACTGGTCTAGCCTTTTAGCCTCTCTGTCCACAGGAACCTGAGGAAAAGCCCCCTTAGACTTTCCCGAACAAGCTGCCTGAATTACCAGGCTCTCAGATGAAGGATGTGACGTTAAAAATTCAGGGTCCCCTGGTGCTGCTCTATATCTCCTAGCAATCGTCTTAGAGACCGCAGGAGCAGAAAAGGGCATGCGCCACACCTCTAACACAGGTTCCACAATGGCCTCATTAAAGGGAAGCAAAGGCTCTGAAACCGCCGTGGGAGAATCTACTACCTCAGTTAAAATTTTCGACTTAAACTCCGTAGTTGGTAACTGGAGATCAAGCAGCTCCGCAGCCTTCCTGATAACCGAATGGTAGGGAGCAACGTCCTTAGAGGGTTCATCTGACGGTGGAGTAATCTCCCACTTAGGAAACAGATCCAATCCACTAGCTTCTTTAAGCTCTTCGAATACTTCATCTGACTCCACCAATTCTCCCTCTTCCGCTTCCTCCTGATGGTACCTCTGCTCTTCAATAATCCTCTGAGTCTCCCTTCTGGAACGAATCCGAATCATCGGCGGCGCCGTATTCGAATCCGAAGGCGCCGGTGTCGAACGTGGATCTGCCAGAGCCATCGGCGTCGAACGAGGTCGAGCCGGCGAGGATGGAAGCGGCATAGACGTCCTCGGAGCCGGAGGATTCCAAGACGGCGTCGTTGGAAAGAACGGTGTGAAAGGGGCCTGTGGATATACTTGCGGCACCCCCAAGTTAAATGCCATTGGACCCATCGGACCCGCAGGTGCACCAGGGGTGTACATGGCTCGAGCCAACACCCCATACATCGCATTTAAGTAATGCGAAGGGTCCTGACCTGGTCCAGGGAAGGCAGGGTACTAGTCAGACCTCACCGGACTCGGGCCAACCGGCGCCGACTGTGGAATCAGCGGCGTCGCAGGCTCACCCGGGGCTTGAAGATCTTCCGGGGCCGGAGACTGAGCCGGAGACGGAACCGGCGCCGGAGATGGAACCGGCGTCGAAGTCCGAGCTGGAACCGGTGAAGCCGGAGACAAGGAGATCACTGGAGATGAAGGACCAGCAGGCGAATTGGCACAGGAGAAGGAGAAACAGAGTCCTTCCGACGCAGAGTAGGTGACTTCGGCGCCGAGCTCTTATCCGAATGGTGTCGAGACGAGTGCCTTCTCTTTTTCTTGGCTCGAGAAGTATGTCCCGAAGTCGACTTAGACGCCGACCTCGACTTCGATCGAGACCTCGATCTTCTCCCTCTCTTCTCCTTCTTCATTTTTGCAATGAAGAGTTTTGGCTCCCGTTCCTTAAGAGCCTTCGTGCTCATCTTGCGGCAGCTGGCACAGCCATCCACGTCGTGGTCCGACGATCAACACCACACACAGTCCTCATGAGGATCTGTGATGGACATGTGCTTGCCACACTCCCGGCAAGGCTTAAATCCAGACTTTGTCGACATCCTCGAAAGAGAACAGGAAAAATAACGAGAATACACAAAGTATAAACGACGCTAACAACAGCGATTCCCGAAATCCGTTGGCTTCGACGGCGCGGAAAAAAGGGAACTGACGTCATCACGCCGACGAGGTCTTCTTATGGAGCCGGTGACGTCAGCGGAGTCGCGAGCGGTGCCGGTCCTCTGTAACGTCGTCTTCGACCTCATCGGCGTGGACTGCTACGAAAGTTTCCGAATGTTGCTGGCGCAGGGATATTCACAAGGTGAGGAATCCACTGGCAGATGTATCCATCAGAAATCCATAACAGCCTCCAAGATAGCCTCATTAAAAGGCAACAAGGGTTCAACATTTGAAGGTGGCGAATGTAGGACTTCAGTAAGGAGGTTTGGCTTATATTCAGCAGAGGGTAACTGCAAGTCCAGCAACTCTGCGGCCTTCTTAATACCTAAATGATAGGGGGCCAGTTCTTGTGGTGGTGAAGATCTAGTAGATGAATGCTCCCACTCCGGAGTAGTATCAAGACCACTAGCATCTTGAATGCCTTCAAAGTCGTCAGAAGATGCCTCCACCTCACCTTCTTCCACTTCCTCCCTATAACGCTCCTCGTCCAAGACTCTCTGGGCCTCTCTCCTTGAACGGATCCGAGGAACCGGCGTAGGCGGCGCCGTACGCGGAGTCGGCGCCGCCGGACGTGGAGCCGAGGGAGTCGGCAACGGCGTCGAGCAGGGCTCCGACAAAGGCCGATCCAAACGAAGCAGAGATGGATCACCAGACGGCGCCGGAAACTGCCACGAAGGAGCCATCGGCAAAAAGGGCATAAATGGGGCCTCAGCATAATGCTGCGGCAGTCCCAAGGTGTATGCCATAGGACCCACGGGACCAGATGGTGCACCGGATGGGAAGGCAGCCCGTTGTAAAATCCCATACACCGCATTAAGGAAATGCGTCGAATCCGCACCCGGAGTCGGGAACTGCGGATAAGGGATTGATCCTGAATCCGGCCGAGAAGTGCCTGGAACCAGAGCCGAAGTGTCCTCAACAGGCGCCACAGGATCAGCTGCGTCTGGAGAAAGCTCTCTCTCTTGTTCCTGTTCGACGTCAGAAGCAGAAGACTCCACTGGCGCCGGAGACCGTGCCGGTGACTGCGCCGGAGTCCGCTTCGGCGAAGGTGACCTCTCTGGAGACCTCCTAGGAGATGGAGAAGGAGATACAACATCCTTACTTCGACGTCGAGGCGACGGCAATCGCGAAGTCTTACTTTTCGAAACCGGCGCCGAGAGATATGCTTCCTTTTCTTGTGATGCTTCTTCGACTTCGAAGAGTGTGAAGTCGACGATTCCGGCCTAGATTTCTCCTTCTTTCTACCTCTCCTTTCCTTCTTCGCCTTGGCCATGAAGAGTTTCACCTCTCTCTCCTTCAAGGCCTTGGGGTATAGTCTTCTGCAACTGGAACAGTCCTCCACGTCGTGGTCAGAAGAAAGGCACCACAAACAATCCTCATGGGGGTCAGTCATTGACATGTGGCCCCCACATTCCCTACAAGGTTTGAAACCAGACTTCCTCGTCGAAGACATGGTGAATCCAGAAACAATAACCACTACAAGACTACAAAGTAGCAGGAGAGTGCTGGAAAACCGTTACGCGTCGATGGCGCGGAAAAAAGGGAACTGACGTCATCACGCCGACGAGGCTCTCTTATGGCTCCGGTGACGTCATACGGAGTGGCGAGCGGAGCCAAGGTATTATGACGTCCAAGTCGGCGCAGAGAGCTGGGGAAAAAAGTTCAGTGGAATGCTGGCACAGGGGATATTCACAAGGTGAGGAATCCACTGGCAGATGTATCCATCAGAAATTTAGGGTCAGTGCGAAGAACCACTTTGTTTTGGTGTACATGTAAAAATGGTTCTTCTATGGTTAATGCCTGAAGCTCACCCACTCTCCTCAATGATGTGAGAACAAGGAGGAAAGCAACTTTCGAAGTGAGAAATCGTAGTTCACATTTATGCAATGGCTCAAAGGGTGGACCCATTAGTCTTGTAAGAACAATATTATGATACCACACTGGGGCAGGTGGAAGTCTTGGTGGAATAACTCGAGTACTTCCATAAAATCCTTAATAACAGGCTCCCTGAAAAGAGACAGATGTCTATTCTGAAGGTATGCGGCGAGATGTAAGCGTATAGATGTGTACGCTAAATTTGAGCATTATAAATGTAGTAAATAGCAAATGATATTTTAAACGGAAGCATCAAGGGGGTTGATACGATTGTTGTCACAATAAATAACAAACCGCTTCCATTTTGCTGCACAGCAAGCTCTTGTAGTAGGACTTCTGGACTCTTTAATGATATTCATACAGTCTGGTAGAAGATTCAGATAACCAAACTATGACTTCAGGTGCCAGATCACAAAGTTGAGAGGTTTGGGATATGGATGTCTTCTCTCCATGGCTCTGCGTGAGGAGACTGGATGTGAGATGTACATTTTGATGAAAAACTACTGAGAGTTCCAACAGGGTAGTGAAGCAGGGTTGACGGGCCCAAGTAGGAGCTACCAGGGAGGGATGTTTGTCTGAGCTTCTGAACCACTAGTGGAATGAGCGGGAGAGGCGGATAAACGTAAGCAAATATCCCTGACCAATTCATCCATAGAGCATTGCCTTTGGATAATGGGTGTGGATACCTGGAGGCAAAGTTTGGGCATTTTGCGTTTTGGTGGGTGGCTAACAGATCTATGTCTGGGAAGCCCCACATCTGAAAGAACAGGAGGAGAACTTGAGGGTTAAGTTCCCACTCGTGGATCTGTTGTCTGTTTGCTGAGCAGATCTGCGATCTGATTGTTTACTACTGGGAGGTGTGCCGCTAGGAAATCCATTTTTTGATGAATGGCCCATCTCCAAATGGCTTGTGCAAGGTGCAACAGTTGGAATTGTGGTTCTGTATGGCTGTCATGTTGTCTGTGCGTATAAGGACAGTTTTGCCTACAAGGTGATTTTGGGAGGCTTCGAGGGCTAGGAAGACTGCTAGCAGCTCTAAATGCTTTATTTGGAGTTGTTTTACCTTTTGATTCCACAATCCTTGAATTGTGAGAGTTTGGAGACGAGCTCCCCAACCATTGAGTGATGCGTCTGTTAGCACTGTCTGTGGAACTGTCTGTGGAACTGGGTCGATGAAAGGCCGCCCTTTGGAAAGGTTCTGTGGATTCCACCACTGCAGAGAGTAATGAGTGCGGCCGTCCAGCAACACTAGATCTATCAATCAGTGCTTAATTTGAGCCGGAGCTGTCCGGTGCGGAGCACCGGCACTTAATTGGTTTCCGGGGCTCAGCACCTAATTGGCAACACCACACTTAGGGCAGACTGTCACAAGGTGGCGCTGCTCATGTAATTTAGAGATGAGCAGTGTAACAGTTGTTTAGGAAAACATTATACATTAAAGAAATACTAATAACCGCCTCCCCAGCCATTCCTTTAGCTTTGGGGACCTGGAATAATCTGAACTGCCGCATTTACATGCAATAGAGATGGTTAGTAGATATTTGGCGGCGATGATAGGGGCGATGGGTGGTGCAAGCTGCATTAGCCTCCTGGTCAGAGCCCTGGCACTCAATATTTTACAAATTAAGCACTGCTGTCAATCAACCAGGAGACTGATTTCACTGACATGCTAAACATTCCTGAAGGGGACGCATTTGAAGTCCTGCATATGGACCTATCATGAAGCGAGATCCCATCATTCCTAGTAGCTGCATGAATACCCGAGCTGGTAACGAGTAGTTGGGTGGAAGTTTGGAAATGGGAACCTGAATATTGCGGATTCTGGCTGGATTGGGACAGGCTAGAGTTTTTTGTGTATCTGGCCTCAAAGTACGTTTTGGAGGGTTGAAGATGGGCCTTCAACAGATTTACTGTGAATCTGATGTCATGCAGTAAGTGTAGTGTTCTTTGAGTGTGCTGTAGGCATTTTGTAAGAGTGCTGGCTTTGATTAGCCAGTCGTCTACATATGGGAAGACGTGGAAATGCTGTCTTCGCAGATGTGCAGTGACTACTGCCAGGGAGCAGTGGTGACTCCGAATGGGAGCACTTTGAATTGGTAATGTTGTCCCGCTACCACAAACCTGAGGTATTTGCAATGAGCGGGATGTATTGGAATATGGAAGTAGGCACCCTTTAAGTCCAGAGTGGACATAAAGTCGCCTTGTTGTAACAGAGGAAGCACCTGTTGGAGAGTGGCCATATGGAAGTGATCTGAATGAATGTATAGGTTTAATTCTCTGAGGTCTAATACAGGTCTGAGAGAACCATCCTTTTTGTGAATTAGAAAGGAAAGGGAGTCCCTTGATATTGTAATGGGACAGGTTTTATAGCTCCTTTTGCCAGAAGAGATTGGACCTCTTGTTTGAGTAGGTGCATATGTTCTGGAGATAGTTTGTGTTTTCGTGGTGGAATGTTTGGAGGGTTGTTGGCAAGTTCCAGGCAATAACCAGATTGGATAGTTTATTAAAAACCAATTTGTCCGATGTGATGGTATTACAGACTGGGAGAAATTCAGTGAGACGTCCCCTGACAGGTGTCAAATGATTTGGGGGGGTGGGGGGTGGGGTCACTGTTTAATTGTGGCTGGGGTGTATTACCTCTTCCTTTGGCATGGTTTTCCCGAAATCCACCTCGAAAATAATCTCTGGTAGAGGAGATTGACTATTGCTTCTATGAGGTAGAGGACCTGTCAGCAGGCATGGTCTTCGAGCCTCCCCTGTAAAGGGAGCGGCAAAAGGAACCACAGTTTGATGGCATCTGCAGTGCTCCCATTGATTTGGCTACCTCATTGTCTTTCTTCATTTTTTCAATTGAAGTGTCAACTGTAGGGCCAAATAAATGTTCCTTGTTAAATGGTAAATTTAAAATGGAAGCTTGAACGTCCGGTTTATATCCTAATACCCTTAGCCATGTGTGACGTCTAAGTAGGACGCTGGTGTTAATAGAGTATGAAGCAGCGTTTTCTGCGTCTAGAACTAACCTGACTGAAGTGTTGGAAATAAGCTTCCCTTCCTGGATGAGGTCATGAGCTTTAGCTTTATGCTCAGGCAAATGTTGGATCAGCTGCTCTAGCTCATCATAATGAGCTCTGTCATACCTTGCTAAGAGTGCTTGTGTATTAGCTATCCACCAATAATTGGTTGCTTGCGCTGCTACTCTTTTGCCCGAGGCATCTATTAATTTAGATTCTTTATCAGGAGACGGGCGTCTCCTGTTTGAGAATTAGTTCGTTTGCGAGCATTTGATACCAGTGAAGAAGCTTAATGGAACCTGACCCCCGATGTAAATTGGGTCTGTAGGTGCAGCTTTATATTTCTCAACTCTAGGTGTGAGGACCCTAGCTCGCACTGGATCTTTGAATACCTCATCTACAAGTTTTAACATACCTTTGAGCAGTGAGTGAGTGAGTGAAGTCTTTTGCGATGCACTT
Organism: Triturus cristatus; assembly: GCF_964204655.1. Taxonomy (NCBI): domain Eukaryota; kingdom Metazoa; phylum Chordata; class Amphibia; order Caudata; family Salamandridae; genus Triturus; species Triturus cristatus. The sequence continues at coordinate 205,429,330 of NC_140584.1, read as the reverse complement.
AGTGTCTCAAATAAGAAATATTCCTCAAGAGGCTCCTTATGGAGCTGTACTCCATGGTACTGTGCAGCTCTATTAAGCAGTTCAATGAACCCCACATTGTCATCTGGAGGAGAAGGCTTAGATGGGTATAGGTCTGGGTCGTTATTATTGGGATTAGTGTTCTAGTCGGCCCATGGGTCTGGAGCATTATCTTGTGGCACATCCCCATGTGTGGCCCCATCATCTTGATAATCTGGAGATTGTGGCAGAGGGGAATTTGTGGGTGTTATGAGCAAATTAGGATCAATAGGTGAAAAATGTGAAGGTGGTTAAAGAGGTGGCGGAGAAGTGTTAGTACCTATACTCTTTCTCTTTAGAGGGATATGATAAGAGTCCTCAAATTCTGGCCTTCTTTTTGCAGGCAACTTTGCATAAACTAATCCTGTTTTAGGGTTAATTGCAAGTTCAATTTGTTTGGGGTCTGTGTTTGCAGGCTGAACATCCAAACAAGGCTCCTTAGATGGTGGAGGAGACGCTTTTTCTCTTGGGGACAGAATTTTCGGTGTGGAAGATTTTGGTGCAGATTATTTCACTTACCACCTCCTTTGAAGTGTTGGTAACAAAGTTGCTGCAAAACCCTGGTACATACCATGCCCAATCACAATTAGGATGGGGCACCCCTTTCAACACCCTTCCTAACTGTGATACAGTAAGGGGAGGGAGGGGGGGGGGGGGGGAAGAGGGGCGTGTGGTCGTTGAACCTATTTTGCGACTTGGGAAAGCTTTTCCAACTTGTAAGATTGGGTTCAATACATACCTAAACGTTTTTTATGAATCACAAAGTTTGCGATCAAAAAATGGCTTTGTACATCAAGCCTACAGACACACATTACAGCAAAAGCCCTTTACTTGAAAATGCTTCTTAATGTTATTGATAAATTTAAAACAAGTCGCAAGTAGCAAAGTCCAGATGACACTGTTGGAGAGGACTCTGCAACCCTGCAGACACTGCTGGGGAACACTGCCCTGGTGTCAATGCACACAATGCGAGACGGACACTGCAAACACTGCCTTCTTACACTGCACACATTACGTTGTGACTCTACAGACCCTGTTCTGTGACCATGCTGACACTGCCAAGGTGGCAGTGGAGGAACTGCTCAACACTACAGACATGGACACTGTAGACACCATCTGGAGAAATTGTCAGAAGAACGCTGCCAGAGTGACACTGCAGACACTACTCAAGAGAAGATGTATGCACTACTTGGATTAAACTGCACCACTACCTTGTGATACTGTAAATACTGCGCAGCGAAGCTGAGGGCACTTCCTGAGGGATGCCTCTGATATAGCCCAGTGACAGACATTACAGGTGCTGAATTTCAAACACTGCAGATATTGCTTGTGGAACACTGCCTAGCCGACACGCTCATGGTAATATTGAGCACAAGGTCACTTTTTAGAGAAGGCGCTGGATTGTGGACAATCCATTGTGATGTAGTATTCTTTAAAGAGGTGAAACTTCAACTCTTTTCCTAAAATGGAGCAGCGGTGGGACGGTCCTAATGGATATGGGGATATCGGTCCAGATCTTGGGCACATAGATGGAAAAGGCCTAGCTTGTTTTTGTGTGTGTGCTTTTTTTAAAACATTTCTTAGTAGGCAGTCTGATGGTGTCTCGTTGCTGGTGTGTCAAAAAACACCAGAGACAGTGAGCTAGCCTGCAAGCTAAGTGGAGGTGCTGGTGGTTCTGATGGCCGTGTAAATGATTCAGCTGATTTTGAAGATGGTCCCGGCCAGAAAGGTGTGAGCCCATGGTGTGCTATCAAAATAGAGTGAAATGATTCTCTTGCTTCAGAGCCCTGGATGAGACGTGCTACAACACAAAGGATGTTCTTAAAGGGGTGTTCGTGCACAAGTCACGTAACAAGGCATTACCATCAAATAGACAGAGTACAAGTGCATGAAGAGCAGTTCACAAATTGCTCTCTGGAAGAAATGGTTTGATTTTCTTTAGAAGAGAGAAGTACCAGGCTAACTCTTTTTTTGGGCAATGTGTTCTAGAGGGTGGGATTGGTGTCCAGGGTGAATCCAAGTGACATGGCATTTGGTGAAAGTTGGGGTTCTAAGTCTATGTTCATGTCACTGAGACAGGTTTGTACAGTTTCTTGCTTGTTGTTATTGGCAAACAGGAATTCTGTCTTGGTTGGGTAGAGCTTCAGATAGGCACTGGACATCTAGGTCTAGATGACGTGCAAGTAGTGTTTGAGGAGTTGGATGTCTGAAGCAGAGGAGACTCAAGAAGAGCTGTGCATCATAGGCATATTGGTTCATTTTTATAGAATTCTTTGTGAGTAGGGCACCATGTAAAAGTTGATTACAGTATGGAAGCCTGGAGAACATCACAGGGGATAGGGATATTTTGTGACCTGGAGGTGCCCATGTGAACAAACTGGTGTTGGCTGGAAAGGTAGGAGAATCATTGAAGGACATTGCCAGTGAATCCAATTTGTAACTTCAAAGGGTGTATGAGGGTCGGATGGTTAACTCATTGACTTGATGGAATGATCTGCTTTGAACCAAGTAGTATCAAACTTCAACTTACAGCAAGAGGATTTTGTACATTACATAGAAGCATTCAAACTGACCTCAAGATTCGGTAGCGTTATGGTCACCTGTTCACCTTTACCAACTTCAAGGTCACCTTCACAAGACGTATCGATAGATGCAGGCTTGAAGTCATCTAATAAAATATTAAACCAATTTAAACCTGTGATACACAGTTCAAAATAACCAAAAGGTTTTACACAGCAATGCATGACAAAGGCGTGGAAAATGACATCCTTCAATTCAAGAAAGATTGCATATTATGTACAAAACAAGATAAACCATCAACCAAACACCTTTTTTCATTGAACAAATCTAGTGAAGTTAAATACAAAATACACAAAATAAACATAAATTTACAATAAACCACACTACTAAGCATGAGTTACACATATCAAAATTATTAAACCACAGAAAAAGACGACAACATAAGAGGAACGCGACAGAAATTTAGGATTTCAAAAAAACGATAGACTAACAAAACTCTACTGAAGCATAATTAAAACAAATTGTTTGGAAAATAAGAAACCAAGAAGTTCCTCAAGGACACGGAGAAATGAGGTTGCAGTCACGATAACTTCAAAATGTCATGGAACTTCATCATGATTTGTGAAATCCTCATAACATGCCTCATGGGGTGTCTAAGTGCATTATAGGCAAGATTGGTGCCGCTCGTAGTCGGGACTTTGTGTCTTTTTTTTAGTACTGCCAGCACTTTGGATTTCCACCAATTTCCCTGGAACTTAGCCTGGTTTGGGGCTGATTTGTGCTCACCTTGGGGCTGATCTGGAGACACCTACGCGAGCGGGACTGCGAGGACCAGCAGTCTTTGCGGCTCTCCATCTGCCGCACCTGGAGCCTCTTCCCGCTCTCGCCTTCTCCTATTTAGCTACGCCCTTATCCGCGGGACGCGCGCGGGCAAAGCCCGGGCCAAGGGCGGGCCCGTTTAAGCCCGTTCAAGGTCGCTCAAGACCGGACCGGGCCATTTCTCTTTTGCCTGTGAAACCGTAGCTATATCTATGCTGTTGTAAACATTATTTATATACCAAACTGTGGTATTAATCCTTGTGTTTGTTAAAAAATGTCTACACGTGAGAGCAGGAGTAAGGTTGCACTGGGAGGGCCCCAGCTTACAGGCACCTTAGACAGCTTCATAATACGGGCTAATTCTGTAATAGACCAAGGCATCAGCCTAATGGAACGGAGGGTGTCACAGGATCTAGCATTGGCCAAAAGATCATCTATGGGCCATATTGCTAATGCTCGTACCCCAGAACACACTAATAGAGTGAATCTTATAGAGACACAAGCAGTTGTGCACAGTATGCCTAATCTATTAGTGCAACCACAAACACTGCTTCCAATTGACCCGCTTCCTCCAGCTATATCGAAAAATATTTCAGAAGTTACAGTAGCCGAGATTCAAGAGGAAACAAATAGTAGACAATTGCGGGAGAGGCGGGAGGGTGCCCTCTCGAAACGTAAACGAGCTAATATCACTGCCTCAGGTGGCAGAAAGCCCAAGGTAGATAAAGCCCGGGGCGTTAGTGAAATATCTAGCAAGCATGGGGGTGAACAAGGGTATGCCATGCAGAATGGCCAGGAAGCATTGCAATTAGTCACATTGACTGAAACCCTAGACCGAAGAGCTCTAGATGACACCGTAGATGGCAATTCAGGTATACTTGACGAAGTGGCCGGCCCTTTATTAAACAACATGGGGAAGTTGCCTAAAACTCCTCTTACTCCCCTGGAAAACAGATTGCTAGATATTGAAAATAAGCTGTACGAGTTGGAAGAGAGCATAAGAACTCTGTATAGTGCCAGGGTGGAAAAAGTGCCTCCCAAAGATCCTCCGAGTATAGTACCGGAAGGAGAGGAAACAAACAAGCCTTTGCCATCGACACAAAGACCACATTCTAACCCCCCAAAGGACCCAGTAAGGAAACCGTTAGAAAAACCCCCGTAACTAATGACCATCTCAGTCAAGTAATGACTAGTCCTAACAACAAGTCCTCAATAGAGAGGACGATAAAAGGCGGTCTTAATATCAGTTTACCGCCAGAAGCTTGCCCATATGTAGTGGTATTGACAGGGGTTCCGGAATTGGGTAAATCAACTGAGGAACCTTTTTGGGCACTTAAAAACAAAGTATCACATTGGTTAAATACCAACCGACCCCTACCGCCACATGTAACGAGTAAAATCTTAATGGTGCGTAGGGTGTCTTGGGTGGGATACAACAGGAAAACAATCGATGGGGACTGTGTGGTAGTGAACTTTAAGGACCCACGAGCGGTAAATTATATCTGCTCGTGGAGACCACAAAATAATAGGGCTGACATAGAAACCAGACCGCTTTCATACTTTTACTTCCCAGATGAGCGACCAGATTGCAGAGGGACTTGGACCAGGGCCAAACATCATGTGCGGGGAGGGACGGAATGTGGGAGCTATAGATACATTAACAGCGGGGGAGGGATACCTACAGCTAATAGGTTTAGCTGCCTAGATATGGTAGATTGACTGCAGTTGCCCAGGGAAAACGTAATTGACACTAGCGAGGGGCCCCTTATGCGAAAGGCCATGATTAATAAGGATTTCAAAGCAGGAAGGGACGAAATAGGAATCACTAATGATGATCTCGGTGGGGGCAAGTTAAGGACAGACCATGACCAGGGAGGTGTGACACTCGGCACTGTACAAGACCTGGATAGTCGAAGGTGGCCAGGGGGCTTAGAGGTATGCCCAGAATCTGTGTTATGCGGTACTAGCATAGGTGCGTGCCCCATTAGAATAGAGGGTAGGAGTCCCTTTGGTGTGTCTTGTACAGAAATTACGGGTAGGAAAGTTGACTCTCAAACTTTTGAGCAATCGTCTAATTGTAATAGCATAGTCACAAATATGAAATTGATATCTGGGAATATAGCTGGCCTAACCAAAAATTTGAGTGGTCCAGCTATATCGAATCAAGTGAACTGTGCTTTTTCCAGGAAACATGGTCCCTTAACACTCATCATAGAGTAGGTTATAAGACATTTGGGATCAATGCAATACCTCCCGTGAGGGGTAGGGCCTCGGGAGGTCTTATTATCTGGGTAAAAGTTACCCTGAAAATTAAGATTGAAGTAATTGAGACTGACTCTATGGACATATTGGCACTAAAAGTTACCACACATGATGGGACTGTACTATATCTAATTAATGTTTATAACAGACCTTCTGCCCTATCAAAAGAATCAGTGACTCTGGGGAAATTGGACACTTTCCTTAACAGAATAGCAGACCAATATTCGGTAATAATAGCCGGGGATTTGAACTGCAACTACGAGCCAATTTTAGGCATGGGCGATGTATTTGAAGAAGACGATAGAGCAAAAAACATTCCCCCGTTAGATAATATTGCTCCAGTACATTGTTCAGTTCTGGCTGTCCAAATAATGAGGTTAACTGCGGAGTTTGGCTTGAGGGCATGTAATGGCCGCCTCCCGGCAGATTTAGCAAAAAGCCCGACTTTTTTAAGGAATAGCTCACAAAGCAACCTCGACTATATAATTGTATCTTTAGATATTTGGCAATATATGACTGACTTTGAGGTAAAAGATAGGTCTGAGAGCGACCATCGTCCCCTGGACCTACTATTTAATCCTTGTATGCTTAACGGGGTTGGTTTTAACAACAAAATAGACGTCCAAACTGGTATGAGCGATGTAATATTGGTTAGTAATAATAGGCGCTCTTTAAAATGGTCCTATATACTGGAGCACTGTGAAGTTTTAGCGGAAATCTATCTACTCTTAGTTAACACGTTTTCTTCTTATGCAAATATATCATTGGAGGTTGAAAATCCTACTAATTTTATTAATTTGCATAATGAGTTCTTTAAAACACTAAAATTATTGGTAACTAAAAATCTATCCCATAGTAAGCCATGGTATGGTAAAATCTGCCGTCAAGCAAAAGCTAGTCTCCTGTTGGCAGTAAAGACTAAAACCCCAGTTGAAATCAGGTTAGCGAGAAAAGAATATAAGCAAACCCAAAAGATTGAGAGGAGAGCCTGGGAAGAAGCATGTTGGACTGACCTGCTGGTAGCGGCCCAGACAAAGGATAATGTTGGGTTTTGGAGACTGGTGGCGGACGGGAACCACGTAGGCAGAGTAGCAAAAGATGTATATCTTGATGAACTTACTTGGGTTAACCACTTCACTACCTTATTTAAAAAACCCGATTTGGTAACTGTTGTTGGTGAGGATGCCTAGTGGTTTATCCCTTGTGAAACAAAATTGGATTTCAGTCTAGAGGAAACAGAAATGGCCATTAATGCTGTTAAAAATGGCAAAGCGCCGGGCTTAGACAAAATTCCCGGCGACCTGTATAAACAAGAGTTGAGCGTTTGGGCGCCTTATATAAACTATTTATGCAATATATTAGCATCTGGGGTTGACTTCCCTGATAGCTGGAGGGGTGCTGAAATTGTTTTAATTTTTAAAAAAGGGGATCGGTTTGATCCATTTAATTATCGCCCGATCAGCCTAATGGATATTTTGCAAAAAATTTACTCTAGGCATATTTTAGCTAGGATGAACCTGTGGATGGAAGACAATTTAGATTTTTCACAGCCTGGTGGGCAGAAAATCTGGATTTTATTAAAGTCACGGAGGCTAATATTATGCAAATTCTCCTTTATTGCCACAGCTCAGCAGTAACAATGAAGAGAACATAGAACTTGTGAACATTCTGTAAAACAGCATAAAGACCGTGAGCACACAGCCATCATCCTTCTTTGTTCAAAGCTGCGAATCCAAGAAAAAGAACAGCAAATCCCAATTTTCTAAATAACATTGAGGGAGTCATTGCATTAATCCAAAACGAGAGGATTTTATTCTGAAAGAGAGAAGTAAAAAGGTTAAAGTAACAACAATCTCCTTAGGGAGGGTGGACATAGAGGAGGGATAATATTAGCCTCCGTGTCTTTAATAAAATCCAGATTTTCTGCCCACCAGGCTGTGAAAAATCTAAATTTTATGGCATGACACGGAGGCCAACATTATGCAAGTTCAAAGTGAATTGAGGACACTATCAATCACATTATTGATAGGTCTAAAATAGCATTTTTTAAACATATTTTCATTAGACCAGTCAGCGGCTCTAAGGATATCCTGTAGTCCTCCACCAAGCATAAAGGCTTTGGAAGCAGACGCACCTCTAAGGGAATGTGCGCCAAAAATAGAAGTATCGACACCACATTCACGCATCACCTCTTTCACCCATCTTGCGAGGGTGGGAGAGGAAACTGGTTTATGAGGAGATCTATAGGAGATCAGAAGTTGTGTGTTGGTTCCTCCTATGCAAAGTGTTCTTTTTTCATATTCTTTAAGACATTTAACAACACACAAACATTCATTCTCAGGGAAGAAAGGATAGAAAATGGATGAAGACATAGTTTTGGTCCTTTTTCTAAGATAGAAACAAACTCCCTCGGGTTGATAAGCTCTGCTAGAGATATCTAATGCTTTAACATCGGATGTTCTTCTAAAGGAGACCAAACAAAGTAGGACAGTAAGTTTGTAGGAAATAAGTTTGAGAGAAAGAGAAGAGTTATCTCCCCAGGAGGAAATAAGATGTAGAATATTTCTCACGTCCCATAATGCTGTGTATTTTGGAGTTGGGGGATTGAGAACCCGCATGCTTCTCATAATCTTTTTAGTTAAAAGAGATTGGCCAACAGAAACACCATCAATTAGAGAGTGGCCTGCAGCTATCGCTGACCTATAAACATTAACGGTTCTATAACTAAGTCCAGAGGCAAATCTTTCCGATAGGAAATTAAGAACGTGAACTAAATCAGCTGAAACGGGATCGTAATGTCGTTGAAGACACCAGCGAACCCATTTGTTCCATGCCAATCGATAGGCCTTCCTTGTTCCAGGTGCCCAGGATTCAGATAGGAGTCTAAAAGCATTGAGCGAAAGGTCAGGGATCTCCCATTGTCGCCTGAAATCTTCCATGCCGTGAGGACTAGGATTCCTTGTTCTAGGAGGGGATGAAGTTCGCCTTGAGGACCTAGGAGGAGATAACTGCAAGACGGAACTAGGATTGGGAAGTCTATGGCCATCTCCAGGATGACCGGGAACCATGCTTGAGACCTCCAAAGGGGGATTATTACCACCATGCTCTAAAGATATCTGCGAGCATGTGAGAGAAGGCGTGGAAGCATTACAAAGGGCGGGAAGGCATATGGTTTTAAGGATGGAAGACAATTCGGTACTTAGTAAGTTCCAATAAGGGTTTAGGAATAGAATAAGTACCGTAGATCAAGTTTTTAGACTCTGCTGCCTCTATTGGAAGTATGTGCACATAAGGAAGGGACATCTCTACGTCGCGTTTGTAGATCTTAGAGCGGCGTTTGATCTAGTTCCACGAGATCTCTTATGGGAATCTTTACATTTGCAAGGGTTACCAGCTTGCTTGCTGCAACAGATAATAAGGTTGCATGCAAAGAATTTCGCTAAGGTGCGATGGGGCCCAATTGGGTAACTTTCACAAAATATATCAATTGAGTGTGGGGTTCGCCAGGGATGCGTGCTGGCCCCCAAGCTATTTTCCTTGTTTGTGAATGATATCCCCAAATATTTGGCAGGCTGTAATAACGATTCCCCTAAATTGAATGGTGAGAGGGTATCTGCATTATTATTTGTGGAGGATACCATACTAATCTCTCAAACTCCCAGAGGTCTCCCAAGAACTTCTATATTCATTTCATCAGTATTGTACTAAAAAGGGACTAGAGATAAATGCGAAAAAAACCAAATGTATGGCCCTAAATCCCCCTCAATCTCAGAAGGGGAATTTGGTACTAAATGGACAAAAATTATAATCAGTCAAGAGCTTCATTTACTTGGGGGTTTCCCTTGATTCTAAATTTTCATGGAAAAACACAAGTAGAGAAGAGCAAACTGATGTTTACGCAGAACACCATACCCATCATAAAAATACATGGTGCGAGCTCTTGCAAAGCAGTTTCGCTGGCATTGGAGTTATTTAAGTGTAAGGCTCAGTCTGCTGCACTGTACGGGGCTGAAATTTGGGGAACAATGTCCAAGAATGCCTTCACAATTAATGAAAATACATTTTTTAGACGTCTTGTGAGGATGCCGAATGGTACCCCTCTAGTACCACTAATGCTGGACTTAAATATCAAACGAACAGACCATTATACTATTTTGCGGCCCTTGACTTTTTGGGTGAGGCTTTGGTCTATACCAGAACTCACAGATTATAGGGATGGCTTAAAAGAAATAATGAGCCTGGATGTGTTAAACTCTAATGCCTGGCTCAAACATGTTAGTCTTTGGTTTACGAAAATTGGCTTGTCCAAATTTTGGGACGAACCGGAAAGCCTACCTCAAAATGCAAAAAAACTGGTTAAGAATGCTTTTTGGGGCTATATGGAAAACACCACGATTAATGAGCATAGAGGAGGAACTTTGACAAACAATTTCTTGATCTTCAAGGATAGCCCCAGATTTGAGAGCTTCCTTGATGAGATCGAACCACCCCTAGCTAAAAGTCTATTTATGAAATGGAGATATGGTAATCTTATGCATAATTCAACTCTGGCTAGATGGTCTAGGGAGGGCAAAATAGGGCAAAATGATACAATGTTAAGTGACCTCTGTACTATGTGTCATGATAGTTCCAAGGAGGATGATCGCCACATCATTTTCTTCTGTCCGGCCTATTTGATAGCGAGGAGCAAATGGATTAAGCCTTTATGCAATCTTCTTGGCGTAAGAGCTTGTAAGGAGGCTCTGAGAATTATTAAAATCAGATACCAGAAGAACGATTGCCTTTAGTATTAGTAGATTTCTTCTCTCAATATATTTTGTTCGCAAAAAGAGTGGTCTTAAATTGTACGTTTGGATCATTAGGGAGTCTACATGTAGTTAAATTTAATCCATCCCCCTGCTCATTTTTAATTTTTTTTTTGTTGTGGTTTAGTTCAGTTTTAAATTTTGATATGCGTTTAATATTTTTATAAAACGTTTTTGTTGTTTTATGATCCCCTTCTTTCTCCTACAGCGCTGCATTGCCCACTTGTATCTGTTCTCTCACAAACTAAAAAAAATGTATCGTGTTGGCCTATTCTATTATGTATAGTTGAATTGTGAATCTTTTCTGGCTCAACTGTGCCGAAATAAAGACAAATGATGAAATAAATATAAATATCCAATAACATTTGCATACTGAACTAGATCAGCGTACTAAAATAAGTAGATAGGTTTTGGATTAGTTTCTGGAACTCAAAAGCAAAGTATGGTCTTATTTCTGCTGGAAGAGCATTCCACTTCCTTGGGCCAATAACAACGAATCTGTGTTCCTCCTTCAGGCATATCAAGTTCCTCAAGATTATCTGGGGGTGGGGGCACAGATATTGGCAGTATTTACTAATGGCCCTGTAGAGCTAGAATGGGGTTAGTTTGTTAAGGCATGTGAAGACCTCCCCTCAAGAACCAGATTGCAATAGTTGCATTTGAAGTGTGTAACTTCTGGCAATCATCTAGAACATCATTTGGACAATGAATAGTATAGTATCTGTGTAATATGGTCCATTATTTTTATCTAGGGTTTTTGGTCGCATCACCCCATGGTCTGAAGAGCAAATAGTTTGTAAATGTTAGCATATACCCAGGTGGGGCTATATAGGACTATATTGTGAATGCTAGCCACTTTATTTTATTTTTTAAATCCGGGCTATTTTGGGGTAGTTAACTTGAAAAAACAGTTTTCAAAGGTAAGTTAAGAAAGGGTACTTGCTGGAATTAGAAGGTTTATGTTTTATTGACATTTCATGACAATTTCTGATGAAAGATTTACAATGCATCCGTGTCTTCTCACAAAAATGCTGTTTCAAACTTAGATGGGTGAAAATAATACTGTTGGAGTATGTGCTTCATAATTAATTCACCTTTTTGCTGCATAATTTGGTCAACTATTCAACATAATCCTAGTGCCCTATACGTTGGTAAAGCTCTGAAGTTTACTTTGAGGGTGACTTATGACGGTTAACCATTTCACAGGGAAATATGAAATATTTCAACGGTTGTGTGAAATATGGATTTTTATACACTTCAATTTGCGCAATAAAAGAAGCCAAATGTAAAATAAATACACATTTTATTTATTTTTCGTTACTAGGATAAGCAAGAGCTATTTTGCAGTTATGGTTAGGTCAGACTTTACATTGATAAAGGCAATTTTTGCTTTGTTTAGAACTTGGGTGCCATTTGACAAACCTGCATGACACTTTTCCAATTCAATACAATGAAAGCAGCTAAGTTTTGGGGAGTCCAGGTGTTCTTGAAGATCAGCCCATGGAGGGAAAATAAAATGTAATGGACAAAATGCGCTGTTTCTATTTTAACAAAACTTTGCTCTTCGCAAGATAAAAAAAAACCTGAACAATTACTTCATACTTGGCATAAAACTAGAACTGTCCACAGAGGTGTGCCTATGCTAGGTCTTGTAAATCAGTTCAGGAGCTTTTTCCAGAAGTAAGCATTACATAAAGGTGTCTGGTGGGTTTCAAACAGTTGAATTATACAGCTATTTTATCTGTTAATTAACCAAAACAGTAAACCAAACAGGAGTTGAGAAAATTAATAGGACAATAAGGAGAAGAGTGCTCATGTGCCGTGCCCCAGGCTAATGTGGGGAGCCCTAAGTGCATTGAAGTTAATTTTAAAAGACTATATGTTACAGGATGCCAAAAGGTTAAGTCTCATTCCCAGATACTGGACCTTGCCAATTCACAACATGGGATGGATGCTAGTGTATGGGTGGGAAATGGGTCTGACCAAATGCCAAGCAGTTTCACCAACCCCTGCTGCACACTACAATGCGCAGCTATCCACAGAGGAGTTTGAATATTAGATTCCCTTATCAATCAATCAATCATGGCATTTGTAAAGCACACTACATACCCGCGAGGTGGGGAGAGTGTTCCATGTCTTGGTGGCGAGGTGGGAGAATGATCTGTCGCCGGCGGTCACTCATCGGATGTGGGGGGGGGACGGTGGCGAGGGCGCGGTCTGCGGAGCGGAGCTGGCGGGTGGGTGGGTGGGGGTGTAGAGGCTGAGTCAGCTGTTGAGGTACGTTGGTCCGGTGTTGTGGAGTGCCTTGTGTGGGTGGGTGAGGAGTTTGAAGGTTGTCCTCTTGTTGACAGGGAGCCAGTGTAGGTCTCTCAGGTGGGGTGTGATGTGGCTGCGGCGAGGGATGTCGAGTATCAGGCGTGCGGAGGCGTTCTGAATGCGTTGCAGCCGTTTCAGGAGTTTGGCCGGGGCTCCTGCGTAGAGTGCGTTTCCGTAGTCCAGTCTACTGCTGAGGAGGGCCTGGGTGACCGTCCTTGTTTTGGTGGGGAGCCACTTGAAGATCCTGCGAAGCATGCGGAGGGTGTTGAAGCAGGAGGAGGAGACGGCGTTGACCTGCTCCGTTATGAAGAGGGTAGAGTCGAGGATGACCCCCTAGGTTGCGTGCGTGGTCGGTGGGTGTTGGGGGTGTTCCTAGTGCAGTCGGCCACCAGGAGTCGTCCCAGGCCGAGGGGGTGGATCCGAGGATGAGGACCTCTGTCTTGTCCGAGTTCAGCTTCAGTCAGCTGTTCCTTATCCAGTCGGCGACGGCCTTCATTCCTTCGTGGAGGTTGGTTTTGGCGGTGTGGGGGTCCTTGGTGAGGGAGAGGATCAGCTGGGTGTCGTCGGCGTAGGAGACGATGTTGAGGTCGTGCGAGAGTGGTGCCATGTAGACGTTGAACAACGTTGAGCTGAGGGATGAGCCTTGGGGTACGCCGCAGATGATCTCGGTGGCTTCGGAGTGGAAAGGAGGTGGGGGGGGGGGTGGGGGGCATGGGGGAAGGCAGACGCTCTGTGTTCTGCCGGAAAGGAAGGTGGAGATCCAGTCCAGGGCTTTCTCTTGGATTCCGGCGTCGTAGAGGCGTGTTCGTAGTGTACGGTGGCAGACCGTGTCGAAGGCGGCTGACAGGTTCAGGAGGATGAGGGCCCCGGTTTCTCCGTTGTCTAGCAGGGACCTGATGTCATCGGTGCCAGCGATGAGGGCAGTTTCGGGGCTGTGGTTGCTGCAGGAACCCGTACTGGGACTGGTCCAGGATGCTGTTCTACTCGAGGAAGCTGGTCAGTTGTTTGTTGACGGCCTTTTCGATGATCTTCGCAGGGAACTGGAGCAGGGAGATGGGTTGGAAGTTCTTGAGGTCCGCCTTGGGTTTCTTGAGTAAGGCGCTGATCTCTGCGTGCTTCCAGCTCTCCGGGAAGGTCGCGGTCTCGAAGGAGATGTTGATGGTTTTCCGCAGATGGGGTGCGATGGTGCTGCTGGCTTTGTTGAAGATGTGGTGTGGGCAGGGTCTTCCGGGGATCTGGAGTGGACAGTGTTCATGATCTTGATGGTGTCATTGTCGTTGATGTTGGTCCAGGAGATCAGGCGGTTGATGCGGGTGCGGGTGGTGGTGGTGGTTGTGGGAGCAGGGGTCTCAGTGGTTGCCGGGGTGTTGAAGCTGTCGTGGATGTCTGCGATCTTGCAATGGAAGAAGGTGGCCAGCGAGTCGCACATGTCTTGTGAAGGTGGGATGTCGTTGGTGTTGGAGCTGGGGTTGGAGAGTTTCTTCACGATGTTGAAGAGCTCTTTGCTGTTGTGTGCGTTGCTGTCTAGGCAGTCTTTGAGGGAGGTCCTTTTGGCGGATCTGATGAGGTGGTGGTGTCTGCGGGGGGTGTTCTTGTGGGCGGTGTAGCTTTCCGGTGTTCGTTCACGGATCCAGATTTTTTCACGTTTTCGGCAGGTTCGCTTGCAGGCCTTCGGTGAACCAGCTGGCTTTCTTGCTAGTGTGGGTGTTGGAGGACTTCTTGAGGGGGCGAGGGTGTTGGTGCAGTCATCAATCCACTGTTGAGGTTGCGAGGAGCGGTGTCGGGGCGGTCGCATCTGTGGGTGGGTTCCGGGCGAGGGAGGTGGAAAGCTTGTCTTCAGTGACTTTGCTCCAGCAGAGGTGCGGCATCTGTTGGGTGTGGCGGTGCGTGGTGGGTTTCCGGAACGTGAAGTGGATGCAGCGGTGATTGGTCCAGTGGAGCTCGGTGGTGTGGTTGAAGGAGACGTGGGACCTTGCGGAAAAGATGGGGTCAAGCGTGTGGCCGGCGGAGTGGGTGGGTGTAGTGACGAGTTGTCTGAGTCCGAGGTTGGCGAGGTTGTCGATCAGGGTGGAGGAGTTGGTGTCGTTGCTTCTCGAGGTGGAAGTTCAGGTCCCCGAGGAGGATGTAGTCCGTGGAGGCAAGGGCGTGTGTGCTGACAAGGTCGGTGATGGAGTTGCTGATCTGTGCTCGTGGTCCGGGGGAGGGGGGGGGGGCTGTAGATGAGGGTTCCTCGGAGGGTGGTGTTGGGATCGGTGTGGATCTGGAAGTGCAGATGTTCGGCGGTGCGGAGGGTGTCGTCGGTGTTGGTTGAGACTTTGAGAGAGTTCCTGTGGACGATGGCGATTCCTCCTCCTACTCCATTGGTGCGGTCCCTGCGGGTGATTTTATAGCCTTCCGGGATGGCTATGGCGATGTCTGGAGCCGAGGAGGGGTTCAGCCAGGTCTCCATCAGGAAGGCGACGTCTGAGGTGTTGGAGTCCAGTAGGTCCCAGAATTCCACAGCGTGTTTGCATGCGGAGCGGGTGTTGAGAAGGATGCATCTGAGGTGGTTGGGATCTTTGGTAGGTGGGTTGGCGGGCCGGGTGCTGGTGAAGCTGCAGTTCCGGCAGAAGGGTCCTTGGGTGCGCTTCGGGCGGCCAGGCAGCAGGTGCGTGATATTCCGGCATGGAGTGCGTGGAGGGTGCTAGAGTCGTAGCAGAGGCGGGCGTCGTGGTGTCTCAAGTGGAGAACTTTTTTTCAAAACTGGAAGAGTTAAGAGAATACGCATGAGATTCCCTCATCAAGGGGTAAGCTACCATTGGGACTCGAAGAGATTTAGAGAAGATATATATGAGATACCCGTCTTGTGAATTTGAAGGAACAAGAGATTGTCCGTTACTGTAGGAGGGTGGAATCTGACTAATGGTTGCCCCCAACTTTTTTCCTGGTATTTGACTAGTCTGGCTGGGATCCTGCTATCCAGGACCCCAGCCTATCTGCTTTCTCCCTAAAACTAATGTGAAGTACCCTAGGTACAAACTAATTGGATGCGGAGGATGCCCTGACAGTCCCTTGTAGATGGTACCCTAGGTACCCAGGGCATGGGTCCCTCAGTAGGCCTACCAGGGCTGCAGCACTTATTGTGCCACCCTGGGACAGCCATACAAACTGACACCACAAGACCACTACTGTAGTCTGGGTAAGTTGGTGCTAGCACCCCTTACAGGGATATAGGTACCCTTTATCCCACCCCATTACAACACATATACTCTCATAGGTCACCCCTATAGTAGGCCTTGGTAATCCTACAAGGCAGGGTGCTGAGGTATGTGTGAGGGGGGAGCCCTACATGAGTAGGGCCTCTCTGCAACCTTCGTAAAAACATTGCTGGGTTGTTTGTAGTGTAGCCATACCGTATACTCTTAACGACATTATAAGTCTATCGCGATAACTTCGCCTCGAAGGCACGGAACAAATGGGTGAAACTGACGTCATCACGCCGACGTGGGCTTCTTATGGCTCCGGTGACGTCGAACGGAGTCGCGAGCGGAGCCGATGCATTAGGACGTCGTCGACGTGGAGTGCTGGGGAAGAAAAGTTCCGTGGAATGCTGGCGCAGGGGATATTCACAAGGTGAGGAATCCACTGGCAGATGTATCCATCAGAATGGCTACACAGAACCATATCGTGTTTGGTGTCAAACATGTAGGAATCATACCCCCAGTCCAGCCATGGGCATGAGGGTACGATTTCCCCCTGCTAGAGGGGCGATATGGGAAAAGCGGTAGAATTTGGACACCAATTTAAAAGTGCACAAGTAACACAAAATGGCTACTGCCCGCCACCTACACGACCCTGGCTGGCTGTTGCTGGGGAAAACCCCAGCCTCGCCAGCTGGACAATAGGGCTCCTGTGGCAGGGAGGTGCTAGCATCTCCCCAGACAGGATAATGTGGATTGGAACAGGGTGGGTGCACCAAATGTCCTTTCAGAGTTACACGTAGGCAGCTGCAGAGACCTCATTCTGCATACCCCGCTTGGAACCGGTTCAGGGGCATCCTGCCCCTCGCCCAGGCGGGAAACACACAAAGGGGAGAGGGTGTAGCCACCCTTTCCCACCTCACCTCTCATTGGTGGACACTACTCTGGACACTCCCCTAATCTTGGGGATAAAGGTGAATAACGTGGCCCCAGAGCCTCAGATTAATCTTGAACTTTACAGTCTTGACCTTCGACTTGCTGCTGCCCAGCTGACGGAAGAAATCTCCCTTGGGATAAAGGAGTTATCCCCCTGCTTGGCAGACACCTGAAACACTGCAAGTGACCCGGTTGGAACCTCGCTGCTCCTACGGACTTCGACGACTTCCAGCACCCTTGAGGTGGGTTTCCAGCGCATCCCAGAGGCCAGTGAGTGTGCTCAACGTGTTTGGGCACCGTGGACCACGTGGGTGCCGAGATCCCCAATACCCCAAGACACCAGCCACCTCTTGCGTAGCACACGACCCGGACCAGTGGGGAAGTTGTGCTTTGGCCCGTTTGAGCCAACCACTCTACAGCAATTGTGCCGAAGACCAGCGCCCTAGCCCCCTTCGGTGGCCCGTGGGTGCCCTTTTACGCACTCCAAATTGCCACCTCCTGCGGTCCCTTGTCTCTCGACTTGTGGGCCCTAGCGGAGGTCTCTTTCTACAATCAAGAGTTCCCCTGGTTGCGCCAGGCCAGCTCTACAGTCTCCTCGAAGGGGACCTCTCCCAGACCTCGTGGGTCTGCACTGTAGCAGATTTGTTCATCTTTTGTGGGTTGCGGTTGCCAAGGCTTAGTGGATCCAATCCAGACACTAACACCGCAGCGACCCTCATCCGACGTGGGACAGTCGCCCTCCAGAAGCTGGCCTTCCTTGAAGCCTCCCGGAGCTCGTGGCTGCAGATCCAAGCTACACCACTTTCCACCTGAAGCACCGGACATCGAAGGGCTCTTTGCTTTGAGCCTCCTGGTCACTCTGCCGTGACCCAGACTCTGTCCCCTCTGCTTTCAGGTTCTCCTCTTCAATCTTCACATCTTCGATCTTCACGGAATCATCAACGCTTTTGGCTAGCAGAACTTTTGACTATTTTCCCATTGAAAATCAGCCCGCGACCCGACAGCAGAAACGACCTATGCACCCGGCTTCCCTGGGGCAGGTAACAGTGGTACCTCGGTACTCTCGTGGTAGTGGGCTCTTCAAAAGCTTAAGTCTAAAGTTTTAACTTTGTACTCCTGCTAGAAGTATTTTTAAACTGTTTATTTCCAACCGCGACATTCTCCATAGGCTGTAATAGAGATCCCGATAGCAGCTACTTCCACTGCACGCGCCTCCCGTGGGTCCCCTTCCTCATAACCTGGGGTGGATTCTTAAGGGGCCAGCGATCCTAAATGCCCTAGGCATTGCCTGTAGAATTGTCGTGGTTCTTATACCAGTTTTTTAGTATATGGTTTGGTCCCCCCCTGGGGCCCAATGTTAATAGTGCTATTTATTGTGTCTATCAATGCTAGTTTGATATTGTAACTTTGCCACAGCTTCATAAAGAGACTGTGGGATTCTGTCTAGAATAAATACATATATTTTATATATATACCTGTGTGGGCTACTATTTCATTTGGTTATTCAAGAGGTTATTATGGTAAAACAATAAGCTTAACACTCCTTCAAGACTTAGCCTGAAGGCTGCTCTCCACAGCTACCACTAGGATAGCTTTCTTTAAAGGTTGTCTTAAACCTATCATTAATAAGAGTCGAATTGGACTGGTGCAAGGTGTCCCTATAACTAGGAGACAGCATATGCCAGGCCAACTTCTCACAGTTACAAATACGTTTAGGAATTTAAGAATATTGGTGTGCCCTGAAGCAGCGACGGGGGTCGTAAAACATGTGTTGGCTGTGGCTGTATTATGTGCATAAAGAACAACTAACTGGATTGGCTGTTGAAGAAGTGTTGTTTTCTCAAATAGAGGATTTTGCTTCTAGAACTTCTACACACGCAATAGGTCACCAGTGATCTAGGAGCGTAGTGCCCGGATTTCTTTCTTGTCACCCAAATATATAACACTGTGTCTGGAGTGGTAAAAGACTTCTGTCATTTTTCAGCTCGGCATGGACGGCCCTTGCTAATCCTCTGCTTAAAGACTGCTTTAAAAATGGCAAAAGACTGTCACCTTCTAGCTCAGCATGGATTGCCCGGTGTTAATCCTATGGTTAGAAAAAACTCTGCTAGAAAAACAGACATTTTAGGTGGGCAGATTCAGAGCAGAGCAAATTCAGAGTGTCGGAGCGGTCGTAGGTGCTCTATGTAGAGGAGCCACTCTTCACTTAAATTTGAGAACTACCCAGAGTTCCCTGCTTTCTTTTTTGAAATACATAAGTGCACATGTTCAATGAACAAAACAAAAGTTAAAGCTTAGTTAAAGTTACCAAAAGTTTATTCTTAATATACAGAACCAGCGTAAAATACACAAACCTTAGAAATTCTAAAGTTAGTTATAACTTGTGCTCCGTCCGAACTTTCCTGTAACTTGTGCACCTCCGCATTAACTCTAACTCCCTTTCCCCATACACCCTTTAATATAACATTTATAGCATGATAAATTATAGCATTCCTAACAAGACTTATGAAATGTTTAATTAAATCATTTATGACAACACTGCACATGAAGTTACATTATTTTACATTTTTTTAAAATTTCTACAAGTATCGTGGTACTTTCTAGATAGTACTACGGTACTCTGTAAATTATTATTTCTTTTTTTAAACTACATTTTTCTTTCGGTCTTTCTCTCTGCTATAGTTAGGCTCACACTTTACTTGTACAAAACCAGAGAAATTCAGCACTTACAGTTAGCTGAGCCGACTATAACTTACGCCCCCACATATCACTATATATTCATGTCACAGTACTAAGCCAATTGTACACCAGGAACAACAAAGTGCACCCACAAGAGTTCTTTTCATTTATTTATTGCCAAAAGACAAACACTAGTCAGACGCGTTTTGGCACATTGCCTTTCTCAATGAGAAAGGCAGTGTGCCGAAACGTGTGGTGTGGACTTCTTTTCCCCTAACATAGGATACGTACTTAACGAGCTAGCAAAGGCTCTTTATGAAAATTTATTCCAAACCCTATATACCAAAAGGTTAGGAGTATGAGGAAGGAAAAACAAAGAAGTGAAGAGTTCTGTAGGATGCTAGTGTTACTACAAGACTATGTTAATACACTGGAAACTACGGTTACCTCAGCAGAACTACTTTTAGAGCTCCAGCTATTTAAAAAAATTGCCTTCTACAATTTAGTATAGAATTAGCCAATTTGGTCAATACAGTCACTTGAGAAGAGGGTGTGGGATGACTTAGTCCTAGCAAGAAGACGGTATAACCCATTCCCAAAACAGGGAACAACCCAGAAGAGTGTGCATCCTACACATCCATAACTCTCCTGAATAAAATATACACACAAACATCTTAGACATTCATTAAGCAGCTTGATGCCATTTCTGCTAGATGCAGACCAGGCTGGAATTATAAAACGTAGATAAGGAAGAGACAATTATAGGTGGAATGCTCTCTTGGTAGAAAAGATAGCCAGGAAACATGCCCCAGATTTACCAATTTCACTCAACACAAAAACAATATATTTGACTGATTGAGATGGGACTTCATGGAAGCAACCGTTTAACCTCTTCAATGCCCGTGACGAGCTGGTCTCGTCATGGGCCGCGGTTGCGCTGTGCCCATGACGAGACCAGCTCGTCACAAACCCCGCCCGCTAATGAAACGGCCGGCACAGGGCGGGGAAAGGGGCGGGCACTGAAGGGGTTAAGAAACTCGCCTAGGCCACAAGATGCTAGCCAGCTATAGGCCA
Organism: Triturus cristatus; assembly: GCF_964204655.1. Lineage (NCBI taxonomy): Eukaryota > Metazoa > Chordata > Amphibia > Caudata > Salamandridae > Triturus > Triturus cristatus. Next base: position 205,408,683 of record NC_140584.1, on the reverse strand, counting down.
GTGAAAGTGAGCGTCAAGGACAGCCATCCATTGCAGAGGGACGAGCGGTGTCCCTGCAATTAGCTGTATTATTTGGCCTAGTAAATGGAACAATTTGCCATAATGATCCAGCAACACCCAAAAACTTGGGGGGGGGGGGGGGGGGAGGTTCAGATTCAGTGTGGAGGAGTATAATATATGTCTCTTTGCAGACATCGTTTTAATCTTTTTGAAACTTCTCTGCCAACACTATTAGATCTTCTACACCCATTCTAAAGAGTTTGATTAAAATAAATATGCACAAGTCTGAAATTCTGAATCTCAGTACCCCTACAATATGCAACTCAGCTTCAAAGTTGCTGTCCATTGCAATGAGAACCTCCACAGAAAGTATTTTGCATTATATCTAATTACTACGGTGGATTCTTAATATGCACCAATTGGCCAGCATTATGCAGCAAAATAATGGAGGACGTGCAGCGATGGCACCTCAGTACAGATCCTCGCCAGGCTGAATCATGTACTGAAGATCAACATTCCCCCTCGTTTCCTGTATCCGTTATAAACATTACTGTTACGTATAATTAAATGAAAACAGTATAAAAAGGATACATTTATTTGGGTTGTGGGGCAAAGCAACAATAAAAGGAACAGTTTTTCTTCGACCTAGAGGGAATTGAGGGTGGGGTGAGGGGGTCCTGGCATGATGTTCAAAAGTAATATCAAAGAGTACCCTGCCAGATGATTATAGAATGAACAGTTAAGAAATTGGAGAAGAGGTGGCAGTTTATGGGTCAGGCAGCAATGGGTAGGTCATGATCAGATTTATCTTAGTTAAGGAGGATATATATGTTGCTAAATGCTTATCTACTTATTTCTATGAAAAAAACGACCTGGTGGTTTAGGACAGGGTGACAAAACAGCCATTCGACTTCATTCCCTCACCACACCCCAAAAAAAAAAAAACGCCATCCATGTTAAGCCTATATAAGACTCAGGCCCATCCTCCACAGAGACGGCCCCCTAATTCCCACCAACTTGAACCGCGGCGTACGACGCAACCAGATCATGTCTCCTAGCCACCTGCCCATGATGCCAGATATTATATACCCCAGACTGCCTCATTCATACTCACACTAGTCATTGTATGAACTGTGTCTGCATGCTTTTGCTGGGCCATTGTTACAAATTCAGATTGCCACCTTCCTTGTGCCATGATGTAACAATTGAATGTTTGTATTTCTAAGTGTGTCGTCGTCAATAAAAAGTTTTGTTTTTTTTTTACTTTTAAAAGACTGAAATATGGAGAGCACATGATGTTGTATGAACTCTTTATGCTGTAGCAGTTCAAATCACTTGAAGTTTGCAAAAAGGAATTTAGCATTAATATGCAGGATAGATTACAATACATTCAACTAAATCACTTGGGACTGCACTCACAGAACAAACTAATGGCCACTTCACAAGGTTTTAACTATATGTAACACAGTATAATGGCTCCAAGGGTTTCATCGCAGATGCATTAAAACACTCAGTCCACTCTCTGCAATGACACGTTCAGGTAGAAAGGGGCGACTGATTAAACCAGGTCACTGGAAATGAAGAATGGTCTGAGCTGTAGAAAGATTCCACACTCCTTTTGAAGCATCACATACAGGAAATCAGCATACTATGTCCAGCTGCTCCAACAGAATGGTTCAGGAAATCAGCATACTATGTCCAGCTGCTCCAACAGAATGGTTCAATCATGTAGATCTGATGAAAATGCATAATTACTGGAAAGAAATTCTTGGACACATTAGGGTGGCTCCTACAATTTCTTGCCCTGAAGAACCAAGCCCAATCCCGCTGTGTGTGAGACATCCTCAGATTGAGGATTAATGCTGCAGTAATACCCAGAGAAAGCTGGGTGTTACTAGTGCTAATGCTGTTGCTGCTAAGACATCGATCGATACTTATTGGAAACTAAAAAACAATCTGGATGCTGCACATTGGATCCACAAACTGTGCCAATTCATGGCAACGGATAAACTGACACAATTTGATATGCAAGAGGTAACGTTTCAAATGCTCTTATCAAAGGACTACTGTAAACGACTAACTTATGTTTTTACCCAGTTCCACTCATGGCACTGCACTCTGATTAGACTAGACCAACACCTGAGCTGAACTGCTGTTTATGTCCCGATCATTTCCTTTGGGAGAGTTTCAGATGACCTCAAAAACTGCATATATAGTTGATGTTGCAGTGCTCCTTTAGCACTAAACTGGTTTTGGGGTGGGGGAATGGCATTTTAGTTCTACTTTTTCTAACTAGGTGGAAAATGTTGAACATATTGCATACTACTAAGATGTCAATGAGTAAATTGATAATCAAATGAAAAGTTATTTCTGAAAAAGATAAAAGCAGACCAGAGCACAGTCTCCAATCTTCTAGTGAGACATGCAAGCACACTCTGTGCACAATAAACTCTGGTTCGACTTCAGAACAGACAACTGGATAATTTTGTTCCAAAGGAAATGTCATTCCCTGAGGAAGTAAGCCACTGTCCTGCATGTGACTGATTTTCATTCCTACATCAAAAAAACTCCAGAAGAAACATGGATTATTAGACCCGAAATCCTTGATGACACAGCCCCCTTCCTGACTTCTAAGGGCGGTTTGTTCTTCCACCAACAAATGCAATTTACACTTGTGCCTGCTTTTGTTCAACTACACAGACTGGTGCCAACCCTACAAAAGGGAGAAGGTTAAAGAAAGGTGGCATCCCTCACCCACATGCTGACTCTGGGTATACGATTAGCACATTCAGAACCTCTTATCAGAACACTCCTAGACCTGTGAAGAATTATAAGCCCTGCTGTCTGGAGAAGACGACTGGACCTGCTTGCCTTGAACCCAGGTTCTCCAGAAGTGATTCCAAGGGTCAGTTGGCTGATCTCCTGTTTGAGCAAAAGAGTTGATTAAGCGTGGACGCCCGGCGGAGTCCTTCCGCTTTTCCGGTGGTTTGTGACCCTCTGACTTTTTTTACAGTGGTTTGCTGGTAGGACTAGCAACTGCCTGGTCCGGTGTATCCTTGAGGTGGATTAGGGCCCCCGTGCCCGGATGTAATTGCCACAAAGCAATCGACAATGAAACATGTCAGTGGTTCAGGTTAAGATGGTCTAAACATGATACGGTTTTAAATGAGTACAGACACTATCAAAATTAAAGATAGGTGTGATATGTTTTTTCTGTAACTCAGTTTTAACCTTGTAGGAGAGTATCTTTAACCTCCTTTGTATAAAGGGTCTCTGGAGGTTTGTTTTTAGATCACTATCACTATTTTGGTACACATGTTCTCAAACTACACATAATTGGGAGTTTGGTCATGTTCCTTTTGTGTCAGGTAAGTGCCAATGACATAGTGAGCCAACTGGTGAGCACCTACCAGTAGCTCCCTTGGTGTTTATTACACGAGGCACTTCCTGACTTACCTCACACTTTTTTAGACCCACATAGTTATTAAAGTGTTGTAGGCCCCCGGCCTGTTCTGTTAGATTTTATAGATTAAAATGACATATATGGGTGGGTATGACTTGATAGTGAACCCGGTCTCACCGAGAAGGAAATGGTGCGATGTTCCCTTGAAAATTGGATTTATATATTTAGTATGTAACCAGGTCTTGATATTTTGAGGTTGAGTGGAGGGCGTCCTGGTTCATTATCCCTCTTGTGCTCCCCTTTTGTAATATGAGCTACAGGGACAGACGTTTCCAGAAGCCTCCCTTCAATTGCCCTGCATCAGCTGAACCGGACTGAGCCGCCTGCTGGCCTCTGCTGTAGTGCAACCTGATCCCCCAGAGTTGCTCCTAGGTTCAGGAACCTCGACTTGCATCAGAATGTACTCAACTAAATGTGAAAATACTGACATTTTGAGCTTATTGTAACAGCGAGCAGACTTCATGTCACGAAATGAGCAGATTCTACGCGCTGAGAAACGACCATCTGCGATGCCCCAACAAGGATTGTGTTTATTATTTGAGAGATCTCATCACTCAACTGCTAACCCAATTTCATACATTGATCCATACAGAAAACATTCAACAGTAACTGATTATCTGTGCAATGCCGTTTTATAATCAGTTATTGATTACAATAAAAAAATAAGGCAACTGAACATACTATCTAAATATGTGGTATTTTCTGGAAGCATTCTGTACTTTTGCTGTTTTAATGATGTTATAATTCATCCCGCTTTTTTACAACTTACTCCAAAAACTGAGATTACAGCTACAGACATGCCCAAGTATGCAGAGCTTAATTTATAAAATATTAAGAGCTAGGGCCATTTTTTTTTTTAGAAGCTAGTGCTGTCCAACTTTCGGGTTGCCCAATACAAAAACTGTCTAATTTTGATTTCAATATAAGCCTCTTTTACCCACCAGCACACACATTACACTTGCATCTAATTATTGCTAGTTCATCCTGCATTTCTATCTTTGTCACTTTTTTCCCCATTCCCACTTTTCTACTTTTTCCTCTTTTGTTCTGGGTCAAAGTCTGATGATGAAAAATAAGTTCCAGGCCCCAAGAATGAGTGCTGGTGGAACCCACCAGCTCAAATTAAGCACATCATGAATGTATGAATATGTGTGGTATTTGTAGGGTGCTTAGACTGGAAAAGCCGGTTTTTAGGTCTCACCTGAGCCAGCGCATGCGCTGCTCTGGCGAGACATTTAGCAGCTGGGTTTTAAAAGTGTTACCCACAGACTTTTGCCAGCCACCAGCTTGCTGTTACACGGACAAGCGCGCGCGACGTGTACAGCTGCCATCTGGCTTTCTGTAATGTCTCATTAAGCCTTACAGCGCACGCGTGAATCCCCCTCCCCTAACCCGCACGCGCTTGTGTTTAACTTGTTCAAATTGCTTTTAGAGAGCGCGCACCACTCCCGGACTTGTTAGCCATGTCACATATTTATAACTATGCCCATGAACCCTATACGTCTCTTGCTTGCTACTTGAATGCTGGTAAATGTGCAACAACTTTAACTTTGTTGATTTTGACTTCCAAGCAAGTCTCATTCATTCCTCTAATTCTCTCCTGGCAGAAGCGGTCTCAAATATAATGACCGGGACAATGGACGGTTTACAGGAGCAGCAGTTACGTTACAAATGGTTACATCATTTTTCAGACAATAGGAGTCAAAACGTGATTTGCCCAGAATCACAGGATGCTGCACCGGCGCCAAAACAGGACCTGGTTCCACAATTCCAAAGTCGGCATCTATAGCCATAATGCAACAGCCTCTCCCTTCGCGTCCGGGTCAACTCTCACTTACTTCGTCATCGGGATCTCCCCACCCCAGAGAAGTTGAGTTTCCTTCGACTCCTTGGTCAATCACTCTTATCTGCCTTTTCACTCTCCTCCACCCGCGTTTTACTCAAAACTAAAATCCATTTTCTGTAATGTTTGTGGCCCAGTCTTCCGTTTCTTCCCCTGTGCTTCCTTCTGTAGTCCTTTGTTTCCTTCTTCCTTTTCTTACGCTGTCCTCTTTCTATTTTGAGCTCCGGGCGTTGAGAGGCAGCCGACGGGGGTACCGGTGTCAGGTAAGTGACTTCTTATTCTTTCCACCTCTCCCTCACCATTCATTTTCATAATTTCTAAACACCATGTACAATTACAGTCGGACGCTGTCCACTCCCAACCGTGTTTCATAAACAATGGGGTGACCCTGTGTCCCTCAGAACCTGGGTATAAATTATATGTAATACAGTGGTTCTGTCGGGTGAGACCACACAATTACTTTGCTTGACAACAACTTTACACAGAAAACTAAATACACAAATTGACAAAACACAATCATATTTAAAGAGAACACATGAAAAACAAACAAAAATGCATAAACTTGCGTGGAATCAGATATGTCGGGTGGTGAAATATTCTTTATGTATAAATTGCATCATTTATATTCACACCCATATATTTCTTTTTTTAGCAAAGGAAGGCTGCCAAAAATGTAAGCATTATAGTGAATTCGTGAAAAAGTGACATAGTGACATATGTGACACAAATAGTGCGTAGTATATACAAAGTGATTAGGAAAAATATATGTACATAGTAAAACAGGCCAGTATAAGAATAAACAAATGACAATGTTTCTGAAGATCATGAATTCAATTTGTTAAGAAACAAGGTCTTGGACTGGACCTCAAGAATGTCGACGTTTCAACCCTATAAAAGCGATCCTAGATAGTCATGCGGGTCTTCATCAGGACAAAAGCTACACAATGGCAACCTGGAAATGCAAATGAAGCACATATCAAAGAGATTCCTCTATGAAAATAACATGTGTTCCACCAGCCCTCAAAATATGGAAGCATGATTGAATGGCCATGACTCACCTAACGGGCGGTTTAGGTCAGCCTTGAATTGGCAAAGTGTGGAAATAATCGCTCGTCCAATCAAGTTTCTACAGAAAAATTGGAATAAATGGTCTGATCAATTGCCCTATGTGCAGATATATGATATCAGACAATAATAATTCAGTTCTCACATGTTCAGATATATGATATCAGACAATAATAATTCAGTTCTCACATGTTATGCGGTGTGAGATGACACATTAGACGGTCTGATCAAATTGCCCCATGTGCAGATAATTGAAATCAGACAATAGTTAATAATCCAGCTCTCACATGTTATGCAATACGGAATGACACATTAAACATGTATTGAAAGTGCCATCTAAATTATTATATCTAGAGCGAACTCGACCAAGCGAGCGCTATATTCAAAAGATTATCTCGCACTTAGTCCTGGGGCACAAACCACCACTCTGGCTCTACCCCCAACTTGAAGGTGCTCATCAATTAACAATGCCAAAGTAAAGTGGTTTCATGGTAAACGCGTTCAATTGAACATCGTCATGCGGGACATTGTTGGTATGTATGTGGAGCTCACCTTAAGAATAAATAACAGGAACTGAATTAACAGCTCAGTTTGAAACGGGGTCAGCGTCAATCTCGGTTACTCATGTAGGTGTCTATAAAAGAAAACGCGAGCTTAAGGGGACGTCCTCTAAAGTAAGTTACTAATAGGTGAGGGAAAGGGTCACAAGCTCACCTTAATATACGAAAGCCATACACCAGCGTTGGACTTGATATGGGAGGTTTGTTTAGGTCCTATAGTCAGCGTCTGTAACAAAAAGCCAAGAAGCAGGCTTAGTTACTCGTGTATCAAGGACAAGGTAATGAGATGCCAGGGGGATCGCAGCTGAATGGCTCACCTTAATCAATTGGCGACCGGAATGAATGACGGTGAAAACGAAGAAGCAGCAATGAATCCTGCCATAGAACTTCTTTTCCTGTGTTAATCGCCGCCACTGCCGCGTTTGGCAATCACTTAAACCGGTCGGTCAACTTTGATTGGTATTCGTAAGCACGTGAGTGACGTGGGACGTACGCGGGCCCGGACTGGTTGTCATGTAACCAAGGCAGCGATAGACTGACGTATCAGCCGGTGTCTTGTAACGCAACGTAGAACGTGTTGCGTCGAAGAAGGCTGCTTTCGTAACCTAGCAACAGAGAAAACCATGCAAACCAAAGACTCCGAACGAGTCGTGATAGCATTGTAAATTAGTCTGGGAAATCTGAGTGGAAAAGATTACCCCAGGCAAACGCTTGATGGGCTGAGTGGCACTATAGTCATTTTAAAAAAATCGTTTAAAGAAAGGGTGACTCCGCAATAGTGATGGCAATGTAAGTCATCATAGAAAGCTTTAAACTACAGATGGTTATAAGGGCTTAAACAATAAGAGCACCCAGTGAGCAAAAACATTCCAATTACATTTTAACGTCCAGATTATGCTCTTACACACTGGTCAAAACGATTTGGTCCGAAATTGTAGGCAAAAAGTATTAAAACGATAGATGAGCCTAGCGAGCAAAGATCATTCCAGTAAAGTTCCAATATGCAGTTGAAGGCAAGTCATGCTAACAAACATTGTTAAAACATTAGTAACATCAATCAAGTTGTGCTGTCAAACGATAGCAAAAACAGTTAGTTTCAACAGTAGGTTTCAAACCTAGCTGAACCTTGGAAAAAGACCTGATAGAGACACAAATACAATTATAAACAAAATTATACATTGCATATCCATGGACAACAGAGCAACTACTTTTACCACTCATAGCGCTCGCTTGGTCGAGTTCGCTCTAGATGTCATAATTTAGATAGCACTTTCAATACATGTTTAATGTGTCATTCCGTATCGCATAACATGTGAGAGCTGGATTATTAACTATTGTCCGATTTCAATTATCTGCACATGGGGCAATTTGATCAGACCGTCTAATGTGTCATCTCACACCGCATAACATGTGAGAACTGAATTATTATTGTCTGATATCATATATCTGCACATAGGGCAATTGATCAGACCATTTATTCCAATTTTTCTGTAGAAACTTAATTGGACGAGCGATTATTTCCACACTTTGCCAATTCAAGACTGACCTAAACCGCCCGTTAGGTGAGTCATGGCCATTCAATCATGCTTCCATATTTTGAGGGCTGGTGGAACACATGTTATTTTCATAGAGGAATCTCTTTGATATGTGCTTCATTTGCATTTCCAGGTTGCCATTGTGTAGCTTTTGTCCTGATGAAGACCCGCATGACGATCTAGGATCGCTTTTATAGGGTTGAAACGTCGACATTCCTGAGGTCCAGTCCAAGACCTTGTTTCTTAACAAATTGAATTCACCTTCAGAAACATTGTCATTTGTTTATTCTTATACTGGCCTGTTTTACTATGTACATATATTTTTCCTAATCACTTTGTATATACTACGCACTATTTGTGTCACATATGTCACTTTTTCACGAATTTACTATAATGCTTACATTTTTGGCAGCCTTCCTTTGCTAAAAAAAGAAATATATGGGTGTGAATATAAATGATACAATTTATACATAAAGAATATTTCACCACCCGACATATCTGATTCCACGCAAGTTTATGCATTTTTGTTTGTTTTTCATGTGTTCTCTTTAAATATGATTTAGTGTTTTGTCAATTTGTTTATTTAGTTTTCTGTGTAAAGTTGTTGTCAAGCAAAGTAATTGTGTGGTCTCACCCGACAGAACCACTGTATTACATATAGTCCACTCCCAACCAGCAGTCTGCGTATCGGGTGCAGCAATCAACTATTACCTCTGGAACGTTGTCTTAGAGAAATTAAAAGGCGAATGTGAGATTGTCGCCTCCCGTTAAATTTTGGTAAACCTGATTAAGAAGTATGCTACGGCAAAGTAGGCTTTTGAATATTATTTATTCTCAAATAAGATACAACCACAGGCTGGAGCAGGGCGTAAGCAAGCAGTATGCCTGACAGGCTACTGTGGGGCGGGTTTGGTTTAATGGGACATACGTTCCGGGTTGTAACAAGTACTGTGCCTCTTTAAATTACTTTACCATAGTGTGCAAAAACAAGGGCCCTAGAGCAAATTAAGAAACTGAGCCTACTAACTTCTGGAAGGGGGATGATATACAGCATTAATCAGTTCTTCCTCTGCCCCGTAGGTTCCTGGCCATCAGTGCCGCTGCACCTGATTTCTCGGGCTCTTTCTCAGTGGGCCCACTGGCTTGCCGACATACATAACAGAGTTAAGCCCGGTACTCAGTGCGTGGTTAATGCCGCAGCACTGTAATCCACATTTCAAATGCACTCTGTCTGACTGAGCCTCGAGCTGCCCTCTGCTCACACTATCCCTGGCAGCCTTGCTGTGGTGGTGCAGCCACATGGAGTCTGCACAAGGTCTGACTCCTTCCTGCCGTGCTTTGGCCTAGAGTCTGGACTCACCTGTTAAGCAGGTCTGCCACTGCACTTCTCTACTCAACTAGGCTTCAGGTGGCGCTGCGGCCTGCACTGTGCTTTTAGACTTACTCAGGGCACAAGTACTAAACAAGCATTTGCAATGCAACAGGTCTCGCATTTACATGAGTTTAAGCTGTTGGCATTGTAAATGACAATGCCTTTAATTTGTTTTAGAAACTAAAACAAACCGGGCATTTAAGCCCGATTTCCCCCGAGAACAAAAAATAACAAGCATTGACATAGCCAAGAGGTCTCACCTTGGGGACCTTATAAGTGTTTAGCCATGCAACGGTTGATGTTGCACCAAGGATATTGTGCTGCATAACTAAATACTTATAAGGTCCCAAAAGCGAGACCTATTGGCTATGCCAATGCTTGTTTCTTCTTTATACTTATCTGCTGTCGGATTCTCCCCTATCAGTGGGTGTGTTGTGAGCCACTGGAGAAGGGATGATTTCAGTTTTTATTCTGTGCGTTCAGGTTAACCAGGAACGTTAGAACTGCTGTTTAGTTTTACCTTAGAATCCTAAAGCAAAACAGATTGTGTTCTACCTATGACTTCATAATGAAAGAGTGTATTCACTTGTGAGAGGATTAGTTTTGCAGAGTGAGCATAGAGCCATATTGTGGGAATTTTCACTGTACCCAACATTAGGCAACGATGAATGCACAGCGTGTATAATGACTGGAGGATTACTAGATATTATGGCCACTCAAGGTTGGCTGAACAGTGACAATAGTTGGTGTACAAAAGCACAAAGTTTCAAAGGATAAGGAAGAAATAAAAATAAAAAAAAAATGCATTAGGATAGTCAGATGGGAGCTAAAAAAAAAAGGGACATTCAGGAAATCCAATAACTATGGTTTATGGCCAAGAGTCCAGCAGTTCACAGGTGAGAATGGTGGTTTGTAAGGGGCATGAATGTGGTGTCCTAGAGAATTGAGCAATGTCAGACTGGACCCAGACCCTAGAAAACTTGCAAAATAGTTAAACCGTGGAGATACTGGATAAAGAAAAGGGAGCAAAAACAAGCATCACAAGAAGAGACATCCATTAAATTTGCACATTTGTTTATTTGCATAAGTTAATTAAAACCATTGCATAACAGTAATAAAAAAGAAAAACCACAATATTAAATCACAAAAATGATTATGTTAGCTAAAAACAGCAATTGCTTTCCTGTCCGGTTGAAAGGTTTTTACATAAGCGTTGTGGCAGGCCCTTGCGTAAAAGTTTGAGAAAGGCACAGTAGCTTCAGGTAATGTACAAGAAGGCGAGCGCATCTCGGGGGGGCAGAACCATGAAGGCAGTATCCCCCGAATTCTATCCCATTAGTTCTCAAACTCTGTGGCTCTCACCCTTTAGTAGCACATGTTTAGCCCATGAGCCAGTTTCTCTAGTAAAAGGCATGTGCTCTGTGTGATTAAGTGGCCTAACATCTCAGAATTCATATTACTAGCATCCCCTTATTCAAAAAGTCGGCCCCCAAAGACAGTCCACCTTCAGGTTCTTCCTCCATTTCCCTTCGGCAGTGCCTATTTCGCCCTTGATCCGTATTCTTCATTGAAACGGTTTGTGCTTTGTACCGTCATGGAGCCTAAAGCCGACTTTTATAGAGTGAGGTCAGAGTGCTGTGGCCTCGGGCCAAGGCGTAGCTTTGCTGGTGTAAGGACATGACCTCGTGATTTCATTTTGATTCTGCAAATGAACCAACCCCAGGTTTCTGTTTAAAGTAGTCCACTATCAGTATTTTCTCTTTGTGTGGTCGTTGGAGTGCCAGGATGAGGCTGGAGAACGCCTGAGGGTTTGTATGAATCTCCCACAGCAAGCCAAGGTGGAGGGGTCCTTTTGTGTAAAACTTATGGCTGAGGCCTCTAGGTAGGGGCTTGCTCCTTCCCTCAGATATAGTTCCCTAAGAAGGATTCTCCTTGCGTGGGCGGGACAACAACATAAGAGATGTAGCCATGATTCGTGTTTATAGTTAGAGCCTACAGGCTCCTCCAGATGTTTGGATGGCCCATGCCCGGTTGCAATCAGCAATCGGTAAGGAGAGCAGTCACATGTACATCATCTCTCTTCTGGATTTAGGATTGAGAGAAGCTAAGAGGTAAGGTTGCAGTTTGCTTACCAAGTAAGAGGCATTTAATGGTGCCAGGAAAGAAGACGTTTTAGTGAGGCCTGGTCTTGCTGGAAGGAGGCTAACTGGACTTCCCTGTTAATGGTCTTTTTCCAGGTTGCATAGGAAATACAAGGCAGGACAAGTGCAGATTGATTTCTCTCCAAGGTGACAAATACTTTAAGCTGGGTGTTCAACGGGGAGCCGGTTTTTTTCAATGTGATTCTGAGGCAGCTCTTTCGAGATTTTTCAGGTGATTTCAGAATACAAATGTAGTATTGAAGAAAGTCAGCCTCGGTGGTTAGTGTTTGTTTGACCAGTCCCAGTTTTAGCCAGAGTCTGGTCCTAAGCAGATGCTTTGGTAATCGGAAAATCTTTTTGTATCCCACACACTGAGCCCACTCCAGGATTTCAGAGCAGGCTCCCGGGAACGCTTGATGTCCGTAAGAAAGTGTCGGGAGAAGAGATGCTTGAATGACTTTCCTTATTCCCTCAGCTGGCGGACTTTGTAGGTTGTTGTTAAGTTTGATTAAACCGTAGGTAATGGCCATAGATTTCTTCTCCAGGTCGTTTTTGTGAGCAGATGATTGGGCAGATTCTGTGAACTAGACCTCCAGGTATGTATACTTTGGAGCTGTCGAGATGGACATTGGGCCCTGTGGTGCATACAACTTGTTTTTATACTTGTGCCAGCAGAATAAAAGGATTTTGGTCTTGTCTGGATTGATGGCGAGGGAATTCTTTGCACTGCAATTGTGTAGGCTGGTCTAAGAAACACGTGGGAGCCCCACTTTGGTGCAGTCCATGAGGACTGTCATCCGCATATTGAAGAATGTGAAGGGGGCAGTTGCCTAAGCGGGCCGGAACCAGACATCTATTTGACAGAGCTTTCCCCAAATATGCGGTGTACAAGTTGAAAAGTAGGGGTGCCAACATGCAGCCTGGTTTCAGACCCCAGTAGTGCGAATTTTGGCAGATAAAGATGTATGGCCTGTTCTCACTCGCACCCAGGTGTCAGAATAGAGGGAGCCTATGGCTGTCAGGAGAGGGGGATGGAATTTCCCAGCTTGCCAATTTCTTCCAGAGAGTGTGTCTATCGGCTTTATCGAATGCTGCGGTGAGATCGATAAAACAGCTGCACAATGGGGGTTGGTTCTGTTGGGTTGTTTGATGGCAGAGGGCGGATAATTCTGGAATATTGTCGATAGTGGCAGCTCCTGCGCAGAAGCCAGTTTGAAAAAAGGAAAGCAGCTTGTTTTCTTCTGCCCAGCTTTCCAGTTTCTTCAATAGTATTCAGGCGAATGCTTTAGCTACCAGATCCAACAGTGCTATTAGACTAAGTGCTGGGTTTTAGGGGGGTCTCCTTTCTTAAAAATCGGGCATAATATTGATCCTCGCCAGGCTTCAGGTGTTTTGCCCAGTATGTCAGCGGTGTTAAAGAGAGAAGTTAATAACCCTGTCCAGTCCTCTGGGGCACACTGGAAGATTTCGGCTAGGAGCCTGTTTGGGGCAGGAGCTCTGCTGGCCTTCATTGCCTTTAATACCTTTGCTAATTCCTAGGATGAGATTAGGTCTTCATCTTCTTCTGATTTCGACAGACAATGTAGCTTAGAGTGCATGTGCTTGTTAGCAAAAAACAATGTGTTGACGTGGTTCTCCCAGTCTGATGCTGAAACATGGATTTCCCATTATATCCCAAGGGATTTTCGGTTGTTCACGTACCTCCAAAAATGGGCTAGAGATCTTTCTTTGAGCATAACAAATATTTGTTTCCATTCCTCCTCCTGTTGAGCTAATTTCAAGGCCCAGAGAGCTTTTTTGTAGGCTCTAGTCATGGAATCCCAGTTTGTAAGAAGTAGTTCGCCTGGTTGGTCCGAATGCCGGATTCTACCTCTGTGGAGCCATTTGCCCACCTGAGGCGAGAGGAAGGGTTGCCACTTGAGTCTCTTAATCTAAGTGTGTGTTTCAGCTCCCGTCAAGATACCCAGCTCCCGGCTGTTGTCTGCCGCCAGATGATTTAGGTCCACACTTATGGCTAAAGCATTATGATCACTTTCTTCACGGTTTATTACATCAAACCTCTGAAGACTAGTTGCCAGGAGATTTGACATAAAGATGTAGTCGATTGTGGAAATATTCTTAAATGTGTGTCGCCTCTTATTCTCAGGGTCCATTTGGAACTGGTCTGCTGACTTTAAGCCAAATGACGTGAGAAGGCCATTGAGGGGTTCTTGTTCCTTACTCATTTGCAAAGCATTTGTGACTGCCAAGGGATTTGGTGTTAGTCCTATGCCAGCATTACTTCGTGAGAAGGCTGGGTTTCAATTATTTATTTTATGCTAGCGCACAAGGAGCTCATGGCATGAGCTCTTTGGGTATTGCGAGGATTGAAATAGTAGTTGAAAAAGAGCAGAGGGAGGACTTTACCAATTTTTAGACTTTCTATGGCAAGGGCTTGCAGATCCCTGTGAGTTTGTAAAGGTGAAAAGTGCAAAATTATGGCTGATTGCTTAAAGAAAAAAGAGAGACCCCTAAAGGCAGTCCAAAAAGGCTTGTTTACACTGCTGGTTGAAACACTCCATATAATTCGTATATTACCGTGGGGTTCAGGGACCATGTCTCCTGAAGGCATGAGAGGTCATTACTTATAAGGAATTCACGACCGGCCTGGGATCGTAACGTTGAAGCCAGACCCGCCACATTCCAAGAGAAAGAGCGGATTATTTAATGCCTGCTTTCTATGCTGGAGGCACAAAGGTGCTGAAGAGGAGGATAATTCCATTTTGCTAGGTGGAGGAATAAAGACTGCTGCCCCTGAAAGTTGCAGGCGGAATGCTCCCCTCGTGGTCCTGAGCTGTTGTTTAACAACTATCCTTGGTCCCGCAATGGATGTCTTCATGGTCCTTAATAGCCAGTCATGCGCTGCACCCCACGCTACCTTCGATATAGATCCCCTTAGGGATGTTGTATTTTTTCCAAGTAGGAAATACGGATATTTCCCTGGCCGGGTGAGTTCTAACTCGATGCCACATCCCTCAAAAGTTGGGGCCTCTTGAATTCAGTATGGCATCTCACGTTGCTGTTGAGTCCCATTTGGTAATTGTGGATTCTGATGTCGCAGTCCTTGGAATATGAGCAAATTTTACCGAGGTTAGTTCAGTTGAGGTTAGGTGTTTCAAGGATGGTACATGTTGGAAAGGTTGTAGAAGATTCCCTCTGTTTAAGATATCCAAAGGGACGTTTGAGATGTAGTGGGGGGGGTGAATGGTAATCCTGCTCCAAGGTGGTCCACCCTCCTCCGTCCAGCACCATTTAAACAAGATTGTTTTAATTCTCCTGTTTGCTGGATAGGAAGATAGACGCAATCTCTTGCTGGGGTCTCTTTGTTTGATGGTCCCGGAGGCTGTGGACCTCTGCACTTGTTTGTAGTTGGTCCTCACATGAATGTATTGCAGGGGTCTGCTGCTATTCCCCCTTGTTTCCAGGTCTTCAGTTGCCGATTTGTAGTGCAAAGAGAGAGTAATCACTCGTTTCTCTTCTGGGATTGGACCCTGTGGGATGACTAGTTGATTCCTCGGTATTCGTGCTCCCACTAATCTGGCTTTCCTGGATCCGACCATCATATCTCCCCGAGACAACGGTGCTATCCTTCGGATTTACATGTTGAAAGGCTGTTCGCGTGGGGGTTGCAGGTCTTCTAGTGATGGAGAACTGAGGAGTACTGGAGGTAGGAACTCCGTTTGGTGGAGCCAGGCGGTTTGAATTAGAGGCAGGGATGATGATAGTAGTTGATACTATGTGTTGGCATGAACTGGAGCCTTCTGGTTCCCCCTGTTTAGCTGGCGTATTCCCTGAGCAAGACTCGTGCACGATTACCTGTTTGGTATTGTGCCGTGTGATGCCCTTTATACTAGGTGGGGGCAGCAACAAGACACATGTTACCGTGTGCTAGATTAATTGTGGTTTGTAATGTTTGTTTGCTTTTTTTCCCCTCTTGACTCAAAAGTTTGTTGTGTTGTCAAGTTGCAGGCCCCTGGATGTATTTCTACTATGTGATTTCACTTGAAGTTACTGCTTTCTTTGAGACTCTGGTTGACAATTGGGAAGAATATAACTGTCTTCCTTTGATGTTTGAAAGGATCAGCTATGAGGTTTGAGCCCATTGGCACCGGATGCCTCTTTTGTAGGCGCTGTTTTTTAAAGAGCTTTTTCAGTTTCTTTTTCGCTCTTCGAGAGCGGGCGGGTTCTTCCGAGGTAGGGGGAATGGAACCATGCTGTGTAGAGTTTGTGTGTGACTTAGGGTTTGTGTAGGAAATTGAGTGTGCGTTAGAATCAGAAATAGCAACTGAATTGTTGCAGCAGCTAGGAGTTACTGGGTTCTCTGCTGGTTGCTCTGTTGTTGAAAGATTCCATGAAGCGATAGTTGGTTATCTGCTTGTTTGATCCTTGGTATGAGGATTTTGTTTTGCTATGTCGAGTAGAGCCTACAAGATTTCTGGTAGTGAGAAGTTTGTCGATTCGTTGGGTGCAAGAGCAGAATTGGCCCACTTCTATGTGGCCTAGTTTGTGTTCTAGCAAAGACAGCCTAGATCCTAGGTCCACTAGGTTTGTAGCAATCGACTGTATTAAGACAATCTGGAGCTCCATTTTTTGTGATTACCAAAGAAGAGCTTTGGCTGTTGTGTTCTATTTAAACGATGAATAATCCTGATTTTAAGTTACAAAGCTTGTGGAGCTGCCTGAACCACTGCCAACTTTGTGGGAGTAGTGCGGAGAGTTGAGAATACTAGTAGCGCTCTTGATTAGTGGTGTTTGAGCCAGAGAAGTTTCTATTTGAGCATCTACCGGAGCTTCTAGTGACACTAAAAACTGGTCTGAAAGGGCCTCCTGCTCGAGGTCTGGTGTACTACGCCACCTTTGCACCTTGAGTGGAGAGTGTAGCTCGAAAGATGCGAGAGAGCTTAGCTGGGTCTCAGTTCCCTAAGGAGGGGGAAGTTGTAGGGATTAGCACTGTTGTTGTAAAGCAATTATTTTGAGAGGTCCTCAAACTTAGGTCGCAGACTTGACAAAGTGTGAGGTGAGAATTTACACGCCTGAGTTTACCCCCTGTGAACTCGGCAGGCACTGGGCTCATAAGATGCGACCTATTTAGGGATAGTGAACGCCTTATGCTTTCCTTTGGTCTTTTCGCGAGGTGAGAACAAGAGCTCATGGTTTGTGCAACTTTTTAGGGCTCACGCCCTAGGGTTGCAGTGCGCAGTACTGCTTGCACAGGCGAGAGCCCTGTTGTAAGGGGTTTTAAAACAGAGCCTGGAATCGCACACGCTCGTGCTTTTCCTTTTGTGTCCCGCTATTGGCCTTTGAGTGGGTGTTTTTCACAAAGACGGCACGCAATCGGCCAAAGGCAGGCGCATTGCTCTGCCCATGGCCTATTGGTGTCTATTACGCGCACCAAAGGCCATGTGGTTTCAATTATCGTGCCCAGACACAGGCACGATAATTGAAAGCACGTCTCGCTGTGGCGCGCGCACCACTCACAGGCTTCTTTTTTTTGGATCCATTTCACAGGGAAGTGTGGTGCAGTAGAGCGAGCCATAGTAAAAGACTGCGGAGCTCTGTACAAGTTTGAAGGTAGTGACAGTAAATGTAAGTGGGGTGACTTCTGAGAGGGAGTGTGGGCTATTTAGTATGTCATGCTTAACTCGACGCCTCGCCACGGGTAGTAAGTGCTAAGTAAATGCAATTACAACTGTGAGTGCAGCTGGAAGTGTGCGACGCACCGGTTCCTATTGTTTGATCTTTTTGGAGATGCGTTGCCTTCAGTGTTTCTTTGCCTCCTAGTCCATTGGTGTCGGACACTTCATTAGCCCGAATGTGCCTCATCTACTTTCTTGCTAGCGACCTTTCTGTTCTCCGATTCTTAACACCTCATCCTCTGTCCTCACAGTGAGGCGCTGTGCTACAGGCGGTGTGGACTGGAGCAGAAGCCTTTTACCAATATAAATCAGTGACCATCAGATATGCAGCTGGCCATGGACCTTATACTTGGGTGACTGTTACAGGGACTAGTGCTCCTGACAACAATGAGAATGGCACTGATGATACCAATGGGACTAGTGCCGATGCCAACAATGAGCATAGCACTGATGATACCAATGGGACTAGTGCCGATGCCAACAATGAGAATAGCACTGATGATACCAATGGGACTAGTGCCGATGCCAACAATGAGAATAGCGCTGATGATACCAATGGTACTAGTGCCGATGCAAACAATGAGAATAGCACTGATGATACCAATGGGACCAGTGCTCCTGACAACAATGAGAATAGCACGGATGATACCAATGGGACTAGTGCCCATGCCAACAATGAGAATAGCACTGATGATAACAATGGGACTAGTGCCCATGCCAACAATGAGAATAGCGCTGATACCAATGGGACTAGTGCCGATGCCAACAATGAGAATAGTACTGATGATAACAATGGGACTAGTGCCCATAACAACAATGAGAATAGTGCTCATGATACCAATGGGACTAGTGCCCATGCCAACAATGAGAATAGCGCCGATACCAATGGGACTAGTGCCGATGCCAACAATGAGAATAGCCCTGATGACAACAACAGGACTAGTGGTGATGATAATGAAAAGAGCTCGAATGATAACAATGGGACTAGTGCTCATGACAACAATGAGAATAGCACTGATGATAACAATAGCTCTGATGAGAACAGTGGGACTAGTGCTAACGAGAACAGTGAGAATAGCGCAGATGACAACACTGACAACAACGAAAATAGCGCTGATGATAACAATGAGACTAGTGCCAATGACAACAATAAGAATAGCGCGGATGATAACATGACTAGTGCAAATGGCAAAACTGCATGATTAAGAGACTGTTACTCAGGGTCCGCACTGCTCATTCATAGGAGACACTGTCCTGGACTTGCATGCCTCTCATCAGTGAGCACACTGGTCTTTAACCATTATTCCTCCAACAGATTATAGCACATTATTACAGGTTAATATGTTCCTTGTTTATTTAAATTATCACTCCACTTAAAAAAACCTACCTAACAAACATTGGCATTTACAATGTCAATAGCTCCAACTCCAACAAATGCGAGACCTATTGCATTGCAAATGCTGGTTTTTAAGTAGCTTTGAATTCGACCCAGGGGATTGGGGGTGGAGGGTTGAGGCAACGTGATATTTGAACCTTCTTTTGTGGGTCTGCTCTTCAGATGAGTTCTGGGTTCCATCATTGGATGAGTTTGTGATTGTGGCTGGATAGCACCCGAGGTCTCTGGCTCCTTGTTATCCCTTCTCCTCTCACACTTTCCCTCAAATTCGGGGCTCAGCTGCGGCCTCTCTCAGTGCAGGCAAAGGCTCTTAGTGGGGTGGTCTGTTTGTCTATTTCTGGTCGGATTTCTGTTTTTTGACAATGCTGTTAACCGTGATGATGTGCCAAAATTGAAGTGTTGCGCTGCTGTTTTAGCCACAGTTTGCCGGAGGCTGATAGTCTCAAGGCTCTGAAAAGGGACTTCTATCTGGAGGATTAGGCTCAGAATCTGAATAACTGTGGCTGAAAAGAAAAGGGAGGCTGAGGGGGGTGGTGGACAGGAAGGACGGGCTGAAGATAGACTGGGGAGCAAGATGGAGCACTTAAATCTTAGGTTGAGCTTTCCCCCATCCAGGGGTGTGGAATTTAATAAAATATCTACTTGTCCATGGGGCAGGTTGCTTCATAAACCTACTTGTCCTGTAACAAAATCCACTTGTCCCCTTTGTGGCATTTAATGTGGCCACAAATTACGGAAGCAATCTAATTATATAAGAGTTCTGATATAGCCTCTCTAATTATGCCAGGGCTCGTACCATAGTAGGGTTTGAATAGTAGAAATTCCCTTATGTTGCTACGTTTCTTCAGGTCTACATACAGGGGCTGAAGGTAGTGGTAAGCAATAGTTCAAGGGTTGGAATGCCCTTTGCGGGCCCAGCAGCTCCCACACCAATAAGGGTTTTACAAAATAAAATGCCTAAACAAGTCATGCATTGACAAAACCAAAGGCTGACCACCAATGTCAGAACTACTGGCTTTGCAAATGGTTGTTTATTTTTGTTTCGCATAATCGTATTTAAACTTGTTATATTGATTTTCCATTATTACTATTTTTGGGAAATACAAGCATATATAACATGTTACTATAGGATGCTGCAAAGATATGGTACCTAAAATCTTACAGTACTTTAGCAACAAAAAAAAAAAAACAAAAAAAAAAACTTCATACTGCATTTTTAGTGAACATTTTATTTTGAATGCAAAGAAACATCACTCTCGCTTTCAAGCTTCTGCAAATATTTGCATATGATCAGAGAGCAGCCTGGGAGCATTATACATAGCCTCATATTACTAAACTTTGAAAATGTGTGTACACATTTATACTGGAACCACCGTCAGTAGTGCAGGTCGAGCTTACACCCATTTACTTTTAGTGCATGTCCTAATAATAAAGGCTTTGCATTAATGAACCATAAGTACAAGTTTGAACAGCATTAACACATGGACACACATTACCTTAACTGTAGACAATGCCCTTCCCTGATCCATAATGTGGTACTGTAAACTGGCAGTCAAAGGGTATGTGCAGTAGGGGGTTGGGCCTACTTGTCCCAAGGACAAAATACACATGACAACTTGTTACCCTTGACCCCAAACAATATGTCCCGGGCGTCCGGCAATAGGAATTCCACATCCCTGCCCCATCAACTGAACTCTCCGCGGGCACTCCCTTTAATAATAGAGCGTGATACGCGCTGAACCTCCCGATGTTAGCCTGCCACCTACCTCCTGTTTTCTTAACTGCAGGGGCAGCTGGCGGTGATCCAGAGTTACGCTGGCCCTGGCTTGCAGTTCTTGTGCCTCCCCGGGCAGGATACTGGCAGGGTCTGTGCCGAAGACACCCCACCCCCCAGCACACTTAAAGCATAGGTGTAGCTTCCACGCGCCCGGTGTTTCCTGTTGATTTCTACCGCAAGTTAAAATGCAGCAACACCAGCATGAACAGCAACAGTGTGTTGTGTTTTGTGGAGCCAGAAGCGAGTGGGGCCAATCACGCACAGACTCAGCAGCCACCGTCTGACAGCAACTGCATTCCCTGGGCTACGGCCGGCTCAGCTCCTCCTGCTGCCTAGAAACAGACTGACGAAGGGCTGGATTCCACTGATCCAATAGGTGTGGGCGGCTGGCGGATCCAGGTGATGAAGCTCTGCGCTGCCTGCAACTCAGGGAAGCCAGTAGGCCGCCTGCAGAAAGAAAAGTTGGTAAAACCACGGTACCGAACCGAGCTCCTCCGTGGCTCCTCCTCCTCCATAGCTCGTTGTACGTTGCACTTTCTCCCATTGAGTTTTCCCACAGAGTTTTCCATTACATTTTCTATAACAATAAGTCCACTTCCAATGAGGACCAGTGAAAGCTGCAGTATATTTTCAATTTGTATTTGGCCATTAAAGGGAAAGCTTTGTTCACAGGATATAAAGGGGTAACACTGGTGGGTCTCAGAGTAATGAGTATACTAGACTGCAAGTTGGCTGCTCTTGCGAGTGGTTTAAAACTAAATTAGCACTGTGGGGAAACTTTTAAATTGGTAGCTAGGGCGACTTTATAGCGACATCAGCCGCGGATAACAAGGCACGCAAAGAGAATAGGTACGAGCTCTCCACACAGGTGCTCGAACTGGAAGAGATTCACAAACGGACAGGGGCACCATGCATCTGGAGGAAACTGAAGGCTGCTAGGGCGCAGCTGGCTAGCCTCACTCTCAACAGGGCAAAACATGCGGCGCTCCGCTTGAAGCATACCTTTTATGTCGGGGGGGGGGGGGGGGGGGTCAAATGTTGACGGCTACTAGCCCATAAATTGCACGCTCAGAGACAGGCTGCGACAGTCCCACTCATTTTAACTGACACAGGCGTTGAGCACACGCGTGGCGAGGCGGTTGCAAACGCGTTTCGGGACTTTTATGCAAATCTGTACACTACTCAGTCTCTGCCTGCACAGAACCCCTCTGAGTACTGTCAGGGCATAACTCATTCTAAACTCACTACCTATCAGGCAGCGACTCTAGATGGTCCCATTAGAATAGAGGAGGTCATCTCGGCCATAGCCCGGCTTAAAATCCACAGCCCGGATAGATTCATCATCCTTTTCTATTGAACCTTTTGCTCCCTCATAGCTCCGTTACTGACAAGACTCTTTAATGCCATAGACGACACTACGGAACTGCCCCCCACAATGTTCTTAGTGTTGGTGGCTGTGCTACCTAAACCGGGCAAGGACAACAGACTTTCCTCCTTGTATAGGCAGATATCTCTTTTGAATATCGACTTCAAGATCTTTACGGGCATCTTTGCGTCCCGGTTGGGACCCATGATGCCGGGACTGATAGACCTCGACCAGGCTGGATTTATGGCAACTAGACAGTGTAGTGACAACACCAGGCGGTTGTTGCACTTGTTGGACAAATCCCTCCGGCAGCAAGAGGAGCGGATATTCCTGCCCATAGACACGGAGAAGGCGTCTGACAGAGTCCACTGGCCTTTCCTATCCTGGAGAGCTTTCCAACCTGAGAAACAGACGAGTACACATGCTGCCGGTTACTGAGCCGCAACCGTACCCTGAAGAAGCCTCAGCGTGAGACGAAAAGCGTCGGCTATTGTCCTTTGAATTTTAAAAAACTCAATAAAGAACAATCTTGTACAAAAAAAAGAAGAAAAAAAATCTGGAATTTGAACATACTTTTGTGTGCTCGCTGTTCTAGACATTGTCTTGTTATTACACTGAAAAGTGCTGAACCTTCTTGCTTTAATGTTGTTATAGGAATTTATTCCTGGGTGAGAAATATAGAGGGGAGTGCTCCTTAGTTCTTTGCACTAGCACGCCATACTCAGATACTACATTTGTCAGGTGCAGATATTTATAGCCTCTACCCTCAATCTATCTATATTCACTATTCTGGAGAGGTCTGGCCTTGGATGCCGCTTCCGACAATGTGTCTTCAGTGGATATCGTCGGCCACTGTCCGGGTAAATGGCTTTACCTCTGACCCCTTTCCTATCTCCAGGGGCACGCGCCAGGTCTGCCCGCTCTCTCCATTGTTATTTGCCCTTTAGATGGAGCCGCTCGTCCAACGAGTTCAGGATAATCCACGGATCCAGGAGATTCTTTTCAAGGGAGAGCGGCATACTATTGGCCTATACGCTGACAACGTTGATGCCACACTAGCGTCCCCCCCATACCTCCGTTCCGGCGTTCCTAGCCGAACTGGAGGAGTTCTCAGCTGCCTGTGGATTCAGAGTTGATGTCACCAAGTCTCAGGCACTGGGCTTCTCCCTGTCACAGGCCACCATCACTGCCCTTACCCATGCATGTCCTATCCCATGGGATCAAAAGACCATGCCCTACTTGGGTATCACTCTGTCCACCTCTATCGCTGAGACGACCTCTCTGAACTACTCCCGGTTGCTCCAACAGACCAGGCGAGATCTCAGGCACTGGCGGCCATTTAATCTCTCATGGCTGGGTATAGTTGCGGCACTTAAAATGAACATACTCCCCAAAGTCCTCTACTTTTTCAAGGCCCTACCGATCGAGCCACCAAGGAGGGTTCTAAAACAACAACAATCTGAGTTTATCAACTTTGTTTGGGCGGATAAGAAACCCAGGATTGCCAGGTTTCGGGGCTTTCGCCTGCATGAAGAAGGGGGATTGGGGATCCCCGACCTAGATTGCTGCTATAAGGCTGCCCAGCTACGCTCACTTTTTGAGTGGGCTCAGCCTGAGTCGGAGAAGAGCTGGCTCTTCATGGAGTGTGCCCTAGCACATAAAGCTCTCTGGAAGGTCCCCTTCCTACATAAGGCTTCAAGGTCAATCGGGTTTTATGGTTACCCGGTGGCCCGCGCCACGCTAAACGCCTGGGATGCTACCGCTACCCGCCACGGCCCGACGACTTTCCCGTCGCCCCTCACTCACATTACCGAAACCCTGGACTTTTCCCCCGGTCTTGACTGGAATGCTTTTAGTCACTGGGATCTACTAGGACGCAGGTCATTAGGTTGTTTCTTTGACGCAGGGGGCCCTCGACCCTTTGACATACCCGAATCTGAAAGCTACCACTACTTCCAAATACGACATTGGGCCCTACACTCGTTCTGGCGCGGACAGTCCCCTCATGCAGTATGAGCGTTGGCTGCTTACAAAACACACTACGAAACGTCTCATCACAGAACTCTACCACATCCTGCGTCCCCCGGAACAGGCGGTTAAATCCACTGGCAAAAAACTGTGGGAAGCTGAGCTAGGCCGGAGCCTGACACCTAAAGAACGATCAGACGTTTACTATAGAGTGCGACACACAGCATGCAATACCTCTAGCATTGAGACAGCCACTAAGATCATGACGTATTGGTATCTCACCCCCTCCAGACTGCATACCTATGACCCAGACCGCTCCCCTACCTGCTGGAGGGGCTGCAACGCTGACGGCACGCTCCTGCATCTCCTGTGGGAATGCCCGCTCCTTGCCTCCTACTGGACGCAAGTGCTGGACGAGATAGATCAACACTGACACCACGCTCTTACGCTTCCCCGTCTATGTGGTCCTAGGAGTGTCAGACAGGCTTACCTTTCCCCTCAAACCACGTAAAGGGAAACAATTGGGCATAGCCTTAGGGGTAGCACTACAACACATTCTCTCGCACTGTGGCACGGATAGGATACTGACCTTGCAGGAACGGTTGCACCATCTGTCGTTTGTGCTTGGTATGGAATGCATCTCTTCTACATTACAAGGGGATGGGGATTCCTTTGCAGAAATGTGGCAGCCATTTCTTTCCTTGTTGTGCACCGAATTCGGTGAATTGTCCTGCCCTATATATCTACGGCTTTTACGCCTTCCCGAACTGCATCAAAGCGCGAGCTAAGCCCTATAGCACTGTGCAATGGGATACAAGATTTGCTTTCTCCCTTTGTCTTTTGTTGTATAGCTACTCCCTAGGGGAGGAGGTGGGGGGAGGAGCTGGGGCGGGAGGGGGCAGGGTGGAGGGTTTGTTCTGGGGTTACCCTGATGCTCTGCGAAGCACCATGTTGGATGCCAGCCCGTGTGATGGGCCTTTTCCTGCTGCATCAAGCTTTGTCGAGGTTCAATAAAAAGATTTCAAACTAAATTAGCACTGAGCCCAGTAATTCTCTAGTACCTAAGGGAAACAAAAGTCCAGAAGCTACAAATATCGTACCTATGCTGTGAGAGAAGGGGCTTGGTAAATTATCAAAGAGTAGGTACAATACAAAACACGTATTCCCGGCCAAAAATTTCAATTACTATAAGCACAAAGTAGTGTGCCATACAGTTATGCTCCAGAAGGTTGGAGGGAATTACGTTATAGCTGAAGGTAAACTGATTTCAGTTTAAGGCCACAAAGCCTTGCCGTAATTGACTGGGTAGAATGTGCAGAAGAGCTTAGAGAAAGGACATAAATCAGGCGTGCGTGCATGAAATGTTCAGAATAGCCCCTCAATTTCCTGAATAATGCCCGGATAACACTGGATTTAAAAGATGCTTAAAAACACACAGAGTGAAGAAAAATGCATGGGTGAGAAACTAAGTAATGTGGAAACAGATGTAAAGCAACTGAACCTCAAGATTGCAAACAAATTCCAGGAGTATTTAAAAAAATGAATTAATAAACAAAAAGCAGAAAACTCCTTCAATGACCTCACTACTGCCATGTATTCAACTCTGTCTACTTTGCTCGAATCTCCCTTTAACTCTGTCCTTGGGACAACTATGCTTAAACCTTAGCAGCTAAATATAGGAACTTACTCTGAGGTCCAACAGAGAACCTAATTAGGGAGAAGAGGGCTACTATCCATATCATAAATGACGAACACACAAACCAGCTACACAAACTTATAAAGGCAACAACATTTCTGGCAGGCCCTTCAATTGATTATGCAACAGGTTACCTATTTTAATTCACAGATAAATAATCCAACAAGAATAAAGGACTGAAAAGTAATCCAACCTACTCATTCAGTCTTTCATAATAGAAAAGATATTACAGCTCATGAAAGCCCATGCCCCAACACACCTTGCAGGCAAAGATATGATTACCACTCACTACTGTGCTGCTCTATTAAAAGAAACCTGCCTCACCCCCACCTCACGCCCTAAACACCCTATTGCCATTTAACTATACCATTCAAGCACAAAAACCACAACACACATTTAGACTAAGGCTTACCATCATCCATAAAACATGCAGGCTATACACGTTCCAGGAATTTGCCACCTTTCTCTGTGTGGAGCCCATGCTCCCACCTTCTCTCTCTGCAGCACAAACTGCAACCTTCCACCTGATACACAGACATCTCTGCACAAACGAAATATACCACTTAAACAACACTATAGAAACTTCAACCACCCACAAGACAGGACCAGTAAAAAAGTTGAGACATGTTGCCCAAGCTCCTTAACACTGTAAACTTAAATTCACATAAAGGCGACACCATCAAAATGCTAGTTACTTTCCATGTTAGTGTGCTCTGTTGTGTTGCTCTGGAATGTTTTAGATAATGCAATGGCCAGTCAACTGCAATAACAAATAGGTGCAAACCAACTACTGGACAACTGACTGTACAGCTTCAGGTCATGTTGAAGTCCTGAATCAACTACCATCAAAATAATGGATGATGCCTTCCAGGTCACATCCCGCGAGTCCCCTGCCTTTTGATAGTACCAGATATCTCTATAACTACCATAGCATTGATCGACGTTACATAATAAAGATATTTAGTTTTTAGTGAACAGTAAGTTTTCAGCAATGTTTGTGCTGGTACTAGTCAGTGTCAGAGATCCGGGGTCCGATTATGCAGTTGGAGATGCATTTTGGGAAAAGCAGTGCAACTGAGTAAAGAGTGGGACGAACGAGTGGTGTTCACCAGTTGTAGTCCGTCATCTAACGTAGTGCTAGAGGCGTAAGTGTTAGATCACCTGCAGGGAAGAGTATGCGTGTTCAACAGTATAAAAACAGTGAGTTTAGTTTGCGCTGTGGCACGCCATGGAGCAGAAATCATGAGGACCCTGAATGAATTTAAACTTGGAGAATATGTAGCGAGATTCATGAACTCGGGTCCTTTATAATAAAAGCAGCACACAGGTCACGGTAAGCGCACTATGTTTGATGAAACAAGAGGAGTAATTAGTAACTTCACGGGCCAAGGGGATTACATTTTGAGACGAGAGGTTTCACCAGGAGGCATTTGTGAGTCCACTTAGGATCTGGGTATTAAATAAACAGTCATGGTGAACTAATCACTAAACAAAGGCATCAAGGTATTTTGTAAACTCTGGCAGAGTCCGTTAGACGGAGAGGAAAGTAAATTAATTGTAGTTCATGTCAAACGTAAGAATGGATTATTTATGTTGATGGCAGTACCGATGAAATGTTTTAATCTTTTATTGTAGATACCCCTGATGAAGGGAAGATGGCTTCCCTAAATGCATTGGGTTATTTTAAAATAAAGACGTGATACGTGGAATAACTTGGTGTCTTCTACGTTTATGTGAAAATCTTATATGGTTATGGAATGAATAAAATGAATTGAAGAAAACACGGATTAAAAGGAGTATGGAAAAAAAGAAATTGAGTAAGCATGGAGTAAAAAGAAGAGAAACTGTGGAATTTAATTAATTTGATTCATTCAGTTCTTCACATGGCTGTGCAGTTTGACTGGGACCCTAATAGGTTCCATCGGGTTCATAATAAAGATATTTGCCAGACGTCACTGATTCAAGACCCCTGTATTTTAGTGGTACACTACCCATCTCATTGACCATCAACTATTTATCCATATGACTACAGTAAAACTTCAGAAACCTCTAGTGACCCATATAACGCCCAAGGGCCAGTCAGATTCTTCCTAGCCAACCTCAGAGTCAAAGTACATTAAGAAGTTGAGCACACCCAGTCTTAGCTGAGTCTTGTCCGTCAAAGGGATCCATGGTCCAAACAGATGTTAATCGCTTACCTCAAACTAAATCCAATATGAGAGCGAGAGAGCGGACACACATCACCGACAGCAGCAGACATTGCCAAATCCAGGGCTGACTCACACACAACTATGAACAATTAAACTCCTCCCGCCCCCAAGTTGAAATTCCCAACTTTACCATCGGCTGCAACAACAAGCATACCAGGAAACATTAGCAAAAAAAATAAAAGTTACACCCTTGAAACAGATTTCATAACCACAATGCGAGTCACCACAATCCAAGTACAAGTTCCTTCCGAACTGGATAATACAAAAGTCTGCCCACTTATAGCCCCATAAAGGAAAAAAAAACGGGTCACATTAAAATAGAAATGTCAACAATTGTGAACTCACCAGCAAAGATCTAAAGAAACGGGACCACGTCACACTGTCCATAGAAGTTTGATGACAACTCCTGCAGGCCAGCATTTGCTTCAGGACCTGCATCACTTAAAACGGCTTCAAATACATGGAAGAACAAGCATTGAAAATGCAACAGGTCTCGCCTTTGATGAAGTTAAAGCCATTTGCTTTGCTAATGGTATTTTATAGCAAAGCAAATGGTTTTAACTTAATGAAAGGCGAGACCTATTGCATTTTTAATGCTTGTTTAGACCTGGAAAGGGCTTAAAAGAAGTCCCTTCCGATTTAAATTTCAGTTTGCTAGAATCGTCCGATCATTGACATTTAAAATTACAAATACCTTTGCAATTTATCAATTAACAAATATAAAATATAGCATGTATGTAATAAACACTGCAAGAAACACCTAGAAAGACTACTTTGTGCGCATCACGAAGGTCGCTAGATTGCCCATGAAGAAAATGGGGTTAAACACCCAATGACCGGCACTTCCCTGGAAAAGCCCCGTTTACGAACAGTATTACAGACGACACCTCATTTGATAGGCTCTTTAAGACAACAGCACAAAAACAGGTCAGTCTCTGTGCTGGCCCTTTAACAGCCACTACACACATAGCATGTTCACTACAATTTCTCTCAGGCAGAAATCGATTTTTACACCGATCACATTACTTAAAACGCAAGGAAACCAATGCATACGTGGTCCCATTGCCTTCATTAGTGCTTGCCTAATGAGTTACAGGACACAGACAACAAACAGAAGAACGAATTAGGAAGGCACGGTGATGATTAACATGTATTTACTTCCCTAGAATGATATCACTGCGGAACCCTTGCAGGAGACTGCAAGGAGAACACGAATCCAGGCTCAAAGGATTTCGACAAATGAAATATTTCAGGGCTCTGAACGTTTATGTTGACAGAGCAATCACGCTGACATGACTCGCTAATGGAAAACATCGGTCTGAACACCTCAAATCTGCTGACCTTCCAAGCCGCTGCACAGCTTTTAAGCGGTTCTGCACGGCCTGAAAACCACATTTTTATTTTCAATCCAAAACTATATCGGGACTCATAAAAAATCCATTGCAATCCGTGTTCCGGTCAGAAAATTGCAGTCAGCACGCTTTAAAATGATTTTATAAATGCGCCAAATCTATTTAAATAAGCATTTAAACCATGTCCACATAACAATAGATGTACCAACATGTCTTCAACCTTCAACAAAGGCCACCTAGAGCTGGAGGGAAAAAAAAGCATTCACAATGCAATAGGTCCCATTGCATTGCAAATGCTTAAGTTTAAAACTGAACGTGGCCTCGCTTGAAGGACACCACGCTCGTTTTTTTTTTACTTTAACACTCAGTGCAGTGTCCTTGAAGCGCGTGCTGCGCTCAATGTCAAAGTTAAAACATATATAAATAAACCGAGCGTGGTGTCCTTGAAGCGGCCCCACGCTTGTTTCTTAAGTAAATAAAAAACAAACAAAATAGAGCGCGGTGTCCCTAGCAGGCGCAGCGCTCATTAAAGAAATAAGTAAACATACGATTTAGAGGACATAGCGAGAAATTAAAACAAAAGGAAATGGCGGGCTTCTGCAAAAGCACCAAAGTCACAAGCTAGGTTTGTAGAGCAGAGAAGTGCAGCAGTATTAAACAAGCACGCCCGATTGTTACTGCAACACATTACATGAATGGGGAAAAAAGTGCGTAGCTAATAATTAAAGGAGTGTGTGTACTGCCGCGGGTAAGAGATCCAATCCCGCTAGGCGTGGCTAAAAGGAGACAGGGTGGCAACAAGGAGGGATTTTGTTATAAACCAAGAAATCCTAGGGTCTAATCAGAAATCAATAGTAAATGTGAAACAAAAATACTCCTTGATTGAGGATGTATCTATAAACAACAATAGAGGTATGCTCATGGGGTCATCTAAGGGCAGATCCCTTTAAGGACGTAATCCCTCACTCACCATAGGTGACATGCTTCATCATAGGGACTCTCCTCCCAAAGGAAACACCTAGTTCCTTTGAGGGCTACAACCCCCTCACTGTGCGCTTACTTTTGACAGTTCCCGTAGTCTTTCAGTGCTTTACATATATGACAATATATACTGCGTTGAAATTCATTGTGTATGTTTTTCATCCTTATAGGTATGGAGAAATCTATTCACTGAAAGACCAGAGATTGGTTTCTTATTCAAATATCCTTTAAAAAGTTACAATTATTTAGTTGTTTTTTCACGTTTTTTGAGAGCAGCAGCATTATTTGCTTAGGTCCTGATGAAAGCCTGATCTCATTTTGGATCACTATGGCTAAAACATGTCGACCATTTGTCATCACACCCTAGCGGTTTAAATCTATACCGTTGGTGCACTGCTATTTTAATCCTGACATTAGGTATACCTTGATTAAAATTGTTGTTTGTTGCCTATTAGTCAGTATTAACACATACCCACACTGTTCTAGTTTATTCTTTGCGCTGCGTTCTCACTCACACGTTAGACTCGTCATAGGTGGGTTTAGGATACCCAACATACTCCATTAAAACATCCCTGAGCTCCTCCCTCACAATGAGGGGGTTGTAGCCCTCAAAGGAACTAGGTGTTTCCTTTGGGAGGAGAGTCCCTATGATGAAGCATGTCACCTATGGTGAGTGAGGGATTACGTCCTTAAAGGGATCTGCCCTTAGATGACCCCATGAGCATACCTCCATTGTTGTTTATAGATACATCCTCAATCAAGGAGTATTTTTGTTTCACATTTACTATTGATTTGTGATTAGACCCTAGGATTTCTTGGTTTATAACATGTTTGATAGGGGATATAATTCGTAGTGGTCTATAAATCTGTCCCTTGAACCCTCCTTCTTTGAACCGCTTTGTTGTTTGAGAACAAGGAGGGATTGACATGCCTTCGGTGCAATCATTGCACTGCCTTTGGCATAATTCGTGACGTCAAACAAAGCGCACGAATGAAAACTAAAGGCGGAGCTGGGACACGGCTTCGGGAATCGTATTGATTCCCAAAAGCCCTCGTATGACGAGAGCAGCGCATGCGCTGCTTACGTCAGGCCGAGACCTAAAAACAAACTCACAAGATGATGGTAAAATGCAAAAATCCAAGCAACGACCAGGCTTTAATGCAAGATATGGAGGGGGGGAAAAAGAAAGGAAAAAAAATGGAAAATTAAACTCTACACACCAGAATAGCATACATAATTGCTAATGTAATTTCGGCGCACATCGAGCGTGGCCTATTATTTCTGAAATTTGGGGGAAAAAATATTGAAAACAACTTTTGAAAGAGCCTCTCAGCACGGTTAATGACCCAACTTCTCAGGGTCCGAGACTCGGCCAAAGAGACACACGTTCATTCATTGCTAGATCATAGCCACAGCTAAGAACGCTCTGGAAAAAATCCTCCCATGATCAACGTAGCGTTACTTCTAGCCTTGGTTTGCATTTTGAGATTAATACCATAAACACCAATAGACCCTGTACTGACAGGAGATTCGCGATTTTTTAAAGCTAAAAAATGGCTTTATTTTGGCAGTAGCCGCCTGAAATTGCCTCTGCTTCAATAGCAGTCAATGGGAGGAATATATTATACCGATTCTTTTTTTTTTAAATCTCCCACTGTCCTGGTCTAAAATGTTGGCATGTATGTAATTCTCAAATCTCTCTTGCTTATCCAGAGATAAACGTGGCTAATAAAGGGTTGTTAAACTTTTTAATCCGAACTAATTCTAAACGATATCGATATCGTATCTCAACCATATTTACACCAAATGTATGCGGTTCAGTAGTAGCATGAGAAAAAACAGTTTGACATTAACGCATGTGTGCTGTGCTAAAGACACAATACAATACACAGTTTTAAAAGTAACTGAGGAACCGGTATGGTCTTTGCGGGGAGCAAGGAGCGTCGGTTACCCTCTACCTCGCTATGTCACCCTTTCCTCCAATCACCCGTCATAGGACAGACTGGCTTTCTGACGGGTTCTTACATCGGATGGTGTGGAAGCCACAGCGTGGCTGCTTCTCGAAGCTCTCGCCAAGTTTCAGGGCTCTCTCCTTGCTGTCGAAGATGGGGAAGGCTGCGCCATTCATCCTCCAACCCGGCACCCGCTGTCAACGCTGACCATCTGTTGAACGCAAAAGAAAGGAAGGTGGAGGTAGTGAAGTCTGCCAAGAAAACTTTCCCTACTCAGCAGACAGGCGCGCGCACTGTGTGGTTGGGAGAATGCCGGGCTCGTGCTTTTGGGCTCCCAACGGCATATACACGTGTTTGTGAAACTAATAGTCAACTCCTTGTCAACGTGGCGGACATCTTTTGTGGGCTAATCAAAAAAGTGAATCGTGTCTCATGATTGCTCTTGTATTTGGAAGGTCAGCAAAATCCGAAACAACGAGCGCTAATTTGCCAGCCTTAGTTGATACAGTATTGGGAATCTTTCATTTGAATTGCCAGGGGGTTACACCACAATGAAGCGTCTACATTCATCCGCAAGAACGCCCCAAGGCCATCTTTAAACGGTATACTTTGTAGTTTTTGTCGAGAACCACAACGAAGATGTGGCTAGTAAAGGTTAATTGGCTGAAACTGTTTGAAGTCATTCTATATTAATACAATATGGAAGATCCGTAGAAGGAATTATTTGGAAAACTCTATTACAATAGCGTTAAGTTAGCTGCCACGTGTAGTTTTTTTTCTGAATAACAACTGGGAGTTTCTGGTTCATACAAGAATAGATGTTATCGGACACTTTACGTAACGGACCGGCCGAAATCAGGGCGTGAAAGCTACCCTGGTACGTATGTCTTCACTCGTTAAGGACCATTCAGGGATAGACGTGGCGTGGCATGAGATCACTTTTATCTGTGACGTTTAAGATGCTGTCGTGGACAGTCTATTTATTTCTATTTGAAAACTCATTGTCCTTAAAGCACCGGAACCGCGCAAATAAAGATATTTTCGACTGCTGCCGCGATAGTAGCCTGTCTTAGCGAGGCGTCCTCAGATTAGTTTCTCAAACCTAACATGGCGGCCGGTTATTCCAAATGTTAGTGCGTGCCCTAGTGTTTTGAGACGTGTAGCCCGCTAGAGTCGCCCGTTGCTAGGGCCTGTTGGTATCATAGGACTGCTGTTGGAAGAAGGGCGAGTGGGCGACTCATCTTCCCTTTTTTAATTGAAAAAAATAAGGTAACTTGAAATTCCTCAGTGCAGTCTGTTAGGTACTATTGGAGAGACCACTGCAATGCAATTGTTATCTATTTTGGGAACGTAATTTTTCCTTCGTGTACTAATTCATCCCTTTGTAGAGAAAGCGTCAATATTTTTCAACTTCCGATATTATTCGCTCTCTAAGGCTGGCCTATCAGACTGCGGTAAACGTTTGTTTTATTTGCTCTTAAAAAAAATGGATCGAATACATACATTGAGATGCTTTCTGTCAACGGGCTTCGTCCATTGGTCTGTTAACGACCAAAGCATGAGGCATGGTTCTGCCGACTTTACCCATTGGCTCAGACGATAGTCATTTTAAAGCTGTGTTTTTTTTTTATTATACTGTAAAAGTTTTACCGACTCATTTGTCTAAATAAACTGTATTTGTTTAACTGAAAGATGCACCAGTATCAGTTTAAATTACAAGTGAGCTGATACGCATACAACTGCCCGGATGCCTAAATTGTGTCTGCTTACCAAGTTTGTCAATATGCAGATGCCGGGGAGCGCAGGTGAGCCAGTATCGCCCGTCCCTACACGCAGGTGGTCCCTCCAGTGATCGGGTCTCTCCTCTCTTCCCCCCCCAAACCCCTATGAGGTACTGTCCCCCCCCCCCTCCCCCCAGTGAGGTAGAGACTTTTCTCTGGTTCCCGACTTGGGACCAGCTATGCTTCACTTGGACATCCTCAACTTAAGGGGAGTCCACCGGTCCCTTTAGGGGGCCCTTGTTCCCTTCCGTTTTTCTAGGTTCTGATGAAGTGCCGCCCGAGATAGGTGTAAAGTTACCTCTCTCAGTAGGGGGCTAGTACTACCCAAGGATATGCAGGAGACTTGTAACGTTGAAAGATGCTTTTATTCAACTATTAATCCACTTCACCGAGAGAGCGCCGGGCTACAAGCTCCGTTCGCTTCTCTCGCGCCGCGCTGACTAACGCGCATGCGCAGTAGCGTCCAATATGGCCGCTACGCGCATTCCTACCCCTGACGTAGTGCGCGTTAACTAGACCGCGACACTACATATCTCCCCCTTTTATACCACACAACACAGTATGCCTACCCAGGTGGTCAGTCCATTTCATAGTCTCTGAACTTGGCTGGTCTCACCACAGCTCGCCCAACCCGGGTGTGTCTTACCGGAATGGTATGTCCTTCTTGACCTCCTTCTGCGACCGGGCTCCCTCTTCTACCTTCCGGAGTGCCCTGGCCCTCTCTCTCTCCATCCTCACCGTCTTCCCGGGCTCTTTCCTCTGGGGCCCATCCATCCTGTATGTCTCTCTCTCCGTTTTGTTCTTCTCTCCTGTTCTCTCCGCATTCTACCTTAGGAGCTCCTGCTCCCCTTGTCGTGCCTTCTGATGGTGTCGCCCCTTCCGCGTCCTCCCGGGGCCATTGTAAGATTTTGTTGCACTTCGCCATGCGGTTATGGGACCACACGTTTCCGTCACTGAGCAACGCTGCTCGGTCGTACACTTCTTCCACTCTTAGGGGTGGGGAGTACTTGCTTTCTCCCTTTCGCTTTAGGGTTGCCAGCTTCACTCTGACCCACTCCCCTTTTTCCAACCTTGCCTCCTTCACCTTTCTGTTGCGGTTGTAGTGTTCCGTCTAAATGCGTTGTGCCTGTTCCAGATTGTGTTGTACAACCGCTGGAGACCACTTGCTGGTATTTGTCTTCTCTTGCCAAGCAACATTATCTCTGGTGAATGGTTGCCTTCCTCGTAGGATTTGGAAGGGGCTGTACCCCGTACCGGTGGGGGTGATGCGGTATGCCCAGATGGTGCTTTGTACTTCCTTTTCCCAGTCTTTGCCCCTCGTGATGGCGGCCTGTATGGAGCCCATGAGTACCCTATTGAACCTCTCTACTTGTCCGTTACTGGCCGGATGATAAATCGACGTGTGCCTGAGTATTATGCCGTTCCTTTCTGCAAATTTAGACCATTTGTCCGAGGTGAATTGGGGACCATTGTCACTGATTATCGTTCTGGGGATGCCTTCCCTGAGGAACACCTCCTTGAGGAAGCGCAATATTGTGTCTGTGTCCATGACCTCTTGGGTGTGTACCTCTGGCCACTTTGAGTACTTGTCCACCAATACGCATGGGTATTTCGGTATCCCCTGATCGTCCAGTATGGGTCCTAAGATGTCCACTGCCACCTCTTCCCATGGGTTGCTGGGAATCGCGAATTTCCCTAGTGCCGGCCTCATTGGCTTTAGTATTTTGTCCGCTCCTTGGCACTGCGCGCAGTCTCTCACGTGCCTTTCTACTTGCATGTCCATCCCCGGCCACCAATACGTTTGTTTGGTCCTGGCCTTCGTCTTCACGATTCCCAGGTGTCCTTCGTGTAATATGGATAGCAGGTCCGGTATCATATTCTCCGGTGGTACCACTCTGTTCCCTCTGTACACGAACACTCCGTCGTTCCCCACCGACAGCTCCTCTCGAACCTCATAGAACTGCCGGACCTTGGGCTTCTGTCGTCTCCTCTCCGGCCACCCTTGTATAATCTACTCCCTGATGTCGCCCAGATCTCCGTCTGCTGCATACGCGTCTGCCCACTCCTGTTTACTGATGGTCTTTTCCGGGTCGTCCATCAGGGCTACCATCTCGTCTCCTTCCTCTGTGCCGCTGGTGGCCCTTTCCATTGCTGACGCCCTGCTGAGGTAATCCGCTATCTTGTTCCTCGAGCCCGGAATGTACTCCACGTCGTACCTGTACTCCAGGAGTTTCAGCGTCATTTTTGCAATCCGGGGTGTGGCGCTAGCATGGCCGCAGGACGTCAAAACCTTCACTAGGGGTTTGTGGTCTGTCTTCACTTGAAAACGTGTGCCCCACAGGAACTGGGGGTACTTTCCCATGGCCCAGACCACGGCTAGCATCTCTTTTTCGATTACGCTGAACTTTTGTTCAGGAGACGTCAATGTTCTGGACGCAAAGCTGATCGTCTCCGTCCCACCTTCTGGCCTTTCCTGCATGAGTACCGCTCCTAGCCCTTTTTCGCTTGCGTCCGTCATCAATATGGATCTTCCCCGGGGGTCGTACCCATGCAGCGGGATCGCCTGGCTGATTTCGCGTTTCACTGTGTCAAATTCTTCTTGCTCCTCTTCCGTCCATGCAAACACCGTCTTGTCCCTCGTGAGTTGTCTCATGTTGTGTGTTTTCGTGGCGAAATGGTGGACAAACTTGCTGTAGTATTCCGCCATTCCCAGAAAGGACCTTACTTCTTCCTTGGATGTGGGCGGGGGCGCGTCACAGATGGCCTTCACGTTCCCTTTCTTCGGTGTTATCCCGTGTTCTCCTATCTCATGCCCCAGGTATGTGACTGATATCATTCCGAAATGACACTTCTCCCACTCCGCCGTCAGTCCGTGTTCCTCCAAGATCTTTAACACCACTTCCAACTTCTCGTCGTGGTCTTCTAGCTCCTTCCCCATTACTAGGATATCATCCTGGAAGTATTGCACTCCCTCTATACCCTTGAATTGGTGGGCCATCAGCTTTTGGAACACTGCTGCTGCGGACGCTAGTCCGAAGGGCATGCGACAGAATTGATAGCATCCAAACGGCGTTATGAATGATGTCAGTTTCTTGCTCGCGGGATGCAGCACCACCTGGTGGTATGCCGATTGCAGGTCGATGGTGAAGAACCATTTCACGCCTTTCGTGCGGGCCAACATTTCCTCTATGCGCGGTAAGGGGAATTTCTCTACCACGATGCATTTGTTTAATTCACGGAGATCCACACATAAGCGCACCTTGCCTGACGGTTTCATGGCCACCACCAGTGGCGCCAACCACTCCGCGCTGTCGATCGGTTCGATTATTCCCCCGTCTTCCAGTCGGTGTAGTTCCTGTTGTACTGCCTCTCTCACTGCGATCGGTATATTCCTTACTCTATGCGCCACCGGGCTGGCGTTCTCCTTGAGGACGATCTTGTGGGTAAACTTCTCGAGTTTACCAATCATGCCGCCGAACACTTTCGGGTGTCCGCTCCGCCATTTCGCTGCTGTCAACTCTTCTCCGTCCAAAGTCACCAGCACTCGGATGTCCCCTCCTGGGTTCAGCTGTATGCCCAACTCTCCTTTGTCCATCCACCCAAGGACTGATGGTCCCTTCTCCGCGACATATAGTTTACAGTGGGCGCTGCGTTCTTTGAACTGGAACGGCAGTCTCCTGAATCCTACCATCGGGATGGGTTCCCCTGTGTAGGTGACTGGTCGTATGTCGGGTGGATCCAGGAGTGGGCCCAGTGTGGGTTCGAACCTCTCGTTCCATACCGATCTTTGGACAATCGTGTAAGGGGACCCCGAATCCGCCACTATGGTGATTTCTACTCCTCCGATGAGCATGTCGCACTGGGGCTTGCGCGCTCTTTTTCCCTCGATTCCCAGTACCTGGTCTTCCACGCACAGGACTTCGTCGTCTTCCTCCTGGCCGTCTTCTTCTTCACCTATGTCCTGCGCCACGAATTTCACCGCGCGTTGTTTCCCTTTCCTTCTGCACACCTTCTCGTAGTGGCCGACCAGGCCGCAAAATGCACATTTGGCTCTGAAGGCGGGGCACCGTTTGTCATGTGCCGCGTGGCTCGGGCTCCCGCATCTGTAGCATCTCGCCGTTTCTCCCTTGTCTGGCTTCCACGGCTGTCCCGGTTTTCCTTTCGCCTTGTATGATCCTCTGTAATCTCCAGGCGCCGGTTTTCCTCTTCCATACTGGTCCGCGTCGTCTACCTTGTTTATCGTGAGTCGTGGGGCTTGATCTCTCTTTGCTGCTTCTGCGCAGCGCTTGGTCAGCTCTGCCCTCTTCACTATGGCGATCACGTCTTTCAGCGTCGCGTCTCCACTCGCCCACAATCTATCTTGCACTGATTTGCTTGTCGTATGCATCACGATTTGGTCTTTGATGAATTCGTCTTGTAAGACTCCGTATTTGCATGTTATCGCAAGTTTCCTCAGTGCTGCCACATAATCGTCTATTGTTTCCCCCGCTTCTTGCTTCCTCTGCTGGAAGTTGTAGCGGTCGATGGAGGTACATACTGCAGGACGATAGTGGTTGTCCAAATCTTCCAGGGCATGTTTGAACACGTCGGTGTCCGCTGCCTGCCTGGCGACCGGTGTTAGGTTTTGGAATACCCGTATGCCTTCTGGTCCCAGGTTGTGCAAGAGTATCCTCTTCCTTCTGGCGCTGGAGAACACCTCCTCGTTCTCATCTTCCAGCGCTTCTAGGTAATTTTTGAAGTACTCCCTCCAGTCTTCCCATTTCATTTGGGGTTCTCCTGGCCGTGGGAGGAACGGAACCGGCGTCGTTAATGCTGATGCCTGCGCACTCATCTTGACGTCCGCTTGTCTCCTCCGGCTACCTGGCGCTTCTGTCCTTTTCCCCTCTTCTTCGGGTCGCTGGGATCTCGTTGGAGCTGCCTGCGCCGTCTCCACCAGATTCCGCCAGGGTCTCTGCTGCGGCACCCGGTACACCCCTGACTGTCTTCTACCACGTGGACGGCACACTTACTGCTCTCGTGCCTTCCTCTGGCGTCCGTCCGCCGCTGCCGCGCTCTCTCGGTGCGTTGGAGTCTGTCCTCGACCTCCTGGATCTGCTCTCCACGTGTTGTGTCGTCCCCCTGCGTAGGACTATCTCCTATGTGCTGGTTGGGGGGCACCTCCTTCACTGAGGGTCACCGGGTCCGCTCTGTCCGAGCCTCGTCACCACTGTAAAGTTACCTCTCTCAGTAGGGGGCTAGTACTACGCAAGGATATACAGGAGACTTGTTGTAACGTTGAAAGATGCTTTTATTGAACTATTAATCCACTTCACCGAGAGAGCGCCGGGCTACAAGCTCCGTTCGCTTCTCTCGCGCCGCGCTGACTAACGCGCATGCGCAGTAGCGTCCAATATGGCCGCTACGCGCATTCCTACCCCTGACGTAGTGCGCGTCAACTAGACCGCGACACTACAATAGGGGCATCCATGGCACGAAACATGTTTACCAAGCACATATAAAGCTACCCTGTTACCTTAAGATCTTGTGGTAGTGTCACTGTTTTTACCTAGTCCAGGCCCCATCTTGAATAAAATTGTTCCGTGGGCCGGTGCCTATTTTAAGTCACTTTGCATGCACAACAACTCACCATTTTTTAGCCCACATGCACTCACCACATACGACGCCCTCAGTTCTGAAGAACTCCGCCAAAGAAGCCACCAGGCCCATCAGACATTGCAGCGCTGGTCTGATGAGGAGCGCCCTATGATGAAGCATGACACCCTAACAGGTGGGTGAGGGCATTATGATCTGAAAATTCAGATCCCCCCAGCGACACAATTCCGTACCGGATAGCAACCCTGAATGCATCTGGTACCTAGAGGAACGATCTCTTTTCTGTGATTTACATAAGAACCACTCCTTTCCATGATTTGCATAAGAACCAGGGTTGCCACCTTGTCAGTTTTTTTTTTCAGGCGTGACCAGAATTTTTATATTTTTTCCCATACAAAAAGTAGGAATATCACCCATCAGTACATATTTTAAATAATCAAATCAAATATACTTTTATTGGATTTCGTAAAAAATCATAAAAGGAGAATACATTAAATATACATTTTAAAAACTTGTGATGAAGGGGACAAG
Source organism: Triturus cristatus (assembly GCF_964204655.1). Lineage (NCBI taxonomy): Eukaryota > Metazoa > Chordata > Amphibia > Caudata > Salamandridae > Triturus > Triturus cristatus. The sequence continues at coordinate 205,368,426 of NC_140584.1, read as the reverse complement.
GCAAGAAGATCGTTCTACAAGCAGTTGACACTGACAGAGTTAATAAGTTAAGACGTGCTGTCAATGCAGTAAAAAAAGACGAAATATATAGACTGTAAGTGCTATGGCTACTTTCGTTGATTCACTTTTTATTGTCCAGTTCTTTTGCCGCAATTTTCAGGAAGTTTATGGCTCTGCAAGACAGTTGGATAGAGGACCCTCCAAGACATTAGATGACTGCGGCTCTGCAAGTTCTTATTTGTTCCTTCTGTAGGACTTCCCGAAGGACCATTTTTCTGGTTTCTAATAGGAAGGGGCAGATACAAATTAGGTGCAGTAATGACTCGTCCCCTTGTCCGCACTTGGGGCATTTCTTGGATTCCCAGGAATATTTCCATTTCGGAGTCATGTCCTTCGTTGGGAACGACCCTAGCCGCAGCAACGTCAAATAATGCTTTTTCTGGTAAGAAAAATGATCAAATAAGTATGGTTGAGGTTTCAGCGTCTGGTATCCTTGAATCACTGCCCATGCATGATGTTTTTTTGATAAGGCAGTTTTAACTGTCAGTAAATAAATCAATTTGATTGCTTTGTTCACTAAGGATTTGAAGATGGAGTAAGTGTTGAGGGCGAGTTAGGCCTCCTCTAGCTGCAATGCCGAGAGGGATTCCTTCAGAAATTTGATAATTGTGTTGTTTAGCCTGGCTTGGTTTTCGATTTCTACCAAACAATGATAGGCTAGGGTGTTATCTTCGGCATCCCTCATCCTCCAGTAGTACTTAACTTGTGCACCTTGTCTGTCGGGATTTTGATTTTTTTTAGTCTATATTCTAATCGGATTTGAGATTGTTAAATATGTCTAGGGATTGAAAACAATCTCTTAAAGTGGATTGTGCTGTGTTTAGAACTGTGGTGTCTTTAACCCCTTGTGTGCTTCTGACGGCCTCTGGCCGTCCAACGTCCCGGTGGGCGTGTGCGGAGGATGGCCGGGGGCCGTCTGAACTCCAACCACTCAATAAAACGGACTCACAGCGCGAAAATTTGCGCAGCGCGGAAAGGGTTCAGAATCGAAAGTTCTGAGTTGTATGATATGGAGAGTAGAGATTTGACAGCAATGACTTTCAACAAGTGCCCAGTGGAGCAGCCTAGGAGCTTATTTTTTAATATTTTAAATGTGAACTGCAGTTGTTTAGCTTTCGTACGTCCTTGATCCAGGTGTGGCTTAAAATTGAGGTTACGATCTATTTATACGAATGCACCCGGGTCAAGGGTTGCTCATCCAGTTTCCAGGTGAATTTGCGGTTTTTCGTTATTTTGGAATGTTTGGAGAAACACAACACCTTCGTTTTTTGATGGTTGATAGTTAGTAGGGCCGAGGTGGTATAAGCTCCTAAGTTGGTAATTAGTCGCTGCAGGCCCACTGGTGTTTAAGCTAATAAAACAATGTCGTCCGCGTATTGGAGACAAGCTGTGGATATATTACCCAATTTTGGGGGTTGAATTGTCCGAAGATCCTTATCGAGGTCTGCGATGTAGATGTTAAATAGGCAGGGGGCTAACACACACCCTTGTTTTAGCCCGTTGAGAGTTGGTATCTTGTAGGTAATACTGCGCCCGTCTCCTTTCCTAATTTGAACCCAAGTCCGTGAGTACAGGTTGATTATGGCCTCCAAGAGCTTGGATGGTGCCCTCCCAATTTTGCATTTTTGCCCAAAGCTTAGCTCTCAAAACTTTATCGAAGGCCGCTTTAAGGTTGATGAAGCATGCATACAGGGGCCTTGAATTTGCATGGGCTTGGTTGGCTAAAAGGGTGACCGCGGAGGTGTCTGTGAGGGTACCCATCCCTGCCTGGAGTCCTGTTTGCGTGTGAGGAATGAGATTTATTCGGCTGACCCAGTCCTCTAAGTCTGCCAACAGATTCGATGCATACATTTTTGCCTCCATGTCAATTAATGCTATCAACCTATAGTTAGATGGATCAGAACGAGCTCCCGACTTATGTATTGGGTTTAGGATACTTCCCCGCCAGGAGTCTGGGATCGTGCTATGGGCTGTAGCATGGAAAAACAAGCAATGGCATAGCCAGTAGGTCTCGCCTTTGGGACCTTATAAGTGTTTAGCCATGCAACAGTTGCATAACTAAATACTTATAAGGTCCCAAAAGCGAGACCTATTGGCTGATGCAAAGCGGCCGCGAAAGTGATCGCGATCACGATCAAACATCAAAGCGGCCATGCGGCCGCAAAAGTGAAAGTAATCGCGGTGCGGCGCGCGCCCGCCCACATGCACTGTAGCTCTAGGCTGGCCTGGTAGCACTTTTTGGAGCCCTCTCAATAAGTCTCGCCAGACCAGCGCATGCGCTGGGTCAGGCGAGACCTAAAAAGCGGAGTGAGGAGACCGGACCAGAATGAAGGATCGTGCCGAAACAGGGCATTTGGCAGGCCATTGGGGCCCTGGAGCGCCCTCGGATCTTACATTTTTTATGATTTTTAGAACTTTCACTTCATCCATGGTTTGCAGTGCCAGGAGTTCGTATTTCATTATATAGGAGTTCGATATGTGCTCTCCAATTGTCCTCCATAATGTCCGAGTTGTAATGTCGGTTCCTGCCGTTTGTTAGCTGGTTGATGATTCCCCAGAAGAGCTTGGAATCTCTTAACCGCGTGAAAGATTGCATTTGATGGTCACTCTCTGCCCTATCAATGATTTGAAAATTCGTGATATACTGAAAAAAATCAAGGTCCCTGAATGTGTAATCTATGGTTGGGGCTGATGTTTGAGAGATCCTTGTGTATGCCGCGGGGCAGTCTGTCAGGCTTGGACCATTAAGTGCACACATTGAAAGGTCAGCCAGACGGGCCGCGCATCTCTTACCAAGGATATCGCGTCGATTAGAGGCCTGTGGGGGTCCTTTGGTACCTTTTTTCCTGTATTGCAGTAGGTTCATATTGAAGTCCCCTGACAATATGATTTTAGCATCCGGGTACATGAGTTTCATTGACCCCAGTGATGCAATTAATTGTTCGATTCTTGACCTCTTCTGTTTGTATGCTGGGTGAATGTAGATATTAAGGATGAGCAAACTCTTAAGAGGCGAGGCGTCGAGTTTGACGCATAGCAACCAGGTGGAATAGAGACTTGGCGTAACACAGGCCCCCGCAGCACCCGCAGTGAGGGGGGGCCCCCAAGCTCCAAGGGGCTCCCTCAGGACAGCACTCTGGCTGCAGAGCTCCTGTTCGAGCCCAGAGGGGGCCCCTCCGCCTACATTGCAGGGAGGCCCCCTCCAGTTTCGTTACGCCAGTGAATCGAGATCTACTTTTAAATAGTAAACATAAAAATAAATCACTTTAAAATATGTTCTAGAATAGCCTTGTTGATCACTCGCTGATAAATAAAGTAAACAAAGTCAGAAATGCCCTGTTAAAATGAATAACACTGATTTCATATAAAGTTTTCTTTAAGTATCAAGTCAGGCCCTTTGCATAATCTTAAACAATTGGCGGTATTTCTCTGCAGGAGAGTTGGCAACCCTATCAAGAATTCAGGTAATACCTTCCCTGACCATTATAATGCCTGTGTAAGCTTTCTTAATCACTGTTTTAAAATAGGCTTTGTCTGCTTCTTTGTTTCGCTTAATATACTGAAGTGTATATTTACTGGCAAGACCAGCCCCATCTTTACACAATTTTGTGTTTGTGGTATTGTATTACCTCAATTCAATAATGTGCAAATACAGTAGTTATTAAATATATATATTGCTGTGTTCAAGTTGCCATTTTGTAGTGTTTCATTTGTTCTATAAAGCCACAGTCCCATAAAAACCAGTTTAGCTTTAGGTGCTGTTTAGGCTTCACTGATAAATTTTCCTTTGTAGGTCACAAATCTTGTAAATTCACAAACTGCAGTCATGCAACATTGTTGAAGATTCGGAAAGTTTTGCTTGCATGATGTTTCCATACAAAGCCCCAAATAATGGTACTCTTACTATTTTAATTATTTTACCATACATAGACTGGCTGAAGTTCTGACCCAATTTCCCAAAAGGCATTATCCTCGGTGTGAGAAGTTGGCCTGATGTATGATGTCACTAGTTCTAGTGTACACCTTATATCAGTCCAAATACCCTTATGGTGATTGGTTGTAAAGTCAACCTTATAGACCAGCTATCCTAGTGGTAGCATGGACAAGAGCAGTCTTAGGCTAAACTCTGAATGGCATGTGAAGCCAGCTGTGATACCATATATAATCCCTTGAATTCCAAATGAAAGGACACCACAACAGATATATATATAAAATAAAGTGTATTTATTCTAGTCAAACCCTCAGCACTCTTTATGAGATTAGAGGTAAGTACAACACAGTCTTATTTAAGCATACATTAAGTCACACAGGTAAGTAATACAGTTAGGCCCTAGGGGCCACGCAAACCATATACTAAGTAAGTGGTATAAGGACCACTGTCACGAAAATAGAATAGGCCTAGGCCTAGGGAATCGCTGGGGCTACACTACACTAGCGTTAGTTAGGAAGTGGGAGGCCCACGGGATTCGTGTGCAGAGTGGAAACACTCACGCGTAATGCGTAAAAGTCAATAGCAATAGTACAGTTTAGAAAACGATAGATTTAGGACACTTCCGGAGTAGCTAGGAAGTTGAGACTTGAAAACTAGACACTAGGATAGTCACTATCCTGATGAGCACCGGAGTACCCAAGTTACCTAGCCCACAGGCTGCGGGTGCATAGGGGTGAAGATGCGTCGGTTTTCGTCGTCGACTCCTATGGATGCCTGAAGAAAGATGCTGACAGGCAGTCAGTGAAGAGTGTCCGGTGGATCCCAAGGCTGGGATCAAGAAGAGAGGAAACCTGCAAGCAGAAGGGACAGAGTCAAGGTCACTAGCCAGTGACCACGTGGAACCAGGAAGGAACCAGGCGATGTCGTGAAGATTGCAGGTGAAGGTGAAGCTTGTCGCTGCAGCCAGGTGGACCAGGAAGCGTCGAGGACGACCAGGACCAGGAGGCGAGCTGTCCCACGAAGGCTCTTGCTGTCGGCGGCGTCGAAGTTGGACTAGGACTCACCAAGCCTTGGCAAGCGAAACCCACGAAGAACGGAGGACTTGCTTCTGGTGCAGACCAGGAAGGTCTGGGGTGCTTCTTCTTTGCAGAGAAGCGGGAGCCAGTCTGGAGGAGCCAAACCAGCGCAGAAGGTTTCAGGGAGCGTCGTCACAAACAGCGGGCAAGCAACCGGACAGACGCGGCAAGCAGGAAAATGCAGAAGGGCCCCACGCAGGACTCGTGGAGTGTGGGGGGCTGATCTTCGGTGCAGATGGTGCTTGGGGTTGGGGCTTCTCAATCCCCGGTGCACAACTTCGAGGGTGCCTCAGAAGCTGCGCTTTAAGTTACTAGCCACTTTTCCCAGGTAGCCGGTCCCACGTCGCTCGTCGCCTCCACGGATCTCAGCTTTGCTGTGGATGTGGATCAGGGTCGGAGAAGTCTGGAAGTCAAGGCTCTGGTCGGGCTCTGCAGTCGGTTCCTCGTAGAACGTGGGCAAAGCAGAGGGTAGTCTCTTGATGGTGCCTGTTTGCACAGGGTAGCCACTCCTTGGCTACAAGGGAGATTCTTCAGTCTTCTTCTTTCGTCGAATGTCGAAGGTCCAGAGTTTCTGTTCAAGTTTGCAGGTTCAGGATAATCTAAAGTCTTGAGGCCCAACTCCCACTCTTATACTAATCTGGGGGGCTGGGATACCTGCTAGGTCACGCCTTATGGGTGGGACCTGGGAGGGGGTGGTTACACCCACTTCCCTTTGTCCAGTTTCGCGCCAGGGCTGGAGTGCCCCAGCGCCGGTTTGAACTGGACTATGCAAGGAACACCTTGTGTGCCCCAGGCATGTCTCATTCCTTTCAGCCCACCCTGCCCCAATACACTAAAGGCTGTCTGGGGAGGTGCTAGCACCTCCCCAAGCAGGAAACCTATTGTCCAGGCCTCCCTGGCTGGGATCACTCCCAGCTGCAGGAGGTCAGACTTGTGTCGTGGCAGCAGCATCCATTTTGTGATGCTGAGGCTTTGGTCAGAGGCTAACAGTGAAGTATGATTTTAACATGTCTTTCCCTCTAGAAGGGGGGAATAATATCCTCATGTCCAGAAATGGCATGGGGGTATTATTCCACAGTGTTAGACACCTTACACGACATGTTTCGATAAAGCCAAACCATAGTTACCATAACCGTCTAAGATTATAAGGCACTTTAAGAGTATATGGTAGGCTATATCATAGAACAGCTATAAGGACTTGGTTCCGAAAGCTGCAGACAGGCTCAGCTCATGCTAGAGCACCATCTCACATGTTACCAAGCACTCTGCCTCCAGGATTGTTAAGGCCTGCCATAGGAGTGACTGATAGGTACACATGTGTCTATATGTAAGTTAGGTATAGGAATACTACACCTAAGCAAGGGGTGATTACACGACCTTGCCCCAGCTGAGTGATCAGCCAGTTGTGTCAGAATGGAAGGCCAGGCCAGGGGTAGCATAACACATGCTGCAGCCCCTGGTAGGCCTAGGGTACACCTATGCCCTGGGTACCCAGGGTACACTGTACAGGGGCCAATAAGGTGACCCTATCCAACTGGGTTATGCACCTAAAGTACATAGTATTAATTTAGAGAGAGAACAGCAGGGCTGTGGGTCTGATTAGCAGGCCCACAGCCACATCTAAGTCGAAAACCAGTAAAGCAAAAGCAAAAAGTGGGGGTGAACATAGAAAGCAGACCCTACTCTCCTACACAACCCCCCCCCCCCCCCCCAAACTTAGGGACATTAAACTAACCTTGACCAGTTGAGTCTTCATGTTCTAAGTGGAAATATCTGGAGAGTCCATCTGCATTGGCATGGTCTGTCCCAGGTCTATGTTCCACTGTGAAGTCCATCCCCTGTAGGGAAATGGACCACCTAAGAAGTTTGGGATTTTCACCCTTCATCTGATTTAGCCACAAGAGGGGCTTATGGTCTGTCTGAATCTTGAAGTGAGTGCCAAACAAGTATGGCCTCAGCTTCTTCAGGGCCCAAACCACAGCAAAGGCCTCCCTCTCAATAGCTGACCAACGTTTCTCTCTAGGGGTCAGCCTTCTACTTATAAAAGCAATGGGCTGGTCTTGACCATCTACATTCAGTTGTGAAAGAACAGCTCCCACACCTAACTCAGAAGCATCTGTCTGGACAATGAACTCTTTGGAGTAGTCTGGACTTTTCAGAATAGGTGCACTGCACATGGCCTGCTTCAGGTCATCAAATGCTTTTTGACAGCTTACTGTCCACTGAACTTTCTTTGGCATCTTCTTGGAGGTCAAGTCATTAAGTGGTGTCACTATGGACCCATAGTTCTTAACAAACTTTCTGTAGTACCCAGTCAGGCCCAAGAAAGCTCTGACCTGAGTCTGGGTAGTTGGAGGAGCCCAGTCCTTTATGGTCTGGATCTTGCTCTCCAGTGGTTGAACCTGACCCCCACCAACTAGGTGGCCCAGGTATACAACCTTGCTCTGCCCTATCTGGCACTTAGTGGCCTTGATAGTGAGGCCTGCCTTTTGCAGGGCCTCTAAAACATTCCTCAGGTGGACCAGGTGATCCTCCCAGGTGGATCTAAAGACAGCAATATCATCAAGATAAGCTGCACAATAATCATCCAACCCAGTAAGGACTTGATTCACCAACCTTTGGAAAGTGGCAGGTGCATTCTTCAAACCAAAGGGCATTACCACAAATTGATAATGTCCTCCTGGGGTCGAGAAAGCAGTTTTGGCCTTTGCACTCTCAGCTAGTCTGATTTGCCAGTAGCCTGCTGTCAGGTCAAATGTGCTCAAAAACTTAGCAGCTGCCAGTCTGTCAATGAGCTCATCTGCCCTAGGTATTGGGTGGGCATCTGTCCTAGTGACAGCATTGAGACCTCTGTAATCCACGCAAAACCTCATCTCTCTCTTACCATCTTGGGTGTGAGGTTTTGGCACAAGAACTACAGGACTAGCCCAAGGGCTCTCTGAAGGTTCAATGACTCCCAGCTCCAACATCTTTTGTACCTCAACTTTTATGCAGTCCCTGACATGGTCAGGTTGCCTGTAGATTTTACTCTTCACAGGCAGACTGTCACCAGTGTCCACCTCATGGGTGCACCAGTTTGTCTGACTTGGGGTCAGAGAGAACATATGTCTGTAGGATTGCTGAACTTGTCTGCAGTCCTGTTGCTGATGGACAGTGAGGCTGTCAGAAAAGACCACACCATCAACTGAGCCATCATCAGGGTTCTGAGTCAACAGGTCTGGGAGAGGGTCACTCTCTTCCTCCTGCCCCTCATCTGTAGCCATGAGTAGCCCCATGTCTGCCCTGTCAACATATGCCTTTAATCTGTTGACATGAAGCACCCTGTGGGGGCTTCTGGGAGTCCCAAGGTCCACCAAGTAGGTGACTTCTCCCTTTTTCTCAACAATAGTGTGGGGTCCAGACCATTTGTCTTGGAGTGCTGCTGGGGCCACTGGCTCCAACACCCACACTTTCTGTCCTGGCTGGTAAACAGTCAGTACAGCCTTTTGGTCATGCCAAGCTTTTTGGAGTTCTTGGCTTGCCTCAAGGTTTTTAGAAGCCTTCTTCATATACTCTGCCATCCTGGAGCGGAGACCAAGTACATAATCCACTATGTCTAGTTTGGGTTGTCTGAGAGGTCTCTCCCATCCTTCCTTCACCAAACACAGGGGTCCTCTTACAGGATGCCCAAACAAAAGCTCAAAAGGGCTGTAGCCAACCCCCTTTTGTGGGACCTCTCTGTAAGCAAACAGAAGGCAGGGTAAAAGGATGTCCCATCTTCGCCTAAGCTTCTCTGGTAATCCTTTTATCATTCCCTTTAGGGTCTTGTTGAATCTCTCAACAAGCCCATTGCACTGTGGGTGATAGGGTGTGGTGAACTTGTAGTTAACACCACACTCCTTCCACATTGCAGTCAAGTATCCTGACATGAAGTTGGCACCTCTGTCAGAAATGACCTCCTTTGGAAAGCCCACTCTGGAGAATACTCCAAGCAGGGCCCTTGCCACAACAGGAGCTGTTGTGGTCCTCAGGGGAATTGCTTCTGGGTACCTGGTGGCATGGTCCACTATCACCAGTATGAATCTGTGCCCAGATGCTGTTTGTGGGTCCATTGGTCCTACAATATCTATGCCCACTCTTTCAAAGGGGACCCCCACCACAGGTAGTGGTATGAGGGGGGCCTTTGTGGTGCCACCTGATTTGCCACTGGCTTGGCAGGTGACACAGGAGCGACAAAACTCCTTAGTATCTTCTGACATATGGGGCCAGTGAAAGTGAGGGACAAGCCTGTTCCAAGTCTTGTTCTGGCCTAGATGTCCTGCAAGGGGAATATCATGGGCCAAGGTAAGAAGGAAGCCTCTGAACTTCAGTGGTATGACCAACCTCCTGGATGCACCAGGCTTGGGGTCTCTAGCCTCTGAATACAGTAGCCCTTCATCCCAATACACTCTATGGGTACCTTGAGCATTCCCTGCAGCCTCAGCAGCAGCCAGCTGTCTGAGGGGCTCAAGAGAGGGGCAGTCTAATTGAGCCTGCCTCAGATCTGCCCTTGAAGGTCCCCCTGTCCCAAGAAACTCAACCTGATCAGGTTCAAGTTCTTCTAGGACAGTTCCTTCAGGGCTCTCAGAATCATCCTCCGGGGAGGGCTGATCCACCACCTGAGGCAGGGGGGAAGGCACAGCCTTAACCCTACTGCTCTTTCTCTTGGGTTGTGACTGGTCCATAGTTTCAGGATCCAGCACTTGTTCAGTGGTGCACTTTTTGGCCTGTGACCTGGTCACAGCAAGGACATGTGCATCTATCCCCAGCATTTCTGCATGGGTCCTATACTCCACTTCAGACCAAACTGAAGTTTCAAGATCATTACCCAGTAAACACTCTACAGGAAGGTCTGAACTAACAACAACTTTCTTGAGGCCAGTTACCCCTCCCCAGGAGAAGTTAACAATAGCCACACTATGGGAGGTAGTGGCATTGCTAGCGTTGGTCACTAGGTAATTCTCACCTAGTATGATCTGTCCAGGGTCCACAAAAGCAGGTGTCACCATTGTGACACTAGCTCCAGTGTCCCTGTAGGCCTGAGCCATTCCTTGGTTGATAAAAGGAGTCTGTCTGTACTTGCCCAGGTTACTGGGGCCTACAGTAGAGGACAAAGCTAAGTCCCCATCACAGATCAGAACAGCCTGAGTAGGTACTCTGACTAGGCCAGAATCCTCCTCAGTTCCCAGGGTTAACCCTACTACACCCTTTTGCTGGGAACCACCACTTACAGCTGAACTAGGGGTACAGTTGCCTTAGGGGCAATGGTGGCTGGGGGCTTATCCTTTTTGGTGCACTCACTAAACCAATGTGAGTTGGACTTACAATAGTTGCACCATGGTTTCTTTTGGCCATCTTTCTTTTTATCCTTTTTGGGACCACCCTCCCCCTGAGCCTTTTGGGGGCCTGGTGAAGACTTCTGGTCTTTTTGTTTCTGATCATTACCCTTCTGGTCTGCCTTTTTCTGATCACCACCCTGGTTCTGGTTTTTCTGCTTAACTCTAGTCCTGACCCATCTATCTGCCTTCTTTCCCAATTCTTGGGGAGAAGTCAGATCAGAATCAATCAGGTGTTGATGCAATAGCTGGTTTTGACAGTTGTTAAGTATTTGCTCTCTCATGATCAAATTATACAATCCTGTATAGTCCTTAACCTTACTTCCCATTAGCCAGCCTTCCAGAGCCTTAGTGGCACAATCTACAAAGTCAGTCCAGTCCTGAGTCTGTGTCTTCTGGGTATCCCTGAACAACAACCTGTATTGTTCAGTGGTTAGGCCAAACCCATCAATCAGAGCACTCTTCAGGACAGTGTAATTATCTGCATCCTCATCACTAACTGTGAGGAGCTTGTCTCTACCTTTCTCAGAGAAGGAGAGCCACAAGATAGCTGCCCACTGACTTTGGGGTACCTGCTGTACCTTGCAAGCTCTCTCCAAAGCAGTTATCCATTTGTGGATGTCATCCCCACACTTGTAGGGAGGGACAATCTTGCTCAGGTTTCTATTGTCATAGTGCCTGTCTCTATCCTTAGGGATATTGCTGCCACCAGTGGGTTCTGACCCACTTAACTTTTGTTCTCTAGCCAGAGCAAGCTTCTCCTTGGCAAGGGCAAGTTCTTCCCTCTGAATCCTCAGATTAGCTTCCCTCATTCTGGCTTCATGCTCCTTTCTCTCAGGGGAAGTCATTCCCCTGTGAGAGGAAGCATTAGAGATGTTAGAGACATGGGAGTGGATGGATTCCCTTGAAGGGGATCTGTCCCTCCTGCTTCTCTGTGTAAGCCTACTTGGGGGTCTGTATGGGGGGACCCCATGCAAACTCCCATGTAAGCTTAGGTTAGCCTGGCTAAGTCTTCCTACTTGGCCCTGGCTGTCTACCTCTTCATCTGAAGTCCCATCTGACTCCTCTGTGGTGGGTAGACCCTCCTCTGTACCTAGGGTACCTGCCTGAGATGCCCTAAGAGTATCATACTCCTCTAGGAGTTGTCTTAACTGAAGGAGGGTAGGGTTTGCACCCTGTTTTATTCCTCTGGAGGTACACAAGTGTCTCATCTCCTGGAATGTTAAGGTATCATATCTAGAGGGGGTCTTTTGCAGACCTGCCCCTCCTGAGAGAGCATCTACTTGATCTCCTCTCAGAGACATGATCTAGTGAGGGTGTGGTGTGTGCACCTACCTACACTAGTTGTTTCTACTAAACCTCTCTAGTAGTTGTAGTCAGGGTGTGTTACTCCCTTCAACCTACAACTACTAAGTCCAGTAGGACTTAAGTATTATAATCTTATGTTATATGTACCTAGACAATATCTGTGTGATCTTTCAATTTAGTATCTCAAGATTACAATGGTATTACAACAGCAAGCTCAGATCCCAACCGCTGCTCACCAATGTGAGAAGTTGGCCTGATGTATGATGTCACTAGTTCTAGTGTACACCTTCTAGCAGTCCAAATACCCTTATGGTGATTGGTTGTAAAGTCAACCTTATAGACCAGCTATCCTAGTGGTAGCATGGACAAGAGCAGTCTTAGGCTAAACTCTGAATGGCATGTGAAGCCAGCTGTGATACCATATATAATCCCTTGAATACCAAATGAAAGGACACCACAACAGATATATATATAAAATAAAGTGTATTTATTCTAGTCAAACCCTCAGCACTCTTTATGAGATTAGAGGTAAGTACAACACAGTCTTATTTAAGCATACATTAAGTCACACAGGTAAGTAATACAGTTAGGCCCTAGGGGCCACGCAAACCATATACTAAGTAAGTGGTATAAGGACCACTGTCACGAAAATAGAATAGGCCTAGGCCTAGGGAATCGCTGGGGCTACACTACACTAGCGTTAGTTAGGAAGTGGGAGGCCCACGGGATTCGTGTGCAGAGTGGAAACACTCACGCGTAATGCGTAAAAGTCAATAGCAATAGTACAGTTTAGAAAACGATAGATTTAGGACACTTCCGGAGTAGCTAGGAAGTTGAGACTTGAAAACTAGACACTAGGATAGTCACTATCCTGATGAGCACCGGAGTACCCAAGTTACCTAGCCCACAGGCTGCGGGTGCATAGGGGTGAAGATGCGTCGGTTTTCGTCGTCGACTCCTATGGATGCCTGAAGAAAGATGCTGACAGGCAGTCAGTGAAGAGTGTCCGGTGGATCCCAAGGCTGGGATCAAGAAGAGAGGAAACCTGCAAGCAGAAGGGACAGAGTCAAGGTCACTAGCCAGTGACCACGTGGAACCAGGAAGGAACCAGGCGATGTCGTGAAGATTGCAGGTGAAGGTGAAGCTTGTCGCTGCAGCCAGGTGGACCAGGAAGCGTCGAGGATGACCAGGACCAGGAGGCGAGCTGTCCCACGAAGGCTCTTGCTGTCGGCGGCGTCGAAGTTGGACTAGGACTCACCAAGCCTTGGCAAGCGGAACCCACGAAGAACGGAGGACTTGCTTCTGGTGCAGACCAGGAAGGTCTGGGGTGCTTCTTCTTTGCAGAGAAGCGGGAGCCAGTCTGGAGGAGCCAAACCAGCGCAGAAGATTTCAGGGAGCGTCGTCGCAAAGGCCACCAGCCAGCGGGCAAGCAACCGGACAGACGCGGCAAGCAGGAAAATGCAGAAGGGCCCCACGCAAGACTCGTGGAGTGTGGGGGGCTGATCTTCGGTGCAGATGGTGCTTGGGGTTGGGGCTTCTCAATCCCCGGTGCACAACTTCGAGGGTGCCTCAGAAGCTGCGCTTTAAGTTACTAGCCACTTTTCCCAGGTAGCCGGTCCCACGTCGCTCGTCGCCTCCACGGATCTCAGCTTTGCTGTGGATGTGGATCAGGGTCGGAGAAGTCTGGAAGTCAAGGCTCTGGTCGGGCTCTGCAGTCGGTTCCTCGTAGAACGTGGGCAAAGCAGAGGGTAGTCTCTTGATGGTGCCTGTTTGCACAGGGTAGCCACTCCTTGGCTACAAGGGAGATTCTTCAGTCTTCTTCTTTCGTCGAATGTCGAAGGTCCAGAGTTTCTGTTCAAGTTTGCAGGTTCAGGATAATCTAAAGTCTTGAGGCCCAACTCCCACTCTTATACTAATCTGGGGGGCTGGGATACCTGCTAGGTCACGCCTTATGGGTGGGACCTGGGAGGGGGTGGTTACACCCACTTCCCTTTGTCCAGTTTCGCGCCAGAGCTGGGGCTGGAGTGCCCCAGCGCCGGTTTGAACTGGACTATGCAAGGAACACCTTGTGTGCCCCAGGCATGTCTCATTCCTTTCAGCCCACCCTGCCCCAATACACTAAAGGCTGTCTGGGGAGGTGCTAGCACCTCCCCAAGCAGGAAACCTATTGTCCAGGCCTCCCTGGCTGGGATCACTCCCAGCTGCAGGAGGTCAGACTTGTGTCGTGGCAGCAGCATCCATTTTGTGATGCTGAGGCTTTGGTCAGAGGCTAACAGTGAAGTATGATTTTAACATGTCCTTCCCTCTAGAAGGGGGGAATAATATCCTCATGTCCAGAAATGGCATGGGGGTATTATTCCACAGTGTTAGACACCTTACACGACATGTTTCGATAAAGCCAAACCATAGTTACCATAACCGTCTAAGATTATAAGGCACTTTAAGAGTATATGGTAGGCTATATCATAGAACAGCTATAAGGACTTGGTTCCGAAAGCTGCAGACAGGCTCAGCTCATGCTAGAGCACCATCTCACATGTTACCAAGCACTCTGCCTCCAGGATTGTTAAGGCCTGCCATAGGAGTGACTGATAGGTACACATGTGTCTATATGTAAGTTAGGTATAGGAATACTACACCTAAGCAAGGGGTGATTACACGACCTTGCCCCAGCTGAGTGATCAGCCAGCTGTGTCAGAATGGAAGGCCAGGCCAGGGGTGGCATAATACATGCTGCAGCCCCTGGTAGGCCTAGGGTACACCTATGCCCTGGGTACCTAGGGTACACTGTACAGGGGCCAATAAGGTGACCCTATCCAACTGGGTTATGCACCTAAAGTACATAGTATTAATTTAGAGAGAGAACAGCAGGGCGGTGGGTCTGATTAGCAGGCCCACAGCCACATCTAAGTCGAAAACCAGTAAAGCAAAAGCAAAAAGTGGGGGTGAACATAGAAAGCAGACCCTACTCTCCTACACTCGGTTTATGTCTATTAATTGTCAATGTGTTTTCTTGGGTATATGTGGGAAGCACGTTAAGCAGTCTGAAGGAACCACTGACATGGCTGCAAGAAGGACCAAGTCATCCGCATAGATCCCATCTAAGTTTACCATATGGCTGTTGGTGTTTTGTTGGATGGTAGATAGGTCATCCATATCTAAACAAAACAAAAGGAATGCCAATATGCACTCTTGTTTAAGCCCGTTGGTTGTTGAAATCCTCATTCAAGGAATTTGCCCCATTTGTTACTTTTATTCTTACCTAAATATATTGGGGAAGATGAATAATATAATAACACATCTTTAATACTTCACTGGTAGTTAAACCATAGATGTCCCTGATCAACTTTGTCGAAAATGAAACTGTAGTGTATGACAGGTGTACAATTTTGCTTTTGACTTACTGGCTTCAATTGTGTCTGAAACCAGTCTGAGTAAAATCTACTCCTTGCTGCTTCTCCAGTAGGATTCTTACACAGCTATGAAAACGTTCTCAATTGTTGCCAGCACCTCAGTTGTCAAGTGCCCTTGCATTTTTGTGTGACGCCGGTAGTCAGTCAACCAATAGTTACATTTTGGGACTTGTAGTTATTTTTCTCTGTAAGTATGCATTAAGTATCTAAGTGTGCAAAGTGATGTTGGATAAAAGCCAGGACTGGCTAAAGATATTGAACGCTAAAGTGGTCCACTAGGCACCTGTGCAAACTGAAACAGCTGTTAGCTTGTGTTAATAAAGCGCATGTCTGTCCTTCAGTTCATGTCTCAGTGGAGATGTCTATTTACAACACTCTAACGTTGCACAAGTCATCAACTTTGTTCAAGGGTAAATAAAAGTTCATAGCAATTTGTATCTTGAACATAACGGTTCATGATTTATAGACACTATCTCTTAGGTTGTATAGAGAAGGGGTCTCCAACCTTTTCTTTAATAAGAGCTACTTATGTTCAATGAAATCATCCAGAGCTGTTGACATTATTAGAATTGGATTAGTGCTAATGTCACACAACAGAAGAGGTTACATTAGTGGCCATCATATGCAAGATTACCAGCAGTAATCCTCTCAGTGTTTTGGGCATTGGGGCAGACAGTACTGTAAAAAAAATTGTTAATGTGTAAAAACCTCTTCATGGCCATTGCATAAAAGCTGTAGCAGCAGTGCCCGTGCACCAAGTAAAATGCAATAATAAGTCTTCAACACCGCATGATATATCACTTAAAAATCAGCTTTAAACATATTTTGGAAATTAAACAATTTTTCTCCAAACATCAGCTGATAATTTTTTTAACTGTACACATTTCCATCTGAAGTACTCACTTTTCAATTTACTTATACACACATTCTTCATTCAACCAAGCAAAAGCTTCTAATTTAGTAGGCTGGGCTGCTCCCAGGAGAGATACTTAAAGGAAGGCGCAGAGCTACTAGTAGCTCACAAACTACTCATTGGAGAAGCCTGATGCAGAGTTATCTCTGTATATAAAACTAACTGTCAGTATCAAAGAAGGCACGCTGCATTTAAAACGCATAAGTCTGTCTTTAAGCCATGGAAATTAGCCGGGGATGCATACTCTGCTGCCATTAGTATCTTGGAAGAAAAGGGAATTGAAACAGTTCTGATATAGACTGCTTATTAGGAAAAATACATACTTTGTTTGCAGCTGAGGGCACAATGAGGAAACAGTACCCTCGCTCATTCACTTATAACTTCAGTAGGTAGGATCACATCATGCCCTGTTAAACAAGCAGTGCCTGCGACCACCTTGCTTCTTGAAAGCCAGCTGAGTTTGTGGATGCCTGTCGAGGGAAACTGAGGCAGACACGTTCAGCATACTAGGCCAGGCATACAGTGCAGCCTCTAATTAGTTGTGCATTAGTAACCAGACAGAATGATCCAGACATGAGACAGTTATGTGGATGTTAAGCTAAGCTGTGGGCAGATATCCCATATCTGGCTTCTGAGTAATTTGATGCCCAGCGAACAGTGAGTGGACATTGTGTCATGAACATACTTATCAAACCACCAAGGAGTCATTACTGACAGATTCAGCCATGGTCTACTTTGATCCAGTTATGGCCTACAAACGTTTGGTGGTTACCAGCACTGGTGCATTCGGTGTAGAACTGCTACAAGAGAAAAGCCAGTACTCCAGAGTTCTGTGTAGTGTCAGCAGCAGCGGTGTAGCACAGGCCCACGTGGTGCGGGACGCCCCCAAGCGGGACATATCAACGCAGGATTCTGTGCAGAAAGCTCCTAATTGAGTCTAGAGGGGGCCCCTCCACGTGGCTTGCAGGGGTCACCCCTCAAGTTTCTTTAAGTCAGTGGTGAGCTGGACCTTTAGTTTGTTAGGACAACTTTCCTTGTAATTCAAAATGTAATCCATAGAGATCATGTAGTGAGCCATGCACATCTATTCATGCATCTGTGGTTCCTGATGATTCCAAAGCCACTCATTCCACTATTATAAGGTTTGGACACTTATGCAAATAAAAAAGAACCGGCAAAGCCAACAGGTCTTGCCTATAAGAGCTATTGGCTTTTGCAATGTTTTGTAGCCATGCTGTACAGCAGCACAACCACTGTGCAGCATGGTTTAAGTAATATTTAAAAAAGCATAATTACATGACTGGTGCTAATGCTTTTAATTTTTTTATTTTAAAGAGGCAACACGGAAGGAGGGAGAGAGAGAAGGACACAGGTGAGGGAAGAGGACATGCAAGAGGGGTAAGGGAAGCATACAGACAATGGATGGTCTGTGGGAGGGGTTGGGGGAGCACACGGACAACAAAAGGTGGGTGGGAGACATAGGGTACAGCAGATGCACAATAGAGAATGGGTGGTGTGGCTGGCAGCAACCACACGTACAACAGAGGCTGGTTGGGAGGGTCTGGGGACTAGCATATGGGACAAAGGATGGTGGTTGGTTGGGTTGCTGAGGATAAGGACACAGGCAACAGAGGGTGGGCAGGAGAGGCAGGGGTAACCACATAGATAACAGACAGTGGGTGGAGCAGCCACTTGAACAATGGAAAGTGGGCATGGACAACCACACTTACAATGAAGTGTGGATGTCAGGTGCTCCCGTCTACCTGACAGATAAGTGAGGTAGGGCCTGGGGGCAACCAGACTGACAGGGTAGGGTGGTCGGGAGGGGCTGGTGATAAGAAAACAGACAATGGAGGGTGGTTGGGGTGGCTGGGGCAAGCATACGGAGGGAGGGGGGGGGCGAGCAACTTTGGGAGGTGAAGTACTCAAGGTTGACAGTTGAAAAAGGACACACATTCGTAGCATGCTTAAACAAAAAGATTAAAAGCAGCATCTGAAAAAAACCAAGCAGTGAAAGGCACAGTAATGAGTCCACGCTCTAGGGTACGGACAAGCACATGAAGAGCAAGGACGCCTAGATGAATAAGAAGCAAGAAAATGAGAGTTACAATGAAGCCAAGCAATGGGTAGCCTCTTAGCCCCCTGTAAGGTAACAAAACATCTTGCAAGAGACAACACATGCCCTGCCTTAGGTGAAACCTACAAATGGATTTTACAGCTGCTAGAAAATCAATTTGTCAGCCTGAGACAGACAAACTAGCAGAGTGTCTCGCCATCCAAGACTTACCAACCTATTGTAATGCAAAGCAGTTGAGTATATGGAATAACGTGCATAGAGTATTTTGAGAGGTGCAACATTCAGAGCCACCAAGATACCTAACATTGTGCAAGCCTCTATCAGATTAATGCCTGCAAGTGGGTGAGTCTAAGAAAGACTTTTCACTGTACCTCAAAGGAATAGAAGAATCTTCAAGCACTCGTGGACATCTAGCAGGGACTAATTGCTCAAAGGAGTGACTGCTTCTGACAGGTAACTTTATTCTACCATCCGATTCTCTAACAAGGCAAACTGTTCTGCGGGCGCATGAAAGATCAAAGTGTCGCCCATACAGAGTTCCACCTAAGAGAGTAATTGTGGTGGGAAAAGTACAATGATGCTTTCTCTGTTAGTCTCTTTCAAGTCACTGGGTTGGATAAAAGGCCTGCATAATGTTTGTAAACTGTGTCACAAGGCAAAGTGGGTGTTGATTTCTGCAACACACTAAGGGCCAGATGTGCGACCCTAAACTGCATGCGCAAACGGGTTTGCGACCCGTTTGTGCATGCAAAATGGCCCAGGGCCTTGTACTATTCCTAAATAGCGAGTAGCAGTTTATTTGCGACTCGCTATTTAGGAATTGCGAGTCGCTATTAAGAAGCGGCGTTCCCTTCCTAATGGCTTCTGCAAAGCAATGTATGAATGTTTCGTGACCGCAATTGCGGTTGCAAAATACTCGCAAATTACCACCCCAGGGGACCCCTTCCACTTTGTGACTGTCTCTAAAAATATTTTTTAAGGGCAGGCAGTGGTCCCAGGGTCCACTACCTGCCCTTAAAAAATTAAACAAAAACGTTTCATTAAAATTTGTTTTTAAATGCATCCCGTTTTCCTTTAAGGAACACGGGCTGCATTCTAAAAAAAAAAAAAAAACTGCTTTATCTAAAAACAGTCCCAGACATGGTGGCCTGCTGAGCCCAGCAGGCCACCATCCCTGGGAGGGCCTGTCATTCCCAATGGGCTCGCAAATTGCGAGAGGCTCATTAATATTCATGAGCCTCACAATTTGCGACCCCCATTGGGAATCGCAAACAGTGTTAAACACTCTGTTGTACATGCCAAATAGCGTCTCGCAAATTGCGAGTCGCAAATGAGTCGCAATTTGCAAAGCTCTATTTTGCAGGTCATACATCTGCCCCTAAGTGTGCAGCCTAGTTCATGATGGCCAAAGATTTCTCCAACTGTGTTTCTGCATGTGTCCTTAAATTTAAATCATGGGCATCAGGTCAGCTAAACTGGTGACACAAAAGCTAGAAAAAAAAATGCGGTCACATGCAGGTTCCATCAGGAGATCAAATTTGACAAGGCCCTCCAATCCAGGGAATGAAAGGGAGATGGTCTAAACATGGACACCTGCACAGGCTGAACAGGAGTACTGGTCGTGTCTTTAGCAAGCTTTTTAAGGACCATATATGAAGCTGAAGATAACTCATCAGACCAGGAACGGGTGAACCTAGGAACCATCTGTATAACACCAACCGAAAAGATAATTTAGATGACCCTATCACGTTTCCAAAATTGGCTAAGCACCAGGCCCACACAGGTTCACTGCCCAGTTCTATAATTCTGCATACACAATCATTGAACCCATATTAGCAAAATCCTACAGCTTTTTCAGCCCCTCATGGGAGGTTACAAGAAGAGAAAAGGCAGAACTAAGGAGGGACTACTAAGCCTATTGACCAATGAAGAGCGATCATTTACAAAGGACAGTGACAGTAGCCAATCAAAAAGATGAGTGGAAAGTGGGCAGAGCTTCATGACAATCTCCTGAATATAGCATATCTCGAAGAGACAGCTCACGCTCTGCCTAGGTGAGACTTAAAAATGATGATGATGTGCCAAAACAAGTTGTTATTGCGCTCAGATAGCATGGTTCTCTGTAAATTCAAGGATTGCTAATACCCACCTCACATCCATGATGCTTAATTTGGTCCCGAAATTCCACAAAACGTTAATGATTCCACAAAGAAAATAGGATATCGCCTTGAAAATCTCAACATTGCTCTAAAACAGCTAGAATAAAAACACTATTAAGAATTGAATTCTGGATAGAATAAATCCGGTGCTAACAGTTCTGGTCGCTCTAAAAAAAGGTTTTCCATATTTGGACAGTCAGGTAAAACTGCTGCCTGTGGTAAAATTGTTGAATTTTAGTATTGGAGGGGGCCGGCAGCATACTTTATCTGGGACTTCAAGTGCTTTACCACAATTTTCATCCAGTTGCTCTCTTGAGTGATTGACAGAATTGTGATTTACTTTTCTCATCCTTGGTGTGAGTCTACCATAACATTTCCATAGCGGTACTAGTAAGGGACTGGTGTTTGTGTCTGTCTGTGTATGTGATTTCAGTATCAACAATGTATTCATATTATTGCACATACATGAATTAGTGACGTTGTTTTTCAATTTGGAATGATGTGACCCAGGTTATATTCCTGGGTTGGCCACAATGTGTAATCTCATATTGCTATGTTTTCATTCCTGGTGTCTTTTTTCTGCCAAAATCGACTAGTCAGAGATTTTTAGGTACAGGCAATGTGCTGGTATGAGCTTAATAAAAATTGACACTTAACTTAGTTTTATGCTTTTCGCCTTTATAATAGGGCAAAATGGCCCCTATGAAGACAGAGAATGTTGATGGAAGAATATTGTCTCTGGCTACTGAAGTTGCTGAAAGTTCCAATGACAATGTTCCTGTTTTACTTCTCAAGCTGAAAGGTAATTTATTTTAGTATACCAGTTCCCCCTCTGAACTCAGTGCATACAGTGAAGTCATTTACAATTTTTTTTTCTCTTACCGCTATATTTTAATGCTTTCTAATTTTCCCAGAAATATTAAAAAGTGTGCCATCAGTGAGCAAAGAATCAAAGAAACTCAAAGAAGACATATACAGCTACGATCTAATCCAATACTGTAGCATGGTTTTGAAGCAAGATTACTCTCGGGTGGCTGGTGGATGGTCAACTGCCGCAAATTTGTCAAACATACTAAGGTAAACTCTCCTTTTTTGTTGCACTTTCTTTAGGTCTGTCATTCTAATTCTTGCTCTTAACATAATTGAGCTCCATAGCAAGAGGAAAGTTAATGTTTTTTTATAGCTTTCTTTAGATAGTACATTTTTTTTTGGTTCTTATACAAGTGTTTTTGTACGATATTTGGTTTCAGAACTGCACCCATGTTGTTCTGGACCTTCCTCAAATATTAAGTGTGCAGTGCCATTCCAGAATACCAAATGTAGAAAAAAAGCATTGCAAATTGGCCAAACATTGGGCATGTTTCAGTTCACAGGTATGGTGTGTATTTATAGAGCCCCCACTTTCTCTTGCTCCACCTCCTCCCTCTCCCTCTCCCTCTTTTCCTCTCTCTTGCTCTCTTTCTCCCCCCCGCTCTCTCTTCCTCCTTCTATATGCAGTATGTATATTACATAGTGGGGGTCGCCACTTTTTTATTTACGGTTTAGACACACTTGACGTTGAAAAGGCTTTTTTTATTTCCTGTAATTTTGGATCCCTTGGATGAATCTGCACCAAATCTGGCATTCTCTATCGTTTATCCCAGCCAACTAACTACAGGTCGCAACCACTGGGATAAAATATTTGGGTATCCACATAACGTTAGATAGGCAACGGGCACAGGAGCGGAACCTCTATAAGGTACTGGGGGAATTCCGTTTAGAGCTAGACCAATGGGCCTCCCTACCCCTAACACTGCTCGGAAGAGCAGCGCTCTTTAAAATGATAACCCTCCCGAAGTTTCTGTATGATCTGCAAAATACCTACCAGTCCGTGCCGGAAGAGGTGTTCATCAAAATTGATAACATCCTGAGGAAGTTCCTCTGGGGAGGGAAGCTTCCTAGGGTGGCGCTAGGGAAGCTGCAATGTAACCAATATAATGGTGGTATTTCCCTGCCGGACCTACGCACTTACTATTGGGCTGCTCGTTTGATAGTAATCAACGAATGGGCCTTCGGCGAGAGGGACCAGTCGGCATATGCACTTGAGCACACTCAGTTCTTGTATAGGCCATACTCCTACTACCTTTATGGGAGCAACGGTGTTGCAAAATTGCAACCGGCCACGCAAACAGCGATAATGGTATGGAAAAAGGCAGAGAGGCGCATGAAGTGGGAAAACCGGGTGACAAAGGAAACCCCGCTTTGGGTGGGAACACAACTTAAGAAATTTGTCAAACTGAAATGCTTTCAGAAATGGTATATGGTTGGTATTTCCCAGCTCAAGGACATAGTATATCATAAAGAGCTGGTGACGATCCTACGCCTCCAGCTAGAATATGACATGAATAGGACGCAACACTTTAAGTATCTGCAACTGAGGCATGCCTGGCGGGCGCAACATGTTGATGGAGGGCCTCCCAGAATATGCCCCGCTATAAGGGCGTCTTTTGACGGGTGACATTGGAGAGAAAGCAGTGTCGTGGACTTATAGGACGATCATGAATAATACACCTGACCCAATGCGGAAACTGAGATCACACTGGGAGGCTGATCTGGGAGACATAGAAGATCTAGACTGGTTAATGGCCCTGATGCACCCGAGGGAGGTAGCCATCAGATCGCGGCTGCGATTGATTCAGTTTAAGTATTTTCACAGAATGTATTATGATGGCCCGACTGCATAAGATGGGTAGAGCGGAGTCCCCCAATTGCCTGAAATGTAAGCACGTGGAAGGGACCTTCTTTCACACTATTTGGGGATGCACAGCTATACCGGGGCACACTTCTGAAAGAATTGGAGCTTATACTACAAGAATCAATACCCCCAGACCCTGTGCTCATTTTGCTGGGTATACCCACGGAGATTGATCTCCCTAAAGTGAAACTGATGCTGCTCCAGCTGGGCCTGGTAGTAGCCAAAATGGCGTGTGGAGCGGATACTAATCCAACGCTGGAGGAATGGCGAAGAGGGATGGACATGTATATGTTGGGGGTAGAAAACAACATACAAAGCAAGGGGATGCCCCAAAAAGTTTTGGAAAATATGGAAGCCATGGTTCGCTTACTACGGCCTGACACTCACGTATTCACAGTATTATTATTTTTCTTTTATTGATTTTCACAGCTTCTTGTATAAATAATACAGCCACAAAAAGCCAAAGCAGTGCACCGTGACAGTGGAACATCGGCATACAATTCGTCGTGATCGAATTTAAGAATTTTCAGCATACAAACAGAGAGGGAGAAAAAAGAATAAGACAGAACATAAACAACTCGTGACTATGTCTGAATTATACAAGGACATGGTATGAAACCAGCTGGCATTGTTTCTTACAGCATGTGGCATATATGTTTACGGGGCATCAGCTGCATGTGTATCGGGTTGTGGTACTGTACGTAGGTACGACAATAAAGGCTCCAATGTCTTGTGGTCGTGAGGATGGTTGCAACTCTTCCGCATACAGGACCAGATTTTCTCTACAGAGTGACAGATCTTTAAGCCACTTGTCCACTTTGGGGCTCAGTGTACTATCCCAAACCAGTGACACCCGACGTTTGGCAACAAGCAGCGCTACCCTAACCAATCTACCTGCAGCGCCTTTTATGAAGGGAACGAAACCCAGCAAGCATATCTGTAGGGAGAATTGCAGTGAAATCCCAATAATCTTTGATAGTGTGGTGGTCACTGCAGCCCATAAGTCCGATATTCGTCCACCGGTCCAGGCTAGGTGCCAGAAATCCGCCCCCCAAGCCCCACATCGCTTACACGCATCCGTGTCCCTAAGTCCATATTTAAAAAGCTTGTGTGGGTTATAATACACTTGGTGTAAGTATTTAAAATGTATTATCCGCAAATTGCCATTCGAAGTGAGAGCACTAGTAAGTTAGCAGCAGATTTCCCATTCCTTCTGTGTGAGTGGTGGATCAAGATACGTATTACGGGTGTCCAGACTCCTGTCACAACTGAGGATTCTGTCTTCCTGAGCCGCACAATATAACTTGGTGACTAGTTTATGTCGGGTAGGGGCGATGAGGAGTGTATGCAGCGCCAGTGCTTCGGGAGGCTCCGAGGGGAATGTGGGGTGGTGAATCTGCAACGCCTTTTTAAGCCTATGCATGTAAAACACTTATAGCGGCATCTTATTCTGAATGTAGTCCATGTCATTGGGTGTCAGAAAAGTGCCACCTGGGTACAAATCGTGCATCTTGGTTATGCCCACTTGCCCTAGTGTACGCAATGCACCCTGCTCATGTGTTACAGATACGCGTGAGTGATATGCCACTGGTAATAGCGGGGAGTTCAATGGTAGTTTTCCTGCCTCTCGGCCTAGCGCCTGCCATGCGGCAATCGTAGTGTTGGCGGTGTTAAAAGTTTTGCGGGGGGAGGTCCTAGTGCTGTAAGTTAGCAAGGAGCTCAGTGGGGTGGGGTGTGCGTCCCAGTGTTCCACTGCTACATGAGGGACCCATGCATGTGAGGAGAACCAGAAGTGTGCATATTGTGCTTGTGCGCACAGATAATAAAGATAGAAATCAGGTACGCTGAAACCCCCGCGTCTGTAGTCCAGCGTGAGAGTTTTCCAGCTCACCCGCGCTTGACGGCCACCCCAAATGAGGCGAAGCAACAAGGCACGCAAAGTTTTTAAAAAGTGTTGTGTCAGTTGAAGCGGTATGTTACTGAAAAAATATTAAAAATTTGGATAACACCACCATTTTGACTAGTGCGATACGGTCTGCAAGCGAGAGAGGGAGTTTTACCCATCTATCTACGTGTTGCTCCAGCATCGCAGTGGCGGTCTCGTAATTTTCGCAAATAACGATCTCCGGATTACGGTGAATCCATACTCCCAAGTATTTTACCGCCTCCGTGGCCCACACTAGAGGGAATTTGAGTTTGTGCGGGGTAGTGCTCTCTGTCAGCGGCATCACTATGGATTTGGACCAGTTGATATTCAGCCCAGAAAAACGCGCAAAGCGGATGTATTCACGAAGAACTGGTGCTAAATAAGTGCGGGGCTCACATATAAAGAGCAGCATGTCGTTTGCGTAAAGAGATATAATTACAGGCCGATGGAAAAAGTTAAGAGCCGCGCATTATGAACTTGTCGAATAAAACATGCTAGGGGCTCCAGTGTCAGAGCGAACAACATCGGTGAGAGTGGACACCCTTGCCGCGTGCCCCTAGTAATTTGTATCGGGTCTGATGTGTAGCCCTCCACACGCACTCGCGCCGTCGGACAAGCATATAAAAGATGCACCCAGTTAATAAAGAGGGGTGAGATGCCCATCCTCTGCAGGACATAAAAAAGGTAGTTCCATTCTATAGAGTCAAATGCCTTGGCGGCGTCAAGCATGACCGCCGCCAATATTGGATTGAGAGTATGAAGTGTGACAAATAATGTTCGCAAATTATGGGAGGTAGATCGCTCTGGGATAAAACCTGATTGATCAGGCAGAACCAATTTTTGCATGAGCGGCTGAAGTTGAGTGGCCAAAATCTTCGCCAAGATCTTTACATCTGGATTAATGAGTGACAGAGGTCTATATGACTCGCAGTTAGCGGGGGCCTTATCTTTCTTGAGTAGCGTGATGATTAGCGCCTCGCGTAGTGACGGCGGTAGATGACCCACATCATACGCCTCGACGTACATTCCTATTAAATCGGGGGAGAGTTCCTCAACATACGCTTTATAAAATTCACACATGAAGCCGTCGGGGCCCGGCGCTTTTTTATTAGGTAACGTTTTTATCGCCATTTGAATATCTTCCACCATGATCGGTTGATTAAGGTAGTCCCTCTGGCCGCACGCGATGGCTATCTGCGAGAAGTAATCATCAAAATCGGCAACGTCAGTCTGCCCTTGGGAGGTGTACAGTTTTTCATAAAAGTGCCGAAATTGATTCGCTATGTCCGGTACATTGTGATAGTCGTGGCCCGCCTCATCAGTGATTTTAAGAATCAGCTCTCTCTCCAGTCGATATTTAATCTTGTTGGCAAGTAATGTCCTGGTCTGCCCCCCTCACCGTAAGCACGTGCTCTAGATCGTTTCGAGACATACTTCCTCTCTTCCTCCGCCATAGCTGAATGTTCAAGGATAGGTTCTTTAAGGGAAGCTAGGGTCAAGTCACAGGGCGCGGCTTCATATTCCTGTTCTAGATTTTTGAGCGTGGTTTCTAGCTTAGACAGTTGTCCTCTCAGCTCTTTTAATATTCCAGAGGTTGTGCTGATACAAGGGCCTCGAATAGTGGCTTTAAACCCCTCCCACAACACCCCAGCGCTATTTACTGACCCCTTGGTATGTTCGACATATTGTGTTACAGCTTCTCGAATCGTCTCGGTGTAAAGAGGGTCCAGCAGCGCCTCAGACCTAAAGCGCCACGTGAAGGCCCTAGGAACAGCCTGCGGGATGGAGAGGATAAGGCAGACAGGACAGTGATCCGAGAGTGTACGCGACAGTCCAGTCACTTCCGCCACCCAGCCCACAGCCTCCCTGCTCACCAACCAGTAATCGAGACGGGACCAGCTGCCATGTGCTGTAGAGATGTGTGTGCCCTCCCTCGTATCGGGGAGTCTATGACACCACACATCTATCAGGCCCATCTCCTCCATACCCTCTTTAATCGCTCTCGCTGCCCCAGGTGAGCGACCCTCCCTGCCACTTGATTTATCTTTAGTTTGATCCAAATGGGTATTGAGGTATCCCCCCCCCCAAAGAATGATAGCATCCGGGAGTGTACGGAGAATAGCAAACATACTCTCATACAACATAGGGTCGTCAGTGTTAGGACCATAAGTGTTAACAATAATAACAAGCGAGCCCATCAGTTTCCCATGGAGAATAGCATAGCGCCCGCCGTGTCAGAGTGAGTGTGGATCGCAGTGAATGGGACACCATTTTTGACAAGGGTGAGGACACCTCAGCTATAAGATGAGTATGATGAAGCAATCCGATATCCAGCCCAACGATTTCCTACCACTTTATCCGTTAGTTGTGTCAGATGTGTTTCCTGTATAAGGGCAATACCAACACCGTGGCGATCTAAATGCGCCAGAAGCTGACAAATCTTTCTTGGCGAGTTTTGCCCCCTCACATTCCATGTTAAGCATGAGATGGACATCATAGTACCATGTACAAAGTGCCGCAAGTTATAACTGATGCACACATAGCCCAACGCACAAGACTGCCCACCCCCACTAGGGAGCAAGTACTGCCATGGTTGTTTGAACGAACATGCATGCCACTGTAAAGGATTCAAAAACATAATCAGTCATGATAACAAACCTTACCACACCCCCCCCCCCCCACCCACCAACACCCCCACCCACTTTAGCGGCCCCAATGTGTCAAAGCCTTCCCGAACCTCCCAGAACCCTTCCCAAATATAAAACCATGGGAGTAACTAGTTGTGGGGATCACCCATGAGGGGGGCGCCTGAGCACAGTAACTCTCCCAGTGAGAACAGAAGGTGGCCAAGCCATCATTATAGCACCCGCATTTAAAGTGTTACAACATCTCACAATAACAAAATCTCAATGCAAAGTAAATATTTCTATCAATCAATAGTGATAGCATCAAAGCAGTACATGACAATGAATAACACATTGTTATTTAAAGCTAACACGGCAGCAGAGATAATGGAAGACACTGCAGCGCAGCAGTAACACAATAATACAGGTTAAGACAGCCCGTGTGGGTAGCGGACGCCATCATTTATCTGTCAATGCACTACTGCCTCCAGCACCAGCCTCCACATTAGTCGATGAGGAGCCACTACGTCTTGTAAGGGACTTAGCAAATGCCAACGCCGTCTTCTGGCAGATGAAAATCTTGTGTTTCCCATTGTCCTCTATGCGCAGTCTTGCAGGGTATAGCATGGCGTACGGAATTTTTGCTGCGATGAGTAGTTTCTTTACAGGGTGATATTCTCTCTGGGCCTCCTGAACTGACATTGTGAAGTCAGGATAAAAGGTTAAATTGTTCCCTTGATGCGTGATGGGGCCCTTTTCACGCGCCAGCCTGAGTACAGTGTCTCGAGCCCTGTAATTTAGCAGGCAGGCAATGATAGGACGCGGAGGTGCCCCTGGAGGGGGACGGGCAGCCAGCGAAGGGTGTGCACGCTCCACTATCAGGACCTGCGACAAGTGTTCAGCCCCAAAGAGCTCCCAGAGAAGATCCTCCACATATGTTTCCAACCAGCCTGTGTTTGTGGACTCCGCCAGGCCCGTAATGCTCATGTTGTTACGGTGCGATCTAGCTTCCAAGTCTTCATTACGGGCCTGTATGACTGCCAGTACCTTTTCCATAGATGCCGCTTTGTCGGTAACTTGTTGTAGACCATCCTCCACGTCAGATATGCGGATCTCCGCTTCTCCCAGGCGTTGCGCATGTTTATCTAATTTCGCGGACATGGCTTCCATGCGTAGATTCAACTGATCTATCTTACCGTCTATGGTCTGAAGACTTGCCTGGACTGCTAAAAGAGTTTTTTCAATGTTTGTAAGAGGATCAGTGGGAACATCCGCCTCAGAGTCAGAAGCTGCATGTTGGGGAGCCTGGCTGGTTTTACGTGGTTCAAGCATGAGTCCTGGCTGGCCCCGGTCGGATTTACCCATGATGATGCCTTCAACCGAAAGTGGTAGGAGCAAGGCCCGGAACGAAAAATAAAAAATTAGGTGAGGTTCGCTCCGTCTGGCGGCAAGCCCCCAAAGGTCCAGTAAGGCGATGAGAAGGAGCCACTATGTATTCCACGGCACCGCGTTATGCAGGATGCACTCAACCATTAACACACGTCAGTCCTGCCCACAATGCACAATGTCAGATAGAAACCAGGCTTGCAGGAGGGGCACAGGCCTGCGTATGTTCAGAATATCGGCCCAGCAGCGCAATGGAGAGAGCAGTGCGTCAACCCAAATCTGCCTGTCTAGCGTGAGGTCAGTGCGTCACTTATGTCCAGCAGGTAATCCAGAAGAGCCGCAATCTCTCTTATCATCGATGGGGCAACACCCTGGGACCTGCAGCCTTCACGAGCCCACAGCCGCACTAGCAAAGAGAAAGCAGGTCTATGATTGAGCACTGCACCGGATTTCTCTGTAAGGGCAGTTACAATGGCGCCAGCTCCCCTCTGAAGCTCCACCGCAGCACAGCACTCAGGAGTCATTCCAGCAGCACTAAGGGCACACACATCGCCAGCCCACAGGGCGTCTCAGTCCCGCTACAGCTGATGATACCGCCGCCGGCCTTGGGGAATCTCTCCGGGGGGCCACAGGCAGCACTCGCAGGCACCTCAGCAGGCGGGCTTTCACTCCCGTGCCACCGCCGCTCCTTTTTGTCAAACCATTTTTATTGCAAGACCAAATATATACCGTATTACACTCAGGACAATTGTCATTAATGCAGGTTTCCCGCCCCCCGCAACCATTTATCCGTGCAGTATACACAGCCGTTCTGCCCACATCCCGGAGGCCGGGCGGCACCACCTAACCATATGTTACATCGTTACAGTACGTACAAGTACGGTCGTCTAATGGGGAGATCCGCTGCCCGCTTTTAATGTTAGCCCCCCTCTCCCCCAAATTCCCATGAATCTCACATTCCACTTCCATCACCGCCGCTCCTTACAGCTGAAAGGTGGGTCTGCCGCGCGCGCACCAGGGAGACACTAACTAGCCCCGCAGTATCCAATCTGGGCAGCCCCCACAGGGCTCCGGCCAAGAGCCGTGAGAAGCGGTAGGGCGCCGCAATCACCCGCACCCCCCGCGCCTGCAGACCGCGAGAGCCGATGGCAGCTTACACTCCCTGCCCGATTACCAACAGCGGCAGGAGCTTACCGGCCCTTAATCTACGCCCCGCGGTCCCCAGAGCACAGGTCCAGAGGCGCCGCGCCCCCGCCACACCGCCCCTCAAAGCCAGCACCCCTCGTGGCCCACACCAGCTCTCACTGCAAAGGCCGGATGCAGCTCACCTCGTGTTCGCTGTAGGCCCTTGACCTCTCTCGCCTCTGTATCGCTGTAAAGACGGCTTCGACGTTCGCAGCTGCCGGCTGTGTTGTTTTCTTACGCCTGTACCAATATTTAGTTCGATGAGATGAACTTAGTTGAGGGCGGATGATGCAGGATAATTGATGGATTATAAGCTCGGCCAGCAGAGCTGCTCTACAGAGCGGCCATCTTGCTGTGCGCCCTCTAGCGCCCCCAACTCACGGATTTACAGTAGATCAGGGGATAGGGGTGATTCCAGGGAGGAGGGGAGGGATGACAAGGAACCCCGTTGACAGACAATATTTGTTGTTGTTGATTATTTATGAATTAATATTCTTTGACCTTGCTGTACTTATAATGTACACAGAAATAAGATGCTTTGTATATCTGATGTGGTTTTGCGCTGTGATCAAGAAAATAAAAATAAATACATTCCCCAAAAAAATATCTGGCATTCTCTTAGCATAAGCAGAAAGGTCCTGCGTGCTAATTTGTGTCCAGTTCTGTAGAGATGCCAAATGTGAAGGGATATGTCAAAAAGATGTTTTTCCCATTTTAGCTGCAATAGGAAATTTTGCTCACTGGCGCAGCAAAAAGAGCTAAACAGATTTGCACCAAACATAGCATGAAATAGAACTTTACTTTGGTTCTGTCTAAACTTTTACAGTAGTTTGTGAGATGATAGCTTTTCAAAAGGTGTCAGGCTTGAAATGGTTAACACTTTTCTGTAGCTTAATAGTTGAAACAATATTATTTAAATTGCCTGGAACTTTAAGCTCCGTTTGATGAATATATGTGAAATTTGGCTTGTTGAGCTTATCTGTGGTACTTTCAACTTTGTGCAGATCTTCAATAGGTTGGGGCTTCACTTTAAAGGTGGTGCCAAAAGAGATTGAATGCTAATAACTTTGGCACTGTGTGACAAATTTGCACAAACGTTTGCATACGTTCAGAAGGATTCAATTTCTATTGGTACGTCAAGTTTTGTGCCAATAAATCTAAGGGTAGGGGCAATTAAATGTTCATTAGTTATTAAGGGCCTGATTTAGATCTTGGCGGATGGGTCACTCCTTCACAACGGTGACGGATATGGTGTCCGCTGAAATATAAATCCCATTGGCACTATTGGATGATTCTGCATGAATGTGGCAGGCAGTTAGCAAGCTACATTCAGTGCAGGTATTCCAGGTTTTTTGTGCATATCCAGTAGGTCGGAGGGGGAGTGCGATAAAAACATTTCTTATTTGCTAATAACAATGGTACTATTTCATGGATCTGCACTAAGTTTAGCAGCCTCTTACCATGCTTAGTCTAGTCTTGATTTTCTCAGTTTGAAGGTGATCTGATGAGGGTTCAAAGAATTGTTTATTTGGTAATAAAATTGGCACTGTTTAACAAATCCGCACAAAAGTTGTCAGACACTCATCAGGTTTACCTTTCTATTGCCATGTCAAGTTTTGAGCTTATCCACAACAAGCATTTGCAATGCAATAGATCTCGCATTTATAAGAGTTTGAGCTATTGGCATTGTAAAATTACAATGCCTTTTATTTATGTTTTGGTTTTAAAACAAGTAAAAGGCATTGTCATTTACAATGTCAGTAGCATAAACTCGCATAAAAGCAGTGTGCGGTGTGCAGCAGTGTGCGGTGTGCAGCAGTGTGCGGTGTGCAGCAGTGTGCGGCGTGCAGCAGTGTGCGGCGTGCAGCAGTGTGAGGCGTGCAGCAGTGTGCGGCGTGCAGCAGTGTGCGGCGTGCAGCAGTGTGCGGCGTGCAGCAGTGTTTTGTGTAGCAGTGTGAGGCATGCAGCACTGTGACGTGCAGCGGCGTGCAGCAGTGTGCGGCGTGCAGCAGTGTGCTGCGTGCAGCAGTGTGCGGCGTGCACCAGTGTTGTGCAGCATGCAGCAGTGAGTAATGCAGCAGTGTGTGGCGTGCAGCAGTGTGCCGGTTGCATCAGTGTGTGCCGTGCAGCATGCAGTAATGTTTCGTGTAGCAGTGTGTAGCGTGCAGCAGTGTGCGGCGTGCAGCAGTGTGCGGCAGTGTGTGGCGTGCAGCAGTGTGCGGCAGTGTGTGGCGTGCAGCAGTGTGAGGCTTGCAGCAGTGTGTGGCGTGCAGCGGCATGCAGCAGTGTGAGGCGTGCAGCAGTGTGAGGCGTGCAGCAGTGTGAGGCGTGCAGCAGTGTGAGGCGTGCAGCAGAGACACGTGAAGGGTGAGGAGAGACACGTGGAGGGTGAGGAGAGACACGTGTGGAGGGTGAGGAGAGACACGTGTGGAGGGTGAGGAGACACATGTGGAGGGTGAGGAGGAGACACATGTGGAGGGTGAGGAGGAGACACATGTGGAGTGTGAGGAGGAGACACATGTGGAGGGTGAGGAGGAGACACATGTGGAGGGTGAGGAGGAAACACATGTGGAGGGTGAGACGGAAGGTGAGGAGACGTGTGGAGTGTGAGGAGAGACACGTGTGAAGGGTGAGGAGAGACACATGTGGAGGGTGAGGAGAGACGAGGGTGAGGAGAGACACGTGTGGAGGGTGAGGAGAGACACGTGTGGAGGGTTAGGAGAGACACGTGTGGAGGGTGAGGAGAGACACGTGTGGAGGGTGAGGAGAGACACGTGTGGAGGGTGAGGAGAGACACGTGTGGAGGGTGAGGAGAGACACGTGTGGAGGGTGAGGAGAGACATGGAGGGTGAGGAGAGACCCGTGGAGGGTGAGGAGAGACCCGTGGAGGGTGAGGAGAGACCCGTGGAGGGTGAGGAGAGACCCGTGGAGGGTGAGGAGAGAGACGTGGAGGGTGAGGAGGGACACGGAGGGTGAGGAGAGACACGTGTGGAGGTGGAGGGTGAGGAGAGAGACGTGTGGAGGGTGAGGAGAGACGTGTGGAGGGTGAGGAGAGACGTGTGGAGGGTGAGGAGAGACGTGTGGAGGGTGAGGAGAGACGTGTGGAGGGTGAGGAGAGACGTGTGGAGGGTGAGGAGAGACGTGTGGAGGGTGAGGAGAGACGTGTGGAGGGTGAGCAGAGACATGTGTGGAGGGTGAGCAGAGACACGTGTGGAGGGTGAGGAGAGACACGTGTGGAGGGTGAGGAGAGACACGTGTGGAGGGTGAGGAGAGACACGTGTGGAGGGTGAGGAGAGACGTGTGGAGGGTGAGGAGAGACGTGAGGAGAGACACGTGTGGAGGGTGAGGAGAGACACGTGTGGAGGGTGAGGAGAGACGTGGAGGGTGAGGAGAGACGTGGAGGGTGAGGAGAGACACACGTGTGGAGGGTGAGGAGAGACACGTGTGGAGGGTGAGCAGAGACACGTGTGGAGGGTGAGCAGAGACACGTGTGGAGGGTGAGCAGAGACACGTGTGGAGGGTGAGCAGAGACAACGTGTGGAGGGTGAGCAGAGACACGTGTGGAGGGTGAGGAGAGACGGGTGGAGGGTGAGGAGAGACGTGTGGAGGGTGAGGAAAGACGTGTGGAGGGTGAGGAGAGACGTGTGGAGGGTGAGGAGAGACACGTGTGGAGGGTGAGGAGAGACGGAGGGTGAGGAGAGACGGAGGTGGAGGGTGAGGAGAGACGGAGGTGGAGGGTGAGGAGTGAGGAGAGACGGAGGTGGAGGGTAAGGAGAGACGGAGGTGGAGGGTGAGGAGAGACGTGTGGAGGGTGAGGAGAGACACGTGTGGAGGGTGAGGAGAGACACTTGTGGAGGGTGAGGAGAGACGTGGAGGGTGAGGAGAGACACGTGGAGGGTGAGGTGGAGGGTGAGGAGAGACACGTGGAGGGTGAGGTGGAGGGTGAGGAGAAACAGAGTTGGAGTGTGAGGAGAGACGGAGGTGGAGGGTGAGGAGAGACGGAGGTGGAGGGTGAGGAGAGACGGAGGTGGAGGGTGAGGAGAGACCGAGGTGGAGGGTGAGGAGAGACCGAGGTGGAGGGTGAGGAGAGACCGAGGTGGAGGGTGAGGAGAGACCGAGGTGGAGGGTGAGGAGAGACCGAGGTGGAGGGTGAGGAGAGTCCGAGGTGGAGGGTGAGGAGAGTCCGAGGTGGAGGGTGAGGAGAGTCCGAGGTGGAGGGTGAGGAGAGTCCGAGGTGGAGGGTGAGGAGAGTCCGAGGTGGAGGGTGAGGAGAGTCCGAGGTGGAGGGTGAGGAGAGTCCGAGGTGGAGGGTGAGGAGAGTCCGAGGTGGAGGGTGAGGAGAGTCCGAGGTGGAGGGTGAGGAGAGTCCGAGGTGGAGGGTGAGGAGAGTCCGAGGTGGAGGGTGAGGAGAGTCCGAGGTGAAGGGTGAGGAGAGACACGTGTGGAGGGTGAGGAGAGACACGTGTGGAGGGTGAGAAGAGACACGTGGAGGGTGAGAAGAGACACGTGGAGGGTGAGTTGGAGGGTGAGGAGAGACGGAGGTGGAGGGTGAGTTGGAGGGTGAGGAGGGACGGAGGTGGAGGGTGAGGAGAGACGGAGGTGGAGGGTGAGGAGAGACGGAGGTGGAGGGTGAGGGGAGACGGAGGTGGAGGGTGAGGAGAGACGGAGGTGGAGGGTGAGGAGAGACGGAGGTGGAGGGTGAGGAGAGACGGAGGTGGAGGGTGAGGAGAGACGGAGGTGGAGGGTGAGGAGAGACGGAGGTGGAGGGTGAGGAGAGACGGAGGTGGAGGGTGAGGAGAGACGGAGGTAGAGGGTGAGGAGAGACGGAGGTGGAGGGTGAGGAGAGACGGAGGTGGAGGGTGAGGAGAGACGGAGGTGGAGGGTGAGGAGAGACGGAGGTGGAGGGTGAGGAGAGACCGAGGTGGAGGGTGAGGAGAGTCCGAGGTGGAGGGTGAGGAGAGTCCGAGGTGGAGGGTGAGGAGAGACCGAGGTGGAGAGTGAAGAGAGACAGAGGGTGAGGAGAGACCGAGGTGGAGGGTAAGGAGAGACCGAGGTGGAGGGTAAGGAGAGACCGAGGTGGAGGGTAAGGAGAGACCGAGTTGGAAGGGAATCAGAAGTGGAGGAGAGAGAGAGGTGGAGGGTGAGGAGGGACAGTGGGGGGAGGGGAGGATATCACTTTTACTTCCTCTCCTAGTGTAAGGTAATGCCCCCACCCCACAGGCCCTGCCGGGGCCGAGAGCAGATCACTGTTCGCATCAGCCGTCACCCGAGACCGCTCCGTACTTGTTGGTAAATAGAGGTTCACTATCTGTTGATAATGGGATTCACTTGGGGGGCTGACTTACTTCCTCCACCCCCCAGGGCCAACACTGAGAAGGCATCAGAGACCTGGTGCTGCCTATGCTGCAGTACTGCGAGAGAGAGGGATGGGAGGGCGGGCAGAGGAAGAGGAGTGGGGTTAGAGAAGGGACAGGTGGGGAGAGAAAGAGGAGAGAAGGGACAGAGACAGAAAAGGAGCAAAAAAAGAATTAGAGAGAGTAAAGAGGAGAGTTGGGGAAAATGAAAACATTACGAGAGAACATGTAGCAAAGAGGTGGAGAGAGAAGATGGGAGAGAGTAAGGACGCAGCCAAGAGATAGGGCAGAGACAAAAGGAATCGAAACAATACAAAAGTATTTTCCAAACTCGTAAATAACCACGGGCCAAACAACTGATCTGCAATGAAGCATCCGAATCCGGTATATCATGACGTTAACCATGCAATAAAAAATAAATTTAAAAAAAATAAAAAACACCCAAAAACACGTATACACCATGTTTACCCTTTTCCATGCAACGTATTCTAAAACGCCATTCTCATTCATACATTCACAGCAAACCTGTTCACAAGAGTGACAGAAAATGTGGTATTAGTGTTACATTTTTGTTTACATTCATACCCGCTCACTTATGCAATTAAAGGATTCATGACCACACGGTTAAACAAAACGTACTGATTGGCCTTGCCGTGAAGGAGAAACACGTGTTGACACACACTCCCGATCTGTGAAACGTTCACCCCACTTTCTCGAAATTGAAACCAGTGCATGTGTCCGACGAACTTCCTGCCGCTTATCTGAATGCACCAGTGGCAGAAGATAGTCACCATCTTGCAACAACACAATTAAAGGGAGGCATGTCTGTCTCTCCCCACCGCCACATGACTCTGAGTCTTACTGTCTCACGCGAGATCTCCCTCTAGGAGACAGCTGACACCGACTCTTCCCCTGAGACAGTACGGGAGATGCGTGTGTGTACATAGTGTGTGTGTCTATATGTATATATCTGTGTGTGTATGCATGTGTGTGTGTTTGTATGTGTATATGTTTATGTATGCATGTGTGTGCTGGTGTGCAAGTATGGGTGTGTCATTGTGTTCATTTGTCTTCATGGATGTGTACACATATGTTTGTGTGTATACCTATGTCTGTGTATGCATGTTTGTGTGTATGTATATGTGTTTGAGTATGTCGGTGTGCGTGCTTGTTTATATGTTTATGTGTGGTTAGTGTGTTGGTGTGCATGTATATGCATATGTTTATGCATGTCTGTGTGTGTTTGTATATGTTCATATGTGTGTGTAAATGCATGTGTGTGTTTGTATGTGTGCATAGTTGTGTATGCATGTGATCAGAGGGAAGAGTGCACTTGAGGGTAAGGGGGAAACATACAGGGAAGAGTATGTGAGGGCAGAGAGAAAAATACAGAGGGAAAAGCACGTGAGGGCAGAGAGAAAAATACAGAGGGAAGAGTCCATGTGAGGGAGGAGAGAAAAATAGAGAGGGAAGAGCTCATGTGAGAGCAAAGCGAAAAATACAGAGGGTAGGGCGCATGTTAGACCGGAGATAAAAACATAGAGGGAAGAGAGCATGTGAGAGCAGAGAGAAAAATATAGAGAGAAGAGTACATGTGAGGGAAGAGAGACAAATACAGAGGGAATAATAGCATGTGTGAGGAAAGAGAGAAAAATGGAGAGGGAAAAGCAAATGTGAGGTCAGAGTGAAAATACAGAGGGAATAGCACATGTGAGACCAGAGAGAAAATCATCGAGGGAAGAGCATATGTGAGGACAAAGAGAACAAGTACAGGCTATGCCAAGCGGAAGTGATCGCGTTTGCGATCAAACATCAAAGCGGCGAAAGTGAAAGTAATCGAGCAGAGCATCAAAGGGCTGGGTGAGAAGGGAGGGGGGAATGCAAGGAGCAGAGGAGCAGCTGTGCACGTGCACGCCATCGTGCACTCAAGCCCTAGGCCAGCAAAACCATGTGGGTAGCACTTTTGAAAGCCCACTTACAAAATGTCTCAAAGAGACAGCTTTCGCTGTCTCAGCGAGACCTAAAAAGTTTGCACTAGGTCCAGTATGATTGGGTATTACTAAAAATATAGCTTTATAAAGTATGTAGGGACAGAATTACTAACAATCTGAACCTGGTAACAAAAGTGATGCAAGCCGGTGCAAACTGTTGAACTGGCTGACTATACATTGGAGAATTTTTTTTATTTCTTTAAACTTCTCCAACTTTCCATGTTTTGTGCTGCACTGTACAGCACATGTACAAGGTGAGAAAAGTGTTGAATCTATATTTAAGCACAGTTTTATTGCACTGGAAAAATACCCTTCAAGTACAAAACATCAGATTGAACAGCACACACACCCATGCCCTCTGACGAAAGGGTGTGGGAATTGGCATGTCAACCTAAAGTGTGCCACCTCAGGGAGACAACAGCACCATGTATAGGCAGATGTGATGTTGTTCCGCTCTCTCCTATTCACTCAACCGAATACAGCAATTTTGGATGCTGGGCTGCCTTGTGTGAAAAGTTAGTAAATCTGACCCTAAGTCTCCTCGCACATTTCTGACAGCCTTTCTTTTACTGCGTGTAATACAATTTTAAAAGATGACGTGCACATTCACAGTGCTTTCAGTCACAGACTGGGACCTCGAGGAACTATAAGTGCACGCCACTATTCTACTGGTGACACAAGCAGAATTCAGTTCTGTGGCAAGTTGCATTCACATACATCTACAGTGACCAAACTGACCAACTAATCTTTCAGAACATAAAAGAGTGCATGTTTTACTCTACATATAGAATATAATGCGCTCACCTTAAATTAAAAAGAATTGTATTATTTTAAAATGTATTCTTCATTTAAAGTGTTTGCATTATATTATATATGTTTGTACCTCTAGGTGAAAGTCAACAAACTAGTTTCAGAATATTGTGTTCTTTTTTTAGTCACACCACTCCTCTCAGGATCAGAGTTCCATAGGTCTTTTGTTATGCATCTCAACTTCTGGATGACGTAGGAAATACTTTGTAGGAGGCTGCCATTGAGGCCACATGTCCAGGCAGACCAACACACCTTGTATTGTAATTACACGTTTATACCGCTTACTACCTCAGGGGAGGCGTCGAAGCGCTTTTTCACTCCAGCTTCAGAACTGTGTGTGTCCTGGAAGCTACAACTGCCCGAGCTGAGGCACTCGAGGGAGGAGGGGTTGGTGGTGTAGGTGTGGGTACCGAAGCCCTTTCATACCAATAAGCGTTGTGTGCCTACCTCAGTCCACCTGTCTCAGACCGAGGCAACTCCCCTCCCCCCTCCACCCCCTGGCCTGGGAAGCCAACAGGTGGAGAGAGCCAGGTTGGGAGCAAGGCGCGGAGAGGCGAAGGGAGAAACAGGCGAGGGAGAGAGAAAAACCCACTGAGACAAATGAAACATTCAGGGGGAACGGACAACAGAACGCGATTCAAAATGAAAAGACAGTTGTGACTTGTGAGGAGCGAAACAGTAAAAAAAGCTAAGTGTATTGAGAGCGAGAAGAGAAAAGTAAAGATCGGAGATGGCGTAGAATAGAGAGAAGACAGACAAAATAGAATGAGCGAGGGAGCTAAAAAGAGGAAAGTCCGAGAAAAAAAAATTGTGAATAAGTAACAGACATTATTTGAAGGAAGATAGGCAAAGGTAAAACAGCATCGGAGAAGAAGTGGGGACAGAAAGAGTGATAGTAGAGATACGGCAGACAAGTAAAATTGTAAAGAAAGAGAGAACGGAGTCAAGGTGAGAAAGAAGGCAAGAGTAAGAGATGAATTAGGTCAGCTATTGGAAAGAAGAAAATAATGAAGTGGGGAGTTTGAGAGAGATTCGTTTAAGAGAGTGAGGGCGAGAAAGAAACAACCAGACATGGGTAGATACCGAAGAAACGAAGAGGGGAGAGACAGAAAGAGGGGGGAGGGAGGAGATAACGTAGAAAGGGGAACGAAGAGGGGTGAGACAGAAAGAGGGGGGAGGGAGGAGATAACGTAGAAAGGGGAAGAAAAAGGATATAGGAAAAAAGAACAAAACACAATTTAAGAACAGTGAAATAATGCAACAGGGGACGTAGGCTAGAGAGGAAGATACAGCACTAGAGAAAGACAAGCATTGGCCGCACGCGCGCCTCGCGCTTGAAGTAAAAAAAAAACAGAAAAACTAGACAAGCCCGGCGGGAGCGTGGCGCGCGCGCGCTTGGGGGCGGGGGAGCGGACCCTTTGAAGTGCTCCCAAAAGGCGGATTGCATGGCGGCACGATGCGCGTGATTGTGCGCGTGCTAGCGATGCAATCCGCTTTTTGGGAGCACTTTTCATACCCACTTTCTATAGTCTCGCTTTGCGATCGCTTACGCGATAGCAAGGTCGAGACCTAAAAAGGGGAGGCAAAGATAAATGTGGGAGGGGCCATTCGTTATGGTCAGGGTACTAGGAAGGGATGTCCCCTCTCCTTTTTAGGTCTCGCTTGACCCAGCGCATGCGCTGGTCTAGCGAGACATTTTGTGAGGGCTCAAAAAATGCTCGATGTTTGTGTTCCTTTATTTTGAGATGCTTTTTAGTATTACTGTTTTGTGACTTAAAGAACATTAAGGAAATGTTACTGTGAAACTGGACAACGTTCACAGTGTTTATTTCTGATCGCAGCGGCTGCTTCATGTCCGTTGCACCATTCAGGGAGTCCGTTTGTTGGCGCTTTCATGAGGACATGATGAGGAAGCTGGAAACTTTTGGCACATTCTCTTTAAAAGCACAGCATGTTGGCGACTGGTTAATCGATTAGACCTATGTAGCGCTTTAGATATCAAAGCGATATGGTGGGTGCAGCAGCTACAACTCATGAAATATGGGGTGCAACTCACAAGGAGGGGGCAGGTTTGAGTGCACATTGGCTGCAATCGAACTCTTAAGATGATGGGCTGTGTGTATCCATTATCAGCACTCAGTCTTCGCTAAGTGATCTTGTTTGTTTTGTTGTTGGGTTAATGCTTTGCTGCGTCCATTCGACTTACAACGTGCTTTCTCTTTCCACAAACTCGATGTTTGTGTTCAATTATTTTGAGATGCTTTTAGTATTACTGTCACACACACACACACAACCACACACACACAACCACACATACACACAACCACACACACCCACAACCACACACACAACCACACACACAACTACCCACACGCAACCACAAACACACAACCACACACACACGTACAACCACAACCACACACACACAACCACACACACCACAACCACACACACACAACCACACACAAAACCACATACACAACCACACCCAACCACACACACAATCACACACAACCACACACAACCACACACACACAACCACACACACCCACACACACAACCACACACACAACCACACACACAACTACAGCCACACACACAACACACCCACAACCACACACACACACAACCACACACACAACCACACACACAACCACACACACACAACCACACACACACAACCACACACACACACACAACCACACACCCAACCACCCACCCACACAACCACCCACACACCAACACACACAACTACCCACACAACCACATACAACCACATACAACCACCCACACAACCACACACACACAACCACACACACACAACCACACACACACAACCACACACACACACACACACACACAACCACACACACAACCACAC
The DNA here is from genome assembly GCF_964204655.1 of Triturus cristatus. NCBI lineage: Eukaryota > Metazoa > Chordata > Amphibia > Caudata > Salamandridae > Triturus > Triturus cristatus. Next base: position 205,327,243 of record NC_140584.1, on the reverse strand, counting down.
CAAGCATTGGCATAGCCAATAGGTCTCGCCTTTGGGATCTTATAAGTGTTTAGCCACGCAACAGTTGATGTGGTTGCACCAAGGATATTGTGCTGCATAACTAAATACTTAGAAGGTCCCAAAAGCGAGACCTATTGGCTATGCCAATGCTTGTTGCCCTTGTCATCGAGGTCCTGGCCCGACTTCTACGCAGTGATGCACAAGTACAGGAGTGGGATATGGGACACAATGAACGTATCGCATTGTATTCTGACAATGTCTTCCTATTCCTTTCTAAACCTGAGGAGCCTGGCCCACGTTGCCTTTGTCTCCTTCAACCTTATGCAGAAGCCTCTAGTCTACAAGTTGACCATGCAGCACCAGCGCTGGTTTCTCATCACCCCCCTCGTGAGTGTGTCAAGTGGCAAGACAACTTACTAGTGTAGCGTTTGAGCTTCTGCTTTATGGGCATCCATATAGCACTCTATCCTGAGATGACTTGGAATCTTAATTTGACCCTGCTGATACGAAAATTGAAGGTGACCTGAAAAGACGGCAACCCCTTACATTCAACATGCTAGGATAGATTTATCAATATAAAATGATGGTCCTGGTAAAGTTTTTATATATTTTCCAAAACTTACCACAGTTTATACCTCGGCAGTGGTTCAAGGAGATGGACTCCCAGGCGACATCTTTTGTCTGGCACAAGTCCAGGCTGCTGCTACCTCTTCCAAGGTGTCAGTTGTCACCTTGTGATGGCGGATTGGACATGGCTAATCTATACCTCTACAATTTAGCATGTCGGACACGAATGATTGGCTTCATGGGGGGTGGTCAGACCCGGTATATTGAGTGTAGCTAACCTCACTGGGGTTTAGGGTGTGCTAGGAATATTATACGGCACCCAGCTCCCTAAGACCCTTTCAGATATGACGAGAGTGGTCTGTCTTAGCTGGCGTGACGTGCTCTGGCATTTCAGCTGGGACTCGAAACTCATTCAACAAACCCCTTTGTGGAAGGGGAGGTGGTTACACGAAACTGCTGACCTGGAGGGATTTCTTTATTGGCATAGGCGTTTTCCTGCTGGGCGATGTTAGGTCTGGAACCCGGATGTGTTCTTTTCAAGAACTTCAGTCTTTCTATGCCTTATCACCTACACAATTTTATAAATACCTACAGTTGCAGCACGCATTGAGGACACATATTGCCCCGGGAACAACATTCCCTGCATTTAGTACCCTAGAGTCAAAAAATCCTGATGGAACTGTTATCGAAGGGAGGTATCCCCCAAATTTATCGTTCACCCGACACGCTGACACACCTGCGGGCTCAATGGGAGGAGTGGGTGGAGCATCTGGAAGGCGATGATTGGCGTGATGATATGATGACCCCCGAGCTTTCACGATTTCCTCAGGACTGCTGCTGGTCCAGACATATTACTTGTACGGTGCTTACCCCACTCCCAGCCACCTCTACAAAGCGCACCTCCTTTCAAGTCCGGCATGCTTCAGATGCCCATTTGCTCCTTCAGATTTCTACCATATGGCCTGGACTTGCCCTTGTATTATGAGTTCCTGAACTGCAGTGGCTGAAGAACTGTCGGAGGTGCCGGGGGGGGGAGGGAGGTCTCTCCTTCTGGGTATCTTTGAGGGAATGGGGGCACAAGGGCTGATTGGGCACTGCTGGGGGTGGCCACCATGGTGGCAAAAAAGACATAGCAAATAGATGGAAATCTCCCAGTCTGCCCTTGAGGTCTCAGTGATGTCGAGGGGTGGACTGGTTTTCCCAGCAGGAAAAAACAGTGTATGAAGCAAGAGGTTGCCCTAAGAAACATGCAAAGATCTGGAGTAAATGGTTGGACCACTTTGGGCTGGGCCTGCCGTGATGAATATGTGGGAAATATGTCCCCCAATGTGTCTATTGTAAACGTTTTACCTTGTCTGTAATAGTGATGCTATGCTTTCTTTTGCTGATGACCAGCAACAGCCGGAAGCGGTCTGGATAACGGTTGTTGTTCAGAAAAAGAATATAGTTGTTTATTAAAAAAAAAATTGAAAATGTATGGCTTATAAAGTTTTGCAAACGAACCATAACATCGCTTTGACTTTGTTTTTTTTTTTGTGTGTCTGTCTCCCAGATATTATGTAATATCTGGGATGTGTAGCAGGTAACTGTGTGATGTGCTCCTCCATAGCCTTCATGGGGTTTTCTTGATGTGATATAAATCACGATGGCTGTGTGGTTTGTAAATATCACCAATCCTGAGATTGCAAACAAGCACCATATTACACACATAACCTGTTATATATCGCTTATATTGCATATTCATTTTGTAGCAGTTACCAAAATAACGGTGTCTTTTCAGATGGAGGACTATATATTGAAAACACTAAGTGAAATACTGAACTTTACTTTTTGTCTATAGTTAAAAAGTATAAAATATTGTAATGGTTCAGAAGTTGCAAGACATTGAATTAGAAGCTTAGAAAGATATTTATTGTAGTTGGTACAGCATGTCTGGGTTTTATAAATCAATCTTTTTTAAGTTTAACCAAAAGAAGCTAAAGAATCCCCAAACGGAAAGTCTGAGGCCTTTGATTCTTCTTAGGTTAAATCTTCTTCAGAAGTGTACCTGCTCTCTCGAGATTAAGAACATTTTTAATCAAAAGACAAATCAGTGAGGGAGACTGTCACTTGTAAGAAGTGGTCAGTCGATATGATATGAGAAAAATGGATAAGAGCACATGTGTACTCAGACAGAGAATGTCACAGCATAAAGGATGCTCATAGAGAAAGACCAGAGTCTGGAAAAGAGAACCACTCCAGACTTGATGCTAGTTCCATATTGCATGCCTGCTGTGTCCTTCTTCAATTCACTTTGACACCTCAGGTCAATGCTGCTTCTAGTGTTTTGCTCCTTCCATCCCCACTACAGCTTTCTCCCTTCTGCTCCTCCTCATTATAAAAAGTCCTTCTTTCACGCTGCTTGGTTCCTTTGTTCCCTTCCAGTTCCCCTCCACTGTTAAATGCTCTGTCCTCCAATCTGGGTTGAGTCAGCTCGTGTGGGCTAAACTCCCATCATGGTTGACTCCACTTGTGTGGGCCTCTCCTATTACTGTGTGGAATGATAAGGATATGGGGTAGGTACCCTGTGACAATTATGCTGTCAAAAATGTAAACTTTTGCTTTGTTGAAATACACTCCGTCTGAAGAAGGGAGAGGTTGTTGAAGCTGTGTTCTGCAAAGCAAAGAGCAGCTAACAATGAGCACTGATTAGAATTTTCAGGTTTTGCTTACTTTTCACAAAGAGAATGTCGATTATAACAGTGGAAAATAGTAAAGCTCTGGTCTTGGGACTGACATGCCATTAATAAGGAATATAGAAGTTTGGAAACAGACCCTTCTTTCTTTAAAAAAATACATTCTGCCTGCAGACTGGAGGGTTACTTAGCTGTTTACTGCAAATTGTCGCTAACATCGGATAGTTGATAGGAATTAGTATGTTCAGGTTTTGTTTACTTTTCATTAATGGAATGTTGATTAAATAACTGCAAGCGATGAAGTTCTGCAGAGTGGTTTGTAGCTGTAGAAAAGATTTGTCTGCAACACTGAAATTCACTCAAAGTAAAGAGGTCTGCAGTGCAAACAGACTTAATCGTTTGTTAGACTCCGAACAGGCCCAGTAGCACAGAGTCAGAACGCCTGGTCAGTGGTAGTCATTCAAATTTCCCCTCTGTTCTTGCACCCATCTCACAGGACTGTAGGGAGGAGCTGCATGAAATAATCTCAACAGTTTATATCTGTGCTAATGGTTTCCCTCAGCTCGCTTAATGTTAAACTATTGAAATGAAGTAGTGTTTACATTTTTATTGTAGTGCTTCTTTGATCAAGAAGTTCTTATTACTGAACACCTTGAAATGGTTTGCAATGCTAAAAGAAAGTCTTTTGTTCTGTTACCAGTACCTGCTGTGTAGGCATGGACCCTGCAGAAAATCCAGAGGAATTTTACAGCAGTGTGCTTCCTTCAGCAGTTGATAATCTGCTATTTCTAGGACGGCGACTGCAAGCACGCTTCATACGTGCAATAAAGGTATTAAATTAAGACTTATTGCATTATTGGCCTATTTATTTTCCAATTCCATGATCGGTTTGTTTTGCACAGGATATCAATTTCTTACTCTCTTTAAATGGTTTTATTCAGTATTTGAAGGAAGTTTTACAAAAGTAGCAAGATAGGTAAATAAAGCAAGTGTAATCCATAAATCAATATGAAAAAAGTAACTATGGTCTATAACTGTCAAATTTAAGAAAAAACTGTTATGAAAGTTAAGGTTCTGGATTTCTGAGAGAGTATCTTTTGTTATGGCATGTTTAGTATGTCTCATATTGATGTTTTATATACCTATTGTTATTTTCTGCAGCATTTCTGAGTAAAGTTTTCTCTTAACAATTGTATTAAAGGTTCCAGGATTGAATGTTTGTTATTTCTTGGTAATTTTGTTCTGTAGATCAATTTATCCCAAGAAGCCAGTTTTGACCGTTCTGCTAAATTTCAAACTGTGTTTTCTAAAGTGATCCTTCCTTTTCAGAATACACTGTGTAGCCACCAGTGGGTATGTTGTTAGTCAAGATGTTCATGTTTTGTCAGACTAGATATGTCTGAGAAATTGTGGATTATATTAACTTGTCTGCCTGGGACTGGAAAACGTTCATGTTGTCTGCTTTCAGGATGATGGTTGTTGTCCAAAATGGCTGCTCCAAGTAGTAATTGAAGGTAATATCACAAAGAGACATGTGAAAAAGTATTCCTTGGGGGCTTGGCCAACTCTTATGGCCGTGTGGACGGAATCACACATCGAAAATTCTCACTCTAAGGCTCTTTTCTGACCTCCAACCATTCATGGCTGAGTCGATCCAGTGATTGGAGGGCCGAGCGCGACCCGGCCTGGCCCAGCCTATCGTCTGAGACCTGCTGCAAGGGTGTACCTCTGCTGCGGCCCTGAAGGTGGCGTGACAGCATGGCGGCCAGGGGGGCCTCTCCGGAGCCGCCGGCAAGAATGAGGAGTTTCAGTGATGGTCGGTGAAAGGGAATGTGCTCCAGCTGCCCCGGTGGGGTTTACGGGTGAGATTGGAAGCTGCTAAGGCTGGAGACTGTGGCGGGGACAGGCCCAGGCCCGGAGGCCTGACCTCAACATGGCGTCGACCACAAGGTGCATACAGAGACTCCCGGAGGTAGCGGTTGTTAGCGGGACCAACGCGCCACCCAGCAGTGAGGTGATCTGCAGCCTGAGTGCTCCTTCTCTCGTGGGGCTCCGCATGTCCCGCTTGGAGTGACTGAATGCTGCGGGGGCCCGTCAACTGTTTAAGGTAGGCCCTGCCCGAGCCATTGGTTTGAGCTGCATCTGGCCCTTTGCCTCTGAGAACTGCTCCTACTTGACCCGCCGGGCCGAGATGACGAGCGCAGTTGGCACCGCAGTCCTGGAGTATTTCTGGCCATGCGGTCTTCACCCTTTGGATGCTTCAACTGCTCCCTCGGTTGCTAAGCACTTCGCATAGGAGCTGTGCTACTGCCCTCCTCTTTCGGGGCAGCTCTGGGAATTTTTGCCATAAGCGGACCTGCAGTGACCTCTACTATTGCGACCCCCTGCACCCTGGGGCATGTTGGTGCTACAGTGGACAACGGTGGGGGCTTACAATTGGGCTGGTCTCTTAGACTGGGGGTCCCTGTGAAGACCAGGGAGCCTATGCCCGCTCGACTGGCCGACAGTCGTAGCATCCACATGTGGAGTATCATGCTAGCCCAGAAGCCCCTTTCTCCTTAACGAGAACCTGCGGGAGGCAATCCCCTCCATTAATCCTCGGGGACCCAGGCTTGACATTGGTGACAACTCAACGTCAATAGCCTCTATGCCACCAAAGAGGGCCCAGTCTAATAGAGTCACCAGCTACTTTACTCAGGGAACAGGACCCATCAGGGAAAACACGGAAGGAAAGATGGTACTGACAATGGAAGACCTCCTTGCCTCGCTTGGAGACTTTAAGAAGGAGCTCAGTGAGGAACCAAGAACAGACTAGACCTCATCACTGGATACCCTGTGGAAGGACATCAATGCCTGGCTATCTTCCCTGGACCTCGACAATGCGACATGTCTTGATCAGCGAGTGGCCCCACTGGAGGAGGACACAGAACTCATACGCTCCCAACTACAGACGGCACTCCTCAGGTGCAAAGACTTTAAAAATTGCTCCAGGCACGATAACGTTCTCATCTGAGGGCTGGTTGAGGGAGCGGAAGGCCCTGATCTAGAAGCCTTCGTGGTGGGCATGTTCTCGAATATCCTGGGTGATGACCACCCTGAGGTGCGACTGGAGAGGGTTCACAGGGTTGTGCCACAGACGACAGGAGATGTTAAATGCACTAGAGACATTCTAGCTAAGCTACACTCCTTCAAGACTAAGGAGCAGATTCTCAGTATCGTTTCAGGGAGCTTCCTGTTCCTTGTTACAGGATGTGACTTGTGCTACCCTGGTGAGAAGAATGCAACTTAAACTGGTCACTGACCATCTCCGAAAGGAGCATGTGTGATACAGATGGACATATCCTTTTGGCATAGGCTTTCAGTTTAAGAACTGGTTGTATCACTTCATCGAGTTGGAGGGAGCGGCGGCGCTGCTGGGTTTGGAGATCTCTATCCCACAGGAGGAGAATTGGGCACGGAGAGAACCCTCCTAGGACCGGCCCTGCGCCAAGGCAGGAGGACATTAGCAACAGCAGCGCAGAGGACGGTGCTCAAGCAAATGAGTAGACCATGACAAACCCCTTTGGAACTTGGCTGCCAAATCTCTGTGTGGGGTCTGGGGTAGCGAGACTCACTGGCCTTGATCCGGACCGGGGGACCTTGCTCTGTCCGGACACATGTTCCAGGTTGAATTGCAACTCTGGCACAGAGGATTGACCGATTGGTCGATCCTGCCCAGGGCAGGACCCTGTGGAAGATGCTGGACGCTCATTGTTTTTTTCAGCCAGAGCCTGTGATCTCCAGCTAATGCGGAAATGGATCAAAGACCCCAGTTATATATGTATATCACCAGATAAGTTCTTACTGCAATAAGGAGCTCCGGCTCCTAAGCTCTGTAGTATTAATGAGTTATGTTTTGTTCTTGACTGCATGTCCAGAGATATTAGAAGAGGGGATGACAGAGTGGGCGGGAAGGGCTGGAGTGGGTGGTGGGGGACAGCCAGCTGTGGGGGAACGTGCAGATATTGTTATTGGCTTCTCACTTAACAGACTAGCCTGACCGCATAGAGCTGTGTCATGCTGTGTAAAGCCCATGGCAATAAACCTAGGCACCTGGAATCTTAAAGGCTTTAATTCCCCACACAAACGATGCAAATTCTGGAAATATATCTTAGACCGAAGGTTTGGGATAGTAGCCCTGCAGTAAACCCACCTAAAACGCACTGAGGAACATAGATTAAAACACAAATCCTACCCGCTGATATACAGGTCATCTGCAAGTTCTAAATATAATGTGGGTAGCCCTACTGTTTCACTCTTCTCTTAAATTTCAAACAACCAACGTCAAAACCGACAGGGAAGGGAGAATGCTGATGGTCAAATGCCTCCGATATGGTCGCAAATGCACGATAGCCACGTTTATGCCCCAAACTCGAATCAGATTTCCTCCTCTCCCTTTTCAGATAGCTAGGGGGTTTTGCAGAGTGGTGTTAATGGTACTCATTTGGGATCTCGGTTTGGATAGTACCCACCCCCATAGTCACACACAGGCACCTTCTCCTAACCTGCGATGCAGGAATTCACACAACTCTCTGGAACGCATGACATTCATTCCACCCACCACCAAAGATTATACCTTTTTTTCCATTCACATAGAACCTACTCCCATCTCCACCATGTCTTTGTGAGCCAAACACTACAGCAGGCGATTGTAGCTACTAATATTCACCCCACAACGATTTCCGATCATGCCCAGTTGGAGGTTACCCTAGACTGGTCAGGGTATGACTTGTGTTCTTATTTTAGTATACATGCCACAAAGACGCTGAAGAGGCAGATTCCATCCAGACCCAGCCTAAAACAGAAATTGTTATCAAATTAATTTGTAGAAATTGCAAAAAACAAATGCAGCCCCATTATCAGGTCACAGGTGTCTGGCGACCAAGTTGTAACCAAATGTTGTACACAGTAACTGCATGATGCTTGATTGCAGACATGTATTTATCCATTTGTTTACCACAGCAAATAAGATATTTTAGTTGGCGAAATGTGATTACAGTTGTTGGATTATATGAAACGGCTCAGTTTAACAGGCAGTATGGTGTTTAGCACCCTATTGCCTTTTCAGTTGAATCGATCCATATAATATAATAGAACAGAATATAAATCATATAATTCCTTGTGCACCACTTTTTTTTTTTTTTTTTTTTTTTTTTTTAAACCTTTATTTCTTCAAGAGTCTGGACACAGCTATTCAGCCGACAACCCGGAGGTTCGGCAGCTTCGTTAGAGAAGGACAAAGAAGCGTCCACATTGCATTAAAGGAGCAGTGAAAAGATTCCATTTTTAAGTAAACACGAACAAACAACCAACCCCAGCAAGGCAAAAACACTGAATGCCCATGGTGAAAGCCCCCCAGGGGAGGCCGGACCCCAATCATCTAACAGTCACAGTACTGTGATAAGAGGAAGAAGGGGGACAGCAGAGGCCCAAGAAGTCAATTAATCATCACATCTTATATACTGAGCTGGAAAGAATGTCAAGAAGAAAGCTGTTCCTCGGGGGGATCCAAATCAGGGGCAAGACATATTCCCCCCCTGTATTGATTCCACCGCCCCCAGATGGCGTGCCACTTCCGAGGGCGGCCTCTAGCGCAATATACTGTCTTCTCCCTGAGCATACTCCAATCCATATTTTCTTTCCACGCAGTCAATGTGGGGGGCCCCGCGGAGCCCCACAATCGCGCGATATCTCTCTTAGCGACCATGTTACCCAGAGTCACCCATTGGGTCTGTGCCGCATCGTGATCAGTGGGCCCCCAGACATTCAGGAGACAACACCGCGCTTCCGGCTGCATAGCAATGCCCGTCACCTCCCCCATCACTGCATGGACTCTCCTCCAGAATTCCGCGATGACACCACATTCCCAGATGATATGCAGGAAAGTACCCACCATACCACATCCCCTCCTACATAGGCCTTCCTCAGAGAACCCCATATGAACCAGCCTTGGCCCCGTCACATACACTCGATGCAGTATTTTGAGCTGCACCAGCCTCCGACGCGACGGGATCGCAACCTCCTTGGGAGAGGAAACAGCAGACTGCCAATCCTCGTCATCCAACTCGAGTCCATCCCTAGTCCACTGGTCCCGCAGCCCCAGAAGCGCATCCGCCCGGACGTTTATCAATTTCTTGTAGATGAGCGAGATCGTGCTCTCAGGCATATGGCCATCAAGGATCCGGTCCTCCAAAGGAGAAGACTCAGGCACCTTCTCACCCTCCACGAGGACTGACCGGAGGGCATGACGCACCTGAACATAGCGGAAAAACTCAGAAGTCCCCAACTCATACTCCTTCTGCAACTCTTCAAAGGACTTCACCCTCCCCTTAATCAGCACATCTCCGACCCTGGAGATGCCGATCAGGTCCCATTTATCAAAACCTTTTGTATGCCAAAGCCTACCCAATCTTTCAGATTCAAACAGCGGGGTAGCGAGGGTGAGCCTATCCTTCCAGCCCAGCGAGTCAGTTGCCATCTTCCACACACGCACCGCCACCCCAGTGGGCCCCGTGAGGGACGAGTCCAGGGACCGCGAGTACAACGCCCTGTGATAGTTACCACCACGCAGCAACCACCTATCCATGGCATAACCAGGGCTGAGGGCAGGGCCATAGAGACCATGATTAATCGCGCTCAGCTGGGTGGCCCAATAGTAGCGTCGGATGTCTGGAAGCGCAATACCCCCATCATACCATGGAAGCGTCAACTTAGCAATTGCTATTCGCGGCCGCCCGTCCCACAGCAACGTTCGTTGGAGGCTTTCGATCTCCCGAAAGTATTTGGCCGGTACCCAATCTAGAGTATTCTGCAATGCGTAGAGGAACCGGGGAAGAGACATCATTTTGAACAAGGCAGCGCGCCCAACGAGGGAAAGCGGCAGCCTCCGCCAGCCCTCTACATCCCGCCGCAGGCGCGCCAGGGGGGGGAGCAGGTTCCTCTCATACCGCAAAGCGGAGTCCGTGGAGATAAAGATCCCCAGATACACGAAGCCCTGCTGAGCGATCTGGATGGAACAAGTTCGCGGGATCGGTGGAACCTCGCCACTCAGAACATATAAATACGATTTACTCCAGTTGATGACGAGACCCGAATTCCTACCGAAAGATGTAAGAACGTCACAGACCACTATCAGTGATTTCTTGGGCGAGGCAAGATACAACAGGATGTCATCAGCATATAGCGAAATGCGGTCCTCGTGTTCGGGCGACCATCTAAGTCCCCGTATATCCGGGTTCCAGCGTATCCACGCCGCCAGTGGCTCAAGGGCGAGGGCGAACAACAATGGCGACAGGGGGCAACCTTGCCGAGTGCCCCTCCCAAGCTGAAACGGAGTCGACGCCCGGCCATTTACCACCACACTCGCAAGAGGTCCCTCATACAGCAACCTCACCCAGCTCACAAAGCCATGGCCAAAGCCGAACTTGGCCAGCACAGCCCACAAATATGCCCATTCCACCGTATCAAAGGCCATCGTGGCATCGAGAGACGCCACAACGGCTGGTTCACGCAGCGTGCCCGCCCTGGCGATTACGCCATGAAGGCGCCGAAGGTTTAACGCGGTGTTACGATGCGGAATAAAACCGGATTGATCCGGGTGGATCAGGTCTCCAAGTACCCTGATCAATCGGGCCGCAAGGACTTTAGCCAGAATCTTCGGCTCGGCGTTAAGAAGTGAGATAGGTCTATATGAGGCACACTTATCTCGGGGTTTACCATCTTTGTGTATAACAACAATTGTCGCCGGTCGCTGATCCAACGGGAGGGTCCCACTCCCCCGCGCCTCCACGAACATGGCGCGCAGGTGAGGGGCAACCCTATCCGGAAACAGCTTATACAGGTCAATTGGCAAGCCATTCGGGCCCGAGGCCTTGCCCGAGTTCAGCGCGCGGATAGCTCCCGCCACCTCATCGACCGTTATGTCTCCATCCAAATCGTCCCTATCTACGTCGGAAAGACAGGGCAAAGCGATATCACGCAAGAGGTCACGCGAGTCCTCGGGCGGCCTATCCGACACTGAGGCATAAACCATACGGAAATAGTCCGTGAAGCACGGTACAATCCTCTCAGGTTCCACAATCACCTCTCCCCCCTCTCCCGTCAACTCCGGCACTACTCTATTAACCCGTTCTTTTTTGTCCAGCCAAGCTAGGAGTTTCCCGGCCTTGTCACCAACATCATACAAGCGGCCCTGCTGTTCCCTACTGAGGGTCTTAGCAGCATTCGTCACCAGGTCCTTATACTCGGCTTGCTTCAAGCTCAGCTCATGCAGTGAGGCCTCTGTAACCTCCTCCTCTAGCGCTCCCTCCAAAGCCACGATCTCCTCCTCAACCTGCATAACCTCACCATCTCTCCGCCGCTTGGCCGCCACTACAAGGGAGAGGGCCTCCCCTCGCAGCACGGTCTTAAATGCTTCCCACAGCGACACTGCCGAGTCCACGGATCCCTGATTATCCTTGAAAAAATTTTCCACTGTCTTCACCAGTGCGCTGCGCATCTTGGGGTCTCGGAAGTACCAAGGGTTAATAGGAGCCACTCTTCCCCCTCCCTCACGGCCAACATCCAGCCTGACCCACACTGGCGAATGGTCCGATATACCACGCGCCATGTGCCTGGCCTCGGACACCATTGAGGCATGCGCAGCCAGAGTGAGCAGGTAATCAATCCTGGAGAGGCTACCATGCGCTCCGGAGTGGAAGGTGTATTGGCTCTGTGTGGGGTGCCGGAGCCTCCAGCAGTCTATCAGGCCAAGAGTGTCAAGAAAGTCTGGAAGCCACTTCTGAGCCCCCCCTGTGTCTCTGGGCGGGTATCTATCCAGCAGCCCAGAGCCTACAGCATTGAAGTCACCCCCCACCACAAGCATACCCCCCGGGAGATCCAGCAAGGCCCTACCCAGATCCGTAAACGTGGTGGCCTGCAGGGCCGGCGGGACATAAACCGAAACTAAAACCAAAGTTCTTCCTTCCCACCGCCCCGCCACCGCCACAAACCTCCCCCTATCGTCAACAATGGTGGAGTCCACCTCAAATGGTAGCGAGGCTCTGACTAGGATGCCCACACCCCTGGACCCAGAGGAAAATCCCGAATGTGCTATGAATTTATAACTCTTCCTATTAAGAGCATAGCACGTGTTACCTATAAGGTGCGTCTCCTGCAGTAGGGCGACATCCGGCAATGACCGTTTCAGGAATTGCAAAACAATCCCGCGCTTAATGCGATCCCCCCAACCATTAACATTCCAGCTAATAACACTTAAACCCCTACCCCCCATCCCCAAACGTAAGGAGGCCCACCCCACACCCGAAGAGCCACCATGGAACAGTCCTGAAAATAATCAATACGCCTTGCAGAAACAAACCCCCCAACAACAAACCCAAAATCCCAACTATCCCCCCCACCCTGCACCCCTGCTGCAGCTTACAAAGCCCCCCCAACTTGCAGTGTGCCTGTCGCCCTACCAAACCCAAAATCTACAAAAAGTACCCTAAGGGAGGAAAGAGCTCCCCTCGTCTTCCCACAACCCTCCGTATTTACTGCATTCTGTTCAAGTCATTAACTAGAGTCAAATCGAGTCAGTCCGGTTCCGAAGACATCAACCTTGTTCATCCCGGCCACTGTCCCCGTCTGCGGCAGTGTCCTCTCCCGTCCGTCGTCGGGGCAGAGCGTCCAGCCATTCATCGGCCATGACAGGCGACTCAAAAAAGAATGTTCGGTCTTCGTACACCACACGTAGTCTGGCAGGGAAGAGCATGGCATATTTCAGTTCCCTCTCCCGAAGCCGCCTCTTCACCCCCAGGAAGCCCTGCCTCTGCCTCTGCACCTGCTGGGTGAAGTCAGGATAGAAATTCACCGAAGCGTTCTGGAAGGGGACCGGGCCCGTCACCCTCGATGCTTGCAGGATAGCGTCCCGATCTCGAAAATGAAAGAGCCGGGCGACAATCGGCCTCGGTGGGGCTCCCACCTTGGGCCTACCACCCGGCACTCTATGGGCCCTCTCAACTGCGAAAAACTTTCCAAGACCCTTAGGCTGCAGATGGTTAAGCACCAAGTCCTCCACTAGCAGGTCTACAGAAGTCTCGTCCGAGGACTCCGGGACCCCGATAACGCGCACGTTGTTGCGCCTGGCCCGGCTCTCAAAGTCCTCCAGCCGACGGGCGGCGAGATCACTCTCGGTCCGCAACTTACGGACCTCGGTCTGTAGTTCCGAGACATCATCAGCGAGGCCCGTGGTCTTGAGGTCCAGGGTTTTAACTCGTTCGTTCGTTTTGCCCAAATCCGCGCGGATCAGATTGACGTCCACCAAGATGGCATCCACTTTGTGCGCCAGGGCATCAAACTGTCTCCCAATCGAAGTCTGCAGCCCTTCGAGCGCGCCCATGACATCCTGGAGCGAGAGCTCCGGGGCCAAGGGTGACGCAGTCTTCTGTGCATCCGGCGGCTGGGTCGGTCCACCCGGTGACCCCTTCTGCTGGGCGTAGCGGTCCATATTATTGGCCTGAGTATAGGCTCCCCGCCTGGTGGCCTTAGGCTTCAGCCGATCCACCTCTGCTTTGCCCGACATAGTTGGCTTCAAACAGGACGACCCTCTTCCAGCGAAATAAGGCAGGAGTGCGCAGTCCTGCGATGGGCCGCCAGAGTAGCGTGCAGAGCGTCCAAATGATAATAAAGCAGCCGAGAGCACTCCCTGGGCAGGGCCAACAAAGGGCGAGAAAGTGAAAGTGAAAGGATGGGGACCTCCGTCCGGTAGTTCACACCTCGCCTGGCCGCTGTTGTTCAATTAGAGGTCGGGCATCCTGCCAACTCAAGCCCCTGGCATCCCTCGGAGATAGGCCTCAATCTTCCGCCATGCATAACTCCGGTTCCCGGTGGGCGATCCGACCGCGGGTAGCATCAATCGCCTCCCTGACAAGTCATCTGCACGATGCCATGCATGCAAACAGGATTAGAGACAGGATAGTCGACGGAGGGCACGAGGGTCTCGGGAGCTCAAAGCTCACGCGGCCATCTTGGTCAAGCGCTAGGCTCCTCCTCCCTTGTGCACCACTTTTGAGGATTTTAATGTGAACTCCAGTGGAAGCCATTAGTTTCAATAGCTTTTCTACTTCTTCTACAGCAAACTGCTACAGTTTTAGCTGCAGTTTGTGTTTATTTTGCATTGTCGTTCCTCTGTATACCTTTATATTATTTGAAGAGGAGCACTGTTGCAAAGAAATGTACAATTCATTTTAAATAAAAGGGCACATACATTACAAAATCCTCATTTATGCACATTAGGTTTCGGCACCATCTATTAGCTGTCTTGGTGAAGAGCGCATTGATAGACATTAACTGTTTTCCGCTGCTTCAAGGACGATGCTGGCAGTGTGTTGCCAGGCATTGTTTTTCTTCGAAAAGCTGTTTCTAGAAATGAAAACACGGATTTCTGTTGGAAGTTAACACATCATAATTAGAATATTTTATTGAGTTACACTATTGCAGTTGTATTTCTGCCACAGTTGCTTTCAGAGACCATGCCTTTGAAGTATTGTGGGGCTTCCCAAGGATAGTAACCTACCTGCATCCTGGGTTTTTGCCACCATATGATAAGCCCAGTTAAAAAATAATGCTCAGGGTTAGTTATTCATTTCATATTTTTATGACTTTTACTTTGTGATATTGCCTGTTCAAGTGACGTTAAGTAGTGCAAAGTTGGCGTAACAGTTTATGCTCACCAGCTTCAAACCAGATCACAGGAATAAACAACATTTCATTAATTCTCCTCACATTTTCTTTTCTTAGCCTCACTTACCCATTATTTCCTACTTGGCTCTCTTTATACGCTCCTTACTTTCCTGCCGTTGCACCTATATTGTACTCACTCTGTGAACGTACCATCATGACGCGATTTGCTGACCACCGTTCCGCCATATTCTTCCGCTCACACATGCCTCATTATCTACCTCCATTCCCTGCACTTGGTCACTGGTCCTTCTCTCTTCCCGAGACTTACTCAATGCCCTAATGGCTTCTTCTCACCTTCTTCACCAACCTGCTCATTCTTATTTAGTAAGTGAAAAGAGGAGAAGGAAGTACTCTGGGTCGGGGTAGGTGGCGGTTGCAGAGTGTTTGTTGCACTATTAGTTACATGCACCCTTTTGCGGATGCTGTTAAAGCCTACTTCCTCTTGGCAATATTTTTTGCTGATGCGTGTATTGCATAATACGCAAAAAAAATACCAATAAGTTGATTGCTGTGGAATAGGGAATACAAAAAAACATGCTTTACTTGTTTTAAGCCGATTTGGTGCACAGTCTGGTATTCTTATAAACATTGCTAAGTCATGCCTTTTGCCATTAACTGAGAAGAGAGCAAGGCTGTTGGTTTCACCGACGGTGTTTTGGTTACCGGTAGCGTTGCAAACATTTACATGCCTGGGTTTCAAACTATACAGGGACCAGCACAACGTAACACAGGGTAACCTAGGAAAGCTAATAATGGCTGCCACCTTGATCTTGCTGAAGGCGGCAAAGTACATTTGAAACTGCTATTTAATGCTGAGAGGTGGGGAAACCTTATATGCATCTGAGATGTCACTCTTGGGGCTTCAGAGGTTCTCCCCAATTGTCCAGATGGTGGTAAGTCCCTCTAGACAAGGGCAGGGATCATCTTACTGAGAGCACTTTGATTTGGGTTCCCTCATGGCCCTTGGGAAAAGAAATGCTGCTTACGATCTACCTCTAGGGACATTTTTAGTGCTTGTTGCGTTATCTAAAGTGATTACAGTTAAATAGGTCAAGGGAGGGACAAAGGCCAAGAGTGATGTATTGCTAAAACAAAACCTTATCACTCTGGTGATGGGTCAACACTTCATTACAGCAGCCTAAAAAGCCATCAGTGCCATCAATGGAGATTGGAGGGGGCTGAATTTGGTCACCTGGCATGGATTTGTATGGTCCTTACTCAGTGATGGTTGAAGGTTACAAACTATATTCCAGATAGGACAGCTAGGCACGACCTGGGAGGGCCCAATAGGTGCTTACTGAGGCAAATGCCACAACTTAAACCTGGTAGATAAGAACAATTATTGACCTAACTCTGCTCCTGGCTAAACTGCAAATTGCCATGAACTGGAGAGGCGATTGTCCCCGGAGTAAATGTAAAAATGATGTATGTTGATTTGCTAGAGTTGAGGTGGAAGCCTATACCCGTTCCACCGGTGACATGTCCAGGCCAAGACTGATTTTGGACTGGGAGTCACTGTTGAGAGCTATTAATACAAAAATGGATGACAGACTGCCTTCCATGTTACACCCCAAAGATATAAATGTAAATGTAAATTGATACTTGTATAGCGCATCTGTAGAGACCAAACACTAGCAAAGTATACACTTCTGTTCTGTAATGCAGCTTTGATCCTGGACATATCCGACTATATTCCACTCTGTTGCATCCCCGCGGAATGGGAGGAATGGGCAGCAAAGATGGACTGGTGCAAAAGAGCTGAAGAGACTGTATATGCAGCCCGGAGTTGCCTGTGTAAAACGGAAAAGATCTGGGGACAGTTGAAAGAATTCTGAAATGTAGGGTGATGATCCAGGAGACTGGAATACACTGTGTGGTCCTGTGTGTTTTGGTCGTCAGGGGACTCTAGAGGGGAAGGAGACCCGAGTTTGGCGGGTTCCTTGAGTTCCATGTGACAAGGCTCAATGGACCTATATAGACCATAACCCTCTCATGCTGTTTGTTTTGTACATGTCTTCTTGCTCACAGCATATGTCAAACCTTTTCTGTTGGCCTTGTTTGCCTTATAAAGGTTTAAATAAACATGGGGGGGGGGGTAAGTCAAGCAAAAGGGTGTTTTCTTTACTTCTTGCGATATTTTTTGTCTTTACTGTGTGGCTGAACTAATGAATGACGTGAGGGACTATTTGTTCTCTTACAAAATGAATATCTGGTATGTTATTATATTTAAATGTCTTTTCATAAAGAATATGAACTGGGTATCATTATCATGACGCTATGCACATATGTACTTTTGTTTGTATAATTGTAAAACAAAATCAAAAAATGCTTTACTTGTTCAAGCATGGAGTTGACTTCTTTAAATTGTGCAATTTCTTTGAGGATGAAGAGAAAAGTGAATTTCTGAGGTGTTTCAGGACTGTCACAGATTCCCTTTGCTGGCTGTTTGGTGGACATGTTCAGCTAACAGAACATGGTAAGTGAAAGTGTAGTATGCAGTTAAAAATCTGAAGACGGTGATGTAATTCTCACTGTTTGTCGGATTACAAATCTTTTACAACACCTTGTGCCATATTGATTGCCCTTGGGCCTCGTCTAGATAGTTGTGAATAATCATTTTCTACATTTGTTTGTCTGTCCAGCATATACTATTTGCTTCTTGTTGCAATCTTTTTAGTGCCACGTTTGTTTCTTAGAAATACTATAAATGGTTTATTCTCATCATGCAACATCTGCTTTTCTAAAAACAACATTGAAATCTTGTATTGTTGATAATTCTTATACGTTTTCCTACACCTCTTCAACATATCCATCTGTTACGTTTTTCCCCTGGTTTTATAATGAGTTATACTTCATTTTTATGGAAAGAGACCAAGAGTTTAATTTTAAAACTCCTAGGCTCCTCCCCATTTCTAGATATTTATAAAGAGTGGTAACTTCCCTCCATTTCGGCGATTGGCTTTTGAAGAGTCTTTCTAACTTTATACATTTATGACACAGAGCTACTTTTTGTGCATCTGTTCCAGCCATTGTCCCAGCATTTAGTGTGACAGGTCCAAAAATATCATGTGCAATGTGTTGGTCCTTTGAAATATGTAATACAGTTAAAATAATCAAAACTTGATATTACTGTATCTGAATCAGTGCTGCTAGCCACTTGAGTTTGCTTCACTATTTCAGACCTTGGATTGCCTTCCATATTTCTATTAAATCATTTAGTTTTCATGGTGCAATCATGAAATCAAACCTCGAGCCTTTTTTTTCAAAATCCAGAACGTTTTACAATTTCACCCACTTTGTTAATATAAATGTCTAATCTTTTGTTTGCAATAAAATATTTTTTATTATCTTTTGTTTAAAAACATGTGGCTGATTTATTTTGTCTTGGAATTATGCTTTCTCAAAGCCGCAAATCAAGAATTACATTAATATATAACACATTTAAAAAAAAAAATATTTATGTTTGTCATCAGTAAAAAACATAAGTCTTTAGACAATCAACATGAATACCTCCCTCAAAATTTATCAGCTACATATTTTTCATAAAAATGAACAATTAAAATTAAACATTTTAAAGCAGTTCAGGGAAAAGGTTATTTGTGGTGTTATGAAGTGAGTGCTATTGTTGTAAACCACTCAGCAAATTCAATGAAGATGTCCTACAGGCTCACCCTAGATTATTTCTGCAAAACTGTTAGATTTCTATTAAGAGAACCGCATCTGTACAGATTTGTACTGAATCATGTAGGTCCTGAATCAAACTGAGAAAGTTCCACATATGCGTGCAGATTTGTTGTTTTTGGTGTACAACACTCGTGCTAAATGAGAATCTCTTTGCTATTGGAGGAACAGCTCAACCTAGCATGTAACTGAGTGCTCTCCCAGCGGATGGCCTAACTGCCAGTGTAGTCGACTTTGGTGCTGGAGAACCATGTTCGAGTCTCGGCAGGGACGCTTAAGTGAATTAATTTGTTTTGACAGTTTTAAAATATTTTCACTGGCTTTATTTGTTTTTGGCTATCCAGTATGACTTTGCCCTCCAATGGACCATAGCCTGTTCACCATCACTCCTTACATTGTTGAGGCAGTGCTCGTTTTCTCTAAACAGGCCTTTAAATGTTGTTCTTATCTTGTCACATGTAATGTGCATTCAAAGACAGAGGTTAAATGTTAAGCTCTGCCTCCATCCACCTATCATTCATCCACCCACCCTTTCATCCATCCACCCACCCATCATTCATCCACCCACCCTTTCATCCATCCACCCACCCATCATTCATCCATCCACCCATCATTCATCCACCCACCTTTTCACACATCCATCCACCCATCCACTTCATCCATCCATCATTCATCCATCCATCCTTTCATCCATCCACCCATCATTCATCCATCCTTTCATCCATCCATCCACCCATCATCCATCCATCCACCCATCATCCATCCATCCACCCTTTCATCCATCCATCCATCATTCATCCATCCATCCACCATTTCATCCATCCACCCATCATTCATCCAGTCACCCTTTCATCCATCCATCCATCATTCATCCATCCATCCACCATTTCATCCATCCACCCATCATTCATCCAGTCACCCTTTCATCCATCCACCCATCATTCATCCATCCACCCTTTCATCCATCCATAATTCATCTACCCACCCTTTCATCCATCCATCCACCCATCATTCATCCATCTGCTCATCATCCATCCACCCATCATTCAACCACCCATCATTCATCCACCCACCCTTTCATCCATCCATCCACCCATCATTCATCCATCCAACCATTATTCAACCTGCCAGCTTTTCACACATCCATCCATCATTCATCCATCCACCCATCATTAATCCATCCTTTCATCCATCCATCCACCCATCATTCATTCATCCAACCATTATTCATTCTGCCAGCTTTTCACACATCCATCATTCATCCATCCACCCTTTCACCCATCCACCCATCATTCATCCATCCTTTCATCCATCCGTCCACCCATCATTCATCCACCCACCCATCATTCATCCATCCACCCTTTCATCCATCCATCCACCCATCATTCATCCATCCATCCACCATTTCATCATCCATCCATCATTCATCCATTCACCCTTTCATCCATCCACCCATCATTCATCCATCCACCCTTTCATCCATCCATCATCCATCCACCCACCCTTTCATCCATCCATCCACCCGTCATTCATTCATCCACCCATCATTCATCCATCTGCTCATCATCCATCCACCCATCATCCATCCACCCATCATTCATCCACCCATCATTCATCCATCCAACCAATATTCATCCTGCCAGCTTTTCACACATCCATCTTTTTGTGCCGGACATTTTTCCCTAGAGGAACAGTGCTATTATAACATCATACATTTTTAATTTACTTATTAATGTATTTTTGTTTCGCATTAACATTTACATCGTCTACTTTCCCGTCTGTGCATGCTATTCTAACATCATAATAACTTGCGTGCCAATGCCAAATAATAAACAATACTATTATAATAAGCAATGCTATTATCACCAAACACCAATGATTGCAATAACATCGCGTCTACATGCTATTATAACATCTCGCGTGACTGTATACATTTTTTTTGTAGTTTTGCGTGACTGTGCCGGGCAGTTGTAGAGGAACATCGCATTAACGTTTACATCGTAAAGGTGCGTTGTTCTGGCTTACGTTGGTATGCCTTACGATGTAAACGTTTCAGCGTTGCTGTGCTTTACGATGTAAACGTTATTGCGATGTTCTAAATGCGTTGTAACGTCCTTGCGAAGTTATAACTCCGTTGCGATGGGTGTTCGCCCTCCCAGCTCCTTCCTTCTAGTCCGGTGAACCTCCTTTGTGTCTTCGTAATAGAGCAGCAGTCTGGGGGAGCTGAAGCAGCAACTTGAGGTGAGTTTGTAGTTGCAAGCCAGCATAAGTGGTTAGTTGAGAATTAGGAGGACAGACACAAGTGTGACAAACAAGCAAATATCGCACCTGCTGTATTCCATCTGTTTGGTGTTGTGCTTTGCAGTCCTGCTTCACAACAAGCATTAGCAAAGCCAATAGATCTAGCATTCAAATTCTGACTACAACACAAAACAAATTATGCTGCAGGGAAAAACAGTGCCCCCTCCAATCTGCGCTTTGAAATGAATCCATGATGCGCACACCTTGTTTTGGGATTCCCATAAAGATTTGGTGCAGTCTGCCTTAGTATTTAATTCTTGCGGAAATATTGAGAGGTTTTTAGTATTTAATTCTTGCGGAAATATTGAGGGGTTTCTAGGCATATGGTGTCCAAACACCGGTATATTTAGCTGTTTGTTTAGAATGTGAAGACGGCTCCTGGAATGTGCCCTAAAGTCTTAAAATTACAGCGCACGCGCCCCTTTAATTATTGAATGCAAAAATATTTACACTGTCCCGGGAAAAACATTTCCTTACAGCCTGTATAAGCAGGAGGCTTAACATGTTGTAGAATATGTTGAAATTCCCTGTGCTGTCCAGGTCTTCAGGCTGGCCTGGGGCTACAATTCAATGACCCGAGGGGGCCCATCAGTCCTTAACCCGCCGTGTGTGCTCATGGAGATTTGCTGTCCCAGAATTGTCATCCACTTGCTGGGAAGGGGGGCATGTGCTCAGTGCATACCTGGCAGGAGGGGAAGAAGGGTAAGATCGGGCAAAGGAACAGCTGGCGCACTTCAGAGTGTCAGATTTCCAGACTCGCCACCTTGGGGGTCCGGTGTCACAGGCACAACCTCCTCCGCTGGTACATATGGCTTCGCCACCTACGACATAAGCCTGTTTCCAACAACCAAGTCCACAGCCGAGGAGGTGAGTCCCACCGCAAAAGGATCTAAGGTGATGGCAATATTATGCCCACCATCATCAAGCTCCTCTTAAACCATCTCAAGCACTTAGTAATTTACGTTTACTTTCTCTCTTTGCAAAAAGTGCTATTGTACGGAAAGTCAGGGCGCCCATGAGGCAAAAGAGGAAAAACAAGCGCATATCTTGTCTGGGTTTTATGCTGGAATACACCTTTATTTTGGTTCTGGGATCCCACCACAAAGCAGTTGGCATCCTATTCAAGGCTGGTCAGGCATTGCCGCTGCTGCCTCCTCCTTCTACTTTTGTCCTGGAAGTAGCAGCCATGCAGCACCAGCAAGCAGCCGCCACTTGAGGGGTTGTGCGCACAGAGTGGGCTAGGAGAGCTGCCTCCACTTCCTGTGGCCTGCACCTCACAGCTGTCTCCCGCCGCCTTCTCTAGACAAGCCTCTCCTGAACAGCAATATTGCTGCGGCACTTCTGTCTATGCAGCAGGGAAAGCAATCGGTGCCCGGCACATGTCACCAAGTGGAGGAAATCCCTAAACAGATGAATAAACGAGCTGCTATATCCGTCATTTTGGTTTTAAAAAAAAAATATATAAATATATATATAATAATGACATTTCCTCCAAGATGCTCAGTCATGTCACCTATCAAACTCCCAGCCTCAGATCTTGCTCTACTAGATCTGCTACTCACTATTGCCGTTAAAGTCAAACTGATTGACTGGAAATTCTTTAACCTCACCTTGTTGGTGTGGGTCATTTATCTTAGAAATACACATATATCTTAATCACTTGACAAGGGCAATCCTGTTACATTGCAACTCATATGGGAAGTCTAGATGTCTTCATTCACAATTTGTCACAGTTGTAAAGGATCTCTTCGACCCTGCTACACTGTCATGGCTGTCAAGCTTACATGGCTTCCTGTCCCCCCACTTCGTTCTATGTACCTACCTTCTTCTTTTTAGCGATCTGTTGCTGTTTGTTCTTGTCGATTGCACCCTACACTAAGGAGCATGCCAACTGTTGTTTTGTTTGTTACTGGAATGACTTTACTCCCAACCGTTACTCGCGGCGACCATACTGTTATCCAAATTTGACTGTGTTATCCATACAAGTTACCTTGATATCACCTCAATCATAATTGTTGCTGTGCTCCCCACATCTCCATGTATCGACATTTTGTGCTATTATGCTTTTATTGTTTTACCTAAAATGTTAATAAAATATTTAGAACAACAACAACAAAAGATGCTGCTACATAATGACGTTTGATGCGGTGGTCATTTTGGGTGATGAGAAACCCCTCGGGAGCCAATAAGAATGCTATAATCACTTCATTTTGGACCAAGCACATGACTTCTGTCCTGTTAAATCCTACACTCCTGGCTCCCAACATGTGGGCAGAGTGAATGCCCCTCTCCCGGTGATTTTCACAATTGTCTGGCGACAGCTGCATTGTCAAGCCAGACCATAACCAGTAATGTTGCATAAGGGGCTTTTTAGCCTTCTTCCTTGTGCTTAATACCCCTGCCCTGGACCAACAAGCATTTGCAATGCAATGGTCTCGGCATTGTTAAAGTTAGAGCTATTGGCATTGCTCATGACATTATTTTTGTTTATGTTTTTAAAACATTTAAAGAAATGGCATTGTTATTTACAATGGCAATAGCTTAATCTCTCTCAAATGCGAGACCTATTGCATTTGCACCCACACACAGAGCCACACACACAAAGCCACCCACACACACAGAGCCACCCACACAGAGTTATTCACATAGAGCAACCCACACACGCTGCTGCTGCGTCACAGATAATAAAGTGTCATATTTTTTCCCGGCACTATGACTGTTGTGAGAGGAAATTCACCGCGTGCACAGTGTGGGAATACGTGATCCACTTGTCAAAGGGACACCGTTTTAAGATTGTTTGGGAACCTTTTACTGTCAACAAATGAACATTATTATTGAAAGATGTATTAGATTAATTTTGCTTTAAAAATAAAAATAAAGTATTGCTGACTAATATTGCTAGCGAATATCCTTTTTCCACGCAAATGCGGGGCCCTGATACACGTTACCCCAAAGTGTATGGTTCTGAGTTCCTCGACCAGTACCCCCTTAACTGGTACTGGCACTTCGGAAACGGCCACACGGTGTGGTGGCTGGAGAGGGGGGGGGGGGGGGGGGGGGGGTTGTTGCTCTCTGATCTGTACACGCTTTTAGCCCCTAGGTGACCAAACTTGGTGGCTTAAACTGAACCCAGGAAACTTTTGCCACAGCATCCCTGCGCGCCGGGGACGTGGCAACATCACGAGACTCCGCCCAGGCATCGTCCGCGTACATGGCGTCAGCGAGGTCACACAAGACCCGCCCCGGCGCGCCTACATGGGTTTTTTCCTTTTCCGCGTGCAACGCGGATCCGTTCCTTGCTGCGGGCCTGTTTAAGGCCCCCCTTTCTTACATTCTTTTTTGGTGGGAGCAGTGTGCGAATGCCTTCGGGCTTTAAAACTTACACGTTTTGTGGGCGTCTTATGTCGGCGACGGACCCTCACCTCATTTGCATGTGGTGTTTGGGGGAGGATCGCGGCACCTCGGATTGTGCGGCATGCCAAAAGTTGAAGCAGAAGTCGCGGCGGGAGCGCCAAACGAAACTTCTCTCGGTGCGTCTCTCCAGGTCGACGTCCTCCCCTCGGTCTGCTTCGGCAGACGGCTTCAGGTCCGGCCGTGGTCGTCGTCCTCGCCTTTCTCCGATGTCACGTGATCGTCGCTCCCCGGGGGGTAAGTGTCGCAGTTCGTCCCCGTGGGCTGGTTCTTGGCCTACCGGGGGCGTGGACTCTCCGCGGGTGATGCGGCCCTGCGTGTCGTCCTATCCACCGTTTCCCGGTGTTGGGGCATTGAGAGGCCAGATGGAGACTTACGCGGCGGCTTTGCGGGCCTCGTTGGCGTCTCCTCCTCCTTCCCCTCCTGGGGTGTCGGCGGATCCCTCGCCTCGCGCAGGGCCCCCCGCGGTGCCGCCGGTGGCTCCGGTGCCGACTGGGTCGGATCCAGGCTTGGAGGATGTGGTGCTGTTGGGGTGCGGCTCCTCTGGGACACCTCCTTCGGGCCCGCTGGATGGACACTTGGGGACACAACATTTTCTCCTCGACCAGCCCGGCCCTGCGGGCCCTTAACACCTTGTGTGTGCTGGCTAGGGCCTCCTCCTGTTTGTGGGACTCGGCTGAGTCTCTGGGGTCCGCAGCGTCCCAGGAGTCTGCTCAAGTGGATTTGCGGCACCATGCGTTGGATGGCTGGGAGCTTGCAGCGTTTATTCTCCGCTCCGCTCTAGACATCTCTGAAGCGCTAGGCCGGGCCATGGGTTCCTCAGTCGCTCTCCGTCGCCATGCTTGGCTTCGGGACGGCCTCTTCCCCGAAAACATTCGGGAGAGTCTCATTGATCTCCCATTTGATGGCAGTCTGTTGTTTCATGCCCCGGCCGACTCTGCCATCCAGAGGCTCTTGGCAGGGCTCCGTCCTCCTCCGTCCCCTCCTCAGTGACTTCTGAGTTAGGGTTGCCTTTAGGTCTTCTTAGGCCGGCGTTTATGGTTGTGGAGTATGTTTTTTCTGTCCGATTACGTCCTTCCGTGGGACTTTGGCATTGTTGGGTGCTTGACGGCCCCTTGTTGTTGTGTGTGAGTTCTGCAGGAGTTGTTGCGCAGACTTGGCCCTGAGATTGGGCCTTCTGCTTTGCTTGGGCTGCTGTCAAGCCTGTTGCGGAATGTTTTTTCCCCCGTGGTTCTTTTGTTTCTTCCTCTGCTGCGGAAGTTCTTCCAAAGAGGGTTCCCATAGTTTGGGACTTCACGTGCCCTATGTGGGGTTATGGTAGCTGTCATATGGCTTGTGCTCTGCTAGGGGATTATGTTCGCCTTCGGGTACCTGTTCTCCTTGGTGTTTCCGTAGGTTGCTTTGCTTCCTGAGGTTGGGTGCGCGGCCACTCGTGGTGGTGGCCCGGGCCTCTCCTTCTCTCCCTGCTTCCGTTCTGCGGTCTGGGATGTCCCTTACTAGGCATTGACTCCTTGGTCTTCCTGGCGCCTCGAGCTGTTCTTCTTGCTTCTGGCCTTGACTGCCGGCTTTGTTCTGGCTGACAGGCTGCTCTCCATCTGGAGTGGGCTCGCCTTTTCCTCCCTAGTTTCCTTGGGCTCTCTAGGCTTCTTCTTCTTCTCCTTCTTCTTCCGTCTTCCTGTCTTGGCATTCGACGGAAGCTGGTCTGCCTTGTGGGGGAGTGCGGTTCTTCGACCTCTCAGCCCTTGCCCTTGGTTCCTCTGCTGTGGGTGACAAGCCTCTTCAGCCTTCTTTCCCCCCTACCTCCCCTTGGGGTCGGTGGGGTTCTGCTTGTGGGGGTTCCCTTAGCCTGGCAGGGGCGAGGTTCTACCTAGTCCACAGATCTGGTCCCCTGTGGGGCCCTCTGCTCTGCATTGGCTGGTGGGGTCCTTTCGCAGACCCTCCTTCCCTGGGGGTATTGCTAGGGTATCTATTCTACGTGAAGGAATCTGCGGCTATTAGTCTCTATCAGATGTACAAGTTACTTACCTTCGGTAACGATGTATCTGGTAGAGACAATTCTAGCCGCAGATTCCTTCACGGCCCACCCTTCCACCCTTCCTCCCCTACTCTGCGAGGACCCTTGGGTTGGTCTTTGGTACTCGCCTCCCGGTGGGGCTGTGTTTCCTGTGAGTGCCTTCCTTGTTCTGGTCGGGTGGCTCCGGCTGGGGGCGGCTCCTTCCTCCCTTGATTCCTTAGAGGATGGGGTTTCAGTGCGCTGGTGCCCTGCTGCTCTGGCTACTCCAGGTTTGGGGGGGGGGGGGTTGCTTCTATCCTTGTCCTCCCTCCCTTCCATTGCTGTCCTCTGGCTAGAGGGTCCTCTGGCCATGTCTTGCCCTTGTCCTTGTGGGTGGTTGCCCTCTAGGTTGGGGTGGCTTGGTGGTTTGTTGTCCCTGTCCTTCTTGGGACTGGTCCCCTTCCTTGCTCAGGATGAGGGGGGTGGGCTTTCTCCGTGTGCCATGACTTATGCCTGTTCTTCCCTTCCATGGTTGTCTATGTGTGGGCAGGTGGCTGCGCAGGTTTCTGCTTGTTCTTCTTTCATCTTTCCCTGCCCTTGGGGTCTGCGGTGTTGGCACTACCCTGGTGGTGGTGTTAGTCACCGTTTCTTTCCAACTTTTCTGCTCTCGCATACTGTTCCCGTGCTCCCACAGTTTTTTATCTGGTGATTCCGCGTTGTGGTGCGGAAAAGTTCTCTGAAGAAAACTGACGTAGGCGCGCCGGGGCGGGTCTTACGTGACCTCGCTGACGTCACGTACGCGGACGACGCCTGGGCTGAGGGGCGTGATGTCGCCCCACCCCCGGCACGCAGGGAGGCTGTGGCAAAAGTTTCCGGATCCAGTCTCACGCCTGGGGATAATTCTACGTGAAGGAATCTGCAGCTAGAATCGTCTACAGATACATCGTTACCGAAGGTAAGTAACTCATACATCAGTACAAGTCCGCGTAACAGTGCATTCATTACCTTCAATGAGAACAATTAAAACATGACCAATAAAATACATAAAATCACATATCAAAAATATTATATAAAATACATTTCCTTTAAAGCCCGAATGTATCACTTACTCTGCAAAACTTCTTAACAGACAGTAGGGGGAGAACAGCCAGTATGCACAACCTGGGAAACCATGCAGCATGCAGAAATTCAGATACAGTAATGACCACACGTTTACTAGCATTATTTTTTACAAGTTCTTAATGCAATAGTCTGGTTGGTAAGCCCCAGAACACGCCACAATGGTACAGTCCACCTGGATCTAGGTTTAGCATAGGCCGGGCAGAAGAATAACGTGTTCTTCTGTTTTCTTCCTGTAGCACATACCGGGCAAAACTTAGGAAAAAGCACAGATGTTGGTAAAATGCCATATCAGAAATTCATATAATACACTCTGACACATACGGGAAACAGCCTTTACCACGAAGCATTTTCCACGCATTACATTTACAACGATACACTTACCTCGTAAACGTCTTCACAACGGGTAATGCTTCAACGACCATCTTCACCACGCAAGCAACGTCATCACGGAACAACGTCATCCTAATCCGAAAAATTAGTCAGTTTTCAGTGTCGGCGGAGACCTGCAGAAAAAGGAAAAAAAAGAAGAAAGGGGGCTTGGGGGGTCTCCCCCCCCAAAAAAAGAAAAAGCGGAGTAAAGGTAAAATCGAGGTAACGGCAAAGCGTGGAAAACACATTCCGTTGTAACGCATGCGTGGTAAAGGCATGCGTTGCAACGGAATGCGTAGTAACGACATATATTCGACACATACAGGGTTGATATAATCAAGAAATCCCTCTATCCTAAATACACATTTATAGAGGAGAAAGTATTTAGTCCAACTACCCACTCTGTCATATAGTTCATTTGACTTCCTGCACCTGGCCCCAAATTTGTGCTTCAGTACTCCTGACTTGATTCTAATATAGAATAGGACATAGCTTAGCAAGATCTGCAAATGGCTTCAAAGCAAGATTAAGTCTCGGGGCATAACGGAGTACCTCAGCCAAGATTCAATAGGGCCATTAATGTTTTCCCCCGCATATCACCAAAGAAGATGTATTACAATGGTCCAATAGATATGGAAGTTCTACTTTTTGGGAAGCTGTCAAAGATTTGCGAGCAAGTGGACCGCTATTAACTCTCCCATAAGCTGGACCATAACAAGTGAGGCATGGGGAAATCATTTCTCTACGATTTACACTGCTCCTGCACAAGAAGCAGATCACTTTAAGCACTGGGCTTTAACTAGGATCCTGATAATGCTGCCTGAGGTCGAGGAAGCCATCCTCCAGAGTGTGGGCAACAAAGCCTCAGGCCCAGATGGGCTACCCATCGATCTCATTAAATATAAACCAGACTTTTGGACACCTCTCCTTTTAAATGTTTTTAACAATTTAATGCATGCTCCGCTACCAAGTATATGGTCAACAAGTATCATTGTCCTGATATTTAAAAAGGGCGACTGCTCCCAACCGTTACAGACCAATCTCGTTGATGGACAACATACTAAAAATCCTGGACAGAGTCTTATATAATAAGACCTCAGACTGTTCCTACACAAAGATCTGAAGGCCAGGGTTAGGCTCAGCAGTGGGGGTGATGTCTCTAATAGCATTAAAGTAAGCAGAGGGGTCAGACAGGGGTGTGTCTTAGCCTCTCTCATTTTTATCATTTAGATCAGTAGTCTGCTTAAATCACTGATCACATTGACTAATGATGTTCCGAAAGTAAATGGCAAAACTCTCCCTGTGCTATTATATGACGACGATGTGGTTTTAATGGGCCGCACAATCAATGCCTTACACACTTTAGTGAAGGGATTTGTTGACTTTATGGACAGTTTGGACCTAGGCACTAATTAAAAAAAAAAAAATGTAATAATGTCCTGCGGACCGAAGAAACACCCATTAAATTCTATATCTTTGGGTAACCAAAAATTAAATTTCACCAGCACTTTTACATACCTTGGGCTGGTCTTTGCTGCGAACGGTTCCTTGTCCAAGTTCTCAAAGGCCTCCAAATCTATTCTTAGCATTACCCGGCCTAAGAGAATAGGTGCTATTTTAGCCATTTAAATTTTTTTTAAATCCCAGTGCAGACCCACAGCCACTTATGGCGCAGAAGTTTGGGGCATTGCTAGGAGTCACAGTATACAACAAGAAGATTCTGTAGGAAATAACTTGGCGCACCAATCTCCTCTACTCAGTATCTTTGCCATAGAGAACTCAATCTAAACTATATTGAGGATTTCATAAGGTCCCGCCCTGCCTTATTCTGGCTCACCATATGGGAAAAAAAACAGCAGCGTCCCTTACAAGAGAGATCATAGGAGATTGCATTAGTTGTGAGAAAGGTCTGGATATCCCGTGGCCGGCCGGGGTGAACCAGAGCTTATGCAGTATTAACTTTGGCGGGCTCTTTTTAAAACCAAGTATAGCTGAAACTGTACACAAAAATGCCCTTAGGAGGTCACTTTATACACTCTATGGCACGGAAAGGCTGGAGAGGGAATCCAAGAAATTGTCTGTTTTTAATTATATGACCTTTGAGCATAATGTGCACCCTTTAGCTAGCTACCTTACCCTGCCCATAAGTTACTGGGAGAGAGGTCTTCTCTTCCGCTTAGGGGCAGGTACTGTAAAATTTATGCTTTGTTTCCCTCTTGGGTATAATGCAAATCTCGACTCTCTACCTTGTTCGTGTGATGGACAGAGTGGTCAAACAATTTAGCACTTTTCATTTTTTTGAACATTTTATACAAAGTACGCCAAATGGCTTTTAATCCCGTCTTTTAAGAAAAACACGCCCATCAGTCTGGCAGATGCATATAGGAGTATTCTAGCACTGGTAGACGAAGAGTTTTAGTCTTTCGCGTCAGCACTTTTCTGAGAATTGCTTTGCAGGCCCGAAAAACGATGTGCAACCTTTGAAAAGCCGTGTCTTCTTTCTTTATGCATGAGCTTTTACTCAAATTTGCCACACGTGCCTTAAAATATTGTGTATTTATGCCCCATGTTATTGAATTTTCATTGTGATTATAAATAGTTTGATGTGCTTTTATGGATAAGGCTTTATCCGAATAAAGTATTTTTGAACTTCAAAGTTCTACTTTTGCTATAGGCTTTAAAGTTAGTTTTCATGCTATTAATTACGAGGCTGTGAGAGAGTCTAAGTCTATCATGCTAGAATTAAAATCTGAATCCTGCAGATTTCGTGCAGATTACATCAGTAAGTGCTTAATTCAGTTTCAGTTTGTCAGTTCGAATTTAAAAAAACTCAACGGGTACATACAGATAACATATATCAGTACAAGTCCGCATATTGTACAGCTGTCAAAACATAATGTAAATTAGGCAAACTCCATTTTTGACATTAGTCTTCTCCGTTAGTTGACTACTAGTTCCCCACCAGATGTGCGCGTATTTACCCTCATGGGTTGGGGGCTTTATAACGTTAAGTAGGTTACTTAGCATGTCCATAACTCTCTGGACCAAATAAAAGGCAGTACATAGGTCGACTGAGACAAAGAAAAGGTTGCCCCTGCCAATGTCAGCAGTCTTCCCCTTGGTTAACCAGAAGGGAAGAACCTGGTCCACCATTCCAGTTTTCGTCCTGACACCCACTTACAAATAGGTGAAAGCATAATTTTCACACAGTCCACTTGAATACCATTGCAATAAACTGCTTGCAAAAAATCTTTTGGAGATTATCCAATAGACTAATAGAGTGATAGTTACTAGGGCTTTTACAACAACCTGTTTTTTAAAAACCCAAACATTGTCAGTTCTCTTCCAGGTCAAGGGTATTGGCCCTTACTCAGCTGTTGCAGTAGAAACTAAGTTGATGTATGGAACCCAAATAGCAGGGTGAGAGTGAAGCAATTTAGCAGTGACCTTGCCCAGCCCAGGAGCTATTCCCAAGTTTTGGGACAGGACAGCTTCGTTAGTATCAGCAAGAGAAAACATCTTCAGGGGAGCAGGAGGTCTAGGCAGTTGGTCAATTCCTGGGGCAAAACAAACCAGTCTTAATAGAGCTGTACAAGGGTAAAAGCAAAGCAGCGCAACGTGAGTGGTCCACTTTTTCAGCTGATTGTGTACCTCAGGAGTTATTATTTGGTGTTTGCTACCCTGGCTAACAATATTCCAGAATGTTCTAGACTCTTTATCTGTGGCAGTTTTACATAGGTCCTCCCAGATACTCTATTCCCAAGTCAATTTAGCTTTTCTTAACTCTTTTTTTTTTTATACAAGCCTCTAGCCTACCTGATCATTTGCCTATCTCCCAGTTTAATAGAGGCGAAAAGAGCACCCTTCACAGACCGACAGGCTTAGAAAAACCACTCCTGGGTTTTGTGGGGTCTATTTACCTTTTTGTAATCTTTTTGGAAGCAATCTTTCAACTGTAAAAGTAACTTGTTATGTACCTCAAGTATAACCCTGGGCGTAGTCCGCGAAGTAGCGCTACGCGTAGCTACGCAAAGTGCACTACGCGAGCTACGCGTAGCACTTCGCGAACTGCGTAGTACCCTGTTGGCACTGTGCAAAATGCCGTTTTCAATGATTGCACAGTGCGGACAAGCATCCGACACTGTGCAATCATTGAAAACGGCATCTTGCACAGTGCGAGCTGTCGTTTTCTGCCGAACGAGTAGATTTTTACTCGAGCGTCAGCTTTCTCAACGCGGACTGGTAGTTTCACATGGCGAGCGGTCGCGTGCATACGCGACCACTCGCAATGAGAAACTTCACCTCCCCGCGTTGAGAATCTCGCCGGGAGGTTTATTTTCCACGCTCGCGATCGGCAACTTGATGTTGCTGATCGCGAACGAGGAAAAAGTCTCGCCGGGATGTCATTTTGCTTGCTCGCGGTCGCCAACTTGACGTTGAGGACTGCGAGCAAGCAAAAAATGACCGCTGCACTACGCTACGCGTGTGCTACGTGCAATTCGCGTAGTGAGAAGTAGCGCAAACTTCGCAAACTACGCGAGCGTAGCATAGTGCTTTGCCCAGGCTTACTCAAGAACTGCATTAGGATGCCCCCAGCTCTTAATCATTAACCTCAGGTGTGCCGCAACCGTACAACAAATTCTTGGAAGTGAGTTGACAGAAGAGCAGATAGCATCCCACTTGATTCTTCTCAGGTTGTTACTCTGTACAAATGCATCCTCACAGATAGTCGATTGTGATGCTGAAAAAACCCTGTGCAGTGAGAATCAGAGGCTCGTGATCACTCTTGACTCAATGAACTACCTCAATATTCTTCATTGTACTCCATATTCTAACAGCAATGATAATATAATCTATATTACTGGTTCATGCCTAAAGTTTGACGAACATTACTATCGGAGAGCGAGCGACCATTTGAGGTGCGATTGCTCTTAAGCACGAGTTAAATGTCAACCATTTGTAAGGCTGCCCTTGACAATCGGTTTTTAAATGGAGTGCTTAAAATTGGAATATCCCAATGAAAATCTTCATCTGTTGCTAAATCCTGTATAATTCCAAAGGGCATAAACGTTAAATTTAAGTCATCGGCAAAGATCACATGGTGAGGGCAGATATGTGAAGCCACCATCTTATCTGGTGAAATGTAGGGGGCTCTTTCTGGAAACTAGAGCTTCTGTTATAGACACTTATTAAAAGAACTTGCTTTCCAGATGCCAGGGAAAATATGACTCCTTGTATATCTGCCAAGGGCACATCCACTTTTACAACCGAACAAGGCTGCTGACGCTCCAAGGGAGCTGTTCCAGATTTTAAAATCTCTAAATACCCTTAATTAGAAAAATTATCTGCCTAGTCCCTCAGAGGGACACTGAAATGAACTTGCAGTCTATTTCCAAAACAAAGTGTCCTCCATTTACAGGGAACTCCAAATGGGTAGTCAAGCCCCTCTCACCGAACCAGAGACACTGCCTCAGGCCAAAGAAACAGGCTATCTCCATAGCTTCTTGCTGAAGCCTCAGCACACGTGATAAATATACGTGCTTTGGTTAAATTCACACATGAAATACGAGTACATAAAAGAATTTTTCTTTTTTGAAACACAGAGTACAATTTTCTTCTTGTCTTCTTTATTAAGACGAGTCCAGGTGAAGTGTCGAGATTACAGCCAACACGTGTTTCGTTGCATCGGGAGTGTGATCCCGCGACTTCCTCAAGGCTCTCTAGATATTCTTGAAATCTTTTAATTGTGGTTGTAATTCCGGCCCACAAGGGGTTCTAAGTTCAATTGTAGAAACGAGGGATTCCACAGAATCAACAAGGAGGCGTTCGTGTGCAAACACTTCTCTGACGTTTTCTTCCCAAATATCGTGCCCTCGTTCTCACATGTATCCTCTAAGCGCAAGAGCCGGGTCCGCCGAGTATGGCAACCCGTCCTCCGTGTGTTTGTGTGGACGGCTTACATCTGTAGAGTGTGTGGTGTCTCTACGCCTTTCAGCACCGTCGTATTAGAGATCCGATAACACTTGTGTACTTTCTCTGTAGCGCCATATACCTATGACACATACCACAGACCTTTTAAATTATCTCCATAGCTTCCCCCAAATCACTGAAGAAGTGCTTCCGGTCTTGTTTGGGAAAGTGAAATCAGGCTCTCCTTTGGACCTGGACCCTCCCCATATTCTTTTGGAGGGAAGCCAAGAAATGTTTCCCATCATTCATGCATTACTTACCCTCTCCATCTGAACAGGCTTAGTCCCCTGAGAATGGAAACCTACTGTGGTCAAGCCTCTGTTAAAAAAAGCCGAACCTCGACCCTGCTTTGCCTGTGAACTATAGACCTATCTCCTTGCTTCCTGCCATGGGAAAAGTCCTAAGAAGCATATTAATCAGCACCTTTCCCTACATCTAGAGGAAAATTTGCTCTGTGACCCTACCCAAAACGGATTTCTTCCAAAACACAGCACATAATCTGCTCTATTGGTGGTAACGGAGAAGGTAAAATGAATTCAAGATATGGATGGAGTGGCAGCTATCAGTCTCTTCGATCTGAGGTCAACGGCCGACATGGTCGGCCTTGAGACCTGAGCAC
The DNA here is from genome assembly GCF_964204655.1 of Triturus cristatus. NCBI lineage: Eukaryota > Metazoa > Chordata > Amphibia > Caudata > Salamandridae > Triturus > Triturus cristatus. Next base: position 205,292,775 of record NC_140584.1, on the reverse strand, counting down.
TCAGGTTGAGGGAAATAGGGGTAAAGAATGATGCCCTAAAATGACTCCAGTCCTTTCTTGAGGAAAGATTCTTCCAGATTTGGGAGCCTCTGTGCTATTAAGAGGTGCTTCTCTTAAAATGTGGGGTACCGCAGGGGTCTGTACTTAGCCCCACGCTCTTTTAATGTTTATGTTCGACCGCTAGCCTCGATTGGCAAAGAATTTGAAGTGTCCAATGTATCCTATGCTGACCTGGTCGTCTCCCTAGCCCCCAGAGAGGGCTCTCAGCATCAGCTGGGCCCTTGCCTCGAGAAAGTGGCCCACTGAATGGCAAGCTGCTCATTAAAATGTAACAGAGACAAAATGGAATTGATGCTAGTGGGAAATAATGTATCTCCACTGGCATGACTAAGCTGGCCGGAAATGTTATGCACCCTGCCAGGTCCCTCTTCTCCTATAAAAAGTTTAGGAATATATAGCTGGATATAGTTCCTTTTCAATGGAAGCGCAGGCAAAAAACTGACTAGCACATGCTTCGCCTTTCTGAGAACCCTGCGCAAAATTCTGGACTTTTTACCTTCTCTATCCAAAAGAATCGTGGTCCAGGCACTTATTTTGTCATGCATGGACTACGGGAACTCCTTGTACCTCGGTTCACCCAAATCTGTTGCGGCCAGAACAATTTTCAAGTTAATCAAATGCTCGTCAGCCAAAGGTACCTTGGTCTCCTTGCACTGGCTACCAGTGGAGAAGAGAATGAAATTCTAGACACTTTGCATGGCTCACAGGGCAATTAATTACAGGGGACCCAGTATGATAAGGGCTCTTCTCACTTCTTACACCCCCAATAGGACTCTAAAGTTCTCTAATACTGGTCTTCTGAAGGTCCCTCACATTCAGAAGATCAGATGGGGTGGAAGGTTATTTTCCTTCATAGCCCCCAAACGGTGGAATTCAATGCCTATCGGCTTGAAAATTAAAATTTAGAAAACTCCTCAAAACCTGGCTCTACTACAACTAATTCCTCTACCACATTGATAGATTTGAATAATGCTTACTCTGACAGCACTGGGAAGCTTATGGGTAGCCATGCGCTCTACATATCCGCATAAGATAAGATTATCAGAAGGAAGCCTTAATCCACACTAGCAGTACACCCGATGCTCTTCCTACTAAGGAGTTGGCCACTGGAATGTGAGGGCTTGTAAAACAACACCTGTAAACATTCTTCCTAGCCCAAGTCTCTTGGTAGAAACAAATTCAATACTAACACACAAAAAGACCCCACTCACTACCTTCTGATATGGATTTGATCCCTACTGTGTTCCAGCTTAATAATGCCACAGTGTTAACATCCGGAACGTATGATTGATAGAGACCGTCAGGAAGCTGTTGTACTAATGACTCTGGCCCAGACACGTCACTATAAATACACACCTAACTGTTTCCTGCCCATCACTTCTAGGGCAAAAGGCATGTTGCAATCTAAAATGTGTGCTAGCATAGAAGGGCCTGGGGTAGGAGAAGGAAGACTGGTGCGAATGAGTCAATCAACTTTAGCGGCCTGTGGTGGGGCTGAAAAGTGATTCCCTGTCAGGATAAAAGGGGGGACAGACTGAGGACGTAGAACAGCAGCTGATCTCTGAGACTCTGGCATATGATGGCGAAAAAAATACCCCAATGGTAGGATCTTGATTGTCCCGGTATAAGCTGGATTCCAAGCCTGGTTGGTAGGTAAGCATCTGGGGATACTAGCAAAGCAAACATTTATGATTATACAGTTGCCAATAAAGATTTTATTTGACTTAGCAACCTTACAAACCAGCAAGATATTGCGTACAGGTGAAAAGGAAAACCCAGCATTTGGATGTAGCTAGTGCAATGCTTTTGTTTTTCAATTGGTCCAATGATTTTGTAACATTAGTGGCCAGTGGGGGACATTTGTCAAAAGCTGGGGTGGAGGTGTATTACCAGAGGAAGACTTGCTCACTGATCTTCAACCACAACTATACCACATTCCCTCCCCCCCCTCCACCATCTCACCCCTCTTCTATCACCCCCATCCACAGTGTCGTAGGGACTACCCGTGGATATGTACATGGCAGAAAGATGGATATGGAACTCAACCTCTACCCTCCCTGCTTGCAAGCCCTCGGCTCCAGGAGGTCCAGAATGTGACTTCAAGCGTGCACCAAACCGCAGTTTGGGGCTCAGCAACATTAGCTTGTCTGACATCAAGTTGGGTGGGCGGGGCTGCAGAAATCATCTTAGACAAACAGTCTTCTGTGGCACCCAACTGCTCAAGTATAAGTTGTAAACTTGAGGCAAGAATGGAGTCAAGAATTGCAGACAGTTTAGGAAACAATGACTCTTTGAGAGCAGTTAGTCCCAATTGATAAGTGCTTAATTCACCTTAATGACAGTATAAATGCGAATAAAGAGGTGGAGAAAGAAATGGCATTACTCATAGATTCAGATAAAACCTACAACACCTCTGCAATTAAGCTATTAAACATATAATCACATAAAATGCTTCAAAAATCTAATAATGCACCCAAGAACTGCCTGAACTTCTGTAGAAATACTACTGTATCTAAAAAGGTCAATGACTCCAAGCCTATTGGAGAGGAATATTGAAATTGCATGAATTTGATAAAGATACTAAAGAACATAAATATAGGCAATTTATGTTTTCTTGTGACCAACTGTTATGCAACACCACTTACAATACCTCCTTTTAGCATTAGATGGACTCCAAGATACCAGATTCCTCATGTGTCCCTGGAGCCAAAAACTGTTTCTGAAAGTAGTTCGGATTGCATTTCCAATATTTGTTCATGTGGTATCTTGCTCTGTGTATGTGTGAATGTATGTAAGGTATCTGAATCTAGAGAGAGTGTGTAAGTTAAGTCAGTGTTCCATGATCAGTGTATTCTATTATTGTTCACTGAGAATCAGCAGTCTGTGATTGGCGAGCATTATCAATTTCATGATCTGGCCCGATGTCTAGGAGGAACTACTTAGCTGCTACCTGAACTTTGTGTCCTGTAACTAAAGCTACCTATTTATACCTGCTTGTCAACTGAGTCTACCAACAATTGTGTTTTGTTTGAATGCTGCAATACACTTAAAGCAGTAACTGTCCCCTTGTATTTCCTGTTATTTTAGTTTTGAAAAATGAGCATTTTCTGCAGTTGCTGATGACGGATGATGTAGAAACTGGAACTATGGTGATATCTGTCCTGCAGAACACAGTTCGAGCCAACAGGTAAATGGATAGCGTGAACTGTAATCCCAACATGAAGCTATTTACTGAATCCTATCTTCAAAAAATATTAGACATTGTTTTTGGGGCTTATGTAGGTTTTTTATAGCTTTAGCAGGCATCTCACAGGGAAATAGGCAGTACTTTGCTTAATTAACTATTGCTTAGTTGAAGAACAACAAATTAATAGAAGAACTTGTTGACCTCCTGGCTTTTACTAGTATATTTTCCTTTTATTCAGCAGCATTCGTCATTGTAGGTAGACCTACATTGGCATACCAGTGTCCTGTCAGTCATTTTCAAGTTATTTTAAAGGTGATTATTCTTGAGATACTCAATGATGAGGCCCACGTTACCTAACATAGACAGGCACGTCTGTCTAAAAACACACTTCATTTTAATAAATTGTTTCAAGCATTGCTGTGATAAAATAAGCTATAGTCTCATACTTAACTTTCAAGAAAGTGTCTCCACTTCTGTAAACAGTTGATATTCTTCTTTGTGATCAACCGATGGCCCAGCAGATTGCAACAGAGGCTGCATATTCAGATCCATTATGAACTTCAGATTGATTTATAGTTTCTTATGGCGGGTGATGATTTCTGGTCTCAGGTCAGGAAACAATGGAATCCTGTGTGCCCTAAGGCTACCCATTCTTTCAAGATCTTTTTGTTGTCCATTTTACAGAATCTCACCATTACCCTTCCACCTTTTATTTCTATTATTGAGTGAGGAGCTCTGACATGGATAGGGTGGCCGCCAAGGCATGACATCCGGGTCCACAATGCGGTGTAGAAACAGAGAGGTGAGCAGCTTCATTACAGGGGTCCTCAATCTGTGGTTAGTTTAGAGTAAGAGATAACACGTGACAGTGGTTCCAGAGGCTGTGGAGGGGAGGAAGGAAAGTCACAGTGGGCTGATGAGAGAGGCGGCACTGACAGCGGCCTCCCTCACAGCAGATGCCAGAAGATTTGTAAGAGGGTGGTTGGTTGTGAGAAGGCCACTAGGACAGAGGCGTATACTTACTTTCTTGTAATAAGATCTTCGCTAGAGTCCTTCAATTTCTGGTATATTCAAGAGATTCTGATTCCCTGCTGTTACCTGGTTCTCCAGATGTTCCACCTCCTTTTTTACTTGCCCTGTCAATCAACAACACTGTTGAAAGGCTCCAGGGTCTAACAGCGCAGCCCCTTTTTTCTTTCATCTCACGTTTTGCTTTCTCCTACTCTTTTTACTTTTATCTTTTGCCTTCGACACCCAGCTTTTCAAAGCCTGTAGCTTTGTATCCAGCTCTCTGATCCGCTCCACCCAAATATTTGTGGGGTCACTTTATCAAGTGTATAAAACTTCTCTCCTTTTTAATAACTCAGATGAGACAAATTCTGTCTATTAGCTGGTACTTCCTTCTTTCACCTCTTCATCACTAGGGCAAGCAGAACAGAGTGTGAAAAAATCCTTCTCACACAGGAGAATTCCCTCTTTTCTTGCAATTCTTCCTCATGCCCTCCTAACTGTTAAGCCACTGATGTCTAGCTATAACTTAAGGATTGTGTCCCTAATTCAGCTAGTATATAGGGATGGCCTCTATTTCATTCATTTAGTGGGGAACATAAAACTGGTACATGAGAGCCGATGGTATCATGAGGAAGAGAGACTGCACAAAATTTGGAGAAAAGACTCTGAACTCAGATTCTGATGTGCTTAGCCCTTGGACCTGCTGTTTCTTTGAATTTAAGTTCCAGCAGACTCAATGGTGCTTTCTGTAGCAAGATGAGGCTATTATTCTACTATGAAAGTCTGCGACATCAGTGTTTGGGCTATAGAGACAAAAGTAACTTTGTTCTTTTGAATAAGGTATGTAACTCCATTCAACATCTGACCACAACTCTTTCTGAAAGCTCTGAAAATTTGCCTTTTCAGGCAGTAGATTAATAGTTTCTTTGTTTCCACTTGAGTTTTGTCCATCATTTCTCCTTTAAGAATTGGCTTTTTACCATCAGTGCTGGCTTTGGGCCTTAAGGCACAACCATTCATCATGATAAACACACTTTAGCAAAATACATAGATAGCAAAAACGTAAATGACTCATTCATCAAAACTGAAAACAGGTTGAGAGGGGGGATTGTGAACTCTGCAATCTTACACTCTGCCTTCTCAACAGAGCAGAGTCAATCTAAAAATTTAGATTAGCAATATATCAGGCTATTGTGTTTTTTTGCAAACCTCATTTAAGAGATTTCCTTACAGGACGAGGCTTATGTTCTTTGTGTAGCTTATAGAGATCATACATGTTGCAATTTTTTTTTATCTTGTCTTATTAACATCGGCCACCAATTCAAAACAGTTACATTTCACGATGAGATGGTTTCTTACAAAAGTTCATGTCAATCTCATTTACTCTACGTCTTCCTCCATAATTTTTATTCAAGTAAATTTCATAGAGCTATTATTCTGCCATTAGGGTCTTCAAATTCAGAAGAGGAACTTGGGCGACAAATACTGATTTTTGTAGCTATATCAGACTATTCTGATGGATACTGCTAACTGCAGGTTCTTCGCATTGTGAATGTTCGTAGGCTGTATCCAGAACACTTCTGGCCTTTGCATCTGTGTGCTGGCAGGTGGTGTCATCGCCCTCCATTGCAACTCCGTCCAGCTATTTCACATGACAACACACAGCCTTATATAAGCACTAAACCTGCATGCCGACATCAGTCCTTTTTTTTTCTGCACCATTCAATAAGGATCTTGTGCTCCACTTCTATTTATTTATCTCTTTTACCAGATTTTTCTCAACTCTCAACATCAAAAGTGTGCATGGATGTCTCCTTCTAAACGACAGAGTTTAAAACATTCAGTTCTTGTGACAAGCACATTTTGGTTATGGACTTGCGTGATGACTAGCTCTGGTGCCATGGTACCAAACACAGCTCCAAGGTCTGCAGCAAATTATGTCTGACCTAACTTACGGCAATCCGAGAGCAGGAAACCAAACTCTATGTTGCTGAACGGAAGAATCAGGGCCAGTCCAGTTGCAAGGTCTTTCCCGCTCACCATTCTTGGGTTAGTCCAGTATGAAGTTGTCCGGAAACATGTGCCACACCTGTTGCTCTCAAGGGCCCATCCTGGCTTTGATGTGCAATCCTGAGCCAGTGCCAGTCCTGGAGCCAATGTGTACCAAATTCCCCAGTGCATTGGTAAGTCCACAACACATTGTGGCCTTCAAGGAGGGCATGCAAAACACTTTCAAAATTATTCCTTTGGTCTCCAGTTGTCAGTTGGTCTTCTGCTGGCAGTTCCTTCCTTGCACTGACCAACATCATTTGACCTCCGCCTGTTCCACCTCTGACGCCGGGCCATTCTTCGACCCCTTTGCAGCATGCTCCTTCGTTGATTCTGTACCAGCAGTGGGTCCGAATCTCAGCCCAATTCTGTTGACATATCCAAAAGCGACATCAGTGAGGGTATGCTGCATTTCTCACTATGAAATAATCAGAGTTCAAACCCAGAAAGACAATGGCTCTCCTGTTATCCTGCTTCAGTAGCCATATTTCAGGATAATGGCTGCCCTCTTCTCGGGGCGTGGCTGGCAGCCAAGCATGGTGGTCGTCTTTTAGACGAGCACCGGACCTGGGCGCATAACATCCTGAATTGTACCTGCTAACCGCCACAGGGCAGCCTCCTAAGAGCGGAAAAGGCTGCGGTGGCGAGTGGGAGGACTCGGTGCAGCCGGCATACAGGAAGAACTGGGATCGGCGGTGGATACATCCCCGAAGGCCGGGCGGAGCAAAGGGCAGTGGGGAGCGGAGGGCCGAGTCGGGTCACCAGCCTGCGCCTGGAAGAGCTGCCACGCTTCGCTGCAACTGGCGCGGGACCGCGCAGCCCTGAGCGGCTTTGCTGTGGGAAGAATCCGAGGAGAGCGGAGGCGGTGGACACCGCGATTGTGGAACTGCACAAGAGGTGGAGACAGGCAAGCGGGGCCAGAAGCTACGCAAGCTCGGGGATGCGGGTGGCCTGCTGCCTCGCAGCGCAGCGAGAAACAAAGCATCAAGACTTGTTAGGTCACGGCCAGACGGGACACTGAGCTCTACCGGGTGAGTGCGAGAGACGCCGGCCCGGAGGTGGTGTGCTGGGAGTTAAATGGTGCAGCAAGAAAGTACTAGGCAATGCTTTGAAAATGGCCGTGCCCGAGGCTCTTGCATAGAAGGGAGAGAGCCTGTGAGACCACAAAGGGTGAAATAGCATGTACATGGGCCGTGGCAGTTAAGAGGGCAGCTAATATCACCTGGTGAAGATTCCCGACTGAAACGAGACGACACCACGGACCCAACTACGTCGTCGCGGCGAGAATGCAAGAGGGTGACGTGTAACAGATCGGAAGGAGGCCGTATGACGAGAGGCCCACCGAATGTTGTGGGCAACAGCTTAATTCTCAACAACCACGGTGGATGTAACGCGAGGCCGTTGAATTGGCACTTTGTGTGGACTAACGCAAGGATTACGGCGCCTACTACTGCCACATGGGAAAGAACGAACACAACGGAGCCCCGCCCGGCTGAGGGGGCGACAGCATTGCACGCAGGATATATGCGGGCGTAGGGGACAAGTGTAAGCAGCCGGCCTGAACGACGTAAACCGGTGGCGGACCTATAAAGAAGCAGCGATGCTGTAGTGGAAACGCTGAGAAGGACGCTACGGGGAGTGCTAGTGACGCAGGAGAAGCACGCTAAAACGCGGGAACGCGGGCATTTAAGCTACCTTTTGCTGAATCGGTCTGCAGGATGGGGCGTAAGGGAGTAAGGCAGCACGACCAGGGAGGACAGGACTATGTCCCGGATACAGCGGATCCTACCGGTAACAAGGCCGGACCTGAGTGCACGGTGTCGTCTGCGATGTCTGCCCCTGTAGATAAACTGGATCTCATTTTACAAGAAGTACGAGACTCCAGAAAGGCGATAGAGCTACAAATAGGGACACAGTCTACTGGCCTTGGCTTGCTCCGGGCAGACCATACTAAACTGACAGACAAGGTGAAGGTAAATACTGCGACGCTGGAGGATGTCGCCCCGAGATAAGCACAGAATGAAACTAAGGTTACGCAGCTGCAAAAACAAGTAGCCACCCTGTTGGATCGAGTGGAGGATGCCGAAGGAAGAGCCCGGAGGAACAACATACGAGTCATTGGCCTTCCAGAAAAAAGTGAAGGGAATGACGTGTCAACATATATGGAACAGTGGTTCCGAGATCATGTCACCAACGAAGGGCTCTCCACGCAATATTGTATAGAGCGCGCGCACAGGATACCTATGGGTCGCCCAAAACCGGGAGCTCCACCTAGACCGTTAATAGTGAAATTGTTGAACTTTTCGAGACAGGGACCTTTTACTGCAGAAAGCCCGTGAATCATCTCCGACAAAATTTGAAATCACGAAAATCTCACTATTCCCAGACTACACAATGATGGTTCAGAGACAGCGTTCCTCCTTCCTGGCAGTCAAGAAAAAGCTTAGAGACCTGGGCCTGAAATATGCCCTGCTTTTCCCGGCACGGTTAAAAATCCTACATGAACAAAAATCCTATTTTTTTGAAAGCCCAGGAGACGTGGACGACTGGTTGGAAGTGATGGAACTAACGAACGCTGCACCGACCGGCTCACAGATCTCGGCGAAAAGCGGGAACAACACGGCGACCTCACCTGGAAAATGACAGCGAAAAGTGAGCAGGACTCCTGCGAGGCAGTATATCACGAAACAGCAGATGGAACAGACCAAAGCAAAGGCACTAGTAGCCGCGGCCGCCCTCACGAACACACTGGAGGTGTCGGCTCGGCCCTCCTCAGAAGAAGAAGCCACGCACGAATCAGACTCTGAAAGCAGCGTTGTACGGTTCCCATCTGCGACCCCGCAAGTCATCAAAGACTTGTATGGCTGATTGTTCCCGCAAGTATATCTTCTGTAACTGTAGAATGGTTTTCTGTGACATGTCCTCGATATTGGCGGACCTACTCATATTATCCTTTATTAAGTTGGCCCAGGTTCCGTAGTAAGCTTAACAGTATTGCTGTACGGGAGTACGCCGCATGTGGAGTGCTAGTGTTGTCCCCCATATGGCAAAGGCACTATGCATGAACACTGAGTTTTTTTTCTTGTTTCAGTTAAGTTGTATGGTCCGGTATAGTTGGGCGACCAGACCGAGTATTGGGTTGCTAGGGGGGAAGGACGGTCTTACGGTACGGAAAAAGTTGGGTGGGCTATTGCACCTGAGAGTCGCGTTAATCCTCCCACAGACACAAAGGTATAGCAATGACATCGCAGGGTAATTACACCATAATAACGTGGAATATACGGGGCATGGGAACAGTGCAGAAGAGGCATAGGATACATGCGCAGCTACAACGCCGCCAAGCACAAATAGTATATCTGCAAGAATCCCATATGATGGATAGCGAAGCGGTGAAGCTGCCCAAAAAATTGAGGGGACAAATCTTCTCCACCTCCTACTCCAGCTATACCAGGGGAACAACAATTTGGGTGAGGCATGGAGTACCATTTCAAGCTACGGAACAAAGGGTGGATAAGCTCGGCAGATACATATTTGTGAAAGGCACACTAGACGGTCAATCTGTAGTGCTTGGCACGGTGTATGCTCCGAATTTGGAACAAGATAAGTACTGGGATGTGGTGAGCGGGGCGCTGGCAGGATGGGAATCACAGCCATGGATATTGGGAGGGGACTGCAATGCAGTGATGGATGTGGCACTAGATAGGTCACACCCGCCGCTGCATGGAGCAGGCGTGTTTAGGCAAGCTGAGGCGCTGGATAGATGGGCAAAGGGCTGGGAACTGTGCGATGTATGGATGATGAGACACCCCACACACCGAGAATATTCCTATTACTCCACAGTGCATGACCTACACACAAGAATAGACAGGATATACTGCTCCACCAGAATAGCAATGCAGACGCTCCACGCCACATACTTGCCAAAAACTTTCTCAGACCATAACCCACTAGAGCAGCGTTTTTCAACCACTGTTCCGCGGCACACTAGTGAGCCGCGAGATGTTGCCTGGTGTGCCGTGGGAAAACGTGGGAAAAATGGAAGCAATCGAAAGATTTTTTTTTTAAAAATGTCAAATTTTCCCCCACTAGGCCAGGCGGCGCCGGACTGTATCCTGGGTATGGGGGGAGGGTGGGGTTTTTGATTGGCGCTCCTGTCCGGGCTGTGATTGGTCCAGACTCCAGCCTGGACCTATCACAGAGCAGTATCTCCCGACTTCCTTCCCGCCCGAGCGCAGTGTGCGCAGCAGCGGAGAGAAGGCGGAGAGAAGAAGACGTCGCGACTCGAGTCACCAGGACTCCCAGGAGGACCGGAGCAGGAGGAGACGGACGGAGACCAGGACTCGGCGGGAGTCGGCACTGCAGACTCAGAGAGACCGCATCCGGATCCAGACCAGGCCGCAGGTGCAGCGTGAGGTGAGTCTCACTCATTTGCACCCTCATTGTATTTGGGTTTCATGCCTTTCACCTCTAGACCTAGGCAGCCTCGTGTATGAAGGGAGATATGAGCTGGCCCCCGCTGCTGGCATCTGGTTGTTGGGTGTGAGCACTGTGCCGCTTCGTCTCTAGTCTAGTTGCAGCATAGAAACCCGCATTTACTCTTGACGTAAGTTCGTGTAAACTTGGCATGCCAGCACGGATTGTGGTGGAGGGAGTTTGTGCCCAGAATTAGCTAGTTGTGCTGCCTTTGAAACTTAAGACGGTGACGTAACGTCGTAACATATCTAGTTCTCAACCTCTCAGACTTGTCATGGTGGTCACCTGACATTAAACGGGTGGTATTTGAGCTCTCCGCTGGTATTTTGCTGGTTTGGCCAATACTTTCATGTTCGTGCCAGTAACAATATTGGGAAAAGCGGTGAAGTCATGTATATTTTTCCATTTCAATTGATGAGAAAAACACTTAGCGGTATTTGACAGCTGTATGAATATAAATCATCTCTGATTGTTCAAGCAAACCGAGGGATTATTGCCACATTACAAAAGTATACTGAGGATTTTCCACAGTTGAATATTCTTCTTGGCCCTTCCAGCATAGCAAAATGTAAACATATGGTTTGTACTTTTTAATGAGGGCGGTGGTAACCCTAGCACTGAAGTGAATGGCACAGGAAGATATAATAAGAGGAAGGCCCACAGATCACAAATTGACACCAAGGCAGAAGTACAACTTTAATAATGGCACGCAACCTCTCTAGCACACACACCCGTTGTTTGCACTGTTTAGAAATGTTTAAATGCATTTATATAGCGCTTAGACCCCTGACGAGGTGTCGAAGTTATATAAAGTTATATAAACTGATTGTGAGTCATTCCATAAGACTCACAGACTTTATACCAGGGGTTCTTTGTTTCTCTCTTGCAACGCTACATTGAACAGCTCAATAACACCAGGCTGACTTCTGTGGATATTCAGATCTCTGCACCTGCGCCACAAAACCCGAGGCAGTCTCCCAAAACACAACTCTGCACATTCCTCGTTCCTGACTCAGGCTGCAGCAGAAGAGCACGTGTGAAAGTGAATGCATTGTGTGCGCGCACTCTGCACCTCGGTGCCAGTTCTCTTATCTGATGCTCTATCCATTTCTTACATTCTTTTAATCAAGGGAAGGATATCGGCCCTACTGTTCCATTGTAGGCGACACTTGGCCCCGGGCGATCTCCTACAGCGCTGAAAATTATTGAATTCGGAGTGTGTTTATTAAAACATTAAGACATTTTACATAATAATCCACATGCAGGCTCGACTCTACAGCTGCTCCTTCATTTGTTCACATTCACATGATTTGGAAATGTTGCCTTCCAACGAGGGGGAAATAAAAGTACTGAGAAAGGTCCCATGGCTTGTAATTTCGTTCACTTTCATGTTCTTTTGTCCCTTTTAGCTGTGCTTAAGCCGATTATCCTAGCTCCCTTTTTGCTTTATTTAAGACAGTGATAACACATTATTACAGCTTTTATGAATACTTTACTCTCTGGGTTAGCTTTGTACTTGGCATCAAGGGCTCTCTCTGAGAAACCATCCAGTCACAATTTGCTCCTTATAGATACAAATCTTAAATTTCTTTTATAGGTAACTTGCAGGTGCAGCGTCCTTGTGTATGCCTAGTACTGAGTGACAGTGAGATACTGCAGTGATGGACACGTTTTTGAAAAGGAAACAACTGGACTCTGAACAAAATTTGGAGCCAGATGAGAGCCCAAGTATGAGTGGGGATCAAAAGAAAGCAAAGATGGTTAGCTCAAGCAAATTCTCTGGCACAAGGCAATATAGCGAAAGCTATATTTCATTTGGATTTACTGTCACCGGAGATGCAAACAAACCAACTCCACTGTGCGTGGTGTGTGGTGAAAAGCTAGCTAACAGTGCTATGGTCCCAAGCAAACTTAAACGCCATCTCCAAACGAAACACCCTTCGCTTCAAAACAAGAATGCGGACTATTTTGTTCGCCTGCGTGAAAACACGGAGAAACAGGCAACTTTCATGAGAAAAACCACAAAGGTAAATGAAAGAGCTCTTAAAGCTAGCTATCAAGTTGCTGAACTTATAGCCAAGTCAAAAAAGTCGCACACTGTGGCAGAGACATTAATACTTCCCGCCTGCAAAGCTATTGTAGAGGAGATGCTCGGACCTGAAGCAGCTAAGGAAATAGCCAAAGTCCCTCTCTCAGACAACACAATTTCCAGACGTATTAATGACATGTCTGCAGACATCGAAAGTGTGGTTTTGGAAAAGATCCGTATCAGTGAGAAATTTGCATTGCAACTTGACGAGTCTACAGATATCAGTGGACATGCTCAACTCTTGGCCAATGTGCGTTTTGTTGATGGTGATGCAATTAGAGAAAACTTCTTTTTTTGCAAGGCATTGCCAGAAAAAACAACAGGAGAAGAAATTTTTCGTGTCACATCAGCATACCTTGAACAAGGAGGACTTAAGTGGGAAAACTGCACAAGTGTCTGCACCGATGGAGCTGCAGCCATGGTCGGGCGCACCAAAGGCTTTGTAAGCAGAGTGAAGGAAAGAAATCCAGATGTGATTGTTACGCATTGTTTTTTACACCGTGAGGCCCTCGTAGCCAAGACTTTACCAGCAGACCTAGTTCATGTGTTGGATGATGTTGTGCGCATGGTAAACTTTGTAAAGTCACGACCCCTAAAAAGTCGCATATTTGCAGCTTTGTGTGAGGAGATGGGAGCGAAGCATAAAACCTTGCTGTTTCATACGGAGGTCCGGTGGTTGTCGCGTGGCAAGGTCTTGGTTCGTGTGTATGAGCTGCGGGAGGAACTTAAAGTGTTTCTGACAAATGAGAGGCCAGATTACGCAAAGCTGCTTGCAAGTGATGAGTGGTGTGCAAGGCTGGCATACCTGGCAGATATATTTCATCATCTGAATGAACTGAACACACGAATGCAAGGCCGAAATGAAAACCTGCTTACAAGTACAGATAAAATAAATGGATTCCGTTCAAAGGTGCAACTCTGGCATCAACACGTGGAAAGTGGCAATCTTGAAATGTTCACACTCACCAAGCAATGGCAAGGTGTTCACACTGCTGCACTGTGTGAGATAATAGTTAAACATTTAAAAACTCTCGAGGAGAGGTTGTCATTTTATTTCTCTTCAGTCTCCACTGAATGCCTTGACTGGGTTAGGGACCCTTTTAGCTCAGCATCAGTTGGTGGAAAGGACATGACTTTACAGGAGCAGGAGGAACTAACTGAACTGAGGCAAAATCGTGGTTTCAAGCTAAGATTTGCTGATCTACCTTTGGATAGTTTTTGGTTGGATACTGCCAAGGAGTTCCCCCTTCTGGCAAACAAAGCTATTTTGACATTGCTCCCATTTTCCACTACATATCTGTGTGAGATGAGCTTTTCAAGCATGATTGCTATAAAAACTAAATACAGAGAGAGACTGAGAGCTGTTGACGAAGAGCTACGTGTGTGTCTTTCTTCGATTCCAGCCAGAATATCAGCTTTGTGTTCTGCCAAACAGGCCCAGGTTGCGCACTGATCAATAAGACCAGTGTTTTATAATTTTTCATATTTCTGTTTACTTACCATTTCATAATAAAGTAATTATAAAATACTTTCTTTGTGTTTATTTGATTCCTATTCAAGAAAATTACTTTAGATGGGAGGAGCCAAGATGGCGACCGGAGCAGACGCTTGAGCGCCCGGCTCCGTCGGCCCTTGGCCTCGGACTATCATCCTGATTTCTATCCTCGCCGATTTTCGAGGTGCACCGTGTGCGACGACGCGCTGACCGCGCCGCCGCTTTCCCGGAGTCTTAGCCCGCCCGGATGCCGGAGTTCTTGGTGTCTTTGTTCTCCGCACTGGACCCCTGCTCTGTTGTGGCCTTGGCCGGCCCCCTGGAAGCTCCGCAGTCACCGGACCCGCTGGCGCAAACCAGAGCCCCGCGGTCCCGATCCCGCCTCACGCCACGGACTGTCGCCAGATGAGCCGGGGGAGAGACGCCCGGACACCTCCTGCACCCTGCACCTGACGGGCTGGAGCTATAGGGTAAGCCCCGGTGTGGCGGGTCTCCTGCCCCGCTCTGTGGACCGCGCTGTGGAAGGCTGCAGACCCCCTTCTTCTATCGCCTAGTCGGCGGCAAAGAGAGCCCGAGGGAGGGGAAGCGACTGTTGGCTTTCACCGGTTGCGGCGTAGACCTGATGGGAATTGCCTCCTGGTTCCGACCCCCCCCTGGCCACTGTACCGTTCAGCGGTAAAACATGGCGTTGATTGCTTGCTCGCTGCTGGGGGGTGATGCTCCGGTCTCGCCCGCTGCCCGCCTCGCCCTCCCTCTACCAGACTCTAGCTCCACAGTGCCGTCCCGGATTGCTGCCGATGTGGGGGCGCAGCTTCCGCTGACATGCGGCTCCGTTCTGGCTGCCCTGCGGGACTTTCGTCTGCAACTGTGTGTTGGCTTGCAAACGCTGAGTGAGCGGTTCGACTCCATACTGTCGGCTGCGGGTCGTGAGCGCCCCGTTTGTTATCAACAAGAAATGGGTCTGCCGGTGCTTCTGTCCTCTTGCCGGGACGCAACGACTGTGTGTAACCGTGCTACACTGGTGTCTGCAGCTGGCTTTCCCGGCACCCAGGATCAATCGCTCTCCTGCTCAATTGCGGATACTTTGTTTCCCCGGTCATTGCTGCCTGCTTTGTTGTTGCCTGCCCCACCGCGCCCGCAAGAGTATCCACCTGAGCGACACCTGACGTCCTCGAGGAACCGTTCACGGTGGCCTACGGCTTCTTTCAGGTGGAACTCCTGTACTTTACAGGCCAGGTCTGGATTTTATATGGTGCACAAGGGGACCTCAATAGATGATCGGCGGCCATTTTGTGACTCTACTTCTCCATCTTCTCCCCAGCGGCCATATTGTCTTTGTCTGCACGGGATGCGGGGCCTTCATGTGGGGGCTGGTCTAATCTTAAGCCCGCGATCGGGCCAGGGCTAGATTGAGTTATATCATCATGGTATCACGGATGGACTGGACTCGGACTGGAACTGTTCGCATATGTTGTGCGCACTCGTCGCGATTTGTCTGCTTTCATTTAAATTGTTGTGACACGTTAACTTCACACGACCGCTCTTGGGTGTAGTGGGTTTTCAGTGTGTGGAGGCGTGGCTGGCCGGTGGTTCCGGGCGCTCCGCGGTTATGTGGGCTCCTCCCCGCTTTCTTTCTTCTTTCTTTTCTTGTTTTCTTTATTCTATTCCTACTTTCTCTCTTGTCTATATTTCGGGTTCATTGGGCGACAGGCACTATGCTGGGGGGGGGGCAGGCCGTAGCCTCCGCATTGGTGTAGGGTGGGGGGGTAATTAACTGTTTCTTTTTAGTTCTATGGGCCTTTTTCTTCTAGGTCTCTGCGCTATACTTGTTTCGATTCGGGGTCCGGGTGTGGGGTGGATTGAGTGGGGGCGGCTTTGGAGGGGTGCGTATTTACTCGTGTGACTATCCTGTTATCTAACTGCACCGCCTCACTGTCTGCGATTTTCTATGGCCATTTTAATGATGCTGCTGCTCTCCTGTGTGGTGAAGCCATCTTGCGGACTCGAATCTCCTTGGTTCTATCCTCTACTGACTTTTTCTCGAAAAAATTATTTTAAAAACCTTAAAATTAACCTTCACTTCTCCTTCCCCTGGTGTCAAGGATCTCTCCAGTGTCTACCTCCTGAATCGTTGCTAAGTTTGACCATTGATGCACAAGGGATGTAATGTTTGACTCAGTGCTTAACCGTATTGTGGCCGGCCGGATGGTTGTAGGCCCGGATTTGTTCTCTTACTATGCACAAATAAAGGTTTTAAAAAAAAAAAAAAAAAAAAAAAAAAAAAAAAATTACTTTATATATAGTCAATATAGGCACAGAGTTAAATTTTTTAACATTTTCTAATGGTGGTGTGCCTCGTGATTTTTTTCATGAAACAAGTGTGCCTTTGCCCAAAAAAGGTTGAAAAACGCTGCACTAGAGGTCATTGTGGCCTGGGGGAGGGTACCCACACCAGTCCCCACATGGCGGCTATGGCCACAGATGCTGGAAGACCCAGTGTTCCGCAGTGACCTTTCCGGGACCATTGACCATTACTTTGCAACAAACAGCAATACGGCGACAAGCAGACTGATAGAATGGGATGCTTTTAAAACAGTGATAGGAAAGCAATCAGTACGACAGTGGGTGTCAGGCAGGAAATACATAAGAAAATAAAGGAGATAGAAGATGAAATGGCAAAGCTAGAGCAGGAAGCAGTCACACGCGCTGACCGTAAGGGCCCATTGCAGGAAGCGAGAATAAAACATGCAGAAACACTAGAGACGCTGCGGGTCATTGACTACCAAGCATAAACGAAGAGAGCCCACGCGGAAGAGGACAGGTCTGGCGCTTTGCTTGCCAAGTTGATCCGGGAAGCTCTTCCTACAGTGGTTATACATGAGATTATACAAAAGCCCGTTCTAACCAAGAGCGTGTCACTTGAATTGCACTCCAATGAAGAAATTAATCATGCGAGGGTAAATTCCATAGTTTTTGGTTTATTCATGTGAATAATTTGAGTAAATCCTTTAAAAAGAATAATTTTCACAAAATTCAAGCATCACAAACGAGTGTATTAGAGTTCATAACTCGATGTAGCCCAATGCATTTCGGGCCAGTGTGGCCCTTCGTCAGGGGCGGCACTATAATGGGAGGATACAAGGAAGCAGCTTTAATCAATACATTCATATGTCATAAATCGAAAAGATAATGAAAGAAATACATCAAGTCAATGAGTTGAAAAAGTGTCTATGTGAATCTGGGTGACATAAGAATGAATAAAATAGTATAACCATAGTGCTGTTAAATGAAACTGTTAAATGAGAAATAGGTCCTGTTAGATGAGTGTTTAACAGTAACAGAAAGTGACAAACAATATGAGAGTGGATGCTAAAAAGTAGGTAAGAGACGGTAAAGGGTAAATACATGCAAATAGAAATAGAAAGAAACTGCCGAAAGGCTGTCAAGGTTTAGTTACGTAAATGCGTGTAAGGAAACGTCGAAGGTATACGTGCTCTAAGAATATATCGAAGAATCAGAAAGAACCGTGGAAAGTGATAGCGAGTAAACATGGGCGTAAGATGTGAAGAGTGAAGTGTGTGATGAGAGCTAAGTACCGGGTTAAAAAGAGAATCAGGAGAACATTGGTTTGCAGAGTGTACATGCAAACAAATTTGCAAGTCCGCGAGTACATGAAGGTACCTAATCTTATACAGAACACTTACGTGATGTAGAGAATTCAAATCAGTCAAGGCTGTGAAGCTACAAAGTATCGGCGTTTCAGCGGGTAGGTCGAATGTTTAGCGCGAGTAGTATTTGAAGCGTGTCACGTGAACATCGCGGCGGATCAGAATGGCTCAAAGCCTATCAACCAGTCGTATGAGATTTAAACTAGTAAATGTAACGTCAATACGTGTAAGAAACGGAAAGGATAGGTACGTCATAGAACTGTAAAAACCAATCACGGGGTGAGAATACGAGTCGGATACGATGTGTCGGTGATTGTACGTGTGTATCTCTTGGCGGTCTATAAAGTGAAAAAAAACTCTGTTCGGGGAACTACAGAGAAAGTAAATTCGTAGTTCAAAGAAAAACAAACGGATTGGTGAACAGACGGGTAAAGTGTAGCCTGGGAAAAAAATGTGTCAAAAAGGTGACCGTGAGAGCACAAGAGGAGTATGTATGAAGGTGTCAACGTGCCAGAATGTTGGTAACGTAAAGGCATAGTACAATAGAACTGTAATAAAGATAACCAGAAGCGTCCATGTGCTGAAGCGCTAAAAAGTGTGTAACAAAAGCAACGAAAGTCTGTAAATGCATGTGATGTATAAAGGTAACAGGACACATATATGGTGAAACCAAAGAGAGTGAGTAACAAACATGGTAAATAACAATAATGGTATATCTCAGTATCTGTGAAAAATGCATTTGTTAAACATCAGGGAACATAAAATTGTAGGGTCCCGGGTCTCTTGGGAATATGTCCTTAAAAAATGTGAATGGATGTACTTGGGAAGCTGAAAATCGTGTAGGAATCAAAGGACATTACAAAAAACAACCTAGATCGTAGCGTTCATTAAGTCCTTTGGGGTGAATCAAATCTAATTTATTGATCCAGAAAACTTCACGTTGTAATAGAAATTGCGTGTTGTTGCGTCCTTTGATGAGAGGAACTTGTTCAAGAATCAGGAAGCGTAATTGGCAAGTGTTATGTTGTAAAAGATCAAAGTGATTTGCAATAGGAGATTTCGTCTGGTGAGTACGTATATTACTTTTGTGCTCATTGAGTCCAATGCGTATTTTTCTCTCTGTCTTCCTGACGTAGACTAGTCCACAAGGACATTTGAGCAAGTAAATTACATTTTGAGTGTTACACGTGGCTGTTACCATTAGTTTGATGGGAAAACCTTTATGGGAATGTGAAATACTGTTGCCTTTGATAATAGAGTTGCAATTTCCACAGTTCAAGCAGGGGATGGTACCTTTAAAGTCCGTAGTGATTTGATTTTTGGAGGTAGACAAAAGTTGTTTCAAGTTGCAAGATCTTTGATAAGCAAATCTGGGTTGTAAATCAAAAATGTGTTAAAAATCTTGTTCGTTACTAAGTATCGGCCAATACCTTAGAACGATCTTTTTGATTTGATAACTTCTGGTTGAAAATTTTGAGATGAACACAGATCTGGTTTCCTGCTTAGGTGGCGGTTTAGGTTGAAACAAATCCTGTCGAGTAAAGGTGTCTGCTTTGGTGATGGCATTTTCCAGAACGGTAGATGGGTAATTGCGTTTTTTAAATTTTTCAATGCAAACAGTTTTGCTAGATTCGTAAAGGTCATCTGAGCTGGCAATCCTTTTTAATCTTAGCAATTGAGAGTAAGGTAGGTGTTTTTTTTAAAGAAAACTGGTGAAAGCTGTCATAATGTAACAAGTTATTCCGGTCAGTCGATTTGGTGTAAACTTGTGTCGTTAAATGTGTTGGTAACAAGAGTGTCCAAAAACGTTACTGAATCATGGCTGATGGTATGGGTGAATTCGATTCGGTGATCAACTGCGTTCAGTGTTTCAATGAGTTATTCCAATAACCTGGGTGAACCTTTCCAAATGATGAAGATATCATCAATGTATCTTTTGTATAGCATCAGGTTGTTGATCCAGTCCTGTTTGCTGAGGATGTGATCTTGTTCAAAACGGTACATGTATAAATTGGCATATGTGGGCGCGGCACAATTGCCCATAGATGTGCCCAAACATTGGATGTAGTATGTTCCAGACCATTCAAAATAGCTGTGGTAGAGTGTAAAATGAATGAGTTGTATACAGTGACTTCACATCAATAGTGGCTTATGTAATGTCTGGGGTGATTTGATTTTGTATGGATTCAATAATGTTAAGAAAGTTGGTAGTATCCTTGATGTAGGTTGACATGGATTGAACTAACGGTTGCAAATGTCTATCCAGGTATCTTCCCACGGGTTCATTAATTGAGTTTATTGTAGAAACGATGGGTCTGAATGGAGGTTTAGTAGCATGTTTATGAATTTTTGTATATGTATGGAATAGCCGGGTCTTCTTTGATAAGATATTTTCTGTCGTCATCTTTGATGGTGCCATTTTCATGAGCGATATTAATGATGGTCTTGAGAATGTTCGTGAATTCCTTAGTTGGTTCAGATGTTATAGGCATGTAAATTTCTGGATTTTGAACATGCTCATTAACATTTTCTAGATAGAAAGTAGAATCCATTATTACCAGGGCACCCCCTTTGTCGGCTTCTCTGAAAGTAATTTCAGGTTTGTTCGCCAGTTGTTTTAGAGTGTCATATTCTTTACGTGTGAGGTTAGCAAAAGTACTTTTGATGTGATAGGTGATGTTTTTGAGGTCTTTTTTGACAATTGTTTCAAAAGCGTCGAGTGCTTTGTGGCTCGAAGGAGCCATAAATGTACTTTTGTTTCTTAAACCAAGCAAAGTATTCTCACGTGGAATATCTGGTGTTTTGATGATGTTATGAAAGAAGTGCTTTAATCTCAAAGATCTCATGAATTTAAAAAGACTGACTTCTGTTTCAAGCTGGTTGGAATGGTAAGTAGGTACAAATGAAGTGCCTTTTTGTAAAGTTTGATATAGTATACTGAGATATACCATTATTGTTATTTACCATGTTTGTTACTCACTCTCTTTGGTTTCACCATATATGTGTCCTGTTACCTTTATACATCACATGCATTTACAGACTTTCGTTGCTTTTGTTACACACTTTTTAGCGCTTCAGCACATGGACGCTTCTGGTTATCTTTATTACAGTTCTATTGTACTATGCCTTTACGTTACCAACATTCTGGCACGTTGACACCTTCATACATACTCCTCTTGTGCTCTCACGGTCACCTTTTTGACACATTTTTTTCCCAGGCTACACTTTACCCGTCTGTTCACCAATCCGTTTGTTTTTCTTTGAACTACGAATTTACTTTCTCTGTAGTTCCCCGAACAGAGTTTTTTTTCACTTTATAGACCGCCAAGAGATACACACGTACAATCACCGACACATCGTATCCGACTCGTATTCTCACCCCGTGATTGGTTTTTACAGTTCTATGACGTACCTATCCTTTCCGTTTCTTACACGTATTGACGTTACATTTACTAGTTTAAATCTCATACGACTGGTTGATAGGCTTTGAGCCATTCTGATTCGCCGCGATGTTCACGTGACACGCTTCAAATACTACGCGCGCTAAACATTCGACTTACCCGCTGAAACGCCGATACTTTGTAGCTTCACAGCCTTGACTGATTTGAATTCTCTACATCACGTAAGTGTTCTGTATAAGATTAGGTACCTTCATGTACTCGCGGACTTGCAAATCTGTTTGCATGTACACTCTGCAAACCAACGTTCTCCTGATTCTCTTTTTAACCCGGTACTTAGCTCTCATCACACACTTCACTCTTCACATCTTACGCACATGTTTAATCGCTATCACTTTCCACGGTTCTTTCTGATTCTTCGATATATTCTTAGAGCACGTATACCTTCGACGTTTCCTTACACGCATTTACGTAACCAAACCTTGACAGCCTTTCGGCAGTTTCTTTCTATTTCTATTTGCATGTATTTACCCTTCACCGTCTCTTACCTACTTTTTAGCATCCACTCTCATATTGTTTGTCACTTTCTGTTACTGTTTAAACACTCATCTAACAGGACCTATTTCTCATTTAACAGTTTCATTTAACAGCACTATGGTTATACTATTTTATTCATTCTTATGTCACCCAGATTCACATAGACACTTTTTCAACTCATTGACTTGATGTATTTCTTTCATTATCTTTTCGATTTATGACATATGAATGTATTGATTAAAGCTGCTTCCTTGTATCCTCCCATTATAGTGCCGCCCCTGATGTAGGGCCACACTGGCCCGAAATGCATTGGGCTACATCGAGTTATGAACTATAATACACTCGTGTGTGATGCTTGAATTTTGTGAAAATTATTCTTTTTAAAGGATTTACTCAAATTATTCACATGAATAAACCAAAAACTATGGAATTTACCCTTGCATGATTAATTTCTTCATTGGAGTGCAATTCAAGTGACACGCTCTTGGTTGGAACGTGCTTTTGTCTGATTTCCATCCCTACTCAGGGGGATCTACTCGTCTGCACCCATACCCCGTCTTACTGGATTACCTTGTTTGAACTA
The DNA here is from genome assembly GCF_964204655.1 of Triturus cristatus. Taxonomy (NCBI): domain Eukaryota; kingdom Metazoa; phylum Chordata; class Amphibia; order Caudata; family Salamandridae; genus Triturus; species Triturus cristatus. The sequence continues at coordinate 205,270,228 of NC_140584.1, read as the reverse complement.
CAGAGTGCGCTTTCTCTCTCTCAACCTATACATGAGATTATGACATTGGAAGGAGATAAGGTACATACCCAAGCAGACATTAATGCAGCTTTCTGCCATTATTATGCCACATTGTACAGTGCCACAGATCACAAACTGGAGTCCCAAACAACAGACTTCCTTTCTAATTTGACATACCCAAGGCTTACAGCGGAGGCGCAGAAAGGCCTTACTGGGCCCATTACACAATCTGAGATACGAACCGCTATAAGGAGCCTCCCACGAAATAAAACCCCTGGCATGGACGGGCTCCCAATAGAATTTTATAGTACATACGCGGATTTACTAGTCCCTCACCTGGAAATGTTGTACAAAACTGTGTGGAAGGAGGGAGCCCTACCGCCCACAACAGCGCAAGCGTTAGTTAGATCACTCCCGAAGACGGGAAGAGACTCTACTGATATGGCCAACTACCGGCTGTTGTCCCTACTAAACACTGAATACAAGATCCTAAGTAAAGTGCTGGCTAACAGGTTATTGCCCTCCCTGTCTAAGCTCATACATACTGATGAAACCGGGTTTTTACCGTCACGCAGCACGTCCTTGAATATCAGGAAATTGCACCATCTGATGTCGGAAGCCCCAAACCAATACCCACACGCGGGCTGTCTCTCGCTTGACCTAAGACAAGCTTTTGACTCCATAAATTGAGAATACATGTTTCAAGCCCTGGGGAAATTTGGGATACCGGAGGGATATATCACGTGGCTACGTCTACTATATAAGGCCCCTGTAGCCAGAGCCCGCACGGGTAACCACATCTCAAAAGAATACACAATACATAAAGGGACTAGGCAGGGCTGCCCCCTGTCACCTCTTATATTTATTCTGGCTTTGGAACCACTGGCCATAACTCTGCGGAAAGAGTTCCCGACGCGGGGCATATTACTGGGACGCACACAGCACTTTTTTTCGGCATACGCAGACGACATTCTTTTATATCTGCACGACCTCAACATGCCTCTAGCTGCAATACACGACACGTTCTGTCGATTCGCCACAGTGTCAGGATTAGCCATTAACATAAGGAAATCACATGCTTTCTTTTTTACAGAGCATGCAGGGACTGCACACATGGACTTTGGAGACACACACATAGAGGTGGCCCCGGACACCTTTAAATACCTAGGTATACAAATTTACAGGACACATGCAAATATGCTAGATGGTAACTTACACAAAGCAATCCGCGCCCTGCGTTCCAGCGTTGTGTTCTGGATGGCACTGCCACTGTCTGTGATGGGACGGGCGGCCCTTGCAAAAATGGTGGTCCTGCTGAGACTTTTATATTACTTTACTAATTTACCGTTTATGGTACCTCACACCACATTAAAATTATTGAACACGATGCTCATTGACCTAGTCTGGGGTAGTGGCAGACACCGTATCAGCCTTAAAAAGCTGCAAGTAGGTACACGTATGGGTGGACTGGGAATCCCAGACTTACGAGCATACTATTACGCCTGTCAATTGCAGTGGCTATCTTACTGGACGGCGGGCCGCAACTTGCAGGAAATAGGGTTCACAGAGGCAGACATAGATAATGGTACACTACATGCACTGCTGCTGCCAGGTGGTAGACCCCCGAGAGACCCCCCCCCCGCTACTAGCCACGGCGCTTCGATGTTGGAAGGCGGCGCTGCAGTATACACAACCGCCCAAGGCATACGCGGGTAACATCCCTTTAGTGGGTATTCCCCTGGTGAGTGGCAGACTTACGAAACGCAAATTGATGCCATGGTCGAATTCGGGGATTACCACGACGTCGGATTTGTTCGGGGGTGGGATACTACTTGCTCATGACACATTCGTTAACGAAACTGGGGCCCCGGCACAGTTGTATCTTGTGCACGCTGCACTGACACAATACGTTAAAACACATTGGCCCCGTACAGGCAGGAGCCCCCCCACTAATGACCTGGTTAAAATGGTACATTATATGGGAAGGGGTCGGCACTTTATCAGATGGCTATATACTGGTATCAGCACACATACTGCGGCCCCTTTGGACACGCTGAAAGCTGTGTGGGAGGGGGATATAGGCAGGAACTTCACAGATAAGGAATGGATAAGGGTATTAGAACACCCAAAAAAGACATCGAGGAACACGAAATTCAAATTTATACAGGCTATGGTACTACACAGGACCTATCTTACTCCACACAGACTAGACAGAATGTTCCCTCAAATACAGCATCACTGTCCGAGATGTTTGTTAGAAAGTGCAGACCTAATTCATATGTTATGGGCCTGTCCAAGATTACGGGTATACTGGGACACCATAAGGCAGAGGTCTTCAAACTGTGGGGCGTGCCCCCCTGGGGGGGCGTGGATGGGTTCCCAGGGGGGCGCGAATACCTCTGCAGATGCATGTAAATGAAGATGGCCTGGAAGTGTGGCGATCTTTATATGCCGCATTTCCAGGCTGTCTTCATTTATTCCAGAGTACAGTGAGGGCAGGGGTCAGTAAATATGCTGGCAGGGTCAAGGAGGTTGCCTAAAAAGAAATCTGGTGAGCGTGAGGCACAGTGCACGCAGTGCGCGCCTCTTATCAAGTCATCCCCGATGGCTCTGAGGAGCACAGATTTTATCGCGGGCGTGTGTGGTGGTTCAGTCAAAGGCCTCTGCCCTGGAAACACTGTGAGGCATACCATTGTATGCATTGAATTTCCAGTTGAGGACCATATAGCAGTGACAGGTCTTGCAAGCTGTTGGGACAGAATGTTGAGCTATGTCAGTCAAGCTATGAATACAGAAATGTGATAGACAGAAGCCCCTCGATACAGGGTTCATGCACCACTCAAACAGCAAAACAGCTCAAATGGGGATTATCACTGGCGTCATTTGTATACAGAGAGGAGCCACGTCAAAGCGGGCGCTGCTGCATGGGAGTTTCTGTCAGGTGTTCGCATTTCATACACACGAGAACCCATGTAAGTAAGTGTTTTGTGTTTTCACAGGTAAAACTATCAGCGTCATAAATTGTAATGTTTGTTATTTACTTTTTGGGTCTGTAGTGGAGTGATTGTTTAAGGAACAAAGTGCACGTGATTCTATATTATTAGAATTAGTTGGGGCGTTAAGGAGTTGGGGGGTGGAGGTCTATGATGACAGGAAGAGGAGGAAGGTGGACAGAGGTTTAGGTGGAAAAAGATGAGGTGTGAGGTAGAATAGTAAGATGAATTGAACATGCTATGGATGTAAAAGGCAAATAGAAAATTGCAAGAGGTTATGGAAATCTAAAATGGTAGACGGTCGGTAGGTATGTCAAATGTACACTAGGAGAGCAAGGAGGAGGGAATAAATGAGCGAATGTGGGGAAAATGCAGATAGATTTCCATGCAGCATACTCCAGTACATGTGTGTTTCTCATAAGGAACAACTACAAGAATTCATCTTTAGTAATCTACTTGCCTTAATGGCCCCACGTTGTTAGTTTCAATGTCCCCATGTTGTTAGTTTGCTTGTTAAAGTTGCAGACGTCAAAAGATGTTGTTTTCGTTTCCTTGTGGTTCTGTTTCAGTGGGGACACTTTGCTCATTTTTTATTATGTTCAGTGAATCGAGTGTTTCATGTGTCTGATATTGTGCACTAAGGAAATTGATAAATTTTCTCATAAACACATATGATGGACATATTTGTGACTTACTGTGGACAGCGGCTAATTAGGTCTTTGAGTATTTGAATTTTTTTCTGAATGGTACCTAGGAGTGCCATTGTTTTGTTAGAGTACCAGAACCTACTGAGGCACAAGTATTGTAAATATGGTTTATTTAGCTCTGTGATTCATTGTTTGCGGGGGGGGGGGGTGCCTGCCCCTGAACATAGCCATGCCCTCCCGCTCCCCAATCTATACATAAAGTTTTGGAGGGGGGCCCGACCTCAAAGCATTTTGCTTAAGGGGGGATCAGAGCTAAAAAGTTTGAAGACCTCTGCCATGAGGCATAGAAAAGGAGAAGCGGCAAACCGTGAAGTGCAGGACACGGTGGAGGAGTGCATTTTAGGGCTACATAAACAAACGTCCAAATATAAAGTGCAATACCGTTTTATGGATCTAGCACTTATACTAGCTATACGAAACATTACAATGGGATGGAAGTCACGGAAACCCCCGGATGTATTGACATGGCACACGGAACTAATACGCTGGGGCACTGCAGAGAGTGCAGCACTACGTAGAGAAGAGCTCAAGGGGTTACGAAAAGTACCATTAGCATTGAAGTGGGATGCTCTGCTAGTAGCCACAAAGTCCATAACCGAAGTTTAAGTCCCGCTATGAGTGCCATTACCTAGTGCACAGAAGGGTATCCATGCCCTGCCGACAAAACATACATAGGATGTATTAAGATACATGCAAGCTACCAGGCAACAAGCCTAAACTGGTTCGTATGCATGCAAGGCAGGAAAGAGAAGTACGCGTGAGACCGGGGAGGGTGGGGAGAGGGGAGTTGGGGACAGTTAGAAATAATACGGTGGAAATATGATTGTCGCAAATGACCAATCTCTTGTAGTTCATTCACAGACTGTTAATTAGCTGCATTAAGATATTATATGTACCTGGGTTGTAGTGGGGAACTGCAGCGGACATATGTACCCATGATTGGATGTAAAATACAGTGCAAGCCGTACACATTGCTGTGATGCAAATGGTAAAGAAATTCAATAAAGTATGTTTGAAAAAAAAAATGGATGCCCTCTTCTCACTCCAGTGATCACCAAAGATTGGAAAATGTTCCTCATAACGAAGTTGATAATGAGATTACAGGTAAACTGTTCAACCTTCATTAAGCTAATGCTGGACTATACCTTAACCTCCAAAATGTCAGTGATATAGACAAGTCACATGCATCTGAATTAAACTCTCTTAGGGGCCCCATAGGAGGAGAGTGCCTTGTTTGAGGAGATGGTAAGTAGAGCTGTAGAAGTGCGCCTCTACAGTTGCCTATTTTAGAGACTAAAGTCAGTCTTTTGACAGAGGTCTTGCAGCCTGTGCATTCAAATTTGGAGCCTTTGCTTTCATTACAAAATGTCCTTAATGAGTCTCTTGTGGCGACCTAGTGCCTGCCTTGCTCAACGCTGCCTATAATTCACTAATTTGTCTGCAATATAGTCCTGCATCTGACCTTTTTGAAGCAGCACCTGACTCCTGAGAGCTCTATTACAATTTGGTCTAGCCGCTGCCAGTTATGTCAATCCAGCTTCATTTCCAACTGTCCACCGGACAGGGAGACCACGAAAATGGTCTCCAGACCTCACAAAAATATTCTTGTTGCTAGCTTCTACTCAAGTCATTACATGCTGTGTCTCTCCTGGGTCGCTTTACCCAGGCGTTCTCGGATATGATAAATGAGATTTTGTCCACCCCTACCGGAGGACTTCTGGAACTCCTTCGCCCAAAATGTTAAGAACAGTCAGAATGTAGCAAGATATATTTCTAGTTCTGGCTTGGATTCTATAAACTGGGGTTTCTGAGGACTTCTAAGTTTCTTTATTGGATATGCTTTTTAATGGGGCCAGATTATTCTCTGAAAAATCATATACTGTGCTGCAGCACTTCAAGTTTAGGAGAGCTATGGCTCGTTCCCTGGGGGCTGCTTTCCCCACTTGCCTGTTCCTTGAATAGTCAAGGGTCTTGCCTGCTACCAGAGGCAATCCGTACAGCCTATCCAACAACCAGCCTAGTCCTTTCGTAGCTTCATGGACAGAGGTGGTGATAGGGCAAAGTCAACAATAGATCCAACAGTTCTGTTCTGCCTTTTCACCTGCCACCACCACCGTCAAGCCACTTGAGTTTCTACTCCAACTTTCGTTTGAGATCGGTAGGAGGCAGAATTCAGTATTACTTCTGCAGATAGCATGTGATTACGTTAGACCAGTGAGGCCTTTGAATATTCATTTTGGTGGTGCACCCCACCACTCTTGACTTCTCCCAACATTTCCCTAGTTTTTGCATAATGTCAGCAGATCACTGCAAGATTCGCTCCAAAGAGAGATGTTACTCACCACAAGCTTGGTTAAGGTGAATCCAGAGGCAGAGAGGGGCATGGGGTGGTATTCTTCCACTATCTTGGAAAACAGAGGTCTGCAGCCGTCATTGGACATCAGATTCTCAAATGATGACCTCAGAAAGGAGAAAAAGAGGTTGAATGTGGCCCAGGGCTTATTTTGCTTTGACCCCAAGCCCTGGATAGTGTACTTGGACTTGAACGTCATACATTTGCAGTGGTCGATCCTGCTATCCCCCAGGCAGTACCTGTCCTTTGTAGTGGTGTCAAACCTTCTTGAAATCACCATCATGCCCTTCAGCTGAACCTCGGACCCTCAGTTGTCCACAAAGATCATGCTGGTGGTTGCAGCCATCTTCGTTGGGTGGGGATACACGTATTCCCTCACCTCAACAACTGGCTCCTGACTTCAAGTTCACATTAGCTTGTTTTGGGCCACCTGCAGGCAATGGATTTGTTCCTGTCCAGCCTAGGATTCTGGCTCAACAAACTGAATTCCCACCTTCCCCTGTGTATTTATAGGGGCCATCCTGCTGGACATGGTGGCTTCTAAGGCATTTCTGCCCCTGCAACAGTCCAGGACATTCATTCTCAGATCCTGAAGTTTTGGGAGCTAGCACTTGTTTCAGACTACCTGGTTCTGAGACTTCTTGAGCTCTTGGCTTTGTGCATCCTCCTGGATCCTCATGCCTGTTAACACAAATACTGATTTTTGTAGCTATAACAGACTATTCTGATGGATACTGCTAACACAAGCAGGTCCTTGAGTGGAACCTTCGCCTTCATTGGAACCAGCTCTGGTGGTGCCTTTCAGACAATATCCACATCTGGAATTAGGTGTATATGGATCTGTCGTGGCAGATGCCCACCTAACCTGCAGCTGACCATTATCCTCATCCCTGCCTTCCAGTGGTGTCAGACTTGTTATCTCTGAGCTGGGTAGGTCATCTGGATAACGTGGAGTTCAGGAGCATCTGGTTCTCCAATGGAAAGCACTATCACATTAATCTTTTGGAGCTGCATGCCTTCCCACTGGCCTTCAAGACTTTTCTGCCTTCTGTCAGGGACAAGCCAATCCATGTACTAACCGACAACAAGACTGGCATGTGGCAGTGCAACCAGGAGGGTGAACATGGCCCCTGCAATCTTCTCTAGAGGTCCTGAGACTATGGCAGTTGCTGGGCCCTGATTAGATCTCCCTGACGGTCAGTCACCTTGAAGGTTCCTGCAACATCAGGGTGGATGAACTCAGCACACATAATTCTTGCTGATCACAAACGGCATCTGCACTGGGAGGCGGCACAGGGCATTTTAGCCCAGTGAAACATACCCGTGGTAGATCTGTTCAGCACTTCAAAGAATGCTCAATACCCAGCCTTTTGCACCATTGAATTTCCTCCTCATGGATTCCTGGTAGATCCCAAAGGTGTTAATAAAGTTCAGGATGGAACAAGTTCAGTACTTCCTGATTGCCCCAGACTCAGATCGAAGTGTCCAGTACTCGGAGATCCTGAATCTAAGCATATGTTCTCCACATGAACTGCCTCTGTGGGACGCCCTTCTCTCCCAGCAACCAGGCTGATTCTTGTATTTGAACCTCCACAATCTGTGCCTCTGTGCTTGGATGTAGAGCAGCATCAACTCAGTGGTTGTGATCTTCCTTCGTATGTGATGGAAGTCATTTTGGCAGCTCCCGGTCTATCCACAAAGTACATTTACTCTGGCCGTTAGTCTACATTTGTTAGCTGGTGCGAGAATATGCAAGTTGACCTTCTGCAGACATATATGTCTCATGTCCTTTATTTTGCTTTGTGCCAGGACCGACATGGCTTTGGTGTGGGCACTCGTCAATTATGCTTACCAAACCTTTCAGCATTATTTGTGTGCCTGATGTCTGAGTCACCTATTGTGATGTATGTTTTTTAAAGGGTTTTCACACATGTCTCCTCCTGTACCGTTCTACGTTATGTTGCATTGGGATCTGAATTTGGTCCTTACCTTTCCGATATGTGCTCGCTTTGAGCCTCTGCACAATGTACCTTTTGACTCTTAAAACTGTTTCTCTCTTCACTATACTTCTGGGCATCATGCCAGTGCGATGCAGGCACTCCCATTCCAGCCTCCCTATCCACTTTTTCCTGCCATCCTGGTGCTTCGAATGTGTGCCTTCTTTCTCCCGAAAGTGGTGTTGCCTTTTGATGTGGGGATAGGTCATTATGCGTCCTCCTTTATTCTTTTCATCACATCCATCTAATGAAGAGCAGCGGCTGCACCAGTTGGTATGACAAAAGAATTGGCCAGTGGACGATCAGCTCTAAGTTGAATTCGCTGGTGCGAATAACTGGAAAGGCTGTCCAGAAATTAAACTTATTTCAATGGATTGTCCTTTGCATCAAACTTCGTTATCCCTTCACAAAAAAAATAATCCGCCAAGGGCCTGGGAGAAGGCCACTACTACAGCCGTGGCTCAGAATGTTGCTGTTTTGAACATCTCCTAAGCTGCCACATAAGCATCCGTTTATACTTTTCTAGGCACTATTGGATCTACTCTCAGTTTTCCAAAGATGGTCATTTTGCCTGCTTGGTTCTGGAGAATGTCCTTATGCAACATCTACTCCTTGAACCCACATCCTGGCGGGGGCATTGCTTTAGTATAGATTCACCAGGAGCGGAATCTGTTATCCCTCAGTGAATTAGTTACATACCAGCGTTAATGCTGTATCTAACTGTAGGTTTTTCACCACCTGTCCTCTTCCACATTCTGTGGAATGAACTTTCTTGAGGAAAAAAAGACTCCAAGTTAGATGAAGCGCTCTGTCACATTCTCACTTTGCCAGAAATACTCCATGTGTAGGGGCACAGAAAATGTTATGGTATACAGTAAAGCCAGTGCGCAAGGATGATGCCTATGTGTGTCTTTGTGTTGTCATGTACAAAGGGTGAGGTCATGAGGGAGGCCGATGGTGCCACTTGCTGGCACAATTGATTGCGGAAATGTTTGCTACAACCTGGCGAATGAAGAGATTAACAGCTTGGGAAATTTGCAGTTATATAGAGTATCCACCAGAAAGAGTGTTACTGAAGGTAAGTAACTTGTTCTTCACTATGATAAACAGAAAAATAGAAAAAGCAAAGCAGGAATGAAGAAACAAATATTTTTATGCATTGTCATGCTCATTAGCCTCCATACGTATGCACTTATGATGAACACAGAGAGGACGAAAAGCAAAGCAAGAATATTGGTAAAGAGGGTGTTGTGTAGTATAACTCTAACAAGTCCACAAGTCGATTAATGGCATAGGCACACGTAGCCATCATGCAAGTTGGACTCTTAATCTTTTAACAAGATCTAAAGGTCCCAAAATGCCTATAGTGATCAGACCACTCACTTCCACTTCCCAGCAGTTACTCACTAAAGAGACCCTAGTTTTCAACTGTATCCTGCTTCCATGTAAACAATTGGTTAACTGCGCCTGCAGAAGAGCTCTCTTCTCTCTGCAACCCACCTCAAATTTTACTATGGGCTCCACCAACTTGCAATACAGCCCCCTTCCCTTGGCACTCCCTGCTGTAATGTGAATCGCATCCTTTTCTGGGCACACCTTGCAGGCCCTCCTCAACTTTCATCCCCTGCTCTATCTCCCTTACCCAACAACTGTACCCTCGGGCCACTGCACACTTTGACCCTCCCATCCTTTTCCTTGTATGTTGCGATTAGTCCCAGTTCATCGTCAGGTTTGTCACGACAAAATTCTGCTGAAATACCAAAACATGGAGTTCAGTGCACTGCCCACCTACTTTTGGTGCTCCTGCCACATCCACTTTCTCTAACTCATATCTGTTCAGTTTGGAGAGTAAAACTTCATAACCTTTTTTTTCTCCTCCAGCTTGTAAACATCAGTGCATCTTTAAAGGATAACCACTTCCTCAATACCATATGAATTCATGTGGTGCACCTGCATTACAGCCCCCCTGGTTCCTGCACATGCAGTCAGGAGCCATTCACAGTATTTGCCTGGAATGCACGAAAATGACCCCATCGGAATCACATTGTGCAAGCAATTAACTGGAGAAAAAGAAATAAGCTTTAGCAATGGCAACAGTTTTGCCTTCTATACCGTGACAAGATGTTTACATAACTGAGGAGTACACTGTAGAGCAATTAATAGGAAAATATTATTTTCTTCTAGTTAAACGGAAGCCCTACTGTCCCCCCCACCAAACTAACGTGTAACTCATATTAAATAGTTTTACCAGCGTCCTGTTAAATGAAGCAACTTTGTCAAAAAGTTTTTTAAAAGATAAATATCATCATAACAATTACAAGGGTTTACACAGATATTGACAATTATATTTTGGCAGACTTTTTTACATCGAGATGGCAAATTTGTTCAGATGAGCACTGTTTGAAAAAAAAAAAATTCTTTAAAACAAATGTAAGCCCTGATAATATTTTCTGATTTAATCACGACTCAACTTGTTGCAACAAAGAGCGTCACTAATGCTGCATTTGTATATATATTTATTAAAAAATGTGAACAAAAAATTATGGCAGTCAACATTGGGATCAGTATACACATCTTTTAGAGTTTTTACAAATACTAAGCGAAGCGTTCTTAGAAAAGTCAAGCTCTTTCATTTGCTTTTTTTAAGGAAATGCACCATTTCAAGGAGGTTTTGCAATTTGAGGAGACAAACCAGTCAGTCTCAGGAAAGCAACATTCAGTCCGCATTGAAGAGTGTCAGTATATCATGTTGCCTCGCAAAGGTGATGTAGCATTAGGCACTCTTTGAATGTAGAAACAAAATGTGAAACCTAGAGTACCCACATTCCCAGGTCTGACTCTAACACGAATAACCCGTTTTACCCTGGTGGAGGTAAGTGCTGCGAAGCCAAAACATAGTCAGAAAAATAGCACACTACAGACTTCTATAACTAACATGAAACCTATTTGTGTATGTGCCGAATGCTCCAAAGTTCTAAAGAAAAAAGAACTGACGTCAGCTTAAAGAAAATTGTGTGCACAAAATCTGCATGAAGTCCCCATTGGTCTCTCTGCAAGTAGTATTGCAGTCAAGAGCCCTCCTCAGAAGTAGCTTCATATTTCTTTCCCCTGCTCCTTCAGACTGAGTGTGTTACTGTTATACCTTGGAAGCTAAATGTACAAGGTTGTTTTTTGGCCCTACAGAAATGTTGTTCTCCAAGTTCCATTTTTGATTTTTCTTCAAAGGTCTTGCATTTACACCTGAGGATCTTTATTAAGAGATCTTCATTAGTATTCACAAAACACAGATGAGTCGCACACTTCTGCGGGATCGCAGAACATTTCATGGAGAGAAAATCTGTCCAAATGATGCAAAATAAATGCCTATGTAAAAGAAATATTTGCACATAATGAATCTCAAAAAATAATAGGAAAAATAGAAAAACAATCTTTCTAAAATAAAAAAAATGAGAAGAGGGGGTCTCCTTTTAAAGGGGGCATGAGCTGGAATATTCCTTCTCCTACCAACACCCAACAGGACTGAGAACAAAAGAGCCTTTTAGTGCTATTAAGAGTTATTGATACTTAAGCCTCTGGACTCCATAAATTCATAGAATGAATTTAGAAGTTTCTGAAGACCAATTGCGGTCCTTGAAATAAGGACAGCATCGTCCGCATAGAGTAAGACTGGGATACCTTTTCTGCCTACATAGGGGTAGTCTGCACCTGTTCTCAACAAACAGTCCTCCAGCTCATTTATGTACAAATTGAAGAGAAATGGTGCTAAAATACATCCTTGGCGGACGCCCCTATTAATTCTGATGTCCCCTGTCACCTTCAGGTCTTGTGAGTAACGGACGTTGGCTCTTGTATCTGAGTGCAGATCGATCAGGACATAAACTAAGTTCTGATCAATGCCCATTTTTAACATAATGTCCCATAATTTACCTCTGTCCACACAATCAAATGCGGACGATAGGTCCATGAAGGCCATATGTATGGTTCCCTGGCGGGCTAGAGTGTATTTGCTTACAATTAAATACAGGTTCAGACACTGGGTTACTGTTGAGTGGCCAGGTCTGAAGCCGTATTGTATTGAAGATAGAATATTTTTCTCGTTTGCCCATGTTGTAAGTCTGTTCAAAATCACACCCCCTACCACTTTTGCTACGGAGTTAATTAAAGATATTGGCCTGTAGCATATCGGGCTACCGCGATCACCCTTTTTGAACACGGGGACGATAATTGATTGTCCCCAGGATTTTGGGCACCCAGAAATTACAGCTGCATTTATTACATTCGTAAGGATAGGAGCCCATAGCCGAATACAGGATTTAAAAAGATCCGGAGGGAGGCCATCCGGACCAGGTGCCTTATTACTAGTTAAGCCTTAAATTGCCTTTTCTACTTCGTTGACTGAGAAACAGGGAGGCTTCTCCACTGAGATTAAAAAGTCATGGTCTGAAAGTTGATCATGGCTTTTAAAAATTGCACTAAAATGGGACACCCAATCTGCCTCTGGGATGTTTGTGCCTATTGCAGTATCACTTGGGTTGTCAAACAAAGGTTTGTTGACAATCTCCCAAAATTTGCTGCTATTTCCCAGGACAGCTGGGTCAAGCAGGGACTCCCAAATACTGGCCTTAATTTCCTTTTTCCGCTTATCTAATGTTTTTTTATAAATGTAGCGGAGGATCCTGATTTCGCCTAGATCTCTAGGTTTGTTTTTTAGCGCCATCCTTAAATCTCTGCTTGCCACAGAGCATGCGTGATCAAACCATTTAGGGTGACTATCAACTTGCCCATTCACTGGAACTAATAACATAGAGCTTACTATTGACGCTACACCTTCAAAAGTGGCTAAAATTTGCTTTGGGGACATAGAAGTTGAGGCACAGGTCACTAATTCCTCACCACATAACTTATTAATATCATTGTAGAAGTTTTCTTGATCTACCCTATGCCATTTCAAGCGACGTTTACCATTTGTACATTGTAAAATTCCCCTATCTTTACATTGTTTACGTAATTCAAATATACCACCATTCAAATTAATAGAAATGGGGTTGTGATCACTGTAAATATTCATGTGGATGGTAAAGCAGGAGATCTGGTTAACAAGGTCAACAGATAATAATATATGGTCAATAAAAGACCCGTAACGTGACCCTTTGAACGTCGGAACATCAAAAACTTTGGATTCTGGAACCAAAGACATGGCTACAAACATGTTATTTTCATTGAGTAGATCATTAAGAAGAGAGCCACGTTTAGTATGATCAAAGTGAAAACCATCCATGCTGTTACACCCGAGGGATCCCATTGGGGTATCTCGAGGGTTACCGCATGGATGTACATTAAAGTCACCTACAATCAATACTTTACAAGGTAATATGTCTGTTCCCTCTTTCAACATTTCATTCAACAACAATATGTTACATTCCCCTTGACTAAATGTAGCGTTATAAAAATTGACTAAAGTCAAAGCATTTTTGCCTCTCTTCAGTATAAGCACTTGAAGGTTACTATTTACATATTGGTGATTAGTTATATCACAAGACAGGGCCAAGTTTATAAAAATGGCCAGGCCCCCTTTTGCTCTGCCACTAGTAGAGGGGGATGCTGGCCTAAGGAAGCTTTGATACCCTTCGATGAAGGCAGTGTTTTCTTCTAGCCATGTTTCTTGGAGACATATAATCGCATATTTTTTAACAAATGCCAGCCAGGCAGGGTCGCATATCTTGTCTGCCAAGCCTGCAATGTTCCAGGAAACTAAACTCATTTTACAAGCATCATCATTCTCTGTGTTCATGGGAGCCTCGGTACTAGTAAATTCTGATAACTGGTTTTGTTGTTCATTGACAGTAAATCCCGAAGTTTCTACTGCAGAAGATTTTGGTTCTACATTAGATAGGTCAACATTAAGTGCGTCAGGCTGGTGATGTAATATGGTACGATACTCACAATCAAAGGATACAGGCCTGGGTAACAAACAATCTATATCTGGTTCTACAAGATTATTGCTGTCTGGTTCTTTATTTGGATGAAAAATGGTAGCATCGCGGTTAAAATCACTTAATGGGGAATCAGCAAGCGTAGGCATTGCTGCTACAGCATACAGTCAATCAACCCCCTCTAGACCATTTTGCTCGTAAAAAACATCAAACCTATTTGAGGTTGGTACATTGTAATAGGTAGGTGTCAATATCAATTGGGAGAAATCAGTCATTCTGCCCTTGACCACCGGGACTCCCCGCTTTACCCCGGACTGCCCGCTGAAATGGGCGACTGGGCCGGTGCGATACCTGGGGATCTGGGTGAGCACAGATATGCAGCAGATCTGGACAGAAAACTATGGGCGGGTGACCGGCTGGGTGGAGGAGAGGGTTGGTCGCTGGAAGCATCTGCCCCTTTCGCTGGCTGGCAGGATTGCTGTGGCTAAAATGGTGATCCTGCCTAAACTCCTCTACTTATTTGTGAATATCCCGCTGCCCCTGACCGCACACTTCCTGCGACGACTGCGCTCATTGATGGTGGAGCTGGCCTGGGGGGGTAAGCAGCCGAGGGTGTCCTGGGAGAACCTCACTCTCCCACAGAGACAGGGTGGCCTGGCTGCGCCGGACTTCTCCTTATATGCATACTGTGCACAGGCACAGTTCTTGCACTACTGGGCACACCCCACACCGTTTCAACCGCACGTGGCGATCGAGACCGACAGGGCGGCACCGCTGCCGCTGACTGTTGCCCTATATGCGCCGCACGTCCGAAGGTGCACAGAAATCGACCCGGTACACGCGCTCAGGTGGGCCTGGAATGGTTTGAGATGCAGGGCCGGATTAGATATGCTTTATACCCGCTCGGTGCCCCTGCGCGGGAACCTGATGTGGCCGTCGCTGCGGGCTATGCGAACCGGGAGGCGGGCCGCGGAGCTGGGCCTCCACACTGGAGGCGATCTATTTCCGGGTGACACCTTCCTAACGCTGGAGCAGATGAGTGGATCGGAGGCACCGACGATACTAGACACGCTTCTATATTACCAGCTCCGCCATTCAAGCCGGAGGCTGTTCCCCACTTTCCCGGCGCCACCGCCGGATCTGCTTGCTTTGGAGAATGTGTTGTCTGTGGATTCTGGCCGCAAGCTGGTCTCCAGATTGTATGTGCGAATGCAGGCTAACCACCCCGTGATGCTTCCGGCGGCGCGGGGCATGTGGACGGCGGAATTGGGAGCGGAAATTTCTGATATACACTGGGATCTGTGCTGTAGGCAGCTTGAGCTTCTATCCCCTAACTACAGGCTGCGCCTGATCCACTTCAAGTACATACACATGCTTTACCGCACACCAAGTGTGGACAAGGGTGCTGGAGATAATATGTACTATCACGGGCCTACTGATCCCCTGCACACCCCAGGTTGCATTGCTGGGGATTTTGCACATGATTGAGCCCAAACACCGTAAACTGCCAGCAATGCTATTATTATTGGCTAAGAGACAGGTTGCTATGCATTGGGGGGAGGGCACGTCACCTAGCATTAAGGTATGGGTTCAAAGCGTTGTTTACTGCCAAACCCAGTTAGCCCTGTACTGGGAGCTTATGCCGATGCGGTCCAGGCCCAGGGACATCTGGGAGCCCTTCGTACACTGGCTGTAGCAAACCCCGCTACAAATGCTGTAACACGTTGCTCTCCCCTCGGATGGGAGGGGAACGTTAATATTTGCTGCTACTCGTGGGGCGGGTTGGTGGCTGTTGAGGCGGGATACCCGGATGGGCAGATGTGGCGGATTGCCGGTTGGTTGAAGAGTAGATTGCCATGTAATACTGACTTGATGTCCTTTACATTCCGTACCCTGTGCCGTGTTGGGAGGGGAGCTTGTCGTCACTGTCTGCGATGCGCACATAGCAGTGTGAAGCAATGTTTTAAGTTTGTTATTGAAAATGTCAATAAAAATAATAAAAAAAAAAAAAATAATAATAATTCATTTCTTCGGTTCTGTACATTGGATGTTTGTAATTTTGGTGTCTTATTTGTTCATAAAAATATAATTTTATCAATTGGAGTTTTACTTTTATTCTGTGTTGTGTCGTACTTATTTCATGTATTGGTTTTTTAAATGCTTTAAACACCTGTCTCCTAAGTTATGCCTGCCTGCTCATTGCCAGCTACCAGGAGTTGAGCGAGAATACTTTATTGAGACCTTGACTGACCATTTTATTGTGTTTGTGGCCTTATTATTAGTGGTAAGTTACTACTTATCAATACTAATGAATCACTTTCCGAAAGGGGTTTAGGGAAGGGCGAACTAATTCAAAACACACACCTACAAAAGCATAAGACCATTTCAATTCACAAAATACACATTACTACAGTCCTAATAGTGTCAAAATAGGCTTAAATATGCTCCATTTTAGCGTTGGAGTAAGTAAAGCACTACACAAGGGTAACCTCTAGTACAGCAGTACATTCAGAGAAAAAACAATGGAGGCAAAGAATTAATCGAAAATGTATGAATGTTATATTAGTCTAAATTTAAAGTTCTATAAATTTAAATTTTTAGTGTTAAATTGTGTAGTTATTGTTTTTTTAAAAATGAATAACCTTAGTTTTAAAATATTAAACATAACTTTTTTTATGAAGTGTTAAAAAAAAATCATTCATTGTTAACTGTTAAACAAGTTTTCTGCAAATTAAACCAAAATATGTTAGCGAAGTAGATAATATTTTTAAATTAATTTAAAAAAAATATTTGTAATTAAAGTGAATATATTTAAATGACTTTACAATTTAATGCAGATCTAATTTGTGGAAGTAATCTTGTAAATATTTTATTTTATTAGTTTGAGGTTCATATTCATTGCTTTACATTATTTTACATATATATATTACCATTACATTTTTTTAATTATTTTTTCAAATAAACGTCATTAACATTTTAATCAGAAATTCTGTCGTAGTAGAAACTAAACCCCCCTCCCCTCCTTAGATGGGGTAGAGACATTTAAGTTCCCCAAGGTGTAAGTCAGCACTTCGAAAATGTGAAAAGCAAAAGGTGGAGAGTTATATCTTGGTGTAGGAGTAGATCTACATGTCAGTAGACCTCTACATGTAAATTTACCTTTGTGAATTGAGCCCTTCGTGCCTAATCTAAATAGAATAAGTGATGTGGGGTCACTGTCAGTGAGCTATGGAAGTGTCACCTTGCTGCCCCAACAGAATGAAATGGGGCATTTTAAAGCAAAGACTTCTTCAGCCCCAAAGCCTGTATATCTGTGAAATACAGGAGGGACATCTGCTGATATCTGCCTCATAAACCTAATTGAAGTTGGATCAGTGTGGTGTTTGAGATACTACACGACTTTAAGCATTCTTCCCAAATTACTTCAGATAATGTGGCAGATGTATTATAAAGTGGAAAACACTATTTGTGAGGTGTGGAAGCATATATTGAAGATACATGTACACATTTTCTTTTTTTTTTGTTTAAAGTATTGTATAGCGCGAACAAGACCCCGAGAGGTATCAGAGCGCTTCACAGTAATAGGAGAGGAGAACACGATAAAAGGGAACATTGTAAGGCGGTAGTAGAGGATAACATAATAAGGTAATAAAAATGTACAAGGATGTGCACAATAATTACTTCGTACAATAAGGTAGACAATCCTGGATAATACAGTGCTTGAAGAAAACAGACGACCAATGGTTATTTACGGCAGGAACCTGTCCATTAGTGTTTTCACTTCATGTTTGAAAGCAGCTGTGTAAGGAATTCTGCGGGGTTTCAAGAGGAAGTGAGTTCCAGATCTTCGGTGCCGAACCTGAAAAGGCTAGAAGTCTTGTTCTCTTTTTGCCAAAAGACTGGGATTTCAGTAATAGAGCATTTGCACTTCTTGATGGTCTGCTCCCTCATCCCCCCGATAGTTCTAGTTTTCGAGCCAGGTAGCCAGGGGTTTTGAATTAGAAGGCTTTGTGTGTTAGACAGGCAATCTTTAGTTGAAATCTTGCTTCGTAGGGTAACCACTTTAGAGATCTTAGAGCTGGGGAGATGTGATCAGTTCTTTTTGTGTCAGCGATCAGTCTGGCAGCTGCATTCAATGAAGCCCTGAGCGGGGCCAAGGTATGTTTGGGGAGGCCACATAACGTTGCGCTACCATAGTCTAGTCTTGGCAGGACAAGCGCTTGAACTACCATCTTGAGGTCCTCTTGAGGGAGGAGTGGTTTTAGATTTCTAAGAAGCCTCATTTGGTAGTTGGCGCCCTTGCACATCATACTAATGTTTTTCTTCATGTTCAGGTGTGATTCTAGGGTTATTCTGAGAGATTTAGCTGAATCGATGATAATAGGGGAGCAGTTGAGATAGTGAAGTGCTTCATCCAGAGGTCAATCTTGGGGGTGTGTTTAGGAGGGGAAATGAGAAGGAATTCAGTTTTGGCAGTGTTGAGCAGGAGATGGTTCCCAGTTAGCCAGTTTTGGGTAATCCTCAGGGAGGAGTTGAATGAGATGAGGTCTTCAGAAGAGTTGATTTTCAGGTAAAGTTGCGTATCATCCACATGCTGTACAGCTATACAGCATGAATCTGACATCCAGGGTCAGAAATCATTTAAACATTGCACAAGTGTCTCTGATCCATGTGGCTCCTTAACTCTTTACACATCTGTTTTCGGGACCCCTGGGTACAGAACAGATGCATGATTCACTACATGTTTTCTGTGACATTATCTTGAGTGTCAAAGTGCACCTTGCAGCTATTTCTGAGCAGGTATCCTGATTACATTAGCAAAAATACTACCAAACTATTCAAAAGTAAAAATAAATAAATACATAAAAGCCCCTAAAAACATGTGAGCTGATTTACCATGTACTGCCTACAAGTAATCAAACTATTTATTTTAACAATTTAGAGATGGAGATCTAGAAACAAAAATCATTCTCGGGTACCTGCACAATCCAAATTCATATTATGTATTCAATTCCGAAATGTTTCTGCCTCCTGAGCATTACAGTTGGCGACAATTCAGCCGTGGTGTTTTGTTTTCCTTTTGATCGGGTAGATGATTGACCATGTTCTGACAAGTTCAGGGATCATTTATCTTGAAATATCTCTTTATTGTTGCAAATTCAGTGTGCAATAATGGGTGAGGCACAAATATTAGTTTATTTTGCCACATTTCATTTGTGATTACATTCATGGTCACAGTTTGTTGTACATTTTGAATAGCAGCACACATCACAAAGTCTCCAGAAAATTCTAGTGTTCTTTCATTACTTTGGTAATAATGAATACCCTTTGTCTTTTACTTCTTTTCTATTAGTTCTGTGTTGCATCACATGGACGAGCAAATCATTCAAGCAATATTGGATGAGCTTATTTATAAGTTATCTTCCAGCACCAACCCTGTGACAGGAAGTGCTGCAACAAAAGCCTTGCTGCTCATAGCAGAGTCTCATCAGCCAATTGTGCTAGTACTGGACGTGCGCTATAAAGGTATGTTTGTCTTCACAGAACACAGCAGACAACCTAATATGCCGCCAGTAACTTTGGTAACATATGCATATGCAAAACAATAGTTCACGCCAGACTCATTTGTGATTAAACTACAGGATAGACAGTAACTCAATTACTAATTCAATGTAGTCATATTCTTTGTTAGAACAATTGCCTGGCCTTAGTCTTTTCAAATGCAAATGTAATAAACAGTAGCCACACAAAATGAGCACTAAGACAAAAACATAAAGAGTCAAAGAAGTGCTTAATGTCCCCAGTTATCACTCAAAGAAAAATGTAAAGTACAGCTTCAAAGGTGTATATACAATATAACAAACAATTATGGTCCACAGGGTAAAGCTGGATAAGACAAGTACTATATTTTTTTGTCTCTATGCTTATTATTTTTTGCTAATAACCACTGTTTATTGAAATTGCATTCAAATATAATAGGAGAATGCATGGTGTTTGTCCTGCTCAATAACCTGCTTGTTGGACCACATATCTCAGTGATCCGTGCGGCATACGTGAAGCGCCTTTTAGCTGCTTTCCCTATGACCCTGATCTGATAGAGACTTCTAGCTGCAGATTCCTTACCTTTGAATTACCCAGACTTCAGGCTCGATCTGCAAACATTTACATGCGCCATACCCCTGCGTACCGTCGGGAGCTTCTGTTCAGCTTCGCATGACGCTGTCAGTGTCTTTAGTGTCGGTTATGAAATAGCAGTCACCTATATACGCGCCACTCAAGCGCGCAGACGCCAGTTCTTTTCTACAGGGGCCATAAATGCCTTTGTTCCTGACAGTTCATTACTTGACAACATTCGTCATGCTTGGATGACAGTCGGACTCTTCATAATTCCTGTTCTTACAGGCAGCCCTTAGTTGGCGTTTTTCCTGATGCACTATCATCACGTGCTGGAGTGGGAGTGTCTTCATTCCAGGGGCCGTTTGAGGTGTAAGAAGTCGTCTTTCCCGCTGGCTTCCCACAGGCACCCTCCTGGTTGGTGCTCATTGTGGGAAATGCTGGGTATTGATCATACGACCAGCTTCTTGGAAATACAGCCGAGTCCCGTCGCAGACCTATGCGACGCACGGTTAGAGCCGCGCACGTTGGTTTGGGTGCACTGCACTTCCTGCCTAGTCTTGTACCTCTGTTTTACCCGTGACTTTGCCTGATTGCTTGTTTTTTCTTGGCTGTGTATCTTTGTTTCCCTGACAAGACTTACAAGAGCACGCTCACAGACAGAGCTGTGCCTTGGGCTAACAGCCTTCTTATTTACGCGTGCATGCTTTTTTTAGGTTGAGCCTAGAGGCCGCGCGCATGCGCTGCTTTGCGAGACCTGTTGTGGTTAAGTAGCGAATTGAAGCCCCGCCTACTCTTCGCCCATATTTGCCATTGGCTTGTTTCATTGTCCGTCCTAAATGCTGGATTCTGATTTGTAAATAGGCTTGTTAGTCCATCCTTAGTACCGCCTCCTCCTCATTTGTCACCTCCCATGGCGACTGGCCCCTTTTCTTTGGTTGTTACACTGTACATGTAATCTAGACTGTGAGCACTATTTTCATTAATGAGGTTCTCCTACTGCAGGCACGACATGCTTTGGTGCTTTCTTTATTACCCTCCCTCCTGTTGTCCGTGCCTTCGAAACATCTCCCGCCCTACCTCACATTGTTCGTGCATTCTTCCCCGCCCTCCCGTTGTGCGTGCCTTCTCCCCCCCGCCCTCCCTCCCGTTGTCCGTGATGCCTACTATTTGCAATGCTATAGGTCTTGTGTAAATGCAAGACCTATGGCATTGCAAAGGCTTGTCATTACTATGTGACACATCCATTAATCCTCTTGATTTTCTACTCGTCTGGAGAGAGGTTATCTCTGAACTGCTTATCTTGACCCTCGTATTTCCAGGCTGACTGCTTTGTGACCTTTACCAATACGTGGGTGTTCTTGCCCAGACCCACCCTTTGTAAATACGGAGCCCTTTCTTTTCTGATGTTTGATGCAGGAATAAAGTATCCAACTCCTGTTGTCTGGAGTAGCAGCCCTTGTGCTGATGTGTGGTTGCATGTGTGAGTGTTAGAGGTGGGAGGAATATGGTATAAGGGAAGCTCATGGTATGAAGAGTGTATTATAATTGCCTTGTGTTCCCTTCCTTTACCTGCAGGTTACACACACCAAGTGGCCTTTTATACATGCTGGTTAACCATTTCCCCGTTGACAACTCAGCTGGACAGGCTGCCCTGTTATCTTGGTTGTTTTATCCACTCTTCCTTCCTCTTGGGTGGGTAGTTCTTATTTGTCCCTCAGGGGAGGGGAGAAGGGGAGTGGTCAGACTGTCTTTTTCCCCTGCTGACTGGATTACTCAGGTTAGTGGTTACGAGCTGACAGTTAATATTCATGCCATAGAGTAATCACAAATAAGTCTGGTGTGAACTATTGATTTGCATTTGTGTAAAAAGGTATGTGTGGTCAGAGATGCCAAAGAGCAATGCTTTGTGATGAAAAGTGTTCTGTATGAACTGTGCATCAGCATAACTGGGGTCTATAGATGCACGTAGTTTAATGTAAATAGTATTAAAATACAGAAGGGGGTTTATTGATGTGATTAAATATAAAAAAAATGAAAGATCAAGAAATGTAAATTTCTTATTATTTAAACATTCCTTTGGTTGCAGCATTTTGGAACTTAATGAGGAACCTTGAGGATGCAAATAGCCTGTCCATTGTTTGCCCTTATCTTCATTTCCGCAGAGTTTTTGTTATCTTTTAGTAGCACTGAGGGAGAAGAAATCTAATGTTAATAGGTGAACACTGTATGCCTACAGACATATTCACCTCCTTCATATCCTCCTTTACCTTCTCTGACACCAGCCTAGTTAGATGACACTGTTTGATTCGGGCTCAAGTATGCAGGTCTAAGCTGAGGAGGGGAAAAATTATGCATTCACTCCATTCCGAAGTCTCAAGGTGAGTGTCTGGGTGTAAGGAACATTGTGCTTTGTTTATTGATAATTGTTCCCATTTAAAACAACAGAGAAAACTCTTCTGAACTAGACTAGATAGATGAAAAGGGTATGTGACAGGTGATAGATTTGTACACCAATCAAATATTAGATTTACTATTATATTTAAAGCTATTTACCTTAAAACAAAATTGTCCACCCCCTCTGACTGAATAATACCAAACCCCGCTTCAACATGTACTTCCTTCCATGTGAAACGGGTGTGCGAAGAGAGCCGCAGTCATATTTTACTTTCTATTTCCAGGACTGCGAACACTTCTCAGTAGACAGTGGACTGGAAAAGGCTTTGGTCGAGAACTTGGGAGACTTTTGGATATATTACGCTATGGATCCTACCAGCAAGCTGAAATGCAGGTACCAAGTACAAAGGGAGCAAATAGCTGAACTTTTAGTTCTTTTTGATAATGCCTTTTGTATGTTTTTAAAACATAAAATTATTGAAAACCGGCATGGTATCTGACATCTTTGTTTAAATATTTTTATTTAAATATTATAGTTATTTAGAGGCATTGAAATCATTGTTTAAAGACCAGATTATGTCCTTACGTTCTTAAACTTTCCAAACTACCACTACGACCATGTTTTGCATTGAAGGATCCAAATATATATAAACATGTAACCCTTTATCTGAAATGGAGGACATGGGGCAGGAAATTGTTCCCTGCATCCTAGAGTGGCGAACATGCAGTTAAAGATCCCTTCGAGAAGATGGATTGCACCACATGCAGCCCCTAGTTTTGTTTACTTGCTCGACAACCCTGTTTTTTTGGAACTCTGCTGTGAGTGAGTCTCAGTGAGTCTGTAAGCTCTGTCAAAATGGATTTTGAGTGCCAGCTCTCAGTGCTGCATTTTTAAAATAAGATCTATTGCTGCACATCTGGGGTAAGAGCGTCTCAATCGATTACACATGCCAGCATGCATGCAACTTCTGAGAAAGTTCGACTTCTTTTGAATTTTTAATGGGAAGTGACACCTCCTGTGGATCTCCTAAACGGCATTTGAGATTATCTCTTCAAATATGTGTATGGGATTTCTTTCTACTGGTGAATGTTGATGAAGAGATGACCTGACTACTGAATTCATCTTAGTTATATTATTTGAGTTCCAAATAATTCAGCCGTGGCTCCATGCTATAGAAGCTTCCCTGTTTCCTTCTGTAAACGACCAAGACGGCTTTTGATGTGATTGCAATTCGAGTTTTGAGTTTAATATTGCATGATCATTGCCTTGGACAAACTCAGATCTAAAGGAAGAGAATTTCTTTAATAAATCATAACTGTTTATAATGTAGTCTATAATGAAGGAGCCAGTGACCCTGTTTCTGGTATGAGCGGCCTGGAAGTCCCCTTCAGTTCTTCCATTTAGGATCACACCATTTATTCCATGCAGGGATTTCAGTAGCATTTTTCCGCATTTGTCTGCCTTAGCTTTAGGTGGAAAGATGGGGCCGGGAATGGACTAGGCTTCTTCTGAATTTTTGTTTTTATTGGCGTTTATTGAGCGTTTGAGAATTGTTTAATAGAAATAAAGAGTCTGCAGAATAAGCACTCACTTTTAGTAGTTTAATTTGGATGCATTGCACATTGTTGCTAGGAAGATGTAATATTTCAGAGTCCCACTGCATCTCAACTGTGAGCAGAACAAAAAGGCTACCTTTGGCATGGCCCTTCCTAACTCTTGTAGCATGACTCTTGTAGCAGGAACATTAATAACGTAGTAATTGACCCAGTCAAATGTAACTACAGACCAGGTTTCTTGGAGACAGATGATTGCTGGACAGTAGCGCATCAGGCTATTCAGCTTATATGTTTCCAGGTTGGCCAAATTCCAGAAGATGATCTCCAGGTTATAGCTAAAACGGAAGCTTAGAGTTACTGTTCAATTTATTTTGATTTAGATTTCTTGAGAACTAAGACAAGGAGACTTAATTTTTTGTATTATCCATTTTGGTCAGACTAAAGTCTGCCTATCTGCCTACCTCATTGGTCAGTATGTACTGTGAGAGTGTCTATGGAACCACTATCACGCTCATGGCCATTTGAGTTGGACGGAATGGCCAGGAGAATGACTCCACTATCTGACGCATGCCTTGAGGACAGTGAGACAGGAGACTTTTGGGACCCAATTATGAGTTTGGTAGTGCGGGAGCGGACCGCCTGCTCCCGCACCGCCAAATCCTTGGTTGGGCCGCCTGCCAGATTATGAGTTTCCCTGTGTCTGGCAGGCTGTTTTTGGTGTTCCCATGGTGGTGCCTGTGAAAATGGGCATCGCAATGGGAACGCCAAAAACAGTTCCTGCACGGCATGGACTGTAAAGTCTATGCCATGCAGGGACTGTGGTGCATGCACACAGTGGGGCACATAGAAGAGAAATCGTTATGAAAACCGTGGCGGAGAGGAAACTCGTAATATGCTTGGCGGGTCCATGGCAGTCCTGCCAAGTATATTGCTGCCTCTACTCGGTCACTCCACCACCAAGGATTGGCAGTTCCCTGGCAGCGTCCATGCTGCAGTGGCTGTCCGACCGCCCTACGCGTAATGGGGCAGTCGGAGCGCCGGTG
The DNA here is from genome assembly GCF_964204655.1 of Triturus cristatus. Lineage (NCBI taxonomy): Eukaryota > Metazoa > Chordata > Amphibia > Caudata > Salamandridae > Triturus > Triturus cristatus. The sequence goes on along the minus strand of NC_140584.1, from coordinate 205,245,134 downwards.
AGGGGGTGGCTGGACCGCCTCCGCCGTGCCTCCCGAGTCTATTAAAGATGTCAAGCTGGACACCATCAGGACCGTAGTACTTGGAAAATTAGAGTAGTCAGTCAAACCATCGAAGGATGGGAAAGTAGGCACATCATAAAATGATTTAAAATGATTGACTCAATCCACAGGCGAAATAGTGGACAATAAGGCAGGTTCCACTGCTGGCTCGTAAATAGGACGGTTGCCAATTTCCCAAAACTTTGAGCTATCTCTCAGACAACTAGCGGCCATAAATTGTTTCCAGGCTTCCTCTTTCAATTGCCTCTTGCGCTCCCCTAGAATGCTCTTGTATGAGGCACATCATTTAGAAACCCATTTGTTATCTCTCAGAACGGTCTTTACTGCCTCCAAAAGGACTTGGTACGCCCTGGAGCATTTAGCATCAAACCATTTGAAAGGTCTGATACTTTAACATTACTAGTACTTATTAACATGGGAGGTATATTATGAGTAATAACATTAAATGAATTTACAATACTGTTAGCAGCAAAAGTTATATTTAAAGATAAATCAATCTCAGTGCGACGTAACTTTAATAAATCTCTATGAAATACTTCTGGGAGTACGGTGCTCCATCTCAAATAAGGGATTGTGGTCACTTAATATATACTTTAGGTAATCTCGAGCTTGATTTATGCAAGGTTTTAAAAAAAGCCTTTAAGAGTCTGTTTAACTGGGATTTTCAGGCTGGGAGGGGCATTATAAAAGTTAACTACCTACAGGCTAGGAGAATGGGTAATTTCAACTGAACAGCTGCTAAATTAGGAGAACCGGTATGAATCGTACACACTGTACATACAAGGGTTAATAAAACCAAAGTAAGAAGTCCTCCCCTAACCCTCCCATGAGTGGAAGGAACGGTAGTAACAGGAAGAGAAAGAAAACCATTAAAAAAAAGTCAGCTATGTCCCATGTCTCTTGCAGACATGCAATGTTAAAATTGGCTAAAAAGTAGTGAAGGGCTAAATTATCCTTCTTGCTGGTGATACCAGCTATGTTCCATCTAAGGATTGAATTGGTTTAAAAAAACAACTTGTTGCCATTAGAGTCAGCCAAAGGTGGAGACAGTCGTCTGTCAGCGGGATTGGGCAGTCAATCTTTAACACCTAGAGAGCTTAATGGAGTGAAACGGTTAAAGGGGGAGACATTAACCTCTAGCAAAGGTGTTGTGATAGATACTAAAGGCCAGTGGAAATAGTTGTAGAAACTATAGACCCCCTTAAAACAGGAAGGAGAGGTTTAAAAAAATAACCCAGGTTGCGATCCCGCCGCGTCTGAGGCTGGTGCAGCTTAAAATACTGCACCGGGTGTATGTGACGGGGCCAAGGCTGGTCCACATGGGATTCTCGGAGGACGGCCTGTGCAGAAGGGGATGTGGTATGGTGGGTACTTTCCTGCACATCATTTGGGAATGTGGTGTCATTGTGGAGTTCTGGAGGAGAGTCCATGCAGTTATGGGGGAGGTGACGGGCACTGCGGTACAGCCGGAGGCGCGGTGTTGCCTCCTGAACGTCTGGGGGCCCACTGACCTCGATGAGGCGCAGACCCAATGGGTGACTCTGGGTAACATGGTAGCTAAAAGGGATATCGCGCGATTGTGGGGCTCCTCGGGACCCCCTACACTGACCGCGTGGAAGGAGAACATGGACTGGAGCATGTTTAGGGAGAAGACGGTCTACTGCTCTAGAGGTCGCCCCCGGAAGTGGCATGCCATCTGGGGGCGGTGGAACCAATACAGGGGGGGAATATGTCTTGCCCCGGATCTGGAACCTCCCGAGGAACAGCTTTCCCCCTGACCTACTTTCCAGCACAGTTTGGTTTTAGGAACCGTTTTGGGCCTCTGCTGTCCCCCTTCTTCCTCCGTACACAGTTTTGTAACTAGTAGATGAGTGGGGTCCGGCCTCCCCTGGGGGCTTTCGCCATGGGCTTTCAATGTCCTTGCCTTGCTGGGGTTTGTTGTGAGTTTTTTCTGTGTTTATTTAAAATTGGACCTTTGCATTACTCTTTGAACTGTATTGGGGACACATCACTGTATCTAACTCTCAATGCTGCCGAACCTTCGGGCTGTCGGCTGAATAGCTGTGTCCTGAATTTCGAAATAAAGGTTTTCAAAAAAAAAAAAAAAAAAATAACCCAAAGGAAACACAGAAATACCTGCTTTAGGCGCAGTGCTAGATGATAGCTGAGATAACAAATATGCTGCTAATTGTGGGTTATCAATGTTCACCAATGTCTTTGGTTGTGATCCAATCCAAGAAACTCTTCTGGCCATAATGATTTCCTTAAACAGAGGAACACTACAGCCCACTCTGTTATGCAGCCACTTTGTTTTTGTGCGGACCTTAATTTTCAACTGCATCTAACACAAGCACTGAGACATTTGCCAAAATAATGTAGGGTGTGGCTGATGGTAGAAGTTCTAAGTTGTAAGGTCCAACATGTACTAATGAGGGGTAAAGTATTAAAGTGTGTGTGGTCAACGGCAGTAAGGGATCCTGTAGCTGGATTCTGAGGAAGTAGACCTTCTATCCTCGCAGCAAGGGACATGCCTCTTGCCGGAATAGGACTGTGGGTAGTAGGGCAAGCAGACTGCAGAACCAGTGCTATACTGGAATCAGATGTGTCTTGAACGAGCGGAATCCCAGATTGAATTGAGGAAACACAGGCCCCCCCTTCACTCGGATATTTAAAATATTACAGTCGTTGAGGCGTAAGACCAGATGACCCCACCTCTCAGCTCCTTTATGTGACAACGCCTCAAGTTGATCCTCCAAGTTATTCATTGCTCCTTCAAGTTTAGCAAGTCTAAGCTCACAGGAAGAAAAAGTAGCTTCTTGGACAACAAATCCATACGTCGGTCTACTATAGTGTTGGAGAAATCAATTGGTATTGGACAGGACGAATGGTCGCAAAAAGAAGGCTAATTCACTGACTTGAATGAGGGCCCCTTAGTATGTCTTTTCTTCTTGGAATTCAGTGGCGAAGTGGGCCTAGTCCCGCCCAAGCTGATGCTTCCATCAGCGGAACTAGAGGCCCCCAAAATGTCCTCAGAAAATGGGGCCAAGGTACCCAAGGAAAATGAGGGGTTTACAACAAAAGATGTAGTGGCGCATACCTGTGCACCTGATAAAGTCATTAGGTCTGACTTTAATGACTGCACCCAATAATATTGTGTTCATCGGAAGTCTAGAGTATTGTGGTTCAGGTTTTACACTGATGCTACCTGTTAGAGGGTGTCACCATAGGCATTTCCATCTGCTGTTATATAGGGTACTTCGTAGTATTGATTAGTGTGTATGCTATAAAGTATTTTCCTTTTCATAAGAAATAACACTGACTGGTTGGTGATTTATTAAGTGTTATATGTTTTGTTTGGACAACTGTGTCACTAGCCCACATCACCTCCCTTTAGCAGGCCTTGGACTGCTCTGCCTCTCTACCCAGAGAGTCAAGTACTCCCCAGGGGTGTTTTGATCCACGGTCAAACTGTGACAAAATAAAGTGGCCCCCATTAGAGTACTAAGTAGCTAAAAAAGTGTCCTGTGTTTGCAAATATGGGCAATTTTGAAATTATAAAGATCGCTGTATCATTGTCATGCAAGATATGGGATACTGCATGGATTTGAGCTGGGTGCCGGCAATCAATGTTTTAATTCCAGAGAAATCAACAGTAAAATTATTCCAGCAGACTATAAAACCGGCCCACAAACAGCCCAAAAAAACGGTCCACACACTAACCTGTCAGTCCAGCTCTTCAGACACTGCCTGATTGCCTTGGAGGCCAGTCCCATAAAGCTTTTATCCCAGGATGGTGATTGGTTTTTATTACTTGTGAAGAACTTGCATCATCTCCAACTAATAACCCACTTTCTGACATTCCCCAAGAGCAGTGTCCTGCAATAATCATAACAAGCGTTTGGTACATGCTCCTGGTGTTCAGACTTAAGGTATCTAATTTATTTATTTGGGTTTTCAGACGTGCAGACATCACTCTTGTGAGGTCAAAGGACATGTCCTCTACAAATAAACTGGGACTGGATCAGGGCACACATAGATTCCCTAGGTTGTTCCTCACATAGGAGGCCGACTCAACCGATTCCAGTGTGCTGCAGGTTTCCCTAGACTGTGATGCCTCCTGGTTCAAAGGAAGGTGAGTGCAATGTGGTAAAGAAACAGTATAGGGTCTATTGGTCTAAGTGAAGGGGGAGACCCTCACATATGCTCCTTGGAGCAATTCTTAATTCTGCTGCAGTAACACCTAAACCAGGAACATAAACCTGCAAGCTGCATGACTGATACCATGACTGAAGCCAGCACACACCCAAGACTTACATTAGGATACATCCCAGGGCATGTGCTACCAATGAAGTTAGTGGCTCTATGTGGTATGCGACTATTCATAGGTCTTGTACTATTTTAAGATACACCATTTCCATGCATGATATTTTGTGGATCCCAGCAGCTGCTTGAACTTTCCCTCACAGAAGTGTGAGAAAAATATCAGATTTTAGCCAAAGTTTGATTTTTTTCAGGGTATTCTTAGTAAGAAAACATAGTGGAAACCATGTAAGTTACACCAACGTGATTGAGACAAAAAGGGACCCCCTGCAGAACACGATAAATCCTAGGGCAGGGAATTGTGTACTCCCTTAGGTGTTTAGTTTTCAGAAATGTATGTTTTGATATTTGGGACCAATTAGCTGGTTCAAGAAACCTGGCACAGTCAAGAAGTCTTTAAAACTTCTAATGTCTTGTAGCAAAAAAATAAAGAAAAGAAATACAGGATCAAACAATGGAATACTAAGGATTTACATGACTATACTGAGTATGCAATCATTTTGGTGATATTGATTGTCAACAACAATCAATTAAGAAGCTGACCTTTCTGCTTTCATCAGGTCTCCAGGCACATCATGTACATAAAAGGATTAAAAATGGCAAGCTCTAGGAACTCTACTCTGCCAGTGAACCATGGTACTTGGAAACAAGGCTGTAATTGAGTGAGATGTTTGACTTCACTTGCACATTCACCTGTCACACAGTCTTTTATACACATTTTAATTGCCCATTCAAGTATAATTTGCCAAATAAAGAAGACCAGTTTCTTTTTCTTTTAACTACTGCACAGCAATCATTACGAATGTCTTTTACCTTTGTAAACAAAAGATACCTCAAAGTACAAGGTAGACAATTGAATATTTTGAATTGGCTGAAAAGCAGTTAGTTGATAAATAGACAATTTAGTTGCTGTTCTTTAACCTCATACTGTTGCTGTTTTGTTGCAGAAATTTCATCATGCCGCATGTTTAATACAAGCAGCTTGGAAAGGGTTCCGGATGCGGAAAAGGCTTAGGAACTTACCAAAAGCTGTGACTTCCCTGCAGAGAAGTTTCAGGTGAAGTAACCGGTTCTCAAATAGCTGGAACCTTCTGGCGCTTTGTTTTTTTTTTTTTTTTTTTTTTTTTTTTAAAACCTTTATTTCGAAATTCAGGACACAGCTATTCAGCCGACAGCCCGAAGGTTCGGCAGCATTGCAAGTTAGATACAGTAATGTGTCCCCGATACAGTACGATGAGTAATGCAAAGGTCCAATTTTAAATAAACACAGAAAAAACACACAACAAACCCCAGCAAGGCAGAAACATTGAAATCCCATGGCGAAAGCCCCCAGGGGAGGCAGGACCCCACTCATCTACTAAGTATAAGACTGTGTGCGGAGGAAGAAGGGGAACAGCAGAGGCCCAGAACGGTTACCAAAACCAAACTGTGCTGGAAGGTAGGTCAGGGGGAAAGCTGTTCCTCGGGAGGTTCCAGGTCCGGGGCAAGACATATTCCCCCCCTGTATTGGTTCCACCGCCCCCAGATGGCATGCCACTTCCGGGGGCGACCTCTAGAGCAGTAGACCGTCTTCTCCCTAAACATGCTCCAATCCATGTTCTCCTTCCACGCGGTCAGTGTAGGGGGTCCCGAGGAGCCCCATAATCGCACGATATCCCTTTTAGCTACCATGTTACCCAGAGTCACCCATTGGGTCTGCGCCTCATCGAGATCAGTGGGCCCCCAGACGTTCAGGAGGCAGCACCGCGCCTCCGGCTGTACCACAATGCCCGTCACCTCCCCCATAACTGCATGGACTCTCCTCCAGAACTCCACAATGACACCACATTCCCAAATGATGTGCAGGAAAGTACCCACCATACCACATCCCCTTCTGCACAGGCCGTCCTCCGAGAATCCCATGTGGACCAGCCTTGGCCCCGTAACATACACCCGGTGCAGTATTTTAAGCTGCACCAGCCTCAGACGCGACGGGATCGCAACCTCCTTAGGCGAAGAAACCGCTGACTGCCAGTCCTCATTATCCAACTCGAGGCCATCCCTGGTCCACTGTTCTCTCAGCCCCAATAGCAAGTCTGCCCGGACGTTTATCAACTTCTTATATATGAGCGAAATCGTGCTCTCGGGCATATGACCATCAAGGACTCGGTCCTCAAGGGGAGAGGACTCCGGCACCTTCTCACCCTCCACGAGGACTGATCGGAGGGCGTGACGCAGCTGGATATACCTAAAATACTCTGAAGGCCCTAGCTCAAACTCAGTCTGCAACTCCTCGAAGGACTTCACCCTCCCCTTCTGGAGCACATCTCCCACCTTGGATATACCTATCAGGTCCCACTTATCAAAGCCCTTCGTGTGCCAGAGTCTTCCCAACCTTTCCGATTCAAACAATGGGGTAGCGAGGGTGAGCCTATCCTTCCAGCCCAGCGAGTCGGTCGCCATCTTCCATACGCGCACCGCCACACCTGTGGGCCCCGTGAGGGACGAGTCTAGGGACCGCTAATACAACGCCCTGTAGTAGTTGCCGCCGCGCAGCAGCCACCTATCCATGGCATACCCAGGGCTGAGGGCAGGGCCGTAAAACCCATGGTTGATCGCGCTCAGCTGCGTGGCCCAATAGTACCGTCGGATGTCTGGGAGCGCAATGCCCCCATCGTACCATGGGAGCGTCAACTTTGAAATAGCTATTCGCGGCCGCCCATCCCACAGCAACGTCCTTTGGAGGCCTTCGACCTCCCGAAAGTATTTGGCCGGTACCCAGTCCAAGGTGTTCTGGAGGGCGTAGAGGAAGCGGGGAAGAGACATCATTTTGAACAGGGCCGCACGCCCAACAAGGGAGAGCGGCAGCCTCCGCCAACCTTCAACATCTCGCCTCAAGCGTGCCAAGGGGGGGAGCAGGTTCCTCTCATAGCGCACAACAGGATCCATGGATATAAAAATCCCCAAATAGACAAAACCTTGCTGGGCAACCTGTATCGAACATGTTCTAGGGATCGGTGGGACCTCGCCACTAAGAACGTACAAGTACGATTTGCCCCAATTAATCACAAGCCCCGAGTTCCTACCGAACGATGCGAGTACGTCACAGACCACTATAAGTGACTTCTTTGGTGAGGCAAGATACAGCAGGATATCATCGGCATAAAGCGAAATACGGTCCTCGTGATCAGGCGACCACCGAAGGCCCCGTATATCCGGGTGCCAACGTATCCACACAGCCAACGGTTCAAGGGCGAGGGCGAACAACAGAGGCGACAGGGGGCAGCCCTGCCGAGTACCCCTACCAAGCTGAAACGGAGTAGATGCCCGACCATTCACCACAACATTCGCTAGTGGCCCCTCGTACAGCAACCGGACCCAACTCACAAACCCGCGACCGAAACCAAACTTGGCCAGCGCGGCCCATAAATATGCCCACTCCACCGTGTCAAAGGCCATCGTGGCATCAAGAGATGCCACAACAGCCGGTTCACGCAGCGTGCCCGCCCTGGCGATGACGCCATGAAGACGCCTAAGGTTCAATGCTGTGTTTCGGTGCGGGATAAAGCCAGATTGATCCGGGTGGACCAGATCGCCAAGTACCCTAATCAGACGGGTAGCCAGGAGTTTGGCCAGAATTTTCGGCTCAGCGTTGAGGAGTGAAATGGGCCGATAGGAGGCGCATCTATCTCGGGGTTTACCCTCTTTGTGTATGACCACGATCGACGCCAGCCGCTGATCCAACGGAAGGATCCCATCTCCCCGCGCCTCCAAAAACATGGCGCGCAGGTGAGGGGCGACCCTATCCGGGAACAGTTTGTACAGATCGATCGGCAGTCCGTTCGGTCCAGAGGCCTTACCCGAATTCAACGCGCGAATCGCCCCCGCCACCTCGTCAACCGTGATGTCGCCATCCAAATCGTCCCTATCTATGTCAGAGAGGCAGGGCAACTCGATATCACGGAGGAGATCAGACGAGTCTTCGGGCGGCCTGTCCGACACAGAGGAATAAACCCTATGAAAATACTCCGCGAAACACTCCACAATCCCCTCAGGTTCCACAATCGCCTCTCCCCCCTCTCCAATCAACTCTGGCACCACTCTATTGACCCGTTCCTTCCTGTCCAGCCACGCCAGGAGTTTCCCTGCCTTATCTCCAACATCATACAGACGGCCCTGTTGTTCCCTGCTGAGGGTCTTGGCGGCGTCTGTCACCAGGTCCCTATACTCCGCCTGCTTCAAGCAAAGCTCATGCAATGAGGACTCTGTGACCTCCTCCTCCATATCCCCCTCAAGGGCCGCAATCTCCTCCTCCACTTGCCGCACTTCGCAATCCCTCCGATTCTTGGCAGTCACCACCAGGGAGAGGGCCTCCCCCCGAAGCACGGTCTTAAAAGCTTCCCACAGCGAGATCGCCGAGTCCACGGTTCCCAGATTGTCCTTAAAGTAATTATCTACCTTCTTTACCAGGGCGCTGCGCATCTTGGGGTCTCGGAAATACCATGGGTTAATGGGGGCCATCCTCCCTCCCGACCGAGATCCAGCCGGATCCACACTGGCGAGTGATCAGAGATACCACGTGCCATGTGCCTCGCCTCGGATATCAACGAGGCATGTGCGGCCAGAGTGAGCAGGTAGTCAATCCTGGAGAGGCTACCATGCGCCCCGGAGTGAAACGTGTATTGACTCTGTGTGGGGTGCCGGAGCCTCCAGCAGTCTATCAGGCCAAACGTGTCCAGGAGGTCTGGAAGCCATTTCTGAGCCCCCCCTGTGTCCCTGGGCGGGTATCTATCCAGCAGTCCGGAGCCCACAGCGTTGAAATCCCCTCCCACTACCAGCATACCCCCCGGGAGAGTCAGCAAAGCCCTGCCCAATTCAGCAAATGTGGCGGCCTGCAGGGCCGGCGGGACATAAACCGAAACCAAAACCAAAGTCCTTCCTTCCCACTGCCCCGCCACCGCCACAAACCTCCCCCTATCGTCAACAATGGTGGAGTCCACCTCAAAAGGCAGCGATGCTCTAACGAGGATGCCCACACCCCTGGACCCAGTAGAGAATCCCGAGTGTGCAATGAATTTATACCCCTTCCTATTCAGGGCATAGCACGTATTGCCTATGAGATGCGTCTCCTGCAGCAGTACAACGTCTGGCATTGAGCGTTTCAGAAATTGCAAAACAATCCCCCTCTTAATGCGATCCCCCAAACCATTAACATTCCAGCTTATAACACTTAGGCCTCTACCCCCCATCCTCAAACGGAAAGAGGCCCACCCCACACCCGAGGCGCCACCATGGAACAACCCTGAGGATAATCATCATGCCTTGCAGAAATAAACCCCCCAACAACAAACTCAAACTCCCCATAACTCCCCCCACCCTGCACCCCTGCTGCAGCTTAAAAAGCCCCCCCAACTTGCAGTGTGCCTGTCGCCCTACAAAAACAAAAATCTACAAAAAGTACCCTAAGGGAGGAAAAGAGCACCCCTCGTCCTCCCGCAACCCTCCACAGTTACTGCACTCTGTTCAAATCTTCTAATATGGTCAAATCAAGTCAGGCCGGCTTTGAGATATCAGCCCTGTCCATCCCGGCCACTGTCTCCATGCTCAGCTGTGTCGTCCCCGGTCCGTCGCCGGGGCAAAGCGTCCAGCCATTCGTCGGCCATAACAGGAGAGTCAAAAAAGAATGTCCGATCTTCATGCACCACCCGTAGTCTGGCGGGGAAAAGCATGGCATATTTTAGGTCCCGTTCCCGAAGTCTTCGCTTCACCCCCAGGAAGCTCTGTCTCTGCACCTGCTGGGTGAAGTCCGGATAAAAATTCACCGACGCATTCTGGAAGGGGACTGGGCCCGTCACCCTCGAAGCTTGCAGGATAGCGTCCCGATCTCGAAAATGAAAGAGCCGGGCGACAATCGGCCGCGGCGGGGCACCCGCCTTGGGCCGTCCGCCCGGCACCCTATGGGCCCTTTCCACCGCAAAAAACTTTCCAAGGCCCTTAGGCTTCAGATGATTGAGGACCAAATCTTCCACAAGCAGGTCCGCCGAAGCCTCATCCGAGGACTCCGGGACCCCGATGACGCGCACGTTGTTGCGCCTGGACCGGCTCTCGAAGTCCTCCAGCCGGCGGGCGGCGAGGTCACTCTCGGCCCTCAGCTTCCGGACCTCGTTCTGCAGATCCGCAACCTCATCAGTGAGGCTCGTGGTCTTGTGGTCCAGGTCCTTAACGCGTTCGTTTGTCTTGCCCAGGTCCGAGCGGATCAAATTGACATCCACCAGGATGGCATCCACCTTATGCGCCAGGGCCTCGAATTGCCTCCCCATCGAGGTCTGCATCCCATCAAGCGCGCCCATGACATCCTGCAGGGAGAGCTCCGGTGTCCCAGGCGAGTCCTCCTTCTGGGCATCTGGCGCCTGGCTCGATCCACTCGGCGATGTCTTCAGGAGGGCGTAGCGGTCCATACTGTTGACTTGGGAATACGTTCCCCGCCTGGTGGACTTAGTCTTCAGCCGATCTCCTTCTGCCTTGCCCGACATAATGGACTCCAGGCAGTCCAATGCAGTGAAGACCGTCCCCTCTCAGAGAGAGGTATAAAGAGTGAGCAGGTCCGCCTTGTTCTGCCAAAGTAGCCCACCGAGCGTCCCCGGGGTTATAAAGCCACCCAGAGCACTACAGTGTCCGGGCAGACAAAGGGAACGAAACCGAAAGTGAAAGAGCGAGGGCCTCCGTCCGACAGTTCACACCTCACCAGGCCGTTGTTGATCAACTAGGAGTCGGGCATCCTGCCAACTCTAGCCCCTGGCATCTCCGGGAGTTAGGCCGCAATCTTTCGCCAGTCATAAGTCCGGTTCCCGATGGGCGATCCGACCGCGGGTAGCATCAATCGCCTCCCTGACAACTCAGCAACACGGTGCCATGCATACCATCAGGATTAGAGACAGGATAGTCGACGGAGGGCGCGAGGGTCTCGGGAGCTCTAAGCTCACGCGGCCATCTTGGTCAAGCGCTAGGCTCCTCCCCCTTCTGGCGCTTTGTTGATATATTTGGCAACCTTTTTTGTGCCTTATGCAGATGTGTAAGCACTGAGCTTAGGTTTGGAGGCACCACTGGAGAGTATCTTTACTTAAGTTTCACTTGCACGTTGCACTCAGATATCATTTAATCAGTTCGAATATGTTGATGAAATAACGTATTTTTATGAAGCAGTCACGTATAACAAGGTTGGATTTATGAAGAGACTGTCACACGGTGCGCCCCGTCTTAAAACGTTTAACAAGTTTTGGCGGCAAGGTGGCTCAGTGAGTTAAAATATGTGCTACGGACATCTGCTGTAAACTGCAGCTCCTGAGTTTTAAGCCCAGTCTGCTCAACTCAGCCTTCCAAGGTTGGTAAATCCTCGGCTAATACATTTACCTTCTCTTGTAGGGGATTTCCATGTATAGTCATAAGCACTGAATAGTCCCGCCCACATGCGGGAACCCCAGAGCACTTTATCCAATATATCTTCTTAAGTGTAGATGTTCGCCTTTCTTCGGGAAATCCTGCAGAGTCACTTTTAAGAAAGAAAATATTATGCAGCCTATAGGAGGAGGCTATAATGGCCAAATTCTTCATTTTACATATATATAAGGTTGCCATGCATATAATGCATAATGCTTTTATAAAACAATTCAAATATCTTTCACAGTCCCTTTTTTAGAAGAGTATAGAAATGAAGAAGCACAAGAGAGTGTAGTCTCATAGGCTGCCATTATAAGAGCTGAAAATAGACATGGTACCTTTAAGGCCCCAGAGAGCTCCAGTATCCAGTCATGCTTGGCTAGATGCAGTTACGTCACTTCTTTTTGAGGTGAAGAATGATGATATATATAAGATCTATGAGTATCTTTCTCTATTTCACTGGGGAGGAGGGAGAGCTGCTTATGACTTATCATGGAAAAACCCCTAAAAGAGAACTTGAGTTACAGATGAGAAACTATTTTTTCTCTCATTGGGGATTTCCATGTATAGTCATAAGCACTGAATAGAATAGCAAGCCCTTACCTACTTATAGCAGTGGCAGAAACAGAGAGTGAATTGCTGAAGCTGTTTAAGCAAATAGATTTTTGAGGGAGGCCTGCCCTACTTGGGCATCTGCCCTAGCATAAGAATCAAGGCAGTAATGTTTGGTGAACGTGTAAATAGACCTTCGTGTAGCTGCCTTCCAAGTCTCTCTAATGATAATATTACGCATTAGGGCAGTGGTGGCTGCTTTACCTCTACTGGAATGTGCTTTCGGTCCGGCATCAATTGTTTTATTAGCTTTCTGATAACATAACAGGATGCAAAAAACAATCCATCTTGAAATGGATTGCTTAGAAGTGGCTAGACCAGTGCGGACCGGACCACAATTAATATATAATATTGGTCTGATCTGCGGATGTCGCGTGCTTTATGGAGATACAATTTTAACACTCTCCGTACATATGAAGAATGTAGAGTTCTCTCGGCTGGTGTGGATGGATTCTGGAAGAATGTTGGATTAGCATGGAAATCTGAAACTACCTTAGGGGGGAATTCTGGGTGAGTTCAATTGGAAAACGCCAAAAGCACACCCATTTACTGACAGAAGACCACTGCTTTATCGTGGGGCATGCACATGAGTGGTGGTAGCAGCATAGTATTTATGAATCCATAGTGATTCAACAGTCCTTTTTCCCTGTTGCAAGAAAGCACGCAATGCCTCTGTCCCAATCATCCAAAGTTCTGCTTGTGTATCCTGCCTAGACTCTGTGCTGGTAACTCTGTGTGTATGTCAAGTGCATATTGTGTGTTCAGTGACTCCATGTTGTTTGTCAGTGCGTGTATGCTGTAGCCAGTGGGATCTATTGAGGATTGCTCTTGGTTTTGACATGGCACAAGACAGGTGTTGATGCAGCCTCCCCAGGGAGTGGAAGTGTACTGCCTGCATCCCTGGGCTTGAGGGTGTAGCTTCAGATACTGACATGTGAAAGGGAAGGAGATAGGGATGCCTTTAGGATGTGCCCTATTTGGCATGGAATTGTTGGCTAGCCCTCTAGGAGCACTGGCGTTTGGGTAATGGTAGGAGAATGGGTGTGAGTAAGCAGATTCAGTTGTAAGAGGAAGGGAAGTTTCAAAGTAGGGCCTTGACCTTTTGTCTTTTCTTGAGGGGCCTATCGAGGACGGCTGATGAAAGAGTTGCAAGAAATCACACTTATTTTGCCTTTGTTATGGGCACTCCTATTTGGATCCAGCATGATCACTGCTTTTGGGAGAGCTATCACATTACACAAAGAATTGCCTGCACTGCAGAAAGAAGATGAATTTATGAAAAGGAACCCCCGCCCAAACCAGTTCCTGAACTGTAGATCCACATCCACTGTCTGAAAACTATTTATAGAAGTGGGGCATAAACCTTCCTACTTTGTTCCACTTTCATGACCAAAGATGGGCTAATCCTCAGAGTACTCAAGGACCTGTGCATTTTAGGGCTGGTACCGCCAATAGCCAGTCTCCCACAGGTGAAAAGAACATTAGTTTATTTGGAACATCGCCTTAAATATGCACATCTTGCTGGAACAGCTGTGGGTCTGCCTGAGATCTGCTTAGTGAGAAGGCAGTGCCTTGTCCCACAGAATTGCCTGCCCAAGAAGGAGAAGCCCAGTCTTCAAGTTCTGGAGAGGAGCAGACCATAAGAAGTAGATAACCAAGGGAGTGTGCCTGGAGCTGACTTGCTTGAACAAGAGGGTCCCCAACGTCACTGTATGACCAAGAAACCAAGTTCATAACCAAGAGTTCACCTGAGCCTCCAGTACAGTGACAGCCACAGAAGACTGAGGCCATATGCTGACTATGCCTTCATTGTACCGGAGGATCTTGTTCCTGCGCCAAGGACCAGTAGAAAAAGATTCCCCACTGCGAGAGCTGTAACCACTTTCTGATGTGCCTTATCTGAGCCTCTGCAACCTTCAGTAGCTGAAGCAGAGAAAGAGGTGTTGCCACTGAAACAAGCTTCAGTGACCCATTGCCCCATGCAGACAATAGCTGCCCACTGAGGCTTGGAAGTTCCAAGTGGGCGCTTGAATCAGGTAAAGCAACAATGGCAGGAAGACATCAACTCTGAATTGTCTAAACCGACTTTGGTGGAACTTTACAAGATAGCTGCACATCACATACAAAAACTGCCTACTCCAGGAATACGGACTGATCTAGGGTCACAGATTACAGGAAAGTTGCTCCAGTTTACCATGGTCAACCTGCACCTGCGCTTAAGTCTAGGACTTTGCTTCTGTATGTAGTGTACCCTGTAGACTCTGCAGTGTGCGTCCCAGTTCTTCTGCTTCTTTATGAACTTTATTACGTTTTGGTGTGTTTCTTTTCTTGAAAGAGAAGCACTGGGCTGGACATTCGCTTATAGCTCCTTATGTTTGATTGCTTGAGCATTGAGGCTGTAAACCCGTACTACAAACGGACCCCAGGATACCAATTATGAATATCCCCAACCATCATGGTTGAGGCCCAGTAAACCGTGCTTGCCCTATGGCCCTCTGAACGGGTTCTGGCACTCTGTGTTGTTGATTTAGAAAGGTTCCATCAGGTCTGATGAATGTGATTACTTTTTGAGATCGCCTCTGTATATTGTTTTTTTTTTGTTTTTAGGTTTTTGATGTTTTCATTCCTTTTTTTAGTATATTTTGAGACTGGAAAAAGAAAGTCCATTTTAATATATTTGATGAATCTAACTAACCTACAAAATATCACAAATACATTAGTTCCCCTGGCAAATCCTCCAGCACTTTGAGATTGCTCACAATCCAATGGGCCCTATGGTATATTCTTTGAATGGTTGTCAAATTAAACCAAAGGTCTTTGATTCTTTTTCCCAAATAATCTTTTTTGCATTCCGATAAATTTAATAAGTACAGTCAGCTTTTAAATGTCCATAGGGATGCAGAAAAACAAACAAAATTGTTCATGCATCTCCATAAACTTCCTCCATGCTATCACCTGAGGAGAATTTTTTTTACAAGCCTCCCTTTCTGTATTCGAGTTGTTAGCCCATCAGCGATGTATTTGCGTCCGAACCAGTGAAGGGCTGGTGGTCATGATGGAGAGGAGAGGAATCAGCATTGCAAGCAACCAATATAAAAGCCATGGTCCCCTACAATGAGGTTTTACTCCGCTGCGTTTACCAAAGTGCTACTGCAACCTTTAAAAGTGACAGTCTCAGAGAAGCAGTTCCAGAGCAGCTGGAGTCTCCATCTTGATTCTCTTTCCTGGCCTTTACTCCCTCCACAGACATACTAAAAATGCAAAAATGGCCTCATCCGGGTTATTTCCTTGCATTTGTTAGATATCCCTTTACTGAGGTGGGACAGAGTAAATTGGTTTTCAATGGCAGACACACATTTTGCATGTGGTTCCCACTTCCGGTCTCCTCCTTACATGCCCTGAGAGGCGAAGTATCTCAGGAAGTAGTGTGTAAATAGACCTTAACAGGAGAAAACAGAGGTTTCACCCTGTTAGACATATTGCGTAAGAGCTCATTTGAGGCATATTGCCAAGAGACCAACTTCCTGCTCCCTGCCATGCTGATGAGATCCTGAAATTATGCTGCTGTTTTGCATTGAGGCACTGGCCTGAGGCTTCGGTTCAAGGAGCAAAGATGCACCAGAAGATACTATGAAACTTAGTAGATAATGGGTTGAATTAGGAAGGACCAATGAGTGGAATCAAAGGCTAGCCGATACATCATTGGTCTTTCATGACGACCAAAGGGCTGTTTCTGAAAAGGGTGGGAGTAAAGATTGGAAAGGACCGTAGCTTAATGAGAGCACACCGCTAAAGTAAGGGGAGTGGCGGGGGTGTTGAAATTACTTTTCATTCAGCTAGCTGTTAGTTCGCATAAATAATGGCTACATTAGAAAGGAGTGTAGGCATTAGTCACAAGAGGGGTCTTTGGAAGGACACTGCTTAGATGTTTAGAATATAACTGGATGGTGCAATTAAGCACATGCATTACAACATTACAGAACAAAAGTTACGCTTTTGGGGCTTGGAAGAGAATGGGGACAAATTTTTAGTTCTTTCTTGTTTGCAACAAGATTTGTTCGGAAATTCGTCAGAGAGGACTGGGTCACCGAATTGCCAGCACCCTCAAAGCGCATTTACGAGAGTTTGCGCTATTGGCATTGTAAATGTCAATGCCTTTTAATTATATGTTGTTTTTAAAACATATAAATAAAAGGCATTGTCATTTACAATGCCAATAGGTTAAACTCTTGCAAATGGGAGACCTATTGCATTTCAAATGCGTTCGTGCTATTAAAATTAAAAAAAAGCATGAGGAGAGAGTGCTTGGAGGCGGTAATTAAAGCCTACAGAGTAACAACACACGCAACAGGGGGTGTCGCCATGAGAGGTTACAAAATGAGACATGGCGGTACTTAGGCAGGACTACTAAGCCTATTGACCAATGAACCGCCACAATTTACAGTGGGCACTGACACAAGCCAATGAAAAATATGGGCGGAGAGTGGGCGGAGCTTAAAGTCCCTACCTGAATACAGCATGCCTCGCAGCGCATGCCCTGCCCATACTCGACCTAAAAAGGAAAGAAGTATTCCATGAGGGACTGGTTACCTCCAGCACTGACATCAGCGTATGCAGAAGAAGAGGTAGTAATTTAAAAAATAGTTTACTTTGGAGGACTTTTCTTTCAGTTAAGAGTGACAGTATAAGATTGTTTTACACAATCAAGTACAGCAACTCCCATTTGAATGGATTTGCTGAGCAGAATAAATAATTTGGTATTAGAAGTGATTTTTCTGGTAGCCATGTGGCAAGTGGGGCTGCCAAATTAAGAGGCATGCATGCTGAGCAGAAAAGTGCTTTTAGTGCTACTGTTCCCGGCAGCAGGCATTATAATTCATAAGTCAACATTAATAAATTAATACAGTGGGATTCAGATATAATTTATTCTTATGATGAATTATTATGTGACAAGTAAACTTTTATGAAAGTATTACAGGAGTTTATGTATCATACTGAAATTCTGTAACTGTCAAAATGAACCTGTGCTACTCACATTACTATAATAATGCTACACGTCAGATGCTACCCTTAGTTTGAGACTTCTCCAAGAGGAGAAGCTGCAAAAAAAAGATTCAACATTTATAATATCCATGTTAACTAAAGCAACAGTACTTAAGCGTTTGTTATACAAATTCTGATGGCACAGAAACTTTGCCACTACTGTCATATTGCATGTGCCTTTAGAATTGGTGGGCAGGAGCATTGGTGACATTGTGTTTGCTTGTTTACAAAAGGCACCGAGAAGTGGTCTACAAAATACAGTCCCAGAGAGTAGGAGGTGGTACCATCCCAAACAGGACCTCTTCTGTGTCAGTACACTTCCCCTTGGTCTAGACTTGGGCCAATGATAAAAAGGAGTAAAGTCAGCCTTTGGCGGAACACTTATACCAGCACTTATCCCATCTAGTCTATTTGTTTGTGTTTATTTATTGTGCTATTTATATATAGCAGACCTCACCACATGGGTTGCAGAATGCTTCACGAAATTAACAGATTACATAGAACTAGATATTAACACAGAGAGGCTCTGTCTATAGTTGTAGAAGAAACTGAATGTAAAATTACAAAAAAAATTAACCAGTAACAGTTGCAACAGTAGAATGTAGGCACATTTTCTAGCTCTAGATGGAGTCTGAATAAGTGAGTTGCAGAGCTTTAGGAATGCTAGGAGGTTGAAATTGTGCCTGAAATCTTCAGGGAAGTTATTCTACATTATGGGATCTTGACTGGAGAATGCTTGGTTGAGAGTTTTGGACTTTTTTTCACCATGAGGATTTCAAGAAGACTTGTCGATTTACCTCTGGTGTATCTATGTCCTCCTGTGATGTAGACTTTGCTTCGTGGGTAGGACAGCTGACTGAGGTGTAGCATCTTGTGTGTTTGGCAAGCTTTTTTGATGTAGATTCTAGTCCTAAGTAGCAGACAGTGGAGGTCTCCTAAAATGAATGAGATGCTATCTGATTTTTTGCTACCTTGAGCAGGCTTGCAGCAGCTACTAAATAGCTCTGAGAGGTGGTATGGAGGCTTCCGAGAAATCAGCTAAAATGGCTAAGTCTGCTAATAGGGTAGAAGACTTGAGTTCCCTGCTGAGAAAAAGTTGGAACAAGTTGGGTTTGCCCAGGTTAGCTATGTGGAGCTGCATAGTTATCTTATGTTCAATGATAAATCAGAGTGATTTTGCTAAACGGACCAATGTGAGGAAGATACTAACAGAGTAGTGTGTAAAGTCAGGATTGTATTGGTAGGATGGGTTCTATTGAGCATAGGAGAAGAAACTCTGCTTTAGCTTGGTTTTGTTTAAGAGAGAACATGTTCACATCGTCTTTTAGTTTTACCCGGAAGGACTTTAGAGACTCTGTTTCATGGGTTGGAGATTTTCAAGTAATGATAGCTATCATCTACATACTGATGAATGCTTATTCCCTTTTCTTTTACCGTGGAACCCAGTGCTATTAAATATTAAATAAGTTGGAAGATAATATAGAACCTCTGGTGCGCCCCACATTTTAGTGTTAAAGGAGAGCTGAATGATTCCATCTGAACTAATTGAGATCTTAATGACAGGTAGTACGAGAACCATTTGACTTCAGTTCCCATTATGTTGTCTAGGATGGTGGGAAGGCTTTCATGGTTTAGATAATCAAATGTTGATAGTAAGTCTAGCATGAGTCCCATCCGTCCAGGGTTTGAGTACGCCATCAAGTATCGCTAGTGTTGTGGTTTCACTTCTGATGAGTAAGTATTTACAATGTTATTGAGCCACGTATGTACCAGGAGTTTTATTAAAACATTTTTTTCAATGATTGTTTCCAAGAAGGGCAATTTGGATACTAGTATAAGATTTTGGAAGTCGAGGAGGTCAAGGTTGGGTTCCTTCACAAGAGATGTAAACTGTCCTGATTTTGATGATATTGGAAAGGTTCCTCCTTTGAATGATGCATTGACAATTTTGAGTATAAGGGAAACAGCACCTTGAGTGCATGTTTTTATTAAGCTGGTTGTACTGGTTTAATTGATGTAAGATGAAGGTTTGTACTCTGAGGCTTTCTCAATGCTTTGTTACATATATCGATCACGTTTTACTAAGGTATAGCTCTTGGTGTACCAAGCATTAGAGGTTCTTTCTCTGACAGATTCAAGAGTTAATGGCACTACTTTATTAAAATTGTTCAGAGTCGCAGTTTTGTAGGTCTTCTATAATTTGAAAGGCATTTAGTTTCACAGTTCCAGGGTTTTGTTTTTTTCAGGAATTTTTAGGATGGAAAATGTCTGTTATGGGTGTTTGTCAGATCTTCAGTTTAGTTTGACCATTTGCAGGCAGTTTCTGATGGATACATCTGCCAGTGGATTCCTCACCTTGTGAATATCCCCTGCGCCAGCATTCCACGGAACTTTTCTTTCCCAGCACTCCACGTCGACGTGGGCGACGTCATAATGCATCGGCTCCGCTCACGACTCCGTACGACGTCACCGGAGCCATAAGAAGCCCACTTCGGCGTGATGACGTCAGTTCCCTTTTTTCCGCGCCGTCGACACGCAACGGTTTTTTCCAGTTCTTTCTAGCTACTTTGTAGTGTTGCTGTTGAAAATCTGGTATGTCTTCGACGAGTAAGTCGGGCTTTAAGCCCTGTAGGGAATGTGGAGGTCTAATGTCCATGACTGATCCACATGTAGACTGCTTGTGGTGCCTTTCTTCGGACCACGATGTGGAAGATTGTGCGTGCTGTAGGAGGATGAATCCTAAAGCACTGAAGGAGAGGAAGACTAAACTCTTTATGAAAAAGATCGGTGAGGAGAAGAGAGGGAGGAAGGAGAAGTCGAGGCGGGAGTCGTCGACTTCGAGGTCGTCGAAGTCGAAGAAGCATCATAAAAAAAGAAAGCATTCTTCTCGACGTCGGTCCTCGAAGAACAGGAAATCAAGGTCGACTTCGCCCCGTCGGCGTCGAAGCAAGGACTTGTCACCTTCTCCTTCGAAGTCTCCGAGAGGATCTCCTTCGCCGAAGCGGGCTGCAGCGCGTTCATCGACTCAGTCCCCGGCGCAGTCACCGGCTCCGTCAAAGGCGTCGTCTCCGATTCGAGTGGAGTCGGAGGTTTCTATTGATGAACAAGAAGAGCCTACTCCGGTGCCTGATGAATCTGCGGCTCCAGTAGAAGACACTGCGGAGCCGACGCCAGATACTCCACAAAGGGATACAGGTTCTGTTCCTTATCCACAATTCCCGGCTCCAGGTACCGATTCGACGCAATTTCTAAATGCCATGTATGGTATATTTAATAGGGCGGCCTTCCCATCCGGAGCACCAACTGGTCCCGTGGGTCCTATGGCGTATACACTAGGGGTGCCGCAGCATTATGCTCAGGCCCCCTTTCTGCCCTTTATGCCGATGGCGCCTTCGTGGCAGTTTCCAGCGCTGACTGGGGATCCGTCAAGGCTTCGGATGGATCATCCTGTTTCGGAGTCTTCCTCGACGGCGCCGCGTCCGGCGCCGCTGACTCCTTCTGTGGCTCCGCCGACTCCGGTACCTCTGGCTCCACCGACGCCGCGTACGACGTCGACGACGCCGGCTCCCCGGATTTGATCAAGAAGGGAGGCCCAAAGGGTATTGCAAGAAGGAAGGTATAGAGCAGAGGTGGAGGAAGGTGAAGTGGACACTTCTTCTGATGAATTTGAGGGAATAGAAGAAGCAAGTGGTTTGGATACGACCCCAGAGTGGGAACATACTTCTGCAAGATCTTCTCCACCACAGGAATTGGCACCCTACCATGTGGTAATTAAGAAGGCCGCAGATCTGTTAGATTTGCAGCTGCCCTCTGTGGAGTACAAGTCTAACTTGCTTACGGAGGTGTTGCACTCTTCGACATCAACTTCGGAGCCTTTGTTGCCTTTTAATGAGGCCATCTTGGAGCCTGTTTTGGAGGTGTGGAGGAAACCTCTTTCTTCTCCGGCGGATTCCAGACAGGTGGCAAGAAGGTACAGGGTGGCACCTGGGGATCCTGATTTTTTGTCAAAGCATCCATCTCCGGAGAGCCTAGTTGTGCAGGCTTCTTGTTCGAAACATGCTTCGGGTGCTTTCCCTCAGTCTGCAGCAGATAGGGAGTCCAAGAAAGTCGACCAGGCGGCTAAAAAGTCTTTCTCTTCAGGAAGTATGGCACTGAAGTCATCTAATGCCACGTGCCTGCTGGGACGTTATGTTCATGCCTTGATGGACTCAATAAAATCTTTAGCCCCTAAATTGCCTGAGGGTGATAAGGCGTCCTTCTTGGAGGTGGTTGCGGACACTCAGGGGGATGCCAGACAGGTGATCCAGTCAGGGCTGGATACGGCGGATTCGGTGGCAAGAATTATGGGTTCATCTATAGCCGCGAGAAGACAGGCGTGGCTCCGTTTCTCTGGATTCTCTGCAGATATTCAGGCCACATTGGTGGATCTGCCATTCGACGGACAGAAACTGTTTGGGGAGAAGGCAGACTCTGCCCTACAACGATTTAAGGACAGCAGATTGACGGCAAAGTCCTTGGGTCTGCAGGCACCTACTAGGGGTTCAGCTTTTAGAAAGTTTAGGGGTTTCTGAAAATCATCCATTCGCTCCTTCCGACAGTCTCCGCAGCAGCAGCAGCAACAACAGAATCCCCTCTATAGGTTCTATAGAGGGAGGCAAAGGGGTCGGAGAGGTTCTGGACGCAACCCCTCTTCTTCGTCCTCCTCCTCTGCTCCCAATGAGGCTTCAGGGAAGCAGCGCTAGATCCCCCATCCCGGATCATGTAAGTCCTGTGGGGGGTCGGGTGTCCTACTTTCTACGGGGTTGGAAATCTGTTACAACAGACCTTTGGGTTTTGAACCTCATAGAGACTGGGTACGCCCTTCCCTTTCGGGAGTTTCCTCCCCCTTACCCTCCTTGCCAAGGTTATTGCTCGGAAGACCATCTGCTTCTCCTGCAGAACGAGGTTCTAGCCTTGCTTCAGAAGGGTGCAATAGAGGTGGTTCCGGAGCAGGAAAGGGGTCAGGGATGCTACTCCCGGTATTTTCTGATTCCCAAAAAGGATGGCAGATTGCGTCCGATTCTGGACCTCAGAGTCTTGAACTTCTACCTGAGACAGGAGAAATTCAAGATGCTGACCCTTGCGCAGGTTCTTCAAGCGTTGCAGCAAGGAGACTGGATGGTGTCGATCGACTTGCAGGATGCATATTTTCATTCCCAATCCTGAAGTCGCACAGGAAGTATCTCCGGTTTACGGTTGCGTCGCAACACTACCAGTTTGCGGTCCTTCCGTTTGGTCTTACTACCGCACCTCGAGTCTTCACAAAGGTGATGGCAGTGGTGGCTGCTCATCTCAGGAGGTCGGGGATTCCAGTATTCCCTTACATGGACGACTGGCTTCTGAAGGCAGAGTCCCCAGAGATGGTGCAGCATCATCTGCAGGTAACATCTCGGCTGTTATTCGACTTGGGTTTTTCAATCAATGTGCCCAAATCTCACCTGGTGCCCTCTCAACGCAGCCTGTTCATAGGGGCGGTACTGGACACTACTGTGTGTCGAGCATTCCCTCCTCCTCAAAGGATTCTCGACATTCAGGAAATGGTCCCTTTATTCCACAATGGAGCGGTTGTTCCAGTTCTGAAGGTCCTTCGCCTGCTCGGTCTGTTCGCCTCCTGCATTCTGATGGTCAACCATGCACGCTGGCACATGAGGGCGCTCCAGTGGTGCCTCCGCAGGCAGTGGTATCAGCACAATGGAGATCTCAATGAGTCGATCAGGATCTCCGGAGAAGCTGCAGCGAATCTGTCTTGGTGGAGCGTGGAGGGCAATCTGTCCCAAGGAAAGCCCTTCCATCTTCCTCCATTGGTGGCCACAGTGATAATGGATGCATCCACCCTAGGTTGGGGTGCTCATCTGGGGGATCTGGAGATCAAGGGTCTTTGGTCTCTAGAGGAGAGGTTGCTTCACATCAACCTTCTGGAATTGCGGGCGATTCGTTTGGCGCTCAAGGCCTTCCTCCCTTCCCTTCGTGGTCAGTCGGTTCAAGTCCTGACGGACAACACTACCGCGATGTGGTATGTCAACAAGCAGGGAGGAGTGGGGTCGCGTTGTCTCTGCAGAGAGGCTCTGCGTCTCTGGTCCTGGGCTCAGGACCATCAGATTTGTCTGATGGCAAATCATCTGGCCGGGGTGCTGAACGTACGTGGGGACAGTCTCAGTCGACAGTTCTCCGCCGATCACAAGTGGAGGCTCCATCCGGAGGTGGTTTGTTACGTCTTTCGGACGTGGGGAACCCCTCGGTGGACCTGTTCGCCACCCGCGAGAATGCGCACTGCCCGTCATTTTGCAGTCTCCAGTATCCGATGCAGGGGGCGTTGGGGGACGCGTTTCAGTTGAGTTGGGGCTCGCAACTCCTTTACGCGTTTCCTCCCATACCCTTGATTCCTCGGGTTCTGAGGAAGATTCGCCAAGACCGGGCCCAAATTATTTTGGTCGCCCCGGATTGGCCAAGAAGGGTGTGGTTTACAGATCTTCTCCACCTCTCCTCGTGCCCTCCGCTCCGTCTCCCTCTGAGGGCAGACCTCCTCTCGCAGTCGGAGGGGCAGGTTCTACACCCCCACCTCCAGAGCTTACACCTTCATGCCTGGAGATTGAACGGGGCAACCTGAGTTCCTTCTCTCTCCCGCCGGATGTGGTGGACGTTATTTTATCGGCCAGGCGACACTCCACCAAGTCCATTTACTCCTACAGGTGGTCCAAGTTTGTTAAATGGTGTGGAGAGAGATCCATTGACCCTTTAAAAGCCCATCTTTCTGATGTGCTCCAGTTTGCTCTTTCCTTGGCTCAGCAGGGCTGTGCTGTGGCCACGGTCAAGGGCTATCTTTCGGCCTTATCGGCTTTTCTATGCCTTCCTGATCAACCGTCACTATTTAAATCTCCGGTTGTACTGAGGTTTATCAAGGGCCTTACAAACATGTTTCCTCCCACTCCTTTTGTAATGCCTCAGTGGGACCTTAATCTTGTTTTAACCTTTCTGATGGGGTTCCCTTTTGAGCCTCTACATAGCTGTCCGTTGAGGCTGTTGTCCTTTAAGGTGGTGTTTCTTGTAGCCATAACCTCGGCAAGGAGGGTGAGTGAGCTCCAAGTTCTTAGTTCTAGACCCCCTTTTCTTACATTACATGCTGAAAGGATGGTTCTGAGGACCAGGGCTGCTTTCCTGCCAAAAGTTGTTACTCCTTTCCATTTGGGGCAGTCTAATACTCTCCCTGTTTTTTATCCACCTCCTCATCCTTCCAAAGAGGAGGAAAGACTCCATCGCCTGGACCCGAAGAGGGCTGTGAGTTTTTATCTGGACAGGACTAAAGACTTTCGTCTAGATGATCAACTCTTCATTGGCTACGTTGGTCATTCGAAGGGTAAAGCGGTGCACAAGCGATCGAGATGGATCATCCTTGCCATCAAGATCTGCTACGCCCTGGCTGGTAAGACTCCTCCTGAGGGCATTAGAGCTCATTCGACTAGAGCAAAATCATCTACATATGCTTTGGCCCGGGGTGTTCCTGTGGCAGATATTTGTAAAGCCGCGACTTGGGCCTCCCTCCATACTTTCGCGAAGCATTATTGCTTGGACTCTGAGATGAGGAGGGAGGGCCACTTCGCGCGCTTTGTGTTGCAAGACTTTCTGGTATAGGAAGGTGGACACCCTCCTCCGGGAGTGGGGACTTCTGTGGGAATCTATTGACAAGGTGAGGAATCCACTGGCAGATGTATCCATCAGAAGAACAAGTTACGTACCTTCGGTAACGCTTTTTCTGGTGGATACAGTATCTGCCTGTGGATTCCTCACTGGCCCACCCGCCTCCCCGTTGTCCACCTTTGTATACCATGAAATAAGTCTTGTTTGGAATGCTTTTACATTTGTTGGAAATGCTTGTTTATTTAGCATCCTTTTCCTTTGTATACTGTATATACTTTGAGTTGTCGTTGGTTCACCTGTTCGCCTCGAAGGCTCGGAAAAAGAGGGTGGAACTGACGTCATCACGTCGACGTGGGCTTCTTATGGCTCCGGTGACTTCGTACGGAGTCGCGAGCGGAGCCGATGCATTATGACGTCGCCCACGTCGACGTGGAGTGCTGGGAAAGAAAAGTTCTGTGGAATGCTGGCGCAGCGGATATTCACAAGGTGAGGAATCCACAGGCAGATACTGTATCCACCAGAAAAAGCGTTACCGAAGGTAAGTAACTTGTTCTTTAGACTTAATTTTTTTAAATGTTTATAATATACTGAGAAGCTATGATATGGCCCAGACTTTTGTCTTTGTTGTGAGGGGGGAAGGAAATACATTATTTGAGGTAATGTAACAAACACATTTCCAATAATCCGGAATTGAGTGGGTTGTAGCAATGTTCCAAGGAATGTTAGTCTCCAAGGAAGATACTGATTCATTAACATAGATGAAAAGAGATCGTTAAAAATATTCAGGGGAAAGATGATAAATTATGTGACGGCAAATAGTTTTGTGATCTGTAAGCTTGATCAATGGTGACATCAGTTCGAAGAAGGGGAAGTCCACTACCCTACAGGACCATTTGTGTTAATGAATAATGGTTAGCCTCTTCCCATTATGGCAACTCTACCCTTGTGTAAAATGTCATTGCTGTAGGGCAAATACATTTTTAATCAAAATAAAGAACCATGTTTCTGCTATAAAGTGTAGGTCTAGATTATGTAAAGTTATAAGGTCTACAAACTATGCCGCATTTAAGATATGAGTCTTGTCTGGGTATAGTGCATTGTGTTCCAGTACTAGCAATTTGCATTAGGTACTTGTTATGAGTGCCTTGCTAAGGTTAGAGAGAAGGCCGGGAGTGCCTGATTTCCATAGTTAGTATGGCAACATGGATGTATTAATTCTTTGAAAGGCACATGGAGAAGGAGGGGAGTGGCGAGATGCCTCTGCCAATGAAGGGCAAAATTACTAGAGAAGAGGATAGGCTGTTTTGAAGTTGAAATGGTGGGCAGAGGGTTAGAAAAGATTCCTGAAGAAAGGAAGCTTTACACATAGACAAGAGGTTGGTGTCAACCTATCACAAGGATCTTGTCACTGCTACCTGTCTAATGGAAGGTAGTGAGGGCTATAGATGATCTATAGGTGCTAAAGGAACATGTGTATATGAATGGGACTGAACAGCTTGAAGAGAATATTCTCTGGGGCCGGGAGCACTCCGAGTCTTGAAAAGAATGGGAAATAAGATCCAAGAGTGATTTCTCTTGAGAAGACGGTTAAAATACGATGGCAGCAGGGCAGTGCTTATTTATGCGGCTGCTGTAATGGTATGAAAATAGTTTAGTCCTTTGGACAGAAGATAGCCCTTAATGGATAATTACTATTACAGACTTGATCATCAAACTCAATGAATGGCTTTTGAAGCAGTGTAGCTGATGCGTGTAAGAAATTTGGTTATTGGTTAAGGGAAGTGTGAGCTCTTCTCAAGCAACAACCTCAATCTCTTTCAGTGTGAAATACAAATGTATGGCACAAAGCAGTCAGGCTTAACTTAGAATCAATGTGCAAATTATTTATGCAGACTTAAACAGTAATAAAGAGAAAACACAACACAAGGAAAATCCTACACCAATTAGAAAAATAGAGTAAAACGTAATACATTATTTGACACCACAACAACAAAATCCAGTTAGTAAAACCGGAGATATGCAATTATAAAGATTTAGGTCAAAATAGTGCCTTTAGGCACTAAGGGCCTCATGTAGGTGGGCTTGCATTTACCACTTCATAAATACCGAATCATACCGATTCGGTATTTATGAAGTGGTAAATGCTATGTAGGTAATGAGTCGGTAAATATTACCGATTCGGTAAAATTCGGTAATTACCGAATCGGTATTTACCGATTCGGTAATGAGGCATACCTTCCCATTGATGGGAAGGTATGCCTCATTACCGAATCGGTAAATACCGATTCGGTAATGGGGGGAACACATGCAAGGGTGGCAGGGTGTCACATTGACACCCTGTTGCACCCCTGATTCGGCCATGTGTGCACATGTGGCACACATACATGCCCTAAGGGCATGTATGTCTGCCACATTGCACACTTCTAAGCGCTTTCAAATGCTTAAACACATCCATTAATTATTTACCACCAACTATTAGTTGGTCCCCCTACATCTCATTTCTGTATTCGGAATTTACCGAATCGGTAAAATTACCGATTCGGTAAATTACCGAATACAGAAATGAGCCCCCTACATCTCAAAAGCCAAAATACCGGTCGGTAACGGTATAATTACCGAAAATCGGCCGTTACCGACCGGTATTTGGCTACCTACATGAGGCCCTAAGTGTCAACTGCAGTTATCTGGTTGCGGCAGACCAGGACTAAGTCACACATTCAGGCTGACCGCGATGGAGTGCTAGCTGGATACAGGAACCAGGTTAGGCCTTCTGAGAATCGTACCTTATGTTCTGGATGCAGAGTATTGTGCCATGCAGCAGCGATTCCAAGGTACATGCATACCACTTTACTAGTGCCCTTCAAGTAAATTTTAATGTGCCAATTGGTTGTAAGCTAATTTTACCGTATTTATAGGGGAGAGCACAAACACTTTAGCACTAGTCAGCAGTGGTAAAGTGCACAGAATCCTAAAAGCCAATGCAATTGTTCAGAAGACAGGGTGGTGAAGGCAAATGTTTTAGGAATTACCTTGCAGAGAGAGGGCCAGGTCCAACAATGTGTTTAGGGCAAAAGCTGGGTATCTGATTGTTGTCTTCCAGTAATTCTGCTAATGGTGTCTTGCAATAATTTGTTCCTGTTTAGAGGTTACTGAAGGATTGGCAGAAAGGGGTGATAGTGTATTAATGCACTGTGGCCACTAGCTAACTAGAGTTAACTCCTATGTAGCTAATGGGGTGCCAGATCAGGATTGAAGAAGAATTTTGATGAAGTGACAAGATCAGTCCATCATTGAAAGCAGCACTAGCAATTGTACACTGTTTTTTCAAAGCTAGATGAGCTGATTACTGGGGCTTGTTTTTATAAATCAAGTCAGAGCCCCAAGTGATTGTATGAAAGACCAGTGGCTTGTTTTGGTTCTTCCAAGTTCCCTGTAGATTTGTGTGAGATAAGGGGGCAGCGGCAGCAGATAAACTAGTCTTAACTTGGTGTGTTGATGGCCAATAGAATGCTTGTTATTGAGCAGTGTACTTCTTCTATGTTGGTTGCCTTACGAAGCCTCGCTGGTTCTCTATCATTATGGCCTGTAGTTGGGCGCTTTTTTAATAGTTGCCACTTTCATTCCAGAAGCAAAGTCCTGACTTTTAGGGCTTAATCTTTGTTTGACAATGACCACAGGGACTCTGGAGTCCTTCCTTAGCGCTTTGTCATTAAAGTGACTAGTTCTGCATCGCAAGTCCTAGGGATAACTACTAATTCACCAGTAGTGGCGGTCCACAACATTTTGAACAGGTGCAGCACAGAGAATGGAATTACAGAGCACCTGGTGCATGAACATTCAGTAGCTTTTCGAAGAAGGTGGCATGTGTGCGCCTAACTCTAGCATTGTTCCTTACTTTGTGCTAGCAGAGCTGCTCCAAATGACACTGCTCTTATAGGCTACAGCTGGTTTGCAATATGTGGAAAACCAACGAATCATCTCGAAGACAAGCAGTAAATAGTCACAAACCTATTATTTCATCCTTCTCAGAGTAAATATTCATGTTTCACTAGACTGTGCTCCTGCTCGCCTCAGTTTGCTAGACATAATTCAATTAAGTTCAGAAGATGCTTAAAGTATGCTTTGTTCCTGGTACACTATATGCAGTGATGCACTCCTTTGTCCACAGGGATGATCTCAAAAAAGATTCTTAGCTAAGACTTCATTTCAATGAATGTCTTTTGAATAAGCATTTCACTTGATTCAAATTATTTACTTTAATTTTAGGGCCAAACGAGAACAAGATATTATTCTTTTACAACAACAGAAGGAGGAAGAGGATTTAAGACAGCAGTTACAGATCCACAGACGGCGAACTATGCGACAGTTTCATGAACGTCAACTAACAATGCTAGAAATTGTCCATGCTGGTATGTTGAGATATATATGTCAGGGAAGGAGTTGCAATAGCACTGCATAGATATGACAGTTATCTGTAAAATGTATTTTCTAATGTGTTTGAAACATTTTATTTTTGCTTCATAAAATGCTTATTTGTAAGGGTAAAAAGAAAAATTGGAGGTAAAGGCTAAAATTACCTTAGACATTTAAATGTAATAAAATTCTTAGGCCTGATTCAGAGTGTAGCGGGTGAGTTACTTATAAACAAACGAGACAGACATCTGGTCCACCTTATTACAACTACCTTGTAATAATAGGGACTGCTTATCCGTCACTTTTATGATGGAGTAACCCATCTGTCAAACTCTAAATCATGCCCATTGTCTTTTGTATATCAAGAATTACATAAATCGATTTTAACTGTGAAGATACACGAGTGCCAAAGTATGGTAATTAAGAGTAGAAAACAGTGTTGGATTTAGATGGAGAGATGCAGGACCAGAGAAAATAACATGACATTCCTCCCACTTGCACAGATCCATAACTTTGTCCTCACTTCCCATTTTTTTAAAACCAGATTTTAATTGAATTAACGTATAACAACACTTTCAGTTGAAAAATATATCTTGTGTGATGTTTAATCCAAACAAAGGAGACTTTAACCGCCAAAGAAAGTAAAGGGTAGCAATGTATAATATATGTGACATCATGATAGCAATCTAGGACATACATGCATATAAGAAAAGGTGTGTCTCCATTTTGTTTGTGTATACCATGATAAATGAAAGAGGCATGTAAAGAAGGTTGGCGAATAAAAAGGGATCGCTCAAACGTGTAGATCTAACTCACCCCCTCCCCATCTGTAACACTTCTGAGATAGCATCTGACAATAGGAGCGGGGCCCAATACCGAGGTATAATAATAATGGAGGGGAGTTGTCAGCACTGCTGGGGGTTCAGGCATCAGGACCCAGGAAGCCTAGCAGGAAGGGCGCAGGCAAAGGGGCATTGAGTTGGAGGATTCAGCCGCACTCTCAGCTTCATCTCTCTGACAGTCTGCAAGAATAGTGTCCCAAGCCTGTGGGTGTTCCAAAGTGCACCTGCCCTTGCGCGTTTCACGCAGTAGAACAATACCCTCCCAGGTTGCCCATTGTAATACGTCAGCCTACCTATCCTCACCTTTCCTAATGCCTAAATTGCATACCAAAGACTGTGTGCTGCTCTATTAACTGTATCAATCCAGCGGCCCAATCACTTTTAGATTCCTGTAGGTTTATTTAAGCTTTATGGTGTTGCTTGCAAGGATTTGGAACTTTGGTTGTCACTGGCACTTCATGAGATACTGACTTCTGCTCCCAGACGTCAGTGCTGACTGCTTCAGGAATAACCACCCCAGCAAATTAAAGATCTTGCTAAAGAAGTATCCTAAGAGATTTTGAACTTCATCCTGAATTTTCGGGGACATAAAGTGTAAAGGGAGGGAGAGTAAATAGAAAGGGGTGGCTTAAGAGTTTGGTGATCTCTCCTGGACAACCAACCAGAGCCACCATCCGCCTGCCAGATTACAAATATTTGTGTACTCTGGCGGGCAATCCTTTGGCGTTTCCACAGCAGTACTTTTCAAAAAGGCACCGCAATGGGAACGTCAAAGCAGGAAAGGGGGTGCATTCACACAGGGGGGCACACAATGTGCAGGTGGCACCGATTAGGCGTACATCAAACCCTTCCTCATGTGGTGCACCTTTAGGCATTGTAGGGCCCGGTAATGAAGCGAACCCGGAAAGTGCGCCTGAATGGAGGAGGAGAGGAGGCCCACCAGGCCAGTGTCTGGCAAAGTTCGTGCCATATCTTGGCCATCTCCCGAGTGGGAAGACTCAATGATGCCGACGTGGAGTCCACGTCAAAGCCCAAGAAGGTTGAACTTTGGGAGAGGGAGAGAAGCGACTTCTTTTCATTGATTATGAAACCCAGGCTTTCCAGGAGGTCTATCAACGACTGAAGCTGAGAAACCAGCTTCTGGAGGCATTGGACCATGAGCAACATGTCGTTCAGGTAAACAGTTAATCGGATGCCCTGTGTCCTGTGGAACTCCATCGCTGGCTTGAGCACCTTGGTAAAACACCATGGCGCTGACGATGGGCTGAATGGGAGTGTGGGGAACTCGAAAACCTGATCCCGCCACCGGGATTGCAGAAATCTGCGATGGGGAGGAAAAACTGCAATGGACAGGTAGGCGTCCTTCAAATCCAGGCGCACCGTCCAGTCCAACGAGAGCAGGCCATCCTTGAGATTATTTCTTCCAATTTGAAGTGGCAGTACACCAGCCACTCGTTGAAATCTCGGAGATGATGACTCGCCTGCGGCCGCCGTCAGACTTGTCGTCTAGAAATACGTTTTCTTAAGAAACCATTGGGATGCAGGTCCGAGTGACAGATGGCTCCTTTGTGTAGGAGTGCCAAGACCTCCTCGTGGATAAGAGGTGCGTCACGCGCAAAGACACATATGGGCCATGGGTGTGAAACCTGAAAGGGCGGTCGTAAAATTCTGTGTGGAAGCTCTGAACAGCCTGCAAGACCCTAGCATTTAAGGCGATAAAAGCCCAGGCTGAGAGGAACCCTGCCAAACACCCCCACCCCCCCCCCCCCCCCCACCACTCTGAAGGAAGGACACTCGCCGTTTGGGTAAGCATCACCTGCTTGACCTTTGTATCCACCTCCACCTCAGAAGCATTGCCTTCTTGTCTTGTAGAAGTTGTTGAAACACGCATTATTTTGATATTGGCCGAGCATGAAGCCTTGTCCTCTCGGAGGGGTTTGGTATGAGGGGTAGCCGGTCGAACGGCCCCTGCCTCGTCCTGCCAGCTGGAAAACCCGTGGGGTAATAATGCATTTCATATTGGATTGTGCCTTATCCAATGAAGTGAAAATTGCTACAAACTTTCCAACGAATGTTGGTGAGGGACTGGAGGCTGGATGACAGTTAAAGCACATTCGGGAGTAAAGTCTCTAGGCCACTCGCGGAGCCCCCACACCTCGTCGCACTCCAAGTCTTCGTGGTAAGTCGAAGAAGGCTAAGAAGCATTGGTGCCCTTCGCCTTCTCACCATTGATCAGCTGATGCGACGTGGGACTCGGAGCATCGTCGCTCTAAGGATCCGTCTCCGGTGCCTACTTCAGGGATGACTCCACACCTCCCCCCATTTCCGGGAGCTGTAGCGTCACCTGCCCAACCCTGCAAGTTCTACGAGGCTCTCCACCTTGTCTTTGCACAGCTCGACTCCGCCGGCGAGCCTTCGGGCCCCGCAGAGCGATTTGGGGGCCCTGGGCCTTCGATGCCGGCTGCCCTGGAGGGCCCCAGCGGATCCAGGCCTGGATCCGGATCTACACTGGTCGATTTCACTCAAACTTCCCAGGTGATGTCGCCCCTGGCTCCGGCCGTGCCCCTGGCCAGCGCCGTCCCCATCCTCACCCCCCCACCCCTCACCCCCACCCCCACCTTTCGAGATGGACCAGGAGCCGGACCGACGTCGGATCCGATGCCGGAGGGTACTTTTGATCCCCTGTTCATCCCCTGTTCATCCCTGGTGTTCCTTACCTCCCAGAAGGCGGTGATGAGGACTCGGAGGGGTCGCTTGACTCTTTAACAGACCAGCTGGAAGAACCGGACTGGAGAGAGGGCCTGGTTGACGCCAGTGGTCTGGTCACGTCTCCAGACCTTGACATGCTTTCTCCCCTTACTGTGGCTACGGAGGAGGGAGCGTCCTACGCTGTGGTGGTGGTGCAAAGGGCGGCTAAGGTCTTGGGCCTTGAGCTGCCTTCAGTGGCAATCAGTACTAACCTCCTGACAGAGGTGCTTCAGCCTGAGGCATCCTCCTCTGAACCCCTTCTGCCCTTCAACGAACCCCTCACTGATGTCCTCCTGGGCACCTGGTCCAAGCCCAGCACTGGGACTCTTGTGGAAAGGACGATTGCCCGCCGCCATCGCCCGGCTGACTCAGTTTTCCTCACCCAACACCCTTTCCCCAAGAGCTTGGTGGTCCAAGCTTCTTTTTCAAAGGGCACGTTCCCTTCTGCTCCTCCAGATAGGGAATCCAAGAAGCTGGATCACCTTGGGAAACGCATGTTCTCTTCCTCCAGTGTGGCACTGCAATCCGTGAATACAGCGTGCCTCTTGGTCCGATACTCCCACACCATCTGGGATACGGTTGCGCTGGTGCTGCCTCTGTGCCCGGAGGAGGCCCGGGCTGTTCTCTCCTAGGGAGTGGCGGATGGGAGAGACGCAGCCAAATTTACGATCATATGTGGACTGGATACCACCGACTCACTGGGTAGAACGATTGCCACGTCGGTAGCCCTGAGGATATCTCGCTTTTCAGTCAACTTTTCTGGACATGCACTTCGATGGCCGTCTTCTTTTTGGCAACAAAGCAGACTCGGCACTGTAGCGCTTTAAAGATTCTCATGCTATGGCCAGATCTTTGGGCCTCGCTGTGCCTTTCCGACCACTCCAGTCTGCTTTTCGCCCCTTTCGTGGCTATGGAAGTGGCGACCATGAAAGCGAGCATGGTGACCGTGCTAAAAGAGGTTATGACGAGTACAAAATACCCAATTAATTTATTTTACTGTACAACGCATGCCACATATTTGACCATTTTTTGTTTACAAGACAGTGCTATTATATGTGTACATATTTGCAGTATCAGGATGAATCCTATCGGATCATTACCCACTGATACTGACTTGGGTGGGGATCGGGGACCCAAATAGGACAACAGTCTCAAGCTGGAAACTGGAAACTGGGAGCTGAAGCTCTGCTCTTTAATGCCTTTGCAGAGATAGTCAAAGATACAGTCAATCCTCACCTTGAGGAACATTGGGGAACAACTGTTTTGAAGGCAGTAGAATGAGAGGCCTTGAAAGTCATGTTGAGAGGAGTGTGCATGTCTACCATGTAAGGCACACACCTACAATTAGAACAGAAGCTGATGACATAAGAGGACCAACTAGAATAGTAGTACCATTGGATGAGAACAACAGGGGAGAACTTGTAACAATTAAGAGTCATTACTTAAAAAAAGGCCCGGAAACAATGATAATGGGACTAAGCGAGAGCGACAATAACACATATGCATTCGGGTATCAATGAGGCCGTCAAAGAACTCTTAGCAAAAGTATATAGGCAAGCACCTCAAGAAGACACTACAGGGATCAAACCATATATTGACGGGCTGGCAATCCCACGCCTGCCAGATGAACCAATAACCAAATTAGAAGCCTCATTGACTGAGGAGGAGATCTTGGAGGCAATAGCTGACTTTTCACAAACACCAAGTTCTGGGGAGGTGATAGTTTTCCAGTAAACCTATGGAACAGAATATCTGATCTGAAAAACTGCTGGATGTTTTTCTTAAAGAACTTGAAGTAAGAAAAACGTATGAGCCCCTTAGAACCATGATTCCTAAACTGGACAGAGACCCATTAGAAAGTATGTCACATGGACATATGATATTTGTAAAAATTCAGAGCAAGATGCTAGCTAAATGACTGATGCTAATAGTTGGATCCCATTTACTGTATGACCAATGTGAGTTTATCCTGGGACAAAGTACCACATACAACATATGCCAGCTCACACGTCTTGTAAAACTCAGCGCGACTTTAGGAATTATCAATCTTTGCTACAGAAAAGAATTAAAGTATAAAGGCTCTGGAAATAGGAAAGCCACGGCAATCATATTTGCCTGTGGGAAAGTTAGATACATCAAATGTATCTCTGTTATTGTGTAAGGAGCGAGAAATAATATCTGGTGCTCTTAAGCCTCCAGGGAGGAATGAAGTGATAGTAGATGATTTACCAAGGAATAATGATTACAGTGTAGGCAAGCTCCAGTAAGCCCCTCCGACTGAGATGGCCAGGTATGTTCTTTAAATTAAGAAAACATGTACATCAAGTGATAGGGGAGGAGGGAAGTGCCAAATGATAATAGGATTACCCAATGGGCTCAGCATTCCTTAAACGGGTAGTAAATCCTCGACTAAAACACAGGGAGTTAGATAGTGGTGAGGAAAGGAGTAGTGGACAACTGCACCAAAGGTTTTGACATAGGCCAGCAAATAGTGTCATGTAGAATCAGAGAGAGGGTCTTGTAATAATGGAAAGGACAGTTACTTTTTAATCAGGGCATAGGACCCTAGGCCTGGGAGACTGAAGGAAAAGAGGGTCTACACACCAGGAGCCTACACAAAGACTATTTCATACTACCACGCACAAATAGAACAGATGGGTCGCAACCCAGCATGCCATAAGTGTAATTCTCATGAGTGCAGGAGCATGCTAGGTGCAAGCACAATTTATATGGTATGAGTCCCAAATTAGAATGGGTGGCCTTGGAGAGCCAGACCTCACTCACTGAATTTGGAGTGTGATACAATGTTACTCAATGATGAGATCCAACATGTTCAATGTTAAGAAATTCTCCCACAATTCCCTTATAGATAACTACACAGAGATACCTGCCTCATCCAGTGCTAAAACATAATTTATTATTTTTTTATGATTCCTCTATTTTTGTTTTTCCAGATTTCAGTTGAAGTCCCTATTACCGCTCACGTTCATTATTCATAATGCCAATGGGGAATTTTGCTCGCTGCCTCAGAGTATCATAATACGACTAACCTATTCCATGATTCTGAGAAACAACATACTACTGATATTGAGGTAGTTTATTGAATACACTAGAGGTTCTTAACCTGTTGTCCACTGACCCATGGTGGTCCGCAAAGTCTACTCTGAGGGTCTGCGACTGCTTAGAAAATTAAATAAAATCAATAGATTAATAAGGTGTATATAAAGAAACAAAATGTACAATTATAAGTTTTAAATGATCTATAAATGTAAAGAAATTTGAAAATGGTAGCTAAAAATGTATTCTGATGGATACATCTGCCAGTGGATTCCTCACCTTGTGAATATCCCCTGCGCCAGCAACATTCGGAAACTTTTGAGCAGCCCACGCCGATGTGGTCGAAGACGACGTCACAGAGACACGGCTCCGCTCGCGACTCCGCTGACGTCACCGGCTCCATAAGAAGACCCCATCGGCGTGATGACGTCAGTTCCCTTTTTTCCGCGCCGACGACGGATTTCGGGAATCGTTACTGGTAGCTGTTCTGGTTACTTTGTATGTTTTCTGGATTTCTCTGTCTATCTTCTAAAAATGTCGACAAGGAAGTCTGAGTTTAAGCCTTGCCGAGTATGTGGCAAGCACATGTCCATCACCGACCCGCACGACGATTGCGTTTGATGTTTGTCCTTGGACCATGATGTGGGAGGTTGTTCGAGTGTCAGGAAAATGAGCTCGAAGGCTCTTAAGGAGAGAGAAGCAAAGCTCTTTATCGCCCGGATGAAGAAGAAGGAGAAAAGAGGAAGAAGATGATCCAGGTCGAGGTCGAGGTCGGCTTCCAAGTCGACTTCGGGACATGCTTCAAAGAGCAAGAAGCATAAGAAAAAGAGGAGGCATTCGTCGCATCATAAAGCTTCGACGTCAAAGTCGAAATCGCCAGCTCGACGTCGGAGAGAGTCAGTGTCTCCCTCTCCTGTCCCGACTTCGCCTCCGGTTCCATCTTCTCCGGTGCCTTCGCCGGCTCCGGCTGAATCCCCGGTGCCGGTGTCATCTCCAGCGCCGGTTCCATCTCCAGATCCTGCAAGTCCTCCGGCTCCGTCTCCGACTCCGGCCCAGGATGAGGATCGTCAGGCTCCGGGTGAGTCTGTGACGCCGCTTGCTCCACCGTCGGCGCCGATAGGCCCGAGTCCGGTGCTACCTGACCAGTATCCTGCTTTCCCTACTCCAGGTCAGGACCCCTCGCATTATCTCAATGCAATGTATGGGGTGTTCTCACGGGCCATGTATACCTCTGGTGCACCTATGGGTCCGATGGCTTTCAATCTGGGAGTGCCGCAGGTTTACCCTCAAGCACCGTTTATGCCGTTCTTCCCAGCGACGCCGTCTTGGCAGCTGCCGGCGCCGAGAACATCGATGCCGCTTCCCTCTTCACCGGCGCCGACTCGACTTCGTTCGACGCTGGCTGCTCCAGCTGATCCGCGTTCGACGCCACTGCCGGCGCCGTCGGATTCGAACATGGCGCCGCCGACGCCGCAGGTGCGGATCCGTTCGAGAAGGGAGGCGCAGAGAGTGCTAGAGGAGAGACGCTTTCTGTTGGAAGAGGCTGAAGAGGGGGATTTGGTCGAATCCGATGAGGTGTTCGACGTATTGAAGGAGGCAAGTGGTCTGGATTTGTCTCCGGAGTGGGAGATCACTCCACCATCAGACGAACCCTCTAAAGACGCAGCACCCTATCATGCAGTAATTAGAAAGGCTGCAGAGTTGTTGGACCTTCAATTGCCATCCACCGAATTCAAGTCCAATATTTTAACTGAGGTGTTGCATTCTCCAACTGCGGTCTCAGAGCCTCTGTTGCCTTTCAACGAAGCAATTTTGGAACCTGTGCTGGATGTATGGCGCAAGCCTTTCTCAGCTCCTGCAGTCTCCAAGGTAGTCGCAAGAAGGTATAGGGTGGCTCCAGGGGATCCTGAATTTTTATCTTCACACCCTTCACCTGAAAGCCTAGTAGTTCAGGCAGCTTGTTCTGGACGGTCGAAAGGGGAATTTCCTCAAGTCCCAGGGGACAGGGAGGCAAAAAAGGTGGAGCAATCGGCCAAGAAGGTCTTTTCATCAGCCAGTATGGCATTAAAATCTTCAAATCCGACTTGTCTGTTGGGGCGCTATATCCATGCGCTTATGGACTCGGCTAAAAAGTTGGCGCCAAAACTGTCAGAGGAGGATAGAGGAGGCTTCAATGAAGTTCTATCGGATGCCCAGGCGGCTGCTCGCCAGGTTATTCAGAGTGGCCTGGATACAGCAGACTCGGTTGCCAGGGTCATGGGGTCTTCAGTTGCCACCAGGAGGGGTGCATGGCTTAAGTCCTCCGAATTCTCTTCTGATGTCCAGTCAACTTTATTGGACTTACCTTTTGATGGGTCTGGTCTGTTCGGGAAGAAGGCTGATGCTGCTCTCGAGCGCTTCAAAGAGAGTAAGGCTACGGCTAGGTCGTTGGGCCTTCAATCCCAGCCGAGAGGTACTTTCAAGAGGTACAGAGGATTTGGAAGGGCGAGTTTTCGTTCTTATAGGCCAACCCAGCAGCAGCAACAGCAGCAAGGCTCCAAGGGATATAGAGGAAGACTTAGAGGTCGCTCACGTGGCCGTCAACTCTCCTCCTCCTCTTCCTCTTCCTCAGCCCCTCCCACCACCGCAAAACAGCCCTAGATTCGACATTCCGGATCATGCTGGTCCTGTGGGGGGGCGGCTTACCCATTTTCTACAAGATTGGGAATCTGTAACTACAGATCTCTGGGTTCTGGATCTTGTAGAAAATGGGTACGCCCTTCCCTTTCGGGAATTCCCTCCAAATTACCCTCCTTGCCAAGGAGCTTGCTCGGAGGACCACCGTCTTCTCCTGCAGGAGGAAGTCCTGAAGTTGTTTCAGAAAGGTGCGATAGAGGTGGTTCCGGAGCAGGAGAGGGGTCAGGGATGCTACTCCCGGTATTTTCTGATTCCGAAAAAGGACGGCAGATTGCGTCCGATATTGGACCTCAGAATCCTGAACTTTTACCTGAAACAGGAAAAGTTCAAGATGCTCACCCTTGCGCAGGTTCTTCAGGCGCTGAATCAGGAGGACTGGATGGTGTCGCTCGACTTGCAGGATGCGTATTTTCACATCCCCATTCTGAAGTCGCACAGGAAGTATCTCCGGTTTACGGTAGGGTCGCAACATTATCAGTTTGCGGTCCTCCCGTTTGGTCTTACTTCGGCACCTCGAGTCTTCACAAAGGTGATGGCGGTGGTGGCAGCCCATCTCAGAAGGTCGGGGATTTCGGTTTTCCCTTATTTAGACGACTGGCTGATCAAGGCGGAGTCGTCGGAGAAGGTGCTGCGCCATCTGCAGGATACAACTCGGCTGTTGTACAAATTGGGTTTTTCGATCAATGTGCCCAAATCTCACCTGGTGCCCTCTCAGCGCAACCTGTTCATAGGTGCGGTACTGGACACTACTGTGTGTCGGGCATTCCCTCCTCCTCAAAGGATTCTCGACATTCAGGAGATGATTCCTTTATTTTTCAACGGAGCGGTCGTTCCAGTTCTGAAGGTCCTTCGCCTGCTCGGTCTGTTCGCCTCCTGCATTCTGTTGGTCAACCATGCACGCTGGCACATGAGGGCGCTCCAGTGGTGCCTCCGCAAGCAGTGGTATCAGCACAAGGGAGATCTCAGGCAGTCTGTGAGGATCTCCAGAGAAGCTGCAGCGGATCTGTCTTGGTGGAGCGTGGAGGGCAATCTGTCTCAAGGAAAGCCCTTTCAACTACCTCCATCGGTGACCACAGTGATTACGGATGCATCCACTCTAGGGTGGGGTGCTCATCTGGGGGATCTGGAGATCAAGGGCCTTTGGTCTCCAGAAGAAAGGTTGCTGCACATCAACCTTCTGGAATTACGGGCGATACGTTTGGCGCTCAAGGCCTTCCTCCCTTCCCTTCGCGGTCAGTCTGTTCAAGTCCTGACGGACAACACTACCGCGATGTGGTATATAAACAAACAGGGAGGAGTGGGGTCTCTTTGTCTCTACAGAGAGGCCCTGCGTCTATGGTCCTGGGCTCAGGACCATCAGATTTGTCTGATGGCAAATCATCTGGCCGGAGTTCTGAACGTGCGTGCGGACAGGGCAGTTCTCCGCCGACCACGAGTGGAGGCTTCATCCAGAGGTAGTTCGTCACGTCTTTCGGATGTGGGGAACTCCTCGGGTGGACCTGTTCGCCACTCACGAGAATGCTCACTGCCCGTCATTCTGCAGTCTCCAGTATCCGTTGCAGGGAGCGTTGGGGGACGCGTTTCGGTTGAGTTGGGGCTCACGACTCCTTTACGCGTTTCCTCCCATACCCTTGATTCCTCGGGTTCTGAGGAAGGTTCGCCAAGACCGGGCCCAAGTTATATTGATCGCCCCGGATTGGCCAAGAAGGGTGTGGTACACAGATCTTCTCCACCTCTCCTCGTGCCCTTCGCTCCGTCTCCCTCTGAGGGCAGACCTCCTCTCGCAGTCGGAGGGGCAGGTTCTACACCCCCACCTCCAGAGCTTACACCTTCATGCA
Organism: Triturus cristatus; assembly: GCF_964204655.1. NCBI lineage: Eukaryota > Metazoa > Chordata > Amphibia > Caudata > Salamandridae > Triturus > Triturus cristatus. The sequence continues at coordinate 205,204,435 of NC_140584.1, read as the reverse complement.
TGGAGATTGAATGGGGCAACCTGAATTCCTTCTCTCTCCCGCCGGATGTGGTGGATGTTATTTTATCGGCCAGGCGACACTCCACCAAATCCATATACTCCTATAGATGGTCTAAATTCGTTCTTTGGTGTGGAGAGAGGTCAATTGATCCCTTGAAGGCTCGTTTGTCTAACATTTTGCAGTTTGCCCTTTCTCTTGCTCAGCAAGGCTTTGCTGTGGCTACAGTTAAAGGATATTTATCGGCTTTGTCGGCTTTCCTATGCCTGCCGGATCAGCCGTCCTTGTTTAAATCACCTATTGTACTTCGGTTTCTCAAGGGCCTCACAAATAAATTTCCTCCTACTCCCTTTATTGTACCTCAATGGGAGTTAAACCTTGTACTGACTTATCTTATGGGTTCTCCCTTCGAGCCCTTACATAAGTGTCCCTTGAGACTGTTGTCTTTTAAAGCGGTTTTCCTCGTTGCAATCACCTCGGCAAGGAGGGTAAGTGAGCTTCAAGCTCTTAGTTCAAAACCCCCATTCTTGACTGTGCATGCTGAACGAATGGTGCTCCGGACCAGGGCTGCGTTTTTGCCTAAAGTGGTAACTCCCTTCCATCTGGGGCAATCCATTACCCTCCCTTCCTTTTATCCTCCCCCTCACCCTTCCAAGGAGGAGGAGAGACTTCACCGTTTGGACCCTAAGAGGGCGGTGAGCTTTGACCTGGACAGGACAAAAGACTACAGGATTGATGACCAGATCTTTGTGGGCTTTGCTGGTTGCAGAAAGGGTCGTGCGGTGCACAAGCGCACCCTTTCCAGATGGATTGTGCTATGCATCAAGATCTGCTACTCCCTAGCTGGTAAGGAGCCTCCGGAGGGTTGAGGGCTCATTCTACCAGGGCAAAGTCTTCTACGTCTGCTTTATCTAGGGGTGTTCCTGTGGAGGACATTTGTAGGGCGGCAACTTGGGCCTCCCTCCACACCTTCGCAAAACATTATTGCTTGGACACCGAGGTGAGGAGGGACGGACATTTTGCTCGTTCCGTCCTTCAGGATTTTCTGGTATAGGGGGATGGACACCCTCCTCCGGGAGTGGGGACTGCTGTGGAATCTATTCACAAGGTGAGGAATCCACTGGCAGATGTATCCATCAGAAGAACAAGTTACTTACCTTCGGTAACGCTTTTTCTGGTGGGTACAGTATCTGCCTGTGGATTCCTCACTGACCCACCCGCCTCCCCGTTGTCCATCCTTCTATACCAGTGATTCTGTGACTGTAATTCTATTGATGGTTTCGAATGTGTTTATAACTGTCAAGGGCATTATGTTATTTCTGGTGCTTTGATGTTTCTTCTCCACACTGTGTGTGTTGATATGCATATTGTGTTCTGTGTATACTGTTTATGTACATATTGCTGTCAGTCCGTCCGTGTGCCTCGAAGGCACGGAAAAAAGGGGCGGAACTGACGTCATCACGCCGATGGGGTCTTCTTATGGAGCCGGTGACGTCAGCGGAGTCGCGAGCGGAGCCGTGTCTCTGTGACGTCGTCTTCGACCACATCGGCGTGGACTGCTACAAAAGTTTCCAAATGTTGCTGGCGCAGGGGATATTCACAAGGTGAGGAATCCACAGGCAGATACTGTATTCACCAGAAAAAGCGTTACCGAAGGTAAGTAACTTGTTCATTAGCATCCTCACATTGATTCATGGGAGCACAGCAAGTGTATCACATAGAATATATAAAAATTATTTTTTAATCACACAAAGCACAAAGGCCGAGTCTGCAGAACAGCCTGGGGAAGCATTTGAAAGCGCACGGATTGGCATAGCCAGTAGGTCTTGCTTTTGGGACCTTATAAATGTTTAGTCAGAGCTATTGGCTTTGCCAATGTCTTAAAGCTATGTTGCAGAGCACCGTGGTTGCCGTGCAGCATGTTAAAAAGTTATAATAAAAAAGTGTTATAAGCATTTTTGTTACCATATATATATAACCAATAAGACATTTAGTAGGCGATACCTAAAAAATTAGGTACTGCAATTTTTTTCAACGCCTGCAGACAGATCAAACTTTGCTGGAAAAAAATGCAGCAACATGGGCTGCTGCACAATGGAAGACCCTTCCCAAAGGTTGATTGTTCACCTTTCAGTAGTTTATTGCTGTATTTGAATGTGAGAGTTATTATTAGGATGAAACCTTTGATTTAACAGTATTAACGTGTCTGTAAATGACAACATAATGTAGTAATACTATTACAAAATATGCTACATAATTGGCTTTTTCTTGCTGTATAATTTTTTTTAACTCTGCCACATAATTTGGTACTCTCCTGCCAGATAATGGGTATAACCAAATGCTACTGAAATTATGACAGTATGCTACTGCAGTGTTTTATATATAATAATAACTGATTAACCACACTTTCCAAAAAGTAACTACAAAAAGTGTGACAGGTGTGTGCCAAGCTTTGGCAGATGTTTGGCAAAGGTTCATTAATCACTCCTCAGTAGCTGTACTTGTGCGTTCAGTGCTACTAATAAAGTGAAACATTTGAACTGACAGCATTAATCAGGGGCAGCTCCTCTGTTTGAGCAGAGGTGCTTCACCCCACAAAGAAGAGCCCCATGCCAGAGCTGAAAAATAAAATGGTAATAAAGTTTATTTATTACCTTTTTATTTTTCAGCAACCGACTTGTCCCGAACTGAGTGACAGGGCGGGGCGGGACCAGGCTACCGAGTGGCAGGAGGGAGCTGTATGCTTTAAAATGTGTATTTCTCTTTGGTTGGCTGTCTTACAACTGCAAGCTTGACATACGCGTTTTAATCTTCTCTAACCTAGCTGTCTTAGACAGCTGGGTTAGAGAAAGTGCAGGCCTCCAGTGCTCTTGAAAGCTCTGAGTGAGGCTTCTCCCTCCCATAGTTAAAAGCAACTATAAAGAAAATAGACTTAGGGTCTGATTAAGACTAGTGCGGGCACCGCCGCACCAGCGGTCCGGCCGTCCTATTATGAGTTAGGTGGCCGGACCGCCAAAGGACCATTGCTGGGAATCTGTGATCCCTGGAGGTGGCGTAGCATTCAGATGCCCGCAACATGCTTGGCGGTGCCACTGTGGCAAAGCCAAGCATATTATGAGTAAGGCTCACCGTTTTCCGTTTTTATGGATTTTTACAGATAAATACAGACAGAAAACAATGTGTTTATTTTTAACACTTGAGTGACTTGCCATGCTGTCTTTCATGAATTCTAGCCCAACAGCTGAACAGCATGGGAAATTAAAAACGAGTATGAAATTTCTTTAAATAAAGGCATAAGTCAACATACATTTGTGGTATAATGAAAACATTTAGTGGATGTATTGATATGTAATATTTGGCAGCCTAAATAGCAAAATCACGACAGACATCAAAGTATGAGTTTTATAACTCCATTTATACACAAAACACAAAATAAATATGGATAAATACAGCTAAAATGGGCAAAAAAAATGGATAAATACAGACACCAGGGGTGGTGTATGCCGATGACGGGGGAAGAAAACAAATACAGCGCTAGGGCCGTAAAACAGGTGCTGCACATAATATAAAGAAAGTGCAAACCCAATGATATTGGTCCATTTTCTCTGTAAAAAACAAACAAACAAAGATCTAAAGTTTAATAATAGAAGTGGACTATTTTCACTGTAGAAAAACAAAAAACACAAATCAAAAGTTGATGTATAAAAATAAAACACAATGGACATAAAGCTGCCACCGCTGCACACAATTTAGAAAAAGAAACAAACCCTGTGAACGGGGTTCAATTTCACAGTAGCAGTGTGGCACAGGTGAAACAGGCACAACGCTGAGACAAAAGCATAACACGATCACTTTGAAGAAGTGCTTGTTCCACATAGAAAAAATGTGCCACAGACATAAAATTCAATGACAGAAGTAGAAGCGGACAGGTCCTCCGGCAATACTCCATGGGAGTTAACAATTGAGAAAAGGTGGGACAAGCAGGAACCATTATCTAATTAGAAGCAACTTTTTTTTTAAAGGCCGTTCAAAAGTTGGAGGCGGGATTTAAGCCCATAGACTGAATAAACCATGTCTCGAAGACAGAGCATGTGCGCTGCCTAAGCTTGACTCGAAAAGGAATCCACCACAACCGGTTCAGGTATCTTTATAATAATGTTTGTCAGTTCACATACTGTTCGAAATACTAATTCAAGTGTTAGAAAATAAGTTCATGTCTATATGCGCACATTGTTTTTGAAGTATAAGCGAAGTATGGTTGTATATATATTGTAAAGTTGCAGCACAGCACTGTGCCTCCTCCTCATACAAAGAGCCGTCTACTACATTATTTCAAATTTTTCGGTCTCGTCTGAGCCAGCGCATGCGCTACTCTGGCTAGACATTTAGTGTGTGGGCTTTAAAAAGCCGACCACAGCTTTTTGGCTGGCATAGAGCGTGCGGTTACGCGCACAATGACGAGCAGAGGCACCATCTGGCTTTCCTCTCTTGTCATGGTGCGCGCACATCGCACACCACTCGCCAGCCTGCTTTCACTTTTGCCGTCGCGGCTTCTGACCACGTGACTGGGATGCCTTCATCCCCAGACCATCTTTCTTCTTTCCTCCTCACCCCCTCTTCCCGCACGTGCGCACACCCCGCCTCTCAGCAAACCTCAGCTGGAAGGGAACCGAAGCGTGACTACGCTAATCACTGAACAAGGCTCTGCCCCTCTCATCCTTCAACTGTGTGCCAAACGGGTCGTGCTCCACTTTAGCAAGTAAACAACCGCACTGTATAGAGCGGGTCCCCGTTTAACCCCTTACTCTCCCTCCCAGAACTCTTACATGAACTAACTGCCTACACTCCACACGGCCAATGCTTGTTCTCCATTGTAAGCCGGCCGCACTACTCCTAAAATATTACAGGAACCACGTCTTAGCTATTTCCTACTCGTTTCTGCTGTGTGTGTGTGTGCTCTGTTGTCTGTTCACTACAACTGAGTTTTCAATAGACTTGTGCAAAAACGTTACAATAAAAGGTGAGCGCCTTTTATCTTGGTTGCTTCTCAGCTCTCAAACATTGTAAACAGCATTTTAAGGTCCTCTTCAGAGGCCTGCGATTGATTCCTTTCCCGAACGTGGGCCGGGCTGTGGGTAGAATCGAAATGTTGACCTGGGTTCTTTCTCAAAGAGGCCGGGGAGCTTTATGCATCCATGATCTGCTGGATGCTATTTTTTATTTTAGTTTGTCCTTCAGATATAGACATAGGTACAGGACGACTGTAATTATGCAGTTCTGCAGACGGCGTTTCCCGCCTAATTATCGATTCCCCATAGTGCATCACCCGGTTATCTTTCTGTTGCTTATTGCAGTTTTTGAATGTTAAACTTGTACTAATGAAGTGAAACATCTGTCCGGGTAGTGGTGACGTGTATAACTGATAAACTAATGATGCATTAGTATCACAAAATGTGGCATATCACGCCGCCTAATTTGCCTTTCCTTGTTGCTGTATAATTTGGCCCTCCCCGCTGTATAACTCCAGTGGCCTTTCATATGTGCGTGTTGTGTATGTGTATTTACGCGCGTGTATATGTATATGCATTTATGCTTTTTTGTGTGTGTCTCTGTATACATGGGTGTATATATGTATGTAAGTGTGTGTTTGTGAGTATGCACGTTTGTTTGTTCATATGTGTTTTTATCCCTGTGTGTCAGTGAACATATCTGTAAGTATGTGCGTGTCTATGCGTAATATGTGCGTGTGCTTTTGTCTGTCCATTTGTTTGTGTGAATGAATATATCTATCGCATGTGCGTCTGTGTGTGTATATATGTGTGTGTGTATATGTATGTATATGTATATATATATATATATATATATATATATTCCAACAACTTTCCAAATGAACGCACTCTCAAAGTCCTTGGTGCTAAACAGGAAACTCTTTATTGCTCGTTACGCGTTTCGACAACTTAATGTCTTGATCACACGAACAGTATGGCAACATGAGCGTGCATAAATAAACAAGAAAATGGACAAATGACTACATTTTTTACCTCCATTGCCGGTCAAAAAAATTCGGCCATTTTGTAACGTGCAAATTCAACCTATAAGCATATATGCACCGCTATGAATATTGCATTTCATTGTGAAAGTTCATCAAATGCATACTTATTCATATATTATTTTATACATAAATAAAGTTATATCTCGAACTAGTGGCCAAAACATTCATATTATGTAATCAAACTGATCATATACTTGTAATTAGCAGATTATGCGTAAAGGCATATAATTAGCAGATTATGCGTAAAGGCATATTCACTGTTAGATTCGCCTTCCATTGCGCAACTTCAACAATTTTATGCTTGCAATTGTAAACACTTTTCTATCGCGCTTGTGGCTAAGTATTTCAGCATTTGGTGACATAAATATTGCTTCAAAAACCAAGAGACATCATATAGTCATACCGGGCTGGTTGTCTGATCTCTCAGCATATTTCTATTGTGCAGGCTAGTGCTTAAAACTATGGTGCATGTGCAAATGTATAAACGCACCAGTGGCTATACTGTGTACAGACATGCAGACTGCCTAGGTAATGATATTATATGATGCCAGATACTAAAATCGTATCACTATAGGTAGACTACGACACATAGTAAGTTGAACTAGAGCCGCAGGAAGGATAAGTTAAAGAACAGGGAGGTAATTTGCCAAGTGCCTATTTGCTAAAGTCCTTGTCCAATATAAAGTGAAATAAAGTGCAAAAATGATTATATAAATATTAAGGTTTTGACCATGAGCTTGAAGTTAAAAGTCTCTTATCCTACTTCGATGTGCACCCGAGCCCGGGGAAGAAAAGGGTAGGGTACCCATGAAGTGACAATGCAATACGGTGGGTCCCTTCCTTTCCTTCTGTGAAAATTAAGAAGATAAAATACAATCAGTATAGTTTCATACAAAATATACAATTAAAATTTAAATCCAAATCAAGATCATAAACATTGAAACAGTATTGTACATAAGATGTAATTAGAATAGCAGATACATAATTGTTTATTCATCATGGAGGTGTGTTGCTAATTCATAATCAAGATTATAGCCCCCAGGGAATTTTGTTTCTAATTCCAATATCCATTTAGACTTCTTTTTTCTAAGAGCCAATTCCATTGTTTCCCCCTCTATTGCCTAGAGTTATCTGCTCAATCGCATAGAATCTAAGCAAAGAGCTATTGGATTGGTGATATTTTTGGAAATGTCTGGCAATGGGGTAGTGTGTATCTACATTTGTGATTGCTCAAAGGTGTTCCATAATGCTTTTCTTAACCATGCACGTTGTACTTCCTACATACCTAAGTTTACATGGGCATTCTAGGACATACACTATGAAAATGCTAATGCAGGTGAGAAATTGGTTTATTTTCCACTTTTGCACACGTCCAGGAATATTAAATTCCCTGACTGACTGTCTAATTTGCATGATCTAAAGTGCCCACATGGGAAGAAGCCTATAAGATCATGAAATGTGTTTTTCTTCATCTCTGTAATATCCCCTTTAACAAGGATATCTCTAAGGCTTCTGTCTTTTCTGTAGGTGATAGCAGGCCTTCCCCTACCTCTGGTCCTACAATATTATCTGTTTGGAGAATATTCAAGTTGTCCAACAGAATTTTTTGTATTTTCTTGGAGTAACTGTTATAGGTAGTAATAATTCTAGTGGCTGATTTTGTTGTGTCAGTTTTCTCTTTCAGATCTAATGATTTTTCTCTGTTGACATTGGTTACTTTCTCCAGTGCTTTCTTTAAGACCCATTCGGGGTAGCCCCGTTCTCTGAACCTTTTTAACGTGATTTCCTATTCTTGTATGTATTTATCATTTGTACTGCAATTTCTCCTTTCCCTCAGTAGTTCCCCACATGGAATGCTCCATTTCAGAGCCTCCGGGTGGCCACTGAGGGCATGGAGGAGACTATTGCCGGCAGTTTCTTTCCGGTAAAGGCTCGTGACAAGATTGCCTTCCACAACTTCGATCCTGGTGTCTAGGAAATCCACACAGTTCTTGCTGATATTATGAGTTAAAACAATTTTATATTTGTTGTTGTTAAGTTTATCGATAAATGTTATGGCTTCGGATTCACTGCCTTTCCATACTATCTGTAAATTGTCGATATATCTAAGCCATATAACTACCGACTTCAAATCATCAGCAATATTTATATCAGAATGGATCTCCTCTTCCCATTTACCCAGGAAGAGGTTCGCAAAGCTCGGCGCGAAGCACGTACCCATCGCCGTGCCCCGCACCTGCTTGTACAGAACCCCATCAAACAAAAATATATTGTTTTTGAGGCATAGTGATATCATGTCTGCTAACGTGTGTGTGTGTGTTCCAAGTACATGATGTTCCTTGAACTCAGGTAATACATGCATGCTTCTATACACTGGGCGTGGTCTATGTATAGTGAGTTCACGTCCAGGGTAATAAGAGAGTAATTCTCTTCCCAGATAAAGCCTTCAAATTTGTTAAGAAAGTCTTTAGTATCCTTGACATAGGATGGTAATTCAATAACATGTTCTTTCAAAAATTGGTCAACATATTTTGAAATGTTCTCCAATACATTTCCTACGGAAGATACTATGGGCCTTCCCGGGGGGGATTGTAGGATGTTTATGAATCTTAGGCAAAAGATATAATATTGGTAACTTAGGATAGTCTCTTTTCAAAAAACAGTATTTGTGCCATGTGATATTGCCCAATTCCTGCCATTCTGAGAGTTTTTCCCATGTGGTGGTTATGCTGGCATTATAGATGGTTGTATCACAAACACAGTAAAACCTTGCATCATTTAATTGCTTTTTAGCCTCCCCAATATACAGTTGTTTGTCCCACAAAACTATGTTGCCACCTTTATCAGATGGACGTATTACCATGCTAGTGTCCTTTGACAGAGAGACAATGACATTGCGTTGTTTGGATGATAGATTGTAGTTTATAGAGTTATTGTTGCTCAAACTGCATTTCTGTTTCTTCAGTTCCTTAGACACAACATCATGAAATGTATCAATGGAATCATGGGGCAAGTTGGGATAGAAAACAGAGCGTGGTTTAAATGATGTACAAGCCGCTCTGTCGGTAACGATGTCCGACCATTCCTGTATTGTTGGTTCCTCAGTATTACCCCAAGATGATTCACCCAAGTCTAGTACTGTATGTAAAATACTTACATCACCAACTTTTAGGCCCAATTGTGTAGGGTTATCGGGAGTAGATAGGATCTCAGATTGAGTTATGCCATTCCTTAGCATATGCCATTTTTTCAACTTGATTTTCCTTATGAATTTGAAAATGTCTATGCGAGTGTTGGCATAGTTAAACAGTTTTGTAGGACAAAAGGTTAGACCCAAGCATAAGGTTGTTTTTTCAAATTGGGACAATGTACATGAAGAAAGGTTAACAATAGTTTGATTTACCATTTTTGTATCCATCATTGTTGTGTTTTCCTGGAGCCACTTCTTCTTGTTCCCATAGGCTCTATATTTTTGGGATCTGTGTTTGCGCTTGAGTTGTCTTTGTTTCCTCTCCCTCTTCCTAGGCCCTGAGTTGGTGGAGTTGGGGTGGGGGTTACTTTTCCAGATTGTCGACTCTTCCTCATTACTCGGAACTAGTCTAAAAAAGTCGCTTGACCAGTTATTATTGCCACTTCAGATGATGAGCTAGCAGTATGTACTGAGGCATCCGTATTAGTCACTAACCTCTTTCTGCATTGTTGTAGTGCCATTTGCACTCATTGGTTCTACCTGTGTGGTTGTTTGGTTATACAGGTGGTCATACTTGTGGCTGTACGTCAGAATACGCCCAGGCTCATAGTCTATGCAATCTCTGTGTAACTTCCTTTGTTTGCAAAGTTTTATTTCCTCAAGACATTAAGTTGTCGAAACGTGTAACGAGCAATAAAGAGTTTCCTGTTTAGCACCAAGGACTTTGACAGTGCGTTCATTTGGAAAAAAGTTGTTGGAATAATATAGCCGGCTTTGGGCATACAGGCTTTACGCACCACCTGACTACAGGCTTGTTCACGAAATGACCCTTCCTCTGTGGAATATATATATATATTATCTACTGGCGGTCGCCAGTAAATAGTTATAGTTAGGACCGTGTTTCCATAGGAAATCTCAAAATTCTATTTTGAATAACTTTGTTGACGAATCTTCGCGAAATTTTCAAAACAAATGGGGCGCTCCGCTCAGCTCCTACCCTGAAAGTCTCGGGGGGATTCGTCAAGCGGGGGCCGAGAAAAAAGGGGGGTCCCAAAACGCGTTTTCCCCATGCATTTTCCCATATGACTTTTAGTCGAAGGTACAGCCCGAACGGCTGAACAGAATTACTTGAAATTTGTCAGAGATGTAGTCCTCAGGTCAGGGATGTGCCTTTTGCATATATGGAGTCAATCTGTTCAGTAGTTCCTGAGAAAATTGCAGTTAAAAGCACATACATATCTATAGCCGCACACCGTGCGCGCACCCTAACGTGCGCGAGCGTAATTCTGATTGGTTGTTACATGTCAGTCAACGTTCGAATCGGTCGAAATCAGGAAGTGTCGGCCGCCATTTTGTTTGTTTTCAGTGCGAGAGTGGAAAAGGAAGGTGGCGAACGTGAAAAGGGGGCAGGGTAGAGAGTTCCTGACCCCCTAGCCTTTGTCAGGGGGTCCCTGAAGGACCCCGAAGGCAGAAAAAAACATTTAAAATTTTTTTAAAAAATTCACGGGGGTGCGCGCACGGTGAAAAACCCTACAAAAAAAAAAAAAATTTTAATACGTAGTTTATTGAAAAATACATATATAAAAATAATAATAATACATACTTAACTTAGCATTTAAAAAACTGTACAAATTCACTGAAAAAACCATAGGTTTCACACATGTTATAGTTAGGAATTAGCATTTAAAAAACCTTGCAAATTCACTTAAAAAACCATAGGTTTCACACATGTTATAGTTAGGTGGATATTTCACTCGTAAAAAAAACAATGAAATTCCCCCGTTATAGTTAGTTCAGATAACTATAACTCGCGCGACCGCCACTCTATCACAAGGATGATGTCATCAGTGATGTCAAGAGTGATGCCACTGACCATGTCATGAGTGATGTAATATGTGACGTCATGATCAGAGGATTGCGGGCGCGCGAGTTATAGTTATCTGAACTAACTATAACGGGGGAATTTCATTGTTTTTTTACGAGTGAAATATCCACCTAACTATAACATGTGTGAAACCTGTGGTTTTTTAAGTGAATATATATATATTTATATATATATATGTGTGTGTGTATATATGTATATATATATATATATATATGTGTATATATGTATGTGTATATATGTATATGTATATATATATATATGTATATATATATATAGATATGAATGAATACTCCTCTCACACCAGGAATATATACCTATACCTATACCTACTGGCGGTCGCCAGTAGGTAGATATAGTTAGGACCTATTTTCCATAGGAAATCCGCAACATTCTATTTTGAATACCTTTGGCGCCGATTGACGAATCTTCGCGAAATTTTCAAAACTTTTGGCCAGCTCCGGTCCGCTCCTATCCTGAAAGTTTCACGGTGATTCGTCAAGTGGGGTCGAGAAAGAAGGGGGGGTACCAAAACACGTTTTCCCCATGCATTGTCCCATAGGACCTTTAGCCTCATCTACAGCCCGAACTGCCCAACAGAATTACACCAAATTTGGCAAAGAGGTAGTCCTCAGTTCAGACTAGTGCCTTTTGCTTAAATGGTGTGTCACGGTGTAGGAACAGACAGCGGGGCTACCCCCAGGACTAATGCTGTGATCGACCCCTTCTCCCCTCTTTTTCCCCATCAGCAACCGGAATGGACTTCCGACGGACCTCAGTACCCACTGCCTGACGAAGAATTGGCCCACCGTACCTTTAAGTGGGAAGGCGTTTCTCTTGACCCAGCCCCTACCGATGACGACGACGTAGGATGGGCTGAAATACCCGGAACTGCTCTCCCACAGGTGTGCGTTGACACCGGAGGACGAGACGTCGAGAGGAGTGCGGAGGAAGGTGCAGAGGAGCCGAACGGAGGTCGAAGGAGAGAGGAATATCGCAGGAATCGAAGAGGAGGAGACGAAGACGGAACGGCGAAGCCAGGAGGCCAACGACCCCGTGAGCCGCCCAGCCACGTTCCTGGAGGAGCGTGGCTCTCCCAGGTACGCGATCGTTTCACGGGCTGGGTGGGTGCTAAAGGACGCCGCTTGTAGATAGTACGGGGGAGGGACACCTCAGAGCCGTGTCACGTTTGGGACATCCCGGTTACTCCTACCCCGAGCACAGCCCTTCACCACGCCTCTTTTAAATATCGCACCGAGTGTTCCCTCACCCCCCTGCCCTAATACACTATAGTGCACATACGCTGGTCACTGACCGTGGAACCTTTTGTTTCTCTTTCCGGGGGAGCCCTACCGGAGGATCGACGCAGCAGGCCGCTCATTCTGGAGGGACAGCCCCCACCTGGTGGACGAGGACGAACCGACGACGACCGGAAACAAGAGAAGCCGACACAGAGACACCCCAACCTTATTATCGTCATAAAGTGGTGAAAAGGCGTGTGCTTACTGCAATAAAACCCCGTGCAACCACAAAACCGTCTACAGTGATTCCTACCCGCTCACATGGTGTAAATCTGTTCAGTAGTTCCTGAGAAAATTACAGTTAAAAGTACATATATATCTATGGCCTCGGAACATCCGCGCAAAACGCCAAAAGGGGGCAGGGTAGAAACACCCTGACCCCCTAGGCCTGCTCAGGGAGTCCCACAAGGACTGCCGATAGAAAAAAAAAATCAGCGCGGGCTCCTGTGCTAAATATGCTTATTTGGCAAATCCCGGGGGCATAATGAAAAATTAAGTGTGGGGGAGGGTCCCAATCCCCCCCATACTGCCTCGGCGCCCGCCAGCCCCCGGGGCTCTAAAATAATATAGGCGGGGGGCTCACGGCCCCCCCGCAGCCCCGGGGAACGTCCCCCTCGGGGCTTCTTTAAAATGGGTGGGGGGCCTCTCAGGTTCCCCCAGCCCCGGGGACCGCCACCCTCCCTCCCCCGGGCAACTTCAAAATGTGGGAGGGGGGACACGCGGCCCCCCTCCTGGAGCCTTGTATAGGCCCTTGGGACCGCCAACCCCGAGGGCCAGCTCCGGCAGTGTCCCGGGGTACCCACCCCCGGGACACTGTAGTTTGCAATGACAGGGCGGGAGCCTCGTGGCTCCCGCCCTGTCATTGCAACTTGCTTTGCTTCATTGAAGCGAGAGCAGGAAAACCTGCTCTCGCTTCAATGAAGCAAAGCAGATTGCTTTTCCACATAGGGAGCAGCATGTTAGCTGCTCCCCATGTGGAAAAGCAATGCCGGCTCCCGCAGGACGCGGAGAGTCGGCTGGAACCGTGGGGGGATTGGGGACCCCCAACGAAGAGGGCAAGCGCCGGGGGATGGGGTCCCCGGGGCTAGTAGTAACCCGGGAGGGGGGCCACGCGGTCCCCCTCCTAAAAGAAATGTTTTTAAGAAGAAACGGCCCCGGGGTATGGGGTCCCCGGGGCCATAAGTGGCCACAGGAGGGGGGCAAGGCAGCCCCCCTGCAAAATACATTTTTTTTTTTTTTTAAAAGGGCCATGCCCCGGGGGATGGGTCCCCGGGGCAAATAATGGCCTTGGGAGGGGGGTCACACGGCCTCCTTCCCGATTTTTCTTTTTTTTTTTTTTAAACAAATTGGGGGCAGGCCCTGGGGGATTGGGTCCCCAGGGCCAATAAATTAGAAAAAGAAGGGGGGCTACACAGCCCCCCTTCAAAAAAAAAACAAAAAGACGGGATCGGGCTGGAGGCCACGCCCCCTCCTTGCACCACTCTGCAAACGCGCCCCCTGGCGCGTTTGCAAAGGGGGAACTAATTCCCCTTGAATACTGGGGGTCCCTGGGGGCCAACTAGCCCACCAGGAATCTCCAGTATGCGCCAGGGGGCTGCGTTGCAGAGAGGTGTAATGAGGCCACACCTCTTTTTACACCTCTCTGCAACGCAGCTCTGTGGCGCTTACTGGAGGTACCTGGTGGGCTAGTTGGCCGCCAGGGGACCTCAGGATTCAAGGGGACTTAATCCCCCAACTTAAAACGCGCTACGGGGCGCGTTTGCACAGTGGTGAAGGTAGGGGGCGGGCCTGAGGTGATATGTGTGCAAACACACCCTGTGGCGCGTTTTAAGTTGGGGAATTAATTCCTCTTCAATCCAGAGGTCCCCTAGGGGCCAACTAGCCCACCAGGTACCTCCACTAAGCGCCACGGAGCTGCGTTGAGTGTTGTAAAAAGGGGCGTGGCCTCTGAACACCTCTCTGCAACGCAGCTCCCTGGTGCATACTGGAGGTACCTGGTGGGCTAGTTGGCCCCCAAGGGACCGCAGGATTGAAGAGGAATTAATTCCCCAACTTAAAACGCGCCACAGGGCGTGTTTGCACAAGTTACCTCAGGCCCCGCCCCCTTCCTTCACCATTGTACAAATATTCCTCTAAAATCAGCCGAACTACGAATTCCGATTTACTCACCTGTTATCAGGAGAGAACCTAGTGCTGCATCTTTTAGCCCAGCACTGACCCTGAAAAGTAATTCTAAGCGTACTTACCAGTAACTTGTATTTCCTTCCATAGGAATCCATTGTGTGGTTTTCAGCAGAAAAGTTTGTGTCCATTTTTGAAACGTACAAATATTCATCTAAAATCAGTCGAACTACGAATTCCGATTTACTCACCTGTTATCAGGAGAGAACCCAGTGCTGCATCCTTTAGCCCAGCACTGACCCTGAATAGTAATTCTAAGCGTACTTACCAGTAACTTGTATTTCTTTCCATAGGAATCCATTGTGTGGTTTTCAGCAGAAAAGTTTCTAAGTGTCTATTTTCACAAACTAAAAATATTCCTAAAAAATCGTCTGTATGACTTAAACACATTCTTTCAACTGTTTACAAGAGATTCACCAGTTCTGGATCAAGGATCCACCACTGAGTAAGAAAAAGTAACGATATCACTACTTACCTGCTAAGTGAATTTTCTGCCATAGGATAACATTGGTGATTCTATGTGAAAAAGTTTGTGTCAACTTTTAAAATACAATAATATTCCTTAAAAATCACTGGTGTAACCAAAACGCTTTTACTCAACTGTTTATAGGAGATGTCCAAGGACTGAATCTAGGATCCAGTCCTGTGGTTAGAAAAGTAATCCATAAAGTAACTAATAGCATTTGACTAGAAATTCACATTGACCTCAATGTTGCATTGTGTTTGAAATTGTGTTGCCCGTTACAGCAACTGTAACTACTGTACTTAAGTCTATTGCCTATTTGCAAAGTATTTAAACTAAAGTAATTCATTCTGAGAAAATATATTTTGTATTGTAATGTATAATGTAATTATAATGTAATTTAAAAAAAAATATCTAAAAATAAATAGTTTAAAAAAAATGTAGTCCATCAGTATCAAGAAATTCAGTATAACAATTAATACATTAAACATTGTCATTTACAAACCCTTTGAAATTCACTGAAAAA
Source organism: Triturus cristatus (assembly GCF_964204655.1). Classification (NCBI taxonomy): domain Eukaryota; kingdom Metazoa; phylum Chordata; class Amphibia; order Caudata; family Salamandridae; genus Triturus; species Triturus cristatus. The sequence continues at coordinate 205,188,843 of NC_140584.1, read as the reverse complement.
ACCATAGGTTTCAGGCCTGATATAGTTAGGAATTAGCATTTAAAAAACCTTTAAAATTCACTGAAAAAAACATAGGTTTCAGGCCTGAAATAGTTAGGAATTAGCATTAAAAAAACCTTTGAAATTCACTGAAAAAACCAAAGGTTTCAGGCCTGATGCAGTTAGGAATTTGCATTTAAAAAACCTTAGACATTCACTAAAAAAACAATAGGTTTTAGGGGTGTTATAGTTAGCTGGACATTTCACTCGAACAAAACCATTGAAATTCCTCCGATATAGTTAGTTGTACTAACTACATCTCACGCGCCCGCAATCCACTGCTGATGATGTCACATATTACATCATTCATGACATGGTCAGTGACATTACTGATGACATCACTGATTACTTCACTGATGACATCATCCACATGACAATCCGATACACCTCATCGTACACTAGTATAACCTGTCATCACTCACTGTAAAATACAGAGTGCCAGATTTAAAACCATTGACACACCAATACAAGTTTCTAAACACCCACTCAGTGATTCCTAGATCTATACACACATCTGATCACTTACCTATAGATTCACTCATACATGCTGTCAATGATCAATAGAACACTATCAAATATACTTATACACCTATATCGCCATTACACACCAGCACACATCCTAATCACTTATGAAGTCATCCTACTCACTTATGCAAACAATGGATCATACTTACTTTTACTTAGCTATTCACTTATAAAAACACCACTTCATCTATTCATATAGATAATAACTCATACTTAGTGTGTTATAAAAACACTATTACAAGTATGCAGTTATTCATACAGTCACTCATACAATCACTGAGTCTTATGTATACTTATTTATAAACAACTGACACATACACTGGCTTTTATTTTTCTAGCTTGTTGGACATGTACCATTGAGACATATATTGGCTCATCACCACACCCATAAAGATATTCACTCACCCAAACAACTGTTATAACATGTAGTTTTAACTTCATATACCTACTGAATCAACTATTTACACATCTTTGGGCAGTCACACACCCCCCACCGAACCACACACACATTCACTTTCCCATACAAATACTCAGTTAACTAATCAATAAATAATATAGACTTTCACGTAGCTAGTAACCAACTGGTGCAGCAGTTTACACAAAAACTGACAAAGTGATACAGATATTCACACAGTTTAGTCACTATCCAATATATTTAGTGAGACACTATAAATTAGTCATGTAAACAGTCATTCTGATGGCTACATCTGCCAGTGGATTCCTCACCTTGTGAATATCCCCTGCGCCAGCAACATTCGGAAACTTTTGTAGCAGTCCACGCCGATGAGGTCGAAGACGACGTCACAGAGACACGGCTCCGCTCGCGACTCCGCTGACGTCACCGGCTTCATAAGAAGACCTCGTCGGCGTGATGACGTCAGTTCCCTTTGTTCCACGCCGTCGACGCCAACGGATTTCGGGAATCGCTGTTGGTAGCTTTACTGTTACTTTGTGTTTTTCTGGGTTTCTGGAGGCACTCTTTTCGACATCACTCGGACAAGAGTTCGGCTCCGAAGTCGAAGTCACCAACTCGACGCCGAAAGGACTCTGTGTCTCCATCACCCGTTCCGGATTCGCCTCCTTGTCCTTCTTCTCCAGTGGCTTCACCGGCTCCGGCTACTTCTCCGGCTACTTCTCCGGCTCCGGTGCCATCTCCGACACCGGTTCCATCTCCGGCTCCGGATTCATCTCTCCGTCTCCGTCTCCGTCCCCGGTTGAGGAACTTCAAGTACCGGGTGAGCCTGCGACGCCGCTTATTCCACCGTCGGCGCCCGTTGGCCCGAGTCCGGTGATGCCTGACCAGTACCCTGCATTCCCTGGACCAGGTTAGGACCCCTCGCATTATTTAAATGCTATGTACGGGGTGTTTGCAAGAGCCATGTACACCACTGGTGCACTTGCGGGTCCGATGGGTCCAATGGCATTTAATTTGGGGGTGCCGCAAGTCTATCCGCAGGCCCCTTTTATGCCATTTTTTCCGGCGACGCCGTCTTGGCATCTACCGGCGCCGAGGACGTCGACGCCGCTTCCTTCTTCACCGACCCTGGCTCGACCTCATTCCACGCTGGCTGCTCCTGCGGATCCACGTTCGATGCCGGCGCCGTCGGATTCTAACACGGCACCGCCGTCGCCGCTTGTACGGATTTGGTCCAGAAGGGAGGCTCAGAGAGTGGTTGATGAGCGAAGGTACCTTCTGGAAGAAGCAGAAGAAGGGGAGCTGGTGGAGTCTGACGAGGTGTTTGAGGAGCTTAAAGAGGCTAGTGGTCTGGATTTGTCTCCTGAGTGGGGAATTACACCACCTTCCGATGAACCCTCGAAGGATGTGGCTCCATATCATGCAGTCATCAGGAAGGCTGCAGAACTGCTTGATCTTCAGTTGCCAACTACGGAGTTCAAATCAAACATTTTGACTGAAGTGTTGCATTCTCCTACTGCAGTTTCGGAACCGTTGTTGCCTTTTAATGAGGCCATTATTGACCCTGTGTTGGAGGTGTGGCGTAAGCCTTTTTCTGCTCCCGCAGTCTCTAAGACGGTTGCTAGGAGGTATAGAGCGGCTCCAGGGGACCCTGAGTTCTTGACATTGTATCCATCGCATGAGAGCCTGGTGATTCAGGCGGCTTGTTCAGGGAAATCCAAGGGTGCTTTTTCTCAGGTTCCGGGGGATAGAGAGGCTAAAAAGCTGGACCAGTCGGCCAAAAAGGTCTTTTCATCGGCCAGCATGGCACTAAAATCAACAAATGCCACTTGCCTTTTGGGACGCTATGTTCATGCGCTCATGGATTCTGCTAAGAAACTGGCACCAAAACTATCTGAGGAGGATAGGGTTGGTTTTAATGAGATCTTGACGGATGCCCAGGCAGCAGCACACCAGGTGATCCAAAGTGGGCTGGACACGGCGGATTCAGTGGCAAGGGTCATGGGATCTTCTGTCGCCACCAGGAGGGGTGCGTGGCTGAAATCTTTGGATTTTTCCCCGGATGTACAGTCGACTCTGTTGTACTTGCCATTTGATGGATCTGGTTTGTTTGGCAAAAAGGCAGATGCTGCTCTTGAACGTTTTAAGGAGAGCAAGGCTACGGCTAAGTCTCTGGGCCTTCAATCCCAGTCAAGGGGGTCGTTTAAAAGGTACAGAGGTTTCGGAAGGGCAACCTTTCGTTCCTACAGGCAGACCCAACAGCAGCAGCAGCACCAAGGCTCTTTGTCTAAAGGATACAGAGGTAGAATCAAGGGTCGCTCACGTGGCCGTCAGCTCTCCTCCTCTTCCTCTTCAGCCCCTCCCACCACCACAAAGCAGCCCTAGATCTGCCATTCTGGATCATGTTGGTCCTGTGGGGGGCCGGCTTACCCATTTTCTACAAGATTGGGAATCTGTAACTACAGATCTTTGGGTTCTAGATCTTGTAGAAAATGGGTACGCCCTTCCCTTTCGGGAATTCCCTCCAAATTACCCTCCTTGTCAAGGGGCTTGCTCGGAGAACCATCGTCTTCTCCTACAGGAGGAAGTCCTGAAGTTACTACAGAAAGGTGCGATAGAGGTGGTTCCAGAGCAGGAGAGGGGTCAGGGATGCTACTCCCGGTATTTCCTGATTCCGAAAAAGGACGGCAGATTGCGTCCGATATTGGACCTCAGGATCTTGAATCTTTATCTGAAGCAAGAGAAGTTCAAGATGCTCACCCTTGCGCAGGTTCTTCAAGCGCTGAATCGGGAGGACTGGATGGTGTTGATCGACTTGCAGGATGCGTATTTCCACATCCCCATCCTGAAGTCGCACAGGAAGTATCTCCGGTTTACGGTAGGGTCGCAACATTATCAGTTTGCGGTCCCTCCATTTGGTCTTACTACTGCACCCCGAGTCTTCACGAAGGTGATGGCAGTGGTGGCAGCCCATCTCAGAAGGTCGGGGATTTCCGTATTCCCCTATCTGGACGACTGGCTGATCAAAGCGGAGTCGCCAGAGAAGGTGCTACATCATCTGCAGGATACAACTCTGCTGTTGTTCAAATTGGGTTTTTCGATAAACGTGCCCAAATCTCACCTGGTGCCCTCTCAGCGCAACCTGTTCATAGGTGCGGTACTGGACACTACTGTGTGTTGAGCATTCCCTCCTTCTCAAAGGATTCTCGACATACAGGAAATTATTCCTTTATTTTGCAATGGAGCGGTCGTTCCAGTCCTGAAGGTCCTTCGCCTGCTCGGTCTGTTTGCTTCCTGCATTCTGTTGGTCAACCATGCACGCTAGCACATGAGGGCGCTCCAGTGGTGCCTCCGCAGGCAGTGGTATCAGCACAAAGGAGATCTCAGGGAGTCTGTGAGGATCTCCAAAGAAGCTGCAGCGGATCTGTCTTGGTGGAGCGTGGAGGTCAATCTGTCCCAAGGAAAGTCCTTCCATCTACCTCCATCGGTGGCCACAGTGATAACGGATGCATCCACTTTAGGGTGGGGTGCGTATCTGGGGGGTCTGGAGATCAAGGGTCTTTGGTCTCCTGAGGAAAGGTTGCTTCACATCAACCTTCTGGAATTGCGGGCGATTTATTTAGCTCTCAAGGCTTTCCTCCCTTCCCTTCGCGGTCAGTTTGTTCAAGTCCTGACAGACAACACTACCGCGATGTGGTATGTCAACAAGCAGGGAGGAGTGGGGTCTCTTTGTCTCTGCAGAGAGGCCCTGCGTCTCTGGTCCTGGGCTCAGGACCATCGGATTTGTCTGATGGCAAATCATCTGGCCGGGGTGCTGAACGTACGTGCAGACAGTCGCAGTCGGCAGTTCTCGGCCGACCATGAGTGGAGGCTCCATCCAGAGGTGGTTCGTCACGTCTTTCGGATGTGGGGGACTCCTCGGGTGGACTTGTTCGCCACTCACGAGAATGCTCACTGCCCGTCATTCTGCAGTCTCCAGTATCCGATGCGGGGAGCGTTGGGGGACGCGTTTCAGTTGAATTGGGACTCACGACTCCTTCACGCATTTCCTCCCATACCCTTGATTCCTCGGGCTCTGACAAAGATTCGCCAAGACCGGGCCCAAGTCATTTTGATCGCCCCGGATTGGCCAAGAAGGGTGTGGTATTCAGATCTTCTCCACGTCTCCTCGTGCCCTCCGCTCCGTCTCCCTCTCAGGGCAGATCTCCTCTCGCAATCGGAGGGGCAGGTTCTACACCCCCACCTCCAGAGCTTACACCTTCATGCCTGGAGATTGAACGGGGCAACCTGAATTCTTTTTCTCTCCCGCCTGATGTGGTAGATGTGATTTTGTCTGCCAGACGTCATACCACCAATTCTATCTATTCCTATAGGTGGTCTAAATTTGTTATCTCGTGTGGAGAGAAGTCAGTTGATCCTTTGAGGGCTCGTTTATCTGACATTCTGCAGTTTGCCCTTTCTCTTGCTCCGCAAGGATTTGCTGTGGCTACTGTAAAAGGATACTTATCAGCTTTGTCGGCTTTCCTTTGCTTTCCGGATCAGCCGTCAAATCACCTATTGTTCTTCGTTTTCCTAAGGGCCTCACAAACAGGTTTCCTCCTACTCCCTTTATTGTGCCTCAATGGGACTTAAACCTTGTCTTGACTTATCTTATGGGTTCTCCCTTCGAGCCCTTACACAAGTGTCCCTTGAGACTGTTGTCTTTCAAGACGGCTTTTCTCATTGCAATCACCTCAGCAAGGAGGGTAAGTGAGCTTCAAGCTCTAAGTTCAAAACCCCCGTTCTTGACCATTCATGCTGAAAGAATGGTACTCCGGACCAGGGCTACATTTCTGCTTAAGGTGGTAACTCCCTTCCATCTGGGGCAGTCCATTACCCTTCCTACCTTCTATCCTCCCCCTCACCCTTCCAAAGAGGAGGAGAGACTTCACCTCTTGGACCCTAAGAGGGCGGTGAGCTTCTACCTGGACAGGACAAAAGACTTCAGAGTTTATGACCAGCTCTTCGTGGGCTTTGTTGGCTGCAGGAAAGGTCGGGCGGTGCACAAGCGCACCCTTTCCAGGTGGATTGTCTTGTGCATCAAGATATGCTACTCCCTGGCTGGTAAGGAACCTCCAGAGGGTTTAAGGGCTCATTCCACTAGAGCTAAGTCTTCCACTTCTGCTTTGTCTAGGGGTGTTCCTGTGGAGGACATTTGTAGGGCGGCAACTTGGGCCTCCCTCCACACTTTCGCAAAACATTATTGCTTAGACACTGAGGTGAGGAGGGACGGACACTTTGCTCGTTCCGTCCTTCAGGACTTTCTGGTATAGAAGGGTGGACACCCTCCTCCGGGAGTGGGACTGCTGTGGGAATCTATTCACAAGGTGAGGAATCCACTGGCAGATGTATCCATCAGAAGAACAAGTTACTTACCTTCGGTAACGCTTTTTCTGGTGGATACAGTATCTGCCTGTGGATTCCTCACTCACCCACCCGCCTCTCCGTTGTCCATCCTTCTATCCCTGTAATTCTGTTAATGGTATTTCAAAATGTGTTTTGTTACTGTCAAAGGCATTATGTTATTTCTTTTGCCTTTCTACTTATTCTCCACACTGTGTGTGTGTTGCTTTATATATTATGTACTGTGTATATATTGCTGTCAGTCCGTCCGTGTGCCTCGAAGGCACGGAAAAAAGGGCGGAACTGACGTTATCACGCCGACGAGGTCTTCTTATGGAGCCGGTGACGTCAGCGGAGTCGCGAGCGGAGCCGTGTCTCTGTGACGCCGTCTTCGACCTCATCGGCGTAGACTGCTACAAAAGTTTCCGAATGTTGCTGGTGCTGGGGATATTCACAAGGTGAGGAATCCACAGGCAGATACTGTATCCACCAGAAAAAGCGTTACCGAAGGTAAGTAACTTGTTCATCACACTGCTACTAAATCCTCCATCCAGATATTTATATTTATATATCCACTCATTCTTCAATGCAAATTGCTATATATATATATAATACATATTTAAATAACGAACCAAACCACATTTAGTGCATGATGTCATCAGTGATGTCACTGACCATGTCATGAATGATGTAATATGTGACATCATCAGCAGTGGATTGCGGGTGCGCGAGATGTAGTTAGTACAACTAACTATATCGGAGGAATTTCAATGGTTTTGTTCAAGTGAAATGTCCAGCTAACTATAACACCCCTAAAACCTATTGTTTTTTTAGTGAATTTGTAAGGTTTTTCAAATGCTAATTCCTAACTATATCAGGCCTGAAACCTATGGTTTTTTCAGTGAATTTCAAATGTTTTTTAAATGCTAATTCCTAACTATATCAGGCCTGAAACCTATGTTTTTTTCAGTGAATATATACATATACCATTGCACATATACACGCGTATATAAATAACTTTATACACATTTGGCCATATACACGTAAATCACTACACACTCATAAACACATACACGCACATTTATTTGTATGCGTGTATGTACCTATGTATATATGTTCGCGTGTGTAAATGTATGTAAGTGTGCAGTAGCACGTGTACGTCCGTTTGCGTGGATGTGTGAGCCAGCCATCGTTTTTGCAGCTTTACAGCACAATTGTACATATTTTTGGGTAAAAAGTTTCGGCTTAGATGTTTTCTGTGTTCTGATTACACGTGCACACAGGGACAATTTGGGTTTCTGGATTCATTTGTCGGGTGTTGTTGTATAGTGTCACCTGTCAGGAGGCTGATCCGATTTTTACCTACCTATCTTTGAACCCCAAAGCTGTGTGTCTGCACGTGTTTTTATCCAGTAACTTGCAGCTGAGCTGTTGTGTTTCTTCGAAGACACATAAGGATATTAGGCAAAAACAGGCATAATGTCGCCTTGTCCCCTCCGCCTCAGAGACATCGTGCCATGATAATTTTTATATCATGTGTGTTATTTTTTGAAGGAGTTACTGAGCTGGACTTTTAGTGTGTGCGAAGGGGCGGCCCCACAGAGGTACAAAATTCAGATCTGTGGGGTGGGGGCGCCCTTCGCCGAGACTTCACCGAAGCAAACCGTATTCTTATCAAAAACAAAATCAAGCATTGGCATAGCCAATAGGTCTCGCTTTGGGACCTTATAAGTGTTAAGCCATGAAACAGTTGCTGTTGTTGCACCAAGGATATTGTGCTACATAACTAAATACTTATAAGGTCCCAAAAGCGAGACCTATTGGCTATGCCAATGCTTGTTTATTATTATCCCTAGCATGCAGTCGTTTTTAGCGCTCTTAATCAGAAGAGTGGATGTTATTCAATATGACTGCTCTCGATTTATTGTCCTTGCATGGCTGAAAGGTCGAGTGCCTCTCAGCTACAAGCAGCACATGTTTCAACTCTCAAGAAATATGTCGACAAAATGCATTTTTTCAGTGGAGCAATGTGACCGGAGTTGGGACTACACAGCTAAGCGCGAGCATACAGACAACATCAGAATTTTGTTTTTTAGAAGATAAAGCGCTCTCAGCGGCAAGATTGACCAGATTGAGGAGGTCGCATTACTCTTGAGGACATTTTGGTCCACATTTTTTCTGACCCCTGAAGAAGGGACCGTGGGTCCCGAAATGAATAGGGCACCGAATACATTATTATGAGGACTACACAGAGGAAGATACAAATAGTGTCATTTAAGAAGTTATGTGTCATGTAATGAACATATTCTAGTTTTATTTTTTCGATTTTGTTCTATTCATGTGATATTATGTTCAAACACATATATGAATAATTCATTAAACACATGTTTGGTTTGAAAATTGATTCTGATGTTGAATACATTTCTGTAAAGGAGTATATAATGTTGTGTTTAATTGTTGATTACACACGAAGTTAAACACACCAAGCAGTGCACGCAGGTGTTTCTGGCAATTCTTCTCCGGAATTCTCTCTTTCTGATCAGATCAGGAATATAGGCAGGTCCCTTAACCTGTATTGCACGCATTCAGTGATTACACTACAAGATGCAGTGGAAAAGAATAAATAGGTGTGCACCACCCATCACACAATTATGACAATATGAATGTAAAATTCTGAAGCAGTGAAATGCAAGCTTGCTGTTACTTGTGCACTGCTATAATATAATGATGCAGCCGAAGAAACCTTTCAAACGAGACTTTTACATCCCCTGAAATGCACCTTTTTAAGTTCAAACCACAGACTGCTGGGCACTGTTTGATGCAAAAAGACAAGGTCTGCTCCTCCTCCCCACCCCGAATCAACAAACAAACTGGTGTCTGGTTTCCTGAAAACAACAGCTTAGCTGAAGCGCCCTTCTGGGAGGCTGGGCCTGCAATCATGTGCTGTTAGGGTGCCCTGCTAGAGTGCAGTGAGCCAAGGGGCACTTTGAAATCCAATACATGGATCTGAACAAGCACATACATACTTATTATAGTAAAAACACCTAATGCATGATATTCTTTTATAAAAGCCTGGTCCAGTTTGCTGGGCGTCAAAACTGGGACCTTGAAGTTACAGTATTCTTCCAAGAGAAGCCTTGACCATCTGAGCCATCTCCTCTGTTTACACTCTTTGGAGACCCTGTGCACTCTCCAAGTCCGCACTGCACTCACTCGCTGCGCCCCTTGAAGTCAACGGCGGGCTAGAGTGCCAGAGGCTGACTCACAGCAGCTCACACTCTACTATAGGCACGTCGTCTTCTGCCTCCGACCCAACAGCTGGGGATCATGGCACCGATAAGCCCTATAACGCAGCACCAGTCAATCCCTTACACTCTTTGGAGACCCTGTGCACTCTCCAAGTCCGCACTGCACTCACTCGCTGCGCCCCTTGAGGTCAACGGCGGGCTAGAGTGCCAGAGGCTGACTCACAGCAGCTCACACTCTACTATAGGCACCTCGTCTTCTGCCTCCGACCCAACAGCAGGGGACCATGGCACTGATAAGCCCTATAACGCAGCACCAGTCAATCCCTTACACTCTTTGGAGACCCTGTGCACTCTCCAAGTCCGCACTGCACTCACTCGCTGCGCCCCTTGAAGTCAACGGCGGGTTAGAGTGCCAGAGACTGACTCACAGCAGCTCACACTCTACTATAGGCACGTCGTCTTCTGCCTCCGACCCAACAGCTGGGGATCATGGCACTGATAAGCCCTATAACGCAGCACCAGTCAATCCCTTACACTCTTTGGAGGCCCTGTGCACTCTCCAAGTCCGCACTGCACCCACTCGCTGCGCCCCTTGAAGTCAACGGCGGGCTAGAGTGCCAGAGGCTGACTCACAGCAGCTCACACTCTACTATAGGCACGTCGTCTTCTGCCTCCGACCCAACAGCTGGGGATCATGGCACTGATAAGCCCTATAACGCAGCACCAGTCAATCCCTTACACTCTTTGGAGACCCTGTGCACTCTCCAAGTCCGCACTGCACTCACTCGCTGCGCCCCTTGAGGTCAACGGCGGGCTAGAGTGCCAGAGGCTGACTCACAGCAGCTCACACTCTACTATAGGCACCTCGTCTTCTGCCTCCGACCCAACAGCTGGGGATCATGGCACCGATAAGCCCTATAACGCAGCACCAGTCAATCCCTGCTAACAACTATACCGGTACTCCAGACTGCATTGCCACTTGATTAGAGCATGTTGTTGCTTCAAGAGACTTGTGCCAAAATTCTAAAGATGAAAGGCCGAGTGGGCCCTGTTGGAGGGCGGCCTATGTGTTTTACCCGGATCTCTGTCTCGGCCCACTGGGCTATCATCATAGGCATTCTAACCATCACCCACACCAAGGGCTCTCTGCAGCGGACTGACTCCCAAACCTAGGTACCATTCGAGCAACTGTCAACGTGAACACAAAGACTGCCATGGAGGCTAAAAACTCCGCTAACTATCAGAACTCGCCAGAAGAGTGTTCTCTTGCGCCCTAACCCCAAAAATAGTCCAAGAATTTCGAGGTTAAATCGAGTCTCGCTTCATAGTATAGTCTCACCCCTTAATACTCGGCATGGTACTCTTTCGCCCTTAGCAACTAGGATGAAATCAAGCGAGTCTAGCTCCATAGTACAGTATAGAATTGTGCTACGGAAGCAAGATTTTCCTATGTAAGGCTGATTTAAGAATATGAGGCAGCCAAAACTTTGAGTCCTGTGTTGACAGTTTATGAGTGGAATTATGGAATATTGAGATATACCGAGGTCGATATATACTTCTAAAATGTAAATAGATTTGCTTAAACAATAATAACAACAAATGTAGTCAATGTTAAGTAACAATGGGATCGAAAGGGTGTGAAATTCTGAATGTTTGAAAAAACATAAAGGTAGGTGTGTTATCATGAGATACAAAAGGAAAGTGTTTTAATAACTATTATAAATTATCTCGATTTTTTTGTAAAATGTTTATAGTGAAGAGACACAATATTAAATAATTTGTACAATATTATTGTTGGTCTTTCTTGGTAAAATAACAAAGAAGTGTTAAGGCTAACGTCAGTTATAGAAATTAAAAACGAGGGAAGTGTGTTGAAGTGCTTTTCTTCCTACAGATATCTTGAACACCACTTCCGCCGATTAGCGGTCTAGTGGTTTATGGGGGAGGATATAAGGAAGACGCTGTCCCGCCCGCGCAGCGGACGCGCGCCGCGGGCGCGCCGAAGGCGCGCACAAGGCAAGCCCGTCTGCGCCCGTCCGTGCCGAGGCCGGGCCTAGGGCCGGTCTCCCTGGCTCTTTGCCACCGGATGTAAGGTACTCCTATACTGGTAGGGAATTGCAGCGGTGGAATCTTAAAGACAAAGGTCTACAGTGTCACAAGTTGTTCCCGGGTTCCATCTATGATGCAAATGTTGCGGTCTATGGAAGATGTGGTTCCCTTATATGTAGGTCGTGTCTGGTTCAGCTCCCAGCTATTCTTAATCTCCCTACTCAAGACAGGGAACCGGCCCATGAAGTTTCCAAGACTGCCGCTACGGACATTAACTTAAATTGCGTCCTATTTAATGCTAGATCGCTCGTTAAACATTCAGTGGAATGCGCTCTCTTTTTGGAAAACAATAATGTTAAACTTGCTTTTATAACTGAGACCTGGCTGGATAGCACTTCAGGTCCTGACTTGGTGAAGGCCACTCCCTCCGGTTTTTGCTGCTACTCTCACGATCGTACTCATAAAAAGGGCGGAGGGCTCGCAGTCATATACCACGATTCTCTGACTCCACATTTCGTACCTATGCATGATCAAGGCTGCGAAGCCCTGTCTTTCAATATTGTATCAGCTCACTATAAACCCTTTAAAGGGATTCTAATATACCGCCCTCCAGGAAGTAAGACTGATTTTCTCAATTCTTTTAATATACTAATAGAAGAAGCTCTGTGTCAACAAACTTTTGTTATATTAGGAGACTTTAATTTCCATTTGGAAAAATTGGAGGACCCCGATACTGCCAGACTTAATAGTATTATGGCAGTAGGTGGCCTGGAACAATTGGTCTCCGTCCCTACCCACATAAAAGGTCATACCCTGGATGGGATCTTTTCTAACAGTTGTGACCTGGTCAATATCTCGGTTCACCCGATTTCCTGGTCCGACCATTCTACAATCACGTTTCAACTCAAACACGATATGAAGGGTCCCTCAGGTTTTACGGAGAAGAAGGAGATCACTACCAGAGCCTGGGGGAAAGTCAATGTTACACATCTTAAAACTGCCCTCATGGAAAATATGCCCATAGACGCACCTGATCCCGAAGTAGCCACTCGCTTGTTCAACAATTGGCTGGACAAGGCGTGCCTACTCGCAGCCCCCCCAAGAAAATGGATACCGAGAAGGGTCACACCTACGGCCCCCTGGTACTCAGATGAGCTCAGAGATAAGAAACTACTATGCAAAAAGGCTGAAAGACAGTGGCGTAAAAACTATTTAACGGCTGATAAAATAGACCTAAAATCAGTGACTGCGATTTATAAATCTTCCCTTCTGTTAGCCAAGAGGGAGTACTTTTCACTTCTAATCACTAAAGCCAAATCTGACTCGAAGGAGCTTTTTAAAACAGTCATCAGACTTTCTAACCCTAGGACGCCCAGCGGTCCAGTCGCACCAGACTTTTGCAACACGGTTGCCGATTTTTTTAAAACAAAAGTAGAAGCTATTTTTTCTTCTCTGTCTGACCAGGTTAATAAAAAGCATTCGGACTTCACCTTGAAGGCTCCTTCTCTCCCGGTCAGTACCCTGGATCAGTTCTCCCCTCTTAATTCAGAAGAAACAATGAATCTCATGAATAATATAAAATCAGGCTCCCCCAATGACCCCTGTCCTATAGGGATTATTAAACAGATCGCAGATATAACCTGTAGCGTTATAACCCCCCTTTTTAACAACATATTCTGTACCGCTACTTTTCCTAGCCCCTGGAAAAAGGCCTCTGTGCTCCCTCTCCTTAAGAAACAATCTCTAGACCCTAATGATCCAGCTAACTATCGCCCTATCTCCAGACTGCCCCTACCAGCCAAAATGCTTGAAAAAGCCATGAATAAACAACTCAGCGATTTCCTCCTATTGAACGATTCTTTGGATCACTCGCAATATGGCTTTAGATCTCACCACAGTACCGAGCTTGCCCTTATTAAATCTACTGAGGAGATCAGAGAAGCTCTGGACAAAGGCTGTAGCGCGTTGCTCGTCCTTTTGGACCTATCCGCGGCCTTTGACACCGTGCATCATAAAGTACTGCTCAATCGGTTGTCAGAGATTGGGATATCAGGACAAGCCTGGAAGTTGCTTGATTCCTTTTTAAAGGACAGACATCAAACAGTCGAAATAAATGGAGCCACATCTGAACCATTCTCTCTGCCTTGCAGGGTGCCGCAGGGCTCCTCCTTGAGCCCCACTCTTTTTAATATCTACGTGGCACCCCTGGCTGGCATCATCAGATCGTTTGGGTTCCAACTTACCTCCTACGCAGACGACACGCAAATTGTGCTGTCTGTGAGGGAGGGAGCTGAAAAGGAAACCGGATCTCGCTTCTCACAATGTATGCTTTCCATCTCCAGCTGGATGTCGGCTAATTGCCTTAAGCTTAACTCAGCTAAGACAGAGGTGGTGAGGTTTGGCAATAATCCTCGCATGTGGACACCTGATTGGTGGCCTGACTCACTAGGTCACTGCCCTGTGCCGTGTAAGAAAGCCAAAAACCTGGGAGTGGTAATCGATGACAAACTCTGTATGGGGGACCAGGTGAGCAGGGTCACCTCTGGTTGCGCTATGGTACTCAGAATGATCAAAAAAATCAGGCCATATCTTTCTGAGGGGTGTCTCCGCACAGTGGTGACCGCACTCATTTTATCCCGTCTTGACTATTGCAATAGTCTTTATGTTAACATGCAGTCACAACATCTACACAGACTGCAGGTTATTCAAAATGCAGCCGTTAGACTTCTGACCCTGACCCCCAGATGTGTGTCAGCTAAAAGAGATCTTAAGACACTGCATTGGCTCCCGATCCATCTGCGAGCCAGGTTCAAGGCTTCGTGTATAGTGTTCAGAGCCTTGAACGGGACAGGTCCGGAGTTTCTCAAAGACAAGTTTTCCTGGTACACTCCTTGCAGAATGCTCAGATCTACTGGAGCTAAGCTAGTGAACACTCCTTCTATCAAAAAGGTTAACTGGGGAGGTAGGAGCTTTGTTTATGGGGCCTCTAAAATCTGGAATGAGCTGCCTCTGAAGCTGAGATTGGCATCAGATCTTGGCTCCTTTAGGAAAGATCTTAAGACCTGGTTTTTCTCCCAGTTTTAGTTTCTCTCTTTAGTGCAGGCTATCATGTGCTCAGCGCCAGGACACCGCAAGGTAATCGCGCGCTTTATAAACCTCAGTAACATAACATAACATAACAAATCATCCATACTAGGTTAACCCTAAAGGAGAAAAATATGGGGAAAATATCCTAATATTACTTGGATTAGTGCAGTTGATTCAAAGATAGAAGAAAAACATATCTTCTATATTGTCGGATCTTACCTCAAGAAGGCAGTGGATTATTTGAGTGATGTATTTTCACACCTCAAAGCTTGGAGATCAAGACTTACATTGATTTGATGAGTGTGTATGCAAAATGGAACTGTAAAGTAACCTATGTTTCAAAAGTAGAAAGTTGAGACTTTTCTTTCTTTAACCAGTTAGTACAATTTCTGAAAATTACAGTGACGTACAATTTATCTGAATCCTTCTCTCCAGGTCAGATGGATAAACACATGCAGGAAATACAGGAGAAATCGGCATTGTTGGTGCAGAGACATTGGAGAGGGTACAGAGAAAGAAGGAATTTTCATAACCAGAAACAAGTGCTTAAACAGTATAAAGCAGCTGTCACAATCCAGAGAGCCGTAAGACCCACATTTTGCATCATTTGTCATACATAAACTTCTGCAACATTGAGGTTTCTTGTTTACAAGTTACTGAATCTGTTTATTTTGAAAACTGATGTTTTTCAAGAATTGAACAAATACTTTGCTTTGAATTCTGCTTCTATCGAGGTTGATGGCACATTTTTTTGGCCAAAAATGTCCCTAGCCATTTCTTTTTTCTTTTTTTAACGAAAAGCAGGTTTTTTTGGTAACTTACCAGTAATGTGGATATTCTGTTTATTGGTACTGTCAATTTGATTATCTTTTTTTTTTTAACAGGGGTTATCTCCCCCTCCCCTTTTCCGAACATGACTTGTCAGTTCTAATCCCTTCTCTCTCTAATCTTGCCCAGTCCTCACATTTCAATTCCCGCTACTTTGTCCACTTTAATTTCCTCCTGTTTAAAGTGAGTTACTTACCTTTATGTATTTTTTTGAATGGCTTTGTTTTATATGGCAGACCTTCTACTTTGATGGATATTGAAACACAGTTACCCTTGACCCGGTCACTCCACTCCGCACGGCCCCGTGTGCCCAGATTCTACTGCTGCTGCCTTCTTGGCCTCTCTTGCTGCCGCCTCTCCTGAAGGCCCCTGCTCTCCAGGCTTGCCCTCGCTCTCCCGCTCCGTCTTCCTGCTCTTTCCACCCCCCCTTCCGCTCCCCGCCGCTGCTGTCCTGCGGCCCCGCCCCCTTCTCTTGGCACCCGCTCCCCATTCACCGCCCCGCTCCCAGCTGCTCCTCCCTCCCACTTCGCCATATATGGCGGGGACCGCGCGTACGCGCAGCGGCCACGCACAGCGCCAAAGGCAAGCCCGTCTACACCCGGACCGCGCCCAGCGCCAGAACCCCTGGACCCCACCGGAGCCAGCCAACCCGACAGAGATACGACACCGCCACCCTCCACGCACTCAACACCGGCCGACAGCCAGCTTGCTACCAAGCCAACCCGAAACGCACCCACGGAGCATTCACCTGCCACGCCTGCAACTTCACCTACACCCGATCCTGCACCGCACCCACCAAGCCAGGCTCCAGCAACGACCACCTCAAGTGCATCTTGCTCAACACCCGCTCCATCCACAGGCACGCCGTTGAACTCTGGAACCTTCTCGACACAACATCACCAGACGTCGCCTTCCTCACAGAAACATGGATGAACGCCTCCTCAGCTCCCGACATCGCCATAGCCATCCCGGATGGCTACAAGTTGCCCGGAAGGACCGCGTCAACCAAGCCGGAGGAGGCATCGCCATCGTCCACAGAAACACTATCCGAATCACGACCAACTCCGACGACACCCTCACCGCCGCCGAACACCTTCACTTCCAGATACACACCGACCTCAAGACCACCCTCAGAGGCACCCTCGTCTACAGACCCCCGGGACCACGCACACAATTCAGCGAAGCCATCGCAAACTTCGTCAGCCCGCACGCCCTTACCTCCTCAGACTACATCCTCCTAGGAGACCTCAACTTCCACCTGGAGAACCACAATGACAGCAACACCGCCACCCTGTTGGACAACCTCGCCAACCTCGGACTCAAGCAACTGGTGAACACCACCACCCACATCGCCGGCCACACGCTTGACCCCATCTTCTCCTCCAGCAAGCACATCTCCTTCAGCCACTCCACCGGACTGCACTGGACAGACCACAGCTGCGTCCACTTCAACTTCAGGAGAACCACGACCCACAACCACCCTCAACAGGTTCCCTGCAGAAGCTGGAGCAAGATCACCGCCGACCAGCTCACCACCTCCCTCAGCCAGAACCCCCCCACCAACACGACGGACCCCAACGAAGCAGCCCGCAACCTCACACAGTGGCTCACCAACTGCGCCGAGGACCTTGCACCACTGAAGAACCCCCCCAGCCGACACGGCAGCAAGAAAGCCTCCTGGTTCACTAACGACCTCAAAGACTCCAAGAAAACCTGCCGTACCCTCGAGAAAGCCTGGCGCACCGACCAGACTACAGAAAACATGACAGCCCTCAAGAACGCCACCCGCAAACACCACCAACTGATTCGCACCACCAATAGGACCACATTCAAAGAACGACTGGACAACAACTCCCACAACAGCAAGGAACTCTTCAGCATCATCAAAGAGCTCTCCAGCCCAGCGCCTGCAACAACGACATCACACCCTCGCAGGACCTCCGCAAGATTGCCGACATACACAACAGTTTCGGCGCACAGACCGCGCACCCTACCACCGATCCGGCACCCCCCACCACCACCCTCCGCACCTGGACGACGGTCAACACCGAAGATACCACCCACACGATGAACACCATCCACTCCGGCTCCCCTACCGATCCCTGCCCACACCACATCTTCAACAAAGCCGACTCCATCATCGCACCCCAACTCAGGAACATCATCAACAGCTCCTTCGCATCCGCCACCTTCCCAGAGAGCTGGAAACACGCCGAGCTCAGCGCCCTCCTGAAGAAACCCACCGCGGACCCCACGGACCTCAAGAACTTCCACCCCATCTCGCTCCTCCCCTTTCCGGCCAAAGTCATCGAGAAGATCGTCAACAACTCTCCGCCTTCCTCGAGACCAACGGATCCCTCGACCCCTCGCAGTCCGGCTTCCGAGCAAACCACAGCACCGAGACCGCCCTCATCGCAGCCACCGACGACATCAGGTCCCTGCTCGACAACGGGGAAACAGCTGCCCTCATCCTCCTGGACCTCTCGGCAGCCTTCGACACCGTATGCCACCGCACCCTGATACAGCGCCTCAGCAACATCGGAATCCAAGGAAAGGCCTTGGAATGGATCATCTCGTTCCTCGCTGGCAGAACCCAGAGAGTCCGCCTTCCCCCGTTCCGGTCGGTGGCCACCGAAGTCATCTGCGGTGTCCCGCTAGGATCCTCGCTCAGCCCCACCCTCTTCAACGTCTACATGAGCCCCCTCGCAGCCATCGCACGCCAACACAACCTCAACATCATCTCCTACGCCGACGACACCCAGCTGATCCTCTCCCTCACCAACGACCCCGCCACAGCCAGAGCCAACCTCCAGGAAGGAATGAAAGACGTCGCGGAATGGATGAAGCTCAGCCGGCTGAAACTGAACTCAGATAAGACGGAAGTCCTCATCCTGGAAACATCCCCCTCCGCCTGGGACAACTCCTGGGGGCCCCCTGCCCTGGGCTCCGCTCCAAAGCCAACGGACCATGCTCGCAACCTGGGCTTCATCCTGGACTCCTCCCTCACGATGACCAAGCAAGTTAACGCCGTCTCGTCATCCTGCTTCAACACCCTGCGCATGCTCCGAAAGATCTTCCGGTGGATCCCCACCGACACCAGGAAGACGGTCACCCAGGCCCTCGTCACCAGCCGACTGGACTACGGAAACACCCTCTACGCTGGAACCACAGCCTAACTACAGAAAAGACTCCAGCGCATACAGAACGCCTCTGCACGTCTTATCCTGGACACCCCCCGCTTCAGCCACATCTCTCCCCAGCTGAGAGACCTGCACTGGCTCCCCATCAGCAAGAGGATCACGTTCAGACTCCTCACCCACGCACACAAGGCTTTCCACGACATGGGACCCACATACCTCAACAACCGCCTCACATTCTACACACCCACCCGCCACCTCCGCTCCGCCAGCCTCGCCCTCGCCACCGTCCCGCGCATCCGCAAGACCACCGCCGGAGGAAGATCCTTCTGCTACCTGGCGGCCAAGACATGGAACTCCCTCCCCACCCACCTACGACTGACCCAGAACCATCTCTCCTTCAGGAAACAGCTCAAGACCTGGCTCTTCGAGCAGTAGCGGATCCCCCTCCCCCCAGCGCCTTGAGACCCTACGGGTGAGTAGCGCGTTTTACAAATTCATTGATTGATTGATTGACCATCCTACTTTGTTAAACGCAACAACTCCTGACTGAATTTAGTATTGTGAATAAACTACCTGCTGTTTTCCTGTCGCGAAATCTCTGGCCAGTTGCTTTCTCTCTGTGTCTCATGTTCTTCTACCGAGCTTTCATGGTCAAAGTTTTGCAGCCGTCACATTTTCCTCTGGCCTACCCCTATGCCTTTAGTCCTTCACCCAGGTTGCTTACTAACCATTCTTCTCCTGTCTCATCTCACACATAATCTACATATATAATTGCAGTTTGTAGCCTCAATCAGTGATGTTTTTTTGGGAGAAGTCAGTCAGTGCAGATGCTACTTCAGCCTTTCACTTTAGCCTAATAGCCCGCTGCAGGGGCTTATAAAGAGGGAGATGGCTTTTTACAACCAGTATAGCGCTATGCAGAAGGGCTATAAGGGTGTTTGAACAATCGGCCCACAGAAGGTAGAATGTTCTAAATTAAAATTGGAGAAATTAAGTGAAACATTCTAATTAATTTTGGAGCGTAAGGCCTATGATAGCTATTATTGGCCCTGATCAATGTCATTGTCTTCAATAGCGCTCTCAACCTTCCAATGTTCTAATCTTAAACAAACAATTTAGACTTGGGTCATTTAAAGATAAAGTTTTCCCTCTTAGCATTGTAGATTACTTTTCTGCAATGGTAAATGGAAGTTTTGGCATCAGTGACAATAATATTTCATAGCCTCAAAGAAGCAATGGTTTCCTCGCGTTGCGAGCGGATTGAAACCTGGGATCATACCTTGATTTGGACTTTTGTGTTCAACTGCCATGGTGCTGCTCTGAAATATACAGGTTGCGTTTTCCACAGTTCACTAACAGGATGATAAATCAACAGTCATAGCCCCATAGTTAAGACTCCAGCAGCTAAATGTTAAACCAAGCGTGGTGGTACCTGTTTGTGGTGAGAGATTAGGAGTGCGTCAGTGGTGTAGGTTAGGAAAGCTGTTGCGTTGGTTTAGGTCACCCATAGTGTTGATCCAACTCTTCTTTAGGAGAGCACCCTGTGGTGAGTAGTCAGAAACTAATGGGTGAAACATCAATGATCTGTGTGCCATTGGAATTTCCTCAGTCTCTTTGAACAACTGGAAGTGCTGGTGGATTTAGATGGGAATGGAAGCCCTGATGATAACTTACTGGATCGGTTAGAAATGTTGGCCTTGTCACAGAGCTCGCAGATAGAAACAATAGCACAGGTTGCCTTTGATGTTTTTTTTTAAACGGTCTGAGAACAAAGCTAGAAGGTATAGGCTGTATCAAAACTGGTTTAGCATTTAAACCTTGTTCAGGTCCCTTTACAGAAATAGTTTCTTGCCATACTTTTGAAAAACAGATGCCATGATGGACATCCATCAACCAACGGTTTCTGCTATTCTTTTCCTGGTGCTGAGCACAAAGAGAGAAACAGGAGGAACTTTTAAGCAACCTTAGGAGGGCCAAATAGAATAACCAGTGAAAAAATATCACCAGTTAATGAATAGTGTATGAACTCGCCTGTCATGCTAGTGAAACACAAGGAGATAGTTATTACGGGCACAAGTGGGGATATATGGCAGTGAACCTGAATCTACCGTGTATAGTCTAATGTTCAGGACTCGTTCGAAAGAAAATACATAATTTAATGTAAATAAATCAAAGTTAAATGAAAGTGAATGACTGGCTCCTACCATACTGGTGTTGAACTAGACAACAACATGGACTGAAGCCATCCCTATTTCACATATAGTGTGGAATCACAAAGTAATATGTGAATAATTGGTTGTTGACATATGATTCCATACACACCTATCAACAGATTGTGCACATGACACATAATATAATTATAACAGCCAGTAGGAAGGAAAGTGTATTTCCATATCTGTGTGGTTCGCAGTGCCACACCAGTCAGAGCAAAATCTCCTCAAGGGACTGGTGTTTATTACTATGTATAACTGTTATGTTAATCAGATGTGGAAAGAACAATTGCTGGACGGAATGCTGAACAATGTCAAACGTTCACCCCAGGGCCTGAATCCATCGTTTTTTTGCTCGCCATGCCATTCCAGTTAGGACCCAGCCATTATGTGTATTTTTTTTGCTTTTTTGCCCTAAGTGGGAATGGTATTCCCAGATATGGGTACTGTGCTCACTATACCACTTGATTCAAGCTAGCCTGGCTGATGAGGGGTGATACCCCGAAACCGGTCCCAGGATGCTTGTTTCTGGTCCAGGGAGAACCTGGTCTGGCAGTGTGGGCTGGACTGTTCTTATTGGGAGCAAGGTCAAGACTGGTTTGCATATTGCTGTGTCCAAACTGGAGTGGCATGGTGAGCAAAAAAAGAAATGGATTTAACCCAGATCTCTGTCTAGGGGTTATGTTTGATTTGTTCTGCATTCCATTCATCATTTGTGTGTTTTTTAAACAGATGATAAATGGCATTTATCAGTGTACAATCACATATCAAGAACGGGTCAAATCACAGGTTTTAAAAATGTACATTCAAACATGCACATAATATTGTTTATGATAACAAGAGGTTGGAAGCAACGCTAAATGTTGACCCATGAGTCACATCAGCAGTGGCATTGAAGTTCATGTGACTGTCAGTTGGAAGGGAATTATACTTATGTAGCTGTTTTTGTTGCAAAACCTGGAGAAAAACTCTTAATAACTGAAACACGCAAATCATTTGGCACAAGCATAATCTTAAATATAGGGGAGTTATCACCCGTTAGTGCACAATTAGATATCATACACAAAGAAGAAAAGGAATAGAGTCACTGAAATTGAGCCCACACCTTTGCATTGACATAGAATATTGTATAAATTAACAGTAGGTTGCACACAAGGATGATTCAGCTTGAGTCCTGACTGTGTAGGCATGAAATCGAAGTTTCATTGTTAACTATCAATTGTAATGGAATAATTGAAATATAAATATTATATCCATAGACACAGCAAACATTGTACAGACCGTCTCATGTGTATTTAACTATTTCATACATTTATTTTTGTGTGCAGGTTCTGAGATTTTTGGAAAAACGAAGGCGGTTCAGGGAGGCGTACTTACCATGGGAAGGACCAAAAGAAATCTCAGATGCACAAAGGACTGAACTGCAACAAAAAGTTGACAATTATCTCAAATTACATCCGGTGTGTATAACACGTTTTCCAATCTTAAAGACACTCAACATATACATCTGTAGTCATCAATATTTATCTGGTAAATTAGTTGTTTGATACACGTGTGCCCATTTTGCAGAACAAGGATTTGTTATGTTGGTTAGTAGAGGTTTTCCGCCAAAAATGGACATCCATTAAATAAAGTCATCTAGTTTCTTGATGTCTCATGTTTTTATAAAGTCTTTACTTTTCTTCTGTATGTGCATGATGTTGATTATTTTCCAAAGAAAGTGCTATTAAACACTTTGTTAATTGTCGTTTTTAGGTTACTGAACTGTCGGAGGAGAGGAGTAAAGAGCTTCATCTTCGAGCTCAGAAAACTCTTGGACAGTACCTGCTAAAGAGGAAACTTGAGCAAAAGTCTGCAAACCGCAGAGAGGCTTTGCTGGTCCAAGTCAGCACAGATATACAAATGCTATACAGTATGTAGAATGTATTTTTTTTTGTTTTTTGTGAAGGTTTGGACGTTTGGTTCTACTGAACACAAAGCCCTTAGCAGATTTCTCATCTTTAAAATATCCCATTCACAGGATGGGACTCTAGAAATATTTTGCACACTGTCACAGCACCAGATGGGATACAGCCTGTGTCCAAGGGTATGGCAAAATCTAGTAGGTACATGTTGCCACCTCAGACAACTCTTCAGTTCACAGGGTTAAGCCATCTAGATTTCACAGGTAGCCACCACCATTTGAGTGATCATACAAGTTTGAATTTTGTTTGCTAGTTTTTCTTTTTTAAATCTTATTTTGCATTTGCTTCGATTCTGTGCCAAAGGATAATATAACTGAAAATGTGTTAGCACTGTATGTGTTGCTTGAAAGTTCAGCCAGGAAAAATAATAGAAGTCAAAGTCTTGACATAACTCTCAGTCTCCCAGACACAGCATTCCTCTAAAGATTGTCTCTTTCTGGGTTATGTTCACCAACCATAGCTAATTCTGATGCCATTTGGTGAACAGCTCTGAGAGTGGGCTTGTAGTCCGATATCTAATGTGGAGAGAGCCTTGGCTCTTGTGCAGGCATATTCCTAAATGGTGGAATTGGAGTCCTGTAAAAGAGAGATCCTGTTTTTTATAATCCAATTGAGAGAGCAGTGGCTGCTTCATTCTCCACCTTGCCTGTTCCATAGTGGAAATCTATGATGGCAGCACCGGAATGTTTTGCAAGAATGCATACGCTTAATGTATATATGAGCTCATGGAAGTGGTTGTGAGGTGCTAGGTGAGGAATAATGTTGTTGCACAAGGCTTTAACTTGTGAAGCAGGGCTGGGTTGTTCTAGGGGACTTGATGGTCCTGGATCACCAGCTTCTGCTACCTTCGCTGATGTTGACCCAGACCTCATCACCCTGCTCACCACCCAAAAAATGTGTGCCTTCTTGGGTAAGTAAATGATGCTCCTGCTGTGACCACCCTGAGGAACATTATTATAGGTGACTGGGCCTGCCTTTTGCACAATGCACATTCCTTGATGTTGAGTAGCAAGGTGATAAGTGAGGGCCTGGCAGGAATCTTGCTGAAATTACAGGATGCAAGTGATCTGCACTCTAGATGATATTTAACTCCATTTGCCAAGAGACTCCTTTACATTTGTCATGGCTTTTAACAATCTCATTGTGGCGGATATATGAGAAATGCCAACTTCGGTGCCTGGTACATGTAGGTTTGAGTTAGGCAGATATAAATAGTTGTAAATTGTGAATCATCTGTGGAATCTTCTCCGATAATTCATGCAGCTTTTGGTAGCGGACCTCCTACTGCTTTCCCAGTTTTGCTTTCCCAGCTTTGCCTCTAGTGAGACAATCCAAAAGGGAAGATGATATGTCAGAAAGGTTTTGCTTCTTGCTCTTTGGCTTTGAATTCTGTGAATACTTTTGGTGACTAGATACCAGTTTTCATTGTGGCAGATGGTAGAGAGAGCAGTCGACTTTGGCCTAATGGCCAGGCAGCTGGTTTAGGACAAAAGTTGGCTGATGGTATGAATTTACCAAAACACAATTGTACATTTATTGGTTGATATTATAAACTCAACATTCTGATAGTAGACCTACCTTAGTGGTCACAAGTTTGGGGTGGAGAGTGCATGTCTGTATTTTCTGGTAATACATGTATTTTCGTACTTGAACGGGTGGCTATCGAAGGATGTCTTCCATGAAACATTATTGCTAGCTCTTCTTACACAAGCTAGAACTTTCTGTGAGCTCTCTAAAATATGCCAACCAGGGAAATTAAACATACTGGTTGGTGGATTACACTTCTTCATTAATCCATTTTTGCTGAGGGAAGAGGTTTCAAAGCATACCAATACAAGGTTTCTATATGTTCGAGGCATATGAGCTGCAGATTACACACTGTGCATAGATCGCCATCTGGTGTTGGGCTCGGATGTTGCAGTTGTTTTTCTCTTGGAAAGTCTTTGGAAGTCACGAGGTATGTGACTCCTCCTTTGGATCATATTGCGCATGGGCTTCGGCTCCATCCTCAGATTGTTTTTTTTCCGCCATTGGGCTCGGATGTGTTCTTCGCCGCTCCAGTTCGGAACCGTTCCAGTTTTCCTGTTCGGCGCGCAATCCTCACCCCTTCGACGGTATTGTCTCGATCGCGTTCTCCACACTCGACGCGACTCTCAACAATCTAAGTCTTCGATTCCGGTCGTCGACGAAGGCCTTCGGGCCTACCTTGGCTCCTGTCCATGGAAAGGACGCCATTTAAAAAGTGTCCTCGATGTGGGTCGAAGTTCCCCCACACCGATCTCCATGAGGTGTGAAACCTCTGCCTCTCTCCAGAACATGAGGCATGGGATTGTCCAGCTTGCGCCTCCTTCCAATCGAAGAAGACGATCCGGGACCGACGAGTAAGGAGAACAATGGCTCACTCGTCGACTTCGATCCCCGACGACATCTTCGAAGAAGGCGTTGATGTTCCGGAACAAAAGCACACCGAAGAGGGCCTCGTCAGTGCCTCCGAAGCTGACGACTCCGACGTCGAGGACATCACTCCGGCAAAGAGGGGCGTGAGTACAGACGTCAACCCCTGCCCTAAACCCCCCTCCACGCCATTGAAAAAGGATTCGGTCATGCCTTCGGGCCTGGGTATGCACCAAAAGACTGCTTCCCATACCTCGCTTCCAGGCCCGGTTAAGAAGCCCATCAAGCCTTCAGGCAGCTCGGGCTCGAGCCTGCCTACCCTCGGTGCCGAAAAAATCTCACCGGCACCGAAAAAGAAAACGCCCCATTCCTCGTCTGTGCCGAACTTGACACCGAAGCTCTCGGCGCCGAAGACTGGCATCGGCTCCTCGGCACCGATAACATCCTCTGAGCCGAGCAAGTAGCCGAAAAGCCTCGACTCCCAAACCTCGAAGCTGAAACCCACCTCGGAACCGAGGAAGTCAAAAGACACTCCTAAACCCCACGGTTCCAAACCAAGAACCAGTGCCAAATCGACGCCTAAGAAACCCACGGCTCTGACTCCATCGGCACCCAAGGATCTGCCCCTTACAGAGGAACTGTTTCGACCCGAGCCTTACCAAAAAACCCTCGTAAAGGATCCAAAGACTGGGCATTTGACGTTTAGCACCAACAAAAAGATCACTGGACAAGCCTGCACCAGCTCCACCACCAAAAAGGAGAGACTTTGCCACCTCCCCTTTAAGGATTCCTTCACCTCCTCCTCCTCCTCCACCTCCTTCTCCTTCGCCTCCTCCTCCTCCGCCTCCCCCACCCCATCATTCTCCCACACCATCTCCAGATGAGGATGATGATGACATCCCCTATGACACAGGGGACGGAGCGGATGACCATCCAATAGGGGACCCTACTCCTACGGGCTCCCCCGACCCATGGGACGACTACAACATTCTAGACGTCCCTAACGTCCCGCAGGACGATCTTTACCCTTCTAGACCCTCCCCCCCCCCAGAGGACACCATGGGCTTTAACCAGCTACTCCATAGGGCTGCCCACTACCACGGGGTTGATCTCCACACAGACCCCGTAGAGGAGGACTTCCTCTTAGATACATTTGACACTGCACAGAGGTCCACCTCAATTCTGCTGATGCTTAAAGGGGTTTTCTGATGGATACATCTGCCAGTGGATTCCTCACCTTGTGAATATCCCCTGCGCCAGCAACATTCGGAAACTTTTGTAGCAGTCCACGCCGATGGGGTCGAAGATGACGTCACAGAGGCACGGCTCCGCTCGCGACTCCACTGACGTCACCGGCTCCATAAGAAGACCTCGTCGGCGTGATGACGTCAGTTCCCTTTTTTCCGCGCCGACGACGCCAACGGATTTCGGGAATCGTTACTGGTAGCTTTACCTGTTACTTTGTGTTTATTCCGAAGTTTCTCTGTCTTTCTTCGAGAATGTCGGCAAGGAAGTCTGGTTTCAAGCCTTGTCATGAATGTGGCAAACACATGTCCATTACTGATCCGCATGACGACTGCGTTTGGTGTTTGTCATCGGACCACGATGTTGAAGGATGTTCGTGTTGCAGGAAGATGAGCTCAAAGGCTCTTAAGGAAAGAGAGGCAAAGCTCTTTATCGCCCGGATGAAGAGAAAGGAGAAAAGAGGTAGAAGAAGATCCAGGTCGAGGTCGAGGTCGGCTTCCAAGTCGACGTCGGGACATGCTTCAAAGAGCAAGAAGCATAAGAAGAAAAGGAGGCATTCGTCTCATCACAAGGCCTCGACGTCGAAGTCTAAATCACCTGCTCGGCGTCGAAGGGAGTCAGTGTCTCCTTCTCCTGTTCCGGCTTCGCCTCCCGTTCCATCTTCTCCTGTGTTTTCTCCGGCTCCGGCTGATTCGCCGGTGCCGGCGTCCTCTCCGGCGCCGATGGCTTCTCCAGGTCCTGCAGGTCCTTCGGCTCCGTCTCCGACTCCGGCCCAGGATGAGGATGATCAGGCTCCGGGTGAGTCTGTGACGCCGCAAGTTCCACCGTCGGCGCCGGCAGGCCCGAGTCCAGTGTTACCTGACCAGTATCCAGCTTTCCCTAATCCAGGTCAGGACCCCTCGCAGTATCTCAATGCGATGTATGGGGTGTTCTCACGGGCCATGTATTCCTCTGGTGCACCTATGGGTCCGATGGGTCCGATGGCTTTTAATCTGGGAGTGCCGCAGGTTTATCCTCAAGCACCGTTTATGCCTTTCTTCCCAGCGGCGCCGTCTTGGCAGATGCCGGCGCCGAAAACATCGACGCCGCTTCCCTCTTCACCGGCGCCGACTCGACTTCGTTCGACGCCGGCTGCTCCAGCTGATCCACGTTCGACGCCTCTGCCGGCGCCGTCGGATTCGATCACGGCGCCGCCGACGCCGCAGGTGCGGATCCGTTCCAGGAGAGAGGCGCAGAGAGTGCTGGAGGAGAGGAGCTATCTTATGGATGAGGCTGAAGAGGGAGAATTAGTCGAATCCGATGAGGTGTTTGACGAATTGAAGGAGGCAAGTGGGTTGGATTTGTCTCCGGAGTGGGAGATCACTCCTCCTTCAGATGAACCTTCTAAAGACGCGGCTCCTTATCATGCTGTGATAAGAAAGGCTGCAGAGTTGTTGGACCTTCAATTGCCATCTGTTGAGTTCAAGTCTAATATCTTGACTGAGGTGTTGCACTCTCCAACTGCGGTGTCGGAGCCACTGTTGCCTTTTAATGAAGCAATATTGGAGCCTGTGTTGGATGTGTGGCGCAAGCCTTTTTCGGCTCCTGCGGTGTCCAAGGTGGTTGCAAGGAGATATAGGGTGGCTCCGGGGGATCCTGAGTTTTTGTCATCACACCCTTCACCTGAAAGTCTGGTCGTTCAGGCTGCTTGTTCTGGACGTTCAAAAGGTGCGTTTCCTCAGGTCCCAGGGGACAGAGAGGCCAAGAAGGTGGACCAATCGGCCAAGAAAGTCTTTTCTTCAGCCAGTATGGCATTAAAGTCTTCTAATGCGACTTGTTTATTGGGGCGCTATATCCATGCGCTTATGGATTCAGCTAAAAAGTTGGCACCGAAGCTGTCGGAGGTGGATAGGGCAGGCTTCAGTGAAGTACTGTCGGATGCCCAGGCGGCTGCTCGCCAGGTTATACAGAGTGGCTTGGATACAGCAGACTCAGTTGCCAGGGTCATAGGGTCTTCAGTTGCCACCAGGAGGGGAGCATGGCTTAAGTCCTCCGAATTTTCTTCGGATGTCCAGTCGACCTTGTTGGACTTACCTTTTGATGGGTCTGGTCTGTTTGGGAAGAAGGCTGATGCTGCTCTCGAGCGCTTCAAAGAAAGTAAGGCTACGGCGAGGTCGTTGGGCCTTCAATCCCAGCCGAGAGGTACTTTCAAGAGGTACAGAGGTTTTGGAAGGGCGAGTTTTCGTTCTTATAGACCAGTCCAGCAGCAGCAGCAGCAGCAGCAGCAGCAAAGCTCCAAGGGATATAGAGGAAGGCTTAGGGGTCGCTCACGTGGCCGTCAACTCTCCTCCTCCTCTTCCTCTTCTTCAGCCCCTCCCACCACCGCAAAACAGCCCTAGATTCGACATTCCGGATCATGCTGGTCCTGTGGGGGGCCGGCTTACCCATTTTCTACAAGATTGGGAATCGGTTACTACAGACCTTTGGGTTCTGGATCTTGTAGAAAATGGGTACGCCCTTCCCTTTCGGGAATTCCCTCCAGTTTACCCTCCTTGCCAAGGTGCTTGCTCGGAGGACCACCGTCTTCTCCTGCAGGAAGAAGTCCTGAAGTTGTTTCAGAAAGGGGCGATAGAGGTGGTTCCGGAGCAGGAGAGGGGTCAGGGATGCTACTCCCGGTATTTTCTGATCCCGAAGAAGGACGGCAGATTGCGTCCGATTCTAGACCTCAGAATCCTGAACTTTTACCTGAAACAGGAGAAGTTCAAGATGCTCACCCTTGCGCAGGTTCTTCAGGCGCTGAATCAGGAGGACTGGATGGTGTCGCTCGACTTGCAGGATGCGTATTTTCACATCCCCATCCTGAAGTCGCACAGGAAGTATCTCCGTTTCACGGTAGGGTCGCAACATTATCAGTTTGCGGTCCTTCCGTTTGGTCTTACTTCGGCACCTCGGGTCTTCACAAAGGTGATGGCAGTGGTGGCAGCCCATCTCAGAAGATCGGGAATTTCGGTTTTCCCTTATTTGGACGACTGGCTGATCAAGGCGGAGTCGTCGGAGAAGGTGCTGTGTCATCTGCAGGATACAACTCGGCTGTTGTACAGATTGGGTTTTTCGATCAATGTGCCCAAATCTCACCTGGTGCCCTCTCAGCGCAACCTGTTCATAGGTGCGGTACTGGACACTACTGTGTGTCGAGCATTCCCTCCTCCTCAAAGGATTCTCGACATACAGGAAATGATTCCTTTGTTTTTCAGCGGAGCGGTTGTTCCAGTTCTGAAGGTCCTTCGCCTGCTCGGTCTGTTCGCTTCCTGCATACTGTTGGTCAACCATGCACGCTGGCACATGAGGGCGCTCCAGTGGTGCCTCCGCAAGCAGTGGTATCAGCACAAGGGAGATCTCAGGGAGTCTGTGAGGATCTCCAGAGAAGCTGCAGCGGAGATGTCTTGGTGGAGCGTGGAGGGCAATCTGTCCCAAGGGAAGCCCTTCCATCTACCTCCATCGGTGGCCACGGTGATAACGGATGCATCCACCTTAGGGTGGGGTGCTCATCTGGGGGATCTGGAGATCAAGGGTCTTTGGTCTCCAGAGGAAAGGTTGCTTCACATCAACCTTTTGGAGTTACGGGCGATACGCTTGGCGCTCAAGGCCTTCCTCCCTTCCCTTCGCGGTCAGTCTGTTCAGGTTCTGACGGACAACACTACCGCGATGTGGTATATAAACAAGCAGGGAGGAGTGGGGTCTCTTTGTCTGTGCAGAGAGGCCCTGCGTCTATGGTCCTGGGCTCAGGACCATCGGATTTGTCTGATGGCAAATCATCTGGCCGGGGTGCTGAACGTTCGTGCGGACAGTCTCAGTCGGCAGTTCTCTGCCGACCACGAGTGGAGGCTCCATCCGGAGGTAGTTCGTCACGTCTTTCGGACGTGGGGAACTCCTCGGGTG
The DNA here is from genome assembly GCF_964204655.1 of Triturus cristatus. Classification (NCBI taxonomy): domain Eukaryota; kingdom Metazoa; phylum Chordata; class Amphibia; order Caudata; family Salamandridae; genus Triturus; species Triturus cristatus. Next base: position 205,158,399 of record NC_140584.1, on the reverse strand, counting down.
GATCTGTTTGCCACTTTCGAGAACGCGCACTGCCTGTCATTCTGCAGTCTCCAGTATCCGATGCAGGGGGCGTTGGGAGACGCGTTTCAGTTGAGTTGGGGCTCTCGACTCCTTTACGCGTTTCCTCCCATACCCTTGATTCCTCGGGTTCTGAGGAAGGTTCGCCAAGACCGGGCCCAAGTTATATTGATCGCCCCGGATTGGCCAAGAAGGGTGTGGTACACAGATCTTCTCCACCTCTCCTCGTGCCCTCCGCTCCGTCTCCCTCTGAGGGCAGACCTCCTCTCGCAGTCGGAGGGGCAGGTTCTACACCCCCACCTCCGGAGCTTACACCTTCATGCCTGGAGATTGAACGGGGCAACCTGAATTCTTTCTCTCTCCCGTCAGATGTGGTGGATGTTATTTTATCGGCCAGGCGACACTCCACCAAATCCATATACTCCTATAGATGGTCTAAATTCGTTCTCTGGTGCGGAGAGAGGTCAATTGATCCCTTGAAGGCTCGTTTGTCTAATATTTTACAGTTTGCCCTTTCACTTGCTCAGCAAGGCTTTGCTGTGGCTACTGTAAAAGGATATTTATCTGCTTTGTCGGCTTTCTTATGCCTGCCGGATCAGCCGTCCTTATTTAAATCACCTATTGTGCTTAGGTTTCTCAAGGGCCTTACGAATAAATTTCCTCCTACTCCCTTTATTGTACCTCAGTGGGACTTAAACCTTGTACTGACTTATCTTATGGGTTCTCCTTTCGAGCCCTTACATAAGTGTCCCTTGAGACTGTTGTCTTTTAAGACGGTTTTCCTCGTTGCAATCACCTCGGCAAGGAGAGTGAGTGAGCTTCAAGCTCTTAGTTCAAAACCCCCATTCTTGACTGTGCATGCTGAACGAATGGTTCTCCGGACCAGGGCTGCGTTTTTGCCTAAGGTGGTAACTCCCTTCCATCTGGGGCAGTCCATTACCCTTCCTACCTTTTATCCTCCCCCTCACCCTTCCAAGGAGGAGGAGAGACTTCACCGCTTGGACCCTAAGAGGGCGGTGAGCTTTTACCTGGACAGGACTAAGGACTACAGGATTGATGACCAGCTCTTTGTGGGCTTTGCTGGCTGCAGAAAGGGTCGTGCGGTGCACAAGCGCACCCTTTCAAGATGGATTGTGCTATGCATCAAGATCTGCTACTCCCTAGCTGGTAAGGAGCCTCCGGAGGGTTTAAGGGCTCATTCCACTAGAGCAAAGTCTTCTACCTCTGCTTTGTCTAGGGGTGTTCCTGTGGAGGACATTTGTAGGGCGGCAACTTGGGCCTCCCTTCACACCTTTGCAAAACATTATTGTTTAGACTCTGAGGTGAGGAGGGACGGACATTTTGCCCGTTCCGTCCTTCAGGATTTTCTGGTATAGGGGGATGGACACCCTCCTCCGGGAGTGGGGACTGCTGTGGAATCTATTCACAAGGTGAGGAATCCACTGGCAGATGTATCCATCAGAAGAACAAGTTACTTACCTTCGGTAACGCTTTTTCTGGTGGATACAGTATCTGCCTGTGGATTCCTCACTGACCCACCCGCCTCCCCGTTGTCCATCCTTCTATACCAGTGACTCTGACGGTAATTCTATTGATGATTTCAAATGTATTTATGACTGTCAGGGACATTGGGTTTTTTCTAGTGCTTTGATGTTTCTTCTCCGCACTGTGTGTGTTGATATGCATATTGTGTACTGTGTATGCTGTTTATGTACATATTGCTGTCAGTCCGTCCGTGTGCCTCGAAGGCACGGAAAAAAGGGGCGGAACTGACGTCATCACGCCGACGAGGTCTTCTTATGGAGCTGGTGACGTCCGTGGAGTCGCGAGCGGAGCCGTGCCTCTGTGACGTCATCTTCGACCCCATCGGCGTGGACTGCTACAAAAGTTTCCGAATGTTGCTGGCGCAGGGGATATTCACAAGGTGAGGAATCCACAGGCAGATACTGTATCCACCAGAAAAAGCGTTACCGAAGGTAAGTAACTTGTTCATTAAGCACGCACCAGAGGTCTTTAAAGACCCGGTAAGGGCCAGGGTCATTAACCCACGCATTGATAAAAAATATATGGCCGCCCCAACAGATCCACCCTACATTAAAGGCCCCGCACCACTAGACTCCCTGGTAGTCTCCAAAGTGAGAAAACGTGCCAATTCCCAGGCATCAGGTGAGGCTCCACCGCCAGATAAGGAGTCTAAACTCCTAGACGCCTCTGGCAAACGGACGGCGTCCCAAGCGGCCAACATCTGGCGTATCGCTAACACCTAAGCGCTCCTAGCCAGATATGACAGGGCACATTATGATGAGCTGGAGTCAATAATGCAACACCTCCATGACAAATATAAACATAGGGCCAAAAAATTGATTCAAGAGGGTAAAACCATCACAAACACTTCCATCCGTTGTGCCCTCAATGCAGCTGACACCGCGTCCAGGGCAATAAATACCAGCATCCTTCTGCGTAGGCATGCCTGGCTACGCATTTCAGGTTTCAAACCTGAGGTTCAAAGTTCCATCCTCAACCACCCCTTTGATGAGAAACATCTTTTTGGCCCTAATATCGATATAGCCCTCGAAAAAAGGACACAGACACGGCAAAATCTATGGGAGCTTTGCAGTCGCAAGCTCCCAGGCGCTCCTTTCGCCGTTCCTCCTTTAAAAGCAACACCAGAGGCTACTCCTCCGACAGCGCCTCCACTTCCTACAAAACCCCTACCCAATCCACCTTCACTAGGGGTTACCAAAGAGGCAGTTACAGAGGTAACAACAACAAAGGCAGAGGCAAAACTAACACCTCCCGCTCTGCCTCCACCCCCACCCAGTGACTTCCCTCCACTTCCCCCAGACTATTCCTCTCCAGTCGGGGGCAGACTCCACAATTTCCTTCCTGTCTGGACTACCATCACCTTTGACAGATGGGTGCAACAAATAATTCAATCAGGCTACTGTCTAGAGCTAACATCTACCCCCCCAACCATTCCACCCAAACAGTGCCCAATGTCACAGGAACATTTGTCACTTCTAAAGCAGGAGGTAATCTCCCGCCTACAAATAAAATGCAATAGAACCAGTTCCTACCCACCAACAAAACAAGGGAGTTTACTCCCTATATTTTCTCATACCAAAGAAGGATGGCTCTCTAAGGCCCATTCTGTACCTCAGACCCCTAAACCAATACATACACTCAGACCACTTTCACATGGTCACACTCCAGCAGGTGCTTCCTCTGCACTCCAGAAACGACTTCCTAACCACCATAGACCTCAAGGACGCCTATTTCCACATTCCCGTTCACACCGCTCACAGGAAGTTTCTCAGATTCGTAGTGGACGGCCACCACTACCAATTCAAAGTCACCACAGCGCCACGAGTGTTTATCAAGTGCCTAGCAGTAGTCGCAGCGCACCTGAGAAGACAACACATCCATGTCTTCCCATATCTAGACGACTGGCTCATAAAAGCCAGCTCATACAACCAGTGTGTACAACACACTCGCGCCACTATCCAACTACTTCACGACCTGGGCTTCACAGTAAACTATGCCAAGTCCCATCTGCATCCCTCCCACGTACAACAATACCTCGGTGCCACCATAGACACCTCAAGAGCGTTTGCCTACCCCAGCCCTCCCAGGATAGCAAGCATACAAGCTCTTCGCACCAAATTTCAACCACAACACTCTCTTCCATCCAGAGTGTTTATGCAACTTATAGGGATGATGGCATCTTGCATATTCATAGTGCCTCATGCAAGACTCCAGATGCGTCCTCTCCAAGAGTGCCTAGCACGCCAATGGAACCAGGCTCAAGGTCAATTAACAGATCTGGTGTTGGCAGACGGTCATGCCCATCGTTCTCTGCAGTGGTGGACCACCAAAAACCTTTCCAAAGGGCGACCGTTCCTAGAGCCGGTTCCTCAAATAGTTCTAACTGCGGACGCATCGCTCTCCGGCTGGGGAGCTCATCTACTACATCACACCATGCAGGGCAGGTGGACACCTCAACAAAAGTTACTCCACATCAACCATCTGGAGTTACTGGCCATATTTCTAGCCCTAAAAGCCTTTCAAACACACGTCTCAGGCAAGGCTGTCTTAGTCCGCACAGACAACATGACAGCAATGTAATACATCCAAAAACAGGGCGGCACACACTCTCTGCAGCTCTCAGCTAGCACAGACCATATGGAGGTGGGCTATACCTCAAAACATTTTTCTCCTAGCCCAACATGTCCCAGGAGTCCAAAAGCAAATCCACGGGTGGGAACTTCATCCACAAGTTCTTCAACCATTCTTTCAAACGTGGGAGCAACCACAGATGGACCTTTTCACCACCCACGAAAATGCCCAAGCTTCGCCGCCAGATAGCCACACCCATTGTTCAAAGGCAATGCGATATGGATGAAATGGTCAGGCAGATTTGCGTACGCTTTTCAGCCTCTCCCACTAATTCCATTAGTGGTGCGTAAACTACAGCAACGTTCCCTAACTCTCATCCTAGTTGCTCCGACTTGGGCCAGACAACCGTGGTACACCACATTGCTGGTACTCTCCATAGTTCCGCACCAAAAGTTACACCTCTCTCCACGCCTCTTAACCCAGAACCATGGAGAGATCAGACACCCGGACCCAGCTCAACTCAACCTTGCGATCTGGCTCCTGAAATCCTAGAATTTGGTTACCTTAATCTACCCCCTGACTGTATGAACGTCATTAAAGAAGCTAGACGACCTACCACTAGAGCTTGCTACTCAGCCAAGTGGAAACGTTTCGTGATTTATTGTCACAACAATAATGTCAATCCCTTAGATTTGTCTATCCAACACATCATAGGCTACTTACTACACCTACAAAGATGCAACCTAGCCTACACGTCTATTAGACTACACCTTGCTGCCATAGCAGCGTATCTACAAAATAGACAGCATCTATCACTCTTCAGAGTACCTGCCATAAAAGCCTTCATGGAAGGCCTTAAGAAAATAATTCCCCCCAGAGTGCCACCCTCACCGGTGTTGAACCTAAACATCGTTCTCACAAGACTAATGGGGCCTCCATTTGAACCTCTACATAAATGTGAGCTTCAATTTTTAACATGGAAAACGGCTTTCTTTGTAGCCATTACTTCCCTCAGAAGGGTCAGTGAGATACAAGCACTCACCATTCAAGAACCTTTTCTGCAAATGCATCATAATAAGGTTGTTCTCCGCACTAATCCAGATTTCCTTCCTAAAGTCATTTCTCCCTTTCACCTCAATCAATCTGTGGAACTGCCCGTATTCTTCTCGCAGCCACAAACCATTGCAGAAAGAGCTCTACACACACTAGACGTCAAAAGAGCTTTACTCTACTACATCGAGAGAACACAACCTTTTCGCAAGACCAAACAACTATTTGTGTCTTTCTCGCCACCACACAAAGGCTCCCTATCTCCAAATCTGGGATAGCTAGGTGGATTGTTAAATGCATACAGATTTGCTACCACAAAGCAAAACAAACGCTATCTGTTCCCCCTAAAGCCCTCTCTACACGTAAGATAGGGGCTTCCATGGCATTTTTAGGGAACATCGCCTTAGATGATATCTGCAAAGTGTGGGCCAGGCTGTCCTCAAAACACTGTTTCAAACAACTGCAACAGATACTGGTGGTCGCTGCTAGGAGGGGGTACTGCTACACAATCTATGCACAGTGTGTAATCTGCAGCTCATATGCCTCGAACGGAATATGCTACTTACCAGTATGCATCTGTTCTTGGCATGTAGAGCTGCAGATCTACACACGCCCACCCGCCTCCCCGGCTACCTTTATCTGTTCCAGTTTTATCTTATTTAGATACAGCACACATGGGCATCTTTCCCGTTTCTTGCAAAGCTCCATCATTTCCCCGCTGGCGAAAAACAATCTGAGGATGGAGCCGAAGCCCATGCGCAATATGATCCAAAGGAGGAGTCACATACTTCGTGACTTCCAAAGACTTTCCAAGAGAAAAACAACTGCAACATCCGGGCCTAACACCAGATGGCGATCGATGCACAGTGTGTAGATCTGCAGCTCTAAATGGCAAGAACAGATGCATACTGGTAAGTAGCATATTCCTTGTCTTTATTGCATAACACCTTTGCCGCCATATTTTGAAGCACCTGTAACTGGGTGAAAAGGTAGTCGGCCATCCCTATATATAGGGTGTTTCATAGTCCAATCTGCTAATTACAAGAGCTTGGACTATGGTTCTGCGCCAATTTACTGGGATCAAGTAGAAGAGTGTTAAGTAGTTTAAGCAGCACATAGGATTTGCTGCATGTGGCAGTAGCTTGCTCCTGCATGGTCAAGGACTCATCAATAAGAACACCCAGAGTTTTAGTGTCTTTTTTTGGCTTAGGTGCAAGTCCCAGAGACATCAGCCACCATCTGGAAGATTTTTTGTGAGCAGTATTCCTGCTCGCCTATAGGTGTCATCATTGTCGTCCGCAACAAAAGTGAAGTCTGCGGCACCTATATAGGTGCCACCCATGCAGGGTGATGTCAGTTCTTTTCTTTCCGCACCAGCCAGCGCTGATCTGGAGAAGAGCTGCCCCTCAGTCACTGTTTGACTGGAATTCTTCAACTTTTTTGTTGTCTCTTTTGAGGTTTTTTCCTCCTGGTGTGCCAGGGATGTCGTTCAGTAAAGCCGGCTTCAAGCCCTGTGGAGCCTGTCTCAGACTGATGTCGGTGACAGATCCGCATCATGTATGCCAGTGGTGTCTTGAGCGTGACCTGAAGTCATGCTCCAACTGCAGCACCATGAATCATTAGGCTTTGCAGGAGCAGTGCCTTAAAATCATGGCGCTCTGAGGACGATGCTGCAGCACTCGAGGTCTCGGTCGTGGAGTTCAAGGTCATCGCCCCACTCCAAATCCTCGGGACATTTGGGGTAAGTCTCGAACAAGAAGAGGAAGACCTCTAAGAGGTCTTATACTTATCCTTGTCTGTTGGCTGATGAGATGAGGGAGTGTTGTCATTCAAGACTTGGCTCCGCAGTAGAGCCTGCGCCGACTCCACACCTCTCCAAGAACTGGAGCGACCCCAGCCCAAGTAAAAGAGTTTTATGAGGAGATGCGCCTCATATTTGTTTGGTGCAACTCCACTGGTGCACTTGTGGGCCATGCAGGGTTGGAAGGTGCCCCATCTAGTTCCACGTCAGCACCTCTGACTCCAGTCGGGCCCAAGAGTACATTCGCGGATCTAGACCGGTGCCTGTCGTATCATCTCAGCCAGTCCTGATGCTGACGGTGACGCCATTACCATTCTGATCCCTGAATCTGATACGGAGCATAAAGGGCATCACCCGATGCCGTATCTGGCGCTGACAGGATCCTTGCCTCCTAGATCGGATCCTGAGCCTTATTCCTTTTGGTTAGGACTTGGCTAGGAATGGAAGGGGTTGTCGGACCCTGAAGAATACCAGCCATATGGGGGGGGGAAAAATAACATGAACTAGTGTGAAGAACTGGGTGAAGCCAGTGGACTAGGTACTTCTCTAGGTACTGCCATGCTTTCTCCCCTTACCATGGCTACGAAGGAGGGACCTTCTTATGCAATGGTGGTGCGGAGTATGGCTTAGGTCCTCGACCTTCTGTTGCCCTCAGTAGCAGTCAAGACTTACGGCTTGACACAGTTGCTGCAACCGGGAGTCCTCCCCTCAGAACTGCTACTCCCGTTCAATGACACGCTCTCTGATGTCCTATTGGGGACTTGGTCCAAACCCCAAACAGGGCTCCTGTGAATAGGATGACTGCCTGTCTCCACCGCTCCTCCCCATGGGGACACTAACTTCCTCACCCTATACCCTACCCGATAGAGCTTGTTGGTCCAAGCCTCGACATCCCAAAACACATTCCCTTCCGCTCTCCTGGATAGATTATCCGAGAGGCTGGACTTTTTGGGGAAGAAGATGTTTTCTTCTGCCAGCCTGGCATTGCGGTCCATGAGCACTGCAAGAGGCCAATTTTGGGCCATTGCTCCCACGCTCTGTGAGATCCAATTGTGCCGGTGCTGCCCACGGTCCTGTGAGAGACACCCGTCTTTTCTGGGACAAAGCAGGCTATCGCCAAGTCTTTGGGCCTTTCTGTGCCTCACATCACCCTCAATCCGCCTTTCAGTCCTTTTGTGGCTATGGAGGGGGCTTCCAGCCACGCAATCCCCGCCCACCCACTACACCGCACATGCCAATACCCTCTCAGCCACTACACCGCACATGCTTCCCAGCCTCTGTGTGGCTGTGGACACGGTACCCACCCACAGAACCCAAGATCCCATGGGTCTGGCAGCTAGCGGTCTGGTCAGTCCAGCCTCGGCCCCCCCGCCTCTCCACCACCACCAGCTGCAGCTTCCAATCCCTCCTAATCTTCCTTCTTGCCAACATGGGCACCCAATTGGTGGCAGGATTCACCATCACCTGCCCCACTGGCAGTCCATCAAAAATAGAAACAAGGAAACCCTATTGATCAGAAGGGACCAAGGGTAGGAAGTTATTTTTAAGAAACAAGGTCCCATTCAATTTAAAGATAGGTATAATCTCACAATTTTCCAATCAAAAATTGGATTATATGTTTTATTCAAAAAATGATTCAGATATAGTACAGTTGCTACGAACCAAAATACATGTGGTGAAATAAGTGAGCAGCCCGTGAGTTGTAAAAGGAAATCAGCCGATTTCCTAGCCGCAGGCAAGTGACTTAAAATGTGACTTTTTGTGTTTGTGAAAATAAAGGTTATTGAAAGTCACAATTGAACATCATCTCGTACTCAAATAAGATTTACAATGTATTATTAGGAGATTAGAGATGTGAGTCGACGACGTTTCGATCCCCAAAGTATGGTGGGATCTCTTCAGGACTAACCGATTGATGAAATGCCTGGGAAAGTATGCCTGGGTAGGTAGGGAAGGAAGGGGGGGGAAAAAGAAGGGGGTAGAAGAAAAAAGAGAGGAGGGAAAGGGTTATTAAAAATAGAAAGGAAAGGCTAATATCAAAATGAAGCATTCCAGGGTAAGGATGCACTGGAGAGGGAGAGCAATGTGCATGCTAGGGATATATACGCAGGAAGGGTGAGAAGGATTGGGGTGGAAGGAAAAAAATGTGAGGGAGCAGCAAGGGGAGGAATGATACCAGAATTGGGGTGTGAGTATAAGAGATAACGGAGGGAGGAAGTGAAGGTGGAGTGGGATAGTGCCTTGGGAAGGGTGGAGGGAAGGGGAAAAGGGAAAGGAACTTACTGTGCGATATACCGCTGGAGAGCGAGAGTTACAGCAGGTGAAAGAGCTAAAAGGTTCTCCTGTGCCACAAGGGAATATCTGTTGGCGAAACAATGGGGGGAGAATGAAGGGGATGAAGTGTCAAGGAGCCGCAAGGGGACCGGAGGAAGTGGAGGGTAATAATTACCTGGAATTAGCGGAATAGGACTATAGGAACCGTCAAGATTGAGGATGGTGGAGAGTTAAGTCTAAGTGCACTCATTCCGTGTGGCCGGACAGCGGAAATCCAGTCTTAGGTAGTTGAGCAGTGGAATTCCTGGAGGCAGGAGAAATTAATTAGGGGGGGTTTGGTGTGCCGGTGAGCGGCGTAATGAGTTGTAGCAGGCCAGCGCGGTAACCGTTAATGGGGTGGGAAAGTAATTACCTGGGAATTAAGCCAGGAACTGGATAGGTCCTGGTACGGGAAAAGCGGCAGAAGATTCGCCGCGATTAAGGAATCCTTCGTGCTGGAAATCGGAGAGCCAAGACTGTTCACGTCAATGGTGGGTAATCTGTGGGCGGGAAGGGGGGGTAAGTGCTGGTAGTGCGGAGAAGGCCGAGGGTTAGTGGGGGGCCGATGAACGTTAGAGGGGCGATCACAGTACCTGAATGGTCAGCTGGTTCTCCGTAGCGAGACTGGGCTCGAGTAGAAGTTCCCGGGTCTGCAGCGAGTGTCGGACCGGAAGGGGCAGGTCATATGCATTCTCCTACGTAGGAGAAGGTGTGTGACGAGGGGGGCGTGTCCCGAGTAGTGAGTGCGATTGGAAGGGAGAAGAGACACGGGACGGGGAGAGACGGACGGCGTTGTGAGGTTTAGAATGAAGAAGAAGAAGTAAATACATACGGATAGGAAGGCAAGGAGGGGAATACATGTGGAGAGAGGGAGAGGGGGCCCGGAGCAGGGAAGCGATGAAAAACAGAATTGAAGTAGATTCGGGAAAGAACAAGGTAGGGTAATAATAGGGAGGAGTACATTAAGAGTAAGAAAGGCAAAAGTTAGCCGATCGTGCTACAAGAAGTGAGGGGTGGAAGGAGGTACAGGGGGTCCCAGGCGGGGTTGGGGGGGGGGGGGGGGTTTGGGGGTGGGGGGGGCAATTGGAAATCAGGCACTGTAGGCGGGGGGAGGTGTAAGGTTGAAGAGTGAAGGTATAGAGAATTGGATATATTGAGAAAGGGTAAAAGGAATAAAAGAGATAAAAAGAGGGGGGGGGGGGGGCAAGACAGTCACAGTGTATGGACAACATATTCATACAAGGATAGCTTATTACAGAAGATTGGACCAGTCCTCCTGACGATTAAGCCCGGTGTGCAAACTGTCAGTACGAATTATCCATTTTAGTTCCTCTTTGTCCAAAAAAGCAGCAATGTTAGTGTTCCTTGGGGGTTGTTGGACCACGTTAATGACTTGCCATCTGATGTCGTCCTCAGTGTGGTTCAGGTTGGTGTAATGATCCACAAGAGGCGCATTAGGTGTTTTGCAGCGTATACGGCTTCTGTGTTGGCAAATCCGGATCCTGATCTTTTGTGTCGTTTGTCCAACATAAATCAAATCACAGGGGCAGGTAATAGCATATATCACATTGATAGTGTTACAATTTGAGAAATGTGAGAGAGTGACATCAATGTTACCATGCACAAATTTTTTCGTGTCTTTAGTGAAATTGCACACACTGCAATTTCCGCACTTGAAATGGCCTAGCAGTGGTGGTAAACCCCATGCGCCTCTAAGGGATTGGTCCTTTGTCTTGTTGGAAAGTGCTGCCCTTACAAGGTGGTCTTTTATGTTTTTGCTTTTTTTGAAAGCAAAAAGAGGGCGTTCAAAATTCAAAGTGCCGGCGTTAATTGTTGGCCAGTGTTTTAGAATGCATTTCCTAACTGTGTTTGAGATGGGTGAAAAGGTGGTCACGCAAACTATCTTGTCGTCCCTTCTTTTCTCTTTGGGGCTAAGTAGAGTCTCCCTTGGGCAATACCATGCTCTTTTAAGGGCTTTTTTCACTAGTTTGCGTGGGTAGCCTCTATTGGTCAATTTTTTGGAAAGGATGGAGGCCTCCGCAAAATAATCTTTTTTAAGATAACAATTGCGGCGTATCCTAAGAAATTGTGAGTAGGGAAGGGAGTCTCGCAAGGCTCTGGGGTGATGGCTGTTGTAAGATAGTAGAGTGTTCTTTTCTGTGGGTTTGCGGTAAAGCGTAGTATAAAGACCGCCATTGTGAGCTTTGATAGTTAGGTCAAGAAAGGCAATTTCGTCTCTACTATTGTTAACAGTGAATTTGAGGCCATTGCAGTGTGAGTTGAGCCAGTCTTTGAATTCAGTGAGGTTCTCCTCACTGTTGTTCCAAATCAGGAAAATGTCGTCAATGTACCGCTTCCATTCCAGAATAGAGTTTCTGAAAGGGTTCATGGGAGATAGTATGCGGTATGTCTCCAGCCAATCCATATAAAGTATGGCAAAATTTGGAGCAAAAACGGCACCCATACTGGTACCCTTCACTTGTTGATAGTAGTTGCCATCAAATAGAAAGAAATTCTTAGTCAGACAAATTTTGAGGAGCTTTATGATGAAAGAAGTAGGGACAGTGTGGGGTTGAGGTCTAGAGTTAAGGGTAATACCAATTATGTGAATGCCATCCTCTTGAGGGATATTCGTGTATAGAGATTCCACATCAAGGGTACAAAGTAGATTGTTAAGAGGGTCAAAGGGGAGTTCTTCTACAAGATTGACCATGGCCATGGTGTCCTTAATGTAACATTGGGTTTCGGGTACAAATTCCCTGATAAAAAAGTCAATGTAATTCCCTAGGGGTTCAAGTATAGAGCCGCAACCGGAGACGATAGGTCTTCCAGGTGGGGTAGTAACATTTTTGTGAATCTTCGGTAGGGTGTAAATAACCGGTGTGCGTGGAGACTTTGTGTTAAGGTACAAAAATTCTTTTTTACTCAGGAAGCCTGGCAGTCCATAACATTGGACAGGTAGGTTTTGCAAATTGTCCGAACGGGCTACTCCCTCCCCTTGGTAACAACCTTTTCCTCCATGCCACCATCTCAAGATCAAATGACGGCAGATTATCTGTGCCTTCTCGGCCACGAAGTTCTTTTTTTTTGTAAACTAATTTTTATTCGCATTTTTAATAAGACATGAATAACAGTAAACAACTTACCCCCACTTCAAGCACCCTCCGAAAAAGCCCAGTCCTCATTACAGTATGTATACAATGCATATTAATTTAGCAAATTACATTTTTACAAATTTTACCTGCAGCTCTGCAGGTGCCATAGAAAGAGTGCAGGTGCCAGCAGTGGGTTGTGGTTGTTATTCCCTCTACTTTCTGATGCCCAAAAAGGATGGAGGCCTTTGTTCTATCCTAGACCTATGACTCCTCAATTACTTTCTCAAGAAGGAGAAGTTCAAAATGCTCATATTGGCTCAAGTACTGTCTGCTCTGGACCCATGAAACTGGATGGTAACGTTGCACTTGCAGGACGCATATTCCCACATTCCCTTCCTGCCTGTCCACCGGCGTTACCTGCAGTTCACGGTAGGCCATGAGCATTTTCAGTTCATCATGCTCCCTTTTGGCCTTACCAGTGGCCCTTGGGTGTTACCCAAGGTGATGGCATTGGTCACAGCTCATCTGCGGTGATCAAGGGTGCCAATCTTCCCCCTACCACATTGACTGGCTATTGAAGGCAGGCTAACCCCAGCCCATCGTCTCCCACCTCCAGACTACGGTGACCTTCTGCACTCGCTGGGGTTCACTATCAACATGCCATAGTCACACCTGACTCCCGCTCAGATGCTACCTTTCATCAAAGCTGTTCTGGACACCGTGCAGTTTCGGGCTTATCCTCCCAGGATATACAGGCTACGATACTGATGTTTCAGCCTCGATCCTGGATTTTCTGTTAGACAGACCTTGAGGCTGTTTAGACTCATAGCCTCTGCATGCTAATGGTAACTTACGCCAGATGGCAGATGCGGGTTCTGCAGTGGGACTTAAGTTTCAGTGGGCGCAGCATCGGGGTAATCTCTCCAACATGGTCCAGATCTTGGAGAAAACTGCACAGGACCTGCAGTGGTCGCTAGCAGACTGCAGTTGGGTCAGAGGCAGACCCCTCTTCCTTCTCCAACCAGATAACACAGTGGTGACAGATGCTTCAACCTTGGAAAGGGGCGGCCATTTGGTGGAAGGGGCGATCATAGGGCTCTGGTCTCTGGTGGAATCCGGACTCCACATCAACTTGCTGAAGCTCTGAGCAATTTAATTGGTGTTGAGAGCCTTTTTTCCTTCTGTCAAGAGGAAAGATGGTTCAAGTGTTCACGGACAACACCACCGCCATGTGGCATTGCAACAAACAGGTGGGGTACTGAGCCCTTTGTCAAGAGGTCCTGCATCTCTGGACATGGCGGTAGCAGCAGGGCATTTCCCTGGTGGTTCAACACCTTGCAAGTTCTCTGAACGCCCTGGTAGACGAACTCGGCTTTCGATGCATAGCGGATAACGAATGGCGTCTCCATCCGTAGCAGGCACATGTTCTCTTTCAGCAGTGGGGAGAGCTTTGGTTAGATCTGTTTTCCTCTGCCGAGAACACACAATGTCATCAGTTTTGCACGCTGGAGTTTCCAAGGCAGCACTAGCTCAGCTACGCTTTTCATCTCGAGTGGAGCTCAGGCCTCCTGTGCGCCTTTCCACCGATACCACTCTTGTCCAGAGTGCTTAAGAACATCTGGAGCAACCGGGCCCAAGTCGTTTTTGTGGCTCCGAACTGGGCACAGAGAATTTGGTATCCCGAGCTTCTCCAACTGAGCATCGATCCTCTGATCAGGCTGCCCCTTCGGGAGGATCTTCTGTCACAGCAGCAGGGGAGGGTCTTCCACCCGAACCTGTCAACTCTACGCCTTCTTGCATCGAGATTGAGCAGCGGTAGTTAACAGCATTCAACCTTCCTCCTGATGTCTGTAATATTATTTTGGCAGCCAGGCATCCCTCTGCCAAGACTGTGTATGCCTGCTGGTGGCAGAAATGTTTCAAATATTGTACAGAAAGATCTATTGATCCTCTATCTGCTTCCCTCTCTCAAGTCCTTCTCTTTATTTTGATCTTTGCCCAGCAGAGCTCTGCTCTGGGCACTCTCAAAGGGTACCTTTCGGCCCTGTCTGCCTTCTTGATGCTGCAGAACCAACCCTCTTTATTTAAATCCCCAATTGTAAATAGATTTCTTTAAGAGGCTTGTACGAATGTTTCCACCTGCCCTTTTAATCATGCCTCAGTGGGACCTTAATTTGGTTCTCATCTTCCTGATGTGTGCTCCGTTCGAACTCCTCACAACTGCTCCCTTCGGCTGCTTACCATCAAAACAGCCTGTCTAGTGGCAATAACTTCTGCCACGAGTGTGAGCGAATTGCATGCTCTGTCTTTCAAGCCTCCTTACCTGGCCATCTTATCTGATACTTGGTGCTTTGGACTAGCTGCTCTTTCTTACCGAAAGTGGTTACACCATTTCATGTGGGGCAGTCTGTCACCTTGCCCACTTTCTACGCTCCTCCACATCCTCTAAATAAGAGGAGCAACTCCACCATCTAGACCTAAAAAAGAGAGTTGTTCTATCTTGACTGCACTAAATAGTTCTGGGTGGACGACCAACTCTTTGTGAAGTACGTTGGATCAAAGAAAAGGTGTGCGGTGCACAAGGAGACTATCTCACGAGGGGTTGTCTTCTGCATCAAACTTTTGCTATCCTCCTGAAGGTTTATGGGCTCATTCCACCAGAGCTAAGGCTGCTACCACAGCATTGCAGCGTGGTGTTCAAGTCCTTGATATTTGTCAGGCTGCAACGTGGACATCCCTGCACACGTTTAACAAACACTACTGCCTGGACAGTCAAGTCTGAAGGGACTCCCTTTTTGGCAGCACTGTCCTGAAGGACTTCCTGGTCTACACTTATCCTCAGTCCCTCCTCTGGGGATGGTATTGCTTGGTTATCTATTCAAAGGTAAGGAATCTGCAGCTAGATGTCACTATCAGATGGACAAGTTATTTACCTTCGGTAACGCCTTATCTAGTAGAGACGTGATCTAGCCGCAGATTTCTTATTGGCCCACCCATCCTCCCCGCACTGCGGACAGGTTTTTAGGGTCAGGGCCCTAGTTGTTTAGAAACACACCAATGTCGGTGCACTTAATGACTCCAAGCTACTGGCATAGAAAGTTGTGAAAAGTAACTGACATCAGCGCGCCAAGGTGGTGCCTTTATAGGTGACGCTTACATCACAACGGCAGAGACAATGCCGACAACTTCAGTTGGAGTCGACTGACACCACCTACCGGTGCGCAAGGGTATTGCTTGAATTAAAATGTTCCGGCTCCAGTTTCGGAAATTCAGAGGTAAGGAATCTGCAGTTAGATCATGTCTCTACTGGATAAGGCATCAGCGAAGGTAAGTAACTTGTCCTTTATTTATTTACGGGTACTGATTGATTCTCTTGCGCTATTTTTAGCCTCCTTAAAGTGATTTGAAGGAAAGACTTAGCCTGAGTCATGAGAGAGTAGTTAAATGGTCATGGGTCCAGTCAAGATATTATGTTATATTGGTCAAAGGGTAGGACTGAACAAACATTGTACAATTCTATGCTAGAGTTTGAACACATTTCATATGCCTTACCTGGGCCTAACATACTCAGTATGAGGTAGTTGGGGAGTCCATGGCTCTGGACTACCCACTGCCTCAGTGTCTGCTGCTGGTTGATGAGTCCTTCTTACACAAAGAGAAAGAGTTCCTACACCACCTCATTAAGTAAAACACAGCACACTGAAGACTTCAATCAGCACAGGTAAAACAAAGGTCTGCCATCCTGAGTGAGCAATAGCCAAGAACTTCCTCCACCAAACAAAATTGTCATTAATACAGACAGTATGGGGTGTGGCCAGGGCGAGCGATATGGCAGCTCGCTGTTCCTTAAGCTCCTTCGTCACTCCAATGCCAAGTCCCCACTAACATGTTTTATTGTCGCCATGGGACTGGTGGCCGTGTGGCAGCCCTGCACCCAGGGAAATGGAGTTACACCTTTTACTCCGAGGCCACAAGGTCTTCTCTTGAGTTGACTGTTTCCTCCTACTCGCCTTGGAGTCCCACAAGGTGTGGGAGGACTACATGCATGATAAAGGTCTTTTACACCACTCCCCTTTGGAAACCTGCAAGAAACTGGCTCTATATATACTACACCAAAATGAGGTATAGTGTGTATAGAGTCCAAGTGGCCCCAGAGGTAGGCAGAGGTTAAAGTTAGATAGAACCTTACTCTCTAATAGTGGTAGCTTGATCGAGCAGTAAGGCAGTATCAGAGGACAGTGTTAAGCATTTGATGTGCACACTCAGTGAGCAAATTAATTCACACACTCAAGAACTGAACTCTAGGCCAATTGTTTTTGTATAAAAATATACTGTTTATTTTTAGAACCAAGCAAGGTTCGGCGGTTGCAGAGTGGGCTGGATTTGTGGTCTCTCGCTGGCACCAGAAGCTGCAGTTTAAACACGTCCAGTTTTCAAGGGAGAAGTGAAGGCAGGCTCACACGGGGTTTGTGAGGTTGCTAGCTGCTGGACACGCCAGGATTTCGCAGGAGCAGGTTCGAGGGGAGACAGGGCTGTACGGCTGGGGCCAAGTCAGTGGGCGTCGTCCTCTTGTTAGCTCTGCACGGCTCGTCGTCCTTCTTCTTTTCTTCTTGTAGGTAGGCTGGATCTGAGGAAGGATGGTTCAGGGTGCCTCCTAAATACTAAATTTAGGGGTGTTACAGGTAGGTAAAGGGCAGGGACCAATGGTTCCCATCACAGGGGTGGGTACACCCCCTATTCCGCCACTCTCCAGTGGGAGGGGGGCAGGAGCCTGTCTCTGGTTGGCTGGGTCCCCCCATCCTCAAGATGGCGGGGACTCGAGGTTGTGCTTCACCTCACCTCCCCCACCTGAGGGATGGAGTTGGCAGAGGTGGGCACACCTCTCTTCCTCACTTGTTTTTTCCGCTGGTTCTCCCGCCCAAAGTGGGGGGTAGAACCTGTGGGGATCAGTTGCTGAAAGCAGCCAATGGTCTGGAGATGCACACAAAGGCGGCATGCCTTTGAAGCTTCTCTTTCGTGAACCCTGCCCATCCTGGGGGAGGAGGCTTGGCACTTCGTCCCAGGATGTGCATTGTTTCAGGCCCCCAAGAGCAGCAGCTCTCGACCCAGGGGTCCAGAAACATGCCTGGTGGTCAGGCCTCTAGAAGTTGGTCCAGTTTCAGGGGCATCTCTAAGATGCCCTCTGTTGTGCAAGTTACAATAAATCCCACACTGGCATCAGTGTGGGTTTAATGTCCTGAGAAGTTTGATACCAAACTTCCCAGTCTTCAGTGTAGCCATTATAGTGTTGTGGAGTTCGTAATGACAAACTCTCAGCACCATATACTCTTAATGGCAGTACTGCACTTACTGTGCCCAGGAATTGACTTGGGCACTGTAGGGGTACAGGGCTCATGCTCCTGTACCCTCACCACTGGCATAGGGCACCCAGCTAGAGGGGTGACTGATGTATGCCAAGGCAGTGGTTTGTGGGCTTGGCACCCACGGATGGGTGCCATGTCGACTCTTCACTTTGTTCTGCACCAAGGCACTCAGTCTGCAAAGGCAGTGTGTGAGTGTCAGGGTACAGGGCCTCTGAGGATGGCGCAATAAGTGCTGCAGCCTTCTCTGGTCACAGTGCCCTGAGTACCATTTACCAGGGGCTGACATGTGGCCAGAGATGCCAATTGGGTTTAATCTTTAATGCAGTTTTAGGGAAGTAACATAGGCCCTGGGTACCTGATTAGCAGACGCCTAGGGCACACTCAGTCAAAAAACATCATCAATTCAGCAAAAAGTGGGGGCATACCATGCAAGAAAGAGGGCACTTCCTCACAAAACCTGATTGCAGTTTGGCCCTCAGCATTCACGGTTGGGTTTGTGCTTGAACACGTGGTGGCTTCAGGATGCAGAGACCAAGACACATGTTCATACAGCCATTTCACGCTACATGGACACAAATAACAGCATGGTCAAGTCCCCGTTGACCCTCAGAAGGCCTTCAAGGTCCCCGTTATAAGTGACATTATCAGTCATATCTCGGGAAGGCGCAGTAAGCGCTGCAAGGAGGTGACTGACCCGGAAACTTGCATCCTTAGACTGGAGGCGGCTTACGCTGCATCCGGCTTCCATTGTAGTCTACTAATGAACTCTCTATACCAACAAGAGGCACTCCCTCAATTTCTTGTGGACGAGGCCCTAACGGCCTGGCTTGCTGCATTGAGTCGCGTCTACCAATGGAGTGACAAAGCCAGTAAAACTCTGCACTGGCTATGTATTAATATGTATCACCACACACCTATCTCTTACATAACAAATGGGAAGATAGTTAGACATACTGTCGGACACAGCCATTGCTCAATGCTTCGCCACACCTCCCTATATGCAGGACTGCTGGTGGAGGATCCAGAAGCCCTCCAAAATGTTGTAAGGGACTTGCCTACACACCCCTTGACTGATTTGGAATGAGCCACCCTAGACAAAGATATTAAATGCAAAGAGCTGGATGAGGCCCTGTCTCAACTCTGCTTGGGCAAGACCTCTGGTCCTAATGGCCTACTGTTGGATTTCTTTAAGTCATACAAAGGGCAACTCATGGACCCTATTTGGAACATGTTCAGGTGGCAGTGTTTAATTTGAAGTGTCAGGGCCCTGGTCAGGAGACAACTGCAGCTTGCAACACCTATTGCCCCTGCCAGCGCTGCAATGACAGTACCAACATAACTACTAACCTGCACAATCCTACAAGTGTGACAATTTAGACTATTCCATGCCCCCAATGCTAAAAGAATGGCTTGGGCTGCAGTCATTGGTCACTTTTACTGTATATTGAAGGAATAAACAATTGTTGTTGCTCTCTTCTCTAAACAGATATACAGCGCCACCATGTAGCAGACTGTCATAAGTCCCAGTGTTGACAATTCAGCGCTAGTGCTGAGCACCGGAAACGTCAGGCTCAAATTAAACACTGTCAGGTAGGCTCAGAAGGCGGGTGCGCTCTCCCCTGACCTCCATTTTTCTGAAATTGTACTTATGCACAAACAGGGACTACGTCTGACGATGACTTTTTACCATCACATCTCCCTCCTTATCATGGAGATTAAGATATGGGCCAAGGCCTTGGCTAATAGGCTGCCCTCTGTTACTGCTACCTTGGCTTGGGCTGGCTCATCGGATTTTACACCTAAGAGGGCGTGCAGCACAATATCAGCCACATGCACAAAGCATTGGCACTGGCACATGGGTTGCCGGGTGCCCACGCATTTCTCCTAGTGGACTTCCAGAAGGCATTTGACTCCATCCGATGGTCCTACCTATTCTGTCTGCTACAGAAACTCTACTTTGGGCCCAAATTCATCTCTTGGATCCACCTTTTATATACTGACCTCCAGGCGAGAGTGAAGGTGGGGGGTGCACTGCTCTCCCCATTTCCGCTGTATAGCGGAGCAAGGCAGAGATGTCCCTTGTCCTCATTACTGTTTGCATCTAACACTTTGCGGCATGGTTAAGGGTTGACACATATTTGAGGGGCCTCAGTGGACGCCGGAGAACTTGGACAGGGTTGTGCTGTATGCCGAAGACATGCTCATTTTCATGGACAACTCCTGGCTCCGGACCCTGGGTCTTTCAGATCCTAGGGATTTTCAAGACATTTTCTGGAATACACATTAATAAAACTGGTATACCTCCTAGCGTGCCACACGCCCCTCACCCCCCAAAGCAGCGCTTCGGGGGGCTGCTGGAATTTGAATTCACCCAGAGGGTTTTCATTACTTGGGAGTGTATGTGACAATCTCAAGCCTCATTTAGACTGGGTGACTTGTGACTTTAGTTCTTAGCTTACACTGCCTCTGTCCATTTTGGAGCAATCTTCCATATATGAAATGGCTGTTTTACCCCGTTTTTTATATCAGCTACCGAATTACCCCTTTCTGCTCTTGACCTTAGTCTTCAACAGACTGCATTTTATGCTAGAGAACTTTCTGTGACGCACAATGGAGGCCTTGCATCTCTCCTATATCCGGCATCTCGTCTCCGTATCATAAATGAATGGTGGTTTAACTCTACAGCAGACCCCTGCTTTGCCACCGAGCAGTAATAGCGCATGAAGGGACCCCCCCTCCGGCATCTGCTGTATGATGGGGTTCCTCCAGAGCACCTGCCCACAGCTACGAAAGTAATACTATAGCTTTGGAAGGAGACCCAATGGGCCCTCGGGTGGGCAGGATGCTTGACAAAGATAACCTTGATGTGGCATGGGACCCAGTTTCGATAGATTACCACCGTAGAGGGCTTCAAGCCGTGAAACATTATTGGCATCTCCAAGTTGGAGATGTGATGTCCGGTTCCTCAATGAAATTGTTTTTTGGAGCTGCAGGAAGAATTTGACCTACACCGTTCGCAATTCTTCCGCTATTCGCAATTAGGACACGCCCTCAGCCCCTACATTAAGGGGCTCTCAGACATCCCGAATTATAGCCCGTTTCAGGTGAAGATCGTCCAGGATGAACTACCTGATCACAAAATCTCTCAGGTGTATAGGCCCTTAGTGAATAACAAACCAGACTCCTTTGACAGCTGAAAGACACCTGGGAGGGTGACTTGGGGCAACTGACTGATGATGATTGGAGGAAGGCATGCACCGCCCCTCATGAGGCGGCGATCGCCTCGCAGTTCCGCCTAATAAAGTGGGGATACTTGCATCGAGTCGGCTATACCCGAGAGTGTCTATTCAAAATGGGAGCGGTGGTCTCACCAACATGCTTGTGCTGTCAATTGGACCGGGGTAATTTTCCCCACACAGTTTGGTTGTGTGAGGGGCTGATGCCTTTTTGGCGGGGTATTGTCCTGCCTAGAACATGTGCTGGGTTGGGTATTGCCCCTGCATCTCAAGTTGGTTCTCCTTCATACTACAGAGAGGTTAGACAGATACTGCAGGGCCCTGTTGTGGCTGGGTCTGGTGGTAGCGAAATGGGATATCATCAGGGCCTGGAGAGGAAAAGACCCTCTGTCCTTCGAACAGTGGAAACTGGGGTTGGATTGATATATGAGCACAGAGCTTCCTGTCAATAAAGCCAGAGGTTGTCCACTCAACCATTTAAAAATATGGGCTGGATGGAGTCCACACCGGGGCGTTCTACTCCAGAAAGTTGACAATTCATGTTGTTTCCTAGACAAGGTCTGGACCAGGGGCCTCCAACTTTTTCTGTACTGAGAGCTACTTATGTTCAATAAAACGCATTGAGAGCTACTAATATTATTTGTATTGTATAATCTAAAACTTTTTATATGTATAATATTTCAACCAAGTAAAAGCTTTCTAATTTAATAAGCTGAGCTTCACACAGGCGATCTACTCAGAGGTAGCTTGAGAGCTACAGTAGCTCACAAACTACTGGCTGGAGACCCGTGGTCTGGAAGATGGAGCGCTGGCTGCACTTGGGGAGGGGTGGTCTTTGTGCTTCTTGCAGGTGATGTAACTTGTACAATTTATGGTCTCAAGTGGTGGCTTTTTTGTTGTGATATCTGTGCCTTCTAACTTGTGTCTGGTGTGTCTATCTTGTATAAAATCAATAAAATATTGTCATAAAAAATATAGACAGTATGATGTGACATAAGATATGTGACATACACAGTTGTTAACTAAATTTATTTTTAAGTGGATCTCTGCAAATGCTGTACTGAGCCTGTGTGCTAGCTACCCACTGGATGTTGAGTCTCTTGCTCCAACGTACTTATATACTTTTTAAATGATAAAGTTGTTAGTCCTTGCCTTCATAAATTTCATAATTTGCAATTACTGGTAAATAAACTAGGATTCTCTTAATGCTGTTTGCAACATCTAGCTATTTGCTGACAACCTGGAACACCTGTGGCAATCCAATCAGAGGCCTGGTGCATTAGCAACTAGCAGTCTCTCTTAAAAGGGGGTGTTGCTAGGAAGCCTCCCTCTTTATCTCCTAATTCCGTTGGATATAGTGCTAACTTTAGCCACCTCAAATGTAATTTTTCTAACTTTCAACGTGACATATCCATTTTATAATATTGACTGATGATTAGTCTTTTATTAAATTGTTACATTTAATGTTTATTGTATGTGAATTTTGTGGGTTTTTAAGCAGAAATGCAGTTTTTGATTAACTCTTATTTGCAAACATTTTTCATGACCTAAACACTAGATAGTGGAATAGTACACAACATTTGAATCATTAATAGTTTACACCACAGGTCCACCCCTCACCCTACAATCAACCACAAGGCAGTGCTTAGGAAGAACGAATCGGCACCCCTTTGCCAACAAAAATCTTCATGGAATTTCTATAGGTAGCCTTGTCTCCATACTCCTCAATTGAGTGTCTGGATTTTCACCCTCCAGGCACAGAAATGCAGCCAGCACACTCCCACTGCCTGGTGTACCTTCATCTTGTGCCATGCCTAATCAGGGGCTTCTAAAATGGATCCTACTGGCTCCAGTACTTCAGATCAACTCACACACATAGTCATACTACTGCTCATGCCTCACACTCACTCTACACGTGCTCTCAACATATACACAGAATGTTAGCACAAGGTTCTGGGCATCCACATAACAGCAGAACCTTACACAAGAGGGATCTGTGGGCCACACTCTTAGTGACACAGATCAAAAGGTCTGTTCACATCTCAAAACTTGGTATTCTGCCTCCACCGCTTTATGTGTTATACCCAGGACAAGAGAACTAGTCACTTGTCCCTTATGAGAGCATGCTGTGTGCAATTCTGCAGGTCACATGACGGGTCCAGTACCCTCCATAGTCGGGGACTGACCTAGGTCTCCATGGTCACGATTACATTTGTGTGACTCTCGGACCAAAATAAAAGTCAAGATATGAGATATACACACAGCCGGGCACGTAGGCAAGGAGAACACACCCACATACAATGCAAGGGGCATTCCCATCCTCACACCCTCCATTCCTCTCTTGCAGTCGACATGTTGTACAGGTCCATGGGCCGAAAGTTCTAATTCGCCAAGAAGGAATGTGTATGAACTTACAGCCTTTCGCTGTGGACTGAGCTCTTCTGAACAACATTTATTGTTTTACTTTCCATCGGCAAAGAGTTTAGAAGAAGGATATGAGAAAAGCTGTTTGAAAAAGGCATTTTAAGGTTCTCCACACAAGTGTAAGATTGTCCAGTCTGTTTTTGAAACATGGACATTTTTTTGAAATAATTGCTCAGAAGCAGTCTGTGACTTGCACTTAGTATCCTAGAAAGTGGCTATAAACGAAATTGTCATTTTGCCACAAGGACTAATGCCCAGTGTCTAGAGTTAGCTTCCCAGCTGAGAATGGACAAAAGACAGTTTGGAAATGCCCTCCTGGTGTATAGTGGTTCACAGGTTTCGGCAAGTCTTACAAATCCCTTGATTTGAGAAAGTCCTGGCATTGATATAGCTTTGGATAGACGTACTGAAGTAAATTGCCTGTGATTGGTACAGGAATAGCACCTCACAAAGAGACTCCACCTCTCACACACATTCCTAGTTACATCACACACTCCAGATAACCATGACAACAGGTCTGTTGGACAGGCACAGGCGAGTACAGGGCCACAGAATACAGGAAATAACAATTAGACACTCACAATCATATGTAAAAATCTATTTGACAGGAAATCTAGGGAGCCATAGTTATAAGATGTGGTTTGCCTTCACTGTCCTCTCCGGTAGAATTGCAAGAAAATGCTTTGCGTTTACCATGCCCGACGGATATTACAGTTACATGATGCGTGTTTTTTCCTCTTCACTTCACCTATATGCAATTGTAGCACCACTTCTAATGTTTTATTTTACTTATTTATTTTATAGATGCCCCAGGCCTCAAGGAGTCCACAGAAAAGGATGTTGAAATGTATACAAGCAGGTCAATACCTGTGGCAACTAAAGCCAAACAGTGCCATAACCTGATGCTAAAATATACTCGCTGGCCATGGTGGAAGAAGCTAGGAGATGAATTCATGGACGACGAAGATGTTCTCGTAGATGATGTCCGCTTAGAAAATAACAGTTTATATATAGCTGGATTTAAACCATCTCATTCCACCAACTTATCTGTTTCAAACGCAGAAACAGGAGATTTAACCCAGGATGCACCAGTGCCTTGACTTTTCCAAGATCGTTTATTTGCATACTGAACAGGAACTTTTTATGGACACTTCCACTTACAAAGATGGCCGCTGCGCAAAGAAAACTTTACTCGGAATGGTACTCAGATCACCCTGTAGCATTTTCAATTTCTCAAATATTCCTAGAATTGTCTCAAATGGGTGGTTATACTGTTTGTATTTATTTTATAGGCATTTTACTCAAAAAATAAAAATATATTTTATATTCGATCTTTGGTACATTTATTTGGAAGGTAACATTTGCATAGCTATACACCAGTTTGTATTTGCAACCGTGCATCTTTTTTTAGCAAAGATATATTTTTTCAAAAAATGAAAAGGCATATTTCTGTTTAGCAAGCCGTGTGGTGATATTAATATAAATAATACTAATAATACCTTGTATTTAGGTCTGTCATTTGAAGTTTGGTCAGGATGTAGTTGTTTTTAAAATAATATATAATATACAAACCAAGCGGGGCTTTGGTGAGGGGTCTTCAGTCACTGGTCAGTTAAATTGTCATTCATATATTGCTTATGCTAGTGGCAGCATATAGAATGGGGCAGTGAGTCAGTCCACTTCAGCCACTGGCTCCCCTCACTGTGAGTGATGGCATTTTACTTGTATTCTATGTGCATATCCACCGTCGAAGTAGTTGCCTTCTGTGCAAGGGCTGGTGAGCAGATGTGTCTTACGGGGGGGGGGGGTGTATGTGTGTGTGTGTGATATGACCTTTGGGACAAATATAGTGGCAAATCATCTATTTGTAAGCACATTATGCCAGTAATTAAATAATATTCACATGTGTGCATGAAAATTGACATGCCAACCTTTAGCTGAATATTCAAAGTGATTGCCAAATTTGCTGCAAATCTGTCCATATGGTGGAGGAATGGGTGGATGGGTGTGTGTGTGTGTGTGAAGACCTTTGAGGCAAATATAGTGGCAGTCATATATTTGTAAGCACATTATGCCAGTAATTAAATGATATTTGTCGAACTTTTGTAGGACGTACACACTACGGGGCCGATTCACAGAACTAACTTAAGACAAAATCCTAAACTTACTACTTTTGGTATTCACAGAAGTTAGGATTTTGTCTTAAGTTAGTCTTGAGACAGACTTAAGACAGTCTTAAGACAGACTTAAGACAGACTTAAATCTGTCTTAAGACTGTCTTAAGTCTGTCTTAAGTCTGTCTTAAGTTTGTCTTAAGACAAACTTAAGACAAAATCCTAACTTCTGTGAATACCAAAAGTAGTAAGTTTAGGATTTTGTCTTAAGTTAGTTCTGTGAATGGGGCCCTAGGTTACTAAGAGGCTATGGGTATCAACCTTTCCCAGTGCTGTGTAGGTCTAGCCACAGCTTACATTGGACTGTCCTTTCTAGGTATGGTTGGTCCCTCGCTGTGAAGGCAGGGTGAGCAAAAAATGAAATGGAGAGTTGCCCAGAACAATGGCCAAGTAAATATGAATTCAAACATTTCAGTAGATCTCTGCTACGGCCAACTTTAGCTGTCTATTGGCAAACTCTTTGCTTTCAATATGCAACATATACTAAGAGCGGGCTTTGGGTCAGCCCATGCTTAAGATTGAATGGGCTTTGTTTACAGTCTCTTGTCTGCTCTTTCATCCCTATTCTTGTGTTTGTTCCACCCAGGAGCGTTTTGGTCTGACAGTATTCTGATTGTTTGAGTTGTATTCTTCCACTGCTAACTTAAGAGCACACATTTTTAGGTCACGCCTGAGGCAGCGCACATGCGCTGCTCTGACTTTTAGTAAGGGGGCTTCAGAAAGCTGACCACGCGCTTTTGCTTGTGTGGCCTAAAGCGTGCGGTTACGCGCACGGTTACACGCACAGGCGCCATTTGGCTTTCCTCTCTCGTCATGGCTCATTAAGCGCATTGCTCGCGGGCAACCTTACAGCGCGCGCACATCACACACCACTCGCCACACGTGCCTCCTTGTTTTGAATGCTTCCTGGACATTTTAAACATGCACACAAAGCTAATCCTTGTTTTGAATGCTTCATGGACATTTTAAAAACGCACCAAAGCTACCCAACAACAAACTACTGTGCTTGCCAAACTTCTTCGCACACTAAACATACAGTTGATTTACGGCTTCTTTTTCTGGTCTATTGTTTCCCAGAACAAATAAAACATTGAAAATTGTGTCATTCACTCTGTGGTTTGCGCACTCTGTTAATTTTTTTTATTTTTTATTATCCCACAGGGCAAGGTAACATTAGCTGCGTGCTTCAAAATATCAGCATTAGTTATTCACTTGTGCACATTTGGAGGGAGTTCTTTACCACTGTAACTAGCAAAGACACTGTGTCACGGCAGCATCACTCAGCACCACCACAGCATCACTCAGCACTACCACAGCATCACTCAGCACAACAGCAGCATCACTCAGTGTGACCACAGCATCACTCAGTGTCACCACAGCATCACTCAGCATCACCACAGCATCACTCAGCAGCACCACAGCATCACTCAGCGCCACCACAGCATCACTCAGCGCCACCACAGCATCACTCAGGGCCACCACAGCATCACTCAGGGCCACCACAGCATCACTCAGGGCCACCACAGCATCACTCAGGGCCACCACAGCATCACTCAGCACCCCCACAGCATCACTCAGCACCCCCACAGCATCACTCAGCGTCCCCACAGCATCACTCAGCGCCAGCACAGGATCACTCAGCGCCAGCACAGCATCACTCAGCGCCAGCACAGCATCACTCAGCGCCAGCACAGCATCACTCAGCGCCAGCACAGCATCACTCAGCGCCACCACAGCATCACTCAGGGCCACCACAGCATCACTGGGCCACCACAGCATCACTCAGGGCCACCACAGCATCACTCAGCACTCCCACAGCATCACTCAGCACCCCCACAGCATCACTCAGCACCCCCACAGCATCACTCAGCACCACCACAGCATCACTCAGCGCCACCACAGCATCACTCAGCGCCACCACAGCATCACTCAGCGCCACCACAGCATCACTCAGCGCCACCACAGCATCACTCAGCGCCACCACAGCATCACTCAGCGCCACCACAACATCACTCAGCACCACATCAGTATCACTCAGCATCGCCTTTGCACTAGTACACCACCACATCATCATCATTCAGCAAGACCTGAGTATCATTCAGCATCACCTCAGCATCGTCTCCGCACCAGTCACCACCACCACTACCACTTCAGCATCACTCAGCACCACCTCAGCCTGCTCTCGGAATCTGGCATCTGTTGATTCTCCCCTAGCGTCTGGCCGCTGCTAGTGTTATAATACAGGTACTAGTTCCCAACCTTCACCCTCCGATTGTTTATGCCCCCTCAAAAAAAAGATTTAACAAACAACCATTGGAATAGGCAGAAACAAGTTGTCAGCATTGCAAGAACAAAAGAAAACTGAGTAAATTTTTTATTGTAAATACTTTTTTTAATATGGTCGTTCAGTTGTACATAATGCCTTCTTAGTCATATATAAGGTAACAAAAATGCTTCTGACACTTTTTTATTATAACTTTTCAGCATGCTGCACAACAGCCACACTTCTCTACAGCACAGCTTGAAGACATTGACAAAGTCAATAGCTCTGGCTAAACACTTATAAGGCCCCAAAGGCGAGACCCATTGGCTATGCCAATGCTTGTTTTCTTTTGTTTTCCGCATTACATGGCAGTTCATGTGTTTTCTTGCTCTCTTTTATGCTTTTTACTTCTGATGGATACATCTGCCAGTGGATTCCTCACCTTGTTCCTCACCTTGTGAATATCCCCTGCGCCAGCATTCCACGGAACTTTTCTTCCCCAGCATTCCACGTCGACGTGGGCGACGTCACAATACATCGGCTCCGCACGCGACTCCGTACGACGTCATCGGAGCCATAAAAAGCCCACGTCGGCGTGATGACGTCAGTTCCCTTTTTTCCGTGCCGTCGACGCGCAACGGTTTTTTCCCAGTGCTCTCTAGATACTTTGTAATCTAGTGGTGTATTTTTGTTAAAATCGGTATGTCTTCGACGAGGAAGTCGGGCTTTAAGCCCTGTAGGGAGTGCGGAGGCCTGATGTCCATGACGGATCCGCATCAGAATTGTTTATGGTGTCTCTCCTCTGATCATGACGTGGATGAGTGCGGGTGCTGTAGGAGCATGAATCCTAAAGCGCTGAAGGAGAGGAAGACCAAACTCTTCATGAAGAAGATCGGTGAGGAGAAGAGAGGGAGGAAAAAGGAGAAGTCCAGGCGGGAGTCTTCGACTTCGAGGTCGTCGAAGTCGAAGAAGCACCATAAGAAGAGGAAGCATTCTTCTCGGCGTCGGTCCTCGAAGTCTAAGAGGTCGAGGTCGGCTTCGCCTCGTCGACGTCAGAGCAAGGTCTTGTCTCCTTCGCCTTCTCCTGATAAGTCTTCGAAGTCTCCCTCTCCGAAGCGGACTCCAGCTCGTTCCCCGACGCCGGCGCCGTCCAAGGCTTCGACTCCGGGTCGGGTGGAATCTGATGTGGAGCAGGAGCAGGAAGAGTCTGTTCCGGTGCCTGATGACTCCGCGGCTCCGGTGGAGGATTCAGAGGAGCCGACGCCGGTGGCTCCACAGGAGGATACAGGGGCAGTTCCTTATCCCCAATTCCCGGCTCCAGGTACGGATCCTTCGGGATTTCTGAATGCCATGTATGGCATTTTTCAGAGAGCATCCTTCCCATCCGGAGCACCAGCAGGTCCCGTGGGTCCGATGGCGTTTTCTCTGGGAGTGCCGCAGCAATACGCTCAGGCTCCTTTTCTGCCTTTTATGCCGATGGCGCCTTCTTGGCAGTTTCCGGCGCCGGTTGGGAATCCGGCTCGACCTCGGATGGATGGTCAATCTTCGGAGCCTTCTTTGACGCCGAGGCCGACTCCATCGACGCCGCATCCGGCGCCGCCGACTCCACCTGTAGCGCCTCCGACGCCGGTGCCTTTGGCTCCACCGACGCCGCGTACGACGTCGACGACGCCGGCTCCCCGGAATCGATCGAGGCGGGAGGCCCAAAGGGTTTTGGAGGAGGAAAGATATCGGGCTGAGGTGGAAGAAGGTGAAGTCGACTCTTCTTCGGATGAGTTTGGAGGTATAGAGGTAGCAAGTGGTTTGGATACCACCCCGGAGTGGGAGCATGCTTCTACAAGGTCTTCTCCACCACAGGAATTGGCGCCCTACCATGTTGTGATCAAGAAGGCCGCGGAGTTGTTAGATCTGCAGCTGCCCTCTGTGGAATACAAGTCCAATCTGCTTACAGAGGTGTTGCACTCCCCGACGTCGGCTTCGGAGCCTTTGTTACCTTTCAATGAGGCTCTCTTGGAACCAGTGTTGGAGGTGTGGAAGAAGCCTCTGTCAGCTCCAGCAGTTTGCAGGCAGGTGGCAAGGAGATACAGGGTTGCGCCAGGAGACCCGGATTTTTTATCCACGCATCCTTCTCCGGAGAGCCTAGTGGTGCAGGCTTCATGTTCTAAACATGCTTCGGGTGCTTTCCCCCAATCTCCTGCTGATAGGGAGTCAAAGAAAGTTGATCAGGCGGCCAAAAAGACATTCTCCTCAGGAAGTATGGCGTTGAAGTCATCAAATGCCACATGCTTGCTGGGGCGTTATGTTCATGCCCTGATGGACTCTATAAAAACTTTGGCCCCTAAGTTACCTGAGGGGGATAAGTCGTCCTTCATGGAGGTTGTGGCGGACACTCAGGCAGCTGCCAGGCAGGTGATCCAGTCTGGGCTGGATACGGCGGACTCTGTGGTGAGGATTATGGGGTCGTCCATTGCCGCAAGGAGACAAGCTTGGCTCCGTTCCTCAGGGTTTTCTGCAGATGTCCAGGCCACGCTGGTGGATCTGCCCTTTGATGGACAAAATTTGTTTGGGGAGAAGGCAGATTCTGCTCTTCAACGTTTTAAGGACAGTAGGTTGACGGCGAAGTCCTTGGGTCTGCAGGTTCCTGCTAGAGGTTCAACTTTCCATAAGGCTAGGGGATTCGGAAGGTCATCCTTTCGCTCCTTCCGACAGCCACAACAACAGCAGCAACAACAGCAGCAGAATCCCCTCTATCGCTCCTATAGAGGGAAGCAAAGGGGTCGGAGAGGTTCTGGTCGCAACCCCTCTTCTTCCTCCTCCTCCTCTGCTCCAAATGAGGCTTCAGGGAAGCAGCCCTAGATCCCCCATCCCGGATCATGTAAGACCTGTGGGGGGTCGGGTGTCCTACTTTCTACGGGGTTGGAAATCTGTTACAACCGACCTTTGGGTTTTGAACCTCGTAGAGACTGGGTACGCCCTTCCCTTTCGGGAGTTTCCTCCCCCTTACCCTCCTTGCCAAGGTTATTGCTCGGAGGACCACCTGCTTCTCCTGCAGAAAGAAGTTCAAGCTTTGTTTCAGAAGGGCGCAATAGAGGTGGTTCCGGAGCAGGAAAGGGGTCAGGGATGCTACTCCCGGTATTTCCTGATCCCCAAGAAGGACGGCAGATTGCGTCCGATTCTGGACCTCAGATTCTTGAATTTTTACCTGAAACAGGAGAAGTTCAAGATGCTGACCCTTGCGCAGGTTCTTCAAGCGTTGCAGCAAGGAGACTGGATGGTGTCGCTCGACTTGCAGGACGCGTACTTCCATGTCCCAATCCTGAAGTCGCACAGGAAGTATCTCCGTTTTACGGTTGGGTCGCAACATTATCAGTTTGCGGTCCTCCCGTTTGGTCTTACTACTGCACCTCGAGTCTTCACAAAGGTGATGGCAGTGGTGGCTGCTCATCTCAGGAGGTCGGGGATTCCGGTTTTCCCCTACCTGGACGACTGGCTTCTGAAGGCAGAGTCCCCAGAGATGGTGCAGCGTCATCTGCAGGTGACAACTCAGCTGTTATTCGACTTGGGTTTTTCGATCAATGTGCCCAAATCTCACCTGGTGCCCTCTCAACGCAACCTGTTTATAGGGGCAGTACTGGACACTACTGTGTGTCGAGCATTCCCTCCTCCTCAAAGGATTCTCGACATTCAGGAGATGGTCCCTTTATTCCACAGTGGAGCGGTTGTTCCAGTTCTGAAGGTCCTTCGCCTGCTCGGTCTGTTCGCTTCCTGCATTCTGTTGGTCAACCATGCACGCTGGCACATGAGGGCGCTCCAGTGGTGCCTCCGCAAGCAGTGGTATCAGCACAACGGGGATCTCGGGGAGTCGATCAAGATCTCCGGAGAAGCTGCAGCGGATCTGTCTTGGTGGAGCGGGGAGGGCAATCTGTCCCAAGGAAAGCCTTTCCATCTACCTCCATCGGTGCCCACAGTGATAACGGATACCTCCACCCTAGGGTGTGGAGCTCATCTGGGGGATCTGGAGATCAAGGGTCTTTGGTCTCCAGAGGAGAGGTTGTTTCATATCAACCTTCTGGAGTTGCGGACGATTCGTTTGGCACTCAAGGCCTTTCTTCCTTCCCTTCGCGGTCAGTCAGTTCAAGTCCTGACAGACAACACGACCGCGATGTGGTATATAAACAAACAGGGAGGAGTAGGGTCTCTTTGTCTCTGCAGAGAGGCCCTGCGTCTGTGGTCCTGGGCTCAGGACCATCAGATTTGTCTGATGGCAAATCATCTGGCCGGGGTGCTGAACGTGCGTGCGGACAGTCTCAGTCGGCAGTTCTCCGCCGACCACGAGTGGAGGCTCCATCCGGAGGTGGTTCGTCGCGTCTTTCGGACGTGGGGGACTCCTCGGGTGGACCTGTTTGCCACCCGAGAGAACGCGCACTGCCCGTCATTCTGCAGTCTCCAGTATCCGATGCAGGGGGCGTTGGGGGACGCGTTTCAGTTGAGTTGGGGCTCACGACTCCTTTACGTGTTTCCTCCCATACCCTTGATTCCTCGGGTTCTGAGGAAGATTCGCCAAGACCGGGCCCAAGTCATTTTGGTCGCCCCGGACTGGCCAAGAAGGGTGTGGTACACAGATCTTCTCCACCTCTCCTCGTGCCCTCCGCTCCGTCTCCCTCTGAGGGCAGACCTCCTCTCGCAGTCGGAGGGGCAGGTTCTACACCCCCACCTCCAGAGCTTACACCTTCATGCCTGGAGATTGAACGGGGCAACCTGAGTTCCTTCTCTCTCCCACCTGATGTGGTGGACGTTATTTTATCGGCCAGGCGACACTCCACCAAGTCCATATACTCCTACAGGTGGTCTAAGTTTGTAAAGTGGTGTGGAGAGAGGTCCATTGACCCTTTAAAGGCTCATCTTTCTGATGTGCTTCAGTTTGCTCTTTCATTGGCTCAGCAGGGCTGTGCTGTGGCCACGGTCAAGGGCTACCTTTCGGCCTTATCGGCATTTCTGTGCCTTCCAGATCAACCTTCGTTGTTTAAATCTCCGGTTGTTCTGAGGTTCATCAAGGGCCTTACAAACATGTTTCCTCCTACTCCATTTGTAATGCCTCAGTGGGACCTTAATCTTGTCTTAACCTTTTTAATGGGGTCCCCGTTTGAGCCTCTTCATAATTGTCCTTTGAGGCTGTTGTCCTTTAAGGTGGTTTTTCTTGTAGCCATAACCTCGGCAAGGAGGGTGAGTGAGCTTCAAGCTCTTAGTTCCAAACCTCCTTTTCTTACCTTACATGCTGAAAGGATGGTTCTCAGGACCAGGGCTGCTTTCCTGCCAAAAGTTGTTACTCCTTTCCATTTGGGGCAGTCTATTACCCTCCCTGTTTTTTATCCACCCCCTCATCCTTCCAAAGAAGAAGAAAGACTCCATCGCCTTGACCCGAAGAGGGCTATGAGTTTTTATTTGGACAGGACCAAGGACTTTCGTATTGATGACCAGCTTTTTATTGGCTACGTTGGTCGTTCTAAAGGTAAAGTGGTGCACAAGCGCACGCTGTCAAGATGGATTATACTGACCATCAAGATCTGCTACGCCTTGGCTGGTAAGACTCCTCCTGTGGGTATTCGTGCTCACTCTACTAGAGCTAAGTCTTCAACATCTGCTCTGGCCCGGGGTGTTCCTGTGGCAGATATTTGTAAGGCCGCGACTTGGGCCTCCCTCCATACTTTCGCAAAGCATTATTGCTTGGACTCTGAGATGAGGAGGGAGGGCCACTTCGCGCGCTCTGTCTTGCAAGACTTTCTGGTATAGAAAGGTGGACACCCTCCTCCGGGAGTGGGGACTGCTGTGGGAATCTATTCACAAGGTGAGGAATCCACTGGCAGATGTATCCATCAGAAGAACAAGTTACTTACCTTCGGTAACGCTTTTTCTGGTGGATACAGTATCTGCCTGTGGATTCCTCACCAACCCACCCGCCTCCCCGTTGTCCACCTTTTGTATACCATGAAATAGGTCTTGTTTGAAATGCTTATATTTTCTCTTGTACATTTGTAGGAAATGCTTGTTTGATTAGCATTCCTTTGTTTTGTATGCTATGTATATGTATTGGTTTTTCTATATACTGTGTATACTTGGGATTGTCGTTGGTTCACCTGTTCGCCTCGAAGGCACGGAAAAAATGGGTGGAACTGACGTCATCACGCCGACGTGGGCTTCTTATGGCTCCGATGACGTCGTACGGAGTCGCGTGCGGAGCCGATGTATTGTGACGTCGCCCACGTCGACGTGGAATGCTGGGGAAGAAAAGTTCCGTGGAATGCTGGCGCAGGGGATATTCACAAGGTGAGGAACAAGGTGAGGAATCCACAGGCAGATACTGTATCCACCAGAAAAAGCGTTACCGAAGGTAAGTAACTTGTTCTTTAATTGCACTCAATATTAACTCCCCTCCCAGATGTTCCCGCCTCGCCCCCCATCACACTCTTATTTGATTTATTTATTTATGCGTCAAGGGCTCGTCCACTGCAAACTGGTAGCAGTCTGCTTACTTTGTTTGTATGTTCTGTTCTTACTTTTGATTTACTGTTATAACATCACAGGCCGCCATATTAGAATGGTGAATTCAAAATAACAAAATGAATGCCCTCCATCCTAATGCATGAGCATGCGCACACACATCACGACGTACATGCAGGTGTGCACGTGTGCCTATGAATCGTGACGCATGCATCCGGATGGTAACATTAATCCAAAAAGCATTCTCAAAGCCAAGAGCTCGGCGTTTTAGAGTCGTGATATATTGGTTTGCCAATGCATGTTCGGTTTCTTTTCAGCTGCAGCTTCACAAATGGATTTTGGGTGCACATCACAGCGAGCTAGTGTGGAGGCAGGCCACATCTTTTCTCATCCCTCACTAGCTACGTCCCCTGTACTTAACATATGCACAATGCTGAATTTACCTAGGCGTTGAGTGACATGCTTCTGAACAGAAGCTGAGTGACTTGGTCTTGGTCTTTTAGAACAGACCTGTTAGTCCACTGCAGTCATGCCAACTGTAACCACAGCATAGTAATGACCGGCCTTCTTAGATCAAGATATCCAGTGCCTATCTGAAAAGCCCTGAAAAAAGCCTTGAGCACTTAGATCCCTAGGACACTTTTGGGAAGGGGAGTTCAGATTAGAGTATTTAACAAAACATTCCAATACTAAGCAGTAGGACAGTATCCTTGGATACGCTTATAAACAGTAGACCTCCACCAGTTAGTTAATGGCTCATCACTCAGCGTCACCACAGCATCATTCAGCGCCACAACAGCATCACTCAGCGCCACCACAGCATCACTCAGCGCCACCACAGCATCACTCAGCGCCACCACAGCATCACTCAGCACCACCACAGCATCACTCAGCACCACCACAGCATCACTCAGCACCACCACAGCATCACTCAGCACCACCACAGCATCACTCAGGGTCCCCACAGCATCACTCAGGGTCCCCACAGCATCACTCAGCGCCACCACAGCATCACTCAGCGCCACCACAGCATCACTCAGCGCCACCACAGCATCACTCAGCGCCACCACAGCATCACTCAGCGCCACCACAGCATCACTCAGCGCCACCACAGCATCACTCAGCGCCACCACAGCATCACTCAGCGCAACCACAGCATCACTCCGCGCCAGCACAGCATCACTCAGCGCCAGCACAGCATCACTCAGCGCCAGCACAGCATCACTCAGCGCCACCACAGCATCACTCAGCGCCACCACAGCATCACTCAGGGCCACCACAGCATCACTCAGGGCCACCACAGCATCACTCAGGGCCACCACAGCATCACTCAGGGCCACCACAGCATCACTCAGCACCCCCACAGCATCACTCAGCACCCCCACAGCATCAATCAGGGTCCCCACAGCATCAATCAGGGTCACCACAGCATCAGTCAGCGCCAGCACAGCATCACTCAGCGCCAGCACAGCATCACTCAGCGCCAGCACAGCATCACTCAGCGCCAGCACAGCATCACTCAGCGCCAGCACAGCATCACTCAGCGCCAGCACAGCATCACTCAGCGCCAGCACAGCATCACTCAGCGCCACCACAGCATCACTCAGGGCCACCACAGCATCACTGGGCCACCACAGCATCACTCAGGGCCACCACAGCATCACTCAACACTCCCACAGCATCACTCAGCACCCCCACAGCATCACTCAGCACCCCCACAGCATCACTCAGCGCCACCACAGCATCACTCAGCGCCACCACAGCTTCACTCAGCGCCACCACAGCATCACTCAGCGCCACCACAACATCACTCAGCACCACATCAGTATCACTCAGCATCGCCTTTGCACTAGTACACCACCACATCATCATCATTCAGCAAGACCTGAGTATCATTCAGCATCACCTCAGCATCGTCTCCGCACCAGTCACCACCACCACTACCACTTCAGCATCACTCAGCACCACCTCAGCCTGCTCTCGGAATCTGGCATCTGTTGATTCTCCCCTAGCGTCTGGCCGCTGCTAGTGTTATAATACAGGTACTAGTTCCCAACCTTCACCCTCCGATTGTTTATGCCCCCTCAAAAAAAAGCTTTAACAAACAACCATTGGAATAGGCAGAAACAAGTTGTCAGCATTGCAAGAACAAAAGAAAACGGAGTAAATTTTTTATTGTAAATACTTTTTTTAATATGGTCGTTCATTTGTACATAATGCCTTCTTAGTCATATATAAGGTAACAAAAATGCTTCTGACACTTTTTTATTATAACTTTTCAGCATGCTGCACAGCAGCCACACTTCTCTACAGCACAGCTTGAAGACATTGGCAAAGTCAATAGCTCTGGCTAAACACTTATAAGGCCCCAAAGGCGAGACCCATTGGCTATGCCAATGCTTGTTTTCTTTTGTTTTCCGCATTACATGGCAGTTCATGTGTTTTCTTGCTCTCTTTTATGCTTTTTACTTTAATTGCACTCAATATTAACTCCCCTCCCAGATGTTCCCGCCTCGCCCCCCATCACACTCTTATTTGATTTATTTATTTATGCGTCAAGGGCTCGTCCACTGCAAACTGGTAGCAGTCTGCTTACTTTGTTTGTATGTTCTGTTCTTACTTTTGATTTACTGTTATAACATCACAGGCCGCCATATTAGAATGGTGAATTAAAATAACAAAATGAATGCCCTCCATCCTAATGCATGAGCATGCGCACACACATCACGACGTACATGCAGGTGTGCACGTGTGCCTATGAATCGTGACGCATGCATCCGGATGGTAACATTAATCCAAAAAGCATTCTCAAAGCCAAG
The DNA here is from genome assembly GCF_964204655.1 of Triturus cristatus. Classification (NCBI taxonomy): domain Eukaryota; kingdom Metazoa; phylum Chordata; class Amphibia; order Caudata; family Salamandridae; genus Triturus; species Triturus cristatus. Next base: position 205,121,229 of record NC_140584.1, on the reverse strand, counting down.
AGCTCGGCGTTTTAGAGTCGTGATATATTGGTTTACCAATGCATGTTCGGTTTCTTTTCAGCTGCAGCTTTACAAATGGATTTTGGGTGCACATCACAGCGAGCTAGTGTGGAGGCAGGCCACATCTTTTCTCATCCCTCACTAGCTACGTCCCCTGTACTTAACATATGCACAATGCTGAATTTACCTAGGCGTTGAGTGACATGCTTCTGAACAGAAGCTGAGTGACTTGGTCTTGGTCTTTTAGAACAGACCTGTTAGTCCACTGCAGTCATGCCAACTGTAACCACAGCATAGTAATGACAGGCCTTCTTAGATCAAGATATCCAGTGCCTATCTGAAAGGCCCTGAAAAAAGCCTCGAGCACTTAGATCCCTAGGCCACTTTAGGGAAGGGGAATTCAGATTAGAGTATTTAACAAAACATTCCAATACTAAGCAGTAGAACAGTGTCCTTGGATACGCTTATAAACAGTAGACCTCCACCAGTTAGTTAATTGCTCATCAGTGATCGATTACAAATTATGTGTGGGACATTACAGTACTTTTTGTGATTGTATTTGTAACCCCATTTATGTAGTGTTTACTATGTAGGCAAAATAACTCAGTAATCATTTGCTGGTTATTTACAAGGAAACCAGACAAAGTGCGGAACGAGTGACTGAATGTGGTTAACATGAGCTTCAATGTGTCCAAAACGCAATACGTTCCTTAAAAGTGTCACTTTATCTTCATCCAACTACGAAAAATGATCAACATGGTGGCCTTTTGTATACAAAGTAAAACAATTCCATTTGAAATCGCAGCAGGCTTATATTTTCTGTCATCTAATGGTACTTGCACAATAGCTCCGAATCTCATTTTATTTTTGGTTGTAGCTTCCATCCTGTGACCTCTCTGGTATTATAGTTTCGCTTCGACAAAGTATATATTTAATCACACAACCCAACACTCTCTATTCAAGCGGGTGACACCCGGTTTTAAGACTGAAAATGCTGTCTGTAGGCGTTTATGTGGTATTTCGTAGCGCAAACCTAGCCAAAAAGGCAGTGGGGCGCTCTAAGGGGTTATTTTCATTTTCTACATCGTGAACCATTCTCTATTCCCTTGAAAGATAAAGGAGAAATTACACCTCCTCCCCCCAGCCCCCTGATTTTTCTTCCTAAATCCTAAAATGCTAAAATGGTTGGCCGGCAATATATTGACAGCTCTAAACCCAAAGATTATGGGACACAAAAAGATACAGAAAAAATTGTATATTTAGTATTTTATAACCGCAGGATTGAATCATAGATCCAGATTTTCTAGATGAGTAAACCTCACCCACGAAATGTGGCATGCTTCATCATAGGCACCATGTGGTATTGCAACAAACAAGGCGGGGTGGGGTCGTGGACCCTATGTCAGGAGGCTCTGCTCCTCTGGACATGGCTGGAACATCAGGGCATCACCCTGGTGGTTCAACATCTGGCGGGCTCTCTGAACGCCAGAGCAGACGAACTCAGCCGCCGGTGCATGATGGATCACGAATGTAGTACAAAAGGGGGTGGTGATGGACAGAGCATCAGAACCAATCAAACACTCACACCCAGTCAACAGATCTGGGTTTGATCCATCACCATTTTTAAGCCCACTCTGCCACCCCAGTTCAGACATGGCCATATGCAAATCAGTCTGACCCTGTGCCTCATGGGAACAGTCCAGCCCGAACTGCCAAGCCATGCCTTCCCTGGACCAGAAACAAGCTTCCTAGGACCGGTTTCTGGCATGTCAGCCGTCTTCAGCCAGGCTTGCTTGAATCCAGTGGCAAAGTGAGCAAGGGACTCACGTCTGAGCATACCCTGCCAACTTATGGCAAACAAAGCAGTACAAAAGGGGGTGGTGATGGACAGAGCATCAGAACCAATCAAACACTCACACCCAGTCAACAGATCTGGGTTTGATCCATCACCATTTTTAAGCCCACTCTGCCACCCCAGTTCAGACATGGCCATATGCAAATCAGTCTGACCCTGTGCCTCATGGGAACAGTCCAGCCCGAACTGCCAAGCCATGCCTTCCCTGGACCAGAAACAAGCTTCCTAGGACCGGTTTCTGGCATGTCAGCCGTCTTCAGCCAGGCTTGCTTGAATCCAGTGGCAAAGTGAGCAAGGGACTCACGTCTGAGCATACCCTGCCAACTTATGGCAAACAAAGCAGTACAAAAGGGGGTGGTGATGGACAGAGCATCAGAACCAATCAAACACTCACACCCAGTCAACAGATCTGGGTTTGATCCATCACCATTTTTAAGCCCACTCTGCCACCCCAGTTCAGACATGGCCATATGCAAATCAGTCTGACCCTGTGCCTCATGGGAACAGTCCAGCCCGAACTGCCAAGCCATGCCTTCCCTGGACCAGAAACAAGCTTCCTAGGACCGGTTTCTGGCATGTCAGCCGTCTTCAGCCAGGCTTGCTTGAATCCAGTGGCAAAGTGAGCAAGGGACTCACGTCTGAGCATACCCTGCCAACTTATGGCAAACAAAGCAGTACAAAAGGGGGTGGTGATGGACAGAGCATCAGAACCAATCAAACACTCACACCCAGTCAACAGATCTGGGTTTGATCCATCACCATTTTTAAGCCCACTCTGCCACCCCAGTTCAGACATGGCCATATGCAAATCAGTCTGACCCTGTGCCTCATGGGAACAGTCCAGCCCGAACTGCCAAGCCATGCCTTCCCTGGACCAGAAACAAGCTTCCTAGGACCGGTTTCTGGCATGTCAGCCGTCTTCAGCCAGGCTTGCTTGAATCCAGTGGCAAAGTGAGCAAGGGACTCACGTCTGAGCATACCCTGCCAACTTATGGCAAACAAAGCAGTACAAAAGGGGGTGGTGATGGACAGAGCATCAGAACCAATCAAACACTCACACCCAGTCAACAGATCTGGGTTTGATCCATCACCATTTTTAAGCCCACTCTGCCACCCCAGTTCAGACATGGCCATATGCAAATCAGTCTGACCCTGTGCCTCATGGGAACAGTCCAGCCCGAACTGCCAAGCCATGCCTTCCCTGGACCAGAAACAAGCTTCCTAGGACCGGTTTCTGGCATGTCAGCCGTCTTCAGCCAGGCTTGCTTGAATCCAGTGGCAAAGTGAGCAAGGGACTCACGTCTGAGCATACCCTGCCAACTTATGGCAAACAAAGCAGTACAAAAGGGGGTGGTGATGGACAGAGCATCAGAACCAATCAAACACTCACACCCAGTCAACAGATCTGGGTTTGATCCATCACCATTTTTAAGCCCACTCTGCCACCCCAGTTCAGACATGGCCATATGCAAATCAGTCTGACCCTGTGCCTCATGGGAACAGTCCAGCCCGAACTGCCAAGCCATGCCTTCCCTGGACCAGAAACAAGCTTCCTAGGACCGGTTTCTGGCATGTCAGCCGTCTTCAGCCAGGCTTGCTTGAATCCAGTGGCAAAGTGAGCAAGGGACTCACGTCTGAGCATACCCTGCCAACTTATGGCAAACAAAGCAGTACAAAAGGGGGTGGTGATGGACAGAGCATCAGAACCAATCAAACACTCACACCCAGTCAACAGATCTGGGTTTGATCCATCACCATTTTTAAGCCCACTCTGCCACCCCAGTTCAGACATGGCCATATGCAAATCAGTCTGACCCTGTGCCTCATGGGAACAGTCCAGCCCGAACTGCCAAGCCATGCCTTCCCTGGACCAGAAACAAGCTTCCTAGGACCGGTTTCTGGCATGTCAGCCGTCTTCAGCCAGGCTTGCTTGAATCCAGTGGCAAAGTGAGCAAGGGACTCACGTCTGAGCATACCCTGCCAACTTATGGCAAACAAAGCAGTACAAAAGGGGGTGGTGATGGACAGAGCATCAGAACCAATCAAACACTCACACCCAGTCAACAGATCTGGGTTTGATCCATCACCATTTTTAAGCCCACTCTGCCACCCCAGTTCAGACATGGCCATATGCAAATCAGTCTGACCCTGTGCCTCATGGGAACAGTCCAGCCCGAACTGCCAAGCCATGCCTTCCCTGGACCAGAAACAAGCTTCCTAGGACCGGTTTCTGGCATGTCAGCCGTCTTCAGCCAGGCTTGCTTGAATCCAGTGGCAAAGTGAGCAAGGGACTCACGTCTGAGCATACCCTGCCAACTTATGGCAAACAAAGCAGTACAAAAGGGGGTGGTGATGGACAGAGCATCAGAACCAATCAAACACTCACACCCAGTCAACAGATCTGGGTTTGATCCATCACCATTTTTAAGCCCACTCTGCCACCCCAGTTCAGACATGGCCATATGCAAATCAGTCTGACCCTGTGCCTCATGGGAACAGTCCAGCCCGAACTGCCAAGCCATGCCTTCCCTGGACCAGAAACAAGCTTCCTAGGACCGGTTTCTGGCATGTCAGCCGTCTTCAGCCAGGCTTGCTTGAATCCAGTGGCAAAGTGAGCAAGGGACTCACGTCTGAGCATACCCTGCCAACTTATGGCAAACAAAGCAGTACAAAAGGGGGTGGTGATGGACAGAGCATCAGAACCAATCAAACACTCACACCCAGTCAACAGATCTGGGTTTGATCCATCACCATTTTTAATCCCACTCTGCCACCCCAGTTCAGACATGGCCATATGCAAATCAGTCTGACCCTGTGCCTCATGGGAACAGTCCAGCCCGAACTGCCAAGCCATGCCTTCCCTGGACCAGAAACAAGCTTCCTAGGACCGGTTTCTGGCATGTCAGCCGTCTTCAGCCAGGCTTGCTTGAATCCAGTGGCAAAGTGAGCAAGGGACTCACTTCTGAGCATACCCTGCCAACTTATGGCAAACAAAGCAGTACAAAAGGGGGTGGTGATGGACAGAGCATCAGAACCAATCAAACACTCACACCCAGTCAACAGATCTGGGTTTGATCCATCACCATTTTTAAGCCCACTCTGCCACCCCAGTTCAGACATGGCCATATGCAAATCAGTCTGACCCTGTGCCTCATGGGAACAGTCCAGCCCGAACTGCCAAGCCATGCCTTCCCTGGACCAGAAACAAGCTTCCTAGGACCGGTTTCTGGCATGTCAGCCGTCTTCAGCCAGGCTTGCTTGAATCCAGTGGCAAAGTGAGCAAGGGACTCACGTCTGAGCATACCCTGCCTACTTATGGCAAACAAAGCAGTACAAAAGGGGGTGGTGATGGACAGAGCATCAGAACCAATCAAACACTCACACCCAGTCAACAGATCTGGGTTTGATCCATCACCATTTTTAAGCCCACTCTGCCACCCCAGTTCAGACATGGCCATATGCAAATCAGTCTGACCCTGTGCCTCATGGGAACAGTCCAGCCCGAACTGCCAAGCCATGCCTTCCCTGGACCAGAAACAAGCTTCCTAGGACCGGTTTCTGGCATGTCAGCCGTCTTCAGCCAGGCTTGCTTGAATCCAGTGGCAAAGTGAGCAAGGGACTCACGTCTGAGCATACCCTGCCAACTTATGGCAAACAAAGCAGTACAAAAGGGGGTGGTGATGGACAGAGCATCAGAACCAATCAAACACTCACACCCAGTCAACAGATCTGGGTTTGATCCATCACCATTTTTAAGCCCACTCTGCCACCCCAGTTCAGACATGGCCATATGCAAATCAGTCTGACCCTGTGCCTCATGGGAACAGTCCAGCCCGAACTGCCAAGCCATGCCTTCCCTGGACCAGAAACAAGCTTCCTAGGACCGGTTTCTGGCATGTCAGCCGTCTTCAGCCAGGCTTGCTTGAATCCAGTGGCAAAGTGAGCAAGGGACTCACGTCTGAGCATACCCTGCCAACTTATGGCAAACAAAGCAGTACAAAAGGGGGTGGTGATGGACAGAGCATCAGAACCAATCAAACACTCACACCCAGTCAACAGATCTGGGTTTGATCCATCACCATTTTTAAGCCCACTCTGCCACCCCAGTTCAGACATGGCCATATGCAAATCAGTCTGACCCTGTGCCTCATGGGAACAGTCCAGCCCGAACTGCCAAGCCATGCCTTCCCTGGACCAGAAACAAGCTTCCTAGGACTGGTTTCTGGCATGTCAGCCGTCTTCAGCCAGGCTTGCTTGAATCCAGTGGCAAAGTGAGCAAGGGACTCACGTCTGAGCATACCCTGCCAACTTATGGCAAACAAAGCAGTACAAAAGGGGGTGGTGATGGACAGAGCATCAGAACCAATCAAACACTCACACCCAGTCAACAGATCTGGGTTTGATCCATCACCATTTTTAATCCCACTCTGCCACCCCAGTTCAGACATGGCCATATGCAAATCAGTCTGACCCTGTGCCTCATGGGAACAGTCCAGCCCGAACTGCCAAGCCATGCCTTCCCTGGACCAGAAACAAGCTTCCTAGGACCGGTTTCTGGCATGTCAGCCGTCTTCAGCCAGGCTTGCTTGAATCCAGTGGCAAAGTGAGCAAGGGACTCACGTCTGAGCATACCCTGCCAACTTATGGCAAACAAAGCAGTACAAAAGGGGGTGGTGATGGACAGAGCATCAGAACCAATCAAACACTCACACCCAGTCAACAGATCTGGGTTTGATCCATCACCATTTTTAAGCCCACTCTGCCACCCCAGTTCAGACATGGCCATATGCAAATCAGTCTGACCCTGTGCCTCATGGGAACAGTCCAGCCCGAACTGCCAAGCCATGCCTTCCCTGGACCAGAAACAAGCTTCCTAGGACCGGTTTCTGGCATGTCAGCCGTCTTCAGCCAGGCTTGCTTGAATCCAGTGGCAAAGTGAGCAAGGGACTCACGTCTGAGCATACCCTGCCAACTTATGGCAAACAAAGCAGTACAAAAGGGGGTGGTGATGGACAGAGCATCAGAACCAATCAAACACTCACACCCAGTCAACAGATCTGGGTTTGATCCATCACCATTTTTAAGCCCACTCTGCCATCCCAGTTCAGACATGGCCATATGCAAATCAGTCTGACCCTGTGCCTCATGGGAACAGTCCAGCCCGAACTGCCAAGCCATGCCTTCCCTGGACCAGAAACAAGCTTCCTAGGACCGGTTTCTGGCATGTCAGCCGTCTTCAGCCAGGCTTGCTTGAATCCAGTGGCAAAGTGAGCAAGGGACTCACGTCTGAGCATACCCTGCCAACTTATGGCAAACAAAGCAGTACAAAAGGGGGTGGTGATGGACAGAGCATCAGAACCAATCAAACACTCACACCCAGTCAACAGATCTGGGTTTGATCCATCACCATTTTTAAGCCCACTCTGCCACCCCAGTTCAGACATGGCCATATGCAAATCAGTCTGACCCTGTGCCTCATGGGAACAGTCCAGCCCGAACTGGATCACGAATGGCATCTAAACTCGGACGTGGCGCAAGGCCTCTTTCGGCAGTGGGGAGAGCCTTGGTTAGATCTATTCGCCACCGAAGGGAACGCGCAATGTCAGCAGTTCTGCGCGTTGGAGTTTCCAAGGCGGCACTCGCTCGGGGACGCCTTTCGTCGCGAGTGGAGTTGCGGTCTGTTGTACGCCTTTCCGCCTATACCACTTCTACCCAGAGTGCTGAAGAAAATCAAGCGCGACCGGGCCCAAGTCATCTTGGTGGCTCTGGATTGGGCATGAAGATTCTGGTATCCCGAGCTACTCAGTCTGTTGATCGATCCCCCGATACGACTGCCTCTTCAGGAGAAACTTCTGTCGCAGCAGCAGGGGACGGTCCTCCACCCGAACCTGTCCAGCCTCCACCTCTATGCATGGAGATTGAGCGGCGGCAGTTGATGCCATTTGACTTGCCTCCTGAAGTCTGTAATGTTATTCTGGCAGCCAGGCGTCCCTCCACAAAATCGGTATACGCCTGCAGGTGGAACAAATTTGTGGCATGGTGCACAGCAAAGGCTGTGGATCCCCTTTCCGCCCCTCTTTCTGAGGTTCTCCTCTTTCTTCTTTCCATGGCCCAGCAGGGCTCTTCTCTGGGCACCCTAAAAGGTTATCTTTCTGCTATTTCTGCTTTCTTACGGCTTCCTGATCAGCCTTCTCTTTTCAAATCCCCTGTTGTTTCTCGCTTCTTTAAGGGCATTACTCACATGTTTCCTCCTGTCCCTTTCGTAATGCCTCAGTGGGATTTGAATATGGTATTGACGTTTCTGATGTGCACTCCCTTTGATCCACTTCATAATTGTCCCCTTCGTCTCTTGACGCTTAAGACTGCTTTCCTGGTAGCCATCCCCTCTGCTAGAAGGGTGAGTGAGCTCCAGGCTCTCTCTTCTAAGCCTCCTTTTCTTTCTGTCCATCCGGGCAAAGTTGTTCTCAGGACTCGTCCTTCCTTTCTCCCTAAGGTGGTAACTGCCTTTCACATTGGGCAGTCTGTTACATTGCCCACCTTCTTCCTTATCCTTCAAATGAGGAAGAGAGGCTCCACCGTCTGGACCCAAAACGGGCGCTGTCCTTTTATTTGGACCGCACCAAGCAGTTCCGGGTGGACGACCAACTCTTTGTTGGCTACGTGGGCGGGCGGTGCACAAGCGAACCATCTCTCGGTGGGTCGTTTTGTATATCAAAGCTTGTTACTCCTTGGCTAAAAAGGAACCTCCTGTAGGGCTGAGGGCCCATTCCACTCGGGCTACTGCGGCGACAATTGCCCTGGGCCAGGGAGTCCCCTTGCAGGACATCTGTCAGGCAGCAAAGCAACGGGGGCCTCGCTGCACAAGTTTGCTAAATATTATTGCCTTGACAGCCAAGTCCGGAGAGACGTCTTCTTTGGCCGTTCTGTTCTCCAGGACTTTCTGGTGTGATCTTGGTTCGCAGACCCATCACCGGGGTTGGTATTGCTGGGGTATCTATTCTAAGGTGAGGAATCTAACTAACGTGTTTCTTTCACATGAACAAGTTACTTACCTTCGGTAACGATATATCTGTAAGAAACATTAGTTAGTTAGATTCCTCACCGACCCACCCATCCTCCCCGTTCTGCGAACCGATTTCTAGGGTTGAGGTTATCCCTTTCAGGGTCCTAGAATTTTTGGGCACCAGTGTCAGTCTTTTGCATGGCTCTGTGTTCCTGGCGCAGAAAGCTATGTACAAGAACTGACGTCAGTGCGCGAGGGCGGCGTCTAAGTACTCCGACGTCATCACGACGCCGACGACGGACGCGGAGCCGCAGACGACGCCTAGCGACGGGCAAGGGTATTGCTGACGAAAAATCTTTCCGGATCCAGCCTGACGCCTGGGGATATTCTAAGGTGAGGAATCTAACTAACTAATGTTTCTTACAGATATATTGGTACCGAAGGTAAGTAACTTGTTCGTTAATCCCAGTAACTAATAACCACCCACCTTGAGTTTGCGAGTAGCACGCGGCTCACTGTAGTGCTTCAACACCTCGTCAGTAGTAGTAGGCACTATATAAATGCCTTTACAGTACCACACAATAGGGGCAACCAGGGAACGCAATGTACAAAAATAATAATTTAGTTTTTGAGGCTTGCCTGTTGGGTTTTCCTCTAAATGTAAGCTTTATGTCCAGTTTGCCAGCAGCCCGTTATCCATAAAGCACAGTCTACCAAATCTGATCTTACCCCAGAAATTCTGTGATCCTGAAGACTCAACAAATGTTAAATGAAACCCTAGTTTGGCTTAAAGCGCAGAATCCTGGCTGAGGTAATCAGAAAGGCACCCTATGGTCTTTTCTTGAGTGCTGTAAAACCAGGCTATGGCCAGGCAAGAACTTGCAACAAACTTTCAGCGACTTTCTGAAGGTTTCTTTCACCCTGATGCCTTTGCCATCCCTAAAACACAAGCACCTGAGTGTCCCCTTAATTACCCTACCTCTGTCCCTTTTTCAGCTTTGGGCCGAAGGGGAAATGTATCTTTTAGGAAGACACTACAGGAGAGGTCCAATGTAAAGCAATGGAAGTGGGCGGGATGGTTTGTAGAAGGCACTCTTATGACTGCCAAAATGCTCCTTCTAGTTATCATAGCATCTCTCAAACAATCTAGCAGGATTTCTTAAGCTATGAAAAGCCATAATTCCTCTCATACTCGCTTCCCTCTAATGTTCCCATTTGCCCTCTTCCGCTCTCTTTTGCCCAATACTTCTCCTGCTTTCTCTGTACCAGTCTACTGGAATAACAAGAAACCTAGGACTGGCAACTCTCAATGTAGTATTGTTCAGTCTGTTGTGAAGCAAAGGCTTTTGAGTCAGTCGGTTCACAGAGTTTTCTTTCCATTCCTTTTATATTGTTCTCCTCTTTTCTCTCTTCCTCCCCTCTTTAATCTCTTCTGTCGCTCACTCTGTTCTTTGAGGTAACCCTATTGAAACTTAAAGTGCTATACCAATAAGGAACATGATATAACACTTAAGCTTAACTGTAAAAATAAGGGGGATAGGTATCGTTAATTCAGTAAGAACAGTGGCAGCAGGGTTCTGGCGCATGGAATGCCAACTGCTGCTATGCTCTCTTTTACTAACCAACTGGCGGCAGAAGAGGCAATTTTCCTTTTTTGATTTAAGACCAATGCCACTCATGCTATGCGACTGAAAAAAAACTCCCAACATTTTGCTAAATTACTTTGCTTGCCATAGGCAAATCTTCAGCATGAACTAGGGTGATGCAAGGAACATCTCCTGAAGCAAGCAAGCTGGTTTTGTTACATGTGATCCTGGTTGGCAGTCTTTGCTGGGACTCGCCTATGCAGACTCTTGCCTGGAGCGTCACTTTAATTTACAATTGTGCAATAGTATTACAGCTTTTTCTTAGACTATAAGACAGGCAGCCTGGAAAACAGGCGGATAAGACAAGATCTCAAATGTCTTCTATGTTGCATGTTACAAAACTTAGTTATTAGAAAATAAACATTCTCGTTTGTGAGCTGTGCTCTTTGATTCAACACCCGCCACAACTCTTTTTGCGTGAATTTCTCTTCCAAGTCTCAATGGCAAACTGAGATGGTAGTGTGATAATCAAAAATTATTCAGGGCATGCAGGAGAAGATTATGTATTCTCCATCTTGCTATTTATTTAACAGCAGCCTAACGTAAATGCCAGTAAACCATGATAACCTATAGAAAGAACTACACTGCTCATAGTTGTTAGAAGAAACACTACAACTCCCAATATGGGTGCCCATGAACCGATAACAATCCGGTAAAGCACATAAACTTTGAAGGCCACTGTAGAACCACCTCTTCTTGCTGCAAGGACTTATTCACAAGTTATGTAACCCATCGAGCCCTGTATTTTGTCTGTAAATAAGCAAGACAAAGTATTTCTCCTGCCTTAAAATATCACTATAATCAACTGGTGGGAAAAGCTGTCAAAAAAATATAACCAATACAAGGGTGGAATAATCCTCACCTCTATGTTCGTCACAGAATTTAAAATTCGTGTTCTTGAATGCTAGAAAATGTTTGATACCATGACAGAACTGGAGGCTTCAGATTATGCAAGTTTAAAGCTGTTCAATAACTATAAAAAATGCGTTACTTAGTAGAACTGCGTGAACCTGGATCCTAATGACCAATCCCCCATACACATAATATTTTGTAAACTTAAACCCAGCGAGAATGATGTTGAAGCCTTGGCTACTCTAACAGAGTGTAATCCAAAAATGGACGTATCAACACCGGCCTCTGAAAGCATTCAACACACCCATCTAACTAATGTGGCTTGATGACTCGATTAAAGATCTGAGAAAAGTGGGATAGGAAATTTCTTAAATCGTTTTTTTTCTTTGGGACAAATAAAAGTAATGCCTTCTGGTGTAAAGTACAACCTACTAAATGCAATGCTTTCATGTCTGAAATTTTGTGGTATTATACAAGGTATAGCAAATTTGGCAGACAGTTGCTTTCTAGACAAGGATTCATTCAGGGACCATTTCTGGAGAAATTTTAGAACAAAAGTAACGTCCTATGGAACGGAATATTTAGGCCAGGCAGAAAAACAAAATAAATACCTCTGTCTGAGATGTTTGGAAACCAAGAGATGTTAACCCATAAGATGATATGTCACCAGAGTATGCACGGCTGAAATGGCTGATTGGTATGAATTGACAGTTGTGTAAGAGACCTTTGGCTGGGAAAATTGCTACAAAATTGACTATAGAAGTCACATCTGCCCCCACGATCATGATCTGGTTCAAGACAACAGTGTGCCCATCTATCCCAAGTTGATTTATAATGTCTGTGATTGGAGCAGTTTATGAACAAAAATTGGTTCTGTCGGGTTCTCAAAAGTAATTTCCTCTGCGCATTAAGAGTCGCATAACCCAAATATTCATAGGGCATGAATATCACACACGCCAAGACATATAAGAGTAGTTATCTGGAATAATCACAATAACACAGTGTATGCATATCCACTTTGCATTTTATCTGAATTATTTCATTCAAATATATTAATCTTTTCAAGAATACAAAGAGGCTGTTCAGCAATAGGTCAAATATATACATATAGTGCTCATGTGACATATGTGCTTGGTGATAAACTTGGTGCAGTATATACAAGGTGGTTCAGGATTTATATACAACGTTTTTTGGGCCAGACTCATAACCATGAGCCCTAGTGGTTATTAATGCTCCTTTTGGTATGTAGGGCCTTGGTTGGTCTGAGCCTTGTTATATCGTCGACGTTTCAACCCACGGTGTGCTCCCTTCGGGTCTTCATCAGGACATGGTGCGGGGAGGGGGGGAGGGATTGTTTGGTAACAGCCTACGGACAAAGGACGCATGAATGTCAGGCGGGTGGAACACATGTTCAGCGGTGTGTAAAACGATAGACTAAGGTGGAGCACTCACCTAGTCTGGACCAGAATCAGGTTCTGGCTGTGTATGCCCTTTAGTGGCGCCTGGTGGAAGATTCTGTGAGGTCCTTGGCTTTTAATAGCTGTAAGAATAATGATGTGCAGAGCGTCAGAGGTAATCGCTACACGAGTAGCAAGTTGCTTTGAAAGAGGACGATTCACATGCCTTGTGTCGCGTAGTTGTATTTTAAATGTGACTATAGCCAGTGTTTAACAATGGGGCTGAGTACCAAGTTATTCCCAACAGGATGGTGTGCGAGTGGTCCCGGTCGAGCGAGACTGGGCCGCGTGTGGCTTGGACTGGCTAGCTTATGCAAACCGGAGAGAAAATTTGATTCTGTGAAATGAAGCGCCGGGGGAAAGTGAAAAAATGCTGTGTGTCCCGTATTAGGTGAAAAGGGACCATGTGAATTTAGCCAGTGTTAACAATGGGGCTGAGTGTCAAGTTATTCCCAACACAGTGGTGTGCGAGCGTTCCCGGTCGAGCGAGACTGGGCCGCATGAGGCTTAAACCGGCGAGAAAATGCCCATTTAAAGTTAAAGACGGAGGCTAAGTGTAAGATTTGGGCAGTTACCCGGTGGGAAAAGCCCGCGATCCCGGTCAGGCATATACACAACTGACCGGTTAGGTTATGAAAACCGGAGAGAAATTGCCCATTTAAAATTGAAGACAGGGGCTAAGTGCAGAGTTGAGCAAGTACCCGGTGGAACAAGTGCCCGTGATCCTGGTCAGGCATTTACAGAACTGAGCCGCGTACGCGCTCAGAACCCTGCAATCTTAAAAGTAAGCTCTGCTGACTACAAGCTACAGTGTGCGCTGCAGTGTCTCACCTGGAATCTAGGTTGTCGTGTAGGATGGGTCAATACAGGAAAAGCAGGCATCAGTCCTGCTACAGCGATGGAAGTGAATCCTGCCGTCTAGGAGCGACAAGTCAACCTTATAACGGCGTGGTAGGCAGCGTGTACGTTGCCATTACGTCCGGTTAAACTCGGTTGCTAAGCAACCAGGGGAATCGATTGGAGAAGCGTTCGGTGTGCCATGATTCCCTATGCCTACGACGTACTGTTATGACACATTTGGTAATACTTCAAGAACGCCAATAGCAATTGTACTTTTACATGCGCCATACATAGTCAGCGAAAGGCATCAAAGTAATTACAGTTTTGAAATTTAATGTTTACACAGGCACCATTGGCAATTGTGTATTTTACATGCGCCTTACACGGACATAGAAATGCAGAGTAAGTACAGATTGAAGATTCGATATTTACACGTGCGCCATTGGCAATTGCATATTTACATGCGCCTTTTACTGTATTCAAGTACACACAGATTTAAAAGATTACATTTAGTCACAATAAAAGGTGAGATTTTTCATATCAAAACAAAAAGTGCGTGTTAGACCTGGCACCTTGGCGTGAGTTTCCCTTCCACTTTTGCTGATGTGCCTCATTGTGTTTTGTTGGTGTTAGCTGCTCAGGGCACCGTGCCACTGCTAATCAGTGCCACAGTGCAAGTGCTCCCTTTGGAAAAGTGTATACATTGATTGGTGTCCATGTTTGGCTTATTTGGTTTACTATCAGCCCCTAGTAAAGTGCACCAGGAGTGCCAGGGCTTGTAAATACAAATGCTGCTGGTGGGCTTGCAGCCCGGGTTATGCCACCCACAGAAGCGGCCTTGTAAAATGTGTCTAGGGTCTGCCACTGCAGAACCTGCGCGCGGTCTGGTACTGTCGCGCTGATTGCGCAAGTGCACCTACTTGCCAGTCCCCAAACCTTCACTTAACTACATATTAGTCACCCTTCTGGTAGACCCAAGGGCAGGGTGCATTGTAGGTATAAGGTAGGACATGCCCTGATGTGTGTGGCATGTCCTAATAGTGAATTACAGCCATTTTCGTTTTTCACTATTGAAGGCTACCTGCTCTCCATAGGCCAGAATGGGCTGCTGGAATTACTACACGCTGTAATCCCAGTGGACTCAGAGAGCATGGTAGAAAGTCGAGTTTATTATGCCTGAACTCAGAATAATAAAATACTTCTTTTAGTAAAGTTTATTTTAATATCCTGTGTTTGTAAATACTACTTTTAGAAAGTTAGTATTTACTGACCTGGCCATTTCAGTCCGCCTCTGCTGTGTGTGTGTGTTCTGCCTAGTAACAGTAAAGGAGCAGGGCTGGGGAATTCCAGGAGACAGGCTGACTGCCAGGTGGTGGGTAGAGAGATTACACCAGGATGGGCGGGATGATGTTGTATACTGCACACACATATCTATCAGAGTGTGATACCTGCTATGAATGATTCTGGAAGGCTGTAGTAAAGTGTGCCTGCCTGGGGAATGTCACACTACAAATGCCCCATTTGTCTTGCAGTTTCCTCATGTTTATTTAAGCCTGCAAGCACCGAGTTGAGGGAATGGATCCACCTGCACTCTTTCAGGTTAAGAGCAGCTGTTATTGACCCGCACCTGGATGTGGGCAGATTTTCTCAGGTACCCTCCATCTGATGCTCTCTGGGGAATGGTTGTGTGTGTTCCACCAGAGGGGCTCCCTGCACTCTGCATCTGATCCTACTCATATGTTGGAGAATGCGTACTTTCACCTTTTGTGTGGTTTGTCCTACATAGGGTGTATTGCAAGGCCAGATAATGATGTCCACTACATTGATGCTATTGCAGTTGGTGAACACCGGCAACTTGTGCACTGAGTTATTGTGTATAAAACTAGCCCCTTCAACAGTGAGTGGACAGGCTTTGCAAAAGCCACACTTGTGGTGTCCGATTATTGGAGGAAGGCCCAATTGATTCCTCCAATCATGTGGCTTGGGTGGTTCAAGGTATGCCTTGACTACATTGTCTCTGATATTTCTACCCCTTTTGAATGTGAAGAGGGGATGTTCAGTGGTTTTTAGGTCATCCGTCACCAGGTTCCAGTACTTCTTGACGATCTTCTTTATGGCATTGCTCTTTGAATTGAACGTGGTGACACAGACAATGTTGTCAATCCCCGTCTTCTTCTCCTTGGGTTGTAATAGTCTTCTATCCCAAGTTGATTTATAATGTCTGTGATTGGAGCAGGACCAGGCTTTGTCCATGAAGAAGAGGACTCGAAAGTTCTGACACCTGTGAACGAGCCCTGAAAAATTCCATGCCACTTGTTGGGGCTGATTCTATGTCACTAGGGGGTGAAGTTGGCCTGAAGGGTCTAAGAACACATTTGGAATTAAAGGATGACAAAGAGAACGGCTGCACAACGGTTTCATTAGTATGGGAAATCAGCATCCTCCAAATGTAGTTATCAGGATGACCTCCGCTGCTTGTTTCCTGATTTGACAAGTTAGTCTGTTGCAAAGTAAGGAAAGGCAGAGCTCCTCTCCGACTACTTCTGGAGAAAGGCATCAGCTGCTAAGGAAAAATAGTCTAGTCTCTAGCTCTAAGATAACAGGATTTGAAAAGTCAAGTTCAAGTTCAAAATCTTTATTCTGGTACACAAAGTATCCATAAATGCACAGACCTATACAATAAACACAAATAAATACATAGTAATAAGCAATGTATAAAAACAATGTTTTAAAAAGGATCTTTGTCTTCAATGCAATCACAACTCTTAGCAGCATAATTAATTTATCCAAATTAATTGGTATTTATAGAGCCACGGACTCGCACTGCCGTTCTCAAACAAGTGCCTACGTGAACAGTTACCTCTTCATTAGAAAGTTGATATAACATATTAACCCCTTCCATGCGGGGCGGATTCCCCCGCTGTGCTGAGCGCTGCTTGCGCGGGCGTGGTCATGACGGAACGGTTCCGTCATGAGCACAGCTCAACCGACGCTCATGACGGAACCGTTCCGTCATGAGCGCCGAAGGGGTTAAAAGCTACCTTAAAATCATGAATATAACGTCTCTTTATAAGGGGAAGTAAGAACTGCTTAGTGTACATTGAATAAACACCACATAAAATAGGAAATAGTGTGGTTTGCCCTAATCTCCCATCTCAGGGGCACGGTTTTAGATCAAGATTTCTTTTTTTTTTTAAGCCCAGAGGGAAGCACTGTAGGTGTGTGATTATTGCGGCCCTCTCTTGGAACAATAAACTGCACCCTCAGCGGCCCGTTTTTCTAAAACCAGATATCTTGTGACTGGACTATCTTTTGTCATCTTCAGATAGGCTACCACAGTCGGTTTGACAAGTCAACCTGGAGGCAAAGAAGTCTATCCAACAAGGCCCCCATCTATTCATCAGATTCAAGAACGATTGATGGAGATTCTACTCGGTGGAGGACAAAGGTTCTGATTGAAAACTGTTTTTCAAAGCAGTTTGGGCCTTATCGAAGGAAGAGAAAATGCTGACAAATTTAGTCACTTCCTTTACAAAGAGCTTGCCAAATAAGAACCCCCCCCCCGCCAATTGACCAGTCGCATTAGTGGCTAAGTTGCAAAGCTCAGGGCCAATCCTTAACAGAATGGATCTGTGTGTCTCTGTGTAGAGGTAGCAGTGTGCTTTCCTCTAAAAGACATACAGCCTGTTGGGCCCAACACACAAACACCCCGGGGTCAATAGGGCTACTGTGCTCCTAGGCTGTGAATGTCCGATCCAAAACTTTAGAAAAGAACATCTACACGTTTACTATGACATGCTTGCTATGTCCTGTCAACACCCTTTTTGGATCCATAATCTACTTCCCCAAACAGGATGACAATTTTGGGTCGATCTGAGAAGTGTTAACAACTTGACCTCTTAAAGGAGGGCGAGGACAATCTGCTTTGAGGCGTTTGAGCACCTCTTCTGGAAAGGGTTTCCTGAGATAAGATTGGACATAGGCCACAGTTCTAGCAGAGGAAACCAGGTCTGATGAATGTAGGTGCATGATCTCATCGCGGTCAAATGTGTTATTCAGAAACTCAGATAGAGCTGTATTAGAAGGACCTTCCCCAGCATCCTCCCCTAATCTCCTTAGTTTGTACAAAGGATACCATGGCTACTTAAGTCCCATTTTCAGGAATCGGTTGCCTTCTTCAAAATCATGACACACTGATTTTAAAGAACAGGAATTCCTCCTCAGTATCTTGTATGTCCTTGGGTGAAGAGTCAAGATTTACCTTCTTTAGGCTGTCTAAGGTGCTCTCATTGGCTTTGTAGGAACTCCTCTGCCTACAGAAGAGACATCACTGGTCAAGGCTGGAAGGGCTTGGGCATCTGGTACTGATAGGAGGTACAAAAGCATCTTCAGTTGTTGAGCCAGAGGGCCCCAGGAGAAAGATAGATGTTTGCATGGGATTTTGAATGGGCAGGTCCAAAATTGATCTGTCTCTTTTGAAAACATACTGCTCTGCTCCGTCTGGAGTGAGGTCACTTGAAGCAGGTCTAGGATTACCTTGAGAAATCTTCCCAGAATGGGAATTCCAATATTTATTTAAGGCCTTATCACAGCACAACATTATGTATGCATAGGGGGCTCACTACTGCCATCTAGCATGTATAAAGGAAGGGAGGGGCATGTCCTCAGCAAGGGTGACACAAGCTCAACTAATTAAAATAAAAGGGATTCCCTGTGTTCTACAAACCCATTCTGGTATTATTTAAGCCTGACACACTCTGTTGAAGCGGCATCAATTTTCTCCCAGGGAAGTAAGAATTAAGTCAAGAGGCCTAGGGACTACATCCTAATGTACCTTCTTTGGACCAGGCCTCGTGCTGTATCGAAGACAGAGTGTAGAGGTTATCAGGTGAAGGGTGTGAGGGTGGGAGGAGATGGTGAACATCAGATAGTCTCTCCGTCAAGCGTGATGGATATGCCTAGGTAAGGGGAGTTCCAGACCGGAAGGGAAGACGTCATCAAGACTCCGCTGCTGTCTGCGGGGCACTGCAAACAGCAGAAAATGGCAGCTGCTGTCTGAGGTCAGAGGTGTGCTACTGATTACATTCCATGCATACCAACACATGTGATGACATGATACTGAGACCCTGATCACCTCACCGACATATCAAAGTGTGATAATATGCCACAGCTAACATGAACAAATCAAGGACAAAGTATGTTTGAAGTCTGATACTGTGGCCCATCCAGTCTGATCACATTATGGACACACTAAAAGGAAAGCGTGATAATATGCCACTCCCAGCTTGATTGCATCATATATGTTGTGAGTGCTGTCCACATGAAGACATCAGCGACCTCTGACCCTGCTCCCAGGCAGGTCGCTCCCCACGCTGCTACGCTGCCCCTGCCGGTATTGCCCATCTGCTCTGCTGCTGCATTTTGTTGTAGGCAATTGTGCTTGTCCGCTGTGTTTCTCCACTAACTTGCTTCTTCCCCTCTTATCTCCCATTGGTTGTTTCTTCCCTCTTGTTGTGTCATTTACCTGCGTGTACTGAACTGTGCCTGTTTGCTGTGTTTCTTCTCTTCTGACTTGCTTTCTCCCCAATTGTTATCTTCTTTGGTGCTTGCCTCCCCCTTGTTTTCCTGTTTTCGCCGTGCCTTGTTTCCCCCGCCACCCTCCCTCGCCTTTTTCCCATCGCTCTTTCCCGCCGCTGCATCCCTTCTTGCAGGCCAGGTCGCTCCCCTGCTGCCGCACAGCTCCACCTGTGTGTCAGCGCCTCCCTCGCTGCCGCTGCCACTCTGCCGTGAGTTCGTTCCCGCTGTCTGCCGTGCCCCGCTGGACTAGTATTCTGTACTTGTCTCCTTGCATTTGTATTTAACTTTTGTGCCTGTAATTGTGCCTGCATTTATTTTTTGTGCCTCTGTACTGTACCGTTGCCCTCGCTTCGGCCCGTTCCCTCCTCTTCTCTTCTGTTTTCCCCTCAGCCCGTTCCCCGCTGCTGCTCCCCTGCGGCCCCGCCCCCTCGAAGCCCATTCGTCGCCCCGTTCCCGCCTCCCAGCTGCTCCTCCCTCCCCGCCTTAAATGGCAGCCGCTGCGCGACAGCAGGAGTGACCCCTGACCCTGCTTGCAGGCCAGGTCGCTCCACTGCTGCCGCACAACTCCACCTGTGTGTCAGCGCCTCCCTCGCTGCCGCTGCCACTCCGCCTTGAGTTCGTCCCGCTGTCTGCCGTGCCCCGCTGGTCTAGTATTCTGTACTTGTCACCCTGCATTTGTATTTAACTTTTGTGCCTGTATTTATTTGTTGTGCCTCTGTACTGTACCGTTGCCCTCGCTTCAGCCCATTCCCTTCCTCCCCCCTCTTCTCTTCTGTTTTCCCCTCAGCCCGTTCCCCGCCACTGCTCACCTGCGGCCCCGCCCCCTCGAAGCCCATTCGCCGCCCCGCTCCCACCTCCCAGCTGCTCCTCACTCCCTCCCTCCCCGCCTTAAATGGCGTCCGCTGCGCGACTGCGCCACTGGCGCGCCAGAGGCAAGCCCGTCTGCGCCCGTCCGCGCCTGAACCGCGCCCAGTGCCAGGACCCCTGGCCCCCACGAATGCCACGACACCAGACTCCGCTACGACACCAGCACCCTCCACGCACTCAACGTCGGCCGAAACCACACCTGCGTCCAGGCTGCCCCGAAACTGACCCTTCTCTTGCCGCACCTGCAGCTTCACCTGTGACAGAGCCACCATACCTCCAAGGACTGGACCCAACCACTTCCGCTGCATACTCCTCAACACCCGCTCCGCACGCAAACACGCCATCGAGCTCTGGGATCTGCTCGACACCTCCACCCCAGACGTAGCCTTCCTGACCGAGACCTGGTGGAACGACTCCTCGGCGCCCGACTTCGCCATAGCCATCCCGGACGGCTACAAGATCACCCGCAGGGATCGCGCCAACGGAATCCGAGGAGGAATAGCCATCATCCACAAGTCCACCCTCAAGGTCGCCACCCACGCAGACGACACCCTCAACACCGCCGAACACCTGCACTTCCGGATCTACACCGACCCCAACACCACCCTCAGAGGAACACTCATCTACAGACCCCCCCAGGCCCCGGGCTCAGTTCGGCGACTCCATCGCCTACCTCACCAGCACCCACGCACTCGCATCCATGGACTACATCCTCCTCGGGGACCTGAACCCCCACCTCGAGAACAACAACGACGCCAACTCCGCCACCCTGATCAACAACCTCCCCAACCTCGGCCTCAGACAACTCGTCATCGCACCCACCCACGCCGCCAGCCACACGCTGGACCCCGTCTTCTTCACGGGCACCCACGTCGCCTTCGACCACACCACCGAACTCCACTGGACCGACCACCGCTGCATCCATTTCACCTTCAAGAAACCAACCATGCACCACCGCACCCAACAGCTTCCTCGCCACGGCTGGAGCAAAGTCACCGAAGACCAGCTGATCACCACCCTCGCCCAGAACCCACCCACCAACCCCACCAGCCCAGACGCCGCAGTCCGCAACCTCAGACAGTGGATCGACTACTGCGCCAACACCCTCGCCCCGCTCAAGAAACCCTCCAACAGCCACGCCAGCAAGAGAGCCACCTGGTTCACCGATGAACTCCAGACCTCCAAACGCGCATGCCGGAAAGTGGAGAAGATATGGCTCCACGAGTGCACACCGGACAACCACGCAGCCCACAAGGACGCCACCCGCAGACATCACCACCTCATCAGACTAGCCAAGAGATCCTCCTTCAAAGACCGCCTGGATAACAACGCACACGACAGCAAAGAGCTCTTCAGCATCGTAAAGGAACTCTCCAACCCCAGCGCCAGCGCCAACGACATCCCACCCTCACAAGAACTGTGCAACTCACTATCCATCTACTTCCACCGCAAGATCACTGACATCCACGACAGCTTCAACACCACAACCGCCCCGACTACGCCAGACTCCACCTCCCCTGCGAACACCACCAGCACCAACCGCCTGACCTCCTGGTCCAACATCAACGACGACGAGACATGCAAGGTCATGAACTCCATCCACTCAGGATCTCCGTCAGACCCGTGCCCACACCACGTATTCAACAAAGCAGATGCAGCCATCGCACCCCAACTACGGAAGGTCATCAACATCTCCTTCGATACAGCGACATTCCCGGAAGACTGGAAGCACACCCAAATCAACGCCCTCCTCAAGAAGCCTAAGGCGGACCCCAAGGACCTCAAGAACTTCCGGCCCATCTCCCTGCACCCATTCCCAGCAAAGGTCATCGAGAAAATCGTCAACATGCAACTGGCCCGCCACCTCGAAGACAGCAACATCTTGGACCCACCCCAGTCCGGATTCAGACGAAACCACAGCACCAAGACAGCCCTCATCGCCGCCACAGACGACATCAGGTGCCAACTAGACAACGGTGAAACATCAGCCCTCATCCTCCTGGACCTGTCAGCCGCCTTCGACACGGTCTGCCATCTCGCTCTAAAGACACGCCTCCATGAAGCCGGAATCCAAGAGAAGGCCCTTGACTGGACCACGTCCTTGCTCTCCGGCAGAACCCAGAGCGTCCGCCTCCCACCCTTCTAATCCGAAGCCACCGACATCATCTGCGGCGTCCCCCAGGGCTCAGCCCGACGCTGTTCAACGTCTACATGGCCCCCCTCGCACGAGTGGCACGCCACCATGACCTCAACATCATCTCCTACGCCGACGACACCCAGCTCATCCTCTCCCTCACCAAGGAACCACACACCACCAAAACCAACCTCCACGAGGGAATGAAGGCCGTCGCCGACTGGATGAGGAGCAGCCGTCTGAAGCTGAACTCGGACAAGACAGAGGTCCTCATCCTCGGACCCACCCCCTCAGCCTGGGACGACTCCTGGTGGCCGACCACACTGGGAACAGCACCGACACCCACCGACCATGCACGCAACCTAGGATTCATCCTCAACTCCTCCCTCTTCATGTCCAAACAGGTCAATGCCGTCTCCTCCTCCTGCTACAACACCCTCCGCATGCTCCGCAGGATCTATAAGTGGATCCCGACCGTAAGAAGAAGAATGGTGACACAGGCCCTCGTCAGCAGCAGACTGGACTACGGCAACACACTCTATGCAGGAATCCCAGCCAAACACCTACGATGACTACAACGCATCCAAAACGCCTCCGCCCGACTGATCGTCAATGTCCCCCGCCACAGCCACATCACCCCCCACCTGAGAGACCTACACTGGCTCCCCATCGACAAGAGGATCACCTTCAAGCTCCTCACCCACGCACACAAAGCACTCCACAATGCCGGACCAGCCTACCTGAACAGCAGACTCAGCTTCTACACCCCCACCCGCCAGCTCCGCTCCAACAACCTCGCCCTCGCCGCTGTCCCCCACATCCAACGAACGACCTCCGGCAGCAGATCCTTCTCCTACCTCGCCGCCAAGACCTGGAACACCCTCCCTACCTACCTACGGCAGACCCAAGACCTACTCACCTTCAGAAGACTCCTCAAGACCTGGCTATTCGAGCAGTAGCGGCACACCCCCTCCGCCCCCCCCCCCACCCCCCTCAGCGCCTTGAGACCCTCATGGGTAAGTAGCACGCTTTACAAGTACTCTGATTGATTGATTGCGGCCCCGGACCCCTGCTGCCCATTCGCCACCCCGCCTCCCAGCTGCTCCTCCCTCCCACCTACCCTTATATGGAGGCCGCGCAGCGGTGAAAGGAGCGGCCTCTGATCCTGCTCCCAGGCAGGTCGCTCCCCACGCTGCTATGCAGCCCCTGCCGGTATTGCCCATCTGCTCTGCTGCTGCATTTTGTTATAGGCAATTGTGCTTGTCCACTGTGTTTCTCCACTAACTTACTCCTTCCCCTCTTATCTCCCATTGGTTGTTTCTTTCCTCTTGTTGTGTCATTTACCTGCGTGTACTGAACTGTGCCTGTCCGCTGTGTTTTTTCTCTTCTGATTTGCTTCCTCCCCGATTGTTATCTTCTTTGGTGCTTGCCTCCCCCTTGTTGTTTTCCTGTTTTTGCCGTGCCCTGCTTCCCCCACTGCCCTCACATGCCTTTTTACAGCCCCTGCGGCCCCGCCCCCCTGCTGCCCATTTGCCGCCCAGCTCCCGCCTCCAAGCTGCTCCTCCCTCCCACCTACCCTTATAAGGAGGCCACGCAGCAGTGAAAGGAGCGACCTCTGATCCAGCTCTCAGGCAGGTCGCTCCCCACGCTGCTACACAGCCCCTGCCAGAATTGCCCATCTGCTCTGCTGCTGCATTTTGTTGTAGGCAATTGTGCTTGTCTGCTGTGTTTCTCCACTAACTTGCTTCTTCCCCTCTTATCTCCCATTGGTTGTTTCTTCCCTCTTGTTGTGTCATTTACCTGCGTGTACTAAACTGTGCCTGTCCGCTGTGTTTTTTCTCTTCTGACTTGCTTCCTCCCCGATTGTTATCTTCTTTGGTGCTTGCCTCCCCCTTGTTGTTTTCGCCATGTCCTGCTTCCCCCGCCGCCCTCACTCGCCTTTTTCCCGCCACTGCGGCCCTGCCCCCCTGCTGCCCATTTGCTGCCCTGACTCCCAGCTGCTCCTCCCTCACACCTACCCTTATATGGAGGCCGCGCGCAGTGGCCGCACCGCTAGCGCGGCAAAGGAGTGCCTAAGGCAAGCCCGTCTGTGCCCATCCATGCCTGGACCGCGCCCAGCACCAGAACCCCTGGCCCCCGCGAACGCCACGACGCCCGTCTCTGCTACGACCCCAGCACCCTCCACGCACTCAACACCGAACGATCACGCACCTGCTGCCTGGCCGCCCTGAAGCATACCCAAGGACCCTTCACCTGCCGGAACTGCAGCTTCACCAGCATCCGGCCCGCCAACCCACTTACCAAAGAACCCAACCACCTCGGATGCATCCTCCTCAACACCCACTCCGCACGCAAACACGCCGTAGAACTCTGGGACCTTCTGGACTCCAACACCCCAGACGTCGCCTTCCTGATGGAGACCTGGCTGAACCCCTCCTCAGCACCTGACATCGCCAGAGCCATCCCGGAAGGCTCTAAGATCACCTGCAGGGACCGCACCAATGGAGTAGGAGGAGGAATCGCCATCATCCACAGGAACATCTCAAAGTCTCAACCAACACCGATGACACCCTCAGCACCGCCGAACACCTGCTCTTCCAGATCCACACCGACCCTAACACCACCCTCAGAGGAACCCTTGTCTACAGACCCCCCGGACTCCGAGCACAGTTCAGCGACTCCATCACCGACCTCGTCAGCTCACACGCCCTCGCCTCCACGGACTACATCCTCCTCGGGAACCTGAACTTCCACCTCGAGAACAACAACGACACCAACTCCACCACCCTGATCGCCAACCTCGCCAACCTTGGACTTAGACAACTCGTCACCACACCCACCCACTCCGCCGGCCACACGCTTGACCCCATCTTCTCTGCAAGCTCCCACGTCTCCTTCAACCATACCACAGAGCTCCACTGGACCGATCACCGCTGTATCCACTTCACCTTCCGGAAACCCACCACCGCACCCAACAGATGCCGTGCCGCTGCTGGAGCAAAGTCACCGAAGACCAGCTTTCCACCACCCTTGCCCGCAGCCCGCCCGTAGACTCGAATGACCCCTACACCGCCGCTCGCAACCTCAGACAGTGGATCAACGACTGCGCCAACACCCTCGCCCCGCTCAAGAATCCCTCCAACACCCATACCAGCAAGAAAGCCAGCTGGTTCACCGAAGACCTCCAGATCTCTAAGCGAACCTGCCGAAAACTCGTAAAAAACTGGATCCGTGAACGAACTCCGGAAAGCTACACAGCTTCCCAGAACGCCACCCGCAAACACCACCACCTCATCAGATCCACCAAAAGGACCTCCTTCAAAGACTGCCTAGACAACAACGCACACAACAGCAAAGAGCTCTTCAACATCGTGAAGGAACTCTCCAATCCCAGCTCCAACACCAACGACATCCCACCCTCACAAGACCTGTGCGACTCGCTGGTCACCTTCTTCCATCGCAAGATCGCAGACATCCATGACAGCTTCAACGCCACCCCGGCAACCACAGAGAACCCCGCTCCCAAGACCACCACCCGCACCAACTGCCTGCTCGCCTGGACCAACATCAACGACGACGACACCATCAAGATCATGAACACCATCGACTCCGGATCCCCGGAAGACCCCTGCCCACACCACATCTTCAACAAAGCCAGCAGCACCATCGCACCCCATCTCTGGAAAACCATCAACATCTCCTTCGAGACAGCGACATTCCCAGAGAGCTGGAAGCATGCAGAGATCAACGCCTTACTCAAGAAACCCAAGGCGGACCCCAAGGATCTCAATAACTTCCAACCCATCTCCCTGATCCCGTTCCGGGCGAAGGTCATCGAAAAGGCCGTCAACAAACAACTGACCAGCTTCCTCGAGAAGAACAGCATCCTGGACCCGTCCCAGTCCGGGTCCTGCAGCAACCACAGCACCGAAACTGCCCTCATCGCCGCCACCGATGACATCAGGACCCTGCTGGACAACAGAGAAACCGCGGCCCTCATCCTCCTGGACCTGTCAGCCGCCTTCGACACGGGCTGCCACCGCACACTACGAACACGCCTGTTCGATGCCGGAATCCTAGAGAAGGCCCTGGACTGGACCTCCTCATTCCTCTCCGGCAGAACACAGAGCGTCTGCCTCCCCCCCCCTTCCGCTCCAAAGCCACCGGGACCATCTGCGGCGTACCCCAAGGCTCATCCCTTAGCCCAGAGCTTTCCAAAGTATGTGTCGCGACACGTTACTGTGTCGCCTGACCTTCGTGGGTGTGTCGCGCAACAGGAGCCTTGGCCCTCGCAGTGAGGGCTTGAAGGCAGGGGCGCAACGGAATTGAGCTCAAAGAGCTGTCTGTGTGTGCGCGCGCCCAGGCTGAGACAGCTTCCCACACACACAGACAGCTTTGAGATTATCGCAGCCGCACCCGGGTACTTCACAGGTCTTTACAAGACCATTAACGAGGCTTTGTTTTTTTTTTTCACCCCTCCATCTCCACATGGCGAAAGGGACAAATCCTTTGTTTGTCACCGGTAACCTTTGCCGACTGTCCTGCTGCGTGGATATTTCCTTTTCTATGCAGTGCAGGAGAAAAGAAGTTTGTTTATTCCCGTCACCTTTCCCGACCCCTGCAGCAGTTTATCACACCAGGCTGTGACACAGTTTGACTAATAAAGTAGGTAGGAGAATTTGTCACTATTTGTTTTTCGATTTAAAATGTGCACAGGACCAGCAGGACACATACTTTGTGCGTGCTTCATTTAAACAATTTTTTTATCATTATCATGACCGATGCAGGATAAAATAAGACAACACAACATGCCCAGATAACGCTGGTGATTAATGATCCTGCTGGAGGGCAATCGTTTGTCTGTCCGTAGTTTTTAAATGCAGATCAACTGTATTTTATGTGGAAGCTCAGTGGGTTACTGCCTTTGTCACAGAGATCCTTGTGCTACTTGCAGTTCAGAAGTTACAATCCTAACATAGGACAGTGACCAATGAACTGTCACCAAAGAGCTGCATACAAACATGAATGGTGTAGTTAGAACTTCGCTTATTTTTGTTTTGTGATATAGTTAGAACTTCCTCAGTCTTTCATTATTCTAATGTTGCTGAAATGAGTATGTTTGGGCAGATATACATTTTTATCAGTAAAGCTGACCCCCATGTAATACTCTTTAAATCCTAAAGTTGTTTCCCCACACCAAACCCTCTTAAAATATATTGCCCACCAGCATGTATGACGTGATTCATACACCTTGTCATCCTCATTGGCTTATGTGACATTCCCTGTAGACTGATTTACATACTTGTATGACTCATTGTCTCTGTATAATGTGTGCGTGGTGTAAAGTACTGACACACTACACTGACATGAGTAGCGCTATACAACAAATGAAATGCATATGAGAGAGGGTCTACGTAAAGATGAGGGGCACTGTTGGAGGGTGGCAGCGAGGGAATCTGAGGAGGAGGTGGTGGTGGGAGGGGCTATGGAGCAATGAGGGGCACTGTTGGAGGGCGGCAGTGAGGGAATCCGAGGAAGAGGTCATGGGGTGGAGGGGGGGAGCTAGGGAGAGACGAGGAGCACTGGTGGAGGGTGGTAGAGAGGGAGTCTGAGGAGCAGGTCATGAGGGGGAGGGGCTACAGAGAGATGAGGGGCACTGGTGGAGGGTGACAGTGAGGGAATCCGAGGAGGAGGTCACGAGGGGGAGGGGCTATGGGGAGATCAGGGGCACTTGTGGAGTGTGGCAGTGAGGGAATCCGAGGAAGAGGTCAATGGGGGGGCCATGGAGGGATGAGGGGCACTGTTGGAAGGTGGTAGTAAAGGTATTTACGGAGAAAGAGGTTATTAGTGTGGCGCCAAAAAAGACTTCCGCATCAGCGCTAAACCCGGCCCTGTCATGGCCTTTCTGTTTTTGTTTAATTAGCAGTCTGGTCATACAGGCTACTGTGGAACATACTTTAAAGTGCGTGCTAATTATATTTACTGCTTTATTCAATGTTTTAAGTTTGAAGGTGATTTTACTATTGTTTTTACCGGGAAAAATGAAAGTGGAGCCCGATGGTGCCTGATATGGGGCTAGGGCCCAAGGTCAGCTGTGAGATAAGGTGCACTGGAGAGGAGTAGTGGATAATCAAGCCTGTAAGGGAGTGCGTTGCAGAGTCCGGGGTCAGGTGGAGGTAGTAATGAAGAGGGATTCTCCCTGAAGGCTCGCTCAGAGGGAGCCCGAGTAGTGTCAGTTGCCTGATACTACCACCTCAGAAACCTCCTTTTCCCATCAAAGGAACATTTCATAGAAAAAACACTTTTTGAGAGTGATAATATTTAGAAAGAGATTTGGAAAAGAGTGCGTTTTACTGGGCCTTGTAAGACTAAGAAGAGATAAAGGAGGGCACTGAAGCAGGCCTGCCTAGACATATATGCGACAAATCGATCCCGCAGTGGCCCCCCCAAATGCACCCTTGGCCCACCCAAATAAAAATTCCTGGAGCCGGGCCTGATCAGGATAATTAAATAAGAGGTCGCAGGCCATGGGGCCATTTTTACCAGCCCTTTTCTACCTTATTCCATGTCCCTCTCTCACTTACACACACCCAACACCCCAACCCTTTTGGTTAAGACATGTCATTAAACAATCCCTAACGCATGGCTAATGCAACATGTTCACTGCTCTTTAGCAGTTACTGCTTCAAGCTGTTTCAGGCAATACTCTCACCCCTGCACACTGCTGTTTACAAAAAGCTGAACTAAACAACAGGCTTTTCCCACTGAACGATGAGTTGAACAACTGTATTACTTTTACCAGGTAATAACCCGACAAAGCAAAATGACAACTATCAATTATTTAACAAATCCTCTCAATTATCTCACAGCTTTAATGACTGCCGCTGAAAACAAAAACTAAAAATCAATATTAGTCACTGCCAGTAGCACAAGAAACCAAACATGAAAGTTATATGTTTGTTTAGCAGGTCTATCGTAAGTACATTTGAGCTCATTACAATATTTAACAAATTAGATTTTGCTTCGGGGTTGTGCAAAAAAATTATGCAACCCGATGCAAAATCAGGGCCTTAACATGTATTTATTTTTTTAAATCCTGCCACAAAGAAACTGGCAACAAGGAGAAATGCGGCAGTAAATCTGTTCTACTCAACTGGTTGCAAAGTCTGTATTTTAAAATATCATGTGGTTAAGGCACCTGTGGCAGAGATCTTTGTGTGCTCAGTAAAGCTCGGGGAATAATAATAATGGTAAAATAACTATTTGCTGGAGAGGTTTGTGTTTTGTCTAGTCCCAGTTTTGGATCAAAGTAGCATTGAGGGTTAATAGGTCTCCTGGAAAGCACATTATGTAACGCGCAGATGACAGATTTTTATTGTATGTAAATGGGCAAGTGAGTTAGCGCTTTGAACACAGAGATCCTTTTGTTACTTGCAGTTCATACATTGTAATTCTTCTAATATAGCACAGTGAGCCAAGAAGGACATGTGGCTCCTACACCTTGTAACTCTCCCCATCTTATGTAACACTCCCTTGATTTACACACATCATTTATTGTCAATGTATAATGTGTATGTATAAAGCACTCTGACACTACAATGGGATTAGTAGCACTATAGCGCTGTAAAAGAAACAAAACAAAATAGTGGCATTTAAATTGTTTGTGTAAATACTGGGACAGACTAACAAATCTGACATTCCTACACACATGCATATCTCTTATATAAAAGGACTGAACAAAGTCAAAAGCATGCCTGCCTCTTGTGTGATGTGATGTGATAAGCTATGTGCCTTTGTTTCTCCTCCATTTCATTTAGATGTGAGGCTCCTGATAGCTCCCAGCCTGGATACTCCAAGAAAAGGAGACCTGATGGCCCCTTAACTTCGACCTTTGTTATAGGCCCAGCTGGAATCTGATAAGCCCCTTCCCCGTCTGTACATTGCTGCTTGGAACAAAAGCAAACAATGTGCAGGCACTGTTGAATGTGTCCCGGTGTCTAAAAATTGCACCAAGACAAGTTTACCATATTTCTGTGGGGCCCAATCTCATGGCAGGGTAGACTGCGATCACCCTGTGAAAAGAGTGGATAGACTCAGTCTACCCTCAACTTGTGCCCGGTCTACTACATAGTGCCAAGAGATGCATGTACATCTCTTGACGCTATGTAGCAGCTATTGCTCATTTTAGTAATGATGAAGTTCACCTGTGTGCCCTAATACTGAAAAGCGAGGGCAAGAGATCTTTGCAGTGTAAGTTAGTAGATAGGTACATAGTACATTTCCTTTACAACGAACCATGAAGCGGTGTTTAGGAAATTATTAATATGCTAGTTAAAACAGGTGCATTTAGAAAACTGAGGCCCAAGCTCCTAACTAGCAGGAAGGCCATTTATTTTCTTGATCTGTGCGTAAGTGGATGAGCTCAAAGGGGTAAGTACACATCACTTATCATTTTGCTGGCTCGGTGAGTGAGGTGAATAATAAAGCCGATCTACAAAGAAAACGAATCAACAGGGTTGGGGCGGGCGGGAGGAGATGGAGTGAGTGAAAACACCAGCACTCGTGTGGAGTGCTCAAAGACAAAGAAAATAGTAGCTCCTATAACGGGAGTAGTGGAAGGACGCAAGCACTTGGTCCATGTTCAGGGGGAGGGTCAAACACAGGAAGAAGCATGACGCTTTTATGCTATGGACTAACGGGAACGACGGATATGAGAGCACGATGGAGCAAACAAGTGGTAAGGCAATGGGCGGGCTGAAGCCCACAGATTGAAAACATGCTGTTCGAGACAGCACATGCGCAGCCTAGACGGGACCTAAAAAAAAAAAAGACAGAATATGACAAACAAGGCCAACATGCTTAAAGTTGATTATTATATAATAGCTCACCAGCAACTTAATATTTGGCCCAATACAGGAAATAGGTTTTCTTTTGATAACGTGGCGAAACAAAACTCCACAACCCAACCGACAGTTGATCTAATGTACTGCCTTGTTTTTTTTAACTGGGAATTATTCTAATTTGATTCACATGTTTCTTTTTAGTATTTAAGAAGGGAGAAACGTTTGCCAAAACCAACACTCCATATGCTGTGGGGGTGCCCTTTTTGTGCTGTAAATCACTGGGGCATGTGTCGATGTGTGCATGATTATATTCTTGTTTCAGGCACAAACCTAACCTTACTCCCTGTTTTGCCAGTCACTGTCTTTGTTAAAAACAGATTCACAATTGCTTTATTAAACCTTCTTGCTTTCTCCAATTTGATTGAAAATGCACCATTTGCCCACTATTTTTTAAACCCCCCCGAACACCTCTGTGGTGATTCCGGCTCACTCGCTACGCTCGCTCGCATTACCGTGTCACTAAAGCAGGAATGTCAAAAAAGTGTGTCACCAGCATGAAAAGTTTGGAAACCTGTGCCTTAGCCCAACGTTGTTCAACGTCTACATGGCACCGCTCAACCACATCGCACGACGGCACAACCTCAACATCATCTCCTACGCCGACGACACCCAGCTGATCCTCTCCCTCGCCAAGGACCCCCACACCGCCAAAACCAACCTCCACGAAGGTATGAAGGCAGTCGCGGACTGGATGAGGAACAGCCGACTGAAGCTGAACTCGGACAAGATGGAGGTCCTCATCCTCGGATCCACCCCTTCGGCCTGGGACGACTCCTGGTGACCAACTGCACTAGGATCACCCTCAACACCCACCGACCACGCACGCAACCTAGGGGTCATCCTCGACTCTACCCTCTCCATGACGAAGCAGGTCAACGCTGTCTCCTCCTGCTTCAACACCCTCCGCATGCTTCGCAGGATCTTCAAGTAGATCCCCACCGAAATGAGAAGAACGGTCACCCAGGTCCTCGTCAGCAGCAGATGGGACTATGGAAACGCACTCTACGCAGGAGCCCCGGCCAAACTCCTGAAACCGCTCCAACGCATCTAGAACGCCTCCGCATGCCTGATCCTCGACATCCAGCGCCGCAGCCACATCACACCCCACCTGAGAGACCTGCACTGGCTCCCTGTCAAGAGGATAACCTTCAAACTCCTCACCCACGCACACAAGACACTCCACAACACAGGACCAGCGTACCTCAACAGCCGACTCAGCCTCTACACCCCTACCCGCCAGCTCCGCTCCGCAGAACGTGCCCTTGCCGCCATCCCCCGCATCTGAAGAGTGACCGCCGGCGGCAGATCATTCTCTCACCTCGCCGCCAAGACATGGAACACACTCCCCATCCACCTACGGCAGACCGAAGACCTTCTGACCTTCAGAAGACTCCTCAAAACCTGGCTCTTTGAACAGTAGAAGCTCCCACCCCCCCAGCGCCTTGAGACCCTCACGGGTATGTAGCGCGCTTTACAAATGCGATGATTGATTGATTTATTGAGTGGTTATTCAAAAGGGTAAGTGTGATTATGTGGCACTGCCTGGCTGACTGCAACAGATGCGTCCTAGGGGTTAAATTGACAACGTCAGTGTGTTCACTTTGTGGGCATTCTAAGTAGTGTGTGTAAACGTGCCACTGCCAGATAGCTCACATTGCGGAAAAAGTTGCATAATAATGACATGGACTGTACGTTACTCAAATGGTCGTTGGCAATATGATGACATCACGGGTGCAGTTTTTCTTTTATCCGCTTGGCCTGTTTTTTTTTTTTTGAGAGACTGGTAAGGTGACAACCCTAGGGATCATAGATAAGGGCAGATTGGCTTCAAGCTCTGACCCAAATGGTGTCTTGAGAATTAACATTTTATGATATGAACGCGTGAACTTTGTCATGGACAGTTTTAATTTTGCTAACGCATTCAGTCATGAGCTAATACAACTGTGCACAGTAGTGGTGTCAGTTAGTAAATCCAGTATTGGCAGTGGGCATGCATTTTCAGAATACTACACTGCTTCGGAATACTTGGTGGTATTTACTAACTTCTTGCTTGGGGAGATGGGGTTCACCGCTGAACAGATTCAAACCACAGCTTTACTAAAGTAACATGATGACTTTGAAAAGTGTACTGCTCATATAGAAGCTTTCTCTCTAAAAAGTTAGGTTGGCATGCATGAAGTGCGACACATTGTCACTAGGTGTATTTAAAACATGAATTTGAATGCTATTGTTTTTTATACAAAGCTAAAGATTCACAGGAGTACACTTTTTTTTAATTCTCTTGATTATTTTCCGCTGCATTCTATCTTTTCGTGAGCTGCAGTCGAAAATAATGTTGAAGACATTAGAATAAAATATAGGTCATTAGAAGCGCTCATTTTTCGCACCAAAACTGCGGCCATCTTGCAATGGGTATTGTGGAAACTCCACTTTTTCAGTGAGCACTCCAGAAGACAATCTAAAGCATAGTTTTGATGGAAACACTACCATTAACATACCGAAGTACATTCCAAAATAGTTTGCCAGTGAAGGAGTTTTTAAGTTTGGCTTACATTATTTTAGTTTTAAACAGAAGTTGTCCTATTGGAATCTACTAAATTATTTTGGAGAACGGTTACAGAAATGAATGACTTGTAAAACGTGCTGCTGTCCTCGCTGGCCTTTATGTAAATATCTAGAACCTTTGTTATTTTGAAAAGGCCGCTACGTTTAAAAGCACCTGCAAAGGCACCTGCCATGACAATTATCGTCTATGTTTTCTGTGAGTCACTTGATCGCACAACAGCCAATCAAAACATTGGCTTCTCTTTTACACATTCCTGTTTCCATAGCAATGGGCTAAACCAAGTGTGCATGTCTGTGCCCTGCAAAGCCCAGAGGGATGGAGCTCTCCACCCCTCCTCCCCCTGCACAGGCAGGCGAGGTGCTGTCAACCGGCACACACACAAAGAGCGGCCGCAAGCAGCGGCCGGGGGGACAGCAGGTCCTGGGCTGCCTGCTGAGCCCGTGTCTGGGGGCAGCGGGGCTGGTTCTGTAGGGGAAGCTGAGGCGCCGTGGATGGTATCGTTGCGTCGGTATAGGAGGGAGATGGTATCCGCAATACTCGGGACAGGACGCAGAGGAACAGCAGCTGAAAGCGGTAAACAAAGCCAGTGAGTGACTACCCTTTTGCTAGTCCTGACCCTCCAAGTGCAGAGAACGCTGCTTGCGCACCTTGTCTGCTCTGCTCACTTAGGCTCTGTGGCTGCTTATGTGAAAATGATGGGGGTCATGAGATATGCCTTGTTTGTATTCCTAATAATGTTTTGTACTGTGACCATTGGAAAATTCAGACAACGCTTCCCATCTCCGCAGTGCTTCTCAGTTTTGCTCCCATATGTCATTGCGCAGACACAGTTAAAAATGTACGCTCCCACTTAAAAAATTTCTTAGTTTCCATACACCGACAATTTTGCCTACTGACCACCTTGAATCCCTTAGTTTGGGTCTGTCATTGTACCTGCATGTACAGTTGTTCATACTTATTTGTTATTATAGTCAAGTTGCAGCATGTACTGTAATGAGTGTCTTGTGCTGTCTACGTAGATCAGTTATACACCATTATTTAGGAGACTAGAGCTAGGGAAGATGGACCTCTCTGTCCTGGTGGCTTCTGTTTAAGCTTCTCAACATACTAATAAAATGCAGAAAATGTATACTGTAACCCGGAGAGTATTGGTAAAATACACGTGCCACAGGGCATAATATCACGTGTTTGACTAATAAAATATGCCTTCAATTATTTTTCGTGTCATTTTTTTTTAAGTGAATACTCATTTTTTGCTTTTTGCAGTTAGAACAAAAATAGTTTGACTCACGTGTTTGGCAGTTTACCCTTTTCTTGGCAACAGCTTATTCCGTTTTTTTTTTTATTTTATCTCAAAACGTACAGTATATGCTTAAACGTCTAGAGAAATAGCTTTATTATGGGTGTCAGCAAGGCCTATCTACCTACAAGATCGTCTGAGTTTTGTTCTGCTATTTCCGTATTAATTATTACAAAACTGGGGGGGACACGTAGCTGGGAATACATCCGCCGTTTACGACTGCGCCTTTATGGGGAGCATAGCTTAATTTCGAAACGGACGGCTACTTGGCAGAGTTTGTCTTATTTTTTTATTTTTAGACGTGTAGGCTGTGCTGCCCAGAAAAAACACCGGTACATTTTCAGAAATGCTCCTCTATCCACGTTTGTTACAGGGTGCCACATGCAGGAGCGCTTGGCGGGAGATCCCTCCTATTATAAGGAGAGTTTGGTGTCTTTTATTCCATTTTGTGACTTTGATACAGTAAATAAAGGCATTTAGACAATGTAGAGGCCAGCAGTGGGGTCTGCTTTGTATTACTGTAATAGAACACTTATCCGGGGCTACATTATCTTAGAAAGAGGTTCTCATTGTCATTTACATGACTCCATCATAAATACGCATTGGCCAGTAAGATGTAGGTGATACTTCGTGTGTTTCCAGTAAGTAGGAGAGGAATCTCACATGGATACTCGAGCCACCCTTGTACCTCTGACACATAACTGCAATGCCCACAGCAGCTCGTCCATGAACTTTGGGTTTCTACATTTTCTGGACAGACTTGGTTTTAACGTTTTGATATATCGCTGAAGAACAGTTAGCACTGGGTAGGTGGTGGAGCGGGTGTGGTTGGTGTTTTTTTTTATGGTAGGTGGTGAGAAGCATCGTCTGTAGACATGCATCTTCTGTATCAACTTTAGGGCAGTACTTGTCTAAAGAACATGTAGGATGAATTCGCCAGTGTACCACGAGGAGACCATGCAAGAGCTATGATTTGCTTTTCCTAAACCACTACACTTTCACTTTCTTTTTGTAAATGGGTGCTGAATATAATTTGATTTTCTTCTGACGTAGATGCTTTTAAACATATTGTTGGGACAGGACGGGTATTCTTTTCTTTAGAGTTTGATTCCACGATGCTTACCCTCCCAACGACTAACATGTTCGTTCTCGTGTAGTATTTTTTTTCTATCCACCCTTCGGGTTATGGCTAATTGAAGTGCAGCATTGCAGTAAACTGCCAGCTGTATTGTTTTGAAGTACCCACACCTTGCGTGCCCGATTCCTGGTGCTCAGATGCTGTCATCCCCCATGGGGAACAACAGCGTACATCTGTTTGACTACACTCTTTAATTAGATTCTTAATGGTGGCTATTATGACGGGTAGAAATTTGCAATGCTTGTCCCTCGTGAGTGTTATTTATTTATTTATTTTGACACCAGCGTGTCTATCTAATGTTCTAATTTAAAAAGACAAACATTAGAATGTGGTAGCAGAAGAATTATACCAGCCATAATAATCCCTGAGCCACTTTATTGTCTTTATTGTACACGAGAGAGTTAATTCTCCTGTTAAAGGCTTACCTTGTCTTTTTTTGTATTACACACTTCTGACACATGGCTTACTCGGGCTCTCCTGCCTTTTCTCGCCATCTGTAAGTGAGATGACCAGCTTGAACCCGTCTACAAGTTTCTGCTTTTACATTTATTTTCCTGAGACTTTTGCCATCCTTTCAGCTAGAATCACATTTCCAAATGAAAGCAAGCATTGGCAAAGCCAATGGGGCTAGTTATTATGCGCTAATGGGTT
This sequence comes from Triturus cristatus, assembly GCF_964204655.1. NCBI lineage: Eukaryota > Metazoa > Chordata > Amphibia > Caudata > Salamandridae > Triturus > Triturus cristatus. The sequence goes on along the minus strand of NC_140584.1, from coordinate 205,084,440 downwards.
ATATGTAAGTTACCACCTGACCCAATGTCATAATTATGTCTTTAAGCCAGTCCTTGGTTTTGCAAGAACAACACTGAGCTGGGTGAGATTTGCAGTCCAGTTGTTAAAATGAAAAAAAGCACAGGTTTATTATACTTATTGCCGCCGATCACAAAGGCCTCGCTGAAACTCACCTTTATCCGCCATTAGATACCTTTGCTAATTAATTGAATGCTTTAATTTTGTAACTACATAGGAAAATTGAACCCCAAATTCCAATATCTCACTTTAAATTTGAAAGCTTCTAGCTAAGTCACCGCTGTGCGTGTTCCACATCGAGCCCTGAGGCTAGATAGGTATACAGTTCAATTTGCGCTTTGCAGTCAGAGAAAATAACACAGTGGGAACAAGAGCAAAAGCCAGATAAGCCACAGTGGCACTTAAGAAAAAAATCAATGACAAAGAGCTAAAGAGAAACTAACTCGAGCAGCAGTGAACAGGCAGAGTGAAGGCGGTATGAAGACGCTTACTTAAGTTGCAGGGTGGGGTGTCACGCTCTGCCTTAACAGGTATCTTTTGCCTGCCCTGTAAAATACCAGTGAGGAATTTCAATGCTTGTAAATGTAAAGAAAAGAAACGCGCATGCTAGAGAAAACGCACAGCCGAGTGAAATTGAAAGAAGAGAGTTTGTGGAACACGTGTCACCCAAGGGCAGCGTGATAAAACTGCTCAGTATAATGGAACACACGATTCACTTGAGGTGATTTCTACAGACTACCTATGAAACAAAAACATGCGTGACAACAGATGGTAAAGGCTTGTATTCTCTTGTCTTTCTACTGCAGAGAAGATTACCCTGGCTGCTCTTGGAAGGGTAGACAGCAACCACATCTGCAACTTTGCTTCACAGCACTGGTTGTGGCACTCCAGCACAGAACTGCCATTTTTAAAACCAAAAAATCACCAGCTGAGGAGACGGTGAGACCTTAGGGGGGAAGGTTTCATACAGAAAGCTGCCTGAAAGCATGTCTGCCTTTTCCCTCGACCAACCTCCACACCCCGATATAAAACAAGTGCTTGCTGATGCTGCCACCGTGTTTTACACTTCTTAATGGACATCGGCTGCTTGAAACCTCCTAGGAAGAGCTGGCAACTCACTCATTGGGGGTGTTTTCAGCTCGCCTTCACTGCCATCTTGTGAAACCCCCTCTTCATTGGGGGACCATGCGAAGGGAGCCGATATACTGTGAAATTGTGTGGGTTGGCAGGCCTTTGAACTTGTAAAGCTTAATGTTTAATTGTTAGTTTTGCTATTGTAAGATATGAAAAGTACATTATTAAAAAACATGGTTCTCGCACGTTCTACTAGAGTATTCGGAAGCTCAATTATTCCAATGCTAGTGTCCTACTCGCTGGCGTGGCCTGGTGCAAGCCGGAAAATCTTGTGGATGGGTAAGAGATGTAGTTGCTGCAGCACACTATGAAGCAGATCTCTTCTCATTCCCCAACAGGGAGGTGGGAATGGATATATCCTGTCTCCAGTGCAACAGATGATTGCCAGAGGCACACTCAAGCAGTAGGAGTCACCAGTAGACGGAACGAGGTGCTGAAGAAAAGGTAGAGATTGGCGAAGAGGAGCCACCATTGGGATCAACAAGCCTAGGAGGAGAGATGAGAAAAAGAGGGAGGGGCCGGAGAAGTGGGGACATTTAATGTCTCCATAGCACTTGTAGCGAAGAAAAGGGGAAAATAGTGAGTTACTTTGTGTGCAGTGGCTGTAAGTTGGCAGACTATACAGCAAGTTATCAGCTTAATAATTAAATATCTGATGACAGTGTAGTTTTCAGAAATAAACCATTCCCTTGTGCATTTCAGTGCATGACAACAGCATTAAGGGAGAGATAAATGCGCCTCTGAACTGAGCCAAGGTTTGACTGACAAAGTCTCAAGGCAATGGCTGATAGAGGCTGGTCAAAAAAGCCTCTGGATGAAAGTGGTGGACCCAAAGCCTTCTCTAAGTATATTAAAGACAAAATGTCTGTGTGACTTCTGCACATTCAAAACGCAGATCTAAAAGTGCTGATGGCATATTCGTTTCATGTGATAAAACCCCAGTTGCATAACCGCACGGCAGCAAGGCCCAAATGGCAGTCATTGGTTTCTACATGGCACCCCCTCTTTTTAAAGCTGGGTCCTCATTTGACTGCAGGCTTCTGGTTGCTGTGCAGACCTGGATAATGAAAATCGGTATTTTATCAGCAACACAAATATTTCCCACGTTGTAATTGTCCGATTTGTACAGAAACTATTGGCTATCAATTTCAGTAACTGCATTTCTGTTGTAGCACTTTAGTGGAAAAATGTAGGCCTGACTTAATTTACATTTTCTGTTATTGTTTCCATCTATATGCATAGTATTTGAGGGATCATTTAAGTGAGAAGATACCCCCAAATAAATTGAATGAAGTCGTTGCAAGTAACCCTGGAGTTTGGATTGAATAAAGGCAAGCTAGCAGGAGTCCTGTGGATCATTGAAATATCCCGAGTCAATCAGTTTGTTTTGGGCAAGTGAGAGAACGCCTCTCTTTCACTGATGAGACAGTTCTTGCAGTGTCCTTAAGCAGGACAGTTACATCTACAACCGACTGTGGCTGTGTTAAGGTTATGTAACTATTTTTTTTAAAAACAATGGGTGGGTTCAGTTCAGCTAAATAAAGAAATACAGGTTGTGAGATTTGCACCCTGCTCGTTATGTCATTGTATCTGGCAATTTTGCGCTCTCTCCGCTGTTTATTAAATACTTTTTCTTCAATTTTCTCACTGGGCCATCTGCTGGGCTTGGCTCACATGATGGAGGGCCAAGAAGCACTTTGTTCTCATTTAGTTTAATTTTGGCAGAACCCTGCCTTTATCTTCTCTATACCCGAAGGCTGTATTGGTAATTTAAATAAATAAACGAGTTATTTGTAAACACAGTTCTGCCAGAAGAGGCTTTAATGCACAGATGACGCTCAGAGTGCTGACAGAATAGTGTTGACTGCCCTCGAGCAGCTGCTACGTTGACACTCAAATTATACTTTTCATAGTCGTTTATTTTGCTGTGTGTTAATTTAGGAAGCCTTTGTTTTAGCATGTGTCGGACAGTGGGCCCGAACTTTGCGGTGACACTGGTCTGGCAGACAGCTGCTTACGCATCTGCACTCAATTTTAGGTACCAGGACTTATTTGTAATCTTTAGATTTTGACTTAGTGCAAGAGAGAGAAAGACAGAAAAGAGGGACTGAAGAGAAGAGAAAGGTTACAAAACTATGGCAAAGAGAAAAAAAGCAGGGGTGGTAAAAAGAGTCTTTATATGTGAAATAAAGAGACTGAAAGTTTAGGGCAGAAGATAAAATGGGCATGAGGCACAACTAGGCAGTCTTGGTGTCTGGCAACACCGATATTTGCCTATTTTATGGTGAGCTCCTATAAATAACATTGCGACCTTGCACTTGTACAGATTAAGCACTGGTGTTTTAGTTCACCGTCCTTACTGCCCCATTTACATTTTGCTTTTGGTGGACAGGTCCTTACTTATTGTGTCTTAGGAGCTTTGTTCCACTGAGGCATACAAGAGAACCAGCCCTTGCACTTCCTGATGGCGGTGTAAGCCCACAGGAGTACTTTGCACCAAGAGATGCACTAGGTCCAAAAACGTCTTCAACTTACAATAACCCAATTGAAGTTTGAAGGTATTAGTATATTTTTTTTATAGCATTTTATTATGGAGGTGCAGTGCCTGTTGGCCATTGCTGATGTACAGATTAGATAAACCGGTTTGTTTAATTGGTAGTACAGTGTGAATGGGGTAACTTTGTGGTCTCAACCTGGGTGCAACATTGCAGCAGTTCAATAGCAGAGAAGTGATTATTGTATCATTTATCCCCATGGAGGAAACCTCCAGCAACAGTGAAATATTTATATTAAGATTGTGGTGGGTGGTAGTGCATCGATTCCAGATGGTCACAAAACACCCACCTTCCTCTGGGAACCACGTTGCTGAAGCCAGGGACTTAATGAGCGATACATGAACTAAAAGATGTGAAATCATATATTCAGTGAACATGGGAAACTGAATGTATATTTTTTTTAATGTATGCTGAGTCTAATGCCTATTCTTGCTGTTGCCGCAGCCATTCTCAATTGGGAGTATTGTCGAGGTTATCAAAGCTCTTGTTAGTGTGTAAAGAGGTTAATCTGTGCAGACAGTGATCACCTTTAGAGCACCGACAGTGTTTTTGCTACAACGCAAAATATTTATGCCTTAATGTCATAAATTATAGCATGGAAACAACGAGCAGGACCAGAACACGAGTGACTGTCCTTTGCAGTATTTGTGTTTTTGGTGCTGTTTAGCACGAAATGCAGCACTGTGTCCAGAACAGACATGATGATGCACTTCACGTTAAAATATAGCACTAAATGATGAAATTGCTTTTTGTGTATTTATTTTTCCCCAAAACTTCACGTTATTACAAGAAAGCAAATTTGGCTGGCACATGGTTGGGTTCCCATCAGGCCAGACTCTCCAGTCATGATTTCATGCTCGTTGAAATGAGGGTTGGGCAATAGTAACACGCCTTTGTAGCACTAATAAGACACAAAATATACAACAAAGGCTATAAAAAATGTAATTACATTATAAGACAGGTTAGTGTATACAATTAAAAACACAATCATAATATACAGCAGTTACTTAAAACGGTATAATAAAGAGCACTTGGTCATTAATTTTAAGCATTTAAGGAGCTACATATCCTGCATTTTTATTGACTGGTTCCCCAGATTAAGGCAGGAGGGAAGCACAATTTTTAGTAAGCATTGACAAAAATCCAATAGGTCTCATCTTTTTGACCTATTGGGTTTGCCCATGCTGCGCAGCCCTCAAGTGTGGGGGGGTGGGGGGGGGGGGGTTGGAACTGGAAGGATACATCTAAATAGCCAATAGTATTTGGTAAGAGATGATTGATCCACTGGACTGAGTCAAGACTTTATTCACAAAGTCTCAAGTCAATGGTTTAAAGAGATTAGTCCAAGAAAGCCAATCATTGAAAGGGCCGAACACAAAACCCAATTTTACATTTTGTATGCAGTAGTTATAAGGCAGGCAAAACAATCAGGAAATGAAGAATAGCTTTGGTATAAGAACTGTCTCAATAGCAAACTGAATATGGATTGCTGAAGCCTAACCTGCTAGTGATGAGATTAGCAGACAAAACGCTTATCCAAAACTTCACATATAAGGTGCTCAAATCATCAAGATTGTCCATATTAAGTTATGGTTCGCAACCCTCATGTGGCTTAAGTGCATAACGGTTCTTCAGCCTGAAACCTTGTTACTCTTGCTGCATTGTCCTAGCAGTTTTTCATTACTTGTATTTCTCTTGTTTTAGTTTAGCTAGACCTCGCTAAAGCCTTAGGATTAGTCCACAAGGTTTCTTTGACAGGCTTAAACCAAGTGCTTTGCTTATAACCTTGCTGTAACATAATATCCTTGAAAGAGTCTCTGCGGCACATTATGAGACTGAGATGGGTTTAGCATAACACAGGGTAAGGAGTAACTATATAAGATATGGCATTAACTCCACACAGTATTCATAGTGGTACTAAAGGTGTTCTTGGGCCACATTTTATCAAAGACCAGAAGCAATCTGTCTCATTTTCAAGGGTTTTAGTTGCCGTTTAATCCCAAACTGCTGCACTGTACATTGAGAATACATCTCCTTGTATTGATAAACCTTTGATGCCAGATCTAGCGATTGATGACCAGACTTGGCATCCAACCGGGTTTGGGCATTAATGTATTGTCTGTGTGATGCAATAGCTATAACACCAATGAAATATAGATGAATACCCGATGTCCAGGTAGTCAAGAGTTGACCCTGTCCTATTGATAGCAGTTTTTAAAATTAAGTTTTATATTGTGGACATTCAACTAAACTGTTGCTGCTATTGTATGCCTCACTGATGAGTAAACTATTGATTTAACAGTAAAGAGCGAGGTCAAGCAACGTTTTGTGCATTGGAATCCTGGTCAGGTGCATCATTGCAGCTTCTATCTTTCAGAAGCAGGATTGGTACTGGAACTGACTCCAAAATGTCATTACAATTGTACTGATTCAGCCTCTTCAGATATGCTTCGAGACCAATGACAATATGGCAAATCGTGTAAAAGTGCCACATCCCAGACGTGACTGAAAATTCCTGTGTTAACTCTCCACTCTCACCAAAGCAAGCTATAGTTCTAGTAAGGAAGTGAGAGCACCATTCAAATGTTAAACTCTTAAAAAAACAACAAACAGGAGGCGTTATCAAGCATCTTTTATGTGTAACACCCTGCCCAAATGTTTCTTTTTCTGAGCAGGTAATTCCTGACATTCACTACTGTTTCTTCTTAAACAAAGCAATGTTGCTGAAGGAGGATCTCTTTATGTGTGTCTAGCTTTGGAATCCCAGCATGCAAGCCAGACATCTTTGGTGGCAGTTCGTTTGAAGTATATTCTTTGAGATGTATCATCATTTACAAAAAATACACTGCTCTCAAACACTGGATGTTTTTGTTTGCCATACTCCTTAAGGTGATAACTATGCACATAATATTCAGATATAGTTCAGTAGGCCCTCCCCAGACAGCCAGAATATAATTTATGAACCACCTCAAAATTGACGTAAAAAGAGACTTGAGACAACTTGGAGCCGGTTGTCCTTCCTTCTATTTTCACGAGCAAATGGGATGTTTTTCCATATTCTGTTGATTTGTGTCATGTGACTGTCTGTTCTGTAATACTTTTCTTATTATATGTATGTGTGCACAGTCTACAGGCCACACATATAAGCTTATCTCACCCAAGACAATAGCACACTTTCCTAAGGGATGATCTGCTCCTGCTGCCCACACTCTGTTCTGAAGAGGGGTACACAGTTAACAGAGATGTCTGATTGTCTTTGCAGTATAGTGTTAATTTGATTTGGACTCACCCACCACCTCCTTGCATATCCCATGGTGGTCTTTCTTTGAAGGGGTCATTTGTAGTTCAATTAATAAACCACATTAGCAGCAGTGAATACCTGCCTCTTCCCTCCGACCGTAGGAACAATTAAAATGAATCCGAGTGGATTAAAGATTTTACATGAATTGAAGGTTTAGATGGCATGTTGGTAGAAGTGAAAGGGAAGCACTCATTTGGCTGAAATCGAATGACCAACTACTAAATCGTTTCCTATAATTAGATATTTGGATAGTGCCTCATTATAGATCCCAACTCCTACATTCTAGCTACTCGCATATATGCTCTTGTCTGACCTTCCTCCTGCCATATTAGTTGTGGACAAACCTTGCCCAGTTCAAGTGATAAAGAATATAATTGCAGTATAATGAGGCAGGTCACATATACAGCTCTATTTATCTGAGATGACACTTAAGATGTTTATAATTACTTGCGCACTCTTGGTGGCATTTTCATTTAGTACCAGCCAGGGACTGTGTCCATAGAGAGTAAAATATTAGATATTTTAAGGAAAACATAATTGGGAACAGTACATGCTGAAAGATCCTCACCCATGCAATTAAAACAAGCGTTGGCATAGCCAATAAGTCTCACGACTTCGGGACCCTATCAGTGTTTAGTCAGAGATATTGGCTTTGCTAATGTGTTTAAGCTATGTTGTAGAGTAGTGTGGCTTATGTGCAACATGTTGCAATGTCATAATAGAGTATTATAAGCATTTTTGTTATCTTATCCATAACTAATATAATGGTATGTATAACTGAACGACCTTATTAAAAAAAGAATATAATAATCTTTTATTTTTTTTCTTCTCTTGGAACGTTGGTAACTTTTTCCTTCCTGTTCTAATAGTTATTATAGTTTTGTTTGTTTTAGGTGGGGGGCAGATGTGAACAACGGGAGGGTAAAGGCTGGGATATAGTATGTGAATTATAATACAAGTAGCGGATGGATATTAGGGAAGAATTAACAGATACCAGATTTTGAGGGTACTATGGAGCTATAGCAATGGCTAAAGTATGGAACAGAAAAATAACATAAAACTTAATGTCCTTTGTCTCCTCCTAGTGTTTTTAAAAGGGTCATGAGTTATATAAGAAATATCCTACCAATATGAGATAACAACATCAGTATAAAACAAGAGGCAGTATTTATTAGCGCTACAAGGCCATAACAGTCACAGAAGTGTGTTATGCAAAAACTGAGTGGCAAAGCAAGCAGTGCACTTTCACCACTTCTCTACTCCCTTAGTACCATTAGCATACTATGTGCTACACAAACAACATGACAATGACATAAAGTCAGGATAAAATGTGAGGCCATCCCCATGGCAGAAGTCCGCCATCAAAACCCAAATAACATAACAAGCCGGGTAGTGTCATCCCTTCTCTACCCCCAAAGCACCTTGAATAGGACTATCAGTATTGTAAGCGCTACGATAGGCTGCTATCACATGGCAAACATGCGCTATACAGGCAGCAGGTAGCACCACACAAGAAGACCAGGGCACGGCAGACTCACCAGTACAGTCCATCAGCACTGCCAGAAGCAGGACGAGCCCGGCTTCTTGCTTCATGCCTGAAGTCTGTGTGATTCGAGTGAAACACTCTGTAGCTCCTCTTGAGGAAGCGGCAAGTGTCTGCCAAGCGCCTCTGCTCCCCCGAGCTGGTTGCAGGTGCTGTGGACCACTTATATTCACTCGGAGGGGAAGTTGAGGAATCTTGAGTTGATGAAAAGAGGAAAGCGCCTCCTTCCGAGCACCATGCCTGACCTCTCAAGGCTGCTGGGCATTTCCAAGGGGGGTTTCTGCTATCAAAAACTATTTTCTGCAAGCGCACAACAAATGCTCTGTATGTGTTTGAGTTGTAGGGGTGTGTGGGCTTGGAAACGCTCGAGCAGAAGCAGCCACAAAAAGAGAGGGGCTGAAATGTGGGGGACAGAGATGGTTTAATGTGAAGGGGCCCTGACCAGGATGACTAGACATGGCTAGAGAGAAGACAAGCACCACGGATGTACACACTCACAAATCACACTTGTGCACATACAAAAACAAGCATCACAGATATACACAATCACAAATCATACTTGTGCATATACAAACACCCCACATATACACACAGTATCTCATTTGTGTGCATACAATCACAAGCACCGCAGATATACATATTCTCAAATCACACACATGCACATACAAACATAAGCACCACAGATGCACTTAAATTACACGTATGATCACAAACACTAAATGCACGCAAAGCAAGGACCCACATATCCCGAAGCAATTGTGCATAGATGAAACTACCGGAGACCCTATATGTACAAACATTTTAAACAAGGGTAAGATAGGAACAGGCAGTGAGTAGACACAGAGCAAGGACAGAGGTGGCAGCTGTCATATTGGCACAGGAGGCACACACACAGCATGAAGGGCAGTGGGAGCTATATAGTAGGCTCTGAAAGGAGGAAGACAAGAGTTCGGACATTGGGGGGTTGTGTAGAGAAGCATTGGTAATGTTTAGAGCAAAGAGATCTATTTAAAGGAGATACAATGAGAAAGAAGTGAAACTGGTAGAGATGCATTACTGTTAGACCTGGCATCCTTGGCATGGTTTCCCCAGTTTTTTTGCCTCTACCACCTGTATTTTTTATCTTATGCTGGACTTCGTTATTGCGAGTTTGTGCACTCTGGGCACTTTACCACCAGTGAGCAGTGCTAAATGTAAGTGCTCCCTGCGTAAATTGTAATTCTGATTGGTTCCATAAATGGCAAATATGATTTAGTGATAAGTCCCAAGTAAAGTGCACTATCTGTGGCCAGGGCCTCTAAATCAAATACTACTAGTGGGCCTGCAGTACTGGTTGTGCCACCCACATGAGTAGCCCTGTAAACTTGTTTCAGGCCTGCCATTGCATTATCTGTAAGTGCAGTTTTAAACTGCCATGTCAAACATGCAAGTGCACCCACTTGCCAAGCCCTAACGTTCCTTTTTACTACATGTAAGGCACCCCTAAGGAATGCCCATGGAACCCTCATGGGCAGGTCGCAGTGTATGTGAAAGGTAGGACATGTACTGGGGTACTGTACGTGTCCTGATTATTACATGTGTTGTAGTGTTGTAGCACAGCGCCCGCTTAACATTATTTTTAGGGGAAATCATCAAACCCGGGCCTCCCAGTGCCGCCGCCAAAGTCACTAGCCTGCGAGAAGGAACTGGATAGGAGCAGCAGCCTGGAGCCAGTGGCAATGTTCCCCAACAGTACCTATGAAAGCAGTCTGGCAATTGTACGATTATGAGTCGCCCTAATAAAATAGGACTGCGTCAGTCTTCAGCTTCCCTGGTCAGATGCATTGCTCCCTCTGACCCTCTTGATGAACATTTATAGCCATCAAAGCCCACGTTCATAGTGTGTAGGCAAATGGGGCACAAGGACAACACATATTTGTAAACATGTCTACATCAAAAGAGAAAACATTTACAGGAGGACATTTACCACAAAAAGAAACACACATTACAATGGTACAACGTTGTGCATCAGTAGGAACAGTGTAAGAGACAGATATGCTGAAATGGCTTTTATAATGAATGGAGTTGTCGTTGCAATAATATCCTATATATTGTAGCCAAACCGGACTCCAAAATCTTTTTAAATGAAGCTAGCACCAGGTGGTTATTATTAATGATTAAGCAGCTAATCACTAGATGGCGCCAGATAGAGTATATAAAAACTATTAATACCTGTTCTCTTATCCTGGAGGACATTGTTTATTCTTGGAATCGGATGCTTGTGTCATCTGGCATAAATGGGAGGCGTGAGACTCCGCATGTAGTTTTTTATGCAGATCCACAAAAACCTCTTACAAGCCTGGCTGGACTACATTGTTGCAGGACTAACAGACAGGGGCTACACCAGTTCCACTGCTTGCAGGATGAAATTGTAAACACTCTGCCTTACTGAAAATTGCGTAGGTGGCAAACCCCCTAGGCCGTCACATCTCTGGGTCCGAGTAACTGACCTAAAAAGCATGTTTGTCCCACCTGCCAACTCCGCTGGCTCATGCCCTGCTCAAGAGGAAACAGATACTTTTCAGCCAATGTCCTCAGCATCTGGCCTAGCCTATGAAGGCACAACAGATACGTCTTTCACTCTCATGCTTCAGGAGAGTCTCAAAGCACAGAGGAGAGCCATGACTCACAACCTCCTTTAACAACAAAGCAGGTTCACTTCCCTGTGGACACCCTCGTGTGTGAGGGCACCTCTAGAGGCTGCATGCACATTGCCCTTGTGACACTGTACACTACTGCATGATTCATGCTCCGGATTACCCCTGAGCCATGACACAATTCCGTTCATAAATCATGCTCTCCGAGATACATAATTAAAGTGTTACAGCATTATCTTACCACAAGCCGTTTTCTTATCTGCCACCTTCAGGTACTTGGTAAACGTTCAGGACGGGTTAAAAAAAATCACTTACCTCCCGGCTGGTCGGCTGCTGGCGCATCTCCTGCGTCCTCTTCCTGGCTTCTTGGGAGGAGCACGAAGCACCAGGGCTCCCACGCTCCACGCAGCCAATCACAATGGTGCAATGCAGCGTTGTGATTGGTCTGAGCGCCATGACACAGCACTCAGCCAGGGGCTGGAGGGGTGGGCATGTTCTCCATGCAGGCTGTAATGCAGCCTGCATAAAGAAGAGGGAAAGAACGCATGACTGTTATGGGCGGCCCGAGAGGGACGACCAAACAATCATTGCGCTGTTAGGAGGGTTCTACCACTCTTCCCCTGCTCCTCAGCCCTGGCCCCTCACTCAAGCTGCAGCAGCAGGAGGACAAAATAAAATGATAATAACATTAGTTATTATCTTATTTTTTCCTGTCTTTTGCAGCTTCAAGGCAGTGGGGCGGCGCTCCTTCGCCTTAGCGGAGGAGCCGCCACTAAATAAAGTTGTATACCGAATGTTATTTTTAAATATCATGCACATCTGCAGCATTTTTGCTCTGCTTGGGTCAATATGCAGCAAAATACCCTGGCATGTAATTAAGCAGTCTAGTCAGAATAATCATAGAGTAGCTTGATGTTTGATGACGACGTAAGATACGTTTGCGATAGGAAACGGCTTGGTCTTCACCAAGATTGCTTCTACGATGGATGGTAAAGAACTGCGACCTGCAGATGATTTTGGATTTAAAAATTGCACGTCCTCTTACAAGTAGCAACTGAATAAAAGTGCCATGTACATAAATATACATATTAATAATGTAATAATTGTTATTCTTATTGGGGATAAATTACTGTGTTGCATGTGACACCGAGCTGCTTCAGCGAGCTAGAAAGACATAGCACCAGGCTATCGTCAGAAAGCCAAGGGGGGTTATGCAAAAGATTAAAGCAGCAAAGTATGAGTTGTCAGCGCAAGTGCACACAATGACATTCTAATGCCAAAATAAGTAGAGGATCTGTACTTAGCCGTAAAAAAATGTAACACCCTACCAGTCAGTATCTCACTGTATGTCTTTCTCACCTAAGCCTCAAAGCATTTCAAACAAGCATTTGCAATGCAATAGGTCTTGCATTACTGAAAGTTTGAGCTATTTGCGTTGCATTATTATTTGCAATGCCAATAGCGCAAACTTTCAGTAATGCAAGACCTATTGCATTGCAAATGCTTGTTGTTCATGTGTTGGTAACAGATTCGAGGAAAAAAACTCTACCCGCTGGTGTTTAATGAATCTTGTTTCTGATTGTTTTCATTGTCACAGTGTCTTATTCAATCCAAACATTCGAAAAAGCTATTCAAATGATAAGTGATAATCCGCAATACTTCTTCTGCCTTTGCAACCGCTCCCATATTTTGATAAGAATGCTTAATTTTATTACCGTAGTGAAAAATTTGTGTTAGTTGAACCACCACTCATCTCCACTCCCCATTACTTGTTTCTAGTATTTTCACGGTTCTGTCCAATTTGTTATTGTCTTTTCCTAACTGTTCATGTTAACCCATGGCATTGCAGTGTATTGCTTTCTTATAAATCTGTGATGTTTCCCCTGTTTATTATGGGTGTTTTTCTCTGAGACGTTTTAAGGCATTAGCAAAGAGGGCTCTGGCCCAGAGCCCCAGCCTTTCAGGGGGCCCCTGATACAGCCCGCTGTGCTCTGCAGAGAGTCTTGCGCTGACGACCTTGAATAATTCCTAAGCAGATTGTTTTCAATACCGTTTTCTTTTCATTTTAATGTGGGTGATATGTAACAGTCTATTACAGACATTTTGTAGCGAAATGGTTTTGTTTCATGCAACATCCATAAAAAATGTATTTTAGATCAAAACAGGACCTCACCTTGAGAACTTGGAGGGTGTCACAGAGATGTTTTGCAGTAATATTAGTGAATTGGTGCTGTCTTACAATGTTGAAAACAGGTTACTAGCCCTAAATATTAGATGTAAACAGACTTAGAATTTGTACTAGTCTGCCTGTGCGCTGTCAGTGACCTGGCCAGAAAGGGCATCAAAGAGCCGAAATTGGATCATAAATTCTAAATCGTTCCAAACAGGGGGCCCTAAAATACGTTTGGCCCAGGGCACCCGAAATCCTTAGGATGTCCCTGCTGTCACAAACTGCTATAATTTCTTCTGCATTTCAGCAACATTTGGTGGCTCCTGTGTCCTTGTTTGTATTTCCTTTTGACAGTATAGAAGTACTGCGCTCCTGGCAAGGTCTCTCGTTGCCTTTTGCAATCCATGATCAGATGCTATAATTAGATGATTGAATCGTGTGCTTGTATGATGCAGCAATCAGGGTCAGGAGAACAGATGAAAGCCACAGTGTCCAGTTAAATGTCAGCGTGATGTGTGTTTTTAAGCTTTTGGTCTGATTGTTAATGTTTAGTTGTTTGACTCGAGTAGTTCTACTTTCTGCTCTGAGGTGTGGAGTTGGGTGCATTGATTCTGTTGTCATATCTTGTCAGATCACAGTCGTAGCCCAACTAGGACTTGTTTTGTGAGATAAGCGTTACTACTATTAAAATGTTTAGGGAATTTTCTTTAGAGCTTTGTTCATTAGTTCACTTTTAATTGACTGACTTTTCTCTAAAGCTATAAATAACATTTTCGTTATTTGATACTGCTCCTGCCAGCTTGGAGGGTTTCTCTCTCCCAGCAAACTTGTTGCAACTTGCATCCTTCTGTTGGCCCCTTTGGACACGGCGTACTGGCAAGGATCACACTGATGACATTGACTCTGTTCGTTAATTCAGCTATCATCACGAGTGCACACTGGCAACATTGTCATAATTCATTTTTAAAGGGCGCCTTCTATCGTGACTGCTTTAGCCACGTACTTGGTTAGAGGGATCCTAGGGGGCTGAGGGCCTCAGCATGCATGTATACCAACACGTAAACCACGCTTTGGGACACGGTGTTCAACCAGAAATATTCTTTATATTGAAAAGAGGGGCAACTACACTCTGCCTGCTTTTGTGATTCCTGTAAAGGTGCCAGCTCTTCTTCAGTATTACAGTATAACAGGCCATTATCTACACTCTGGACAAGAACCGTAATCACCTACAAATTCAGACTGCAGCCTGGAAAAGGTAAGGCTCATAAAGCTATTTTGTCCAGTAGCCATATACCCACTGATGACACATTGTGGACTTGGTTAGGACTGTAGCTTTCTGTTACAACTTTGTGTTGTCCGTGCACTCTTTACTTACACCACACTGGGCATCTAATCAAAAACAATTCTTGGCTTCTGCACATATACAACTTATCTTACAAAATCTTCCCTAGCTGCTGAGTTGCCTAGCCACTTGGCCTATCAGTACACAACAGCAGTACACGACCTTTTCATAGAGGAGGTGATAAAAAGCCACATTGTACATTTTGAAAATCTTTCCAGTTATTTGGAAGTGTAACTTCCCATATGCCTACAATTTGAGGAGCAATTGTCCCCCCACAACCAAAACAAGCACCTACAAGTGCAATTGGCTTGGAGTTTTCAAATCTGTAGCTGTCAGTGAGCTGACAACGATGATAGATTGTTTTACCATAGTCTTGCATATTCTGTCTGTATCATCGCCAGGTGTAGTCAACTTGATGGTACCTTATAAGAAGAAAAAGATCACACACCTCAGTGGTACCAGTTCTTTTCAACCAGAAAAGCATAAACTGCTCTGGATACAATAAGATTTGAATTCATGAGTTTCACGTTGCCCATAAGTTCCACAGTAGGAACATTAGCCCTCTGATCTAGCTTAACAGGTTTATTTGTTGGCCAGGAATCTCAGCTGCTAAGATAGCTCAATTGGTTAAAGCACCCCTACAGAGATCTTAACCAGCATAACATTACACAAACTGGAATGT
This sequence comes from Triturus cristatus, assembly GCF_964204655.1. NCBI lineage: Eukaryota > Metazoa > Chordata > Amphibia > Caudata > Salamandridae > Triturus > Triturus cristatus. Next base: position 205,069,059 of record NC_140584.1, on the reverse strand, counting down.
TGATCACAGAGGAGTGGAACTTTGCTGCATCCAAATTCACAATTTTTTTTAAACTTCAAAAGGATAAGATGCTGCCGAGGCCCTGCATGGATATGAACCTTATGACTCGCAGTGTACACAAAGATCTCATCAAGATAAACCGCAAATTATTTTACCACCGTGTGACCTGCACATTATCTGTAGTTTCCTACAGCAGGTGCGCTTCCTATGCCGCCACAGACAGGGACCCGCCATATTAACATCAGCATAGGCTATGCTCTAGTAGAAACAATACAGCCTCAACTGCTCTACGGGAAAACAAGCAGCCCAGACCAGTTGTTGTCTTGTTTGGCCTCATTAGTAAGGTGCATCTTGAGTCTTCTGGCACAGTGAGTGTTAGAAATGGCGGACTCTAGTTAGCAGAGGTAGGTACCTTTGTCCAAATAGGGACCCTTGCTTCTAGTCAGGATAAGGGGGATACACTCCTAAAATAAACTCTGCTCACCCCCTTGGTAGCTTGGCACGAGCAGACAAGCTTATCTCAGAGGCAGTGTGTAAAGCATTTGGGAACACATACAGTAATACAGTGAAAACACTACAAATATACACCACACCAGTTTAGAAAAATAAGTAATCTTTATCTAAACCAGGGGTACTCACAAACTTTCTCTTGGGGGGCAAATTTACAGTGTGGTTTGTGGCCGAGGGCCGCACCTTGGGGGCGGGGTCATTGGGGGAGGGGGTGGGGCTAGAGCAACAAACAAATGTGACCATGAGGTGGAACACAGGTCCCTGCAGCGGACGCCTTCGTCCACTGAGCCACCGGACCCTGCATACACATATCTCTCTCTCTCCCTCTCTCTATCTCCCTCCCTCCCTCCTCCGTCTCCCTCCCTCCTCCGTCTCCCTCCCTTCTCCATCTCCCTCCCTCCTCCATCTCCCTCCCTCCTCCGTCTCCCTCCCTCCCTCCTCCGTCTCCCTCCCTCTCTCCTTCTATCCGTCTCTCTCCCTCTCTGTCTCTCTCCGTCTCCCCCTCTCTGTCTCCCTCCCCCCCTCTGTCTCCCTCCCCCCTCTGTCTCCCTCCCTCCCTGTCTCCCTCCCTCTCTCTCCGTCTCCCTCTGTCTCCCCCCTCTCTGTCTCCCCCCCTCTCTGTCTCCCCCTCTCTGTCTCCCCCTCTCTGTCTCCCCCTCTCTGTCTCCCCCCTCTGTCTCCCTCCCTCCCTGTCTCCCTCCCTCCCTCGCTCTCTCTCTCTCCCTGTCTCCCCCTCTCTCTCTCTCCCTCTCCGTCTCCCTCCATCCCCCTCTCCCCCTCTTCCCCTCTCTCCCTCTCCGTCTCCCTCCCTCTCCCCGTCTCCCTCCCTCTCCCCGTCTCCCTCCCTCTCCCCGTCTCCCTCCCTCTCCCCGTCTCCCTCCCTCTCCCCGTTTCCCTCCCTCTCCCCGTTTCCCTCCCTCTCCCCGTCTCCCTCCCTCTCAGTCATGGTTACCTTTTTCCTTTTACACTCATTATTCTGAAATTAGTGAGTGCTTTTGCATGAAAAGGTAAGGCCAGGCCATGACTACAGGGCCCGGAAGGGACCCGTTTCAGTGCCCATTGCTTATATTCTTTCAAAACATAGGCAGTATGGTATAAAAAGACCACATGCGTAAACACACAGTCGCTGTACACATTTTGTTTTCCAATTCACCCATCAAGCAGGTATTTCAGTACCTCCCAGGCAAGGTGCACTTTCCCACACAGGGAAAACTATGTTGTTCAAAGAGAGAGGAGTAAGCAAAAGTATCACTTCACTGGCAAACACTGTAAAGTGGCGTTAATGTGTTTAGGTGTAAATAAATCAATCTGGACACCTTGCAACCACTCTGTCTTGCTTTAATTAGTTATTTATTTTTCACATTTGGAATGTTTTATTTCTCTCCACCCGGAGGCTGCACTTGTGTCAGAGAAAGACAACGTTTCCCGCAAAAATGTTATTCTTTTTTGGATCCATTTCACAGGGGAGCAAATAAAGGAAAGGAGGAAAGAGAGGGTAATACCCTTTCTTGAAGTCTCGGTTTTCATTAAGGAGCGAGATAGAATGAGAGGGAAGACTCGGAGGCTTAGATGCCGTCACCGTGGTGTGTGCGCGCACAGCTTAATTTATGGGGACTTGGGGAGGCTGAAGAGGATTGCTTCCAGGCGCAGCCGTCTCCCTCGCTGAGAGTGAGGGAGCCCCTGGAGTGTGGGGGCCCCCCGCACCGCGGGGGCTGCGTTATGCCCCTGGCATCTGAGGCAGCTTCCCTTCCAGGGCACACACACAGCCCCACCCGAGTACTTCACAGGTCTTTAAGAGACCATTTGCATGATAACGAGGCTTTGTTGTATTTCACCTCTTAGCGCCCCAGCAGCTCCACTCTGACTATCGCTTGAATCCCCGGCCCCCACAGAGCAGAGTCTGTGTTTACTGCAAGGTCCGCGGGCCGCCAGGAAAGGCTTGCAGGGCCGCTGGCGGCCCGCGGGCCGTACTAATGAGTACCCCTGATCTAAACCAACGCAAGACCAAACAACAAAAATCCACAATACAGTATCAAAAATAAGGCTCTTAAATGGTAGAAATAGTTCAGCTCAATGCAAGTTGTAAATGCGACACCCTTCTCACAAAGCACCTTGGATGCGTCATGCAAAACAAACAAAAGGGTCGCAGGGAAGGGGATGCGTTAGTTCCTTGCTTCGGGGCAGGCGATGCGTCTGTTCCTTACTGCAGCGCAGGGGAGGCGATATGTCTGTTCCTTACCGGAGAGGAGGGTATGTGTCAGTTTCTTACTGCGTTCCGGTTATGATGCGACAAGATGGCGCCTCGATGGATGGCGACGATCCGGTGCGATGCGACAAAATGGCGGCTCGATGCGACGACCCGGTACGATGCGTGAACGTTTGCTGCCGCTCGGCAGGTGCTGTGACACGTCAGGACTCGGTGTGGATGTGGCGCGCTTCTTCCTGGTTTCTCATCAAGGCGTCAGAACTCAGTGCGGATGCCGCACGCTTCTTCCCCGTGGCTCGGCGATGTGTCAGGAATCGGTGTGGATGCGACAGACTTCTTCTCGTTGCATCAATATTCCAGCTTCCAGCGACAATCAGTCTCTAGAGGTCCTAAACAGCAGCAGGCACCTCTTTGCAGGAAGGAATTCCCAGCAAGGAAATTCAGGGGAGCTGGTGGTGAAGTGGCAAGCTCAGTTTCAAGACCTTGGAGATCTTTTCTTCAAGCAGGTGAGAAAGCAACCAGCAACGTCCTTTTTATCCTTTCCTTGGCAACAAGTAACCACTGCAGGCCAACAGCAAACAGCACAGGGGCAGTAATCTTCCTCAGCTTCTCCGGTTCTTCTCCTTGGCAAAGGTTCCTCTTGATTTCCCAGAAGTGATCTAAAGTTCTGGGGTCTGGGTCCCCCTTTTTATACACACAAATTCTTTGTTTTCTGAAGGCAGAGAGTGTCTGTACCCATCCAAAACCAGTTCTGTCCTCACTGGTGCAGCTTCCTGGCAGGAGGCGGAGACAGCATTGTTGAAAGCAGACCTGGCCCAGGCAGGTGAAAGGAAATCTCCTCCCCTACTCTAAATTCAACCCAGGTTTATTCAACCCAGCCCTGAATCATAACACTGCCGGAGCCACAGCCCTCCTTCAGCCCCTGTCACTCACAAGCCAGACATGCAATACACAAACCTAGCAGAGGCAAACTGGATGGTTAGGCAAGAAATAATCTACTTTCTAAAAGTGGTATTTTCAAACACAGAATGTAAAAATCACCCACACTAAAAGATGCACTTTAACATTCTGAGTTCAGGCATACTAAACTTTATTTTCCTACCTTGTTCCCAGGATCAGTTATGTTTATATGATGTTATAAACAAACTACCCATTCTGGCCTATGGGAACAGATAGCCTTGCAATAGTGGAAAACAAAATTGGCAGTATTTCACTATCAGGACATACCACGCACATCAGGGCATGTCCTACCTTTCACATACAATGCACCCTGCCCACAGGGTTACCTTGGGTCTACCTTAGGGGAGACTAACATGCAGAAAAGGGAAGGTTTGGGGACTGGCAAGTGTGTGCACTTGCCAAGTCGACATGGCAGTCCCAGACTGCACACAGGCCCTGCAATGGCAGGCCTGGGCCACATTTTACAAGCTGCTTCTGTGGGTGGCACAATCAGTGCTGCAAGCCCACCAGCAGCATTTGATTCACAGGCCCTGGGCACACATGTTGCACGGTACTAGGGACTGACAAGTAAATCAAATAGCCAATCATGGAATCACTAATCCATAACAACAATTTACAAAAGGGAGCACTCGTACTTTGGCACTAAACAGCAGTGGCAAAGTGCCCAAAGCATCTAGACCAGCAAAAACACAGGAGGCAACAGCAAAAAATGGAAGGGAGACAGACACCAATGGTGCCAAGTCTAACAGTTAGCAATTAAATTGGACTGTCTCTTTGGCAGAAATTATTGGCTCACTGGTTCACTCCATTTTGGCAGGTCATCCTGTGCGGAGTTAGAGTAGTGAATTATCTTTCCCAGCTTCAGCAACATCTCTGCTGCTCTCAGAACGCAACTGAATGGAAGAAACTCAGCGTTTGCTTGTGTAACGGCTTCCTTCGCAGAGTGCTCCTTTGTTACAAGGGTGTGCATGTGGGAGGAGTTCTACTTGCTGGGAGGATATGGTAATCTTTGATCAAGGGTGCATTGACGTTGGAGGATACTTTCCTGGTATTGGTTGCCTGCAGTTTTGTGGCATGTCTTGGAGGTCGGCCTTTGTGGTACTCCCTGGGTACAGTTTAGGGCAAACTCTTGGTTGTTTGATAGGTTTGACAGTCTGTTGAGTCTGAATACCTATTTTTGCCCCCTCTGGTCAAGGCATTTGAATAAGGTTGCCTAACCTAGTCTGAAATGTCCCAAAAAAGTTACATTGCAAGTTGGAATGCTTCCAGAATTGGCTAAGTGAATTAATTTGTGGGTATGGCATTATTGATTTTGATATAAACTGAAAACCACAGGTTCATGATATAATTAACAGCAGTATCGCACCATATTAATCCTGTGTCTCAGAACACAACATAAAAATCTATTCATGTTTCCAAAATTAATATATAAAATGCTAATGTAAGGGGTTAATATGGAAAGATGGACGAACAGCCCAAGCTCTCAAAATTCCATGACGTGGCATGGTTGCTTATTTGTAAGGTTTTCCTAATACAGTTTATGCTTTTTGAGTTCATGTCCAACAGTGTGTAGATGGTTGTTTATTTGTTTTGTTGTTGTTTTTAGGTGCAAAGTCTTTACATTCTAGAATTTTAATAGAAGTGATTCTTGTGGCTTCCTGATCAGTGCATCACTGTAAATTTACAGATAGAGTGGCTAAATGTGCCCATTGATGGGATTTAAGGTTCTTATTGAAGTATAGTGCTACCCGAGAGACCTTGTCATCTAGTGGCATTTAAGTAGTGCTTCACAACCCTTGCAAGGCACCTTCGAATGTTAGGTTGCTGGCAGAGGAGGTTGGATGCTACCCCTTAAGTAGTGCTTGGTAGGAAGAATGTGGGTATATAGTGTGGCCTGTGAGGGAAGTGATAGGGAAAGGTGGGACTGAGTAGGCTTCATCTGGAGTGAAGGCGTGATTTGTTTATATTTTGTATGTGAGCCTGTAAAGATTTTTTTTATACGAACGATACTACAGAACCCTGTTATTCATTATTCGTTGATGCTCCCTTAAATCCCATTTACTTAACTTACCCTTCCTCGGCGTTATCTGTATCTCGCCAGCTCGAACCCCTCCTCCCCTCTCTTTGTCCCACCCTCCATATCCTGTTTTCTGTATTTAGTTGTGGATGCGTTGTTAGTACGTGCACACGTGCAACTCGCCCCACATTCGCTCACTGCAATCCTCAAGAACAGAGATGAGAAACAGTTTTGTGGTTTTCACGGTGTAGCCTTTCCTTTATTTAAATCAACATTTAATATTGCTTGTAAGCAAAGTTCATTGATGGACTAGTATTCATCTAGAAAGCATTCGTTTCATAGATATCAAAAGCAAGATGGAAGATAAACACACAAGTCAAATTTCATATGTCATATTCCGAGAACATGCAGAACACATTGTTGTGAGAACCGCTGTGCGCAGTGTGCCAGCAGGCCCCACCTTGCACGAGCCCCCCTGGTTCCACCCAGGTGTCTATGCACCATTCTTAAAGGAATTTATAGGAAAATCATTGGGACAACTTCACCACATCTCCATCTCCGACGACCCCTGAGGAGAACCACATACTTGAAACCAGGGCACCGCATGGTGGGTGCATCAGCCCACCGGGGTACTTGAACACAGGCCTAATCCCCAAATTTAGAAACCCGGCATCGTAGGCTAGGACGGCAGAGTCCAGGACCATCGGCAGGTCATTCCCCCCCCCCCCTCCTGCCTGCCCATGCCTACACAAATCATACGTACCCCGACAAGGGTCAGTCCAGTCCCAGATTCAGAATTCTTGTGTATCCCCCTTTATTATCTGTCAGGGACACCGCCAGCTCAGGGGTGGGTGAGTGGTCGATGAGCAACGGCTGCTCCCAATCTGCACCAGGCGTGGTGAAAGGGACAAAGAGGAAGATAAACGTGGTGTGCTGGATTAAGTATCTCCTGGGGTTCAGTTGCACCTCTTGATGATGTCACTGGGTGACCCTCCCACGTCTCCACTTTCTGTGCAAGCTAGGGCTCCAGCTCGTGGCATGACTAAGGCTGCCCCTCCCCTAGTTGCGGGGGTTGCCTGCTCATATTACGTGCACACGTTCAACTCACCCCACATTCGCTCACTGCAATCCTCAAGAACAGAGATTAGAAACAGTTTTGTGGTGTTCACGGTGTAGCCTTACCTTTATTTAAATCAACATTTAATATTGCTTGTAAGCGAAGTTCATTGATTGACTAGTATTCATCTAGAAAGCATTCGTTTCATAGATATCAAAAGCAAGATGGAAGATAAACACACAAGTCAAATTTCATATGTCATATTTCGAGAACATGCAGAACACATTGTTGTGAGAACCGCTGTGCGCAGTGTGCCAGCAGGCCCCACCTTGCAACAGCCCCCCCTGGTCCCACCCAGGTGTCTATGCACCATTCTTAAAGGAATTTATAGGAAAATCATTGGGACAACTTCACCACATCTCCACCTCCAATGACCCCCGAGGAGAACCACAAACTTGAAACCAGGGCACCGCATAGTGCATCAGCCCACCGGGGTACTTGAACACAGGCCTAATCCCCAAAGTTAGAAACCCGGCATCGTAGGCTAGGACGGCAGAGTCCAGGACCATCGGCAGGTCATTCCCCCCCTCCCGCCTGCCCATGCCTACACAAATCATACGTACCCCGACAAGGGTCAGTCCAGTCCCAAATTCAGAATTCTTGTGTATCCCCCTTTATTATCTGTCAGGGACACCGCCAGCTCAGGGGCGGGTGGGTGGTCGATGAGCAACGGCTGCTTCCGATCGCACCAGGCGTGGTGAAAGGGACAAAGAGGAAGATAAACATGGTGTGCTGGATTAAGTATCTCCTGGGGTTCCGTTGCGTCTCTTGATGACGTCACTTGGTGACCCTCCCATGTCTCCACTTTCTGTGCAAGCTAGGGCTCCAGCCCGTGGCACGACTAAGGGCGCCCCTCCTCTAGTTGCGGGTGGCATGGCTCAGTACTTCACACAGCTCATTTAGTGGGAGCGCCAGGCACTTCTATTCAACTCAAAACAAAACTTAACAAAAGGCAGTTACCGCACCAGAGGTAGAAAGCAAATTCTGAAGCAGAAATTAGCAGGGTCTGAAATTATTCAAAGTCATGGAAGGAAAATCAGAATCTTACGGAGAAGACATATTTTCGTCAATCCATGAATGTTTTTTACATTTTATTTGCATATCCCATGACTCCTCGAAGGAGGAAACATCCATTTTGTATATTTCCTTACTAGCATTGCGTAGGTATTTGAGGTTTACTCTACAAAGCAAGGCATGTTACCATGAGTAGTAACATGAAAAGAGCGATGGACTGTGGGGTTCGGTTGCATAGGGTTTTGTTACTATGGAGGTGTCTCTGTTGTTGTCTTAGTGGTTGGAATGGGCCTGTGGCAGTAGTTCATGGCCTAAGGACAACATATGGCAGGGTGCCTCAAAAGTGCCCTGTGTTGGTTAACCTCCTAGTAAAACCACCAAATATTGTGGCTTTGAAGTAGGGACAGCAACCTAATGAAATAACATTTGTATAGTTGCCCAGCTGTTTTTCTATTGCTCCAAAATGATAAAAGGAGGGACTAGTTAATGCTTTTTGTAGGACTTATTACACTCACTTTAAAGGGCTGAAATGGACAAAGGCAAATGCCCTGAATGGAGTGGCAATCTCCTTCATTGTATCCAGTTGCTTGTTCCTCTCGCCTCCTTCGCCGCTGACAGATCGATTCAATGGAGGGGGTGAGAGCATGTGAATGAGTTGACTCATATGTTTTCAGAAACCAGCACACTGTTATGCACCTTTGCTCTCCCACGCGATTCCACCCTATCATCGCCATGAAAAATTCAGCAGCTCTGGAGTCAGTCATGTATCCTTAGCCTCTGCTAAAGGTGCCTGTAAAGGCTTGCCTTCTACACTGAACTCTCAGCCTCCGTACTAAACTGGCCACCTCTGGAGAATGCAGGACCCCTCTCATATATAAGGTAAGACTTGCAGAGAGCAGGAGAAGGATGACATTTGTGCCATGATTACCCAGCCTACTTGATTGTCCTACAGGGTCTGTTATTGGAACCTCACACAAATTTGTCATGACCGGTTACATAAACATGATTGCTGAGCACGAACGGCTAGGGTTAGACAATCCACCTTTAACCCAATTGCCCTCCTCTGCGTTTTTTTTATAATTATCACATCAGCTATTGTGACTGTCCCAGGGCAAATCTAGATGGCGTATTCAAAGCAGATTTCTTAAGGGACAGTCACGGAAAGGGACATTCATAGCACATAGTTGCAATCAGGGCAACGCTGTTGGGAGAACCTGGCACATGCTGGTGAAGCAGTTATGGCAAATGCTGATGGTGATGGTTTGGATGGAATTGCTAGGTAGGTAAGCATTGTAGATGCTGAACAAGACAATGATGGGATGTCCTGATAGTTTAGCCCTGCTGTAGCTTTTCTCCTCAATACTGGATAATGATGATGATGATGGAGGGGGCTGTAAGCAAACATAATGTGCATGTGTTGGCAGGTGGAGTCTGGGAGAAGAGGTTATAAAAACATGGGCAAGATTTTTTTTTTTTTAATAAATTTGTTATTGTAATCATAAAACTAGCATATCACTCTTCAGACAAGTATGAGTAGGCATAGCTAAACTTTCTAATGGACTAATTGTGTAGTGAAATGTCTTAAGTGGCGCTGCAGAAGGACCAGCATTTTGTAGAATGTGTTATGAACTGCCTAGATTTGCATGGAAGTGCCTGCAAGTTGAGGCCCATCATGGCAACAACTTGGATGGCAGATTGGAATTCTGAGACTGCATAGGAATGCTGCCACATTTCATAATTTTAGGACCCATATTTGAAGCCTATAGCTTCCATTTTAACATCATTGCCATCACGTTGGTTAGTCCATTTGTTCCACTAGAGGCAAACCAAGACTTCAACTCACAGAACGCATTTGGGTGTAAAACTAAAGCTGACAATTGGCAACATAGTATGCTTACGGAAAGAGATGGCAACCATGTCATTTCTTGGTTCGGTACCCTACTTGACATTGTTTTGTTTGTAAAGTAGTCCTCCTTGGAAACTTGGTCTCATTTTAGGGGTGCATCCTACGAATACTCTGAGGCTGTATTTTCATAGATATGACTGCTGCTAGCCAAGTTTTAATAGAAGCTTAGATTATGTAATGGGCTGTATCAGGCTTACTCCTTGGACCAATTTTAGAAGAAATGGAGCGTGTAAAAGCCTATCCTTGATTTGTCTTTCCAAAATTCAAAGAATAATACTGTTCATACCTTAATTATCATCAGTCCATTAAAAAATAATCACTTGGGAGTCTTGTGTTTCTTAATGGATCTAAAAAACAATTATTCAATGAATGCTTTTCATCAAAAGCAGTTAACACAGCCCAGCCAAAGCGTTTTCATCCCCACGGACATCATCAAAACATATGTATAAATCATATGAAGTTGGCTTTACAATTTACATGTTTACAAATATACAACATTATTCCCATTAATACAACAAATTGCACAACATCCCCCCCCACAAGACTCCCTGCCTATACACACTACTGTGGACATTCTGTCCAATAACATCTTAGTAACATATCAGAAAGGTTTTTATTTTTATTTTATCTAGATACCCCCCCATGCTCAACATCTCTAAATATGTATTACATAAATGTTTCATATCCTGTTCTCCAATGAGAACAGGATATGAAACATTTATGTGAAGTGTGCTGCACCTTGATAGACACAACAGAGGAATTAACTGAGTCTTCTGACTGAATCTTGACATTGAGGTAATAATTACGTGTTTTTTGCTCACATTAGAGATGGAACTTTTGATTCTTTAAAGGGAGGTGGTGCAGTATTCCAAAATACACAGATGAGAGGATTTCTAAACAGGACAGGGTGGTATACAGGAGGTTTTCCAAACATTACAAGGTGGTATACAGGCATTGAGGGTGTGGCTGAAAAGGAGAAAGTACACCAATATTTAGAGATGCTGAGCATGCATGAATAGGGGGTATCATGATAAAATAAAAACCTTTTTACGTGCAAGATCACATTAGCTGTAAACCATCTTTGCAATCCATTGGGAAATTTAAACAAATGGAGGTGGGGAGAAGTTGTGGTAGTGCATATTGCCTGCCTGCCCACACCATTTCTCCCACTGCTTTATGGCAGATGAAATTCTCAATAGTGTTCAAACCTACAATCCATCAAATGTTTGCCACCAGTGTTGGTACTGCAAGTTCTGGATATAATCGGAAAGGTATTTCATGCTAAATGGTAGTCATTGGCAAGGAGCAATCCATTGCACTGGTTTGTGGCACTTGGCAAGCAAGCTGCTGAAACCTGTAGGTCATGTGCTGGACCACCCCAAACACAGGTGCATCCTGAAGGTTTGTCAATCCTACATCCTTTAGGGAATTGAAACAGTGGGGTAGCGGAGCACCCTTACTCAGGGCTTTAAGTAGGATGCAAAAACGGGGGGTCTCTCAAAGGGGCGTGGCCAATGTAATTAAGGGTGTGGCTTAAAAACACATACGCTAAAAGTCTGTCTTTAGCATAGTGTGTACCCGACTTGTATTTTGCTGTTTGTCATTGCATCCAGATATATGATACAAGTAACATCATACCTACAACAAGTCAGGACTATTGGCTTTGTCAATGGTTGTTAGTTGCATAAGATAAGTAAGCAGCTACTATGGCTGGTATATAATATTGAAAAAACTTCTACTAAAAGCCCCGGTTGCACCACGACAATGTTGCTGCTCCTGAGTTTCAAAAATAGAAGGGAAATCCAGAGAGAAAATGACTCTCTTTAAAGGATTTCCCTTCCCCTACAACGCTCATCTGGCATGACGTCATGCCGTAACTTCTCCACTATGAGCACGCGCACATGATGTGCCTGCTGCCACTGCAGTCCGGATAAAAATGGACCGCCTGTGCCAGGGCACAAAACAGAGCCCGAAAGAGACCCGTTTCGAGGCCCCCTTAAAAAAACCTGCCGGTGCTCAGCACCAGTGAGACCCAGCCCACTTAAAACCCTGCCCTTACTGCCTGTGTCGGTAGTATTTATACATTGTGGTAAATGCAGTCCTCAATAGTGTTCATACTGCAACCATCTGGTGGCCATTACAATCCACATTAAACCGAGATCTGAAGGGGAACCCCCTGGATCATTTGGAAAGTCACACTTAGACAGCTGAAGGCACCAAAAGGCCATACTAATGACAAGTGCACTGTACAGATGCCAATCAGATAATATTTTAGTTAACGCGACACCGAAATCCAGCCTCCCTTCCCTCCCAGTCAGTCGTGCCTGGCCACGTGCATCCTATGATGCGCCAGCACAGTAGGAGGTGTTGGTACAGGGCTGTGTTTCATAGGAGCATGGCCTGCTGCTTCATTCGTCACTGGCGAAAAATCAAGAGCACTGGGGGGTGTGGGGCAGGCAGTGTAGAAGCGGAGCAGTTGCCGTGAGTCAGATGTATAAATTGGCTTTCATCACTTCCTGTTAGGCAAACATCCAATTGATTTTGCTGGAACCCTTGAGTCAAGGTCTTCTGTGCCCCACTTCTGACACTGGACACGTTATTTGTCTGATAGTTGGAGCACAATATTCCTCTCATTAGACAATTATTTGTCTTCAGATTTTGTCCTCTTTACCCAGCTATTAAGAGTTACAATATTCATCTCACTAGGTAATAATTACATTGCTTTTAATTGTAACTGTTTCCTGCTACCTATTGATTCTGGGCCACAGAAAGGTGGACGCCTCAGAATCCCAACAAAAAACGCATAGAATAAATTCAAATGAAGTATTACTACTAATATATTGAGGGACCTGCTTTGCGATATCATTGGCTATGTCAACATTAGACGTCACATTCTCCACGCCCGTTTATCCTTTAATTTCATCTTAATTGATTAACCTCAACCTGCTTTGTGCTCAGAATGCAAACATCAGAAAAGACAAGGACCGGTGAGAAAGGGGCTGGGTGGGTAGAGGAGAAGGGATTGGGGGTGTAGAAAGTCTGTGCCCTCGAACCACTCACACAAGTCTCATCTTTATCTCTGTTACCAAAACTAAAGACTTTTTGAGTGCCTGGGAGTCAAGACACTAGTGCGCTCAGACGCATAACATTACTGTAATGATGGGTGTAGGTTACACACGGGACGTTCCGAATTCCTTGCACACCTCCCATGGTGTATGAAGCCAGCATACCAGGGAGCATGTGACAGAAACATTGCTCCGTTGAAAAAAGAGAAGAGGGATGATTGGTGTTGCCTGTCTCCTAGCAAATGGCGCAAATGGTATTTGTCTGGACGTAAACCTAGCCAAACTAGTTTCAGGCTGCTCTTGCTGTTTTTACATAATAAAAATGTATTCATATGTTTTTATTCACTTTGAAATGTGAAACGCGAAACTGTGTCTGAAGCAAAATCGGTTTGCTTCATTTTCTTATTCTGTAAGTAGCAAAACTAGTTCAAATTGGCCTTTGTCTGCTTTTAGAAATGGTTACTTCTGGCCTAGCATGTGTGTCTTAATCTTTTTTACTGATTGTTAATGATTTATAAGCAATACATGTATTATATATGCTTTTACAATTCGTTTCCTCCATTTTAACGTGGTGCAACATTGGTTTTCTGTTAAACGAACTAGTTCAAATACTGTTGGCTCCATTCCTTGTTAGAAAATCAGCTAAGACCGTGAAATGGATTTGAGTTTTTGCACCAGTGCACAGCTTCAAAAACATAGCCCCATATAGCACACAGCGTTTCTGCTTAAAGCCTGCTGAAGGCAAAAGTATGGATTGCTAGGATCCTTTGGAATACTCCGGCATGAGCTTTGATCACCTGTGTCCTTTGTGTTAGAGGAGCACCATGGAGATATGGATAACATTTGTGGAGCTATCCTATGCAGGAGATTAGGCAAATATGGATTATGTGTAGTTAAGGGCATGTGTCTGTATCGCAATATGAACAATAGTTTGTCGTGCCCTAAACTCATTTAGTATAGGATCGCTATGTTGCATATGAGGTTGTGCTAAAAAAAAAAGAGTCCCTCGCCCGCCAAAAATGTAATCCAATATAGTTTCTATGGTATGTTCAGTACATGTCAGACAAACTGAAAGAGTGGTTTCATTATATATTGAAATCATACTGTTGTTAGAGTTGGAATAGTCTCCACCTACCCAACCTTTGTTGGAAAAGTTCTTCTTAATGTGAAATTGAATGCAACAGCATGACCGAGAAGGAATGAATAAATGTTAGTCATCAATTGTAAAATATGTATTATGGAAATTAGGTTGTTTTTTAAATTTATTTTGAAGATCCCCTCTTTAACTGCAATTTGGCTGCATTTTAAATGACCACATCAGTGAATGTCCAGAGAAAGGTCAATGTAAAGGATACGTTTCCACCGAAACATCATTTTTTAGGTCTCGCCTAGGTAGCGCGCATGCGCTGCTCTAGGAGGACCTTCAGCCATCGGTCTTCGCTTTTTAAGCACTGCACTCGTGCTTGTGGCGGCATCCACCTTGCGGGAGCGAGCAGCGGCGCGCCACAAGTGCAGTGCTTGAAAAGTGAAGACTGCTCTCCCAAGCGCGCGCGCACCACTCGCGGGCTCACCTCCTGCTCCCCCTCTCTCACAACCTGGGAATCCGGTGCAGAGAACCGGCTCCTGTCCGCAGCCCATCCCCTACATCTCTTGTCAGGCCCCTCCCTGTGTTTGGGGATACCGTCCCTCTCTTCCATCGACTCCCCACCCGAAGGGACGCCCCCTTATGAATTCCGTCCAGGCGGGATTAATGAGCAACCCGCTCCCCGGTGCTCCCATCCCCGAAGTGCTGACAGGCCCCACCACCGCCATATCGCAGCCCCTGTGGGGTCAGATTAGTGGACACCCCTCCTCCCCCAAATATCTGCTGCAGCTGCTGACAGATCTACTGGGATTTCCTCCGGGCCCGGAGCTGCAGACTTGAAATAGCTTCAACTGAGAAGTAAATCCCCTACATATGGCAAATCCTGATTCCAGGGCCTGGTCTCACTGTGGGTGCCCCCTGCACACCGCAACACGACTTTACTACCCTGAGCACTTTGTTTTTACACCGCCCAGACCCAGGCTGTGCCTGCACCTACTGATCACACTGTGCCTATACTAGTCCGGTCACTCTATGAAGACCATACCCAGGCCAATCCGCATCTACACCAATCAAAGCACACTGTGCACGCAATACACAGCCAATGTTGCACATGCAATGCAACTAAAGACCACACTGTGATTACACCGTCCATACCCAACCTGAACCTACGTGTCCTGACCACACAGTTTACATTATGCAGGTCAAACTGTACATACAATAGCAAGACCAACCTGCACCTATACCACATAGAACACATTCTGCATGCATTACACAGACTGCATCATGCTTACAACATCCAAAACCACTCAGACCTCACTTAGCCCAGACCGCTGTGCTTTTACGCTCTTACACAAACTAGACATAGAGCAACTACACCACCCAGACTGCACAACTTTACACTACGCAGGTCCCTTAGTGCCCACAAAAGTCACTCAGCTGTACACCTGCACCACCCTAACCGTGCAGTGCCACACCTGCCAGGTCCCACACCATCCCTAGCACCACACTCCGTACACTAGGCAGCACTCTGTAAATACAGCATTTAGACCAACCTGTATATACACCTTCCATACCATACCAAGTCCGAACCACCTGCACCACACTAATCAGGCCACTCTGAACAAATAATTGAGACCCACATGCACCTACATTTTCCATACCACACCAAAATCCCTACAAAACCGCTTTAGGTTACCCAAATCTAACTTGTTTCAACTACTCCTAGACCACAGTGTGCCTACACTACCCATACTACACTGTTTCAAGACTTGTACCATTCTGCACTAAATACCACAACACACACCTAATTCCACTCACACAGCATTGCAACAATACCACACTTCACCCACAGCAACCACACCACACTGCATTTACAATACAGCATTTGGTGCCTACACACAGTCTACACCGAACCTACAACAAATTGTATCTTCATCACCCACCCCTCAGTGTGCCTGCAAAACAGATCACTAGGTGGTCAGAATACACAACTTTACAACACGCAGGTCACACTGCCCTTGCAAAGCTAGGACCATTGTTCATTTGTACACCACAATTGCCCCACTGTGCACGTAGCTCACCAACTCCACAATGCTTTACTACCCATTTGACGCTATACTTACACTGAAGGCACTAAACTGAAATCAAAGTGTGTCTACAACACAAATTACAGTTTATACTTACACCAGAGACCATAGCGCCTACATGGAGGGATGAAGGAGTTATGTGGCAGTGCAGGGCCAAATTATGCTACAGGGTTGATTGGCAAGAAAAAGCAAAGTTATGCCAGAAGGTAAGACAAATTATGCAGTTTGTTTAAATACAATGGAAGGCAAATAATTCAGCACATTTTTAGGCATTATAACCTGGTAAATGTTTACATTTTAACATGCCCTGATAAACAAGCATTGGCATAGCCAATAGGTCTCACTTTTGGGACCTTATAAGTATTTAGTTATGCAGCACAATATCCTTGGTGCAACAACATCAACTGTTGCATGGCTAAACACTTATAAGTTCCCAAAGGCGAGACCTATTGGCTATGCCATTGCTTGTTTACCTTGACACCATGACACTTTCAATGCTATGATAAATGAATTTGATGAAGTACTATTAGGATATTTTGTATTTGGGGCACTATTCATTTACATAGAGTAAAAATAAGGTGAGAGGGTGTGTTTGAGAGTGGGTGTACTTTGAGAAAGAAATATTCCTTCCAAAATCCTTTATGTTTAAAATGATTTGTATACTATATGATGTTTACAGATAATAAATATTTAGTGGAATTTCGGGAATTTGGGCATACTGGTATCTATTTTATGTATGGACCAGAGATAGTTCATTCTGAAAATTGAAAAAATGAGGGCTGATTACTTGATAAACCAAGGGACCAGCTATACATGTATAGGGCTGTTCAACACTGGAATAAACTGCATATGCAGCTAGGTCTTGTTAGTTTGTTAAAACTGTGGTATTCAAAAGCTAAATCACTATGATCCATCTTTTTTAGAGTTTGCAGTACAATATATGCTTTCCGGTTGGAGCACACGACAAAAGGTAAATACATTTAACTAAGACCTCACACATCAACAATTAGCTTGGAAAAAGATTGCTGCATAAATATAGAATATGGCTCTAATTTAAAACAAAGAAGTTTAAAAATACATTTTTAAAAACTCACTGATTTAATTTTGCTAGTAAACACCATCTAGAATGGGCTAGTGAAACATATATTAAACACAAACCTAAAATAAGATTATCTTCAAATTATAATGGATCAAAAGTATAAGAAATAATTAAAAAACAAAAAAAATAGACCCATCTACCACCTGTCCTACAGCCGACGTAGAAGTGTGATGGGCAAACTCACAGCAGCAAACAGATTTTTTGCAAATGTTTTATTGACTGTATATACTGTACTACATTTATTAAGCTGTGGCTGACTTTTTGGTTGAACGTAATTTTCCTAGGTTGGAGTATTGCCTTTTCTGGTTACATCACGCCCTTGAGTTGCTGTTGAAAGTTCTGCCTGTCTATGTCTATGTAGAGTTCAGCATTTTACTTAGTTCTCTGCTCAAACCCAGCGCCATGTGCCTATTCGACAATATCAGCAGTGTAATTGTCAATAGTCCTGCAATAGCACTGGAGCCCAAGGTTGAGAGGGAGCCACAGCATCCCTATAATTGCTGATTTTTGATACCCCAACTCCCCAGGGGTGGGCGGTCCATTTTCCATGCTTGCATTAGGGTTAGTGCTTCCCTAGCTACACCAATGGTCAATAGCATTTCCATGTTGTTTTTATCATGCTTTGTGCCTGCACCTACTGCATCCTGCATACTCCAGAAGAGCTACAGTGCTTTCACAAGCTGTCCTGTTGCTGCTCTCTTTTGCACGAGTTTGAGCAAGAAGAAGCCTGTAGGCCAGGAGGCCTGAAAGCTTTTAGGTTCCACATATAGATCCCAGAGTAGAAATGGGAATGTGGCTCTACTCTGGTACGGTGAGTGGAGCAGCACATTATGTATGTGTGTAATATTTGTATAGTGCAAACCTAGCCAAAAAGGCACCAGCGTACTGTACAGGGTCAAAGGCAAGCACACAGTCAACGAGTGATAGGAGAGATAGCTGGTTATTGGATTGTTAATGCATTGTGATGTAATGTTCTTTAAAGAGGTAAGTCTTCAACTCTTTCCTACATTGATCATGAAAACTGGGCATTTGACTTAGAGGTTGGGCAAAATCATTAACCCTCTGTAATAGCAAGAACAACAAACTACTTCAGCATCATGACCTAAATAGTTGTCAACGCAGATTTTGTAGTACATGTTATCTTCTTTAATGATTGGGGATAGAAATAAAGTACTAGCTTCCTGTTCCCATCTGAAACAGTCGCCACAACTTGAAGCATGCTGGCTGCCTTTTCTCTTAGGAGGGGGAACTAATAAAACAGTTGCACCTTATGCATGATGCTCATTCAGTGCCTGTATCCTGGGCAACAGCCTGTGCCAGGGCAGCCTATCATGGACAGCTGGTTAGATGAATGGAGCATTACAGCTCTATGCCAGGGACTAGGACAAACTACTGCCGAGTTCCCCCAGTCTTAAAGTTTGTTGTGTCACTGGAGCTATGCCCATGCTTACTTGCAGGCACATGGCCAGGACTCTGTGGCTAACTTTTGAATGAGCGGCATATCTGATCTTCACAGTGGCATCTGTCATACGCGAGCCACAACCACTGTCCCTGTAGCTTTAAGTGACTCCCTCCGGGGATTCATATCACGATAATGACACTAATAGTAATCGTAATGTTATTCACTTGTATGGCACACTGCAGCAGTTGATTTGAGTCATATCTTAAATAATACTTTTTTTATTGAAGTCAATGGTACTCATTTGATCAAGCTCTGAAAAATTTTAAACTTTCCCTTTTCAAAAAGATCTCTGCAATTAAAGGTCAATAATCCTGGGGCGATCCTGATTGGCTTCTCTGCAAGTCTTCGGATACTCTTGAGCAATCTGCGGGCCTTCCAGAACAAAAAGGTAGAGTATTACTGGTCACAAGACTCCGACCGGTGGTGTTTGCCGGTAGCAGTGGTGTGTGAGCTCCATACAAGGTCCATCAAGTAGTTGCGTCCGGCTAGAATTCGAGTTGGAAAGGCTCCACTTTTAATTATTTCTCCTCTGTGCTTCAAGGTGCTTTTGTGACACTGTGATTAAAACTATTTTGCTTACTTGATAGAGTGCCAAGCTCTCTTCCTTTGGCCTCTCTGTGGAGTAGGTGGACGTTTTTGAGCTGCAATCATGGCTGCCCTAAGACCTCTTGTCAAACCGAAGATTCTTAAGAAAAGAACCAAGAAGTTCATTTGTCACCAGTTTGATCGTTATGTCAACATTAAGCGTAACTGGCGGAAACCACGAGGTATTGATAACAGAGTGCGCAGGAGGTTTAAGGGCTAGATCCTGATGCCCAACATTGGTTATGGTAGTGATAAAAGGACCAAGCACATATCACCCTCAGGATTCCGAAAGTTTCTGGTACACAACGTGAAGGAGCTGGAGGTGCTAATGATGAGTAACAAGTCCTTCTGTGCTGAGATCGCCCACAATGTTTCATCCAAAAACTGCAAGACCATTGGAGAGATGGCCGCCCAGCTCGCCATCAAACTCACAAATTCAAACGCCAGTTGCGCAGCAAGGAGAACGAGTAGACTGCTCTTACTTTGCAGCTGTTATCTGCAAATAAAAACGGTAAAAACTTCACCAAAACAAAAATGATGGAGTGCCAAACTGCAACTCCATTGCTGTGACGTCCTCAAATTCCACATCTGTGCAAATGCTCAAAAAGATACAGAAATAGTCTTAAGCTTCTGCGCTAATATTCTCATCAGGCATTACTAGTACTCACATACTCGTCAAATAATCATAAGCCGTGACTTCCAACCTAAAATCTTAAAATATATATTTTTTACACAGTATGTGACCACCACTAGAATGCAGCTAAGCCATTAATAGTGTTTAGAAACGACTGACTGAGGAAAGGTCACATCACAACTAACCTCTTCATCTTTAAAGATCTAAGTATGTGTTGTGCGTTACCCAGGTTTCATGAACACTAAGTCGGGGACAGTAATAAGAGACTTAATTATTATAATTGGTCTCGCTTGTGAGCAGCATTTCACTATAGCAGTACTAGCCATTGTTGAGGATATGTTTGGAGAGAGGGATGCATGAAAGGAGGGAGGAAAGGGGAAAAGGAAGGAACTAGAGCATGAAAGACGACTGTGCCTTTCGGTATAATTATATGCTAATTATAGCTAGTCTATTTGGGCACTGACAGTTGAACCTGTCAACCCGTAAGGCAGCCACTGGGGTTTATTTTAAGCTTCAGAGTCACAAATTAGTTGAGGTTGAGCTGTACTTCTATTTCTGACTTTATCTTACCTCAATAGTACCCATTGCTCCATGTTTCTATTTTCCGTTTCTCCTGGTAGTGCAACTCCGACAAACAATGGTCAGAATAGAAAGTACACTATCGATTTTAAATCTGCCAAATCCAGTTGGGCCCAAAGACTTTGAGGGTTTTCAACTGATTGACTCTAAGTGTACCACAATGCTCTCAAGCTAAAATAAACATCAGAAAACACATAAGGTGCCCTCTGCACACCCACTAAATCTACACAGGAGATGAAGGTTCGATTGAGGGAAATGATAGAATGTAAAGACATAAAAGAGCGCATAGCTCAAGTTTGATCAATTATATAGGGTTGCTGAGGTGCTTATCAGTAGTTAATAACCATACGGTAACTGTAGGCCACTAAAATCCCTGATCTAAATAACCAGAAGTTCCAAACATAGACCTGCAAGGAAGTGATCAGGGCAGTCATCAGCTATAAATAACTGGTAAGGGAAATTAAGAGTGATATAAATAAAGATGGTGGCTATCCTTCATCCCTGCAGAAGAGAAGAAACTTCTGGAAACTAAAGCAAAAGGTACAGACAACTGTCAAGTAACAGTGTTGTGAATACCTAGGATGTCCAACAAATAGACCACTTTATAGACTCTTCATGGACCATGAAGCATCAAGAGAATAACCCGAACAGTATAAAACCCACGTATTCCTCTTTACAGTCAATGACCAAGATTACACAGTCTGAAAGTGTGTCTCTGCAAGAAATGTAGAAAAAGTTAATAGTAAAGTAACAAGGAATAAAAACCATTCCTTCTGATACCAGTAGAATGATATTTTGACCTTAAGATTGCTGAATGCCGGTCAAGAAGTCAACAGCCAAGAGTATCCTCACCCACCAACGATTTCTGACGTCACAATCTAACAACATTGTGGAGCCAATTATATAACGAGCATTTGCAGTGCAATTCGTCTCGCATTTACGAGAGTTTGAGCTATTGGCATTGTAAATGCCAACAGCTTACACTCTTGCAAATGTGAGACTGCAAATATTTTTTGTTGTTGTTGCAAATGCGAGACCTATGGCATTATAATTTCTTTTTTGTTTTATTATCAAAGCCCCCATGCTGTACTTTCACATCCATGAAGGCTGCGCCCCTTCCTTTAAAAAAGCCATGTCTAACAAAAGGTGCACCAAGCAAACACAAGGAGATGATGGACCGAACGCTGAAACTTTTCAGACACTCACCCCCAGTCACAGATCTGGGTTGAATCCATCATCGTTCTTTAGCTCACTTCGCCACCCCAGTTCAGACACAGCTATATGCATATCAGTCTTGACCCTGTGCCTCATGGGAACAGTACAGCCCAAACTGTCAAGCCATGTATTTCCTGGACCTGAAACAAGCATCCTGGGACCGGTTTCGGGCTAACAGCCCTCATCAGCCAGGCTAGCTTGAATCCAGTGGCATAGTGAGCAAGGGACCCACGTTTGGGAATACCCTGAAAAATTAGGGCGAACAAAGCAAACACAAGGAGATGCTGGACAGATGCTGAAACTTTTCAGACACTCACCCCCAGTCACAGATCTGGGTTGAATCCATCTTCGTTCTTTAGCTCACTTCGCCGCCCCAGTTCAGACACAGCTAAGTGCAAATCAGGCTTGACCCTGTGCCTCATGGGAACAGTCCAACCCGAACTGCCATGCCATGTCTTCCCTGGACCGGAAACAAGCATCCATTTGGCACAGGATCAAGGCTGATTTGCATATGGCCAAGTCTGAACTGGGGTGGCATGGTGGGTAAAAGAATGATGGATTTAACCCAGATCTGTTGACTGGTGGTGAAGGTTTTGATTTGTTCTGCATTCCGTCCCTCAATTGTGTGTCCTTTGCTTTCTCACGCTAAGTGCGCCGGGCATGCCCAGGCGTGGGTCCCGGGCTCACTATGCCACTGGATTCAAGCTATCCTGGCTGATGAGTGGTGAAACCCCGAAAACGGTCCTAGGATGCTTGTTTCTGGTCCAGGGTGGACCTGGTTTGGCAGTTCGGGCTGGACTGTTCCCATGAGGCACAGGATCAAGGCTGATTTGCATATGGCCAGGTCTGAACTGGGGTGGCATGGTGGGCAAAAGAATGATGGATTTAACCCAGATCTGTTGACTGGTTGTGAATGTTTTGATTTGTTCTGCATTCCGTCCATCAATTGTGTGTCTTTTGCTAACAAAAGGTGTGCGGCAGCTAATAAAGTGAAACGGCGGCATGGGGGCTTTTACAAAAAAAAAGCGTCTGTTCATCAAACAAATGCTTTTGTTTTGTAAAAGCCCCCATGCCGTGGTTTCACTTTAATAGCAGCCATGCACCTTTCCTTAGACACAGTTCTTCTAAAGAAAGGGGTGCTGCCATCAGGCATGTGAAAGTGCAGCTAGGGGGCTTTGATAATAAAAAAAATATTTGCAATACCATAGGTCTCTAATTTGCGATAGTTTAAGCTATTGGCATTTACTATGCCAATAGCTCAAACTCCTGTAAATGCGAGACATAGGGCATTGCAAAGTAGCAGCCGCCATTGTCCCGGCTGCTTGGAAAATGAAAGCTCACATGGCACGCTGAATGTAAGAAAAGCACGCTTTGCCTGTAGTAGTGCAAAACCTATTAAAGAGAATAGTGCTTACAGACACATTAAAATATATGGTGTTGCAACAGAAAAGGGCCAGTCGCTATAGGAGGTTTAAAGTAAAGACAAGGCGGTACTAAGGAGGGACTAACGAGGCAATTAAGGAATCAGAAGCCAGCATTTAAAAAAGACAAGGACACAAGCCAATGAAAAATATGGAAAGAGTGGGCGGGGCTTCAAATCCCTAACTCAGTACAGCATGGCTCGCAGAGCGGCTCGACCTAAAAAGGAGAAAAATAACAAACCCAAGCCCTGTCGCTCAATGAGTTTACTTGATATCAACCTGCAAATTTCCTTAGTGTATCTTTAACTCTGTACAGAATGACTTGAGGGTAAGGATGTTCTGCCACCCATTCAAGGGGTTTCAGGAAGAGCAAATCTACTATTGTCCTTATAATTGCACTCCAGCAAGTCAGAGAAAATTCAGTATCAAACAATAATTGACATTTTGCCTTTCACGTATGGCCTGAGCTTCGAGCACCAGATATTGTAAACATTTATCGATTAATCTGGAACGAATCCAGATGTGTCCACTGGTAAGAAGTACGATGATAAATCAATACGTAAATACAATAAAAAAAACACTAAAATGGCCTTGAGGGCCTAGGAAATGCAAAACTGGGTACCAGCAGAGGAGGGGAATAAGGATACTTCCTGTCCCCAGCATTTTGCATTTTATATTGAAACGACCTCTTATGTTCGGTTATGCTATGGCATTTGTACAGAGTGCAGTTAGCCATTAGTGTGGGCCTGTTGCTCTGTTATTCCTCTCACCAGCCTTCCACATGGCTGCACGTCTGGCAGTGGAGTCTAAGTTAATCAGTGCTATGCTTGAGAGTTGTGTTCCTGGTCAGTAGGTTGGGTCAAAGTGTGTAATTGACTAAACTCTGGGTGTATGGTTTTGGTTTCAGAGAGGTGTGGCCGATGAATATACTGATTACTAACGCTTGTGTTTGAATCTTCATCGGGCCATTGCGTGGTTGATTGAAATAGTGTTAAACATAATGCTTGTCATTATGTGGTATGTTTTCTACGTCAAGGACCACATGTTCTTTTGTGAGAAATTGTGTGTGTGCGCCAGTTATATCGAATGGATTATATTTGTGGTATAAATGATGTGTGTGTTTGTATCAAAACTGAGATCGATGCGATTTCATTTGAGTCTTCTACAGTTGGAGAGCTTGCGGAATGGCTATCCTGACAGGAATTTGCATTTCAAAAGAAGTCGTTGTTATCGGACTGGCCTAAAATGACTTTGTTCTCTTAATAAGCTTGTTGTTGTCCAATAAATTCAGCTCCACGGTGGTCATTCACCTATTTTTTAACTTCGACATATCACGCCGTCCTATGTCGGCAGGCACATGTAAAGGCACATGTAAAGGCTTCTCATTACTTTGGTCACACCCACTTAATGGAATGTGTGGTACGTCGTGTACGGTGCACGGCTTACTTCCACCCCACACTCAACGTTTTGTAACCTTTACTTATGAGTGACACATCCGATGGAGGAAAATTGTTCACTGCTCACGATATCCTTTATATGAATTATTAGCGAGACGAGGTTTTCATTTTGAATAGGCATGAATCACTCTCTAGAAAAAGAACACTGATCGCCAAGGGAGAAAGTCCACTATGATGCAAAACATAATTACTTTGCCATTTGCAAAGTACTGCAGCTCTTCCAATCTATTCCCAACCACGTCTGCACATGTTTTAGTGAGTGTATTTTCAAATGATAAAAGCTGAAGAACTATCATCTAAATATCTCACTCCAAATTTGGCAACCATGTGATATTCTAGCAGGCTGCTCTGCGCGCCTCCCTAATGTTAGTGCATGCAAAGACACCTCACTCGCTGGTTCCAGGCTCCCTAAATCCATATTTTGATGTATGCGCTGTCCTTGAATTCAGGAAAAACACTCTAATTTTATTTGATTTTACATAATAATCCCAGATCTTGAGAATATATATTTTGTCTTTTCTCTTACACATGGAGATTGCATTTTGTGATGAATACTTTATTGTATAAAATATTTAGTGAACATCCAACTGAAATCTGCCCTAAAATACTTTTTTTAAACTTTGTCTGTTTGGAATGAAAATTTGCAGCATCATTTCACACTTTACTGCTGAAGTTTTTGCACAAATTGATGGTTGATGTTTTCTAATGTTTATATTCAAATCTTTGTGATTGCTTTTGTATAATTAATTATGCAGCGTGGAATATTACACACTTCATTTTTTCTGCACATTATAGAAATCACAGTATTTAGTGAAAGTTGTGTTTTTGTCTTTATGCTAGGTACAAGAAAAGTAAAAATGAGAAATCTTGTCCTAACGTGACAATGGAGGAAATAATTGAACATTTTTGGAAATAGAACGATTTTTCACGGTTGTCACTGTATTGAACTTTCTGAGAGAGGTTTTGGTAAGGAATGTGGCATTCTAGAAAGATTAACTTTGCTAAAAACTAGATAAAATTCTAAACTCGTGAAGTGTTTACTTGTCCATTTATCCACCTAAGTACCTTTGCAATGTTAGAAGACCTCTCCTGCTCTTTAAGAAAACTACTAGAAAGAGGAGATTAAAAAAAAAATAATAATAATGCAGCTTCTCGAAAGGAAAATAACCAGTGAGTTGGAAATTCCAATAATATGACCTAGATCTGCCTACTACCAAACGGCACCTTCGTTTGGTGGAAAAGATCACATAGATAATAAATGCACATTGCTAAAATTGCCAATAAAATACATTGTTATTGTGCAATAGTAAAGAATATAAAGATTTGCACCTTTTGCCTTGTTGGTATTACTCTGTGTTTTCAAAGTTGCGTTTCACAGATACTTGGACACTTGCCTTCACCATTTTTGCAAATTAAATTTGCCTTCAACAGTTTTGTTTTAATTTGAGCACTGGGTTTTGGATGACTTTATTTGGCTGCCAAATGTCTCGTCCTCGGTGGGCTGCATCACTTTCATTGATAATATTCCGACCCTGAGTTAAAACATGGAAGGCCCAGTTTACAAAGCAAATGTTTTGATGCAGGACAGTGTGGAAATGTGGATTTTCCTGATCAGTTATGTCCCCTATCTTGGACCCCAACGGTTCTATATGCATGTTACAAGTACATGTATGTTCCCTCCAGTTCCAGTTTCTAAGACGCAAACATATGTGTGTCTACCGTCAACATGTTCTCTGTCAGATCCGCCATCAATGGGCCGGATATTCGATTCCTAAGTATGAAAGGCCACCGACTTTATATGGCTAAGTTACTCCATTTTTACAGTTCAGGCGAGTAGGCCCGATTCTGTCCTCAAAGCCTTTCCCTGCTCTCTGTCTCTGACAGCTTCAGCTTGAGCTCGCATCTGTATCCATGAACTTTGTCCTACTCCCTGTGCAGCTAACGGTGCCTGCCTCGGCCAGTTTTCGCCTGTCTGCCAAGAAGTTGTATTTCACCTTCGAATTATCTATTTTGCTCTCCAGCCGATGCATTCCTGTCCAGTGATTTAGGTAAACATTTCCTTTAGCTCACAAGCAAAGGACTCAGCCTTTCCGTCCTCCTGCAAGTGATTCATAGCCCTGTTGCCATGGAAAGTTTTCTGCCCCTCGCATCTCATATAGACACTTAGACGCTTGTACACGCACACAGTCAGTATAGAATAGATTCTGTCCGAGAGTCTCTTCCTTGTGGATAACATAGTTCTTTAAACATAGGATGTTAGATATGATTTGGGATTAGGATGACTTGACCCCAGACTTCTCGTCTCCACATGTAGAGCTAAATGTCAAGTCCCCTTCACCCCCTAGTTGCACGTCAATTACACGTCATGCTGCCGCGCGCGCATCTATGCCAAGTATTATCTTATAGATCCACCTATGTCTGATAATTCTAACCAATCATGTTTCTTTTATTCCTTATTACGCCTAGTTTCGATTATGTCACTGTCACGTCATTTTTCTTATCAAATGTTACGCCTTCTACATTCGTTTCATTGTAATGTACCTATTATAAAAATACATGTCTGTTAATGAATTATTGTACTTCACTTCCTGAACCTTCGTGGTGACGGAACCTGAGGGCCGCGACTCGAGTCGGCCATTTTGAATGGAATAAAGCCCATTAGAAACCTCTTATACCACGGATTCTGCCTCTTGTTATTTTGAGCTATTTTACTTTAATTTAAGATTCCGCATGAAATTCAGTCCGGTAATATTTATTTTATTTACCACATAATGGCGCCCGAACAGGGACACTTTCTCATCTCACGCGCCGGCGGTGCGTTGCAGGCCCGGTCTCCTGCCACAGCTGGACGGACCATAAACGCGTACCAGCAGGATTTCCTGTAAGCTCCCTCCGGTCAAGCGGGGGCGACTGAGGCTGCGATCAACCCAGACGAGGCGGTGAGAAGTGCGAAGTATCCCGACCAGAGCCTAGCTGAGAGAGCAAGATCCGAGGTATACAGAGGCCCACCAGGTTTTCCGAAATTCCGACGTCCAGAGGGTCCGATGTCCGCAGTTATCGAGTCCTGTCCATTCTCTGAGGCCTTCCGTTTCAAGGAGCTACTCGGTGAGTACCATCGCCGAGGAGGCGTGTTGACGCGCACATAGGTTGTGCCGGTCAAGACGGATTTGGGTACACAAATCCGGTCTGCACTGTTTAGCAGTGTATATGTACTGTTTAGCAGTATATCAAGTATTCCGAAGTATTCAGTTATTGTCAAGAATTCAGCGTGGTGATTAGTTAAGCAGACTGTCATCATTGTCGATCATTGTTATAATGTTTAATGTTTAATGTTTAAAGTATTCAGAAAATGTCTTGCATATTGTGGTATGAATGACTGTTCATTGTTCACTGTTCATTATTGTGTTTCTCGTATTAAGTAAGTTCAAGAGTAAGTATCAGGTCAGTTGTCAATATGCCGCTCTTCTCGAAGTTAAGACAGATTACTACCAGAAAAGGGGTGCTTGAAGAAGCAGTTCCTATTCCTCCTAGAGACACTCCAGGACATTTCATGTACCATAAACATGGCTTAGATGCCATATTGTTTCTTGATCTATGGGTAGATTATACCAAAGGATTACCGGAAAGTCAAAGGTGGCCCATAGCGGGAACCTGGGATGCAGAGTGCATCATGAAAGTGGAGGAAGAGTTATGGAAAAGAAAGGTCAGACAGTCACAGAAAGACGCTGTTGAGTTATGGCGTAAAGAATCTCATAGACGAACAGAAAAAGCACGTAGACAAGAAGAGAGGAGTAAAGAAAGTTCAAATAAAGTTCAAGAAAATCTATTAATTGAGGAAGGTATCCGAGTGAAATCAGAACAAGTAAATAGACAAAGAAATGCTCTTATGAATGGTATGTATCCCCTTCTAGCCGAAGGACTACCTAAGGCTGTTACGGAGGTGCCAAAAGACTTGCCACCCCCATTATTTCCAATTAAGGTACATCCAAAGGGGCATCCCAGAACCGCAGAAGATGTTTTTCTTTCCTCATATCTAGATGACGCAGCTCCCGAGTATGCTAACGCCACACCACATAGACCGTCTGGCGGAGGGGTTCAACGTCAGGATCAGGTATCTGTCCCCGTGCAACAGCAAGTCCCGACGCAAGCTTCGGCAAGCACATCTGTTTCCGCATCTGTCTCCGCAGTTGACTCTACAGGGGTATCGACACCCATAGTTGCTGTATCACTTTCGACGAACCCATTCACACCCGACGCCCCAGATGGGGCCACGGGAGGTGCTAGCAGTATTTTTACACCACCTAGAATAAATAAACTTGTTTTTCAAGAGTCAGCACATTCACGTACACCTAAGTTCGTAAATGAACGTACGCTTAAGGAACTTCTTGTAAATTGTAGATATGACCCAGTGGTTGGTAAAGAGGACGAAATGGTCCTGGCATCATTACGTATCAGACGAGCCGCAGAGTATTTAGCAAGGTTACCAGGGATGACTACGCATCTGGATAACATATATCATTTTGTTCAAACAGGACGAGATCCAGGATGTATTAACAGAGCTATGGAATTCCAGAAAGTAGAAATACAAGGGGAACTGTTACGTTTCCTCATAAACTGTGTAATCAGAAATCAAGATCGTCCGGGGGTAGACCCGAAAGCAATGCTTATTTTTACAAGATGGAGTCAGAATATATCAGAAGGGAGACACGATAAGCAAAATTGTATAATAGCCATGTGCCGAAAAATACGTAAAGAAATAGAGCGTATTCATGAAGAGAGATTGGGAACAGACGAGTTTGAGCAAGATGAAGTGTCCGAATCAGGGAATTCCGCAAGACAGTCAGAGACCATAGCCTATGTAGGCAGAGGAAGATCTTGTGAAAATACTAGATGTTTTTCTGATCCAATACACTCTGTATGTCCAAATAATAGCAGAACGTATCCGACGCCTGTAATAAATCTGAAATCTCCTGAACATTCGTTTCAAGCCGCAGATAAAATACTACGAGAACGAAGAGGTTACCACCTCCTCGATTCCATGGATGAGCAAGAATTAGCCAGATCAGCCGTTCATTGGATTGTTAGTCCTGAAAAATACGGTGATGAGACCGTAGCACACACGTTTCTCAACCTCAGTACAGATGAACAACGTTTAGCTGGAATCTATATGATTCAGCAGCTCCTCATATTATATAAGAGCCAACATGCTGACCCTGGTCCTTTACCTGATATATTAACGGAACTACTCACGTACAGATGGAGAGGTTCTAGTAACAAGCTAATTAAAGAGATATTAGTGTCACGTAAGCAGTACGTCCTTTTTGTAAGTCCAGATTCTCTCTCCCTGGCCCCCAGAGAAAGAGCACCGTACTACATGGATAGACAAAATCCTTTACGGGAAGTGCACCCAATAAAAGGCGAAGACAATGAGTTTCACCGTGTATTTGTTTACACACCCATATCAAAAATGGAATTATTAGAAATGAAGAAAGTAGTACCTAGTCATGACAAAGACCCAGCGGGTTTCCACCGAGAAATTAAAGACATGTTACTGATGGGAGAGTACACCTTTCCTGATATTATGACGATATTAAAAGTGCTTTTGCCTGCTGGCATATATGAAAAACTGAAAGAAAAAGAGTGGGAAGTGGGAGACCAAAAGATAGACTGGACAGCATTAGCAGAGGAAGAAAGAAGCCGAGCCGCAGGTTCGGGGCTCGGGGATAAAGTTAAACTATTACCAGGTTTACTAGTACAGGTACTGCCACGTTTATTAACTACAAAGAAGGAAGATTGGGGTGCAATAACAGCCTGTAAACAAAAGCAAGATGAAGACACAAGCGATTATTATGCTCGATTTGAAAAATGTTTTGGTATAAATAGTGGTATAAAAGCAAGTAGTGACTCATATCCACATTTATTTGTGACAAAATTAGTGGAAAATGCATTGCCTCCAGTGAAGAATAGAATATTGAAATTCGAGAGTACCTGGCAAAGTAACACTCCGTCGCAAATGCTACAAATGTTACAGTATCATCACAATAGAATTAGGGATGAACAAGAACACGAGCATAAACGCATGAAGGATACAAAAATGAAAATGCTAGTTTCTCAGACAGTACCAGCAGATGGTCACAAGAAGGGTGTGACACATTCTGGTGATTCTGCAGTTCCTGTAAAAGGAACCTGCAATTACTGTAAACAACTAGGCCATTATGTACATGATTGTCAAGTCCTGAAACGAAATATAGCTACAGGTATTGCAAAAGAGAGACCACGATTAGTTAGACAAGATCAGAATGAAAAAGGAGCTATGCAGCATGGACAGTCCGTGCCAGTTCAGCAACAGTCTATGCCAGCCTCACAGCAACCCATACAGTTTGTGCCAGCTGCACCACCGTTGCCTGCTACTGCCACACAAACCACAACACAACAAATGTATCAGACTGCACAGTATGAATACCCTGAGTATCAGCGTTACGCATGAACCAGCCTAGAGAGGGAAGTTGACTTACCGCTTATCGAGATTCCGGTAGATCAAGAAGGACCTTATGTACATAGTGAATTATTAGGTCAAGATAGAAAATTCTTACTCGATACAGGGGCAAGTCGAACAACCATAAAACGTAGTGAAGTTCCAGGGGCACCCCTCTCAGGCTCTCAAAATGTTTCCCTTGGTTTTTCAGGAAAACCTATTGTTAATGAAGTATCACAGCCTCTACCACTTACGATAGGACCTTTGACACGAACTACAGATTTATTGCTTACTAAATCATGCCCAGAAAATTTGTTAGGAATTAAAACTCTGAAAGCACTAGGAGCCATAATATGTTGTTCTCCGGAAGGAGTAAGGTTGTTTTTGCGTGATTTTAAAGGTCACTATGTGTCTAGAGACATGGATCCCCGACTACAGACTTTACCAGTACATCTATGGGCACAAGGCCCTACGGATGTTGGCTGCATGAACATTACACCCTATCGAGTTACATTGAAAGCAGGAGTGGTACTACCACGAATGCGACAATACAAGTTACCGCATGATGCTGTAGTGGCTTTGTTGAAAATCATTGATGAGCTAATTGCCCAGGGAGTAGTTGTAGAAACAGACTCTAATGTATGTAATTCACCGATAATTCCGATTCTTAAACGAACTGATCCTACTGCTCCACCAGTGTACCGATTGGTTATTGATTTGCGTGAACTAAACAAGTGTATTGTACCACAATTCCCTGTGGTCCCTGATATATCATCATTGTTGACAGCAATTGATTCCGAAGCAACATTCTTTACTGTAATTGATCTCAAGAATGCCTTTTTCAGCGTCCCAATAGATCCGGAAAGCCAATACTTGTTCGGATTCAGTTTAAATGGGCGCAGCTTTAAATTCTCACGCGCTCCCCAAGGATTTACAGAAAGCCCCAGCATCTACAGCCAAGCACTGAAACGAGAACTTGACGGTATCCACATGCCAGTCAATACAGCACTGCTTCAATATGTCGATGATCTGCTGATCACCGCGAGAAGCGAGCCAGAATGTGAAAAAGCTTCTCTGACAGTTTTACATTTCCTAGCCGACAAGGGGCACAAGGTATCCCCTTCTAAGCTGCAATTCTGTGTTCAGCGAGTTATTTATCTTGGTCACTCGCTGTCCAAGGAGGGAAGGCAGCTTACACCAGATCGCATCCAGTTAATTGCTAATATGTCAATACCCCAGACACAGAAGGAGGTGCGGGCTTTCATAGGCCTCACTTCATATTGTAGGCAGTGGATCCCCCAGTACGCATTTCTAGCAAAACCACTCATTCAGTTAACCACACAGGAGGCAGCCACATCGACTGTTCTCCCTTGGACTCAGGAACATACACAAGCTTTTGAAAGCCTAAAGGAAGCTTTATGTCAAGCACCTGTTTTAGCAACACCATGTTATAGCAAACCTTTTACACTCTTTGTTACAGAACGCGAAGGTACTGCCTTGTCAGTACTCACTCAGGATCAAGCAGGATCACGCAAGCCATGTGCTTATTTTTCCAGTACATTAGATCCCGTAGCTCAGGCTTTGCCTGCATGCCTGAAATCAGTGGCAGCGACAGCTTTAGCAATCAGACAAAGCGATGCCATAGTATTAGGACACCCATTGACAGTACAAGTACCACATGCAGTAGAGGTTCTTGTGAACCGAACACAAACGCAACACTTGACCATAGCAAGACTTACCGGTTATGAACTGACATTGTTTCAACCACACATAGAGATCCGACGGTGTAATACATTGAATCCTGCTACACTATTACCTGTAATTGGAACAGACCCACTAGCTCATGA
Source organism: Triturus cristatus (assembly GCF_964204655.1). Classification (NCBI taxonomy): domain Eukaryota; kingdom Metazoa; phylum Chordata; class Amphibia; order Caudata; family Salamandridae; genus Triturus; species Triturus cristatus. The sequence continues at coordinate 205,036,319 of NC_140584.1, read as the reverse complement.
TTGTGTTGAAATCATTGAAATAAAGACGAAACCTAGACAAGACTTGACAGACGTTCCATTGTTAGATCCAGACCTGACGTTGTATGTAGACGGATCATGCATGAGAACAAGTAAAGGAGATTTAGTGGCCGCGTATGCAGTCACAACAGACACTGAAGTTATTGAGACACATTGTATAGATACTCTGTCAGCCCAAGCAGCAGAACTTATTGCTCTAACGCAAGCCTGTATTCAAGCCACAAATAAGAAAGTTAATGTATACACTGACTCACGTTATGCATTCGGAGTTGTACACGACTTCGGCGTGCTGTGGCGAGAGAGAGGTTATCTAACGTCCCATGGTGCCCACATTCAGCACGGACCCCTCATTCATGCTTTGCTAGACGCAATACATCTACCCACTGCTATATCGATTATGAAATGTAAAGCACACACGAAGGTTACTGATACCATTTCTCAAGGCAATGATTTAGCTGACAGAACAGCTAAACAGACTGCTCAGAATCGCACATTAGACATGACAAAGCCAATAGTTCAGACACCAACACAGTGTATGACAATTAAGGATCCCACACTTGACGTAATTGACATACAGACACATGCCACAGCAGAAGAAATAAAGAAGTGGACTGAACTAGGAGGGATCCAGACAGATCAAGGATGGATGACGAAGGAGAAATCTGTATGGTTTCTCCCTGATTCCATGGTTCAAGCCATTATAGCTACAGTTCACAGTCCAGCACATTTAGGAGAGAAGGCTATGCTAGACAGCATTCAGCACATTTGGTTCAACAAACATTTACGAGCAGCAGCTAAACAAAAAGTTCGTACCTGTATGATATGTTGCCAGTTTAATCCAGGAAAGAGTGTTTCCGTAGAGCAGGGTGGATTTCAGCCTCCTGACCATCCTTTTGAAGTCCTCCAGATGGATTATATTCAGATGGAACGTTGTCGAGGATTCAAATATGTCCTCGTAGTTGTCTGCGCTCTCTCCCGTTGGACAGAGGCGTATCCCGTATCAGATTACACTGCCCCGACTACTGCCAAACAGCTAGTTCGAGAATTCTTCCCACGGTACGGTTTACCACGTGTTGTATATTCAGATAACGGTCAGCCTTTCTCATCCGAATTAATGAAACATGTCTCACTCTTGTTGGGATATCAGTGGAAATTCCACTGTGTCCGACACCCCGAGGCAGCAGGTCTCGTAGAAAGACATAACCAGACACTGAAAATCAGACTGTCCAAAATATGTAGAGAGAAAGGTGTCGACTGGATAGTAGCATTACCAGTTGCACTCTTTTACATGAGAATGGTAGCACACTCTAGAACAGGGCTATCCCCGTATGAGGTGATCTTTGGTAGACCACCGAATATGTGGGGGACGCCTATACCACGTAAAATAACTGATGTTGACTGTAATATGCTGACAGATTACCTGGCTTCCTTGATGTCTGCACTACAATCTTCTCGTTCACAGGTAGCTGCAGCCTTTTCCCGACAACACTGAGGCGAAACCCCATGACGTTGTTCCGGGTAATCTTGTCTTTGTGAGAAATTTCGACAGGAAGAGTCAATTGGAGCCCAGGTGGAAAGCACCCAAGTTGGTCCTGTTGACCACAAGAACAGCCGTGAAGATCGAGGGACGAAAAGGGTGGATTCATTCCAGTCACGTAAAAAAATTTCATGGACTACCTTCAGATATAGACACTGTGCCCTGCACTCCCTCACAGACTGATTCAAAACTTCCTTTTGTTGAACAAAATGACTCTCAGTGCTATAAACAGAAACTCAGGTCCAGATCTAAACTGTCGGACGATTTGATTGTTTAAGTCCTCTCCAAGGTGAAGCGGTTGAATCTGTCCCGACATGTACCCCTTAGGTCTGAATCATGTAGAGTCCAGAATCATAATGAAACGACATGCTTATTGTAAATTACTGCGTAACCACTGTATTGTGACTTTATTAATTTTGTCTTCCTTGAGTTTTTTAATAGTTACTGCAAGTATATTGTTGCATATGTATTATCCTGTTTCTAAACGTGTTTTCAATATAACTGATGAACATTCTTTTAGTGACCTACCGCCACATGAATTATCTTATAGACTTGCGCTGCGCAATAACACATTCATTAGTATGTTACATCATTCCCATCAGACTAGTAATGCCACCAATTGTTGGGTGTGTGGCCGACTCCCTCCCTATCAGAATAACAAAGGAGTTCTGCCTTTCTTTCCACATCCATTCACACACAATGGCTCCTGTGGAGCATGGTTTAGTTTATTAAATTCCATAGACCCAGACACAGCAGTTTATCAACAACATTGGATATGGGGAAATCTGAATCTAGTTTTATTCAAAGTCTGTTACCCTAATAAGGAGGGTCACCCCAGTAGAACAGGAACTGATTTAGAAAATGAAGTGTATAAATTAGGTAATTTTACGCCTAATCTTATGATTTTGAATGTCAAATCCGAAGTTGAACTAATTCTGCCCACTATGTCAGTATTTCCAGTTAAGGGTGAATTATGTGTAAGAAAAGTTGGTTCCATACACATGGGCCATAGCCAATGCGTTACTACAGTAGAATATAGTGATCAAGGTAAATCTTCATTTAGAGCTTCTCGCCATTCCTACTTCATATGTGGTCAGACTGCATATATGCGTCTGCCTCTAGATTGGGATGGTACCTGTTACATCGCATTCCTTTTGCCACCTGTTTTCCTAGCTCCCCCTGATTATTATCGAAATGTTCATTTAGTACACAATAGAGAGCAAAGAGATCTCCCAGTTGTCGATTATACTGAGACGGCATGGGACAAGTATGTAGATTTCAATAAAGGTATCTTTCCTTATATAGGTACAATATCAAATAGTAAGCTGATACGCAGACTCACCAAGACTCTTGAAGCTGGCGTAGTAAACGAGACTATAGCCGCCCTAGGCACTCTGACAGAGGAACAATCAGTGATGAGAATTGTTGTTCTCCAGAATCGTCTTGTCCTTGACGTCATCCTGGCCGATAGGGGCGGAGCTTGTAGGGTCATCGGATCCAGCTGCTGTATATTCATACCAGAAAATTCGCCATCTGTATATAAAGCTATAACACGCCTTCATAAGATTGTAAGCCAGATACACGAGAATCCAGGCACTTGGACGTGGTCCGGGTGGTTTTGGAGTGTGATATCAGCCTGGGGATGGAGAGTTCTATCCTTCCTAGGTATTGGCCTTCTTATGCTCTTCAGTTGTTGTCTATGCCTACAATGTGGACCAGCGATTTGTGGTCTGTGTGCCACATCGTGTATTCCACATCAAGGTTTTCGTTCAAGATCCCGGAAGAAGAAAGAAGAAGAAATGATGCTCTATGAGCAAATCGATGGAATAATGAAGATTGATGTCTCGTGAAGGGCAAGAAGGGGACAAGGAGGGAATGTGGAAATGTGGATTTTCCTGATCAGTTATGTCCCCTATCTTGGACCCCAACGGTTCTATATGCATGTTACAAGTACATGTATGTTCCCTCCAGTTCCAGTTTCTAAGACGCAAACATATGTGTGTCTACCGTCAACATGTTCTCTGTCAGATCCGCCATCAATGGGCCGGATATTCGATTCCTAAGTATGAAAGGCCACCGACTTTATATGGCTAAGTTACTCCATTTTTACAGTTCAGGCGAGTAGGCCCGATTCTGTCCTCAAAGCCTTTCCCTGCTCTCTGTCTCTGACAGCTTCAGCTTGAGCTCGCATCTGTATCCATGAACTTTGTCCTACTCCCTGTGCAGCTAACGGTGCCTGCCTCGGCCAGTTTTCGCCTGTCTGCCAAGAAGTTGTATTTCACCTTCGAATTATCTATTTTGCTCTCCAGCCGATGCATTCCTGTCCAGTGATTTAGGTAAACATTTCCTTTAGCTCACAAGCAAAGGACTCAGCCTTTCCGTCCTCCTGCAAGTGATTCATAGCCCTGTTGCCATGGAAAGTTTTCTGCCCCTCGCATCTCATATAGACACTTAGACGCTTGTACACGCACACAGTCAGTATAGAATAGATTCTGTCCGAGAGTCTCTTCCTTGTGGATAACATAGTTCTTTAAACATAGGATGTTAGATATGATTTGGGATTAGGATGACTTGACCCCAGACTTCTCGTCTCCACATGTAGAGCTAAATGTCAAGTCCCCTTCACCCCCTAGTTGCACGTCAATTACACGTCATGCTGCCGCGCGCGCATCTATGCCAAGTATTATCTTATAGATCCACCTATGTCTGATAATTCTAACCAATCATGTTTCTTTTATTCCTTATTACGCCTAGTTTCGATTATGTCACTGTCACGTCATTTTTCTTATCAAATGTTACGCCTTCTACATTCGTTTCATTGTAATGTACCTATTATAAAAATACATGTCTGTTAATGAATTATTGTACTTCACTTCCTGAACCTTCGTGGTGACGGAACCTGAGGGCCGCGACTCGAGTCGGCCATTTTGAATGGAATAAAGCCCATTAGAAACCTCTTATACCACGGATTCTGCCTCTTGTTATTTTGAGCTATTTTACTTTAATTTAAGATTCCGCATGAAATTCAGTCCGGTAATATTTATTTTATTTACCACAACAGTCTTAAACCTATAGGTGTAACCTTCTATTGCATACATTTCACCATATTCATGAACTAATGTGAATCAGTGAATTAAGAGGACTTACCCCATATTACGTCTGGGCAACTTGAGTGTTCTTAAGTTTCCTTTTAAGTTTCACTTGGGGCGGTGTTTCGAGAGTTGTGTCTGGGAAATGATGAAGGAAATCCCATGCAAATGTCAGTCCACACCCTTTCGGGTGTAACTACTTGATATTCGCAGACATTTTTTAGAGTATATCCAACATCATGTGCACACTTATTTACAACTGAAACATCCTAATTTAGCTGTTGGAAAAACTGGGAAGGAGCATCATACACCCCAGTTGTCAGTTGAGACTATGAGGAAAAAAGGACCTGTGAGGGTAAAGTATTTTAAGTGAGAGAAGGGATTTCTAAAATGAATTTAATAACCTGTACATTTCCTAATCCTAAACTAGCCTATTTTACATGTGTTCATGAAATTTACAAACCAATAAATATAAAAATGGTTGTAGGCGCCTCTTTTTTAAAAAAATTCACACACGTAGTTCATTAAGATAATCATAAATTACAGTTGTTTTGGAAGGAACGGTTAGTGAATACCCCCAACAGGTGTAACCTAAGAACAGATATAGTAGTAATTTAAGAGTCGTCGATTACACTGGTTTTATGGAAACTAGCATATAGTTAAACTTTCCTGTCAATTATTATCCGCTGAGGATTATCTAAATCCTTCTGTACAGACACATATTTTCTGATTATTCTGATGCCTCTTTTTTTTTTTTTTTTTTAATATCTTTATTGCATTTTTTCATTTTGATTTCTTTGGTTATTATATTGCTTTACAATGATACATGGGTCATTTGGAATCACAGAATTACATAAACTTTCCAGTAGTATGTTAGAAATCACATGGTGTGGGTTTCCGGTACAATTATTGTGACAAAGCATGTTAGGGTCGTTGCTCATACATCATAGTAAGGTACACAGTTGTACATAACGACCATTATGTCTCATTTCACTTTGTAAGTCCTAAATGTGGGTGCCCCTGCAGCTCGTGTTTGTACAAAGCATACTTTTAGTCCCGGTCGCTATATGCAACGCTGAGTTCCTTATCCTGTAAAAAAGAACATAAAGGGCCCGCGAGGGGTCACTCCCATATTCAATCATGTGGACAATTAGAAATACAAGCAAGATGTTTGTGTTGTTAGTTTAAATTAACTAGTGAAAAGTGCCATCCTTAATTTATTACAGCTGGGTCAGGGTGTATGTGACATGTGCATGGGTAACTGATAGCTCGTTTGGGTGAGCCGTAAGTTTGTCTGCGCAAATAGGGACATAGTACAGCAGGTATTAGGTATCTGTCTAAGGTATGGTATTCATTCCTTGAGTGCAGATAGTGTGCCAGCGGGGACTTAAAATTGGTTCTAGCTTTGGAGGTGTTGTGCGCCTATGAATGTGCGTCCTCGTCACTCTCATGAACGTCCTGTGAGGAGGTGTCACTATCCTCCCCATTGCCATGATTGAATTCGGTGAGGATCGTGTCCCAGTATTGTGATACTGGGTATTTGCGTAGCCCAGCTGTTTCTTCCTTCTGTAATGTTGTGCTCTCTTCTTGTGCCCACACCGAGAGAGACTTTTTCCAACTGTCCGCTACTGGGGGTGCTGTGTGCTTCCATCTTTTAGTTATAAGGCGCTTTGGGAATTCTGATGGCTCGATTATATAATATTTAAACTTTGATACTTCTTCTTTCTACCATGGTTGATAAACTACTGATCACATTTGGTATTTGTTTTTATGAATAGTTTACATCTCTCCTAACCCCAAAGTCTGTGCTGTGGTTTGATAAAACGTATCTCCAGCGTCAATTAATACATTTTTAAATAAATCACTGCTCTGAGATTTAATGCTGTAGCTGCAGTATTGATCCCTTTGTTTTGGTCTATTACTGGCCCTAATGAAGTCTTGATTTAGATAAACGTTGGCATCATTAGCTACCACGTGGATTTGTACCTCGACTGTCATTGCTAGATTGCTTCTGAACTCCAAATTATTTGCTTCATCCTCTCGATGGAGGGATATTCTAAGGCAGGGGTGTCTAACTCGGGTACAGAATGGCTGGTTTTATGCCAGATTTCTAGGACAACCACTTTCTAAGAGTGAATAAGATCTATTAGATTTATTGTATGTTAATTTTCTTTTATGTGGGTAGGGTGATATTCTGGCATGGATACAACCGTCCAAGACCCAAGTTCCACACTCCTGTACTATGGGATCAACTCAGTTAATTAGGCCTGTAAATTGAAGTTATTTGTTTCTGTTACTGCCATTTATAACCATCTTGGGGCCTGAGTCCCCAAGGAAGACTGTGTCAAAATGTAAAACCTCTTTAACATAGTTGTGTTATTTTCTTTATTGCTTCTTAGGCTCCACACGCAAGTACATCTCAGAAAAGGGAGTAGTAATCTTTCCATTACCTTTTCATGACCATTTCCGTTTCAAATGAACGTCGTCTGTTTGTTGTGTGTGAGCCCCACCGCCATGTTAAAGCGGCCATGCCACTGCGGCGATGCGGCAGGACCGCCTCACCCTCGAAGCGTTAGTTCTTGCTGCCTCTGTAGCGCACCCTCCCTCAGGCGATGGTCTGCCACTTTTTACGCAGCCAACGCGTGCATTTAGCGGTTCAGGTCGTAAATAAGAGGTTCATACTGAGGGAACGCTCCTGCCCTTTGTGGTTTCCCGCCTCTCGATTCATGCCTTTGTTTGCATTATGAAACCTGCATTGTCTACACAAAACGGGCGCCCCTGGAGCATTGCGTCAGTCCCCTGCATTGGCGAGGGCTCGGCACACGCAGCAGCGCTGTAAATATTTAATAGCCTCCTGTGAGAACCGGAAAATAAAGACCGCGTAACACGATCACAATGGAATTCACTTGAACGAGGGAACCCTATAAATAAAAGAATACTTGAAAGCAACGTGGTGCGTCACATCGTTTTAGAAAACATTTTCTTCAAAATCGTTTTTTCAATCTAATACAATTTCTATAATTTGAAAAAAAATCATGACTATTGTTTTTACTGGCACCGAAGGGATGCTTTAATTACACAGCAATTGCTACAAATGTCAAGGTTGGTGTCTTAAAAGTCATTAAATGTTGCTGTTTTTTTTTTTAAACCTGCTTTAAAGATTGAGGAGGGGTGAGAAAAGGCCTGTGCCTCTTTTTGATCATCGAGGGATTCAGCAATTTCTGGAATATAGTTTATTCTTGAAAAACCAACCTTTTTTGTGTTTTCTGGAAAACGGTTTGGTTATGAATGGACTTTGATATTAGTATAGCCTTCCAATGATCTAGTCCAGAATTTGACATGATGCACAACGTTTGACACATGCAGTGAGATAGTCTTCAAAAATATGAAAAACTCATATTGTGTTCAGAACTCGGTAGAGGATGTAGAAACGACATAAGAGGAAATGCACTGGAGGATAACCTTGGCATCAGTGGGATACAGGGAAAGGTGAAGGGATGCTGCCTATTCTCGATGGGGCAGGCTTACCAACTAAGAGACAAAGAGGCCTGATAATGAACAGGAATCTAGAATGTGAAGAAGTGCATGGCTGAAGCTGTGACGTAAACATGCATAGCTAATGAGAATTACATTGGTGAGAGATAGACTCCAAAAACAGAGGATGTGAAATAATTACTGTGTAGGATTATCTTTTAACATTTGAAACAAGTGAAGTATTATATAAATATAAGGAGAACCAGGAGTTAAAAATTAATCTCTATTATAAAAAAAGATCTAAACACCTTTCATCAAAGTCTTTGAAAAGAATTGACAATGTACTTCCATTGACTTCCGTATACATTTGGGGTTAATGTTTGACTTTTTAGCAATTCTCAAGAATTTCATTAATACTACTTAGACTCGGACTGTCACATGTCTGCCAGCAAATCTGTACAGAAAGTATTTTCACTTGCAAACCTACTATTTTGTTTTCACACACTTACGAAGGAAGTCGATTTACTATAGAGAAACCCAAACCCTGACACTGCTATAACTTGTCTGGGTGTGCCCTCTCCATTCTCACACCAAACCGCATTTAATTCTGCCCTTGGCAAGACTAAATCTACAAACAGATTTACGGTGGGAAACTACCTGAAAATGTTAGTGAATTAAAACAATTTTCGATGTTTTTGCATGTTCCCACCCATAGATGTGGATTTCTTTGCTTGAACATTCTACCATACTAGCGTCACTTTCATGTGACTACAAGTCACCTTCCGTGATTTTAGTAATCATGAAAGGGATTTGCCTTAACAAGTTACATTTTTTTGCCCCCCAATGAGAACTTTGTACAAACCATGCCAAAAACTTGGGAGATTGCTTCCTGTACTTAAATCATGTGCAGTGGTTTACAAAAAGAATACTTAGAGATATACAGTCTGCTGCCCATTTTTTCAGTCTTATATACACAAACCACAGTAGTGCAGAGTTGCCACTTGTCGTGCCCATCCATACACCCATTTGTGCATTCAAAGCTCAGTGGGTAGTGATACACCTCATCATTACTTCGTGATTCATTAGTGAAGATAAGGGCACCTAGTTAAATTTACTTAGTATATTTAGATTTCAAGTTTCCTACATTTTGTTTTGTGCGCTAATGTTGTTACACCATAAATGCTATAATGTACCCTCCAATGTTTAACATGGGAAAGATGGCACGGTGAGTTACATGATCGCCACTGCCATCTCTTTTTCCTTGCAGGTCACGATTTGGAATCCCAGCAACGCTCACTCAACCTTCCAGCAAATATTTTGCTGTTTCTAGGGGAGACCAGCTTATTCCTCAATATCAAGATAACATACTTAAATCTGAACCACTTTTGTATCTTTAAAAATTATAATTCTGTATTTAGTATCAATAAAGAGGGACTATTTGCACAGAAAATCAGTCAGGTGAGTCTAATACACAAGAATCTTGCTGGGCTATTGTTCCATCGTGGTTGCATTACGTTTTCATGAGCAAAATGTCCTTTGACTTAGCAGTCAAACTAGCTGTGAGCTCCCAATCCTTGATTACACTTATCACAAAGTACTGATGTACATGCTTGTGGATTTTGAAGATTTCTTGCCTTTACATCTGTCAACATTCCCGCATTCTGTGATCGTTCAATTGTCTACATTTAAATTAACTGCAAATAGCATCAGGTATTTATATTGCTGTGAAATTGAAGAAATGTTGTTTTAAGTGTTGTATGAAAAAAGGCAGAATTTAAAACATCAGTTACATGCTTAGCTATGAGACAGTACTTATTTTAAATGTTGTTTTATGTTGGTAATATTAACACTGAACATTATTGAGAGCAGAAGGATAATAACACAGATTTCCTTGTAGTATTCACTTACTTTTCTCTAAATTCATATTTTTTTCTAACTTGTCACTCCTTCCTACATACATCATATTAATATTAGATTATTGTTGCCCTTAATGACATTTTTCACATATATGTAGCATGCTCCATGCAATCAAATCTATGCTTAGGGTCCTCGATTCCTGCAACGTATGTAAGGTGTCTGGCATGAGTTATGAAAAAGATGGTTCTTACCAGCATGTATGAGTTTAGCAAAAGTAGGCTTCACCTGCATTGATGTGGTCAAGCGTTCCAGACGTAGTCCATTACCTGCTTACAAAAGGTTTTATAAGCAATACAGGTCATCAGATACCCTAGAGAGGGCAGCAAATCCTTAAGGATTTGAAGGTTTTTTTTATCCTTTGTGGACCCAGACCTTTCCTTCATGTATTATTTAACGGAACTTTTGTTATAATCTCTATTTTGTTTCCTTTCAGTGCACACCAGGTATACAATAACAGAGTTGTGTGTTATCAGCACTTGGCTGAAACTTGTGTTTAATTCACTGTTTAATGGAAGGTAAAAAGTGCATATAATGGTAAAGATTTAGTATGAGAGGTTTGGGAAGGACTACAGTCCAGCATAGTTGGTTTCTCAAAATGAGAGCCCAACCTTAGTGCTAGAATTAAGATGTAAACAATGACAGGCATGTCCCTTCAGTTATTGACACTGTAAGGACATGTTTTTTTTTGCACTATCACTCTCAAAGTTTTGGGATGCTGCTGCTGGTTTTTCGACTCTGAAGGTGCACTGAGGCTGGCTAACCAGATCTGACAGTGCTCTGACCCTTAAAATGTGTATGTCTGATTTGCTCACCAGAAATTGGCATGTTAACTTCCTTATAAGTTTGGTACCAGGGGCAACCAGGACCTATAAGTTAAAGTGTCCCTCCTGGATTGCAGCACTTACTGTGCCACACAAGTGTGACAAAGCAGAGCAAGACTCCCAGCTTGTCATTGGTGGCTGGCAGAGCAGTTTTCAAACTACTAACTCCGCTTTGCCGTTTAAACTACTGTCAAGGGCCAGACCTTCCTTTTTAATAAATTTAAGTCACTACTAACGCAGGCCTATTGAGCCCTCCTGCAGGGTGCTGTATATTCAAAAGTAGGAAATGTGTTTTTAAATGTGCTAACAGTAAAAAAATTAAATTGTTTTTTTTGCTGTAGGAAGGCTAGTAGCCCCATTGGCAAGTACAGGGGTAAACGCTGACAGCTCAGCTGTGCTGGCTGCTGAATGGGACTACTAGAGTGGGGTACTTCTCGGTATCATAAAAATTGTTACATTAAACCCGACTTGGTGCCCAATTCAAATTTAATCTAACTTTCAAGTAAAAGGGCACTTTAGTATGTTGCTACTCTGTCGTCCAAGCATTCCAATAATCATTTACGGTTGCAGGCCACAAGGCAGCGTTCTGCCCTCTTGTGTGCGGGTGTGAACAACTCTCAGAATGGAACACAAAGATCCTGCTATTGAATGAGGGTTCTCTTTCCTTGGCAGGAAGGCCAAACAGGGTGTTAGCCCAAAAGGTGAACTTCAAAGATAAAGCCGCCTTTGAAGGGCTAATGGTGGACCCACACAAGAGGGGCTGCTCTTTTGTTCTGGTAGACTGGTTGGCAGAGAGGGGGAAACAGTTGCCTAACCAGTTCTACAATGGGTGTGTAGCCCTCAGTTAACCACACCTCTAGGGTGGCTGCCAGGCTCCACACACGAGAGACGGGGGCCTGCGATCATGGGAGTGAACAGAATATTGCATTCTGAAATTGCTAGATGCCACACCTTGCAGGAAGTCGTCATCAGGCAGGAGGGAACCTGGTAGCCCATTGGTTAGTAGTCACCTCGCTTCCGAGGGCAAGGTGTGGGTGTATAAAAGTGGTACCACTGGCACCCAGACCTTCGATCCCGCCTGCACCAGAGAGAGGACAGACAAGATGACTGGGTCTGTGCTGCCGTGCTCGATAAAAAGTTATCCCGAACCCCAGGCAGAAGAGGTGACTCCAAAAGTCAGTTGGCTGACTTTCTGTTACAGCTACTAGGCCACAAAAGCTGAAGAAGCCTGCTTTGGCGACCGCTGAAGTGCAGCCTTGGAGACAGAGTCTTGATGCTCAAAAGTTGCATCCAAGTCTGCTGGACCTGGGAGAGTCGTCAGAGTGCAGTTTTGTCATCCAAGACGGGCACTAGCCTCCGTTAAAGAGAACCCCTGGTTTCATTGTAAATGGAGACCAGTAGACCAGTAGCAACTGTTTTTTGGTTGGACTTCAACCAGAATTTGAGGGACATTGACCTTTGTGGCTAAAGTCACCCCACCATGTTCATGGACCAAGGGGTGGACCCAGGAAGATCCCTGTCGCCAGAACAGCACCCACAGCATCCTTCAGCATCCTGTATTCTTTGCATTAAGACCACTCCTGGCTTGCCAATAGAGCCTGGAACTGGGCAGGGTACAGCTTTAACTGCAAGGTAACTGTTCTGCCAAGCCTTATTGGCCCCTGTGACATGCTCCGTGCCGGAATTAGTCGCCCAAAGCTGGCTGGAATAACCAAACACAAGTTTACAAAAGTTTTCGTGTTACTGCTCAAAGCCACAGCTACTCATGGTTGAGCTAAAGTTTTGCAAACGAGCCTAACTCGACCCAAGACGGGTTTGTGAGTTTATCACAAAGTGAAGCTGCACAAACACACCATGTAATAAACCGCTTCCTCACAAACACCATCTGGAGTCTATTTAGAGGGATGAGCCTGAGCAAGAATATTGAGTGTTGCAGAGAGGTGTCAGCATAACTAACGACATTTCTACTGAGTCTGTGACAAACAGATTATTATATTTGCTTTCCATTTGGCTAATTTGGTTTCATAAGACGGAATGTGGCAGGTAATGAAAGTGTGATGCTGGTGAAGGTGGTGCTTGACCATTACTTTTTTTTTAGGGATATTGATTAGTATTGTCTAGCTATAGGGCAATAGCCTTTGAGCATTCTCCGTGTTCAGGCATTGTTTTATTAAAATGAAGAGAATGAAGAGCTTTTAAATGCTCCAGACACCAGCATCTGCTTGCCAAATATTGACAATTGCTAGACTCGTGTTGAGTAAATGATAAAGAAATGCTGCCGATATGCATTTTGGTGAAGGATCAGCCTCCTTGTCTGAAACAGAGAACGTTTGTTTTGGGGAGCAGTGGTGAACTATTTTGGGTGCATTATCACCATATAATTTTCTTACATTATCGATCCTTTGGTTGTACTTAATTGTTGAGGTAACTGGCTATTCTGTTATTTGTGAGTGTGTTGCACTGGTGTTCCATACATGCAGCGTTAGAAATGTGGCCACTGTTTGGAATGACTTACCACTTTTATTTATTAGGAATAACTTTACTCTTAGATCCCCAGATGGATATGCTAAGTGATAGCTCCTTCTCTTATCATTTTCACTTCAGTTGTGACTGTATAGGAGAAATCGCATCTGAAGAACTATGCATATGAAAGACTGTCATTTGATCATTAACTCTTATGCTGTCGGATTTCTGATCTTGCTCTAGCAGGGCTACTCATGTCTCTTTAACTTCTTTTAGTGTATTAAAAAGTTGACTATTTTTCTTGGTGCTTGATCCATGGACTGGATAAAGAAATGAATAGCTATGTTGAGTTATCGGTTTGAAGTGGACTGCACAATGTTGCCTGCCAGAAGTTTGATTCGTCCAATAAAAAGTTCTAACATCTATGGCTGTCCATATGCGCTTGTGGGGGAGCACTGATGAACCGAGAAAATTCTAGCTCATTGATTCAGTTAAGGAAGTCTTGAATGGGCAAAGTAATGGTCCATGTGTGAGTAAAATCCTCCCAAGATCACAAATGGAGATGTTTTATAAAAAGTGTTGTTGAAAGGTAAACATTAAAATGTCTGGCTTAAGTTCAAGAAATTAACCCATAAAAGTGTGATTGCTAAATTATGTTTGATAATGGCTTCCACCTTCGTATACAGTAGATGCCCTGTAGTGCTGCATAGCATTGCTTCTTGCTTCCAGTTTTTTTAAGCACTCCTGTTTTGTAAGGAAAAAATATGAGCAGACATAAGAGTTTTAAAATAGAGTGCGATTAATCAAGTTGTAAGTTATCAGAGAGTGCATTTACAGTTTTAGAATCCCTTCTCTGAAGATTGCTTCATTGTTGCAGAAACTAGTTCTGTATATGCGCATTGGCCTTAAGTATTTCACAGTGGTACTGGAGTGATGGTTTAGTGTATGGATCAGGGGTCTCCAGCCTGTTCTGCAGTGAAAGTTAGTCCTGCTCAAGGAAAGTCCTCAGGAGCTACTAGCATATTTTATCACTGTAAAATAGTGATCAGATATGACACAACCTTAGCAATATTATCAGTAGTGACCACCTAAGCAGTACATCTGAGATTACGACAAGAAACACTAGGATAATATTAAATGCCTCTCCCTGATTAATGGAATAACAGCCAAAGCATCACATGCCCTCCAGCACAAAGGACATAACCACATCAATAGTTCGCCCCAACTCGGCTTGAATTATCTTGCAACTATCAGGCATTGCCATTTTTATGCGAGAGGCGGCCACTATTGTCAGGGATGGCTACAAGTTAGCTAGTCATGCTCTTACTCGGCCAATGATGGCTTCTAGAATGCCACCGCTAGACAAAGAATGCCCAAAATGCTCAAGGATAACCATTGCTATGCCTTGCGCACTATTTTGACATGAACAAACACAATTGTGCCAGAGATTAGCTCGTTATGATGGGGGGCGGGGGCAGCTTATACTTCTGTTGTCCTTGACACCAGGCAAAGCTTTTGGGGAGCAATGCTTTATATTATGGAGGAACTCAATGTCACAGACACACATAAATTTGCACACATGCATACACACACCCAGATGGGGCTCTTAATTGTCTCAGTTCTGTATCCATACCCTGTTCTTCTCTGCTCTTTGACTGATCATGCACCTAAATAACAAATGTGTTCACTCTAACTCCTGTCGTCCAACACTTTGGTGGGTCAGCACTGGTTACTGCTCAGGCTACTGCTGTCACTCTTCTTTCATGGCCAATTCTTCACACACAGTATGTGACTGATAGAGTAGGGCCTACAACATGTCCAGTCTCCTCGCTACTTAACTAGATTGAGACTGGAGACAGATGATCATTTTGCAGACCCCATAGGCTGGCAGAGTGTATATCTGATTATCATGAGGCGTGTCACTGGTTTGCTTGGCCTTTATTCTAAGGGTCTTGAGATTAGCAGTATTGCCTTCTTTAATATGCACAGACTCTCTGAATGAGATGCTTAGCTACACCTCCGAGAGCTACTTTGAGGGTTCTGGTGAGCTACCAGTAGCTCCCAAGCTACTCGTTGGGGGACCTCTGGTATAGATAATAAGCTGCACTTTCTGTGCAGTGGTTGATTAGACCATTCACCTATAAATTAGGAGTGTGGATAGGCGAGGCAAGTGCCTTTGTAAACCTTTCCAAATGTCTCAATTTAATAAATTGGGCCTGTAGACCAAATGTTCATTGCATGCATTTTGCCATGCCTCATGTGTATGTCGGCCAATTGGAACTGCATGTGTACAGAACATACCTGTGTTGTACTTTGACTATGTGTAGAATAAACTTATAAGTTGTACTTTACGCAGCAGCACCACCAAGCATATTGGAGCCTCTGACCACCGTGCCACCGCCAGGGATTGCAGATCCCTGGATGTTGCAGCGGTCTTGTGGAGGTGGGACCACCACACTCAAATGGGGCGGTCCTCTGGACCGCCGTACTCGTAATCAGGCCCACAATCTTTAGACACCCAGGACCTGATTCACAAAAGTAACTTACATTTTTGAGTACGTTTACTACTTTTTTGGTATTCACAAACTGCACTTTTGGAGTAATTTACAGTTGTGTACTAAGTCCACACATAGCCAACCACTGGTACTTGAACACCCTCCCATCTAAAATATTGGTGGCAGGATCTTAAAATAAAACCTTATAGGAAATAATGTTACATTGTTTTTTTCTTTAAAGTTAAAAATATAAGTAAATATATATTTTAACAAAATAATACAAATGTAATTTAACAGTTTATAGTTTAACAATTGTACTCTTATATTATTTTACCCTGAAATTGAGCTAGATTGTGTTTACATGTTTCTAGACACTCAGTAAGTTGTAGCTGACAATTGTACATAATTAAGAGTTCTTGGGCAGTCTTATCCATGGAGATTGTGAATATCCGCATTCTTATGCGCCAAGTATTTTTATTGTTGCTTCCTTTCTAATTTTACAGGCCGAATTAGATTGGAGAAATATGAAGAGCCCAAAAAGGAGAGGTTTTTTTTACATATCCTTCTTTAAGAAGGCACGCCTTAGGAATGTATAATTTAAACCGGATTGTTCCAGTGAGACTGAAAAACAAATGAGGCTTTTCAGCTTTCTTTTAAGCTGTTTTTGCATCTGTCCTTGGAGCACTGTAGCTTATAGCGAGCTCTACCATTAGTAGAATGCATTCTTTTAAGATCCTAATTCCAGACTAAATTGGTGTACTGGGTAGAGCCCAGTAATTGGGCATAATTGTACATGAAATAGCACACAGTAAGTCAATTAACTCCTAAGCAACACTTCCTAATACCGCGTTTCCAAGGAAAAAGATATGAGATGAGATTGGCCTTTATTAGCGAAACTATTAAATCTGTTTTTGCCTTTAAAATCTGTTCTTTCTATTCATTCAACGGTTTCCCAGTAAATTGCACCTTGCAATATTGTAAACATGTAACACAAGCTTAGATAAATGAAACGTTCAATTGACAAAGCCCGTAATGTTTCATGTGGCTACATAAGAATGCTGGTGCGAGGGCTTTAGCTGACTCCTATATTGGCAGCGTTGTGTATTGTACAGCTTATTTTAGGCCTTGAATGAGCTTCAGCTGGCGATAGGGGTATTAGATGCAGTGACAAAAAGTTCTAATACCAGCCACGAGGAAAATTCTGGTAAACGAAGAGCAAAAATCTACATCTTGGAACATTCTAAAAGGATCAACACCATGATCCATAAAGAAATAGCCATAACTTACTGTCTAAAATCATATTTTAGATCAAATAAAGCATGTGGATGCCATTCTGGGGTAAGACACGCTTCATAGCAAGGAGAACAGCTGCTGTATGTATGCGTGTGGTTTTATGTCGCTCAAACCTAGCTACAAAGTAACAGAGTGCTGTGCAAAGCAAGGAGAGACACAGATATAAAGTAACAGAGTACTGTGCGGAACAAGGATAGACACAGCTACACATTAGCAGAGTCCTGTACATAGCTAGGAGAGACACAGCTAGAAAATAACCGAGTCCTGTGCACAGCAAGGAGAGACAGCTACAAAGTAACAGAGTCCTGTGCAAAGCAAGGAGAGACACAGCTACAAATGTTCATAGTCCTGTACAAAGCAAGGAGAGACACAGCTAGAAAGTAACAGAGTCCTGTGCAAAGCAAAGAGAGATACAGTTCAAGGAGGTTGGTAAGGAAGGGTGAGTGGGAAAGAATAATGGGTGGAAAGACAGTAGTGGAAAGGTGTAGCGGGCGCTAGGGCAGCATGGCTCACAATGAAGTGTAGGGTTGCTGTGTAGTTACACTGAGATTAAATGTTGTTTGAACAGTAGCCTCTGAGCTTATCCCTAAAGTGGAGGAAACGATTTGTGTCTTAGATTTCGACGGACATTATGTTCCGCGTCCTGTGTATACAACATGAAAAATCTTAGGGTGTAGTCATTTTTTTCTTGCATTTCCTGGCATCAAGTTTTGGGATGGCAACATATGGAGTGACGTTTTGTACATCTCTGTAAGTTGTGCAGCAAATCTTGAAAGTGATATGCGCAGTAAGAGGGAGGCAATAGCTATCTCTGAGAGCCTGGTGGTTATGCTGTCAGACTTCTAAAGACTTTTGTTTAGTTGAACCTCTTTATAAAAAACGTTTTTCAGAGGGCCATAAGAGTTTTGTGGATTCTTCGCAGTACTACATTGCCTTCATCTTGGCGAGACAAGACTAGTACCTGGACAACTGGGAGAAACGGCTTCTTTGTGTACGACAAGGTCAGTTGATGCAAGGCAGTGTTGGTCTTGGGTAAAACTTAATTTTTCTTTATAAAGCTGAATTTGGTGTAACTGTGGAGGCTAAGTCGTTTAGTGCTGCTGATGAGTTATGGTGTGAATCCCTCTAGATTCATCTTCTCAGTTCATTCCTCTACTTAGAGTTGCTTGCTGGTGCTAGCCTTGAGCACATAATTTATCTTGGTGGGGTTCATCTTGAGGTATGCAATACATATCCAGGTTTGCGTTGAGAAGAGATAGTTCTTCAGGAGAGTGATGAGGTGATCTGTTGGGACCCCAAGGTAGTGCTGGATGCCATCCACATACTTATAGCTGTGAGTATTCATATTTTGCAGTAGGTTTCTGAAGCATTCCATGTGTAAGTTGAAAATCATTGGTGGGAGGATGTAGCTTTTCGGGAACGTCTCAAGTCACAGGGGTGGGTTTGGACCTGGATGAGCCATCTGAACGAGCTGAACTCTGTGTGTTATCAGAATGACAACTGTAGAATGTGCAATAGACTCTCATTCATAGGGCCATGGTGCTGATTAGCATATGTTGGTTTCCCATTTTAAACACTTCAGATAAGGGTAGCAGAACAAATAGGCAGAACTTAGCCTTGTTGATGTCTGAATTATTTTTCTTAGATACCGTAGCAGTGTGATTGGTTGAGACATCTTAAGGTCTCCATGATCAAGGTTTTGTTTTTTCAAGAGGAGCAGTATGGTCTGACCAGCTTTGAGAGTATCTGGGTAGGTGCTACTAGTGATAATACAATGCTATCTTTGTAGGAGGTTGTGTTTTAGAAATGAAATATATTCATGAAGTCTACTTTGGCGAGGGTTTTTAATGTAGACTTTTTAATGTTTCAAGAAGGAATTGATGTGATTAATGGATGTATGGGTGTGCCTTGGATGTGCTTCTAAATCTTGTCCTTAAAGAAGTTGCTGATGGCACTTCTCATTGGACTAGGGTGGGTGGTTTTTGCTGTGGTGATGATGTAGTGATTGTTGGCCTTCAAGAGTGTTCTCCCCATGTTGACGTCCTTGCTGATGTTGCTTCTATAGTGGGTAGCCGTGGCTTCTTAGGTGAGCTGCCTCCTAATGAAGCAGATTTGCTTTAAGGATGTGCAGTCTTCTGCCATCTGTGTGTATCTCCAGTTCAATTCTCCAGGGCATCTAATGGCATGTTTGCTTTTCATAATATCTTTCTTTATCAGAGAGCAGGTTGTCGGGTTTTCATGGAGTGGGGGTTTATTGGGGAGTGCAGGTTGGCTATTTGCTGCAGGGTCTTTTTGAAGTTCCAAAGGAGTGTCTTGACCTCTGTGGGGTCTGATGAGGGTGCTATTTTTGGCAGGCCATTGTGGTGAATGTCTTGAAGAAAGTTCATGAAGAAAATGCTTATTGCCTTAGCTCGGTTTTGTTGGCCGCATTGAATTGGTTAATGTAGGAAATGTAGATGGGAAGGTGGCATGATTGGACGGTCCAGTCAAGATGCAGAGGAGGGTGGCAGGAGCTATGCTGTATTTGAGGTTGATTTCTGAGTAGGCTCAGGTGGTGAGGTTGAAGGTTTTGGTCCTGGAAGTGTTTTTACAGTTTAAACACCTAGGACTTAAAATTATATTGTGAATCCGGGTTCACTCATTTTCGGAAAGTATCTCTTTTTGTACTCAAGGCGTTGTCTATCCTTAGCTCTTTAAACTCCTGGGCCTGCAAGTGAATTCTAATTTCTCTAATTCTAATGTTGCCACAACAGATGCAGTATCTATGCCACGCCCTAGTTAAGGGTAATGCTTTGGATAAATCTTGTAAATAAACAAAGTTAACCACTTGCCGCGAGAGCGATCCCTTGCACCCATTCCTTCCTCAGAACTTACGTAGATAAAGTAATTACACCACTGTGAACTCAGAGTTTGTACACTGGATTTCTCAGTTTAGGAATTAAGGCTTCCAACACATTACTAATAATTTAGATTGTGTTTCATGAATGTCCACAATAAGTACAACTACTGCATAGTTATTCATAGATCAAGGGCCCTTAAAATAATGAGGTTATGCTTAGCAAACTAGAAGTACATATATTTCATGAATTAGATAAGGAAAGAATAAACGCAGCACAGCTCTGTTGTAGAGACTGAAGCGCGAGCAATCTGTCAAAATGTGCTCTGAGGCCCCTGGCAGAGTTTGATGATTAGTCCCTGTGATAGATGCACCTGCGCGACATTTCCACCACCAGTGCAAAGCAGGACGCGCTGGTACCCTGTTATCACCTCGGAAATTACCAGAGGCAGCATTAGGTGCACAAGACCGAATCTGAGCCATCTGATGGAGCTGGCTACCCTTTGCATGTCTCCCAAGAAACGACTCCACTAAATATGCATCTCACTTGCATGTGTTAGGATTTTAATAGGAAGCGTAAGTGGCAAAATCTGGTGCTGCGTTTGCACACAGCTTCAGAAACGCAGATGTTTGAATATTTTTCATTTTTACTGAAAACTGTGCCAGAAGGGGACTTTCAATGATCGTGTTGATGGTTCACGCACTCATGTAACTCCACCTGGAAAACAGGTGAAATCCACAAAATAAATCTTGCATTAAGGGCAATATGGGCCAACAGCGCAGAATGCGAAACCAAAATATATATTAAAAATAAAAAAATAGACATGGGCTCACTCCTGCCCAGTGCTGGTTCTATAATGTCACCCCTAGACTTCCTGTATTTAATGTCATTTCTTAAATTAGTCTTTATTAAAGTAGGCTCCGTTTGGGAGTGAGCCGTTAAATATGGATATTTGCGGTAACTACTGTTACCTCGCATACTGGAGGGTGTGCAGTATTGATACCATTGTGGTCATTATTGTACCCCATCCAGTTTTCCTCTGGTAAATATCGACAGGCCACAGCCACCTAAAGATCTCAGGGAAAATGCCCCATAAATACCGATATATGCAGAATATGGTGCTGTAAGCACCGAATTCTACACCTTATGCCCCGCCAAGAGAGCAAAAACTCCGAATAGGAGCTATTTACTGCACCCTGCAAACACCACATCTTTCGGTGTCAGTATTTAGTGAGTGCAGTAAATACCTGATTCCATCTGGGGCACTCAATCAGTGCTTTAAGATCCTGTTTTAAACAAGCATTGGCAAAGCCAATAGGTCTTGCTTATGCAAGAACA
The DNA here is from genome assembly GCF_964204655.1 of Triturus cristatus. Taxonomy (NCBI): domain Eukaryota; kingdom Metazoa; phylum Chordata; class Amphibia; order Caudata; family Salamandridae; genus Triturus; species Triturus cristatus. The sequence goes on along the minus strand of NC_140584.1, from coordinate 205,015,037 downwards.
TTGGTTTTGCCAATGTATTTTAGCCATATTGTACATGAGTGTGGTTGCTGTTCAGCATGGTTAAACGTTAGTGGTGTAGAGGAGGGTGGCATGGAGTGTTTTAGAGTGTAATGGCAAAGAGTGTTATAGAGTGTCATAGAGTATTGAGTGGCATAGAGTGTGACGTACTGGAGTGGCATAGAGGAGAGTGAACTGTAGAAGAGTGCATTGGCGTAGAGTGTTGCAGAGTATAGTGGCACAGAGTACAGAAGCATAGAATTCGGCAGCGTACAATACAGTGTCGTAGGATGCAGTGGCGTAGATTAGTGTGCTGCATAGTGGAGTGGAGTGGTGTAGAGTGGAGCAGAGAAGAAGAGAGTGCTGTAGAGTGCAGTGCTGCAGAGTTCAGTGGTGTAGAGTGAAGTGATGCACAGTAGAGTGGTGTAGAGCACATTGGCATAGAATGCAGTAGTGCAGAGTAGAGTGTCATAGAGTACAGTGGTATAGAGTTCATTGGTGTAGAGTAGAGTGGTGTTGAGTAGAGTGGTGTAGATAGCAGTTGCATTTAGTACAGTGCAGTGGTGTGGCATAGGGTGCAGTGAAATAAAATGGCGTACTGTGGAGTGGCGTAAACTAGAGTAGAGTGGATTGTTGTATATTGCATTGACATAGTGTGATGCAGAGTATAGTTGCGTAGAGTGCAGTGATGTTTAGTGCAGCAGGATAGAATTCAGAGGCGTACAATGCATCATCGTAGAATGCCATGGTGTAGATTAGAGTGGTGCATAGTAGAGTGCAGTGGCTTAGAGTAGAGTCGTAGAGTGGCAAAGAGTGCAATGGTGTAGAGTGGTTCATAGTTGAGTGAATCAGATTGCAGTGGTGTTTTGTACAGTGATTCAGAGTAGAGTGGCGTAGAGTGCATTGGCATAGAGTGCAGTAGTGCAGAGTAGAGTAGTGTAGTTCAGTGGCATACATGAGTACAGTGATGCAGAATAGTGTCGTAAAGTGCAGTGATGTAGGATGACGTACAGTGCATTTGCGTACAGTGCAGTGGCGTAAAGTGAAGTGGGGTGAAGTGCAGAGGTATATAGTGATATAGAGTAGAGTGGCAGAGAGTGCAGTGGCGTAGAGTAGTGTGGAATGGCAGAGAGTGCAGTGGTGTAGAGTGGGGTCATGCAGAGTGCAGTGGCGTATAGTGATGCAGAGAGGAGTGGCGGAGAGTTCAGTGGCGGAGAGTACAATGTTGCAGAATAGTGTCGTAGCGTGCAGTGGTGTATGGTGGCGTACAGTGCATTAGCATAGAGTACAGTGGTGCAGAGTAGAGAGCTGTGGCATAGAGCACAGTGGTGTAAAGTGCAGTGGCATAGAGTGAAGTAGCACAGAGTGGAGTAGAGTGGCGTAAAGTGGATTGTTTCAGAGTAGATTACAGTGGCATAGGTGCAGGGTAGAGTGCAATAGTGTAAAGGGCAGTGATGCACAGTAGATTAGAGTGGCATACAGTGGATTGAGGTAGAATGCGTGGGCGTAGAGTTTAGTGGTACGGAGTATAGTGCATTGGCATACAGTGCAGAGGTGTAGAGTGCAGTGTTGTAGAATGGCGTGGCCTAAACTGGACTGGAGTGGTGTTGAGTGCAGTGGTATAGAGTAGAGTGGGGTACAGTGCATTGGCGTAGAGTGAAGTGGTGCTAAGTGCAGCGACATGGAGTGGTGTAAAGTGGAATGCTGCAGAGTAGAGTGCAGTGGTGTAGAGGGGCGTAGAGTGGAGTGTGCATGATGTGGTAGTGAACTGTCATTAGAGACAACACATTTTCAATTGGAATGGCTATTACTGTTGCACAGATATACAGTTTTACTAATAAAACTATACAGTACACAAATGATGATGATGTGTGGAAATGGCATCAATTAGTGTATTGATTGTTTTGATCATATTAAAGTAATTCCAACACAGTTCAGAATTAACATAAAATATGGTTCATGCGTGCTTTCCTAATTCTGATATATTCTGAAATACTTGAACGGTTCATTTAAATATTGTTGTTTGCCTACCCATGTATCCAGCAAGATTGTTACATAAATCCTCTCACTTTGAAGTCAGAGAAAGGAAAGTAAGCTCACTCCAAAGACGGAGTCTGACATTTGGCATCTGTGTTTGAATGCACAGCAAATGTGACAAGATAAGAAGAAAGGAGCACTCATGGAAGACTACAAGGAGAGGTAGTGTGATGAAAAGGCATGCTCCTTGGGAGGGACAAACTCACCCTGGACAGCTTGAAACAAATAAAGCCACCAAATAGAAACCCAGAGAATGTGAGTTACAAGCCACAAAGCCAATGCTAAGCAACGGGTACAATACATTCCCAGGAAACCTTTCTGAATGTCTCCAAGATATCTTTAGCAAAGCTGTTTGGTAGGCTTCGACCAAAAAATTAGTTATGGGTCAATTTTCATTACATTTTATTGATTTAAACATTAGATATTTATGACCTAGGTACATGTTTTCGGTTGCTCCTTTACATTTGAAAGGAAAAACTGGTTTATTCAGAAATAATATTTTAAACGAGTGCAGCAAGTTATTTTTGCCACATTGGTCTCTTTTACGATTTAATGTTACTTTAGGAGAGTTTTGGGAGTGATTGCACACAAGCTTAGACTAATTCTTCTTTAACATACTGACTGAAGAGATAGGTCATGGAATACACTTGCACCTGAAGATGGGCACCTAAGCTGAAAACACGTCATGCTTGCTCTATTTACGGTTCAAAGTGTTTGGAAGATCATAAGTTGCTTTATGAGTAGCAGTAAGCCATACACTGTATTAAAAGTATGGAACCTGTGGTTTCATGAAGAAAGGGCTCTCAACTTCATTACATTCAGAAAGTCTGGTCTTGTTGTGGTGCTGGACAAGGATGTGTACACTCCAGTGTTACATACACTATTGCTTTTCCTCTCCGCTATTATGGTGTGTGACATTGGACTGCAGAAAAGAGGAACATCTTAATATTTTTGTTGATTTAAAGTTTATATAAAGTGTCACAGATGACTTTTTCTCATCTGCGAGCTCTTGGAAATAAGATGGTAACACGATTAGAGCTAGATTCTTCAGGAGAACTATATTAAGTGTTGTAGGTGTCAAGACATCACTGTAGTGTGATGCCTTGAGTGTCTCCAATGTCGGAAAAAACCTAAGTTTGAAATATGAAATGCATATCACACTCTTATGTGTGTAATTGGCAAATACTGCCTTTGCTAACTGCATGGTAGCACTGTTGACTGGTTGGGGGCTAACAGATTGCATAGCAACCCTGATAAGATGGAGGTCATATTATTCGGATGAAATCCTCTTCCCAGTTGGGTAGGGGCCTGGCCTGAAAGTGTTCCCCCGCCGCCCCCACTGACGACAGTGGCAAAAAATGTGGGTGTAAATAATGTTCGACACCCAGCTTTCATTCAGTGCACAGGTTTCCCCGGTGGTGAAATCCTGTTTCTGGATCATTCGCATGCTGAGGAAGTTTCTTTATCTGCATCCTCTAGAGGCCCAAATCACAGTGGTTAGATCACTGATTTTATCCAGGTTGGACTATGCTAATTTCCTGTATCTGTCTCTCAGAATATCTGATCCAGTGCCTACAAGCCATGCAGAACATGGCTGTCCGTTTACTATACAAAATTCCAAAGTGCTCGATAATCTTAGCATACTGAGCTAAACTGCACTGGCTGCCAGTTAGTCAGCGAATTAGGTATAATGCTCTGTCCCTAACACACAAATCTCTCCACAATATGAGACCTAGGTACTTAAGGGACCACATCAAGGCTTACTGCCCAGGGAGACTGCTGAGATCAAGCTCAGCTAGTTTTATTGTCTCACCACGCTTTTGGAAACTGCGGAGGGGAGGTGCCCCCTTCACGATTATAGCAGCGAATCTATGGAACAAACTTCCTGATTACCTCAGACGGATATCCGAAGAAGCTAAATTTAAAAGGGAATTGAAGACATTCTTGTTCAGAGGTTAGCAGTGAATTAAGGCTCTTTTCCCTTGGGGCATACCAACACTCTGTGACAGACACTCCCTGTGAGTGGCTGTGCACTTTAAAAATGGACAATTCAAGTCAAATAGAAGACTTGAATTTGAGGTATTATTTGTGTAAAGATTTGTGCCACAATATTGTGTTCATCTTTAGTGTAGTGACGGTTTTCCTCTGTAGATGTGTGCACTGCCCCAACAGTGCAGATAAACGCCTTTTGGCTACTCTGTAGCACCAGAATGGCACCATAATGGCACCACCTAAGCTGATTACCACCATTTAGGATTAGGTGATGGAGACTGTTAGGCATGAACCATGCTCAGCTGTAAAGAAAGCATATAAACCTGCCCTTTAAAAACGGAATCAATGTCCTTGTTGGTTGGCGGGCTATCCTTCTTAATGTGTCCTCATTATCTTCACATTTCCTGCCTCCAAAGCCCCATTTAGCTCCAGAACCCCCTTCCTTTTTTATTCAATCTACTTTAGCCTGCTGTTAGGCTTGGCATCCTTGGTGTGGTTCTCTCCCAACTTTTGCCTTCAACCCTGCTGTTTTGCTGGATTCACTTTTGCTGGCTTTAGAACTCTGCTCACTTTACCAGTGCTTACCAGTGCTAAGTGCTTGTGCTCTCTCCTTAAAACATGGTAGAGTTAGCTTTTCTCACCCAATCGTTCTTTCTTCCTCACCTCATGCACTCTCTTTTCTATTTTCTCTTCCGTCCTGTATTTTGTATAATGTGGATTGTTCTGCCCTGGCTATAGCCACTTGAGACTTACATTGAAGAACCTGCATGGGGTCCAACACGTTCCAATTAATACCTGAATAAACTCCTTTATTGACGTACGAAACTGACCAGGGAGCTGTGATCTGCTCAGATGGTATACTTTACAACAAAGCCTCAATTACTGGTAATCTATATTACACAGACTCCTTCTCTTCCTCATCACAGTTCTCATCTATGAGGGTGACCCATCTTCATCGCTTTTTATATACAATGCTACACCTTCCGTCGTTAGGGTAGGAGGATAAGTGGACAGCTTCCCACAGCAAGATCTACAATAAGAAGCAGAACCTAATATATCAATACCACCACAACCACATGAGGTTGAGCCAAAAGCAGGACTGTGATGGAAAGGAGCAAGACTCTGTGCAATGAAGATTATCAGTAAGTAATCAGTGCATTACCACTTCGTCCTTCTTCCTCTTCAAAGTCCATATATTAATGATGGCCTAGTAAGCAGCCAAAGGGCATTGATCGAAACTGATACTTGGTGCAAAACCAGAGGTAGCTCACAAGAAAAAGCCAAGCAGACAGCCAAGAGTTTAAGAAAAACAGTAGCAGCCACACTAACCACCATCAAGGAAGACACACCAATTAAAAAGGATGAAGCAGAACAGGAGGGTAGGTCAAATCCACGAGAATGGTCAATAAACTACCACAGAGATTAATTGAAATCCACCCTGAGTGAGTAGATGGAGAAAGTACCCAAATCAACTTCAAACGGAAATCAGGTAAACCTTCACTGGTGGGCTAATGCCCCTGGGAATAGGCCCACTACTACTCAAAGTATAGAGGCAAGGAAAGGAAGGTAAACTGGCTAGGGTGAGCTAGGAACATGAAACAGGAGAGCAACCAACCAATCATCCAGGAAGAACTGCAGAAGGGCTACAGCAAAGAAAAGTCATTAGAATACCAGTTTACGAACATAGGTGAAACCATAGAAGGACCAAAGCAAACAAGCTGATCAGTCATCAAAAGCACGCTAGAAGTATGGCCAGCATTGTAAAGAGGGAACTAGGAGAGAAACAAAGACGCCCAAAGATAGCATAAGTGCCAGACAGTGAGTGCATGAAAACAAAGAGGTGAAAGCATATCCAGGAAGACTGTCCCAGTAGGAGGACATAAAAGAAGGCTAGCTATTAGAATCCTATACACAGGAGCCATCCCCAAAAGCACACAGCAGCCCGGAAGCTTTCCAACAGGCTACCTCTGACATCAGAAGGAAAAGCCTAGCCACAGGGTCCGAAAGAACAGGAGAAGAAACACCAGGGAAACTGAAGCAGAAGCTGCTGCCAACAACAGCCACTTAAGCACTTTATTATATCACCTTTAAAAAGGAGCTTGAAAATAAATTGGCATCTAATTGGCACCCAAAGTGCAGGCAAAATAAATAGGCAGTATTTAAAGTTAATATAAAAATAAAAATAAACAATGAACACTATGAATCAGCTTTGTTATTGAAGAGAAAGGGACTATTTTAGATGGGTGTGAACAATGTGCACTAGCATTGTGCAAGTACTCTAAGTGAAGGGAGCCAGTGGGTAAAGTGGGCTGAAGTTTTGTCCCATGCAGTATGCTGCAAGTGAGCAGAAACACAATGTGAAAACAATTTTAAAGGCTAATGCATGAAGTCCACTCTCTATATGTATATTATGTATGACCCAAACAGCATACACCTTCCACTGGTTTGAGAGATCTTTGTATCCCCATGTCATTGAACAGCATTTTAAGTCGAAACAGGACTATAATAGCTAAAGTGGGATAATTCAAGGACGGTCAGAAGGTCCCTGGCACCCATGGGTAAGGTGGCACAGAACAGAAGAATTGGAGAGACTCGTAGCATAAATGCAGTCATGTCCTCGATCTCAGAAAAAGGAAAACTGAGTTGCTTTGCTAGTATACAAACCAACCACCACAGTACAAACCCGAAGCAGGTAGGTAGAAGCCGAATCAGACTCCGCTGCATAGCCTGGACAGAACACAGTGACTGCATCACTACACACTACCGGGAAGAATATGCCAAACACCCCCAATATGAATGAAGCTGAAAGAACTAGGCACGCCACACAAGCAAACTCCAACATACAGCAAAGTTTGACAGCAGGCATGAAATACAGCTTGTAAATGGACTTCGTGGTCTGTAAATGCGTTACTATATGAACACACCAATGACTTACTGGCTCCCCAGTTGGGTAAAATCTGGTGAAATACTGTCTCTGTGGCAGCACAGTCGAGGGTTCTTGCTGTTTAAAATTATTTTATATGTCCTCAACCCTAGAAGGCAGGAAACTGAAATTGTAGGGTTACAACACAACAATATAATCTTGATCTGGAAATTAGTAAAATTCTAAAATGCAACGTGTCTAGAGATTTACAGCATTAACCTGCACCTTTGGTGAAATACTCCAGTAAGTGTCCAAGTAAGCATTTACCATGAACTGTATTTACCATAATGCTAAGGGGCAAACTGTGCTGGGAGGTAAGCAGTGTGCTCCCCCCCTTTCTGTTTGAAAAGGCTCCCTTGAGCCATTGAGCTGACGAGCTTGTGGAGATGCACCTGTGCGCCTGTGAAGGGTACTGAGACCTGAAAGGATTGTGGCAGCCTGCTCAGCAACCCCAGATTATCTCTACTGATGATGGATGATATCCAGAAACACGTGTCTAAAGATTTACAGCACTAACCTGCAGCAACTTTGATTAAATACTCCAGTTAATCTCCAAGTAAGCATGTACCATGAACTGCATTTACCATAATGCTAAGGGGCGAACTGTGCTGGGAGGTGATGCAGTGTCCTCCCACCCCTTTCTGTTCTAAAATGCAACATTTGTACACTCACAGGTCGAAGTCTCAGCCGTGGAGAAACACGTCAGTGAAAGAACATGTAAAAACAGCTTCCACCACTAAGTGTACCAGACCCTCCGGACTGACAAATTATATAAAACAAAACAGTGAGGGCACACCAGAAGTGCTCAAGGACCAGGGCAGACTTTGAGCCAACCAAAAATCAGACGTCATGCAGAGCCAGAAGGCAGGGGAAGTGAGGTAGCACTGCAGCTACCCTGCAGAAGAGGGTCTCGAAAAAACATCAAAATGGAGCCGTGTTTCCGAAACAGAAGAAAAACGTATGGCGCAGAAGGACTCCATATTCCTCTCTCTGCCCAGAGGCGAGACATAACAGTGTTCCAGAACGAAGGGGAGCCTGCGCGCAGGGGAATGTTGTAAGGTCTGTCATGGGGCACAAAACATTTTGCACGGAAATTATTTACTTTTCACTTTAGTTATTCAATTTTCACCTTCAAACAGACACGTCCATGCCAATAGCCGGATTTCCATGTCCAAACATCGCCACTATCCAAACCAGTGTACTCATATGTATATACAAGATAGGATGTGCATACATACCACAGCAGAGGGCATGAAGTCAACATAGTAGAGACCTCCTGCTCTTTTAAAGAAGTAAACTGGCACCCATGCAGAGCTCAAAACCACTGCACCACTCATCCGGAGTATGTCCATGGAGATTGCACACCAAAATATTGCCTCCAAAATATAATCCTACCATGATATCACAGATGAAATATTGAGAGGGTAAGACTGTATAGATAAGTATAGATTTACTATTTTTAACTCCACTTCTACACATCTTGAAGACATATATATCGTCAAGGTACAAGAATGTGGAGTTATGTAAATTAAACCTGTACTGACCTTTATATACTTACCTTCCTGATATTTTGATCTTCAATACTTTGCTGACAATATTATGGCAGAATGCTATTTTGGAAACAACATCCTACTGGAATAACGTCATGCATAGGTCATTTGAGAAATCATAGCAAAGTAGTACCCAGTCTATCTTCCTCATGGTGTTTGGCAACGCATGCTGATGTCATGAAGCAGCAAAGTGTGTAAAGTAAACCAAAATCTGTAAGTGAAAGCATACAATATGTCTTGCATTGTGGCCTCAAAAACAAGTTAGAGTAGAGGAAAATAACACTCTCCTCCAGAAGCCATACAGGTTCCCCCAGGCACTTTAAACCAAAGGTGGAAATGCCCCTAACACAACCATATGAGTACCCATCAGCGCCGACTACCTTGCAGCACCGATCCAGGAGGTTGTGCAGATAAAAAATGGCCACTGCCTGACTTCCAATACAGAGAACAGACAGCTAGCATTCAGATTGAAAGTGACCAGCAACAAGGCCCTCAAATTGATCTGGATTGTATCGCTCCTCCACTACCAAGCAGGGATTTACCGCAGCCCTACCCTTCTCATCCAAGAAGCATTGCTCTTTTTTTAGCAACGAAAAGGTACAGGAAAATTCAGCCAAACAATATAGTGAGGGCAAGAGACATGGGGGCTGTAGGGAATAGAAAGCGGCACCCACACAGCTGATGTCTGATGTCATGTTCACCAAGCCCAGTAGTGAGATCCTAGGGAAGATACTGTACAACAAGATTCCAGCGCCTAATGAAGACTTGAAGAAGCACAAAGCGCAGTAGGTTCTCTTAGGAGGAAGGGAAGAAAAGAAACAACATTAGAACAGGCTAACCCCTTGCTCCTTCTGGAGGAGAAACTCAGGCAGGCGCTCAACACTAGGCGGCTGCATCAGTAGGGAGACAGGAAAGAAGAGGATTCCTTGTAGGAGCTGCCCCACTTATACTTCTCCCATTAGTGAGGAAGAGCTTTATTTAAAAAACGAGTTTAGACCACAATGTGCCTTTCTTCAGGGACGGTATTAATGACATTTGTCATGTGGGACTCATTTAAAAGGGATATCTTCTCATGTGTCCCAGATTTACTCAGGCTTATTCATTGAACCATTAATTACAAATAAGACAAAACACAGGACTGATATAGTTTGCATCTTGTAATGTTTTGACTCCAATCAAATGTAACAATCAACAGATTAAGTGATCATAGTGCAGACGATGTAGTAATCCAATGTTGATTATATATAGAAAGTTCATAGATAAAAGACACTGTACAATTCCCAATGGCTGTGTGCATTGATTGATAAACTTCCTCACATGGTTTGATTGTGTCAGTGTGGAATCCGTGGAGGTTAAGTTACATGTAACACCAAGAGGTAGGCTCGGACTAAGTTTCGACCCCATGTGACTGTTAGGGTCTCTTCAGGATGTAATCATCTGACTCTCAGACCTACACATAGGAGAAACAGAAATAAAAAGACAATTTCTAAGTCTTGTACTTTTCCATACTATAAACACCCATTAAGCAATCCATTTACCACCTAATAGTGAGTTCACTTTTCTTATGGGAAGAACTACCACAGTTTCAAGCTATGTATAATGAAAGGCAGTGAAAATCATCATTCTACTTTATCGCAACTTAGTGCCTGTATATACTGTGGTGGCTTATGAGCCCAAGAAAAGACAGTGCACTAACAAGTGTGCATATAAGGTGACTCAGTCATAAAGGGCGAGATAATGGGACCTTGCGTTATGAAGGAGCAGTGCGTCGCAACAATACACAGTGAAACTCCTCCTCTTATATGTGAAGTATGATTACCGTTACACAGACCATTGGTGAGAGGTCGGACACAACTCACTATACCTTCATAGGTTAGTTATACAAGAGTGCAACAACCAGTGAATCATCACCCGTGTGCCTACTGAATGAATCGTGCCTATTAGAGTTAAAATCATTCTCTTTCTGAAACAATTATGGAAGAGAGGAAGTCACAGTTCACCACCATCTGCTTTGAGTGAGGCCAATCATGTTCCACCAGTGTGGAACACACACAACCATGTTGAAAAGGGCAGTTAAAGCATTATTTCTATCCCAGTCAAATGTTGCAGCGCCAGGGCGTATTCTTTATAACCAGTATCAATCCTCTTCATACCAAACGCGACGAAGCTGGCCCCATGCAGTTCAAACCAGTACCAGTATTGAGGCAAAATTGACCAAATTGTCATTTCATGATATGATATAAAGTGCTCTTGATAACAAGAATGTCTATAGATTCTATTTTGTCTTACTGCTAATTTCTGCATGTCCGGGGATGGGTCACACTCATAGATTGACAGTAGCGAGGAAGTGGTAATGTATAAGATTTAAATTCTCTGTCCACATTTTCATTTCCAACCATACTCGAGCATTCCAGCAAGTTACAGCTATCGATGAGATCAACGTTTAAACCATATTGGGATTTAAAGACATTAGTTCAAGCTCTCCTGTTATCCCGCTGTTTTATGTTGCCGCATTGCTTACACATGAATTTATAAATCAAAATCTATAACTCATGTCTCTGTCGTGCATGAGCCCACATAATATTACTTACAGAAAAGAGCTCGTCTGCAGATGTGGCGCAGTGAGTTAACATGATTGATGGATCAGAGACCGACATGGCTAACCGGAATTAGCAATTATGAGAGATTGAGTGCTCCCGCCTAGGGTTCGCTACACGAATGACATGATATATGGAATTTTACCGTACACAGTTTGTATTGTGCATCCCAAATGCAGTGCAAGCAACTCTGCGGCAAGAATGCCAAACAGTGTATGCTAAAATCGATGAAGCGTGTGATGGTTCTAGAGAGATCATAAAAGAGGAAGAAATCACAGAACCAGCAAGATGGCGCTCACCCAACACTGTATTATTTGAATATATCTCACACAGTGTGTGTACAGAAGACGTCCAGCCTACCTTCTCAATGACTTAAGGGTGTGTTTGTGTTGTGGGAATGGTAGGATGGACGTTAAGGTTTTGACTATAATTTTACCTAGTCAGAAAGGCGTCTTTTTAGGTTTTATATACCCACTATTAATACTTTATCAACCTGACTGACTGCGGGCACAAAAAGAAACGCGCACATTACCCCAGTCTTAAAGTCTCTAAATTTGCTGCCTCTTGAAGCAAGAATACAGCTAAAGATTGCCTGCCTGTCTCACAAAGCTCTCCATTTCAAAACCCCCAGGTATCTAGTCCAAAAGCTAGAATTATCTGGAGGTGGTAGACCCTCAAGAAGTGCAAACTCCTTTCTCCTGAAACCACAGAACTTTCGCAAAAAGAGAACTTGTCAAAGAGCGCTCTCTGGTTCTGCCCAGAGGATCTGGAACTCTCTCCCGCCTTGTGTACGCAGAATCTCTTCTACAGTTGCTTTCAAATTGGAAGTAAAAACATTCCTTATGGACAAGTTCTTACCTTAATTGGGTTTGGATCATCTGCTATATGATACTGGACTTACACCTTTACGTCTTGAAATGATTTGCTATATTTCCTTTATTATTCTTTTCTTCCCCTCCCAGATTTGCTATTTTTTATCTACCATGATGTGCTTTGATTCACCCTTTGTAACTATTTAGTTTGATATGTACTGGACGCCTGTACATCCCTGCTCATCTCCCCCCCCCCTCAAATGTGAAGCCCTCTGATATCCCTCGGGATCATGTTTGCGCTATATAAAACTTTATAAATAAATAAATAAACCTTACCTTCCACAGCAAATTTGATTTTTCAGTCCTATATATGCAGAAACGTAGTGTTTCAGATGTCATTTGTTACCAGGACACTCTTTTTGAGTAGCTGCGCGCTCTATAAATGCCCTTTCATCCATTCATTCATTCATACCGTTGTTGAATGTGAGAAGGGGCCATGACTTGCGAGAAGCGAAGCCTTGAGTGGGACATGAAGCTCCCTCCCACACTAAGCAATAATAATACATAGTATACTAGTCACAGGAGATTTGCATGTGAATTTTATACCACACTATTTTTTCATGTGTAGCAGTTATAAGCACATGTATTTAACCAAGGCTTAGGCAGGTTTTTTTTTCCCAAGATCAGCTGCATCATAGTGTGTGCTATGGAAATGCCTTTACTCGGTAGCCAGAACACCGTGGGGTTAAATCTGTGCATTGAGATAGAATCTCATTTAATTTACTTACTGAATATGGGATCAGTTATTTTCTCTGGAAAACGGTTAGAATAATCATGTCTAAAATAAATAGATAATATGCGGTTGTTTCCTCACAATATTTGAGTAGTACATAATGTTTGAATATACATTTATTAACACACTTGGCAACGTTATGTACACATTTATATACATTTATACCATGACTGTAGAAATGTATTAAACTTCAGTCCTCCTGCATATCTTGACATATATATCAAAACAGTACCCTTTCAGGCGCAGAGTGTCACATAAATTATGCAAGAAAGAAGCAGAGAACTCTGGGTAATTCCCGAGTTTAGGCAGAGAGCAGCTCCTGCATAGAGCACCCTACCCTGCTTCTTTTTTGTGTGTATATATATATATATATCTCAAAACAATACCCTTTCAGGCATAGAGTGCTGCATACATTATGCAAGAAAGAAGTAGAGAACTCTGGGTAATTCCCAAGTTTTGGTGTATAAAGCACCCTATCCTGCTTCTTTTTTTAAATATATATATATATATATATATAGAATCCACAATCCTGAGCTACCCCAGTCACGGGCGCAAGAAACAGGTACGGACCACAATCGAGGAGAACAAGTTTTTCCTTTATTTTTTGCAGATAAAAAGCGTAGCTATTCAAAGCAAGTGCCCAGCCTGACGCGTTTCGACTGCCCCACGGCAGCCTTGATCACATGACGCGCAGGACCTATCAGTGCAAATATATAGTGTGAAAGACAAAATAGGCACATATTACTGCTCTTCTCATTGGTTTAAATAAACCTAATGCTCAAGAATTATTTAAAGGGCCAAAATGCTCAAATGCAATTGTGTTGAACATATACCACATAAAAGAATATAAATAATCCACAATGGAATACAGAATCAGAGCATAGTGCTCCTATTACAAATAAAGTGTTCTAAAATCAATCTTCATTCGTTTATATCTATATAAATACATAATGTAATCTTTTTGTGGTTCTTACCCTCATTAAAATTCTGAGCATTGAAAATATATTTTTTTATCTCATAATAAGATTTTGACAGTACATTAAATAGTGCCAAATAATTAAAGAATAAAGTGCATATGTGCAAGTGCCAAGACATTCCAAAAATCTATTTACACATTGGATAACAGTATAAATACAAAGGGTAGCAGCGTATTTGTAAAGTTCCCTCGAAAAAAAGTATTTTTCCTTTGTTTCAAATCAATAGTTTCAAGCATTTTTCTAATATCGCGTTCCTTTGTTATGTTCCAAGAATGAGTCATCGGGTAAATCTAATAAAGAAAGACAGGAGGATATCATAGAATATAACTTAATATGTCAAGACATTCAAACCTAAAAATCTGGCCAATACAATAATTGAATTAAATAATAAATAGTTTATCTATAGTTTAGTACAATTAGCCGGTAACTATATCCCATAAAACCTAATAAAATCCGATATCAGATAAAACCAAGTACAATGGGACTATCACCGATCCTGTCATAATGTTGTCTGTGAAACATTTACTCATTAAAATACATAAATAAATAAATATGTTAACTATAGATCATAAAACCAATTATTGAAGTTGTACTAGACAAGTCTCTAGATTTGAGTTTTCGGCAATATTCCCAGTCTATATAGATAAAATTTAGACTAAAATTACCGGCTACTTGTCAATGATGAGACCATTATATAAAACTCATTATCTTATAAAAAATTGTGCAAATCATCACTGTTATTAAGTCCATTAGGCATTTTCGAATCAAGTAGCATAATAAATTCAGATTCTACTTGTCGTAGTCTTTTTTCTCTGTTGCCTCCCCTGAAATTTTTGGGCACTGAGCAGATAACAAAATACTTCAGATCTTTAAGCTCGTTATTGTGTACCAATTTCAAATGTCTCGCTACTGGATAGCTCGGATCTGAGTTGACCACTGCCCTGAGATGTTGCAGAATTCGGTTAAATACTTGCAATTTGGTGCTTCCTACATATTGTAGATGACAAGTGCACTCTAAAACGTATATTGCATAATCTGTTCTACAGGTGTAGTGTCCTTGTATTTTAATTGGTTCAGGGTTAAAAGCTGTAACATATTCTGAAGTGTTTTTGCCAAATTTACAGGCACGACATGAACTACATTTAAAAAATCCGGATCTCGCTGTTAGCCAGGTGTTAGAGGTTATAACCTCAGGGCTATTTTTAACAAGAGCATCCCTCATAGAGGGTGCTCTTCTAAAAGTGAGATTCGGAAGTACTGGCAAGATCCTGGACAAAGTCATGTCTGATTTGACAATTGGCCAATTTTTATATAAGATTTTGCGGACTTTTCTCTCTTGTCTACAAAAGTTAGTTATCAATCTAATTTCGTTATTTGACTCAGTGATGGTCATACCTGTCTTTTCTTCAGTTCGCACAACTGTGATAGGGGTTTCACCAATTTCAGAAAAGTGACCAGTTTTGTTAGCTTTGTCTTGTGCTTTGGTTAATTCTTCTTTTTTATATCCCCTATTTAAAAATCTCTTAAAGGCTTCTGTTTGACAGTTTTTTCGGTCATCATCATGGCTACAGATCCGTTTAATTCTTAAAAATTCACCATAGGGAATACTACGTATAAGATGTCTAGGGTGTGCACTTTTAGCGTGGAGGATCGAATTTCCCGCTGTTAACTTTCTATATAGTCTAGTCTGAATTTTATTTTCTTTTATATAGATTTCTACATCTAAGAATTGAACTTTCTCTTTGCTAATCTCTGATGTAAATTTCAAATTAAGGGTGTTATCGTTCAGGGTTTTAATAAAGTTTTCTGCTGTTTCTATTGAACCTTTCCAGATTAGGCAGACATCATCTATAAATCTCCACCAGTGAAGCACATGTTGATCAAAACTTATTTGGTGGGTTCCTCTCAATACATGCTCCTCCCACCAGCCCACGTGTAAACACGCGTAGCTGGGGGAGAAGCATGCTCCCATCGCCACACCGCGTAATTGTTGAAAAATCTCCTTATTAAATAGGAAATAATTGCGGGTTAAGCAGATCTCAATCATTTCTGTCAGCATTTTGTTATGTTCATACATGTGTATGTTTCTTTTATCCAAGTAATAGCGTATAGCATTAATACCATCACTATGATGAATACTGGTGTACAATGAGCTAATGTCCATCACAATTAGTAAACAATCCTCATCCCATTTAACAGTTTTCATTTTACATAAAAAATGTCCAGTATCTTTGATGAAAGAAGGCAAATTTTCAACAAATTCATGCAGAAAATGATCAACGTATTTCGACATTGCCTCCAATAGACTTTTTTGGGCCGAAATAATAGGCCTGCCTGGGACTGGAACCACATTTTTATGAATCTTAGGAATAAAATAAAGAAAAGGAGTCATAGGATGCTCATTTTTCAGGAAACTGTATTCATTCTTAGACAATAGTCCTGAACGTTTCCATCGTGCCAACTCATTGAAGACAAATTCTTTATTCAATTTTAAATCTTGGAAGCTGGCTTTACGATAACAATTAAGATCTTTGAGGTGCAATTCAGCTTCTTCCATACATATATATATATTCAAGCTCCAAAGTTGCCCGCAGGCAAGGACGCACTCCCAGCAGCTTGTTACGAGCATATTTCTCGAAGCAATTTTCAGGGTAAAGTCAACACTCCGTCCTTCTGTGATTACAGTTCTCGTGTCAACGATAGTAGAGCCTGACCCGTTTCTGGGCTTCCGCCCTCTTCAGAGGCTCGACATGACATTGTTGCAGTAGACACGCCCTCACCTTAAGTAATTAACCGCCCTCAGATGAGCTTTGCTTAGGTGAATCCTTGCAATGTCTTATGGGAAAGGTAGTTCGTGTCAGCCACATTGATTTAACTGTTGTGATGCCCTGGATGGGCCCGAAGGAACGGGTGAGACATAGATCCCCTGCTGCTGGTCCTTGTGGCCCCCTTGGATATGGGGTGGTGCGATCCTTTACGGCCGGGCCGCCGCATAAACATTCAAGCTCCAAAGTTGCCCGCAGGCAAGGACGCACTCCCCAGCAGCTTGTTACGAGCATATTTCTCGAAGCAATTTTCAGGGTAAAGTCAACACTCCGTCCTTCTGTGATTACAGTTCTCGTGTCAACGATAGTAGAGCCTGACGCGTTTCTGGGCTTTCGCCCTCTTCAGAGGCTCGACATGAGATTGTTGCAGTAGACACGCCCTCACCTTAAGTAATTAACCGCCCTCAGATGAGCTTTGCTTAGGTGAATCCTTGCAATGTCTTATGGGAAAGGTAGTTTGTGTCAGCCACATTGATTTAACTGTTGTGATGCCCTGGATGGGCCCGAAGGAACGGGTGAGACATAGATCCCCTGCTGCTGGTCCTTGTGGCCCCCTTGGATATGGGGTGGTGCGATCCTTTACGGCCGGGCCGCCGCATAAACATTCAAGCTCCAAAGTTGCCCGCAGGCAAGGACGCACTCCCCAGCAGCTTGTTACGAGCATATTTCTCGAAGCAATTTTCAGGGTAAAGTCAACACTCCGTCCTTCTGTGATTACAGTTCTCGTGTCAACGATAGTAGAGCCTGACGCGTTTCTGGGCTTCCGCCCTCTTCAGAGGCTCGACATGAGATTGTTGCAGTAGACACGCCCTCACCTTAAGTAATTAACCGCCCTCAGATGAGCTTTGCTTAGGTGAATCCTTGCAATGTCTTATGGGAAAGGTAGTTTGTGTCAGCCACATTGATTTAACTGTTGTGATGCCCTGGATGGGCCCGAAGGAACGGGTGAGACATAGATCCCCTGCTGCTGGTCCTTGTGGCCCCCTTGGATATGGGGTGGTGCGATCCTTTACGGCCGGGCCGCCGCATAAACATTCAAGCTCCAAAGTTGCCCTTAGGCAAGGACGCACTCCCCAGCAGCTTGTTACGAGCATATTTCTCGAAGCAATTTTCAGGGTAAAGTCAACACTCCGTCCTTCTGTGATTACAGTTCTCGTGTCAACGATAGTAGAGCCTGACGCGTTTCTGGGCTTCCGCCCTCTTCAGAGGCGTGTCTACTGCAACAATCTCATGTAGAGCCTCTGAAGAGGGCGGAAGCCCAGAAACGCGTCAGGCTCTACTATCGTTGACACGAGAACTGTAATCACAGAAGGACGGAGTGTTGACTTTACCCTGAAAATTGCTTCGAGAAATATGCTCGTAACAAGCTGCTGGGGAGTGCGTCCTTGCCTAAGGGCAACTTTGGAGCTTGAATGTTTATGCGGCGGCCCGGCCGTAAAGGATCGCACCACCCCATATCCAAGGGGGCCACAAGGACCAGCAGCAGGGGATCTATGTCTCACCCGTTCCTTCGGGCCCATCCAGGGCATCACAACAGTTAAATCAATGTGGCTGACACTAACTACCTTTCCCATAAGACATTGCAAGGATTCACCTAAGCAAAGCTCATCTGAGGGCGGTTAATTACTTAAGGTGAGGGCGTGTCTACTGCAACAATCTCATGTCGAGCCTCTGAAGAGGGCGGAAGCCCAGAAACGCGTCAGGCTCTACTATCGTTGACACGAGAACTGTAATCACAGAAGGACGGAGTGTTGACTTTACCCTGAAAATTGCTTCGAGAAATATGCTCGTAACAAGCTGCTGGGGAGTGCGTCCTTGCCTGCGGGCAACTTTGGAGCTTGAATGTTTATGCGGCGGCCCGGCCGTAAAGGATCGCACCACCCCATATCCAAGGGGGCCACAAGGACCAGCAGCAGGGGATCTATGTCTCACCCGTTCCTTCGGGCCCATCCAGGGCATCACAACAGTTAAATCAATGTGGCTGACACGAACTACCTTTCCCATAAGACATTGCAAGGATTCACCTAAGCAAAGCTCATCTGAGGGCGGTTAATTACTTAAGGTGAGGGCGTGTCTACTGCAACAATCTCATGTCGAGCCTCTGAAGAGGGCGGAAGCCCAGAAACGCGTCAGGCTCTACTATCGTTGACACGAGAACTGTAATCACAGAAGGACGGAGTGTTGACTTTACCCTGAAAATTGCTTCGAGAAATATGCTCGTAACAAGCTGCTGGGGAGTGCGTCCTTGCCTGCGGGCAACTTTGGAGCTTGAATGTTTATGCGGCGGCCCGGCCGTAAAGGATCGCACCACCCCATATCCAAGGGGGCCACAAGGACCAGCAGCAGGGGATCTATGTCTCACCCGTTCCTTCGGGCCCATCCAGGGCATCACAACAGTTAAATCAATGTGGCTGACACGAACTACCTTTCCCATAAGACATTGCAAGGATTCACCTAAGCAAAGCTCATCTGAGGGCGGTTAATTACTTAAGGTGAGGGCGTTTATTAAAGCCCCGAGGTTTTTTTTAAATGGGAGTAGAGCTGCGTTGCCCCCCTCCAGAGGCCAAAAATTGGCCCCGGGGACACCATCCCCCAGGGCCTGGTCACCCTCTTTTATTATTTATATATATATTTTTTTAAGGGAGGGGGGCAGCGTGGCAGGGCCAAAATGTTCTTTTATTGTTTTTTTTTTTTTTTTGGAGGGGGGCCGTGTGGCCCCCCTCCTAAGGCCAATTATAGCCCTGGCGACCCCATCCCCCGGGGCCAGCCTTTCCTTATTTATTTTTTTATTATTATTGGGCAGGGGCGCTGCATGGCCCCCCTCCCAGGCCACTTCTGGCCCCGGGGACCCCATTCCCCAGGGCCGGCCCTCAGCATTGAGGACTGTGGGGGGAGCCCCACTGCCCCCACGGTCCCTGCCGGCTCCCCTGCGGGAGACGGCATTGCTTTTCCACAAGGGGAGCTGCTGACATGCAGCTGCCCTTGTGGAAAAGCAATCCTGCTTTGCTTCGTTGAAGCGACAGCAGGGTTCCCTGCTCTCGCTTCAGCGAAGCAAAGCAGAGTTTGCAATGACAGGGCGAGAGCCGCACGGCTCCCGCCCTGTCATTGCAAACAGCAGTGTCCCAGGGGTGGCCACCCTGGGACACTACCGGAGCCGGCCCTGGCGGGTGGCGGTCCCCGGGGCTATCAAAGGCTCCAGGAGGGGGGCCGCGCAGCCCCCCTCCCTTCATTTTAAAAGCCGCAGGGAGGTGGTGGTCCCCGGGGCATGTGGGGGGGCTCGAGCCCCGCATACATGTTTTAATTTAAGATAGAGCCCTGGGGAGGTGGCGGTCCCCGGGACAGTGTGGGGGGGGGGATTGGGACCCCCAACGCTCTTTTTTTCACAGTCCCGGGGAGGTAGAGGTCCCCGTGGTTGCGGGGAGCCGCGTGCCACCCCGCAGTTGTTTATTAAAGCCCCGAGGTTCCTGGGCTGTGGGGGCCCACGCGGGCCCCTGCTAATAAATTCGCAGTGCCCCTGGCACCTGGCCTACCCGGGCGCTTTTTTTAAACGATGCGCCGGAGCCCGCGTTTTTTTTTTTTTATAATTTCGGCGGGATTCACGACCCCATCGCAAATTCCACCGAAATTATTACAAAAAAAATCTTTTTTTGGCCCTGGGGGTCCTTGTGGGACTTATGTTTAAACAGAGAGAGAGTAAGGGTTAATCGTTGGGATGAAACTCCCAGTCCCCTAGGGTCATATATAAAAAAACTAAGAGGGAGTGTCCCCAGGACTCCGCGTCCTAGTGTGCTGTAGAAAAGGAGAGAGATATGATAAAGAAAGGATTCTTTCTTTATTTAAGAAACCCCTCACTCACCAACCTGGTTGGTGACATGCTTCATCATGGGGGTCCACCCAAGTGACCGAGTGCCACTTAGGTGTGCTTCGACGCCTATAACTACAGCGGAGCTGGGTTTTTGAAAAGTGAAAGGGTGTTGTAAGTGAGTGAGTTAAAATTGTCTTTGTTATACTCCCTAAAAATTTTATTTGGCATCACAAGACACAATTAAAACCTGGTGAGATACTTGTATTGGCTAAATTGACCAGGAAGTATCAGTGATTTCGTGAAGATATGGTCAACATGTTTCAACCTTAAGAATTGACAGTGCAAGGTTTTCGTCAAGACCAAGTGTGTGAACCGGGAGGTCTGCACACGCTAAGGCGCACCCTTCCCAGATTCAACAGATCGCCAGACTGTCTACTTACGGTTCGGCACCCTTACAGCCTTATGTGTAAGTAAAAAAGTTTTTATCTGAAAGAAATAGAGCCGAACATATATTGCACAGTTTTATACATTATTCACTGTGAGTATTTTGCCCCATTCATCATGTAAAGACTCTCCATAGTGAAGAACTTGAATTTCAAAACATTTTACATGTCATATGTCCGTGACATGCTGTTCATGCACTCATGCAGTGATGCGTTTTGTGAATAGGAGTTTTTTAATGTATGTACTCCTCTCAACCAATACATACCCACTGACATTCACAGTGACAAGTGGGTGTCATGCGCCTCTCTGTATCTTGGGAGCGTTTTGCGTAATGACCACAAGAAGTCTCTTAGTCATGCATCACATATACCGCTTAATTAAGCTTGAGGTGATAGTAATCAACCACGTGAGGCAGCCCTAGAGGACCATATCAAAACGAGGCAGGAACCACCACAAACGTGTGTAACTACATATAACACACTGTCAAACCAAGTGACCAGGTCTATAAATAAACATTGGAACATCCTAAAGACTGGACACCTGAACTGGGAAAAAACACTTTTCTCATACAAAATAGCAAGGAGTATCAGGGACACATTAGTGAACACTCGCCCAAAACAGGAAACACACAAACAAACTACCACAGTACTTAGCGCATGGGGCCTCCCAAAAATAACTGGTCACTATCCGTGTGGCAATTGTAGTGTTTGTCATTTGACTACTGCAACTAAAACACTCAATTTGGAAGAAGACAAAGTCTGGACACAAAGAGCCCACATCAACGGCAACAGCAGTAATGTAGTGTATTTGATAACCTGCTGATGCGGTCTACGATACGTGGGCATGACAGGAAGAAAGGTGAAACAAAGGATCTGTGAACACCGCAGTACAATCAGGTGTAGAAAAGTCACTACGAAACAGACAGAACACGTCCTCACAAACAACCATACCACCAATGATATGAAATGGACAGTGATAGAAGTAGTAAAACCAGGGCAAAAAACAACACAACGGTTATTTGAAAAGGAACAACATTGGGTCTACAGGCTAGCCACCAACACCTTTGGCCTTAACGAGAATATACACACAGTTCATTCTCTCAGAATCCTAATAGTGGCTTCATCCTGAGTCCCTCTACACCAGCCTATCCCATACCAGCACTGTGGTGCTATCTCACTTGATACATGTAAAAAATCTCCCTAAGGACAAGTTATCATGTATTCGACCTGATACAGTGAAAAACTTCATATAAGTTAGCAACCATGGTTTTTGATCCCACATGCTGGCACTATACTATGTACATGATATGTTAAAAATCAAACCGGATATAATGCAGTACTAACACCCTTATTCCAACCCACATTCACCTCCTTCTTGCGTGGTGAGGCAGTGGACTAACATACACTGTGTCCGTGTTCGGTACAATAAAGTTAGCAACTCATGTGACTCGAGAGACTATGAGTTTACTCTCGATCCCCCGCATTTCACTTAAAGCGCCCCAACTTTTTAACCACATCCCTGGGAATCAGCGTGCGAGTGGAGCATAGCACATCAGTATCTATAACCACGCCCCCTTCCTCATACGCACACGCGGTCACGTGATAGTACCGCAAGTCAGATGGGCGGAAGTTTGAATGAGAGACACCGGTATTTAAGATCCCGAAAATGTACCGCTGACATCCTCGGGATTCCGTGAGGCCCCACTGCAGGTATTTCGGCGGGCTCTAGAGTTATATGATGTGAGTACACAACTAATGCGGGGGGTACCATCTTTCTCCCTTGATCAGAGAGACAGCACCATCCCTTCTAATTCCTTTTACATTTTAACCAAGAGAATGCATCTATAACCAGCCCCCCACGGTCTCCATGGGGTGAAACTTCATTTAGTTTCCTGTGAGTTTTCTGTTTGTAGTTTTTAGATTGAACCTTGGTTCTCCCCATCCCGCTACCTTCGTCTGTCATTTTAAGCACACCATCACCTCAAGCTTAATTAAGCGGTATATGTGATGCATGACTAAGAGACTACTTGTGGTCGTTACGCAAAACGCTCCCAAGATACAGAGAGGCGCATGACTCCCACTTGTCACTGTGAATGTCAGTGGGTATGTATTGGTTGCGAGGAGTACATACATTAAAAAACTCCTATTCACAAAACGCATCACTGCATAAGTGCATGAACAGCATGTCACGGACATATGACATGTAAAATGTTTTGAAATTCAAGCTCTTTACTATTGAACTATGGAGAGTCTTTACATGATGAATGGAGCGAAATACTCGTAGTGAATAATGTATATAACTGTGCAATATATGTTCTGCTCTATTTCTTTCAGATAAAATCTTTTTTACTTGCACAGAAGGCTGTATGGGTGCCGAACCGTAAGTAGACGGTCTGGTGATCTGTTGAATCTGGGAAGGGTGCGCCTTAGCGTGCGCAGACCTCCCGGTTCACACACTTGGTCCTGACGAAAACCTTGCACTGTCAATTCCTAAAGTTGAAACATGTTAACCATATCTTCACTAAATCACTGATACTTCCTGGTCAATTTAGCCAATACAAGTATCTCACCAGGTTTTAATTGTGTCTTGTGACTCCAAATAAAGATTTTAGGGAATATAACAAAGACAATTTTAACTCACTCACTTACAACACCCTTTCACTTTTAAAAAAACCCAGCTCCGCTGTAGTTACAGGGGTCGAAGCACACCTAAGTGGCACTCAGTCACTTGGGTGGACCCCGATGATGAAGCATGTCACCAACCAGGTGTCCTTTCTTTATCATATCTCTCTCCATTACTACAGCACACTAGGACACTGAGTCCTGGGGTCCTTATGGGACCCCCTGAGCAGGCCTAGGGGGTCAGGGTGTTTCTACCCTGCCCCATTTTCTTGTTTTTGAATGTTTTTTCTACTGTTTTCTTGTGACTACCGAGTCACAAGATGGCTGCTGGCACTTCCTGGTTTGGAGTATTGGCAGCCAATTAGAATGAAGCTCATGGTCGGGAGGGTTCCGGACCCACCGCGGCCATAGATATCAAAACTTTTTCTTTCTTTAATTTCTCAGGAACTACTGAACGGATTTACATCATTTAACCAAAAAAAAGATCTTTCTGAATCAAGATCTACCTTGCCAAATTTGGTGTAATTCTGTTCAGCAGTTCGGGCTGTAGCTTTGTCTAAAATTTCCTATGGAAAATAACATGGAGAAAAAACACGTTTTGGCACCCCCCTTTTTTCTCGGCATTCTATTTGGAATAACTTTGGCGCCGGTTGACGAACCTTCGCAAAATTTTCAAAACTGGTGGGGCGCTCCGGTCCGCTCCTATCCTGAAAGTCTCGGGGTGATTCGTCAAGAGGGGGGCTGAAAAAAAAGGGGGGTCCCAAAATGTGTTTTCCCCATGCAGTTTTCCATAGGAACCTTTAATTGCAGCTACAGCCCGAACTGCTGAACGGAATTGCCCCAAAGAGGTAGCCCTTGTTTCACACTCGTGCCTTTTGGTATAAATCCGTTCAGTAGTTCCTGAGAAAATCAAAAGTAAAATCACATATATATCTGGGCGGAGCCTAACCACACATCTCATCGTGAGATCTGATTGGCTGTCAGCACTTCATCCAAGAAGTGTTGGCAGCCATCTTGGGACCAATATACATGATAGCACCTCATTAAAAAGCATTGCAGTTAATAGAAGGTTTTAAGACTTTAGTTACATTATAAATCATGTGTTGATGGTACCATACTCATTTTAGGAATTCTGGTGTGTTCTAAGGTGATTTTACCTTGTGAAAAAGCCTTCTGCTGGGATATCATGAATCATGTTTGAGAGAAAACTATTTTCTCATGCTTTTCCCACAGAGGTTTGGAAGGTGATCTATAAGCTAAACTGAGAGCATATTTTCTGTAAATTTACATTATCTTTCTCCGTCATGTGAGAATGAAGTCTGACATTCTCAGTCAAACATGTACATCCAACAAGGGCAGAGACTGTCAGTTGATTCCTTTGTGTTCTACTGCAGCTTCCCAGAGTGTTCTAAAGAACAACTAGAACGCTAACAGTCCTACTTATGACAAACGTATTGCACACCTGAAGCCATCTTGATTGGAATAAAGTGGTAACTCTTAAAACATTTAATTTAAAAAGGAACAAAATGAGGGGGTTCATTTTGCCGTAGAAAATATGATTAGTGCTGCAGAAAGAAGAATTAGGGCACATTTTGAGTGACTTCTCAAATCCTCTTCTATTACATTAAAACATTCTAACATGCAGACTGAAACATGCACTTTCAATACCAGCAGCAGACTTCCCTGCTGAGCAGTAGCTTTACTACAGTGATCTAATGAGCAACTAGAGTGCCCACATTCAGAATTTATGGCAAATGTGTGACATATCTGAATACCTTCTTGATGGAATCAAAGTAAAAAACTGAAAGCATTTCCTACTGAGGAGACTGCAGTAAATGAGGAAATTAGGAAACTTCATAACAAATAAATCTCCCAAGATGGCCACCAGAGACAAAAGAGCCCAAATGCAGCACAAATATCATCCAGATGTAGCCGAATGACAGAAGTGTGCAAAACGGTCCCCAACGTTGTATATAGGGATGGGGTCCCCGGGGAGAATAGAAATTAGTGATAGGTGCTAATTTATTTTTTTACGGGCAAATTAGGAGTCGCGCACACAGCGTGGCGCTCAGCGCGGCCCACTGGTGTGCACGCGCTGGGTGCACGACTCCTAATGCGTCGACACGTATATGACGTCATCAGCAGTGGATTGTGGGCGCGCAAGTTATAATTAGTAGAACTAACTATAACGGAGGAATTTCAATGGTTTTGTGCGAGTGAAATGTCCAGCTAACTATAACACCCCTGAAACCTATGGTTTTTTCAGTGAAAAAAAATAAATATATATATATATAAATATAAATATATATATATATCTATATATATATACACACACACACACGGTGGACTGTGTTCAATTTGGCGTTGTTCTACGCGTGTTACAGTGAGTGTGTGGGTGTGTTTACACAGTCGCTCAGTAGTTTATCAGTGGTATAAAATCCCTTTAAAGACACGCGGCCATTTTTAGACTGTAAGAAAAAATTACAGCCTGCCTTGCAGCAGCAAATTAGGCATTGTGCCATGGCTGCCAGCTGATGAATTAATTTGTCCATGCGCGTTCGACTCTCGATAGTAGAATACATCATCGCAGTGTCACTCAGCGCCACAAAGGGAGCCGGAAGATGGATGACGCTGCGACACTCGACCCATCTGTCAACACTAATGTTTAGTTCATGAAGGCGTCACTTGCCTTGAGTCATAACGACCCACAGAACACCTGGTGCTACGGGTCAGAGCTCTATTCTGTGCATATCTTAAGTTGTCACGCGGCTCCAGCTGGGCCTTAAAGTCATACATGGGTTTTCGATAGTGTATAGAACGCTGGAGAAAAGACTTCTTCAAATATTGGTATTCATCCCAGGGAAAATTGAAAACTCAGCTGCACAGGACCTGCCTGTGTCTTCATCGTTTAATTATTTTTCTTCATTTGGCTCTGTTCCTTCTCAGTGGGCTCTTCTAATTCTGTTACGCTGAAATCTGATTATCAACACACAGTTAAACATAAAGTCATACAATATGATTGCTGCTAATGGCCACTAAGCCGTCTGTTCAGAGAGCTTTATCGCATCCGAATTATTCTTGCAAGTATTAACATTTTACTTATTTTAAAAGGGGGCTTTTTTGTAAATCTGCATACACATTCTGTATCTAGGAGATAATGCTGTGCCTGGTCATTTTTGTAATTTTACTGTTATTTGCCAACTTACTTTTTTAGCAGGCAATGATTAGTGCTTTTTGGTATTTTACCAAGCATATCGGGGTTTTGATGCAAGGTATTTCTTAACTTACAGCTACAGCTTTAAAAAAAAAAAAAAAGTGGCTTTTAATGTTTTTTTTCGAGTTTTCCTGATTTTTGTCTTTGACAGTGCAAGCCATAAATGTTCAATTTTCAAAATAAATTTAGAGGGTTTTTTCTTAACCTGCAGCGTATATAGGTAAAGAGGCGTCTTTTAAATTTTATATTTTTCATGACTGCTGTTTTCTACAGGGCAAGCGATAAATGTTTTATTTCAGTGTAGATTTCGCTGGCCTTCTCTTCACTGAGAGGGCCACTGCTGTGATACTTCACTGCAGTATAAGCAAGCACATAGATTCATTGATATTACATTACAAAATTGGTGTCCCTGATACTTAATTTACATATGCGCGTATTTATTTTTTAGTATTTATAAAGTGCAGACATCCACCTGAAGGTACTTGAGTGCTAAAACCTAAAATGGACTAGGGCAGTAAATAGATTCTAATGTTATAGGAGGGGAAGCCGTTGGATCAATAGTGCGAATTTCAAAATAGAGCACTTGGTGTCATCCGTCACAACCGCAAATTATTTCTTTCCAAACTACCCAGGTTATTAACTTTTAATGTATTGAAACAGTTGTTAGCTTAGGGTAGATTGATGGCCGAGCTAGTCTGTTAAATATTGTCTTGTGGCTTACTGTATTAGTCTACTTGACTGGTTGATACCCAGACATATCACTATTGATGGATCGTAGAGCATGCCAATGTGGTTAATGGATGTCGTGAAAGAGCGTGTGTAAGTAGATATGTGAATCCGTGACTGGGTAAAAGCTGGAGTAATTGCACATGAAATAGAATTTTACTGTTGTCTTCAATACTGTCCTACAAAGTAATTTTATTGAAATTGATAGTCAAAGTAAACTGAGTAAGTCCTGAAATGTTTATTATGTGGTGTTCATCATGGTCAGAAATAGCAGTGATCTATTTTACTCTTTTATCTGTACAGGTCCTCACCATCTCAAGTACATTCTGGACATAAAGAGGAGACCTTGTCTTTATTGCTTCTTTAGTCCTATATACAGCCCGCTCTCCCCAGACCATTCCTACCCATCACCTCATCCAATTCCACTGTTCTCGGCACAGTGAGTTCCTCTGTAGCTTATCCTAAAGGGACTGCTTCCTTGAGGTAGCCTCAGTTCGCTAGTAAGTTGATGGCACTGATTTTGTTATCCAATAACACAGCCATCCTCACAAGCCTACCCCATGACCTCCAGGAACCTAGTGAGGCATGTCTAAGAGCCAGTGGAGGCAAAGAGTTGTTATCCTTGCTTAGGTCTGAGAGCAGGTAGAAGTTGGAGCCTCTGATTCTTTTTCTGGGGCCTGTCTAGCAGCGGTCTACCACACAATTTACGAATCCACATTGTGTGCAGGGAAGTTTCTACCATATTGGGATTAGCCTTTTTTCCTTTTCTGACACAAATCTGACAGTTGTTTGCTGAGACTTTGCAACATTATTTTCCTTCAAGAGACCCCAGAGACTCCTTTGGTGTTGAACTAATTTGTTTTATATTGTGGTGCATCAGATTGCCTGCCTGTGCTCTTTATTTTTTATTTAGCCAAACACTAATGTATGTTTTTTGCTTTGCTATATCAAAGAATATCCTGAAACTCATTGAGTTTCTGGCTCAATCTTCTGTACACACTAGGCCTGTTTCGAGACTCATTGCTTCAGTAACATAAAGTAGTCTGCTCACCTACAGAAGCGCAAGTAGCCACAAATTGTGCCAAATTGAAGGAAGTGGCATTGCTGGTAGGGTGATGGGTGCACCCAAATGGCAAACTCTCTTTTGTCTGGTGCTCCGAAATTGTTTGCACCAGAGGTGGCTATTTTTTTTGCAGAGAATCAAAATTTAGAAGAAAGATCTTCACATAAAATACCCATATCCCATGAAACAGTGGTTCAAGCTGAGAACCATTGTGCTGATTCCTTTTTAAGGAGACAAGAAGCACAGTGTGAGTATGAAAGAAAATTAAACCTAGAAGAACAGTGCAAATCATACCATGAATACCAAGGAAATGCCCGCAAATTTTTATTACAAAAATCTGCATTTGCCTAGCTGAAAGTACGACTGTATTGTGTACCCATAACAGATATGCAGATTTTCTACAGGCTAGGGGTAAGAAACTCATGATTCTATTTAATACCCTCAGGCTAGTATTATGTAGGTTTCCTTTACTGCTCCAAAGCAGAGTAGTAACAAAGCCAGAACACTCTTTCGAAATGTATCTCAATATTCCAGAACATGGACAAATCAGCCATCTTTTGTTTTTATGTTTTTGCTCATGCACCAATAAGTTATCCGCTTGTAATACAATAAGATAATCATTCAGATCTCATTGCAGAGTCAATGAATGCGACCAGATAACATATTTAACATCTCTATGTATAAAATAAGAGTGCTGCCCTTGACCTCTCTACACCTGTGTGCCTTATGCACCTTCCTAAACTGTAGTCCCAGTATCTTTTTAGAAATGTACCTTACATAAATCGTCTTTAAAGAAATGGATGATCTTGTAGGGAAAAGAAAACTCATCACCATTCACGTGCATCCTTTCACTTTCTCTAATACAGTTTCGGAAGTCATGGAGGAAGGTTCTTTATATTCAAAATTTGTGGACAACTAGGCCTCCCTGAACAATTGTCTCATTCTGATGACCCTCCTCCATCTTGACCCATGCCAGTATTGATGTTCTGAGTTGCCTCATCATGATATCAAGTGCTGGTGTGGGAGACAGCAGTTCTGCAGAGGATGTCTACTCTTTCCACACTCTCGCTTGCTTCCAAATCATAAAGTTCTTCTTCCTCGCAGCTGGTATGTTCAGGATTGAGTAAGAGTGCCTTGGCCTTCGAACATGACTATGCTCAGTGCCATTATTAAAAGTGAGCATCTCCTTTCCAACAATACACAAAGGCCCTGATCTACAAATTCAGGGCTCAATCCCGCACGAAATTATGGTGCCATTTTCCATCTGGCACATCTCGCATAACATTTATCAGAGAAAGGGTCTGGAAGAAAGACAAAACATGGAATTTGGCATCATATTGTCAAGTTAAAAACTAGGAATAGGGGGTATTTACTGCACCCATAAAGACCTCACCCAAGAGTAGTTTTATTTACCAGGTGTGATAAATAACCCTCCTTATTCTACAATGCTTGCAATCAAGGCCAACATGAAAAGGTTTTTCAATGCTACACAGGAGCGTTGAAGCTACTTGTTTTTTTCTTTTTTGTTGCAGAATTTTCCATTTTACCCGTTACCTCCACCAAGTGCACTTTACTTAGAACTGACTAGGCCACTTTACAACGAATGTGTTTACAATACATGCTATTACAACGCAGTCATTACAACAACCGCGTTGTTACGCCACATACCATTACAACACAAGTCATTACAACGACTTGCTGTAGGGGGGAGTGCTGGATTTTGGAATAGTATATTTTGCTATTCCAACTCCAGTCTGTGTAACAGTAGGGAAGGTGTTGGATTTAAAATCCAACACCTTCTGACCCCTACCCTACAGCAAGTCGTTGTAACGACTTGCATTGTAAGTGTATGCATCGTAACAACGCAGTCATTGTAATGGCATACGATGTATCAACATCATTGTAAACGTTGTTTACCCTTAAAACGACATAATACATGTGGCAAAGAATAATATCTAAGGCCATTTCCAGATGGGATGCTGACTGTCTCATCCCAGATCGCAGTTAGCTTTTGTAAGTAAATCACAGCTAATGCATTTTTTTCTCCAGAAGTTTGCCAAGTCTTTTGTTTGTCTGTTGTATCTCCCACAATTAAAATCTGTGGATGGATATAAGGAATGGTATATTGCTCCAAATACAATGTTTGCATGGTGCCTCCTTGCAGGCTGCCTCTACAACTTCAGATCTTCCTCTGCAACCTCTGATCCTCTTATGGTTCACCTAATATTCGTTCTGCTTGTATAGTAGGAGCATCTTGTTGGTGGTGGTGTGAGGAAAGATACTACTTCTTACTGCCATGCCACCATCTAGGAGTAAAAGCAGTGATACCCCCCCCCACACCCATATTGAGAATCCTGCTGATCCTCCCTTTCTGTTGAACAACTGGTAACTTTAGTTTCACAATGTACGGAGAGGATGTTGCCTTACGGCTAGAGCGGTTGACCTCTGAGCCGGGGAACTGAGTTCGAGTCTCGGCAACGACGCTCAACATCCTGTGATTCTGGGCAAATCACTTAATCTCCCCGTGCCTTACAAAAAATGAATGTGTCCTTGTGTAACGAAACTGGTGCTCATGTAAAAGGCTCTGATACCTGATACCTTCAGGTCTAGTCCACGCTATATAAAACTCTTAAAACATAAAATAAAAAAAATGTAAAAAAAATGTGTTAGGTATGTGGGGAGCATGCAGTCCCTCACTGGCACTGAGTGATATGTGAGGCAGTGCCAGTGACATTGAGAGTGCGGTTTGATTGGTACGCAATTTTAGTGACACACATATGGAAGTAAAAAGGGGCTTGCTCTGGAATGATTGGTTATAGAACTGTGGAAAGGGCCTATCTCGGGATTCAGAATCTCTCTCCATTTTACCAGTTGGGAGGTTGATGGTCAGGTAGCATCCAGAATCAATGAATGCTTGAATGCCCTCTGTGGGATAGGGGTTAACGGCAAAGGGTTGCAGATGGCATGGACCTCTGGGCGAGCGCTATGGCATTATCTAGGCAGCACTTATGTGGGTGTCCTGGAGAACACAGTTGTGTGTTCCTTTCTTCCCATGCCATGCCCTGCTTGGTCGAAACTAAACATGAATTCAAACAAGAATAGACAATCTCCGTGGCTGCAGAAGAAGCACAAACTGTATTTCTGTGTTATAAGAGCACATTACACATGTTTCTAGTTGAAATTCAATAACTCACACAGATAGAGAGATAGAGGTGTGTATGCTGTACAACCTCTAACACGGAAACAAGAAGCACATTAAAGTACAGCAAAGTGTACTCCAAGAGTGTACCTCAAAATAAAGGGAGAGCCTGGGTTTACACAAAGGTTGTTTTATATTAGAATCTGGACCCCTTCTATGACCAGAAAGATACTTATTCCGATTTCACTCCCAACGAGGTGAAGACCACCATGTTGGTTTCATCTTAACATGGCGGGACGGACTGGCCAGTGATGAAGCATGCCACAAATAGTGGTTATAGTGGGTGTGTCTTTTCTGTTCAAATCTATTTTGCTTTCCGTTTTCCTTTCGCCATGATTTTGCTATTCCGAGAAGAATGCAGGAATAGACACTTTGCTGTATTTTAGTCTGACTCTTGTTCTAGTTGAAATTCAACGATGGCATCCCTGTTTGCCAAGTGTACATTTATCCAAGGGAGAGTCTGATCCATTTGCTCACTGAAACAATGGGCAGTCGTGCAGTTTAGTATTCTTTACACAGTCTCCAAATGCTCCTCTTGTGCTAAATATAGGATTGATGGAAGATATACTGTCCTAAGCCAGAACAATTGCAAATTGCTTTCTGGATTATTTCTATACATGTCTGGCTCCTGTTTCTGTTTATTGAAACGGGTTGTGGGCCAGACTGAGTTACCTCATTGAACTTCCTATTTGGTCAGTGTTAATTCGTGAAGTGTGACTGATATTTCTGTTTGCCATGATGGAAGAGAGAGCGCATTTAATCCATATTGCTTGATAATGCTCGTATTTAATTGGATGGAGACAGGAGCGCATTAATCAAATTCAGTATATAAAGTACCAGATTGTGTGCATTCTCTGTGGACCGAGGGCGATCCCTATCATTTAATAATATCCGACTATGGTCGCTACTTCCGCATCTGTCAGTGTGCTGTCGGTTGAGATGTAAATGGAGGTGATAGGAAGATGTTTTCAATTTGGAAACTATTTCTTGTGACCTTAAATGAGGACATTTTGTGATAAAAACGCTTAGCATAGCGTCTTATCACATGCCTACCAGCCAGAGGGTTCAAGTGTTGTTCCTCTGTTGTGTGTGAGGGAAATAAACCAACCCCTTCTGCCTGACTCCGCCATCATACATCATGCCGAAGGTTGCTTCCCCCACACACACTCGGGGGAAAGAACCGCGTCCTTCCTTGTTGTGAATCGACTGTGCCTTTCCAGGCTTCATCCATCACGTAGATTGGAAAAGACAATCGTCTCCTCGTTTTTCCCCCCTCTGACTCAATCTGGAGAGGTTCAAGGTCAAAGAGAAAGACCAAGTTTCCGAGAGGGGTATCAACTGGACTTCATCGAGCACGCTGCCAAGGGCCCATCAGGCACTCTTAGCCCTCAGGAGATTGATCTGCCGTGAAGAGATATCCTTTCTCATCTCGAGAGCAGCGCGTGTGTTCTCTCCATAAAATGGTGAATAGTGACCTTTCAAGGATCGTTAGGGGGTGTCCCTGCTCACTCATGCCAGCCATCATTTGAATATGCTCATTATCCTCTTTCCAATGAAGCCACGTGTGGGGGGCAGCCTTAAAGGTCATATGCAAGTTTGTCTGCTGCTTCGCTGAGCTTGGCTTTCCTGGGATCCCTCTCATGCCTTTGTCAGTATATGGCTGCTTGTGGAATAGAGATTTCTGTTCTCAAAATGTGAGACGTGGGGGCTTAGGCTAATAAGAGCGGGCTGGCACACACATATATGCATGTACATCGCATGGATGCAGATGGTGACCAGGCTGCTAACCAGGCCTCTGGCCTGCACACACTGTGTGAAGCAGAAATGGAGAGTCACCAGAGAGGCTGCAGTGGAAACGTGCTCTTTTAGATCGAGTAGGAGAAACTGAGCATTTAGGAAATGGAGGAGCAGGAAAACATCTGCCTTGGGCACTGAGAAGGTAGAGGCTTCGAAAAGAGCGCAAATAACGTAAAAGGTAACATGGGCCCTGAGAGAATTGGAAGGAGGTTTACATTTGAGTTACTACCTACAGCTGACCAACAGTGATATTGAAGTTAGGGAATGCCAAGACATGATTTATTTTTTGAGTCCCTTGTCTGTCCCATTCTCAGCTGGTTGCATCGCTCTGGTGTAGATGGGCAAGGTGAAACTGCATGAAAATCAGCCTCGCATTAAGAGGTGTAAAATGAGGGTGCCGACATCTTCTCAAGGCTAAACACCTGAGGAACCCATTATTCCTCGCCAGTTGCTGGTTCCATGTTAGCATATTGTTTGTATAAATATTGACAGAGGGAAATGTTGTGTCCTAATTATCATTAACAAAAATATCGTCCCCTTGGGTGAACATTTTTTGCTAACTCCAATGGGGAAATATGTTTGCAAATGATCTTTAGGACACAATATTTCTGATAGACAATACTTTGATTACAATATTCTGGTACCATACTAGACGGTTTATTTTTGCATTTGCCTGTCACAAAAACAGATAGTACGCCACCTTCTGTGCAAAGCTTTACTCTTGACATTTTCACATTCTTTCAGGGATGGCCTTTCTCAATGACAAAATCTTGTCAGTGCATCGTTTTGCCTACCGTTTATCATGTTCTATGCCTACCACAGATTTATAGCCATGTCAACTCTTTCTCTACTGTACAATACTCTACCCTCCTTTGTTTGGGAGCAGGTAGCTGATCATTCAGGTTAGTTTTCTCCTTAAGTCTTTAGTAGTTCCAGACTCTTCCTTCCCCTGTTTAGCAGTACCATTAAATATAATGGGGTTGCCCTGTGTCCCTCAGAACCTGGGTATACAATCTATAAGCTCCAGAGTTCTTTCGGGTAACACAATTCTTACAGAAGAATCGTGAAATGTTGAATCAGTATCTGTATAGAAGGGTCCCAAAATGATCCCTTTGGGAAAGGGGAGTCTCCTATAAATTAGAGACCTCTGTTTTACATCCCATGCCTAATTTTCTTCTATACTGATTTTTCGACGTTCCACAATTCTTCTATAAGAATTGTGTTACCCAACAGAACTCTCTGTAGCTTATATCCTGTTTTGTAGAGGCAGCTGGCTGCACAGGTTAAGATTTCAATGGAGAGTACTGTGGTCCAGGCTGAGCATGCCTTTGTTTGGAGCAGGCATCCGATCACATGGGTTAGCAGTCTCCTGGAGTCATTAATATCTTGTCAGTCCCCCTGCCTTTGTTTAGGAGCAGGCAGCTGATTATGGAGGCTGTGGAAACCAAGATCTCCTAAACTGTGTTTGTTTTACCATAGAGGAAGTAAGAAACATAACATACCAAGCACAAAGGGTTGTTATGTGTTTCAGTGAGTTACAAAATGAGTAGAAGTCTGTTATATCGAAAGATGCACATTCACTTCACAAATTAAAATAACTTAAAAAGTCTTTTATTCTCTG
The DNA here is from genome assembly GCF_964204655.1 of Triturus cristatus. Taxonomy (NCBI): domain Eukaryota; kingdom Metazoa; phylum Chordata; class Amphibia; order Caudata; family Salamandridae; genus Triturus; species Triturus cristatus. The sequence continues at coordinate 204,980,044 of NC_140584.1, read as the reverse complement.
TATTTCAACCCCAATAGATATGTAATGGTAATAATCACATCGATTTACTGACCTTGCGAGGATGGAAGGCTGAGCTAGCCTTGCCTGTGTTCAAACTTGGGACTTGCAGATCACTACACTCATCAGTGTCTAGAGTTGATCTCACTGACCACCAGCTTCAAAGGGCTCACTGCCGACATTGCAGGAACTGTAATCCATACGATGTATTGTCCTCAAGACTTCCCACTATTTTGAAATATTTATTTTTTCCCATTTCCAAAAATAACAAGCATTTACAATGTAATGGTCTCGGCATTGTTAAAGTTAGAGCTATTGGCATTGCTCATGACATTATTTTTGTTTATGTTTTTGTTTTTAAAACATTTAAAGAAACGGCATTGTTATTTACAATGTCAATAGCTCACAGACAGAGCCACCACACATAGAGCCACCTACAAAAAAAGCCACCCACACAGAGCCACACACACAGAGCCTCCCACACACACACAGAGCCACCCACCCACACACACACACAGCCACACACACAGAGCCACACATACATACACAGAGCCACATACACACAGCCACACACTCACACACATTGACTCTGTAAATATTTAATATGTATTTGTGTAACCTTAATCTCTTTAACTTTTCTAAATATGTAATCTGTAATGAATATGTAACTTAAAAATATGTAACTCTTGTCATGAGTACCGTAGTAGCTATACGTATTGTCACCTATTACTCAGAATTTCAAATGTAACGCTCTTTGCTCTATTGTAAAGCGTTGGGACACCTTTGGGTAATGTCAGCGCTGTGTAAAAACACATAATTAAATGGCAGTCCCTGATCTTTAAAAAAATTAACGCAGACAAGGATTTGTAATTTTAGTTCACTTAATTTCATCCATTTGAACTAAAAGACCTAAAAAACAATCAATCGAAATAGAAAAGTACTAGACTGGAGTCTTGCGTCCATGGTGACGAGGAGGCATCAGCTAAGAGTAGGTGATGGTTGGCAGTCATGGATAGACAAGGACTCCTCCTACGAGTTGGCATCCCGTGGATTTCACATTGTGGGCAGCAGAAGCACGGGGGAGTCTTAACAGCCCTCCCTCACCAATGCATCAGTTTTTGCACTCTCTGGTTCATCGACCAGCTTTGAACTCGCTCATTCATTGATTTTCACAGAACACGGCGAAACGCTTTATTTTTATTTGCAGTTTTAAACAGGTGAACTAGGCCCAACAGGTGAACTAGGCCCAATGGCATTGGAGCACTTTACATACGCACCAGATGACTTTACACAAGGTCAGATTCACTATTAATGTATTTAAGGCGAGATTAGGTGATTTGTCCAGAATCACAGGATGCTGAGCCGACGCCGGAACTCTGAAGCTGATTCCATAGTCGAAAGCTCTAGCCGTTAGCCCACATCTCCTCCCACATGGGTCAATTAGAGAGCTCTGACAGCGAAAGCAGTTGAATTATCTTTATGCAAGTAGAACACCACATTAATGTTTTCCTAACAAATGCCAAAGGGGTGGGGGCGGCTTTGTGCTATTATGCAAGCACCCCCTACCTCGCCTCTTTTATTCCACGCAAGGTGTGGTCTACTCCAGAGCAGCCAGAGTGGGAGATCAGTGCCCCCCTACATGGACAACCCTAAGCCCACACCTACGCACCATGACCCCCACTCATCTGCCACCTCTCCAAACCCCAGGCTGTCCATACATATGGACCGAGGGTCGTAGCTGGGCCAAGCAGGAGGAGACTGCCTCTTTATCTCGGCGCCCTCCCTCTTCCCCCAACCCCACAACAATACAAATAGCTTCACAATGTCCCACTCGCCTCCCCCCAAGCCTCTCACAGTCCCCGGGAGGTCTGGGGCGGGGGTGGTGCTTGGGGCCCTCCTCATCACCCATTGGCTGTGACTGCAGTGGACGGGACCGGCTCAGGAAGTGGGTGTGTCCGGAGACTGCTGAACTCGAAAAAAAAGGTGACGCGGGGGGGGGGCTCACGTATGCTCCTCGTTATTTGACAAGGTACAGCGGGGGCATGGGGAGGGAAACGGGGACCAAGGCCGTCCTTCCCCTGTCACCCTGCCTTGCCCTCTGTTCAGGGGGTGCAGCTCTGCACTCCTCTAGCACGGCACCCTCTTTTTTTTTCTTTTCAAATTTATATAGCGCATACTCGACACGAAGGTATTGCAGCGCTTTACATGAGCACCAGTTTCGAGCGTACCTTTCTATAGTTGCATTTGTTTCCTCGTTGCACTACTTAACCCCCACTAATCCCCTGGCACTGCAGAACTTCAGAGGGGACGAGCACCAGCTGGGCCGTGTATGGGGTCCCATGGTGGACGGGGATGACGCCATGAACACCACCATCTTTCTCCGAGGTCAAGCAGAAATGCCTCGGAGAAACGCAGCATCATTTTCGGATTCGGGGGGCGTGTTTTTCTTTCTCTCCTCTTCCCATTGGCTGGAATGTTTACATTCCAGAGGAGAGAAAGAAACTAAAAAACACGCCCCCGAATCCGAAAAAGACGGGGCTTAAATGGACAGACGCCCCTCTCCTCCAATGGCTGGCCTACATTTAGGAAGCCAGCCAATGGAGAAGAGGGGTTGGTTCAAGCCCCACTACTAGAAAACATGAAATCTCGCAAGCGAGACTGCTCAAGCGCAGCCTTCGCAAGCCGAGACCTAAAAAGTAACCATTTTTGTCCATGTTACAGACACTAGAAATTTTGTAAAAAGGGGATCTTTTTATCCTGACAGGTTTCTCTTATTCCCAGAATAAGTCACCTTGCTCTAAACATGCCCCTTCCAAATACTTTTTAAAAAAATTTTTTTAAACAATTTTTATTAGTTTTTCCCCAACTATAGCATCATGAGATCAGCGTTACATACAGTAATCCCGTGTAGGAGAACTGGGCAATTAACGACAATACAGGAGAAAGTAGTTCCGCAACAGTGCCATTCCTAACACCCCACCCCCTCTCTACCCCCACCCCCCCCTGTCAGTGTGCCCACAGCGGTCCCCCCCCCCTGGTAATGCGTAGAGTGCCCCATGCAGCCAGGGAGCTGAACTCAGAATCATGGGTTGAACCCCATCAGTGTTCTCAAAAGTACCAAAGGCTGCACTCTACCGCTCATATGCATACCACCCCGGAGCTCGACCACCATGCACATCCTAATAAAGTTGCACAAATAGCGATTATTCTCGGAGAATATTCAAGCGGCCTCCTCCTGAGTAGTCTCCCCGGCATTCCCAGCAGGTCCCTTCACACTCCTCCCAGTCCGGGCCACTCACGCCTGATCCCCACCCTCCTCTTCCTGTTCCCCCAAGCGACAAAGCTCCTCCACCAAAGCCCCCCACGCCCTAGCAGCATCTTGCGTTTTGTCATTGGAAGCACGCCTGGCCAACTGTAGGCAAAGTGATGCCCCTTCCAAATACATACTTGGTATTTGGTCTCAAACCCAAATTGCATTTCGGTAGAGCGTTACTTAATCACATTTTGGGTTTGCTACATGCAAAGAGGCCCTCTTGCAGTTGCAAATGGCCTGATTTCTGCAAATGTAGCCTTTTGCAAACATAAAAAGTATTCGAACATCTGATGTTTAGGAGGAGTGAGTTGTTTAAAAACTCGGGTATCCTATGTGCAGATGTGAGGGAACCCATGAACACAACAGTGTTGAACAGTTTCATACAGATCGATGGTAGCATGCTCCCCATGTACACCATAAGATCTGAAGAATTGTTCCCACTCACACACCCATACAGCCACTCTCACATCCACTCACAGACCCACACAGCCACTCTACACCCATCCAATCACTCACACACCCACAAAACCACTCACACACCCATTCATCTATTCACACACACATTCAGCCACCCATATCACCATTCAGCCACCCACATAACCACTCACACCCCCACTCACAGACCCATACAGCCACTCACACCCCCACTCACAGACCCATACAGCCACTAACCCACCTACTCACTGACCCATACAGCCACTCACACACACTCACTTACAGATCAATACAGCCCCTCACACACCCACTCACAGACACATACGGCCACTCATACATTCACTCACAGAACCATACAGTGACTCACACCCACTCACAGACCTGTGACTCCACCCAACAGCTACTCACATACCCACTCACAGACCCATACAGCCACTCGCACACCAACTCGCTGACCCACAGAAACATTTATGCCACACTCACAGATCCATACAGCCACTCACACACCCATGCAGCCACTCATACACCCACTTACAGACCCATACGGCCATTCACCCACCCACTCACGACCCATGCAGCCAGTCACACACCAATTCTCTCCAATTCACTCCCATTCACAGACCCCTAAAGCTACTCATACACCCACTCACAGACCCACCAGCTGCTCACACACCCACTCACAGACCCACCAGCTGCTCACCGACTATAAAGCCAATCACACACCCTCTTTCAAAGGTTAAGGTAGGAAATTAAATTTAAAAAACCTTAGAAATTCACAAAAAAAAATAAAGGTTACAGGAACGTGATAGTTAGGAAATAGCATTATAAAAACCCTTAAAAATTCACTTAAAAAAACAAAGGTTAAAGGGACGTTCTAGTTGAGTTCAGATTTTACACACACAAAACCATAGAAATTCAGCAGTTATAGTTACCTGAGCTAACTATAACTTATGCCCTGCTAACTATAACTTACACCCTGGCAATGTACTGCTTATGAACTTGTATATTACATCATTCATGACATGGTCAGTGACATCACTCATGACATTTCAAATTACATCAATGATGACATCATACACCAATTAAACTTCAATATAGATCATAAAATACCATTTAGATTTTTTTAAAGTAAGAAGCAGACACATGTGAGAGACGTACAGTAGAAAGCTCACTGTAACCTTATCAACTTACTGCAAATATCAGACTTGCACAAACCACAACATACCACCAGTAGAGAGGTCTTAGAGGACAGGCCACTGTGTCGCAACCCACTAGTCAAATTATTTTTCATCCTGGACAAAGGTGTGAGCACTGAGGTGAGTCTGATGTAAATATCTACTACACTGAGCCATCATCCTAGAGAATGGTCTTAGTGAACGGATGATTTCATTGCAATCTACTACTACTAAGGCAAAATGTCTTGGGAAACTGATCAGTATGTCTTAAAACAGATCTACTCTCAGCCATCACTGTGGAGGGAAGTCTCAATAAACCGCTTAGACTGTCGCAAAGTACTACCGTACACATACATCAGCATATTTGCCAGGCAGCCACTTGCTTTTCCTTACATACTTTTGGTAAGTATTATTACTTCACAGCGAAGGATTTCAATGATGGATACTTGACATGCCTTTTGTTGCATGGCTTCCTTGGCTAATAGACAGGTTTTAATCCTGCATCCCAGGGTATATTTTTATGGGACTCGTTCATAAGGTGAGGATTCTGTGCGTAGAAATATTTATTAGAAGGAAAAATTATTTACCTTTGTTAACAATATTCTGGTGGATACTATATTTTCCTGCTGGTTCCTGACTGCCATTCCATACCCTATGAAGAGTTAGTGCCGTGTTTAATAAGATCGCATGGTTTGCAAACCTGTTGTATTCTGTATTGTTGCTGTTGTTCTCTCGATTTCTCTCCACTTGCCACTAAGAGGTGCAGACAAAAATCAGGAACTGATGCTTATGTGCCAGTTTGCACCTTATATGGCCCCAGGTTCACATCTAGGGCTAGCGGAGCCACACTTGAAGCCACAGATTCAGGTGCCAGATCCAGTCTGGCTCCTGGGGAATATTTATAAGATGAGCAATGAGTATGAAGATATAGTATTGTGTTTGAAGGTACGTAACTTTGTTGTTGATATGGAAATAGATAGCTGAAAAGGTCCATGACTGAGATAATCCATGGTTGAACTATGGTAAGGAATCACAAAGACAATTAGAGTTGGAGATAAAATGGTGAGTCAGCCTTTAGATTTCAAGCTAATTCTACAGTTGCTGGCATTTAGATCGAGAGGCTCCATCTGGCATCATTGTTCAGCACCATTCCAAATTCCGAGGCTCCATCACACCGGCGCATGATTTTTAAGTGCAGATAAGACAGACCATGCCTGGTCCCCAAATGCGGTATCCCTTACCGCCAGAGGAGATGTGCAGCATTCTCGAGTAAGGGCAGCATAAATAGAAACTGGCAAACGGCAACCCTCTGAAGACCAAAGGACCCCTTATTACCCTTTGACAAAAGTCTCAAATGTCTGTAGAACAATAGCACCAGACCCCAAAAGTATAAGAGATTCATAACACACTGACAAACACTATTGAGAGTAATTGGTACTAGCAATATAACTGAAGAAAACGTGTGGAACTTTTGGCTAAGGATTGAAACTCTTTTAAACAATGGAAATGTAAACACAACAAACACGATAGTCCTTTTTTATAATCAAATTGGTGAGTTGGTGTTAATAGTGCCTTATACTGTGTCTTGCTCCAATTAGACAAACACATCGAAAAAATCAGCCTTCTGGACCCCTTGCAATCAGGCTTCAGAAAAGGCTGCAGCACTGAAACTGCCTTACTAAACATTGTTGATGACATCCACCACTCCCTTGATAATGGTGAGACATGTCTTCTTATCCTCCTTGATTGCTCCGCAGCTTTTGATACTGTTAACCACTCTGCCCTACTTAATGTGTTTAAAGATCGCTTCGGCCTCAATGGTACTACCCACAAATGGGTTGTCTCCTATCTTTAACATTGAACCCAACAAATTAAAATTCAAGACTGTCTATCGAAACCCACTCCGGTCAACCTAGGAGTCCCCCCAGAGATCTATTCTCTCACCCTCACTCCTTAACCTCTTTATGGAACCCCTCAGCCTCATTCTACATCAAGCTGGTATCAACTACCATCTTTATGCCGATGAGACCCAACTCTATTAAAAGATCAAAACACACCGTCTGACATCATACACCTTAATAACACCCTCACTAAAGTCCAATCCTGGTTCCACCTTAATCATCTCAAACTTAACCCCAAAGAAGCTGAAATAATCCTCTTCTCCCCCAAAAACAACCCTCTCCCCATTTAAACGTGGATCTCTGACCTCAATGCCCTCAACTGCTCTCTCTCCTTGTCCAACTCAGTAAAATCTCTTGGTATCTCCATCAATAACAGTCTAAACCTCAATGTTCACATACAAATTCAGCTAAAGGAGCCCTCTTCACTCTCCGTCATCTCAAGAAAATTAAACCCTTTCTCCCAAAGAAGATTTTAAATGAGTGGTTCAATCCCTGCTCCTTTCACGAATCGATTACGGCAATGCCATCCTCACCGGAATCCCCAAGGTCCCCCTAGCTCCACTCAAATCTGTACTCAACCTTGCAGCCAGGTTCATCACCGACTGCAAATAGTTCGACCACATTTCCCCAGCTCTCAAAACTCTAAAATGGCTCCCCATTGAAGGCAGATCCGCCTACAAAAACGCATGCATCACACACAAAGTCCTCCATCAAAATGCACCACCTTACCTTGCCAATAAACTCTGCAAAGTGGGCAGCACACGACCCCTAAGAAGCACTAACGCTCTTCTCCTTGTCCCACCCCTGCTAAAAAAGAAATCTACTCAATCCTGCTCCTTCTCTAGAAATGCCCCCTACATGTGGAATGCCCTCCCCAAAGACCTACGATGCAACCCTTCCTACACCAGCTTTAAAAATGATCTCAAAATTCACCTCCTCAATAAATATTGGGGGTCTCTACCTGCGCCTTAAACTCGCTCTTCCATATCTTATAGGTATTTCAACTTTTTTCTCTGAGTATATGTTTACATGATATGTATAACCTCAAGCCTTTTGTTATTCTCTGTCTTAACTGCTGTTTATCCTATAATGATGTTGTAAATGTTGTAATTTTGTTTTACCATATGTATCTCTGTCTTGTAAAGCGCTCTGATGTTTTTGTTATTCTTTGATGCTGTAATTTGTCTCTTACCGTAACTAGCTCTATCATGTAAAGCGCTCTGATACCTCTGGGTCCAGCCAGCGCTATATAAAACCTCTAAAATAAATAAATATACAATACATTTGTATTATGAAACATATTTTGCAAAACAATTATTTTATCCCTTTCTTTAATTCAGTGACATTCCTTGCTTACACTCAGTATTCATGAGCACTTCTTTCTGGTGGTTGTTTTGACAATTCTGCTAATTGATTTATTGCTAAATTATTAATTGAGCCACATAATGTTCAGTGGCCTAACAATGTGATAAAAACAAAGGCAAGGCAGTGTATAATTAATTTGAAAAAGTAAATAAACATTGTTTTTAAAAAGATTTTTTTTAAATACTTCAACATCAGATACATGAATTAAACTGTGCAGTTAAATCACATGTGTACCTCTTAAAAGATTCTGTTCGAAAGCAGCAACCTATTGTGGTGTATCTTTATATACATGCTTTGTGGGCCCAATCCCCCCTGGCTTTAAAAGTGATCCATCCCACCTCTCACACCATCAGCCACTTTAGCATCCTTACCAATGACTACTGTGTTAATTTTGATACACATCCTGTGGCTCGCTTTGCAGAGTAGTTCTTCAGAATGTCCAGTGTGAGCTCCATTTTGTATTTTTTCTCTTTAAAAGTTTTGCAGCTTTGTGAAGCATTTGACAACTTGTAGGCTCTGGATGGCTAGTAGAAGACAATTGTTTGAAGCTGGATTTTAAGCTGCGGTCCATGTATTTGAAATATCTTCGGTCATCCAACCTCTGCATTATTTTTAGGTCTCGGCTCCATGCAGCGCATGCGTTGTCTCTAAAGAGACATATTGTATGTACTTTATGGGTTGCAGCCCTCCCCTCCCCTTCTTTTGCTGGCTCCCTCATCGCTTTCCTAATCTTTCTCCCCATTTATCCATGGCATGCATGCATCATGCCTCTTCCTGTGTTTAGCCCTCCCCAAGAGCAGGGACCAATTACTACTATCCATCTACTCATCCCATTTTAGGAACATCTTTTTTCTTTGTTTAAGAGCCCACCTCAGGAGCGGTCATGTTTACACTCGCTCTGAGCTGTTTCTGTAAACAGGGCTGTAAATCATGTTCTTATCTTGTTTCTTGTCCCATCCCTCAATCACCCTTCTCCCGCTGTTGCTTTCTCCATCCCATGCCTGCTTGCCCTGTGCTTCTCTGACCGTCATGACATCACTCTCCCCCACTCCTTATTTTTTCTTATCCCATACCCCAATACCCCACGGCCCCTGTCGCTTGCTCCCTCCCATGCTCCATGGTCATTCGCCCTGTGCTTCTCCAACCGTAGTGGAACAGGCCTGTAAATCATGTTCTCATTTTGTTTTTCAAGCCACAGCATGTTTTTTAATTATCAGGAAGGACAGCATTCATGGGGAGGGAGCGAGAAAGTCGGCAATCTCCTCCATGGCCTCCATTGCCTTGCAAGGTCAACTGCCCTTCACTCACTCATTCTTAACCCCTTCCCACCCCTGAGATAATTAAAAAAAAAATAGGAACACGTCATCAGGGGCTCGCTGGTTGCTAATAAAACAGGCTTCGGGAAGGGCTTGTTTCAATTCACTAGATGGTCATTGTAAAGCACCACATACCACCAACTGCACTCCTAGGCACTGGAGTGCATCTGTATAGTAAGCGTTTTATGGTTTGAATACAATGCACAGTACATCGGTAATCCCTTTCATGGTCTTCCTTGCCTTGTAAGGTCATGTGACCGCTTTGTTTCAGCTGCCCTTCACTCACTCATTCGTACTCCCCCCCCCTCCTTACCTTTGATATAGTTACAAAAAAAGGAACACGTCATAACAGGCTAACCGGTTACTAATAAAACAGGCTGCGGGAAGAGCTTGTTTCAATTCAGTGGACGATCATCGTTAAGCGCCACATGCCACCAACTGCACTCCTAGGCGCTGGAGAGCATCTGTATAGTAAGTGATTTGTCATTAGAATGCAGCGCACAGGTCATCAGCAATCCCCTCCATGGACTCCATTGCCTTGCAAGGTCATGTGAACACTTCGTTTCAGTTGCCCTTCACTATCTCATTCTCACCTCCCTCCCCACCCTGAGATAGATACAAAAAACATGAACACTTCATAATGGGCTCACTGGTTACTAATAAAACGCGCTGCGGGAAGGGCTGGTTTCAGTTCACTGGATGGTCATTGTAAAGCACCACATGCCTGCAAATGCACTCCTAGGCGCTGGAGTACATCTGTACAGTAAGCATTTTTTGGTTTAGAATACAGCGTAGAGTACACCAGCAATCCCCTCCATGGTTTCCATTGCCTTGCAAGGTCATGTGACCGCTTTGTTTCAGCTGCCCTTCACTCATTCATTCTCACCACCCTCCCCACCCATGATATAGTTACAAAAAAAGGAACGCGTCATAACGGGCTTGCTGGTTACTTATGAAACAGGCTGCGGAAAAGGCTTGTTTCAATTCACTGGATGGTCATTGTAAAAGGCCTCATGCCATCAACTGTACTCCTAGGCGCTGGTGGGCATCTGTGTAGTAAGCATTTTGTGGTTTTGAATCCAATGCACAGTACATAAGCAAGCAGATGGTTTGTTATCATGCAGAATTACAGGTTAAAAGCAAATGATCAGTAAAAGGCTTATTGCAAGATAAAATAAACAAAGGTATTTTCAACAGACGGCACCCCAGCTTTGAGATGCAGATTTGGTATATAATGATGCCAGCACCCAAGTAAATTCACATTACTCCGACTTTGAAAACTGCAACCTACCAGGGGCACCAAAGAGGCGATTTGCGCATGCGCGGCCCCAAGCTCCGTCTGAACCATAATAAAAACTGGTAAAAAATAATACAGTACTTTTGCATAACACTTAAAGGCTGAGTACTGCAAGAATGTGTTACTGTTACACAATTTAACAGGATTATTTTTATCCACCTCCAGAACATTCAAAGGCGGAGTAAGCCCTGCCAGGATCTGGCCACGTGACCCAGTGATAGCAGTACAGGGGCCTACAGCCCTGCCAAGTGCTCCGCATTAAAATGCATTAATCATTTATTTTGAGGGCTGTGATCACCTGCCTGCTGTGAGGGGTGAAGCAGGGTGGCCGCGACCGTCTGAGCTGCCTGTGATTACAGCAGCGCGGCGTCCGAGTGCTCTGCTAAATGAGGGACTGCCGTCCCTGGGGCTGCGGCTGCGGCTCAGAAGGGATGGCAGGAGCATTGCGAGCCCTGGAGTTGGCCCCCAGAGCCGGCCTGCGGCGCCTACAGCCTGCCTCTCGGGAGTTTTTGTGTGAGTCTGTCTGGTGCGCAGCACAGAGACTGTGTACAGTCAGTGCTACTTGCCACGAATCAGGTCTGCACTGTTTTTCATAAATATAAAATGTTACCACGCAGGCTGCCTGACACCCTAATTGAACCTGAACTCGTTTGCCTTCGGACTTATGTCTGATTTGGTTGGTGGCTGAAGGTCCGGTTCCGGTCAGTGCAGGCTATTGTAACGTTGGGCCCTAGGCCCTCATGCTGTGTAGAAGGACTGACACGGACACACAGTTGGGGTAGTGGGTAATGGCCACGAGCACGTGCGCTCGGCCCTTTTATTGACCGCGTCACCTGACCCAGTGACGTCGGTGGTGGGTGGGTGTACAGTGTAGTACATCAGGTTAGAACACTAGAACGTGTCCATGCACGGACACTACAGCTATGGCAGGTTGTTTGTTTTCAGTTTCCTGCCTGCCCCCCAGGAATTGCTACTGCCGCCCGGCGCCTTGTTCGACCTCCTGCCTTCGCATGAGCTGTCCAGCCCCTTGTCGTGGCCGTCCCCGGGGCCTTATCTGATCACGGGCGTTGTGACTCGGAGAGCAGGTACTACTCATTCCAAATGAGTTTCATGTACAAGTCGTTAGCCGAGAGTGTGCCTTCATTCCAAGTCAGCGGCAGGTCTTTTTATTATGGTTACTTGAGGTTAAGGCTGACGATTTTTTACTGTCTTTTTTGTGCACATAATGACAGATGGGAAGTAAAACCTATGTATTCTTAAGAACAGAAAACATGGAAATTCTTATGAGTGACTCAGTGGAGTGTCAGCTCTGCTGATTCACTGCATTGCGAGTTTCAAACTGTTGTCCCATAAGTAGCTGTAGATGAATACGTTTACCAGTAATAAACTTTCTTTAACATATTCATAGCGCAGTTATTCTCATTCGAACGTGGTTGTAAAGAGAATTTTGCTAGGCACATGGGCAAAACGTTATTGGTTTTATTATAGTGTCAGAGTCTCTGGTTAGCTTCTTCATAATTTAATTTACTTTTGTGTTTGCAGCCTCTCACTCTCTCTGCCAGTCAGCTGTCGTGACTGAGTAATTATGATAATTTATTAGCAGACAGCTGAGATCATCCGCGCTGGGACCTCTCACATCCTGTTTGGTACATGCGGGTCCCACAGTGCCCTTCCATTTCTGGTGGTTTGCAGCAGTTCTAAGATCTTAAAGTGTCTTGTTGCTTAAATAGGTGAAATTTCCGATATTTATATGTTTCCCTCATCTTCATTGCTTGATTTTTCTCATTGAAAATGTCACTCATAGTCGTTGAATGTCACTCTTAATTTCGCTGAAATCTGAGAATGTCACACATAAGCAATCTGAAACTTTGGCAGCTATGGGCCTAATGAGCTGGCTTACCACTTCCTTGCAATGGCCTTGACATCTAGGTGGTTGTTGTAAATCCACTTCACTGACTAGAAGGGAGGTATGGTCAGACTATATATAACATGTTTATGTCAAACCAGATAGAAACAACAGTGACTCACAAAACACCATGTAGTTGGAAGAGGGAATAGATTTAATAAAGGATTCCTGAATTTGAATCTACACGTGGAATAATGTCTGCATTTTTGATGATTGTTGACTGTGATACTTCTAGCCAGTCGGATAGCTCAGTGGGTTCAGTGCCTGCAGCAGGTATATTTGTGTAACTTGCAAGTCGCAAGTATGAATTGCACAAAGGCAGATGGTAGCTTCTGTCTTGAGAGGTGAACAAAATAAGTATCGTGATTTTACAGAGTCATTTTGGCAGCACTCTTAAAGGGGAATTAGCACATTTCATATTGTGTTTTTCTGTCTATCAAATGCTAAATTTAAATTTGGATGCCTTGTTCATGTATGACCGTGGTTACACAAAGGAGTAATGGTGCATCAGCTGCGGACGCTGCATCTGCCTGGTTAACACTTACCATCTGGCCATGCAATGCTGAAACTCATTGACAAAGCCAATTTCTCCCATTGCGGAGACCGATTGGCTTTGCTAATGCTTGTTTAGGGTACCAACAGGTAAATGAAGAGGAAGACATACAGGTAGGTACGGAGTAACTGTTTTTGTTGCCAGCGACACCAAGCTCCAGGCAGAACTGCCTTCCTGGAACCCCCAACAACCCACATTCCATCCCCCTCCATGATTCCAACCCACAACATTCCAACTCGGCAATAGATAAAGCCTTCTGAGAGCAGGACTAAAGAAGCCAGTCGTGAAGTTGGCTGGAGGTCTGAGCAGACCGTCGTTATTGTGGAATAATTGACAGTTTACAACATTTTTTAACTAATTTCCCTTAAGGGCACCAGATGACAGCGTTGACTATAGGATATTACGGACTCCCTTTATCTTTTGGAGCCACATTTACGAGCGTTCTAAAACAGAATAAGGCGCAAGTGGGAATGCTTAAGTGATTTTTTACATTCAAGATTCCTACTTTAGTTATCGTTTCTTCCTCTCTCTCTTTTGTCAACACGTTCCTAACAGTCAAATATGAATGCGTATCCCTAATCATATTGGCATCCAACTTTGAAGGTTCGATCGGGCACATTATAAAATATATAGATATACATGCTTGCTGGCTGATCGCCATGTAGCTTCAGTGGTTAACTTAAATACAATAGAACTCTGTGATTTTGGCCTGTTTCACTATCCCTTCAGATTTATTACCGGCCCTCAGTTCATCATAGGAGTGTTCAGCCTAAGAATCTCGTAACTTATAGAGATTAATTTCAGTGCAATAGACGGTCTCCTGAGGAAGGCAGTATTGCCGAAACGCGCGTAGCTCCCATCTACCGCATTGTTTCCATCAACCATTTATAAGTTGTCTGCGTCATTTGTTTTGAATACAGAATATTTATTGTATCTGCTGAAATATTTAATTGTAATTCAAGTTCACTGATCCATAGTTTCTATTGGGTATCAAGTTGATATGCATAATGTTAAATAATGATATAAAAAATAACAAACAACAAAAAATTATATATAAAGAATATCAAATGAATAAATAAATACCATATATTTTTCTATATTATATTTGTGTATGAAGGCTTTATTTATAAGTTTAGTATTATTAGTGGTCACTTTCATGGTTTACACCTAGCACTTGTTCTGTCATATGTTTACCCACTTGCTATAGTATTTTACCCAAATACACCAGATGAATTATTCATCATTGATAATGCCTTGCCCTGACAGCAGAACTCTGAGGTCAAACAGTAAAATGGACATCTACCCTATTCGTTTTACCTGCAGCTAAGAGCCTTTTGTAAACTCAATGCAGGCGCTGAGTGTTTAGCTGAACAGCATCCATTTTTCACTCATCCGCGGTCGAAGAATGGTATATTGTCCTAGTGAAAGCTGTTGTTTACAGTGCTTAGAATGAGCAAATACATGGTATTAACTGTCCTCTATAAACAAAATCATTGTAATCATCACTACAATTCGTACAGCCAGAGGTCAAAGGGGGTGGGCTATGTGGGGGAACATGTGCCCATACGTTTTTTTAAATTGTTCAAAAACAGTTCCTCTGCTTGTTGTTGAAAGACAACTGTCCCCTGAATGGTTAATTCCAACAGTTGGGATACCACGGCTGAAAGGGAAGGGGAGGCGGCCTCCTGTGGCATGGAGCCAAGGGAGGGACATGGAGCTAAGCAGAAACCAGCCTTCTTGCCAGGGTGCTTGCTGCCTGAAAGTAATGTAAATGTGTGCAATTGCTTAATCTGTAACTATAAAGTCTGCTTGGTAGCCGGTGTTAGCTTTAATTGATGGAGTCCCTTGAAGCTTTAGATGACAAAGATGTATATTTTTTTAGAACTATTGTAATGGTGTTTGGGAATTAGGGTGTACCAGCTGAGCTGTGGAGTCCTTGCTTTTAATAAACCGGTATATGATTGCACTAAGTGCAGTCTGCATATTACTTAAATCGATATTTTGGAAGAACATTTATTTTATCTTAAAACCTAAACAATTTTGTGGCAGTCTATCTTATAGTGTGTGTACTGCAAGTTTAAAACAATGACTTGCATATTTACAGTACTTTTTGTCACAGGCTTGGACTGCGTAGCACCAAAAATACACGAGTCACTATATCTCCCTCTTCCCCGTCACACCAACCCGGATTCACTGATTAATATAACTTGCTTTTCTTTTTCATTTAAGGTGTGTATATTTTATATGCAGTTACCTGAAGGTGAAATGTCAACAAAAATAGTTCCAGAATATTTTGTTCTTTCTAGCCCCATATTAGACCCCGCCCCCATACTCACTAATCCTGCCTCTTTGCATTCAGGTTCACAGTTCTCATATTTTTTCTAATGCACTTCAGCTAACATCTGCTTCATTGCGGTGGGCAGGTCATATGCCGTGAACAGAGTAGGGCGCATGAAGAGAGCAGTGAGAATTTGCCCGTTTGTGGTCTATGCCAAAAGTCTGCAAGAGCAAACAGTGGCATCCGAACACACAGATTAAAACAATGCTGTCAAACAAATGGTCATTAATTCTATGTCAGGGGTACGCTGAGCCATATGGGGGCTGTTGAAGTTGAGTAGCGTAGGCTGGACTCTTATGAGAGGAAGCTGGAATACCGCAGGGGTGAGAAGTAAATTCGAGAACAAGGAATGTTGTCCCTTCATCCAACACTTCCCCATTGTGTGTCTGCAAGAAACCTGGATGATGTCTACCTTATGTGAACGGTTTTAGTACTATTTTTACCCCGCCATATAATCTGATCAAGGGAGGGCGAAAGGAGGTCTGGCAAATCTGTTTGCTAATAATATGATGGTGAGTCTATGTTTTAAAAGCTTGAAATCCTTTAACTTCCAGATGGTTTGTTATAAGGAGAAGGGAGGGCGGTAACTTTTAAGTTTTATAATAATAATATTATTAGTAATGTTGTGGATCTAAACTCATTACTGGACAAGGAAATGGAAGTATTTTTGAACTCATGTTTGGGCGATTTGTATATGGTCTGGACAGGTGATTTCAACATACAAGTCTGTACTTCAAATACAAGGGGAACCTGTGGCATGAGGTTTGAGGCAAAGATAAATTCACATTTCATTAACACAATATATGGGGAGGCCCTGAACAATCTTTCAATTAAGTATAACTTTGTGTTTACTTCAGATTTTTCTGGTTCATTTTTGCGAAGACCCCTCTTTTGTAGGATATGGTAGACTTAGCACGATTTTATACTTCTATCCGGTAATATAAGTACTCTTATGAGGGATTTTCTTGTACCTTCCCAAAATGTTAGTGACCATAAACATTTGGTTGTATATTTTGACATCACATTTGAGAAGGGTGGAAAGTCACTATTGGGAGGGAGTTAACAGTAGCAGAAGGAATCTGGTGGCATTGGAAATGGGGGGAAATTGACAAAGATATTTTAAGAGAGTTGGTGGCTTGGCACAGAGAACAGTTTGAGCTGTGTTTAGATGACAGTGCTCCGCTTTATTCTGTAGTTCAGTCCTCTGCTTCCCTGTCCCTAGGTATAAAGGCTGGGATTATGCGCCCCAGTAGAATGTTTAAAAATTCGGGATGGTTTGTCAAAGCCTGTAGGAAGGCACATAGGTCCCTCAGGGACATTCATAAATCAGTCTCAAGGAATATAGGGGTGATTAAAAAGTGTAGATTAAACGATAAGAAAACACTGGAGTGTAGAAAGTAAAAGCTCAGGAATGAAGTTTGGGATGGTTTAATGGAAGCTCGTAGACGAGGGGACAATGTTGCATTTTGGAGAATTGTTAACAACCCTTTCTTTTGGAAGGATCAAGGCCCCACAATATAATCCAACATCCCTGCTCCTGAGTGGGTTGCCCATTTTCTGTTATATTTTCTAAAGGGGAGGACTCACACAAACAGATTACAGCTGACACCTATGTGGCCAAACGGGCTGGTAGGGCGGATGCTATTATTTTTGATAACAGTGTAGTTATTGCTGCCCTCCATGGGTTTCATAAGGGAGAGTCACCTGGCCTGATGGGGTCCCATTAGATTTATTTACGAATTGCATTGAGCCATCAGCTCTGCTACTCACTAATGTTTTAAATGCAATTGTAAAAGTGGGTGCACCCCTGTCATGGAGGAAGTCGACAAAGTTGTATTGAATGTCCAGTACAAATTTAGAAAGGGAATCGGCACGACGGAACAGTGTCTCAATCGAGCACTAGTGATTAAGAAATATATTGTGGCCATGACGAAGACTCTATACTGGTCCTTCTTTGACCTTTTGTCCGCTTTTGGTTTAGTCAATCACTCACTTTTGCGAGAATTGTTATTGGGTCTTCGGGTGGACCCAGATATAATCTACTTTATCCATCAGTTTTACTCTGACACCGTGGCCTCGGTTCATTATGGCCACAATGGGGAATGTACAGAGTACTTTAGAGTTGGTAGGGTAGGGGGGGCAGACAAGAACCCATTTTAGCCCCTTTTCTATTTACTCTTAATGCAAAGAAAATAAATAATTTTCTGAGAGCTGAATCACTGGTTGTGTTTTATATTGGCTCTTGTCCCATACCGATCTTATTGTACGCGGATGACGTAGTATTGAAGGTCCGTACTGGCAGTTCTTTAAATCTCCATTAGACGGTTTTGTGAAGTTTATGGAGGGTTAGTGCTTGAACATGACTAGGAGGGGAAATATTTGTTATAGGGCAGAGTAGGAAAAAGGTGAAGACCTTTTTATACCTTTAGCTCCACAGACCTATGATCCAAGCATAAGGCTGATAATACACTTTATTTTGAAAAGCAATTCATGCGGTGGACAGGTTTGCTGCCAGTTTGGAGTGGGTGCAGGTCAGAGAAATCGTGAACCTGTATGAGAGTAAAGCAGTGTCTGGTGTCTGTGACAGATTGGGGATGTGGGGTCATTTCTCTGTTATGCCACTTCAGAGAGTGGATTTATTTTAAGGAGATTACTTGCTCTATTATCTAGTTGTGCAAATTATTGTGTAACTGGGAGCTGGGATTGGCTTTTATTGAGGATTTAATAGAAATTGCTCCACTCCTACTATGACCTGCTGTTTGTTTTAAATCAGCAGTGGTACTAAATGATGATCTAATTAGAGATTGTTTGTGCCTGGATGGTGCTACCCATTTTTCTTGGATCTAATTGGTATAATTGTTTTACACCTACTTGGCATCTTTAATTTACTGTTAAGTCCCTTGCAAAGTGGTATACCAAATACCCAGAGTCTGTAAATTAAATGCAACTTGTGGGCCTGCAGCACTGATTGTGCCACCCACACATGTAGTCTTACAAACCTGTCTCAGGCCTGCCACTACAGGCCCTATGTGTGCAATTTCATGCCACTTCGACTTTGCATTTAAACCCCTTTGCCAAGCCTTAAACTCTCCTTTTTTACACATAAGCCACCCCTGAGGTAGGCCCTAGGTAGTCCAAAGGGAAGGGATCAGTGTAAGTAAAAGGTAAGACATGTACTCTTTAAGTTTTACATGTCCTGGTAGTGATAAACCGCTACATTAGTTTTTGACTAGTGTGAGGCCTACTCCTCCCATCGGCTAGCTTTGGGAATTCCTTAAAACACTTTTACTCTGTAATTCCTGATTAGAAAAGAGTAGCTGCATGATGTTTCATATCTTTGGAATGGTAATGATAAATCCTCTCTACTGGTAAAGTTGGATTTAACATTACTATTTTAGAAATGCCACTTTTAGAAAGTGGACATTTTTTCTCTGCTCCTACTGCACTGTTTGCCTTGCAGCCTGTCTTTAATGCACGTCTGGGTGGGGTAACAGTTACACTTTGTGCATTCCCTCTAGACAGTCACAAACACAGGAAGAGTGGATGTGACTGAGAACTAATCTGAATTCTGATTGCTCTTCCTGGGCAGGGAGAGGAATCTGATGCACCTGAATAGGCAGTGTCCTGTTTACCACACAAAGGGCTGATTTTCCCCTATTTATATTCTGGTGCCAGGTCTGAGATGGAAGGGGAACCTGTGCTCATCAAGGTCCTTCTTTGAAGTCACCCCCACTTCAAAGGCACAACTAGGTATGAGTACTGGGGCTCTGACCCTGCCAAAACAGTACACTTTTGGACCTATGAATACTCTGCCAGGAAGAAGGACTGCTGTGCTGCTGAAGGACTGCTACTCTGTGGGCCTGCTGCCCTGGAAGAACTGTTTTTCTGCTGTGCTGCCCTGCCTGGTTCTCTCTCTGCTTGGGTGAGAAGGACTGGACTTTCACCACTTGAACAAAGAGTGACTCAAAGGACTTGACTGCTTGCCTTCTGTTCTGCTGTATTATGGACTTTGCCAGCGGTGAGTCCTACCCTGCCAAGTGGTGCAATCCAGTCCTGGGCCCTAGGAAGTGGGTTTTCCTGTGCTGTACTGCTAAATCCCACGCAGTCCCAACTTTACGCTGGTCGGAACTGACACATCTTCCTTTGATGCCGACGCCGCACCTTCATCTCCGAAGCACGACAACAATTCATTACCTTCATCATCGAAGCTTGACAACAACGCAGGGGCCTGACTGCACAACTCTGCACCAATGCATTGCCTAGAATCCATGGAATCGATGACCCATCGCCTTCTCCACTAGTCACAGCCTCTCCTTGACGTCAACGCTTGTTCTCCGTGAAGGTACTGTTTCAGCAGGGCCTATGTAGCTTCTGTATCTGACCCATGCTCCACCACGGTCGACTTGAAATTTCAGATTTGATCAAGTAACCCCTAAGCGCTATTGACTTTTAAGCACTAGAGTTCAAGATAATCTTTTAAAATTTATAACTCCTGTTCTATTTATTGGATTTGGGTAGTTTTGGTCCTGTTTATTTCAATAAATCAAGCTCTGTTGTTCTAACCAGGTATGTATTATTTTTGTGTGGTGTTTCAGAGTTTTACTGTAATAAGTGCTGCCCAAATACTTTATACATAGCCTCTTAAGTTAAGCCTGACTGCTCTGTGCCAAGCTGCCAGAGGGTGAGCCCAGGTTTATTTTGGGAATGTAACTCACTGACCTCGACTAGAGTGGTGGTCCCTACATGGACAGGAATCATACCTCTGCCAACTAGAGACCCCATTTCTAACAGTGATTATGATGAAAAACTCTAGCTTATGTTGAAAAAACTGGGCTAGTCCCATGCAGTAGTGTGTAGGGGTGCTCATCAGTCTGGAGGAGCAGGGCAAGGAGAGGAGGGACGGGGTAATAGGGGCTTGAACTGTACAACAGTGCACAGCCACCACAACGAGCAGTGCACACTAAATTCATTGGCATATTTTGCTGGTTATCGATGTTTCCAAAAAAAGGGAATTTAAAAGTACCCCTTCTACTCACTAAGAGAGAAGCTGATCAATAAACATCCAGACACAGTATGGAGGTCTGCTCATGAAACAGCCATTAGCATCCGACATGTGATGGTCTTTGCACAGCACACACAAGTGGCCTTTAGAAGGACCTGTTTAAATCTGAAGGGTGTGGGCAGAATATGGGCAAGTTGGTGTGCAATTATAGAATGTCTTTTCATAAAGCGTGGCGGTTGAAAGTAGTTTAAATAGAAGCAACGGATGAGTTATAGTCCATTCAAGGATTTTTGTTGTGCTGCTAATTGAATATTGACATAGGAAAGAAACCGTGCAAGTGTCTAATGCATTGTGAGCACTGCGATAATGGTAAGTGAGCATTTATGGAAGTGTTTTCATGCTGTGTAAGCACCCCGGCGGAGTTCAATAAGAATATGTTCACTGTGAGGCTAAGTGGAAGAATATTTTTGCTGTGTAAGGGGAAAATTGTTATTTTCTGTTCTTTCGTAAGAGGGTCATTAACACACATTATAGTGACATAGAATACAATAGAGGGGGGTCGGAGTCACACAGACACATTCAGCATCAAATTGATGAGAGGGGGATATGCCTTACACCAAATGGGGGATTCCGGGGGAACTGAACTCTTGGCCAGCCCTGATTTCTAGAGCGAGAACCTTATGTGCACTGCCATAATATGTCCCAGCTATTCAAAGTAACTGGAACCTTTTCATGAGTATGGTCATGTTTACACGAAAGGAAAAAAAATCATGTTAGGTAAAATACATTCCATGTGATGTAGATTGAACCTTCCTATCCTAACCACTCCTTAATCTGTATTCTAAGGTCTGACTTGACAGCGCAGTTGTCATGCATGACTTATTGTTACCAATTCGTAAAAATATTCATAAAGTGGTCTTAGGCTCCACCCAGAGAAGTGTTCTCTCCTCATGCCATTTGGTGTTTGGTGTATCATGCTTCCTCCTAAGGTGTGTTGCATTGCAATGCACAAGGAACCATTTTACATCTCAAACGAACACTGAATTATAACACATTATATTATGTTTCCGATAGATGCATTGTATACAGAAAACGATTGTATTTTTATCTTTTCACACTGCAGCAGGAATTTACAAATGTTCAATTAATTTGGAATTCAAAATGCAAGCCTGGCATTTTAGCTTTGCCAACTCTTTTTCATCATCTGTTGATGTCCGCCATAATAGGTGACTTTTGTAATCTCCTTTGATCTGAAGCCAATTTTGGGAATTGATTTTATACAGTGCTTCACTTGATCTTGCTTGTTCAGCACTCTGCAGGGACCACATCGATTTGTTTAGCGCTCACATCTTTGTATTGACACTTTGCTTGTTTGGAAAGGACTCTCCTCAATGTATTACTGCTCTAAGCGCTTCTCAAATTCAAGTTTACAGTAACCATTCTACAATGATTAGATCAGACACTGTTGCAAGTGAAGTCCACTCCAGCATTCTTTTTGAAATAATCAAATATGTTTATTTAATCTGCTTGTTATTTACAAAGGTGTATATGGGTTTTAGTTGTATTGTATTTCAACTGTACTCTTGGGAGAATGGCCAACCTCCAGTTTCTGTGTTTATAAAGTTACGCTGGACTGAGTGTTGGGAACTGATGTACTGTGAACCCTTTAACCAACCTGGCATATAGTCAGTATCTAGATCTAAGCTGTGTTAACACTGTCAAGAATTGAACCTGCCAAAGATCTCACAAGTTTCGATCTTTATTGCCCGAGGAAAGGGCAACTACTTTTCATTGCCACGGTGCCTTCCTGAATTTAATCACACAAGTGAAAGGTGTTGTACCTCTTCTTAAGGGGGTCCCAGGAGAAGGAAAATAAACACAAGGTTAAAATACCTTATTGGCAAACTGGTAGTTCTTGATTGAAAATGAAAAGGAATGTAGCAGTGGATAGGACAAGGTCTAAACTCTTTCTGTCATCAGGGAAAAGAAAAGAGCCAAGCCAAAGAATTTACAAGAAGATCAAAAAAGTTAATTAAATTGCAAAGAAGAAAAACAGGTTCAAAAACAGAATCAAGAGGATGCTGACTGCAAGGAAAAATAGTGAATGAATACTTTGGGAAGCGTTTTACGTGATTGCCTCATTTATATATGATTCAAACAGGAACTTTCATCACAGGAAAGACTCAAGCGTCATCTTAATTTGGGTTTTTATTAAATTGTCCACACCCCTTTTCTCTGAATTGTGGTGTTGGCTTGCCCCATGAACAGGGCCGTTTCTACCATTAGGCAAGACTAGGCGGCCGCAGTGCTTAATTTGTAAAATACTAAGTGCCAGGACTCTGACCAGGAGGCCACTGCAGCTTGCACCACCCGTCACCCCTGTTATCTCTGCCAAAACAACTACTAACCATCTCTCTCGCATGTAAATGTGACAGTTCAGATTATTCCAGGTCACCAAAGCTAAAGGAATGGCTGGGGAGGCAGGTATTAGTAATTTTAAAATATATATTGTTTTCCTAAGCAACTGTTATACAGCTCATCTCTAAAAAACATGAGCAGCGCCACCATCTGGCAGACTGCCATGAGTGTGGTGTTGAAAATTAGGTGCCGGTGCCAAGCACCGGAAGCCAATTAAGTGCCGGTGCTTAGCACTGCAAAGCTCCGGCTCAAATTAAGTACTGGGCGGCCGCCTAGGGCGGCAAAAGGGGGAGGGCGGCAAAAAACACGAGTTTAGGAATATCTAATGCATTAATTCTTCTAGCCTGAATGACGGGGAGAGAATGATGGTAGTATAAGGGAGGGGGTGGCATTTTTCAATTCTCAGCTAGGGCGGCAAAACACCTAGAAACAGCCCTGCCCATGAAAAAGAAGCCCAAGTATGACATTCTTTGCCCACTGCGGGACTCCGTAACGCTGCACCTGCTTTTCCCAACAAGCGCTTCCAGTTAATCACGGACCACCCCTCAGGGTGGTCATGGCTGCAGAATTATCAGTACTTTCCACACTTAGGCAGGCGCTGCGGGGGGGGGCACCCTTCAAGTTGTTGTCTGAGTACACAATATGCGCACAATCGTCCTCTCAGCAGGCAGCCTCTATAAGGTCTCAGCGCGGATGTAAAATGCACCTCAGACAGATTTAGGACAATCAGAATGGCTGGATCTCTAAAGCCTCGGTCATCACACATGACTAAATATTACATAGGAACTTGACGATCCCTACACTGGACGAAAAGTCAGTCAACTGTGTGCATTTCCCCTAACTACCCCAGACCAGTTTTTGTCAAGACTGGATAGCCAAAAAAAATTGGAACAACACATGCAAAATCTCCTCGTAAATGTGTACATCCTCAGGGTGATAGTAATCAAACAATGCTGGAATCAACAGTTCTGTCATCTCTGGCCAGCTAGGACATTTCAGTGTTAAAGTTTTATAGGAGTGTGTAAGGTGTTCACAAGGCATTTTGTGTCTCCATAAAACTTGTCCACCATTTTGATAAAGGTTTATATGGTTTATTTATTGTAACTGTTAATACATTTTATAATAATCCATCTATCATGTCCCAACCTGGTAGCTTACTGGATGTCCACTATTCTTTATGTACACAAGCCCTCCAGCAGTAACTTTTTGTAAGTGTAGCCCAAGGGAGCTCCCCATCAACAAAAGAGGACGAAGAATTATTTTCCACTGTCAACGAAAGGCATGTCTCTTTCTAAAATAGGCACCTCTGATTGTGTCTAGTGATCCGTCTTAATGCACTGTCATGATGCCACTGCCTATGAGCAATCGAACATACTATTTACGTTCCGTACAATAATAAAGAATACTGCAGGGTTTTCATTGGTTGAGTGAAATATTAAGTAGCAACTTCTTAAAGAAAGAGTTGAGAGAAAAGAAGACCAGGCTTGTAGCAAACTATGTCCACAGGAAGAATGAAATGAATAAGCCAGAAGGTTTGTTTTACATAAACATGCTCGTCAGCTTGGGGAAAGGAGCTTTTCTTGCTTTTTAGGTCTCGCTGGCGTTGCAGCGCGAAGCGCTGCCGCCAACGAGAAACTATTGTTGCCGTGATGCCTCTCAAGGGAGACAGACTTGGGCACGAGCCGATTCTGGTCCGGGCACGAGCCGATTCTGGTCTGTGAACGCGCTTCACAGTGTGCCCGGACCAGAATCGGCTCGTGCCCAGGTCTGTCTCCCGGCAACAATAGTCCCGTTGGCGGCAGGTCCCTTTCACCCTCCCAAAATATCATTTTCTGTTTCCCTTGCACTCACTTGCTGTTGGTCTGCCCTTCTCGGTGATGCTCTTCACCCCCTCCGCTCCTGCTTCCGCTGCCCCGCACCCTCCATGCTTCTTTCCTGCTACCTGCGGGTTCCCGGGAAGCGCGTGACTCCCCCTGGTCACGTGTGACTCTACAGTCCAATTGCAAGACCCCGGCAGCAGGCGTGGGCCAATCACTAGCCGCCTGAGTGTTGCGCGCACGCCGTGGCGAGTCTTTCGCTCATGGCATCTCTAGCACGCGCTGTATTCTACAGGGCCGCGGAGTAGGGGTCCGGCTGCATGTCCTGTAACTGGCGCTTCAGCTTCATCCGGAGACCAAGAGGACCATCCCCCGCACGCCCAGCTAGATTCCTCACCGAGGCAGGTTATTTGTGCCTTTCTGCCCTCTGCTCCTCTCGTCTTTTGTGCCCTTCTGCGCCACTCGTTTTTGTGCCTTTCTGCCCTCTGCTCCTCTCGTTTTTTCTGCCCTCTGTTCCACTCGTTTTTTTGTGCCCTTCTGCCCTCTGTGCCAATCGTTTTTCCCTCGTGTTTTGTGCCTTTCTGCCCTCTGTTCCTCTCGTTTTTTTTGTGCCCCTCATTTCTTTCCCTTTTGTGCCCCTTTTGCCCTCTGTCCCACTGGTTTCCCCGCCGCTGTGGACCCCTTCCAACACTACATATTCACCAAATGATTGTGTGTGTGTGGGTCGGTGTGTGGCTCTTTTGTGCCCTTCTGCCCTCTGTGCCACTCGTTTTTGTGCCTTTCTGCCCTCTGTGCCACTCGTTTTTCCCTCTTTTTTGTGCATTTCTGTCCTCTGTTCCACTCGTTTTCCCTCTTTTTTTTGTTCCTTTCTGCCCTCTGCTCCTCTCGTTTTTGTGGCCTTCTGCCCTCTGTGCCACTCGTTTTTGTGCCTTTCTGCCCTCTGTGCCACTCGTTTTCCCTCTTTTTTTTGTGCCTTTCTGTCCTCTGTTCCACTCGTTTTCCCTCTTTTTTTGTTCCTTTCTGCCCCTCTCGTTTTTGTGCCCTTCTGCCCTCTATTCCACTCTTTTTTTTGTGCCTTTCTGCCCTCTGCTCCTCTCGTCTTTTGTGCCTTTCTGCCCTCTGTGCCACTCGTTTTTGTGCCTTTCTGCCCTCTGTGCCACTCGTTTTCCACTTTTTTTTGTGCCTTTCTGTCCTCTGTTCCACTCGTTTTTCTCTTTTTATTTTTGTGCCTTTCTGCCCTCTGCTCCTCTCGTTGTTTGTTCCCTCTGTTCCACTCGTTTTTTGTGCCCTTCTGCCCTCTGAGCCACTCGTTTTTTGTGCCTTTCTGCCCTCTGTTCCTCTCGTTTTTCTGTGCCCTTCTGCGCCACTCGTTTTTTCCCCTTTTGTGCCTCTTTTGCCCTCTGTCCCACTTGTTTCCCCACCGCTGTGCCCCCTGTGGACCCCTTCCAACACTACATATTCACCAAAGGATTGTGTGTGTGGGGCTCGGTGTGTGTGTGTATAGATGCAATAGGTCTCGCCTTTGCGAGAGCTAAAGCTATTGGCATTGTAAATGACTATGCCATTTATTTATCTGTTTTCAAAACCAACCCATAAATAAAAAAGTTTGTCATTTACAATACCAATAGCTCCAACTTATGCAAAAGGAGAGACCATTGCATTGTAAATGCTTGTTATAAGGTGTGTTTGCTGACACGTTTACTTTGTTTAGAGGATGATTGTACTGAGGAGAGGAAACCCCTGGGAATTAGGCTTTTATGAATGGACAGTATAAGGGACAGATGGTCCCAGAATGTACAAACTTTTTCAGAGCTAACACAGAATCGATATCAAAGGATACAAAAAGATGATGTCAAAGTGTTATTTAATCACACGTTGGCAAGATACACATTTTTATAAATAGATTAGACATTTGTCAAACAGTGCGGGGTGCCATAGGAAGGAAGGGGGTAGTGAATTCAGGTGAGGTAAAAGGGGGAAGTGACATATAAATTATATCAAACTGTCACAACTTAATTGTAAGGCAAAACAATTTATAAGCCACAAAATCCAGACGAAGTTCATTAGTTTGAAAGAAGATTGTTTACAAAGACCATGTACGAAACAGAAGAACACAGTGTAAATTACACTGTTGAGAGTACTGGCAATGTCATATTGTCTACGTTTCGACCCCAAGACATGGGTAGGTTAGTTGGCTCCTTACTAACGGGGTCTTCTTCAGGACAAGGGTGATGGTGTAAAACGGAGGAATGGCACCTACAATGATATTAAGTCAGTGTTAAAAAGAATTACGGGTCCCACCAGGAAAAGTGAAAGGGACTCATTACGGAAGGGATCGCTATATTTACCATATTCAAAAGTGGACATATAGTCGAAGTTGACTTGGCGTCAGATGGCGCAGGGGCAGATAGGCTCCAATTGAGGGTGGGGTGAGTGACACCTACAAAGAATTATGAGGTGTCATTATAAAGATCCACAAAATAAATAAAGGATTCATAAAAAACCTAAGAGTGAGTGACTTACTCATATATGATCAACTCGCACCGGAGAAATTAATACCTCCAACATCACACGCCGTGGCGCACCATCGGCGGTAAAAGTGAAATTAATCACAACGAAATTAAGCCTCTAAAGATATAAAGTGAAAGAACGGCAATGTAAAAACACTTAAAACCCAAACCTAGAGGAAATACAGCGCAAGGGACAAGCTACCAGAAGCTGCCATCAGCAAAAGAAACTTCATTAGATTAGAGACTAATCAGCATACTCGACATGAGACCCAACAGATAAGCTACGGGTCACAGTGGAAAAAGAAACAAGAAATGAATGGACAGCACACGCCATTTACACTTAATATTCAGCAAAATCTTTTTTCTACTGTATGGATCAACTCATTTTAAGTGTGTGCGTGAATGGCGGTATGTAGCCTTTGGGCCTTTTGAGAGCACCGCGGGGGTTCCTTGTCTAATTTAGAGTGCAGCCTTCTTGTTCCTTGGGGTGCTCTATATTTCACAGGGGAGGGGTCTGCTGCGGGCACACTGACAAGGGGGGGTGGGGGTAGAGTGGGGGCGGGGTGGGGGAGTTAGGGAAGAAAGTGATGCGGACTTACCTTTTTCTGTAATGTCTTCAATGGCCTGGCCCGCGTTGGGGAGGCTATTGTATGTAATGCTGCATTCATGCTATGATGGTTGGGGGAAAAATCAATAAAAAATATTTAAAAAAAAAAAAAATGGATCACCTTATTTTAAAAAATAGATCTATTCAGTGATTTCTTTTGATAGAATTTCAGTCTTTCTTGGCATGAGTTAGTCTTATGTAAGTTTGGCTCTTGTGATGGAGTCTACTTACCTGTAGTAGTCCTCCATCTTTTGGGTCTGTGATGAAGAACACTCCTTGTCACTGCACTTATCTTCTCATCAACTGATCATAGGCCAGACTGACACTCACACTCTCTCTTTCTCCCTCCCACTCCCTTTCTATACTCCCCTTTCTCTCTCTGGCCCCTTCTGCCTCCCTTCTGCCTCTCTCTCTCTCTCTTTCCCCCTCTGCCTCACTCTCTCAGGTCTCAACTGCACAGGCAGACTGTATTTGTATTCTCCTGCCATTGACTGGAATACACTGATTGCTCCATGTTGTGTGGCCTTACACCATTGTTGTATTCCAAGACGCCATTGTTTCAGAAAAGTGTGCTTTATTGGAAGAAGAAAAATCAAACAACATAAGCCCATGAAGCTAAGTGGATGCAGGAGCAAGAGGTGCAAATGCTGTCAAGTGAGAAGTCCAGAATGAAACTGATCTCTGCGCAGCATTGGAACTTTCAGTCTCGCAAGAAATGGAAGACAAATGGAACAAAATTGGTAAACAGATAGTTGTAGGCTATGTGGCTTTTATAATGAATCATTATTGCATATTGTATGCATTTGTCCTCGATTGCTACAGGAGAGAAAAGCAATGTTAAAATCTACCCTCAATGAAAATAAAGTCAGAACATGTCACCAAGCAATTATAACTTGCCTTTCTGGGAACTCTGCTGGTTTATCAACCCAATTTGTAAAGTTCATCCTCCTAGTAGAAACAAAGATAAATTATGAGTGCCCCCTGTGAGAAGTTGGCCTGGTATATGCTGTCCACTTGTTCTAGTGGGCACCCTGCACCAGTCCAAACAACCCTTATTGATTAGGTTTAAGACAACCTTTATTGAAAGCTATCCTAGTGGTAGCTATTGAGAGCAGCCTTCAGGCTAAGTCTTGAAGGAGTGTAAAGGAGCTTGGTTTACCAGATTATAACCTCCTGAATGACTAAATGAAAGGAGAACCACACCAGGTATATATATTAAATGTATGTATTTATTTCTAAACACTCTCTACTAACCTCTTTATGAAGTTAGAGAGCAAGGCACACAATTACACAGTTATAAAACAACAGTAAATAGCACAATATACAATGGGCCCCAGGGGGAGACCAAACCATATATTAAGAAAGTGGTATAAGAACGATGACTTGACTAAACACAGTGCCTAGAACATGTAGAATCACTGGGACCCCAAGGAACCACCCCAGGCAGTGACACAGGAGACCCCCGGGGGGGGCGTGTGCAGTGTGAGAACACAGCCGCGAGCCCTGTATAATTGAATAGGAAAGTCGCGGTTGGAATCCTAAAGAATAAGGACACTTAGGAGAGGACTTTGAGCAAACCCCTTTAGACTTAGAGGGTTCTAGGGCCAGCACCCACGCGAGCACCGGAGTACTCGTGTTACCTCACCCAGGGAAGCCGGGTGCATGGGTGTCAAATGGTGTCGGGAATCGTCGTTGATTTCAGTGGCGATGTGCTGCAAAGTGCTGCTGCCATGGAAAGGAGAAGTGTCCGGGGTGATCCAAGCCTGGATCGAAGATGTGAAGAACCTGAAAGCAGGGGGGACTGAGTCTGGGTCACTTTCCAGTGACCAGGGGCACGATAGATGAATGCCCACCGATGTTGGGTGTTTCAGGTGCGAAGAGGTAAAGCTCGACTCCACTGCCACAAGGACCAGGAGGCGTCGACGATGACCACAGTCTGCAGGCGAGCTGTCCCACGAAGGATGTCGAGTGCTGGGGGGTCGGTGTCCGGATTGGAGACCAACAAGCCTTGGCAACGGCAACCCACGCAGTGAGAGAAAATGGCTTCGTGTGGACCAGCAAGGTCCTGTAGACTCCCCAAGCGATGGAGAGTCAGGGCACATCTGGAGAAACCAGGTAAGCCCGTTGAAAGTTAAAGTACCCTTCTGAGGGACCCACAAGTCGACAAACGAGGGAACGCGAAGGGACCTCGAGAGGAATCACTAAATACGAGCCCACGGGTCACTCGATGAGTGTAGGCCAGTAATCTTAGGTGGAATCACTGCTCGGGGTCTGGACTACAAGTAGCCCAAAGCACAGCCTCAGGGATCGCCAAAAAGCATATGCTGCTGCAAATGGTTGTGGTGTCCAGGGGTTCGGGTTGCACGGTCTCCACGAGGGATACAGGCCTCAGACTTGCTGAGCACACACATCGACCTCAGAGACCACTGGAAAACAACTCCTGTGTTGCAATATTCTTCTCAGGAGCTTCAGAGATGCAAACCGGACTGATGCGTCTTTGGTGCCTGCCAAGCAGGGGAGTAACTCCTTTACTCTAAGGGAGATTCTTCAGTCATCTAGTTCAATGTAGATCGTCGAAGTTCTGGTTTTTGTAGCAGTTTCGTCCAGGTAATATCTAAAGTTCTGTAGTCAGGGGTTCCTACTTTATACCCAAGGAAGGGGTGGGACAAACTCTGGAGACCCACCTATGGGAGGGTCTGAACAGAGGGGTGGCTACACCCATATCCTTTGTCTAGTTTTGCGCCAGAGCAGGGGCTGGTAGCCTCTGCAACCGGTTTGAGCTGGACTATGCACACGGACACCAAATGTGCCCCCAGTGCAGACTTCGAAGCACTCTTGGAGTGCACCCACCCACCCAGCCCCAATACACTAAAGCCTGTCTGGGAGGTGGTCACACCTCCCTGTGACAAGAAACCTATTGTCCAGGCCTCCCCTTTCGGAGTTTCGGTCAGCAGCAGGAAGGCAGACTCGTATCTGTGGCTGGCAGCATCCATTTTGTGATGCCAGGGCTTGCAAAGCTGGTACCGGGTATACCGGTGCTGTCATATTTCTCCCTCTAGTAGGGTGGAATCATACCTCCCAGACCAGTTACTGGTGTGGGGGTAGGATTCCAAGGTGTTTGATACCAAACACTACATGTTTCCGTGCAGCCATTCCAAAGTTAGCATTTACCGTGAGGTTATAATGCACTTAAGAGTATATGGTCTAGCTGCATCACAAACAACCCAGGAATAAAGGTTCCGAATGCTGCAGAGGGGCTCTGCTCATGCATGGGCACCCTCTCACATAAAACCCAGCACCCTGCCTTGAGGATTGATAAGACCTGCCATAGGGGTGACTGATATGTAGAGATATAGTGAACCTATATCTCAGTAAGGGGTGCATACACCACCTTACACAGCCTGCTGTAGCAGACCTATTGTGTCATTTAAAATGGCTTCCTAGGGTTGGCACAATACATGCTGCAGCCCCTGGGGTACCTATGCCATGGGTACATAGCATTTCCATATACTAGGGACTTATAAGGGTGCCCCAGAATCCAATCTGGAGTGTACCTAAAGTACATGCAATCATTTTAGAAAGGAAGCAGCTAGGCTGGGGCCGTGGTTAGCAGGGGCCCAGCCAGACTAAAGTAAAAAAACTGTGAAACATCAGCAAAAAGTGGGGGTAACTATAAGAAGCAGATCCTACTCTCCTACCCCCCCCCCCCAGATATAAAGGGTAGTTTGTAATGACCAGTAATCTGATTTCACTGTTAGTTTATTTTTCCGACAGTGCTGTGAGACCTGAGAATGGTGAGATTGTTAATTGTAATTCCTTAAAAATCAATGTTGAACATGTTAGTAAGACTTAGGAATGGAAACTTCGTGTGGTTTATTACCTTATAGTAACCTGTAATAACTTTCACTATTAATTATTTGATTTACTAGGTGTATTTTGACTTGGGATAAATAATTTTAATTCCATTTCAATTTTACACAATAATTATGAAGAATAATTAAAGTAAAAACAGCACATTTTGAATGAACTACACGATGGCACTTTAACATAGGAAATGTATAAAGTAATGTAGTAATGATAGTTTTTATGGAGGATTTTACGAGTACACAAAGAACCGTCATTTTGATAAAGAAATCTGATATGAAATGTAAATTGTAGAATGAAATGCCATTCCAGTGATGGACTGTTGTGTGACATCAATAATTTGGTATGTTAATTCTAAACATGCACAACATTCCGCGAAACACTTGTAGAGCCACAATTACACTGTGGAACCCACAATGCATAATCTCTTCCCAAACAGTTCCTTTCTCTTCCTTCAATCAATTTCTTCTGAAAAGGTTTGACTTTTACAACAGCTCCTTTGTTCTACCGCCTTCAATCTTTTTACTAAACAGCAGTGTGAGAAACGCGCTCCAATATTTCCTCCAATAATACCCCACCTTAAATTCCTGTGTTTTACATGTTTTTAATCTGTTCAAAACACGCACATACATCAGTACTGGCATGATCCTCTATTATGCCATGTAAATAGCAATAATCATTTTCTTTATCTGACCACTGAGGTGTAAATTTAGTTTTTGCCAAAAAGTGATGGAAAACCTGTGACCATATGCAGAGTATTTAAATAACTTAAAATGTTCTCTCTTGGAACATACATGTTAGAGGCTTGAGCTGTTTGTATACCCTCCTTGAAAAAACTCATTGGTTATTTCAACTAAACCATTCTCTGCAGGAAAATACAAAGATGTCCTTTCGTGTTTTATGCTATATTATCTTAAGAATTTCAACACTTTTTAAACGTGAAATGAGTACCTTTATCAGAGACCAATATGTGAAGTACTCCTCCTTTTGAAAACACATCTGCACATGCATTTCGAATAATGATCAGTAAATTAAAATTAAAAATCTTATATTCCATGGAAAGACATTAAAAGGTTAAGGTCAATTTCAACTTCGAGCCAAGGCTTTGCAGCAAAGGGATTAAAACCAGACTTAGTTTTGCTGATCTACCAATGTTTGTCAGGTGATAAACACTGTGGACATCTACCAATAAACTGTTCCACACAAGCGTCCATGCTAGGTCACACATAAAAGTTTCATTGTTCCTGACATACCAGCGAGGGCCGGACAGGGAACACAAACTGTCCCAGGCAATTGAATCGGGCCAGCCGCGCGGGGTGGGGGTGCATAAAACATGTAGCTGTTTTTGTTACAGGGGGCCGATATTGCAGCTCTGCTGCAAAACTGGCACCTGGTAACAAAAACGACACCCCAGGGGTCCGAAACCGGACCCCACCCTTGCGGCCCACCGGGGAAACACTCGATACCTGCTACGGCTAGTCCGGCCCTAATACAAGGAAGCCAACTATGTGCAATTTAAAGTATTTTGTTCTTCGAACTCTTTGGTGGAACAAATAATCCTTGCCTGGTTAAAATACAATTTTTTATGGATAATTCCGAAGAAATTTGTTGAAAAGGGACAATCGATTTAGGCAAGTTTCTGACTGGTGGCCAACCATTAACTACATATTTCTAAGCTTCCCTCAACACAGCAGCACGCTTGCATGCTTTCATCCATTCATCTTCACCAGTGTGTCCTACAGCGAAAGAGATGCATCCACAGTAGTAACGACACACTCAAGTTCCTAATCGTCACTGGGGTCCGAGTCACTGCCTATAGGTAATCATAAAAAGCAGTCTGCCCTGAAGCCTTTGCTGCCTGGAATATATTTAATATCAAAATAGGTATTTTTGCAATGTAGACAGTAACCGAACAAATCTCGACAAGGCTAATCCAGTACCATTACCACTCATGAGACGCAAAAGTGACATATTATCAGTAATTAGGTCAAAATGATTGACCTAAAAGAATAGTTTTAAACTTTTCAATAGCCTTGCACACCCACAACGCTTTGTTTCAATGATGCTGTAATGTTTGTCTGCATCTTTGAGGGTGTTTGTAATGAAAGCAATAGTGTGTTACCTGTTTTTCTGCAATTGTGTTGACACGGCTCCTAACACAATGGAACAATGGTCAGCAATTATAGAGCACTTATCTCTACCATTGAATGGTGAAAGGTTCAGACCTTATCGTGCCCTTATTATTTTGAAATTCTTCATCCTGTTCTTTTGTTCACAGAAGTGTTTCTCTCTTGCGTACAAGATGTCTCAAAGGTTCAACAGCAATATCATACCCTTGAACAAATTTTGCATAATATTCACTTAGGCCTGAAAAATATCTTAGAGAATCTTATTCACTGAGGCGGGGGAGCATTTATTATGGCATCAATTACATTGTTTGGGTTGATGTCCTCAGCTAGTCTTTAACTAAAATGTTCACTCTACCCTTTGAAACAGTCCTATTGCTTTCACACAAAATATTAAGTATACGTTCCAGAATTATATTATGCTCTTCATTATTCTTAGCAAACATCAAAATATCATTCTGGAATACATTGACTTCTTGATGTCTTTAAAAAATGCATCCTTAAGTTTTTGAAAAACACTGTCAACGGTTGCCAAGCCAGAAAGTGGCCTTAAATATTTAAAAGCGTCAAAGAGTATTCCAAAAGTTGTCAAATCTTGTGACTGTTTCTACAAAGACACTTGATGATAAGCTGATTTACAGTCTATTATGGAAACAACAAGTTGATCTTCTACTAGCCATTAAAATCTCTTGTGTTCTTGGCAATCAATGACAATATTGTTTATTGAAAGTAAATCAGCTCATAGACCTATACTGCCTGATTTTAGCTAAAACATACGCTGCATCTCATTCTGACAAATTGGTGGTTTCAGTAAAACCATTTCTCATAGCATTCAATAATTCTTTCAACTCATGTCACACGCTGAGCGGAACAGGTCTAACTTTGTGTTTTACCCAGTTTGTATTACAGTGATTGCTCCCGCTTTCAAATTAATATCATGTTCCACACATTTAACACATCCTTGAGATTTCAGCTTCTTACAGCAACTAGAGTGCAGATCATCAGTGTTCCCAGGATTCTTAGAGTTACAGATTCTAAGAAATTGATAGTGGGGGCCTTTGCGCACAGCAGACTGACCGAAGAACAAGGCCTCTACTCTTGTTATGATGCCTTGTCTCAGCATCTTTTCTGTTTATTTCTTCCTTACCTTTTTTCCATTTCTACTGCAGAATGTCATAAATGCCGCCCTTGAAGGTCACCTTCAAGCCGAGCCTGTTGTTCTGGACTGATAATGTCTATGTGGACATCAATCTTTCCCGCCAACATCACTGCATTACCTGCCTCCTCATACTGAACGCAGCTCAGCTTGAGCGATTGCCATAATTTTTTTTCATCTGTGTGCTTTGATCCGTGTGCTATATGACTTGCTCTTTAGGACTTCTCAGTGAAAAGGCGATGGTTAACCCAGTGAAGGGAATCTACACCGCAGTTGGTGCCTCATTGGGAAAGGGCATCCTCTTCTTATTCTTTCCACCACTGTGATTTGGGGCTTTGCAGCCCCTGCTGCTTTATTAAAAGTTGTGGTGCTTTTGTCTGTGGATCTGCTGCATTTTTCCTAATCCCTTCCAGCAGCAGTCCAACTAGTTTGGGGTACAAGAGTGCGTATGGTAATAGGCGGGTTTAAGCTCCTCCCTCTTTTCAGGCAGTCTTTAAAGAAATAGAACTTAGCATTCCTAGGTGCCACTGTCGCAAAGACCTCCGCGCACTTGGAAGGGCAACCGAACACTGCAATGCAAAAAATCCATGTTATATAAATAATAGAACGAGAACAAAATATGAAATTCTGGCAAAAATGTAAGTCTCAATATGGTGGGGGGAGGAGTTCATTAAATACTTCCTT
This sequence comes from Triturus cristatus, assembly GCF_964204655.1. NCBI lineage: Eukaryota > Metazoa > Chordata > Amphibia > Caudata > Salamandridae > Triturus > Triturus cristatus. The sequence goes on along the minus strand of NC_140584.1, from coordinate 204,944,264 downwards.
TCTGAAAGTATATTCTTTGTTTTCTAAAATATCGGTGCAGCAGCTTTGTGAACTAGTGCATCTAAGTCTTTGAGCGCCTGCAGAGTCATGGGTTCTAATCCTGGATCATCCACTCTGCCTCTCGGGGTTCATAACGTGAGTGTCGCTAAAGCTAAAACAGGTGACATGTTTATAGAGCGGGCTGCTGCAAAAATACCTGATTGCCCTGTGTTTGCTAATATGTCCTTCCTCTCTTGATTCTCCACAGCCCCCTCCTGCCTTTCTCTGTAAGTCCTTTAGAGTGCTTCTCTCTGTTGTGTGAGTCAGAAACATGATGTGAGGGGCAGGGGTATGAGGGCTGGAGAGGGGCAGTAGCTCCTGAGAGCCTAAAATCTAAGAACTTAAATTATTCCACTAAATTGACAAGGACAGAGTGAACGTTAGGACAAGTGTTTGAGTGCCCATACCATCTCTTCACCTCTAGTGAGGCTTCTAACTTTTTCCCTGTTAAAGTCTGTTTCCGACAACCCCTTCAGTGCTTTAGGCTACGCCATTGATGTTTCAGTTTGGCCATGGCTCCATTGAACCACTTGTAATAATATCTGAGCCCTTTTTACCATGTTGTCCGTGTATTATATGTGCTCTGCTGTTGAATGTGTTGGCGATGCCATTGTGTGCACTTGTCAGTAGGAATTCTGGGCCAGTGGCATTTCATAGATATTTTCTGAGGGTGCTGTAAGAAGTTTATTTTTATTTTTTATTAGTCTGTTTATTAAAGCTGTGTTACACATGACAAATGGTACAGTGCACGTACAACACAGACTGCTGCGCTTCTCAAAGCCATATTATACCATTTTCAGGACAGGCCAACTTAACTCCATTTCTAGCCGATCACAATATTCTGAGCAATTCGTACATCTTTTGGGGTTCTCCAATCCCAAAGTCACTGCCCTCACCTTTCAGGCCAGCCTATTGTTTTGTTCCACTCTGCAAGGTCCTCTGTAAGTTCTTCATCTTCATATGTCCTCTTGATATGTTGCTCATCGGCAATGGCCCATTCAAATAAATCTTTCTTTTTTTTCTCCATTTAGTCACTTCCGCTGTATTGAGGAAAACCCAGTGTTTCGCAGTCCTGCGTTTTGCCAGCACAGTCCCCAGAGCTGTAAGTAGTTTTGAATTCCTCCTTGCTCATTTTGCTGTAGTACCCCCACAGAACTGGTTGGATGTCAGAGGTTTTGGAGACCGATAGAGCACGTGCCAGAAAGAGAAGGTGGCGAGTGAAGAATCCGACCGTATAACAAATTAACACCAAGTCCGTTGTGCGACCTGTCCTCGTGTTTGCCCACTATCTACCTGCCTGAACCCCAGGCCGCCGAGCGTTCAATGAGGCTGATAGTCGCATATACAAGACTATGCTTATTGTGGTTGCTGTTTGAGAGAGATGGAGAGAGTACAGGGCTTCATTGCCCTTGTTGCTGTATCTGCATTATATAAATGCCTCTAGCAAACCCAGTGATCGAAGTGGGCGGGAACGGAGGGGCACGGCGTGACCCTACTTATTTAATTTAACAAAGTCCGTTCCCCTACTTCTTCGTTTCAAAAATGCGTCCCGGGACGGCAGGAATGCTCTGAGCTTAAAAGAAATACTACAGCATCATCCAGGCCGGTGTGCTGCATAGCGAGGAAGGCCTCTGCAGTTGCCAGGACCCCCTCCCCCTTCCCCACTGTATCTGTGGGCAGGGACCTGCCCAGCAACACTGGAGGAGCCGTGGTGCACTGGAGGAGCAATCAATCGGCACAAAAACCCGGCTACCTCTGATGGGCCCTGCTGTGCAGTGATTTACACCTCATTTAGTGAGGAGGCCACCCGCCTGCCCCCACTGTGACCAATACAATGTACACATTAGGACGCTTTGGCGGCCCCGCCCTTGACCTCATCTGCCCTTTATTTTCGAGCTCACCCAGACAGGGCCGGTTTTAGTGCGGTGCGACCCACTCACTGGGTGCTGGCTTCCTGGGGGCGCCGTGTTTGAAAGTTTATTGTGCTTTTGAAGCACCTGCTGCAGCGTTTCTTTCGTCCACAATTACCAGGCCTCACATAAATGTCAATAAAACTCGTGTGATTAATTATCTTCCTGGAGAGAGATGAGCATTTTGTATAGTTGAGGTTTTGACTTCGGTGAAGTTAGTGCAGAGGGTTAATATGCCTGCTGCAAAGAACGTGTACCAAGTAGATTACAGAGTGGGTATGATGTAAACAGATCAGCAGGTTACTGCTTTCAAAAGAGACATCTTTTTTGTTACTTGCAATTTATAACTTAAAGTCCTAATATAGAATAGTGAGCTACTAACTTTCATCCTAGAACTGCATACACACTGCAAAGTATAATTTATTAGAACATTGATTAATGTTGCAAAAAGATTTAATTTGGCTAGAAATCGATTCTTGTTATTAAAGAAAATTTCCAACTATGCTGTTTCTTGTTCGACTCCGAGTTTGTGCTTCTCCACACCAAGAACTCTTAAACTATACTAGTATGGATGACATGTGACTCCTACACTTTTAGTCCTTTGGGTTATGTAACATTTCCTATACACTAATTTACACACGTATGATTGATTGTCTCTGTGTAATGTGTGTGTGATGCAAAGTGCTTGGACACCCTACACTGGTATGAGTGGCGCTATATAACTAATTCAATGCATCTGAGAGACTGTGGTTATGGAGACTTGGTCACTGTTAAAGGGTGCTAGTGAGAGAATCCGTGGTGGAGGTGGTCATTGGGGGGGCGCCAACAAACATTGTCGCACAGGGCGCCACCAGCTCTAAAGCTGGCCCTGCACCCAGACTGACAATACCACACAGAAAGGAAGAGGACTGGAATTCGTGGCAGACTGTGCTCAAACCTTGGCGCGTTTTAAAAATAAATGTGGAAAATGTTTAATGTCTTATCTGCTGTTTTCCGTATTATATTTTATAAAATATGTACTGCTTCTCTGTCTATGTTCAGGGATGTGGTCTTTTTGAAAATACTGTTTACCCTTTTCCAAGGATATAACATAAAAGCAGCCCGAGGTGTCCATTTCTGTGACACCCGAGCACGAGAGCCCCTTGTGAGCCCCATCCAGGGTCTGACTGTGAAAACAAATAAGCCCTGGCTCCAAGGCCGGGCTGGTGTACTGGGCATCTGGTTTTATTACTGGAGGCTGCAAAATCGACCCCCAGTAACAAAACCCGCAGGGCTGTCCAGCACAATGACTCACTTTTCACTCTCAAAAACGCAAAAATCACTGCAGGATTCCTTGTAAGCCCAGCAGATTTCAGGCAACAATAAAAGAGTCAAGATTTATATCTCTGGTGGTTGATCTTCCTGTTGGAGAGAGATTGGAGTATTGTCTATTGCCAGTTTTGACCCATCCATTGTAGCAAAGAGGGTTAAAATGCCCGCTGCAAAGAACCTGTACCATACAAATCACAGAACTGTATTTAATGGGCAAAGCTCAGTGGGTTACTGCTTTTGTCACAGAGAGCTACATGCAAACTGCATGGTGAGGGTTTGGAAGTTATGTTTTTTCCCCAGTCATTCATTATCCTAATACTGCTAAAATTGGGTTGTTTGGGAAGAAATACATTCTTTTTAGAAAATCCAACTACTGTGTTACATTTTGAAACCTCGGGTTGTGTTCCAGATCTTAAAAAAATGCCAACCAGAATTGATGGCATGTGAATCCTAACACCTTGTAGCCCTTTTTGTGTTGTAAACATTTTTTAAACATTGATTTACACACATATGATTAATTGTCTCTGTATGTGTGCATGATGTAAAGTGCTCTGAGTCCCTCACTGGTATGAGAGGCACTATAAAACAATTTAAATACATGTGAGAGAGGGGCAGTGGAGAGATGAGGGGCGCTGTTGGAGGCTGATAGTGAGGGAATCCTTGAAGGGCCCCAACAAGATTGTCGTATCCTGGTGCACCGTAAGGTCATTTACTGTTCTCTAAAAGCTAATACAATGGAATACATAATACAATGTGTTGTAGAATGCACCATTTATGTAATTTTTTCCAAAATGTTCTAGGGGAGAGAACACCCTCTCCCTGTGTCCCTTGTGCAGTCATCAGGCTTGCTTGCTGCGTTCACATGCATCACACTGTGCAGGGGATGGACACAAATTTCCCAGGGCTGCTTTGGGTTCCCAGTTTGGCCCTGTCTGGCACCAAAGTAAAAGTGCCCCATTTAGTAAATGAGATATCTAAACAAGCATTGGCAAAGCCAATAGGTCTTGCCCTTGGGACCTAGGTTTGTGATTTTGTTTTAGCAATGCATTACAGCCTAACTAATGTACGATTGTGTCACCACAAAAAATAAAGTTGGATGTATCCTTCACTTCCCGAATGAAAATATAATTTTGCCTTTTACCCTCAAGAGCTCTTTCAAGTTTTTTGTGGGTGGGAGAGTTAGCAAGCCAGACAGTTCAAAAGGTATAGTTAGCAGGACACTTGAATACATAATGTCGATGCTTGAGCAGCTTGCTGGATACATGAATGTGGAGGAGCCCTGTGGGTTTCTGTGAGTCAGATCAGATTTTCCTCAAGAATCCCTTAATCTTCTGAGCCCTGCTTATGCCCTTCCTTGCTGTCCACGAGTACACCAAAGACTTACCTGTGTACACTAAGAGCACAGTTTTCATGTCCTCAACGTTTGAGGCAAAAAACACTCATTGATTTCTAAACAAGGAGTGTAAAAACTAAAGTAGCCATGTCGTTCCTGCTTATTTCGCACGCTTTACATAATCTTCCTGTGCCTATGAGTGTTTGCTTTTTCCAGGATGTTGTTACTTTTTTCAGGCAGTGCGTAATTTGAATTGAGTCACAGCCAGGTGTTTATAATGGGGCAGAATTGGGTTGTAGCTGAAGGCAGTGCAAGTGTCTCTCAGTGGGACAGAAGGGTGCTCAGGGAGGATAGGATGTGGCACTACGGCCAGAGCTACCAAATCTGGAACTGGGGAATCGGGCTTCATGACCAGTCCACCAGACCACTCTCCTGAGGGAGCACATTCCCCTACTAGACCTTAGAAGGCCATACTAGACCATAGAAGCCCTGGTCTCTAAGCACCAGCAAGTAGACCCTACCGGTGGCCAGTGTGGGTTAACCTTGAAGGCCTGTCCATCACAATCCATACTGAAGTTCACCTACAGTCTTGCGAGTAGGCCTACGAAGCAGCACACCCTAGAACAGCAGTGACTTTGTCACTGAGGTCACAGGACCCTTGAGGCCAGTCCGCCTCACACATAGGTGCCTCCATTGGCCTTGTTCCAGCAGTATTAATGCAACTCACCAGGGATTGGCAATGCAGGATTTGCATGCACACCAGACTAAGGGGCATGTTTACAAGGGCCTTGCATCATGCTTGCACCACGGAACGTGGTAAATGCACGTCACAAATCTGCAAGTCATATTTATGAAGCCACGCAAAGCCACTTTGCCTGGCTTTGAATGGTTTCATAAATATGGAGTAATGCAACACAGCGCAAATTGCTGCTTTGACTTACTCTGCACAAGGGAGGCGTTGCAGTGGGTGTTCCCACTCAACTCTCACGTGTTTTTTATGCATTCCCAGATTTACAAGGACTTGTAAACCTGGGACTGATTCAAAATCTTACGCCTCCCCAAGGGAGGCACAACAAGGAGAAAAATCTTTATTTCTCCCTGTTTTCCTCTTTCTATATGTGCAGCACACATACAAAGAGGAAAAAGCCTCTCAGGTTTGCTTTTGTGCACAAAAACAATGCTGCATGCAACGGAGGTACCCTTGCACCATGGTGCAAGGGTGCCTGCGTTGGCGCTAGGCTGACGAAACGGCACCAGCACACTTGGTAAAGGCAGGAATGCACCGTATTGGATAAAGACGGTGCATTTCTGCCCTTTCCCTGTGACGCAGGGCAGCACAGCAAAGTAACTTGATGCGTTGCACCACCATTCCCGTAAATATGTCCCTAAGTTCTCAAACTTCACGGTGTCTCTTTGCTTCAAGCAGCCAGCACTTTTAACATGTGCTGCCTGCTTTTGGACTGCTGCAATTACGCAGTAATGGAGGGCAAAATTATGTTGCAGTGTTGACTAAATTATGCAGCAATGAAAGACTGCAGCTTAATGTGGTACATTTTCTGATACTTTGTTATTTTGAAATTTTTACACATACTAACAGTCTCTGCAAAGCTTTCGCCTCATTAATAGCAGCCCTGAGAACGTGACCAGTGAACCTTTGTAAAGGGCCCTCCACTTCACAGCAACACAAGTCACGTTGTTTTGATCCACTTGAGATACAAACAATATTTTAGGTAAAACCATCAGCTTATGAAGCAGATGGTGCTTCATGTGGCAAACACGGCAGAGTTATAATTATGTGGAAAACATTTGCAAACTAGGATATTTTGCCATCCATGTTTGAACTTCTCTCATGCAGTCTCTGGTGGGTGGTATTCCTAGACACCTACAGTGCTAATGGAGAGACAAAGGAGGAAGGTGTCTAATAGTGATTGCAGAGGATAGTAGCCTGTAGGGGAGAAAATAACTGATTGAAATAATTGGAGGACCACTACCTATTTTTGACTCTACCAATGTTTGAGTCTCATAATTTCAGAATTGATGCATTTGCAATTCTGATTGCTATCTAACTTGAGTGGTAATTACACAAACTACTCATAAAATAGTTGTATCTCATTCATCTGATACTGCTAAAAGCATCTGCAAAACCAACAGGTCTGGGTTGTTTTAGAGTGCTAGGTCTAGATACAATAACAGGAAACTAAGAGGCATCTAATGCTGGCTTCATGACATGTTGCGTGAAGCATGTAAAAACACATGAATACAATTTTGCATTGACCGTGGGGCGCAGAATGATGTCATCAACAGTGCTTCCCCGCACGTGGGGCTTCCTGTCATCGAATCTAAAGCCAAATGTTATGTTCAGAAATGGTTAGAAAAAGGGAGAAGTGCTGATGAAAGAAACTGCATGGCTCGGACACAAATGGCTTATGATTCCACCTATATGCGTATTTGGGACATTCTGTGATTGAATACGTATCCTAAATTGTAAATGTATTTTAATGTCAATAACTCATCTATTAAACCTCAAATAAACGTGTATCTATTGGTTGCATTAAATAACATCATAAGCTGTAACTCGTCAGTGAAATGCCAAACATACTAAACATTGGGATGTTTTGCTCTTTCTAGCCACACCTCTGACTCCGCCCACTGACCCAATCCTCGGAATATTCCCGCCCCCTGATGCTCCGCCCACAGTTCCCCTACTTTTTTTTTCCCCACTTCGACCACTGAGCAAACCACAATTCTCCAAGTATTATCAGTCACCTTCAGCCTTGCCAAGTTTCTCGGTTCATGCGTGATATGCTTCTCCAGTCCAGGTTTTTTCTTCGATTCTAGTACTCGTACTCTTGTTTATTCCACTATAAAACAAGACTGCAAGCCCCAGAAACCAAATTTAAAAAACCTGGACTGGAGCAGCACTTTACTACGGACTTGGGAAACTTGACAGCTCTGCACCTTGCCCAACATTGTATGAGCCTCGTTATTTTCTGTTGTGACACTCAGGCGCGCAACACCCATTGGGCTCACCGGGCTTCAGCCCCCCCCCCCCCCACCCACATGTGTGTCAGCCAGGCTGAGACAGCCTCGCGCGCTGGCGTCCGTCTAATTGCAGCCGGACCCGAGTACTTCACAGGTCTTTAAAAGACCATTTACTCGTTAATGAGGCTTTTGTTGTGTTTTCACCGCTTCTTACAGCCACTCTGCCTATGGCTGGAAGACTTAGCCCCCCCCCCCCCCTAAATCTTTTTCTTTGGGTCCTGTGCCATTCTCCATTATTGCTCGTGCCTGCAGGGTCAGTGGATATCAGTGCTTGCTTCCCAGTACTATCAGTGCCCACATACCCACTTTCCTGCTGGGTCTTAGTTATTGCCAGGCAGCGAAGGACCTAGTTTTTAACAAGTCTTTATTAGGAATGGATCATCCATAACTGCATAAATTGAATTTAAGGTGTGCAGTGAAGCAACACTGCATTACATTGGATGGCAGCTCAATGTTCATTTTAGCCCATAGCGTGCAGGTGCCATCCGTGAATACAGGACCTGCATGTTGTAGCATGCAGTATCCATCTGTGAATACAGGACCTGAATAGTGTAGCATGCAGGTGCCATCTTTAAATACAGGACCTGTGCACTGTAGCATGCAGGTGCCCTCTGTGAATACAGGACTTGTATACTGTAGCATGCAGGTGCCATTCGTGTATAGAGGACCTGTATACTGTAGCATGCAGGTGCCATCTGTGAATACAGGACTTGTATACTATAGCATGCAGGTGCCATCTGTGAATACAGGACTTGTATACTGTAGCATGCAGGTGCCATCTGTGAATACAGGACGTGTATAGTGTAGCATGCAGGTGCCATCTGCGAATACAGGACGTGTATAGTGTAGCATACAGGTGCCATCTATGAATACAGGACGTGTATAGTGTAGCATGCAGGTGCCATCTGTGAATACAGGACTTGTATACTGTAGCATGCATGTGCCATCTGTGAATACAGGACCTGCATACTGTAGCAAGGATGTGCCATCTGTGAAGCAACACTGTGTTTCATTGGATGGCAGCTCAATGTCTATTTTACCCCATAGCTTGCAGGTGCCATCTGTGAATACAGTACTTGTATACTATAGCATGCAGGTGCCATCTGTATGGTGCCAGCTGTGAATACAGGACTTGTATACTGTAGCATGCAGGTGCCATCTGTGAATACAGGACTTGTATACTGTAGCATGCAGGTGCCATCTGTGAATACAGGTCTTGTATACTGTTGCATGCAGGTGCCATCTGTGAATACAGGACCTGTATACTGTAGCATGCAGGGGCCATCTGTGGATACAGGACCTGTATAGTGTAGCTTGCAGGTGCCATCTGTGGATACAGGACCTGTGTACTGTAGCATGCAGGTGCCATCTGTGAATACAGGACCTGTGTACTGTAGCATGCAGGTGCCATCTGTGAATACAGGACCTGTATAGTGTAGCATGCAGGTGCCATCTGTGAATAAAGGACCTTTATAGTGTATGTATGTATGTATAGGTATACTTGTATAGCGCATTAACTGTCACCCAACGGGCATCCTGGCGCTTAGACTTTTGATGGAACCTGCACGATGTTATCAACCACTGTATGATTTACGCCACTCTTGGGAAGAGATGTGTTTTCAAAGCTTTCTTAAAAGAAGGAAGATCTCCCACACTCCTCAAAGCCAGCGGTAAAGAGTTCCACAAAGTTGCTGCTGAGAACCTGAAAGATTGGCCTCCTAACCGAGTCCTCAGGATTTTAGGGACTGCCACCAAGCAGGCTGTGGCAGAGCGAAGAGATCTAGATGGAGTGTACCACGAGAACATGTTCTGCAAAGGGATGGGACCTTGTTCATGAAGGGCCCTAAAAACTATGCAGAGGGCTTTAAATTCGATCCGCTGAGGGACTGGCAGCCAGTGGAGGTCCCTGAGCGCAATGGTAGAGGAATCAGCACGCCGGCGTGACAGGGCCAATTTAGCAGCAAAATTCTGCACGAGCTGCAATTTTCCCACCAGAGTCACCGGGGCTCCCAGAAGTAGTGCGTTACAGTAGTCAAGTCTACTTAAGATGGTACTCCACACTACCTCTGTTCTAGCCTGTGCTGGGAGCAGTGGTAGGATCTTCCTCAGCGTGCGAAGCAAAGCCATGCACGTTGCCACTGTTTTGTTAACGGATACATCCAATTGAAGATTGGAGCCGAAAAATACTCCCAAATTCCGCACACAGTCTGCCGGTGCACTAGTGCCCTGGAAGGAAGGGGGCCAAAAGTCCGACGGAAGAGGCCTGGGGGTACGGTCTATTGAACAGTGTAAAACCTCCGTTTTGGAACTGTTGAATTGTAGGGAGTTGTGGCATAACCAATCTGCCGTAGAGGTCATGCAACGGTGGAAGACCTCTTGCGACACCGCCTCCTTACCTTCAAACGAGAAGATAAGTTGGGTGTCGTCCGCATAGTTGGTGACTGCGATGCCAAAAGATTTTATCAGCTTGATCAGGGGGCGGAGGTAAAGATTGAAAAGGATAGGACTGATGGCTGACCCCTGAGGCACGCCCTGCCCAACCCTTCTGATGGTGGATTTGAACGGTGGCAGGGCCACTACCTGGTGTCTGTTATCCAGATAAGACACCAGCCAGTCAAGGGCCAAGCCAGTCACCCCCACTTCCTCCAACCTCCTGATCAAGATCGTGTGGCTGACTGTGTCGAACGCGGCCGACATGTCGAGCAACACTAAAAAGGCTGCCCGTCCTTGGTCGGCACGCGTCCTGAGGTCATCTAGCACAGTCACCAGTGCTGACTCTGTCCCATGGGCTGGCCTAAAACCAAATTGGGCCACATCCAGGCATGCATTGGTCTCCAGATAGCTGGAAAGATGTTTTGTAGCCCATTTCTCCAAGATTTTGATTGGAAAATGGAGAAGGGAAATGGGCCTGTAGCGAGCAGGTGCCATCTGTGAATACAGGACTTGTATACTGTAGCATGCAGTTGCCATCTGTGAATACAGGACCGTTGTACTGTAGCATGCAGGTGCCATCTGTGAATACAGGACCTGTATAGTGTAGCATGCAGGTGCCATCTGTGAATAAAGGACCTTTATAGTGTAGCGTGCAGGCGCCATCTGTGAATACAGGGCCTGTGTACTGTAGCATGCAGGTGCCATCTGTGAAGCAACACTGCATTTTATTGGATGGCAGCTCAATGTCCATTTTACCCCATAGCATGCAGGTGCCATCTGTGAATACAGGACGTGTATAGTGTAGAATGCAGGTGCCATCTGTAAATACAAGACGTGTATAGTTCAGCATGCAAGCGCCATCTGTGAATACCGGACCTGTATGTTGTAGACACAAGTGCCACCTGTGAACAAAGGACCTGTACTTTGTAGCATGCAGGTGCCATCTGTGAATACAGGACCTGTATACTCTTGCATTCAGGTGCATCTGTGAATACAGGACCTGTATACTGTAACTTGCAAGTGCCACCTGTCAATACAGGACTGTATAGTGTAGCATGCAGGTGCCATCTGTGAATACAGGACGTGTATAGTGTAGCATGCAGGTGCCATCTGTGAATACAGGACGTGTATAGTGTAGTATACAGGTGCCATATATGAATACAGGACGTGTATAGTGTAGCATGCAAGTGCCATCAGTAAATACAGGAGGTGTGTAGTTTAGCATGCAAGTGCCATCTGTGAATACTGGACCTGTATGTTGTAGACTCAAGTGCCACCTGTGAATAAAGGACCTGTACTTTGTAGCATGCAGGTGCCATCTGTGAATACAGGACCTGTAATGTATAGTGTAGCATGCAGGTGCTATCTGTGAACACAGGACGTGTATACTGTAGCATGCAGGTGCCATCTCTGAATACAGGACCTGTACGTTGTAGCATGCAGATGCCAATATGTTGTAGCATGCGGGTGCCATCTGTGAATACAGGACGGGTATACTGTAGCATGCAGGTGCCATCTGTGAATACATGACCTGTATACTGTAGCATGCAGCTGTGATCTGTGAGTACAGGATGTGTATACTGCAGCATGCATGTGCCATCTGTGAATACAGGACCTGTATGCTGTAGCATGCAGGTGCCAGTTTGTTGTAGCATGCAGATGCGATCTGTGAATACAGGACGTGTGTACTGTAGCATGCAGGTGCCATACGTGAATACAGGACGTGTATACTGTAGCATGCCAGTGCAACCTGTGAATACAGGACGTGTATACTGTAGCATGCAGGTGCCATCTGTGAATGCAGGACGGGTATACTGTAGCATGCAGGTGAGATCTGTGAGTACAGGATGTGTATGTTTTAGAATACAGGTACATCCTGTATGCTAAGAGGTACCAGGGGCCTCTGTATGTGTTCAAAGCTCTATAACTAATGTTCAGCGCACACACACCACATTTTGCAAATGTGCGACCGGCCTCAGTGAACCTGACCCTAAGTTTCTAAGTGAGTTGATAGTTATGGTACCTCTAAGGAGATGTTTTAACGTGGTACGGTCTCTAATACTATATATTTTGTAACTGGAATGTCTGGTAGGTGTGCAACTAATGTTTCTAATAAAACATCCATTTGAATCTCTTTAAGTTTCATAAACAGAGGCATATTGTTAGGATGTTTAGTTCATTTTATGTGGAATGTATTTACATACTGCTAAGCTCCAGAAGTATAACAAAGTGCCTTAAGAGAGTGAGAAGATGCTCTTGGAGCATTATTATTATTATTATTATTATTATTACTCCTACTCCCCCCCCCTTCTACTACTTCTCCTAACAATAATCATCATCAAAATGTTTATTTCGGATATAATAATCCATAAAACACAGTGCATCAAAATTACACAAATTTAATCTAAAGGGTATTTAAAACAGTTAATACTGTTTAAAACTAGTAGATTACAAATAACATATTTAGTGTCATCGTCACAGTCATAAAAATAACACAAGATAAATGGGACACAAAACACCACAGAATAAAGAAGCATTTAGAATGCAATGGTCTCGCCTTTTGCATAAGTTGGAGCTATTTGTATTGTAAATGACAAACTTTTTTATTTATGGGTTGGTTTTGAAAACAGATAAATAAATGGCATAGCCATTTACAATGCCAATAGCTTTAGCTCTCGCAAAGGCGAGACCTATTGCATGCATATACACACACACACACACACACACACACACACACACACACACACACACACACACACACACACACACACACACACACACACACACACACACACACACACACACACACACACACACACACACACACACACACACACACACACACACACACACACACACACACACACACACACACACACACACACACACACACACACACACACACACACACACACACACACACACACACACACACACACACACACACACACACCCCCCCCCCCCCCCCCCCCCCCCCCCCCCCCCCCCGAGCCCCGCAACACAATCCTTTGGTGAATATGTAGTGTTGGAAGGGGTCCACAGGGGGCACAGCGGTGGGGAAACGAGTGGAACAGAGGACAGAAAGGTACAAAAAAAGAGTGGAAAACGAGTGGCACAGAGGGCAGAAAGGCACAAAAACGAGTGGCACAGAGGGCAGAAGGGCACAAAAACGAGAGGTGCAGAGGGCAGAAAGGAACAAAAAAGAGGGAAAACGAGTGGAACAGAGGGCAGAAAGGCACAAAAACGAGTGGCACAGAGGGCAGAAGGGAACAAAAGAGCCACACACCGACCCACACACACACAATCCTTTGGTGAATATGTAGTGTTGGAAGGGGTCCACAGCGGCGGGGAAACCAGTGGGACAGAGGGCAAAAGGGGCACGAAAGGAAAAAAAAAACGAGGGGCACAAAAAAAACGAGAGGAACAGAGGGCAGAAAGGCACAAAACACGAGGGAAAAACGAGTGGCACAGAGGGCAGAAGGGCACAAAAAAACGAGTGAAACAGAGGGCAGAAAAAACGAGAGGAGCAGAGGGCAGAAAGGCACAAAAACGAGTGGCGCAGAAGGGCACAAAAGACGAGAGGGCAGAAAGGCACAAATAACCTGCCTCGTGAGGAATCTAGCTGGGCGTGCGGGGGATGGTCCTCTCGTTCTCCGGATGAAGCTGAAGCGCCAGTTACAGGACATGCAGCCGGACCCCTACTCCGCTGCCCTGTAGAAAACAGCGCGTGCAAGAGATGCCATGAGCGAAAGACTCGCCACGGCGTGCGCGCAACACTCACCCAGTCTGTCTGTGATTGGCTGCCCATGCAGCAGGCGGCTAGTGATTGGCCCACGCCTGCTGCCGGGGTCTTGCAATTGGACTGTAGAGTCACACGTGACCAGGGGGAGTCATGCGCTTTCCGGGAACCCGCCAGGTAGGACATAAACAAAACAAACCCAAGGAAAGAAGCATGGAGGGTCCGGGGCAGCGGAAGCAGCAGCGGAGGGGGTGAAGAGCATCACCGGAGAAGGGCAGACCAACAGCAAGTGAGTGCAAGGGGGAAGAAACAGAAAATGATATTTTGGGAGGGTGAAAGGGACCTGCCGCCAACGAGACTATTGTTGCCCTGTTTACTCCCAAGGGAGACAGACCTGGGCACGAGCCGATTCTGGTCCGGGCACACTGTGAAGCGCGTTCACAGACCAGAATCGGCACGTGCCCGGACCAGAATCGGCTCGTGCCCAGGTCTGTCTCCCTTGAGAGGCATCACGGCAACAATAGTTTCTCATTGGCGGCAGCGCTTCGCGCTGCAACGCTAGCGAGACCTAAAAAGAGAAGAGCCCCTAACAAAATTAGGCAGCGTTCAGGAGAAGGTGACATACACCTATATTAAAAAGACATATCCACCTTCATCGCTTCATACTACGAATACGGGTGAGCCAAGCAGCATGAAGAAATGTTGTCACAAGTGTCTCAAGTGCTCGGTGCAGGTACATAGTGTCGGAAACCCAAAGGTTTACACAGGTTTTAGCCATTGATTGCGTGGCCTAGCAGATGCAGGACAAAAAAATAGTTTCTGTAGCTAGGTTACAAGAGGGGCACTTGCCAGACCTATGGTACTTCACATCCCATTTCACACAGAAGCTACTCGCAGGCAGAACCCCATACCTCCATTTTAGGTACAGTTGCAATGGGGTAGAGCCTGGGAGAATATCAAAGAACAATTCATATGCAGGGGTGATCTTTATATCTAGGAAAAGGTCTGTCAGGTTCCCCGCTTTGACACGTTTCAATTTCCTCAGCCACAAATGCTCCTTTAGACAATCTCTAAATCAGGGAGCGTGGAACTAGATTAGCTGTATCCGAGTATCCCAGAGGGAAGGCAGGCCTATTTCATACAACAAAAACTTGATATAGGCAAGCCAAGGGATCTTCTCACAACCCGTAGATCTTAAGAGTGCCTTAATGGAGACTCTGTAGGTTACCAATTCGTCTGTGGAATAAAGTCCACGCCAGTAAGTTATAAGTCTAGACATAATGTTTAATGGGATGGCTATACATATACAAAACTTGAGTGAGATGGGTAGCACTCTGCGGGAGAATAAGAATACTCCTCACAAACCTATTTTCTGTTTTACAAACATCATCAGTCCTAGCATGACTCCAAAGTTCTGCACCATACAAAGCTGAGCTATTTGCATTGACGTAATCGGTTTCCTCCACTGGTGCTAGAGAATATGCATGGGCTTTTTTACGCAATTTGGACGTGGCACCAGCATCTTGCGGATGACTCAGTGCACTCTTGCTGATGTGTGTGGACCAGCTCATTCTGTAAGTTAGGCAGACCCCCAGGTACACAAACTCCTGCACTTGTTTGAGGGGATTCCCTGCACCAATATGTTTGCCGTAGCAGATTTATAGGGGTTAAACGCCATACATTTAGTTTTATTGATGTTAAATTCAAGGCCCGAGCGCTGCAAAAGCTTAAGAAGCAATCTAATATTGCCTGTAGGCCACGCAGAGTTAAAAGAATTAGAAGCATGTCCTCTGCAAAATGCAGCATCTCAATTTTGTGAGGGACTGGTTTAGGTGCATCATTCCCAGGGTAATTTAGTGCTTGAATTAAGTCATTGGTATAAAGCGTAAACAATGTAGAAGCCCAACACACAGCCCTGACGGACACTAGTTTTAATATTTAAGGGGTCTGTAAGCTCACCATTGTTGCTGTACCTAACACGAGCAGTGTTGTGAGCATGCAACCTGACTAGGACAGACAAAAGGTTGGGAAGGATACCCATCAGTTTCAAAACCTCATACGACTTGGCCCTGGGGATAAAGTCAAAGGCTGGTCTTAGGTTAACAAAGACCACATACTGGTGGCCTGTGTCGAGCGTTACAGTTTTCCAGTAGGGTGCACACAAACGAAGGATTTGATCCACCATATTGACCCTATATCAGAATCCCACCTTCAACTCATAACAATAATAACCTCTTATATCCCCAATGAATCGAAGGGTCTCTTCACCCCTGATACTAATGGCTCTGAAGAAGGCAGGTTGCAGTTTAAATGGGTACATCTTGAGATTTCTCCACATTTGTGATGGAAAGTGTGGGGTAGGACCAAACGTTGGCACCATCAAGTGAGAACATTCGCTCCATCTCAGTTGTCAACCGTGGATGGATTATTCCTTCACATTTTCCTGTTTCTAATAGTGATAGTATAATAATAATAATATCTAGTTTTAAATGTCTAATATCACAGAATTGCCATGTTGCTGTGCTTTAAATAACAAGTTTTGCTATTATCCCATTTAATGATACTCAGTTTATCACTCTCAGAAGGATGAAGGCTGAATTGGAAATGATGGGACTCATGACCTGGAGGTTGCACCAGATACCAGCAGTAGTTGATTAACTCACGGATCCATCTTATCAGCACCATTTATTTTTTCAAATATCTTAAGGAGCTGTTTTTTCCATGTCCTGTTTTAATTAAGCATTTGTTGGCATGGTACTTATGTCTTTCCATGCCTTAGCTAATCATCACAGAAGAATATAAAAGAGTAGCTCAATGACTACCTTATTCCCATTAGTGACATATTAAGAGTAAAATACTTTATATAGTGCTTGCCTTTTAAACTCAAGTTTTTTGGTCTGTGTAATCATGGGTTGCTCAGTAATCAATATCCTCACCCGCTTCTCTTATGTGCTCAGAGGATGAATTGTAGTTTTATTTACCCAGGTACATATGCAATATCATTTGTCCTGGGACTGGTACTTTTTTATACATCTTTTCAAATAATAATGAACTAATTTGTACGTAATCAGACAAAAGATCAGGTGACTCATATACGCATAGAGTAGAGTACTTGATAATGAAAATAAAAATAACTAGTGGGAAGAACAAAGGGGGTAGTAAATCCTACCAGCGGTTTTAAGCGTATTGGGAAAATGAATAACCAACCTTAAGGAATAGATCACCAATGTCATACTCTTAGGTCAACAATAGATTGGACATTAACCTATTTATCTTCTGGATTGTGCCAGCATCCATTATTTGCTAAGAACTGTTAGGTCTGTACCTTCCTGCACTGTTTTATAAATTCTCTTATTTTAATCAACTACCATTCCAGCATTATGAAGCATCTACCTTCTTTTTCGTAGTTTTCCACACAAGCAAGCTTGCTTGAGTTAATTGTAACTACATTTTAAACACATATCTAACGTGGCATATCCTCTGAATTTAAATGTAATCTAGTATTCTCTTCAAAGGACGTTTCAGCTAGGCCACCTTTCTGGTCCATGGCATGTGGACATAATTTTCCATATACTGACCAAAATTTAATAGAGAGAGAGTTTCAAAGATAAATATTTGAGTGCGCTTCTATGCTGAAATTTACTGAAACATAATTTGAGGGCTATTTAAAATTCTACTACATCTCTTACAGTTCTCTTTTCTTAAATTCCCCACCAACTCCAGTTCTGTCCGCCAGTAATGTGAAAGCTTTCTTAAGCAGAGTGGTGTGTTGGTGTTCTAAATGAGGCAATCAGGAATACACAACTACCATCAAAACTGCTCATGCAAAGATGAGTCTTTCACGGCATTTGCTGGAAAAAGGTCATGCAAATATTTCTTGGAATCCTAGGTCTAATTAAAGGATGACATTTACCAAAAGTAGATTGGCATTAACTGCAGAGTAATCCATTGCTCTCAAATGACCTCACACCATTACGTTAGTAATGTGAGAAGTTCATCCATTTTATCCCTCCCCATTCATGGCGGCCTTCCATTGTTCTGCAGTGAATGAAATATGGGCTCTTACAGGGAGAGAGTAAGATGGAGTCCACATACTCTTTACTTTCCAGAGTCCAGTCGCTGAATCTTTTCCTCTCCCTGATCAGATTTGTTGTTCATACACAGACTGTGTGAGCCAGCTTAAGTTACGGTGGAGGATTTAAACTTCCCGTGCAGACAGCCGTGCAGAAGTAACCAGAGTACATGCTAAATTGAAGTGTGTTATACTTGGATTCATTAGCTTTGATGCATTAAACCCTAGTGTCACCGTAGTAGTGATGGATCAGTTGATATAACCATATTTTAGTTACTCTGTTTTCCAGCTCTCTTATTCCCTACCACTTGGGAATTGCCTATGTTGACAGGCAGGGGTGTAAGTAGCTTCTTCAGAGAGATTGCAGTCATTTTGAAGAGTACTCAATGTGCGAGGATGTTCCTATGTGTATAAAATCCACCTGTTACCCATGTGTCAGCTCCCGCTACCCTCAGTTCCTTTTTTCACCTCCAATCAGACGTAAAGCGACGGTTGCCTTTTCTAATGTTGTTCCTTTTTTCGTCAGTGCATTGTGGTCTTTTGCTTGCTCGCTTTCCCATGAAGGGCATGCTTTTCTTGATGTCTTTAATTTGTTGAAATAACCTGCTTCCCTTTGCCGGCCATGCTGTCTACAGTGGGCTTCAAACAGTTAATCAAACGTGGCAAGTAGTTATGAGAGCCTATCTTAGATAAAACCAGCGTTTCGTGCCAGGGAACCAACATCTGGAAAATGTGTGTCTTCTGTGATGGAATTCAGCTGTGGGCACTGAAGAGCCTTCATCCGTTAATGTCGCGCTAAGAGCGAGTGCTGAGGGAAGTCCTGGACATCTTTGCAGGATGGAAGCTATTGCATCTGGGTAAGAGGTATTCAGTACCTTTTATCATAACTGGGGTGCAATGTTTAGTTCTAGCCAGCAAGAGATCTGCATGCCTAATCTTGGGGCCCTTTACTCTCTGATTAGGATGGGGATACTTCAGGTCCACACAATATGGGAACCCCTTGGAGTGACAAGACTTGGGATTTTGTAGCACAGCACAAACATTTAAGCCGGATCTGGTTCAATAGGTTACCCGGCCTCTGAATTCCATCAAAATAGCCAGGCGCGTTCTGTGATTTATCAGGCTCTAGAGACACACTACCCAAAGAAATTGTTAGGCCTTTGGCCAAATCTCTCATTTAGGAGGTTAACTTAATCGGATTCAAGGGTCCTATTACTAGCACATTGGATCCAAGTCTAACAACCGTAGGGGCTCTGGCACGGATAACCCGAAAGCACGGTGTGCTGCCCTTTTTCAGCTACAAGCCACATGTCAGATCGGTAGAGAGAAAAGATTGCACATCTCATTTGGTACCTGTTTTGGTACCAGAATCGCCCATAAGAAGAATAAAAATATAAGGAAGAAGGAAAAGAAAGAAGTACAAATTGGCAGCAAGATCATTATTTGTACCTCATATCACTGACCTGCATCGTTTTCATAACACTAGACCCGAAGTACCATAGTCACAGATTGTTTTTCAGTCTCCAGTAATACATACTGTTTTAAAGTTAAGAAATATGTATTTTTGCAGATCAGTTGACTGTTCCGCCAGCATTCCAAGAAGAGAAGCTGAATATCGCTACTTCAGCAACCTTGTTACCTCCTCCTCAGTGTGTGGTTGCAAGAGCTGTGTCTACCCCTTTAATATGTTCATTATATTATGAGAATGTGCAGCTGGTCTATCCACCTACTCTTGCAGTGAACAGTACATATTTTCGGACTAATTTCTTGATCTCTGCCCCTGCCTAAATTACTAAAACCCAGAGCGAGTGGAGACTAATCTCCAATTCCACCTCATTCTAAGTAGATTTTACACGATAATCTGTTTTAGAGTGAGAGCAGCTCATTAACTTTTTCTCATTAAAATAGGAAATAGACATTCTACAGAGTCAGATTCCGAACTGGGCAATATGTATATTTTCAGGTATTTTTAAACTGTGTGAAATCTAAGGCCTTTTTAAGCATTAAACTTGTGTCCATCTGAGATTGCCTTTTCCAGTGTCTTCTCAGTTTTTACACCATCTGCCTCCTTAGAGCCTTTATTTAGGATGGAGCTATAATTGATGCATCAGTCTGTTCCCATCACCTCGACTAGGCATAATTTTGAATTTTTTTAAACCAAAATCCTAGATTCTAAATATAAAGTCCTGTAGATGAGCTGTTTGCGGACATAAGTAACCAGCCTGTTGAATCAGCTGTGGAAACTGTGGATGTAGGAAAATGGAAACTCCTTACCCCTCTGACATCATCAGTTTTGGACAAAGAATTAAAAGAGATGAAAAAAGGTAGGATGCTGTGCTTTTGGGATTATCGGTGTTAAAGCCCTGACCGCTGTTTGCCTTAGTACCAATGCAATCGTAATCAATCTCAGATGACCCAGACATGCTGTTGTCAAAGTTTCAATGGTTCTGAACACATTTTTCACCTGAGTCCGTTATCATTTAACTTAACATTCTTCGGGAGTCTCCCTTGAGATCTATAGTAAGAAGGATATAGTTATAGACCTTTTCCCAAACTACACATTACATGCAATCAGTTTTACTATTACTCAAGCCATACACAGGTCACTGCACAGGAGCCAAGCACAGCTGTGTTTCAAGCACAGGATAAGATATGTTTGCTTTCTAGCGCTTACTGATTCGTTTGCAACTGGATTTTTTCAATCCAGTGTCTGCAAAGCTGTCGTCTTGCAGCTCAGTCCAATAGAACAAAAGCTTCCACATATTAAGTGAAAGGGATGGGTAGGAGCAGGGTGAACCAAATCTAACCATGTACTTTACTCTAGCTGCCTCTTAAAGGGTGATTAAGTAAAAAAAAAATTAAAACATGGGTGTGGATATTTCTGTGTGAACCTCCATATTTCACGCAGTAGAAAAGAGCTGACACTATAGCCAAACACACTCTTTTTGACGAATCTGACATTCGTTGGCAACCACTGCCTGTACTGAAATAGTTACAGCTCTAATCAAATAAAGGGCTGGAGGATCGAACAGATATTTCTAGTAAGGGAAAATTAAATCTACAAAAAAGCTGGAGGTAGACCCAACATTTAAAATAACATTTCTCTTTTCTTTGTAAATATTAACTAGTAACATTTTTTAAATTCCTCTTTTTCGATCTTGAGAAACCTCATTTCATTTACCAATAACGCGTTTAAAAAATGCTCCCCCCCCCCCTCTTTTAATTTGCACAATTCACACAAGGACATTTTGTAAAACTTACAATGTCCTCTCTTATTAACAATAATGGCGGCCCCAAATGCACTAAACTAAGGGTTCAGTACCACAGGCTATTACCAGGTGTCCCTGTTGTGTTGTAAAGGGACCTATATTAGCCACATAAGGTACTGCACCCTTAATACAATTATAAACAGAAACATTGCAGCTGAGACATGCAGCAAGAGTGCAGTACCTTATGTGGCTAACAGAGGCCCCTTTACAACTCCACATGGGCACCCCGTAACAGCCTGTGGTACTACATCCTTGCCTTTCTTCGTGGAATTTCTTTAGTTAATAATTTTTTTCATTTGCAGTGCCAGTATCTCCAACAGTCCCTATTGCATTGCAAAAGCTTGTTTTCTCGCTTATCCCCTTGCAAGGCTGCTCAATGGCCAGCGATGGAGCGCTGACCTCTATCTGCAGCATCCAGTTTTTGATCCACCTGGAAGTGTGGAAGCAGGCTTTTTTGCATGCATTAACAGATGAAAGCTGAAGGGGGCAATACTGAGCCACAATGTGCTTCTCAGAAATGTGTTCAGTCCTCATGAGGTCGTAGGAGAAGTAAGTCTGTTCTGATGCAGAAGTATCTCATAAACCCCGTGTGGTACAAATCGAAATTCTTCTCTTTTAAGTTTACAATAACTATAGGGGTTTGAAAGGTGTTATGAACGCGTGCTTAAGGGAGCTCCACGTTTGGGTATTGGCCAGGGAAACCCCTGGCCACTCTTCTAATTTTCACAATCACAGGTCATTGAATATATGATATTTTTCCCAAATTGCATGGTATGGAGTGATTTTTCTTCAGTATCTCTCTGCATGAGCTGGAGGCCAGTTCCCTGTGGGCATGCATACTGAGCCCAGTGAGCTGCATAGAGGACAGACACACTTTCCATTTTTAAAATTCGAAAACTTATACCCGCTGACACCTACATCATTTCCAGTCCTAGCACTAGCAGTGTGATGTTTTCATACATTGCCAAACTAGGAGGCTCTTCATGTCTTTGTAAGAACCCTTAGGACAAGCCCGCATGGTGCCTTCAATTCATTCAAATGGCTCTGTCAGCCTCTGCCCTTCAGTGCACCCATGAAGCAAACAAAGTGCTGCAGAGAACTAACTGTAAAATATGAGGGATGGTGTCAAGGGGCTCTTCGCAGTAATAATTCAGAGACTGAGTGGTGTTGTGCTGCACAGATTCTGACAGGAATGTGTTAGCCGAGATGTGTTAAATGGTTGCTGAAGTTGTTCTGTCCCTGACTGAGAATGCGAAAAGTGCTCTTTCAATAGCACAGGGGCTCCAGGTCCTGGTATTTAGCATTACACTGAGTGATGGTGGCGCTCCAGAAGCCTTGTAGATGCTATATAAATCTGACTTTGTTATTAGATTGCATGGCAGATGAAGCTTGCACAGGCTATCACTGGATATTTAGGTCTGATTTTAGCCGAGACCTTTTGATTTTACAAAAAATATACCCGAGATATTATTACTTATAGAGACTTTCATCCAGCTCTCTTCATCAAAGTCTTTTGTTGCGACTTTCACATTTTTCTTCCGCTCATTAAAGCATACAGTATGGGCAACAGATCAAACACTTCAGCCGATGGCTAATTTCGTTCCCTTCAGTGCCAGCGACTGCTATGGCAATGTGTGTGTATATATATATATATATATATATATATATTACCTACTGGCGGTCGCCAGTAGGTAGTTATAGTTAGGACCCTGTTTCCATAGGAAGACCGCAACATTCTATTTGGAATAACTTTGGCGCCGGTCGACGAATCCTCGCGAAATTTTCAAAACTAATGGGGCGCTACGCTCTGCTCCTACCCTGAAAGTCTCGGGGGGGATTCGTCAAGCGGGGGCTGAGAAAAAAGGGGGGTCCCAAAACACGTTTTTCCCATGCATTTTTCCATAGGACCTTTAGACACAGCTACAGCCCGAACGGCTGAACAGAGTTACTTGAAATTTGGCAGAGAGGTAGTCTACAGGTCAAGGAAGTGCCTTTTGTATGTCTGGTGTAAATCTGTTCAGTAGTTCCTGAGAAAATAGCATTTAAATCAATATATATATATCTGTGGCAGCTTACGGTGCGCTTACGGTGCGCTTACGGTAAGCTTACCGTACGCGTACGGTGCCGTGCGCGAGCGCGATTCTGATTGGCTGTTAGATCTTAGTAAACATTCCAATCGGTCGAAACCAGGAAGCGGCGGCCGCCATTTTCTCTCTCGCACTCTGAGGGGGGGAGGAAAATCAAAGGTGGAAAATATTTAAAGGGGCTGGTTAGACAGCTCCTAACCACCTAACCATGAATAAGGTGTCCCAAAATAACCTTCAAAGTAAAAAATTCAATTTTAATTTTTTTCGAAAAAACGGCGATTACGCTTACCGTACGCGTACTGTAAAAAATAATTATAAAAAAAAAATTATCCACATTATTCCCCACCCCGTGTGCAAATGGTGCCCGAAGGACACGATTTGTGCATGGCCTGATAATTTAAATGAACATTTAATACTTAACATTTCACAACGAAGCGCATAATATGTCCTCCGTGTGCGGACGGTGCGCGAAGCGCATCGTGCGTAAATGGCCCATCCAGCGTAACGTGGGCCCGCGGCACTAACTGCGTAAAGTAAGCGCGCGGTGCGCTTCGCGCACCGCGTGCTCACTGTGCGCGCACGGTGCGCGAAGCGCACCGTGCGCGCACGGAGCGAACTGCGTTAAGTGGGCGCGCACGCCACGAACGGTGTAAAGTAACTTAGCATTTAAAAAACCGTACAAATTCACTGAAATAACCATAGGTTTCACACACGTTATAGTTAGGAATTAGCATTTAAAAAACCTTGCAAATTCAATGAAAAAACCATAGGTTTCACACATGTTCTAGTTAGCTGGACATTTTACTCATAAAAAACCAATGAAATTCCCCCGTTATAGTTAGTGCAGGCAACTATAACTCACGCGACCGCAATCCTCTGCTGATGACATATGTGTCTTTATGAAAAAAAAATATTTGTAATATATGTATAGCTAAAATTTAATGGAAGAAGACATGGGCAAATAAGTGTCTAAATACAGTATTAGTGCTTGCTTTCAGTGATGAAAATGTGCAGACTGCTGTTAGATGGTCAAATGTTCTCTTAATTGACTTCTGGTATCAAAGCAGCATAATATTTTTAGTGCCTGGCCTGTTTGGGGAAGCTGTTGAATAAGAAGCTTTCAGCGGAGTAAAGAAGGGAGTAGTTCTCGTTGCTTTCCTTTTAGCTGCAAAGACCTTTTGGAGACATGTCGATAGTAGGGACGGTTCCGTAATGAAGTGCATTCTCCAGGTTATTGTCCACCATCGCGTAAGGTTGATTGCATGACAGCGTTGGACAGGGGAGTGGGTGTTTGCGAGATACAGTGTAATGTCTTGGCAGCTCTGGAGGTTTTGGAGCATGTAGCCACTTGGCTCATACACTTACAATTAGTGTAGATGTTGCACCTTGGATTCTGGCGGGTAAGTATAGTTTTGTAGTGGCTGCTAAAGTTCTGACAACAGAACATCTTACTTCAACAATTAAGTGATTAGATGAACACCCCTTTTTGCAGTGGGCCCGAGAGAGGGCGGACTCCCCACGATCTACAGGTTCACTGTCTGGTGAGATATCTGATGATATGGGTTAAGACTGATCGGGGGTGTGGAGGAGTTCACATGCGCAGCTGGGCTCTGGACGACATTGTAAGTGGTGGCGGCCGGCTGGGTGAGGGGGAGGTGAGGCTGAGCATCGCCGTATGTGGGGTGGAGCGCCAGGATGGATGTGTCCCTGGGTCTGTAAGAGGCAGGGAGGAGGCCCACTTGGGTCCCGTTGAGCTGGGTTGAGTGTCCAAACTTGATTACTATTGCTGTGTGCTTCTCCGTATGTGCTGCTCCCTCTGCAGAAGTCGCTCCTCAATCGATAGTGCGAACTGTGTGGTTACTAATGCCTTCCATCTGTACCATTGTTTGTTTTGGTTATGGTTTATGTAACGGTGAATTTGGGTGTAAATGAAAACTGATTGTTATATACATGCTAAGTTACAGTGGTAGATTGGATCAGAAATTGCCTGCTTTTGCCATGGCTCTGTATATCTTTAACTGTAATGTTCTGAATTCGCTGACCTGAATAAACAAATTTGGAAAAAAAAAGTGATTAGATGAACACAGCCAGTCACACTTTAAAAGTTGGCTCTTCAAGGAGATAAATGTGCCATGCATACATTAAATGAGACTCTTATTCAGGTGAATGTACACAACTCAACCCTGATCGCATTATGAACCTTTTGTGAATGATAGAATGCACTGCTTCTATTTTGGTAAATAACAGTTGCTTCAGCCTGCTCTGGGGACAAGTGGACAGATGAGTAAAAGGGAAGCAACTTACGGCGGAGCAAAGATTGGCAAAGTCTATAGGTATCACCTGTGACATATTAGGGGAGAGGAAATGAAGCACTTATGGTTTTGCCATTGCTTCTTTCATTTTACCATCTTTTGACTAAAACCATTCAACAATGGCTTCAGTCGAGCGCACATATGGTTCTCCCTCTTTGTATGGTATTCAATATCAGGTTTTTAGACTGATGCTCATATACTGGAAAGTGGTTTTAATCGGGAAAGGTAGTCTTTATATGGCATTTATCGATTTAAAAACCGCTTTTGATCTGGTACCGAGGGCTAATTTGTGGTGGATTTTGAATGATATGGGCATTCCTCCACTACTTCTTAATTTGTTAATCCGTCTTCATGAGGGTAATTATGCCCAGGTGAGATGGGGTGCTCAGGGTCAGCTAACAAAGCGGATTTCTGTTGATAAGGGAGTGCGCTAGGGTTGCGTAATGGCTCCCACCCTGTTCTCCTTGTATGTGAACGGGGTGGTGAAGTTTCTACAGGAGGACCCAGCGGATGCGCCTATTCTAGTGGGTGACAAAGTGCCAACGCTTCTATTCGCTGACGACACCCTGTTGGTGTCTAAGACTCCAGTTGGGCTTCAAAAATTGTTGTTCAGATATCAATCCTTTTGTGATGCACGGGGCCTAGTTATTAATACCACGAAAACCAAGCTTATGGTTTTTAACCCCCCGAAATCCTTTAGGAATAATTTTACATTAAATGGTACCCTTCTCGAAAGAGTTGGGAACTTTGAATACCTCGGCATACGCCTCTCAGACAAAATGCTCAGGAGGCCCCATATATCCAAAATGCTTCTGAATCATAAACGCGTGACTGGGGCACTGAGCAAAGAACATCGCTCCTCGTATAGCAGGCCAGTTGCCCCTGCACTAGCAATTTATGAAGCAAAGGCAGTTAGTTCAGCCATGTATGGAGCCGAGATATGGGGGTTTGAAAACGTGGACGAAATAAGTAGGTCTGAGCATACATTTTTGAGGGAACTGGTGATGCTTCCCTGCAATACCCCTTTAACACCGCTAATGTACGACATGGGTAGGCGTCCGTTTAGAGCAATTGCCAGGTTACGACCATTGCTCTTTTGGGCTCGCCTTCGGCGCACTGAAGAGCTTACCAATTATGCTGCAGCTCTAACGGAGGTAATGAAGTTGGACGTAAACTTTAAGGTCAAATGGCTATCGTATGGAAAGAAAGTTGTGATACAACTTGGTTTGAGAGATGCATGGGCCAGTCAGGTTCCCGCTAGCAAAGCGGAACTCAAGAGATACTATTGGGATTGGATTGACAGGCAAGAACTTTGCAAGCCAATGTTGGGTAGACTGACAGAGGAGTTCTTCCTGTTCAAACACACTAGAAGCTTTGAGCGTTATTTAGATGTGATCCAGGTCCCACGAGATAGGACTCTATACATCCAGTTTAGATATGGCACGCTCCCTGTTAACATTCGAAAGGCAAAGTGGTGTAAAGCAGAGGACATGACAGAGAGTTGCCCGTGCTGTGGTGCTCTGGTGGAGTGTGATGCCCATGTCCTGTTTGCCTGCCCTGCCTACAATAAAGCTAGGAGTAAATGGTTAAAACCAATATGTAGTGGCATGGGCACGCGCGATCACCGGTCTGCTATGCGTATTTTAAAATCTGATTCTAGCATCCTATTTTCCTGTGGAGTGGCCAAATGTTTAGCCCAAGCTTGGCAAATTGGGATTAGAGCCCAACGAGGTGTGACCTTACTATAGATTTTATGTCCCATTATTTGTGATTAAAATCTTTTACTATTTAGCAACGTTTTACAATCTTTGAACATTCTTAATCACATAGATAGCACTTGCACTTTATACATTGTTTACTGCGAGGGATTATGACACTTTATGTCTATAGTGTCTCAGATTTAAGCTTAAGCCTTTTATAAAATTGGTTTTATGTTTCTTTTTAAACTCATATGCAGTTTTTAAATTTATGTCAAGATTCTTTCTGCACCCTTTTGTACTGTATTGCAAGATTTTATCAAACATTGTTTTATTGTAATTATGTTACTCGAAGCTTTTATGATACATGCTGTCGAATAAAGCTATTTGATGATGATGATGGTATTCAATATAAAATAGCAAAAAGTACTCCAAGATCGCATGAATATGCATGGGCGGCCATCTTGGAATTGTTCTTTCTAATAAAGTATAACAAAAACCATGGAAAGATGGTCGCTTCGCATTTACATTTGCATGCAGTGTCAACCTTTCAATGTTTTTGTTATACTTTATCACCATTCACAGATATGTCGCCCGTTACCTTATAAGCGGCTGACGGATATAGCAGGTGGGAGAAAGTGGGCCTGGGCAGTGCACAAAAAAGAGCAAAGAGTGCGAATTGGGTTAAGGCAAAGCACCGTTAACAGTGGGAGAGAGCAAGGAGAGAGAAAGAAATTAGTCCCTCAAAACCTGGCTGTTCAACTGAGCCTCCTTGCAACAGCGTTCTCAGCGCCTGGATACTCTCACGGGTGATTAGCCACACTATACAAATCCTATTGATTGATTAATTCATTCATTCCTCGGGGGCAGAGGGACACAGAAGCGAGCGAACAAACGAAGTGACAAACCAATTCACCCTGTTCTCTGATGTGAAATGTGACTGACATGTTTCAAACTAAGGCCAATGTTTTGAAGGGGTCTGGCCCAATGCCAACCCTATGTTAAAAATCCGGGATACAGTAGATCTGTCGACGACAGACAGCTAAAGCTGCCTATGGGCAGGGCCTATAAAAAAGCAACTTTTAAAGATCTTGTTTAAATTCAAACAATTCTGGATACATCCAAGATAAGGGTTGAGAGTGTTGGCTGTGGAAATAGAGAGCTTGCACCTACAATTCTGGATACAGTTAGTTGAGTGAATGTCGAGCCCAAACATGCTGCGCTTGAGCCAACGAGTCTATACATTAAAGCAAGGACCTAAAAGAAAATCTGGAAATCCTCCAGTGGCACGGCAGGCATCTGAAAACAAGCACCTCTATTTTTAGCTCATTTTTCATAGGTCTAGTTTGAGCTTCTCTGGTAGCACAAGAGTGCGAGGGTCGAGGGATGCAGGTAGAAAGGGGTGGAATCGAAATACAATTCAGTTTCTTATTGCTGTCCCACACACATATACCGTATATATCAATGTATTGACCAGAGAGTGTTTGTCATAGCTATAGTTTTCCATTGTGGATTATTTAGTTTTAAATATGTTGTGAAAATAATAAAAGGTTTCTGCATTCCGATACTTACAAACCATTGGGTAAGTTCCCCTCAAGAAGGTGGAGGTTTTCAATTTTTCTTAAAAATATGTTCTTGAAAATAAAATAATTACCCTTTAAAAAGTCTGTCAGCATCCACAGCATGTGCGGGATACAAAAGAAAAACTCTTCCTCTCCTGCTGTCCTATTCCTGATACGGAATGGAAAGTTTTCGATTGGAAGAAAATTAAAGAGGTCCGGTTGCTAGCAGTTTATCTGGGAAAATATCCTATATATATCCCATATATTGCATACAGTGAACAAAAAATACGGAGGGTGTTAACAGGAATTCACTACTGCATCAGCGTAGATTTGACTCCCTAGTGCTCAAGGTGGCAAAACTCATTAAAATGCAAAAAACATGAAACCGTTCCTATATTTATCGGAGTCCAAGGTTACCAAGAGCTGTCACTGGAGGAGGGTTTATGTTCCTCTCCTCAAGCAATATGGCAGCCAAATAATGATAGTTACTGACGCGTTGGACCATGAGCTTCGTTTCATTGGATTTCAACTTCGGTCAGTGGCTCAACAAGTGACAAACCAGCTAAAAAAACAAGTCTTACATTTTGTAGCTGCCTTGCCCAAATTACACTCCAACCCAAAGAAAATGTCTGTGTCATCAACGTAAGTGTAAAAAATAAATTAATGTGAACACAAAGATTGAAAAAGGTGGCAAAACAATGAAAATCCTTGAAAAACCCTTAGAGTATTTGCTGCCGAGGACAAAGGGTAAGGGATCACCCTCCTAAAAGGATCAAATCAATCCAGAGCAGCACCTTTTATTCAGATCTTTCCCGGATGATGGATCAAAATATCACAGTCAGTGTCTTTCAGGTGGCAAATCTGCCATGTTCAGTGCAGGGACGCTGTGCCCATCCATTGTGAGGCGTCAATTGTTCATCACCAACCTTTCCCATGTGATCAAAATCCTGCCCACAACTCGCCCAGGTACACTGGCTAGCCAGTGTTCCAAATTTCCTGAGCACCAATCTTCCAAGACCTTTAGAAATCAGCAGAAGCAAATATATGAGTCGACATACTTGAGAGAAATGCAAAACCAATGATATAAAATCCTAGGTATCTGTACGAGCAAAAGGAAACACCCAAAATGGATAGTCTCCCTCTCAAGTAAAATAAAAAGCAAGGATCGATGCTCGGCTCCATACCAGAGTTTTCTAAATACCCTTCATCCTCATAGAAACAGTACAGTACTGGTTCCAAGGAGATGGCAAGGGTACATCTGGTTCCAAGATCTTTTGCAAACCAGGGTCTGATTTAGAGTTCAGCGGAAAGGTTACTCCGTCACAAACCTAACAGATATCTTGTCCATCATATTACTAGTGCCACTGGATATAATACACGTGTAATACGGGGGGCAGGATATCTGTCTCGTTTGTGACATAGTTATCCATCCGCCAAGCTCTAAATCAGCTCCCAAGTCCCGTGTACAGAGCTCCTCCATATTTAGGCTGTGAAGTGGAGTTCTGTGGTGGCTCTGATGGATCCATTTGTAGCTTGCTTCTCTGTTCTGTTTATACCTGACAGTTGGCATGGTAAGCGAACTTGACAAAGGGTCTGTTTTGGCATTTCGCCCTGTTAGTGCTACCAGAGGACGAACATAGTGTTAACATTACAAGACTTGAACCTAGGGCATTAATTAGCATTATGCGTCACACTTTGTTCATCCATAAAATGTGTTCTTATTGATATCCATAATGCTGAAGTGTACATTGACATTAAAACAGTGCAGTGGTCACGTTTGATACAAAGCAATGCTTCTCTGGCCATGTTGGACCACGAGCCACTTGTTATTTGCAGTAGGATCATGGCGTACATGGAGAGCTAGAAGAAAGACTCTGTGTGATGGTATTGTGGCCAAATATGTTGAGAGGAGGTTTTAGGATTAGTGCTGCTGGTACAAATTGAACTTCAGAGCAGGCAGCAGGCCAGCCTCTCTCTTATATAAGCAAATACACCGCAGACAGACTGTACCATTCACTTCAGGGAAATGCGTTGCCTTGAAGGTGGCACAGCTTCACCAATCCAGCTCCAGGGCAGGACCCATTAGATGATGTAGCAGCACTTCATTGGATGTGCCCATACTTGCTTGCTCTTTGATCAGCAGCACAGTTGTCAGCTGTATGTAGACATTAGAGATCCTACTGGATATTGCTTTAATGAGTTGTGTAACATGGACTCTGCCCCATGGCAGCTCCACTTGGGAACAATGGGTTTGAATACTACCCTGAGCGAAATTGCCAGCGAATAGACTTATTGCAAGCATCCTCCCATCACCTGTTAGTTGCTCCACTTGCTTCACTTTTGTGATGACCCTGCTCCCCTCATGGGACTGATTATTCTGATACAAAAATAAGGACAGGAAAAAAATGTAATCCTGTCGCTGCTCTCATGCTTGGAATACTATTCCCAGCATGAGAGCAGCGCCAGGATTGGTCTGAGCGACCTGGTTTGCATCTCAGACAGTGCCTGGTAGCCTGTGGCTTTTCTCCACCCGGCTGTACAACACAGCAAGGTGGAGAAATGCTAAGTGCGCATGACGATTTGGCCGGCCTAAGATGGTCGGATAAAACTGTCATGCACACATTGTAGTGCCCATCTCCGCTCCTCCTCACTTTTGCACATAGAGCACATAGCCCCGCCCCACCCTTGCTGGCAGCCTGCAGGTAAGAAGAAAATTAAATGATAATAAAATTGGTTTATTAAAATTGTATTTTTAATCTGTTTAAATCTGCTGCCACCTAGTGGGCCAATGCTCCTCTGCCATAACGAAGGAGCCACCCCTGCAACATGGGCCGCTATGAACAATATCGTGCTGTAGGGAGAGGTTTGTGAGTTCTCATCTGAAACAGTTGAGTATCAGTTCTTTTCTATGGCATTGTTTTCAGTAACTGGTCAAAAAGAATGTCACCGCGATGAAGAGTGTACCATTTTTCCTAGTTACTCAGTGGTCTAGGACTCCGCTAGGAGGGGTTGAGGAGTGACGGAGGGGGATGAGTCATTCAGTTTGAGACCAGCAGTTGGGAATTTGCCAAAAATGATACAAGATAAAAAGGTGTCTTGAATACCCAAAGAAACACCAGGCAAAGATAAACTGGTATACTTATGTACTGAATTTTTTTATTAATAGGGTGCCACAATACTGGTCTAAAGTAAAGATCTGGGATACCAGGCAGTGGAGGCTGTGGACAATGAAGACACGGGACACAATCCAGCAGGAGATTGGTTATTGTTCTAACCGGTATCTAGACCACAAACTACTGGAAATAAGCCAACATCCAGGGCTAGCCCACCATTGTAGCTCTGCCTTATGGCAATTTATCTTGTGAACAGTGGTTGCAGTCTAAATTTTAAGGTCACAGACTCCCCACAAGATCTGACTATGCACTGAACACAGTCCCTAATAGTAAACGTAAAACTGTATTTAGGGTTAACGGTCCTGCTACTTCTTTACATTATGGTATTCCAGAACCATAAGTGCTTGCCTTGAAAGATAGTAATAGCTATTCGGGAATCAGAGAGGTTCTTCTGAGCTAATTAGACTATTCTCTAAGACCTACGATGAAATGAAGAAACCTTCACGGCTCTCACTTGGGATAACACTCTGTTGTAGTTGGTAGACAGAGTCTTCATTCAAGAAGTACGGGCTGTCATTATAACAATATGTCCAAAGCGTCGTACTTACGTTTAGAACTATTCGTGGGGACATATCACCTCAGTTTATAACTCCCCCGGCTCCTTGTCCTTGACAGAACTTGCCCACCCTCCTCTCTGGGTTCCTTCTACTAAGCAGTAAGTGCTGACATCGGTTCAGTTAAAATTTCCGGCGTTTCTGAAAGTTATGTGGAACAATAAGATGCATATATTTAGAGAAGTGGAAGATGCTGATAATTTTTTGGAAGTGTGTCAAGCCAGTGACCATTCAGGAGGTTTATAAAAGAACGTAGCTACAGATTTTTGATGTGATTAATTAGATAACAAATCCAGCACGCTTACCGTCCTGGCACTCGTTAGGCCTAGGTTGGGCCTAATGTTAGAGGGTGGGTTTTCCCGGGTGAAGGTTCAGGGTTTGGGGGGTAGGGGGGTGGGAGGGTTGGGGGTGGGGGTAGGGTGGGAGAGGGCACTAAATATCAAAACAGTTCTCATGAGTTGCTTTAGCATCTGGGTGTTGGTGATAGCAAACAGGGGTGAGGTTAATTATGGGTAGAGACCAAATTATTTGGATGTCATGGAATGTAAATGGTCTAAGGGTTAAATCTAGGAGAGATAGGATTTTGAGATATCTGCAAGACTCTTTGGCAAACATTATTATTCTTCAAGAATCTCATTTAACAGAGGCAGAGAGTATAAAATTTATTGGTGCACTTCGTTGGCTAGATTGTATGTTTTACACACCACAGACATTTGTAACAAGGGGCATTTTAGTGTTGGTTAGGAAGGGATTCATGTGTCAGATTGAAGGAAAAAAAGCAGACACCAAGGGTAGGTGGTTGATAGTGAATATTAAGATTGCCGGTGTATTATATAATGTAATTGGGTATTATGGTCCAAACCAAGATGATGTGACTTCATTAGAAGAGTTAGCGAAGGAGATGCTGTCTCTTACGGGTTTTATAGTTTTCGCCGGAGACTTTAATACGGTATTAAACTCCAGATTAGATCGGTCGGCGAGTAGCAGAGCTCATGTAAATAGCAAAATGGCTTCCAATTTAAAAGGTTTGATGGAGCAATTTGGTTTGTGTGATATTTGGCGACTCAGGGCAGGTCAGAAGCTGGGATTTACTTTCTTTAATAAAAAATATCGCCATAGATCGAGAATCGATTATTTTCTAATTGATGCGAGATTACTGGGTAAAGTAAAAGAAAGTATGCATGTTGGGATACATCTTTCCGATCATTCGGCGGTTATTTTAGAGCTTGCTACTGGAGTTTGTGAATCAGAGT
This sequence comes from Triturus cristatus, assembly GCF_964204655.1. Taxonomy (NCBI): domain Eukaryota; kingdom Metazoa; phylum Chordata; class Amphibia; order Caudata; family Salamandridae; genus Triturus; species Triturus cristatus. The sequence goes on along the minus strand of NC_140584.1, from coordinate 204,910,478 downwards.
CAGTATGGAGGTTGGACCGTACAGTTTTATATGATGAGGAGGCAATGCAGTCTCTTCAATATGAACTTGAAATTTTTATCGAGCAAAATCTAGGTACGGCCAGACTAGACATTGTTTGGGAAACAACTAAGGCTTTTTTGCGAGGGAGATTAGGTGCTATTGGGGCCAGCAAAAGAAGGAAATATTTCTTTGAGGTTAAAAATTTAGAACAAGAAATTAGGTAAGAAGAGGCAGATATAGTTAATAGTTATATGGACAGTTTACAACAAGAGGAGAATATTCAGAAACTGCTGGATTTGAAAGAGAAATTAACTTTAGTTGTTAACAATCGGGTAAAAGAGAAATGGTTTGCTTCTAGATTAGCTAATTTTCAGTATGGGGAGGGGTCAGGCAAACTACTTGCCTGGGAAACCAGGACAGACAGGACAAGGAACATAATTAAGGAAGTGAAAGTGGAATCATCAGGTGTCATGGTTACAGAAACTAAGGACATAGTGGATGCTTTCTTTAATTATTATGCAGAGGTCTACAGGGAGGATATGGTTCCAGATAGGAATGAGATAGATGAATGGTTAAATTGTTTACGACCTGTGGCTGACGACCTACAAAATATGTTAGATCAAGAGATTACACAAGGGGAATTAGACTTGGTTATTAGATCAGCTAAGAAGGGCAAAGCACCGGGCCCAGATGGCCTCCCGGTTGAGGTGTATAAAATCCTGTCTGGTAGCTTGATACAGTTATTACTAAAGGTATTTAGTGAGGTCTTTCTAGGTAATGTAGAGCTCCCGGCCTCCTGGAATCAGGCCAATATTATTGTAATTCCCAAACCTGGGAAGTCACCGAGGTATTTGGATTCATATAGACCAATTTCACTATTGAATTTGGACTATAAACTATATGCTAAGATTTTAGCAGATAGGTTGGCGAAGGTGATCCCAGGAATAGTACATGAGGATCAAAAGGGGTTCATTAAGGGCAGGTTTCTTAAAGATCTAACCTTTTCTCTTATAACAAGCATTGATGTCGCCACTGACCGAAAACTTCCTCTAGCGATTGTTGCTTTGGACGCCGCGAAGGCGTTTGATCGTGTAAATTGGTTATTCCTTAAAGCGGTAATCACGCACCGTAATCTGGGGAAAAAGTTCAGTTCTTCTTTATTGTCCCTCTATCAATCCCCTACTTCAAGGGTACTAGTCAACGGAGTTCTAACCAAAAGTATTAAGGTAATGAGAGGGACGAGGCAAGGGTGTCCTCTGTCCCCACTTTTGTTTGATTTATACATTGAACCATTGGCATGCAGAATTAGGGAGACTGATGACATCCCCCCTTTTAGATTTCAAAGTTGGGTTAAGAAGATTGGACTCTATGCCGATGATATTGTCATCTTAACCTCAGATTTAAATCAAACTCTACCTAAGTTAGAAATAATTACAAATAAGTTCGGATTAGTTTCAGGGTACCGTTTGAATGCTGACAAAACGGAAATTATGTCGTGGAACATTGAGACAGACCTTATAATTCCGAAAAAACAGATAAGATATCTGGGGGTGCAGATAACACAGGATATCTCACAAATTGCGACAACTAATCTGGCCAAAACCGTGAAGGATATTTTAAGTCTAATGAAGGGTTGGAGACATCTCACTCTCACTATTTTTGGCCGAGTAAATTTGATTAAGATGACAGTGCTTCCTAAATTAACATTTTTATTTGACTCCATTCCTTTGATGTTCGAAAAAAAGGGATTAATGAAGCTGCAAAGTGAGATTGGGTCATTTATTTGGTCTTCCAGGGGGTCTAGGCTATCGTGGAAAAAGATAAGGAGGAAACATGTTAAGGGGGGATTGGCAGCTCCGGACTTTCAAATATATTCCTGGGCCTTTTTGCTCAAAAACTATAGAATGCTTTTGAGAGCGCCAGGAAATTCAGCGATTGGAGAACTACTATTAACTCTGTTAAGAATTGAGGGGGTCAAGCCGTCTGGTTTTATGTATAAGTTTTCAGACCCAAAATTTTTCAAGAAAGTAAGACTGAAGGTCCTGAGAGACCTCGCTACGGTCTGGTATCGCGTTAGAAGGGCCACAAAAATTCCATACTTTAGTGTGAATGCACCAATTTGGGAAACTCCGGGAGCTCCAAGCTGGACTAACGATGCCCTGGCAACGACTCTAAAATTAGAGGGCCCTCAGAAATGGGGGGAGTTATTTGTCGATGGTTGTTTGCTGCCATGGTTTGAATGTGACTCAAGCTGGGGTCCCAAGTTTTCTAAATTCAAATATCTTCAAATTCAAAGTTGGGCTATTGGGAAAAATCATCTTATAGGTCGATATAATGACTTTGAGGCAAAATTGGCATTGGAAGTCTGTTTTAAAAAAGAAGTGGCAACATGGTACTGGGCTATAATTGATCTGGAAGATGGCCCTTTTCGCCTGCCGGAGGAACTCTGGGGAGAGAGCTTGCCAAAGATCGCGACAGAAGACCAATGGCAAGTAACTATGTCGATACTATATAAATTGGTTAAACCTGCGAATTTAAGAAGAAACCACTTGTTCACTCTCCACAGGGCATATTGGACTCCAAAGCGGCTGGCAAAATTTAAAGAAGGTGGTAATGTAAGTTGCCCCAAATGTAATAGCCCAAATGAAGATGATATTCACATGTTTGTAACATGCCCCGCGATCAAGACCTTTTGGGATGCTGTAAGTAAATGTTTGTCAGTCATCCTCAAGCAAAAGATCGAGGTAAGCCCTGAGAATATTATTACAGGTAGAATGGATTTACAAGGTAAGGGCTTGGGCGACAGAGCAAAATTGGTGTTTTATGCCATACTGTTGGCCCGAAGGGAAATTTGTAAACTTTGGGTTTCTTCTGACTCCCCCACAGATCTCACGTGGATTAGAGCTATGAGAGACATTGGTAAATTGGACATGGTAGTTCCCCTGAAAAAGAAACACAGATTTTGGCTGTTATTTTTTGATCATTATGGGTGATGGGTTGGGGGAAGTTTGGTTTCAATATTGAAATATTGTGTTGATGGAGACTTCCAGTCCTATGATTAAGTTGCTTTTTATCTTTTGGAGAATTTTGCGGTAGGAAGTTGGAGTGAGGATCTTGTATCGTTGCTTCTCCAGCTCTCTGTTCAGCAGACCTCCTTGAATATAAGATAATTTACACCCTTGGGCGTTACACAGATAGAATGGGTGGAAAGCAGCACATGAGGACAAAAAAAAAAAAAAAAAAAAAGAACTTGCCCACCCTCCTCTCTGGGTTCCTTCTACTAAGCAGTAAGTGCTGACATCAGCGGCTGCTCCCGGAGGAGGGTACCCGCCCCCGGCACTTTTAAAAGTGTAAAAAATAAAACAGGTTTAAAACCCGTTTTTCCAATCATTTTATTTTTCCTTGTGCCGAGACTTGGTGGCGGGGCCAGGGTAGTGACAGGCTGGGTGGGGAGTACTGGGCACTCCCTTCACTGGCCATGTGGTTTTGGCCGGTTGTCTCCGGCTGGCCAAACCCACATGCGCAGTGACCCCTCTCCAACCCCAGCTGCATTTTTGGGGTTAGAGAGAGCATACACAGGCTCCCAGTCTGTCCTGGAGCACAAATCATAGGCACTCAGGCTGGGAGCCTGTGCATGCCTGGCAATGGAAAGGAGAGGTCCGCAGAAGAGCGCAACGTGATCACGGAGGGCACAGATAAGTTATTTTTAATTGTTTTTCAGTTTGTCTCAGTGGTACCCCATTCACCCTCCTCCCCGACCCCTTCCCGCCTCTTTTTCCTGGCACGAGCCGCTCCTGGCTGACACCACTTAATGGTGGATTTGAGAGTAGGTGCCTCACAGTAGTCCTCCATGGTCATACAGCCATCTCCCTTCTCACAACAAGACTCCTCTTCTGCCAGAGGTGGCTCACAACTGCCTCCATAGTGTTTCTCTATTTTCATGCTGGTCCTTTGAGACCTTGTTGCCAAAATGTTGACGTAAGAGGGCGGAGACTTCATACAAGAGTCTCGAGCCACTGAGGTAGAAGGGAAGGTCTTTATTTCATGTTAGGCCCTTGGGTTGTAGCAGCAGCTGGTATATCCTGTCAGGACTCTGTCCTTCCTCTGCTGTTCACCTTGTCCCTAGCTTCCACCGCAGGCCACACACCAGCCTTGTGGGACATCATTCACTCGCTGCAGCTCTCACTCTGTCTCAGACATGCAAGAGATTGGGACAGCCAGAATACAGGTTGTTCGACAGGGGAAGCGTTAACCATCCAGAGCCAGTCACTGGGTCTGGATGGTAACACCGAGGCCCAGACAGTGAAGTGGAGGAGGATGTTTGTACAAAAGAAAATAATCTTTTGCGCAGGATTTTAAATAGGATTGCTTCTTTTGAGTAGATAAAAATATCCTTTATGAGATTTATTTATATTTTTGTCTTTTGTGCAAAAATGATTCTATTTCCTTTTGTTTTTCATGTACAGCAATAACCATGAGCTGAATTGAAAAGCGTATCTGATTTATGGAAACATTAATCTTTGTAAAATGTATTCCACCAAACCTATTTTTTGTGCTGGGAGCGAGCCGGCCTGACTGCGAGCGGGAGCTACTAGCCCGGGAGTCAGATAACCACTGGAATAGAAACATTCACGCTCCAGTAAACCCTGCATTCCAGGACAGCCTCGGCAATGTTCTGCTCGCTGTCTCAGGGCACCTTCGGGATTCGTAGACGACAATGCAAGCATTAGCAAGACACAAAAGATTAGGCGGAAATGAAAGGTGCAACAAACGATGAAAATGCGCCAAAGTGGGGCCTGAGCGGCAGGTGGATTTTTTTATTTTTATCGCGAACGGATAGAGATGTTTTTTTCCCTTTTGAGTAAAATCAGGCATTCCTTGAATTACTGTTGATGTGTGCGATAATCGTTTAGAAAGAATGTCCTTTGAGGGAGGAAACGGGACAATAAACAGAACACATTAGCAGAAACAGCCCTAAGCCTGACTAGTGCAGCATTAGCAAGTCTGGTGAAAAGAAAATTGTTACAAAGACCGTGTCATTTCTTAATGTTACTTTGGGATGGTTAAGCTCTCGTCAAAGAATACTGATTTGCACTGCATCCACTAAGCACACGAGGAGGAGCCTTTTTTTTAGGCTCAGGCTACCAGACATTGCAGCTGTCCGGTTTGCTAAAGACATCTTGGGGGCATTCGGAAAGTAGACGTAGGGATGCATTCCGCCCATTGCTTACCATTGGCTTTGTGATTTGTAACTCAGATTTTCTGGCTTTCTATTTACGGGCTCTATTTGCTTTAGTCTGTCCGGCTTGAGTTTATCCCTTCTGTTTACTGTATTCTTCCACTAACTCGCTTTCTGTAAACAGGCTTTTAAATCTCTTTCTTATCTTGTCACATTTGCTGTGCATTCAAAGACAGAGGTCAAATGTCAGGCTGTGTTTTCCAGAGAGCTTGGTGTTTATTTTTCTTTCTCTGAATTCAAAGTGAGAGGATTTATGTGACAATCATGATGGCTAGTGGGGAGTGCTTGAGGAAGGCTGTACAGAATTTTACAGATGTTATATTTTTTCTAGCACTCAACAAAATTTAAGTGTCATTAAATGAACTGTGCTGACGATCAAATCAATACATTGGGCGAGGAAGTTTCAACACATTGTTTGTGCGCTGTATACTTTTATCAGCAAAACTGTGAGTGCAAATGTAATGGTCATTTTAATTGAAGATGTTTTATCTGTAATGGCAGTATGCTACCATACCAAGTATACTCCACGTTACCCTACCCTATTCTACTCTGCACTCCTCCATGCCACTGCCCTCTACTCTGCACATTAGCATAGAATGCAGTGGCATTGAGTGTATTGGCGTAGAGTACATTGGTGTAGAATGCAGTGGCATGGTGTGGAATGAATGGCGCAGAGTGCAATAGAGTGGCGTAGACTGCAGTGGCAGAGTAGATTGTTTCAGAGTAGAGTGAAGTGGCGTAGAGTACAGTGGCACAGAGTAGAGTGTCGTAGAGTGCAATGGTGCAGAGTAGATTAGAGTATATTGGTGTAGAGTGCAGTGGCTTAGAGTTGAGTGGTGTAGAGTTCAGTGACGTAGGGTTCAGTGGCATAAAGTAGGGTGGCAAAGATGGCAGTGTTGTAGAGTGCAATGGTGTGTAGTAGAGTGGCGTAGAGTGCATTGGCGTAGAGTACAGTGGAACAGAGTAGAGTGCAGTGGCGCAGAGTAGATTGGCATAGTGAGCAGTGGTGTAGAGGACAGTGGTGCAGAGTAGAATAGAGTGGCATAGAGTGCAGTGACTCAGAGTAGAATAGAGTGCCCTTGTTGCTCTGATGGCGCTATTATGGGTCAAAATGGTTGGTAGTTTTCCTGACAATGCTTTTTTTGAGGGCCTCCCCCCGGGCGGAGGGCTCTGATGGTATTGTTTAGAGTTTTTTGCTACAGTTCCACATAGTTTTGACGGCATGTTGTGGTGCGACTGTCCTTGAGGGTTTGGTTGTATTTGTTAAGCACAACATTCATCCCAGAGGGTATCACGGCGCTGGGAAAGCTATGACCTGGAATGAGGATCGTGTGATACTGGGGACATCTGTGAAAAAGGGAGCCTAGGCGATAGGCTACGAATGACAACAATTACGAACTAGGGAACTGATGTGTTTTCAGCTTCTTTCTAAATGACAAGTAGTCGTCAGTAAGGCGAAGGTCTAAAGGAAGTTCATTCCAGTGGGCTGCCACCAGATGAGAGAAAGAGCGTCTCCCTGCTCCAGCTTTCTTAATGCGTCTGGGTTTTGTGAGAGCGTGGTGGCAGGACCTCCGTTTTTGTGTGGGGCATAGAATTCGATTTTATGTTGCAGGATTCTGGGGCCACGCTTGTGTAGTGCTTTGTGTGTATAGCCCAGGAGCTTGAATTTGGCTCTTTGGTGCACAAGCATCCATCGGCGCTCCCTCAAACATTCTGATGCTGACCTGTATTTGTTTTTGTTACAGACAAGCTTGGCAGCTGCACTCTGGACTACCTACAAAAGAGAAAAAAGGTAGTCTGCCATGCCCACATAGAGCGCATTCCCATAATCCAATTTGCTTGAGAGTAAAGCCTGGGTGAGGGTTTTCCTACAGTTTAGGGGGATCCATAAGAAGAGGCGTCTTAATAGCTTCAATATAGCTAAGCTTTTTCCACACAGAACTCAGACTTGGTCCTGCATGGTTAATGCATTGTCGATGAGTATGCCCAAGCTTTTACAACCTGTTTGGGCTCAGGGGCAGGTCATAGTGACTGGGGCCACCAGGTTGCATCCCAAATTAGGTGAGCTCCTCCAAAAAGCAAAATCTCACACTTCCCTGCACTCAGTTTCAGGCAATGATCTGACATCCAAGTCGCCATTTCTGAAAGGCAGTTAATCAGATTATTCCTAGTGTCCTCGTGTCTTTCTTCGAAGGCTATCAACCGCTGCGTATCATCCGTAAAGGAGCAGATATTGAAGCCCCATTTCTTGCTGATCTTGGCCAAAGAGGATACATAGGTATTAAAAAGGGTGGGGCTCAGGGAAGCTCCTTGCGGGACACCAAAATTAATGGGTTTTGGGTTGGTGGCGAAGGGGCCCATTTGTACTCTTTGTGTTCTATTGCATAGAAAGGAATTGAACCATTGAAGAACTTTAGAATGTAGTCCCTTTTCGTTTAAGGTACTCAGCAGGAGACCATGAGAAACAGTATCAAAAGCCGCCAACATGTCCAAAAGGATCAAGGCGTCAGCTTTACCCTGGTCTACTAGGGATCTGATGTTATCTAAAATCGCTAGTAGAGTTCAGGAGGGTTCAGGTGACATTCTTCCAAGAGACCCATCTTACGAAACCTGAAAGTTTAACACAGCAGAGACGCTTCAGGGGAAGATCGTTGCCACTATTTATTCCTCATTTGCTAGGGGAGTGTTGATATGGGGGCTCCCTGGAAACCTCTTCCTTCCTCATGTGGAGATCATAGACCCAAAGGGCTGTTATGTGCTGCTGTGGGGCACGCTGGATGGCCACGACATTGCCTTTATCAATGGGTATTAATCCCCACGTTTTCTTATTACTCTGGCTTGCGTGATCTTTTATCCGTTTGGTTCACAACCCTCCGGTTTATAACCGATTCGATATTCTTCCTATGCTCGGGGATATAGATTGATCGAGTGTGGTAGGTGAAACGGGCACCCAGGAGGGTAAAGCGGCAGGGTGTTCCCTGTGTATCCCAGCAGTTAATTCTAAGGGACCTGAAACAAACAATAGTACTGACGGTATTTCCCAGAAGATTTCCACACTAATACCAACAGATACAGCGAGACTGGATACCCTAAGTAGCAGCATAAGTATGGACCCTGAGGGGGTTATAACTAAAGTCGGACAACATGAATTAACTGCATGCCAAATACTATTCTGGAACGTTGCAGGGTTGTCCTTGAAAATATCTGACCCTCTATGGTTAACTTATGTGGATGGGTATTCTATACTGTGCCTACAAGAAACGTGGATGCTGGAGGAAAAACAAATAGAAGGATATCAAACCTTTCATACACCAGCAGTTAGTACGAGCCATGGATGCAACAAGGGCATCCCAAGTAATTATGTTTCAAATACAGTGGGTGTAAATAAGTTAAATCGAAAAATCGAAACAGCCTATTATCAGATATTAGTACTGTATGTGGAAAAAATGTATTGTTTTGTAATATTACATTTCAACAATAATATTCCCAAAGGGCAGATAATTGGTATACTAATGAATTTGCAAAGGAATCGGAACAAACTACAGGATGGTTTGTCTATTGATATGTGCATAATATGGGGTAGGGATTTTAATCATTTCCTGTGCCAGCATAGTGGAAAGGGTGTTTGTGGATTAGACCAAGGGCAAGATGAACAGGCTCATTTCTCTCATACACAGTTGGGGGACCTGCTGAATACAATTGCTTATCAATTTGATCTGGGCTTTGCTAATGATCTGTGTATACCACCGGTACCACATACACCCACATTTAATGGCAGAGGTTGCAATTCCATCATTGATTTCATCCTAGTCTCAAATAGACATTCTAGTAAGGTTCATGGATTTGAAACTCATCCCATTGCTATGAGTGACCACAATCCCTTAAGCATCAAATTTGACCTGATGAGTCCTGTTATGGGTAAGAAGGATCTGAGCACACAATACGATTTTAAAATTGAACTCACTAGCCATAACGGGTACTCCCTCAGCTGGTCTAAAGTAGATCCGAATAAATTTATTAAACAACTAGTAAAGAACAGTAAAGAGCATTTCGAAGTATGCCTTAGTACCACTGAGGGGAATGAGGCTGTTCTAAATTCTTCTAATAAAATTACGGGGGAAATCCAGACTTTATTAACAGTAAAACAAAAACAGAGAAAACCCAAGGTTCAGGGCTGGTTTGATCAGGCATGTAGTAGGGCGCATACTCACTTTAAAAAAGTGCTACGTAAAAAAGATAAGAACCGCGAGGATGTGAGACAGACCCGAACTATGTATAGGTGTGCACTAAAAGCTCGAGAGAATCAACTAAAGTCAGAGGCCTGGCAAGCGCTGCATGATGCGTGCCTCCAGAGAGACAATAATAGCTTTTGGAAAGCAGTTAAGGCTCAATTTCTTGCACCAAGCGATATTCCATCCGTAGATATTGCAATGAGCGAGGATAAATGGATCCAACATTTCACTAAGCTATATGATGACGATAAACCATCTCTAATTATACAAGACATGGAAGAGCTAGATCCACCCAAGATAGGACAGCCTACAGTTTTTCCCCTAGATATGTTTTTCTGTTGAGGAAATAACCTAGGCCTTCAATGAGAGTGCAGGTGGTAAAGCCCCAGGGGAGGATAGAGTGCCTGTAGACGTGTACAAAAGTAATATCCAGTTATGGGCCCCATTATTAACTAATGTTTTGGATAAATGTTGCCGCCAAGGTTTCATTGCCTCGTGGTTTGATGCAATTGTGATCCCGATTTTTAAAAAGGGGGATAGTAACAATCCCATATGCTATCGCCGGATATCCCTACTAGATTCTCTTCTTAAAGTAGTAGGGCGGGTTATTTTAATTAAACTACTTATATGGGCTGATGAGGCTAATATCCTCTCAAACCAGCAATATGGTTTTCGACAAGGTCTTGGGACCATTGAACAGGACCTGAACTTAAGCCTGATAATAAGCAAATATACTCAGGCAAAGGAGGGGAAACTTTTCTTGTCATTCATAGACTTAAGTTCTGCGTTTGACTGTGTGAAATATGAAAAGTTATGGAGCATATTGGAAGGGATGGGAGTCGATCATACATTAATACTCTTTATGAGAGAACTATATAGAGATGCAGGGGCAAGGGTGCAGTTCGGTAAACGAGGTGAATGCTCAGCTAAATTCCCGATAAGAAAAGTAGTAAGGCAAGAATGTGTGCTTGCTCCTTTTCTTTTTAGCTTATATGTTAATGATCTTGGCCAGCATTTGATAGACCATCGCCAAGATTATCCGACCATTAATAACATACCAGTTCCAGTTTTACTTTACGCAGACGATGCGGTTTTAATGGCATGAACACGATTAGGATTACAAAGAACAGAAACTAATTTTGCTGCGTTTATGTATGACAGAGGCCTAATTGTGAACATCAGCAAGACTTTTATAATGAAATGCGGAAAGAAGACCACCAAATGTCGCAATATTTTTATTAAAAATGACAGAATGTACCAATTAGTTCTCTTATCTGGGGATTAATTTTGATCACACTGGGACATGGTCGCTATACAGGCAAGGAAATTGGTGTTTCTAAGAGCTATAGGTGCTGTGATTAATTTCTCTAGAAAATTGGGGTGTAGACCAGTACCAGAATTATTAAAAATATATAAGTCGAAGTGTTTATCGATAGCTCTGAATGGGGCGGGCATTTGGGGGATTAGGGATGTGCAGCCTCTACAATTGTGTGAGAATACTTTCCTACGTTACTTGCTAGCTGTTCCAAGTTCAACTGCTAATTGTATCTGTCATACTGAGCTTGGTCTGCCTTTTATTGTGGATGTGATAAAAATTAACCCTATCCTGCTTTGGCACAAGGTCTGGGTTTCTGATAAGACCAGTTTTAACCGCAAAATTATCAAGGACTGTTTGAAATTGGACAAGGTCTCTCACATCCTGTTGCTCCGTTATATTAAACTTTTCGCAAATGAAATTGCCCACCCTGAATATTATGAATATTATGAAAAACCAGAGAGTATGGCCTTAATCCCCAAAAAGGTTCTGAAAGCAGATTGTCTGGCTTATTTACAAGATAAGAGATGGTCTAAAGAAAGCAGAAAAACCACTGTAATAGATAACCAGCTGATGTTAACATGCTCAGGCATTCAGCCATATCTGGTTCACATCCCGGGTTGTTTTGATCAAATGCTCGTGACCTGCTTTCGTTTGGGTATTCTGCACAGGCTAGTCAGCCATCCAACTACTAATGAATGGTCAAGAGATCTGGCCCTATGCCCATGCGATGATACATCGCGCCAGTCAACTCTGCATACAGTCCTTTTCAGCAAATTTTATTCAGTCCCAAGAAAAAGGTTCATGATCCCTATTTTAAAATGTTTAGGCGTAAGACAATGTTGTGCTGGATACATTCAATTACACATTTTAGACAATGAAGTGATTATGGAACCCATTGCACTATTTTAAAAAAATGTGATCAGGTTTATGAATTCTATGCGATAGTAATTAATGTTGATGCAGCCAAGATAGCGTCTCCCGCGAATTCTATGTAATTACATTTTTTAAAGATCGTTGTATCATTTTTTCTTGAATCTGGAATTTGGTTGTTTCTGCTTTTTAATTACTGCTATGTAACGTATTGGAAGTGTATACTATTAAGCTTTGCTTTTATGATTCATTTATAAATCAAATAAAGCTTCATTTGATTGATTCATTGAAACCTCCCATACCTTCCAGTAGACTGAAATTTTCTAAACTCAATGGCCCTGCTTTCCGGGCATGATTGGGGACTGGGACCCTTGAGTACTTTACAGAGAATGAGGTTACGGCTTCTTAGCCCCTTGCTGAGTGGGAAGCGTTTAATGTAGTTATCTGGGGTACATTGCATATCCCAAGTAAACTGGGGTCCGAGCTCAGCTACACAAGGTTATTAAGCAACAGAAGGAGATTATGGCTGACCTGGTGTTCCCACCAGTCAGTGACCCTGTTCCCACAGACCAAATGCGGTTGGAACATGAGAAGTTATTGACGCTCATTGAGCGCCTTTGGGCGTATGGTTATTAGGCCTACATTACTTAAGGGCATGATCAGTATGGTAAATTAGGGCAGATATTGGCCTGGTTGGCCAGCCCTGATCGCCTTGCCTCTCAGATCTGCACATACATACACATGCGGATAGGGTGGTGTATACCCAAACTCAAATAAACAAGGTTTTCACAGGGTACTACGCACAGCTCTATGCTGAGCGGAGTCCGCGGCCACACCATGCAAGATTATATCTTAGCTGCTGGGGCTCCCAGTCTTTCTATGGCACCAGCAGCGGCCATGGGTAGCATAATACTGATCCAGAAGGTGAGGGGGCCATTAAATCATTCGCTTGAGGTAAAGTCCCTGGCATGGATGGCCTCCCTGTAGAATTTTATTCGGCATAGATCGACACCTTGTCCCCGGTGTTGACTAAATTGTTCAATGCTGCCAGCAGCGAGGGTTCCCTCCCTCCAACGCTGCACAAGGCTCTGTTGGTTCCCCTTCTCAAAAAGGGTAGGTCTGAGAACTTGGTTGCTTCTTACAGACCCCTGTCCACCCTTAATGTTGACTATAAGTTTCTGAGTAAAATCTTGGTGAACAGACAGCTCCCCCATATCCAGAGTCTTGTGTATGAGGACCAATTGGGATTTATCCATATTCGGAAAACCGTGAACTATGTTCACCAGCTGATAGAGATAATGCACTCTGCCCCTGGCGTGAGTCAAGCCGTGTGCACGCTGACCTCGCATGTGTCTATTTTTAGACTTCAGAAGGCTCGCGGTGACACGAGATGCTTCAAGGGACAAACTGTTGCCACAGAAATGTATCTTAGCTGAACCTCCGGGCGGCTGCAGAAGTTTTATCTTTGAATTAAACTTAACGTGGAGCATTTGTGTAGTTGGATGTGCTTTCCTTTCTTTTCAGAGTTAGTACCTTGATTTAATCTGGGTTACTACTTACAATTATCAAGCGATTACAGATGAAAATTGGAATTGTTTTCCCAAGAAGCCCCTAGTGTGAGTATCTACATTCAAGAGCAGTGAGTGGCTACTGCTACGATATGATACTTCATAGTTAATTGGTTGATATGCAATTTAATTATCGCACAACAAAGCTTTGGATCTGATCCGACCATAGAAGGGGCCCTTGTGTGTTCTCTCAGATATGGAGCTGGCTGGCCCCCTTTAAAGCTACCCCATTGATTAGAATAATTTGTTACACAGGTGAGCATGACCACCCGGTATGATTCTACCCATATCACAAACACCATAACTTAGATTTTTATTGGTGTTCTCCTACCCATTTTCAGGTTGCACCTATTTGTCCTGATAAAGACCCTATTTAAAGGTTATATTGGCCTTTCCACTATCCTGGGGTCAAAACATTGAAAATCCTGTACTGAAATCCTTTTCCACAAAAAGATAACATGGAATTGTTACAATGTATATTCAAACTGTGGATTACAACTATGTAAAGCACTTGTGATTCAGACAGGCTTCAGACTATTCGGTTGTAAATATTGGTACTATATTCCTTCACTCTCTCTTCACTTATTCACAAGCACTTCTTCAAGCAATCACTTTCCACTAACCTTGGAGCAACTGTTTTATACAAAATAATATGTTAATTGTTTAAAGTCATTACAATTTTAGAATTTATTTCAACTGAACATGTGTTATTTAATGTGTTGTGTCTCTCTTGGGTACACTCAGTGAATTTTTTTATACATGTTTTCACCCCAAATTTCGTATGTTGTTTTTTTTACTTTTTTGATTACCTAGATTGGAGTCCTACCTGAATTCCGTACTGTCTAATACAAATAACGTTGTCATGACCAAACTGTATCAATCTGTACCCAGGTCCTACAGTCTACTAGATTTCCCCATTGCTGTGTAATGGTGTCCCCATATATGGCCACTCTATGGTGTTGATTGCCTTTTCTCGCCTAGACAAACCTCCAACGCTAACAAACTGGGTTTGATCCTATGCATTACCGACATGAGAATGCAAAGTTTAGGAACGCAGACATCCTATAATGATATAAACAAATGTACAGGTTGAAATATGGTTAAGTATAATGACCTACATGTTATCGCTGCCCGGCCTCTGGGATGTGGGCTCACAAGCTGTGTACGGAAGCCTCATGGCCAAGAAAGGAAAAGGCACTGGCATTTGCGGCGCAGGGTCATTCTGTATGTAAACTGCTCATCTTTTTGTTCTGCAATAAAAACGGTTTTAAAAAAAAGAAAAAAATGAGAATGCAAAGTTTAAAAGCTGTCGACTTCTGTGAATTAAACCTAGCATTCTTCGGTAGTACAATAAATTGCATCAAAGGCTACGGTGTCTTCGCTAGTATCTTGGCAAAAATGTTATCTGCCATCAGTAAGGATAGGGACTTATAAGAAAAGCCTTCCTGGGGATCCTTCCCCTGCTTCAGTGAGTACTGCCTCCCTCATAGATGGGGGTAGGGTTCCCTTTTACAGTGCCTCTCTATATACATCCATCATTGAGGGGTCCAGCTAATCCACATATTGTTTATAAAAGTCTGTTGGTAGTCCGTCCCCTCTAAGAGACTTACCACTTGGCAGCGACATGATGGCTAGTTTGATATCCTCCAGTGTGAGCTGAGAGTTAAATAACTCCCTTAGCACACCATCCACCCAGCCCAAGGTGATATCACCAAGATTTACGTCTATATTAGGTTTATCCGAAGACAAGTCATTTAGCTTCTCATAATAACTCTTTAACGTATGACATATTTCGTTTTGGTTCAGTTGTTAGTTCACTGTTAGTGTTTTTAGTACAAAGAGTCAGGCCCACTTCATTTTGAGTTCTGGTTAGCCATGCCAATGTTCTACCCAGTCTAACTCCTTCCCCAAACATTGAACTTCTTGCCTGTGTATTCAGATATAGCTGTTTGCAGCCTCCCAAGATTCCACCACTTTGTCATTCAGTCTCGATATAACAGATTTATCTTTGGTGATGCAGTGTTGTACATTAAGAAGTTGAAGTTCTCCCTTTAATTTAGCTAGCTATCCCCGAAGAAATTTCAGAGTATCTGAGCCAGGCTTCTCCAACGAGTAGCTTGTGAACTACTTGTAGCTCTCCACCTATCTGTGAGTAGCGTTCCTGTGTGTGGCCCAGCCTGCTATATAAGATGTATTTGAGATGAAAATGTGTATTTTAAGAACTCAATAGCTGATGTTTCGAGAAAAATGGCTCAATTTTCAAAACATATTCAAAGCTCATATGTGAGTGATACATCTACAGGCGATATAATAATCATGACAAATGCTGGAGAGATTTGTAAATGTCAGCGAAGCAGGCTATTCTCACAGTATATAATTAACATTAACACAGTCTTGTTTTTTAGTTCTACAAAGAGACTCTTCCTTGACTGTCCCTATATGTGTGATTTCCTTGGCACCCACCCTAATCCCATTTGGCTGTGTGGATAAGCAGCTGGTAGAGTCAGATCCCTTGGGAGAGTTACCCTGAACCCAGATTAGAACACTTTGATAGTCTGGTAGGTCTGTGAGGCCACATAGTACACTTCCCTCCCAGAAGGCTGCGTAGGTAGGAGACAGAGCTAGAATGCAGCAACGAAAGGCCATTATAAATCCCAGTTAATCTTTTGGGCATCTGGGACGGAGAGATGAAATTGCCCTTTTTATGCAAATGCTGCACTGAAATTTCAGACCTCCGTCCTGTCTCTACCTTTCTGTTACCATTCAGGTCATACTCTAATTTAAGCTTCCCCCTTCTAATTTTCATACCCTCTCTCTTCTAGTTACTGGTCCCTGCTCACAGATGAGCCAGCTCAATACCACGTTTTTACGTGAATTAGACAAGCAGGAAAATCGGCTCGCTGCCATGGTAAGAATATTATATTTTAATATTAGTTATTACTTTTCGAACCACAAACATTTATATTCCAAACTAACCATTATGAGCGTGGCCTTTTGTGGTTGTTGATACTTAGGAGTTTGTAGCACTTGGTAATTCACTTTTTACAACCATGTTTATATTTCCTTTGTTCACTTTTATGCGTTTTTATGTTGGTATTATTTTAGTTTGTAAGACCCTGGAAACTCTATTTGATCGTGGCCTTTATTTATACATTATAAATGAAGCCAGCACAAATAAATATAAAACTTTGTATGCATTCATATTTTAAGTGTGTGCCTTGCTTTTTGGAAAACGATGTGAGTATTTCAATTCTTTGAAAATTGCTTTGTTGATAATACTTAATAAACGCCTGCGTTTCGAATTTCAAAGATTCCCTGCTGATGAATTGGAAGACGTTCTGAGTAAAGTTAAAGCACCAGACTTGTGTGCCTTATGAAGTGCATTGAGAGGTGCTTTCTTCTTCTTCCGTCTTTTGTTTTCACCTTAACTCTTCTTACCAGAAAAAGGACCCATTAAGCAGCTGAAGTCCTCTTGCAGGTCCCATTGTTCTAGGCGAGTTGTTGGACAAACTGGTCACAAAGCAAGTGTAAACCATTTAGGCCCTTATTATGAGTGTGTTGTTGTTTTACAACCCATGCTCAAATCCCAATTTGCACATGGTTCGAATTCCGATTTTTATGGTATTTACAGTATCCGGTAATTACTAGGTACATTGAATACCTCAATCTTCTTTAAAGTTTGGAAGGTCAAACATGCCGGAACGTAACAAGGGAAGACAGTACGGTACTTACTGTACGGTGTATTTTGGTGTGGTAAACACCAAAAGCCATATGTTGTTCCGCCAAAATTCGGAATTTTTGATAAATATTGCATCCTATACTTTACAAGCACATCAGCGTTGCACTACAATCTGAATTTTCCTTGTTTGATATTATGGAACCTTTGTGCTTAGCAGACACAAAAAGGACTTCGAACTGTTCTAGTTCTGCTAGATCTCTCTGGTACATTTGATTCTGTGGGTGACCAGCTGCTTCAGTGGTGGCTGCTAACAAGGGCATTGCTAATGAGATCTTCTAAGATTTGTTTAATTTGTTTTTTTCAGATTGTTTATTGATTTTAATTTTAAGATCCTTTCTTTGAACTTTAGCCAAATTGGACCTTTGTAGCCCATATGGGTGGCCCATATCTTTGTAATACGAAGGAACAGTTGGTCCCTTACCATAGCATAGCACAAAACATAACACATAGAAATATAACAAAGTATATGTCAGAAATCTCAATGGATTTAAATGTATTTAATCAAACATATAAACACATAAAATTAAGTAGGGAGCAGCAACAAAAAGGAAAGCAGTTCAAGGCATTTTGTTGTGACTTTAGGAATAACAAGCAAATGATGTCACATATCATCTAAAGTACCAATGCTCATATCATTTACATAACAATTTTGGTAGTCCTGGTACTGTTTGTCTACGACGTTTCGATCCCTCCATTAAATATGGGGACCATCATCTGGACATAATGGATTATCCCTGAGACATAAATGCTCATGGTAGAACACCCCAATGGGTAGTTCGGTTCCAAGAAAGGGCGGCGAGCCCTATCTGTGGCAGTGCGATGTAGTGGATTTCTGAAGATGAGATGAGTATCAATTTGACTTGAAGTGAATGACAATCAGGCTGCGAATAGGTAAAGTACCACTAATACCAATCGTAAGACGTAAAGAAAAATGGCAACAATCACAGAAGGAAAGAGACAAATGCGAAGTGGGCAATGTCTTAATTGAGGAATGTGGAGGATAAACGGGCCGATATTAGGTTGAGTGGCAACATGCCAAGCGTGTAGCGTGTTGATAAATGGCCACGGACACCAAGAATGGTGTGAAGCCTACCTGCATCCATTGCTGCATCACTCCGACTTGTAACCTATGCGTTCAAGTCCTGTGCTGAAGATACATAGATTGTTGTGACATTGAATGAAACTGCCAATAGCATGAGAATCTGCTACTCTGTCTAGGACACGTTTAGGTTGTACAAGTGGTTTTAGATGACCTGGTACTAAAAGGAGATGATGGCATTTTGGACTAAACAACAAGTAGACAATAGGTGCTTAAAAGGGTGGATTCCTCTATTCTTCGGCTAACCCATTTCATTAACACACAATATGATAAATCAGAGGATTACTTGGAAAAGTGCCTTTCAATCAAAACCAAGTAAACTATGGTAGTCATTTAAAGTTTGGCAGTGTGGAAGTACTGTAGTAAAATGGCAGGACTCCTGCCCACCCCAGCCAAACTTTTGCTTCACATACTCTGTCTTACCCTATTTACCAGTGTAGGAACTGCTGGGTTTCCATCTTAGAAGCCTAAGTTAGCTTCATTGGCTGAAATCCTTGACCTGTCAGCTCATCTGCGACTGAGCCACCAGGTCACAGTGATGGTTTCCAAACCTACTGTAAGGCTGGGTGACCTTCACTGGATCCCCATGCTCAGGACAGTCCCGGATTGGGAAATAAGTAGTTACACCCAATAATGTTTTGTGAAATATCCCTGCATAACAGGGTCATGGATTTATTCATTTATTTTTTTGCTTTTGAAAAGCAAATTCAAACTTATGGAGTTTGTTTTAAGCACAATAAAGTTTCTCAAACACCCAGAGCCCATTTAGCAAACTGAAAGCCGTGTGTGCATCCGCTGCACCATTGGATGTGTACAAAACAGTACGATCCTCACCTAGCAAGCAGGGATCTCGTAGTTTGGTGCTGGCCGTCTGACAGGAGGAAGGAGGCTACTGCCTCCACAGACATGGTGGACTGGCATGCCACGTGCCAAACGCTAAGTGACCCAGTATGTGTCAAAAATATATTTTTCTACCTGCCCCGCTTCAGCAGGCTAATCCATTTCATTGCAACACAAAAAGATGCAACACAAAAAGATGCAACACAAAAAGATGATGGACGGAATGTTGAACATTGTCAAACATTCACCCCCAGTCACAGATCTGGGTTTAATCCATCATTATTTTGCTCACCACGCCACCCCAGTTCAGACATAGCCATATGCAAATCAGTCTTGACCCTGTGCCTCACGGGAACAGTCCAGACCGAACTGCCAGGCCATGTCTTCCCTGGACAGGAATCAAGCATCCTAGGACCGGTTTCGGGCTTTCAGCCCTCATCAGCCAGGATAGCTTGACTTCAGTGGCGCAGTGAGCACGGGACCCACGTCTGGTCATACCCTTCCCACTTAGGGTGAAAATGCAACAATCCATTTCATTCCCACCTTGTTAAAATCTCTAGTTATGGTAGCTTGGAATAATTTGAAGGCAGAAATATGTGAAATCTTGTACCTAAACAGCATGAAAAATAGATTGTCAAGGTTCTAACTACTAGCTAAAGTAGTTGTCAGCTACAAAGAAGGAGTACATCTCTAGTGCTAGGAGGGGGCGCCATTGCTTAAAAAAGGACCAGTTTTGTTGAATTCAAGAATCTCTATCAGCGCCGGACTGGGAATCAAAACCGGTCCAGGCAAAGTGCTCGGCTGCCCCCCTGGAGGTTGGGGGGTGCAGCCGAGCTGTTTGCCAGGGCCGGTTTCGGACGATTTTGTTACAGGGGCTGGTTTTGCAGCTATGCTGCAAAAACGGTCTCCCCGGGGGCCCAAAACCAGCCCCACCCTTGCGGCTCACCGGGGGAATGCCCAGTGCCGGCTACGGCCAGTCCAGCCCTGACCTCTATCAGTTTCATAAAAGTGTTTTCAATAAAAATTACTATAACAATTGTTTTGCGTTGTATTTTAGTCCTCATTTCTGCTCCTTCTAAGTTATCTAAATGATAGACCATACTGTTAACCAATGTAATAGTATTTGATATATCAAACTCTAAAGGATTTAAGTTTGTGTTTGCCTTTACTGAATTCAAGTTTATGACCTTTTAGCTCACTGCCGACATCAGGGGTGAGCATTAACTCTGTGTTTAATCTTGCTGCCTCATACCTGCTGACAAATAAAATACAAATGATGAATCAATTACCATAATGTGCACACAAAAAGAATTTACAGTAGAAAAACGTTCCTTATTGCCTTTTGGTCAAAATGATTTTTTTATATATCCAATTTTTAAATAGGCTGTCAAACAAAATACAACATATAATAACATAACAATAACAAATCAATTGGTGACTCGTGTGACAAATAGTGAGACAGACAAAAATGTCAAATTCATACAAAACAGAACAATAACATAAAAGCCTCTGTCCTATTTTGAATTTCAACAGTAACCCGCAATGTCTTTAAGTTTAAGGTTACAGTGACCCAGGACATGAGAAAACACTACGTCAACGTTTTGACCCTGGTATCTGTATGATTGTAGAATCATCAAGTAGGGTCTTCCTCAGGACAAGATAAAAACCTAGTGACAGCCCTAATATTCCAAACGTAAAGATGAATAAACTCCTCCAATCATTGATGGAGCCTAATGAAGGAAGACTTACTTCAACTCCTTCAATTTATGTTGATTATCCGAGGGGTTCAATTATGGTGAATCAATCAAGACTCTACTTCCATTGGCATATAAGACCCGTGTTGTGCCGGTAGGGTGCCCCTAGGTTCGCGTAGAACCATATCTCCTAGCTTGTCACCGGGCCTGAATTGAAGTTAGACGTGTTTTTAGTCAGGGTATCTCTTTATTGAATTGATCCCCCTGAAAGGAAGTAGAATAAATCTTGACCTAAATTTAAAGTGACTTTCCATTGGTTTCTCTACTCACTTGTTTCTTGTTATGTTTCAGGGAACAGGGACCTCAGTACCTAGGGACAACTGCACAAGAGTGTGCTGCATGTGCTTTCATCATATAATTATAGGAAATTAGGACACGGTAACAAATAAAATCTTGAATCATCCAACTATATAGCTTTAATTAATCAGTCCGTTAAATCTAGTGACATTTTGTGTACTCCTACTGTACGCTCAATAAACAACAGTACCTTGGATGCTGTTTGCTACCTTCTTGAGTGTTTTCAGCTCTGTGCCTTAAGAGTGTTACAGAAATGCACCCCATGACCAAGTGAGGGCTTCAAGGTGATCCAGGACATGTTGAAGACTTAAGAGTTGCTGTGATTGAGGGATGTGAGTGAAAATATATGGCACACTATTTAGTGTTTGTGGAAGAATGGCGATTTGCTATTGGATAGCCACTATCGAATAAGTGGGCTAATGGACTACCAGATAGTGTGCTGATGGGGGCAGAAGGCCAACCAAGCTTTCTTTTACACTGAATACAAACAAATGAAAACCACATAGTTGCAGTGGCAAAGCGCGCTGTGTCAAAGACTTACAGCTATGATAGGAATCCTCTCACCACATGGAATATGCGGAAGCAGATAGCGGGGTCGCTCACCCGTCTTGAATCCCGGCTGCTCCAGCATGAGCGGGAGGGAGAGGGGGGCGGTGCACAAGCACAACAGTTGGCAGACCTGCGCGCTGATCATGCTGAGCTCCTGGAACGCCTGAGGTGTCTAAATTATGCGGTACACACGGCCCGCACACATGCATCGGCTGACAGGGCAGGTCGACTGCTTGCCTGGCTCTTGAAGCAGGAGACTACCCGAGCCCCAGTTGCGGCGATACGTACGCCAGAGGGAGAGCTTATGTGCACCCACCGGGACATTCATAGGGTCATGACAGACCATTATGCACAACTTTACCGTGCGCGGGGACACTGCTCGGGGGAGTATCTCGAGCGGTTTATCGGACAGGCGCGACTGCCTACGGTCACTGCTGGGCATATGGAGGCCCTCAACTGTCCTCTTACACTGGAAGAGATAGGAGACGCCATCTCCTCAATGGCATCTGGGAAAACTCCGGGCCCCGACGGGTTGCCTACGGAGTTTTATAAAGCCTACCGTGAGCATCTGGTGCCGCACCTCCTCAAGGTATATAGGGCGGCGGTTGAGGCAGGCGCACTACCTCCCTCGATGAGTGAGGCCTACTTGGTGTCTCTACCCAAGCCGGACCGGGACCCTACGGACCTGGGCTCTTACCGCCCGCTGGCGCTCCTTAACACTGACTGTAAGATCTTGGATAAGGTGCTGGCAGAGCGTTTGGCGCCAGTGGTTGCACACTTAGTCCACACAGACCAGAATGGGTTTGTGCCAAAGCGCAGTACGTCCTTGAACCTGAGGAGATTTTTCAGGGTGGCGGCAGACAGTACACGGGAGTGGCCCAGGGCAGGCTGCCTAATACTAGATCTGGAAAAGGCATTTGATTGCCTGGAATGGCGGCATCTTTCGGCACTTCTGCTGTGCTTTGACCTTGGCTTGGAGTTTCTACAACTGGTGGGTCTCCTTTACAAAGACCCTAAGGTGCGGGTGCAACTGGGGCCGTATATATCCGACGCCAGACCGATATGCAGGGGAACCCGGCAGGGATGCCCACTGTCGCCGCTCCTGTTCGCTCTGGCGATGGAGCCCCTGGCAGCGGCTATACGAGAGCGGACGGAGGCTGGCATACCACTAGGGGACGCTGTACACCAGGTGTCACTTTATGTAGACGATTTGTTGGTGTATGTACGGGACGTCGACGACATTCCATCTCAGCTGGCCCACGTCCTGCGTGATTTTACTGCCCTTTCGGATCTCCGGGTGAACGCCAGCAAATCCTACCTTTACGCGTTCGGCGAGGGGCGGCAGGACCCTGATTATGTCTTAAATGGCACCAGAGTGCAGTGGAGAGGTGACACCTTCCGATACTTAGGACTCCGCATTTACCGTCAGCCGGCAGACCTAATCGATGGTAACCTGGGCAGGGCCTTCACGGCCATTAAATCCCAAGTACGCTTCTGGAACACGCTTCTGCTCACGAACACGGGCAGAGTGGCGCTGTCCAAAATGGTGGTCCTCCCACGGCTCCTGTACTATTTCGCTTACCTACCTTTTTACATTCCAGCGACCTTCTTCGCCAAGCTGTCGCAACTCCTTAGGGACTTCATCTGGGGGAATAGCCGACACAGGATGTCCCTCAAGAAACTATACCTCCCGACGGATCAGGGAGGGTTGGCGGCACCCTGTTTCGAGCATTATTACCTAGCGGCCCAACTGCAGTGGATAGCGCGTTGGTTAGCGGATAGGGGTCGTGAGGACACTGCGTCCATGGGCCCACCGTATACACTCGAGCAGTTGTTGGTGCTCTTCCACCCGGCCTCCAGAAGTGCAACCCCAGCCCCGCTCCTCCTTGCGGTGGCGTACCGCTGTTTCCGCAGAAGCCTATTCCTCACTCAGCACGTGCTCCCGTACGCGCCAGCGCTGCCATTGGAAGGCACCCCCAGTGGAGTGGGACCGCTTACCGCCCTTGCGCTTACACAGTGGCGAGAGGCGGACATCCAGACCCTAGGAGATCTGTACCGAGACGGAGAGCTCCTTTCGTGCGACTTGCTGGTGGAGGAAGGGGGACTACCGCCCGGACAGTTCCTGACCTATCACTCCTTAGTTCGGACTTTGGGTGCTCGGTGGGGGGACATGGCTGTGGAGCCCGGCCAGCACTTTACTATACAGTACTTGCACGTTTTGGGAAGGGGCTGCCACCTGATTAGGTGGTTTGCGGCATAGTTGAGGACGCACACGGCGATTTCCCTAGAGCCGCTTAGGCACAAATGGGACGCGGACCTGGGCAGGCAGTTGACAGATAAAGATTGGGAACGCATACTGAAAAGCCCGGTGCGCATCCCTAGAAACATGCGCCTCAGACAGATACAATTATTTGTTATCCATAGGGCATATCTTACTCCCGCGGTTCTTAACAGTTACTACCGCGGTTCTTAACAGTTACTACCGTCACGCAAACGCACGGTGTCCTAGATGCGCTGCACCGGGGGCCGACCTCATACATATGCTGTGGGGCTGCTGCAAATTGCACTCCTACTGGCGTGCAGTTCACGACTCCCTGCATACTATAACGGGAAGGGATGTATCCTTCGACTGGGTGGTCTACCTACTGCATCACTTTCGTAGGACGCGCACAACTAAGGTGACGTCTCGGTTCCTGGATTTAGGGCTCGCGGTTGCAAAGCGCCTCATAACCAGGCGGTGGAAGGCACAGGACCCGCCCCATCCGCGGGCGTGGAGGCGCTCTCTCGCTGCATGGGCCGGAGCGGAGGGAACTGCTATTAGGCGGGAGGAGACACTAGGGCTGAGGAAGACAGCCATAGCCGCGCAATGGGAGGAGATGCTTCAGGGGCTCAGGCATGCTGAGGAGGGGGATGGGAGGGGTGAGCAGGGGGGGGGGGAGGCGACGTCAAGTCGGGCAGCGGAAGATCCGCCGGAGTGACCTCGTAGGGTTCCACACACAACACGCACCCGCATTGAGCGAGAGGGGACAATGCATCCGAACGCGTGATCATGTGCTGCAGTTTCGTCACTAAATGCAATCGGGGGAGAGGGGGACTACACGGGGGCAGGGACAGCGATAGACACACTGGAGCTGGTCTACTTTTGAAGTGGTTGAGGTTCTTTATGTTTGTTTCCTTATTGTTTCTGGACAGTAGCTGCGGATTCGGCTGCGGGACTCACCGGGATATCCTGATGAGCCTGCGCGGGGGAATGCAGGACTGTACATATCAATGTTTGAGATTTATGCCTCATTAGGGGTTCAACGCAGCTGGGCGGAGTTCACCAAGCTACGACCTAATTATGTATCTTTTAAGTGCGCTATGCAATGCTGTTATACTCAAGGAGCTCGTATGCTAATGTACCGAATGTCTGTACTGGTGTTTGGAAAAACAACAAAATTAATAAAAACAGATTAAAAAAATAAATGATACGAATCCTCTCAATAGCAGTAGAAACAGAGAAGGTGGCGCTCCCAGGCCCTTATGTGTAGCTGCACAGTTTATATTTCTCTTCTCTAGAATATAACTTTCTGTACAGGCATTAAAGTCACTAACCATGAAGTGAATGCAAGAGTGGTGGATGGGGAGTAACTGAGCTGGCACAGCATTTCTGCTCGGGTGGGCTTTTGTAGAGAGAAAGACTAAGGGACTACTCAGGCGGCGTTTGTGAGTGTCTCCCCGTAGGTGCCTTTGTTGTGATGGCAAAGGTTTTATCGTTATTCTCTGGCTTTTACCTTAACATTTTAGGGGGCCACTCGGCAGCAATATGTGAAGCCCCAGACTCGAAGTGGTTTGGGTGCTATTGCTTCTAAAAACGTTGTCAATTTCTTTGGCCCAAGAGTCAGTGGAGAGTTCCTTCTGAATTCCTGTCTCCGATTGTGGAATGCATGGCTTCATTTTGTTGGTTTTACCAGTGAGAAATCAATAAACTCTTGATTTTTTAACATTTATTTTCTCTGAAGTGCTACATGATAATCACCAGAAAAAGCAATAAGAGGCATGGGTAGATAATCACTTTGGTTTCCATAAGTACCCTCTCAATGTAGTCTGTCTTCAGCTTTAAAACAATGAGGAAGCAAGAAAAGGGAAAGGTATTTAAAATTGTTATGCTACTAGGAAATCATTTACAGTATACGTTGTGTTTTTGTAGTATGACTAAAGGCTTATATCAACGGCAAACGGAGGAAACGCCAATTGATGCTTCTTTCTCTCAAAAAAGTAACAGTACATGAATTTGGGAAAAAATTAAGGCTGGGGCAGAGTCAGTCAGTCACATTCCAGGTAGAGACAGGCATGATTGGCTCTGCTTAACCCTACCCGCCACTCCGGTGCCGCCCTGTTCTAGAATTTCCATACTGAGTCCGGTTCTGTAACCTAGTTGCAAGAAGACATTATAATTTGAAAGTGTTTAATGCATTCCTTTTGCACGGCTCTAAAGTAGACAGTTGGACAGCACAAAACACTAAGTCAATGTAACAGTATTAAAAAGAACAAAAAACAAACGAAGAAAAGAACGCACTATTGCATCAGAAGCGTAGGTTTAAAATTCTTTGAGGTATAGACTCTTGAAGCCTAATGTTTAAAACCCTCATTTTTGGATTATACACCTCGCCAACCAAGCAAACATACTCAAAGCAATGCATTCAGTGCCTCCCACACCACATACACACACTCCCACAGGCACTCAACCAAAGAGTTGCACCCCATACAGTACGAGGTCTAGCAAGGCCCCAAGTAGATGGACCAATTGATACAGTTGACACAGGTGAGATGGAGGGTCCAGTGACCTGCAGTGCCACTGCTAGTGAAGGTGGACAGCCTTGTGATCTGAACAATGCTTGCTTAGATATTTAAGATGGGAAGTCTGGAGAGGTGGCATAAATAACTGGTGCGTTTCGTGTTACAAAGACGTTTTTTTTCTATTTGTAATAACATTAACAAATAAATATATTAGAGGTCATTATTCCTCCAAAGGCTGTACTTCTTTCGTTCTTCAAAAGCTCCATATTCAGTTGTGTGCTGGCTGTGCTGCTTGCACTATTCTCCGTCTCTTGTCATTTTTACTCCATAGCTCAGCCAGAATGATTATGCAATTTATTCTTAATGGTTTGAAGTAATGTGACTAGTTTAATGTGAACGAGCTGCACCATTTTCAACTGAAGAAGTTCGTCTATACACAAAACCATACTTCGAAACGGAAATGAATAAGTTGCTTTCATTGCTTTATTTGTTATTAAAAAAAAGCTCAGTACAACTATCACTTGTGAGCCTTCTGCAGCAAAACTCCACAAACCTATTCATGAAAGTCAGACATGGAGTATTTTTGCACACATCAATAGTTGAACATCTGCCTTTTAGTGAGAGTGTCTGAAGAGTTGTACTTAAGTATTGAATACATTTCAAATCCCTTCTGTAGTAGGGGATCTCTGTGTATAGTCATAATCTAGGAATAGTCCCGCCCATGTGCGGGGACCCCGGAGCAATCAAAATATCTCTTAAGCTGTCCTGCATTTGCAAACCTGCAAAGACACTTAAGAGACAGACAAAATAATACAGCCTAATAACAATATGGCTGCACTGGCCAGCACTTCATCTGAAGTGAACACAAAAGCCAAAATAAAGTTTAAATGTCATTTTTATTCACATCTGACATATTCCTTTATTGTATCACACTCCCTTCACCAAAATCCCTTTAAACAATAGAGAGGAAGGGGTGGAAAGGATACCGTGCCTTTAAGGAACTCTCCAGAGACCCCCGGTATCCCAGGATGCACAGCCAAAGCAAGTTACTTTCAGTTCTTTTTTCCGGCTCCTGCTAGCAGGACCCTGGAGCTTGAGCTCTACCCTTTTGGGTGGATATTTGGATAAAAATTGGTTTCTTTGATAAAGAAGTTTATTCATTCGACATCTAGAGCCTTTCTCTGCTGCATCCTGCAATTTGGTGCAGTTTGACCCACTCTTAGCATGGCTTTATTTGATAAATGCCCTGAGTGTGGGAGGAAAATGGCCAAGACGGACCCACATGATGTCTGTATTCTCTGCCTCTCATCTTCACATGTCCCTGCTACGTGTGACATCTGCAAGACCTTCTCCAAGAGGACCCTGAGAGACAGAGAGAAGATTCGCCTTCAGGGACAGGAGAAGCAGAGAACAGGTGGGACTTCGGGGCATGGAGGATCTCATTCCCCTTCCTCTGCCCATGCTTCAGCCACTGGAGGGACCTCCGGGCAGAAAAAGGAGCAGAAACGACACCTACCGGCTGGTAGATCGCGTTCGACGTCGAAGGCGACGACGTCGACGGCGAGAGGTAAAGCACCGGTGTGTTCGCTGTCGATCCAGGGCTCTGGATCTCGGCGTTCTCGACGTTCGACGTCGAGAGAGGGGCCGGCGAGACCTAGGACTAGGTCGCCGTCGAGGATTTCGCAGTCGACGTCGACACACCATCGACGTCGTACAGAGCCCCACAGACAGCGCAGCTCGCCGTCGAGGCGCAACCGCTCGTCTCCTTCGCCGTCAGCTCTTGGATCGACGCCGACGACATCGACGCCGAGACACCGGCGGCTGCCGTCGAGGCGACGGAGATCGCCGTCGAGGCACAGATCTCCGTCGAGGCACAGATCGCCGTCGAGGCACAGATCGCCGTCGAGGCACAGGAGATCGCCGTCGAGGGGCCACCGTTCGACGTCGAGGGGACGCCGTGTGCGGACAACGGCGAGGAGAAGCCGTATGAGGTCGACGCTCAGTTCGACATCGAGGACATCGGGTAACACTTCTTCGGTGATTACAATATCCAGTCGTGGATCTAGGAGAAGGCGCACCCCCTCGTTTACTTCAGCACGGGATAGGCCCGCCAAGAAGAGAACGGTGGACGGGAGTCCGGACAGGGCTAGTCCGGGTTCTCCTGCAAGGAGTGATGGGACTCCGCAGCTTCTCCCTCAGCCGCTGCCTCAAAAGCCTCCTACACCTCCTCCGCCTCCTCCTCCTCCTCCTCCTCCTCCTAAGCGACCTACGCCGCCACCGCCGGTGCCTCAGCTCCCGCCGTCTCCTCGGCTACCGGTGATTCCTAAGGCCCCACGCAGACTGAGATCACGCTCTCGATCTCGCCGGAGGTCACGGAGCAGACACAGATCGTCCACTCACACCAGGCATGGACGACGGATATATAGATCTCGTTCCAGAGGCACGAGGTATACGGACTCTTCCGGCAATGGACGGCTTTCCCCCTCGTTGTCGGAAACGCCGCCTACTAGAATATCGCCGGTGGATGATATTGCCACTTTCCAGGATGTGCTGATGAGGGGGGCGGCGAAATTGGGAATCGCAGTAACAGTACCGGTTCCCACTACCTCGGTGATCTTTGAGACTTTGCACAAGGCTCACCTGTCACGCCCCCTCCTGCCTTTGGTTCCGGGTTTGGAGGAACCAGCCATGGAGGTCTTCTTGACACCAGCCGTGGTGAAGTCTGCTCCCTCACGGTTGCAGAAAAAGTACAGGGCCCCTGATTCGGACCCGGCGTTCCTCAGGGTGGACCCTCCCCCAGACTCTGTCATTGTGGTTGCGGCTCGGAAACAACACTCCACAACGCCCTCTTCCACGGCTCCTCCGGATAAGGAGAGTCGCAAGATGGACTCCTTGGGGAGGAGAATGTGCTCTACGTCGGCCACGACTATGAAGGCTGCTAGCGCCTCCGCTCTGCTGGGTCGCTATGACCGATCGCTTTGGGACTCCCTGCAACAGTTTGCTGCCTCCCTGCCTAGGGATAAACGGGAGGACTTCCAGGAGGTGTTGAATGAGGGCATGATGGTCTCCAACCAGATCATCAGTGCAGCGGGGAATGTATCGTTGCTGGCGGCCCATGGGTACTGTCATGGAGTACACATGAGGAGACATTCCTGGCTGAGGCTTACCTCTCTAAAGCCTGAAGCGCAGCAAAAGATTGCTAACTTGCCTTTCTCTGGCACGACGTTGTTCGGGTCTCATGAGGATGACGAAATGGCCCGCATGAAGGCCGAAGCAGAAACCCTGAAGGCTGTGGGATTGGAAAAACCCAAGGAACAGAAGAGGTCATTCCGTTCCTATGGCAGGCGTTATTCTAAACAACGCGGCCAGGGGCGTCAGTCTGGTCAACAACAACACCAGCACCAGCAACAACAGCAGTTCCCGAGGCAGCCCTTTCAAAAGCGCCAGAGGGGCAGAGGCCAGCCTCAATCCTCGTCGGGGAACAAGGGCCCGGCCGGGTCGAAGCTCTGAAAGGTCGCTTCCCCCTCATCCGTTACCCGCTCCGGTGGGGGGAAGTATTCAATACTACCTGGCAGAGTGGAGGACAATAACTCAGGACAAGTAGGTGCTGAATATTGTTTGCAATGGGTACAGTCTTCGTTTCACCAGCCCGCCTCCACAGATTCCACCAGTGCGCTCTCCCTGCATGGTACGAGAGCTCCAGCGGGAGGCGGACATTCTGTTAAAGAAGAAGGCGATAGAGGCTGTTCCTTTGGGGCAAAAAGGAAAAGGTCTTTACTCAAGGTTCTTAATCGTCAGAAAAAAGGACAAGAACGAGTTCAGGCCTATTCTGGATCTGCGTCAAGCAAACAAGTGGATCCGCAGAGAAAAGTTCCGTATGTTGTCCCTGCATCAGATTTACCCTCAGTTGCATCGAGGAGACTGGCTGTGCGCCATAGATCTGCAGGACGCTTACTTTCATGTGCCGATCGCACAAAAGCATCGCAAGTTCCTGAGGTTTCTGGTAGGCAACAACCATTACCAGTATACAGTGCTCCCGTTTGGTCTGAAGTCTGCACCAAGGACGTTCTCCAAGTGCATGGCAGTGGTGGCAGCACACTTGCGGAAGAACAAAGTGTTTGTGTATCCATACCTGGACGATTGGCTGATCAAAGCTTCCACGTACCAAGAAGCCCAGTGTCATTTCAACAGGACAGCTGCCTTGCTTCATCGCCTGGGGCTGCACATCAACATGTCGAAGTCCGTGCCGATCCCTGTGCAGTGTCTCCAGTACTTGGGGGCCTCAGTCAATACTTTGAACGCAAGCGTGTGTCCTTCGGAGGAGAGACACTTATCGATCCGTGGGAAGGCCCTGCACCTCCTCTCAGCCCACTATCCTACAGTGAGGACGGTGTCCTCTTTACTGGGGTCGATGGCTTCATGCATCTTTCTCACCCCCAATGCACGTCTGCATATGAGGCCTCTGCAGGAATGTCTGGTGGATCAATGGGACCAGAGGAGGGGGCGTTGGGAGGACAAGATTCTTCTATCCCAACACGCTCTACAGTCTCTGAAATGGTGGTGCTCCTCAGAGAAGGTCTGCAAGGGGACTCCCTTTCACAAGGATATTCCGGTCCAGACCATAGTGACGGATGCGTCTCTCCAGGGTTGGGGAGCGCATTCGAGCCCTCTTCAGATTCAGGGGATATGGTCGCGGACGGAGATGACTTACCACATCAACTTTTTGGAACTCAGAGCAGTACACTTGGCCCTGAAGGCGTTCCATCCTTCCTTCAAGACGAACTCCCTGCTAGTTCAGACGGACAATACCACTACCATGTATTACCTCAACAAGCAGGGGGGCTCCCGTTCACGCACGCTGTCTCGGGAGGCACAGACTATCTGGAATTGGCTGGTGGCCAGGAACCTGACGATCACGGCAACCCATCTGCCGGGAGTGCAGAATGCCCAAGCCGATGCACTCAGCAGGCTCGTTCAAGAAAATCACGAGTGGGTGCTAAACGACGACGTGCTAAGAGACGTCTTCGCAGAGTGGGGCACTCCGGATATCGATCTGTTCGCTGCGGCAGAAAACAGCAAATGCCGCGACTTCGCGTCCAGGTACTACCAACCAGGGACGCTGGGGAATGGCCTATGGATCAGCTGGTCCAACAGCTTTCTTTACGCCTTTCCACCCATTCCCCTGATTCCGGCGGTGCTGATCAAGCTGTCGCAATCCAGAGCCAGGATGATCCTGATTGCTCCGGAGTGGCCGAGGCAATGGTGGTTCACCGACCTTCTTCACCGGTCTGTTCTGCCACACTGGCGCCTGCCGTGTCGGCCGGACCTTCTCACGAAATTCGGAGGACAGATGGTTCACCCCAATCTCTCGTCCTTGAGTTTGGCAGCATGGCTCCTGAGCTAGTGCAGTATGGACACTTGAACCTACCTCAGGACTGTATGGAGATCTTGAAAGAGGCGAAGAGACCGTCTACGAGGACTTCTTACGCCTATAAGTGGAAGAGATTCTGCTTATGGTGCACGGCAAAGGACGTTGACCCTACATCCTGTAAAGAAGATGTTATTTTGCCTTATCTGCTGCAGTTAGCTCAATCTGGACTTAATTTTCAGTCTATTAAAGTTCATCTCGCAGCTTTGACTGCGTATAGAAAGGGCCCTTCCCAAACCTCATTTTTTCAAATCCCTGTGATTAAAGATTTTTTGGAGGGTTTGCGTAAGGTGTTTCCCCCTGTTAGACGACCTTCTCCACCATGGGAATTGAACGTGGTGTTGTCCAGATTAATGAGGGAGCCTTTTGAGCCTATTCATAAGGCTTCTTTGCAGCATTTGTCCTGGAAGGCTGCCTTCCTTGTGGCCATTACATCGGCCAGGAGGGTGAGTGAGATTCAGGCTCTGTGTTGTCATGAGGCGTATACTGTATTCGATGCTTCTAAAGTAGTGATGCGTACTCATCCTAAATGTTTGCCTAAAGTGATATCTGATTTTCATGTAAATCAAATGATAACTTTGCCTACATTCTTTCAGCATCCCTCCTCTCCGGCGGAGAGGTCTCTGCATTCACTAGATGTGCGTAGGATGTTGAAATTCTATCTAGATAAGACAAAAGACATCCGCAGGTCGGATCAACTGTTTGTAAATTATGGTTCAGTAAGAACTGGTCTAGCTACCTCAAAACAGTCCATCTCCAGATGGATTGTGTCCTGTATTCAGCTTTGTTATCAGAAAGCTAATAAGATGTTAGGGGGTAGGCCTACAGCACATTCGACTAGGGGCAAAGCAGCTACTACAGCTTTGCTTAGGAATGTTCCAAATGCTGACATTTGTAAGGCTGCCACCTGGAAGTCGTTCCATACGTTTACAAAGCATTACTGCCTGGATTCTGATGCTAGGGCAGATGCGCAGGTTGGACAGGCTTCGCTGAGGAATTTGTTTGCACAGTAATTTGTTGGTGTTTTGTTTGTTACTCCACCGCTGTTTGTTGGTTGGGATGGGCTTGCCATTCTATTCATAGATTATGACTATACACAGAGATCCCCTACTACAGAAGGAGTAGTTTCTTACCTGTAACTCCAGTTCTGTAGTAGGGGTATCTCTGTTATAGTCATAAGCGACCCTCCCTCCTCCCCGGTGGAGTACACTGACAGTATCAGGCCTGTTGTTATACACCTTCAAAAAGAACTGAAAGTAACTTGCTTTGGCTGTGCATCCTGGGATACCGGGGGTCTCTGGAGAGTTCCTTAAAGGCACTGTATCCTTTTAGCAGACACATAATGACAGCCTATAGGGCTTGTCTGTCCACCCCTTCCTCTCTATTGTTTAAAGGGATTTTGGTGAAGGGAGTGTGATACAATAAAGGAATATGTCAGATGTGAATAAAAATGACATTTAAACTTTATTTTGGCTTTTGTGTTCACTTCAGATGAAGTGCTGGCCAGTGCAGCCATATTGTTATTAGGCTGTATTTTTTTGTCTGTCTCTTAAGTGTCTTTGCAGGTTTGCAAATGCAGGACAGCTTAAGAGATATTTTGATTGCTCCGGGGTCCCCGCACATGGGCGGGACTATTCCTAGATTATGACTATAACAGAGATACCCCTACTACAGAACTGGAGTTACAGGTAAGAAACTACTCCTTCTCTGCAAGACCGAACGGTGTTCACTCTTTCAACCAAATGTTTGCAATTTTGGATGTGTGCCAGTCCTTTAGAATCAAGGATGATAGGTGAATAATTAAACATCATCAAAGAGAGAAGTCAGTTTCCAATTTGTATTTTGTTTTAAGATGTGGTTATGAATCCATTTGCTCACTTTGAAAATTAACATTATAAATTATATAGATAGACCTAAACTCCCACAAGTAATTAAGACCTCATTCTGTCTTGTGCACCTTACTTGAACCCCACCGCCCCCTATATCTACATCAATAGCCTAGCCCTTCTTCAATTGTGTAAACTTCTTCAGGCACTTAGTGGTTTAATCCCTATTGGTGTGTCACTATTGTAATTACTACAGACTGGGAATTATTTAGTGCTACTTTTTAATGTCTGTTAGGTTACCACTGATCAATTGTTGGGTACTTGGCAGTCGTGGCCGGTGCAAATAAGCGCAGTGGGGCGGTGAAGTGGGGTAGGGCACGGGGGGAGGGGGGCAGGTGACAGATGACAGAATAGGTTTTATTTAATTTGACCTATTCCGTTGTCTGTCGATTTAAACTCCCCCCCCCCCCCCGCCCCTTGTTATCACAAACAAGAAGGACAGGGGCTTGGTAGGTCCAGCATACAGACCCCTAATCAATATGGTGAGAATAAAAGTATGTAGTTCCTGAGGAGGGCATGCAGGGGGCAGAGGGGCAAGAAAAGAAAGGATGTGAGGTGGTCCAGGTACACAATGGAAACTATAGATGGAGATGCTCCAATAAGGAGCAAGGGCTCTCACACATATCTCTCTGAGCTGCAGAATCCAGTGAATAAAATTGGTTTTGAAATCCCCTAGCTATTTTTAACCCACACCTTTTTATTTCCCACTTCTACTCACTACACATACGCCCCCACATCACCTTCTAGCTTCACGTCGGCAATCAGAGAAGACCTCTGGCAAAGAGCCCCACCTGTGGGGCCCGTTGGGCATTGCAGCGCCGGCCCAGCGAGGAGCTGCCCTATGATGAAGCATGACACCCTTCGGGTGTGTAAGGGCCCGTGCTCCTTATTGGAGCATCTCCATCTATAGTTTACATTCTGTACCTGGAACACCTCACATCCCTTCCCTTCTTTTTTCCTCCCCCTGCCCCCTCCACGCCCTACTCAGGAACTGCATACTTTTGCTCTCGACTTAAGCATCTCCCACCCCGCCTCACCTAACCACGCTTCCCTGCGGAAACCGCCGCCGGTACATGGACAATAAGAATAATTGGTCACAGTCTTAAGAAAGTAGTGGTCTAATAATACCCACATTTTTGGGGGAACGGTCAGCCTCTGCTGGAGAAACCTGAATGATTCTAAACATTCTCCTCCTTTCTGTGTGGAGAACAGTTTGACACAGCGCTCCTAACCCACTGCCATTAAAGGTTAATTCTTGTAATTGATCATTTAAAAAAAAAAAAAAAAGAAGTAGTTCATGTCAAAGAACTTCTCCTAATCTATTGCTCTGATCAACTTCAAATCCCATTTGACTTGTCCACAACCAAAACTTCAATTTGAAACCAACACAAGAACCCCAATCTCATCCACAATAATGTAACCACTTGTTCTGCATTCTGCCTACCTCTTTTTATGACTGATCAATATGTTAAGAAGCAACCAATATTAACAGTGACACCAGGGTAAGTTTCCTCAAAAATCTAGCCCCCTTTCCCCCCCAGAACAAAATCAATGTTAAACAGTTGACTCTCTGGTATAATAATGAATTCAATGAAGAAAAACAATGCTTCAGACTGGATCAACATACGTGGAGGCAGTTCTGTACTGGATGAACTGTGCACCACTAGCAAAGCTTATGAAAAGCACATTTGTTTGGCAAAATCTTGTGCCGTCAAAACTCAAATTAATATGGCTAAAGAAGATCTAGTAAGAGTTTTGAGGTAATTTGAGCGGTTGCAAATTTTACATTGATTCCTAACATCGTCAACCAGGACACTAATTTATCCTTTTATTTGACTTTAAGGTCAAAAACTTTGAAACATCCCTCTCACTCCCCCTCCCTCGTCGTTTTCAAAGATTCAGCAAATACTTGGTCCATCTTCAAAGAACTATCCACAGTGGAACGTGAACGCACCACATGCAAGCTCAATCCATCTAATCGCTGGACCCTATACCTGCTAAGTCAACTGAAGAAATGCCGCCTTTTCAACTGCCTCAAATTTGGACACTTGTCTCTCTTCTAAAAAACTCACTGCTGATCAGGATGACCTTAACAACTACTGTTCAATCACCAGTCTACTTTTTCTGTCTAATATCTCAGAAAGCTGCATCAATGGACAAATCAATCAGTTCATCTATGGCAGCAGTCTTCTCCATGACTTCCAGTGTGCCATCCGAGCTGGCAGAAGCACAGAGGACTGCCATCCTGCAAATTATTAATAATGCTTCCTGTATCGTCAATACAGTGGATTCTTGCCTTCTGATCTTACTTGATCTGTTGGCAACGTTCAACACTGTCATGATGTCCTCATCCACACACTATGAAATATTTGGACATTGACATCCAAGTTTTTGGTTCATATCTATCAAATCAATTGCAACTTATGAAAATCAACTGTACACTGTCCAACCACATAGCTGTTTCTCAAGGCATTCCACTGACCTCTGTTTTTGCTCCTTCCCTCTTAAATCTCTATCTCGAACTCTTGGGTGAGATCACAAAAGAATCTTGCCTTTCTTACCACCAGTAGGCTCCCAATACCTAGCTGTATTTAGAGGTAGCTTTGCTGGATGATATGTCCTACTGGCACTGACTGTAGGCAAAATGCAGGTTTTTATAACTGCACTTCACCTCAATTAAACCCCAGTAAAACTCAGTTCTGTTGGGTTTCATCACACATACATTTCTCATCCGTGTGCAACAATGCCTAGAATTCACCAATACCTTAGACTGCTCTACCATTGATAATGTCAAATCACTTGACTTCATCCTTGATCACCAAGTCAATCTTCAGAAGCCTATTATCATGATGGCTGGAAATGCAAATCATCAGCTCATACTCATCAAGGGGATCAAACCTTCTTTTCAAGAACAAGACCGCAAGGAAGTAACACAAGCTGTGCTCTTACAGCGATTGCACTATGGAAGGGCTGGCCTCTTTGCCATCCCTAAAAAACATGTTCCACCAGTTTACCTCCCTGCATGACTGCAGACTGATTTCAGGGGTTGGTCATTCCCATCACATTTCCTCCGTTACGCTCTTGTTATGTTGGCTTCTTATTAAATGTAGTTGAGCATGCCATGTGGCATATGCGGTCTCTGCAGTGAGATCTGAAGTCTCTGTGTGCCCAACATCAAGTCAACCTTTCTGATCACTTTAGATTTCGGAGGAGACTGTATAAGATCTACAGTGGTGGTTACTGGACCACAATTGGGTCTGCGGCAGACCCCTCTCCCTTCCTCACCCAAAGCTGACAGTGGGGACCATCGCTTCTGCGTTGGAGCTGCCATCTGGGATAGGTGGAGCCTAGAGGGCTCTTGCGGAGTTCCGACTCCATATCACCCTTCTGGAGCTCAAGGCCATCTGCCTGGTGTTGAAAGCGTTCCTTCTATCCATCAAAGGGAGGCAGGATCAGGTGCTCACGGACAATTCCATCACCATGTGGTACTGCAATAAATAGAGAGGGGTGAGGTCACAGGATCTGTGCCAGGAGTCCCTGCACCTCAGGAATTGCCTGGACTACCAAGGGATCTTCCTGTTGGTGAATCACCTAGCAGGCTCTCTGAATGCCAGGGTGAGTGGGGAGAACATTGGCCATATCCCTCTGTCACAACTGAGTACATGCAACGCCAGCACTTCTGCAGGTTGGAGCGTCTCTCACTCGGAGAGGCATTCTGCCTCCAGTGGGACTTGGGACTGTTGTATGCCTTTCTGCCGATACCACTCCTGCCCAGAGTTGTCAAGAAGATCAGGACAGACCGAGCCCAAGTCCTTCTAGTGGCTCCTGATTGGGCACTGAGAGTAGGATATCCAGAACACCTGAGCTTGAGAATCTACCCTCCGATCAGGCTACCCCTCCAGGAGGATCTGCTGTCTCAGCTCTGTGTCCTGCACCTGGGACTTTGCAGTCAGCACCTTCAGGCTCGGAGATTGAGCGGCAACAGCTGAGCACATTCAAATTTACTCCGTAGTTGGTTGATGTCATCTTGGCAGTCAGACGTCCCTTAACTAAAACTGTATATATCTGTTGGGACAAGTTTGTGGCGTGGCGCTGTACTCCACAGATAGACCCTTTCAGGGAAACATCTGATATTTTGACATTAACTTCATCCCTGGTCCAGCAAGGCTTTGCTCTGGGTACAGGCAAAGGGTATCTTTCAACATTGAAGAGGTTACTGGATCAGCCTTCATTGTTTCAGTCTCCAGTTGTTATGCATTTTTTTAAAAGGGTTACAACACTTCTTTCCTCCCTCTCTCTTTGTCATGCCACAGTGGGACCTGAACTTGGTCTTTACGTTTCTGTTGTACACTCCATGTGAGCCAACTCACAGCTGCCTTTTATGCCTTCTTACCCTCAGGACGGTGTTTCTCGTTGTCATTACATCGGCTTTGCAGTCGAGTGAGCTACAAGCTCTCCATGCCACCCCGCCGTACAACACCTTCTTCCCAGACAAACTGGTTTTGCGAACACAAGCATCCTTCTTACCAAAAGTTGTGACTCAGTTCCTCATCAATGAAATCATCACACTGCCAGTGTTTAGTGCTGCTCCTTTCCCCTCCCCGGAGAAGGCGCCACTTCATCACTTGTCCTTCTGGAGAGTGCTGAGCTTTTATATAGGTCGTATCACAGAACACTGGGTGGACAAGCAGGTTTTTGTGGGGTTCTCTGGAGAGTAAAAAGTCTGGGCACTGCAGTAGAGAATCCTCTATGATGGATCAAACTCTGCGTTAAGATCTGCTATGCGCTGGCTAAAAAGCTGCCACCAGAAAGACTGCATGCTCAATCTACCAGGACCAAAGATGCTGCCACAGCGTTGGCACGCAGAGTTCCTATTCTGGACATTTCCAAGGCAGCTACGTGGGCATCTCTCCATACGTTCACAAAGCACTATTGTCTGGTTTGCTGAGAGGGACATTTTGCCAGCTCATTCCTTCAGGACTTTCTGATGTGAGTCTACCCACAGACCCACCTACAAATGGGTACTGCTTAGGTATCTATTCAAAAGGTTAGGAATCTGCAGCTGGAAGTCTCTATAAGAAGAACAAGCTACTTACCTTTGGTAATGCTCTTTCGGGTAGAGACTCCACCTAACCGCAGAATCCTCAGTGGCCCTCCTATCCTCCCTGTTCTTTGGTTGTACTCCATCCGGTAGTAAGATACCAAATCTAGGAATCTGCATACTGGCAACACCGATTGCTTTGGGGGCTCTGTGTCTGGAGGAACATACAGTCTCCAAAGCAACTGACATCAGTGCTTGGGAGTGACGCCTATATATGCTTTGCACATCATTTCCGAAGCAAAACAGTGTCAGTGTGGAGCTGCAGGGTGCCACCTACTGAGGCGCAGAGGTACTGCTAAAAAAGTTTCTGGAGTCAGTCTAACGCCTGGGGAATATTCATAAGGGGAGGAATCTGCAGCTAGATAGTCTGTACCAGAAAGAGTGTTACCGAACGTAAGTAACTTGCTGCTTTCAGCTCCGCGTGGGGCTACTTTGACTTCTGACACTGGTTACCACGAGCTTTGAGTTTGTAGGAGACATATGGCAATACACACTTATGCAACATCTGTGGCAGTAAAATGAAGATGTTTATTTGTTCTCCCTGCTGCAAACACAGTGTTCGTTCAACAATGAATCCTGCCATAGTTTTCTGGGTAAAGATGGAGGCCTGCTCTCTACCTGTGGGGCTCTAATGAGAAAATAAAATATGGATTGTTTTTATATATATATTAGAATTTCATATAGAGTTTGATAATGCACTTTGCTGATCCTCAGCGCAGCAGGTACCATTTGTTAATATTCCAAATATAAGTGTACTTAGTTTTACCCGATTTGGAATGGCTGAAAAACTTAGTTGCCCTTTCTGGAACAGGAGCTTGTGGCCTGCTGTTCACTGCAAATGTACTAAGCGGTTCACGGACTCAATGAATCTTTCACAGCTATAATATCCATGTGAACTGCTTTCTAAATTTGAATTATTACTGTAGAGGTCTCGTAGGAGAGGCTGTCTACGCTAACTTGAAGATAACATCGGAAACCACACAAAGAATGAGGCTAATTGTAATCTTCTCATCTTCTACTGGGTTTGAGGTTCAGCTGGTTGGTGTAATTACAGAACCTAAAATCTGCCGGCTTCCAGTCACAAATTTTAGGATTGATTGATGGGATGCGTGGGCTATAATACTGACCTTGGAACTTGCAACTCCGGTTCTGCTCCTGACACAAAACATCATTCTATTTCCTGGAAATCTATGTATCTCCTCAAAGTTATATATATATATATATATATATATATATATATATATATATATATATGTATGTATGTATGTATATATATCTATGTATGTGTATATATGTATGTGTATGTATGTGTATATATGTATGTATGTGTGTATATATGTATGTGTATGTATGTATGTGTATATATATGTATGTGTATGTATGTGTATGTGTATATATATATATATATATATGTATATGTATATATATATATATATATATATATATATATATATATATATATATATATTCATATTCTGAATATATGAGACATCACTGGCTGAAGTCCAATGCGTCACTTATTTCTGTTTTTCTGTTATTAGGCCTGCAACATAATGGCCTGAAAAACAGTTCACTCCAAAACCATAATTTGTTCTGAGATTAGAACGATTAGAACTGTTTCTTATTTACTTGTAAATGAATTTTGTGCATCTAGCCGCGCTTTGTAAGGGAGAGAGAGGCTCAATTACTGTCATTTATTGCTGTTTCATGAGTCCATGCTACTCTCCCATGCTTGTAAACAGTGAACCCACATGAAAATAAACCGGGTTCAAGTAGTAAAGGGAGCCAGGCAAAATCTGAGCTGACCCTTGACAGGGCATGTGGGAAGAGGAGACTTCACTTGGAAAAATGGAATTCGCAAACCCTGTGCAGGACATTTACCAAGATGAGGCCTCAGTGTAAGTCTGTGCAAGCAGAGATTTACATTTTTTGTGATTCAGTCTAGGGTTGTTGGCAAGAACTTCCGGTAAATGTCTCCTGCCTCCTGACAGTTTGAAATACGATTCAATATATGTGAGCTGCATCAGCCAGAAGGTGAAAATGTGATTTCTGCATTTCCATCCAAGCATTGCTTTGGTTGTATCCGCCGTTCAAGCTCGTTACATTCTTTCAATTATGCATACGGCAGTTAAACCACTTCCTGGAACCTTTCACGAGCTGTGCCGGCCGCATTTCGTCACGGTGCTTACTTAAGAACAACTAAATTTTTACTGCCGCCCAAGCTGATCCCCCTCCTCCCCCCCCCGTCTCTATTTGTCACTCGGTGTCATTTCTCTGTATTTCTTGGAAACGAGAATCCCACTGAAAGACGCCACGCAGCTGAGCGAAACTGGCTGGTAGCACCTGCAAACCTTGGTCATTAAAGATTCTTGCGCGTCCTAGCATCTTATTCACCGCTCTCTAACTCTTCTTTGTCAAGGGTGGGATTTTCCAGGATGTTTTTTGGAGGACGATTCTCACATGATATGGTTCTTTTCTCCAGGACTTGAAGCGGGATGAAAATTCTGAGTGTTGGGGGTGGGGAGGAAGAGTGCTATAGGAGGGTGTGGTGTGGTTTTAAGGGCGTAGCTTAAGCACATTGAGAACCTTGCAGTGATTTCAATAGCGTACCACCCAACCAGTATTTTGTTTCCTCTTTGATCTTTCTGTTATTGCACTCAGGGCAATGTGGCGGCGGCTCCTCTAAGGCGGAGGAGCGTCGACAAACTGCGTGGCAGCAGCGAAGAGAAGGAAAAATACCATTTTATTGTCATTTTATTTGTTCCTTCCTGCTGCTGCTGACAGAGCAGGAGAGGGGTGGTGGGCACACTGAAGTGCGCATGACACTTTGGCTGACCGCCTCAGCCGACCAAACAGTCATGCTCACTTAGCATGTTCTCCACCCAGGCTGCGTTATAGCCTGGGTGGAGAACATGTCCAGGCCACGTCTGAGCACCGAATTGGCGCTCAGACCAATCACAACGCTGCATTGTAGCGTTGTGATTTGCTCAGGGGAGCAGGGGAGCTTGGCTGCTTCCTGGTCGGCAGACTGAGGAGAGGCGAGGCGGTAAGTCTATTTTTTTTTTACATCTCTTTATCCCCTCGCCCCCTGCCCTGCCCTGCGACCCCTAAAATTCATGCCGGCCGCCACTGACCCAGATATTTATAACACGGCAACTGTCCTACACCTAAAGTCAGCTAGGACTATTGGCTTTGGCAGTAGCTGTTTAAAACAAACAAGTAGCAACAATCATTTTGTTGTAAATAATGAATATTGAAAGTGTTGTAATTCTGAAATTGTGAGGCGGTGAATCAAACATTAATTAGGACTGGGGAAGGGATTGTGGTCTTCAAAGTGTCTCAGTCACTCCTGTTATGATCACTCTGTCAGACATGTACGCTCTTTTTGTCTCCACATCTCCTCCATGTGCGTATTTTACCTTCTCCTTGTCATTATTTTGACAACTGTTCAGGAGTGTAGCTTGGCAAATAGGATTTGGGGGTTGGGTGAGCTTCAGATTTTCTGACAATCACACTGGCATATAGTGTCAAAATACTGAAGGTAGAAAATGACAGGAACACAATATTTTACAAAATAACCAACACTTTTGAAGCCTTTCAAAGCAGAGCGGTAGAAAGTGTGTGGGCTTTTAGTCTGTTTTTATGTAAAAATTCCTCCTGAAATCCGAAAGATACCTCACTATACCCGACTGCAAGCACCTGTATCCAACTATTTGCTTGAAGATACATTTATTAGGTGGGTGTAACACCCCAAACAACCCTCCTGATGCTACGCCCTGCAACTGTGTACCTCCTTCACATACATTTGCGCAGAATCACAAATGCAACTGTAGCATGTGACCAGTGTTCTATCTGCTCTGCAGAGAGGCCAAGGATTGGATGGCTATCCATTATTTTAATCACCTGTTTGATCCACTGACAGGCACAGTGAGAAACTCGCAATGCCTTCAGCATCAACTCCAGTGTGCCTAAATGTGGCTCGATATAAACACATGGCGGCCACCCAGTTAAAAGTATGCACTATACAAGAAGAAGAATATTCTGCATCTATGCGGCATGAAGAAAGCAGTAACACAGCATACTGGAAATAGCTAAAACTCTAAGGGAATGCAAGGTTATTAAGTAACAAATGTAAATATAAACAGGAACTAAATATTTGACATGGAATAATCTAACATATTTTACATTCATTGTCAGAAATCGATCATTGTTAGGTCTCGCCTGACCCAGCGCATGCGCTGGTCTGGCGAGACTTATTGAGAGGGCTCCAAAAAGTGCTACCAGACCAGCCTAGAGCTACAGTGCATGTGCGCGGGTGAGCGCGCCGCGCTTTACCGCGATTACTTTGACTTTCACGGCCGCGCGGCCGCTTTGATGTTTGATCGCGATCACTTTCATGGCCGCTTTGCATAGCCAATAGGTCTTGCTTTTGGGACCTTATAAGTATTTAGTTATGCAACTGTTGCATGGCTAAACACTTATAAGGTCCCAAAGGCGAGACCTATTGGCTATGCCAATGCTTGTTTTTCCATTACAGTTAAGAACATGAATATGGGGCCCAATAAGAACTCGTTTCAATGCCTGCTTTTAATTACTACCAGGTCTGAGATATGTAGAGCCCAGGCCCACTTAAACTCCTGTTTTTGACCAGTCATGATGATTTGCCACTGACCTCTTCTTTTCAGCAGTACCCACTTCCGTACACCCAGGCTTCTCTAGACTCCATGGGACACATCATGATAGGCTTCACTGGCTCAGAACAGACCTCAGGGCCTGTTTATTCTCCAGCTGCAGTGTGTAAAGTGAATTCATACAACCAAATATTTCTCAGATTATGGCTTGATTTTCAGACAACGCTGCAAAAGTGAGCAAAGTGTGCCTCTTTCTATTTTTGAGCTCTACTCTCTAAAATAATGCACCAACTTCGAGAAATATCAGATTAATTCATTTTACACTCTTCTAGTGCAAAAACACAAGCTGATGCATCCAATTCTATTATGGCCCCATGCCACGTCTGATTTGTGGTGGTAACAGGAGTACTCACCTCATCCTTTTTACGCTGTGGATGCCAGGCCCACAGGTTTCTGAAAATAGTTACTATTTTCTTTAACATCTTATTTTGTACACTATATTAAGCAGTATCTGAATTTGAAAAAATGGTATGAGATTCCATGCAGAAGGAATAAGGTTTATATGCTCTGTTTGATTAGGATAACAAGTTCTGTGCAGGCTTACTAATTTTGATCGCCGTGGTCAGGAAGGCCCATGTGTCTCAATGTAAAGAATATTGGAAATATAGTTGCCACTATAGTTTTTATTTTTAATTTTTTTTTACAAATTATGGGAAACCTAAGGTTGCC
Source organism: Triturus cristatus (assembly GCF_964204655.1). Classification (NCBI taxonomy): domain Eukaryota; kingdom Metazoa; phylum Chordata; class Amphibia; order Caudata; family Salamandridae; genus Triturus; species Triturus cristatus. Next base: position 204,866,419 of record NC_140584.1, on the reverse strand, counting down.
GAATACCTACAAAAATTGTATCTTGATTACTCCTTTTTGTACATTCAAAGACATCCCCCTTCTGCTCAGCAAAGAAAGAACATCAATCTTGGTTGAAAACAATATTCTAATTCTATCAATTGCAGGACTATCTCATCATAATCATTAATTGAAGGTTGAATCGGTGGGAGTGTCCTTCATTTTCCTTTTATTGCCTATGGAGGACAAACCTCTTATGAAGACAACACTTTTGTCTGACTTCAATGTTATGTACAATTGTAAATACAGTTTGCCTGGATGGTCCACAATAGTTTGATATTTGTTAGACTTAAATTAGGTGTTGGGTTTTTGACATATTTGATCCTTGAAATGTAAATGGGGCAGGAGACATATCCGCCCCACTCATCCTGACATGATGGCTCTTCCTGTCAACACCTAGGCCCCCTTTGTCTCACTGTCTGGGAGGAATGCACGAAGGCCAACTGCCAAGCTATTGACAGTCATGTCACCCAGGAATAAGGCAGCAGGCACCAAATGCACACTTTCTAAAAGTGGCATTTTCAGAATTGTGACTTGAAATCCAGCATTACCGTTAAGAAGGGTCTTAAATTACAATTCATTTGAGTCCAAATTTGATATTCCTATCTGCTCCCAATCAATTGTTAGCACTTATTAAATGTAATATGGTAACCCAATGTTATCCAATGGGTGAGGGAGGCCTTGCAGAAATGAAAAACGACTTTAGGAGTTTTTCACTACCAGGATATTTAAAACCTAAAAACACATATACTTCTTAGCACCTACCTGTTTAAATAACTTTGTCGTTTTACGTCTTTATTTATTTATTGGTTTTAGGATGAGATATGCCTCATTTAGGGGCACACAGTATGGGCTTAATCTGATATTCAGTTGTAAGTAACTCTGGATTTAATTTTTTTATTTATTTCTCTTAGGATGTGACTTGCTGTAGTTTAGGTCATACAATCAACCATACAGTAACACATGTCTATATCAACAAACGGTCTGCTATCCCCATTTTGTTTTTTTTTTTCCATCTGTAAGCGCAATTTATATCAACTTAAGAGCACCCTTGTGGCGGGAGACTTTGCAGTTTTTAGATCCTTGAGACTGGATGGTGGGAGGGGGAAATAGTTGTATAAATTTTACTGTAATGATTTAAGTTAATTGGACAGTCAATACTTTGCATCCTGACCAATGGGCTTTTTAGGGCCTACCTTAGAGATGACATAAGTATTAAAAAGGAAGGTTAGGGCCAGTAAAAGGTTTATTTTGCCAGGTCAAATTGGCAGTTTTAGAACTGCACCACAAGCTGCAAGGGCGCAGGCCTGTGACATGTTTAAAGGGCTACTTAAATGGGTGGCACAATGAGTGCTGCAGGCCCATTAGTAGCATTTAATTTACCCGTCCTGGTTGCATGTAGTACCATATACCAGGAATTTGTGAGTACATTAAATGTGCCAATCAGATGTAAGCCAATTTTACCATGTTTTAGAGGGAGAGCACAAGCAGTTTACCACTGGTTAGCAGGGAGAAAGTGCACAGTCATAATGCCAACAAAATTGAGTTCAGCAACAGAGACAACAATTTGGGGGAGACTCTACAAGAATGGCCAGGCCCAACAAACATGTTGACAACCATATTGCCAACTATGACACCAAGTTCTGCTGGTCTAGTTCATTCTTCCATTGTTTCCCCTTCTCATCTTCATTATGACCAACATCTTCTCTCCAGCCTTTTCCTCCACACCTATTACCAACCCTATTGTTGACCCTCCTCTCCAAATGTTCTTCTCTTTCTTTAACTCCATTATGACCCTCATCTCCATGTTATCCTCCTTTTCCCCCGTCCACCTCTCCGCTCACCATCATTCCCTTCCATTATGACTAGGGCTCCCGGTTTTATGGTATTTTTTTATTGTTTTAACATTTCCGTCTGTATTGACCCATATTTATTTTTTGGTAATTTTATCTGTATTTATCCATATTTATTTTTGTTCCAAGCAAAAGAAGAGGCTGCAGCTAGCATTTTTCCACCTTTATTTAAATAGGCAAGGCACACTTGCACTCGGTTATATTTATATATTCGCCAAATTAAGTAAAAACAATATGATTGGTAAAATTTTAGGCATGAGTGCAGTCAAGGTTTGTTCACACCCACTTGGGTTGTTGGTGGCATTGTTCTGAATACTTCATTCATTGGAATGATTATGGTTTTGGCATGTTAGGGACGACCATCCCACAGCTGTTTCTGAAATTGGAGCCTATGGTAATTGCACTTTACATACTGGAAGCAAATTTCTTCCCTGTCCTATTGGAAAAGATGTGTGAATTATTGGTATTGATTAGGGCTTGTTTGTGCAGCTGTCTGCAAAATCTTATTGTTACCCCTCCTTTAAAAAAATACATAGAACGAGGTTTGTAGGCACCTACAAGAGTATTTATTCTCTCACCACATGCCATTGGCCGTTTCGTGCTTCATTGCAACCTCTAGAAAGTGCTTTCATTGGAATGCAGAAGATTCTTAAAAGAGCATCACCTCTAAAAACAATACTAAATCGTAAGTGTCTGTCATATTAAGTTCCTTCTCTCCTAAATGTGTTACATGCAGTAAGCCATCTTATGCTTAACCTCTTCTATGAAATTCAAAAAGCACCCCCAATGATTTGGGGTGTGTCCCCCAGGCACTGGTTGAGGACCGCGAATGCGGTTTCTAACTTTTAAAGCGACAAAAGTTCATCACAGGCTGAAGTTTTCTCAAAGTAAAACTTTACTGTTTACTGTTGCTTCATCAAAATTCAAGTGTCATTTATAATCCATAAGTGAAAATATCTTCGTAGCGATTGGTAATTACATTTTCATTCCCAATGCATTTCGGCAAGAACTGCCTTCGTCAGGGGAAATCTACGAATAATTATACAAATCGTAAGAATCATATACGAGGATGCAGTGTATATTTTTAGGCGACGGTGAGTACGGGTTGAAAGGTGAATGGATTTACGAGAGCTTCCTAACACTCCCCATTAACGCTAATCACATTCGATAGATATTCATAATCTCACCAACCTTTGACCATATTTCACCATCAGTTGCATGTCACCCACCCCTCCGCCAACCCATTATTCACAAATGCACATCTAGTCATTCACTCGCCGTTAGGAAGCTCTCGTAAATCCATTCACCTTTCAACCCGTACTCACCGTCGCCTAAAAATATACACTGCATCCTCGTATATGATTCTTACGATTTGTATAATTATTCGTAGATTTCCCCTGACGAAGGCAGTTCTTGCCGAAATGCATTGGGAATGAAAATGTAATTACCAATCGCTACGAAGATATTTTCTTTTTTTTTTTTTTTTTTTTTTTTTTAAAAACCTTTATTCGTGCATCTTAAAAGAACAAATACGGGCCTACAACCGTCAGGCCGGCCACGATACAGTAAAGCACTGATACCCACATTACAGCCCCCGTGCATCAACGGTCAGAATTAACAACAGGTTATGAGTCACATACTGGAGATATCTTTGAAACCCGGGGAAGGAGAAGTGAAGGTTAATTTTAAGTTTTTTGATAATTTTATCAGAGAAAAAAGTCAATGAAGGATAAGAGCAAAGTAGATTCGAGTCCGCAAGATAGCTTCACCACACGGGCGAGCAGCAACATCAGTAAGAACAACAATGGGAGTAAAATCTCAATCAGTGAGGCGGTGCAGAGATATATCAGGATAGTCACATGAGCAAGTACGCGCCCCTCCAGAGCCGCCCCCACTCGATCCACCCCACACCCGGACCCCGAATCGAAGAAAGTAGAGCACAGAGACATAACAGAAGAAAGGCCCATAGAACTAATTGAAAACAGAGTATTACCCCCCCACCCTACACCAATGCGGAGGCTACGGCCTACCCCCCCCCCAGCATAGTGCCTGTCGCCCAAGGAACCCGAAATATAGAGAAGAGAGAAAGTAGGAACAGAGTAAAGAAGGGAAGAAAACAGAAAAGAAGGTGGGGAGGAGCCCACTAGACACCAGAGCGCCCCGAACCATCAGCCAGTTATGGCCCCCACACACTGAGAGCCCTCTACGCCAAAAACGGCATGCAAAGATACCATGGCACCACAGTTTAAGCAAGGGATACAAGTCGCGACAAGTGCGCGCAAAACATACATACAGTCCCAGTCCCAGGCCAGCCCGTCCATAAACCATAGCGATAGAAGTCAGACTAGCCCTGGCCCGATCGCGGGCTTGGGATTAAACCAGCTCCTGCGTGAAGGCCCCGTGTCCCGAGCAGACAAAGACAAGATGGCCGCTTGTGAGAGGATGGGGAAGTAGGATCACGAAATGGCCGCCGATCATCGATTGAGGTCCCTTGTTGCACCACATAAAATCCAAACCTGGCAAGTAAGGTACAGGAGTTCCACAAAAAGGCAGCAGTGGGCCACCGCGGACGGTCCCTCGAAGCCGTTAAGTATCGCTCAGCAGGATAGCCTCGCGGACGCGATGAGGCAGGGAACAATGAAGCAGGCAGCCATGACCAGGGGGACAAAGTATCCGCAGTTGAGGTGGAGAGCGGTGGACCCTGGGCGCCGGGAGCGCTAGATGAAGGCACCAGTGTAGCACAATCATACACTGCCGCTGCGTCCCCGCAAGAGGACAAGAGCACCGGAGGACCCACGCCCCGTGGATGACAAACAGTGCGCTCACGGCCCGCAGCCGACAGTATGGGGTCAAACCTCTCACTCAGCGCCTGCAGGCCAGCGCACATCTGTAGTTGAAAGTCCCGCAGGACAGCCAGAACGGAGCCGCATGTCAGCGGAAGCTGGGCCCCAACATCGGCAGCAATCCGGGACGGCACTGTGGAGCTGGTGTCCGGAAGAGGGAGGGCGAAGTGGGCAGCGGGCGAGACCGGAGTATCACCCCCCAGCCGCGAGCAGGCACTCAACGCCATGTTTTGCCGCTATACGGTGCAATGGCCGGGGGGGGGGGTCGTGGCAAGTGGTCAATTCCCCTCAGGTCTACGCCGCAACAGGAAAGGCCGACAGTCGCTTATCTTCTCGCCGGTCCCCCTCGCCGCTGGCTAGGCAATAGGCAAAGGGGGCAGCAGCCCCCCACAGCTCGGTCCTCAGAGCGGGGCAGGAGACCCACCGCACCGGGGCCCACCCCACCGCTCCAGCCCGTCAGGCACAGGGTGCAGAAGGTGTCCGGCCGTCTCTCCCCGGGCTCATCCGGCAACGATCCATGGTGCGAGGCGAGATCGGGACCGCGGGGCTCAGGTTAGCGCTAGCTGATCCGGTAACTGCGGAGCTTCCAGGAGGCCGGCAAAGGCCGTAAGGGCGCAGGGTTTCAGTGCCGAGGACAAAAGCACCCAGAACTCGGGCATCCGGGCGGGTTGAGACTCCGGGAAAGCAGCAGCGCGGTCAGCGCGTCTTCGCACACGGTGCACCTCGAGAATCGGCGAGGATGGGCATCAGGATAGTAGTCCGAGGCCACGGACCGACGGAGCCGGGCGCTCAAGCGTCTGCTCCGGTCGCCATCTTGGCTCCTCCCTTCAGGATTACGAAGATATTTTCACTTATGGATTATAAATGACACTTGAATTTTGATGAAGCAACAGTAAACAGTAAAGTTTTACTTTGAGAAAACTTCAGCCTGTGATGAACTTTTGTCGCTTTAAAAGTTAGAAACCGCATTCGCGGTCCTCAACCAGTGCCTGGGGGACACACCCCAAATCATTGGGGGTGCTTTTTGAATTTCATATTTACACTCCACCTCGGAGAGTGATACCCCGTGTGCACGGTACACCCTCAAAGAACCCTTGATACTCTTAGGGAGTGCGCGTACGGCTTCTTTTTTCTTTTTTCTGTACAATTCATAACCTCTTCTATGCCCATGACGAGATAGTCTCGTCATGGAGCGCGGTTGCGCTGTGCCCATGACGAGACTATCTCGTCATGGACCCCGCCCGCTAATACAATGCCCGGCACAGGAGGGGGAAAGGGCGGGGCACTGAAGGGGTTAACCCAGTATTGGCAAAGCCCAAAGGACTACCTTTAATGTGCTTAATCGCATTTGTATACGCAAAGCATGCAAACAGCAATTGTTTGTGCCTGTATTTGCTCAGTAAAGCCTGACCTATTGAGGTTACCAATGCATGTTTTTGGTTGCTTCTGCTACTCTTAAGTTCACAACTCCTCCGGTACTAAGATGGTGCTACAGACATCTGCCTCCCCCCGTCCCCCTATCGACCTCTTTCCCCCATCCCATAAAACAAAAACACAAAGGTTGCTGGGGTTGCAGCCGATGTCCTGGGGTGTTTTCACACACCTTTTTTTTTTTAGCTCCTCTTTGTGGAAGGGCGACTGCTGCGTGTACATTAGTTTTTGTGTGAGCCTCTTAAGAGAGAGCTCTCAGTACGGAGCAGCTAAGCCTGGTGGGCTGTATACCCCGAATTACTGTTACCTGCCTTGAGGTCTGTTTCCACGTTTTTGATTGTGGTTGTTTGCATTGTAGCTTTCAGTACACCCTCTGCCCGTCGTATGTCAGTTTGAGATTCTTTGAGGTTGGTTGGCACAGACTACATTATCTCCCCTACTTGCTCCATTACTGGAGAACATTCTGCTATCTCGGATTTTTACCGACTTTCTGTGCAGGGGGGAAATTAGAAGCTAATGCATTTTATAAGCCTCTCGATCTGCAGGTTTGCAGTTGGAATATTTCCTGTGCTTCCTTCGGCTTGGGGGTGGAAAGACACGGAGTGCTCCAGGACCAGGCTGTACTTGTTCATCCTCTCCAGAGCGGCAGTTCGACGACAGCGATTTCAGATTTTACCTGGCCATTTCTTTTGCCAGTATTGTTCCGTTTCTCTTTATAAATACAGACAAAGGAAAACAAGTTTTCCGTCTGTATTTATATGTAAAAATCCATTTAAATGGAAAGCCAGGAGCCTTAGCTATGACTCTTTTCTCCCCATCTTCTCATCTCCATAGATTATGACCATCTTCTGCCTATGTCTTCTGTTCATTGCCTACCCAGTCCTGCTATGCAGATTCTCCCACTTTCTCCTCACCCCCTTATGATCTTGCTCTTTCCAAAAGACACCCATGAGCTCTTCTGTTTCCTCTCCTGCCCCCTCATGGTCGTCAGTTATCAATAAACCTTCAGTGAGTTGAAACAAGAGTTAAAGAACTATCAGTGATCAGAGCACTGATGTATGCAGCTCCGTGCCTGTAGAAGCTTTTTTAATGTTTCACATCACTGCCTTGCACAGCTCTTGGTGTTTTGTCTCTGGCTTACATCACTGATGCCGAGGGCAAGGACTTTTCTTCCGGGTTGCATAGGTCCAAGCCCCAGGCCGATACCGTTGCATAGCTCCATTACTTTGCCAGTGTCTCGCCGTACAAGAATACAGAGTCTGCATGTGGCACACACCAGAAAGTGACAGGGCTAAAGCACCTTGTCCATAGTTAAAAGAACTAGGTTAAACAGGTCCAGGTGCTATGTGTGTACCGCAGCCCAGTGTTGCACAGACCCAAGCCTGTGCCAGTGGCCTACAGCACAACACTACATAGTCACAAATATGCTGCTTGTAGAACATAGCAAAAGGTAAAGTTACACTGCTACAGCATTTTCCAGCAGACAGCACAAGGTTACACGTGTCTGTGGCAAGGTAGAAACGCATTTGCTTTCTTCCACGTTTTCTGAAACATCTATGGGTTAGGGTGAGATTATGAGTTCCAAAGTTCTAAAGACTACAGAGTGTCTTAAGGAAGCTTGGACTAGTGTGGACAGCATTTGCTTGCACTGGGTGCTTAAGTGGGGCTATTCAGTAGCCCCTACCAGGGATTAAATATTGCTACTGTTTTAAGCAGATTAGAAACTGAGCTGAAATCATTAAAAGTAGCACTCCGTAGCTATTGAGATAACATCTTTAACTTCTTAATTTCCATATTTTACGCTACATATGTTTACTATCAGCTCAAGTCCATTGGCTCCTTCTGTGCCCCCTAACTTCCTTTCAGTCCCTCTGAAGCCTCCTACAGCACCCCTTTCCTGCAGTGCCGCATCATTCTGGGATCCAGTTCCTTCCTTGGCTACCCCTCAACTCTTAATACAGGCATTTTCACAATACAACTACCTGTGAAAAGTCCAAAACAACTCTAAAACATTAAATAATGCTGATAAAACGGAACCATTATTGTGTGGGCCAAGCCTTCATCAGTCATTTTTTAGGTCAAAGCTTACCAGACAGTACAGCTGTATGGAATGCGAAAGACATTTTGTAGAGTTTCATTAAATTGACCTGGGAATGCATTCTTCCGGTTGCTTGCCATTGACTTTGTGGTTTGTTACTCTGGTTTTCTGGCTGCCCATTTGCTAGCATTATTTGCATTAAGGGGCCGTATAGCTTGAGTTTGTAACTCCCCATGCCAAGCTGTGTTTACAGTATTCTTCCACAAACTTGTTTTCTGTAATAAACAGGTCTGTGGATCTTGTTCTTATCTCGTCACATTTGCTGGGCATTCAAAGACCAAGGTTGAATGTCAGGAGTGGTCTTATCCTTCTGAGTGCTCCCTTTCTACAAACAGGCCTGTGAATCTGGTTCTTATCACATTTGCTGTGCATTCAAAGACCAAAGTCAAATGTCAGGCGCTGTCTCCTGAAGGGCGCTGGTTCCACTTCTTCACAGAACTGCAGAGAGCCGTTCAATCTGAAGCCTGCCAGTTCGGAGAAGAAACAAACCCGTGAGTGCCTCAATGTTAGTAAGTGAAACCTGCAATCTAGAACGCCGGCACCGTTCTCTCATCCATACACCACAGCATTAGAGCCACAGGCCCAGGTCTGCAAAACACTCGGGAACTCAGACAGCGGGTAGGAAAGCGCAGGAGAAAGGCTGCAATGTAATAAAATACAGTCCCTGCCACCCCCGACCAAACTCTTTAACATACAGTCAAGGAGCAAGTTGAAAATATAATGCAGTCTCAGCAAGAACGCCCACCTACCGTCCCTGTTATAAATCTTTTGTTCAAGGCCTTTGGGCTGCAAATAGAGCTACTTATCGAAAAACTGTCCACTTGACTGTGCACAAACCAAAAACTAGAATGCTAGAAAATACATTTAAAACATATTGTTACAGTGACTGGATTTACAAGATATGAGCAGTAGATTCCTGTTGGTACAGAGGTTTAGATTTTCATTTGAAAAAACAAGCAAGCCTTCAAAATACAGATTGGATGTAAAAAGCACAAAGCGGTTTCAAGGAAGCATAGGAGGGAAAAACCTGACACCAAGAAAACCGACCTGTCCCCTTTTAATCGATTCTAGCTTCCCTACTCTACCTTCATTATTTAGTACTATCAATGCCCTGTTCAACAGAAGTAATTTAAATCTCAGCTTAGTCCTAGGCTTGATTTATTATGCAGTAGAAATTAGTAGAAATCCTTTGCACTGTGTGAGCGACTGCACACCCTGTACTAATGCGTTAAAGTCTACACTACGAGAGCTCTTTCAACTTGCACCCCAAGAACGCATCGGAAAATCTTTTGCACCAATGCAACTGTTTGCACGTTAAGACTTAGGTGATCGCGTTCTGGTCTTCTAATACGGTCATGTGTTTTCTCTGTGTTTTCTCTGTTCATATTTCGATTGTTCCATGCTAGCTGCGTTGGATAGCCCGAAGAACAAAACACCCCATGCTTTGAAACATATCTCAAATGGAATTGCAGCAAGGAACTCTGTAGTTCACCTTTCCTTCTGCCCAACACTCAATCTCTTAATTTAACCATCCATCCCTGCTTTTAATCCTTCCATCTGTGTATCATTCACCCATTTACTTTTCTGTTACTCCCCCATCCCTTCTACTGTTTCTTCTTTGCAGCATTCACCCTTCCTTCCACCTTTTATCCCTTCCTCCTCCCTATCTCTTGCGTCACTGCTTTTTTTCTTCCCTCTTTTTTATCTGCTTATTGTTATTGCTCCACCCACTCTATTTGCCATTCTTGCTTTCCTGTTTTTCAGGCATTGACTACTGACCAATACACTAGCACCTCCTTTTGCTACTCTTAAAAAACAAAACATAACGCACACACCAGCACAACAAAATCTCTCAAGCACCACACTTCCTAATACTTTCCATCACAAACTACAAACATACACCCACTCCCACCTTCCAGACTACACAAATGATACACACCATGAACAAACTCCAATGCCAAGCTTTCTTTCCCCCACACCTGACCCACATGCTGCACCACCACCCCTAACTCATACACCTTCCACCCTAAACAGAAGCAAACAAAATAAGCAACATGCCACTCCTCACAACTTCGCTTCTCCATGTCTACTGCATAACAAAGTTACACTACAAAAACAACACAGCTCACCAACTCGCTCTCAAACACCATCTCCACCACATACACACGAAGACCCCTCAAAATGCCTTCTTAGCCTGCTAGACGAGGAACACAATACAGAACAGCTACACGACTGCTATCCTCATTCAGCTAATACCAACACTAAGGACACACCTGCTACAAGCCCACTAAATACTGCTCATTTCTACAAAACAAAGTGACTCTAACACCAAAGCACATTCTCTAAACTGTCATCTAATAAATGCTCGATCGCTCTCTAAAAACAAACATCACATCTACGACCTTCTCACTGACACAAAACCTGACATACTCTTCATAACTGAATCATGGTTGGGAGATGATATGGCTCCAATCCTGCATGAAGCCTTTCCTCTCAGCATTCAATATATCACGCAAAATCATATAGGCAAAAGAGGAGGTGGCCTAGCTGTTGTTTGATGGTGTATCTGGGCTAGATTGTAAATTTTCGTTGTTTGGGTTGAAATCCAAGTGATACGAATAAATCCGATTAGTGTTTGTATTTTTTATTATTGGTCACTGTAAACGAAAGGATGGCACAGCCAACACGTGTTTCGCCCCCTAATTGGCCATCAGGCCTGGGGCTTCCTCAGGGCGGATTTTCAAGTAAAAAGGTTATTTTGTGCGGCGGTTTGTAAACCGAAGATTTCTCTGGTCTCGGCTTATGCCAGGTGCTGTTGGTGTCCTTGTTGTGACCACAACAAGGACACCAACAGCACCTGGCATAAGCCGAGACCAGAGAAATCTTCGGTTTACAAACCGCCGCACAAAATAACCTTTTTACTTGAAAATCCGCCCTGAGGAAGCCCCAGGCCTGATGGCCAATTAGGGGGCGAAACACGTGTTGGCTGTGCCATCCTTTCGTTTACAGTGACCAATAATAAAAAATACAAACACTAATCGGATTTATTCGTATCACTTGGATTTCAACCCAAACAACGAAAATTTACAATCTAGCCCAGATACACCATCAAAAAACTTGTTTCATTTTAGGGGGAAAGGGGTATCTCCCCCTGTCTCTGGGCAAGAACCAGTACACAAAGCCTACTCGCTTATTAAATGATGAGTAAGGGATGAGGATCTTTTTCCCCTCACATTCATACAACAGGCCTAGCTGTTGTGTTCAGGTAAACATTACACATCGCTAACGTTGACAACGTCTCCATACAAGGTTGTGAAGCCCTTTTCACCAGATGAAATCCTACACCATCTTCCTCCTGTAATGACCTGCTCCTTTACAGACCTCCACCTAGCAATGCAACATTCCCAGACACTTCTAGGCACAAATTAAAACCTGATAACACCATACTCCAACCTATGCATTCTGGGTGACCTTAACATTTGGTTTGACAAACACAATATGCCCTATCCAAAAACAATAATCACTGGCCTAGACGCTATGAACCTACATCAGATCATCCACACCCACACACATTGCTGGACACATTCTAGATGCCATTTTTTCAAATACAGAACTAGTTAACTTTCAAACAGTGACTCCAGGTACATGATCAGACCACCATTTGCTTACTTGAACAAACTCAATGTTTGGAACACTTTGACCCACAACTAACATCCAGTACAGAGCTAGACAAAATAAATTCTGTTCAAAAACTATATGAGTGGCTACAGGAAGCTTTTGCTATCCTAATACCACTAAAAACGACACAACAAAAGAAAACAGGCACCTTTGAGAAATACGAAGATAAAAGAGATAAAACAACAAATTTAGAAAGCTGCAACATGCCTGGCTCAAAACAAACACCAATCAAGACAAACTTCGCCTACAGAAACTTAACAGAATATACAAGTCAGCTATTAAAAAGGCTAAGATAAGGTACTATTCAGACAGAATTCAAAATGCCAAATATGCAAATAAACACCAATCAAGACAAACTTCGCCTACAGAAACTTAACAGAATATACAAGTCAGCTATTAAAAAGGCTAAGATAAGGTACTATTCAGACAGAATTCAAAATGCCAAATATGCATATAAAAAATTCTATAAAATTCTCACGGAATTTTGTTAACCAAATTTCCTAGAAGGAGCTCCTCCCATTCCTCAAGATTTCACAGACAAACTGGCAAATCATTACACGGCCAAAGCAGACAGATTGTGCTCATATTTAAACAAAGAAAAAGCACCAGCACCAACCCTTTTCTAAAACAGCAATATAAGAATACTCTACCCATCCTCTCCATTCCTTGCAACAAATTTCACACAGTGAATTTATGATCTGGCCAAAGCAAGCAGGCCTGCCGGCAGCCCTTCTGACCCATGTCCACCACAAACTTTCAAGAAAATTCTTCTAACAACCTCTGCTGCCACACCAGTAAGAAGAATCATCAACAATTCCTTAACTAACGGAATATTTTCAGAAGAACTGAAAAAGTCATACATGCGCCCATTACTGAAGAAAACAAACCTGGACCCGCTGAACCCCGACAACTAGAGACCTATTACAACTGGATATTTCCTAGGCAAACTGATAGAAAAAGCAGCATTCGCCCAGATGTCACACTTCATTGAAGATAATGCCATACTTTCAGACTTCCAAACGGGACTACGTCCAGGAGAGGCACAGAATTTGCCCTCGTTGCCATCTGGGATGACCTTAAGAACACAGTTAACCACAACAGGCTTGCTGTACTACTTCTCTTGGACCTCTCAGCTGCTTTTGACATTATTGACCATAACACTCTGACACAAAGACCTTACCAACCTGGCTTAGAGGGGACTGCTCTAGATTGGATCACATCTTACCTTCACAAAAGAACTAATTTTATCTATACCCCCCTTTCTCGTCCAAACTGTACTATACAAAAGCAGGGGCCCCTCAAGGCTCTACCTTCTAACCCATGTTTTTCAAGTCATTACCTGCACTGATCAATCAATTTCCCCTCACGCGATATAACTATGCAGATGACACACAAATACTCCTTAAACTGGAGTGCCCCTAAGTAATTTGAAACCCATTAATTTTCAGTTGTCTCAGAGCTGAGGGTCAAGGGATGACATGGAGCCATCTCCAATTGAATGCTTCCAAAACGGAAATACTCACATGTGGCAATAGGAACAATTATGACCCACTCGCCGCCTTGCCTGATGATCTTGGCACACACCAAGCTATCAATGAATGCCCGAGTAGAAAACTAGCATGATCTAGCTTTGCTACTATAAAAACTCTGCGGCACATCTTCCCCCATTTGGTATTTCCACACAACGTCCAGGCTACCATCTCTCCTGTTCTTTTCAAACTCGATTACGCCAATAGCCTTTCCTTTAGCAACTATGAAAATACTACAACAGATTCAGAACTCTGCTGCCAGACTACTCTTACATATAAAGCCACAAGCCCACATCTCCCCTTCCTTGAGAGCCCTACTTTGGTTACCGGTTGCCAGAAGATCTACGTTCAAGCTGCTTTGAATTCCCCACAAAGCGATACATGAAACAGTACCACTCTTCATCAGGAATAAAATCACTAAATACATTCAACAAAGGAACCTCTGTTCTAAAGTGGTACCTCGCCTCAAAATCTCACCGTACAAGAAAAAAACCATGGGTGGTATATCCATCTCTGTTCAAGCAGCCAAACTATGGATCTCTTTACCCCCAAACATAAGATCCATGGATAACCATCGTAGAAATGTTTTATATTTGTTAATGATTTGAATGTGAGACGTAAGCTAGCCAAGTCGTAACTGGTAGTACACAATTGAATAAGTTATTCATAAATAAAAATATGTTATCCCAAAAAAAGGAATTGGCTCTCCCCACATAACCACCATACTCAAACATAAATATACAGCATATCCCTCTGTATATCAGCATTTATTTGGAATATAGATATGTACCTAAACATGTTATTGCTTTGTATAAACGTGTACAATGATTATATTTAAAAGAACATAGCTATTAATTAATTCTGCTTAAAAAATGTACATATTACTTATAGTTACACAATTTTATGTTTTAACATGTATATAAGTGACTGCATAAATAAGTAAATCTTTTATCATAGCTATTTATCTACAATTGCTTCACTATTGAAATACAAAAAATAAAACCAAATACATTAATTTAAAAACAAATTAATTCAAATTACATCAACAATTGCAAGCCAGAATGTATTAAATGCAACTTTAATCTACATATCTTACCTTCCTCATGGATATATATACTCTCCAAGTAATTATGTATCTTTATATTTATTACTTTGCTTCTAATTTGGCATATCCAAGGCACTACCCTATATCGCACGCAAAATATGCTCTACCTCCACTCTGACTCATCTTGTACCTCATTCTACTACTCTCTCCAACGCACTACTCTATTTATCACCCTATACCACTCTCAATATATCCTGTACCTCCACTCTCATTTATCCCAAACCCATACCACTATTAGGATCCCCCAAATAACTCTTCCTAGACTGTTCCCTCCTCTACCCTGCCTTGCATCATCTCATTCCTCTTTTACTATTCAGCTCTCCCAAACAAGCCTTTCTAAACCCTTCCCTCTGACTCTTCCCCCTCCACTTCCCCTTTACTCTTCTCAAACCCCCTGCTATGGACTCCCCAAAAATAATTCTGGACCCTTCCCTCTTCTATCCCTCCAGTATTCCTTTTCATGTCCACCTCTCAAATTAATTTCATATTTCCCTATACCAATTTCCCACTAATCCTGTTTGGGTTTCAGAGTAGCGTGCTACTCGCAGAAAAGCACATCAACACCTCATCAGCGATAGCAAGCGCTATTCAAATGCAAACCTTTTCCCTCTTCTCTCCCTCCACTATCCTTCTCAATCCAAATAACAGACTAACATATCCACAGCTCAATTTACTTTCATATTTCACTATACTAATTCACCATTAATCCTTTATGGGTTCCGGAGTAGTGTGCTACTCGCCGAAAATGTGCTTCGATGCCTCGTCAGGGGTAATAAGTGCTATATAAATGGTACAATAATAATGCAATACAATACAATGTTTCCAGTGGTGGGCGGCACAGGTAAGAGCAGTGGGGCGGTGGAGGAGGGTGGGGGCGGGGCGGGGTGAGGTGAGGGTCAAGGAAGTCGACATATGACGGGATGAGTTACATTTATTTTATTTTTTTAAATAAAACCACTTACCTTACGTCTGCGGCATTGCCGACTCTGCGATGCGGCGAGCGCAAGAAAAGTGGTTTTATTTTTTTTAATATATAATTTACCTTATCCCGTCATATGTTGACTTCCCCGGCCCCCACCCCGTCTCACCGCTCTTACTTGTGCTGGCCGCGACTGTTTGCTTGTTCACTACCAAGTGCATTGAACATTTTTAATTTTCTGCTGGCTGGTGTGTGTCAGTGGATCTTGCTTTCAAATTGGCTAAATCGCCCAAGTGTCCATGTGGGTTTGCCAAAATTGTCTTAACATTACCTGGAAAAAATGGCAAAAACAGGAATACCTTTGCCTGCATTATACGCCTACATTTCGCTGTTTTTCTTCTGCCTTTAAAACCGGTAACTTTTCCATAAGGGTACAGTTTTCTAGTTTTGGTCACATGCTATAAACAAACACTGTGCTTGAAACATCAGGCACAGGCAACAGTAACACCATTATAGCTCAATTCCCTGAGCTGCAATCTGTTTTCTTTGTGTCGAATGCTGTCCGGAAACAATGTTTTTAGGTCAAGCGTGGGCAGCGCATGCGTGTTCTGCAAGGCATGCTGTATTCAGGTATGGGCTTGAAGCTCCGCCCACTCTCCACCCATATTTTTTTGGGCTTGTCATTGTCCACTGTAAACTGTGGCTTTTCATTGGTCAATATGCTTAGTAGTCTCTCGTTAGTACTGCCTTGTCTTATTTTGTAACCTCCCATGAGAGCACCCCCTGTTATGTGTGTTGTTACTCAGTAAGCTTTAATTACAGCCTCGAGCGCTATTTTCTCAAATAGCTTTGCCCTGCTTGCTCTTGCAACGCTTTAAAAAAAAATCTTTATAGCACGGGCGCCAAATGCATATGCAATGCAATAGGTCTCGCATTTGCGAGAGTGTAAGCTATTGGCATTGTAAGTGGCCATGCCTTTTATTTATCTGTTTTAAAAACAAGACATAAATGAAAGGCATTGTTAGTGCTGCAGGCATTGCACGTATGTTTCATTACAATCGGGTTCTTGTCCGTTAATGTTGAGGAGATGGTGGTTGGTTTTGAGACCGACCTTCGTGTTGCTGTTTTGATTGTGGCTCAAGTACTAAAACATAGCTCTCTTGATTAATTAAAGCCATCCTTTTGCCTGATGTTGTACTGCTTGTCCCTCTGAAAGAAATTATTTGTTTTCCTCATTAATGAAAGTTGAAGCTGTTGTTTATTGCACTGGATATAGGGTTCAAGGTCCTGGTAAAGATTTACCTGTTCAAGGAAATGTTGACTGTAGTGAGTGATTCACGCACACATGCACCACTGCTAGCATCAGTAAGTGTGTATCAGTTGTCAGTCAGCACTCGAAGATCACAAGTTACCAGGCATTAGTAGCACATGCAGTCATGTTTGTCTTAATTATACTTTCTCCTGGAATGCTAACTACATTTTCACCAGGAAAAGCCAAGATGTCTGGTTGCACATGTGCATTTTCTGATGGTAAATACACAAGCACACGTACCAAAATAAAATAAGGAAACAGTCCTGGGGGAAACTAATGCACACCAGACATGAGACCACTTGAGATCTCGGTTTTTAAACATGGCCTACTTTTGCACTATTATTCAGGAAGTGCTCCATTTTGAGTCACTGTGTTTATTAATACATTCATCTCGAAGTTTTCAGCTTGGAGGACCTCAAACAAAAAAGAAAAACTAAGAAATTACTTGACTGAATAGGAGAAGTTATTGTAAGCCGAATCTGGAATAATTGCCCCAGGGGCTTCGTAGTCACCCCAGAAATGCGGCTTCTTTGCCTAGCACACGGATATAAATAAACAAATCCAGCTCAAATAGTAACGTTGTTGTTGGCAGCTTTTAAAAGTTTGTTTGCGTTTCATGTCCTCGGTGAAGTGGTCATCTTATCTCTTTCGGTGGTGTGGAATCTCCTGTTCACATCCTGGAGGACGTCCCAATCGGTGACCGTCTGATAGTTGTTTGCAGGCTAGTTTTACCGACTCTGCCTTGCTGTGTATACCCCTACTACAACAGTTTCTTTTATATGCTTAATTCTTCCATTCTCCAGATTCCATTGCTGCTTTTCAAATTTACTTTTTCATATTCTCTGTTATTGTACTTGTGTTCACCCCTGATAGATCAGCGGGCCGACTTAAATGCCCGCTCTCGGCTAAACTGCTCTTGAGTTTTTTTGCCAGTGTATTGTTGAGACCGTTTCCTGATTCTTGCTGTTAATCAGTTCAGTTTGCCTTTTTTTATCAGTGGTTTAATTGCAACACCATCTTAACTCGCCAAATGTTCCTGGTAGTGCTACTTTGGTTTACTTGAATCCGTGTACAAATATTTTTATGTACCTCCCCTACCTCTGTTTTTCTGCCCATCACCCCGACCAGGTGCCTCCTAAGGCTTTCTCTATATGTGATTGTTGTTCCACCAACACTACAATGGATACATTAAACAACTCCTAGTAATTTTATTTTAGACATAGCTATCTCAAAAGGTATCTCGTTGTTCAGCTGCACAAAACATTTGCCTTTCATTCATGGGGCAATTAAGTTCCATATTGGCACTGTCTGGGCAGGTGGAAGCTTGAAAGTTTCTAAAATCATGTTTGCAAACTATTACTTACCCCAAAAAAACTTGCACTGATTTAGTCTGATGTACTAGTACTACTAAGATGAAACACTTCTGCATGTGAATGAAATACATTTTTGGAATTTTTGCAGAGACTTTTTCATATTTAACACATTTTTTGCAAAATGTCTTTACAAATGAAGGTGGCCCGAAAGTTAAGTGTGCAGGACACCCTTGTCATTTGCTTTCTTTCACGTCGATTAAACTTGTGAATAAATGCTTGCCCGTTTTAAATGGGGGGCCGCAAGCAAAGTTCAGGAGGGCTCAGACCTCACAGACATGTACTACTACTGCTAAGATGAAACAGTTCTGCATGTAAATAAAATAGAGCTTTGACATTTTTTCCAGATACTTTTTTGTGCAAAGTTCCTCTTCTTTGGGGAGTGCATTTAATTTGTGAAACTTCCTTTTTAGGAACAAAGTACAAAACCGCTTCAGTCTCAACATCAGCCTAATAACATACGGTGATCTTGGGGAATTTACACAATTTATAGTCCATTCACTGTCAAGACAGGATAAGATATTTTCACAGGAAAGAGCCAGCCACATTTTAACACAATTTAACAATGTTGGTTTTAACTTCAATGTGTAAAGCAATTAGAGGAATTTGTGGAACTCACCTTGCTACTTTGCTTTTGCTGCCTGCCGTGAGGGGAACGGCCATCGCGGGGGTGAATTCAGCTGTACAACAGCTCTGCCGACGCCGTGAGGGAAATGGCCACAGGGTGTGACAGGAGTCACAGGACCACAACCCCCAGAAACCTTGGTGCTGGGCGCATGCCGATGACGACATCCGGCTGCGCCTAGCTCGTTCATAAGCCCCACAGGCGCTCCGCTGCGCGGGACCTGACTGGGCTGGGCCACCCCTCTAACGTTGTTGCTGAGCTCACGAGCACAAGGTAGAAGTGTGCCTCCTAGTTTATTGGGCAGTTGTTAGGTGTTCATTGTATGTGCTGCTGAGCCTCTAGGGCCATACATTTGTATTAATATAGAAGGCTACTACCCAGTTTTATGAGCGCCTGTGCTTCCATGAACTGTTGACACTGTTTTGGAGCTCACATTGCTACTGGTGTGTTTCTAGCACAGGATGACGGGTAAAGGGAAGCGCACTGGTGGGGGTGGGTCAGTGCCTGGTACTCTCGATCAATTTCTTATCAGAGCGGTATCAGTATTAGAACATGAATTAGCTATTACTGAGCGGCGTCTGTCTTCAGAGCTAACCCACGCCAGACGCTCATCTATGGGAACTCTTGCCCTAGCTAAATCCCATAATAGCCTAGCAGGGCAGGACACCCAGCGGGGGAACATCGGGGATAGCCCCATTATATTATTGGCTAGTGGTGACACCATTGAGGTCCCGGGCGAAGCTGCCCCCACAACAGTTAGTACCCCTAACCCCGTTACAGCTTATCCTCAGACAAGGGCCAGCAGAAAAGTTGCAAAACCCTCTAATCTTAAGAGGAAAAGAGATGGGGCGACTCAGGGAGGGAGACAGGCGAAGCTTCCCAATGTTACGAAAAACTCATCAATCGTGCCGGGTGAGGCTCAGGCTGATGACCATTTACTTTTGGGCGAGACTATTAATAGGCCCCCTGACCAGCCCCAAACCAGTGACCTGATCCCCCAGATTGAGCAGATGATGCGTTCTCTATTACTCCCTGTTAGATCTGGGGGTCTCTAGTTGGCAGAGGTATTCACCTTAGACCAAATAGGGACCCTTGCTTCTAGTCAGGGTACAGGGACACACACGGTAGATAACCCCTGCTCACCCTCTAGGTAGCTTGGCTCGAGCAGACAGGCTTATCCCCAAGGCAATGTGTAAGGTATTTGCACGTAGACACCACAATGATCCCCCCTCCGTACACCACAAACTTAGACCACACAGGTGAGTTATATCAAAAATAATATATCTTTATCTAGTTTCCGCAGTTGAAATCAAGCATCACAGGTTTACACAATAGTCGCTTTCTTAGTAGGTCGGGATCGTCAGACGATAGTCTCTAGTCTCTTGAGTGATTCGATACTCACTGAGAATGAATCAAATTGTAGGCTCTCGATGTTTTAGGCAGCTACGTTGCTCCGGCAGTGTCACTGCGCTCGTTATACAAGCGCCCCTCGGGCTGTTCGGTGCAAGGATTCCACAACTCCCTCGACGAGCCCCCAGTGACGATGTCGACGTCACTGGAGTCAGCCACTCACAGCGCGGCTTCGTAGAGCAGGGAAATACGACTCTCGATCTGCTTCAGGCCTCCGGGTCACGGCAAGGCACGTGCCGATGAGCACGTCGATCTTCTTGATGCGGCAACCGGTGTCGGGCCCGGCTCGGTGCGGTACTCTCTAGCAAGACAGAGAGCAGCCAGCCCACCTCACAGGCAGATGTTGAGAAGCTTGGTAGAACAGTCCACGGTCCCTGCGGCAAACAGCAGCGCAGGTGGGACACAGCAGAGTCTTGAATTCTTGGCAACCTTTCTATCCCTGGGTTGCGAAACAGGAGGCCAGCTCTTCTCAGGCCCTTGGAGATTCAGTTGAAGACACAGCACACAGCAAAGTCTTGTTTGGTCAAGTGGATAGGGTCAGCACACAGCAGGACCCCCTTCTTCTCCTTAGCTTCAGTTGTACGCTAGAACAGGTCAGCCTTCAGAGCACACAGCACGGCAATCTTCCTTTAGTTCTTCAGCGGTCCGTCTTTCAGCAGAGGTTCCTCTCAATGGTCGAATCTAAAAATCGGTTGTCAGGGGTCTTGTACTTATACCCCTAGAAGTCTTTGAAGTCTTTGTGCAAGTGGGTCCTGAGCCCGGTCTGATCCAGTTCTGGGTGTTGCTGGAGCACTTTGTTTTCCTGGCTCCTACATTCTTTTCAGAGCGAGGGGCAAGGTCGTCAGCCGCCCAGCAGGAGGTGGAGCCAGCAGAGTGGCAGGCAGGCACAGCCCTATTCAATCCCAGGTGCTATCTCCTCCCTCCACTCTCCTTGCGATTGTCGCCATTCAGCAGAGGGCTGACTCAGCCAACCTCCCGGGGGATCCCTAGCCCCTGTCACTCTCAAACCAGACAGTCAATCCACAAGCGCGCCCAGGCACACAGAAGGGTCAGACAAGAGAACAGCTACTCTCTAAAAAGTACTGTTCTCCAACTCAGGATTTAAAAACAGTCTCTCCTAAAAGATGTGTTATTAAATGCTGAGCTCAGGGATATCAAACACTCATGTCTTATCTTGTTCGTATGAGAAGATAGGCGGATAGCCATTGGCACCCGCCTCCCTCATGTTAGCCTATGGAACAAGATAGCCTTGCAGTAGTGAACACACAAAATGGCCGGCGTTCACTACCAGAACATGTCACCTGCACTAGTACATGCTCTACCTTCTACATACACCGCACCCTGCCCAGGGGGGTACCTCGGGCCTTCCATAGGGATGACTGACGTGTATGAAAAGGGAAGGGTTAGGCCCGGCCAGTGTGGACACTGGCCAGGGGGACATGGCAGTCCGGGGACTGCAGGCAGGCCTGCGGCGGCAGGCCTGAGACACTGTTTTAGGGCTACACAGGTGGGTGGCGCAATCAGCGCTGCAGACCCACTAGTAGCATCCGTCCTCACCAGCCCTGGCACACACAGTGCACTTTACTAGGGACTTCATGGTGATACAGATATGCCAATCAGGTACATCCAATCAATACGATATTTTACACAGGGAGCACTTACACTTTGGCACTGATTAGGAGTGGCAGAGTGTCCAAAGCATCTAAACCAGCATATCGAAATCCAGCACAGCATCAAAAATCCAGGTAGCAGAGGCAAAAGATAGGGGAAAAACCCACGCCAAGGGTGTCAGGTCTAACACGTGTCCCCTCCAGCTGAAAGCGGGGAGAACTACCCACCCTCTTGGGAGTTCTCATCGCTAAGGCAGAAAAACCTGGACAGACCATCAGCATTGGCGTGCTCTGTACCGGGACGGTGTTCCACCGTAAAGTCCATTCCCTGTAGGGAGATGGACCACCTCAACAGTTTTGGATTCTCACCCCTCATCTGCATTAACCATCTGAGGGGCCTGTGGTCGGTCTGAACACGGAAGTGAGTCCCAAACAGGTAGGGCCTCAGCTTCTTCAGGGCCCAGACCACAGCAAATGCTTCCCTTTCAATAGCGCTCCACCTCTGTTCCCTGGGAAGTAGCCTCCTACTAATGAAAGCTACGGGTTGGTCCCCGCCCTCGTCGTCCATCTGTGAGAGTACTGCTCCCACGCCTTGCTCTGAAGCGTCTGTCTGCACTACGAACTCACTCGAAAAGTCAGGCGCCTTAAGCACCGGTGCTGTGCACATTGCAGTTTTCAGGGCATCAAAAGCAGTTTGACAGGCCTCGGTCCAATTCACTTTCCTGGGATGATTTCTAGAGGTTAGTTCCGTCAAGGGGGCAACAATGGTGCCGTATCCCTTGATGAACCGTCTGTAATACCCGGTGAGTCCTAAAAAGGCTCTCACCTCTGTCTGCGTCTTGGGGGGTTCCCAAGCCAGAATGGTATCGATCTTCGCCTGTAGGGGCGCCACCTGGCCGCTCCCCACATGGTGTCCCAAATACACCACTGATCCCTGCCCTATCTGGCACTTACTAGCCTTGATAGTGAGGCCTGCCTTCTGCAGCGCCCTCAACACTTCACAGAGGTGTTGCAAGTGTTCGTCCCAAGTGGAGCTGAACACAGCAATGTCATCCAGGTATGCGGCGCTGAATTGCTCCAGCCCGGTCAGTACCCGGTTGACCAGTCTCTGGAAGGTGGCAGGGGCATTTTTCAATCCAAAGGGCATGACTCGAAACTGGAAGTGCCCCTCTGGCGTCGAAAATGCCGACCTCTCCTTTGCCCCGTCAGTTAAGGCAATCTGCCAGTACCCCGAAGTCAAATCGAAGGTGCTGAGGTACCGGGCAGCTCCTAACCGATCCACGAGCTCATCAGCTCTGGGGATGGGGTGCGCGTCAGTCTTGGTGACCGCATTGAGCCCGCGGTAGTCCACGCAAAACCGAAGTTCTGACGGGCCACCGGGTGTAGCAGATTTCTTGGGAACGAGGACCACTGGGCTAGCCCAGGGACTGCTAGAGGGCTCAATTACCCCTAACGCCAACATCTTGGAAACTTCTTCCTTGATGCTGGCCCTGACCTTGTCAGCTACTCTGTAAAACTTCTGTTTCACAGGCAGGCTATCTCCAGTGTCCACATCATGGACGCACCAATTGGTGACACCTGGGGTCAGGGAGAACAGGGAGGCAAACTGACCCAACACCTGGCGACAGTCGCTCTGCTGCTCTGGGGTCAGAGTGTGCGAGAGGACCACACCATCCACTGACCCGTCTTGCTCCTTGGTTGCCAGGAGGTCAGGGAGAGGATCACTATCCTCTTCCCCACCGTCGTCTGTAGCCATGAGCATCGTCACTTCAGACCTCTCGAAGTGGGGTTTGAGGCGGTTCACATGCAAGACTCTAAGGGGCTGCCTAGGAGTCTTCATGTTGATCAGGTAGGTCACCTCACTCTTGCGCTCTACCACCTCATATGGCCCGGTCCACTTGTCACGGAGCGCACAAGGCTCCACCGGCGCCATCACCCACACTTTCTGCCCGGGATGAAATTCTACCAGAGTGGCATTCTGGTCGTACCATCTTTTCATCTCCTCCTGGCTGGCTTCTAGGTTCTCCTGAGCGAGCTTCCTGAAGCGCTGCGTTTGGTTGCGGATGGCCAGCACATAGCTGAACACATCCTGGGGGGTTTTCCCACGGGATTTCTCCCACCCCTCCTTCACCAGTGTGAGAGGTCCTCTAACAGGGTGGCCATACAGCAGTTCAAAGGGGCTGAACCCTAAGGACTTCTGAGGCACCTCCCTGTAGGCAAACAACAGGCATGGTAACAAGACGTCCCACTTCCGTCTCATGGGCTCCGCTAGGCCCATAATCATACCTTTCAGGGTGCGGTTGAACCTTTCAACCAACCCATTTCCTTGAGGGTGGTAAGGAGTGGTGAACTTATACGTTACTCCACACTCCTCCCACAGAGACTTCATATACCTAGAGATGAAGTTGGTACCCCGGTCGGAGACCACCTCTCGAGGGAACCCCACACGGGAAAAGATCCCCATCAATGCACGGCCCACCACGGGTGCTGTGATTGTCCTGAGAGGGACTGCTTCCGGGTACCGAGTGGCGTGATCTACCAGGACCAGGATAAACCTGTTGCCTAAGGCGGTCTTGGGATCCAGGGGCCCTACGATATCAATGCCCACCCGCTCGAAAGGGGTGCTCACTACAGGAAACGGCTGGAGGGGCGCCACGCACTTCCCTCCGCTCTTACCACTGGCTTGACAGGTTTGGCATGACTTACAAAAGGTACCGACGTGCTTCTTCATCTGGGGCCAGTAGAAGTGGGTGACAAGCCTGTGATAGGTCTTGTCTTGCCCCAGATGTCCTGCGAGAGGCACGTCGTGAGCCAGACCCAGTAAGAAGTTCCTGAAGCGCTCGGGTACCACCAGCACACGGGCTGCACCGGGCTCAGCGAACTTAGGCTCACTATACAGTAAGTCATCTTCCCAGTAAATCAAATGTTCCTTGGACCCTAGGCCTGCTGCCTGGTCTGCAGCCTGCTGCCGCACACCAATGAGAGAAGGGCACTCCTTCTGAGCCTGGCAGAATTCCTCCCTGGAGGGGCCACCCTCTTGCTGCCAATGGGTCAGCTCAGGCAACTCCCCCAGTTCGGCCACCTGCTCCCCTGTAGGTTCCAGGGCATCCCCCTCAGGTTCCACTTCCTCCTGGACCGTGGGAACAGTGGGGGCTGGCTTCCCGCGCCCTCTGCCCCTTCCTCTCCTGGCAGGTTCCTGGGCCATCGTTCCAGGCTCCAGTTCTACTAATCCACCCTTACTGGCTGTCATGGCACGTGTGGATATACAGATCCACGCTGGCAGTCCTAACATCTCCAAGTGAGTTCTGTGCTCTACGTCCTTCCATGGAGAACTCTCCAGGTCGTTACCCAACAGACAATCTACCGGCAAGGCATCACTGACACAGACTTCCAAGGTACCAGAGACTCCCCCCCATGTAAAGGGAACACGCGCCATCTTGCAGAGGCGAACTGAAGTGTCAGCTGCCACTACTGGGCGGAGCACATTGGGAATGACTTGCTCTTCAGACACCCACTGACACCTGACAGATGTCACACTAGCCCCGGTGTCTCTCAGAGCCTCTATCTCCCTCCCATTGATGGTCACCTTTTGCCGTGATTTCTTAGTGTTAGCGGGTATCAAGGCATCCTGGACCATCTCTTGGTCTCCTAACGAGACAAGGGTCATCATAGCTAATCCCTCTTCCCCACTGGAAATCAAATCCCCTCCCAAAGCTACACTAGCTAACCCTGGGACTGGAGCAGCAGCTGGTGCTGGGGATTTCTTGGGACACTTAGGGGCGATGTGCCCCACTTCCCTACAAGCATAGCAAGTAGGCGGTGGTCTGTTGCCCTTAGGGGGCCAAGACCTCTTCGGCTTGGGGGCTTGGGACTCCTTTTCCTGGGAACTGTTTTGGGGCCCTTTAGAGAACTCCTTACTGTTACCCTTGTCCTCCCCACCTTTCTGCTGGGGACCCTGTCCACCCTTGGCTGGCATACTTACCACCCCTTTGTTGACCCTGGTGCTAGTCCAGCGGTCTGCCTCTTTAGCAAGCTCACTGGGATCAGTTAACTTGCTGTCTAAAAGATGCTGGCGCAGCTCTGGAACACATAGACTACTCAAGTGCTCCCAACTAATCAAGTGACACAACCCCACATAATCAGTAACTTTGCTGCCCTTTATCCAACCTTCCAGTGCACGCGTGTACATACTCACACACTCCACCCACGTACTCAAATCAAGTTTCTTGAAGTTCCTAAACTTCTGGCGGTACTGTTCTGGTGTAAGCCCATACCTGAGGCATAAGGCCTCCTTCATCGTGGGGTAGGTTAAGGTCCCTGCTGCTTCTAAGGGTGCTAAGACATCCCTCCCAGAGGCCTCAAAATGCTTCCACAAACCCGCTCCCCAACTTCTCTCAGGCACTTCATTCATCTTCAAGGCAAGCTCATAGGATCTAAACCACGCATAGATATCCTCACCCCTCTGATAATTCTGCACCAAATCTTTCGGTATGTATACTTTACCCGCCTGTACTGGTTGTGCGCTGCCACCATTCGGACTGGACGCCACCTGTTTGGCTTTAATGTCCAGCTCCCTCATGCTCAACTCATGAGCCAACTGGAGTTTCTTCTCTTCCAAAGCAAGAGCATTCCTCCTCTCCTCCGCCTCTTTCTCACCGTCAAGGCGCAGTTTCCTTTCTTCCGCTTGAGCTTTGAGCTTAAAAAGTTCAATCTCATGGGCTCTAACCCTTTGGTTTTCCTCCAGCTCCTCTGGAGAGAGGCTCCTACTGGAATGGGAGCTGCCAGCCCTAGACGCTGGCCTATTCACTGGCAGATCATCGGATCCTAATCCGTGCTCCGGTGTGCCATCCCCTTCAGTAGTTTCCTCGGTTGCGCCATTCTTGGCCTCCCACCAGGCCCTTAGAGCTTTCTGTAGCTCCGTCTTGTTGGCGCTGCCCTTCGCTGGGCATCCAAGCTGCTTGCAGAATTGCTTTAGTTGCTCCTTCTTATACTCGAGCAACTTTTTCACCTCGAATTGCAATTCCGGCTCCTCGCCTACTCCATTCAGAGACATGATGCTTCGTCGATCCTCCAAGAATAGTCTTCGCAAAAACTTCGTGCGATGCAACTGCTTACTAGATTAGTGATGTACGAAGAATCACTGCAGGTCAAGTGCAAATACTGGTTCTAATCCGCACCGCTGACCACCAATGTTAGATCTGGGGGTCTCTAGTTGGCAGAGGTATTCACCTTAGACCAAATAGGGACCCTTGCTTCTAGTCAGGGTACAGGGACACACACGGTAGATAACCCCTGCTCACCCTCTAGGTAGCTTGGCTCGAGCAGACAGGCTTATCCCCAAGGCAATGTGTAAGGTATTTGCACGTAGACACCACAATGATCCCCCCTCCGTACACCACAAACTTAGACCACACAGGTGAGTTATATCAAAAATAATATATCTTTATCTAGTTTCCGCAGTTGAAATCAAGCATCACAGGTTTACACAATAGTCGCTTTCTTAGTAGGTCGGGATCGTCAGACGATAGTCTCTAGTCTCTTGAGTGATTCGATACTCACTGAGAATGAATCAAATTGTAGGCTCTCGATGTTTTAGGCAGCTACGTTGCTCCGGCAGTGTCACTGCGCTCGTTATACAAGCGCCCCTCGGGCTGTTCGGTGCAAGGATTCCACAACTCCCTCGACGAGCCCCCAGTGACGATGTCGACGTCACTGGAGTCAGCCACTCACAGCGTGGCTTCGTAGAGCAGGGAAATACGACTCTCGATCTGCTTCAGGCCTCCGGGTCGCGGCAAGGCACGTGCCGATGAGCACGTCGATCTTCTTGATGCGGCAACCGGTGTCGGGCCCGGCTCGGTGCGGTACTCTCTAGCAAGACAGAGAGCAGCCAGCCCACCTCACAGGCAGATGTTGAGAAGCTTGGTAGAACAGTCCACGGTCCCTGCGGCACACAGCAGCGCAGGTGGGACACAGCAGAGTCTTGAATTCTTGGCAACCTTTCTATCCCTGGGTTGCGAAACAGGAGGCCAGCTCTTCTCAGGCCCTTGGAGATTCAGTTGAAGACACAGCACACAGCAAAGTCTTGTTTGGTCAAGTGGATAGGGTCAGCACACAGCAGGACCCCCTTCTTCTCCTTAGCTTCAGTTGTACGCTAGAACAGGTCAGCCTTCAGAGCACACAGCACGGCACTCTTCCTTTAGTTCTTCAGCGGTCCGTCTTTCAGCAGAGGTTCCTCTCAATGGTCGAATCTAAAAATCGGTTGTCAGGGGTCTTGTACTTATACCCCTAGAAGTCTTTGAAGTCTTTGTGCAAGTGGGTCCTGAGCCCAGTCTGATCCAGTTCTGGGTGTTGCTGGAGCACTTTGTTTTCCTGGCTCCTACATTCTTTTCAGAGCGAGGGGCAAGGTCGTCAGCCGCCCAGCAGGAGGTGGAGCCAGCAGAGTGGCAGGCAGGCACAGCCCTATTCAATCCCAGGTGCTATCTCCTCCCTCCACTCTCCTTGCGATTGTCGCCATTCAGCAGAGGGCTGACTCAGCCAACCTCCCGGGGGATCCCTAGCCCCTGTCACTCTCAAACCAGACAGTCAATCCACAAGCGCGCCCAGGCACACAGAAGGGTCAGACAAGAGAACAGCTACTCTCTAAAAAGTACTGTTCTCCAACTCAGGATTTAAAAACAGTCTCTCCTAAAAGATGTGTTATTAAATGCTGAGCTCAGGGATATCAAACACTCATGTCTTATCTTGTTCGTATGAGAAGATAGGCGGATAGCCATTGGCACCCGCCTCCCTCATGTTAGCCTATGGAACAAGATAGCTTTGCAGTAGTGAACACACAAAATGGCCGGCGTTCACTACCAGAACATGTCACCTGCACTAGTACATGCTCTACCTTCTACATACACCGCACCCTGCCCAGGGGGGTACCTCGGGCCTTCCATAGGGATGACTGACGTGTATGAAAAGGGAAGGGTTAGGCCCGGCCAGTGTGGACACTGGCCAGGGGGACATGGCAGTCCGGGGACTGCAGGCAGGCCTGCGGCGGCAGGCCTGAGACACTGTTTTAGGGCTACACAGGTGGGTGGCGCAATCAGCGCTGCAGACCCACTAGTAGCATCCGTCCTCACCAGCCCTGGCACACACAGTGCACTTTACTAGGGACTTCATGGTGATACAGATATGCCAATCAGGTACATCCAATCAATACGATATTTTACACAGGGAGCACTTACACTCTGGCACTGATTAGCAGTGGCAGAGTGTCCAAAGCATCTAAACCAGCATATCGAAATCCAGCACAGCATCAAAAATCCAGGTAGCAGAGGCAAAAGATAGGGGAAAAACCCACGCCAAGGGTGTCAGGTCTAACACTCCCCCTTATAGAAAGCTTTATTTATGACATCTGTGACAACTCGTTTTGGAGAGTTGGATACGTTTGAAGGCTCTTTTGAAGAAAGCTTTTGTGTATATGTTTAGCTACATAACAATTATGTATTCTGTCTTCAACTGTGCCTTTTTCTGAACACATACTATACTGGCTATAAACAATTTCCTCATTTGTCATTGCAGGCATTAGGGTAGGGATTTGAATGGTGCAGCAGGTGCAGTGACACAGGGGCCAAAAGCTCTAGGAAACCCATTGAACACCGAGTGTTGCTATATTTTACTACTAAACAAGCAGTCACAAGTATAATTACCTTGCCAGCATTAGGGCCATGATTTGAGTGGTGCAGAAGGTGCAGTTGCACCGGGGCCATTAGCCCCTTATAAACCCACTGAGCATCGATTATTACTATATTTTACTACTAAGCAAGCAGTCACAAGTGCAGTTACATTGAAGACACTAGGGTCCTGATTTGAATGGTGCAGCAGGTGTAGTGACATAGCGGCCAAAAGCTCGAGGAAACCCACTGAAAACAGATTATTGCTATATTTTACTATTAAACAAGCAGTCACAAGTGCAGTTACCTTGCAGGCACTAGGGTCCTGATGTGAATGGTGCAGCAGGTAAACATATTTTGCAGCCCCCTGCAAGGGAGAAATTTGAATTTTGTCACTCATTTCAAGTCCACATAATGCCAAATAATACTACATTATGGTGAATTTTAATACACTGTGTCAAAAATATTAAAAGCATGTCTTGTCTAGTTTCCCAAAATCCTTAAGATGATGTGATATTAACAGACAGAACTAGGGGTAATGGTTATCAGAAAGGGAAACAGGTTCAGATAGAGAAATATAATAGACAGAGTACAAATAGTGAGAAAGGTCAGTTTCCCAGGCGGCCCCTTGGAAGGTGGTGGCCCTGGGCAATTGCCCACTTTGCTGATGTCCTAAAATATATCTGGCCCCTTGCCACCTGCAGGTTGCTGCTCCAAATCAAAAGAACTCAGACTACATGCATGTGCTGCCGGATTGTGTCATAGTGTCAAATAATTACACTGGGTCAAATTCAGTTATTTTCCTCGGTTGGATGGATCCCAGATCCGGTCTAGAAATAGCTACCGGAACCATGATCCCCCGGGCACCCCCTACTTTCCATCACTGCATGTAGCAAAGTTTCCTCATAATAGAAGGTCTTTAAATTTGTATTTTACTAGTAATGCCAACATTTTCACATGATTATTTGTAGCAAATCTTAAAGGGCTTGTTAGTATTTTCGGATGTGTATACATAGTTTGAGGGTTGGAGAGGAGGGACAGCTCTTTTTTTCTGCCAAGGCTGGTACCATAAGCTTTGGTATAACAAGTACACCACAGTAAAGTATATCATTTACAAATGTGTTCTTAAAAACGTTAAAAAAAATGTTTTATTTGTATAATCAACAAACATTTACAGTGCTACAACATAGTCAGTTGAGTAAAGCATTAATACAGGTGGTCAACGTGCAATATGCAGTATTACAGAGCGAAGCGGACAAACTACATGCAACATCTGGATCAGGTCTGCGTTTCACATTGTATGATTCAGGTTGATGTAGCAGGATCTAGAAGCTTAAGCTACACTGTAATGGGGGATCTACAGGCAATTTAATATTTGATAAGGTTGAAAGTTGTGTAGGAACCTACTTCTGGTTCCCTTGAACAGTTCAGGCCCCTGGCGGATATTAACCCTTAAGAGAATGATTACTCTGCTGCGGAACAAGGCTGATCAGGAGGCTCTTCCTCCGCATCTCGTTGCGAGTCAGAAACAGGTCCCATATGTCTTTTGGCCTAGATGTAGGTGGCATTAGCTCCCAGAAGATTGATAACTGTGTGTGACCGAATGTGACATCCCGCATTCAGGCCTCTATCGTTGGAATCCCCTCCTACCCCAATGTATGGCTACCCTGCACTTGGCAAAGAGAGGGTTCTTAAAAACTTGATGGCTTTGAGCATCGGCTTTCACAGAAAGCTGAGGTGCACTTTGTACCGCCTGGTTCAGTAAATGGTAATGTTTCGAAAAACTCTTGCAGTAGTCTAGAAAATTAGTGGAAAAGAGATGGGAAATTGTAGGGAAGGAAATGGCATTTCTTCAGTAGCTGGTTGAGCTGAGTAACGGTCTTCAAAACTGACGATGGAAAGTGTAACTACCTAATACTTCATATTATCTATGCTCCTAAGTGATGGCCAAGCTTTTTGGGAGACTTATGCACACAACAGCACATTGGGGACTGATTCGCTTGCTAATGTGGTGCGGTCACATTTCTGCAATGGAGCATTCGTAAGAAACCATGGCGAGAATTACTGAAGGCAAGGCGAGTGGGCGTGAGCACAGCGGTAATCTTGCGCATGGCCAATCATCTGATTACATAGCTGTTAATGCTCTATAAGCCCTTGCTAAATTCTCATTGAGATGTTTGTCGTCCTTAAGGAAATTTGCTGGGCAGTCGGCTTCCTTCTTGAACAGTAACACAGTTAAATTATGTTAGGTCAAATCTTCAGCACCTCAAAAGATGTGCTCTTCCCTGCTCCAAGATTTAGCGTTAGGGCTAGCAACTTGATTTACTGATTCGGAATCTTAGAAGCTATGAACATACAAATCTCTCGGTGTCTGGTGTTTGGTGGAAGATTCAAGAGTCACCCCAGTCAACACTTTGTTTGCTGGGCTAAGAAGGTCACAGTCCACCCGCCGGCCTTCTCAAGTATTTTCAAACAAGAAATCGACCCCCAACACGAGTGCTGCATTTGGAAGACCTATGCTTAATTATAGCCAGTGGTTGCAAGTGGGGCCCAATTGGCACTCATTGTGGACCAGCACTTATTTTTCCTCAACAGACTTTGATCTGAAACAAGAGCAAAAAAAATACAAAAGGGGAAAGAAGGAGCAAGAGAAAGGTGGAAAAACAGTGACACAGGAGGAAAGGAGGAGCCTCCAAGAATCGGCTAAAGAGGCAGGGAGTGTTTGGTTGTGGATTAAAGACCCATAAGGTGGAATCAAGATTTCACAGCTTTAGTATTCACTAGGGGCGGCTCCTCTGCTGGAATGGAGGAGCGTCACTCCACTTACACTACACCCAAAGACCCAGAAACGAAAAATAAAATGGTAATTCATTACCATTTTATTTTTCATCCCCCGTCCCGAACAAAGCGTCCGGATAGGGGCAGGGCCACTACTGAGTGACAGCTGCAGGGAGGGCTGTCAATGCACTGTGTAAAGTGTGCATGTCTTTTTGGCCGGCCATCTTGCGACTGCCAGCCACACATGCTTTCTTAATAGATGCCCCCCATACATGCCAGCCGCCACTGGTATACGCATCCCAGCCTTTAAGAGTTCTGGCCGTGAACTTCAGAGCAAAACTTTGAGCTCGAACCTTATTTTTTTACAGATTTAGCTTTGAGGATGACAAAACTACAACTCACCTGAAGCACCATTCACTTCACATTTTTTTTATACAAGATTCCCAAAAAGTAAGTTCATCATACGTTACATACAATCTTATGCGTCTTCTGTTTTTGAACAAACCATCAAACAGTCCGCTATTTATTTTGTAAAGAGTACTTAGGATTGGGCTTAGGCTCACAGCAGTGATAACATAACAGATTTTAATACATTTTCCTATATTTAAAATTGTTTTATTAACAAAAACTGTCCTAGGGATTCTTCTCTTGTGATTAGCCTTTTAGAATCAATAATTTTTATTACGTGATACGCATCCAAAGTACACCACTCAACTGCCTACAACCATCGGCCGGCAGAGCGAAACAGAATGGTCAGTACACAGCGCACAGGTGACCCCGCAAGAATATGGCTTAGTGTAGAACAGACCTGCAGGGCAATTGCTCATGTATCACTTTTATAAAAATTGAAAACAAGACAAATAGACAAACCCTCAACCCTCAACTCCCCCAAAATCCCCACCCTCTCTGCATCCGTCTCAATCCTCCAAGCCTAAACCCCCCGAGTTCAACCGTCCTAATCAGAGATGTGTCAAACTGCCCCAGTGGCCCCTGCCGGTTCTAAAGGGATAAGCTGAAGAATTTGTAAATATTTTGGGCACGTGACTTCCCTCAATTTCTTTGACAGAAGCTGCAAGAAAGGACTCCAGAGCTTAGCATATTCTGACCCCTTCCCATCAACGCTGAGCGATAGGCGCTCCATCGCGAGAAGGTGCCAGAGTCTCTGTATCCAGTCTCTCGGGTCCGGCGCGGCCGGAGAGCCACTGTGCCAGAAGAACCTGCCGTGCCGCATGCAACGCTAACGCAAGTTGTCTGCCCCGCAACGAGCGCAAGGGAAAGGACCTGGGGTGAGGAAGACCCAACAGCGTGTACGCAGGATCCCGTGGGAGCGTGATCTGGAACGCCTCATCAAGATCATCCAGAATCGCCGCCCAAAACCCCACCAGCTTCGGGCAGCGCCACAGCAAATGGACTAGGGTGCCAGGATGACCACACCCCCGCCAGCAGAGGCTGGACTTAGTAGGATCCCAAGATTGAATGCGCGCCGGAGTATAGTACCAGTAGGCCACCACCTTATAAGCAGATTCCGCGCCCTCCGTGTCAGACGCTGTATGATGGGCACGGTAGAAAATCTACTCCGATTCCTTGTGCGTTAGAGGGCGCCCCAACTCAGTCTCCCACCTAACCTGCGCCTTCGACCGCCGCTGCTTAGGACACGCCATTATCATTGCGTACAATTCTGATATGAGTTTCCGGTCATCTTTCTTACAAACGACCAGCGCTCAAAAGTGGTCAGGGAACGCGACATCAAGGCGAAATTAGAAGGTTGGGTCACCCAGTGTGCTAATTGCGAGTAATGGAAGGTGTCAGATTTTGGCAAGTCAAAATAGTCTTTGCGCAGTTGGGCAAAGGGGATCATGCCGTCCGAATCAAAGAGGGAGCCCACTCTCTTACACCCCTCCTCCCTCCACCGCTGAAAGACGGAAGACGCACATCCGGCTGAAAGTCAGGGTTGTCCACGATAGGGGTCATAGGGGATGGAAATGTGGTCCAACCCCGAGGGCCAGCCCCGAGGGCCAGACACTTTGAGAGTCGGGGAAGTCACTGGCGACGAGTAGAGGCCCCATGCCCTATGCTTCCGTGGAAGCCAGAGCTCATGCGATATATTACACCCAGCGACCGTCTGATCCATAAAATTCCAGTGCTTGCTGGACAGCGGCCGATTCCACTCCGTGATATAGCGCAGGCAAGAGGCTTGGTAATACGCACTAAAGAGCGGAAAGCCTACCCCCGCTGCCTTCGGCGAGGTAACAAGGGATAAAGCGAGCCTCGGTCTCTTATTATTCCACAAAAACTTATTAAGAAGCCCCTGCAGCAGGCGGAGAATACCCGGTGGAGGCTGCGCAGGGAGCAGCTGAAACAAATAAAGGACTTGCGGTAGCACAGTAATTTTTATCACCGTGAGTCTCCCATACCAGGCCAAATTAAAGCGAGACCAGTCGGAAAGTGACCTGGCAGTTTGATCCACCAACAGGTTGTAGTTGAGGGTGACAGTTTTAGCAATGGTAGAGGTCAACCGGATACCCAGATAGGGAATGTCAGAGTGCACCCACTGGAAGGCAAAGTCACGCTGCAAGTCACAAACCTCTTCCTCAGGGATAGAGAGATTAAGAATCTGCGATTTCGAAAAATTCACTTTAAACCCTGCCACTAGTCCAAAATCATGAAGCTCCCTCGCCAGGTACCGCAGGGTGGTGTGTGGGCGGATAAGTGAAAGAATAACATCGTCCGCATATAGACTGATTTTGTGTATGTCGGCGCCAAACTTAATGCCCTCAACATCCGGATTCGAGCGTATTCGCTGGGCAAAAGGCTCCATATAGAGCGCGAATAATAGCGGAGACAGGGGGCACCCCTGCCTCGTCCCCCTGGAAATGGGGAAGAGGGAAGACCTACACCCATTCACTCTCACTGATGCCTTAGGGGCTGCGTAAAGACATTGCACCCAGCGTATAAAATTCTCACCGAGACCAAAAGCTCGCAAAACGGCAAACAGGTAGTCCCAGTCCACCCGATCAAAGGCGTCTCGGCGTCGATGGAAAGCAGACAAGCCTGAGCCAGAGACCGGTGAACTAGGTCAATGAGATGGAGAATGAAGGGTGTTACCTTCCCAGTATCCAGAAAAGAGTTGAAAAGACGCGTTAAAAGCGGAGCCAGCTCAACGCTAAAAGTTTTAAAAAACAAAGCGGAAAAGCCATCCGACCCAGGCGATTTGGCTATCTTGAGACGGGCTATCGCAGATATGACTTCCTCAATGCGGATGGCGGATTCTAACGCGTTGGCCGAGGATGCAAACAACAGCGTAATGCGGCAGGATGCGAGATAAGCCTCTCTCCCCACCGATCCTGTCCCCTCCCTGCTATACAAGCGCTGATAGAAGTGGCGGAAAGAATCCACAATAAGGGCGTCAGTGGTATGCTCAACCGCGTGGACTGTATAGCCATCAGCTGTGCGCTCGCTCGCAACCTATGGGCTAACAGCCGCCCCCCTTTGTCCCCACACAGGTTAAATTTATGGCGCAAGCGCAGAAGTGCATGCTCGGCCCCATCGAGGTCTAAATGTTTCAGCATGCGCCGCTTCATTTCAAGCTCCCTCCACACCCTAGGAGCACCTATTCATTTGTGGATAGACTCTAAAGCTCCCACCTCCTTCTCCAGCTCTGCTCATTTAGCCTTACGTAAACGCGTGAATGCAGCTGTCAGCGCGATGAATTCTCCCCGCACTACCAGCTTGTGGGCCTCCCAAACAGCCGCTAAAGACGTACTCCCTTGGTCATTATCTGCCAGGTAAGCAACGATCGTGTCCCATATAGGAGTAACTACCGATTCCGAGTTTAGCAAAGAATCGCGCAGACGGCAACCGGGGGGTGGGAGCCTCGTATCAGGAGAGTTAAGCTGCACCGATATGAGGGCATGGTCGGACAGTGAGCGGGGGTAATAATCGCATCAGATAAGCAGGGTAAAAGGGAGGTGGAGGCGAAGAAATTGGCGAGGCGGGCATAGGTTTTATGCGCTGCAGAATAGTACGTGTAATCTCGCTCAGTAGGGTGTTGTATGCGCCATACATCATGTAAACCGCCATCACTCATCCACTGCTTCCCCCCGTGAGAGGGCGCCCGTACAATGGGTCCGCTGCTCAG
Source organism: Triturus cristatus (assembly GCF_964204655.1). Classification (NCBI taxonomy): domain Eukaryota; kingdom Metazoa; phylum Chordata; class Amphibia; order Caudata; family Salamandridae; genus Triturus; species Triturus cristatus. The sequence goes on along the minus strand of NC_140584.1, from coordinate 204,830,044 downwards.
ACCTATCCATACATGTAACCATCACCACATTCAGGTCCCCGCCCACCAAAATCAGGGCATCTGGGGAAGCCAAAATCTCAGAAAAGGCCGTACTCAGGAAGGGTTCCTGATGCTCGTTCGGGGCATACAACGACCCTATAGTGAAATGCCTGTCCCCCCATTGCACACAGATTGCTAGGAATGTCCCCATAATCTCGACAACGTGGGAGAGAACTTTACACTGAGCACGTGTGCTAAAAAGGATTGCAACCCCATGCTTTTTAGTCACGCCTGAATACCACAACTGTAGAGGGAAGCGCTTGTCTCTCAGCCGCTTAGTATCCTTAGAAAGGAGATGAGTCTCCTGCAGCAGACACACGTCGCCCCCCGCGCCCTCCGGGAGGGACAGGATAGCGGCGCGCTTAACAGGACTATTTAAGCCCCTAACAATCAGGCTCACGACTTTTAGGCTCCTACCCATAGAAGTCAGGGAGGGAAGAGCCATGACCTAGTCGCAGAACACCAGAGCGGTAAGGTGGGCAGGAGGGCAGTAACCCCAGGACATACATCTCCCAAACCCAAGTGAGAACTGATGCGGAGCCCCAACACATTCCCAAAAACAACCCCACCCACCAAACCCATAGGACACAGCAAACATGGAAAATACGAATTAGAGAAACGGAGAAACAGGACACAGGAGCCCCGGAAAGGGACAACAGTCTGTCACAGAGAGCAAACGATGAGGGGAACATGGCACCGTGGAAAATGACACCGCTCACTGAAGGCGACATATATCCAACCCCCAAGGGGTAGTTGATGGTAAGAACGCTCAACCAAGGTCCTCTCTCCTCCAGCGCCGAGCAGGAGCCCACCTGATGCCAGCCACGCGTAGCTCATGGAACGCCGTTGTTGTCCGTCACCTGCGCCACTGATGTGACAGCCGCCTCTCTCTCCATAAGACTAGTGGACACGTAGGGCCTCGATGACTGAGGGGATCTCCAACCCGCTGCCAGCCATCCGAGCGCCTGCGCTGCCGCGAGGGAGCGCCAGCCATCCCAGACAGAGATGAGGGCCGGTCCAACCCCAGGACTTCATAAGCGGCATCCAAAGAACGAAGCTGGAGGAGTTTGCCCTGAAATTTGAAGATAAGACGAAACGGGTGAACCACGAATAGGGGATGCCTTTCTCGCGGAGATGATTGATGATGGGCTTAAACTCGCTACGTTTAAGCAGGGTGGAAGGAGCGAAGTCCTGAAAGAGTGTTGGCTGGTGACCCCGAAACTGCACAGGAATAAGATCACGGGTCTTCCGAAGGATTTACTCCTTAAGCTGGAAATCGTGCACGCACACTAGAATGTCCGGTGGGGGAGCCTTAGCACCCCTCGGCAAGCCAACACGGTGCACACGATCCATCTGAATTTCCTGCTCTTCCTCCTCTCCAAAGATCTGCCGAAAGAGCTGGAGAACATATTCGCGGAGATCGTCCCCTTCTCCTCTCCATGGCACAGCCCGGATTCTGATGTTATTCCGTCGAGAACGGTTTTCGAGGTCCTCGACGTGGGCTTGCAAATCAAGGTTTGCTCTGTGAGACGGATGACATCCTGCTGGAGCTGATGCAAATCGTCCTCACGCCCCAAATCGTGCTCCTCCACAGTACCAACGCGCACGGAGATCGAAGGAGAGCTGGGAGCGAAGCTCCAGAATATCTTCCTTAATGGCGGAGAATAAGTCAAGCATAAACGCCTTAGTGGCCGGCTGATCACTATCTTCAGGCGGCGGCGAATGTGGACCTGATTGGGAAGAGGACGGGCCCATCGACTTCTGCAAAGTGTCTTTTAGGGTCTTGTCCCGCCGATGTTTGGTGGACGACATGACAGCTAAATGCGGCACCCATAAAGGCACTAGGCCAGCAGAGTCTGCGAACCAGAAGGGATGTGTACAGCTCTATGTCACCTCCGAAGCCCGCCCCTCAACACACAGCAGGGCCACCACCACCACACCGACCATTGACACACGGCCCGAGCACCACTTCCACGAGGACAGCCGCTCCCCCGCAGCTGCAGGGCAGAGCGCACCGCCCCCGCATCAAGAGTGGGACACCCCCGTGCCGTAGGCCTCAGGAGACTCCACCGCCGCCCCCACCACAGTGCGGCTCACGCAGGTAGGCACCGCCTGCCAACTCATGGGCCGAGAGCCGGCCCCCGGAGATCATCAACGCCGGCCTCCTAGGCACAAAGCCACCACCAAGGTCAGTTAATGTCCAGGCAGGGGGGGGAGCGCACAGCCACAGCGCGTACCCCAGCGTAGCCACACAAAACAAAAAAGAAGGGGGTGGCACAGACCGTCGCACTCAGCAGCACGCCACAAGGCCCCACACGGGCTCCACAGGCGCGCAGCCCACCGTCCGCCGAAGCGCGGACCGAGAAATTCCACCCGGCGGTGAGCGCTCTCCCTCCCAGCAGCACTCACCGCCAAATCGCCGCCAGGACTCTGCCTTCCGCTGGGGCGGCAAAGGGCGCGGATCCACGCCGAGATGCCGCAGGGCCTGAATTTGCCGGGCCAGGTCTTCCAGGAATGCAGATGGCGGCCAGGGAGCAGGCCGCACTACCTTCGTCGCGCCGACTCCAGGCCAATCAGAGCCGTCACTGCCACCACACCGCCTCAGGGCACCCCCGCTGCCTCCAACGCCTCTCCGATCCTGGCAGTCGGTCCAGGCCAGCTGGGCTGCAGCAAGGCCGGGGCCGGATGGTCCGGCGAAACTCGCAGACTGCCGCCTCTCACCAGAAATAGGACAGCTGGAGGCACCGGGTAAGCAGCACACCCAGCAGGGCACCACGGCAGGCTCGGATGGGCATCAGGGGGCCAGATAGTTAACGCGAAAGTAAGGCGGCACCGGAGAGACAGAGAAACGCGTCTCACTCCGCCGCCATCTTAGCCACGCCCCCGTGATTAGCCTTTAAGCAACAATCTAAAGTAAAAGTTTTAAATTCTTTGAAATCCAGCAAGACAATTGGAACCTTATTTTCAGTTTCAAATATTAAACGCTCTGATAAGGAAACCAATAGATAACTGCATTAAAACAAACTAGTATTGACTGTGCCAATCGGTCATGCTTTAAAAGAATTTTGTAAGGTAATGTGAAGCACTACAAGTAAATTCCATGGGAATTGACAGAGGTGTCGTGAACCCCGCCCACCCCCCACTGCTTTTGAAGCTACAGCTTGGGTAGGGTATTTTTTTTTAAACTTGGTAGATTTGATTAGAATTATCACTAAGAGGATGAAAGAAAGATAGGCTGATAGAAAAGGGAAAGAAGTATGGACGAGTGAAAGCATGAGTAAATGAAAGAATGAATGAGTGAGTGAAAGGATAAGTGGATAAAAGGAAAGATGGTGGATGAAAAGATAGATGGATGAGTGAGTGTAAGGATGGATGAATGAAAGAATGGAAGGATGGGTGGGTAAGAGGATGGATGTGCGGGTTAAAGGGTGTGGGTGGAAGGAAGGATGGATGAGTGGGTGAAAGGATGGGTGGATAAGTAGTTGAAGAAGATAGATGGATGGATGAAGGGGTAGCAGAGTAAGTGGAAATCTGAGGATGGATGGGTGGATGTAAAGATGGCAGAGTAAATGGATATCGGAGGGAGATGGATGGATAGGTGGATGGCAGAGTAAATTGAAATCTAAGAGGATGGATGGATGGATGGGTGAAATGATGGCAAAGTAAATGGAAATCTGAGGATGGATAGTGGGTGGATTAAAAGTATGGCAAATTAAGTGGCACAATGGATAGACGATGGCAGAGTAAATGGGAATCTGAGAGGATGGATGTGTGAAAGGATGGCAGTGTATTTGGTCATTTGAGAGAGTGGATGGCTGGCATAGTAAATGGAAATCTGAGAGGATGGACAGCAAAGTAAATGAAAATCGGAGAGTATGGATGAATGGATGGGTAAAAAAATCAATTGGTATATGAAAGGCTTTATTTATGGTTAGATAAGTCAAAATGATGGATGTTTAGGTGGATGGGTGTATAGATGGATGCAAGCATAGATGATGGATGTCTGCATGGATAGACGGGTGGACGTCCCGCTGGATGGAATGGTGAAAGATTGAATGATTGATGAAGGAATGGATGAGAAATTGTAAGGTTGGAATGGTGGATATCAATGTGTCGATGGAAAGGTGAAGGGATGAAGAGATCAATTCTTGGATGGAAGAGACAATGGAGCTTTTGTAGAGAGGTTCGGGCTCACATGTCTCACTTGCTTGGTACCATCAGAGCTAGGGTTCAAAGTGGGGAGGGGGAGTATTTACATTTTTTGGCTACTCCCCTGGGAATAGATATGTATTTATGTGTAAGCACAGAACTGTAGAAAAATATTGGTGTAGGTTAAGGTCAGGTGACAGTCACACTATCAAGCCAGACCTATACATCTATATAGTTTATTGATTGCCATCTTCCCATTTGTGCTGCTGCCCTAGAAAAACAACAGGAATTATAGAGTTACCTAAGGCACTTTAACGGCATTATAGTGTTATTTGTGCCCCTGAAAGTTCAAGTTCAGGCAGCTGGATAAATAAACAAAATGATAACAGCTGCATGGCAAGCAAAGCACTTTTTTGTGGAAGCTCGCAACCTCTGCCCAATCAAAACATGCTTCTGGCTCTCAATATGTGGGCAGATCCAAAGCCCCTCTCTAGTGATGCTCACATAATTGTCTGGCAACAGCTGCGCTGTCAAGCAAGACTGTAAAAAGCCAAAAGGAATTCAAATTTTTATAAGAACACAAGTCAACATTTACAATAAAATGAGCTTAAATAGAAAGTAATAAATGGTTGGCATGTAATTTACCAGTCTGATATACATTGTAAACCGCATGAATTTGGTTGCTTATGCTACACCTTCCACGTCTGCTTACAGTATCTTAATAGCTCCCCTTGCCACTTCTTACAATGGCCTCATTGCCCATGCATGAGGTGGTTTATCAGCATTGCGACAGCACAAGTTAAACCTAATACATGCAGCTTGACCAACTGCTTTAATCCGCACAAACGGGAAAGCGCATGTTAATGACATGCCTCGCTGCCTTGGAAGACCTGGCTTTGATGCAATCACAGCTGTCTTGCTGTAGTCTTTAAGGACTCCATCTTAGTAATGATTTCGTTGAAGTCATTTGTGCATCAACAAACTATGGAAAATTGAGTGCATGGCCATTTTTCCCAAATATTTTCTTTTTTTCAAACAAGGAAAAAATGTCAACTCATAGTAAAATATGAAGGGTGGACGATGCAAATATGTTTGTCAGCCTTTTACTGGTAGTTGTAAGTGAACTATGCATGTTCCTTTGAGGAAGAAAAAAGTTTACTGTAATGAAAATCACTCCCAGACATGGTGACCTGCTGGCCTTTGAAGACCACCATCCCTGTGATTATGGTCAATCAGATTGAGTTGAATGTTCGACCTGCCTAGTGACTATTAATTAGGTGGGTCTGATCGCAGCTCAGTTTTATTCTTTTTTTTATGAACCAACCCAATTGTACATAGGCTGGTTCGTGAAAATATTTAGTGGTCACAAAAATACTGGTCGTAAATTGCGACCAGTAAATAGGAAATCTGGCCCATAATTTCTGTGTTTTACATGTGTTTTTTCTCAAAACCCAAGCTACTCAACCTACAGCCTCAGTGTATAATTTTAGTGAAAAAGAAGAGACAAACAATGTGTGAAAATGATATGAAAGGGACATTGTTACTATCCAGACGAATATATGTTACTTAAGGACTTCATAACTTCTGCAATTTAGAAAGAAACTGAGTGAGGACCCACTGCTTCAGGGTGCATCTCCTTTACCCCCAAAAGGGGTTTGTCCAGCCTGTAGCCAATCCACACATATTCCCCCTCCACCTTCTTCAATACTGTATATTATCCTAAACCTTTTCCTTAAGTAGTTGGTTAGCCTACTGCATTGAACAGTCCTCTAGTGCACTCTTGCTGAGTTCACTGTATATCAAGTGCATCACTTACATACTCCACAGATCTGTTGTGTTTTGAGCTTAACTGACATCAACTACGTCAACTTTGAAAAATATTGCCATACATCTATGACTGACATTGAAAAGCCAATAGATGATCTTCTATATCTTTCTGTAGGTGAAAATTATCAAACCTATTGTGATTATATAGCCGGAACCCTTGATTTAATAGTTCCAGTAAAATGACTTAAAAATAGGAAAAAAAACTCTGCTCCCTGGTACAATGATGAGCTGAAACTACTACGAGTAGCATGCAAAAAGGCGGAGAGAAAATGGAGGAGGGCAACTTAGAGTCAGATAAGAATGAATTGAAACTAATACAGGCCCAATACAAGGAGTCCATCTCCAAGGCCAAAGCAGATTTTTATGCCAATTCTATTCTGCAGGCACCAAACAGCGCAAAAGCACTTTTTGATGTTTTTAGGGATCTCTCTAGCCGAGCCTGCACGAGTAATAAGGTGGTCGCATCGCAGAAACTCTGCGATGAGATTGCCATTTACTTTGAAGAGAAAATAACTAAAATTGTTGGCGATCTGCACCCCACTGTTACCAGTGGCCAGGATGATTTATCATGGAAGCTAGACGTAGGACCCCAGATAGATTCCTCCCTGGAATACTTTCAAGTTCCTACGGAGAATTCTTTTAATCATTTGGCCCAAAGTGTGTCCTCAGGATCTCCTTTCGATCCCCTTCCACATAAAAACTGGAAAATATTTGGGCAAGAAACCCTCCCTTGGCTATGGCAGATCTGATGCCAGTCTCTGCAGGAAGGAAGGAGAGGTACCAGAGGCATGGAAGCAGGCAGTGGTGACCCCCTTGCTCAAAAAAACATCCTTGGACCCTACAATTCCAGCAAATTTTAGACCAATCTCTCTACTGCCATATCCGATCAAAATTTTAGAAAAGGCAGTTAGCAAAATTCTATCAGGCTACCTTGAGGATAATTTCCTGCTGGATAGGGACCAATTTGGCTTTCGCCCAGGACACGGCACTGAGACTGCTTTGGCAACCGTAATGGATAATCTAAGAATGCATGCTGACAATGGGAACTCCTCTGTCCTAGTACTATTGGACATATCAGCCGCATTTGACACGGTGAGCCATACAGTACTAGTGGAGAGATTGAAAGGCATAGGAGTTAAAGGACTGGCCTCGCAGTGGTTACAATCTTATCTGTCGGGAAGACAACAGGCCGTATCTATGATACCGTTCACCTCCGATAAGTCCCTAGTAAACCATGGGGTGCCACAGGGCTCGGCGATCAGCCCTGTTCTCTTCAATATCTATCTACGCCCTCTATTCCCCATTATTAAATCTTATGGAATTGACCTGGTCAACTATGCAGATGCAATCCAACTGGTGTTTTCCCTGGAGGGGAAACAAGCGATATCTATGGAAACCTTCCAGGAGTGCATGGACCAAACTGCTGGTTGGCTCAGGAAGAATTCCCTACAGTTTAATGGGGGGAAAACAGAGGTGGTGTACTGTCTTGCTACTAGAATATCTCAACATCTACTGGTGGAGTTTAAGCTCACCCCTGAGGATGAAGCCTTGACTCCTGTTAAAACTGTGCGTAATTTGGGGGTCATGGTGGATGACAATCTCCAAATGGAATCACAGGCCAATAAAACTGCTAGTGTCTGTTTCTCTTTACTACGTATGCTACGGAAGGTTCTTCCGCTACTACCAAAAGACACTCGATCGCTTGTAGTATGGAGTATAATCCTGAGCAGACTGGACTACTGCAACTCCCTGTATTTGGGAGCACCGCAATATATTCTGCAGGGTTTGCAGAGAGTCCAGTTTACGGCAGCTAAGCTGGTACTAAATAGACACCGTAGGCCTTCCACGACATTGGCCTTGAGAGACCTGCACTGGCTGCCTATTAAGGACAGAATTTGTTTTAAATCTCTCTGTATTGTACACAAAGCAGGACATGACCTGGGTCCAATCCCCCTGCAGTAGATGTTCATCTGGTATATTCCCAGGAGGCATCTTCGCTCCTCGAGCACAAATCTGATCACAACCACCAGATTTAAGAAATCCAGGATGGGGGAAGAGCTTTTGGTGTGGCTGCTGCGCGCCTATGGAATGAGCTGCCCCAGAACCTTAGACAGGTTAGTTCTCTAACCTGCAGAGTTTGAAAACCTGGCTATTTCCAAGGGGTGAATGATCGAGCCCTACACTGACAACTGGTTCTGTTGCTATAGTGGGTAATTTTCAATCAAAGCGGCAGGATACCCGTAGGGTGGCAGTCTGCGCTATATACATTTTTTTTTCAATTCTAGAATGGTGCAGCAGAATAGCTGTGAAGCTTGAATGAACCCATAAAGGTAATGCCCATTCCCATATTGTGATTCAGGAAACCTTCCATGGGTATTGTACTAATTACTTTAGCAAGGTTTAGTTTGCAAGCCTTTTAGGAGTTATCTCCCAACCACATTATGTGGAAGGCTATTCCAGTAGTCAGTGGCTTTGATGTATTTCAAGCGTTTTCCTGTTATTTTTTTTTTTTTTTCCCAAAAACCTTTATTCTTGTAAATCAGTGACACAGCTATTCAGCCGACAACCCGGAGGTACGGCAGCTTTAGAAACACAACACATGCGAGCGTCCACATTTCACTGACAGGAGAGTCAAAGGTTCTGTTTTAAATAAACACAAACCCAAACCTAAACACAAGCAAGGCGATAAGTACTGTAAGCACCAAAAGGGGTTTCCATCAGGGGGAGCGAGCCCCATTTCGTCCAACAGACACAGGTCTATAATAAGGGAAAGGAGGGGAAGTCAGAGACTCAAGAAGACAAACACATACCAGCAAGGAGTTCTAAGCCGGAAAGAAGCTAAGGGGAGAGCTACTCCTCTGGCGGGTCCGGATCTGGGGGTTTTCCTGTTATTTGACCTGCATTTTCTATTTTTAGTTGACAGTTACTAACTTTGTTTTTGGTACCTGTTACCTTAAATAAATCATTGCTTTTTTGTTGATTGCATCCTCTTTTGTTTATGCTCCTACACGTTATTCCCTTGATGGGTTAAGCCTTTCAGTCCTAATTAATAATCATTTTAGTCTTTCTGGATATGCTAAGCCTTCTTTATTTTCTTTCTCCTCTCAGAATTGTAATCTTTTGTCATTGTCCTCTTTATTTTGTGTTGACCCAAATGGAACTAGGTATTTTACATTTGTTCTTGTCTAGACACTAAAGTAATTAATCTTTTTGACTTTTTATAAATCACATGCATATTATATGCCAGACGTTCAGGTACCATACAATAGTGTTGTAGGTGGTATCCTTATTCAAGATTACCAGATTGGTTGATATTACATCATAGATTTTATCAATTCAAATGCAGTCTTTATTTCCTTTACTCCTCAAAGAATATACTGTGCTTGTTAAGGTAATTTGTCTTGGTCCATATAAGGGTTGCGTCTTACCCAAGTGGGAAAGAAAAACTAGCTTCCTTTGCAACTCAATTTGGACTCTAGTGCTCCCCCTGATTCATTCTTTTTATCAGCTTTATTTAGCTAAAGTTCCTGGGTACATCTCACCATTGCTCCTCTTCTTACTGTGGGATTGAAGGTTGGGAAAGGAATGAGTATACTGGGATCTGAACGGGCAAACCTGTTACCACTTCAAGAAAAGATTTCCCTGGTTCTGGTTGTCTGATTGTTGGAGGAGGATTATACATTTTCCCACAGTTATTCTATTAATGGGCTTCATTGTGGGCAGAAGGGCACTGTTAAAGCTTTTACATTAAGCTGTCAACTCTTAGTAACCGAACGGGGGGGTGGGGACACTGCATCACATCACATCCCAGCACAGTTCGCCCCAATGCATTATGGTAAATGTGGTACAGATAGTGCTGTTTATCTCTAGACGCGTGTATGTGTTTCTGGATTTACTCTTTCATCAGTAGAGAGCTGCAAACTTTCATCTGGGGTTCCTGGAAACGCTTCCGAACTCTTAGGACCCAGGTATGAGTGCCCAACTGTTGGATGTCATAATTATGGAACCTAATAAAACCGGACACCCAGGTGTTTGAATTTTTCAGGTCCCGAGTTTTGGCCTAAAGATGGGTTATTTACCCCAGACAGATTTTGGTGCTTACCAAACTAAATACGTGAGTCCCAGTATTTACTGGGTTTTTTACCCATTAAAGTCCAGCAGAGCTGACTTGCTAAAATTCAACAGGAGCTTGTGAACTTTGTCGTACCTGGTAAATACCGTGTGCAGCAAACATTGCACCACTTATAGGTGCCATCCATGCGCAAAGAGGTGTTTGGACAGGGATTGCAAAGGGTCCTGAGGGGGAACACGGGGACGCTGATATTCAGGTACACTAAGTTTATAAAAGAATAAAGCTGAGGAGCTTTAGGTGGATTTAAATTAATTGTGAAAAGTACCACTAAGTTTCCCGGGGACCACCCATATCTATCATAGCCCCTTTAGGAGGTAATACACTGTAATGTGTAATATGTAAGAACTCCTCCTTTCAATGGGCAAAAAAGTGAACCACAGATGATGGGGTAACTATTTGCTGCTGGCAATATGTTATAATTTCAGCAAATTGAATCGAAATGTAAGATACCCCAAAATGCCCCGTATCTACAACTTTGTGGTTATATGACATAGAATATATTGGAACAAATGGTCTTATTCATTTTCCCTTCATTTTTCCAGAGTTCCTTAAGCATGATCTTATATCGATTTTATCAGAAATATCTAAGGTATAATAAGGATAACTAGGATCAGAGTCTTCCAGAGTTGCTCCATTGTAAGCGATCTATGTTAGATTTTTAGAAACAACAGCGATTATTTAAACTACTGCATTTTAGTTTAATTTTATGGAAATGTATCTCGGGAGAATATTCTGGTGTACTGGCCACACAGTAGATCAGCGAGAGACAATTTGGGTGAAATTGTGGTCGAGGAAGTTTGGTATTTCAAAATCTAACTCAGAGCTTGCACTGTCCATCAGTGGCATGGATACATAATGATTTGCATGTGGGTGTAAACTATACCAGAAAAGTTATTCAAGGATAAAATCAGTCCACATTTTACCTGCTCAATGTGTAATCCACAAAGCAGTGATGCGATTCACATCTTCTCACAATGTCCTGTCCTCCATCAGTACCGTAAATGGATAAATTACATATTCAACTCTAAAACATCACAGAGACAGACTCCCTATCCAATCTAGACGTTGCTCTCATACTATCAGAACAGTGCTGGGATTGCCATGAGTGTGCTGGTTTGACGCTCTGCTCAGGCACAGGGAGTCTGTGCCGTTTCTCCACCTGGCTGTAGATTACAGGCGGGTTAGAGAAACTTAAGTGCGCATGTCTGTTTGGCCGGCCTAAGACGGTGTCAGGAATCAGACTCATGTGGTGTCAGCAGTGCACCATATATGGCAAAAACCAAAGAGACAGCGAATTCTTGTGAAGCCGCAAGTGGTGAATTTATATCGAGACATATAATGTTCTATGTGCAGTTGGACCTTTCAAGATGGCCGCGGCTCTTGCCGTCATTAGCTGTGCATCTTTGACATGACGGTTGGGCGCGCGGCAAACTGCGCACTTCAATCGAGATATCCTGAGAGAAGCTAGTGTTTTCCGTTAGCTCCTGTATCCTGAGGAGAACGGCTCTAGGACTTGAAGAGAGATATTTTCGGAATAATTCACAGAGCCGAATCAACCGCTAGTAGTCAAGTTAAGCGGTTTTTCGGTTACCCAAGATTCAGTCAGGAAAGTTGCGGAGATTTCAACTGGCTGAAAGATTCGTTTGTTCATCTGAAAAGGAAGCTGTTTTCCGGAGTGGCTGAGTATCAGATTTTCCTGTGAACTATTAGAAGCCAAGACTGAGCCAACGACTAAAGTCAGTGAGTGCGCATCTGCACAGAACCCCCAGTTTCCTCTCATCCCTTTGGCGACCTTTCCTTTTCCTTTCCGCCCTATTTTACCTTTCCCTGTACCTTTTTGCGCGCTTCTTTTGCAAAGGAAGTTGTTGAAGCTACCTAGACATTCTACGCTACAGAATCTGCAAGAAAGAGAGAGAGTATTCCGTTATTTCATTACTATGTACATATCAAGTTCTTTGTAAGATGATGGAACTTTATTCTCAAGTCTGCAGATGTGCAAGTCAGTAATAATCAAAAAGATTACAATGAATATCACCATATAGAAGAGTAGCAAGCCTGTAGGAGTATAAGGTAGGAGCAGAGGAATATAAAAGTCATTAGGAAGAATAGAAGAGTAGGATGTTCTTGTAATCCTTTTCACCTCTGTGCATTAGGTGTACCTCGTTAAGATGTGCCAGTGAAGAACCACACACTACAGAAGACTCAGCAGAGGAGGCAGAATCACCACCCTGAGGTCATACACCTTCCTGAGGCAGTCTCTTCTCTTCCACTTCCCCTTTCCCCCGTGCTAGTGCCGTTACCTTTGCTTGGTGACTGTACTGATGCAGGGGCATTGGGAGTAATCGTCATTTCTGCTTCTGTGGAACTTGAGGTACATTCTGACAGATTGAAGTGCCCACGAAGTTATTTCCACCCAAGCAGAATGGCGGAAGGTTTTAGTTTAAAATCCTTAGGGGAGATGTTAGAGGCTATCCAAAGGGATTTAGGAGCGGTAAGGGAGGAAACGGTTTTGCTAACACGGAGAGTAGATGGGTTAGTATCGGGAGCCACTCCTGTAGCTCAGACCTCTTCCCCCAATTTGTCTTCAGAGTCCAACCCTAGGACTGTTGCACAAGTGGTCCATTCTGTTTCCCCACTAATTCCATTAGCTTCGCCTGAAAGGTATTCTGGGGATGCACAGAAAGCGCAATTATTCTTGACACAGTGTTCCCTCCATTTCATGTGTCGACCAGCGTTATTCCCTGACGCACAATCCAAGGTTGCGTTTATTCTCTCTTATCTGAGTGGGGATGCGGCTAACTGGGCAATGCCATTGGTGTCCAAAGACTCCCCATTTTTGTATGACCTGGAGCGTTTTAAGGCCGAATGTTTGAGGATTTTTGACAGAAGAAAGATCTCTCAAGTCACAGACAATGAACTTTTAGAACTTCGTCAAGGAAGTAAGGATTTGGTAATTTTTTTAACCCAGTTTAATAAGTTGATTGTGGAAACAGAGTGGCCAGAAGAGAAAAGAGCGGCTCTCTTCTACAGAGGATTGCGAGAAGAAATAAAGGACACATTAGCTCAAATTCCTAACCGCCCTACTGAATTATCAGCTTTAGTGGATCTGGCCTTAGAAATCGATTTTCGTTGGACAGAACGGAAAGGTGAAAGAAGAAAAGAATTTCGTTTCCAACCTCCTAGATTTGATCGAAGTCGACAAGAGACCAATAAGACGTCTCCTTCTGATGTGGAACCAATGCAAATTGGAATGGTAAGAGGCCCTTTGAGTAAAGAAGAGAAGGAACAACGAAGACAGAAAAGACTGTGTATGTATTGTGGAACTTCAGGACACTTTGTAAAAGAGTGTCCAAAAAAGCCTAAAACTTTGGTGAAGGGAAACGAGCAACACCATCAGTAGAGGGGAGCACACTGATGGTGTCAGAAGAAAAGATGGCTCCGAATTCCCATTATGTGATGAACACTTTACAAACCATGACACCTCATTTGATTTTGCATATGACTATTCAGTTTCGGGAGCAAGAAATTTCTGGGGTAGCCATTATGCTAGACTCTGGAGCCACAGGAAACTTCTGCGACATAAAATATGCACGAAGAATGGGTATAAAAGGCATCAGTAAAGAGAGAAGTGAATTGGTTCGGGCAGTAGATGGAACTAATCTCTCCTCTGGGCCCATCACTCAGCACACAGAACCTTTGAAGTTGATTCAAGCAGATGGCCATAGTGAAACTATTCAATTTAATCTTATTGATGCACCTCAATTTCAGATGATTTTGGGGCTTCCATGGCTCACTATCCATAATCCTACTATAGATTGGGAAAACAGAACAGTATTCATGAATTCCCAATATTGTCTAGAACATTGTTACCATGATTCTGAGGAAGATACCGAACCCTCACAAGCATCCTTGTTATCTGGCGGAGGAGAATCAATTTGTGTCATCAGTACTACAGAAATTCCCTCTGAGTATCAAGAGTTTAAAGAAGTCTTTTGTGAAAAAGATGCGGAAAAATTACCTCCACATCGTCCATACGATTGTACCATCGAATTGGAACCGGGAGCGGTTCTGCCTTGTTCAAGGATCTACGCCCTAACTGAAGGTGAAAATCGCTACCTCAAGGAGTATTTGGATCGATATTTGGCTAATGGATTTATTAGGCCTTCACAGTCCCCAGTATCCTCTCCTTTATTCTTCATCCCCAAAAAGGAAGGATCTCTTAGGACTTGCATTGATTATCGTGCCCTCAACCGAGTGACCATCAAGAATCGATACCCGTTACCCTTGATTTCCGTCCTTCTTGATCAAGTAAAGGAAGCTCAAATTTTCACGAAATTAGATTTAAGAGGGGCATACCATCTTATTCGTGTCAAAGAAGGCCATGAGTGGAAAACGGCATTTCGAACTAAATATGGGCTATTTGAATATCAAGTTATGCCGTTTGGCCTTTGTAATGCCCCAGCCGCTTTTCAACATTTCATTAATGATATCATGGGAGATTTGATTGACAAGATCGCAATTGTATATTTGGATGATATTTTGATTTTCTCCAAGATTCCTCAAGAACATGCTACACACGTAAAGAGGGTTTTGGAAAGGCTGCGTCTGCATCAATTGTATGTGAAACTGGAAAAATGTGCTTTCAGTGTGCAAACAGTAGAGTTTCTCGGATTTGTCCTTTCTTCAGCAGGAGTGACCATGGATCCGAAGAAAATTCACTCAGTTATTAATTGGCCCTCTCCAGGAAACGTTAAGGAGATACAGCAATTCTTGGGATTTGCTAATTTTTATCGTCGCTTCATTCAAGGATTCTCACAGAGAATTATTCCTATCACCAAACTCTTGAAGAAAGGTGTCAAGAATTCCTGTCATACAAGGGAAACACGCCCTTATGTAAACAGGAGAGCTGTTACATAACTCAAGGGAAACACGCCCTTATGTAAACAGGAGAGCTGTTACATAACTCAAGGGAAACACGCCCTTATGTAAACAGGAGAGCTGTTACATAACTCAAGGGAAACACGCCCTTATGTAAACAGGAGAGCTGTTACATAACTCAAGGAAAACACGCCCTATAAAGGGAGGAACCGGGAGGTACAAGGCTGTCGGATATTGTGTTTACACCGACGTACCTGCTTCGTGAAGAGCAGTGTTCCGGAGTGGTGCTCCAGTAAGGCAAGAACGGAGGTAGGTCGAGTCGTTACTCCCTGGGCCGTGTCTTGCCCCATCGTCACCTGTGAAGGACCCGGAAGCTCTACCGGTCAACCATTGAGCTTCGCTTTTTGACTCGGCTGAGTCCAAGCGCAGTGGCGCTTTTGCTGGTTGGAGTCGTAACTCCCAGCCCGACCAGAGACACAGGGACTGCCAGCTGTAACGCACACCAGGAGGTGTTTGCCGCGTTACAGACTCGGAAGTCCACAGGATCGATCGAGCGGCTGCTCTCGGTTCAGTCTTCTTGCTTGTCATTGGGGTATCGGTGACGCATCACCAGGAGGTGACTCCGCGTCCCGGTGCAGTCTGAGGAAGAGGTTGAGCGGCTGCTCCCTTCAGGTAGAGACCCCGGCTGGGTGTTTCCCTGACTCCTCGATTCTCCCCAACACTCTTCGTGCCCCTCACAGCCTACCGATTGGCATTGTCGGCCATTTCATTTCTGCCCTCTGTTGGCATACGCCGGGATCGGCGTATATGCAGAGGACGGTTAGGACCATCCGTGCTGTGGGCTGGTAACGTACTTAGCCTGGAGGATTCCAGTGACTATAACCTTTGTTTGTTCTTTGTATTTTATTTGCCTTCATTAAAAGAACTAACCCTTCACAAGTGGTTGCGTCCTCATTGTCGTGTCTGTTAAACGATCCTGAGACGTTCAGGGCGTTACAAAATATCCGACCTTAATAACACTAACTGTCTCCCGGTCGATAACAGACATGGCAACACTTGATGATGTGCTGGCTGCTTTAGCGGCCATGCAAGTTGAAGTGGCTGCCTCTAGGCAAGAAACAGCCGATGTAAAAGCCAGACTGGATGCTATCCAATTGGACCCGCTCACGCCCAGCACCTCCCTCACGAACCAGACCCCTGCGGTAGTAGTGGAAATGCCGGTAGCCATCCCCTTGGCAACACCAGAGAGGTACAGTGGGGATCCTAACACAGTGCAGGTATTCCTCACACAAGTGGCGCTACATTTATCGTGCAAACCAAAGGCGTTCCCCACGAGTCAGGCTCGTGTGGCTTTCCTTATATCCTATTTGGCTGGAAACGCGGCACAATGGGCCGTACCTCTGGTGAGCAGGGACGACCCCCTCTTATGTGATTGGGGTGCTTTTCGCGAGGAATTCCTGAAGGTATTCGACAGAAGGGCTGACTCGTACACGGCGGACCGTGAAATGCTTGAGTTGAGACAGGGATCCAACGACCTGGTGCAGTATCTCAACGCGTTCCGAAGGCTGGTTGCGGAAACCAAGTGGCCTGTTGCTAAACAGACGGCGCTCTTCCATCAAGGGCTGTGCGATGAGCTCAAGGACGCCGTGGCTCATATTGACCCTCAACCCAAGACATGTGAGGGCCTTATCAACCTGGTATTACGGCTGGAACATAGGCTAAGTGAAAGAAAGGGGGATCATGGGAGAAAAGGAAAATCCCTTCCATCCTATGTGACGGTGGGAAGTCCTGAAACTTCCACCGCATCCAAGGGAGAACCCATGGACATCAGCGCAATACGAGCGAGCCTCACAGCCACGGAGAAAGAGTCACGCCGTAAACAAGGATTGTGCCTATATTGTGGCAAAAAAGGCCACTACGTACGTGAATGCCCTGCCAAACCGAAGACGTCACGTTATCGGGCCAACCGGTCGGTAACAGCCGTGGTGGACATACCGGCGGAAAACTAGAGGACTCCAAGACCAGAGAAGGGGCATCTCGGAGTCACTCATCCATCCCTTCACTTTCCAACTCGGTCACTAAGGGACAACGACACCTGTTTATCACGGTGCACGTGGGAGTGCATGACCAGTGGATACCCGTTGTGGCCATGGTGGATTCAGGGGCCACTGGCATGTTTATGGACCACAACGAGGCATGCAGGCTAGGGCTAGTGCTTCTTCCCAAAGCAGTACCCGAAGACGTCTATGCGGTAGACGGAAGGCGATTGGTGACGGGGCCCATCGGACAGCACACGGGGGTCCTTCCGATGAGATATGGGAGGAACCATTTGGAACAAATCGATTTCAACATCATCCGAGCGCCCCAATATGGCGTCATATTGGGATTGCCGTGGCTACAGAAACACAACCCCTTTGTGGATTGGCCAACACATCGCATCGAAATGACGTCACCGTATTGCATCCTGCATTGTGGAATAAGAACGGAATCCCTTGACGCAGATGAGAGCGGGAGTCAGACGGTGGCTACAGCGGCAGAAAAAGATGTGGCTCTCCCCCAGGCTTATCACAGTTTTGAGGATGTATTTGATGAGGTGAAGGCGGAAGTGCTACCACCACATAGACAGTTTGACTGCCAGATCGACCTGGTGCCAGGGGCCAGCGTTCCCAGCGGCAGGCTGTATGCCCTGACGGAGCCTGAAAACGTGCATCTCCGGGGGTACCTGGATAAACTCCTCAAGCTAGGATTCATCCGCCCGTCCAAGTCTCCGGCCGCCTCGCCACTCTTCTTCATCCCGAAGGCTAATGGGGAGCTGAGAGCCTGTGTGGACTTTAGGGCATTGAATGCGATAACCATAAAAAATCGGTACCCCTTGCCTCTCATCAGTGTACTTCTGGAACAGGTCAAGAAAGCTCGTATCTACACCAAGTTGGATTTGAAAGGGGCATACCATCTGGTGCGCATGAGGGACGGAGACGAGTGGAAGACCGCCTTTAAGACCAGGTTCGGCCTTTTTGAATACCTCGTCATGCCGTTCGGTCTGTGCAACGCCCCGGCAGCCTTTCAGTACTTTTTGAATGAGGTATTCAGAGAGGAGTTGGATATCTACGTGGTCGTATATATCGACGACATCCTCATCTATTCGTCCAGTGTGGAGGAGCACGTACACCACGTCAAAGCTGTGCTCCAAAAGCTGAGGGAAAACATGCTGTTTTGTAAACTCAGCAAGTGTGACTTCCACGTCACATCCGTGGAATTCCTCGGAGTGATGCTGAGTCCAGAGGGACAGGAGATGGCAGAACGAAAGATCAAGGCGGTGAAAGAATGGCCGGTGCCCCAAAGCGTGAAGGACGTCCAAAGTTTCATTGGCTTCGCCAACTTTTACAGGCGGTTTATAGGTGGATTTTCAGGAGTGGTGGCCCCAATCACACAGCTACTGAGGAAGTCCAAGGAGTTTGTCTGGTCCCCTGAAGCGAACAAAGCCTTTGAGGCCCTGAAAAGCGCCTTTGGTAAGGCGCCGGTGTTGGCTCACCCCGATCCGGATCTCCCCTACGTGGTGGAAGCGGACGCGTCGGATGTGGCGCTGGGGGCTATCTTGTCCCAACGCAACCACGACACAGGGGTGCTTCATCCCGTTGCGTACATGTCCCGCAAAC
Source organism: Triturus cristatus (assembly GCF_964204655.1). Taxonomy (NCBI): domain Eukaryota; kingdom Metazoa; phylum Chordata; class Amphibia; order Caudata; family Salamandridae; genus Triturus; species Triturus cristatus. The sequence continues at coordinate 204,811,363 of NC_140584.1, read as the reverse complement.
TCAACGACGCCGAACGCAACTACCATATTGCGGAGAAGGAGCTTCTCGCAATCAAGGACGCCTTCACCGAATGGAGGCATTGGTTGATGGGGGCAAGACATGTGGTATCGGTGTACACGGACCATCGGAACCTACAGTTCATGACGGCCACTAGACACCTTTCTCCCAGGCAGCTGCGGTGGATGATCTTCTTTGCGGGGTTCAACTTCCGCATCACATATCGGCCGGGGACGGAAAACCGGAAGGCGGACGCCCTGTCCCGTCAATCTGCAGTTAAGGAACCATTGCCTGCAACCGAGCGTTCCATCATTTCCCCGAGGATGGTATTGGGGGTTATCCAACCGGATACTTTCCTGAGGGGAATAAAGAGAGGGATCAGGTCATTCGCATGGCGGAGGTGGCTCCTCAGTCACAGAGAATGGCAGCTGAAGGACGGGATACCCCTGAAGGGCAGGTGCCTATTGATACCCACGCCTAGGCTAAGGAAACAAGCATTCATCTGGTGCCATGACTCTCCATGCGCAGGTCATTTGGGCTTTGAAAAAACGGTGGCTAGCATGGGACGGCATTTCTGGTGGCCAACCATGAGAGTGGATGTCAGGAGGTGGGGACAGGAGTGTCCTACGTGTGCTACCATGAAGGCCGACCATGGCCGAACCCAAGGGCTCTTACATCCACTTCCGACCCCGGATAGACCATGGGATAGCATATCACTGGACTTCGTGGTGGGCCTACCGGTAGACCAGGGGATGACGGCAATACTGGTGGTGGTGGATTACTTGACGAAAATGGGGCACTTCATCCCCTGCAAGAGAGTCCCTACGGCCGGGGAATTGGCGTCACTACTCCTAAAGAATGTGGTACGACTGCATGGATTACCTGGGGTGATCGTGTCGGACCGGGGGTCGCAGTTTACTGCGCAATTCTGGAAGACTTGGTGCACTGCGCTGCATGTTAAGACCGCCCTGTCCACCAGCTACCACCCTCAAACGGACGGCCAAACCGAGCGCCTGAACCAAACGCTCAAACAGTATCTGCGTTGTTTTGTGGACCAGGGCAGGGAAGAATGGGTCGACTTGCTATGGGTTGCAGAGATAGCCTATAACAACGCCACTCACAGCTCCACACAGTCATCTCCGTTCTATAGCAACTATGGCCAACATCCCAGGTTCTTGCCATTTCTACATCCGTTCAGAGAGGACAGGATTCCCGCCACAGCGGACAGGGTGGCACACATAAAAGACACGTTGATGCGCTCAAGAGCTGTCCTAATAGAGGCCAAGAGAAGATACAAGGCTGCGGCAGATAGGAAGAGAAGGCCCGGGCCACTGTACCGCACTGGAGACTACGTCTGGATATCCACAAGAAACATGAGGTTTCGAAAGAACAGTGTGTTCCATCCCAAGTACATGGGCCCCTATCGAATTACCAAGTGTATGGGTCCCGTGAACGTGAAGGTGTGCTTGCCCCAGTCATTGCGGATACACCCTGTCTTTCATGTATCATTGCTCAAACCAGCACCCTCCAAGCCGTCTGGGACACCTAGGCCGGTATGCGTGGAGTCGGAGGTGGAGTATGAAGTGTCGGGCATACGGGCGTCCAAATGGCGCAGGGGGAAGCTGTGGTACCTGGTTGCGTGGAAAGGCTATGGCCCGGAGGAGCATTCATGGGAACCGGCTGAAGGGGTTCATGCTCCGCGCTTGGTCTCCTTGTTCCATCGGCGTTTTCCTGCCAGCGCTGGACCCGTGGGGAGCCGCTGAGAGGGAGGATGTACTGTCAAGAATTCCTGTCATACAAGGGAAACACGCCCTTATGTAAACAGGAGAGCTGTTACATAACTCAAGGGAAACACGCCCTTATGTAAACAGGAGAGCTGTTACATAACTCAAGGGAAACACGCCCTTATGTAAACAGGAGAGCTGTTACATAACTCAAGGGAAACACGCCCTTATGTAAACAGGAGAGCTGTTACATAACTCAAGGAAAACACGCCCTATAAAGGGAGGAACCGGGAGGTACAAGGCTGTCGGATATTGTGTTTACACCGACGTACCTGCTTCGTGAAGAGCAGTGTTCCGGAGTGGTGCTCCAGTAAGGCAAGAACGGAGGTAGGTCGAGTCGTTACTCCCTGGGCCGTGTCTTGCCCCATCGTCACCTGTGAAGGACCCGGAAGCTCTACCGGTCAACCATTGAGCTTCGCTTTTTGACTCGGCTGAGTCCAAGCGCAGTGGCGCTTTTGCTGGTTGGAGTCGTAACTCCCAGCCCGACCAGAGACACAGGGACTGCCAGCTGTAACGCACACCAGGAGGTGTTTGCCGCGTTACAGACTCGGAAGTCCACAGGATCGATCGAGCGGCTGCTCTCGGTTCAGTCTTCTTGCTTGTCATTGGGGTATCGGTGACGCATCACCAGGAGGTGACTCCGCGTCCCGGTGCAGTCTGAGGAAGAGGTTGAGCGGCTGCTCCCTTCAGGTAGAGACCCCGGCTGGGTGTTTCCCTGACTCCTCGATTCTCCCCAACACTCTTCGTGCCCCTCACAGCCTACCGATTGGCATTGTCGGCCATTTCATTTCTGCCCTCTGTTGGCATACGCCGGGATCGGCGTATATGCAGAGGACGGTTAGGACCATCCGTGCTGTGGGCTGGTAACGTACTTAGCCTGGAGGATTCCAGTGACTATAACCTTTGTTTGTTCTTTGTATTTTATTTGCCTTCATTAAAAGAACTAACCCTTCACAAGTGGTTGCGTCCTCATTGTCGTGTCTGTTAAACGATCCTGAGACGTTCAGGGCGTTACAAAAGGCCAGAAATTTCAATGGACTGAGGAGGCTGAGATGGCTTTTGAGTTTCTCAAGAAGAGCTTTACTACTGCTCCCATTTTGCTGCATGCAGACCCGGCAGAACCCTTCTTTGTGGAAGCGGATGCTTCAGATTTAGCCATTGGAGGAGTGCTGTCTCAGCGCCACAAGACAACGGGACAACTTCATCCAGTGGCTTTTCGTTCTAGGAAGCTTACGCCTGCCGAAGTCAATTATACAATTGCTGAGAAGGAATTGCTGGCGGTGAAAGATGCCTTTGAAGAGTGGCGACACTATTTGCTGGGAGCTCGTCATACTGTTACAGTTTATTCTGATCACAAGAATTTACAATTTTTGAAATCTGCTAGAACTTTGACCCCTCGTCTCTTAAGATGGTCTCTCTATTTTGCAGACTTCGATTTTGTGATTACCTATCGCCCAGGAAATAAGAACGGAAAGGCAGATGCATTGTCTCGAATTCAGACAGAAGTTCAAGAGCCTCCAATGACTCAAAAGACTATCATCCCAGAAGCCAAGATCATCTGTACACTTGATTTGATTGATTTCAAAGAAGAAGTAAAGAAAAGGTTGACTCCAGAAGAGATACAGAATTGGGTTCAACAGGATTCTGTACGAGAAATCTTCGAACAGTTACCCTACGTTCAAGGTGCCCTGTATTTACCAACTGCAGAACTTCAACACAAAGCAATGCAAGCATGCCATGATCAACCTTTGGCTGGACATAAAGGTATTCAAAAGACTCTCGAGCTCATTCAACGATATTTTTGGTGGCCAGAGATTCGGTCCAGTGTCATACAATATGTGGGAACTTGTCCAACCTGTGCCCAAGGAAAAGCCATGAGACAAGCCCCATCAGGCCTTTTGCATCCCTTGCCCACCCCTTCCCAACCTTGGCACACAGTCACCATGGATCTCATAGTGGATCTGCCTTCGAGTCATGGGTATAACACTGTGTTAGTTTTTGTTGACACCTTCACTAAGATGAGCCATTTCATACCTTTAAAAGGGGTTCCTACCGCGAAGGAGTTAGCAAAACTTTTCAGTGAGCACATTGTCAAGATACATGGAGTCCCAAAAATCCTGATTTCAGATAGAGGGTCTCAGTTTGTATCCCATTTTTGGAGAGCCTTCATGCAAGGGTTGGGAGTAGAGACCAGATTCTCCACCAGTTATCATCCTGAAACAGACGGGCAGACCGAAAGAGTCAACCAAGAGTTGGAACAATATCTGAGAATGTTCCTTCTGGATCAGGAGGGTGAATGGTCTGATTTTTTATGGATGGCAGAGTTTGCATGTAATAATGCAAAAAATGTGTCTACTGGGTTCTCTCCTTTCTTCCTAAATTATGGTAGACATCCAAACCCTTTCATGGGACAGGGAGACATGGGGGTTCCAGCAGTAAAAGACCTCATGCAAGATCTTGTTAACACTCGCAAATCGGCAGAATCCAATTTAGTCAAGGCTAAAGCGAGTTATAAGAAACAGGCAGACAAACATAGAAATATGGCACCAGATTACAGGGTGGGTGATTTGGTGTGGTTATCTACACGTAATCTCCATCTCAAGGGTAATCGGAAATTTCAGCCACGTTTTGTGGGACCTTACCTAATTGAAAAGTTACTAAGTCCTGTAACGGTAAAATTAAAATTGCCCTCAAATACAGGTATTCATCCAGTTTTCCATGTCTCTCTAATTAAAAGATGCACTCCAAACACGAGAATAGTGAAGCCTCCAGCGCCCCTAGTGATTAATGGACATCCTGAATATGAGGTCAAAGATATATTAGATTCCAAAAGAACTAGAGTTGGGCTTTACTACTTAGTAGATTGGAAAGGCTATGGACCATAAGATCGCTCCTGGGAGTTAGCTAAGAATATTCATGCTCCTCGACTTTTAAAAAGATTTCACATTCGATACCCTTTCAAACCTGGGCCGATGAATCGGCCTTTGAGAGGGGGTACTGTCAGGAATCAGACTCATGTGGTGTCAGCAGTGCACCATATATGGCAAAAACCAAAGAGACAGCGAATTCTTGTGAAGCCGCAAGTGGTGAATTTATATCGAGACATATAATGTTCTATGTGCAGTTGGACCTTTCAAGATGGCCGCGGCTCTTGCCGTCATTAGCTGTGCATCTTTGACATGACGGTTGGGCGCGCGGCAAACTGCGCACTTCAATCGAGATATCCTGAGAGAAGCTAGTGTTTTCCGTTAGCTCCTGTATCCTGAGGAGAACGGCTCTAGGACTTGAAGAGAGATATTTTCGGAATAATCCACAGAGCCGAATCAACCGCTAGTAGTCAAGTTAAGCGGTTTTTCGGTTACCCAAGATTCAGTCAGGAAAGTTGCGGAGATTTCAACTGGCTGGAAGATTCGTTTGTTCATCTGAAAAGGAAGCTGTTTTCCGGAGTGGCTGAGTATCAGATTTTCCTGTGAACTATTAGAAGCCAAGACTGAGCCAACGACTAAAGTCAGTGAGTGCGCATCTGCACAGAACCCCCAGTTTCCTCTCCTCCCTTTGGCGACCTTTCCTTTTCCTTTCCGCCCTATTTTACCTTTCCCTGTACCTTTTTGCGCGCTTCTTTTGCAAAGGAAGTTGTTGAAGCTACCTAGACATTCTACGCTACAGAATCTGCAAGAAAGAGAGAGAGTATTCCGTTATTTCATTACTATGTACATATCAAGTTCTTTGTAAGATGATGGAACTTTATTCTCAAGTCTGCAGATGCGCAAGTCAGTAATAATCAAAAAGATTACAATGAATATCACCATATAGAAGAGTAGCAAGCCTGTAGGAGTATAAGGTAGGAGCAGAGGAATATAAAAGTCATTAGGAAGAATAGAAGAGTAGGATGTTCTTGTAATCCTTTTCACCTCTGTGCATTAGGTGTACCTCGTTAAGATGTGCCAGTGAAGAACCACACACTACAGAAGACTCAGCAGAGGAGGCAGAATCACCACCCTGAGGTCATACACCTTCCTGAGGCAGTCTCTTCTCTTCCACTTCCCCTTTCCCCCGTGCTAGTGCCGTTACCTTTGCTTGGTGACTGTACTGATGCAGGGGCATTGGGAGTAATCGTCATTTCTGCTTCTGTGGAACTTGAGGTACATTCTGACAGACGGCTGGCCAAACAGACATGTGCACTTAGAAATACACATAGCACTCCATTCCTCCTCGCTCCCATGGCCCGGCCCGGCCCACCCAACACACGCTGGCTCAGCCAGCAGCTGAAAAATAAAACAATAATAAAATATCATTTATTTTTTCCTCTGCCATTGTGGAGGGGCCGCCGCTATGTACATCAGAGTGCAAATGAGTGTTGTCCTAGGATTTACTGGTCTGCTCGCCAAGGGAGCAAAACTAGTCATCCTAGTTTTGCTGTGAGTAGATTGCTACTGTCAGAGTCCGATAGAGCTTAATAGTTTGTCTCTTAGACTGGCAAACTTAACATCCGAAATTCTTCCTACTGCGAATTAAGTAGGCAACGTTTTTCATAAATATGCATGTTAAATATTGTTCTCCTTGTGACCTTTTTTCACCTTAATATGTTTTTCTCCAATTTGTAACTGCATGTGTTTTTCTTTTACGTTTCATAATGAAACAAGCACTGGTAAAGGAAGTATGTTTTTGCCTCTTGGCTACCAGTCCAGAACTATTGGCTTTGCCAATGCTTTTTGCCGATGTTGTGCAGCATCAGCATGAAAAAAGAAGACAGTAGGATGATGTGTACTTGTGCCATGGGTCATCACACGTGTGCATATGTGTCATGATGCTATAACTGTCCGGTGAAATGACATCTACTAGCACATACACCATCACACCTGCACATATGAAATGACGGAGCCACTTCATGAAGACAGCAAACGCCAGTCTTGGAAAGGATACATGAAAAAATGATTTAAATGTGCTCAAATTGCTTTTTGAAAAAGCAGTGGCTTAGTAGCAAATTGCAGCTGCTGGGCCCAAACAAGGGAACATTTTGGTGGGAGGGGCGGGGAGCAGTGGATGAGCAGTTGGAGGGAGAAGTTAACATGGGGAGAAGTCAACAATGAAGGGAGGGTGAGAAGCAAAAGAAGAGCATAAGACCGGAAGGAAGAGGAAAAAATAAAATAAAATAACAAACAGGAGGGGTGTGGGAAGCAACAAAGGGGCTGGGGACAGAGAGGAGGGAGAAACACAGAGCGTACGGAGGTGGGTATTTGAGGTTGGAAGTAACACACAAAGAAGAGAGCAAGCAAACACATGCATTCCTATGAAGTTCTGAAACATCCAGTCCCAAACATACTAATATACATAAGCTAGAAATTTAGTAGCAGACTAACAAGTGCCTGACTTGGTCATGGACCTACAGGCTTTTCATAGTCGCCAGCCTTTCTTACAAGCCAGACTCCCTCTGCCCATCCGCAATTAGACATTTCACTTTGCAGTTAGTTCTATTTTGTTTTGAGTTTGATGAAAAATGACAAATTAACCCTGTTTTGCTACTTATTTTTAAAGACATCACAACAGTAGGGATATCTTGGCGTGATGGCGTTTTGTCTTTTTATCTCAGTTTAATGACATTTTAATGGAGGTGAGAGTTGGGGGCTGTTCCTTAGATACACGGTGAGCATGCATCTCACATACATTCCCTAATCAATCTATAGGTCCATCAAAGTGTGAAAGAGAAATTAAATAAATCGACATTTTTTAGTATAGAAAGTGGTAACTAATCTAAATTTTTAAAAATGTAACTTCCTTATCAAACATTAGAGAGATGATATGTATTAGAAAATTTGCTGACGGTCTTGTAGTTGGAAATATCCAACATATCATTGATACATGCCATTTAACGTTGAAGGATTGATGATGACATTTTAAAAATAATTCCGACATTTTACAATGTTTGTTTTCTCATTTCCATAGGTTGCTGTACCAATGCTCAGTTCAATTTGTGGATTTACGTATTTTAATGGTCTTGGGATGGTGCATCAACAGTGTGAGAAGGACTATGCACTGTCTGTGACCACCAGCCTATCATGCCTTTGCCTTAGGTATGGCCATTGAGCTTTACGATCTAACAACTTCCTCTTCAGCTCACAATCATCAGCTTGTTGTAGCCCCATGATTATCTGCTATGACATACCTTAACATTGACGACCGGCAGGAACACACCAAAATTGTTTTGAGCACCCAAAACACTCAGCTGTATTCAAATCATGACATAAGGAACTGTCTACCAAATACCATGCACCCATTAAAGAACATGGATACCCTTGGAATGGTTGGGGAGATGGCACCTTCCCACAGTGGCGAGACCAGGCTGTATCGGAGCCTCGAGAACATACACTGGGCAACAGTGGCAGACTCGAATTTGTACACTCACTGTCGAAGTGTGGACAGTGAATTCATCTTGCACTGTAAAAGCACCAGTCATTGGTCTGAAGGTTCCATTGGCAGGCCTCCAGTCCGCACCATTGTCGAGGCTTGCAGACACATTCCCATGAATTCTGAGAGAATGCCAATCCACAGAGATTTGCCCACATATCCTTTTGCCAGAGTGCCACAGTGGCTTTTTCCATCAGCAGATGAAAGGGTCCTGCATGGTGATGCCAAAAGGGAGCTGAAGGAAAAGCTTCGGCTCCATAGTTCCAAGGTAATCGAGCCAATTAAACCTATCCGACCGCAGGCATTCTTGAACGATTTTGTTGCAAGCGAGTTTTCCCAAAGCAGAACATGCCAGCAATGCAAAAATGGAGGCGCTGTGAACTGTGGCACAGTATATGTAGAGCATGCCACAATTGCTCCTAATCAAATGCCATTTCTGAGGCAGCGGCCTAGTTTTTGCCAGCGAATAACCTGCCCAGAAGACATCAAACAGGAGGCGAGGAGGCGTTTTCATCTCAGGAGACAGAATAGCTCTCCCAACCTCACCCTACATCATTCAGAAGACAGAAAGTCCATTGTGAAGTCAAAAACGGAGGAATCTTTAAAAGACTGTGCCACACACTTGTCTAGCCCCGATTTGAATAAAAAAGCGTATTGTAAAGGTAGACTATACATTCCTACTTTTGAAGAATTTAAACGAATGAGAAGCAAAGACTCCTCTCGAGGCAGTAGAGAAGAGGCACTACTTGCCAACCAGGCAAGCTTCAGAAGTCAGCCGTTCAATACAGAAATCAATAAAAATTCATGCCTATCTTTGGCACAAACAACTCCAAAGCACACACTTGCTGCAATAACTGTTGAAGCTCCTAATGAAATTGATAATGCTAACCGGCACTCTGAATCTGCTTTCCACTTGCAGAACAATTTGCATTCTAGTGACCGTATTAACTGCAATGGAACATCAGTGGATGTGAACCAAGGGTTGTTGGAGGACAGCAAAAACCAAAATGTGGAAGGCAACAGAGCTGCAGCTCCCATTTGCTCCAGCCCGGTCCCAAGGTCCCCTCTACAGGGGTTGGCTGTTCAGCGCGAAGAAGAGGACAGTGTTTTGCAGGATCTGACGGCAGCGAACACGGACAGTGTTAGCGGAATTTGTAATGCTGCAGATGGCAGGCTCATCTCAGAAGCACAATCCTCCTGTTGCCCTTCCCTTCTCTTGGAAGCGACAGATCTTTCCGGCTATGGAGCCAAGCTGCAGAAAATGAAGAATGAGTTCTTAGGCTCTGCAATGGATCTTCTCAAGAAAAGGTAATGTTTGTGGGTAGACTATCTAATTCTCTCATTCCATGAATTAACTTGGTTTTAATTGTAAAAAGAATTTGATGGTGGTTTAAAGTTAGTGTTTGATTGCTTGGTGTAGAGAAAATTGTGGATCGCTTCCAAGTCGTCAGTGTATCCATGGAAATTAGGGTAAGGTTATCACAGTTTGGGAAAATTGTTGTATGGCCTTGTGAAAAGCTCTCTACTCAGTCTCCAGTGATTTGTCAATCTTGCTACAATCCACTGTTACAATTGCTATAATATGACCCAGTTGTTGGTAGTCTCAACAGAGAATCCATAAACTGAACATGCACAGAGTCTGAACTTGCCTCTCTTTTCTTATGGCTGATAGTGCAGCAGTGGTTCGGTCATGTTATTAGGCAACCTTCTGCATCCTATACCCTCTGTATAGCTAAATTGGAAAGATTTTAGGTAACACTCAAAATGGGCCTTTTTATAAGTTGTAAATTCACACAAGCCATCCATGAAGCACTGAATAATGCGCAGACATAGACACTCAGTCACTCTTTAAGGTGGGTGGCGTGCTTTGGATTTAGAAGAGTACTATCAAACAAAGTGCTGAGTAAGGGAAGCCATTACTAAGCGCACTCTGACAGAGCTGCCACATGGTAATGTGCATCTCAAGGACACTTGCGAGATGAGAAAGTCTATTCAAATCGGAGGTTTGTCTAACATCAGGTGCTTCTCATTTATTAGGATGGCTGAAAATCATTCCAGGCACGTGACATTCGTATCGTAACTCATGGGTTGCACCTGGACCATATCCAAGAGTGGGTAGCTCCGCTTTACCCTAGTCAAAAGGAGCCATATCCATGGGGGTTCCATTGACATCTGGCCTGCTCCTGATAGGCCGCTTAACTAAGGTTACCATCTTGAAAGGGCTGGAATGCTGTATTTTAGAGTTTTAGAGAGGTGTCTTTTGATTTTCATCTTGAGGTAGTCAATACCTGCCAGAGAGACCTTCTGAGCCTCCCCATTGAGTGTAGTGTGTACCCTTTAACATACAGCTAACGCCCTCAGAAAGCTAGTTTTCTCCTTTTTTTAGGTCTCGCCTAGCATTGCAGCGCATACGCTGCTCGCTCTGCGAGAGATATTGTGGATGAGGGGTTTTCAGAAGGGGACTTGAAGCCTCGCCCCTCATTTTCGTTGGCCTGCGTCACCGTTAATGCTAAACGGTGGCCTGCCATTGGAAATGGGGTATTTTTGTTGCCGCCCTTTTCCTTTTTCGTCCGGCCCATCTGGACAGGATCGTCTTTTTTGCGGCTGTCACGAAGCAATTTCTTATCTTTAGGGGGCCATCTGTTTCCGCTCAGCCGCGTGTTTATTTTTGCATCGCACTTTCACTTAAAGTGAAAGTGAAAGCGCGATTCAAATATAAACAAGCGGCTGAGTGAAAACAGATGGCGAGATGTTTGTCTACTAAAAATAAGTTGACTCTCTTCTTCCAGGCACTGTGGCAGATTACACCAGAGTGCCCCCGTGCTGGTTGCGGATCCTAAAGTACCCATTCAATGACATTTTATGCATTTTTATCAGTTACAGAAAGATTTGGAGTCATGGCTTTAGTGTACAAAGAGTATATTAAATCAAATAACTGCATGTCCTCAATTTCTTTTTCTCATGAGCCCTCCGCCGCCACAGTAGAATGCCAAGGTTGTCGCATACATGACTGTCTAGTCGTGATTCTCCCTCGTGCTTCTTACTTCCACCACTGTCCATACATCCAGTCTGTTTTTTTGCTCACTCTTGCGGGTTCTTTTTAACTTTCGTTTATCACTGTATATCGTTTTTCTTGTCTTTCACGCCCACTTTCCCCCCTTTATACATTTTTCTCTTTCTCTGTGGGTCAAAGTCTGATGACTTAAAAATAAGTCCAGGTTAAAAAGGGAGTGCCGGTTCCCGAGTTAAGCTCTCACTACACAGCCTGGTGGACCCCCTCAGTTTAGGTAAGGCTCGGGTTCTGCCAGCCCCTGAAGTCCTTGAGCACATAGTAAAGGCACTGGCTCGCCTGCAGATTAGAGTGCTTTCCCAAGCTGCTGCACAAGAACACACTGAGCAGGGTTTGCTCTGTGTTGTGAGTGGTGGGACGGTCCTTCAATGGTTAGCAGAAGAACAGTGAGCACATGGAGATGGATTCATTTAGAATCTTCTCGATCCCCTTGGTCACGTGCGAGTAGAGTGCCTGCCACGGGGACGACACCGGTGTCAACCGGCGAGTGTGTACACCTGTTTGCTATTTCACTCCTTTTGTATACAATGCACGTGGACTGCACAGTGGTCTTCGTAAGAGCTGTTTCTATTGTTCCAGTAAAAGACCACTGCTTGGAAGGCATGCTGCTCATCAAAACCCTCCTCTTTCCCCTCGTCCGAATTAATTTCCACTTTCTCCAGAGCCACGAGAAAGCCTCATACAGTGATTCCTAATTTCGGTGGATGCAAGGAATAAGGTCTCTCACAAAAAATGTATGTGGCTCTATACTGGCATGCTGCACAACGTGTTCTTTGGGCAACGGCGGTATAGGCAGGTTATTGAAGGGTTAAAAGTTTGGAAAAACAGTCTGAGATGAAAGCCATTGGAAACTATTGATCTAGAAAAGAGAAACGGAAGAGGAAAACTACCAGATAAATTAAGGAAAACCACAAAAAAAAAGAAAAATAGATGAAGGGTAGTACAGCAGGAAAGGGGACGTTGCAAATAACAATGCCTTTTTATTTTTGTTTTCGTTTTAAAAACATAAATAAAAGGCATTGTCATTTATAATGTCAATAGCTTAAACTCGGGTAACTGCGAGACCTTTTGCATTGCAATAGTCATGTGTGTGTGTGGTTTTTGTCTCTGTGCCACGCCCCTTTGTGTACAGTCCTCTTCCTTCCGAAACTTCTTTGCTGGTATTGTGTTTGAGCCAAGGGCTGGATGCGCTCACTTTTCATCAACAAATTAATCGTCCAACTGCACCCTTTTCTCAGTGAAGGGGCCATTATTAGGGCACCAAAAATAAAGGCCTTCGAGCAGGTTAGCAAGGGGGGAGACCTCCAGACCAGGCAGCTATAGTCTGTCCCCAGAGGAGTATTTGATTAATGTGATACAAAATAAAAAAAATTAATAAAAGGTAGTACCATTTACAATACAAAACTCACACTTGTACAAATGCAATGCAATAGATTTCGCAATTACAACAAAGAGAGCTATTTCCATTTTGCATTACACCATTTGATTAATATCTCACGAAGGGGGGGAAAAAACAGTGACATTTACAATGCCAATAGCTCAAAATAATGTCATTGCGAGGAGACCTATTGCATTGTAAATGCTTGTTCAGATTTCAGATTTCTCACCAGATGGAGGAGTTGTGAGCTGACTACATAGGTCTCAACAGAGAGTTTTAGAACTCCACATGAAATCTATTATGGTATTGCAAACTGTTATTTGAAGTAGCCCATCAGTGACTATTTGAAAGTCCACTGAGGCTAGCAGAATTCAAAGAAACCTGACAAATTCATGTCTACTTTTTAAAAGAAAACTCCTTGTCCCACTCGTCACTATTTTTTCTTCTTCTTGGGAATGATGCATTAAGAAGTATGCCCAATAAAGGGTATCCTTATAAGACCCCCTCACCTGACTGTTTTGCAGGCAGACTGACAGTTACCCCTGGCAACCACCTTTAAAGGATCAGATATAAAATTCTAGAGCCATCTAAGAGGTGCAAAGAGTATATTTACCATTTCCACTGGCTGTGATAGCATGATATGACCCATACGGTGAAAGACTGTAGGCAGAAGGAGTAGGATTCACAAGCAAATCTGTCAGGCCTACAACTCTCTGGGAGACTATGTGACAGAGGGTGTATGCAAATATGTTGCTTGAGTTGTGAAATTACAATATTTAGGTCAAGTCTTTGAGCCAGCCTTAGCTATGTACCAGACAATTGTTTTTCTAAATAAAAATCACACATAATATAGGTACATACAGGGGATGGGTATTATTCAACAGGCTTTATCCATTGGTCTGTTAAACTGTCATTCACATTTTGCTTCTACAGCATCCAGCATGGGGCAGTCAGTTAGCCCATTGTAGCTGTTTGCTCCCTTCACATTTAGTGACTCCACAAAGCCTGTGCACATTGTTCACATCTCCTAAAAATAGGTACTTTCCCTTAACTGACAAAGCTGATTCAAAGTGTGCATTTTATTTTATTTATGCCAACTTCAAAAACTGGCTATTTATTACTTCTTCACTTCAGGTGCCCAACTTGATTTATCGTTCATCAGTTTTTTAAAGTGGTGTTCTAAAAAGATGTTATAACATAGCAGTTCCCTATGATTTGAGCACTTGGTTAGGGGGTGATTTATTCTTGCCTCCTTCATAAATAACAAAATAGAAGGCACAACTGAAATGATTGTTAGTTTAAAAAAATCACTAGTAAAACAGCCAAGACTGAATGATTTTTTTAAAGTAATACATTTTTATTGGAAGCCTATGGCAACCACATTTATGCAGCAGCTTTATTTCACAATTTTTTTGTGACATACGTTTGCAATATAAAATTACAATAATTTAACCATCGTAGCAGCCTGGCAGGGTCAGACCTATTCGCTTTGCCAATGCTTGTAGATAATACTTTTTAGGAATTCGGGCCGTTATAGTTTGGCCTGGAATTTACAATCCGTTAAGTGTGTATGGGCCAGATGTACGACGCACAAAATAGTATTTTGCGACTCGCAAATTGCGAGTCACTATTTTGGATGTACAACAGTGTGTAACACACTGTTAGCGATTCCCAATGGGGCCGCAAATTGAGAGGCTCATGAATATTAATGAGCCTCTCGCAATTTGCGATACCATTGGGAATGGCAGGCCCTCCCAGGTATGGGCTCAGCAGACCACCATGTCTGGGACTGCTTTTAAATAAAGCAGTTGTTTTTAAAATGCAGCCTGTTTTCCTTTAAGGAAAACAGGATGCATTTAAAAAATTTAAAAATTTAACGTTTTCATTTCATTTTTTAAGGGCAGGCAGTGGTCCCTGGGACCACTGCCAGCTCTTAAAAAATATTTTCCCCTGCACTTGCAAAGCGGAAGGGGTCCTTTGGGGACCCCTTCGCTTTTGCGACCCCATTACCACCCTCTTGAAGAGGATAGTAATTTGGGAGTATTTTGCCACCGCAATTGCAAAACATTTGTACATGGGGTTGCGCTCGCTTTTAGAAAGGGGACGCCCCTTCCTAATAGTGACTCGCAATTTCAAAATAGGGAGTCGCATATAAATTGCGACTCGCTGTTTTGGTATGGTATATACCCCTATTGGTTTTTGCATGCGCAAATGGGTTCGCAAACCCGTTTGCGCATGCAAAAACCATCGTACATCTGGCCCTATATTTTTAAAGAGGCTTCACCTGCCTGTGTCCAAACCCTTAAGGAAAGTATGCTTTGTTATTCTTTCTTTTAAGTTTATATAAAATGATTTATATAATCTTGAAACAATAGTATATCCCCATCCTAAATATTAGTATGCCCTTTCGCAGCTGATGACGTCAAACTTGCTAATTTTTTACCTTGAATTCCATGCAGTGTAAACCTGCTCTCATGGATTGACAATTCCATGTAAGCTTTGCAGCCTAGCCAAAACCGTGGATAGTTCATATTGCTTATAGTTACATTATTCTATGTTTTAACATGTATATAAGTAACTGAATAAATAAATAAATCTTTTATCATAACTATTTATCTACAATTGCTTCGCTATTGAATTACAAAAAATAAAAAACAAATAACTTAATTTAAGGTACAACAGCAGTTGAAAGCTGGAATTTATTAAACACAACTTTAATCTAAATATATTACCTTCCTGATGCATATGTATACCTTCCATGTACTTATGCATCAATATATGTATTACTTTGCTTCTAATTCAGCATCTCCAATGCACTACCCTATTTCTCACCCTATACCTCTCTCAATATATCCTCTAGCTCAACTGTCTCATTCCTCCCAAACCCACACCCACACCACTATTATGATACCCCAAATAACTCTTCCTAGACTGTTCCCTCCTCTACCCTGCCTTGCATCATCTCATACCTCTTTTACTATTCCGATCTCCCAAACAAGCCTTTCTAAACCCTTCACTCTGACTCTTCCCCTCCACCTCCTCTTTACTCATCCCAAACTCCCTCCTACTGCTATGAGCTCCAAAACAAAAACAAAAAAACAAATTGAAGCCCCTTCCCTCACCTATTCCTCCACTATTTCTTTTCAATCCAAATAATAGACTAACATGTCCACCACTCAAATTAATTTCATATTTCCCTATACTAACTCCCCAATAATACTGTTTGGGTACAAGAGTAGCGTGCTACTCACCGAAAAGCGATTCAACACCTCATCTGGGGAAGCAAGTGCTATATAAATGCAAACCTTTTCTCTCTTCTATCCCTCCACAGTGATGTAACGAAAGTTGAAGGGGCCCCCCTGCAAGGTAGACCGAGGGGCCCCCGCTCTGGATTTAATCCGGAGCTCTCTGGCATGGGTACAGTGCTGAGGGGGCCCCCTGCAGCTCGGTGCCCCCCCACACAGCGGGGGCTGCGAGGCCCGTGTTACACCCCTGTCCTTCTACTAGCCTTCTCAATCCATATAACAGACTAACATATCCACCACTCAAATTACTTTCATATTTCACTATACTAATTTACCACTTATCCTTTGTGGGTTCTGGAATAGTGTGCTACTCGCCGAAAAAGTGCGTCAACACCTCATCAGGGGTAGCAAGCAGTATATGAATGCAAACCTATTCCCTCTTCTAGCCCTCCACTAGCCTTCTCTATTCAAATAACAGACTAATATATACACCACTCAAAATACTTTCATATTTCACTATACTAATTCACCACTAATCCTTTATGGGTTCTGGAGTAGCCTAGAAGCCAGTAGTGGTGCTCAGTGGCGTAACAATAGTCCCCGCAGCCCCTGCGGAGCGGGGGGCACTCAAGCTCCAGGTGCCCCCTCTGACACTGTGCACAGGCAGGACTGACAGCTCCTGACTGGGTCCGGAGCGTGGGGGTGTCCTCTATGCACTTTGCAAGGGGGGCCCCCACAAGTTTTGTTACGCCACTGGTGGTGCTAATGGCTTGAATATTTATTCCCACCTCAGAATCCCTTACATCGCTTTACCTCAAAGTTCTAATTACTGGCACTTATTCTAATGAAGCCTTACTGCATAATTATGAAGAAGGCGTGATATAAATGGTTGCCGTTTTAGCGTTTCAAGTCAACAGAAGCATTGTGCAGCGTTGCAACCAGGAACGCGCCATTAGAACTTTCAGTAATACCTAACGCTTGAGCTCTCTTGCAGTGTGGACTTAGCTGACTTTGTGTACTGTTCGGCTTTTCCGTACTCCGGCAGTCCATATTCAGTATGAGATATTGTAACCATAGGTCGATAAAATAGTCACTACACAGGTAACCTGCAGAGGCACAGGGCTGGGCGGAGGAGATGCCCTGTATCAAGATTCCGTTACCACAGCTGAGGGGCACGTGCAGTGGATTCTGACTTTGTCTTGGGGCCAGATAATTTCTTTTAAAAACCCAAAGTTCACTGAAATAACATGCAAAATTGAAGGTATAACAGAAATTCCCCCCAAAAGTCAGTTTAAATGACATTATGGTTAAAATGACAAAGATACAAATACACTGAAATTTGTCCAGGATCAATTGATAGAACAAAATTAACCACTTTGCTAAGCCATTCAAAGTTTAAGTCTGCGCATATCTCCAGAATTATCTATAAATCCAAGATTTAAAGTGACACAAAACCTAATGAGCGTGTGTTCACCAAATTTGAAAAAACGCACATAAGAAATTGGGGTCTCCTGGACAAATTGAATTAATTTTGTATGGCATGACTTTCTGTGTCTTAACCCCAAATTTCCTTTCAGAGTTAAAAGAAAAATCGTGTTCGGGGCCCACCCCCTACTCTACTCCCTATTGATGAATCCGCACAAAACATCTAAATGGCAAAAACAAAAGTAAAATACGTTTCTGTGAATGTTTTTAAATCGGCGCCAAAATAATCATGAGCACATTATTTACTATTGAAACAGTGTGTTTTTGAGATGAATAGTTTGTGTCTCAGTAGATATGGTTGAGTTGCACTTGCTAATAAAAGCATTTTTACCACAAATAACTTTGAGGAATTTGCTCGCCACATTGCAAAAAATGTTTGGTTGCACATAAAATAGAGGCATAAGTGAAGTACAAATAAACTGTCTTTTGTGAAGACAGCAGTCAGGAGTTCACTGCATGCTACAGTTTTACTTTTGTGTGTATGTATGTGGTATTTGTATGCAACACACCTAGCCAGAATGCAGCAGAGTGTTATAAAGGGTCAAAGGCAAGCATGCATTCTACGAGTAATAGGTGAGGTAGTTTGGTTCTGGGAGCAGAATTGTACTGTTAGTGTATTGTGATGTAGTGTCCTTTAAAAAGGTGCATCTTCAACCCCACACTACACATAGTTAAAAATAAAAAAAACGAAATGACAAACAGAATCCCAGAATTCTAGTGTTAATTTCTTCCTCCTGACTGCTGAGCGGGCAGATTGAGGTAAAGAGCCTATTCTGTGCCCAAAGTGGCAGAAAGACTAGAGCGAAGAGGAGCGGCGCAGTGTCAATAAGTACCGCCCCTCACCCTTCTTATCATAAGAAAATGTCCCTGGTGTCTAGCAGTGCTTTGTCCCCCTCTGGGGTGAGGATACAAGGTGAAGCCCAGTCTGCCCACACTGGAGGGACAGAAAGAATGCACAGGTTCCTGGCACAGAGAGGTATGGCCGGATGTCAATACAGGTCAGCCCCCAACTCAAAGTAAGAAAACAAAAAATCCCTGGTGTCTGGTGGTGCTTTCTGCCCCCCTGGATGAGGACATTAGAGGTAGACTCTCGATTGTGCCTCCCAGAGGGGCTGTAAAGCTATGGGCCCCTGGATTTGAGGGATGAGGCCTGATGCCAATGTTAGAGTAAAAAAAATAGCCTTGGTAAACCCTAACCAATCCACCACCCAGTGGCGCAGAAGGAGTAGCCAGTGCATGTAGGCAGGGGCAGTCCAGTGCAAAAACGGGTAGGCTCGTCATCCAATTCCTTTAAAAAATATATATTTTTCCTGGTGTCTAATGTGCTTTCTGCCCTGTGCAGTGAAGAGATTGAGAGTAAACCTGAGTAGAGCGAGGAGGGGCAGATAGACTATCTAGGGCATTAGGGTGGGCCCAATACCAGGATAGTACAATCCCCCACCCTTTTTGTCAAATAAATAGTCCTTGGAATCTGGTGGTGCTGTCAGCCTCCCTGATTTGGGCAGGTTGAGGGTAACCTCACCCCCTACCAATCTACACACCATATAGGTGTGGGAGCAGTTTGCAGTGCTGGGGGGAGGGGGGGGGGGGTTCTCCTCTCTTAGAATCTCCCTGGTGTCTAAGGGTTGATTCTTCCTCAGAAATTGTCTTCCTCTGAATCCTCTAGGGAGAGGTACAGTTGGAAAGAGGAGAATCTTCCCTTTCCCATGCTGAACTCTCGCATTTTGATTAGTTTTCGGGTGAACCAGTGCCTAATTTGAGATGGTGGTTTCCGGTGCTAGGCTCAGGCACTTAATGGTCAGCACCAGTGCTTATGATAGCCTGCCCCATGGTGGCGCTGTCTGCCTAATTTAGATATGAGCACAACAACAGTTGTTTAATAATTCAATATACTATTAACAATGACTAATACCTGCCATCGAAGCTTTTCATATAGCTCCGAGGGCCTCGAATTGTATGAATTGTCACACTTGTAAGAGTGTGATGGATAGTAGTTGATACTGTCATTGTTAGCGCTGGCAGGAGCAACGTGTGGTGCAAACGGCAGTGTCCACCTGACTAGGGCCCTGGCACTTATTTTTTTTACAAATTAAGCACTGGGGTGGACTGAGTTGTTCCCCTGAGCAATGCACAAAGTGAAGGTGGAGGGTGCGGAAAGGGTCCTTCTACTTTCATTTTCAATATTGATGACGTCAGTGGGCAATGCACGCTGCCACATTCACCCCCAAAAAATCCTGAGGCTGCAGGGAACTACTTCCTTAGTAGCCTAAGGTTGGAGCCAGAAAAGGGAAGCTCTCTGGTGTGGGCTCCAGAGAGAGTTTCTCTGGATTCCACCTCATGATGCTAGAGAAGAGCTCCCCAGCACCAAATGGTTTCTGTGTTTGGTGCCATATCAGAATACAACATCTTGATTGACTAGAATGGGTTGTTGCGGGGAAAGGGATGTTGGAGCTTTTCTAACTAAACCCAACTCAAAGCTTTTTGGCTTCTTCTCTATCCGCTTAACACCTCTTTCTCGTCATAAAAGCCAAGGGTAGCTTAAATCCAATTCAAATCAGGATGGAATAAAGAGACGTATATTGCCTTTGATTTTTTTAAATGATCTTCTTAATGTTTTCGTTTGAACTGCTTTGGCAAAGAGGTGAAGGGCAGTAGTTAAGGAGCCTTTAGTTGTGCTAGGCCTTAGAAAGACATGGTGTACGTTTGAACCGTTTCAAATGTGGCACTGTACTATCCCCTGATCTCCTACTGTTTTAGCTCCTTTCAGGACAGCAAGGACTCATCACTCAATGAGACATTTATTAACACTCTTCAAGTCCGTTTTTGGCAATGTCTCCACCCTTGTAGTCATTATCGGCCCACTCACACTCGTCTTCGATCAGGCCCTGGTCATCCCTGATACTATGATTAACTTATAATAAACATACTCTTGATTTGTTTCTAGATCGATAGTACACTAAATTTGCATTACGTTTCAAGTGCTGTCACTTTGTTGTAATGGTGTGCCTGGGCTGCTGGGTCACTGCTATATTATATATTATTTATGTATTGTTTTTAAAAAAGGTGCATGTTTACCAAGGCCCAACGTATAGTCTTTGCCAGTACTTTTTATTGCAAGTATTTATATTGCTTTAACTGCCTAGCATGGCAACGTATTACAGTTCATTAGTACTAAAAATGCTAAAGATTTCAGTTTAATAACAGAGATCATACATTTGGGGTTAATGTGAGGGGCAAGGAGGAAAAAGGTTGGTTTTATAATAGTGCCCATGTGAGGGCGCAGAACAGGGGTAAACATTTGGTGCCATTATGAGTAAAAGAGTGGAGGTGGACGAAAACACAAGGAGGATGGAAAGATACCAAAATAATATGAATAAAGGGGGGCAAAGAACATACACAGACCTGACAACTCATACAGTGCCACAGTGTGGCACACGATTTTGGCTCCTGTCACACGGTGAGAAGCCGAAATTACATTGTACCAAGAAGGGTAGCTAAAAAGCAGAGCAGTTTTCTGGCTCTTTTTTGGAGGCTGTAAGCAGTTGATGTCCATTAAGGGTTGGGAAAACTCCCCAGGACATGGGGACAGCCACTGCTACCCTTTGTTTTTTGGATGGGGGGTGTGGGGGATTTGCGGAATGGCAGAGTGCTCTATGCACGAGAAGCTGCCCCCTCCTAAGCTCCGCCCCTTCCTCACACTGACATTTTTTGCAGGTTGACCGGTCCGCATATGAAGGGACAGCAACGAAAAATCAGGGAAGGTAGGTAGGGGGCCGACTAAGCCATGAATATATTTATACAAACACAGAGACAGTGAAAATATAGTTTGTAGTGAAAGGGTAGTGAAACACTAAGAAAAAAGAGGGAGCAATGTGCTCAGTATAGGAAACTCTAAAATGAATGTGGTTCAGGAGTTAAAAATGGCCTGTGGAAGTAAAGGAAGGAGGGATTGAAGCAGTGCTTAATTTGAGCTGGTGGTTTTCAGTGCTTGTCACCGGCACTTAATTTTCAACACTGGCGCTTGTGACAAATGACAATTACCTGCTACCCAAGCTATTCTTATAGCTTTGGGACATGAAATAGTCCAACTTGTCACACATGTAGGAGTATGATGGTTAGTAGTTGTGTTGTTACTATCATTGGCAGCATAGCAGGGACAATGTGTGGTGCAAGCTGCAGTGGCCTCCTGATGAGAGCCCCGGCACTTATTTATTTTTTACAAATCAAGCACTGAATTGAAAGTAATGCCCAGGTTGTGCATGTATCAGGAACATGTTTGAACATGCTTTTATTTGTAAAGTGAAAGGGCTGGCAACAAGTTGCTGCCTTGCCTTTGGGGAAAAAAAGACAAATGAAATAATCCGGAATGAGCGCACCAGGAAAGGGACAACCTGAAGACTAAGGGAGAAGCAAATGGACAAGAGCAATGTGGTGTGCAGGAGGAAAGAAGCACATAGGTGAGAGAGAGCAACACAGAGAGCGGGGGAAAGATAAGCACACGAAACAGATAGCTGAAAAGCTCATGTACTTTCATGGAGTGCTTAGGCAAAAAGTAGTTCCCTAAAAGTGAGCAGTGGAAGAACACAAGTAAAGAGGTCAGCTCGAGGGAAGGGACACACACAAGATGGATAAGCTAGCCACGAAGCAAGCACATGAAAGTGACTATAAAGCCAACCAAGGGTAAGCAATGGGAGGGCTTAAGGCCCACTGTAAATTCTTGGGAAGTTGACAATTGATCTTTTGTAACCAGACAGCTTTGTTGTCAGATAGACTCGACCTAAAACACGTTGCCTGTTAAAAAGAGAGATAAGAATATGGGAACCATCAGCACAGAATCACAAGAAAGACCAAAAAGAAATTACCCATTGAGAAAACATGGGAAATACGATTTGATCCCTAATCCCTTTTGAACATCATAGCAAAGTGGTATAGAGAATCTGGGCTGTCCAGCAGAGATAATGAGACCTGTTGGTGATAGCAGAGTGTCCGAGATGACAAGAAAGAATAGTGTATAGGGACTAGAATGACCAACCATGCTAACCACTGGAGAAAAGTTGAGGCTTAGAGAGTAAAGTTTACGACGATGAGAGCAACTCTAGTAGTAAATGTGAGGAAGGAGGGCAATTTCAGAGAACTGAGAGGAATGAAAGCCCGATTGTTGTGTGGGGATAAAAGACTGAGAATGGAGCTGGAGCGGCTCGTATTGGGGAAAAGAGGGGGGCGGGAGAAGAGTCGGGGGGCACAACGGAGAGTAATTTTTTTTTACAAAGAGGTGGGGAGGGGGGGGGGGAACAGGGGACAAGCAATACAAAAGTAAACTTACTTGCTGCCCTCCAGCATTGCACCCCGTCTTCTGCTTCTCTCCGCCGCTGCAGCCTGCCCAGTGGCCTATCACATGAGAGGAGCTTCAGCATTGGCCTGAGCGCAGATGATGTGCGCTCCAGGACAGACTGGGAGTCTGTGCCCGCTCTCTCCAACCCCAGCAGTGCAGCTGGGGTTAGAGAGGGGTCACTGCGCATGTAGTTTTCGGCCGGCCTAAGACCACCGGCCAAAAACCACATGCCCATCCCCCTCCTGCCTACCATAACCATGGCCCGCCCCAAGCAAAATAAAACAATAATAAAACAGGTTTTAAACCCGTTTCATTATCGTTTCATTTGAATATTTTCTTTAAGTCCTGGAAGGAAGGGGCGACGCTCCTCCACCATAGCGGAGGAGCTGCCACTGGAATGGAGAGCTAATTGTAGACAGGCATGTAGTTTATGGAGTAGAGGATGGTGGAAATAGAATAGAATTTAACCTGTGTTGAATAGTCATGGATAGGTTTTTGGGATGTGAAGGTTAGTATCTTGTTTAAAATTGTCAGGGAATCAAATTCGAACACAATCCATAGATTTAAAAGGTACCAAGCAAAAGGGAAAAGGAGGGGGTACATTTGAATGACAGCAGGAAATTGTCGGGAGTGTGCCCTCTGTAGGCAGGTGAGTGCTACTTTGACTCAGAAATGAGGAAGAAGACAATGAGCTGCTAGTTTCCCTGAGCTAGGAAGGGAGTATTTCTGAAGGGTTAGTGGGGGGTAAGGGCTCAGTGTCTCTCTTACATTGATAATAGACTGCCAATAGCACATATGACTATTGAAAGATGGTAACCATGAGCCAAAGTCTAGTTCACTGCCATATAAGAACTGGGATTAGCTGGTAAATTTAGACGGATATCCTTGAAAACTCAAGGCAACAGGACAGGGCTACTTAAAGTGTCTCAACACTGGCTCAAGTTCTTGGTCACATGGCTTGCTGCCCTACTTACACTGCACGGTTCCGCTAATAATTGGCTGTTTTACTTTCTTCTCAGCTGCAGTTCTGAAACTGACGCCGAGCCGGCTGCTGAGGTATCATGCGACTCCTGGAAAGCCGATATCCTTTCTGAAGAGGACAACACTCCATCTATTCAGATCACCACGGCAACGCTGCACTACTCCAACGACTCTGATAATGAGAAACCTGCTGACATGCCTCCTGCAGGGAGTGTAAGAGAAACACCAACAGCTTGACCGCCAACAAACTTAACATTACACCAATGTGCTGTACTAGATTTAGACAGGGGTGCTTTTACTAACTCAGACAGTCCAACTTAATAAAATTATGAGGGCGCTTTAAGCGTAACCTTTAATTTATTATGTCTCACTGTAATATATACATGAAGCTGTTTTAGAATGAAACCAAAAGTGAATAGAACTAGATAGTGGATCAGGAATGGCAGTACCAACTTATCTGCCACATTCTAAGCTTTTTTTTCACACTACAAACTTGTGTTTTAACTTTATTGTTGTTTTTCCATCAGTAATATTGGCTTATTGAGACTTAATACGATACTTTACATAGTCTTCCAAGAGGTACATTTTAATCTTTTCATAACTCAATATTGTAAACATTCCTTTCACCATCTGTAGTTGTTGGGCCCGAAGGTACACTATATGATAGGCACGAATGACTATCGCTTTCAGAATGTATCCTGATAATAGTTAACAAGACCTCCTCCTCCAAAGTTGTTATAGATAAGACAGGTTTCAGAAATGTACTGTCAGCTAGTCTACCCTGGCTCTTGAAGGATACTCTTTTGATGCAGTTTTGTTTCCCTAGTCTGTCCAGAGTAATATCAAGCCAAGTCAGGATGGCATGGGACAGACCCAGGAAATTGAGAAATCCTAGACAGTTAGTGACTGTAGATGTATGGACTGAGGCCCTCTTTATGAATGGCTTAATAATACTGATGGGGCCATGACACGAGTTACATGCTTCATCGGAATTAAAAGTATTGCAGGAACACTGCATATCCCTTGTATGAGTAATTTGGCAGTTTTGAGGTGGGAAGATAATGGGTGTATGGAATAACAATGGGCCTCTCTTATTGAAGGCCTAAAAAGTGTCTATGTGCAGCAGCTAAGAAAATAGGCAGCCTAGCGGGGCCTCTTGATCCTCCTTTGGTGCCAATGCAGCCTGTGTATGGCGTGAAAGCTGTTCTGGCTTCAGCCTGTGCTACACGACTGTTGTACCATCAGGGACCAAGCATTCAGTTTCAAGTGTAGTGGACACCAGCAGTGGACACCAGGAGGTGACTTATACACAAGTAGTTATCTCGACCCAAAAAAATTATTATAACTCACTATCTTGATTTGATTTGATTTGAGATTATATTTATAAAGCGCAGCTATCACTCCGCGAGGAGTATCTTGGCGCTAAATCCAATGATTGTATTGCTCTGTCGACCATGACTATTACTATTAAAATATGTCCAGCGTGCTGTGCATTAAAAGAAACATTCTCCTTGATCATTTATATGACATCAAAGGATTTCCAGGCACAAGCAGTAGAAATGGGATATGCAAATTATCATGGCTGTTAGTTGAGGTACACACACTTTAGGATTTCAGTCCCTCCAAACAGAAACTCAGGTATTTGACATAATTAAGGCTCCCAGTTTACTGTTTTTACTGATTTTTACAGCTACAGCCAGAAAACAATGTGTTTTCTGTCTGCATTTATTTTTAAAAGCAGAAAGATACAGAAAATTGGGCTCATTTTGAGCTGGTCTCCGTGCTGTCTTTCATGGATTCCAAGACAATAGCTGAGCAGATAGAAAACACGCAGAGATAAAAAACAAGATGATATTTCCTTAAATAACGGCGTATGCCAACTTATATTTGTAGTTTAATGCTAATATTTACCTGTGGATTTATTTATTGTTTTATCATATTTAGCTCTTTAATTTGTTCATACTTCAGAGTCATAAAAGCATAAATACACATTTAATAGTTAAATGTGAAAGTATACAATGTTAAAACTTAATTTATTCACAAAATACCAAATAAATATGGCTAAAAACAGATTTAAAAGTTAAAAATACCATAAAACCAGGATCTGTAGTCCTAATTATCCAGTGTTCCACTTTAACTAAATTCCATATATAAATACGTGCAGAAATCAATGTCTCCCTGACCTGATGCTTTCACTAAACCCACCAGAGCAGTGTGTGCTGAATCACAGCATGAAAGTATGAAAAACATCTGAACTGCCCTTGCACGTATCTTTCCTCTTCACCCCTTCCGGTCCCCTTTTTATTTACCTTTTGATCCTGATGAACTATACACCATGTTTCCACTGAACAGGAAGCTTGTATTATTGGGTGTTTGTAAAGGAGGGTTGAACTACAGAGTCTCCAACCGGTACCTCGTGAGCTACTGTAGCTCTCCAGCTACCTCTGAGTAGCTCACCTGTGTGCAGTGCAACTTATTAAATTAGAAAGCTTTTGCTTGGTAGAATTAATATACACATAAAAAATGGAGATTATACAACACTAATAATATTAGTAGCTCTCAATGCGTTTCATTGAACATAAGTAGCTCAGTACAGAAAAGGATGGAGACCCAACAGCTACTGTTTTTTGTTAACAGAAAGGAGATTCTGATAGTTCTTGCTTGCGTCATTTCAGGAACTGAACACATCAGTAGTTTTGTTGCGCCGGAATTACTTGATTACTGTCTCAACTGCAAAACCAGGCTCTCTGCATATTGGTGGGAAGTGATATTTAGCCAGTGCTTAAGTTGTAAAAACAAAAAATAGAAGTACAGGGGCCCCTTGGAGCCTCCCGCCGACAGAATGACGGGGTTACTGAATACCAGCCCTTGTCCCACTATTAATTTCTTGAGTAAGCGCAGTCCTGCCAACTTGGAGGGGGCGGCGGCCTTGTGTTGAGAAGTACGTAAGAGACACTTTTACTCCCGTCCCACCTCCAAGCCCCTTCCTTAAAAAAAAAAAAAATGCTTGCGGAGCCTGATGACTATCTCCTGGGTGTTTTGACACCCCTTAATGGACGTCAGCCGTTCAAAGTCTCCAAACCATGGTTTGCAGTGGTTTTCAGCTCGTTTCTTTGCCACCATGTGATATCGGCTCCTCACCGGTTACCCATGTGAAGGGAGCCGATATTGTGTGTCACACGGTGGCACTGTGCGAGTTGGCAGGTCTGTAAGAGCCTTATTTGAGATGACATTTAAAACAAGATGAAATTTATACAGAAATAATGCCATTCAGAAGAAACGGGAATAAAAAGGTCCAAACACAAAAATCAGTTACCAGAATATTGGAAAGAGCAAAATTGTGCATTTGCACTGTGAGCTTCAATCGTCATGTGCTAAAGTGCGCTATGTATATTTCTGCAGAGTAGGAACTAGATTCTGGGGAATGTGTCACATGACATTTCCTGAAGGACACCTGTAAACCTGTGCTTTGGTGCACCTTTCCAGGTGTGCTTCTGGTAATATATGTTTAAAGAAAATGCCTTTTTACAGATTGCTCCCAAGTTTTTGGACTGATGCTGCTGGATTTTCTGACTCTACACTGAAGCCAGATAAACAGACCTCCGTGCCAGTGCTCTGACCCTTAAAAGTTATAAGTCTGATTGGTTCACCCCCAATTGGCATATATTAACTTAGGTATGTTTCCCTAGTATATGGAACTACAGGGACACAGGACCTGTAAGGTAAAGTGTCTCTCACGGTCTGCAGCACTTATTGTGCCACTACTAGTGTAATAAAGCAAGGTATGACGTTCAGCCTACCATTCCTGGCTGACAGAGCAGTTTTAAACTGCTAAATCAACTTTCCCATTTAAAGAAATGGCAAAACGCAAACCTTCCTTTTTAATATTTATAAGTCAACTCTAAGGCAGTTCTACCTAGCCCTAAAGGCAGGATGCTTAATATAAAGTTGGACGTATAGTTTTTAGCTTTACATGTCCGGTCGGTGAAAACCTTGCATTGTCGCTTTTACTGTTGAAAGGTTAGTAGCCCTATTGGTGAGTACAGAGTGACACGCTGACAACTCAGCAGTGCCAACTTCTGAATGGGACTACTAAATCTAATACTTCAAGGTATCAAAATAATTGTTGCACTGTATTTGACTTGATGCTCAAGTTGAATTTAATGTAACTTTTGTGATAGGGGCATCCTTAGTAAGTAGCCACTTTGTTGCCCAAACTTTTCCAGTGATCGTTTGTTGTTGATGGCCATGAGACAGCCTTCCACCCTGCTGGGGGGAGATAGGAATGACTCTCAGGAAGGAACTGAAAGGTCCTGCTGTTAGGAGAAATGTCCTTCAATAGAGATTTCAATGGTTAATGACTAAAGTCGTAAAGAACCACTTTTTATCCGTAGGTTTTTGCTTTTTAATGAAATTGTTACATCACAATTCCCTAGTATGCTTATTCATACATGAAGCATCATTTTCCAGAATATATTGAGGTGATAATATGCATTCTAATGATCCCAATGCATTTCGGCTAGGGAGCCTTCGTCGAGGGATATTCTGTAACAATAACAAATGTCTTCTATGAGTATGTTTCGAAAAGCACATGAGGAATGCCACGGAGGGGCTCTAAAAAACCTTAACCCTCAGGTGAGTGGTGAATGGGTATTTAGCGGTGCGCAATAAAGTTCCTAATATTCAAAAAGTTAAGTGTTCGTGGTTCTATCATATGGTGATTTTGGCGGGGTAAGTGGTGAAAGAAATAAACATGCGCAAATGATGCGGGGGCTTTAAAGAGTTTTCACGTCGCCGTGGTGAACGAAGTGTGGTGTGTAGACCTATGGATATATAGTGGTGGAAGCGATAAGCATGCCGTGCTGTTCTTAAAAAGGTTAATGCCCGCCTAGTGCTGTTTATGGCGGTGTCGGGACTGCGGTGTGAAACATGCAAAAGTCGTACTCGGAAGATAATTACAGCTGGTGAAATGCATCATGCATAGTGTTGTTACGGACTAAAATGTGCCGGTACATCACGATAACGCTTGTGAAGGCTAGCGAATATGACGCTAGCTGAGTGTCTGCTTACCGGGTATGAAAAAACGACGTGCTGTTAGTGTTCCGTGTTGTCGCGGTTCAAACGTGATGGGACTGGCGCGCTCTAAAAGGGGTGGTTCCTATGATTTGTGTCAAAAAGTTAGTGGAAAGCGAAAATAGACTATAGAAGTGGACGGTCAACAGTGAGCTGGTCAATAAAGACAAGTGAATGGTGAATTGTGTTTAGATGTTAGTGACAGCCAGACCCCGCGGTGTGTGTCAATGGTGAAAGGGAGAATATTAACTATGTGTACATCAAGATGGGATAAGGTTGGGCAAATACATGAAATACTAGTCAAATGGACAGCTAAATATACATCCAGTGAAAAGAATTAAATGGTGAAAGGTAAAAAATAAAAATGTAAAATAATAAAATGGAAATACGAGCTGTCTATTGCTTATAGATAACACAAAAATTCCATGCGATCGTTCATGCCATGAGGTTTCAAAGAGCATAAATGGTTGATCCAATAATTTTCGCGTTGCAATAGAAAGTTGTGGTTGTCTCTTCCCTTTTTTCTGTTGATTTTTTCCAGGATGCAAAATTTCAGTTGACTGGTGTTGTGTCCAGCTTCAGCAAAATGGTGCGCCACTGTAGATTTGATGTTTTTAGTTCTAATGTTGGACTTGTGTTCATTTAGGCATACTTTTATTTTCCTTTCAGTTTGTCCGATGTAATTTTTTTCGCAAGGGCATTTTAACATATAAACAGCATTAGAAGTGTCACATGTAGCTGTCACCTTTAATTTAATTTTGTGTCCTTTCATAGGATGTGTGATGTATGATCCCTTGATGATGTTATTGCAGTTGTTACCGTTCCAACATGGTATGTGGTTTGTGTGGGTCGCTGAACAGGATGTTTTAATATTTCGCCTATATTTTTACTCCTGGTGAAAGCAAAGATGGGTTCTTGTTCAAAGACGTGGTTTAAGTCTTGTTCCAATTTTAATATTTGCCAGTGTTTTTTGATGATTCTTTTGTAGGATGCACTCATGAGAGAATATTTCGAAACGACTGTGAGTTGCTCTTTGGTGGGTTTTTCTTGGATACTTAAGTAACTTCTCTTGTCTTGAGAGTGCAGCGGTCTTTGGCTTGTTGTAGTACCTGGTCAGGATATCCACGTGTTTTAAATCTGTGTATCATCTTATCAATTTGGTCTTTGGCTTTTTCAGGGTTGGAGACGATTCTTTTTACTCTTAGCAACTGTGTGTATGGCAAATGTTGTTTAAGAGGTTGTGGATGAAAGCTTTGAAAATGAAGGGTGTTGTTTCTGTCAGTTTTCTTGTGGTTTAGGTCGGAGACCTACTTGCCCACTTATTTAAAGTTTGCTGCTACAGGTTAACCTAGGTCCAAGCACTAAATCCCCATGCATGTTTGAGTGTATGTTTGTGTGTGATCAGCATTGCATACATTGTGCATGTAAGTGAACCAGACTGATGGAGGCTTGTGGATTCCATTTTAGAAGCCCATGGACCATGGAAGTGTATTGCTGACATTCCTAAAGCTGGTGGGAAGAGACATAGGGCCTGATTTAGATTTTGCCAGTACTCCCGCCTTCCCTCCGTGGTGGCGGTTTCAAGTACTCTGTCGAGTTGACAGAGTCCCACCCGCCATATTTAGACGAGGGCTGGCTAAACCACTGTCTGCATCAACAGACTGTTTTCCGTCGCCTAAGCGGCGCACCTCCTCAGATGCAACGGTCTCCTCCGCTGGCTCTGTGGCCGTTAGGCCAGCGGTATTGCATGGAGCCTATTTAAATGTCCCCTTTGTGCTTGTGTTGTTTGCTGACAGAGTGAGTCCCAAGTGGAGGGGAGACTGGTAAGTACTACTTAATAATGTGTCAATACACATATATGTTGTGTTTGCCTCAAAAACATATGTAGTTAATGTGTTATGCCCCTTTTTGTTACATATTGCATGCTACACAAACAACATACACACACTATTGAATGCCCACCTACAGGCACCACAACCACAATACCCCCAAGCACCACAACAACATTTGTTTTTTAAGTGTCAATACAGGTGTGTTCATTTTACCATGATAAGTTGGAAAATGAACACTAGTGCATTACACATAAAACAAAATTGTATGTAAGAGCAATGAAAAAATACACATGGCTACAACAATTGTCAACACACAATTCATAGTAAAACAATTGTAAAAGTAGCTTACATTAGATCCCAGCGACAACTGAGTCGTTTGGTGTCGTGGTGGAGCCGGAGCAGCAAAGAGGGACTTGGACGATGGGGTTCAAGACAGATGTGGAAAACCGTAAAAGAGGTTCGTTTTTACCTCATTTCCTTTGAGTCCGCTAACTCAAAGTAGGAGGTATTCCCGGCACAGTTGCCTCAACTAAAAGGCATATTGTGATTAGCTCGGCGTTTATCTTGGTTGGACTTCTCCCGACAGCCGCTTCTGCCTATGACACTGTCGACACGGGTGAGAATTCCTGGGAAAGTCCACAGGATTCTGGCGGTCTTTCGCCCATGGACACACCAACATGTAAATAGAGGGGATGGACGGCCAAGTTGCCAGGCGGTGAATCTGTTGAAAAAGTGATGGCGGGACCATTACCACCAATATCTAAATCAGGCCCCAAGGCAGTGTAGTGGGGAAAGATGAGGAAGGCTTCTCTTTAGAAATTCAATTAGGCCCTTTTGCTGCAGGAGTTCTGGTTGAGATCTGAGCACTGTAATTTGCTAATTGGTGGAGGGGGCAAGGGACAGCGAATGGTGGGACGTCCGTCTCTGTTCAGTGTGTGAAGGGCCTTTTGGTTGAGGCCAGCCATTTGTCTCTTTTCCTGATCACAGTCAGTGCGGCTGTTGACAGCCAAGTGCAGAATGCTGAAAATTCTTTGAGTCTCTGTGGTGTGTGTTCCAATCTAGTGACATCCCTGCTGTGAGGATCATCACTCTACTCAGAGGCTGAGCCTGAAAGATGCCTGAAAAAGACACATGAAAGGAGTAGTGACTCAAACCTGTTCTGAAAGTGCAAACAAAGAATACACATCGCCTGTCAGCTTTATCTGTATAAAGATGAGAGCTCCTGACTGACCTGCTCCAGTTCTGAATTCTCTGTGACCACTGAAAGGGTGCCCCACAGAGTACCCAGAAGACTGCTATCCAGCCAGTGCTGGGGTCTGTCTGACAGCCAGTTTCACTCCTGCAATCTGATCTGAAAAGAAGAGCTGTCTTCCTGTGATGTAGCTCCTGGACGCTGGCCCGCCCTAGAAGAAGAGGAAAATAGTAAACCAATCTTGCAGGAGGTGCTGACAACCAGGGCAAGCAAGAACCAGCTGCTTCTAAAGCTGTGAGTCTGTCTGACGCCAAAGCTTTGTGTCGGTCTATCCAGAAGATACTCAAGAGAGAGTGGCCAGTGCGCTGCTGTACTGGAGCATCATCTTTCTTGCCTGCAGTGGCTTGTGCTGTGGCACTGTCCTGAAGTGTGCCCAAAGCAGACTGTACCGATTTAATTTCAAAGTGGCTGGGCTGCGACACTGCCGAAGTGTGCCAGAGTGGAGTGCACTGCTGTGACCCGGAACATGGCCAATGGCGTAGCACTCTCCTAAAGTGTGCCTAAAGCAGACTGCGTTGCTGTGAGACCAAAGTGTCAGGACCGTACGCTGCTAAAGTGTGCCCAATCAGATTTTTCCACTGTTATCAAGAACACTGTGCCCCAAAGCAGATCAAATCTTTGTAGAGAGTGGAGTTGCACCCACCCTTTTGCCTGAGGAGTTCTGATGGTACTCGCCCAACTCACCGCTACAACCATTAAGGACTAAGAATTCACCTTGGTCTTTATTAGTGGAGGAAAAATCGTCAGGTACAACAGTAGTGATATTCTGAAGTTCAATTGTAATAATGATGGAGGAGCGACTGAGAACATAATCTAGGGAAGTGCACAATAGTCACCTAAGTGCAAATAATAAGCCACTTTTGAAACTTTTGACACAAAGAACGAGAGCAGTAGAGCCCTGTTTGGAATCAAGTGGTAAAAGATGGGCTTGCCTAGTAGGAGGACACTAGGTATTTGTGCTCTAAGTATAACCTTTATATCAGCAGAGGGTGAATTAATTCAACCGCTGGAACTAAAGCAGTGGGAAATACATTTAATTTATTAAGCTGGTACACTGTGTTATCCGAATCAGGAACCATGTCCAGTCTTTTAGGTTTACTGGAAAGCCCATATGTTGTCTATAAAGGTTTGAAGACAATATTTTCCCCAGTCAGCCATTTCCTGGTCGTTAGTTCCCATGCTAAATTATTTTAGTGTGAAACCTATGCACCTCAGCACCGATTGTGATACCATTCTCCCCTATATGAATGAATGCAAATGTAATGGGATTAGCTAGTAATCTGACATTTTGTTTGTAGCATTAATTTCCTGCCCAGGCCTTCTGCACAGAGGCATCTCTTGCATATTCCTGTTTGTTTGACACAAATTCAGCTTACAAAGAAAACAAGAGCTTTAAGTGTACTTAAACAGTTTTATTCTATTTCATGTTTCTCTTTTTTGTAGCACACCAATCAAAGCTGCCGCCGGTCAAGCTCGGATATAGCCCATGAAAACGCAGACTTATCCAAAACTCACAGGGAATGCCGCCTGAGACCTCATTTCAGTGACCCGATGCCAACTGATGCTGTGAAGAGGAAGCAGCTAGAGATGAAGATAGCAGCGGCAGCAAGACTACATGCACACCGGCGGCGGCAAGAAAAAGATGGGGGTAAGACCCGAATCAAAGCCGGGGTCCCTTTTTGCTCACGCTAGCAAGTAGTTTCAATTTCTTTAGTTTTTATTTATTTATAACACTTGTGGAGTGCTTTGCACATCAGCATGGTGGTCGCACAACCCGGGTGACAAAATGGTCTTGGGCGTAGAGGGTGATACTTTATGAGGAACGAGCCTGTTCTCCATGGCGTTGCAGAAATCGAGGTGTGTCTTAAATTGACTAGGGCAGTAGAGGGTTAAAAGCAGTGCAGCCAAGTTGCCGCCTGCAGATGATTTGGAGAGGTGGAACTGAGTAGTGATGTGAAACTTCTAGGAAAGTGGTGTCCTCTTGAAAACCCAGATGAGCAATAGACACTGACTTGAACTGTGCTCATTTGGTAATTCTGGCAATGCAAAGCCAGGGCCAAGGAAAGGACGATAGAGTAGACTTTCTGAAGTCTGTACATGGAAGAACTACAGAAAGTACAGACAAAGGGCTCTTTTGCTAGTCCACTCTGAAGGAATTGAAGATGTTGACAGCAGTGGCCTTGTCTGGGAGAAAGTTGTAGGTAGTTCATCTCGGGAATTGCACTAAGACCAACAAAGTCCATGTCACACATGCATGGTTTAGTACTCAATTAAAAGTTAATCAGAATAGGTGAGAAAGTGCTGAACTGTAGTACGTATGTTATTGTCTATGGTGTAAAATCAAGTATCCCAAGCCACAATGAGTTGCCATTACTCCACCCTATAGTATGTTGGTAAGTCCACATTTATTATACTGTATTTAGCTTTGGTCACCAAAAACTAAAAAAATACAAATATATTGATGGACTTTTTTTTATCTTGGTGTTTGGCAATCCTGTTGTACACAACATAAGGAATCAATATGGAAATACACAAAATGAAATTCAATTGACCATAATTTCATTAATCGTGATCACTTGCAAAGGTGTTAGTTAACTAAAGGAAATCATTTCAAATGCATGAAGATCGCAGAATCCTTCTACAGAGTATACCTGCTCTTCATGCAGCCGACTGCGTAAAGCAGTGCAAAGCTTGTTCTGCCGGCTAATTAGGCTTGTTTGATCTGCTACCAAATGATATCGTCATCTCATTGAGTATAGGAAAACTACCATGCCATTTAGGAGTTAACTGTGTTTTGCTGTACCAAATTTTTTCCTTTCTTAAGCTAGTGAGGCTTGACTCCCATGACTGCCCTGTACATTTTTTAACATAAGACATTCATACGGTAGATGAATGGCAGTTGGAACAGCGTTTCGAAAAGGCATAAACATTTGTGGTATTACATGGTGTACGACTTCCACATTAACAAACAAGAAAAGTCTGAGGGAAGTGACAAACCTCAAGTGGTGAGGGTTCATCTTTCACGAAAGACTCAAGAGCTTATGTTTAGTTTGACAGGAGAGGACAAAACCCCGAGTGTGTTTTTCATGAATAGTCATAGAAAAGGACAGAATAACTTATTTAAGCTACCAAATACTACTAATAACAAGCATTTGCAATGCAATAGGCTCGCATTTGTGAGAGTTAGAGCTATTGGCGTTGTAACTGGCAATGTGCTTTTTTATGCAGTTTGGTGTGGAGTTGATGTATGTGGTATGAAGTGGAATTGTGGGTTGGATTGGAATTTTTAGTTGTGAAATTGTGTGCGGTGCAACTATCCCAATGAAAACAAAATAAGCAAGACCGGAGGGGTGGGGGTGAAGCGGTCAGCAACATGGAAAGTGGTGGGTGGGAGAGGAATGCAGCAACACGTGTAAAAAAGAAATAGCACTTCAGTTGAAGAGCACTTTAATGAAGGCACGAGCGAATGGAGACCAATTAAATGTAATGAATCTGTGCCTTGTCCCTGTGCCAGACAAAGGAATGGAAGTGACGCATGGGCTCTGGTGGCTATTTAGGATGCAGTAAAGCAGAATGACAGAGATTCCAACAAAGTGCCAAGCAATGGCTGGGTTGAAAGCCCAATACTGTATACAATAAAGGTAAGCCCTCATCTTCTGATAAGTTAGTAATTAATATACGCCACACTCCCAGAGCTGTCGACTTTGGAACTGAGAATCAGGTTGATTCCTAGGATATGCTGACTATCCTGTGATTGTGGAAAAATCACTTAATCTCTTTGGGCTCACTCAGATTATTATCCTCATTATGGTGATAAAACCGGTACACTTGAGAGTAGTAATAATAGCATGTGCTATTAAACGTGCAGAGTGTCGAAATAGCTTTTAGTGAGCCGCTATTTACAAGGAGATAAAAGATCCCCGATCTTGAACCAGTATTTTGCTGTAAATATGTGCTCTGAGCAAACACGTTTAAAGCTTAAGCGTAACCTGCTAATCTACCTTTCTGTATATCAAAGTGAATGATTAGCGTATTATTTCGTCCACAGCCTGGCGCCCAGGGCTGGTATATGAAATGGGGAAGTTGGCGTTCTGGTTTGATATGTTGCCTTGTGTAATGTAAAAAAAAAAAAAAATAGAGGTGGGGACTGACGCCGGTGTGAGGTTTGGAATGCAAAGTAAAAGCTGCACAAACTAAGCTGCCAAAAGTGTGAGAGTAGCTGGCGCACTGTGTGAATCTTGTAGATGAGTGCTGTTTTGGCCTAATTGTGGTGCGCGGAGTGTTTAAAAAGATAGCAGACGACCTGGGCAAGCAGTGGTGGCAGAAGGAGCAGGAGCCAATGGCGAGAAAGCATAAGGTATTGGAAAAATGTTGTGGTGCGAGGCATGTGCATGCAGTCAAGTATTTTCTGTAAAAGTCAGACTTCTCTCCCTGAAGATATTAGTCAGAAGATCTAACGAATGGTTAGTAAATAGATACTGCTTTCAAGAACGCAGTGAACCGAAATAAAAGCATTATGTGAATTTGAAGATAGGCAGTATTTGCCTACTTTCATGTTGTACTTTACTTACTGGATAAACCGTTTGCTTAACTATGAATTGGGTGGCAAGTTAGAATAGGGTACAATTTCCATTGTGCAATGAACTAGGCGAGAACTAAAAATGAATACGTAAAGCGCTCTGATACTTTCGGGTCGAGTTCACGCTATATAAAACTGCAACCCCCAAAAAAGTGTATGTTCACAAGTTACAATAAATTACGTAAATAGCGTGGATCTGTGTTTACTCTGGCGTAGTAGCAGTCGATATGTATTCCTGTCCATTCTCTAGTCCATCCATTCGTTCATCCAGTCTTAACATGCTCCATTTTTTGCAACGTAATACTTCTTCCTGTACCGTTGTATTTGTCGGTCTAGCTATCTGGCAGGCACTGTACTTTTTATGATGAAATGATAGAATCTGTTAACTGCTGCACCGCCTAGAACCGCATAAATCTGCATGGTGCGCAACAAAAGTTCATACCATAAAGTAAAAGGCTGAATTTAAAAACAAAGGCATTTATTCTTGAGCCGGCAGAAGCCACGCCCCCTCTCCCCGATCATCAACACTACAGATACAGGAACTGTGTGTTCAGGGTTATGATGGACGGCTTAGACGTAAGGCTGTGATGACGCAGGAAGTAACTCTCCCGTCTACCCCTCCTACCTATATCCATCCAGGCTTCTCGTTCGCAGCCTCAGCAGCATTTTTCTTCCTTTACTATATCTCTGCGTCTGTCTATCCTTAGCTGCTGCAGCGCCTAGGTGCCCTAGAGCTTGTACAGGGCGCTATGCAGGGTTACAACAGAACGTTAGTGCCGCAAACAGAAGCTGCTCGCATGACAGGGACTCATCTGTTCCCTGCTTTAAGGCGCCTTGAGGCTTCTCCGCGTTAGCAGGATCTGTCTGCCTGCTCCTCTCCCACAGCCCCAGCATTATAAACCACACCCAGGGCGCACCATCTACCGCCTCACGAGCCCACGCGGCACAAGCCCAGAACTGAAAGTGAAAGAAAGTTTCTGATCCTACAACACAGCCATTTCCAGTAATTCACTAGTCCCGAGGCGGCAGGCGGGGGGGCTGCAATATTCACAGCAGTCCTGCCCTAGCAGGAGAGAAACCTCATCAGCAGCACCTCCCCGGAGGAGATATTTTATAGGACTGGCAGCGACAGCTTCAGCCAAGGAGGGCCTTATGTTATAGATTCTTCAGACATCATTGCCAAAACCAACAGGTGTGGCCCTGGCAAGCTAAATCAATGGGTCATTTATTTTAATTTTATAATTGCAGTCATGTGCCAAAACACTACAATAAATAAACACAGTTCAGACAAGCGGCAGTGAAAGCGATCGCTATTGCAAAACACTAAACCCGCGAGTGGTGCGCGCGCGCCACAGTGAGCCATGTGGTTTCAATTATCGTGCCCGTGTCTGGGCACGATAATTGAAACCACATGGCAGCGGTTCGGGTAACAGACACCAATAGGCCATGGGCAGAGCAATGCGGCAGCCTTTGGCCAATTGTGTGCTGCCTTTAATAAAAAGACGCACGCAAAGGCCACTAGCGTGGCCCAAAAGGAAAAGCACACGCACAAGCGTGTGCGATTCCTAGGTCGATTTTCAAACCCCATACAAGAGGTCTCTCGCTGCGCGAGCAGTGCAGCGCACTGCAACGCTAGGCACGAGACCTAAAAAGGCTCAAAGTTTTCAAATGAGCACAGGTGCAAATTAATTATGCTATTATGTGGTAGGACAGCAATGGATTTCATGAAAGTAGAGTACTGCAATGCAAAGTAAATGGTGATAATGCAAATTTTGCAATATTTTGGATATAGATTTAATGTCTTGCCACTTTTTTCACAGAGACTATTGCTTCATCACAATTGTGTTTGATAGTTTATCTTTTCTTAAATAATTGCATCAACACCGTTTCATCCAAATTTTCCAACAGAAAATGTAACTAAAACATTCCTCTCTTTGTGTGTAGGTCCAATTTTGACCAAAGCCAGTAGTACCCATGGGCGAAGCTTTGACAAGGACACCAGCAGCATGCCAAGTTATTCCCAGAGATCCAAGAACCGATGGAGTAACCTCAGCAGCCTCAGCACGGACAGTGGCATAGTGGGCATAAGCGATGAAAAAGAGGACACAGAAACTAGTAGCACCAGAAGCACAAAATCAGTGGAGGTGGAAAGGACAGACAGCGGCATTGGCCATGCTTTGGCACATAAATGGAGAAACAGGGCCGCTGAAACAATGGCCACCTTGGAAGCCTGGGAGGCTTACAGGCCATGCATGGACTGCGGCGAGAGAGAATGTGCCTCTGAGAACGAGGCACAAGGCAGAAGCAAGAGAAGAGACAACTTGTGTGAGAAATGTTTGAAGCGCAGGACAGAGCGCAAGGAAGCAGTCCTAGAGTTCATCAACACAGAATCCAGCTACGGGGAAGATCTGCGCATCATCAAAGAGGAGTTTCACCTCCCCATGCAGTCTGCCGGGTTACTAACACAAGAACAGCTCTCCGTGGTGTTCAGTAATATACAAGAGCTGATTGACCTCAATGAGAAATTTTTGGAATGTCTCCAGGAGGAAATCGACCAAGCGTTTGATCAGGTATGGCACTGTAAATAGTTTAACACTGAGCTCTTAACACTAACAGCTAATGTGCGATGCACTTTGCAGCTAATTACAGCATTAAAGCTCCATTCCCAGAAATGTACCAAGAGAAGGAAGCAGATTTAGGCGTGCTTAAGAACTTAATTACCTAATTAATTCACCGCATTTAGGTCGTAAAGTTTAATAAATCTGTGTAGAAAGCTGCCTGATGTTCTCGTGGCAGTGACTTAATACTTCATTATTGTGAGTAAAAGTAAATGAAAACAGATGTTTGTTTTGTTAAGTATTATCTTTGATAATTATAATTAGGGGGAAGACCTCAACCCCAAAGAAATGAATAGCCTGTGGGGATGCACTGCAGATCACGGTCATGGCAGTAGACCCATGTTCATGGCTGTCTTCGCATGAGCCCATCAGTACCCCTGAGAAGGCACTGGGCAACCATTCACAACATCCCTCTTGAGGGAGTCCTTGCTTGGGTGTTAGATTTGGTTCACAGATTTGTAGCTTAGGTGTTCTCCCCTTGACTAACTTGCTTCTGGTTGTTTCATATACTGTGGAAGTTAAAGTCTCGAACCAGACCAGGAATCTTGTTAGTTCTTTGATAACTCATTTATTTATTTAGTTTTGAAGCATTTTCTAGTGTGAACGCCTCTCTGCTGGACGCAGTATGTAAGAAACAGGTGTCTACTTCTAAGTTGCCCAATCCTGGAGTTCTAAGATATTCTTGTAAAGCTGTCCTCTCTGATACCTCAGCTTTAGGATATGTTTACTTTGTCTCCGAGGGAGATCTAACATACATCTCATGTGACCCACATTTGTATTGCGCCTTGTCCATTTACTCTGGTGTTGTGGTGCTTTCTAGCTCTGGCGACCGTTAAAGTTCAGTTCTAGGTATTCTATTAGCGACTGGTTCTATGATGTTTATTTGTGTCTGGTTAGGAGAGATTTGTTTCTTAATTGCGTTGAACAGAAAATATTTGTTTTGTTCAATGTGAAAGTAAAATACATTCATTCTAGAGAAGGATCATTTGTAGCTTGTTGTGTTTTGAGGGTGTACAGTAGGATGTTTCTGATTTTAATGTTCCAAGAAATCTTTATTGAAGTTTTATTATGACAAGTAAGTCACAAATCAAATATAACAGAAATTCAGTATACTTCGTACATATACTGTATGGGCACGCTAGCAAATAAGGGCTTCAACATCCTCATAAAGCGTTTGGTACAGCAGAACATATGTTCCTTAGGTGCACCCAACTATTAACTAGTATTACCATTACTATTATTAGTCCCATTTGTGTGTCTCTTTTACATATTGCATTATTTCATTGAGTTTTCTATCCCAAAGATGCTCTTACCTTTGTTTTAACTATTAATTGAACTATGTGAGTTGTTCATATCTCCGTCTGCAAGGTTTGTTTTTCAGACAGGCATCGCTAACCAGGTGTAGCTGTGAGGCAATGGTGTGCGCAAGAGGGGATGGTATGTTTTAAGCTACCTGTATCTGAATGGTTCCAAGATGTATGTGTGGGGAAACAGTGCTGTGGTGTTGGCAGTGCTTTGTCAAATATAAAAATTTGGTGAAGTGATTTGTGCAGATAAATGTATCATTGCTATGTTTAGTGTATTAATTTAACAAAATCGAATTATATGTGAAAATAAAAAAGGTGATGTATGGTCGGAGAAAAGTGCTTTTGGGTCTCCGATGATGGCCATATATGGAGTATCGGGACATGATAGCTTTTGGTCTTTCTTGTCTGATTGAGGCCTTGGGAATGAATACTTCTACAGTTGACCAAAGATTCCCAGGCATCTTATTGCCAAAGTGATCATGAAGATGCTGCCAGGGAAATTTCAAGAGTAATTCACTGACTCCATCCAAGCAGAGAGAATGTATGACGTGACAACGCATACATTTACAACGCATGCCTTTACAACGCAGTTTTTACATCGCAACATCCTTTACATTGCATTCTTATACATCGCATGCCATTACAACGCATTTTCAGAAACTACCTTTACAACGCATTCCAATACATCGCATTATACCTTTACAACGCTTACCATTACAATGCATACCATTACATCGCATTTAAGGTAACTGTTGGATAGTATAGGGGTAATAATTACTATTCTAACTCCAGTGAGTGCAACAGTAGGGTAAGTGTTGGATAGTGTAGGGGTATAAATTACTATTCTAACTCCAGTGAGTGCAACAGTAGGGTAAGTATTCGATAGTGTAGGGGTAAAAATTACTATTCTAACTCCAGTGAGTGCAACAGTAGGGTAAGTGTTGGATAGTGTAAGGGTACTATGCGGTGTAATGGTATGCATTGTAATGACTTGCGATGTAATGCCTGCGTTGTAGTGACTTGCATTGTAGTGACATGCGATGTAATGGCTGCGTTGTAATGACATGTGATGTAAAGGATGTTGCGATGCAATGACTGCAATGTAAAGGTAGTGTGATATAATGACTGCGTTGTAAAGGTTGTTTCCCAGTAGAGAGGCAGATTGCTTTGGCACATTTAGAGCTCGAAGGCATTTTATTGACTGACGCCTATGTGTAGACCATGACTTCAAAGATACCAGTTATTCGAGTCCTAGAAAGTGTCACTGGATATCTATGTTACAGTGAAACAATCCTCAAATACAGAAAGTTTGATTCCTTTATAGCTAAGCGTTCATTTTGTATCTTTATCACAGCTCCCCTAGGCAAGTCATATATTGCATTTTGGCCCTTTCTGCCATGTTAGCTAAAGAAATTTCTAAATCTAGATTAATATTATCCTAACCCTTGTCTAAAAGATGTTTTCTGCTCTCCGATGTGGATAACATAGCTGTGTATCCTTCACCATGCTTCGTATCTAGAGAATGTCTGCTTTCTATCATCAATGTTGCCTTAGCACACACTTCCATATTTCATGTCCACCTTCCTCGTACTTCAGAGTCCCGCTAGCCTTTCCTTCTTCTGACGTAGATAAAGTTTGCGTTCTACAGGTTTTCCTTCTCTTTTTTATTAGTCTCAGGTGTGTGTCCTTTATACATATTGCATTGTTACATTGCTTTTCCTCTCCTAAAGATGCTCTTACCCTTGTTTTAAAGATATTCCCAATTGTAACTAAGGTAATTCAGTTCTAGTGAAAACATTTATTGTGTGTCCACGTTGTGACCTATATTTTCTGCACTTCATAGCTGGTTTTTCCAAGCTACAGAAAGAGATTTATAAGTTTCTGTCCCCAGTTGGGAAGGGGCAATGGGCCATATGTACAAAATATTTTTTTCGGTTGGAAACGGCCCGATTTGCAGAATCGGGCGGTTCCAACCACAAAAATGCTTTTTCACATGTACAAACCACAAATTGCGATTTGGTAACATATTACCGAACCGTGATTTTGATCTAGCGATTCAGTATTTGGAAGGGGCTATGTATGAATGTTTTGCCACTGAATTATGGTTGCAAAACATTCATTTTTACTGACAACTCAAAGGTGGGGGTAACATTTTGCAAATGGGAAGGGGTCCTCAAGGGACCCCTTTCCCTTTGTGAATGTTGAAATAAGTCGTTTTTAAGAGTAGGCAGTGGTCGCTAAACGTTTCATTTGATGGCTGCAGTTCCTAATGGGTCACAAACTGCGACCTACCTCATTAATATTCATGAGGTAGGTTGATTTGCAACCCACTAGGGATCACTATTTCAGACTTGTACATTAGGAATTGCGACTTCCTAATCACGATTCAGTAGGAATCACAATTAGGAAATCACAATCCATTTATTTTGTACATATGGCCTTAAGTATCTATGTACACAATTGAATCATTTTAAAATAGTAAAAAGTCTTTGCATCCTTTTATATTTCTAGTATTTGGATTTCCTGTTCACCTAATGATTAAATGATAAGACTTCCTCTCGGGATGTACACTTCAATGCCTGCCGAATTTATGTGGTTTGGAAATATTGAGGCTAACTAACCTGCATAAAATATATCCTTGGCATTTGTGGGACTCTCTTTCTTTTGTATGTTATTGGTAGTTTTCATGGAAATCTTTTTGTGTTTTTTTTTTGTAGGTTAAAGAAAACCAACAGTAAAGCACAATGAAAAAAAGAATATTTAAAGCACAATGTGATTTTAGTATAATATACCCGACAATACCCATGACCCAAGATGGTGTCTAATGTCACTGGGTGCTAAAGTGTGCACCTCGCCATCCTGTATTTCATTTGTGTGGGGCACTCACTTGAGGAGCAGGTGCAAGACTTTTCTTAACATACTCCTTCCAGTTATTCCACATCTTTTCCCACTTCTTGGGGCATTCCTAGCTCTCATAGATGGACTTTTACATCTCCATGCCCCAGCCAATACTCATCCACCACAAGTGAATATCTGGGTATGTATTGCTTCCAAGAGCGGCTGGAAGCCTCTGAAAGTGGTGGGGTGAGCAAAGTGCCCCACTGCTTCCCAAAAACCAAATTAAAACACCTCCTACCTCCAAAAACCCAAAATAAAACAAACCCTACCTCAAAAAGCCCAAATAACAACATAACCACTAACTAACTCCAAAATAAAACATAACAACTACACTTACATACATTACACATTTCTAATAAATAAAATAATATAAAATGGTACTTACCCACGGGCTGCGTGTCCTTCTCGGTGTTCTTCTGCAGTCTGATGCACGAAGAACTCCCCTAACCAATCCAGACGCTGCTCTCCTGCA
Organism: Triturus cristatus; assembly: GCF_964204655.1. Lineage (NCBI taxonomy): Eukaryota > Metazoa > Chordata > Amphibia > Caudata > Salamandridae > Triturus > Triturus cristatus. The sequence goes on along the minus strand of NC_140584.1, from coordinate 204,767,655 downwards.
CTTAACCAGCAGGAGAGAAGCGCCAGGATTGGATGGAGCAGGTTGGCTGTAATAATAACACACATTTATACCACAGTGCAAAGGTTCAATTTGAGTTGATTTCCAAAGTACAGCAATATTTGGCATGTGAAAAACACAGTTCACTACACCACGGATTACGTTACAATTACTTAAAACAAGAAAAGAGCTCTTCTAATAGTAACAAGTCTTTCCCAATGTGATTTTACCTGACTTTACAAGTTTAACTCCTTTCATTCTGATTTTGGTTAAATTCTCGTTGTTAAAACAAACACACCCATAGAATGCCATGGGATAAAGCCTATATGCAGATGCACAGAGTTTCATATGCTATTTTTTTTTAACATTTTGAAAGAGGAGAGTAGCATTGTGGCTCACTCAAGGCTTTGCCTCTTGTGAGTGATCTCTCCTTTCCGCACTCAAAAATAGTAATAAATAGCATGCTACACTATGTGCATCTGCATATCTGCTGTATATCAACCGTATTTATAGTAATCCTGGTACTGATTTTAGAGAGGATTTACTGGACTAGCAGGATCTTGTCATAGAGGTAGTCCCTTCAAATTATGCAGTGGTGTTGAAACAACAGACATTTTAATCGTTTTTGAAGGTATCACAGAGTAGGGTGTCCTGATAACTGGTGTGATGGAGTCCCAGGCCCTGCAAATGCTCCCAGAGAAGGATTGCCTTATTATCTTTGTCCTCTTTAGGCATAGCTGCCAAGGTTTTACATTGCTTATGTGTGACATTTTCATAATTTCAGTGTAATTATGAGTGACATGCAATGACTATGAGTGACACTTTCACCCATTATACCTATTTGAGCAACGAGATACTCTAAGAAGATCTTACAACTGCTTCAAAGCACCAGAAATGGAAGGGCACTGACCAACATGTCACACAGTGAGTGCCATCCAGGAAAGCCTGGCTTTACATGGCATGATCTCTCCTTCCTTATGCCACGGGACTGGTTACATTGGCAGGTGCCACACCCACCAGGGGCCTGGTAACATGAAAGGCCTCAGGGGTGATCAGAACACACCCTCGACCTCAATGCTTGGTTCATGGAGACACCAGCTCTGGTCCTAAATCACCCCTCACCCACCGAAACAGGAAGTTAATACTTTTAGTTTGCTCCCAAGTGACAAAGCTGATGTGCGATGCTCCATTGTAACAATGGTCCACCGATGATAACACTAACAACGCACCGAGGAGAAATCGCAATAAGACACATCATTGATTGCACAATGAAACGTATCATTCTCTGTCTATGCGATTCCTTGTTAAATCTGACCATAATCACTATTTGAGGAATCAAATACTTTTATTTGAGCACCACTCACCTGACACTGTGCTCAGAACTTAAATCTGGTGGCTCTGCACTTGTGCCAGGCAGCTGATGACGACCTGCCTTGAGACTGCGAGAGTATGCTGGCCTCAGCCAGCCAGCCCCACCCAGAAGTGACAGGAACTACTGGGGAAATCTTGATGCTCTGGGCCTGGAGTAGCAGCAGGTGGGCCCTCCAGAGTGCTCAGCCATGTGATTTAAACAAAGTGGCGTCATCATGGGCATTCATATCCTGCCGTGCTGCGACCGTGCACAGAACCACTTGCTCAACCCCAGTGACACTGACCTAGCCAGAAAAACATGCTACACTGCCTGTGCCCGCTCCTCCGATACCCTAACGGGATGGTCACCACCTCCACACAGTATATTGTGAGGAGTTATGAATGACCCAGGTGACACCTTGTCTCAGTGCACAAGCAGCACAGGAACAAACATCAAGCGGCTTCTTGATTGGGCCAATTAACTGCAGCAGTGTCCATACGCCTAGTAAAACAACAGAAGACGCCGGATCCACGGGTCTGGAGTTGCTGTTTGTAGTTTATTTTTCTTGATGCCAGGACGCTGGACCCACGTGGCCCAGAGAGGCCGGCTGTTATCTGAGATAGCAATTGTTTTTCTTTTTTAAAAGGACCTTAATCCGCACACCTCTTGCGACAACTAAATAAACAAAGTACTGCCTTCTTTCAGTTGATTGTGTGACCATAGTACTAAGTGCAGCAGTATGATCGCCAGTGTGGCAGCATGTGCGCTGCCGATTCCATCACACCGGCGACTAACAGAAAGCCGCTACCTGCTTTGTTCAACCAGACTCAGCACGCGCAGGTGGTCAAGGTGCTAAAAATGAGTGATAATTCATTTTAATGCTATGATGCAGGCCACCACATTAAAATCCGTTAGTCTAACGCTTGATGCGTGGTACTTGGCATGGCTGTTAAAGACTGGGATTTCATGAAGAAATGTACCTGGACTCAGAAGTTGGATATCCATGCTGGCCAGCATGGATATCCAGTTTCTGGGTATGATATTTTGGGGCTTGAGACTAGAGTCTTGTTGGTAAAGCAGGCTAGTTTATGGATGCATCGTTCGTCTTTTTAAACAATCCTGAATTACTCTCTGTGCAGCTCTTCATTTCATCTGAGCTAGGTTTGCGCCTTATACGTATCACATACATGCAGCTTTTCATTAATACATATGTCTTATTTAAATTATGATCAGAATACGACGTAGGAGAAAACGTGCTTTGTGTCTTTGCAAAATATTATGAAGAATTTTGGACACCTCCTATAAGCAGTATGAGATTTGCTAGCATTTTTCTAAAGGCAAGGGGGGTCAATCTTGTGGACAGTGAGGAAGTGAGCCTCTTTACTAGAGTGTGTACCTCTGACCCACCCCAGGGAGGATGACAACTAGAACTCACTGCCACGCTTGACAGGAGGCCTTCACCTCCAATGAGCTTGCTGTCCTTCAGCCAGCTTGGTCAACAAATGAATTTTTCTAAACTTCCAAGGATATTTTAAATATTTCATTTGTATCCCTTAATGGGAGATAAAAATTAAATCCTGTACAGCACCACTTATAGATTGCATGAGCCTTTGATCTTTGAGGGCCTGTGTTACAATTCAGGGACATGCTTGTCTGCTGTCTGTATTGCAGCCTCCACAGCACAATGAAAAGTCTTATGTAAGTGACGGGAGGACGAAGGACAACCCAGAGCCCGTGCTTTGCTCTGTGAATGAGCGAGGTGACGGCCATCAGCATTGTAACTATAAAGCTGCATTTCTTTAACTCAGACCCTATCCAGTGTAAAGCAGTCTACTTCCCCCAGAAAAAGGTCTACACTACACACCCTGCCCTCTTTAAAATCTTTAAATGTCTAATGTTGTTATGTTTTGCTACAACTATTAACATAGAGCACGTTCACCAGTCGGTTTCTTGATGCGGAGTAAATGAGCAAGACCCACAGCACAGTATCTCATTTGTATGCTTGTGTAAAAAGCCATGTTTTAAGAAGTTATGTAAATCTGAAATAACTAGCAGTCATTCTAATGTTAGGTGAAAGAGAATTCCAGAGCCTGGGGGTACTACAAAAAAATCTAGAGCTTCCTAGTCTCTTCTTAAAAGGGAGGGGATAGCCAGAAGGTTATGATGGGTTGACCTTAAGTTACAAGACGGTATGAACTTTTGAATTCAGGAGAAGATAGACTCAGGACTGTTGCTGTGGAGGGATTTAAAGATGATATATCTAGTCTTAAAAGCTGAGCGTAGTTTTAACGGCAACCATTGTTGAATTTTGGGTTCTCCCTGTTGGGTTATCGTTCTGATATTCCTGGTATGCCTTGCTCCAGTTACTGCACTATGAGCAAGGTGTTACTGCAGGTAAAATATTACTATGCTATAAATGACTTTCTTGAGGTAAAATCTTAGAGAAGCACCATAGCAGCCATTAGCAGCAGCGGAGTAGATCTGTTATTTTTATTTATAGACCCAAGAGCAATACAACATAAAGTTAATTAACTGTCAGGAATGCAGAATTTTATCAAAGTTGTACTTGCCCAAAGCACTAGATCTTTCATAAACATACTTGCCTTGTAAAAAAAATCTGAGTTTCCTACAATGACATTTTGTAAAAACAAGTGATTGCGTAAAAGAAAATTTGCCAGGGCGATTCACAAGATGCTTCCTCGGAAATTAAAGTAAGAAAGAGATCCCGAACTCTGCTATAATGAAACATCCAGCATAATAAAAGTGCTGGCATATTCAGAGTCCTATTATAATTAAAAAGATAGCCTGTGTCCAGCCTGTACATGTTCAAATGATTTAGATAGAGCCCTGAAATGTTTGGAATCCAGTACATACAGAAAGATGTGTGATCAGAGCTTTGCTAGAATCCAAACGCTGACCCAAAATGAGCCCTTCTAAAATCTCTGATATAAGCAGAATGCTACTGTCATTTGTCACCTCATTTCATGCAACCAAAAGGCACGTGTGGGTTCTACTTGCTGTCCAGTGTTAAGTTGCCAACTGAGGATCAAGGAAATCGCCTCCAGTGTGACACTCTCCACTTGATGTTATTGTGTAATTCTTGAGGCTATCACTTCATCTCATTGTATCACAGTTCCCTTGTTTGCCGTAACTGTGAGCACATACTGCACATAAATGAGTGAATATTTACATTTTACAATTAATAAATTCGGCAGTCTTGTCAGAATCAAAACAATTCAGAATATCTACACATGTATGCTTGACAAATACAAAAGCTGTTTTTTACTCATGACAAATTATGCAAATGTACTCATGGGCTGTTAGTAGGCAGGAAATTATATATCTGATAGAGACTCCTAGCCGCTGATTCTGTTGCAGGGATTCTGTGTAAACAGAACTAATGCTGGGATCACAGAATGTAGGCACTGAGTCACCATTCTACATCAGTACCTATGAACCCCAATCTGACTAGCTGATAGTGCCTTACCTGCCTTACGTGCCCTCCTAACCTTCCCAGAGAGACAGGTAAGTTAGAACCCCAGAACACAACTCTCTCAAATCTGGAAACAGATAGTCACCTTTTGTTTTCTCACTCATGCATGTCTATATAAACAAGACAAAGACACATGAAGAGTTTACAATATTTATTGAAACTATCGTGCTCTATTATAAACACCTGTGCTGCAACTAGAAAACATGTGCATGCCAGCAGAATGAGTAGCCTCACAAGTAAACTATATACAGTGAGAAGCCCTACCATGTTTAAAAATATATCTGCCTCAGCCTATCCTCACTACGGGGGCAAGGTGATATATCATAGACCTCTAGGATTAGAACCAAACCCATACCTTGTATTATTATTAGGTCATCTGCTTCTCAGGTTTCACAAGGCTGGCATGTTCATCTCAGGACCTCTCTGCTAAAATTCCCCTCCCTGTTTTCAGATGCCATGTCTCGGTGTACATGATATGAGGTGTATTTTTGAAAACAGTAGATGAGAATGTATGTTGCGTCTAAATGCCAAACTAGGGTGCGAACTGAGCACAGAAGACAGGGTACGGTGTTGCTAGACCTTATACGAGATGTTCAGACATAGTCCTAGAGAGAAAAACCAATAACAAAAGCATGTACAGTGTTTTGCTAAAATAATATTGTGGCATAAAAATAAATGCACTGAGTTCAACGTGTGCAAAGCATAGCTTCCTACACCTTGCAGTTTGGCTAAAATAAGAGAGAACGTATTAGGCCCTAAAGGGAATTCACGACAATTCTTTACCTAAGAATAATCTTCAGGAGTCAGATGGGATCTGGACATTTTTCGTGAGCAGTACCCTTGCATGCCGGTAAGTAGCATTCTCAACATCGTCCACTCTGGAAGTGTGGGTCTCTGTCACCTGGTGCGTAGAATGTCAGTGAGGAAAGTCAGTAACAAGCCATGTGGTGCCTGTCATAGGAACTCACAACACCAGGGGGCCCCCTCAGCACAGTACACTCACTGACTACTTGGCCTGGGACTCGTTAGTTTTATAGTTACGCTCGTGCGCACACGTGCCGGCATTGTGCTCCACGGCCGCACGTTCGCATGATTACACTTAGTGCATACTGCGTGGTGCACAGGGTGGGACAGGGCGGGTGTAACTGTATTGTGTCATTGGCAGTGTAAACTGCTGGTGCGGTGTAAACTGCACATGCAGTGGGACCCTAATTAGCCAGCGGTCTTGAGCTGCAGATCACAGGGGAGGTGAGCAGTGGTACTAGTAGTCACTATAACATCACAACCACGTCTTGTTGTCTACAGTGGGGCTGGTACTGCTGTATTCAGGTACCAGGGACTTCGAGATTTGAGCCCTCAGAATATTGTGACTGTGCGCCTCTGGCCCTGCGAGGGCATTGCATTGATACTTCTTTATGGGAGCGTCTGGTCGCTGCAAGGGAAAGAGGGTGGGGTACCTATGGGGATTAGAGGTCAAGAAGGGCGGGGTTGGGGAGTGAGTAAGTGACATTCCAGAAGGAGTATCAGAAAGGAACAGCAGGGCTTTCATTTCAGAGTTAACCTGGGTCCACTACCAGCACTGGACTCCAGACAGGAACTCTCTCAGGGCTCTGTCTGACCTTCTTGCCACAGGGGTCTAACAGTAGACTTGCAGACAGCTGGTGGTAGGCACCATGAAAAATCCATCAAGGCAGTTGACTCTGCCCCAGCCCACCGACCTTTTAGAAGCCCGGACTGTCTGGAACATAGTGCTATCAACAGTGGAGCTCAGCCCCAATGCTACTGTACCCCACCTATGGCTTTGATTTGTTGCCCATCTGCGGGGAGGGAGCCCCCTTTTCCTTGCTAGCGATAGGGACCGTGACACCCCATCCTGCGCCACTGACCTGGAGGAGCGTGCCCGCGCTCTTTGCAGACAGTGTGTTGTAAGCCGTAGTGGGAGGGGCTTTCTTTTTGCACCTGTAACATGATGTTTCGTACAGTCACGACCAAGGAGTGCCAGAGAGCACATTGCTGCAGAACAAAGTCAATTGATCGAAAAAAGACTAAATTCCACCACACGTAAACAATAATATCGAAGTTCATAATAACATTTATTATGAGGCGAGGTGGCGGAAGATTATGGCATCCCACTTTTCTTTTTTATGTACAGGCCGCAGACGTATTTAACTTATTCTTTACCTTACCCTTTCTTCCATCATCATTTTCTCGGACAGTATTTCGTAGTAAGTGCCTTTTCATTCCCCCCTTGCATTGTCGAGCTTAAGTGCTAATGCCCTTGATCTTATTTCTGCCCTGCAAATGTTAGTATTAAGCAAAAAACTATAAATTACTTTTTCTGCGCTACTGACATGCTTTTATACATAAAAATAAATAACACCAAGTTTGTTGTTTTAGGTTTATAGTTCAGTTGCAGACCTTTTCGATTTCAGTCTTCTTCTTTCATATGAACTAGTGCTGCGGGATTGAAAGGACCAAAAGAGCCCCCACTCTCAGTGCAGCAGCCGCCCTCCAAATGATTCAATTCGTAGACCATTGGCCTTCTCATTGGACAGCGCCCGAGTCAACCTCATCTTAGGTGTACCTAGAACCTGGTTGTGCGGGGTTGGGGACAGTAGAGTGATTTCCACTCTTCTGTCCTGGATGGGTGGGGTGGGGGTTGTGGGTGGAGGTGTGATGGAAGGGGAGGAGGTGAGGGGAAGTTCCAATTCTCTATCCTGAATGAGGGGGCGGAGACTATAGGGAGACTTCCACTTCTCGTTCACAGATATGTGTGCAGGTGTGGGGGGGGGGAGGTGAAGGTGGCAGAAGGTGATTTTACTAGTACTTCACCCTGAATGGTGGAAGTCCAGGGTGCCTTCCACTACTTAGTCCTTGATGGAGGAAGGGGCGAAGGGGAGTGTATGGTGTATTCCACTATGTTGTCCTGTATGGGGTGGAGAAGTGTAAGGTGACTTGCTCTATTCTGAAGGTTGGGTGTGAAGGGTGACATCCACTTCTCTAACCTGGGTAGCGGTAAGGTAACTTTCATGTCTCTTTCCTGAATGGGGAAGCTGTGGCCTAACATTAGCCCCCGGAGTGCAGCGGGTTCCCCAAGCTCCAGGGTGCTCCTCAGCACAGTACACTGGTTCTGGGACCAAAGTGGTAGGTGGTTGGGCCAGGATTCCCCCTCCATATACTTTGCAGGGGGCCCCCTCCAGTTTAGTTACGCCACTGCCCACATTTGGTGTGCCTCTGATGCTACAAGTGCAACCACGACTGCCGTGCCATGCACCTCAAGGCCTTGAGAGAGTGGTCCATCGAGCCCCTCACCATGACACTCAAGATATCGGTTGACAGGAAGATCTCAAGATTAGATGTGGAGCAACTTCAAGCACTAGTCGTTGCAGTCAAGGTCATCAGGGATATCGGGTAAGTCCCATAGGAACAAGAAAAGTAGGACGTCGAAGAGATCTTTGATTTCGCCACGTCTGGTGAAGTCACCTGATGAGATGAGTGAGTGTCAGCATTTGAGGCCTAGCTCAGTGGTGGAGCCTGCACCTCGGCTGTCTCCTTGCCTCCCAGAGTTTCTGGAAGTCAGAGCGTCCCTTGCCCAGTTATGCAAATTTTATCAGGCAATGCAGCTCATACTTTGGCGGTCTCTTCCCTCTGGAGCACCTTCAGGCCCTGTGGGCTCAGTAGGGCCCCCTACACGTCCAACGCCAGTGGATTAGCCCACAGTGCCACTCATGCCCCTGGGATCCATTGATAGATCCGGAGCAGCACCAATCGAGCCACCTCAACCTTCTCCGGTGCCGGCTTCAGTGCCGACCTCCCACAGCGAGGCCATCCACATTCTCATCCCCGACTCCAACATGGAGCCAGATGGGTGTCGTCTGACGCCGGCTACAGTGCCGACGGGGGTGCAGACTCCCCATGACGGGCCAGTGCCTTATTCATATGACAGGTCTAGATTGGAAGATAAATGAGAGGGGAGTCTGTGGACCATTAGGAACACCACTTAGAAGATCCCAAAGCTCATCTGGGAGGTCAGGGATTCCTGTCTTTCCCTACCTCTAGGAAGTTAGACTGAGTAGTGTTGGTTTCCTTACCTCGACGATTGGCTTTTGAAGGTGGGCTTGCCCCATGCAGTTGTCTCCTACCTTCAGATTACGGCAAAGCTTCTACACTCACAGGGGTTCACTATCAACATTCCGAAGTCACACCTGATTCCTTCTCAGATGTTCCCTTTCATTGGAGTTGTTCTAGACACAGTATAGTTTCTGGCCTATCCTCCAGAGAGGTGAGTCCAGGATATTCAGGTCACAATGCCGATGTTTCAGCCTCCGTCCTGGATTTCGTTGAGACTAACTGTTGGGCCTCATGGCCTCCTGCATCCTTCTTGTGACACATGTCCATTGGCATACGAGGGCTCTGCAGTGGGACCTGAAGTTCCAGTGGGCACGGCACCAGGGGAATCTCTCTGACATGGTCCAGATCTCGGAGGGAACTGCAAAAGACCTGCAGTGGTGGCTAATGAACTGTGATTGGGTTAGTGGCAGACACCTCTCCCTTCCCCAACCTGAGCTGACTGTAGTGACAGATGCGCCACTTCTGGGTTGGGGTGGCCATCGGGGAGAGGTGGCGATCAGAGGACTCTGGTCTCCTGTGGAATCTGGATTCGACCATCACGTGTTGCCGCTCCAAGCAACACGGCTGGCATTGAAGGACTTTCATCCTACAGTCCGGAGAAGAGTAGTACAGGTGTTCTTGGACAAGACTACCGCCTTGTGGTATTGCAAAAAACAGGGTGGGGTGGGGTTGTGGACCCTTTGTCAAGAGGCGCTGCACCACCGGACATGGCTGGAACTTCAGGGCATATGGAACATGTGGTTCCACACCTGTTGGGCTTCCTGAGCACCATAGTAGATTAAATCAGCTGTGATGCCTGGCGGATCATGAATTGTGTCTCCGCCCGGAGGTGGTGCATGGTCTCTTCCAAGAATGGGGAGAGCATTGGGTGGATCTGTTTGCCTCTATTGAGAATGCACAATGTCAGCATTTTGCACGCTGGAGTTTCCAAGGCAGCTCTTGCTCGGAGATGCTTTTCTTCTTGAGTGAAGCTCAGACTTCCTTAACACCTTTCAGCCAATACCACTCCTGCCCAGAGTTCTCAAGAAGATCAGTCATTCTTGCAGCTCCAGATTGATCACGGGGAGTCTGGTATCCCGAGCTGTTGAGCATGAGCTTGAGTCCTCCGATCAGGCTGCATCTTCGAGAGGATCTTCTGTCGCAGCAGCAGGGCAGGGTTCTGCACCCAAACCAGAGGACACTTTGCCTTCATGCGTGGAGATCGAACGGTGACAGTTGACAGCTTTCAACTTTCCGCCCGAAGTCTGCAATGTTATCTTGGCAGCCAGGTGTCCTTCCACCCAGACAGTATACACCTGTCATTGGAGGAAGTTTGTGGTATAGATACAGATAAACAAGTTGACCAACTATCTGCACCACGTTCCCAGGTTCTTTTCCTTATTCTTACTATAGCCCAGCAGGGCTCTGCTTTGGGCACATTGAAAGGTTATCTGCCTACCATATTGGCTTTTCTGCAGTTGGCAGATCAGCCATTCCTTTTTAAATTCCCTGTTGTATATAGGTTTCCCAAAGGTCTTTAGCATATGGTTCCACCAGCTCCTTTCATGCCACAGTGGGACCTCAACTTAGTCCTCACATTTCTGTTGAGTGCTCCTTTCGAGTCATTACACAACTGCTCTATCAGGCTCCTTACCATAAAACAGCCTTCCTAGTGGCAATAACATCTGCCTGGAGGATCAGTGAGCTCCAGGCTCCGTCATATCCGGCTCCATACCTTACCATCTACACAGACAAACTCGTCTTTCGGACTAGAGCATCCTTCCTACCAAAGGTGGGTAGCTCCCTTTCATATAGGCCAGTCCAACATCCTGTTTACATTTTACACTGTGACTCGCCCCTCTAAAGAAGAGGAGAAACTCCATCAGCTGGAGACAAAAAGAGCTTTGCTGTTCTACCTTGACCGGACAAGAGAGTTCCGGGTGAAAGAGCAACTCTTTGTGTGGTAAGTCAGAGCCAAAACAGCAAGGGCAGTGCAGAAACTGACCATCTCACGATGGATAGTGCTCTGCATCAAAATCTTCTACACATTGGCCTAAAAGCTCCTCCTGAAGGTTTGCGAGCTCATTCCACCAGAGTTAAGGGTGCAACCACTGCGTTAGCTCACGGAGTACCTGTCCTGGATATCTGTCAGGCAGCAATGTTGGCTTTCCTGCACACGTTTACGATGCACCACTGCCTGGTGAGTCAGACGAGAATTTTGTTTGGTCGTAGAGATCTTTCTAGTCTAATCCATTTCACACCCGACCTCTGGGGAGATATTGCTTCGGTATCTATTATAAGGTAAGGCATTTGTAGCTAGAAGCTTTTATCCGATGAACAAGTTACCCATCTTCTGTAACGCCTTATCTGGTAGAGACTCTACCTGGATGCAGATTCCTTACCAACCGACCCATATTCCCTCGCTCTGCGAACCAATTTCAGAGTGAAGGATTGCTTCCTCCTAAGAGCCTTAGCTTAACGTACCACCATTGGTCTGTGTTCTTTGTGGCTCCATGCTACTGGTGTTGAAAGTTGTGAGAAAAGAAACTGACGTCCGTGCGCTAGGGGGGCACGTCACTTCTGGCGCTACTGATAGGACACACAAAGCTGATTATCAACTCCTTTCCAACTCCTTTCCAACCCCTTCCCACCTTATTGAATATCTGAGTTTCTCTATAGGGGAAAATATTCTCCACCTCTAAAAAAAAAAAAAAAAAAAAAAAAGGAAATAAAAGTTTCAATAAATGAATTTGTACTTTGCAGATTTTGAGAGGAGCAAATATATCCATGTGTATTTGGTCATGCAAAAATGGAATTCACAAACGACTGCTTGAATATGGTTGTTTTTTAAATATTAGAGTGTATGCAACTTTTGTCTATGTTTTTTCTAGCAGCAAATATTATTTAGATACATTGTTTGCTTTCAAAATTAAATCACCAATTTTGCGACCCTTCTTCTGGATGTATTTACACAAAATAAAGGAGCATTATAAACAGCTACAAATGAGTAACGTTTGCAAACGTTTACACATTTTTATAGTGGAACCGCTGTTGTTAGGGCAATTGAACTTATAGTTCACTATATTTCCTTAGAACGCTCACCCTAATAGTAAAGAATTTGCAATAATTAACCATATATACCATTCTGAATGTCTTATATGAATGAATGGATATCTTGCTTTGCCAGCAGGCAATCTTCTTTCCCACAACCTTACTGTTGGACTGTAAATTGCCATTCAAAGATTTTGTGCTGCAGGGGATTGAGACTGCTTGTCATGTGGTCAAGATATACATGCAAACGTAATGTCATTGATCATAAACAATATGTTGTGGGTGTTGTGCAATAGGAATTTGTTACAGAGCGATTAAGGTTGTCACAGTTCAAAATACTTTATTTTGGCTGCCAGGGCCAAATACAATATATATAATGAATAAAACATACTTTAATAAATTCTCCAACTGGTCAGATTAAAAGATAAAAGTAGGTACAATTTACTCAATATTATATATGGAAGAAAAAGAAAGAGTATGTTAATTCATGGTTAAATTCATTGACTGTCTTAAAAGAATAAAAATGTAAACGGATTTCCTATAGTAAAAGAGGGTACCATCATATCATGCAATTATCGAAACAATAAAACACGTGTTAACTGATGATACACTTAAACAGAATCAGGTAATAGGTCTACAAAGAGCTTTACTACGGAGCACCCACATGGCACCCAGGAATTTAGAGATCGCAATAGCTATTATTGGGCGGGAGTCTGATCTAAGGATGCGAAGGGCGCCCTGATGGATACGTATTCCGAGTTGTCTCTATACTGGTTAAGCCAAGTACGGCGAGGGGAAATATAACCTTGGCGCACAAACAAAACATAGGGAATACTCTCTTCTGAGAAGTTACAACTAGGGCAGCAAGTGTCTCCTCTGCCAGCCCATCCAGAGGTTACCACTCTGCGAGGTAGAGTGCCTATTCTAAACTGAAAGTGTAATTTTCTGTGCAGTGGAACAGACACAAGATCCCAAAATGACTCAAACCCATGTGTTGGCTTTCTATCAATAAAATCACTAGCCAGTTTGAGATTAACTGCTCTCTAAGATTCCTCAGCCTCCACCAGGGTCAGGTATTGCTTTTTCAGAATGGCTTTGGATGTAAAAACAGTGGAGGCCGGGTGATCCCACAAATTGTGCAACCCTAGCGAATACAATGCTGACTTCATATTTTAGAGCCAGGGAATTTTATTAAATTTGTCGACCTTCATAACATCCTTTAGAATTTCCATGTAGTGGGCAAGTTCAGGAGTGGTCCATAGGCGTCTCCAATACAATAGTGGCCGTAAAATGATTTTACCTGCTGCCCCCGGGACTCCCAGGTCACTAAACAGTGGATGTAATGGGATACTAGACAAAAGGGAAGCAAGATTTTCAAGGAATTTGTTCTCGGTTCTAATTAGATCCTCATATTTAGAAAGCCTTCATAGTTCAGCCCCATATAGAGCTGAGCCCACAGCCTTAGCCTTATTAGTCTTAAGTGCCGGTGAAATCGGTTTAGTGTCGGATATAGAAAATTCCTTAAGTATTGCACCCAAAATCTGTTTAAGTTTAATAGTTGCCTTATTGATATGAAGGAGCCAGGACATGCCCTCTGCGATTAAGCTTGTCATTTTAGCTTTCAGTCTGGCTGTTTTCTTACTGACATTCTAGTTCTGATTCTGGAATGTTGGATGTGCAACCCACAGTTACAGGCTGGTTCTTTTTATTTGAAGATGTACATTTATGTTCTATTAAAGAAAAAATGCAATGAAATACTTCAGATTGCTTTTTAACAATGAACTCTACAGTGGTGAACTGAAGAACTCAGCATGCGTATATTAGTGTACTGTACAGGCTCAGACTTGTACACGGCTCTCTTTTGGCAAAAAAATTAAACCATCAAAGAACTACTTAGCGTGCTCATCTAACGTCATCAAATTTGACAAAGGGAATCATGGGATTCAAGGCTGAAACTTAAATGTGTGTATTGTTGTGATTAAATCACGATCACTGACTGGCGTTGTAGCAAGCCTGGTGCTACTTGTGTCTTTGGCATTACGTCACCTACAAGAACGGCCCTCGGCCATAGTAACTACCATATGTGATGCATCACACATATAGTGCACAACAAAGCAGTGACAGACGCAGCTTAGTTTTCCTATACAATGCACAACAAAGGAATGACAGGCACAGCTCAGTTTTCCTAGACAACTACGCGTCAACAAATAAAGATGCAAAGGATCCTTAATTAGTGAAAATACCCTAAGCAGCGCGTCAGCGGCCTACACAATATAAATAACAAGCATTTACAATGCAATGGTCTCGGCATTGTTAAAGTTAGAGCTATTGGCATTGCTCATGACATTATTTTTGTTTATGATTTTAAAACATTTAAAGAAACGGCATTGTTATTTGGCTCCATATAGCGCCTTATAAAGTACCTATGCATCCTGCTGTCACTGCAACACTTTGGTAACTGCTCGAATATCACAGATAAACAAAACACCGAACAAAACACCACAGACCATAACAAAACCAGCTTTGAACAAAAGAAGTAGGTACACCTTCAACTGACTCTTGACCCTGACTTGAATGTACTCCGAGCAAAAAAACTGTAAATTTTGCTCACTCGTATCCCAAAAGCTGGCCCCTTAAATCACATTAGAAGTTAATGTAAATTGCCTAATATAAGATGGCCGCCGGGTCACGTGACCTCCCTACGGTGGCCAAAGAGGTTCTGGCACAGTCAGGAAAGCAAGATAAACTTCTACACACTATCTAACATGTCAAACTAACTAATATCGTGTGCGATGATCGCACTGCCTGCTTTAAGTTTGAAAACTACAATAAAGCCTTGTTCGAGAGAGGCTTGAGGAAAAACGTTCGCGCACTCGGTAATGCTCCACTCGCAATGTACACGCTCCACTCGCAATGAACGGTGTCCCAGGACTCGAGTAAAACACTTGTGTGGCCAAAAATTCAAGCATCAAAATGGTACAGCCTCGAGCGTGAAGAGAAAAAAACCTTGCACTCGACATACCATTGAGCGCGATGGTCTCGCGCTCATCAAGCCAGTGGTGGCGCCGTGCACACGCGCTTGTCACCAACGAACATGCCAGCTCGAGCCTCGCTCGCAAGGGGACCCGTAATAAAAAAAAATTGCCCCCACTAAACAATTGAGCTTCTAAGTGAAAATGACCATTAAATACTTCAGGCAAACAATCTAAGAATTTAAACTTGCGTGCAGCGATAAGCGCCAAGTCAGAACAACAATTTCTTTAAAAATGCCAGTAATTTAGACAGATAAAGTCTATACTAAACACCTTAATGACAAACAAAGAACTTAGACAAACAAGCACACCACCGCCTTTCTCCGAGGCAAAGCAGAAATGCCACGGAGAAACGCAGTGGCGTTTTCAGATTCGGGGGCGTGTTTCTTTTTCTCTCCTCCATTGGCTGGAGGGGAGAAAAACACGCCTAAAAAAGGGCGTGGCTTAAAAGTGGAAAGAAGAGCACAGAACACGCCCCCGAATCTGAAAAAGACGGAGCCTATTTGGAGGGACGGCTCACTCCTCCAATGGCTGGCCTCCGTTTAGGAAGCCAGCCAATGGAGGAGAGGCAAAAAGAGAGGCGGGCTAAATAGCCACTCTAAGAAACATAAGATCTCCGGACTTCTGGTTCTGCCTTCGGCAGACCGGACGGTCCCTCGACCTAAAAAGAGAAAACTCGAAGATGACACACAATCCCTTTACAAAAAGGTTTTGTACTCGACCAGCGCGTTATCACAGTGATATGCACTCCTGGCAAAAATGTTGGATAAGAGGTGCACAGATTTGTTGATGCGCACACCAAGTAAGAACAAATACTAATTGTATTACTTATAAGTTTGTACTGATCAGTGACACACACACTTTAGTAAATAGTGTTTTCTAATTCACAATGCATTAAGTGTACCCAAGAAAAGTGACAATTTTACCTGCAATTAATATAAATAGTGTTGATGCTAATGTGATTAACATAATTACTTGCATTCTGCGTCAGTATTAGACAGAAGTAAATTATATATTATTATTTCACGCCATAGAAGGCATGGTAGCCCCTCCAATGTTCTTCAGTCACCAGGATAGACACCCCTGAAATGGTGTGAATAGACAGAAAGATTAGAGGCATATACAAAAGCAGTGGGAGGGACATATTCACAGCAAAGTGGAAATTAGCTATTTTGAATCCTTGTTTAGGAGTGGAGGTTAGAGAGATTCTCAGACATCTTCCTCTTCTGCTATTAAATGAGGATGAGCAGTGTTGATGATTTGGAAGAATATGAGGAAGTTGTGATGAAATTAGACAAAGCAAGGGAAAAGGAAAGATTAGGTGGTGGTCAGTTACCGGGAAAACCAGATGATAACTTCATAGCAGTGTTAATAGCATTGGCAGCATCCTGCTCTCATATATATTGTCAAGATAAAATGATACGAGATTAGATAGTGTTGAAGATAGCAAATAAGAGGATGCAAGAGAAATTGTTGATAACAAATGATTTGACATTAGAAAGAAAAATAGTGATAGTGAAGAGATTTGACTATATGTCCTGAGAGAAAACAACTAGATAGAAACACATCTAAACACTGTGATGGCCACAAAATAAGTACTTTGGAATAACTGAAGTCAAACATAAAAATTTGCTAAAAAGATATGACGGAAACAGATGCAGAGAAGGGACAAGGTCATATGACAATACTGGAAGGTTGAAGTATGAAGAAAACACATGGCCAGATGTAGAATAGCATACTTCAACTGAGAACGGTTGTTCTGCATATGGTTACATATGCAGAAGGTGCAATGAGAGCGGTCACTACGCCCGCATGTGTAGAGGTAGCTTGAGTGGTAAATCACGTTTTGCTAGAAATAAAAGTGAGAGTAGTAAGGAGGATGAAAAATAGTTGCAAGGAGATGTGGTGGAAAAATATGTTTTGCAAGTATCTAGCAGAGTCAATGTTAGTGATGGACCTTTCTGTGAGATAAAGTTAAGTGGTAAATCTCAGAAGGGCGTAGCGGATTCAGTTGCACGTTATACATTGATCGACGATGATAAATGTGTCAAAATAAAGAATTGAAAAGATAAGTTATAAAACAGAAGATGTATGGCCGAAAGGAGATAAAAGTGATCAGTTGTTTTGATGCACAGATTGCTTTTAAGGACAGATATGCAACATCCAGGTTATGTAGCCCAATATGGAGATTGCTTGTTAAATGGCCACACCAAAAGGAGATAGGTATAACACTTGATCCAAATCACCTTGGTCAAGTACTGTCTATAATAGAAGTTAGTAAGGAAAGCCGCCAAAAGTGGGAAGAGGGATGGACACATTGGGATTTTTAAAGTTTAAACAAATTCATTCTCCGACAAGGTATTGTTGCTAAGGTGCACAGATATAGACATGTTCTTTTGGCATTAAGAGCTGATGTGAAGGAGGAATTAGGGAAACTGTGCAGTGATGGAATAATTGAAGCCATAAAACATCTGAATGGTTATTCCCTATAATAATTCAGGCAAGGAAACCAGAGGGGAAAATAATCTGAATATATATTGAATTAAGAGACTTGAATAGATGTATTTGAGTGGACTGACACCTCTTCCAGAACATTTATGAGATGGTGGCCACTTTAAAGAAGGAGAACATTTTCTTGACATTGGATATTTCTTCACCATACCAACCTTTGATGATAGTTCCAAGCCCTAACATCCTCTATAACAAATGAAGGAGTATATATAGATTTTGTAGAATGTAATTTGGGCTGGTATCACCTTTCAGTATTTCAAAGAGATTCAACAATTTTTCAGAAATGTCAACAAAGTAGCAAACTTTCAGGTTGATATCCTGGTTTACAGGCAGACTCAGCAGGAACCTGATGACATTTTAGGACAGGTACTTGGCATCCTCTTGGAGAACGGATTAACCATCTGGAGTGGATTATTTAGGACATCGCATAGATGGTGGTGGCATTAAACCTAAAGAAGACCTAGTGAAAATAATTAGGGAAGCAACTTGTTAACAATATAAGGCATATTTATGTTCCTTTTTGGGACTAGCAGAATTCTGTGCAGAGTGTATTGAACAT
The DNA here is from genome assembly GCF_964204655.1 of Triturus cristatus. Classification (NCBI taxonomy): domain Eukaryota; kingdom Metazoa; phylum Chordata; class Amphibia; order Caudata; family Salamandridae; genus Triturus; species Triturus cristatus. The sequence continues at coordinate 204,749,551 of NC_140584.1, read as the reverse complement.
TTTGCTGATAAAGCTAATAACATAAGAAATTTAGTTATGGAAAATGTAAAATATGAATGTGATGAGAGGTGTGCTGTGGAGTTAGATAAATTAAAAAATGAAATATCTATAGTGCCATGTTTAAAACCCTTTGATACTAAATATCGATCCATATGGTAATGGATGCAAGTAATTATGTTCTCAATGCTGTCCTTTTACAAGTCAAGGATGGACGTGAGGCACGAGTGGCATATGCATCCAGAACGTTGAAGGCAGCAGAGTTCAATATTTGGTTATTGAGAAAGAAGCCTTATCGTGTACATGGGTCATTGTACATTTTAGGCAGAATGTGTGGGACATTAAATTCATGGTAAGAACAAATCACAGATTTTTTTCCGATTTATTTACCACAACAGGGGTGGGAAAAGCGACTCCACATATTGCAAAATGGCTTTTCAGTTTATAGGAATTTGATTTAGAGGTGGAGCATATACCTAGTGTTAAGAACATTACAGCAAACTGTTTGTCGTTTGCTATTGAATGTTAGAGACAGTGTATAGAACAATGAAGAATATGTGGTGGCGAGTGTGCATGATAGTATATCTACGATAGATGTGTCAGAGTTAAAATGGAAGAAGGCAGTGTTAGGGACTGAAGTAATGAGCGGGATTGGCTGGGTTGGGCTAGGAACGGCAAACATTATTTGAGTGAAGAGCACAGTTATATGAATGTTAATTCGGAGTTGTCATGGCACAATGTGATAGGGATGAAGTGTCGTAGAGGTGCATTAGCTATGCAGAGAGGATTGAGAGCAAGAATATTGGGCATGGCTCATGATGGTCATCCTGGCATGTGTACTATGAAAAAAGAGAATTAGAGCTGATTTTTGGTTGCCAGGAGTTGATGGAGAAGTGGAAAAATCATGAAATACAATGCATTCACTGTGCCTGGAGTGCCAAATCTCAAAAGATCTAATTGTATCCTATGCAGAAATTAGAAAAACAAGGTCTGTTTTATAAATTGCTTTGAAAATTTCAGGTCATTTCCACACATCAGGCAGTTGTATTATGCTTTAGTTGCTATTTATTACGTTTGATATTCTCCAAAGTTAAGTTTGTGTCACAGATAGGAAAAAAAGTTGTGATAGAATTTTTGGAAGAGCTATCCATAAGGGAAGGTGTACCTACTGTAGTGATAAGGTTTTTTGCATATGTTGGGAGTTCTGTCTATTTTCCCCAGAGTCTTGAAGGAGGGATTGCGGTTAGCATTATCTGCCGAGAAAGATTGGAGAGTGGCAGCTAGGAAGTTAGTTTGGGCATATGGCAACAGGGATACAGGTAACACTCCATATAAATTGATGCGAGGAAGAGATTTCCATTCTGAGTTGAAGCATAGTTGGATGTTTGGATGCAATGGATGGGAATGAAAGTGTTAACAAATCAAGAAAGGTTAAGGGTGATGATTTGCTACGTGGTCCCTATCATTTCAAAGTCAATGATTGGGTATGTGTAAAACTACGACGAAGAGTCAAGAAGAGACTGTGGAGACTTTCTGCTCCCTTGCATGTGGGGAGAGTAGGTTAGCACGTAGTAGAGTCATTGGGCGGAAATGTCTGGAATACAAGAAAAGTGGTTGGGATAGCAGATGCTTTGTTCGATTGTGATATAGAATTAAAGGGAAATATGGATGATGGACGTGCTAAGAAGCAATGAGAAAACCCTGCTTGTTAATTGATGATGTTTCCTTGCTGATCCCACTCATTTATCCTGTTGCTGTGTGACCGTGCCACACTGTGAAATGCTTTGTTGTTGGGGTGGCTAGGTCCATTCTATAAACAGTCCATAATTTACACTATTTATAACACACCCTTTTACAGTAACATTTAAAGGAAGTCCATTCAGTTCATGCTGATTGTTGTCTTATTCCCACTTCTTGGATATGACTTCTTCAAGGCTAACTTTTTTTTGTTTTGTTGTGTTTCAGGGAGATGATGACTTAATTACTGTTTGCATTGGGGAGATATTCTTAGAGTTTGTCAACATGCTGCCTTCTTTCCAGACCTACTGCCTACAACAGTCCGCATCGGTCAACATGCTAAATACCCTCGAAAAAGAGAAGGAATTGCTGAGGTAAATACTTGCAGTTATAGAAAGATATATGTTCCAGGCTATTCATGTGGTATTTATATTGAAGAGGGCAAAGTGGGCTAGATTTGGAGAATGTAGGAAAATGCCAATGCAGTTGATTTCTATTCACGTTTCTGGCTTATCTCTTTTGCACACAAAGCCCACAAGTAACCCATGCTAAGCATTGAAAGTATTTGGGAGTAAACATAAAGCATGGTGCTAAATGAAATTGAAGTTTTTAAGTAAACAGAAAGAACAGTCTTCACTCATGGTACAGTGTTGCTGTATTTTCCCCAACCACGGCTACTTCCTTTAGTATGTCTAGTTGATGAGAACAGTGGCATCTTTCCTTGACTACAGGTGTCGTATTAGAGAATCCTATAGTGTGCATGTGTGAGTTTGATGTTGTCCTGTCATTTGGAACCAATCCTGAGCAGCACCAACAAAAGCAATTTAGTCCATTGCGGATGGAAGTAGTCTATGAGATTGTTCAGCATGTATGAAAAGGCAAAATCACACTGTTCCACTCCACCCTGTCCCAGTAATGAGTGACACTAAAATAGGTCTTGAGTTCCTTACTTGTAGAGGCATCCCTGGTGTATGAGTAACACTGAGACAGGTGGAATTTAAGGGACACTTTGGGAGTCTAGTTATACTTATCAGAATGTGATGTGAATTGCTTTGCCATGATTCTTGACTGAGAAAAAGACATTTGTGCATTGGTTTAGTACCTAACACACAAGAGTGGGCAGCAGAATCGTACTTATTGGTGGATATCTTCCCACAGTCACCAATTGAACAAGGTGATGCCACACACCATACACCAATTTCGGGCACTTATCTAAGGCAGCATTCTAAAAAGCGGACAACTCGACTTACCTAGGTGCAGACTCTTGTCCACGGGGCGGCAACGCTGTAAGTCTCCCCTGCCGCCGAACGACATCACCGGCCACAGTGGGGGGAGACTACAGCTCCCAAGAATCTTAGCGGCACCAGACCACTTCCGCCCACCAGCGAGCCCGGAGGCGCTTCAAAAGCAGAGGCACCCTCCGCGTCGCGGGACGCGCTCGGGCGGCGCCGGGCTGAGCCCGGGCAAAGGGCGGGCCGTCTGTGGCCGTCAGGGTCCGGAAGAGGCTGGGCCACCCCCCTTGTCGTGAGGTAAGGTGGGGGAGGAGTCAATGGCCGACGACAGTTCCATTCTCGCTCAATGACTGTGCCGAACAACTCATCCAAGGACCAAGTCATATATTGTTGACATAGGCTCCCTTTGTTGCTGTGATCTGTGTAGACTTGGTGGCCAGCTCCTGGGGGGGTGACGCTGATGGTTCCTCTGTTGCTTTCTCGTTCCATCGTGCGGCCAGAGCGAACAGCTCCCTGAAAGCATTGTGGGCACTTTTATTTCTTCGCCCTGATCGCACCTGGAGGCACTTTTTGGGTCGAGCTGCTCACTTCACGCCCGGGTGAAAGGAGAAGGGCGGGGCTGCCTGTTGCCTATTACGGCTACCCCCTGAGTGTTGCGTTACTTAAGTACGCTTGGTCACAGCATTAAGATTGTTTTTGTATTTTGTGTTTAATGTTTGGGTTATTACTCAACAAGTATTTGTAAAGCTTGAACACTGCTGGTAGCGTTTACTTGAGGTGTTTTGTTAGCTTTGAGAGTTAAAAAGTGTACCATGAGCACACTAATGGCTAAAAACAAATCAACCATGGATAACTACTTAGTAAAGGTGGTGAGCAAGATCAATTATGATAGAAGAAAATCATTGGGCCGGGAGAGTCCCCCGGAATTATCATCTCCCACCCTTGACGATAGCAGTAGTCCAAATGCTATTGCACCTCTTGTCACTGATTGTTTATTAGTGGAAACTCCTGTACTAACGGCGGTGGACCATGATGCATTAGATCAGAATCCATCAGATGATTCCGTGGTCGCTCCAATAGTACGCTCTCCTGTTAAGAGAGCGGTAAGGAAGTGTAGGAAAACGCAGTTTAAGCGGGGGGTGTACAACACAAGCTATTATCTGAACCAGCACAGAGAAGTACTATTGGCCATAAGGAGACTATGACCAACAATTGTGGCACTAATATAGATATGAGTTCAGAAATTTTGGCTCATATACCCAAGGTACTTGAAGCTAAACTAGAAGTTGTTGTTAGGCCACTTGTAGAAAAGATAGATTCATTAACAGCTGAAGTGACTAGATTGGGTGGTCTTTTATCTAAAATAACCAATGACCAGAGTATAATACAGAGGGAGATAGTGGAACAACATGAAAAAGTTGTACAGATGCCGTTGATAGAGAGAGTAAGCTCATCTAATCCCAGGGAGATAAGCCGAACGGTCGACAATACAACTCCGACTAAAGTGGCTTCAGCTAGCACAGTGTGGACCTCAGTCCCAGCGAGAAAAATACGCTCCATTAATCTACCTCCAGAGTGTGAGCCATATGTTGTCGTTCTTTCAAATGTTCCACCCCTAGACTCTTCACAATCTAGTACACGAAATGAATCACATGACTCACTTAAACGGAAAACAATTTCCTGGTTGAATAAAAATTGTGGGTTTCCTACAAACTATTCGGATCAGATATTATCGACTAGACGGGTTTCTTGGATTGGTAACGCTAGGAAAACCTGTAGAGGCGAATGTATAATTATAAATTTCAAGCATCCCCAACATGTTGCGACTGTGTTACTTAGAGCGGCATCGCTGGTACTGGGGGAGAATAGTGTGGGTGTGCACCCCTTGGGATATTTCTATAGTCATCTAGCTAGGGCCCCCCAGGCTAATACTACAAGTAGGCTCCAGAATCCCAACAGATACCCAATCTTCCAGATTCCTACTGATAACAGATATCTGGCACTAAGTACTCTGGATCAGAATGATTGACTCTTGTCGGTTGGTAATTTTGATTTAGAGGTTACTGCAGTTACTCAGGCTGGGAAGTTGAATCCGAGTATTGTAGAGCTTGATCAACTAAGGATGGAGGCTCCCACACTATCTTACGATGTTAGATCTAGATCTGCCTTGTCCCTTAAAGTTGTGGTAACTGAGGAGCTCTCAAACAATGTAGGAGTTAGCAATGCTAGTCTGAGTGAGGCTGGACAGTGTTGCATTAGGAGTACCGAGACAGAGGGAAATAATATTGTAAAACTTCCAGTTGATGGAATCAATACCTCAATTAGCCCTGTAGATGGTGCAGCTAGGCATGATAGATTGGTGAATGCATCTTCACCTTGCCCAGAAGAAAATTTACCTGTTCGATTAACATCATGGAATATAGCAGGTATAGCTAGGAATCTACGGGATGCAGCCTGGTGCTCCTATATTGAGGAGTATGACATCATTCTCCTACAGGAGACTTGGGCCGTAGAAATGCAGCATAGGCTAGGGTATAAAACATTCTGTTGTGGCGCAATCCCGTCAGTAAGAGGGAGAGCGTCAGGGGGATTGGTGATTTGGGTAAGGGTTACTCTGGAAATAGATATTACCCAAAGTGTCGATTTCTTCTCCCGATTTACTGGGATTAAAAATGGTGACTAGGGGAAAAGGAATCTTATATCTAATAAATATATATAATAGACCACACTCTTCTAATAAGGAATCGAAGGTGGTAGATCTTTTGGATTCTTTTTTAGATACACTAAGACCAAATGTACAGGTAGTAGTTGGAGGGGATTTTAATTGTAAATACGAACCAGTGTCGGGCCTGGACAACTTATTTGACGAACAGGATATTGCAAACAATGTCCTGTCTCTGGATTCTACTGGTTCAGCTAAAAATTCCATAGCTGCTATCCAGATTTTACAACTGTCCGTGGCCTACGATTTAAGGGCATGTAATGGCCGTTTTCAGTCCGACAGACCATCGGCTCCAACATTTTGTAAAGGCAACTGTAGGTCACATATAGACTTTATATTGGTCTCTCTGGGCCTATGGCATTTAATAATTGACTTTAAAATAGATCATAGGACAGAGAGCGACCATTTACCTCTTCAACTATGGTTAGACCCTGAGCCTTTTATAGCTAACTTAGCTGGAGAAGTTATGTTAAGTAGCTCCCCTGGGGAACTCCAGGTTACAAATAACAGGCGTGCTTTAAGATGGCCTTATATCCTGGCTAAAGAAGAGACGATGCTAAATATTTACAATACCTTTGCTGATACCATTGAAGCATGCCAGATGCCCTTATTGGGCACCCAGGGTGTTTTAGATCTGCATTATAAATTGGTAGATGCGCTAACTCCTCACTTGAGTAAAATTTACAAAAAGGACAAGAACCAAAAAGAAAACCATTTAGAGGTAGTTAATCAATGGTATAATAAGGATTGTCGCGTAGCTAAGTCCCATTTGATCCAGGTTGTCAGATCAAAGAACCCTCAGGGTATAAGTGATAGCAGACAGGCATATAACAAAACACTGACCCAAGCAAAAAAAGCTTGGGATGATGCCCTATGGGATGATCTTTTAAATGCGGCTAAATTGAGAGACCAGGGCGCTTTTTGGAATTTAATTTCAAAAGGAAATAAAAAGGGCAGATCACCTAGGGATATTTATCTAGACGAAAAAACATGGTGCGACCATTTTTCTAAACTTTATTCTAATGACAATGAGGGGTTGCCCATAGGGGACCAAGAGATTAATTTAGCATTGAGTATTGCTCCCGTGCGATTTAGCCTAGAGGAGACTATCGAGGTATTACAGGCCGTCAAAATGGGCAAAGCCCCTGGTCCTGATAAAATCCCTGGTGATTTATTGAAGCACGATGTGGAAGTCTGGGGGCCCTATATTAATTTTTTATGTAATTCCATAGTGGACGGAACGCCTATTCCCGAAACCTGGAAAGGGGCCGAAATTGTAACAATTTTTAAGAAAGGTGATCGCTATGATCCGGCCAATTACCGTTCTATAAGTTTAATAGATCTTTTACAAAAGGTTTTTGCCAGACATATTTTAAATAGACTTTTAGTATGGATAGAGGGGACTCAGATATTAACCAAATACCAGGCAGGGTTCAGATCAAAAACCAGCACGGTTGGTCAAGTATTTAGGTTCACGTGCATCTGCTGGAAATACATTAACATAAGGAAGGGCAGTTTGTACGTGGCATTTATTGACTTGAGGGCCGCCTTTGACCTCGTTCCACGTAATTTGTTGTGGTCCACACTTAAGAATATGGCGGTCCCTAGTGAGTTACTTAAAAACTCATTAGATTACATACAGGGAACTGCGCCAAAGTCAGATGGGGGAAGGGCGGTGAAATCTCAAAGGCCATACCTGTAGGACGGGGTGTGCGTCAAGGCTGTGTGCTGGCGCCTACACCCTTCTCATTATATGTTAATGATATACCTATCTACCTAAGGGACTGTGACCATGACTCCCCGAAACTAGGAGATGAGGCGATCACGGCATTACTTTTTGCCGATGATACGATTCTCATCTCACAGACTCCAAAGGGTTTACAAAATTTAGTGAATTCCTTCAATAGCTACTGTGTAGGGAAGGGGTTAGAAATAAATTTATCCAAAACAAAATATATGTCCATAAATCCCCAGAAGTCTTTTAGGAAGAACTTAGCCTTAAATAATCAAAAACTGGAGCACGTGGAGAGTTTTAATTATCTAGGAATTATGCTGGATAGTACGCTTTCTTGGAAGGGGCAGTTGGAAAAAAGTAAATTATCCCTAAAACAAAATTCGATGCCTATTTTAAAAGTGCACGGCAGTAGTCATTCTAAAGCTATTACGCCGGCACTTGAAGTATTCAAGGCGAAGGCCCAATCAGCGGCACTTTATGGTGCTGAGGTATGGGGGCATTCCTGTAAAAGCAACTTTGAGAAGGAAGAAAATTATTTTATACCTAGGTTGCTTAAAATACCAATCAGAACCCCCCTAGTTCCAGTGGTCCTGGATTTTAATCTTAAAAGGACAGACTACCAAGCCATGCTAAGGCCATTACTGTACTGGGTTAGGTTATGGACAACCCCGGAGTTGAGTGATTATAAGAGTGGTTTGATTGAAATAACCCGGATCGATGGGTATAAGAATATTGCATGGTTAAAGCACATTTTTCAGTGGTATATCAGGCTAGGGCTCTCCCACTTATGGGAAGAACCACAGAATATGACGCCGCCCCTCAAAAAGCTTGTAAAGTCTTCTTTCTGGTCTTATGTCAATGGTGAATTATTCTATAATTCAACGATTGGCACATTGACCCAAAGATTTTTGACTATAAAGGACATTCCTGAATTTGAACAATTCATGGATGAGATAGGACCACCTCTAGCAAAAACATTATATCTACAATTTAGATATGGGGTCTCACAGACTTCCGCAAATACTTGCAGGTGGGGGGAGTAAGGATGCCAGTGGGCTGTGTACCCTCTGCTTTCAAAAAGCAAAAGAAGATGATGTCCATCTATTGTTCTTCTGCCCAGTCTATAAAAAATCAAGGGACCGTTGGATCAAACCCTTATGTAAAAACATGGGGGTTAGGTCTTATAAAGAGGCAGAACGTATACTCAAGTCAAATACCTCGCAACTGGTAGTGTTTTGTACAAGTAGGTTTTTATTCAATGTGTACCTTATCAGGAAACAGATCGGTTGTAAGTTGTAATGTACCGATGCGGTTTGCACTTTTTTCTTAGCCCCGTTAGTTAATATAAAATGCACTGATTCCTTCTTTTTATTGTGTTTTTAGAAAAAAGTTTTAAAATCTGGCTTTTTAAATTAAATTAAAATGTATGTCTTCGATTTTAATGCAGTAAGTTGCACAACCGATGAGGTAGATTAATTGTTGTTTGCCCCATTGTATGTATTATCTTGAATGTTTGGTCTGTGTATTTGTATTTAATTGTTGGTAATGTCTTTTTAATGTACTTCTTGCTTTTATGGCTATAACTAGCCGAAATAAAGCTTAAACAACAACAAATAAAGCATGGTGCTAAATGTAATTGAAGTTTTTAAGTAAACAGAAAGAACAGTCTTCACTCATGGTACAGTGTTGCTGTATTGTCCCCAACCACGGCTACTTCCTTTAGTATGGCTAGTTGATGAGCACAGTGGCATCTTTCCTTGACTACAGGTGTCGTATTAGAGAATCCTATAGTGTGCATGTGTGAGTTTGATGTTGTCCTGTCATTTGGATCCAATCCTGAGCAGCACCAACAAAAGCAATTTAGTCCATTGCGGATGGAAGTAGTCTATGAGATTGTTCAGCATGTATGAAAAGGCAAAATCACACTGTTCCACTCCACCCTGTCCCAGTAATGAGTGACACTAAAATAGGTCTTGAGTTCCTTACTTGTAGAGGCATCCCTGGTGTATGAGTAACACTGACACAGGTGGAATTTAAGTGACACTTTGGGAGTCTAGTTATACTTATCAGAATGTGATGTGAATTGCTTTGCCATGATTCTTGACTGAGAAAAAGACATTTGTGCATTGGTTTAGTACCTAACACACAAGAGTGGGCAGCAGAATCGTACTTATTGGTGGATATCTTCCCACAGTCACCAATTGAACAAGGTGATGCCACACACCATACACACAATTTCGATTTGATTTGATTGGTATATTTGTAGAGCGCAACGAAGGCCAGAGGGCGTCTTTTCGCGCCTGAGTCGGTAGATCTGAGCGGTGCTGGTGGGGTATGCAGGATGGATCAGTTATTAAAGAGCTAGGTTTTTAGCGCCTTTCTAAAGGACAGAAGCGTTGAGCTGCTTTTTATGGAGATTGGAAGTAGGTTGCAGGTCTTAACTGTCCCCAACAGGAAGCTTCTTCCACCCCAGCTGGCCTTCTTAAACTTAGGTGTCTGCAGACGTTTCGTATGGGCTGATGTTAGACTTCTGGCCGGCGCATACCATTTCAGGTGTGTACTCAAAAATTGCGGCCCTTTGCCATGTAGAGCTTTGAAGGCCAGGCATTGGGATTTAAACGTAATCCTTTTGTCCACGGGAGCCTGTGGAGGGCTCTTAAACCGTGGGAGACTGACTCGAACCTCAGAATATCTAGTACTTTTCTGGCTGCCGCGTTCTGCAGTTGCTGCAGTCTTAGTAGATATTGGGATTGGATCCCCATCTATAGGGCATTCCCGTAATCCAATCTGGAGAGTGCCAATGCTGTAAGTGCATCGGGAGGGATGAATGGACAGATTTTTTTGATCATTTTTAGAATGAACCAGATGGTAGAGGAAAGCCTGTTGATCTAACTATTGAATAATAGTTTCTCATCAAAGATGACTCCAAGTTTTATGACATTGGGCACTGGGTTCGGGCAGTCGCCCAGATTGTCAGACCACCATCTGGGTGACCAGAAAGTTAAGTCCGAGCCCAAGAGCAAGACTTCAGTCTTTCCGCCGTTCAATTTCAGGCAGTTGGACTGCATCCATTGGTTGACCTGTGACATACAGCCCTTGAAACGGTCAGTGGTCTCCTCCACGTTGCTTGAGACTGACACCACCAACTGGGTGATGTCTGCATAGAAGACAACCGAAAACCCAAACTGCCTAATGATCGAGGCCAAAGGAGCCACATATACATTGAATAATGTGGGGCTCAGAGATGAGCCCCGAGGCAGTTGGAAAAGATTTGGATGAGAAGGCTCGATGGAGAAGATTCTATCGGCTTGGTAGGATGATAACAGTGAGAGGACGGTGTCTCTGATCCCAAGCTCCGCTAGTCTACTGGCTAGTATTTTGTGGTTCACTCTATCGAAGGCCGCCGATAGATCTAGAAAATCAAGGTGGCCTTACCCCCTGAATCTAGTATATCCCTAAGTTCCTCAGCTGCCATGACCAAAGCTGTCTCCATTCCATGTCCCTCCCGGAATCCGTATTGTGAGTGATCCAGGCGGTTCCTGGAAGAAATATATGCAGTAAGCTGTGCATCAAGTAGTTTCTCAAGTACTTTAGCCGGAAATGGAATTCTGGAGATAGGACGATAGTTGCTGGGGTCCTTAGGGTCAAGGTTCAGTTTTATTAAAAGAGGAAGAATTGAGGCTATCTTCCAAGCATCTGGGAAGAAGCCTGACTGAATTACCTTACTGAACACCAAACTTAGGTGTTCACTTAATATTTCTGGGAAAAGATGTGGTACTTTAGACAGGCAGGGGTCTGTTGGGGCTCCTGATTTGGATGTTTTCACCACCTGAATAATTTGTTCTAGTAGGGGGGGCGGGGGGGGGGGAGAAGGTTAAAGCTGAAATGGCGGTAGTGGGATCTGAGGCTGTTGGAGGGATCTTGGCGTCTGAGCTTACTCTATCGCTGTTGGAGTTATACACCGCCTCAACTTTATCTATGAATGATTGTCCCAGTATATTGCAGAATTTGACGTTGCTTTCCATCCGAGCTATTACTGGTAGTTTAGCTAATTTTTTTAACTGTTGAGAAAAGCTCCCTGCAAGAGTTCCTTACCTCAAGAATCTTTGCCGTAAAGTATTTACTTTGTCCTCTACAATCATTTTCTTGTAAGCTGCCAATGCTTGTGCATACTTGTTTTTTTCATCCAAATCATAGTATACACTCCACTTTCTTTCTGACCTTCTACACGCTTGTTTTTGTGTTCTAAGTTTATTCGGTAACCAAGGTTCAGAAGGACTTTTCCCTCGGGAGAGACACCTCTTTGTGGGGGCTGGGATGTCTACTGCTGTTTTGATCCATAACGATAGCCTATGGACAGAAGCGTTGATGTCTGTCATAAGGTCTGGTTCAGTGCCTAATAATAAAGCTTTATGCAGCTCTTTTATGCCAAACAAATTAAAAGCATGTATTGCGATACCTTGTGTTTCATGTAAAAGGTCAACTACCCAAGGATTTGCACAGAGCTGATGGGCATTTCTCTCTTTTAGTCCAACACTACACAGACATCGATTTGGTTTTCCTGAACGCCGAAATTTTTTGTAGGTTGCTGCTGATTCATTCTGCAGATTTGTGAATCCCAGAGCATCACCTGCTACTGACTCAACCTTATAATTTTTACAGTTATGCCCAGAAATGTTTTTTTTCTTTCGATCTATAGCTCCTAACATATTACACACAATACAGCAGCGATCTCTGTTATGATTCCCAAAGCAGGATCCCTCACTATTTCCTGTTAATGTTTTTGAATCCAAAACTGAAAATAACACAGTTTGAGAGTATGGACAGAGTTGTAGATTAAGAATTGTCTGAAGTTTTACAGCAAGCAGCAAAATAAGAGATTAGATGGGTGAGGTGGCCTTTTAATGTCAGAACTCTGTACAGTTAATTTCACCTTATATATACATGTGTGATATTTCGGGTTCATAGCCTATGCTGTTTAAATACAGAACGCTGCAATTATACAATTTCCAAGGTATTCTGTTATGACTCGTTAATGAATAAGGTATGCTTTCATGTACCTACAACTGGTTTTGTTGGTCAATGACATATACGCTTTGACGCCTCGTCAGGGGTATTAAGCGTTATCTAAATCCAATTACAATACAATATATTTCTTCCCCATAGCCAACACTTAGTTTTCATCCTTGTTGAATTCAAATGCAATTAATGTAGTAGCGAGTAGCATGCTACTCGCCGAAAAAAGCGCTTCAATACCCCATCAGGGGTAACAAGCGCTATATGAATGCAAACCCTTTTCCCTCCACTATCCTTCCGAATCCAAATAATTGACTAACCTATCCACCACTCAAATTACTTTCAGATTTCACTATACTAATTCAACAATAATCCTCTATGGGTTCCGGAGTAGCGTGCTACTCGTAGAAAAAGCGCTTTGACGTCTCGTCAGGGGTAGTAAGCGCTATATAAATGCAATTACATTACAATACAATTACAATGTACTCAAGGAACCTCGAGTTAAATTGATCAAAACTCCAACTTAAGTCAGGTTTGATTTGATGAAGCACTGAGGCTTGCTTAGGCTGTGGGAAATTTATGCATTTTGCAACTGACAACTTTGAGAATGCAAAATTGAATGCCATCCATATAACTAAAAATGCTGATTTGTTTTTAGAAATTAACTTTTTTCTCTGTGCCCCTCTAGGATATTTCTCAACGTCTCCCAGAACGACAACACTGCTCTCCGTCGTATGAACCTAAGATCCTTCTTAATGGCCCCATTGCAAAGAGTGACCAAATATCCCCTTCTGCTGAGCCGTATTATCAAGAGTACCATTGAGTACCATCCAGACCATAGCAGCCTCTGGGAAGCCAAGAGTCGGATCGAGTCTCACCTTGAGCACATCAACATGAAAACCAAACAGGAAGGAAATGCATGGACTCTACGTTCCTTCCGTCGTGAAAGCAGGAAGAACAGGGAGGTTATCAACATTGAGATCAGAGAGACGGCCATCAAGACAGTGGGTTGGCTGAGAGAAGAGACACGATTCATTATGGAAGGCGCCTTGCAACTTGCACAACCCACAGATGGGCAGTGGGTCAGAAAGGGCAGTAAAGTCTTAAAGTTTCAAAACCTGCAGGTCCTGCTGATGGCCAACATGAGGCGACAGTCCGAATCCAGCTTGGAGGGGATGCCCCCGGATGCCGCCTCTCACCAGGGACCAGTGAAGGATGCTGTGCTCGTGCTAATCAGGGACAAGAGTAACGGGAAGTTCAGCCTGCTCAGGGAACCCTTGCGGCTCAGTAACTGCGTGGTCTCTGCAGACCCCGACTGTGACGACACCTTTGAACTCTTAGAAATCAGGCGCGAGGCATTTGTCTTCCGGGATGGCGACAAAGCACGGACTCACCACTGGTTCAGACAAATCAAGAGGTATTCGAGAGAGCTTGGCTCTTGGAAAAAGCGACGGAACGCACTACCGAACATCATGATTAGCACAGCTCAGAGCAGGGTTTGAAAGCTACGGACAGTAACCTCACTGGTGGAAAACAACTGTGGAAAGACGATCAAAACCTATGTTTGCTCAAAAAAGGGATCATTTTAAAAACAATGGGTGATAAACAAATGTAAGAATTAATTTATTCAGCATCTCTGAGATTAGAATGGGGAATGTTTATTAGCTTCCAAAGACTTGGACACAAATAGCAACCTTAATACTGTGAGTATTACAGTGAAACACATGACAGTGGCAGTTGGCACAGACAGAAACCGAGCTGAAAAACACTGCTTGGAGTGCACCAGTGACATGTTATTGATAGGGCAGCTCATCAGTGTTAATTAGCTGCCATCTAATGTGTTCATGAATTCAAGGTCAAATCTGCTTCTGCCTGATGAAGGGCAGTGTAATTAACTTAATTCCGCTCTCTTGCTTGACTGATTACTCCCCCTTTCCTAACAAGTGTATTTATGATTGTGTGGGGTGATGTATGAGAGCTAAATAAAACATTTCCTCCTGTCGAATCTGTGTCTCGCCAGAGAAGCACAAATAGAGCTGACTTGCTCTTCGAAACTGCAGGCAACACCAGCGACCCCTGGAGGCACCCAAACGAACTGCCAACATCCCTTCTATTCTTCCTGCTCAACCACGTGCTTTGCTGTTTGAGAGGTTCATCTTGCCCACCATTCTCTACTTGCAGTCCCATCATTCAGTTAATTTTGTACGCCTGTTACTGAAAGAAATATGCAGTAGTGTAAATTGCCGCTGGTGTTGTACAACCCAAAACTCATTAACCTGCTACATTTGCGACTGATCCACTTAAGCTTGTATGTTCAAGTGATGCTACCTACTGTCTGTCAAATGATATTCTTTTGTTTTAAAAAAGACACTAAATTGCATTGTAATTTATTATCATAAACCTTTTTTTTCAGTATCATCAGCTGTACATAGTTGTTTCTTCCAACCCATTAGTTCAACTTTAAACATTAGGGGAACTTTCAAAGTGGTAGATTTAGAATGTGTTGTGCGTACTAAAGACTGTTGCTCTGGACGTCAAACAATGAATCAAACAGAAGGCATTTCAGGTAAGTACTTACCATGCAGATGAATGAGGAGAGTTTGAACAGCAAGCGAGGAAAGCAGGCATTTATTTTTGAGGTTTATGTCTGGTGGCATAATTTGTCAGTTTCAGACAGAAATCATGGATAGACATCCTTATAAAAGGATTGATAATTTATAAAGTGCATGTTTACAATTAAATTACCTCTTTGAACCGAGATAGTTAAGGAATTTGAATGAGGTAATGTTGTGTAGTTTCCACCCCATGGTAGGAACTGCACGTTTGTGGACAGTATAAACGTTGGGATGGTGCCAGACTGATTCTGTGCACCCCCTCAGGATATGTTGTCCTATAGACCACCTAGCTCACAGTGCCACCATAAGCCCCCCTAAACCTAGTTGGGCAGCAGATGGTTTCTGGCAACCACAGAACATGTCAACCCAGGTCCCCCAGGAAGCGTGTTAACAGATATAGAACCCTTTTGCTCAGACGCTCGTGCTGTAGTACTGTCAGAGAAACATACCAGCAATACACAGAGGGACGCTTTCAATATTTTATTGAACCAGCGTGATTCTTGTATATGTGCTGCAATAATCAATAGACAGAAGCAAATGAAAGTTACCAAAAGCATCAGAACAGGCAAACAGAATAAAAAGCTCCACCAGGGTTGTGAAATAATGTATATATGCAGGCATAAAATACAATATAGACAATTGGGTGGAAGTGTGGAGAGGAGGGGGGATGGATGGTATAGGATGTTTTATGGTTCTCGTTTTTACCTTGATTTGATGGTTCTGTTGTACACTCTGGGCAGTACATACGTCCACCACTATCCCACAACCATGTGCATCTCGATGGGGAGCCACCCTCTTTTCCCCCACCGTGACTCTGAACCTAGATCACCTCCCTGTTTGCATGGCTAGCTTTCAAGTACTGATGAATGGCAGTCCTTCGATATGCGAAGCGAACCCATCCTGCGGTAATGATTCTATAGTAGACCCATCTTATGGGCACCAGGTGTTCATTTATGTGTAGGTTTGGCTATGAACTGGCCCATCATGCAGGGCACGCCAGAGGTTCCAAGGGCATGGCCATACTCCTGCACAAAACATTCACCTTGGCAGCCTCCGCGGCGGCTGCAGGTAAGAGTGGTGGGGTCGGCTGGGGGGGATTTTGAGAGACGACCACGAGGGAAAATTAATTATTTATTTAATTTTCCCTTGTGATTGTCTCTCGAAATCCCCCTCCAGCCGGCCCCACCGCCCCACTACTCTTACCTGCAGTGGCCGCAGCTGCTTGGCAGTGACCTGGATGACTCCAGAGCCACTAGCCTGCTATGTAGTGTGGAGGGCACTCTAGTAGCAAACACATCAGTCCCTTGAGCGTTTATGTGCTGCCTCATCTCCTGACATAGATCTTCACAGCACTCATAGAGATTTCTCCGGGCTTCCCTACGGGACCTCCTTGGAGGGGACTTCAGCGCAAAGCCCCACCCTTCAGGGCAAAGCCCCGCCCTGAGCTGGATTATTCTGCCCCCTGGCGGAATACCGGCAGAGAGGGGCACAGCAATTGGGATCCTTGATAGATTCCCTAAGACTGTGCTATGCATGGCGAATCTGGCATGTGACCGACAGGGATATACACACATAGCGGCCTCAATCAAGACTTTTTAGAGGATTGATCTCCTCCTTCCAGTCACTGACATACTTCTCACGTAAGCCGCATATTTTCTCCCCAGAGATCTTTCTGACCATTCTCCGGTGATCATTAGCATCGGGGCTCCTGCCTGATCTGATGTGGCAGCTCATTGCTGGGTGTTTAACTGATGAGCAGTTTTGGGATCATATCCAGATGGAATTCAACCTAAATTTTGAAATCAATTTGGGCTCAGTGACATCCTCCGGATCGCACTGGGCGGCCAGCAAAGGATCGCCTAATCCAACCTCCTCCGGGCAGAAACGCTCAAAAGCACGTATCTCGTTCACCTGGAAACCTAGATACTAAAACTTGAGAAATACTGCTCCGCTCAGGCCCCTGAAGCAATCCATAAGCAGCTCCAGATCGACCAAGCCATGCTGCACCAGCTGGCGCTTGACAATGCCTTCCAGTGCTGGAGAGCATCCACCCAGAGGGTATTTGAGCATGGCGATGAAAATAGAAAATTCCTTTATTGGCTTGCCACATGTGAGTTAAGGATGTGTATAATCCCCAGTATCATTGGAGAAGCCGGACTATATGTCACCAGTGCTGAGGATATAGCAGAGCTATTTGCCGCTTATTACGAAGCTCTATAGGCCCACCACGCTCGGCCTGAGCAGGAGTGCGCCAGCCTACTTCTCAAGGACAGCGCCTTTAAGAACAGACCTTGAGTCTGCCATCACAACAGATGAAATAGAGACAACCATACAAGACTTGAACTCTGGTCGGCCGCCAGGGACTGACGGGTTCCCAACGGAGTACTATTGGTGCTTTCACTACATGCTTCTGCCTCATATTGCGAAGCTTTACTCTGAATCAGAACACCTGGGCTCCTTTCCCCCAGAGCTGGATGCGGTTCCCCAAGAAGGGAGAAACGACTGACACCTGCTCCTCGTACCGGCCTATCTCGCTGATCAACTTTGATCTTAAGATGTTTGCCAATGTCCTGGCAAACAGGCTTCTGCGGTTGCTGTCTCACCTTGTTCATGCCAATCAGTGTTCCTTTATGCCCAACCGAGGAACCTGTCATTGCATTAGGCAAGTTAATGTTGCACAAGATAACTGATCCAGGCAGGCTTTTGTCGTTCCTTTTAAGAGGGCATTTGATACAGTGGATTGGTATTATCTAGACCAGGTCCTACTCTGCTTGGGCTTTGGCCCATGTATCTGAGGTGGTGTTTCCAACTCCTTTACAGGGAACCCTCCGCCCAGGTTCTCATCTATGGGACACTCTGTAATCCTATCCCTATCTGCAAAGGCACTAGGCAAGGTTTTCCTGTCTCACCCCTCCTTTTTGCCAGGATGATAGAACCTCATGCCACAATTATCCGACTCGATGCTCAGGTGTCGGGGGGGGGGGGGGGGGGGGGGGAATTGAAGGAGGGATTGCAATGAGGACAAGATTGCCCTATATGCCCCTCTTCCTTGCCCACCCACAGATGTAGGTCCCTCATGTCCTTCACATTCTGGGAGTCTTTTAGGAGGCCTCTGCGCGAACTGGTGACGGTCCCTCCTGGTCCCACTGAAGGGTGACACAGCAATAGTGAGCTGTCTGAGCACAAACCCTGTCCAGCATCTGAGTTTTAAATACCTGAGGGTCTACATATCGCTCCTACCAAACTTGACGCACAACCTCAACTTGACTCCTCTGATCGCAGACACTAAAAGAGCGCTGCAGTCCTGGTCCAGTCTCCCATTGAACATGTTGGGTAGAGTGGCCCTATTCAAAATGTTGTTTCTCTCCAAGTATTCTTCCGCATCCAATCCTCACTGCTTGGTTTAAACAGCTTAATTAGCTTATCCGTTCTTTCCTATGGCGTGGTGATCACCACCCATCGTATGCGATACAATTCCGTTGCTCGCCATTTGATGGGGTAATAGGGCTGGCTGATGTTAAGCTATATTACTGGGTGTCACATCTACTGGCAATTAATGACTGGATAACTGGAGGTTAGAGCAACCCAGCCTAAAGGGCGTAACTGGCCTCATTATGCCTGGACGGGGTTCTGGGGTACTTTCACAGCTGTCACATCCCAACCCACACAAGTGGTGTTATTATGCTGGTGAGTGGCACTGAATTGGGATCTCAAACTCACGCAACAAACTCCTCTGTGGAGGGGACGCTGACTGTGCCATATGGCCCAACTTGAGGGATTTGGTCAGTGGGACAAGATTGGTATCACATCCCAAGTTGGTGTCCGGCATTGCTCACATGAAGCCCTTTGCTGAATTACAGATGCATTTAAAACTTTGACACACACACAGTTGTGCAAATACCTTCAGGTCCAACATGCACTGGCCACTCATTGCTCAAATCTTACAGATCTCCCTGAATACAGCCCGATGGAGGCGAGCTTGCTGATAGGCAGAATCGGCCGTGGTGGCGTATCCAAGATATTCCAATCCCTCATACACAATGCCCTAAATATGCTCCGGCCCCTAAAGCAGAAATAAGAGGGCTGGGTCGGGGAACTCGACGAGAAAGACATGCGCAATGTGCTTATGGCTGCCAGAGTGACAGTTATGCCACGCTTTCTGCGCCTTATTCAATCAATCTATCTCCACACAACATACCTCCCCACCCACCCCTCCAGCGGGCAGGAAGACTCCCCACGCCCAAATAAGTTTGATGCACTCACCCCGATGTAGATTTCTTTCATGTGGTTTGGGAATACCCTTATATTGTGCCATTTTGGGAACACCTACAAGGGTGTTTGGGAGACACACTAACCTCACGCCCAGACTGGGCTTCCAGGAGTTTCTTTCAGATATAGGAGGGAAATAGGGCAAGCGCATGTTGGTGGGTTGTTGCATAGGCCCTGGCCAAGCACAACATTGCCTGGAAATGAAGCTCCCCAACTCCACCTATGGTCTCTGAATGGCGAAGGACAATAGACTTGTGCTCTAAGTTGGAGGAGAACATCTACAGGGGGTGGGGCTATCCACAAAAACATACCCAGGTGTGGTGGGACTACTACGGACTGGGACACGATGCAGAATCCGAAAGGCCGATACGGGTCACTTCGTGGATTTTGTATTATTGCGGGATGGAGGGCAGAGGGGGAGGGAGTGGGCTGTGCACTGTTGTGTTTATAATGTGGGAAAAACATATTTATAAAAAAAAATAAAGAGTTCATTCACCTGAGGTGCTTCCTAACAGCAGTGCATTCTCAAGGATTCTGGGATAAATTAATAGGGGTTCCTGTGTAACAGGTTTCTACATGAGGCATTTTTTGGGTTCATGCAGCACTTTAATACGATACAAAACTACCTCCATTAGAAGCATATCACTACCTATGCAGGAGTCCTCTCGATGAAACACAACATCCGTGCTCTTGATCTGCTTCAGCTACATCTGTCCAGGCCGTCTCTTCCACAGTTGGCATCACAGGAAGATGTCTTCTCTTTACGAGATGTGTGACTGGGATATTACACTCCTTGGTTTGTTGTGGAGGGAAAAAAGGTTGCAGGACCCGAGCCCATGCAATCCTAAAGATGCCCATCCTGCATCTTTAGGATCTCCATGAGTTGCGCTTTGAATGCAGAAGTTCAAGATATTGTCCGTGGCCCAAGTCCTAAAAGTAACTGGAAATAATGACTGCTGTGTTGAGTGGAGCTGTAGGATGCTCACTTTCATATGGCTCTCTTTTAGAATCACAGGAAGTACTACTGCTTATATGGAAAATAAACACTACAGGGTCCAAAAACAGTGCACTTTAGCCGTACAAGGCTCATGGTTCTTTAAGATGATTCTGGCCTGGGTGACTGGTTTCTTGTGGCAGCAGATCTGTTTCCCACTCATGGATGATTGGCTAATTAGAGTTTCCTCCAGGAAGCTAATGAGGTACAACCACATGATCACGGTTAGTATCACACATGAGTTTTAAGTATTCTGGATCAGGCTTGCCCTACAAGTAGGAGAAGCCTACAGGTAGCGTTAAGTAGCTCTCATGTGTGCACCCCAGACGACTAACTTTAGAAGCTTTTCTTTAATTAAATTAATAAAGGTATATCAAAATTGAGAGTGCATATTTTGAGACAAAAATTTGTTTATTTTCAGAACTCATAAATTGATATTTGGAGAAAAATGGCTAAATTGTCAAAATATATCTACAGCTGATATGAAAATCATGACATTTCAGAGACACAGATGTTATAACCTTAGTGCCAGAGGCATTTCAGCTGTGACTGTAGCATATTACTCACATAGTTAAAAAAAAAAGTAGTTAAAGGGTTTTATAGCAAAATCTCAAAATAAGGAATACATAGAAATGCAATGCCATGAAGGCTCAGCTACAGAGTACATAGTCAGAAATCAAAATTATTGTTGGTCCCAATAAGCATCAAACTCATAAGAGGAACATACAACATCCCTAAAGGACTCAGGAAAGGGTCTGAATAAACGGTCAGTGTTTCAAGTAAATCAGGAAACGTTTCTGGCTCACCCCCAAACCAGGTTTTTAATACAGATTTTATGAACAGGAAATAAACAAAAACTGCAAATTCAGCATATTGAGCAAATCGGAACCGAGATCATCATTAATGTAATTACAACACTAACTCATTTCTAAGGTAAAGAAAATCTTCCATCAGCTTCCTCAGCAATAACACAGTCCTGGGATGTACACAATATGAAACATTTTCAAACAAAGACTCATACACCAGTGTGCTAGCAGGTCTTCATTGGAAGTTCCAGCAAAAGTGTCCTTTAAAATGTTACATTGGATACACCAAGAAAGTTTCATTCACAATACATGCTCCCTAAGGAAACCAACCAATTGTGTCACAGTGTTATGTGCTCTGTGAAGACTGTGGGAAGAGAAGACATGCAGGGGGATATTGACTGGGAGGAGTAATGAGTAGGAAGGAGTAAGATAAACTGAGCATCTAGACAGCATTGATTTTAATGAAGTGTGTCTCTTCAGAAATGTGGCCTAACTAAACGACATTAATAAACACACTTCTAAACTTCTAAATACATTTGTTTCAAGCGCAGCATTAATATTTCATCGATCACAACTATATTCATCATGAAAATCAATAATATTGAAAAATAATTTGTCACCCAGAATTGCACATTTGGAAAAAGCTTTAAAAAGTGTATTTTGTATTAGCAAAGCCTTTTTTCAACTTTACTGCTAGCAACCAAGCCTGATCATAGCAGCAGTCTTGTATATTGTGGCCACTAATATATTCTTGTCTGATGTGGTCACTATTACAACACTAATAATATTAGTAGTTGATATTGTGAAAAACATTTTTTTTTTTAAATACAACACACGGTTGCAAAGGCTGTTTTGTTAACAGCCAAACCAATGGTTCAGCTGACCACTTACATGGAGGCTTCATATGACATATTATATTGTCTTAAACGCCCTTAATGACAAAACATTTCCTCCAGTTTTGGGCACACTGTAGCAATAACTTGCAAAATACATTTAAAAATAAATATGTAGCCATATGTGTACACAAATGTGCACTGAATGCAGATAAACGTAATCTGAGTGATACTTAATTTATTTGTATGGCCTTAATGCACAATAATCTTCCATCATTTAAAATATTGTTATGGCATACAATTTTGGTCAGATACATTTGTGATAGGGAATTCAGCTAAATCATAAAATGCCTCAGTATTACCTACTCACTCACATTTCCGTCATTACATTTTTCTTTTCACATTTTTGGAATTCAGAATTCTCTCTTTATAATAAATTATTCTGTTCCATACCAAAACAATGACCAAAATCTCGATTTACCCCACTGAATGTACTTGAATTCCAAAGTGAGTTTCCCCCCCCACCCCTCCCCCCCCCCCCCAAACAATTGGAGAGAATGCTTTCAACCAGTGCATAGTTTTGGGGGATGCTCAAAATGCTGTATTCGTTTAATGCATTCTTTTTTTTTAATAAAACTTTTTTCATTAATAGACATCAGCTTATCGATTACAGTACAGAGGAAGTAATAAGTCAGGCTACATGAGAACAATAGGTAAAATCAATCATTACAAAATATCCCTTGGAAAGTCTAGGGTGAAGGGGGATTTTCACTGCCGATGGTGAGGGGCGGTTGACATTTGTCCCCACGATAGGAATTCCACAAGCCCCAGACCCAGGCCCAATTCTTAGGGCAACCTCGGGCCACATATACCGTCTTTTCTCTGAACATTGAGTTTAATGCATTCTTGAATAGGCCAAAGGCTGTTCTTTCACTTTCCTAATTGTAATCTGAAATCTAATAAATATTACTAGATTCCTCAAATAAAGTTTTCTCAATCCACCTATGACAAAAAGCATGAGAGATTTAGGCATTACCTTCCATATTGACATCCTTCCTTCTTTTGAAAATGTTCGATTTTGCTTTCATCTGGTCTTTCATTTTATCAGTAGATTCTGTGGGTTGGCAGCAAATGGAATCCATGTCTTACTTCATGAGGAACATTTTTGTGCTAAAAAAGTATCTGACTTGCCTACCATCAAAATAATTATAAGACCTTAAAATGAATGTGACTTATATTACTCAGTCCTTCCTACCTATCTCCTCAGTACACAAAGAGAGACACATTAAAACTTGCTTTCATGTCCAGTAAATGCAGGTGCAGTCATAGGTACCATCTGCACATCAAGCCAACATCCAGAAGTATGGATCACAAATGCTCCGAGGGAAAATACTACTACTGTTCTCAGTCTGACTAGACTTCCATATCTAGGTAAAGGCAGAAAGGGAGCACCATTCTATTACACAATATGAAGAAGGGAGCACTCTCCGATGTTAAAGGATATATGAGAAATCTAATTTTGCCTTTAGAGGATATACTTTGTATTGGTACAATAATGGTTATTTTCTGTTATTAAACCCTGATGAAGTCGTAGGTGATACACCATTTCAAGGAAACACGTGTTGGCTAAAAGCTAAAAATCTGGAAACTTGAAGCTCGATGATCAAAACACATAAAAGGATGGATTGTTGATGTAACTGCAGTGGACTCTTTAATCTTGTGTGCTCAAAGGCGAATTTCCACCATTTGAACCTGTTTGGTTCTCAAAGGTTGTTTGATGGCCACCTTTCCTTTTAGAGCACTGCAATATAGATACGATGGGATTACTTAACTTTAGAACTGTGAGTGTGCACCAGCAGTTATGCCCAGCCACAGGGGGAGCTGTTACTTGCAGAATTCAGACATCCATGTATATAGTTCTTGTTCTTATTCTTGGGATCTGGATAAAGCTTGCTTTTTGGAAATCTAGGAAATGTATGTTCCAAGGCATGCACTACTCACTCATATCTAGCTTAAGTATATACCTTAGTATTAAATATAACTGTGAAATGGCATAAACAACTCCACATATACTGAAGGTATGCTTTTAACCAAACACTTGGGTTCAATGTTCAAGTAACAAATCCGTGATATGTGGGGCCATACCTAATATTGATCACTCAACCATGAAGTTCTCCATGCATAACCAAAACCCCAGTTTAACTGCTATCACTGATCTTCTCTCCATGGAGGTTTTTACTATATGTTATAGAATGTCCCACCTATATATAAAGAAACAGAATAAAGCCACTTTTCAGGTTGTGGGGTGGTTGTAGGAAAGTGAAATAAACTTGCCTTAAATGTTTTCATCTTCTAAAATCAAAAATGATTTTCTCCAGCATTCACTTTGTATTAAAATGAAAAATTATGGTAAATTACTATTTATCAACCTTTTATGTTGTAGCTTTGTGAATTTAGTGCAAACCATTCTGTCTTTAAATTCACTCTCCTATTTTGTTGCTAATCATGCCTGTCTCAGATACTACCTTCTCTACATTTGGTCAGTTTTTCTTCTAAGTGGCCAGAATGTTTCCAGTTATCTGCAACTGTGGTGTATTTTTCTGCCTCAATCTAAAAGAAATGCCAAAATGCTGGTTCCTTTTTAGCACTTTGGGGTGAGTATTGTGTTAGTGCAAAAATGTGTTATTATCATTTGATTTCTTGCAAAAAGCAATGGAGAACAGACAATCCAAAACAGCCAACTGATCATTGCAGTACGTTAATGTAAATCTCAAAACACAGTTGCAATTAAGGGCCATTAAAGCTTTTAGATCCATTTCTATCTTGGATATTTTGTGAATTTTCCAAAACCACTAATGTCCCTGAAGCGGATTCCGATCATCTGGGTAATTCTGGATATGGAGTACCAATCAGAATATGGACCATTTCCTGGTCAGCAGTGTCATGTCTGCATGGTGGTTCTGGAGTCTTCTTCGACTATAAGCATGTTGCATCGAGGTGTCCCTCCTGAAGAGATACCTACTTCTCCACTGAGCAGAGTATTTGTATCAGTTGCAGGGCAGCACACGTGTGCATGGTCCAATCATTGCCAGATCCAACACTAGGATGGTGGGTTCAAGCTCTCTACCTTCTGTTGAGGTGCCCGTTCTGCCAGGCTGCAAATCATAATAATGACAGACTCATTGAAATTAGAGTGATGTGCCCACTACAAAGATGTCGTTAGCACTGCCTTGTGGGACTGATCGCTTCTCATAAAGGTGCTAAAGTGAAATGCTGTTTTTTGCCTAAAGATTATTTTGTTACTTGATAGGGTCCAGGATGTTGTTGTTTCACAGCAAAAGTTAATTTGAAATCTTCTCTGGAAGGTTGCAGTGGGGAAAACACTGCCACAGTTTTTCGGTCTGTCAGTCAGTCAAAGTTCTTTATTTTGCTATATTTCCACAGCATATAAAGTGCAAGAAAAATACATAAAACATAATACATTTGTGCTTAAATAGGAGTTAAGACCAGGGGTTAAAATTACATAATGTAAAAAAAAAAAAAATATTACTATTAAAACAAGCCACAAGTAAAACATTTCATAGTTCATAATAAAGGTTTACTAAAAATCACTGAGTGCTTCACTTATCTTGCATCACTCTCCATAAGGGATCTCCTACTCTTCAGGGACGACCGCGGGAATGACGCCAGAGAGTAACAAACAAAGGGATCTGCGAGTGTTCGAATAAAATATAAGGTTGGCCAACATTGCCTAAAATTATATGTACTCAGAAGCGGGAGAATACATCTTTTCCTTTGCACATTATAAAAACTACAAAAATATTATCTGTAATTCAGTTTGGGAAGACAACGCATCACAGAGACATAACGTCAGATCTCCAGCAGAGTGAACATTATTTGGCTAGCAAACCATCAGCGGAATAGAGTTTAGGCAGAACCTCACTAAGATAAAATTGTGTTGGAGGTTAGACACTGTGGCTAAGTATGAATGTACATCTTGTGTGATGGAAGACAACAATTGATACAACTTCACTGTAGCTTTGATGCAGTTAGCCTCCCTTCGCTCTCTGGCGTCGTGTAATAAGAAAGCTTGCTTGATTCTCACCGTAGGTAATAGTGCGCAGCTCTGTGGGTTCTCAAAATGTTCCTATAATCTCAGTGACCTGAGGGTACATTTTGTGTTTTGCAGCCACTTAATCTTGTGTGCGAAATTCAGGTTTGAACATTCTCTCAGGATGATCTGGTCCATATCGAGTGCCATAGTAAGATGGGAGCTAAACGCACTATGTCAGACAGATATGGGGCATCGAGTTCAACGTGGCAATTGAAATTAGAGAAGCTGCGAAGCAGGGCTAGCAATCTTTTATAAAAGCCATCCTCTATGCCCTGCAAGGAACCTATATCCACCGTCCCCTAGACCCTTGCCCCATAAGTGGCAATTGAAATGGCTTTTGCCCCATACACCTTTTTTATATCCAAAATGTGTTTTGACCCGAGTTTCTTAATGAAACTAAAGATAGCCCTAATACTTTTTTCAGATTAAAAGGGCTCTGTTATTTATCATATTCTCCCAAGTGTGTTTACCATCATAGAGAATCTCTAGATAGGGGAATGTGTCTGCCACCTCCACCTTATGTGTCTCAATATGGAAAATTGAGAGTTTCCTGGGGCGGTCCCATGCAAACAAATCAAAAGATTTTGCTATATGTACATGAAAATCTAAACTTTTCATGAATTTCGTGTAAGTCTCTATAAGTTTCTGAGCGCCTGCCCAGTTCTCACTATTAATGCAGCATCCTCGGCGTAAAGAAGAATTGGTAAGGGGTCTGAGTTAAAATAAGGCACATCTTTAGTAGATCCAGAAAGGGCAGCCTCCATCCCATTAGTACAAATTGAAAACAAAAAAGGGGTAAGCACGCATCCTTGCCTGACGCATACTTACCTAACGCCCCTCTGAATCTCAAAGGGCCTTGTACACTCTCCATCCCTTCCATACCAAACTCGGACTAAGGCCTGTAAATACATCTGACGTATAAAGACTATGGTAGGTTCATCTGTGCCCATGTCTTCCACAACTGTTCATAACTTCAAATGGGTGACACAATCGAAGGCAGCCGAGAGATTCATTAATAGATCTTTATTTCGCCATTCTTGGCCACCGTATATTTATCGATTATCAGTCTCAAATTGAGGCATTGATCTATGGTCCCTTTCCCCTTTTTCAAACCATGCTGTGTAGCTATCGGGGCATTCCTCTTGCTGGCCTACTCCTCCAATCTGTTCAATAAAAGGTGCCCCATCAATTTGGCTGTGCCATCTACCAAAGAAATTGGTCTATAATTTTGGGGCAGAGCCTTGTCCCGTTTTTTTGTAAATGGGTATTAATTCTCTCTTTTTCCAGGAGTCCGAAAGACCCGTCTTCCCTATGACCTGAAAAATATTGCTCAGTAGTGGGGCCCAGAGAACTAAGGGGCATATCAGCAAGCTAGCGATAAAAAATTATCACCGCTTTAGCGTCCGTTTTCGGACGAAAAGCGGCGATAATTTTATCGCTTAAACAGCAAGGTCACGCTAACGCGTGATTCCGTGCTTTAGCTCCCTTTCCCATAACGCCCACCTTTGCATCTCTAATGAGATGCAAAGTGGGCTTTCCGTCCCAAAATAACTGGAGAAATGTCGCTAAGCGATATTTCTCCAATTATCAAGGGAATCGCTAACAGGCATAGCGATAAGAAAAGTTGCGCTAACCACAGTTAACGCTACTTTCCTTACGCCTACTTTCACCCTGACTTAGCCATTATATCCAATGTAAGGTGGATATAATGGCTAAGTATGCCCTGCCTTTTCAGCAAGCTAACGCCAAAATGTGTGAGATTATCGCTGGATTTCCAGCGATAATCTCACTTTTGGCTGTTAGCGCGAGGAATTTTATCGCTTTTGAGATAAGCGTTGCTGATAGCACGCTATCTCAGCGATAAAATTCCACGATAGCCGGCGATAATTATCCTAGCTCTAAGTGCGCTTAGCGGTACTTATCGCCGGCCCTTGCTGATATGCCACTAAGTGTTCTAAAAAATAATCTATGGGACACCCATCCTGGCCAGGGCCTTTGCTGTAATACATTGGGCCATCCCATGCCTTACGTGCCTGGTTAAAATCCAAGCTACCTTTGGGTTCTACCTGCCTAACACTTTTTGGGGAGACCTGACCACCACCTCTTCCGCTGCCCCAAATATTTTCATAAAATGAGCCACCCATGCTTCCTGTTCCACGTGTGAATCCAAAGTCAGATCACTTTCATCTATAAGGAAGGGGGCATTTATCACTCTCCAAAAGTCCCGGTTATTTAACTGCTGTGGACTGTAGAATTCTCCCACGCCTCCTCCCTCAGTACCCTTATTCTAGTGCACCGTGCTTCTTTATGTTGGACTCGCATCCTCCACACCAGACACTTATCTCTAGGGTGTGTCCTAAGTGCTGCATGTAAATTACTTAGAGACTTCGAACATGCAACATCAAACCAAGGTACTGTTGGTTTCTGTCAAGAAGAATGTGTGTGCTCCAGGTTTTTTTTTTTTACTTCAACCAGTATCTCATCAAATGCTAACATCGTCCTCTCTGGGTCTGGATTCGGCTCTAAACAGATCAGGATCTCTGTCTGTTTTAGGGTAATGATAAGTGGGGAAAAACCTCTCCTGATTGGCCATGTCCCACTTTACGGCATACCCATTCCTTCTTGCTAAGACTGCCTTTGGGACTTTATCAACTGAGCCTTTACATTTATTATCCCATTCCGTTAAAAAAAAAAAGGGCGGCGCGATGACTGAAACTAAGGTATTTTACTGCTACATGAGTTATCCGACCGCAAATTATATCGGAGGCCACAATGAAAGTCGATTGTTCATCCACTGACTGGACTACCAAATGTCTTTGCCAGTGTTCCTAAACTGGGATCTACCTTATTCATTATTACTAAATTCCTAGTTACTAACATCCTGTTTAACGCATTTCCATGCTCATTATGGATAAAGGGGGGAATTATGTGGCCCTCCTCATCAGTTAATTCACATATTGGCTTTGACAGATTCTCACAGCTGTGAGCATTAATATTGCCCACCCATAGTATATGGAGGCGCTTGACGTGTACAGCACTAATATGATCAATTTCCTTTTTTAGTGATCCGACCACTGAGGCCATGTTACCTTCAAAATTATTGTTCTCTATAAACCAGTTCTAATCTTTAAGACCTTTGCATAGCAGAATATGATAATATGGCGAGTCATTCTAGGACGTTATAACTTTTATTCTTACTGTGTTGTCTATCAGGGTTAGGATTCCGGCTTCAGCTCTACCAGCCTTGGAAGAGATTTCTGTTGTTTGATATGTGTGGTATCCATCCATAAAGATGGGGGCTATTTCCCTGGTTTCTTGAAAACACAGAATGTCGTGACCCCCAGTAGTGTGAACCAGTCTGAGTTACCACACCTCTGCTTTAACCCCTTCGCTGCTAGGCCTTTTCCCCCTGTATTAAGCCTTATTTTGGCTACTAGGGGTAGTTCGGGCTTAGGCCTTTGTAACGTTTTAACCACAAAAGGTATCCAAGCCAAATTTGTGTTGTTTTGTTCCAACATAATGGGGATTTTAAAGGTACTCTGGGTTTGTTGATTCCCCTGGAGGGGACCCAGAAATTAGCCAAAATACAACTGAGGGGCATATCAGCAACGATGCGATAAAAAATTAGCGCCGCTTTTGCGGTTGTTTTCGGGCGAAAAGCGGCGATAATTTTATCGCCTAATCAGCAAGGTCACGCTATTGCGTGAAACCTTGCATTAGTGCCTGAATTCTGAACGCCCAACTTTGCATCTCTAATGAGATGCAAAGTGGGCGTTCCTGCCCTGACATGACTGGTGAAATGTCGCTAAGCGACATTTCTCCTATCATCAAGCCCCACTCTATGAAGCATAGCGGCAAGAAAAGTAGCGATAACCCCTGTTATGGCTACTTTCCTTATGCCTACTTCAGGACTGACTTAGCCATGATATCCTATGGAAGGTAGATATCATGGCTAAGTATGCCTTGCCCTATCATCAAGCTAACGCCAAACTTTGTGAGATTATCGCTGGGTTTCCAGCGATAATCACACGTTTGGCAGTTAGCGCTAGGATTTTTATCGCTTTTGAGATAAACGTTGCTAATAGCACGCTATCTCAGCGATAAAAATCCACGTTAGCTGGCGATAATTATCCTAGCGCTAAGTGCGCTTAGCGATAATTATCGCCTGTCCTTGATGATATGCCTCTCAATTGTTTTTGGTGGGAAAATGGGAAAAAAGTGCTGCAGATGAAAGTGTCTGTTTTTTTCCCTGCAAATGGTATCAACATAGGGTTTGTGGTGCTGAAATCACCATCTTCCCAGCTTTCAGGGACTGACAGACTTTTGTCATAAAACCAAAAATTTCACACAGTTCTGGCATTTTTCTGGGACATAGCCTATTTTTTGCTATTTTTTGTGCTTTCATCCTCCTTCCAGTTAATGGAGAAAATGGGTATGAAAGCAATAATGCATCCTGGGAAGCTATACATTTCTGAAAAGTAGACACAATTCAGAATTGAGCAAGGAGTCATTTGTGTAGAACCTTCAAGGTTTTCTTATAGAACTAACAGTTGAAAATAGGAAAAATTGAAAATGAGTTGAAAAAAACAGACATTTATGCCAACGTTATCCCCTGTAACTTCTAACTATGATAGATGTTTGAAAGCTATATACCGTTACATCCGCAGGACCCTTCTGGTTCTGGGGATATATAGGACTTGTAGGTTCACCAGGACCCCGAGGATCCCAAAGCCAATAACTGAGCAGCGTCTTGCAATGGTTTTTTATTGTGTGCCGGGTATATATCAATTCATTTGGGAAAATATAAATAGTGAAAAATCGTTACGAAAGACACCTATGTATTTCTGAAATGGGAACAAAATATAGAGTTTAGAAACAGTAGCTATTTGCACATCTCCAACATTGCGGTTACACATACTAGCATGTGAATTATAGGACATTTTTCAAAGTGACTTCTTTTTTACACATTGTCTTACATTTGGAAGGCAGAAATGCATCGAAAGTCAACAGGTAATAACAGTTGCTCTACAATTCTGTGCTTTCCTAAGTCCACCAGGTACCTCACTTGTGTGGGTAGCTCTAGTGCCCGCGACAGGAAACGGCCCTAAACGCAACATGGACACACTACATGTTACAGTGAAAATTGATCCTTTTTTTGCAAAGTGCCTAGCTGTAGATTTTGAACCCTAGCTCTGCCGGCACCTAGGGAAACCTAGCAATTCTATACATTTTTTAAGACTAAACACCCAGGGGAATCCAGGATGGGGTGACTTGTCTGGCTCTCCCAAGGTCATGTTACCCAGAATCCCTTGCAAACCTCAAACATTTTTTTAAAAAAAACATTTTCCTCAGATTTCTGTGATGGAAAGTTCTGGAATCTGCATGGATCCACAAATTCCACACACCCTGCATTTCCCAAAGTCTTCTGAGAAAAATGGTACCTCACTTGTGTGGGTAGGTCTAGTGCCCGCGACAGGAAACGGCCCAAAGCGCAACGTGGACACACTACATTTTACAGTGAATATTGACCCTTTTTTTGCAAAGTGCCTAGCTGTAGATTTTGAACCCTAGCTCTGCCGGCACCTAGGGAAACCTAGCAAACCTATACATTTTTGAAAACTAGACACCCAGGGCAATCCAGGACGGTGTGACTTGTCTGGCTCTCACCAGGGTCTATTACCCAGAATGCCTTGCAAACCTCAAACTTTGTAAAAAAAAAAACATTTTCCTCACATTTCTGTGATGGAAAGTTCTGGAATCTGTGTGGATCCACAAAATTCCAGCCACCCTGCATTCCCTAAAGTCTTCCGATAAAAATGATACCTCACTGGTGTGGGTAGGCCTGGTGCCCGCGACAGGAAACAGCCCAAAACACAGCGAGGACAAACCACATTTTTACAGTGAAAACGTACCCTTTTTTTGCAAAGTGCATAGCTGTAGATTTTGAACCCTAGCTCTGCCAGCACCTAGGGTAACCTAGCAAACCTATACATTTTATACCTATACCTATACCAAAAATTATACCTCGCTCGTGTGGGTGGGTCAAGTACCCGCAACAGGCAAGGTCCCTAAACGTATTGTGGAGTCTTCAAAATGACCTATCATTAAACGACTTGGTTTTGCAGGGGAGGGGCACCTGGGTTTTTGGCCCCGGGTTCTGCGGCCATCTAGGAAAACCTACCAAACCCACACATTCCTGAAAACTAGACACCCTGGAGAGTCCAGTGAGGTATGGCTTGCATGGCTCCCCCAAAAGTTTCCTACCCAGAATCCCCTGCAAACCTCACATTTTTCTGAAAAAAACCAATTGTTTCTCATATTTTTGTGTGGGAAAGATGTAGGATCACGGGGCTGACACAAATTTCCTGCCACCCAGCATTCCCCCAGGTCTCCTGATAAAAATGGTAACTCACTCGTGTTGGTGAGTCAAGTACCTGCTACATGCAAGGGCCCTTAACGTATTGTGGAAACATTAAAATTACCTATCATAAAACGACTTGGTTTTGCGGGGGGGGGGGGGCTGGGTTTTTGATCCTGGGCTCAGCGGCCATCTAGGGAAACCTACAAAGCCAACACACTTCTGAAAACCAGACACCCTATGGAGTCTAATGAGGTATGGCTTGCGTGGCTCCCACGTTTCCCTACCCAGAATCCCCTGCAAACCTCAAATTTTGCTGAACAAATCACATTTTTCTCCCATTTTTGTGTGGGAAAGTTGTAGGATCACCGGGCTGACACAAGTCCCCACCATCCAGCGTTCCCCTAGGTCTCCCGATAAAAATGGTACCTCACTTGTGTGGGTGGGCATAGTGGCCTCAACAGGAAATGGACAAAATCGTACTATGGAGCATTCAAAATTACCTAGCATAAAACAACCTGGTTTTGAAGGGGTAGGGTACCTGGTTTTTTTGGCCCAGGCTCTTGGCCATCTAGGGAAACCTACCAAAACCACACATTTCTGAAAACTAAACACCCTGAGGAGTGCAGTGAGGTATGGCGTGCGTGGATCCCCAAATACCCAGAATCCCCTGCAAACCTCAACTTTAGCTGAAAAATCACTTTTTCCACACATTTTTGTGTGGGATCACCATGCCGGCACAAATGTCCTACCACCTGGTGTTCCCCTTGGTCTCCCAAGTAAAATGATATCTCACTTGTATGGCTGCTCAATGCAGAATCGGCTAAAAACATTTTTTTAAATGTAGCGCTTAGAATTTGCGGTGCTATACCCTTAATCCCTATGTTTTTGGCCCTTCCCAGTCACAATATTTTGGTCCACCCACACAAGTGAGGTATCATTTTACTAGGGAGAATAAGGGGAACGCTTTACAAAGCCTATAGCTCAAACTCTCGTAAATGCGAGACCTATTGCATTGCAAATGCTTGTTCCTGTTTGGAGCTGTATGGATATGTAAGAAACCATAGCTAGGAAGTTTATATTGTCGCCCTCCGGCCTATATACCTTTGCCTAACCCCCCCTCTTACTTGATTTGATGTAGAGATTTATAAAGTGCACAGATACTCATCTGAGTGTCCCGGCTCTGGCTCTGAGGCTATCTGCACAGGTAAACAGTGGCACTATTCCTGGTGGAACATCCAGGGTTTTAGCTTTTTTCTTGAAGATTGAGGTCTCAGCTGTTATACGCAATTCTAATGGAAGTTTATTCCAGGCAACTGACCTGAGATAGGAAAAAGACATGGCTCCAATTCTCGCTCGATAAATCTTGGGGATCTTAGCCAACGGTCAGGTAGAAGAGCTGAGACTTCTAGAAGGGGCCTACTCTTTAATCCTTTCCCTGAGATAGCCTCCCCCGGTGGCCTACAGTGCTTTGTGGGCAAAGACTAGTGTTTTAAAAAGAATCCTTTTTTATTGGGAGCCAATGAAGAGCCTTCAAGTGACGGGAAATCGGGACTACTTAGGAGAATGTGCTCCGCAGGAGTGGTGAGAAATATAAATTTTGGTACATATTTTGATTGGCGGCGTCTTAGCCGTGCCCCTTGAACTGGATAAGCACCGACACTCCAGTACAAGATCCTGCTTTACTCTGGACTTCGGCGAACCTCTACAGTACCAGTAGGTGGGACTTCTGACAAGAATTAGAGTTTTGGACATTCCTCTCAAGGCTTGGAACTAAACCTAGGGTGAAGAACAAAAACACTGTTGCTTTGTCAGGTCTGGTGCTGCTGGATTCCCCAAAAGGTTAGAGATTCTTCCCTGATTTGAAAGACATGCTCATGCCCAGCTGATCCATATGGATGATTGTGAGCCTGCAGTCATCTGCCCTGATTCCATGCATGTAATCTGAGGACTGAGGGGGAGTTGAGTCAAAGAACCGTGCCTGGCATTTAGACTGTGCTTCCCCTTGACCATCTTGGTTTGGGGGAGCCTGCATCAGCCTGTCCTTGACTAAGAGGGATGCAAAAGTTGTTTCTTTCATTGAATGTCCTTGGATGTGACCCTTTGACTGGATGTGCTCTCCCTGGTTTGGTACCGATTAGAACCATCAGTCTGTGACATAGGGATCTAGAAATATTGTGGTTTTAACGAACGGCAAGACCTTAACCCTAAATGTGCTTCCTCAACTTGCTGGTGGTAACTAGTCAGTGTCTCCGGTCCCATGATTACTAGTGCCATTGACATATTTTGACGGCAACTAGTGTTTCTGCAAGCTTTTCCTCTATGGTTTTGTGCACCAAAAAGCCTATTTTAATTGCTATATCCATTTCCAGCACCACTTGCTTTCCAGATGGAATGCTTACTTTTGGGACCATTTGGAGCTGTGACTGGCCACACTAAACGATGTCCAGTGTCCTGATCATTGACCACCTGTCTCTGGTGGCACCAATAATTATGCACTGGAATTATGACTTTTGACCAGTTACCATTTTGTTATTTGGGAGTCCCAGTTCACTTTTGAGTGGTGAGGTTTTGTGTTTTGAGCAAGAGCTAGGTTCATACACTTTGAGTTATCCCTTGTGGTGCCTAGAACCACTGAGAAACTAGATCAAAGACATTCCGTATTACGCTTAAAGCCATTAAAAAGCAGTGTCCATAATGAATAACTCCGTCCAATGTTTTTCGAGCTTGCCAAGTGCTTGTGTTCTCTGGCCCAAGGGACACAATTGATCATAGGCTCATTTTTAAATGTTCTTTATTGTAGTAATATACATAAGAAGTGTTATCAAATAGTTTGCGAATGTATCTTTGCCACATATTTTTTAATTGTTATTGGACTTTTGAAACCAATAAAATAACACATCTTACATTAAGGAATAGTTAACCCGGGCTTCCTGAATGTTCCATTTTTCCTAGCACAATGAGTTTCAGTATGATTACCTTGAGAGTCCTAAGCTTAGGTTCTAAGCCTTCTACCTCCACCTGGTAGTAAGCTACCCTTGAAGAATAATTGTGTAAAGAGCAACTTGGGTATTTATTTGGAATGCGATGGTCACTGGAACCCTTGTAAAGCTGTTGAAATACCCACCACGGACACTTCCCAGTAACCACTGACTGCCTCGGAAACCAAAGAGGAGACCTCAAAACATCTACCCACTCACTTATTGGGTGGCTGTTGTCATTTGCTTCACTAGACATTTCACTGAATCAGGTGTTCAAACGAATACCTACAAGATCTATTACCCAGTGGCTTCCATAAGAAGAGGCATGGGACTCCCTTCTTCAACAACAACAAGATTGTCAATTACCTAAAAAGCCTAATGCACCAATTTCAAGGTTTCAGATGTCTTGCGGGTAGTTTATATTTGAATCTGGTCCAGGCCAGACTAATAGACAAAAAACTTCAAACCTATAGCCTACAGTAGTATGAAACCCCTCACTTGGAAGACGCTTTTTCTAGAAGCTGTAACTTCTGCGATGCAGAGTAGAAAATCTCATGCCATATGTGCCACAATTAGGGGCATATGTAGAAGTTAAGTGGCGAAGCTTGTCATTAAGGCAAGAAGGCTCTGTCACTTTAGAAATGCAGGGCTGCACCATATTCACAAGAATATGGTGCAGCCCTGAGTTTCCCCCTGTGCTGGCACTAAATTTATCTGCCTAGCGCCAACGCAGGCACCCTTGCACCATAGTGCAAGGGTGCCTGTGTTGAGGGGAAGATTGTTTATGTGCAGGAAGGTCTCCTTTACTGCACATAATCAATCTTTAAATGCCGTTTTGTAACTTCAATGCAGCACACATAGAAGTTGCAAAACTGCATTTTTAGGTCTCGCCTGAGCCAGCGCGCATGCACTGTTCTGCGAGGCTTCTAGTAATGACTTTCAACTCGGAGCACACACTTGTGCGTGTGCTTTTTTTGTTGCTCACACACTATTGGCCTTTACGTGCATCTTTCTAAGAAAGACAGCAAGCAATTGGCTAAAGGCGGGTGCATGTCCCGCCTTCTCTCTCTCCCCTGGCCTAGGGAGCTCAGGAGCGAACAGCAGCACGACCGGGTGCCAACTGCATACCTCGCATTCTTTTCATGGAAGCGCTTGTTACTAGTGTTTTGCAAAGCTGCGGTTTCACCAGTGCCATGAAGCATGCGGCCGTGCCGACGTCTGGTGTGTTAGCTGCCATGTGCCTGCATGCTCAACAACCAGCTTCTCAGAAGTGTCTTCTAGTGGGGGAGGTTACTCCCTTGCCTATACAAACTTTTCTAACCTGTTTTGCTGAGTGTAAATGTAATTTAAGCACAGCATAGCAGTGTTTATAGTTAATTAAACATGGTTATGCATTTAAATATGAGAGCGAAGCCATGTGACGTTATAATTACGTCACCATAAATTACATTACATTAAAGTGTTGCTGGGTGCTTTGTTTGTTACTGAAGTGCACATCTGGATATGTTTGATTGATAACCTTATCATTACATTAGCTGCATGCATCTTCAAATAAAGAGCAATATTATATAGTGCATTGTAGCCACCACTTCCGTAATTCTGCACAAAGAACTACTGAACACATTTTGAAGTAATCTCTCTACTTGCCACAGGGGTGCGCTATCCACGCGAGTTAGAAGTTACTTTCCCGATGATTTCTTTTCTGCTGAAAATAAGAAAGTGGGGCGAATCATAAAAACATAAAACTGGAACTGGAAACGCCAATAAGGTTTTTGTTTTTACGGGAAGCATTTGATAAAATAATTTACAACGATAAAGACGCTGTAGGCAGGGCCTCTTTTCTGAACAGAATGCATTTTCTGTACCCACAAAGTAAATTGAAATTAGAAGCTGACGTGCATTTTAAGTTGTTAATGTAAAAGGTATACACAGAAATATATTGCATAATTGATACTATAACAAAAAGCCAGAACTTCGTTGTCTCTTTCAGAAGGTGTGTGCACACATCTTTACTTTAGGAACACAATAATCTGTAAATTCGGAAAGTTATCATACCAGCAAAGTAAAATAAAGAACACACAAGAGTGATTAGTGACTAGCACTGTATTTATGACAATATATGGCACAATCTTCCTAAACAAAAAAATGCAATAAACCAACAATTAAAATATTATGGTGTCATCAAATACATTAAATAACACGTAGGGGATCAGAATTATAAGTTACATTTCATGTTGCACCTACCGTGTAACCAAACATTGACCATGCAAATAGGTCAGGCTGATGAAAGAAAGCGCATTTTTGTGTCATTGATGGGTTTATGTACTCAATAAATCATCATACTTGCACTCTCTCTCTCTGATCTTTGCACTTATGCATTCATTCATTCATCCTATGACTGATTCGTGCACTCATTCTCTGACAAAATCTAAATAAAATACAACACAGCTCAGCAACATATATACAAGATAAATGAAAAGAAAATAAGGAGAACAAGCATTGGCACAGCCAATAGGACTCGCGTTCGGGGCCTTATAAGTGTTTAATTATCCAGCACAATATCGTTGGTGCAACAACATCAACTGTTGCATGGCTAAACGCTTATAAGGTCCCAAAGGCGAAACCTATTGGCTATGCCAATGCTTGTTTTAAATGATTGTTTATGTGCAGGATGGGACACCGTCCTGCACATAAACAATCATTGGCATTTTGCTGTTTCTATGTGTTCTGCACAATGCAGCACACATGGAAACAGCAAAAACGAGGAGAAATTAAACATTTCTCCTCGTTTCGCCAGGGTAAGACCAGGTTTTCCCAGGTCTTCATTTTGGCGCTGCCCTTGTAAACATGGGGCAGCATCAAAATCAATGGGTGTTGCGATGAAACACCCACAGCAACACCCATTGCCCTCCCCTTTCACGCTAAGTATAGCATGAAAGGGGGCCTTATTCACAAGGCGGCGTTAAGTCGCGTTAAGTGGCTTACGCTGCCTTGTAAACAAGGCGAAGCCCCTATCGACACCACAACGTCCTGAAAAGTGACCTTGTGGTGGCAATAGGGGCTTGTAAATATGTCCCTTAGTGTTTAGAACTCTGACCACTTCTGTTTACAAATTGTTGACTGGATCTCACCTGCAAAAGGACATTTTTCTCCTTTTCTTATCCGTGTATGTGCCTGACATAGCCAAATGAGGAGGGGTTACGTTGGCTACTCCATGTGCATCTGGCAGGTATTACTCGTTTGAGGATTGCTGCATAAGCTAGCAGAAGTTTAGTCAGGAGGTTTTCAAAATGAGTTTTCCTACGCAGAAGCAGTACGGTAATGGCTTCTCTGTTAGGCTTCTTTTTATTTTCTTGGCTGTGAAATCTGCCTACAGATTGGAAATGGAAGAGGACCAGAGGAACAGGATATTTTCATGTTGCTTCATTGCTTCTAGTCAGGAGGCCATCTTGTCTTCCTTTATCAAGACCTTCCTGCTAACAACACAGCCAGTGAATGAAAACGCAACACTTGTTTGGCTTCTCCAAATCAAGGAAACTGAAGAGGGTGTATACTTCTGCAGAGGAAGGACTATGCCCTTATGTGACGTATGCCTATGCGCATGGTCGCGGGTTCATAAAGCTCTACAGCACAGTCATAGAAGGAGCTGATCCTCTTGATGTTATTTGGTGCAGTACACAAAGATTCATAATGGGAGAGAGCATATGGGCAATGAATGACAGAGTCTCCGTAAAAGGACTTTATACTTCTTTGGTTCGTTAGCTGCCGAAATCAGAAATTAGCGCCATCACTTATGATATGCTTAAAAAATCTCTCTATAGAGACAAATTTGGTCTTACTGAATTC
Organism: Triturus cristatus; assembly: GCF_964204655.1. Lineage (NCBI taxonomy): Eukaryota > Metazoa > Chordata > Amphibia > Caudata > Salamandridae > Triturus > Triturus cristatus. Next base: position 204,710,296 of record NC_140584.1, on the reverse strand, counting down.
CAGCACATATTTGCTCAGGAAAATTGTTTTAATTTCCTATCGTGCAATCATGCTTTCAAATCTTGTAAAGTGTTTCTCATGTGGAAAGAAAAAATCAGAAAAGCATCCATGGTGTTTACAGTTTGACAGTGTGCTTTTTGCCCACAAATTGTCACATAGGATCTTGAAGGACAGAAGCACTTTGGCCAAACCCAGAATGTTTCCTTCTGAGAGACTGCTGCAGGTTCGCTATCATCACAAAGCCTCAGACAGCCCCTCAAATGACCACCGCTCTTTCAGAGACATGTATCGACTCTCTGCCTTGAACAGAGTTCAAAGAAATGTTGCTACCATTACTGTTCTGACATTTGCTTTGACAGTTTTACATATAGTGAATATAGTAATCAGTTGGTTCTGTTGACTTTGCCAACCAACTTCCAGGGTCTTTAAGTTCAATTCTAGGTATGCGTTGACACGTGTTTCGGTGGAAGACCCAATAAGTAGTCACACCTTCTTTAGGGCCCAAAGGTGATAAAAAATCAACCACGGAAGAGAGGAAAGGGGGTGTCCCCAGAGGAAGCAAGTATCCCGAAGCCAGCCATTCTTTGGACATAGTGGACCAGTCTGATATTCTTCCTTGGGCCTCATTTGCGAACCCAAAGAATTCTGTCTCCTATATTTTGAGCTGAGGACTGCCCTAAAGATTATCTTCCATCTTCTTCTTCCTTGAAAGTATCCCACACTCATTGCAGCAGTTGTGTTACCCCCCTCGGACTGGAGTAACTGGGTGAGCATTCAGTGATCCCTCCTTTCAAAGCAGGACCCATTGGGTCATGCGTTATTGATTACCTGTTGACCCCTAAGTTGGTGTATCAGCAGTGTCTGCCTCTGGTCGCTTGCTCCCCTGGGGCTACCTCCCTCCCTCACTTATAGACATAGAGCTTATGTCTATGAATATTGTCATTTATGTACTTTTCACCAAGGTTTGTGATCCAAATGGACATGATTAGAGTTGTTCATTATTATGTTTATATTACATTGGTGCAGTAAATATATTTTTGAATAAATGGACATTTTTTCAGACATAAAATCATCAGAGCTGTAGGAGTTTTTTTGAATCACAAGGCTCAGTCACGACTCTTTAGCACCTTAGATAATATGAGTTACACCTTTACTGTCCATCAGAGTAAGCAGGTTGTTTGTTTTTGTTGTCACAAGACAATCCCATCGGAGTAATTGGAGAACCCCGACTTTCCGGTCGTACCAACCATGCCAGCAACTGCCCCGCCTTACCCTCACTCTCATGGGCCCTAGCTATATATTCCTAGTACCCATGACATCAGCACTTCTCTAAAAGGACGCTATACTGTTCTCTGGGTTTTGACAGACACGGTCTCACGTGATCAAAAGGCCAATCCGGTTGTCCACTTGTTGAATAGTGCCTTCCAGTTTAGTCAAATCCCTTTCAAGGTCTCTCCTGATACCCACCAAGGGACCCAGACAGTACCCCTGCACCACCACCTTAAAGGCCTCCCATTCCACAAGAAAGTCCGACAACGTTCCTTGGTTGTGCTTGAAATAGGCTGAGATGGCCTCATGGAGGTCATCCCGGTAGGTAGGGTCTTCCAGTGCACTGGGGTTGAAATGCCACAGGGGGACTACTGGTCTCCAGGCGTATATGCATCAATAGTGGGCTGTGGTCTAATATAGTGCGGCCGAGGTATTCCAAGTGTTGAACAAGAGGACACAGTCGATTGGCACAAAGGAATCTATCCAACTGGACAAGTAGTGTTTGGAGGGAAGAATAAAAGTATTCCCTGCCAAGGCCATGTTGCACCCTCCATACATCTTCAAACCCCCAGCATCCCATCCAGTTGTTAAGACCCTTCACCAATCTGGTAAACCCCTGGTAATGGCTACTCTTACATAAACCTTTGAGTGACATTACCCGCTGGTTTACCTAATGAACACAGTATGATCACACCTCTAAATGTGTATGTCTGTCTTCTCCCTAGAGCATTGCGCTCTCCGTCTCTCTTCCTCGGGCTGATTTACTCTTCTTAGGCAACGCAGGCCTACTCTCACGCCGTTCCTTGCAGGTGTTGAAATCACAGAGAGATGTCAAGCAAGGTTTATTTTCAATATTCGCGATAAACCTGAGACCACTAATTCTGAGGTTTTTGAGCATTTATTCGGCTTTGTTTTGATAATTCAAAAAGACATTCATAAATCAATTGGACATGTCTTTTAAAAGGAAACCCACATTAGTAAATCACACAATTGCAACACATTTGTATGCGTGATTTAGAACCATTTCTTTTGTGAGACAATATATGCAACACATACATAATACCAAACGTTATTTGTGACAAAAATATATACAACAAACCAATGATCACAAGACAAACATCGATAAATTATCTGTGCCAGCCTGAAATTAAACCAGTCCTGCATTTGCACTGAAAACACAAGGTGGACAATTGCTAATTCAAAGACACATGTCTACTCTCCTGCCTGTGGGAGGGTGGGGAGTCATATCCTACTTGAGGGTTTTGACAACCTAGAACACGGGGGAAATAATTCCTATTCAGTCCCCTCGTGGCACACCCTGTTCTACCGTCCCCCACACTCAACAGCCAACGCGTTTTGTATCACCAACAATTCCGGGATTCTCTTTAGGACTCGGACTTGCTTTGGTTTGGGCTCTCAATTGTGCTGCAGACAGTATGTTATAGTTAACTACATTTCATGAGTCTCAAGATCCTGGACCGTTTTTAAATCATTATCAAGAGTTTCCACACGCCCAGAAAATGTAAGCCTCGATTAGCACTATGAATTGAAGAACAGATAATGGACATCTATCTGCAGCACATGGAAAGATTCTCATTCTGTAACATGAAACAAACATTAAAAACAGAGTGGTTGGACAAAAACCAGCATAAATTAAACATCACAGCATAAAGGGGTAGTAATTTACTAAAATAAGCATAATGAACATTCGAGTCCCAGATGGAGGTTAGCTTCCATAGAATCAACAGGTCGATTAATTCCCCATAGAGTGTAGATTATGGAAAAAAACGGTACATTGTCTATCCTTGAACTACCGTTGTTATAATGTATTCTCTGCATTATGATGTCCCTTTCTGTCCTGGATAAGGGGGATGATGTGACATCCGGAGCGCAGGGTTCATGGTTCGATCCCCGGGTCCTGCAGCAGCTCAGCTCAGCACCATGTGACTCTGGGCAATAGCTTACCTAATCTCCTTGACGGCCCCCAGCATCTTGAATCCTTAAGGGGTGATATGGTCGCACTTTACAACTATGGACTATTATTATTATTACAAATTAGCAACTATTTGTAACCCCCCACTGTAATAGTATAGCAATGTTTGCACCACATCTGCCTGCCATGAGCGAGATCTCTTGATGGTGGAAATAGATACCAACACAATAGATCTCACAACTTGAGGGAAGATGGTTAGCATATTGATTGGCTCAGTAGGGGAAATTAGGTAACATTTTGTGAGAGAAACAGCATTCAGCAAGCCTGTAAGTGCAGCACATCTGTCACGGAAGGAAGAGGACAGTTAAGTTGACCTACTCAGTCTTTAGCAACCAACAGTCTCCCAAGTTAGTTATAGTTATCCAGGCTGAAGTCCAAAAGGGCAACAATACACACCTTTCAACAATATTGAAAACAAAAGTTCTGAAAAAGTACATTGTATATAACTGGTGCAGCTGCATTTTTCTTTGTGAACCACTGAGCAAGAGCACCATGGAGGTTCCACTTCCTTTCAGAAGAGGTCTTTAAAATGAGAAAAGAAAATGACAGCACTTGAGTCTAAATCCATGCACAAGGAGGGATAAGAGCACAGATCATAATCTAGCATACAATTAACTAAGAGCCAATCCAGTACCATCTCTCCCAGACAACTAGCTGCAAGTACCTTTAATGACTGATCACCCAAACCTTTAACAAGTTTAGCTGTGCCCCTCATCAAGAGCTTCATGTCCACCACAAGTTGACAGCCACTTAGGATTTACCGCTCGAGCCACTAGACTGCATTATTGTAAATAACTCATCCTTTACCATTTTCAATTGACAGGAGTAGGCCTCTTCCCAAAGAAGTAGATAGGCTTTGTTCCTTCGTCCACATGTTGTCAAGGCATGCAGATTGTATAGACCAGTTGACCAAGAAAATAAAAACAACTGTAATCTTAATCTAGGTAAACAGAAACGTTTCACACAAATCCAGAGATGCTGGTGTGAATATTCCAAAAGTGCTAATCAAACAACACTCACTTCATTCATACTGAATGAAATTATCACTCAAGCATAAAATACTAAGTTTATATAAGTCCACCACATGAATCGAACTTGGCATTTATTGATGCAACTTACCTTTTCTAAGCATGGTGTCCATCTACCTATCTAGGCTTCTTTTATCCTATGGAATGACATACATAAGCTGCACAGTGCAATCCTATGCGTCCTCCCTCGCTTAAAGCGGAGCATGGGAACGCAGGGTTAGGTTAGGCACAGGAGCAAGGCTTCTTGTTTTTTCAGGTAGTGGTCTGGAGACATTCATTTTGATGTGGCGGTTGAATAAGTTTTCTTTCTTTGTCACTGCTCACCACAGCTTAGTCACCAGGCAAAATAGCTGCATCCTCTGTGATTGTTTATCTGTGCAGTGCACACTTGTCCATTTAAGTTTATTTACATTAGCTGCACACCAAATCTAAATATAAAACGATTTCTTTTTTTTCATAGCAAACACTTCTGTTATATTGCTGTTTTTCTTTTTTACTCTTGAAAACAGAGTTCATTATAAGATTCAGGGGGTGTCTTCTAGAGGATGATGACTCGCCACACTTGTGATGTCCAAGAAACTTCCCTCATCCATAGTTCCATGGTTTTATCTTCAAGAGCCTTAAAGTTTCTGGGTACGAAATGTTTAGTCATTTTAAGAATGGTCAGCCTGTCCACAGTTTGAGTAGAGAGCTGGCCCTGTTCCATAGATACACTGGCTATAGTACATGCCAGATACGTTATCACCGGCCTGCTGAGTTCTGGATAATCTTCCTTCTTCCCATGCAAACAGGTCAATGGATCTTGATCCTGGTTCATCTAAATAGTCCTGTGCCATCTTCTGGAGTATTACTGTTGTACAATGTACAGTGTGCACTTGTAGTCTCGGTGTTGCCTGCTCCTGTGCACTTTAGGTTCTGCTATATCTAAAGACCAACTCAGTGCAGATGTTGGAAGTGAAGCCGTTTGTGCAGTAGGTTTAGTAGCAGGCAATGGTGTTACTGCTGCTGCAGCGATGACATGCTCCTCGATTCTGGGCTAACACCGCACTCTCTGGAGGTTAAAGGCAGAATTTCAGTTCTGTTATGGCCTCGAATTTGCAACTGTATATCATGTATGTCCCCTGCTTTCCTGATGATCCAGGTCTTGTAAACTGAGACATCCACGGTTGATCACCACGCCTCCCAGTTTGGACCCAGCCATATGCAAATCAGTCATAACCCTGTGTTATGTTCTATATAGGTACCCCAATATAGGCTCAGGTAGTCACCTAACCTTTCACCTTATATTCTTCCCTACCATTATACTACATAACAGTTCTTAGTGCTGACCTTTTACCTAGTTACGGTAATGTCCAAAGATGACATGGTGTTTTCACCAAAAAGCTTAAGCCTCATTCATTATGCATGAGGATTCTTGGAATCACAGCAGTGCAGCAGGCCGACCATCTCCTGCATAATAACTATGTGTAAGGGTCATTCCTTCTGTCATCCTAGTCCGACATTACACAGCAAGGTATATCCCCAGGGGGTACCACTTTGGGTATAAATACATCATATCTTGCTGAGGTAGTCAGAGAAGAAAAGGACTTCCATTCCGACCACTGATGCTGAGGTTCCTGCATGCTGACACACCAGCTCGCAGTGGTCTGACATCCCTTGCGGGGTGTCCATCTAGATACCAAGAGGGGTCCCACAGTGTCTCACTTCAGGTAATGGGGTTGACTTTATCCTAGAGGGATTCTTGGCTGTTACACCTACATACATGCTAGGTACATGTAGTTAGGGTCGCATCATAGGAGTACACATTCTACTGTCATGTATTTTATATACTTGCCTGTATTCATTGTTTTAGCATGATGCTAGAAATCTACCATCCTTTTATTCTGTTAGTGCTTATGATCATTTATATCTGTTACTGTCTAGTGGTTGTTTCAGCACACCTATATTACACTAGAATGACGCTGGTTCAATAAATACTTATTGAAAAAGTTCTCACCGTTTATTCTGTCTCTCTGAGACGAAGTGAGCATGAGTGACTGAGGGAAAAGTAATATACTGTTTCCACGATCCGGAGAGATCAGGGTGGTCATGTTTGATAGTTGCCAAGAACTATTCTCTCCTTGTTAAGAGAGGTTTCTAGGGGCACTGTGAGCTAGCTAATTACAGGCTAACATACCCGGTAGGGGTGTCTAGAATCAGTCTGACACCAATTATATAGTGTATGTTGTCTAAACGCGCAGATCCTGTATAGGTTTATAGGAACTACACAACACCTGCTTCCCATGGGAACAGTCCAACCCGAACTGCCAGGCAAGGTCCTCGATGGACAGGAAACAAGCATCCTGGGATTGGTTTCGGGATATCACCCCTCATCAGCCAGATTAACTTGCATCCAGTGGCAGTGCGCACAGGACCCACATCTAGACATACCCTTCCCACTTAGGGCGACAATAGCACAAAGACCAAATGATGGACGGAATGCTGAACAAATCAAATATTCACCCAGAGTCACAGATCTGGGTTTAATCCATTGTTTGTTTGCTCTCCATGCCACCCTAGTTTGGACCCAACCATATGCAAATAAGTCTTGACCCTGCTCCCCTTAGGCACAGACAAGCCTGAACGGTCAGGTCCTCCCTGGACCGGAAACAACATTTCTGGGACCGGTTTCAGGGAATCACCCCCATCAACTAAGCTAGCTTGAATTCAGTGGCACAGTGAGGATGGGGCTAATGTCTGGGCATACCCTTTCCACTAAGGACGATACCCCGAAACAGGTCCCATGATGCTTGCTTTCCGGTCCAGGGAGGACCTGGCCTGGCAGTTCGGACTGGACTGTTCCCATGGGGAGCAGGGTCAAGCCTGATTTGCATATGGCTAGGTCCAAACTAAAATGACGCGGCAAGCGAAAGAAATTATGGATTTAACCTAGATCTGTGACTGGGGGTGAATGTGCCACAATGTTTAGCATTCCTTCTATCATCTTTTTGTGTTGCAATCCACCAAAGAAAAAGGCAGGAGGTCTATCGCTAACAGCCTCAATTTGCATAAAATCACTAGCTAATGGGTTCAGTGCTACAGCGACTCCTTGCTGAACATAGATTTAGTTTTTTTAATGAAACTTTTTATTAAAGAAAAGCACTGAATCATCATTACATTATTACAGTGGGGTGTGACATTCATGTAGTACAGTGTATCGACAAGTGTTACTGCAGCGGTTAGGAAATGAGGGGGTCTCCGAGTCTGGTCCTTCTCATCGCCATATCGTCTGTGGGCAAAGTACAAATTTCTCCTCTAACGGCATTCCAACCTCCCCAATTTTTATCCCATTTTTGGGGGTAACCTCTTTGTAGACGGCTTTCTCTGCAATCATACATTTGTCAATTTCTGCCAACCGGCCTATTGTCAGCGGCAATCTATTGGAACCCCAGAGCATTGCTACAGCTCTTTTAACTAATAAGTATCCCAGAGCCACCCATTGCTGCTCTATTTCTGTCAGGTCTGTGGGGTCCCATATGTTTAAAATCCCCATTTTTGGTGATTGTTGGATGTGTTTACCCAGTGTGTCTTTCCTCTTCTTGGTCGTTCTGTTCCAAAAAGGACGTATGTGGGGACAGTCCCACAGGACATGATAAAAGGTACTGTCTTGGCCGCACCCTCTGAGGCACAACGCATCTCCCCGGCTAACTATTTTGGCCAGGAGGACGCCTGAAAAGTAGGACCTATGGAGTATTTTAAATTGTATAAGGCAGAAGTGGTGTTTATAGCTGTTTCCCTGGAGGACATTAATGCAGTCTGCCAGTCCTCATCTTCTAATATCCCCAAGTCCGCCTGCCAGCGGTCTCGAAGAGCCTGAAAGACGTCGGGTAAGTTACTGCAGAGTTTACGGTAGGTGCAAGATATGGCTTTTGTCAAAATTGGTTCAGTCAGCAAGCGGTCCTCTAAGGGGGAGGCGTCTGGCAGAGATGGGAGGTCAGGGACGTAGGCGAGGATGGCGTATCGGATTTATAAGTATCTGGAAATCTCTCCTTGTGTGAGATCATGTTTGGATTGTACTTCTTTGAATGTGAGAATATTCCCTTTAATGACAAAGTCTCCTAGGTTATTGAGTCCGATAGTGTCCCATTTATCAAAGCCCTTATGGAAGCAAAGTGATCCCAGTCTTTGCGATGACCAAAGTGGCATAGCTTTCGTGAATGTATCCGCCCAACCCAAGCGTTTGTTGGCCTTATGTCAAATGGCCACCGTGTGTGACATAGGCCCCAGGTATCGGCCTTTACGGGTTTTACTGTATAGGGCCCCCATGTATCCCTCTCGAACAGATTGGTATATTTCTAGGTGGAAGGCTGGGTTTGTTGGGGATCTATAGATACAGTGGTTGACTGCCACCAATTGAGAGGCCCAGTAGTAGAGGTGTAAATCTGGAAGGGCAATTCCCCCGTCATACCACCCCTTGGTGAGCCTCTGGAGGGCAATACGTGGTGTTTTTCCGTCCCATAATAAGGTACGAAGTTCCCCCTCTATGGTGGTGAAATAATTGTCAGCTATGGGGAATGGGCAGTTTTGAAGTGCATATAAAAATCGGGGAAGTGCTAGCATTTTAAATAGAGCTGCCCTGCCCAGGAGGGAGAGGGGCAGCGATCTCCAGTGTCTCACATCTTCTTGTAGCCTCTTTAGGGGGCCCAGAAGGTTATGTTCGTAGAACAGTTTGGGGTCGGTGTAATAAACATGCCCAAGTATGTGAAACCTGTCGAGGCCAATTCAATCGTATATGCGCGAGGTAGACGAGGCGGGGGGCTGTGCAGAACATATTATACTGATTTGGACCAGTTAATAGTGTAACCCGCATATTTGCCAAAAGTGGTGATGACGTTAAATAAGCTGTTGAGGGAGGCACGGGGGAAGCCAGGTATATAAGGATATCATCCGTATTTAGTGATATTTTATCCTCTGTATCCTCACTCCACTTTAGTCCCCTTATAGAGACGTCCCGTCTGATCCAGTAGGCTAGCGGTTCAAAGGTTAGTGCAAATAGTAAGGGGGACAGAGGACACCCTTGTCTGGTGCCTCTTCGCAAGGCAAACGTTCGTGAAGTGTGGTTGTTCACTCTGACCTGACCCAACAGATCTTTGTATAGCAAGGCTACCCATTGTCTGAAACATAGGCCAACGCCCAACCACGCCAAGACCTCGAAGAGAAAGGGCCACTCTATCAAGTCGAATGCCATGGTGGCGTCTAAGAACAGAATAACTGCCTCTTCACGGAGATAGGGCTGACTAGCCAGGACATTGTGGACACGTCTGATATTAAGGGCGGTGTTCCAACCTGGTATAAATCCAGATTGGTCCTCATGGACCAGAGATGGGAGTATAGTTGTGAGTCGGGATGCAAGTAGTTTGGCCAGCACCTTGGCCTCTGAACTAATCAAAGAAATGGGTCTATAGGAGCCACAATTCGCTGCCGGTTTACCTGGTTTGTGAATGACGACTATAGAGGCCAGTCGTTGGTCTAAGGGAAGAATGCCTCTCTCACAACTTTCGTCATACATGTTTTTAAGGTGTGGAGCTATCTTGAGGGCCATCCCCTTAAGGAATTTGATGGAAATCCCATTAGGCCCCTTTGCTTTTCCAGAATTAACAGCGAAGATAGCTTTGCAGATTTCGTCTGCAGTAATATCAGCATCCAGGGCTTCCTTGTCCGTGTCTGATAGTGTTGGTACAGTCATTTCCTCCAGAAGTTCGCGAGAGTCTTCGGAGGAAGACGTGGTCCTGGAGGTATATACAGCCTCCAGATGATCTGCAAATGCTTCAGCTATCTCCTGGGGGTCTGTTACCCGCCTCCCATCTTCCAGTAGGATTTCAGGAACCCATCGCGCCTCTTGATCCTGATTTCTAGGCATGCCAGCATTTTGCCGGCCCGTTCCCAGAGTTCATAGACTCTATGACGCGTTTGAAGTAGTCTGGCTTGGGCTTCTTCTCTTGCTAGCGCTTTGTACTCTAATTGTTTATTCTGGAGTTTGTGGGCTGTGGCTTCAGTGGGAGAGGTGCTATGCTCCGTCTCAAGTAGGAGCAGGTCACTCTCCAACCGGGTCAACTGTTCGCTATGGTTGCGGAGGTATCCAATTTTTAAGGCCAGGGCACAGCCTTTGATTGCCACCTTATAGGCTTCCCAGATAGTGCTTGCCGAATCTACGAAGCCTACGTTTTCAATAAAGTAATGATCTGTGTGTTCAGCAAGGTCTTTGATATCTGGGATGGTGAGTAGCCATGGATGGATAATTATGGGGCCTCAGGCAATGCGTTGGTGAAAGGTGAGTTCTACCTTGAGGGGAGAGTGGTCGGAGATACCTCTTGGGATTCCTTGGGGGTGTTGAAAGTACCCTATGTTGGGGAGGAAAGTAAGAAAATAGTCTATGCGGGACATACTTTGGGTGCATTGGAGTAGTGCGTGAAGTATGTTCTATTTGGGTTCAACATGCGCCATATATCTGTAAGACCCAGTGCTTGGGCAAAGTCTGCTAAGGAGGTGCTGCTTCTGGAAGATGGTCTTTCAGCGTGCCTGTCAAGCGTATCGTTCATAGTCATGTTAAAGTCTCCGCCTCGAACAAAACGAGAGTGCCCGGGGGGAGATCAACGAGTATTTTGCCTAGATCTTGTAGTGCCATTTTGCCCAGAGCTGGTGGGAGATAGGCCGAAATGATATTAAATTGTTTTCCTTCCCAGGTTGCCTCTAGTACAGCAACACAAGTCGGTGTGAGGGCTAGTTTTTTTCGTATGAGAATGCCCGTACCTCTTGAGCCTGGTGTAAATCCAGCATGGGCCATAAATCTGTATCCCCATCTATGGAGGGCCTTACAAAAGTGAGTTTCTTGCATTAATATCAAGTCCGGCGAGTGGTGTTTATGGTATTGCAGGACTACCCCCCTCTTTATTATGCTGCCTAGCCCGTTGACATTCCACGTCAATATGGATAGTTTTATATCTTTAGAGTCCGCCACGTCTATTAGTTAAAGAAAGCGAATGCGGAGCACTGTGCCAGTAGTGGCGGCTCTGGCTTCGGATTAGATAGTAAAGGTTGGTATGTGACCACGATGTCAACAGGAGCCCCTCAGTTCTATTTCCACTGTTAGCCGACAAACCCTTCTGTGTAACCTTAGGAATTGGTGATCCCCCACTTACTTGTGTGTTCTGTGCAAAGTAAACCAAACAATTGAACCCCCAACTATCCCTCCCACCCCTACCTGAGCCCCCCCCCAGCCCCTCTGCCAGTGGAATCTAAACTATCCAATTCCCAACAAGGCAGTGTGCCCGTCGCCCACCCTCCCATTTGCGAGGTGCCTGGCTAACCACCTCCAACCCTCGCCGTTAAACATAGTATTAATATTGTGCATGTAGACGATATTCAGTGCAGTCCAATCCTCTGATAATGTTTCTTAGTGTTCTCCGGATAGTGAGAAGTATGCCTGGTTCCGTGAGTCCTGCATCTAGTATGTAGTGCGCTCTTACTCAGGAAGCCTTTGCGTGAGAGCTGGAAGTCACTGATCCAGGATTGTGGAGCTAACTAGTAGACTTGGATTAAAGCAGTTGGATCCCACAGCGTGGGTCAAAGTGTTTCCGTTGGATCCTCCTCCAATTGCCTCTCTCTTGTTGCGGGAGGAGCCCGCTGGCTGTTGCTGGGGGCGCCATTGTTTCGACCATCTGAATGTCTCCCTGCGCGGCGCCATCCCTCAATCCAGTCCCATGCCTTCTCTGGGGACAGGAAAAACCAAGTCTTACCTTCGGACTCCACCCGTAATTTAGCCTGGAACAGCATGGAGTATTTGACTTTTTTGTCCCGGAGCTGTAAAGCTGCATCGTTGTGCTTGAACTTTGACCGTGAAGTCCGGGAAGAATGTGATGATTGCGTTGTCAATTTTCAATGGAGGTCCTGCCCTTGCAGTCTGTAAAATAACATCTGTCCCGAAAATTAAAAATTCTGGCGCTCATGGGTCGCGGAGGAGCCCCGGGTTTAGGGCGTTCCCCGGGGACCCTATTGGCCCGCTCTATGGAGAAGTAACTTGAGAGACGTTTAGGTTGGAGTTTGTTGAGAATTAGGTCCTCCACAAAGAGATCTGCCGCTGGCCCCTCCATCTGTTCGGGCACCCCAAGAATTCGGATGTTGTTTCTTCGAGCCCTCCCTTCATAATCATCAAGGAGCTCTTCCATTCTTTTCTGTGGGTTCTGTAAATGGGCGACCTGGTCCTGAAGGGTAGAGGTTTCGGATATGAGGGCAGCCGTAGTGGTCTCAACTTCTCTAACCCTCTAGTCCATTTTCTTCAAGTCTGCTCGGAGGAGGGTTACTTCGATGTTCACGAGTCTATGCGCGTTTCCAGGGATGTCCGTACCCCTGCAATGGCTTCCATAACGTCCTCCAGTGTGAGGGTTTTGGTCGGGGGTCAAGGTTGCGAGTTTTTGGGAACTCCAACCGATGCCATCTCGGTGTCTTCTCCCTGCTTTGCCCAGGCAAACTTCGCCAACTGTTTTTGGGCCTGGGATTTAAGACCTTTGTTATTCGCCATGGGTGGCGTATCGGGTTATAGGCCTCTTTGGGAAACGCACCTGTAATTGCCGCCGCCTGCTCAGAGGAAGAACTACCCAATGCCGGCCTGTCGGTGTTCCAGGTAGATACATAGGGCCTGGAGACAATGGAGGTTCGTGCGGTCTCAGGCCAAAGCGGTAAGTGTCCCATAGTTTCCTAGGTCCGAACTCAGTCCTCACTATTAGCAAGGCCCCCAGAGGGCATGCAAGGCCCTGAATGTGTTTTTTGACAATAGGTGTATTTGACCACCCAGGGAGCATCAGAAGGTCACAGAATATCTGGGAGCAGTCCATCAGGTTGTGGATCCGGCATGACCGTGGGTCCGGTGTATCTCACAGGCACCGCGGTGGAGTAGGATATATTTCACTCTGATGCGTGCGTGTTCTTGACAGGGTGTGTCTTGTGGTTGATGGGCCGCCCGTACCTCCCCAGGGTCTGGTGCCACTCACTATGCAGTCCGGGACACCCGGGAAGAAGCAGGTTCGGATCGAGCTGTGGGCGCAGGCAAGGACTCAACCGAAATGGCCACTCTGGAGGTCAGCGCATGGAGAGTGTTGCCCGAACTGTCTCTTTAAGAGTAGGCCGCACGACCGGGGCCTCGATTTGTCCCTTCAGCTACCTTGTCTGCACTCCGCTCTTTAAGGGCAGCGAGGACCGAGTCACGCATCTTCCTTACCGGCGATGTTCCTAACCAGCTCCCTCTCACCTCGGGTCATCGGAGGGCTCGGCAGCGTCCACGTCTTCTCAGCAGGCACAGGGGAAACCCCAAAGCCAGGGACCTCAATTAGGCCGGTTCGGAGGCCGGCAAACAGCAATTGTCAATCTCGTTCGTCCCCCTCCGTTTTTCGCGTCTGTTTCATCCTCCCGGTGCTTCCTCGCCTGTGTCGTTTCAGGAAGGCCCTCCGGGGATGTAGCGGTCACTTCCGGTGCCCAGTCCGACTTTCAGGGCAAGGCGACCGTATTCCACGGATCGCGATCTGGGCTGTCTGTGCCGCTAGTATCGGGCCACCATTTTTGGCTGTCCGAGAGGCTCAGAGTCAGGCGTTCAATCCGGCTCCAGATCAGGCAGTCGTTTTGTCATAGTGTCGCCTCCGAGTTAGATTGGCATAGGGAGAGTTCCCTGGTATTTTGGGGAAGTCTCCGAGTCAATGGACGGAGAAATTGCCTGATTTTCTGGCGAGGGCTGCGGAGCCGCTCTAGTAAGCGACCATTTCCTTCGGCCGCTAGCCACGCCCCCCCCCCCCGCTGAACATAGATTCGATAGTAGATTGTTAGGCTCGTTTTCTTTGTAACGATACCCACGGGTAATGGTAAGCTGCTTAGAGACTTTGGGGTGACTGTAGACCGGTTTTCTTTGTTGCTGCGAGAGATGACTGCACCCTGTGAGCAACAATCACAGGGCTGCTTCCCAAAATGACATCCCCTTGCTCTTCCTCATCACAACCTCCTATCAGTTCAACTTCTTTTACTCTCTCACCTGCAGCTATCCTTTTAAGGGGCCTTTGCCACACGATTGTGTGTTGATTTTTCAAGTGGGACAGTTGGCCTTAAGTATCTTAATGTCCACCTGGCTTACCATGACAAACTGGTTTGTAGCCCAAGTGAAAGCTTTCTTATCCGGTAAATGCATGATGAACTTGTTGAGGTAGAGATAAAGGGCTGTGTTTGTCTTTTTCTCTAGAGCAGGCAATGACTGAGGTAGGGGTGGCTGTGATTGCTGCAGGATTTTGTACTCTTGAAAAGATGGACACTGATGACATGACTGAGAGCAGGTTGGATAGAAGTGATCTGTACCTCCTCTTTGCCAAACAATCACTGGTTTATCATCCTCCTCACTGACAAAGTTTTCTAAAAACCTTCCCTTTCTGCTCTCTCTACGATGGGTGTCAGTCAAGATCCAACCCATGTCAAGATCAGAAGTGGGGCTTAGAGAAAATGGAGGATTATTCTTTCTTTTAAGGAGAAGGTGAGGCTGATGGGTCCAATGGAAGAACAGTCACAACAGCTTGCTTAGCAGTAAGCTCAACTTCCTGCACAGCTTCTGCTTACGGAAGATCAGGTGTAGCAGACTGTGGTTGCTATTGAGTTTCCTGTGAAGGTTCTGTTTACTGCTAGGACCATGTGATTTCAGATTCTCTGCTCTCAGCCATGACTGCAACCACTGCAGTAGTAAGAGACATCTGATTTGGTTTTGGTGGTGGTGCTGTTGTTGATACCGGGGTGATCCTACCTCCCAGTATCTTCATATTCAGTGGAGGGTGCAGCGGATGTGCTGTGCTGCAGGAAAAAAGGATGAGGGCTGGGTGCAAGTAGTGGCACTAGTAAACAATTACTTCTCCTTACTGGCCACTTTCGTGGCAGGAACCTCTTCCTTTGGGGCCATCTCCTTTACTTCTTGTATGGGTCAGCAGCATGAACATAAGCACTTAGCAGAGACTCTTTCTGGACTCCTGTGTCAGATAAGTCACAGACTTCTCTCCATCTCATGAAGTATCCTCTGGAGCAGACAATTAAAGAAACAATAGAGTGAGACTTGTCAAGGCAAAACAGGT
Organism: Triturus cristatus; assembly: GCF_964204655.1. NCBI lineage: Eukaryota > Metazoa > Chordata > Amphibia > Caudata > Salamandridae > Triturus > Triturus cristatus. The sequence goes on along the minus strand of NC_140584.1, from coordinate 204,694,877 downwards.
CATAAATTATCACCATCCTCATCATCACAACAATATTGTTAAAAAAATTGATTACATTAATTTAAAAATACCTGGTGTGTCTCCAGAGCCCATGTGGCCACCATGGGAGGCAAGCAATAATTGAACACATTAATAAATAATTGGTGTGCCCTGGGGTCATTATGAAATGCAGGCTCCAGAGTGGGGTGTTCGGAAGCAGTTAAATACTGAATATAGTTAATAAATAATTGCTGGGCAAAGGGTCCCATATTAGTGACAGGTAAAAGTTTAATAGATTCATTAAACTAATACTTGGACATGTGGGGCTTGGGAGGGAGATTTGGGACAGCCCATATCAGATTTGGATTGGATGAGTTCATCAGGCCTGGTGCATACTGTGTCCTGTAATAAAAGATTCAAACGACTTCACTTTGATTTTCTGTATCGCACCTATGTTACGCCCTCTAGCCTGAATAAAATAGATCACACTTAAGGAGCCAAGTGTGTGCATTGTGGGGAGTTAGATGCCACTTTATTGCATTTGGCCTGGGACTGCGTACAGGTCTAGTATTATTGAGGACAAGTACTGCCACGCATAGAGATGGCCACAGGGATTAGGATAGCCTTGGAACCACTAGTTGCTTGCTGGGTGTGGTGGCTCAACCCAAGGGGTCGATTCCTTACAGACTTGCTCAATTGGCCCTATTAGTGGCAAAAAGGCTTGTGGCCGTTGGGTGGGTGGGCACTAGAGTCCCGCTGCTGGATCATTGGTTGCAAGACATACTGGAATGGGGTGTGGCAGAAGAACATCACATGAGAGTGTTGCGTACTGATGAAGGGGCAGCTGACGAGATAATGTTATGGGCTAAATTTCTGTGTATGTTGTATAAATGGATGTCACGCGCTAATTTTATGATGACCAAGCATTAAGCTTTATTGTATAATGACCGACTTGTGGTCTTGGTTTCATATACAAACTGCATTGACAGTATTCACTGGAAGATTTCCCAGCACCTAATTACTGTATCAAGATTATTTTCTGTGATGGTTTAGCTATGTCTTTGTCGTGTGACTTTGTACGCCACCAAATTCTCGCACTGTATGTTCTTTTTATTTTGCCTGAAGTCAAATCAATACAGTGTAAAAAAAAACTTGGTATTCCCCCCAGAGCACCTGGGAAGCAGGCAAAAATCAAATACATTAATCAAAAACAACAACTGTGTAACACTATTACAGTAAGCCACAAGCATAAATTATTAGATCATGAAAAAATATTAGGAAAAAAGCACAAAAATGATAGGAGCTTCTTTTAAAATCAATGCTCCGACAAAATGGTATAAAATTATTAATAACCAGAAACATTCACTGGCTCAACAAATTGATAGTCACTCACCATATGGCATGGACAGTAAGATAGGCTACTTGGAGAACAAAGACAAAATGAAACCCCTAAATTTGGCATGGATACAAGGCCATCCACAAAACCCCACCAAAAAAAAAAAAAAAGCATTGGCATAGCCAATAGGTCTCGCCTTTGGGACCTTATAAGTGTTTAACCATGCAGCACATTATCACCCACCGGGCAGATTTCTGTAATGGAACTAGTACTTATGTGAAGTGCTTTGATACCTTCATTCACGCTACATGTGCTTAGTGTAGTGATGTAAGGGCAGTGGCAAGGTTTGGAATGTCGTGGTGAGTTGTGATATGATGTGTGTTTGTGGGATGTTGGTGGGATGTATGTGTGTAGTGTATTTTGCTGGTGTGTATGTTGGTGGTATATGTAAGTCATTTAATGTTGCTGAATTTACTGACTTCAGAAGGATGGACTGCAGAGAGTACCGTCCTCAGATTTAACCTCTTGACCTTCTGATCACTGCATCTTCTAACGGTGACTGTTGACCTCGCAGAACCATCCTATTGTGTTTATAGCACGTGTTGGAATATTCCCATATTGCTGGAGAGTTCACTCTGTTAATTTGTATGAACTCAGCCCGCCACTGACAACAGGCAGCTATTATATATAAACAACTCTTCCAGATGCAGAACTGTCGGACCTGGTCCAGGGGTACAGCCAGCTCATATTCAAATGTAGAGCGGAAGAAATCCCACAGAGTAGCAAAAATTAGTTTGTGTTTAAATCCTAAATGTATTTCACACTCTAACTAAAAAAAAACACTGTTCGCGCAGGAATGAGTTGAACTGCACGGCATTAGAGAGCTGAAAGGAGAGGAGCAGGACATGGTTATCACAGCGCATACCTCCTTCCCAGGCGAGGCCCGGCATGGTCGTGTTGGGATTTTAAAGTGCTATCAAGAGACAGTGTGCATTCAGGAAGCAATAGAGGGGGAGAAACAGAGGTGCGGGTGGGTGAATACGTGAAAGAGATTTGTGGACAGCGTGGTTTTAGGATGGCTGTTATTTCAGTTAGTTTATTTTTTCCTTCACTTGTTATGTTTCACTAATACTATTTAGTAGTCAAAGCACTGAGAGTGAGAATCATAGCTGGTTATGCTTTTTAAATAGTACACAAACAGAGGTTACAACTTCCGTGGCAGAGGTACTCTATCCTGCCTTCCCATAGGCCACAAGGCTGCTCTGGCAGGTGAAAAACAGCTATGCTTGGCCTTTGGCAATAAGAGAGCAATGGAAGTCCCCTTTCTTCCTCCCCATCTGCCCCACCCAGGAGGTGCTTCTGGAAGGCTTCCCTGCTCTCTCTCGAGTGCCCAATGCCATTACACAAGTTTGTTGGCTGGTGGTGGTAACGACATGCCAAGTAGAGAATGTCTTAGGGTATAGATCCTTAAAGGGCAATGCCTGAATCTTGCCATGTTCACGGCTAAGTTTCTTGAAAGGTGGGTGGGGATGAAGGGTATGCGGATTTGCAGATATGCCTCGCTTTGCCAGATCTTCACGGTTCTCATTTCCGCTGTTCTAATAAAGAAGATGGGTGTCTCGAAGTTTAAAGTGAATCCCTTAGAGACTACCTCCTTCAGGACATGAGTTACAGAACCTGACAGGGGCCATAAAACAAGGTCTGTTAGGAGAGACAAATTGTTCCTAAAGGGATACCCAAGAACACAAGCTTAACTTACTCGCGCCGATCAGGATTACAGTCTGCCCCTTTTACTGTAGTCAGGAGACAAAAATGTGCGTTGTATGCAAGATAAAACAAAAAGCAGTAGAGAGAGTGAGGTGGGGTGAAGGGAGGAGAGAGAGATGAAGCGGGGACCTAGAGAGATTGGTGTATGGGCGCAGAAGAGGAAGAAAGGAATGAGTGGAGTTACAAGTGATGGAGACTGTAGGAAGAGAGCCGTGTCAGAGCGTTTGGAAATGAGACGCGGTCTGTGCTCTCTTGCGTGCGCTCATTACTGAGGTGTTCAGATGTCAGCAGGCCGAGGCTGTGTAAGCACAAGTGTGCCCGGCCTGGCCCTGCCGGTGACACTGGAAGACGGATCGTGCGCAAGAAGTGGCCCCAAGACAAGCAGTGGAAAGAAAAACAAGCACTCGTGCTGGCATCCACCTTGCGGGAGCGAGCAGCTGCGCGGGCCATCTGTTTTCAATTAGCACGCGCACCACTGCTCAATCCCGCAAGGTGGATGCCAGCACAAGCACGAGTGCTTGAAAAGAGCTGACTGATTCCTGAAAGTCACTCCTAGAGCAGTGCTGCGTGCCACGCTCTAGGCAAGACCTAAAAAATCTCTTGTACACAAGGAGTGAGAATGTGAAAAATTATCTCCAAGCTCTACTGCAGACCTAGGCCCCAGAAAGTGACACATACTACAGTATGAAGACAAATCTGGAAAAAAATTCACAAAGAAAGAAATAAGAACATGAGTAAATATCATTAATCTCAGGACTCTACCATCCAAAAACGGTTACGAGCCTGCCTGCACCATCTCTAACTTAAACTGCAGACCATCAGCAACAAACAAGCAAACAAAAAAAGGAACAAAAATAGTGGTGCCTGCCAGCACATTGTGCAGAGAGCTGCACTGAACTTACGTGATTTTCCAAAAATTGTATGGTTTCCAATTTACAAGAATAGATGATGCAGCACAGGTTGCAGACAAAGGAAGTGTGACACTTTCCCTCCAAAATCAAACTAAAAAATGACCAGGGTCTGGACAGTGCACAGGGAAGAGTCTTCAGGACAGAAAGAGGAAATTGATGCTGTTTTACAGTATCCTAATTCCCTACTGAGGTTCCTCTGTTTAACCCAAACTAAGAAATTAAAAAGTATTTTGTGCTCAAAAGCCTTGGTAAAAAGGTTAACAACCGTCCACCCTGCCAAGAAGTTGGCAACCACTCAAAAATATGCTGAATTTGTCCCGGTGTAATTTCCAAACACAGGGACACTTCTGCAGTGCCTACACGTTGTTGTGGGCTTTCAATACACAACAACGTGCAGGCGGGAGGGGGCTTTTTTATTTTAGACTCCTGCTGGGCCCGTAACAAAGGCCGAATCTGAGGGGTCTTCAGGTCTCCTTTTGTTGGAGGCTCCTGGCTGGCAGCAGTCAGGAGCCTCACACCTAGAAGCAAATTCAGCAGAGGGGAAATAAAGGCTCACACCTTGTTAGCACTTCACACATATTTAAGAGAGGCAGCTTTTCACTTTGTTCAGTCCCTGTTTACAAGATGTGCATGCACTGTAAGAATGTCAGATGTATTGGGCTTTCCCAGTATTTACACAAAATAAATGCAATTTATATAGTGCTTACTACCCCTGAAGAGGAGTTGAAATAATGTAAGTACCGCTATTTTTTCTTTTAAAGCACTATGGGTAGAGGAAGTTTACTGAGACAAAAAGGCAATATTGTTCTATGTGTAGCTTACAAAAGTTTGAATCTTGTGCCTAAATCAAGAGGGTTTCCATGTATACTCAAAATATGCTCCAATGTACTCATGGTAGACATGTTAAACATATATGCGAGGGCTTAAGATCTGATGTCACTTCTTATGATGCCACTTCCTGTGATGTCACATGCTGTGATGTCACGCGCCGCGGTGTCACACGCCATGATGTCACGCGCCGCGATGCCACTTGCATTCTTATTAACTAGGTTAGTCCCTCCACTTCTTTTTTAGGTCTCGCCTGGCGAAAAGCAGCGCATGCGCTGCTCTCGTCAGAGAGACCTGTTGGAATCGATTCTCCGTGGGCTCATGCACGCGCCTGCATGGACAAAGATGGCTGCTCTCGCCATCTGTCCATAGGCGAGAGCATGCGCGTGTCCATGGGACAGTGGACAGTCCGCCGCCATCTTGCTCACGCCGGCTTCCTTCAATTCTGTCTCCTGTGCGCTTTCACTTTAAACAATGCACGTGCGCGTGACGGACCCAGAGTTGAAGAAAACCGGCACGCAGTAAATAGCGCGTTCACCATGCTGCCGCGCTCACTCAGCACAAGCGCGTGTGTCCCAGTCCTATCTATGCAGGCTTGGTGAGAAACATCACAAGTCAACGTGTGAGTCGTTATTGCGTCCCCTTGCTGCGATAGTCATTCTTGTCCTTGGTGCTGCTGTTTTTAATTTATTACACAGCACCACTCTGCAAGTTTGCACTGCTGTGAGTTGCACTTTCCTCACAGTCCCAGCCTCTGAGCCCACCCCCCCCGGTCACCACGCTGCCGGGCTCACTACACCCCCCGCCCCTCTCGTGATTTGCCTACATTCACAGGATGTTGGAGCCGGTGCCGAGACTCCAAACACCACATCTCCTCACCCCCATCTCAGTTTTTCTGTGTTTTTTTAAACGTGGTGTGGTCGGAGCTGGCATGAAAGCGTTACTGAGAGGAAATGCTTTGTTGTGGCTGGACTGTACTCTCTCCCTCCACCACCCACCTCCTGCATGTTGTGTAACAGTTTGTTTCCTTTTTTAATTTCTTTTTTTTATTTAATTTTTGTTGCTTTTTATATCCTTGCCAGCGCTGGGTTTGGTCCCTTCAGTGCCTTATAAAGATAAAGACTTTATTAAACCTCCAGGTGAGTAAACCTAAGATCAAATCATCCTCTCAAAACAAATGGAGTGGATGGATATATGAGCTGCAATTCCTCTAACACACAAATATCCCCTACAGTGAATCGACCTATAAAATCATACTTTAGTGGTATATAACCCCACAAAATGTATTATTGGGTGTTCCCAGCGGCCACAGACGGATGTTGAAGGTGCCCCACAAAGTTGGGATCGCTCATTCATATTTAGTGTGAGAGCGCATTCATCGAGATATTTGGGTTGGAGTTGTTGGGACTTATTGGTTCTGGGGGACACGGGCTAACCTTGATGGGAGTGAAGGTCCTAGACTAGAGTATCTGAATAGCTCTAAAATTGGACTTATTAGGTGCTGTAATGATAGGCATTAGCCTCGTTTGGGGCAGAAAAGATGAAATTCCGGGGATAGCCCGTTGGTTCCATAATCTATGGCAGATGCAATGAAAATGGGGGTGGGGGAGGGAAGGGAAATCACACACCGTCTGCTTGGCCCTGCTCCAAGTGATCGAATGTAGGGAATCCCCGTATTTCACCAAATGAAAGAATATATATGCTTTGTAATTGTTGGATTAAGGGATTTACAACTGTGTATCTAATAGTGTTCCTGTGGGTGTGATTGGTAGACAGGCCATACGTTTAAGAAAGAGGGGACAGGATAAGGAAGGGGCAAAAAGATCACCTTATACTAAGGAGTGCTCTGGTGTAAGCCAGCGAGATATGATTTTTATGTCCACATCAGACTGGGGAGCGTTTGGGAAGTGGTATTTCGAAGTAAACGGGCATGTTTTGTCTTCTGATATATTTAAATGTTATTTAAACTAAAATTTTAATTGATTTCAGCATAAGCGCGTGTGTCCCAGTCCTATCTATGCAGGCTTGGTGAGAACCATCACAAGTCAATGTGTGAGTCGTTGTTTTATCAGCGCCTAGGACTGCGACTTCATAGGAAGCGAACTGGGGCATGCAAATGAAAAACACAATGCCCACTGCAATCGTCATAGTTTGACATGTGAGGAGAGAAAACCAGGCGAGACAGTGCAGATAAAAATAGTACATCACTGAAACACATGAAGGCATGTGTGACACAATTTGGCAACTCATGTAAACTGCCTGAACTATTCCATTTGCTTGCATTGTGTATACCCTCTACTTACATATGCAAGTGAGAGCATGTTTGGAAAATAGGGTCCTGTTATTGAAAGCCCTTTAGCAGTCGTAAACTCAGCGATTCACATATGGCCTGGTACTCCCCGAGTCCCCTATTTACCTTTTGTACCCGCAGCCCTTGTACGGATGGGGTTTCCCTCCCTCCTTCAAGGCAATTAATAAGACCACACCAACTTTACTTTTTGGATTAGGGGAAGTAACCCCCCGGCCGTATTTATTACAAAATTAAAAAACATTATTTATTCACATTATGTATAATTACATTGTTAGACAGATGATGTAACGTGGCTAAACTTAAACGCTAATACACACGACACTCCTACAGTAAATCTAACAATGCATATATTCACTTTCTGCGTGTCCCCTCTAGAGCCTACGGCAAGGTCAATGACTGGCAGCCGCTAGAATCCCAGCAAACTACAATTTACTCTGCCGGAGTAGGCTTGCACATGCTCAGGGGGTACAGCTTATTGGACGGATATTCTCCCCCGGGCCCCCCCTACGTCCTGTGCCTTAAACTCCATAAACGGGGGCTGCAAAATTCTGCATACTTGCGACCTGATGCGCATGCGCGGGTGGCCACAGGCCCACTGGGAAGAGTGTCTTCCCCGGCCCCCCCACCCCGACAGCCTACCTACCGGCTGTCACTGCCCCTGGAGTTACATGGTTCTGACCGCTAAGGACCGAAGACTATGCTTACCAATCATGACCTTACCGCCACAGGACAGCATAGTTGCCAGACTATCTGTCCTCCCCCTCAGCCCACTAGGAAGGTCATGCCCTGTAACTCGCCCACCCCTGGGCACGCCGTCTGCCCTGTCCCTGAAACTCTATTCTTGATCCTGACTTGCGCACCCTGGCCTCTTGAAACTGCAGGAAAAATTAAAATAGAACATCCGTCAATGTATTGCCCCACTGACAGGCTAAAATGTACACTACTGCACATGATACTATGTAACAGTGCACTGATGCAAAACTTTGCCTGAGTCACAGGTTAGAGAAACTTGCAATTCATATGAAACAGACACAATGGGCTACAGCAAGTCAGCTGAATCCAAAACTGCATCTTGGATTGGCAAAACCTGTAACTCTTCTGTTCCTGGACTGGACTCAACTAAAAACTCTTTGCCCCAGGCGAGTCGGGTTGTTACCCCCTAGGTGCATGTCCATGAAACTATACTCTTGTTCCCAAATTACGCACCTTGGCCTAGTGAAACTGCAAGCAAACATGAAAATTGCACATCCGTCTGTGTATTGCCCTACTGACAGGCTAAAACCTCCCTACTGTACATGATACTATGTAACAGTGTACTGATGCAAATTTCTCAGTCACAGGGTAAAGAAACTTGCAAGTCACGTGAAACAGAACCAATGGGCTACAGCAAGTCAGCTGAAACCAAACCAGCGTCTTTGATGGCGAAAACCCATGACTCTTGAACTGAAAGATAGTGAAGCGTAACCCATCGCCTTGTAGCAGAAGTGGCCCTGACAGCTCGCCGTCATTGCGGTATGGGTCACTTCCCAGGCGTCACCTTCATGGATCCAATATACATAAAGGAACCTAAAAAACACAGATGTTTAGTGCTCCTAGCCTTTGGATAAGAGATACCTTCTTGGTCCCTTACGCTTTTTCCTACTCTCAGCCCAGGTTGCAGAGGTATGGTGTGACAACGCAGACATCGAGTGCGCAAGCAAAACGGCTGCATAGGTACTGTGTGCCACCACATACCTATTTTTTATTGTTTGAAACGGTTTTTATTGTTTTGGTTTACAGGCAACAGCTTAGCATCCGTATATCAAGTCACAAGTGCCACCACATACCTATCTAGTGCGAAAAGGTCTCCCCCTGTAAAAGCACAGGGTGCGCAGGTATTGTATGACATGACCTAGGCATCTAATGCCGGAATGCGCCCAAGCGTAGATACCGTGACACGAAACACGGACATCCACTGCATAAGTGTTCGGGCACAAGGGCGCCGAGGAACTGTTACACAATACCTAATAATGTAGGTGTATGAGCACAAGGGGGTGGGGGGGGGGGGTTGACGAACCCAGCTAAATAAAGCTTGATTGCACAAGCACAAAAGGGGGCGCATAGGTACCATGTGGCACGACACAGGCATACTAATGCCTAAGCGTTCAGGCCCAAGGGTGCCGAAAAACTGTGTGATACAATACATAAGTGATCACGAGTGTATGAGCACAAGGGTGCATAGTTACTGTGTGACAAACCACAGGCATATCTGGTGAACGTGCACCAGCACACAGGTGCAGAGATATAGTGTGACATAACCAGCTTCCAATGCATATGTGTCCCTGTGATGGGTGCATAGATGCTACTTGACAACAGACTCCTAATTCCTTTTCATATTTGTAACAACACCCACGTGCCTATGGCTACTTGACAGATTCCGAATTCACATTTGTAACCCCCCACGCGTGCCTAGGGAACTCTTGAAGGTCTAAGGCCTGGGGTGTAGTGACATTACAGTACCAATACTGTACGCAATTGACCGAGGCAGGTGCCTCGCGAGACTGACATCAAAGACTTGGGAGTATATTGATGTGACATCACCCCGCTTGGAATGTCTTGATGTAATGCCCATAGTAAGCAGTCATGCTTTACTCTGGAAAAAACGTCAATGACCATCCCGTGGCAAACTATTGGACCCTTCATGGATGTGCAGCATTGTGTTCCTCGCGCTTCATATTGACCAGACACATGCGTACTCCACGAGCAAGTTCTAGCACAAAATTGTGGCTTGCAAATTAGAGCGAGCTAACCAGCCTGTCTACACATTTTAACAAGCAGGGATATGTTCGCATTCGCAAGGCTTAGTTTGTGGAACTACAAGAATAACGGGTAATATACCATATAGTTTGGATGTTATTTTAACAATTCTAGTGCATGCTGGGCATAGTAGTTTCTTACCCGAGTCACATGACCACTTGGTATAAAGCACAGAGTAATCAAGCACTACAATATTGCTCACCTGTGAACAAGGCTATTTTTGCTGAAACGCGTAAGGACTGACATGCTGCCAACCCATTCGGAAATAAATGCCAGAAAGTCATTGAGTTGTGGCTTCATTATTTCTTGCTGTTGTCGGCGCGAAGCCGTTTGCGGGATTCTCCATTCCCGTTTTGAAGCCGCCCTGCAGGGACGGGGGCTCCTGTCATTTGGAGAGTTTGTGCTGTGGATTTGAATTGAGGAGCATGTCCCGCTCGCCCTTGTGTGACCCTGAATGGATTTCCAAGGCATTTGTCCACGAGGAAAAGAGAAAGGGAGAGGAGGGGTATTTACTCTTCCTGCCAACTCTGACTGAATCTGGCATTTCGAAGGAAGCAAGGATTTGCAGCAAGGCAGCATGGAATGAGCAAAGCTGGTAAATATGCAATGAAGATGTGACTTTTATTTTTCTGCAACGTGCACTTTATTTCAAAGACATTGAGACTGTGTTAAAAAACGCTATTGAGCAGAATGAACATTTCACACAGTTCGGATGTTATTTTAACAATTCTAGTGCATGCTGGGCATAGTAGTTTCTTACCCGAGTCACATGACCACTTGGTATAAAGCACAGAGTAATCAAGCACTACAATATTGCTCACCTGTGAACAAGGCTATTTTTGCTGAAACGCGTAAGGACTGACATGCTGCCAACCCATTCGGAAATAAATGCCAGAAAGTCATTGAGTTGTGGCTTCATTATTTCTTGCTGTTGTCGGCGCGAAGCCGTTTGCGGGATTCTCCATTCCCGTTTTGAAGCCGCCCTGCAGGGACGGGGTCTCCTGTCATTTGGAGAGTTTGTGCTGTGGATTTGAATTGAGGAGCATGTCCCGCTCGCCCTTGTGTGACCCTGAATGGATTTCCAAGGCATTTGTCCACGAGGAAAAGAGAAAGGGAGAGGAGGGGTATTTACTCTTCCTGCCAACTCTGACTGAATCTGGCATTTCGAAGGAAGCAAGGATTTGCAGCAAGGCAGCATGGAATGAGCAAAGCTGGTAAATATGCAATGAAGATGTGACTTTTATTTTTCTGCAACGTGCACTTTATTTCAAAGACATTGAGACTGTGTTAAAAAACGCTATTGAGCAGAATGAACATTTCACACAGTTCGGATGTTATTTTAACAATTCTAGTGCATGCTGGGCATAGTAGTTTCTTACCCGAGTCACATGACCACTTGGTATAAAGCACAGAGTAATCAAGCACTACAATATTGCTCACCTGTGAACAAGGCTATTTTTGCTGAAACGCGTAAGGACTGACATGCTGCCAACCCATTCGGAAATAAATGCCAGAAAGTCATTGAGTTGTGGCTTCATTATTTCTTGCTGTTGTCGGCGCGAAGCCGTTTGCGGGATTCTCCATTCCCGTTTTGAAGCCGCCCTGCAGGGACGGGGGCTCCTGTCATTTGGAGAGTTTGTGCTGTGGATTTGAATTGAGGAGCATGTCCCGCTCGCCCTTGTGTGACCCTGAATGGATTTCCAAGGCATTTGTCCACGAGGAAAAGAGAAAGGGAGAGGAGGGGTATTTACTCTTCCTGCCAACTCTGACTGAATCTGGCATTTCGAAGGAAGCAAGGATTTGCAGCAAGGCAGCATGGAATGAGCAAAGCTGGTAAATATGCAATGAAGATGTGACTTTTATTTTTCTGCAACGTGCACTTTATTTCAAAGACATTGAGACTGTGTTAAAAAACGCTATTGAGCAGAATGAACATTTCACCAGAATGAACATTTCACACAGTTCGGATGTTATTTTAACAATTCTAGTGCATGCTGGGCATAGTAGTTTCTTACCCGAGTCACATGACCACTTGGTATAAAGCACAGAGTAATCAAGCACTACAATATTGCTCACCTGTGAACAAGGCTATTTTTGCTGAAACGCGTAAGGACTGACATGCTGCCAACCCATTCGGAAATAAATGCCAGAAAGTCATTGAGTTGTGGCTTCATTATTTCTTGCTGTTGTCGGCGCGAAGCCGTTTGCGGGATTCTCCATTCCCGTTTTGAAGCCGCCCTGCAGGGACGGGGGCTCCTGTCATTTGGAGAGTTTGTGCTGTGCATATATATATATATATATATATATATATACACATATACATACATACATATATACACCTTGCTGGCTGACTTGAAGCAGGGCTTTTAAAACTTTACATTGACATAAGGAGCGTTGCATGTGATTTTCAATGAGAGCGCCCAGCATAGCGCCATTTGCATTAAGTGAAGGAACACTGAAAATCATATTATTAATTTGGAGCACCTAGCATAGCACCGGTTATATTTACCTGAAGAACATTGAAATCAGACTTTCAGTTCAGACCGCTTAGCATAGCCTGCACAGTGCCATTTGCATTAGGTGAGGCACATTGAAAATCATATTACCAAATAAAAGCGCCTAGCATAGCACCTGGTACATTTACTTGTGGAACATTGAAATCAGACTTTCAATTTTGACCGTTTAGATTAGCCTAGATAGGGAACATTGCGTGTAACTTTCAATGAGAGCGTCTGGCACACACTCTGCACTTTTCTATTGAAATCAAACTTCCAATTAAATTAAAAACGCCTAGCATAGCACCAGTTGCATTACGTAAGGAACATTGAAATCAGACTTTCAATGAGAGCGCCTAGCATAGCACCAGTTCCATTAATTGAGGAACATTGTAATCAAAAATCCAAGTAAGAGCACCTAGCATATCCAGCTGTATTACCTGAAGAACATCAGATTTTCAGAGAGATTTAGAGAGCGCAAAGCCTAGTACCAGTACCTCACACTTCCAAATGAGAGTGCTAGCGTAGTATCAGTTGCATAACCTGCGGGACATTGAAATAAGACTTTTCAATGAGAGCACTAGCGTAGCACCAGTTGCGTTAGCTTGTCAGGGCTAGTTTTCAATGGCCACCAGCTGAGACCCACTCGTGCCCACTGCACAGTTGGGGCCAGATCACAAGATCTGGGCTCAGAGCGTATTTGACAAATAGCCTAGCTGAAATAAGACATGGTATTGGGAGCACTTTAGCATTGCTTTATAGCATTATATGAGGACACATTCATATTTGTTAGGCACCGGTAGATTACACGACCTCCTGCCTTACTCCTTCAAACAAGGTGTAGACACCCCTGACCACATGAACAAATCTTTGCTCGAGGGCCTGGTCCACGTATACATATAGCGCATCAGTAATTACCCAGAGGCAGGCTCTTAAACAAGTGAAATCCCTTTTTAGATTAAACTTTCTGTGAAGTTTCTAAGCAGCTATTGCAGTGATCTCAACACCAATGTTACACCCGACAAATGGCTGCCCAATTGTAACCCACCATGGGTATACTTACAGCTCGTCAGTAAGTACAGAGGCAGGCTACTAAAAAAGTGAACCCCTTTGAAATTAAACTTTCTGCGAAGTTTCAAAGCAGCCATTGAGGTGATCTCAAAAAACTGCTGTTGCACCAGACAAATGGCTGCCCTATGGCCTACATGGGCACACTATCACGTGCAAAAATACCACAATACTGGGGGCGGTGCTGGCCCACAGCACTGGCTTGCAGCAAAGGCACGCATGCCATTTAAGGTCCACAGCTAAAATTGCTTTTGATATCAAGACAGTTCTAGCATGCCATCTTTCATTCTAGTACAGGATCATATTTAAAGAAGTTAAAACATAAAAACATTTCAGAGCTCTGCTGCTACCCAAATTTAATTCAGTCATAAAAACCACATGACAAGTTTCTGGTCGCAGGCTTGGCATGCATACACATACAGCGCATCAGTAATTACATAGAGGCAGGCTTTTATAAAAAGTGAAACCCCATTGAATCAAACTTTCAGTGAAATTTCAAAATAGCTAACGATGCGATCACAAAACTGACATGCTGCCCGATGATAACCTCCTATGTGACACAGAGGCAAGCTAATAAAAAATTAAACCCCTACTTATGAGCAACACGATCACTTGCAAAATACCACCACACTGGCGGCAATGCTGGCACACAGCACTAGCTTGTACCAGAGGGACGCATGGTAAAACGTTATGTGAGGGCGGTAGCAACAAACTGGTTATGTGACCCAGACATCACAACAGTTAGTGGAAGTGCACTGAAGGGAAAACACTGCTAGTTTATTTGGCACGAAGAACAAACCCACACGACTGACCTATATGCCAGGAACACAAGTACACTGGCATCAGATGTTAATTAAACAAGCCACTAAATGCTTTACTAGAGATTACAAAGGGAAACATAATTAACAATTCCTATTCAAATATTTCACGTTTATTCCTTCGTGATCCCCGCATGCTACGGGCTGCATCTAGTCACGGGTCTGCAGCAGCCGCCCACAATCGACTAGATGACCAGGCGCACTGCCACATCTGCCTCGAAACACACGGGCTAAAGTTTCCACTAATGTACAATAGGCTCACGGTGTCGTATGGCTGCCCAGCCCTAACACAAAAAGGGGGTTTCCTCTCCCAAGCGCTGAACCACGGGAAAAAACGAAGCCTCGGTATAGCTAAATACATGTAAGGTCCCAAAGGCGAGACCGATTGTATTACACATGCTTGTTAATTACAGCTTGCACTGAGACTTGGCAACAAATAATACAAGTACCTAAATGGTACAGTTTGCAACTGTGTTAAGGACATTGAACAATCCAGTTTATGCCCCTAATCAGACAACCATCCAAAGTTCTCAACTTCACAGCACGGCGATTACATTATGCAAGATATTTCTTCGTTAAGGTAAACTTCGGAAAACTTGAGCCGCAGCACCACCTAGTGTTAAGAAGTGTGCTTTTTAAAGCTGGGGCTCCAACATGGAACCCCAGCTCCGCAATCTGCAGCTCTGCCGGCTGAGCCACGTTATCTCGCTAGACTAGCTCCTAACGCAATTCCGTGCCAGGGAGTCCACAAACTGCCCAACCCTGGGGGGGGACTAGATTCTGCTTTGTAAATCAGGGGCCATGGTTTCATCTGCACAATCAACTACTCGAAGATTACCACTACAAAAGGCAATAACACTTTGACTTTCTTCGTTTTGACCATCTTTCTTTTGAACGGCTCCCTATATACAAGCACACAACAAACAAATACGGAAAAAAACGTTGCTTTCTGTGTCTTGACCGATTCCACTCGCTGCCATTACCGGAAAATCTCTAGAATGGCCAGTTCCTGAGACTCAGACACAAACTGGAGCATTATACACGTCCTCACAGACAAACGCCGATATTTGAGCGACAACTAAAAGGAATGTAGTTGACTGGATGCCATTATTAAAGACGTGTATGAGGGCACGCAATCATCACAGGCAGGCCCTCACAGATTCCACCAACCGGCAGGATGAGAACCCTACCCATTTAGGCATACCAAACCAAGTAAAGAAAACTAGTTGAAGGACCCAACCACGGCGCGAAAACAGGCGTAGCAACAAATAAAACGCGGCTGGAGAGGAAGCATTCATATGCGCCCACCGATCGCAACAAAGCTAGCGTGAAAAAATGCGCAAAACATGCCGGGCGAACTTACGAACTATCCCTCGCCCCTGCGCCCACTGCAACCTTCAGCAGGGCAAAATGGTGTGCCACCGGGGGCCGCCGCGACGAACGGTGCTCCCACGTTGACAAGGCTGCCCACCATGCCGCGGGACTTCCGGCTGGAATCCTCCTCCGTTTGCTGTTGTCCGCTCGAGTCCCAAAAGCTCCTCGGCCACTCTCCAGCTGCCGAGACCAGTTGCCGGCTCCACGGCTACGAGACCGCAAACCTGTAGAGGAAACAAAAGAGGGTAAACAAATTACGGGCCGCTGGTGGCCCGGGTCCTGTGCCTGCGGGGAGCAAAGAACAAGAGACTGTTCTGCTCCCCGCACCCCCCTTTTAAGGGGAGGCACGGGCCAGGCCGGAGTAAACTGGTCATACCCCCCAAAGTTGGGCACCCTAGTGATTAAGTGCTTCCGGTTCACGCCCCTCCGTACCCCGCCTATGGGACCCACACATGAGGTGGGATTGCTCCCACCTCCTACTAGCCCCTGGGGACCGGTGCGACCGCCATAATGGCGGCGCGCGCTATTCTAGCGCTCGGCCTTATCCAAACTCACAGGAATAGCAAGAAAAAAAGGGATTTTTACAATGTACAAAAGCCCTTTTTGAAAGGTAATTCCGACTTGTGACGGCTTTTACATCCTTTTCCTAATTGAAAATAGGAGGGGGCATCAAAGGAGCGTCACAATCCTATTTATGAGTTGCAAAGAAACGTGTCAATGGTTTGTAACCGCAACTGCAGTCACAAATCATTGATCAGTTACTGGCCCTCGAGCTGAAGTGGTAACTGATTCACAAAGGCAAAGATTGGGACTCCTGTTGGATGGCCTCGGTAGGAGCAGGCAGTGGTTTGAGGTTTTCACACATGGGAAATATTTTTTGAAATGCAGGCTCGGTTTATTTCTTTAGTAAACACGGTCTGTTTTTTGTTGCTGTTGGTTTAAAAAAATATAAACGTTTCCCATTCGGGAATGCAAGAGCAGGCTCACTGGATCTAAGGTCTGCTGCCCCTTGAAGCAGTCATAGTGAATAGCAAACTGCGACCTACCTGATTAATACTACTTAGGTCATTTTTCAGCCCATTGAGTATGGACAGTTTGCAATACGACCAATTAATACAAAGGTCACATCGCAAGTTGCACACCTATTTTAAAACAAGCATTGAAAATGCAATAGGTCTCGCCTTTCATTAAGTTAAAGCCATCTGCTTTGCTATACAATACCATTAGCAAAGCAAATGGCTTTAACTTAATCAAAGGCGAGACCTATTGCATTTTCAATGCTTGTTTATGACTGTGCCCTGATCTCAGGCATTACTCGTAATTTTTTTAACAAAAATTTCCCAAGATTTTTCCGAATTACTTCAGTGTAACGAGAATGTCACCTGTACCTAGCCAGTATACCAAATTCACTTGCAGGTGGGCACTCACGGCAGGGGTACATACTCATTCACCATGGAGCGAACACTTCCATTCCAACTGAGTGTCTCCAGTTTCAGATTCCTCCTAATCAGCCCCACCTGGTGGGAGGGCAGCCGCGGCTAGCATGGGAGGGGTTGACCCTGCCACTTGAGCAGGGAGGGACATAGGCTCCGGATATGGAACTTTGCTGTTACTAAGCCCAAGTGCAATTCATACAAAAGTGGTTTTACTCAGCACCTTTCCAGCCTCACATGGAGGTTAAGACAGATGATGCTGCTCTCGCCACTTGAGTACGGTCGTCTGTCCTGCTCCAACATGTCCAGGAGCGAAGTTCACACAGTGGGGTGCACAGTACAGACTTCACCACAGAGTGTGCCTGCCCACCCTTTATTTACTAACTCTGCAACTTGCGCGAAATGCGGTCCTGCCCCCTACGGTGAATGAGTGGGTCTACCAACGGCTGAAGTGTATAGGGTGACCAACTGGCATTGGTGCAAATTCAGGATGGTGAGTGTAAAAATTCAGGACAAAGGGTCAAAATTCAGGACACAAATTCAGGACAGGAGGTCAAAATTCAGGACAAAACTTCAGGACAATAGGTAAGTTTTACAGACACATCATAGGAGGTCGCGCAATAGTATATAAGTAAGCCCAGCCATATCCAAACATATTTAACCATTTGCAAACCTATCCATCATGTATCCTTCCATCTATCATTTCACTCATCCATCCCTTCATCCATCCATCCATCCACCCTATCCATCTGTACACTCATCCATCCAGCCATTTACTCTTTCACCCATCCTTTCACTTACTCATCCATCCACCCAGTCACTCATCCTTCCACCCATCCACCCTTTCAGTCATCCATCCATCCTCCCTTTCTCTCGACCCTTTCACTTAGCCATCCTTCCTTCCATCCATCCACCCACCCATCCATCTACTCATCCACTCATTAATCCATCCATTGACTCCATCACTCATCCATCCTTTCTCTCATCCATTTATCCGTTCACTCCTTCACTCATCTATTCATCCTTTTGTCCACCTACCCTCCCTTTCACTCACTCATCCATCCTTACATCCACCCTTTCACTCATCAGTCCATCCATTCACCCTTGCACTTATCAATTCATCAATCCATCCATCCTTTCACTCATCCATCCACCCACTCATCATCATCCACCTTTTCACTCATCCATCCTTTCACTCATCCATCTACCCTTTTACCCATCCAGCTACCCTTCCACCCATACATCCAGTAATTTACCTTTTCTCTCATCCATCCTTCCACTCACTCATCAATCCATCCATCCATCCTCTCTCATTATCCAATCTTACATTCATCCATTCACCCTTTCACTAATTCATCCAGCCATCCACCAATCCCTTCACTTACTCACTCGCTCACCTTTTCATATTACTTTTGAGCTGAGCCTTTTTGAGAAGAGGCCCACCAAGAACTTCACCCTCGCTGCAGGAGCCATTCCAGGACTGGGACAGAAGCCACCCAGGGCGGAGACAGGATCCACCGGGGGGGGGGGGGGGGGAAGCAGGAACCAACACAGGCGGTGGGGGGGGGACAGGAGCCACCACATGGGGGGGGACAGGAGCCATCACTGGGGGGGGGGGGGGCAGGAGCCATCACAGGAGGGGGAACAGGATCCACCAGGGTGGGCACAGGGGTGGGCATGCAGTATTCTAGTATCATCTTGGTCTCTTCCAGGGTGTGATAGGGCTCCTCATCACCCTCCTGGACAAGACAACGAGATGACAGGCTCTCTTTCTAAAATGTTAGTTTTGCTATCCCCCACTGTGATGTACAGTACTTAAAGGAGATACTCCAAGAGAACTGATTTAACTGATTATCTTCCATACTTTGTTAATCAGTGTGGGTTTGATTGTGCCATTTCTTTATTTTATTACATTATAGACTGCATGTTTGAAGAACTGAGGTTTGCTTACAATTTAGTAACAGTAATTAAGCTCTGTGAAGAGAACCACGTGCTGCCTCGGTGTAATCAGGGCCGGTTCTACGATTTTTGGGGCCCTGGGCAGAAAGGGAATGTGTGAGGCCCCTCTAAATTGCAGAGACATGACACATTCAGGGCTGTTTGCATCTGAATAGATGCCACTGAAGCTGCAGCCCCTCCCTCTCAGTCACCGTCAAACACCTCTTATTCGACAGACGACCACGAGGGAAAATTAAATAAATAATTATTTTCCCCTCACCGTCGTCTATCGAAATCCCCCACCCGGCTCCACCACTCTTACCTGAACGGGCCGTGGCTGAGCCTGCCAAGAATCAGGGAAGGCCCTTTGGAACGACAAGCAACTCTTGTGAAAGAGATGCTTGGCATTGTCTGGAACAGGGTGTTGCTGCACAGGAGGGGTCTTGCACCATGCAGGTTCAGGTTCACCTTCAACTATTAGGGTGCAAATATGTGCTGGTATTTGTGTTTCGTCTATCATTGCATCCAGATATATAATACAAGTGACATGACACCTGCAACAAGCCAGTATTATTGCCTTTGTCAATTGTTGTAAGTTGCATAAGATAATTATCAACTATGTTTTCGTCGTATATAATACTGAAAATGCTGCAGTTTTTGTGAGCGAGCATGTGGCGTAAGGCTAGAGCTTTCGAGCTGAGACAGCAGGTTCGAGCCCAACGTCGGCTGTACATCTAGTGATTCAAAAAATGAATATGTGCTTGTGTAATGTAACTGGTGCTAATGTAAAACTCTTCAAGTTTGCGCTATATAAAACAAAAGAACGAGTCTCTTAAAAGTTACATCAAAAGCAGTGACCGGTGCTACTATTGCAGAGTTACGCCCCCCCCCTCCCCAGAGGGTAAAAATAGAGAGTGCGATAGGGACCCGTTTCGGCGTCTGCCTTTAACCCCTTTGGGTTGCTGCATTAACACGTACCCCGACTGCCAAGCAGTTCTCCTGCCCGTCGGGCATTAGGACACCGACCGAGCGCTGCGCCTGCTCTGGCATCCTGCCCCGCTGGCCAGTCATGCGCGCACCTTGCATGAATCCGGCTCTAGCTGTTCCGTCCTTGGCGGGTGGGGGCACGCTCCGGCTGCTCCGTCCGTCCGTTCACCCACCTCCTCCCTATAGTTTCTTCTTCCGGGCAGAGGCACCAACACAGGGTTTACATCTTAGCTGTGGGTGGGAGGGCTCGGCCGCCGGAGACGCGCATGCAGAGCCTCATTCCACAGTGAGAGCTAATCACATGTTCTCGACATACCGATCATGGCAGGTCAATACCTTCGGAGTCACGGCGATTTCACCTGCAGATAGTGTCACTCCAAAAAGTTATTTTTATGCCCAGGGAAGAGGAAATACCATTTGTTGATACCAAGTTAAAACAACGCTTTCTAAAATCACCGAATGTTTTGATTGTAGTGATCCTACTCAAGCTAATTCAGAGCAACATATTAACTAGCTGCTCTTGCACGCAGCACCAGTGGTGCGTGCGCCACTGCAATCCATGTGCTTTCAATTATCGCACCCGTGTCTGGGCATGATAATTGAAACCACATGGCCTATTGGGGTCTATTACACGCACCAAGCGCGTAATGGACACCAATAGGCCATGGGCAGAGCAATGTGCCCGCCTTTTGTCCAATTGCGTGCTGGCTTTCAAAAAGGCACGCATGCAAAGGCCAATAATGTGCAACAGAAGGAAAGGCACACGCTCGTGCGTGTGCCATTCCTAGGTCAGCTCCAAATCGAATAGTTTCTTACCTGTCGGTGTAGTTTTGTAGCTTGAAGATCTTTCTGGATTCACTATGCTGTGCATTATTCCGCGATCTGGTGGTTGGGTCCGGATTCGTAGTCTTTCTTTTTTTTTTCGTAGCCCAGGTGGGCGTCGACGTCCCACCATTTGGTGCACCTTTCGTGACGTCGTCGTGCTTCCTGCAGAAGTCCCACCTTTGGGGCGCCATCTTCGGGTTCTTTTTTCTTTCTTTCTTTTTTTTTTTTTAACCCTAGGCGAATGATTAACTTATATGTCTCTTTCTGTAGTATTTCATTCCTTCTGTACTTCTTTGTTTTCCCCCCCTCTTCCTCCAGCCTCATCTTCCTGGTGGAGGTGGGTGGGTTCGCTAGTGAATCCAGAAAGATCTTCAAGCTGCAAAACTACACCGACAGGTAAGAAACTATTCGTTTTGCAGCGTGAATCTTTCTGGATTCACTATGCTGTGCATAGACTTTGTAGCGGTTTGTTATCTTTGTGGCGGCTGGGTGGTAGATGAGCGTTGGTCGTTGAATATGTGTTGAAGCACCTTCTGTCCTACTTGTGCTTCCTTGTTCATCTGTATGTCCACGCAGTAGTGCTTGGTGAACGTGTGCACCGAAGCCCATGTTGCCGCCAGGCATATGTCCTGAATGGGCGTGTTTGCCAGAAAGGCAATGGTTGCCCCTTTCTTCCTTGTGGAGTGAGCTTGAGGCCCCTCCGTTAGCTCCTGTCCTGCCTGATTGTGGCAAAATTGTATAGTTAGTGCAATCCATCTCGCAATGGTGCCCTTTGTCACTGGTCTCCCCATGAAGCTTGATGCAAAGGACACAAAGAGCTGCTGAGTTTTTCTGTGCTCCTTGGTCCTCTCAATGTAGTGCATCACTGCTCTCCTAGCGTTTTTCTGTGCTCCTTGGTCCTCTCAATGTAGTGCATCACTGCTCTCCTAGCGTCTATAGAGTGTGTAGAGCCCTTTCTGCGTTCGAAGTTGGGTTTTGAAAGAAACTCGGTATCTGAATACTCTGGTTCAAATGGAATGCCGACACGACCTTAGGCATGAAGTGTGGGTCCGTTCTCAGGACAACCCTGTCCTTGTGTATCTGTATGTAGGGCTCTTGTAGCGTTAGTGCTTGCAGTTCGCTCACCCTGCGTAGCGAGGTTATGGCTACCAGAAATGCCGTTTTCATAGTCATTTGCATTGATGCCTTGTGTATGGGTTCAAATGGTGCTTTCATCAGCTCTGTCAGGACCACGTTAAGGTTCCATGCCGGCGGCGGCAACCTTTTAGGTGGCACGATTCGTTTCCATGAATCTCTTTACTACCTGCGACGTAAAGAAACTTCCACCCTTCTCCCCTCTTGTGTAGGCTACTATCGCCGCTAGGTGTACCCTTAGGGAGG
Organism: Triturus cristatus; assembly: GCF_964204655.1. Classification (NCBI taxonomy): domain Eukaryota; kingdom Metazoa; phylum Chordata; class Amphibia; order Caudata; family Salamandridae; genus Triturus; species Triturus cristatus. Next base: position 204,672,631 of record NC_140584.1, on the reverse strand, counting down.
TGGAGCATAGGTTACTTTTCAGAAGGTGCGTGAGGTATCAGCACTGTTGAGTCCTTTGTCATTTTATTCTGCAGGCCTTTTTTGCGACACCATATTGTAAATCTTTTCCATTTTGCACTATAGCATTTGCGTGTAGTTGGTCTCCTTGCCTCTCGCAGCACTCGCATAGTGCTTGCAGTCAATCTAAGGTCCGCAAATTCTAACTCTTCAGGAGCCATGCCGCCAGGCTGAGGCTTTCTGGCTCTGGATGTAGAACCTCTCCGTTCTGCATGGAGAGCAGGTCCTTTCTTCTTGTGAATCTGTGGGGATTCCCTTGAGCCATTTCTAGAATTTGGGAGAACCAAGTCTGCCTCGCCCACTGAGGTGCCACCAGGATCAGTGTCATGTTGCTGGTTCTGCATTTCTCGAGTACCCTGTGTAACAGTGGTATCGGCAGAAAAGCGTAGGCAAATGTCCTTGACCAGCTTATCCATAGGGCATTCCCCTGGGATTGCTGATCTGGTTGCCTGGACGCGAAGCTTCGGCATTTTGCATTCTGGCGTGTCGCAAATAGGTCTATTGTGGGAGTTCCCCATTTCCGGAAAAGCTTCTGCGTTTCGTGCCCATTGAGCTCCCACTCGTGTGAAGCCGAGGTCTGCCTGCTTAGCCAGTCTGCCTCCACATTGTCCTTCCCTGGTAGGTGAATCGCTAGCAGGTCTATCTTGAGAGGTATGGCCCATCTCCAAATCTCCTGTGCCAGAGTGGAAAGGGGGAACGACTGTGTCCCACCCGGTTTGTTGATATAAAACATGGTTGTGGTGTTGTCCGTTTGAATCAACACTCTCTGGTTGTACAGGTGCTTCTGGAATGCCTTCAGGGCTAGCAGGACAGTCTTCAATTCCAGGTAATTTATATGTCTCACTGAATCTGCCGGAGCCCACAGACCCCTCACTCTGAGTTGGTCCATGTGTGCTCCCCATCCCCTTTGGGATGCGTCCGTGGTGATGGTCACAGTTGGGCTTGGTGGTGCCAGGCTTTTCCCTGTAGTTATGTTGTCCCTGTTCCACCAAGTTATCTCTTCCTGTACTGCGTGCGTAACAACCACTAGATCTTCCCAACTTCCGCTTGCCTGTGACCATTGCTTTGTAGCCATTCTTGGAATGGTCTCATGTGAAGCTGTACATTTGGGACCAGGTGGATACATGACGCCATCATCCCCATGATCTTGCTCACTGTTCTTACTGTCAGAACTCGCCCCTTCTGGTAGAGGCTCGTCTCTCTTAGTAAGGCTTCTGCTCTCCTGTCGCTGGGCACGACCGTCTTGTCCATGGTGTTGATTTTTGCTCCCAGGAAAATCTGCACCTGTTCTGGCTTCATTGATGACTTCCCCCAGTGTATGGAGAACCCCAGGTTCGTCAGTGTCTTTGTCACCTGCGCTGCGTGTTTCTCGCACTTCTCGTGGGCGTTTGCTTTGATCAACCAGTCGTCTAGGTAAGGGTACACATGAATCCCCTTCCTTCGTAGGTATGCTGCGACTGCCGACAGGCATTTCGTGAATACCCTTGGTGCTGATTCTAGCCCGAAGGCCAGGGTCGTGAACTGGTAATGGTCCTGGTTGATGCTGAATCTTAAAAGTCTTTTGTGCCTTCTGTTTATTGGGATGTGCAGGTAGGCATCCTTGAGGTCCACGGTGGACATGAAGTCTCCGTCCCTTGTAGTGATGTCATTTTGAACTTTTGTGTTCTGATGTATTTGTTTAGGTATCGCAGATCCAGGATGGGTCTGAGATTTCCGTCTACTTTTGGTACCACGAAGTAGTTCGAGTAGACCCCTTTGTTCCTTTCCTTGTAAGGCACTGGCTCGATGGCTCTCTTTTGGAGCAGCTTCAGTGTTTCCTCTTGGAGTTGAGCAAGCTCCTGACCTGAGCGTTGCCTTAGTCTTGGTTTTCTGTTTGGGGGCGTCCCCTCCAAGTCCACGCAATAACCGTGTTGTATGACGTTCAGTATCCACTTGTCCGTGGTTATACGTTGCCATTCCTGTAGGTAGAGGCCCAGCCTTCCGCCTACGGGTGTTGGATGTTCGTAGGCGATTGGGTCTCTTCCCCCCCTTGTTGTTTTTGCATTGCGCCTCACCCCTGGGGGTATGTTGGGGGTGAGCGTCCCCATGCGAGCCGAGTCACTTCGATGAGGGTTGGTCACTCCCTCGTCTCCTTTGGCCACGTCCGTTTCCTCTCCCGCGAAAGGACTGGCCCCTTGGCTGGTACTGCCAGTTTTGTTTTTGCTGACCTTGCTGGCCGTGACTTTCACCCTGCTATCCCTGCTGGAACGTCTGGTGCGATGTTCCCTGCTGGTTACCCCTTCTACCGTAGGGTCTTCTAGTTGTAGTGCCTCTTCTCATCCCCCTGAACTGTAGGGCCCCCATGGATCTTGCCGTCTCGTTCTCTTTCTTCAGCTGGGTGAGTTTTTCGTCCACTGTCGCCCCGAACAGTGTCTCCCCGTTGAAAGGGGTGCTTAATATGTTGCTCTGCACCTCCTGTTTGAATCAAGAGATTCTCAGCCAGGCCTGTCTTCGTTCGGTGATCCCAATGGCCATTAGTCTGCTGGAAGTTTCCGCCCCGTCCAATGCAGTTTTAATGCATGAGTTGGCTATGTTTTTACCTTCTTCTACAAGGTGGGATGCTCTTTGGCGGTACTCTTCAGGGAGGTGTTTGACTAACTCCCCCATCTCGTCCCAGTGCTGGTACTGGTGTCGATTGAGAAGCGCATTGGAGTTCGCCATGCGCCAGTGCATCGCCGCGTTCCTTTCGACCTTCCTTCCAGTGAGGTCCATTCTCCTGCTTTCCTTATCGGGGGGTGGCCCCGAGGTCGCTGGCACGTTGGCCCTTCTCCTGGCCGTGGAAGCGATGATGGAGTCGGCAGTGACCGCTCCCTTGATGTAAGGCGGGTCCAGGGAGGAGTGTTTGCATTTCTTCTCCGTCCTGGGCGTGATGGACCGGCATGTTGCTGGCTCCTTAAAGGCTTCCTTCCCCTGGTTCATTACGCTTTGGAGCATGGGAAGGAACTGGCTCCTCGTCTGAATGGGGAGCAGGGTCTCGAGGAGGAAATCAGCTTTCGGCTTCTCCTCGTCCAGTTTTACCCCAAAGGCTGCTGCAGCACTCCTGACGACCATATTATACACCCCGATGTCGTCTGGCGGCGAAGGCCTCGAAGGATACGTGTCCACGGGCTCTTCGGCGTCGATATCTTGCCAATCCAGTTCGTGAGTGGTCGTAGAATGACTGCTGGTCGGCCTCCTCGTCTTCGCCTTCGTAGTAGGTGCCTTCTTCCTCCTCCTCATGATCTCTCGGCAGCCCTTCGGCGTAGAATTCGTCCTGCTCCTCGATCTCGACGACGTCAGTCGACGGAATCGTTGGAATTCTTTCAATTTGGCGTCAAACTCCTTCTTCCTCTGAAGGATGCTCTCCATCTCCGCTTCGAGTCTTCTCTTCTTCTCCATTTCGGAGATGCTTTCGACGTCGACCGCGGCTCTTTTCGACGGAGCTTGCGTCGACGCTGGCCTGTCTTTCTGCGTCGAACGGCCCGCTTCGTGGGCTGCTTTCGACGAACTCAGCCTTTCGGCGTCCTTCGGCACCAGGGAGTCCTTCTCGCAGGATCCGCTCGGCCTTTTGTCCATGGATCCACCCTTGGTCGTCGAAATTTTCGGCGCCCGTGCTCCTTTTGAGGACTTTGACTCGGATTTTCGAGAGTCTGTCTCGGGTTTTCGAGGCCCTTTCGGGGGTTTTGAACTCGACGATTCTCTTACCTCATCAGGCGTTTTCGTATCGGTCTCTGCGACCGTGAAGCTGTCGGGTCCTTCAGCGATGTTGTCCTCATCGTCGGTGGAGAGGCCCAGATCGTAAAGCGACGGGGCCTTACCTTTGCCTTCCATGCTGAAGTTAGCTCTTCTCTGGCGTTCTCTCACTCGGAGCGTCTTCGGCGCGAAAGCTGAACAGGCGTTGCAGTCCTTGCTCGGGTGGTCGATCGGTAGGCACAGGTTGCAGACCGGATACTGGTCCTTCTGCGCGAACTTGTGGTGGCAGTTAGGGCAGAATTTGAATGGTGTCTTGTCCATTGCGCTCAGAGCCTCTGAGTGCGCATCCTTGAAGGGCGTCGAAGAAAATTCCTGGGAATTCTTCCTTCTTCGCGTCCTGGATGTAATTTATTCCTCTCTGTTATCTCAGCTGTTTTTTCCTCGATGAAACTCGCGTTTTCTCCTTCTTCCTTCGATTGAAATCCTGGAGCTTCTCGATGACGATCCAGACCCAACGGCGGAAAAAAGAATCTGAAGATGGCGCCCCAAAGGTGGGACTTCCGCAGGAAGCACGACGACGTCACGAGAGGTGCACCAAATGGTGGGACGTCGACGCCCACCTGGGCTACGAGAGGGGAAAAAAAAAAAAAAAAAAAAAAAAAAAAAGGAAAGACTACGAATCCGGGCCCAACCACCAGATCGCGGAATAATGCACAGCATAGTGAATCCAGAAAGATTCACGCTGCAAAACCCCGTTTTTCACCTACTAAATATCTTGCGCTGTGCGAGCACTGCTGTGCAGTGCAACGCTAGGCGCAAGACCTAATAAAAATCATGTACCCTATTTTTGGTCACAGTTCAGCCAACATGACCATGATGAGCCAGATCAATCAAGCGCATCCTTAGACAGACTGGAGTTACAAGCCTGTTTCAACGCAACATCGACTTGATATCAATGGACAACTCACCTTTAACCTTGTGAAAAGATTTAAAGTCCTCACTGACATTCCTCTCAAGAGGTCAACCATTCGAGATGAACCTAAGGCGATCTGACAACCGTCTTTCTCAGCGTACTCTTGCCATTCAGACAAGGAGATAGTTTTACTAGCAATTTCTACTCCATCCACCTTACCTACCACACATGCACTTCATCAACTATCTCTTACACAGAACTTTGAATGGGACACCTAGAAAGAAAATCAGCTCTGGCATTCTGTGGACATGGGATGTGTTTTACATCAAAATTTAATTTGTACGTTCTTGCAAGCAACCTTAAAAATCTGGGGACTTGCTTTGCTCAAATTTTTCTCTGACAATAAGAACACTATTGGTTTGTGGTCTGAAAGAAGCGAGCGCTTGCATCTACAGATAAGTTGCAAAATGTCTGGTGGTCCATACACAGGTTAAAGCCTCACGTTCTATTGTACTATAGTGGCGCTCTGCCATGGACAGGTGCCTGGAGGCATATGCTACTGTGTCTTCCTTGCTATTGTTTAACTGTGAGAGTGCTGCGTCCAACACCGCTAGCATCCACAGTCATGGCAGACCTTGCCACATCATTAAACAGAGAGAGGGCAGGGGCCTCAACAATAACTTGTTTCAATGTTTTAAACGTTTCACTTTCTTCAGAGCCCCATGTGAATTCATCCCTTTTCGTAAAATTCTCTTTAGGGGTTTGGTTTATAAAGCAAAATTCTGAATGAATCTAGCGTAATACTCACAAAGACCTAAAAAAAAGGACCTTAACTGGTCTTTGTCAGTAGTTTCTGGCTCTTATTAAGTGCATCCAGCAAATACGACTCGAGTCTTATAGCAGATTCTGACAAAATGTGCCCTAAATACTCCACTTCCAGGGCCATGAAACACCACATGTCGTTTCTCACGGTTAGGCCCTGTCGACCCAGCATCTTTCTCAACACTTCCAAAGGCTCCTTCTAAACACGTGTGAATAGGAGTATGTCATCCTGACATGCCAAAACTTGTTTGTTGCCCGCAAAAAGTTTGAACAAAGGTTTGTGGAAGACTGACGCAGCCGATGCTAGGCCGAACGGCATCCTCAGGAACCTATACGCACTGAAAGGTGTATTAAATGTAGGCAAAGACCTGGAACACAAATCTATGTGGTGATAGGCCGCCCTGAAGTCAATGGTAGAAACTACCTTGGAATCACCAAACTTTGCGAGCATTTCCTGGATATTGGGGAGCAGAAAACAATCCACTAGTATGTTCTTGTTAAGAGACCTGAGGTCCAAGCAGAGCCTCATCTCCACATTTTTCTTTTTGGCCACTACAATTGGGGATACCCACTCCGAGGAGTCAACAGGTTCAATGAGCTTTTCTTTTTTTTTTTTTGAAACCGTTTATTGCAATCTCAAATATATACAGGTACGGGCCTACAACCTTCCGGCCGGCCGCTAAAATGACAGGAATAAATGACATATATATAATAAGGCACTTGGCGTTACAGAGACGCTAAAGCAGGAGGTATCAGCAACGTGGGCCACATGACTCTGAGCCCACAATACGGTTTCGTTTTATACAACACAACAACATAAAACCACACCCGCAAGGCAACCCGAGAGCGAAAATGACAACATACGCTCCTCAAATGGGGGGACCCCAACCATACACTAAAATCGAAGGAGGGGAAGGGGAATAGGTCTGGGACTGGGAAAACTCTGTGCCCGGGATTGAGGGAGGGGGTCATCTAGGGGGACGGAGCTGGTGAAGCGGGAGGCAACAATGGCGGCTCGCAAATACCCCCGCGGTAGGCGTTCCAGGGGCCCCACACCTTCAGCCACGCCCCAGGCTTACCCCGCGCCACATACACCACCTTCTCCCGGAACATACACCAATCCATGTGTTCTTTCCAGGCCGACACTGCCGGGGGCCTCTGGGATCCCCACAGTTGAGCGATGTCACGTTTAGCAATCATATAACCCAGCGTCACCCATCGCGTCTGCGGAACCGAGTAGTCGGTCGGTTCCCACACATTCAGCAGGCATCTCCTCACTTCAGGCACCAGCACGACATGCGTAACCGCTCGCAGGACCTCATGCACACCACGCCAGAATCGCTCCACCCTCGGACATTCCCACAGAATATGTAAAAAGGTCGCCAATGCACCGCACCCACGCTTACACAGTCCATCCTCGGCATAGCCCATATGCAGAAGCCCCGGCCCCGTCACGTACACCCGGTGAAGTATCTTAAGCTGGACGAAACGAAGGCGAGCCGGGATGGCCACCTCCTTCGGGGAGGCCACCGCGGAAATCCAGTCCTCGTCGTCCAGCTCCAACCCATCGGCAACCCAAGCCTCGCGGAGCCCAGTCAGTAAGCCCGAGCGGTCATTAATCAACTTCTTGTAGATGAGGGAGATCGTGCTGTCCGGAACGTGGCCGTCTAGCACTCTATCCTCCAGTGGGGAGGACTCCGGAATGGCGGCCACGTCTGGGAAGACAGAGCCCAGTGCGTGACGGACCTGCAGGTATTGAAAGTATTCACTGCCCTGCAGCTGAAACTCCGCCTGTAGTGTCTCGAAAGTTTTGAATCCTCCCCTCGTCCAGAGGTCCCCCACTGTACTAATGCCTATCGTGTCCCACCTATCGAAGCCCTTCGAGGTCCATAGGGAGCCCAACCTCTCAGACGCATACAACGGTGACGCCCGGGTCAAACGGTCCTTCCATCCCATAGCTGCATTGGCCGCGTGCCATACTCGTACCATGACACGCGTGGGTCCCGTCAGGCGGGAGTCGGGCACGCTAGTGTAGAGCGCTCGATTGTAATCGCCACCGGGCAGGAGCATCTTGTCCATTTCAAATGCCGGGTTTAAGGCGGGCCCGTAGAGGCCGTAATTAATTGCAGCTAATTGGGAGGCCCAGTAATACCGCTTAATATCCGGGAGGGCAATCCCTCCGTCATACCACGGGAGCGTCAACTTTGCCAGGGCTATACGCGGCCTCCCGTCCCAGAACAGGCGGCGCTGCAAACTCTCCACCTCACGGAAGTAACGCGCCGGGACCAGGTCCATCGAGTTCTGGAGGGCGTACAGAAAGCGCGGTAACGACATCATCTTGAACAATGCCGCCCGGCCGAGCGACGAAAGCGGCAAGCGCCGCCAGCGCGCGACGTCCTCCTTCAAGCGCTGGAGGGGGGGAAGCAAATTCCGCTCGTAGCGGGCCACTGGGTCCAGCGTAATATAGACGCCCAGGTAACGAAACCCCTGCGAGGCAATCTGGATCGAGCAGCCCCGCGGGAGAACAGGAGCCTCCCCGGAAAGCACATAGACACAGGATTTAGCCCAGTTGATGACAAGACCTGAGTTACGGCCGAAGGAGCGCAGAACATCGACCAGGACAATCAGTGATTTACGCGGGGAGGCTAAGTACAACAGGATGTCGTCGGCGTAGAGGGACACGCGGTCCTCATACTCAGGGGTCCAACGGAGACCACGGATAGAGGGGTGCCACCGCAGCCATTCCGCCAGGGGTTCCAAGGCCAGTGCAAACAGGAGCGGCGACAGGGGGCAACCCTGTCGCGTGCCCCGTCCCAGCACGAATGGGGCCGAGACTCGACCATTCACCACCACCTGCGCCAATGGGTCAGAGTACAACAATTTGACCCAGCTGATGAATCCCGGGCCAAATCCAAATTTCGCCAACATCGCCCAGATGTACGGCCACTCGAGCGTGTCAAACGCCATGGTGGCGTCCAAGGACGCCAAGATGGCCGGCTCCCGCATGAATGGAACACGCGCGAGCACCCCGTGCAAGCGCCGCAGGTTAAGGGCCGTGTTGCGATGGGGAATAAAGCCGGACTGGTCTTGGTGGACCAGATCGCCGACCAGCCGGTTGGCAAGCACCTTGGCGAGGATTTTAGGCTCCGCATTCAAGAGCGAGATCGGCCGATAGGATGTAACCCGGTCCCGCGGTCTCCCCTCCTTGTGGATAACCACGATGGTAGCTAGACGCTGGTCCGGCGGGAGGGAGCCCCGCGAGTGGGCCGCAAGGAACATCGCGCGGAGGTGAGGTGCCAGTACATCCGGTCGCAGCTTGTACAATTCGATAGGAAGGCCATTCGGGCCCATGGCCTTGCCCGAGGCGACCGAGCGTATGGCGAGGGCGATTTCATCCGAGGTGGGAGCGGCATCCAACAAATCCCTGTCCTCCACTGAAAGCGAGGGCAGCGCGATGTCCCGCAGCAGGGCATGGGAATCCTCCTCCGAGCAGGGAGAGACCGGAGAATATACCTCGCGGAAATGATCCGCGAAGCAAGAAACAATGCCTTCCGGCTCAGTAATTCGTACACCATCCATCCTCTCAATCAGCGGGACCACACGACTAGCTCTCTCCTTCTTATCCAACCACGCAATCAGTTTGCCAGCCTTATCACCCACATCGTACAGTCGCCCCTGTTGCTCTCTGCTAAGGCCCCTGGCCGCCTCCGTGACGAGGGCCCTATAGGCCGCCTGTTTAAGGTGTAGAACATGCAGCGCCGCGTCCGTCACCCCACTCCCCAGACCACCCTCCAATTCAGTAATTTCGGCCTCCACCCGGGTCACCTCCTCCTGTGCGCGTCTGCGGGCATGGGAGATAAAGGAGAGGGCCTCCCCTCTGAGAACTGTTTTAAAGGCTTCCCACAGGGAGATAGCCGACGGAACGGACCCCACATTCTCCTCGAAATACCGTTGCAATGATTTAATCAGATCAGAACGAATAGTGGGGTCACGCAGGTACCAAGCATTGATTGGGGCTACCCTGCCCTCTCCCCTCGGGAAGACACCCAAGTGCAGTAGGAGCGGGGAATGATCCGAAATACCCCGCGCCAGATGGCGCACCTCTCCCACCCTCCCAGCATAAGCCGCAGGGACAAGGACATAATCAAGCCGCGAGAGGCTACCATGGGCACCCGAATGGAAGGTGTACTGCAGCTGGGTGGGATGCTTTAAACGCCAGCAGTCCACCAATCCCAGTGTGTCTAAAAGGCCCGCTAACCACGCCTGTGCCCGGGGGAGGTCCCTAGGGGGATGACGATCCATAGTCCCAGAAGCCACCGCATTGAAATCCCCCCCAACCACCAGAAGCCCCCCCGGGAGGTCAAGGAGGAGGCGCCCCAGATCTGCAAAGGTGGTGGACTGTAGCCCCGGTGGGACGTACACAGAGACAAAGACAACTACCTTGCCCTCCATCCTCCCCACCAAGACAGTGTAGCGTCCCCTCTCATCATGGCGCACCTCGTCTATTTCCAACGGGAGCGAGTTCTTCACCATGATGCCCACCCCCCGCGAGCCCGACGTGAAGCCCGAGTGGGCCACCAAGCGATAGCCACGCCGATTCATAGCACAAAAGGAATTACCAATAAGGTGTGTCTCCTGCAGAAAGACCACATCAGGCGAAATCCGTTTCAGATACTGCAGGATCACACCCCGCTTGATCCTATCACCCAGTCCGTTAACATTCCAGGACAACAATGTCAAATCCCTACCCCCCATCACATAACAAAGCCATCAGTTGTCCCCCCCAGAGCATCTCAAAAACAACAATACAATAACGGGTTTGCCTTGCGGTAAAAAGGAACCACACCCCACCCCAACCCCACCCAACCCAACAGAACTCCCCCCACCCTGCACCCCTGCATGAGCCCAAACAGCCCCCCCAAAGTGCAGTGTGCCTGTCGCCCCATAGATAAGAAAACTAACTAGTCCCCCAGAGGAGGAGGGAGATCCCCCAAGAGACCCCACACGACCTCCACAGGAGGGGAACTTACCCTAACAGTCAATAGTGACAACAACGCAGTCCAGAGCAAGGCCTACCATTAGTCCCTCAGTCCTGATCCGGCGGGCCCTCCCCACCAACCGCACCAACCGCACCCCCCCGGCCCCGATCTCCGGGCAAAGTGTCTAGCCAGTCCCCGGCCACCTCGGGTCGGTCAAAAAAGTGCGTGTGGCCATCCACCTCCACTCTCAGCTTAGCTGGAAAAAGCATCGCATATTTGAGATTCAGGTCCCTTAGGCGACGTTTAACACCAAGAAAGCTCAGCCTCTGCTTTTGGACTGCCGGAGTGAAGTCAGGATAGAAATTGATGTCCATATTGTCAAGTTTGACCGGCCCTTGTAGCCTGGAAGTCTGTAGGATGGCGTCTCTATCCCGAAAATTGAAGATCCGGGCGATGAGAGGCCTCGGAGGGGCTCCAACCTTAGGCCTACCCCTGGGGACCATGTGGGCACGCTCCACCGCAAAGAATTTACTCAGCCCCCGAGGCCGGAGATGGGTGAGAACCAGGTCCTCCACAAATAGATCCGCTGCCTCCGCCTCGCGTCCCTCCGGCACCCCGATAATGCGAACGTTGTTCCTCCGGGCCCGACCCTCGGAATCCTCCAGCCGACGATTCATCAGGGCGCTCGCCTGGCCAAGCCTGCGCACCTCCTGTTGGAGGGCCGCCACGTCCGTGGTGAGGCCCGTGGTAGAGTGGGCCAAAGAGTCGACCCGGTCGTTGGTTTTAGACAAATCAGCCCTCACGAGGCCCACGTCCACGAGGACCGAGTCAATCTTCTGGGCCAGAGTGTCGAAGCGCTGGTCCACCGAGGCCTTCATCTCGGCGATGGCGCCCATGACGTCTCGGAGGGTCAGGTCCGTGGGCAGAGCGGAAGCATCAGTCGGGCCCGTAGGGGACCTACGCGGCGCCTCTGGGGATCCCTTCTGTAGGGTGTAGCGGTCCATACTGTTGGATTGCTGGGCCGCGCCACGGCGGGTCGATTTTATCTTAGCCCGATCGCCATCTTGTTTTGTGGACATGGTTTCGATCCCCAAGACGAGTCAGTCTCCTCAAGAAAAGGGGGGGGCCGACAATCCAGTTCAAGGGGTCCAGGGGGGAGCGACCACCGCTCCGCAGGACGGACCGCAGCTGGCGGACCGGCAGGGCACCCCAGCGAGACCACACCACCGCACACCGCCCCGCAACCCAACCTCGCCTGGCAGCAAGGAGGGCGCAAAAGCGAAAGTGCAGGGTACGCGAGTCACCCAGCCTTGCCCGCCGCTGTTGTTCACTTTGTGTCCGGATCGCCCCACAACTCCAGTACGGGGGGCCCGTGTGGAGAAGGCCGCAAACCTCAATCGATACTCCTGCCGGTGTCCGAGGTCCGATTTAAAAACGGAAAACGGGCGTCACCTCTGCTCGGGCTCACAAACACAGTCCCCTCATCTGGGACAGGATTCTGTCAGGATTTATGCAGGAGGTCGCGGAGGTCCTCGGGAGCCTCGCACCTACGCGGCCATCTTGGTTGCGCGCTAGGCTCCTCCAGCCTTCAATGAGCTTTTCAGCGCACAATTTGTCCAGATGATCCTTCAACTGTCCTCGGACACTCAAGGGAACATTTCTGGCTCTATGCACCACCAGTATTGCATCTTTTTTCAATATTCGAGACACAACAGCACACGACCACCCTGGCAGCTCATCCCTGGCAGAATAATTGTCAGCCCCAGAACTCTCCACCAGGATGGGCGTGGCGACATTCCAATACAAGGTTCCGTTACAAATCAAACTACAGTAAGCCCATAACACTTGGTCACTGTCCAAACCTTCAGAGGAAAGCCACAGACCAACTTTATTTATTTACTAGGCACAATGAGTCCTTAAAAAAGGAATCACAAAGATGTACACGGTTTATTTGGAAAATTGCTTTCATATGACGGGATGGATAGGTGTGAGTAACAATCGTGCGCTGCACTGCAAAGACCAAAGGGAATTCTAAGGCCTGGAAGTTGTCAGCCACTACCACATAGATGGTGCATTCATGGGTGTGAGGATTTTGTACATAAAACAGGTTACACATTTTCAAAAGGCAGGTAGTTAGTGAGTGCTGCAAGTCTCAATTCAGGTATTATATTTCTTTATTAAAATGACCCATATGTCCCTATTTTTGCTTTAAATATGCTGGCTTTACAGTAGGCCCTGTCGTTATCAGGTTACATTTTGGGACGGAACTTGTGTTGAACAGCAAGAACAAGTCTGGTCATTGTGGAATAACTGGTGTTTTTCCTAACTAGCCTGCCTAAGTGATTACGTAGATCCACATAAAATAGTATTATGGATCACATTTGCAATAAACTGAAAGTTTTAGATCTAAAGAGAACACTAAATCCTTGTGTTACTCAAAGCTTCAGGCATTTTAAAAGTCATTCAAAGTGAAGTAAACAAGGGTCCTTATTACATACGCTATCTCTCTATTCTCTTAAGAGGCTCAGTAACTAATCTTTAAATGGAAAGAACGGCCTAAATGATTTTATTCTGGGAGATAGGGGGTAACTGCAGGGTACATAAAAAATATACCCTAAATATATCCTATAAAACAATTGCATACATCATAAGAATACATAATTTGTGCGTGTTTACTCAGGATTCTTTCTTTCTGATGTAGAACTACATGACATGTTTAGATCCCAAGATATCAGAATCTGCCATTATGAAACGGGTGATAGTGCACAAAATAGCTAGTTATAAATACTTCAAATAAAAAAAAAGGTTTTGTGAAGTTGAGAAATCTTTGAAATATGCTAATTAGAGGTGAAGGTGAAAAGGAAAGAAGAGAAAGTACTGTCAAAGTTACACTGTGAAAGTCAACCTCCATGTTGTAGGAGGGTTTATGGAGGCAGTATCCAGTAACATCACTAGAGTAATATTCATTTTCAAATAGTTTCAGCACCCAATATGAACAAGGCATGTATTTCAGTGCTAGACCATATTGGAGAGTAGGCCACTATGCAAAAGGTAAGGAAATACAGAAAGACTAAAATAAATATAGAGAAAAAAACCTCTTGCCCATTAACACAACCACTCGTTACTGGACTTCAACAAGTGCTGAAGTCAAAAATAGCAGAACTCCCTCCGAAGGATGGTTATCTCTTGGGTGGAAGGCTGCTTGTATAAAATTGCAATCTGAGTGGGACAAACTTTCAGATTAATTTTGCATATTCTTGCAGTTAAAAGTATGACCTAAAAAATTAAAATTCTTCACCACTTTTTCTTGGACAACTCGTTTTGGATACTATCACCATTTGATCTGTGAAAGCTATTTCCAGGGACGAGTCCAGCATGGCGTGAGCCGATTCAAATTCATGTGATTACTTTTGGGCGAATCCAGCAAAGGACCAAAAGCATTCATCCAGGAAAAGAAAATATTTTACAGTCATTTAGGGAATGCAGTACTGCTATTAACCAAAATGGTTTCCCAATTAATGTTTTTAATTTTATTGCTGACAGCTAGATTAGATTGCAGATATCTGATGCTTTTCTTTGTGCTAGATGGCTGCAGATAAAATTGGAAATCATATGAGCAGCTAGAATTCAAGATTTGATGTGTAAAATTCAACATATTGAGTGCATCACTATTTTTCAATGAACCCATTATGCTAAAATGTATTTAAACGTCCATATTACTGCTCAAAATAACAAGGCCTGGTTTTATTAGTGTCCACTTCTTCACACTACACTTCCGATTTTCAAAAAGAGCTACATTTACTGTTTTCTATCAAAGTAAAATAAGTAACTTACGCCATTCTAGAAGTCTTAAAAGGGTACCGTTTGTTGCATTACAGATATTAATTTGTACTTTTTTATAGCACCTTAAGCTTTAATGAGCAATAACTTCAAAAATAGCATTGAAACTGTGCACGTGTGAACATTTTTCTCTAAATATTATGTGACATCCTATATTGTCATGTTGTGTAGACTATCCAGTTAATTAAATTGCATGTTACTGTAACTGTGCATTGGGGGTAGCCCCTCAAAAAGATTAAAGTTGTCTTTCTACTTGAGTTATACAGGCGTTTTGCTAGCCATTGCTTAATTTCAACATCATACCACTAAATATGATAAAATAGACAACTCTTCGATGAACAAAAGCATCTGTAATTTAGCATCTTTAAATGAGCTGTTCTGTGTCCACGTTGTCGATGGAGGTTTCAGAGGCATGAAATAATCATTGCTCTGCTAAGTGGAAGCTATAGTCAGAATACATATCAGATATAATTATGGTTTTGGCATTCAACACATGGCGCTGAGTAATTAGAAAGACACTACAAACAAATCAGCAGCTAAATGCTATGTTATGATTTATTTTTTATTGTGTCTAGCATTTGACTATTCCTTGGCCTCTTAGCACTTTAAACTTCCTAGGAAGCTGGCTCCCCATTTTTAAATGGAGAGTCTCTTTGGAGGTTGGATGAATAACCTTCACTGGTGTGGTTTTGTAGAGTAAGGCCTTTCCAAATGTATTTTGAAATTTTTAAGGAGAGAGACATCATACAACCTCAAAACTTATCTGCATGTGACATGTCACGGATTTCTCTGGGGAGAGGGTCAAGGGTGATTGAGTGGGGTGGAGAAATCTGAGGGGGATTACAGACAAGACTATCAAAGGCTGACAATTTGCTCCGCTTACAATGTCAAATTTAATTGGAACATAATGCTGCAAATACACTGAAATAGATACTGCTTAAGCAAGATTTTAAAAAAGTGTTTTAAGGAAAACATAGGTCTAGTTAAATTCCATCTAACCAACTACCCATCTAATTTTTAAATGCGCTAAACTCTATATGCATGAAGGTGACTGATGCTTATAACATTACTCAAAAACAAAAAATTCACCACAGACTTAACTCAAACGGAGCACGCATAGGCTTCCTTGGGGTTCGCTTGCGCCAAAAGGAACATCGCTCAGGGGTGGGGGGGTTGTTGATATCCCCAAGTGTCCGAAATGGGTGTATGCATTGGCCTGCGCGCCTGTATTGGCATTTCTCACTATCATGCTTTTCTGTGTCTCGCCATGGTACCAGTGGTTTTGTTCAATAAAAAGAATTTAAAAAAAACTAAAAACATTTTTTTTTACATTCAGATAAAATACGAGGTTATCAATTCTGAAACCATTGAAAACGTATAAAGATTTTATTGCTTACAACAAAGCCAGCAAATCTAGCTGAATGACTAAACACGATTCAACAATGAGTTACTGCTGATCTATATGCATGCTTCCTTTCTCCTCAACATTATACAATATTGAAATAAATTTAAATTTTGGCAACATACTTCCCTAAAAAGGGAATAAAACCGTCAGTACTAGTACACATTTTTTAAATTGGATTATACACCATGTAACAACACAAACAGACTAACTTTGATTGGAGTTAAGCAAATAAAATCTGCTAATGGGCGTTGTGGAACGCTTTCAATAACTGAAACGGAGCATTCCAGTAAACAAACAAAGCACATGTCTCTTGAAAAAAAACAGTGTTATGGAGTTTCCTTGCTTATCTACACAGATTGAAATACGTCAGTCAAACAAAAAGTAGTAATTTGACTCCAAGCACAACATTTCTTTTTGTGGGGTCGCTTAACCAGTTATGAGTGCCAAAATTTATTTTACTGAAACACACATTTGCTAACTTTGCTCTGCTTCCATTTAGCAAACTGAAGGTTTGTTTTACATTGAGGGAGACCTGCTAAGAAAATAAAAAGCACAAAAAAATATAGTACTTTCACAATCTCAGCATCTGGTGTGTTGCACCTATTCGGTGCAAACAGGAGCACTGATCACTATCCCTTCAGCCAGCTCTATGACAAACAAAAATATACCCTGGTATTGTCTGCTATGTACCTTGTATAAACTGTAAAAGAATTAAATTCGATCTTTAACAAGATCATGCAGAAAAGTGGGTTGGGGTCAGAAACGTTGCTATGTGCTTCCCAACCACCTTCCCACGTCTCTCACTTTTGAAGCAAAAACAACTGCGGTTTTATTCTGAAAAGAAGAAGATTTCATATGGTACTGAACCCTAACACTGACCTTTAACTAGCTGTGAAAGCATTGTGAGAAGCTGTGCATTTAAAATCCAAGGAAATTTGCCAAGTTTAAATGGTTTGAATTATTATGAATGTATTCTTTAAACTTTCAGACTAAAATGTGCTCCTTGAGGTTCTGAAAAAAAAAAAGAAGCAAACGCTTTCTCATACAACACACATTTATCTTTACTAGGCAATAATCTTGTAGGTCATGACAGACACATAATTGAAATCGAAAGCAAATCTGTTGCCCTTCGTAACACATCCAAGCGCTCTATGTCAAATAGTTACTGTAGCAAAAGTTTTTTTTTCATGTCTCCCTCTGGCCCAAATTCTTATCAAAAGCAAAAAAAGGATGGTGGTAATATTGATAACCTGCTCTTTGGGAGGTCTGCCTCAAATTCTCTCATGAACATTAGGGGTACGTCTGAGATTAATTTCAGAGTACTCCGCTCATGGAGCAGGAAGAAACTGTCATTTACAGTGGTGGAAGATTTGACGTCACAGTTGTGACCTTTTAAATATGATCACAGTCAAAATTTGTAAAAGTAGCTTTTAGAGTTAACTGAGTGAAGACAAAAACAATGCAGTTTAACTTTACATAACTGTGCTACAAAACCCGGATCAGACCACTTGCATCGGTTGTATGCTTTTGGAACTAATGAAAAATAACTTTAGTTTTTTTTGACTTTCCACAAAGAAAGGATAGGAGCTGGAGTTATGCCTTGCTGCCGTCTACCCAGTGGCAAACCTCTTGGCCAATCAAGGACAGACGCAAGCATGCTCTACTTCTCTGTTTCAACTGCCTCTGTGGTCTTTTCCTTGCTGAGTCCTCTGATGGATAGGTCATATACCACCTCCTCGATTTTCTTCACATCATACTTGAGCCCATCATATCGCTTCCTCAATGAATCATTTTTTAGGTTAAGAAGTCGGAATCCAGCATCCAGCTCATTAATGAAACTGGAAATGCGAATGGGTCGAGAATAGTCCCCTGCAGTAACACTGTTCACAGCCAGCCTGGACTGTGCAAACCAAATAAAAAGTGGGGGGAAAAACAGTTTTAAATTAGGCCAATCCTCATAGAAATTTAAAGCAAATAGTACATACATGGTTTATAGTAGCTTTTAGTTTTAGCAGATCAATTAATTCAAATATTTTATTAAACAAGAACAACTTTATGACGACACTGCAACATATTTAGTCAACTTAGAAGGGGGCTGAATAAAACTTGTATAACAATTCTTTTCACAGAAAAAAACATCTTTATTCAAACTTTTAAAAACATTACCGTAACCCTATCTTTTCCATTAAGTGCCCTTAACCCTGCCCCTTTATGGAAAATAAATTAGTTTGGTCCGGTCTGCTATGATGTGAGCCTTATTAATAAAGTGTCACACACCATAAACTGTTAAAATTTAACTATGATCTGTAACCTATAGTGTCTGGTTGCAGGGAACTTGCATTAAGGGTATGTGTGATTCCACTCTGAAGAGAATAGGCACAGTGCCTGTACTCTTCCTATCGGAGTTCGTAAAAGAATAATCCAGGACAAGTTCCTTACCTTCGGTATCGCCTTATCTGGTAGAGTCATGATCCAGCCGCAGATTCCTTACCTTTGAACTTCAAGGCGTCAGGCTGGATCCGGAAGATTTTTCTTATCAGTACCCCTGCACCCTGGTGGATATTGTTGGTCGACTCCGCGTAACGTCGTGGGCATAGTGATCGTCATGACGTCCGCGTCATCAATATAATCGTCACTCCGGTGCGCTGACATCAGTATTTTTCATGCCAGAAGCACAGAGCCTTGAAGTGAGTGACCATGGTGTTCTAAAAAAAAAAAGACAGCTAGGGCGCTGAAGGGAAACAGCCCTGATACGAATATCAATTCCACAGTGCGGGGAGGATGGGTGAGTCGGTAAGGAATCTGCAGCTAGATCATTTCTCTACCAGATAAGGCATTACCGAAGGTAAGTAACTTGTCCATTTGATAGAGAAATCTAGCCGCAGATTCCTTACCTTTGAACAGATACCCAAGCCATACCTTCCCCAGAGGAGGGACTGTTGAAACATTTTAGACCAGAAAATCCTGCAGATCAGAGTGGCCAAACAGGCTTTCCCTGTGAACCTGAGATTCCAGGCAATAGTGTCTGGCAAATGTGTGCAGAGACGCCCAGGTGGCCGCTTGCCAGATATCAGCAATTGGAACCCCACACTGGAGGACTGTGGTGGCTGCCTTCGCCTTGGTGGAATGGGCCCCAAGGCCTTCAGGAGGCTGCTTCTTTGCCAAGGCGTAACAAATTTTAATACAGAGGATAACCCAGCAAGAGGTGGCACGCCCCTGCTTTGCTCCCACGTACCCTAATATGAGTTGGTCATCCACCCGGAACTTTTTGGTGCAATCAAGGTAGAACAATAAGGCTTATTTTGGGTCCAGACGGTGGACATGCTCTTCTTCTTTGGAAGGGTGCGGAGGTGCATAGAAAGTGGGTAGAGTAACGGACTGTCCCAGATGGAAGGGTGTCACAACTGTGGGCAGAAAAGATGCCCTAGTTCTTTGTACCACTTTGTCAGGAAATATGGTCAAGTAAGAAGGCTGTGATGACAGTGCCTGTAGTTCGCTCACCCAATAGGTTGATATGGTTGATGTGAAGCTTCTGCCGGAGACCAGAGTCCTCTGATCTTCACCTCCCCCAGATGGCCGCCCCATCCCAGAAGAGATGTGTCCATCACTACTGTGAGAACTGGGTGGGGAAGAGAGGGGTCTGCCTCTGACCCAATCACGGTTTGTCAGCCACCACTGCAGGTCTTTTGCCGTGCCCTCCGATATAGAGATTTCCTGGATGCTGTGCCCATTGGAACTTCAGGTCCCACTGTAGAGCCCGCATATGCCATCTTGCAAGGTCAACCAGCAGGATGCCATGAGGCCCAACAGCCTCAGAGCCATTCTCACCGAAATCCAGGATAGCGGGTGAAACATCGGTATCATAGCCTGAATATCCTGGTCTCGCCGTTCTGGAGGATAGGCCTGAAGCTGCACTTTGTCCAGAACTGCTCCAATGAAAGGGAGCTTCTGACTTTGGTACATTGATAGTGAACCCTAGTGAATGCAGGAGGTTCACAGTAGTCTGGAGGTGGGAGACGACTGCTTGGGACGAGTCCGCCTTCAAAAACCAGTTGTCGAGATAGGGGAAGACTGGAACCCCCTGATTTCCGCAGATGGGCTGCAACTTCCGCCATCACCTTGGTGAACACCCGAGGGAAACTGGTGAGGCCAAAGGGGAGCACGGCAAACTGAAAGTGCTAGTGGCCTACCGTAAACAGCAGGTAGCGACAATGGGCAGGCAGGATGGGGATATGAAAATAAGCATCCTGCAAGTACAGCACTACCATCCAGTCTCCCGGGTCCAGGGTAGACAGGATCTGAGCAAGGGTGAGCATCTTGAACCTCCCCTTTTTGAGGAAATAGTTGAGGACTCTGAGGTCATGGATAGGACAAAGGCCTCAGTCCTTCTTAGGGACCAGTAAATAACGGGAGTAACAACCACAGCCTATTTCTGGCCCGGGAACCCTCTCCATATACCTCCCTTGGCCAAGAGAGCTTTTACTTCCTCACAGAGTACGGCAAGGTGATCCTCCGTCAGCCGATTGTAAACTGGAGACATGGATGGAGAGGTAGTCTCGAACAGAAGGGAATACCCCCTTCAGACTATTTGCAACATCCACCTGTCCGAGGTGATGTCCTGCCAATGGTGGAGATGATCGTTACAACAAACAAATGATGGACGGATGGACGGAATGCTGGCAATGCAGACATTCTCCCCCAGTCAAGAGATCTGGGTTAAATCCATTGTTCTTTTGCCCACTACGGAGATGATGGCATATTCTGCCACCAACTGGCCGTGAATGATCCTGAGGATTATTAGGAGGTGTTTGCGGTGAAGGAGGGGATTGTGGCTTGGCTCGACTTCTGGCCTCCTGACCCTCTGGGTCAGGATGAACCGCGTCCACAGCCCTATAGTGGCTGTTGAACTTGCGGGCCCTATGGACAGAATAGGGTTGGCGCAGTTGGTAACCCCTTCCGTAGCCATTAAAGAAGCGAAAAGCAGACACAGGCGGTGATGTGGTGAGGCGCAAGCACTTGGCCGTACCCTGCGAGTCCGTGAAACGCTCAAGTGCTGCATCTGCTTTGTCTCAGAAACTATGGGAGCCATCAAAGGGCATGTCCATAAGATAAGCCTGGACATTCCCTGGAAAACCAGATGTCTTAAGTCAGGCGTGGCGACGTACGGCCACCATCGTGGAAAACGAACGGCCTAGGGAGTCTGTTATGTCCAAGTCACATCAGATGGCGAACTTCACTGCATTTCTCCCGTCAGAAATCGCTTGGGAGAGTAGAATCTGGTCCTTCTCCAAGACTCTGGGCAGCACCTGTGCAACCGTGTCCCATATCGAATGGGAATAACGTCCTCAAGGTGCTCACCCACCGCAATGCTAGACTGGTGGAAGAGAACATTTTCTTTCCAAAGCTTTCCAGTCTCTTGGATTCCCTGTCCAGGGGTGCAGAAGGTAACGCGCCACGGGAAGTGGAAGCTTGAACCACCAAGCTTTGTGGGGTGGGGTGGACGGTGATGAAAGCAGTGTCTCCCAGTGCCGTGCGATGGCAGCGGGCAATCATTCTGTTCACAGGAGGCCCTGTGCTGGGCTTGGACCAGGTGCCCAGAAGAACATCCGTCAAGGCCTCATTGAAAGGCAGCATGGGTTCCCAAGTGGAGACACCAGGCTGCAGGATCTTTGTCAAGAGGTTAGAACGGACAGCCACTGTAGGGAGCTGCAGATCCAAGCCCTTCGGACCACCATAGCAAATGATGCCCCCTCCTCTATATCCAAGTTAGGGCGAGACAGCATGCTAGAATCTTGGGAGGTGTCCAGGTCACTGGTATCACACAGTTCCTCATACCAGTCCATGTCCTGAGGTTGCGGGATTTCTAAGGGATCCTGCTCCCCCTCCCAATCCTCCTAATCCATTCCTAGCCTTCCGAATAGGGCAAGTTGAATAGCATGGAGCCGTATGGCTCCTTCTGCGCCTGTCTCAGCGTTGGTGGACGCTCAACCGGCTCCGTGTTGTCCTGAATGAGGATTGAGGAGGCGCCTCCAGTGGACGCAGGGAACCTCGGCGGTGGAAGCAGCACTGGGGAAGATTGCTGTGGAGGTGCGACCGGCACCGGTCCGAACCCGGGAACAGGTCCACTAGTAGAGGCCGTGGCACTGGGGTCAGAGCTGAAGGCACAGAACCCACAGGGACTCCTTCATCGGAGCCCGATAGGCCGAGGGCATGCCGGCAGGGTCAGGCCGCCCAAATATGGCGAACATGGCGTCATAGAACTCCTTAAGTTTGCCGGGGGTCACTCCTGGTCCCGGAAAGGGAGGGAAAAGCAGACCTGGCCCAAGCACCAGCCCCACAGAAAAGGGCCTGGAACGCCGAGGTTCCTCGTCTCGTCATGCGACCGATGTGGCAAAGTTGAAGCACACTTGGACTTCTTGTGCTTTTTGGGATGGCTCTCACCTGACCACGACGACTTGGAAGAAGAGGACGTTGATCCTCCTGAGCAGTGCTCGTACCTTCCTCTCAACCAAGACCAGGATCGTGACAGAGATCGATGGGGCAACCTCCGAGGCGCCGGGCTGCAAGCAGCTTTCGGAACCGCTTACTCAAAACTTTCGGCCCATGGCCTGGCAATTGGAGCACGACTTTGTTGTGGTCGCGCTCCAGGCACCAGAGACCTACCATATGGGGGTCTGTGAATGAAATGGCACAGTGAGAGGACCCACACGGTTTGAACCCCCGAGGTCTTCTTGCTAGACATCCCTAGCACACCAAAAGAAGTTGCCAAAGTAAAAAAAAAGTCTGGCAAAAAATGACAGGTGGTAAGCTCTCTTCAACAGATCTGTGCTGGCTGGCGCAGAAAGAAAAGTACTGATATCTGTGTGCCGGAGTGGCGGTTATATTCACGACAACGAACACGACACCAATGACGTTACGTGGAGTCGACCGGCCCCATCTACTGGCTCTCAGGGGTACTGCTAAGAAAAATATCCCAGATCCAGCCCGATGCCTGGAAGTTTAAAGGTATGGAATCTGAGGCCAGATGTCTGTATCAGATGTGTTTTGTTTGTTACTCAGGTGACTGTCTTGTTAACATTTTAATGCATTCAGTCTAACAAAAGTTTGATTCAGGTCCTTTTTAAATGGCCTTAGTTTTATGTTTCAATTGAGTCCTAACTGAACGCCTTGTCTCAAGTGGGAAGCCTTTCTTATTGATTGTGATTACTGTAACAAAGTCTTCAGGCCTAACTGTGGACTGTGAGGAGTTCCTGTTACTGCAATACGCCTAATCAGGAATATTGCTAGATGTATATGTTAGGGCAGACAAGCATGAAAATGATCACCCTGTATCGCACAGATATGAGAAACAGACTAGAGTTAATTTCCTTCTGTGGTGAATCCTCATGGTAGACAATCTGCACTGTCATCTGCAAGGCCCTTTTTAGGAGTTTTTTTTTCTTCCATTTGCTACTTCCACCAAGAACTTGTTCACCATGTGATGTGCTGTTTTGCCAACTGAATGGTCTGTACAGAATTATGATTTGGAGTGTAGTATTTATCTGTGTGTCGATTAAAGTGCTTTTTCTTTTTAAAAGTAAAGCACTGCCTGTACAATAATTTGTTCAGTGTCAGTCTGTTACTGAGTTTTGTGTTTCCAACCCATGTAACCTCCCTGAAGCAGGTTTGAGCCTGCTTTGCTGTTGCTACCTTGGAAGTAAAGTGATGAAGGCATGTCCTTGGCTTTCAATTTGGTGCACTTTGGACCCATGTAGTAAATGGCCTCAGTTGACACAATTTAGACACAGTAACCCTGGATGACATTGGGTCTCCAAATAAGTTTTAACAGGGCCCCACAAAATAGCATATTACCACAATGATTATAGAAAATGTTAAATACCACACAAAATGAAAAAATGTAGTAAGGTTATCGAGCACTATGAAATGTTGCCACGGCCATGCTGAATAATGCTTTTCAATGTATATTAGGGACACATTTATTTTCTCCTAGTGCTGTATATAACCTTTCAAATGCTGTACTGATACTACACATTTTACATTTTTAGTTAATTACAAAAGAAAATATGTTCTGGTGGTATGAATCTAAAATAGGTTTTCTTCTAACAACTTTTCTGTGTGGTAGTTTTCTCTAAATGTGTTTCTTTGCAATGACATAGTGGTGCTTATTTTGGTTTCCTCAACCTAAGCAAATGTTCACTATAACATTTGGTAGCATCTCTGCAATGTATTTCTTTGAAATTACATAATTCAGTTGGTGCCCACGTTCAAACACACAATAAACATGTAGCTTTACAAGGCAGGAAAAGGCATTGTTTCGCAAACAATGGAACACTGAGTTTAAAGATTTTTTTTCTCATGCTGCACAACAAGTCCCAGTAACTTTTTTAAGTCCCTTTGTTAAAGAGAGGGAGTGAGTCTATACCCAACATCTGGTGTAAGCTGGACATACAATCCCCTTAGGAGTATAGTAGGGTCATGTTCCCGGCTCTAGATTACTACATGTGTCAGGTCACCATACAGCCCTCAAGACCAGTTGTCAGCATAAGAAGCATAGTAAAACTTTTAATCTGAATCTAAAAGCAAAGGACAGCAAATTTGTCAGATTCTTGGACCTATATTATTTACTTTGTCGATGAATTGTCCAACATTGTGGGATTTGGAGGTGGCAGTTTCCTTTTAAGAGCACAAGACTAAACCCAATAACAACTTGTTTAACCTCTAAACATTGAGTTCCAATACAATCTCTCTCTCAGACAGGAAGTCTGAGGAAAAAAAATGAATAAACACCAGAAACCACACTAGTTGCTTCGTTCAAGATTCTTGGCAGATTAAATTGCTTAGGAATCCTCGCAACCAATACGATCACAAAGTATAATTGATATGCAATTATTGTACAGCAAGGTAGTGCGCTCAAACTAGGCGAGACAGACCTCTTTGATGACCTATGACCTATATAAAACTGATTAATAATTTTAGTCAACCATCTAACTGATAGAAGGGTGTTTGGACAAAGTGTTTTAAAAATATCGGGAGACAGAAATATTAGAAATTAAATATCATGATGCCCAAATATAGTTGAAAGGAATATCGCTTTTTGAGGTAAGTCATTTAGTTGTACAATACAACAATGTTTTTTAATATCGTTATCACTAATATACTGATCAAAAATATCATTTTAAAGGGGGGCGTGGCCAGCAGCATGGCAGACTAGACGTGTCCTGCCGAAGCTCTGCAAGCCCACCAGTGAGCCTGCCGTTATCCTGAGCTCACATTCACTCCACAAACATGCACGCCCGCGCAGAGTGTCGGGGAACATACTGTGCGAGCAGTTGGGGACCGTGAAGCCCCGTGTGGCGCTGCAGTGGCCGGAGAACCGACGAGAGGAACAGACCCCGCATGAAGGACAAGATGGCGGCGGAGGGAGCAGAGTAGCCAGAATCGAAACTAACCAGCACCGGAGGGTACCGAGCTGTGTTGTACACCGGGGGGAAGACATCGCACACTGGGAGCACTCGGAGGACGGATGGAGCCGTGCCTCTCTGCCCCCCTCCCAGCCGCCTGGACGACCGGGCTGCCGCGGTGAGTGCGTGCAAAGCTGGCAGCGAGGGACGACCGAGGTCCGGAGGCAGTCGTAGCACACGGAGGGCAGACAGAGCTGCGCATCTCTCCCCCTCCCCTCCCCACCCCCCCCACCCCTCCCAACCTCCTGGATGACTGGGCTGCCTCAGTGAGTGCAGGCGGCGCTGGCGGCGGACAGCCGCGGTTAGAAGGCAGCCATAACGCCCGGAGGGCGATTGAAGTTGGTCTCCCTTCCCCCCCTTTCCGGCCTCCTGGACGCCCGGGCTGACGCACAAGTTCGAACTTGTGCGGCGCGGCAGTGAGAGAAAGATGTGGGCTGGATTCGGCCGCAACACCCGATGGACAGACGGAGCTATGCTGCTCTTTCCCCTCTCCCTCCCCACCTCCTAGCTTACCAGACTACGGCGGTGAAGGTGTGGGGTGCTGGCGGCAGGGGACAGCCGCGATCTGGTTGCATCTGTTTGCCATTAGAGCGTGTCACACCTGAGAAACGTAAGCGGTGGGGACAACAGGAAGGCACCTAAGCCGGCGAGTTGTAATCCGGCCGGCACCCGGGGGGGAGGGGCTATTGAAACACTGGAGGAAGGCGTTCCGGCTCCGTGAAGGGCACACCAAGCGACAATGGGCCCCTGATCAGTGCACCACCTTCTTGCGACAAGTGGGTCTGAAGGAGTCGTAGGGTCTGCCCACACCACAAGAAGAGGGCCGCCTGGTGCCTGACGCAAAGGAGAGGCCGAGGTGCGCTGAGGCGCCCCTAACCACGATGAAGCACTCTATACCCGACACCAAGGGAGGGATTTGGTTCCACCAGAGTAGCCTGACCCCCGGTGCACACTGTGGGGGGGCTGGAGGAGAGGGTTGCAGGTGCAGTGTTTGGTGCATGGTCCACTAAAGGGACAGTCTGGCCAGCTCCTGTGGAGATAGGATATCAACTCTGGTGACCAGGCACCTGCTGCTAGCACGGGGCACCGGCCGGAACGCATTCCGGGCAAGGGTCCTGCAGACGCCAGCTGAATCGGTGAGGGGTGGAGGGAAGGTTGGACAGCCTACCTGGCATCAGTGGAGGGACATAAGAGACGGGGGGCACACGGTGGCTGACCCTGTGGTGCAGCATAGCGCCCCACGAGAATTACTACCAGAAACAGCGAATCTCTGAACGCAGGCCAGAGGTAACCCATTGGTGTCATTACAGAATCCAGGCACTGTCCAGAGGGATTACCAATGGCGCGAGACAAGGACACTAAAACACAGAAACAGGGGAAGCTGGTGGGGGTGGTAGTTTAACGCAGTTTTCCAGAATATATTAGGAATGTACCAAGCAGGAATGTATCAGTTGCAGCCACTCGGGGGGGAGGGGGGGGGATTGAAGGGGGGGGATGCGTGGCGGGGGGAGGAACGGGGGAAGATGAGTCTTAGCAAGAATGGCAGTTAATCAGACCCCATACCTATTTTTGGGGCCGTAGACCTTACACCACACTAGTACATGCGGGATTCTCCATGGGAGCAAAGGGGATCGCCATACTAATAAGGAAAAATCCGCTGTTTAGGAAAGAACGCACTTTGAGCGACCCTAATGGAACATAAGTGGCAATACAGGGGCTTTGGGACAGACAGATCACACTTATTAGCGTTTATGCGCCCCCTAGACAACAGAAGCAAACGATGGACAAACTTCTTGAAGCAGGCTCACACACCCACATCATAGGAGGGGACTAACGATGTGATGGATCTCACTTGGGATCGCACGACAGTCCAACTAGGGGGCCCCAGGGTAACCCCACTCAAAAGATTTGCAGACACACTGACACTTACTGACCTCTGGCGAAGACAACACCCCCAGACAAAAGCATACTCTTTCTACTCCGGGGCCCATAAGGCCTTCTAGAGACTAGACTACATATTCACCCTGGCAGGAGAAGTAGGGGAAGTACAAAGGATTGAATACCTAGCAAAGTGTCTCTCAGACCACTCGCCCTTATGGCTGACAATTGGAGCCCGGACACAACACCAGACTGGAGAATGGAAATTGAATTTGTGGGAACTACAGGACGCACAGGTGGCCCAAGAGATCAGAGTAGACACGAACGTATATTTTCGGGAAAAAATATGACATCAGTGGATTCCGCCATTACTTTGTGGGAATCCTATAAAGCAGTCCTCCTGGACAGAGCCCAAAATATGATCGCACATAAGAAACGCAAAGAGACTGAGGAGGTAGCGAAACTTGAAGCGCAGCTCCTACAGGCTGAATCACAAGCCATCGCAGGCGATGACGACTCCCAGTTACGACAGCTAAAGCTCCTGCAGCAGGGAGTATCTTGCGCTAGCCAAAAGGGATGTACAACACACAATACAGGCCATGCATAGACGACTGTACGACGCAAATGATAAAACGGGTAGACTGCTCGTGCGGCTCAGCCGGAAAGAGCTGGAAAGTAGATGGGTCGCCCAAATACAGACAGATGATGATCAGTTCCACGTAACCCCAGATGCAATAGCGAATGCCTTTGCGAGATACTAGGAGGCCTTTTATGCAAAGCGACCTTTAGCAGACTCTGAACAGATCCACATGTACCTACAATCGATATAGCTCCCCCGACTAGAGTCCAGTGAATCACAAGTGTTGGAGGCAAAGCTGACAAAAGAAGAAATTGTGGAAGCCATAGGTCATATGAAAACTGGGAAGTCCGCGGGTCCCAACGGGCTCCCGCCAGAACTTTTTAAACAGCATGGGGCACTTTTTAGCACGCATCTCCTGCAGATGTACTTGGAGGCGCGAGAAACGGGTGCACTCCCCAAAGATTTGAGGACTGCTACCCTTGTAGTGATACCCAAAGAAGGGCGGCCGCCACAGAGATGTGGTTCATATCGAACCATCTCCCTCAGAAACGTGGATACTAAGATTTTGGCCAGAATTCTGGCCACTAGATTAACTCAGGTCATTACAGGACTTGTCCACAGGGACCAGTCGGGCTTTATGCCCAAGAGATCGCCGAGACTCCATCTCAGAAGAGTCTCTAATTGGCTGGAGATGGTGCAAGATAGGACTGACCCACATCTTGTACTGTCCCTAGATGCCGAGAAGGCATTCGACACGGTCCAGTGGCTGTTCCTCATGGCTGTACTGGATAGGTTGGGATTTGGTCCCGATTTTAGGAGATGGATAGCCATTCTGTACGAAGGGCCGTTAGCACAGGTTAGAGTCAACAGGCTCACATCCTGGAAATTCCCAGTAGAAAGGGGCACCAGACAGGGTTTCCCCTTGTCTCCGCTGCTTCCGCAATGGTTCTGGAACCACTTGCATGAGTCATTTATGCACACCCGCACATAACTGACTTTCGAGTAAATGATAATGTGACCTTGATGAACGCTTTTCTCTGTATGCTGATGACATACTGCTATATGTCACGCGCCACAAAACGATGTTCCCCAATATCATGGCGAGCTGCGAGGACAATGGCAAGTACGCAGGGTATAGAATTAATTGGGGAAAAATCATGTGTCTACCCAGCAGGGTAGGATGTGGAGAATGCTATCTATCCCAGCCAACTACAGGTCGCACCCACCGGGATAAAGTATTTAGGTATTAACATCATGCTGGATAAGCAGCTGTCGTTGGAGCGGAACCTTTATAAGGTGCTAGGGGAATTTCACGTAGACGCGGATCGATGGGCTTCATTACCCCCAACGCTGCTGGGAAAAGCCGCGCTCTTCAACATGATAACCCTACCAAAATTCTTATATGTCTTGCAAAATACCTACCATTTGATCCCGGAAGAGGTGTTCACTAAAAATGACGATATCCTGAGAAAGTTCCTCTGGGGGGGAAACTCCCAGGGTGGCATTTGGGAAGCTACAATGCAACCAATACAGCGGTAGCATTTCCCTGCCGGACCTTGAGGCCTACTATTGGGCAGCTCATTTGATAGTTAATGAATGGGCATTCGGCGAGAGGGACCACCCAGCTTGAAAACACGCAGTTCCTCAAAAGGCCATACTCACATTATCTTTACGGAGGCAAGGGAAGTGCAAAATTGTTGCCGGCCACACAAATTGTGATCATGGTGTGGAAGAATGCGGAGAGGCGCATGAAATTGGACGGCCGGGTGACCAAGGAAACCCCGTTCTGGGTGGGAACACGACTTAAGGAATTTGCCAAGCTGAAAGGTTTTCAGAAATGGGATTTGGTGGCCATTTCTCTGCTTAAAGACATAACATATCATAAGGAGCTTTTGACATTCTTGCGCCTCCAGATAGAGTACGGAATGAACAAGACACAACATTTCAATATCTGCAACTGAACCATGCCTGGCGGGCACAACATCTTGACATGGAGGGCCTCCCATAATATGCCCCATTAGAAGGACGACTCCTGATGGACGACATTGGGGAAAAGGCAGTTACTTGGACCTATAGGACAATTATGAACAACACACCAGACCCCCTGCGAAAACTGAGATCACACTGGGAGGCGGATATGGGGGACATAGACGACTTAGAATGGGAAATGGCTCTGATGCATCCTAGGGAAGTAGCTATTAGAACCAGACTGGTGATTGATTCAATTCAAGTACTTACACAGAATGTACTATGACAGAGCCCAATTGCATAAGATAGGCAGAGCGGAATTGCCCAACTGTTTGAAATGTAAGATCATGGAAGGGACCTTCTTTCACACTGTATGGGGGCGCACACACATACAGATATATTGGGGCATGCTGCTGAAGGAGCTGGGGCTTATATTGCACGAATCA
The DNA here is from genome assembly GCF_964204655.1 of Triturus cristatus. Classification (NCBI taxonomy): domain Eukaryota; kingdom Metazoa; phylum Chordata; class Amphibia; order Caudata; family Salamandridae; genus Triturus; species Triturus cristatus. The sequence continues at coordinate 204,642,571 of NC_140584.1, read as the reverse complement.
ATACCCCCAGATCCTATGTTTATTTTGCTGGGTATACCCACAGAGATTGATCTCCCCAAAGTGAAGCTGACATTGCTCCAGCTAGGCCTGGTAGTAGTCAAAAGAGACATGGCGAGGGCCTGGGGTGTTGAGACTAATCCAACGCTAGAAGAATGGTGTAGAGGGATGAACATGTATATGCTAGGGGAGAAAACAACCTATAAATCAAGGGGGTGCCGAAAATGTTCTGGAAAATATAGAAGCCATGGTTAACTTATTATGGCCTTGCACTCACGGATTCGCAGTAGACTGGGGGGAGGGGGGACAGATGGGGGAGAGAGGGGGGGTGGGCGAGCCCGTTGACAGACACTATTTGATATTGTTGATTATTTATGTGACAATATTGTCGGACTTCGCTCTGCTTGTAATGAAAACTGAAATGAGATGCTTTGAATATCTGATGTGGTTTTGTAATGTAACTAAGAAAATGCAAATAAATACATTCCAACAAAAAAAATATATATCATTTTAATTATTTCATTGTGCTTTACTTGATATTAGTTTTGTGTTACTACTTTTATATAAATGTTAATTATTTTTTAAATGTACATTCTCATTTTAAGTGACTTACAATTTTTTTAGAACTATTCAATAGTAAGTTATAGTGTCAAAGCGGGTTGTTGGGTTTGTAGTTGGATGGGGTGGGAAGTTAATTAGGCAATACATAAATAAGATTTAAAACATTTTATTTAATTATACGAGTAATATTATGCACATTATGTATTACTGATTTATATATTGTTTGTAGCCTTTTAGTTCTGTAGGGTATAGGGAGGAGGGTTAAGTAATTCACAAGTAATTATTCATCATTTAATTGATGTTCAATTATGTAAAATATGAAACTGGATTATTTTATTTCTATTCTAGTAGCGAGACGTTAGGCTTGTATGGGTATAGAGTGGGAAGTTAAGTTATAGTTATGTATTCATTATTATTTGTAAATTAATTATTTAATTGAATCTTAAATATGTAAATTATGGAATACGAATACGTATTTAATTTTATTTTAGTTGCAGGATGCAAAGTTTGCAGGGGTCGAGAGACGTAAGTTAAGTAATTATCAATTAATTAATTGCTAATTATTTATTTAAATATGTAAGTTATGGAATAGTTATATTTTAGTAATATTTTAGGTGCAGGCAGCTAGGTTTAGAACAACTAGCTAGGAAGTTACAGGGCTGATTACGATGGCGGACGGACTTCAGTCCGTCCACCATCGTTTCGTATTTGGGACTGCCCGCCTACAAGGTGGCAGTCCAACAGTATGCATTACGATGCGACTGCCACCGAGGCAGTCGCATTGTCTATCTTTTGTATTGCTGCGGATGCTACGGTCTGCAACACCCGCCGCAGTGCAAAACAAAGACCGGTTCCATGCAGTGCCTGCCACATGGTGCTAGGATTTGTAGGGGGGCTCCCAAATCAGTTTCTGCCAGCCGTTTCTCTGCAGGTTGACTGCCGTGGATCGATATATGGAAAGTAATATCATAAAACCTACAACGGTGCCTGGCATGCACCGCCACAATGTAGGGACTAGCGGGAGTTGGATGGCGGTCAGTCTTTCCGACCGCCACACTTCCGCCCACCATCGTAATATGGTGGACGGAAAACCGCATTACATTTATTTAAAATACGATAATTATTTTTTATTGAATAGGAATTATGTACATTTGTTTATTTAATACATATACATGTTAAATAATTTTTTGTATTAACAGTTTTAATATTTTTCTACATTCATGGTTACTCATATATGTGTTTTAAGTAAAGTATTTTCCCTACTCTTACTTAGACTGCAGTAGGAATAGTAAATGTAGCCTCTTTGGAGTTCAACACTTTACCTACTGTGAGTGGGAATGGTAGATGTCACCCCTCTGAAATCCAACACTTTCCCTACTATTGCAAAGACTGGACAGTATATTTCACTCCTCCAAAATCCAATGGTTTCCCCACTGCTGAGCTGTTTGGAGTGGGAATAGTAAATGTAACCCTGCCAATGCCCAACACTTTCCCTACTGGTGTGTAGGCTGGAGCAGGAATAGTAAATTTCACCACTTCGACGTCCAACACTTTTCCTACTGTTGCACATTCCCTATTATTGAGGTGATTGGAGTATAAATAGTAAATCTAACCCCTATGAAGTCCAACACTTTCCCAACTGTTGCATAAACTAGAGTGGGAATAGTACATTTAATATATTTTAAATATTCTTAGACTCAAATAGTTTTTATAAGATTGGTTAAATAGGTTTTATAGCACTAATTGTTTTATTTTTTATATTATTTGTTTTTATGTTGACATTTTGGTTTAATGTTTATAGTATTTTTGGTAAATGTGTTTGGATTTTTACTTTTTATATATTTTATTTATGGTCTACATTATTTTAATGTATTTTTCTTATTCAATTGTTCACCATTTTTATGGTTTAATTGTGTATGTTATACACATAAATACACTTATTACTATGAATACGCTTTTCATATTAATAAATATATATTTTATTTAAATATATAATGTAAACAAGAACATTGGAACGTTGGCAGCTCCACTGAAAACAATGGAGTTCTCCGGGCTGCTTCTAATGGCTGAGAGAAGCCCGGAGCTCCAACATTCCTAAGTTGTTGTTCACAGCTGTTCCTGTGGACAAAGGCTTCACTGGGCCCGAGGAGCCACGAGGCCTTTGTTTTATTTGTTATAACCTTCTGCCCTCTAGTGGTGTACTGTTCTAATAGCCTTACAGCACTCCGTAGCTGGGCTATCCCGGCATTTTAGTCCCGCTCTCTTGTTGAAAGGCCCTCACCAAAGCAGGTCTTTAATGGGCAGTACAGCCCACTACAGTGGGATTTAAGGCTATAATAAATATTTTCATTAATGATATTATATATTTTCACATATATTCATAGTAATACATTTAAAATATAAAACAATTAATACAATCTAAAATAAAAATATATGTATTTATATTCACTGAAAAAACCATAGGTTTCAGGGACGTTATAGTTAGCTGGACATTTCACTCTTACAAAACCATACCAAACAGTTATAACTGCTGATGACGTCACATATTACATCAATCATGACATGGTCAGTGACACCACTGATGACATCTCAAATGCCATCACTGATGACATCATCCAGTGACTGTGTTTCTGTAAAGTTTAAATATGTAAAGTTTAAAATATGTTTTATATTTATATATATATGCCAAGGTGTATTGAAGAATGAGAATGAGTGGGTGTATAAGTGTTTGAATGGATGATTTAGTAAGTGCATGACTGATACAGACATTTACATACGTTTAATTACTCACTTAGACAGTCTGTCTGTTGGTGTGTAAGCAGTTGCATAGGTTAGTGAGTAGCTAAATGACTGTCCATACGAGTTGATTGGTTGTCTGAGTACCTGTGTGGGTGCCAGAGTGTCTATGAGGGTGGGTGGGGGGGGTGTGTGACTCCATGCATGGATATACAAGTGGGTGATTCAGTGGGTGTATGGGCTGAAGAGTACATCTGCGAAGAGCGGTATGGATGGGTGAGTGTGTATGGTTGTGTTTTTGAGTGAATGGATGTCTCAGTGGTACATGTGTGAGTAACTACATATCTGAAAAGCAGTATATGTGAGTGACGGAGTAGATAAATGAACTATATGTGAGAGTGAGTGATTGTGAGAGTGGCTGTATGGATGAGTGTGTGGTTGTAACAGTGATTGTGTCAGAGAGTAAGTATGTGTTTATGTCTGTAAGTGAGCTTGTTTTTGAATAACCGTATAGGTGTGTGAATGAAAGTGTGATTGATCTTTTGCATGACTGACTAGGTGTGTGAGTACTGCTATGGATGAGTGGCGGTGTGTGGGTGTCTGTATAGGTGTATGAGTACATGCGACAGTGCTGTATTAATGAGTGACACAACAAACAATTGATGGACGGAATGCTGACAATGCAGACATTCTCCCCCAGTCAAGAGATCTGGGTTAAATCCATCGTTCTTTTGCCCACTACACCACCCCAGTTTAGACATGGGCATATGCAAATCAGTCTTGACCCTGTGCCTCATGGGAACAGTCCAGCCCGAACTGCCAAGCCATGTCTTCCCTGGACCGGAATCAAGCATCCTAGGACCGGTTTCTGGCTATCAGCCGTCATCAGCCAGGATAGCTTGACTCCAGTGGCGTAGTGAGCACGGGTCCCACGTCTGGGAATACCCATCCCACTTGGGGCGAAAAGCGTTACAACAAACCCGTGCTCACTACGCCACTGGAGTCAAGCTATCCTGGCTGATGACGGCTGATAGCCAGAAACCGGTCCTAGGATGCTTTATTCCGGTCCAGGGAAGACATGGCTTGGCAGTTCGGACTGGACTGTTCCCATGAGGCACAGGGTCAAGACTGATTTGCATATGGCCATGTCTGAACTGGGGTGGCGTAGTGGGCAAAAGAACGATGGATTTAACCCAGATCTCTTGACTGGGGGAGAATGTCTGCATTGTCAGCATTCCGTCCATCATTTGTTTGTTGTAACGCTTTTCGCCCTAAGTGGGAAGGGTATTCCCAGACGTGGGACCCGTGCTCACTACGCCACTGGAGTCAAGCTATCCTGGCTGATGACGGCTGACAGCCAGAAACCGGTCCTAGGATGCTTTATTCCGGTCCAGGGAAGACATGGCTTGGCAGTTCGGACTGGACTGTTCCCATGAGGCACAGGGTCAAGACTGATTTGCATATGGCCATGTCTGAACTGGGGTGGCGTAGTGGGCAAAAGAACGATGGATTTAACCCAGATCTCTTGACTGGGGGAGAATGTCTGCATTGTCAGCATTCCGTCCATCATTTGTTTGTTGTAACGCTTTTCGCCCTAAGTGGGAAGGGTATTCCCAGACGTGGGACCCGTGCTCACTACGCCACTGGAGTCAAGCTATCCTGGCTGATGACGGCTGACAGCCAGAAACCGGTCCTAGGATGCTTTATTCCGGTCCAGGGAAGACATGGCTTGGCAGTTCGGACTGGACTGTTCCCATGAGGCACAGGGTCAAGACTGATTTGCATATGGCCATGTCTGAACTGGGGTGGCGTAGTGGGCAAAAGAACGATGGATTTAACCCAGATCTCTTGACTGGGGGAGAATGTCTGCATTGTCAGCATTCCGTCCATCATTTGTTTGTTGTAACGCTTTTCGCCCTAAGTGGGAAGGGTATTCCCAGACGTGGGACCCGTGCTCACTACGCCACTGGAGTCAAGCTATCCTGGCTGATGACGGCTGATAGCCAGAAACCGGTCCTAGGATGCTTTATTCCGGTCCAGGGAAGACATGGCTTGGCAGTTCGGACTGGACTGTTCCCATGAGGCACAGGGTCAAGACTGATTTGCATATGGCCATGTCTGAACTGGGGTGGCGTAGTGGGCAAAAGAACGATGGATTTAACCCAGATCTCTTGACTGGGGGAGAATGTCTGCATTGTCAGCATTCCGTCCATCATTTGTTTGTTGTAGTATTAATGAGTGACTGCATGTATGAGTGACTGTATGGGTAAATGAGTGGATGTGTGTGAAGACCTAGGAATCAGCGAGTGGGTATGTAGTAACTGGTATTGGTGTGTCTATGGTTTCGGAAATGGTAGTCTGTATTGTAGAGTAGGTGTATGAGAGGTTATATTGGGGTGTGAGGAGGTGCTTCAGATTATCACGTGGATGATGTCGTCAGTGATGTCATTTGAGATGTCATCAGTGATGCCACTGACTATGTCATGAATGATGTAATATGTGACGTCAACAGCAGTGCATGGCGGGGGCGCGAGTTATAGTTAGCTGAACTAACTATAACGGTGGAATTTCTATGGTTTTGTAAGAGTGAAATGTCCAGCTAACTAGAACATCCCTGAAACCTATGGTTTTTTCAGTGAATTTCAATGTTTTTTTAAATGCTGATTTCTAACTATGACATCCCTATTAAGTCTCATTGAATCCTGAAGGTCCCTTGTGGCCAAGTAGCCCACCAGGTACATTCAGTAAGCGCCACAGACCTGCGTTTCAAAGAGGTGTTCTGAGGCCACGCCCCTTTTTACACCACGCTGCAAACGCGGCTTCTGGCATACTGCTGCTCAGAGGATGAAGTCCACTTATGTCTTGAGGTCCTCAGGACACAAGAGGACCTCATCGCCCCACCAGCAGTGCACCAGAAGCCCAGTTTGCAGAGTGGTGTAAAAAGGGGCGTGGCCTCGGAGCACCTCTCTGTAACGCACCCCTGTGGCGTTTACAAGAGGTACCTGGTGGACTAGTTGGTCCCCAGGGACCCTCAGGATTGAAGTGGAATTAATTCCCCAACTTAAAATGCGCCACAGGGCGCGTTTGCACTGTGGTGCAGGGAGGGGTGCCTGATGTGACAAGTGTGCAAACGCACCCTGTGGCACGTTTTAAGTTGGGTGATTAAGTCTCCTTGAATCCTGAGGGCCAACTAGCCCATCAGCTACCTCCAGTAAGCGCCACAGAGCTGCGTTGCAGAGTGGTGTAAAAAGGGGGTGTGGCCTTGGACCACCACTCTGCATTGCAGCTCCCTGGAGGTACCTCGTGGGCTAGTTGGCCCCCAAGGACCCTTAGGATTGAAAGGGACTTAATCCTCCAACGTAAAACGCGCCACAGGGAACGTTTGCACACTTGTCAAATCAGGCCAGCCCCCTCCCTGCACCACTGTGAAAACACGTCCCCTGGTGCGTTGTAAATTTGGGGATTAAATCCCCTGGAGTCCCGAGGGTCCCTGGGGTCCAACTAGCCTACCAGGTACCTCCAGTAAGAGCCACAGACCTGCGCTGCAGAGAGGTGTGAAAAGGGGTGTGGCATTGGACCACCTCACTGCAAGGCAGCTTTGCATACTGGAGGTACCTGGTGGGCTAGTTGGCCCCCAGGGACCCCCAGTATTGAAGGTGAATTAATGCCCCAACTTAAAACACGCCAACTTAAAACGTTTGCAGAGCAATGCTGGGAGGGGGTGGGGCCTCCAGTAGGATGCCGGTCTTTTTTTTTTTTTTTTTATTATTTATTTTTTAGAAGGGGGCTGTGTGGCCCCCCTTTTTGCTTTTTTTGGGTCCTGGGGACCCCATCCCCCAGGGCCTCACCCCTTTTTAAAAAAAAACAAACAAAAAAAAACAAAACTCATGAACGGGAAGGGGGCAGCGTGGGCCCCCCTCCCGTGGCCAATTCCAGCCCCGGGGACCCCATCCCCCGGGGCATGGCCACATTTATTTTTTATGGAGGGGGGCTGACTGTCCCCCCTCCTGACGCCTCTATTGGCTCCGGGGACCCCATCCCCCAGGGACGGCCTTTATTTTTAAAAAAAATTCGGGGGAGGGGGGCCGCGTGGCCCCCCTCCTCAGGCCAATTAAGGCCCCTGGGACCCCATCCCCCGGGGCCGGCCTGCCTTTTTTTAGGGGAGGAGGGCCGCGTGGCACCCTTCCCAGGCCACTTCTGGCCCCAGGGACCCCATCCCCCGGGGCCGGCCCTATTTATAGTGGACTGTGGGGGGGCCCCAATTCCCCCACGGTCCCGCTGGCTCCCCGCCTCCAGCAGGAGCCGGCATTGCTTTTCCACAAGGGGAGCTGCTAACATGCAGCTCCCCTTGTGGAAAAGCAATCTGGTTAGGATTTTGAAAGCGAGAGCAGGAAACCAAACCCAAACCAGTGTTTGCTATGACAGGGCGGGAGCTGCATGGCTCCCGCCCTGCCATAGCAAACAGCAGTGTCCCGGGGGTGGGCATCCCGGGACCCCGCATGAGCCGGCCCTGAGGGGTGGCGGTCCCCAGGGCCATGAAGGCCTCCAGGAGGGGGGGGGGGCACGCGGCCCCCCTCCCACCTAGTACACAGCACCAGGGAGGTGGTGGACCCCCGCATATGCATATTAGTGCCCCAGGCGTGTAGGGGGCTCGAGCCCCCCCACACAGGTTTATTTATTTTGTTAAAAAAGCCCCAGGCGGGGCGGTTCCCGGGGGATGCGGGGTCCCCCGCATATACTTCTTGGCAATGTCCCTGGGACCTGGCCCACCCGGGGGCCTCAATTAAATGAAGCGCGGGATCCCGCGCTTCATTTAAAAAAAAAATAATAATTCTGTGGGATTCGCGACCCCAGCGTGAAGTTTGCCGTCATTTTTAAAAAAACAAATGCTTTTTTTGGCCCTGGGGGTCCTTGTGGGACCCCCTGAGCAGGCCTAGGGGGTCAGGATGTTTCTACCCTGCCCCCTTTTCTTGTTCTTAAACATTTTTTTCACTGTTTTCTTGTGACTCGGTTCTACCGAGTCACAAGATGGCTGCCAACCCTTCCTGCTTTGGAGTGTTGACAGCCAATTAGAATAATGCTCGTGGTCGGGACGGTTCGCGAATCCACCGCGGCCATAGATATTGAAAATTTTATTTTTTGAATCTCTCAGCAACTACTGAACGGATTTACACCATTTTAAAAAAATGTCGCTTTGTGAATCAAACACTACCTTTTTGCAAAATTTGGGGTAATTCCGTTCAGCAGTTCGGGCTGTAGCCGGTCTCAAAATTGCCTATGGAAATGAACACACTAAAAACGCGTTATGGGACCCCCCTTTTTGCTCAGCCCCCGCTTGATGAATCACCCCCAAACTTTCAGGATAGGAGCTGACCTGGATAGACTTGGAGAATTTCGCGAAGATTCGTCAAACAACGCCAAAGTTATTAGCAAATCAAAAAATGCCTTTCCTATGGAAACTAGGTTCTAACTATAACTACCTACTGGCGACCACCAGTAGGTAACATAGTCACACATACATACAAACAAACTTGCACAAACACATGTGTGTGTGTATACAAATATATATTTATATTGTAATAAATATTAATGGAATATATTTAATTTACATTATATTAAATGTATTTATTAAAATATTTTACGTTTAACTACTTTAAAATCTATTGATATTTAAGATAAATGGTTTTTTTTATTTTTGGGACATATTCGTGTCAACGATCCCCCCCCGCTATTTTTGTACTTACCATTATAAGTACAGGAGCACGATATTGTGGTAAACGATATATTTGACACAATATTTTGGTCATTGATATTGTGTCCAGTAAGTGTCCAATGGAACAAGTCCACCCCCATGTCTGGCAAAGACTGTTAATCTTGTGTTCGAAGACTAAAATGGTACATAGAAAGCTATTCGCTTTGCTACCTAGCAGAGAAAGGCTCTTCCCGAGCAGGAACGTGTTGTTCAAATGCCACTGCTAGTCTTACATTAAAAAGTCCCGAATATTCACAACATTTTTCACACGCCATTTTGCAGAATTTTGATTTAAAAATGTGGAGGGTTTTTAGCCACCCACCCTGTTCATAAGGTCAATGTGATGCGCTAATATAGAATATGAAGTAGTTAGGATTTGAAGCTAAGAACTGTAAAGCAAAACAGAAAAGGCCATATCAAAAAGTCATTTCAAACAGGGTAATTATTAGAGCAAGCAAAATTCTGTTTTATTTTGATTTTATAACCTCCCTTTTTGGTTGCGGAGCCCCCGTTACTAAATATCAAAATGATAAAACTGGGGTAAAGGTAATTACATATACATTAGCTTCATACCAGTTCACTTGCAAGCGTCAGAACGCCAGAAAGGTAATCTTCGATGTCAAGGTGAAATCCTTTTTCCCGGTTACACTCAACTGGAATAACAAAAGCACATACAACACAATCAGTATTTAACATCTACGGACACTATGCCAACAAAAAACATGCTCTACGGTATGCTGAATAGAAAGTGTAAGAACAGCAACTTTTTTAGATGGTAGTACCACAATAATGTGAAATCTCATTTAAAAGGCAAGCGGAATAAACTCGGGCCACAGACTGGCCAAGGTTTAAGTTCCACAATCCTGGGAACAGTAAAGGAAGTGCTAGGAAATAAATCACTAAAACAGATTAATGCTGACAGTCAGATAGGAATATCGGCTTCAGTGAGCAGTAAAGCTATGCACATAGATAAACTTGGCAATGAAGAATGATAATGTACAAAACTAAACAATAACTTTACAGAAGATTTACATTATTACTCTTAACACTATTAATGCAGATAGGTTTCTCCTGTTTATTGGAAACAGTGCAAGACATATTCTAATTCCCGAGTGGATCCACTAATGAAATGTGAAGTTAGGTCTGATGACTAGCAACAACTTTGCAAGTACTTAGTGCTGTTGTGCCAACAGTGTAAATGACAGGGTCCACCCAGTAGCGAGGAGACACCTCAAGGGAGCAATCAAAGACACAATGACTTCTGTGTGCCTACTAATGACAAGGTGCTGTAATAGCTGTTATTGGCCCTCTTGAAGCTCTGAACCTGGTGGACAAATGGAAGGCCAGCAGATAACGAACCATGTCGCTGTAACTTACAAGAACAAGTTGCATATCCTTGACCTTATAACATCTGAATTCTACAACAAAGGGCTAAAAAGAGTACCGATTAGATGATACTCATTTTTTATCCCTTGTACACACTATAATCATTTTTTATCCCTTGTACAAACTATAAACCATTAATATGTTAGGACCTTGTAAGGACAAGGTTAACATGTTTCATTGCACTGCAGTTGTGCTAATTTTATCAAGACAGGAGGATCCCCTCTGTTGCTCCCATGAGATGTCTCCTCGCAACTGGGTGAATCTTTTCTATTATTTACACAGTGGTACTAAAAGCTGCTAATGATTGTGTATCTAATTTTGCAATTCATTAGTGAATCCTCTCAGGAACAATGATATATCTTACATTGTTTCCAATAAACATGAGAAAAATCTATGGGGATTACCAGATGACGCCATGTCACTGGGAAAGTCTTTCCTTACTCGGTGATTCCTTTGACAGACTTGATTTAAGGTGTGTAAATCCAGCTTTCTGTAGAAATGAACCTAGATTACAATTCTCAGAATTCAACAATATAATCAATTAAAGTCGAACACTGGAAACTAGAGCCCTGATTACGATACCGGTTGGACGTGTGTCAGACCGTCATCATCTCGGAATCGAAACCGACAGACTAGTAGTCGGCGGTTCCATCCGACAAAGTAGGATGCGACTGCCTACAAGGTGATTGGAAAAAAATTAATTTTTCCATTGCGGCTTGTGCTGCTGCCAGAAAATGGCTGCAGCACAAGCAGCATTGGAAAAGGAATATGCTACTTACCAGTATGCATCTGTTCTTGGCATGTAGAGCTGCAGAGTTGTACACTTAGCATAGATCGCCATCTGGTGTTGGGCCCGGATGTTTGCAGTTTGTTTTTGTTCTTTGGACAGTCTTTGGAAGTCACGAGTTTGGTGACTCCTCCTTCGGTCCGTACTGCGCATGGGCTTCGGCTCCATCCTCAGATTGTTTTTCGCCAACAGGGAAATGATGGAGCGTAGTAATAACAGTGAGAAACCCATGTGTGTTGTATCTAAATAAGATGTACTGGAACGGATACAGGTAGCCGGGGAGGTGGGTGGGCGTGTACAACTCTGCAGCTCTACATGCCAAGAACAGATGCATACTGGTAAGTAGCATATTCCGTTCGAGGCATATGAGCTGCAGATTGTACACTTAGCATAGATTATATAGCAGTACCCAACCTAGCGGCGACCACCGGTATCCGTTGCAGTGGTTTGAAAAAGTGTCTTTAGTACAGCCTGGCCCACCCTAGCTTGCTGCTTGGAATGCACATCTACACAGTAATGTTTTGTGAAGGTGTGCGGTGTAGACCATGTGGCTGCTTTGCAGATGTCATCTAAGGGTATATTCCCTAGAAAAGCCATAGAAGCCCCTAACTTTCTTGTAGAGTGGGCTTTAGGCGGAACAGATAATGTTCTTTTTGCCTTTTGATAGCAAATTTGTATGCACTTTACAATCCACCTAGCTATCCCTGATTTAGAAATGGGGTTGCCTTTATGTGGAGGAGAGAAGGAAACGAACAATTGTTTAGTCTTCCTGAAGGGTTGCATTCTTTGTATGTAGTATAGCAAAGCCCTTTTCACATCGAGTGTGTGTAAGGCCCTTTCTGCAACAGATTGAGGTTGCAAGAAGAAGACAGGTAATTCCACCGATTGATTGAGATGGAAGGGGGAAATGACCTTGGGCAGAAACTTCGGATTTGTGCGAAGTATGACCTTGCTGTGATGTATTTGTATGAAGGGTTCCTGTATAGTGAACGCTTGTATTTCACCAACCCTTCTAAGGGAAGTGATAGCTACGAGAAAAGCTGTTTTCCAGGTGAGAAACTGTAGCTCACATTTATGCATTGGTTCGAAGGGCGGACCCATTAGTCGTGTAAGAACTAAATTTAGATTCCATACAGGGGAAGGTGGTGCCCTGAGAGGAATTACTCGTTTAAGGCCTTCCATAAAGGCTTTAATAGCGGGCACTCTGAAGAGTGATAAATGCTGTCTGTTTTGTAGATAAGCAGCGATCGCTGCTAGGTGTAGGCGTATGGATGAATATGCCAGGTTACACCTGTGAAGATGGAGCAGATAGCATATAATGTGCTGTATGGATGCATCTAAAGGGTTGATTGTATTGTTACGGCAGTAAATTACAAATCTTTTCCACTTTGCGGCATAGCATGCTCTAGTGGTAGGACGTCTGGCTTCCATGATGATGTTCATGCAATCAGGGGGAAGGTTAAGGTATCCGAATTCTAAGATTTCAGGAGCCAGATCGCCAGGTTGAGCTGAGCTGGGTCCGGGTGCCTGATTTCTCCATGGTTCTGGGTTAGGAGGCATGGGGATAGGTGCAGTTTTTGATGTGGTACCACTGACAGTTGTAGTAGCGTGGTGTACCACGGCTGCCTGGCCCACGTCGGAGCTACTAGAATGAGTGTGAGGGAGTGTTGTTGTAGCTTCCTTACCACTAATGGAATTAGTGGGAGAGGTGGAAAGGCGTATGCAAATCTGCCTGACCAGTTCATCCATATCGCATTGCCCTTGGACAATGGGTGTGGGTATCTGGCGGCGAAGCTTGGGCATTTTTTGTTTTCGTGGGTGCCGAAGAGGTCTATCTGAGGATGCCCCCACTGTTGGAAGAATGGCTGAAGAACTTGTGGATGCAGTTCCCATTCGTGTAGTTGTTGCGTTTGTCTGCTGAGCAGATCTGCCATGGTGTTTTGTACGCCTGGAACGTGCTGTGCCAGGAGAAAGATGTTTTGGGGAATTGCCCATCTCCATATGCTCTGGGCTAAGCGGGAGAGCTGGGGAGAGTGTGTCCCCCCCTGTTTTTGGATATAATACATTGCAGTCATGTTGTCTGTGCGAATGAGGACTGCTTTGCCCGAAATCTGTTTTTGGAAAGATTTTAGGGCTAGAAAGATCGCCAAGAGCTCCAGATGGTTGATGTGGAGCAATTTTTGCTGTGGCGTCCATAGACCTTGCATTGTGAGGTGTAGGAGGTGCGCTCCCCAGCCGGAGAGCGATGCGTCCGCTGTTAGAATCACCTGAGGAACCGGGTCCAGTAACGGCCGCCCTTTGGAAAGGTTTGTGGTGTTCCACCACTGCAGAGAGTGATGTGTGCGGCCGTCCACCAACACCAGATCCGTCAGCTGACCCTGGGCCTGGTTCCACTGTTGTGCTAGGCACTCTTGAAGTGGACGCATGTGGAGTCTTGCATGGGGCACTATGAAGATGCAAGACGCCATCATTCCTATGAGCTTCATAAACACTCTTGCTGGAAGAGAGTGTTGGGGAAGGAAGGTTTTGCGTAAGGCTTGAATGCTTGTGATTCTGGCTGAGTTTGGATAGGCAATACCTTTGGAGGTGTCTATAGTGGCCCCGAGATATTGCTTTGTGTGAGATGGTATGAGGTGGGACTTTTGGTAGTTCACCGTGAAGCCTAGCTGGTGGAGCAGTTGGATGGTGCGGTTTGTATGTTGCACACATTGGTGGTAGGACGCGGCTTTTATCAGCCAGTCGTCTAAGTAAGGGAAGACGTGAATATGTTGACGTCTGAGGTGTGCTGCTACTACCGCTAGGCATTTGGTAAACACCCGTGGTGCGGTGGTGACCCCGAAGGGGAGAACCGTGAATTGGTAATGTTGCCCGTCCACCACGAACCTGAGGTATTTCCTGTGAGAGGGGTGTATTGGAATGTGAAAGTATGCGTCTTTCAGATCCAAGGTTGTGAGAAAGTCTCCCTGACATAGGAGCGGGAGGACTTGTTGTAGGGTGACCATGTGGAAATGGTCTGAATGTATGTAGGCATTTAGAGGCCGGAGGTCCAGAATGGGCCTGAGGGTCCCGTCTTTCTTTGGTATTAAGAAATATAGGGAGTAGACCCCTAGATTTTGCTGATTGACAGGGACCTGCTCTATAGCGTGTTTTTGGAGGAGGGAGAGTACCTCCTGTTTGAGCAGTGTGGAATGTTCTTGAGACATTGGACGGTGCCTTGGTGGGATATTGGGTGGGGTAGATGTTAGCTCGAGACAGTACCCTGACCGAATGATTTGGGTCACCCATTTGTCCGATGTTATGGACTCCCATGCGTGGATAAAGTTTTGTAGTCTGCCCCCGATCGGAGTGGGATGGTCTGGGGGGAGCGGAGGGAAGTCATTGTGTGGGCGGGGTGGCAGAACGGGTGGTGTTAGTTTTGCCCCTGCCCTTATTGTTGTTGCCTCTGTAACCACCCCTTTGGTTGCCCTTTGAAAAGGTATTTTGAGGAGGGGACTTGTAGGAGGTAGAGGCGCTATCGGTGGAGAAGCCTCTGCCTGTGCCATGAAAGGAGGAGCGTCGAAAGGAACGTTTAGAGGCTTGTGTTTGGAGTGCCCCCATAGACTTTGCTGTGTCTGTGTCCTTTTTCATCTTTTCCAACGCTTCGTCTACCTTTGGCCCAAAGAGAGTTTGTTGGTCAAAGGGGTGATTGAGTATGGACGCCTGGACTTCAGGCTTGAACCCTGAGATCCTGAGCCAGGCATGGCGACGAAGCAGGACACTGGTATTTATGGCTCTAGAAGCAGTGTCGGCTGCATCGAGGGCACACTTAATGGAGGTGTTTGTAATTAGTTTACCCTCCTGTATTAGTTCATGAGCCCTACGCTTGTGTTTCTCGGGAAGGTGCTGCATAAGAGGCTCAAGTTCGTCGTAGTGTGCTCTGTCATAGTGCGCAAGTAGCGCTTGTGTGTTTGCAATGCGCCACATGTTTGCAGCTTGAGAGGCGGTGCGTTTGCCAGACGCGTCTAGGAGTTTGGATTCCTTGTCTGGCGGTGGGGCTTCTCCTGAGGACTGGGAGTTAGCCCGCTTTCTAGCTGTAGAGACAACTAGGGAATCTAAGGGAGCAGGGCCCTTAATGTATGCAGGGTCTGTGGGTGCCGCCTTGTACTTTTTCTCTATTCTAGGGTTTAGTACCCTGGCCCTGACAGGGTCTTTGAACACCTCTGCGGCATGCTTGGTGACACCCTTAAGCATGGGTAAAATAGATGTGGATTTGTCCTGTATGTCAAATGTGTCCAGTAAGAAGTCGTCTTCCACTGGTTCACTGTGCATGTCTACTCCATGGTAGTGTGCTGCTCTCTGCACTAAATGATGAAACCCTAAGGAGTCCTCTGGAGGAGACGGCCTGGATGGGTATAGGTCGTCCTGAGGCATATCGGGTATATCAGGGTTATTGTAATCCTCCCATGGGTCTGGGGTCCCCGGTGGAGTGGGATCCATTGGGGCGTCCGCCGGGTAATTGTCCGGGTCCCCGTCGTCCGGATCTGGGGACGGGGTCGGAGAGTAATGAGGTAAAGGTGGCGGAGACCTGGGAGGGGGAGGGGGTGGAAGAGGTGGAGGAGGCAGGGGAGGAGGTAGTGGGGAGGGCACTCTGAGGGGAGAAGTAGCAGAGTCCTTCCGTTTGGGCGGTGGAGGAGGAGCCGGAGTATCACGGCGTCTTTTCTTGATAATTAAAGTCATAGCCCAGTCTTTGGACAGAGTCTTTTGTAAAGGGTCTGGTGTAAACAGAGCCAATGGTGCCGAATCGTCCGTCGGCACCGATGATTTTGGAACCGAGGGCTTCGATGGTTTCTGTGCGCCATGCTTTTTTGGGGCCTCCGGTTTTTTCGGCGTCGAGGGAGTTTCCGGCGCCGGAGCGTCGGTGCCGACTGATTTGTGTTTGGTCGGCGCCGAGAGTCCAGGCTTCGGCACCGGTGGCTTCGGAGTCGAGCTGGATATTACTTTCTTCGGTGCCGGATGCTGTTTTTCGGCACCGGGCGTCGGCTGGCTCGATCCCGAGCTGCCGTGAGACTTTGGAGGCTTCGACACCGGGCCCGAATGTGGGGTGATAGAAGCTTTGGTCTTGGTTTTGCCCAGGCCAGCAGGCGAGGGTGTAACCTGAGTCTCTTTGGTTTTGGGCGCGGGGGTGGGAGGGGGCACAGTACTCACGACCCGCTGCGCCGGTGTGATGTCCTCCACGTCGGAGTCGTCGGCCTCGGAAGCGCTGACGACGTCTTCCTCCTGCTCGGTGTGTATTTGCCCCGAAGCTTCGGCGCCGTCTCCGAAGATGTCCGGTGGAGCTGCAGATGATGAGTGCGCCATGGTGCGTCGGGCTCTTCGATCTCGGATGGTCTTCTTCGATCGAAAAGACTTACAGGCGGGGCAGTCTCTGGCCTCGTGTTCTGGAGAGAGGCAAAGATTACACACCTGATGGAGGTCGGTGTGGGGAAATTTAGACCCACATTTTGGGCACTTTTTGAACGGAGTCCTTTCCATCGGCCGGGACCGGAGTCGAGGAGGGCCCGAAGGCCGGTGCCGATGTACGGGATGGAGAAAGTGCCGCTTCGAGAGATGAAGATGATGATGAAGAAACTCGAAGAAACGAGGATTTTCCGTCGAGGCTGGAACCGTAGAAGTTCGAAGCCGGAGCACGAAGTATCACATCCGAGCCCGATGGCGGAAAAAACAATCTGAGGATGGAGCCGAAGCCCATGCGCAGTACGGACCGAAGGAGGAGTCACCAAACTCGTGACTTCCAAAGACTGTCCAAAGAACAAAAACAAACTGCAAACATCCGGGCCCAACACCAGATGGCGATCTATGCTAAGTGTACAATCTGCAGCTCATATGCCTCGAACATTGATGTTTTCACACATCCATGTCCCATGTGCCAGGACCAATGTAGTGCCTGGCACACAGGGCATGGATGTTTGGGGGGCACCACAGGCACCAACCCCCAGGGCTCATAGCGTAGGCCGCTGAGGGACAGGGGCCCTACTAGGGGCCCCCAAAGTCCGCTTCTGACAGCCTTTCAATGGCGGCCGGACTGCCATTGAATGGCTGTATGAAAGGGGTATCATAATGAGGCCCTAGATGTCACATTGACTTGAAATCATGTGCTCTCCCTCTCTAGCCATTAAAACTCTTCCCACCCTAATGTAGCACCTCTCTCTGCTATAGCCCTTACCTTCCTGGAAGTCTCCTTTGCTTATGTACTCCCACTTTTCTCCCTCACTGCAATTTCCAGCTCTAGGTGCCTGCCTCACTGCTTCAAACGTTCTGCTCATAATGTAACTTCCCTTCCAAGATGCCTCCCTTACCACTGCAGCCCATACCCCTCATCTCTAGCTCCTGCATCTAGGCGCATCAGTTTTTTTCTTCTCGACTCCAGCTCTACTTCTGCTCCACTATACCCATTAAGTCACTTACTTTGGATCCTTTTAACACTGTTGTGCTTCCCTTTTTCTTCAAGAAATGCCACTATCACCAATGCTCTATTTCACTCCTCTAGCCCACTCTGGATCTAGCTCTTCTTCAGCCCCTGCCATGTCCCTTTCTTGTATGACTGATTCTCAAATGTCTTTCTCTCTCACCTTCACCTCCACTCTTCCAAGAGTGTTTTTACCATGATTCTCTCCCCTCCACCTGATAATTAGCTTTTTCTGAGTGCTTCCCTCACCAGTGATACTCTTCTCTCTTCTAAACGCTTTCCTGTGTGCCTGTATAACAAATGACTGCCCCCAGTTCCTCTCCAACCTTTATTCCCTGACCTGGCTGTTAGACACAGCACTACCTCTTTTCCAGTTCACACTACCTGCCTTCATCATCCGCCAGTCTGCCAATTTCTGAATTTTTGTCTCCATCGAAATGCCCCCTTCTACAGTCCATCAGTTCCTACATCTTCTTCACGCTCCGTCGCCACCTCCACCTAATACAGTGCATGGTTCAGGACTCCTTTCTTCATCCCTCTCGTGCCTGGACAGTCATGCTTCGTTTTCCTGGGCACCTATCTTGTGACAGATACCACCATCCTCTACCACTATGCTTCCATTTCCTAGTTACATGCTTAGCTCACATTTGCTCTCTCCCTACTTCCCTCATGCTCCTGAAGAGGGAATTGGAGACTGATGACAAATTGTTTGTTCCAATTGGCACGTTGAATGCCGAAAAAGAACAGAACCAAAGAATTACGAGACCCATGTTTGCGTATCCACTAAATAAAAATCTGAAGGACCATATAGTGAGATCGAGAATGCCATCCAGCAAGAAGTTCATCCAAAAACCTATTGATGGCCTTAATCCTGAGGTTGGAAATTTTAAATGCACCACGTGCAAAGCATGCCACTTGGCACTGGAAACAGCTAACATGTTTTTCAATGGACATTCCAACACTGTCTTTACTAAAACGAAGACTGTTGACATGTCCTTGTGATTTGGGGTTTGTAGGTGAAACATCACGTTCCCTGGCCACTAGCCTGACTGAACATAGATCCGCTATACACACTAAAAAGGCCTCAGCTCCCCATGTCCAATATAACATTGATCTTAATCATACTCCAGATGATATCTGGTGGTTTATCCTGGAGAAAATACAGGCTCATCCAGGTATAGACCTCGAAGCTGTCCGTAAATGAAGCAAAGTATTCTGGATATTTTCTCTAAATACCTTCACACAGTGTCTCAATCTTGAAATTCTGTGGAAACAAGCATTCAAATTCAACCATTAAATGCTCCTTCACATTAAGAAACTTGTCTTTTTTTTAACCTTACCACATACCATACCTGATGATTTATATCATTCAACGCTGCTTGATGCCATCTTCCATATTAGACGACCTGTTGTAGTGACTGTGTGGATGTCATTTTGCTTAGGACACTACATCCTTGCCACATTGAGATATCTGGACATTTCTCCAATATTAGCCATAGACCTGATAAGTTTAATCTGGCTTCCTGACCTCTATCTGAGTGACACGCTTAACTCTTTGTATGTAATTATATTATCTTTACATGTATTCATATGGCCAGCTTTTACATCCATCTTTAGACAATTTTTTGTCTGGCATCTTGATTTATTATAGATGCGGTAGCTTGCTTCACACTGTATATAATTAGATTGTTTTCACATTTATTTTTTCTGTTAGTGCACAATTTGCTTTTGAATTAACGTTTTTGCACTGCACAGTGAGGTCAAGGAACGAAGCTTCCCCCCAAATACAGCGCCCTTCGCCGTTCTATTTGTATTTATACAACATTTTTAGAGAGAACTTTGATTAGCTCTTTGGCCGGTTTGCTACCATCCAACCTGGCTCATCAATACACAGCTTTCAGTCGGCATTACAGACATCAATAGCCTATGTATTTCGATTGTTATTTAAGACCTGTAATAAGATGGCGCTTCTTTTCTTGCTGAAACGGTACCTGACCTTCTACTTCTGAGTCACGACCTCGGGCTATATACGTTCGAGGCATGTCACCCTCAACTACGTACATGTGCGGAGATATTGCGGCCAGTAGGCATATCGGCTTATAAGCACCAGGTGAGATAATCTGCATGGAGACATATCTCATGCCTATCAATATTGGGTGGGTATTTATATTGTATACCCATCTCTTCACTTTGCAGCCGACGTTTGTTTTTATACATTGGGCCTACCTTAATTGGAGGGACTCTGTTTCCATCGGACTGGCCCATCTTACATATGCTGATCGAAGTAAGTTGTTAGCCACTATTCCATCTTGGGGGCAATTTAGGTAGGCGGGCCCTCTAGGTATATTTCGGAAGTGGTCCCTTCGGGTTTGTGTAACATGCTCATACTTCCATTTGGATGACATGAGCACCCACTCCAGTTACATGGACCGTCTGATTTAGCCACCTTTCCTTTTATGTGTGGGGGGCACACTTCATGACTCCACCTTTAAGTTTGTCCACTCGCATAGCGCATTTATAATGCTGTTACCCCAAATCATCTTTAATTTTATTCAACCTTAGGACCGAGCTACCAGGTAGTTGAACTCCATCCTGACTTGTCCCGCCACTGCGACATTCTCTCATTCTTGGGTAACAGCAACTTCCATGTTCCCTGTCAGCGATACGCGCAGAGTGGCCGATTATAGTATCCTAGGTAATATAAGTGTTCAATACACCAATTCCATCAATAACTGTGTTGCAGTTGCTCACGCTTCATGCAATCCGTGTCATTTTTTATAAATCTTTTTTCTTGTGTGAATTATTTTTAGGGCACTTTTACCATCGGTGTCATTCTTACAGTGCCAAACATTGTAACTCGGCAGAGTTTGATCACCAGAGGACTTTCTAAAGTTTCTGGGCCCATGCTTATAATCTTTGCCACTGAGTTGTGGCAATAGCCACGCTGTTCTAGGTAACTTTATTGCTTTTTCCCCTTGTAGCAATAGCATGCATAAGGCTGGATCATCTTTACCTAGTCACTATTGGATCAACATTGAACAACATTTTGCATGAGATTTGTTTGTGCTTCCACTTGTGTGGTAACAGCATGCTTGAGATACATCTGGGCTCTTATCAATATCAGTTACACTTACCGCACTGCACCTATATTGTTTTTTCAATTTTTGTATTGGTTTTAAATATCACTCCTCACGTATTTCTTTTCATTTTGGTATTAGTCATCCATAATATGATTTATGTCTGTGATTTACTACAGAATGCTTCAACATGGTTTTTGTCTTCAGCTGTGTATAACATAATTGCTGATTGAAAATGAGGCTAGCTATGTTTTAGTTCTACTAAATGTCTTCATCAATTTTTACCTTTACACTGCTTTATGTACAAATGAATGTTAAGGACACTTTGTAAATAGATGTTCAATAATTTCCCATGATCTTTCCACCTTAATATCTTTTTTCCATAATACTGTATACAACAAAAATTTCGAATTTGAATAAAATTAAAGTATATATTCAGAAATGGGAAAAACTATTTCGGTAATGAGTTTCTTTAATCTATTTGTAATGTTGCATGGTGGTTAGAAAATGTGTATGCCCGCAGATCTATATGAACTATTACCTGCCCAAGTATGTTTTCAAATGTATAGACGTTTTTCCCTGCTTTTGGCAAGTTATTTGTATGCAGGGGCCCCTTTATTCTAAAATAAATGCTTTCCCAGTAGTGCCAGCTGTATCCCTGTCGGCGCTGCCATCGCTTGGAAGGTGGGATCTGAGAGCAGTCCACAAGCAGACACTGGATGGAGGCCCCCTACATTCTGGTATCGGCCTGAATCAGACCAGCTATATGAAAGGACATTGGGTGACTGGCTGTATGTAATTGCTGGGTCCAGATGATGTTGGGTGATCACAACCACCTCCTCATTTCCCAGGAGCCCCTACAGGAGTTCGGGTAGGCCACGAAGCTGGACAATGCAGCTGGGGGTGTGGACAGCAAAGCCCCCAGTTCAAGAATGTTGGAGACCTGGTGACCCCGGTTGAGGCAACCTCATCACTATGATCACCCAGCTGCAAAAACTGTACTGGATAAGTAGGCAAAGGTTTCAGAGGAATCTGGAGATTAGGGAGAGACTTAACTCCCTTGTGGTTGTGCTGTGATCTTTGTCAATTAGTACATACTGCACTACTCAACTTGATGGAAGTAGTTGTGCTGTTCATTCTTACTGATGTTGAAGCGAAGAGTATAGCTCTAATGGGCCCAGCAGCAGTGTTACCGACCTGTTCACTTGGACCTTTACTGTGCATATGGCAGTGATATTGGCTGGCATTGGGATCCAGTAGCAAACATACTTTAAATTCCAATTATAAATCTAAATATGTGAAATGTTGATGGTCATTGCATTTGTAATTCTTTGGTAATGGAGCACGGTAAAATGGGCACACTGGAAATATGCCTAGGGACTTAAAAGGGAGCCCCTGTGGACAAGCCCTCGTAAATGCTGGCACAACCCGCCGAAGTGAACTAAAACGAGTACCACATTGGCAACCACCGGCACAACTTAATCCATACTGAAACACAAGGCAAAAAATAAATAAAACAATGTTCCAACACTAAAATCTGAACAAGCTATAATACAAAACAAAAAAACCTTCTACCCCTCATCGTAGGCTTCTGTTTATAGAAAGTAATAGTGGAAAAAACATCTCCCTGACTCTCCAGGTCAGGGCTCTTCACTGGTGTGGATCAATGTTCTTTGACATTGGTTAGACCCAACTACAAACAGCAGTGAAATGCTTTAAAGGAAACATTTTTACTTGGCTGGAGCACCTCAAACACGTAGTTCTGTACGCAGACCAGTGGTGTTAGTGGGATCCAGTTAAGGATAGATAAGATTTAAAATAATAGGATTTGGGAGGGATCAAGGAAGAGGAAATGTATTTGGTACACAGCACACTGTACAACAGTTTTTTTACATACTCGCATTACACATATTTACAATTGATGCATACGACAAACATTTACATAGAAGCATGATCTTGGTCAGTAGCCAAAGCAGGTAATAAAATACAGGTTGCCATGTGCAATTTCGCCAGGTGACTAACTCACCTACGAACCACAAGAGGGCAGTTAGGAAACCTTTACCACAAAGTGCCTGACTCAGTAATTAATAACCTACATGCCTTACAACTATGCCAAGAATGCACATAGAACAAGCATAACTAGACTACTGTGATTTCTTCATACGCAAGATGCAAACCTCAAAATATTCAAAGATATACTAAATGTAGCAGTAAATTATCATTTGAGTTAATTAGTCCATCACTCACCTAGGAACCCTCACTCAGCTACATGACCTTGCCAAGACAGAAAAAATAAATATGAAATAGCCTGCAAACTGCCATAAGTGAAGATATCAGAATGAAATAGTCTTTCCCTTTTATGATGAAAGAAACAGTGATGGTGATTAGAAAAGAACGCAAAGCAACTAGAGATCATTATGGATTCCAGCTTATTTTCTATCACAATATATGGGCATAAATTACAGTAGGTCACCAGCAACTCTTTAATAGTTGCCATGCTTAAACCCGGTGCACTCAAGGCACCCAAGAGCAGGGTCCATTGGTTTTAATCCAGAGGGTAGAAAATGGACTATCAAAAGGTAAAAATGAAGTGGACTAGAGAACTCCAGAGATGGGCAGCAGCTCAGTGCGCAGCACGGAACGCACCGAGTGGCAATACATAATCTGATCACCAGACCATGATGTAGAAGACCACACTTGAAATTTTCAGATAGCAAGATCCTTAGAATTGTAGAAACACTTTATAAAAAGTACTGCCCCAAAGCACACAGAGGTCTTTATTATGAGTGGCCTGATAAATAAGTTGGATTTTTCCCCAAATACAAAATTACCAACACTGTGGGTACCGAAAACACCGGTGGTGGGGAAAATCTGGCTCGTAACAAGCTCCACCTTCACAGACCTCTAACAAATAAGCTATTTATTCCAGGTCTGACTCCCCTGGAAATTCTACATTTTCCCCAGTACTTTCACACAGAGATTTCAGCTGTTTTTAATGGGCAGAACCTCAACGTTGATATACAGAGATCTGTGGTTTTGCAGCAGATCTCATCATTTTGATGGGGCAGGTAACTACTGTTACTTCACCTCCACTGGTGTTGCTCATGGAGTGATGACGTTGAAGGTCTAAAGAAGAAATGTGAGAATGGGCAAAATAATGTTGCAATAACGATGGTTTTAAATACAACTTTGCTATGTTCCCCCCAGGCCTGTGAACCACTACATAGCCGTGACAACCTATTTCGAAAAAAGCTGCATTTTTTTCATTTAAATAAAAAATGAAAAAAAGCTACAAACAAGCCAAGACTGACGAATAGTGCCACAAAAGATGGGAGTTAATAATATTTCCCTAACCTAAATTAGCTAAGGAAAATTCATTTGCATGCCTATGAAAACAAAAGCAAAGTTTAAATGATTGATCACAAAAGTGAACTACAAAAAAATATGCTATAACAATTAAGTCAAAAACTAAGCACAATAATCCAAGCAAAACGAGTTTAAAATCAAGCACATCCCAGTAGGACTGAACATATAGGAGATCGCTGGCATGAAAATGTCAAACGTGCATGAGAATGGGGCACAAGAACCAGTTTTTCATTATTTTGGCGTGATTTACTAACGGATGATTTTCTCCAAAAGAGGCAGACGCTTCCACCACCACTTTAAAAAGGCAACAAAACTATCTTTGTAACAGGACGCTACATAGCGCTTGTAAAGAAAGGCATCTCTCAAAACTTACTGCCAAGAATGTCTGCTACAGCTTCTCGTGTTACAAGTTCTTCCGTCTCTAGGTAGATGAGAAATGCTGCCAGGAAAACCAGGCGCTGCAATACGAACCTCCAGTGCTCATGAAACCTACATTCGACACGGGCATTGTAGATTAATCATTAAAAACAGAGGGAAGATTATAGCTTTGGATTTCACGTTATCTTAACTGAAAAGATAAATGAAAATATTTTTCAAATTACAGTAATTATAACCCCATTTTATTTAAGCCTTTGCTGTACTTGTTATGAGCAATCAAGGCACTGACAAAGGTGCTGATAAATAAATGCGTGAGCACGTACACAGAAGCAAGGCAATCTTTCCCTTTCAAAGGTTTCTTGCAAAACACAAGAGAAAAATCCAAACACCTCTATTAAGTAACTTGCATGCCTATACCTTTGATGACCTACTCATGAGAATCAGCGAGATCCCAAACTCTTTGGAAATCACAGGTGAATGATTATAAAGCAGACATTTAAAGTAAAAAGAACTGTTGATGGACAGAATGCAGAACAATGTCATACATTCACCCCAGTACAGAGATCTGGGCCTAAATCCATCGTTTTTTTTGCTCACCATGCTATTCCAGTGTGCAACATTCCGTCCATCATCTTGTGTGTTTTGCTGTTCGCCTTATATGGGAAGAGTATGTCCAGACATGGTCCCGTGCTCACTACACCACTGGAGTCAAGCTATCCTGGCTGAAGAGGGGTGAAACCCCGAAACTGGTCCTAGGATGCTTGATTCCGGTCCAGGGAAGACATGGCTTGGCAGTTCGGGCTGGACTGTTCCCATGAGGCACAGGGTCAAGACTGATTTGCATATGGCCATGTCTGAACTGGGGTGGCGTGGTGAGCAAAATAACGATGGATTAAACCCAGATCTGTGACTGGGGGTGAATGTTTTGCCAATGTGCAACATTCCGTCCATCATCTTGTGTGTTTTGACATTTAAAGTAAACACAATATTTGTTGGCATTAAGTGGCTTGCCTCACATTACAGTTGGTAGCGTTTGCATCTGGTTAAAAGCAAGCACAATGTCACGAAGCATACCAAAGTTTATTTTCGTTCATAGGTATAATTATACCTTCATTAGTTCTCAATACAGACATTAATACAAATCATAATGAAGATTTGTCCTCCCTTAAATCTTTATAATACCCGTATTCCAATATTATCCAAAGTTAAATTATTGAGCTGCAAGTTCATTCCTGTGAAGAAGTAAACACTGCTTGCACCACATACTTGTATCATTTCTTCAGCCCCTTAATTGCCTCCGTACAGGATACCATTACAGGCAGTCACTTGTGTCTTTGAAATGGATGACTCCAACCCAGTGGGCACTCGTACCCTAAAGGTATTTACCAACACAAAGTTGCAAGACTTTCCAAAAGACAACTCTTTAGAATCATGACCAGGGTAGAGTTTAAATTTGGACAAAATAGCATGTGGAGCCTTCGATATCGAAGGTAGGACTGTCGCTTATAATGCACAAATGTAACTTCTATTTAATCAACTATAACTTTGACCATTAGAAATCTAAAGAATAAACATTTAACCATTACTTCTACCCCTTTGACATATACCTGCCCCTCAAGGTGGGAGCCTCCCTTTAGCACATTTAGTCCTAGCACAGTAACATTTCCCACTATTGTGAAGATCAAACCATAGCTGTAGCACGTAACATTGAATAGTACAATCCTGCCTCTTGGAAAGAAATAGTCCCAATTAGTTGACAGGGTTCACTGGTACGTAGTACAAAATATGCCAATTTAGCATGTAGAGGTACAGTGTTAAATTAGTACTGCAATACCCTGGCAACTTACTTGCCACTCAAATCCTTTACCCGCCTCTATAAACCCACTGACTATTAGTTACACACAGAATTGATGTAGTTGTTCATTTCTTAACATACAACCCAATGATCACCACCATACCTCGCGGCAGTGCTCCAAAATAGTACATTCATGTAGACAGAAACCTATAATTACAAGCAAGTTAAAAGATACACATCTTACTTGCATTTTTAGTGGATGGCTGAACTTTAAAAAAATGACAAATCCACTATTAAAAACAGTCCCATGTATTGAATTTTGGGGTACATCTACTATTTCAGAGAAGGAGACAGAGACTGTGGTGGGAAAGTGTACATGTGGGAGAGGGAGACGAGTGGGGAGTTTTGAATGACCTGCGATACCATAAAAAGCTGCTGTATAAACACCCAAAATTTGGTATTTGTGGTGCAGGTAAAATAGACTTGAAAACCTGAAGGGTTCGAGACCAGAAGTTCCCAATGGCGTACCACAGAAAAATCGAGGGTAGGATCTAAGAAATGGGGTTACTCTTACTGGCCAGAAAGGAAAAATTGAAAATCTGTTAGTCCTCTTTCTCTAAAGCTGAAATCATTCCAGAATTTGTGCGATGTGGGCATGAAAACACATGGGTGAAGAGGAAGAGAGACAATATCTCTACACACAGACTCAGTGAAATAGATGGTATTACCCCAACTTCCATTTGTTTCAATAGCTTTAATGAGCAGTAGGAAAGAGGCTTATTGAGAGTAACCGAGTTAATGGGATCAATTTAGGAACTAGTTAGGCAGGACTTTCTATATCTTGGTAAAAAAGACCAAAGTGGATGAATATGTTCTAAAGGATATTTTGTCAGATTATCCTCCACTTGCTCCCCCCCCCCCCACCCCCTGCAATGCTATACTTATTTTTTTACGATCCGTGGGAAGGAATTGAAAAACAGCCCATTTCAACTTTTGCATGGGAGGTAATTTGAGAGGTTTGTTTAATGTCCACACAGTTTCTGGCAACACCATGTGGCTAAGCAATCAGAATAGTGTCTGGATTAATACTGAATAGTCTAGTACAAAGGCTGCCTGAGGAGTCACTCGAAATGGTGAGTTCAAAGTTTATATATGCATCTATAAGGTGAATGAATTCAATCGTTTGCAACAGGCATTTAGTCAGAAAAAAATAAATAATCATAGGAACACACAGAAGTTAATTTTCAATATACACCTTTACTCATGTGTGCAAGAGTTATTGGTTTTACAGGGTGAACCATGATACAATTTGTGCTGGTGGTGCGGTGGTTGGGGTATATAAAGGGAATTACCGTTCAATGCGGGGATGAAAATCCACCTTGCAAACAAAATCCCTATGTGTTACTTTGATTATTTAATTTATGTAAAAGAATCACAAGTGCAAAGGGTTGAATATAATTCCTTTCCAGCTACAGATACAAGTATAAATAAACTTTAGACTCATCATTTAAAGTGAATCACCAGAGACCACTATTCCGGATTACTTCCTAAACGCAGGTTCCAGGTGGCCAGTCCTGTTTTAGCTGTACTTGGCTTAAAAACAGCAGTATAAGAGGCTTTGTCCCACGGAGGCCTATATCAGACATTCTTGTCTATTAAAAAACATATATCTCAAATTGTGTCTGCTACTTTCTAGCTGGTGCCAGAGGCTTGTATATCAGCATTCCCTCTATGCCAAGTATCACTTGCCTAAGCAGGTGTCAGGTCATTACAGTGTGATAAAATTATCAATGTAATAAAGCAATGGGTGAAAAAAATTAACCTGAAAAAAATATTGGAAGACAAAAACTGTTAAGGTGTGGACAGGTGAAGGAGTGTGTTTGGTTTAGTTTAGTTTAATTCTTTGTGTAAAGCTTGTTTATGGGTCACGGAAGCGCCAGGGGTAACAGTTAGGCTATGGGTGTAACTTAGGTTGATGGTCAGTGGGGTAAGAAATAGGGTACTTTGATGGATAGGAATCATTAAAGGGAAAAGTTACAAGTTAAGGTTTGAGTCAGCGTTAAGATTATGTTTATGGAAGATATAGATTAAAGATACGGTGAGTTTTAAGTATATTTGGAAAGGAACACGCAAGTAAGGTCACCTTCCCGTTCCAGTTTTTTTAATACAAAAATATGTTAAATTGAACGCAGTATTCACATTTTTGGCAATTGTTGGCCACAGGTTTTTGAAAAACAAGATTTGAGATAGGAACCTCAGATTTTTTACTCCTAGGTGATATTATGCATGTTATGTATTCCCTAGACATCGTCTCTGATGCAGCAAAATTAGTATGTTGAAGAATGGGCTTTTGGCTTTACATTTGATGGGTATGCCAGGGAACATGTTCCTACACCTAGACTGAGACATAGACGTTTAGAGGGCTAAGGCAGCAAGAAATTCCCATTAAAAAAAAAGCATGCCTTGAGGTCAGCAGTGCTCATCTCTGCCTCTAAAACTATTAACCTCTAACGTTTCTTTCTCCACAGAAGGGATCCTATGCATAAATATAGAAAATTACAAGTATTCTTTGCAGAAAGTAAAAACAAAATCCATAAGTCACAAACACACAAGATAAAAATCCAAGTGCACAAACAACCCAGTACCACTCTTCATTGGGTGGTGGGGATAAAAGATAAAGGAAGAAGAGTACTTTTAGAAGTCAGACCAGTATGGACTGATGAGGCGGTAGCATACAGATTTACTCTCAAAAGCTCTATTCATAATTTTGGAGCACTTTGCAGTAATGCCGAAAGTTCCTAACATTTTGGTAATGTCAACGACCTAGAGGGAGAACTGAGAGATCAAGGATCCCTCACCATCAAGAATGCTGTTCAGATTTATAAAATTAGAATTTCAAAGAAAATTGAGACGGCTGTATTGATAATCAAACTAAGAATTTTAATCTCACAGTGCAACACTTGAAGCATTCAGTAGACAAGCTTGCAACAGGTGACTGTACTTAAAAAGCCCAAATGTTAAATCCAACAGTTTATTTTTGGTTTTAAACGGACTTCAGTATTCTTCATCACAAGACAAACAGCTACAGTGTAAATAGCGGTTTTTTTCTGTTTTTAATTACCTATAATACTGGTCAGCAGGGAACTTCGTCTTGAGAGTGGCCAGTTCAATCTTCACTGTGCTGAAATGTTCTCTGGCTTTCAAACACTTTGCGGGTACTTGGCAATAGAAAGGTGATACACACAAGCATGAACACACAGACTTGATTTGTTCAGATCATAATACAGAAAAACGTTTCCAACCATTCATGTCAAACTACGACTATAATGTAAACAGATTTGGTGGAGTTAATCCGTGTTTATTGGGTTTAAGATAAGCACAATAGAATATAAATATCATGCTCTAATGTAACAACTTATAAGCAATCGATGGAATGGAGTGTATGATAGCTACTTTACGCTGGAACAGCTATAACATTTATAAATGCCTTCTTTGTACAAGAGAAGTCAAACTATAAAATGTTGTCACTTCTGGTATTCAGGCGCTGTAAAGCACACTCCATGACACTTACTTCATGATAGAAGACAATGATAACTCGATTTGGGATGGAAGTTATTTGAATTATAATCCGCTTTTCAAAGCTTCTTGGAATTTTGCATTACGCAAGTCTGCATAAAAAAATATATCGTCTTGATATAACGGCTGGAGACTGGTTCATAGAGAAAAGGTCTCATCAAGAGACATTTTCAGCTCAAACCAGTCTCCTGATGCTTTCTTGTGAGATGTTTTTATGCAGGCGAGAGCTTGCCTAAAAAAATCGTCAATCTATCGACAAACCACATTTCACTTTGAAAGCATAGTTTCACAAAGTTTTCATGGAAGATCATGAAGTTGTGTGTTAAAAAAATAAATAAATCACATTTTCGCATACCATTGAACTGGACGTCAAACAGCACTTGGTTCCAGGGCTGGAGAAGTGAAATTATCAAACTTGAATGAATATTGATTCTACTTTGTGTGCAGAGGGTCTTTCCTATTCTACTTTTATACCACCACACATTTTTTTTGTTTAAAATTACTTTATTGGGATTTTTACATTACTTATTACATATTGACCTCTTACATCATTAGAATGCATTGACACATAGCTGCGATTGGTAGCGGAATAGCATACACATTTTTACTGCATCACCGCCATTATAAAAACTAGACGTTGGAAAAAGTTTCTGGGAGGAACCCTCCAGCTGGTTTGTGCTTTTCAGTGGTGCTTTCTTATACTCTGGCTGAACTTGCTTTCAATGGGCACACATAAATATTCCACGCTCATGTTTTCTTTCCCAGGGTTATCGTGTCTAATCTTGTCTGAATGTGTTCCCATCTAACTGTCATCGGAGTTGCAGATGTGAAACAGCGAACTACCAACTATGGGGGTGAAACTAGGGGGGACGTTAGGGAGCTATCGGACAGTGTGTCGAAGATATCAATAGTGCGGACGGTGTCGTTGCCTTTGTACAGTGTAATGGTACGTATGTGGGGGGGGGGGGGGGGAGGTTTGAAGCCCTCATGGCAGGTTACCCTAGTGTAGAAGAGGAGAGCTCCTGATAGGACTTTAGCAGGACCTTGGATTTAGGCAGGTGGGACCCGTCGTGGGACTTCTGCTACTGACCTTACAGAGGACAGAGGTGGGGTCTGGGATTGGGAGTCTACTGGTGCTTCCTTCGGAGTGGTTTCGAGCGCGAATGTGTATAATAACTGTGCCCATTCTAAAGAAATGGGATGCTTGTGGATTGTGTATAAAGATGGGTATGCAGTTCCTAAGGGTGAGGAGACATACACGGTCAGCGAGTACTAGGTTCAATATGTAGGTTCAATAAGTGAATCCTATTATTCAAAGTGAGAGGGGGAGACCCCTCTTCGGAACTGGAGCCCTCACACACCCAGCAAGCTAGGTGTCATGCTTCATCATCTGGGCTTGCTCCTCGTCGGGCCAGCGCTGCAATGCCCGACGGGCTCCCATATATGGGGCTCCTTGCCGGAGATCTTTTGTCCCTGCCGTTTGGTGCAGTGGGGGGTGAGGGGCCCAGTAGTGTAGATGTAGTGTAAGTGAGTTAAAACAGGTCAATTAATCCTTGAATTGTATTTATTCTGGTAGGTAAATTGCCTGATTAAAAGTCAATAGAGTGGTGTAAAGCTAGGGGTTAAGTGCCTAGATGCCTACGTCCTACTCTCATTCGGTCGACATGTTTCTTGCCTCTGTTGTCAGTAAGATCATGGGCAATTCATCAGGACCAGGGTATCAAATGCTATCTACACAAAATGAGAGGGGAAAACCTACCTCCCACATCGTAATACAGTGGGCAATGTCCCACTGATGTGACGGAACCTAGATCAGAAAAAGGACAGAT
This sequence comes from Triturus cristatus, assembly GCF_964204655.1. Classification (NCBI taxonomy): domain Eukaryota; kingdom Metazoa; phylum Chordata; class Amphibia; order Caudata; family Salamandridae; genus Triturus; species Triturus cristatus. The sequence goes on along the minus strand of NC_140584.1, from coordinate 204,610,886 downwards.
ATTATAATGGCTGTATGTTTACTCGACATTCATAATGTGCCTTATACGCCTTAGTGACAATAGCACACAACATATTAGAAGGTGTGCATATACAAGTGATGTCTCACACAGTTAGAGTCTAGGTGCTGTATATAGTGGAAGGACCAAGCACTAAGTGTTTTAAAACTAATTACAACATGAGCAAAGCAGCAGTGGAGCATATTGTTGTGGAAATGCTCACCTAAGGGCCTAAATAGTATGGCCTCATCAATTTCCGGCGGAATAAAAGGGACACCAACAGTTAGTGTCCTGTTGAAAGAAAATAAAAATATAAAGAAAGATAAATGGGGATCGGTAAGTGAATGAATCAGTATCCATCCGTAGGTGCGCACATGGGAATAGTGTTATAACATGGAGTAGGAGGAGGAGATGATAACGAGGTGGATCGCCAATACCCCCTCAGCGTGTCCCGCACATAGGCAAGCTCACAAGGGACACAAAACCAACAAGACGCTCGGTGAGTAGTCAAACCTCGGGTGCTGCCTAAAGTGCCAGCGCACCAACGGTCTTGGAGAGCACCTAGAAATCTCAGCCCCCCCCCCCCCCCCCGAGGCCAATGTAAAATAGCACCAAACACTGTGGGCTGGCGGACGAGTCCCGTTGACACTTACCAAAAAATCCAGAGATTGTGTGCAGGCTCACCTATCCTCGCCGCCGGAATCGGGTGGAATGGGCTGTCAAAACTAGTTCCAAGTTATACCACGCCGGGTCCAATGGGGATGGGGTGGGTGGGGCTATGTGTCACATGTCATACATGGCAGTAATTCAAAGAAGGACAACCTTTGTGAATAACGGCGGCCATCTTGGCCTAGTCTTCGTCATTGTGCGGAATGGATTGATAGTAGCCATCTAAAACTGTTGATCGAGTCAAGTGTAAACTCATACATTCTCAACTTGATTGGCCTAGTCTATGTTCTAGTGCGAAATGGATGGAAAGTGGCCATCTAAGACCGTTGGTCGAGTCAAGTGTAAACTCATATTCCCAATGTAAGTAGTAATACAGTCCTGTGAAAATATGGCGTTCATATTTGTCACTGAGTGTCCTTTTCTGATGTCATGTAGTCAGTGTGCGCGGAGGTGAGGATCACGTGTGATTCGTGATGGTAATACAAAGAAGGACCACTGAGCCCAAAAACGGGCGGCCTTCTTAGCTCAGTCTCAGTCATTGTGAATACTATAGGTAAATGGTCGCCATCTTAGACCCAAAGGCAAGCCCCTCTGCGCCCGGAGCGCGTCCAGCGCCAGGACCCCTGGATGTGCTCCCATCCATAAATATAGTAAGCAACAACTTTATGACATACAGACTGGTGAGTGCTCGACCTGTAATGGCTGGAAGGAGGGGATAAGAACGAGCACCTACAAATGTTGGGGCTGTGGGTACCGTTTTGATCTATCACTGGGGAGGGAGGGGAAGGATCCCAATATACCAGATATAGGTTGTAAAGACCCCTCCAAAGGTAATAAAAGTCAAGATAGTCGACAAAATCCTCTACAAGGACCAGGCGGTAATAATGGCCTTAGAGTTTGTATTGACTTCACCCTCGTCTTACCCTTCCTGTCATGCGTACTATTGAACCCACGTTCACTTGTGAAACACAAATACCAATTAGAATGTCTCCTCCAATTAGAAAACCCGGATATTGCCTTCCTAACTAAGACTTGGACTGATGCCAGCTCAGATCCAGACTGGATTATGGCCCTTCCCCCAGGCTATGTAATGGTACAACATGATAGGATAGAAGGCAGAGGTGGGGGTATAGCTATAATCTATAGAGACAATCTAAAATTGCGCCATGAGGTTATAACGGCGCTTGCAGCTGAGACTTTAATGTTCTCATTGAAATTTAATGATTCCTTCACATTCAAAGGGCTACTTGTCTATAGGCCACCGGGACCCAGAATGGTGTTCTCGCAGGCCATTCTAAATTTTCTAGAGTCAAGCCTGGACTCTGAGTTTTTCACCATTATGGGGGACTTTAACTATCATCTTGAATTAGAGACCAACTCAGATACGGCAAGACTTGTGGATAATTTGGCAGCATACGGACTCTCCCAAATAGTACTGGAACCCACACATTCAGCTGATCACACATTGGATGAGATTTTCACAAATCAGTCAGGTATAAACATAACAAAAACACTATCCCTACCTTGGACTGACCATAGAGCGATTGTTTTTGAGGTGACCAATAAAACCTTTACCTTATCTAAGCCTCTTCCCACCTTGAACCTGCAGGTCCGGAAATGGAATAAGGTAAAAAAGGTCGACCTGGAACAGGCGCTGAGTTCGGGCCCATTCATATTAAATAGTGATAATGACATAGCAGCCAGCCAATTTGATAACTGGATCAGAACGGCTGTAGATAACGTTGCCCCTCAAATTAATAAAACCATTAGAAGAGCAACTGCAACAGCACCCTGGTACTGTCCGGAGATAAAAATAATAAAAATGAAATGTAGACGGACAGAACGGATCTGGAGAACAGATTATAGTACAGAGCATAAGCTAATCTATAATCAATGTCTGGAGGAATATAAGCAGGCTATCGTCAAAGCCAAAAGGACTTATTTTACTGCTAAAATAAGCGATGCAACACATTCCTCAAAAGGAACTGTTTAAAAGTGTATATACACTTGCTACACCTCAACACTCAGTTAAGTTTACACCTGACCAAGCCTTCTGCAACGTAATGGCCAATTTCTTTCAAAATAAAGTACAAGTGATCTATGATGATCTCTTAAACTCGGTTAACACTATGCCAGATAGTAATCCTCTAAACATGAATGTTTGGGCAGCAAGTGGTAGACTTGCATGCTTCAGGACACTTAATGTGGAGGAGGTCCATGACCTCCTGATATCCACCAAATCTGGTTCTCCAAACGATCCATGCCCCCCAGCAGTCTTTCATCTGGCCTCTAAGGTCATCAGTACACATCTTTCCCCCCTTTTAAATCAAGTCCTTGAAACAGGTAAATATCCTGAGGCATGGAAAAAGGCCTGTATAAGGCCAATTCTTAAAAAGCCGGCATTGGACCCACTAGAACCAAAAAACTAAATCGGCCAATCTCCTGACTATCGCTACCAGCAAAAATTCTGGAAAAAGCCATAAATAGGGAGTTAATTCACTACCTAGAAGATAATCTTCTGTTAGACCGCACACAACCTGGCTTTAGGCCTGGTCATTCGACAGAAACAGCGTTGGTGCTGGCAACTGAGGAGATTTGGAGGATAGTGGATGGAGGCGGCAGAGCAATCCTGGTCCTACTAGACCTTTCGGCGGCGTTTGACACCGTAAATCATAAGGTGTTGGTGCAGCGGCTGAAAGAGATGGGGGTGGAGGATATTGCACTGAATCTACTTTCCTCCTTCTTAGAAGCCAGAAAACAAAATATACATTGGGAGAACACACAGTCTGGAACGTTCCTACTCCCATGTGGTGTTCCGCAGGGTTCTGCTTTGTTCCCAACCCGCTTCAGCATATATGTGTCCCCACTGGCTAACTTGGTCAGGAAACATGGGTTTTCACTAATCATGTACGCTGATGATTCACAGCTTACCATCTCAGTTGCCAAATCTCCAGACACAGTAGCTATTGGCTTTCATGCATGTTTGATGGATATTATGTGCTGGATGAGTTCAAACTTTCTGAAAATAAACACGAATAAAACCGAGGTCCTAGAATTCGGTAAAGGACCATCGGTATGGAACACCAACTGGTGGCCCATGGAGGCGGGAGTCTGTCCTACCCCCGTTACTAAGGCTAAAAGACTAGCAGCTTAATTTATCCGCCCACGTCAACCAATTAACTTCCTCCTGCTTTTTCCTCTTAAAAACTTTGAGGAAAATATTCCCGTTTATAGCACCGGAGCTTCAAAAGACAATTGTAGTTGCATCGTTCTTATCTTTTTGTGGGAATTGACAAAGCACAGGAGAGGAAGCTACAGTCACTGCAAAATGCAGCGGCTAGATTACTTATGAATATTCCCAAGGGTCGTCCCACCTCAGAGGCCATCAGAACATTACATTGGTTTCCTGTCCGCCAAAGAGCTAATTTTAAAGCTCTGTGCCTAGTACATAAGGCCCTCCATGGAGGTATTTCTGGGGAGGTACGGAAACTCTTTACTAGGTATCTCCCTGTTAGAACTCTTAGATCCTCTACGGAGGGCCTTGTTTGTGTTCCAAAAACACGCAAGGTAAGATGGGGGGGGCCGCACACTGTCTTTTTATGCGCTGCAAAACTTTGGAACCAGATGCCATCTATTTTGCGTTGCCAATCGAATCGGATGAGGTTCAGGAAGGAACTAAAAACCTGGCTATTTGACAAGAACTAAAACCTAGGCTCAGGGCCCACTATCCATGTATCACAGCTAGCGCCAAGACGCCACGGCATTCGCTGCGCTTTATAAATAACAATTCAAATCAAATCACTAACACACTATCCAAAATCACTCAGGGTGAGATGGTGATCAGAAATGCCCACTGAGTACAAAAAGGTATGTGTGCGAGATAACAGCGGGAATCCTGGACCATTCTCGGGTCATTAGAAAGTCACTTCCCCTGTAATAAGTATCGCTCACTCATGCAGACAATCCTTTTCTGCAATGGAAATCACGAGTTGGCTAAACTGGCCCAGGGAATGTCATCATGGAGTCCCCTGCTGTCAGTAGATAGTCTGTTGACCCATCTCTGTTCAATCTTGAATAGAGCTTTTTGCGTGATCTGTGGGTGTGCTTCCAATATCAGCCATTTGATGGAATCAGGGGAATGGTTATGGTTCTTGAAATGTGTGTACATCTTGGTCGCAACCCTCTGGCGTCGGATGTTACTCCTGTGCTCTGTGATGCGAATTTTTGCCATCCGCAATGTCATACCTACATATTGCAGGCCTCAAGGGCAGGTGATCATGTATATACAGTGCGTAGTATTGCAATTGGTGTGTCTATTCATTTTCCATTTAAAGGTTTCCGATAAGGACACTTCTTTTGTGGTAATGGTAAAGCGACACACTGTACATGAACCACACGGGTAGTGGCCGGTGACTGGAGGCAAATCCCAAAGTTGTCTTTGGTCAGTGTGGTGTGTGTGCTTTGGGCGGGTGTTGATCAAGATGTCCTTTAGATTTTTAGTGCGTCTAAATGTAAATCTAGGGGCAGGGATCTGTAGGTCACCCGTGTTAAGTATGTTCCACTGTTTTTTAACAATGCGTTTTATTCTGTTTGATTCAGGGGTGAATGATGTCACACAGGTCAGGGTGTCGGCAAGGGGCTTGGTGTTGACCTCTAGGAGGGCTTCACATGGGTTATTCCTTGCTCTTTTCATGGAAGTACTAATCTGACGTTCTGGGTAGCCACGCCCTCTCAGGTTAGTGGCCAAAGTCTGTGCTTCTGATTTATAGTCTGTAATGGAGCTACAGTTCCGTCTAATATGGAGGAACTAGCCCACAGGTAAATTGTCCCCGAGTGGTTTAGGATGATAGCTACTGTACAGTAATAAGCTATTCCGGTCTGTAGGTTTTTTATACAGTGTGGTGTTTAATGAACCATTGTCTAGTCTGATGTTAAGATCGAGGAACGGTATGTCAGTGGCTGAGACAGTGTGGGTAAACCTCAGGTATTCATTTTGATTATTCACCTATAGTACGAAGTTCTCACAAGTAGACAGGTCCCCTTTCCAAAAGATGAGGATATCATCAATGAATCGTTTCCATAGTAACAGATTATTCATATATGGATTGTCGGGGTTCCTGATGACCTCATCCTCAAAGTGTGACATGTACAAACAGGCCACACTAGGGGCGAAGGTACTCCCCATTGAAGTACCTTGTGATTGGTGATACAATTGATCTTTAAACTCAAAAAGTTTTCTGTTAATGCTACCGTAGCGCATTCCGCTATGAAAGTGATCGGGGTTGGGGATGTCCATTCTATTTTACCCAAAGCGGTTTCAACGACTGCTAGCGTAGCTTGTTGGGGAATGTTCGTATATAGAGCCTCCACATCAAGTGTCATGAGGTAATCTATATCATTGCTGTTGGGTACTTCCTCTATGATGCGGAGGAGGTCGGTGGTGTCTCTCACGTAGGATGGCGTCTGTTTCACTAGAGGTTGAAGAAAGTGATCACAGAATTTAGACAACGGCTCAAGTAGTGAGCCAATGCCTGACACAATAGGGCGTCCTGGGGTGGGCGTGATGCCTTTGTGTATTTTCGGGAGTGTTTAAAAGTATGGTATTCTAGGTTCTTTTGCAATCAGGAAATCAGCCTCTTTTTTATTGATCCATTCATTAGTGACTGCTTGCGGATTCCCTTTACTTCCTCTTCTCTCAGCACCTCCTTACACCTTACCCCATTTTTTCATTGCGCCTACTCAGGCTGGTTCCGGGGGTCCCGTTGGGGCCCACCAGTGCATGGCTATTCCCCTTTTTGCTAATAGAATGGCAAGGGATGCAAAGCGGTTCTGCACTTTTTCGGTCTTCCGCCTGTGGAAGATCCCGAGGGCACACGCTTCCCACGTGGACATAGTCGTAATGTTGGTCGTCACCCTAATCGTCTGGTGGACGCGATCCCAGTAGTCTTGAATGGTGGGGCAGTCCCCAAACATTTGCGTAAAGTCTGCCTCAGGGGTTTGACATCGTGGGCATGCAAAGTGTGTATCTGGATAAAAACAGTGAAGGCGGTGTGGCGTCAGATATTCTCTGTGAAGGACATTGAACTGAATGTTCCTGAAATGCACGTTTCTGGAGACCTTCTTGGGGTATTCGAAGGCTGTATCCAACTCCCTATCGTTAAACACTCTCCCCATTTCCGTTTCCCATGTCTGGCGCAATGACTGTAATGGGGTGAGAATCAGTTCCCGGACTGCCTTGTAGAGCCACGTGACCAGGTGCCAGCCCGCTTCCCTGTGCAAAATGGTATGTATTACTGGATGTGTCGGAGGCTCCCCCTCGTTTGGGACCCCGGCTACTGTCTATGAGTTGCCTGTGTGTTAAAAACTGGCCTGGCGGGAGGCCGTATTGGTCGGTCATCTGGGCATATGTCCTAAGTTGGCCCTCCTCAAACAGGGACTCAAGGTCGGTCCAGATCTGGAGAGCGCCAGCAGTATAGTATTTCTCCTCTCTGGGGAAACCCACCAAAGGGAGTAGGGGTGAGTACGGGGGTCTACCTTTGGACATGCGATGGATTCTCATCATGCATGTGCGAGCTATGGATATCTGGAGAGGTCGAGTGCGCATGGGCTTGGTGCCTGGCAGCAGCATCCTATGAATTGCCGGGAGTGGTATACGGTCCTCCTCAGTGGTGGCCTCCCCGGTGTGACGTTCTGCTGTCCAGTGTGACAACCACTGCAGCTGAGCCGCCAGGAAGTATGCCTCAAAAGATGGCGCTCCCGAACCCCCCCCCCGATTTGTGGGTAAGTATAGTGTAGACAATGCCACCCTGTGCCGACTCCTTCCCCAGATCAGCTCGGTGAGCAGGGTATCTAGTTCCTTAAAGAACAGGCACGGTTGTATAACTGGGAGATTGGCAAAGTGGTAGAGTAGCCTTGGGACCATAATCATTTTTGCAAGAGCTACTCGCCCAATGGGGGCTAGGGGTAATGTTTTCCAGAACCCCACTGCCGACTGTATCCCCGCCAATGCCTTACGGTGACTTCCTTCGTACAGGTCCTCCGGGGAGTGGTACAATCTCACCCCAAGATATCTGCGCGCCTCGGCGCTCCATGCAAGTGTCTGAGTTTCGACCGGAATATCGAATGGGGCCAAGTGAGGACTCAGCGGGTACAGATTTTTTCCAGTTAACTTTAAGGCCGGAGGCCTCCGCAAATTCCCATAGTGTCGACCAGATAGGTGTTATGTTTTGGGTAGCGTCACGGACATAAATTAAAAGGTCATCCGGGTAAAGGGATACGCAATGCATCGTGTCTGCAAGTGGAATACCCCAGTTCTCGCCCTCCTGTCGCAGGCATATCACCAGGGGTTCCACCGCTAGGGCAAACAGAAGGGGAGATAGTGGGCACCCCCGTCTGGTTCCCCTTTCTATTACGAACGAAGGAGAGATATATGTCCCTATTCTGACTTGTGAGGCAAGGCCTGTATAGAGGAGCTTTGTGTATGCAGTCAGTGTAGGTCCTATATTTATTATGCGGAGAACCGCAAATAAGTATGGCCATAGCAGCGTATCGAAGGCCTTTTCGAGGTCTAGTATCAGACATGCTGCGTTGGGGAACTGCGCTCTCACCCTGTCTTGGATGTGGAATAATCTACTTAAGTTCTGCGAGGTGTTACGTCGTGGGATGAATCCACATTGGTCTGCGTGGATCAATGGTGTCAGGATTTGGGCATACCAGTCCGCTAGTAGTTTGCCCAGTATCTTACAGTCTGCGTTTAGGAGAGTGATTGGTCTGTATGAGGAGGGGAGCGTGGGGTCTCTGTGCGGTTTTGGGAATGTAACTATGATCGATTCCCTAAGGGAGCCTGGAAGTTTGCCGTTGTCTAATGCGTTGTTATACATGGTCACCATGCGGGGATCAATCGGGCTGGGAAGGTGCTTTAATATTCGAGTGGGAAGCCGTCCATCCCTGGCGCTTTATTATGTGCTAACGCTCTAATTGCCTGGGAAATGTCTGTGGACTTTATCTTCACCTGCAGCGCTTTTTTGTCCGGAGGAGGGATTTGGGGCAGGCGTAATGGGCGTAGGAATCTGGTGGTCATTTGATGGTCTCGCTGCTCTGGGGCTTGGTAAATGTCAGAATAATAATCGTGGAAAATGCGCAGAGTATCTAGCTGTGAGTGTCGGAGTATGCCAGCCCTGTCTGCTATTTCGGTGATTGGTTTCACCTCTGAGTCTTGCTTGGCGAGTCAAGCTAGGAGCGTACCCACCCTATTGCCTTCCCGGTGGACCTTGGAAGCATAAACCCTAAAATTATATTTGTGAGGGTCTCTCAGCGTCTCCGCGTGGGTTGTTTTGCCGATGGCTACTTGATCTGGGGTCCGCATCAGCTTTTATTCGTTAGAGCCGCTAGTGTTTGTTCCGCCATCTGCAGTGCCCTCTCTATTTATACCACCACACTTAAAGCCTTATCATGAGTTTGGCGGTCTGACTGCAGTAGCAGCCCGCGACGCTGCTTGACAAAAAACCACTGCATTAAGAGTTGTCCACGGAGCCGGCGGTGGGGAGTACTTCTTCCAAATATATCGATGCTGTGTGTGCACTTCGACTGCATATGTGTTGGATGCACAAACATACATGATATATGTGGAAAAATACCATATACCTATTACTGGGGTTCAGCCCATATGTGGCCAGTCCTGGCAATGTGTATATGGTACGAAAAAGACTCACCTGTATGTCATTGCACACGGGGCCATAATCCTCCGGGTGAAGATCATGCTCTAATGAGAGGAGAGGAGAGGGGAGGGGGGGGGGGGGGGACAATTGTAGACAGGGATCCATGTTGGAACCTGCCTGGAAGAAGAAGAAGAAATGGGTGAGTACGCAGACCAACTTGAAGCAGGAGGTCGGACCGCCACGGTCCATTTGTGGATAAGTCAACTCATAATAGGCACGGCAGTGCAGCTACCCCATACCGCCCCATGGTGGCTGCCATTCCCTCACCGCAGTCTGTTGGCTGTCTGGTCAGTCCTGCTGCGATCTTCCCTAAGCTAATCCCAATACAATGGTCGGACTGCCGAGCTCTCCACGCTTGGACCCCCACCGCCCAACTCGTAATAAGACCCTTGGTAACATAATCTCCAATTCTGGCTTCTCATACCGACTCTATGCTGATGGCATACAAATCTCATTCCCTACCCTCCCTCTAGTGCAGGAAGTTCCATGGCTATCTAATAAGTCCACTTGCTCCACTTATAATTAGGGATCCCCGTTTTTACTGATTTTTACAGACAGAAAACATCGTGTTTTCCCTTTGTATTTATTTTCAAAAGCGGAAAAGTACAAATAATTTGGCTTCTTTTGAGTGTCTCTTCATGCTGAGATTAATGGCTTTCAGGCTAGTAGATGTACATATTGCAACATGGCCAATAGCTTTGCGTATTGGCAGCATGGGGAGTTACAAAGCTAAATGAGATTTACTTACATTATTGCATATCTCAAAATGTATTTGTGCTGTTATGCTATTTTTTTCACGTGGATATATTGTTTTATTATTTTTGGCTCTGTAATGTGGTAAAACCTGACCGGCATGTGCACACATTTATCGGTTAAATAAATACGGAAATATACGAGTTATTACCTTATCTGTTCACAAAACAAATATGGATAAATACCAATTAGAGGGCCGAAAAATACATATGGGTAAATACAGACGGAAATGTTCACAAAATAAATACCATAAAACCGGGTGCCCTACTTATAATATATCTCCATGATCAGGCCCATGTTTGTGTTACAATGTAGTTTTATTGAAAGTAATCATATAAGTAGTACCTGGACAGCATTGAAATGATCTCCAGACTCAGGCAGAAGCTCCTGGGGGCAGAACCCTCTACCTCGCTACACATGTCCTATCTTGGGAGGGGGTGGGGGCAGCAGGGAAAAGGTGATAAAGATAGAAAAATCCATTCGATAGGGTATTTACATTCACAAACACAGGTAGCAGATTTTGATCAATGCCTCCTTCGGGTAAGAGGTTTTGTTTGAGATGGTGAGTACCTTAAACCATCAATGAAACAGTAGACAATATTGTTAGCAATTGGATATTTGTGGCAGTACTCGAACATTGAGATGAATCTTCAGTTATGGACTAATCAGTTGAGATAAAATGCCATTGGTGGAAAAATGTCAAAGAACGTGAAACAGGAGTACACCCGTTACCCAGTTGAGACCGGGTGAATTATGATACCAAAACAACAATGTCTCAACTAGTAATTACAGGGACAATTTTAGAAAAACGTATGAATCATAAAGGAAGGGAAACGAGAAACCAAAGTAGGAAATTTGTTGTCATTATTAGACTAATAGATATGACAGCACTATAGTACAATTAAATTAGATTAAAGTAGCCAAAAATACAAAAATTGTGTACTGACCGTGATTGGTGCAAGTGATAAGTGCAGTGACACAAGTGATATATACAGTGCGAGACGGCGCAAAGTGAAAACAAACATTAATCAAAAGCAAATTACATAAATACAGTAAATAATTTGTTATAAGGAATTCATCCTTGGAAGGCCGTGAATTGCACTGGGATGTCGACGGCGTTTCGACCTTATGCAATTAAGGTCATCATCAGGACAATGGCTACAATTTGAGGAGTGCTGAAGTCACATAGTAGTAAATTCTATATGGAGTCAAGAAGAACGCTAGCAATTGAGCGTTATCATGGAATCTGGCGAGCAGTGGAAGAATATATTCAAAGACACATTTACACTTACAAAATGCAAGGAATCCCCGGAATCAATCCACGTGAGTCCGAGGGGAACAGATTCGCCAAATATCTCGGCTATTTTAATTCAATAAAGCGCATAGAGGTGCACATCAACGAATGGAACCATCAATAACTTTCTACACCCGGTCGATCAATCACCAGAAGGTCAGGGGATCAGGAACAGGCGGAGTGAATTCAATTGCTAGTGTTCTTCTTGACTCCATATAGAATGTACTACTATGTGACTTCAGCACTCCTCAAATTGTAGCCATTGTCCTGATGATGACCTTAATTGCATAAGGTCGAAACGCCGTCGACATCCCAGTGTAATTCACGGCCTTCCAAGGATGAATTTCTAATAACAAATTATTTACTGTATTTATGTAATTTGCTTTTGATTAATGTTTGTTTTCACTTTGCGCCAACTCGCACTGTATATATCACTTGTGTCACTGCACTTATCACTTGCACCAATCACGGTCAGTACACAATTGTTGTATTTTTGGCTACTTTAATCTAATTTAATTGTACTATAGTGCTGTCATATCTATTTGTCTAATAATGACAACAAATTTCCTACTTTGGTTTCTCGTTTCCCTTCCTTTATGATGCATACGTTTTTCTAAAATTGTCCCTGTAATTACTAGTTGAGACATTGTTGTTTTGGTATCATTAGTGGAAAAATGCAACCTCATTGCTAAGCGCGAACTGTAAAGCACAACCATGACTTTTAAAACACGGGAGGTCTGAGTCACAAACATTTTTGTATGCATAGGCTACATGTTAATATATTCTATATCAAAATTTAAAGATTCAGCATATGCGTAGTTATAGAATCATAAAATACATTTGTATGGTGGGAAATCTAAAAGTAGGACAGATTTTCTGTGGTCTGTAGCGTAGGCATGGTGCAGAAAATAAATGTTTGGAGCGGAAATTACCAAGCAAAATGGAAACAGGTGTTTCTTTAAATAAAAAAAAGTTGGGTAGGTAAAACCATTACATTTCATGAGGATTTTGCAGATGGAGTTTCTACCCATGGAGAGCAGCCAGACAGTGGTGGGAAACATAATGCAGACTTTCCGGCTAGCGGAGTAAATAATTTTCAAACGTGTGCTTACAAATGAAGGACTGTCTTAGATGTCCACACTATGCCTGGAGATACTTGTGAATCCAGTTGGAGTGCGCCATGGTTTGGAATGGAACCCAAATTTTTAAATCAAGACGTTGTGAATCGGGCCCTGTACGTATAAAAAGCTTCTATAACATCACTCAACCTTTTCACCAATCTGCTTTAGGGGTTTTAATTTAAGTCCAAATGATAATACACGTGTGGCTAAGAGAGAGTTTGGTCTGAAAATAACCCAGCAAGCAGAAACCAGGTTAGCAGTTATTCCTTTATTCCTAGAAAAAGTCATAATACCTGGACCAAAAGAATAATGCACAGGATATTAACAAAAGTTACAGAATAGATCTAAAAAAAAAAAAAAAAAGTTTAACTATTTTTATCAAGTTTTTCATGGGATGACAACGTAGACACATAACAATGGAAGAGCTGTACCCCCAACATCCTACCTCTCCCCGATCGACACCTGCAGATTTATACACCATGAAGCCCCTCCCCACATACATCCTAATTGTGTTATCAAGATGTTGGGTATTAGAATGTTTGCCTGTAAGAACAATACCCCAATAGTCCGCCCACGCCCCCAAACTTTCCCGCAGAATAGAACTGAATTAATTTTGCTATTGAAAGAAGGTGACAAACTTACTGTCTTTAAGGCCAGCAACCTGATGAACCCCCTGCAATAGGGTCAAAATCTCTCTGGCAGTTTGCTCCAAAGTCTGGACAACTTTCCTTATTTCCTGCAACAACAAAAAAGTAAATAGCGTTACATTCGATGAGCGCTATAAGGTAGACGCTGGCAGAAACCGACATATTTTACTAATGTTACATTGCAGAGAAAAGAATGAAAAATGTTGGCAAAAGCAAATTGCTAATTCACATTGAGGGTGTCAACACTGCAGGTGTATGCTTCACGATACGTAGAAGGTGGTACAGATGCTGTTGGATACCACTATGTAAACTTGTTTACATTTTAACAGTAATATGTACTTACACATCTCGCTTCTTTTGCGATGTAAACCTTTCAGAATGCTTGAATGTGTATTGGGCAATATGTTTTCAATTTGTTTTAACGGGTTCACTTACCCATTACTTTTCAGTTTTTATTTCATAAACAGCCTGGGTTCACAAGGACTGGATCCATGCTTAATCATCAAGATAACCAACATGTAAAATGATTCATATTTAGATTCCCTGTAGATATATTTATTTCACTTGAATATCGTCAAAATCTGGCACAGATCAAGGACAAATATTGGGCATCGGGTTGGGGGGGGGGGGTCGGGATGACCTTCCAAGCAGTTTTTACAATCTGCTTATAATCAAACCTAATGCTATTGTGTGTGCTGTGTAAGAAAGGTAAGTAAAATCCATAAACATTTTAAATTAACAAGTGGTACAATACATTATAAAAACAAAATTATGACAACACAGACTGCCAAGCAGCACATAGTGTACAACTGTGCTACAGGTCATACTTTCAGACAATTAGCATAAAATTAGAGAAATGCTGCAAAATAAACATTTGGATGTTGGGAGGAAGCAATTAAATGGGAGAAAAGAGAGTACATTTAAATGGGCAAAACGACTTCTGCATGCACTAACACCACTAAACATGCTGAATCCTGCAATTGCTATATCACATATCACGCTAGAGTTAATACTTTTAAGGAAATGCTTCCCAAACTTTTTAGAATCACAACCCACTTTTTAGGACAAAAAGCATCCGTGACCGAACTAGCTTTATAATACATCAGGTGTAAATTTAATTTAAGAAAGCATCATGGGGTAGTGCATAGTTATTATCGGACAGCACGTTTTCCATTGAAATGGTCACTGAATGTGCACAGACATACAGTTCTATAGATAAAACCATATTGCACACAGATGATAATGTGTGGAAGTTGGGTTTCAGTGAATATTTATTAATTGTGCAACACCAAGAAAAATGCTTGGATTTGTTCTGATCGTATTGAAATCTTTTTTTCATCACACTTCAGAATTACAACAAAATATTTTCACGTTGTTTTCCTAACTGCTGAATGTGTATAGTTAGTTCATTTTCCGGTATTTACATTTTGTTGCGCGCAGGAAAAAAAAAAAAAAAAGACATCCTTCTTTACTTCATATACTACCCCAGGATTGTCACATATTTAATTTTATTTGTATTTCTCTGGCTGCAAGGTGAGAGAAGTTCGTAAACACCAGTCTCCTGTGTTAAAAAATAAGCAGCAGAAGACATGGCCTGACATTTGACCACTGTCTAAAGTGACATGATAAACACAGACTTTAAAAGCATCCTAATTTATTGCCTGGATTTGGAGAAACACTGTGTTATTGGGTTCCTAACGCTGTACTAGGTTTCATGAAGTGTTTGCTCTTGTTTTTGTAGGTTGTATGACAGAACATCACAGGTAAAAACATTGCATGCCTTTACAACGCCTTTTTTGGCACACTAAGCATTATTAGTCTAACTGAGGTAAGTATTGGTAAGGATATATATATATATATATATATATAACGAAGTGTTATCTTTTTAGGGCGCGACCCCCCAATGCTCCATACTTACTTTAAGTGCGTGCTAGAGACTATAGGTCGGGAAAAAAAAAACTACGAGCTAACAGAATGAGATGGCTGCATCCAAAGGTGTGGGGTAGGGTGGTTCATTGTCTTAGGCAAACAGCCAGCATTGAAATTCAGCACTGGGGATATGGAAAACTTCCAAATTGCAAATGCAGCAGCATCCAAATTCACCTAAATTTTTATTTCCAACTGACCAGTGGTCAATCAAATGACCCCACGTAACAGGATCTGCCTTTTCTCGCTGTTGGGATTTCTAACCATCACTTCTACAGGAGCTGTAGTTTAATTGATATTTTCACTTGCTGTGAACCAAGGCCACAAACGCAACGCGCTAGTAATTGTTAAATAAAACCCATCACTTAAAGGGTAGAGCCCGGATAACGCACTTATTTCAACGCAAATTTTTTCATTGGAGGCGCCGTTCTAACAAGATAGGAAATTAATGTTGTCGTACTATCTGTTAGTAGAAGCAGTTATCTGGCACCAATGTATACAAGTTAATGCGAACAGAGCCTTTGCCCACCTCTCTGATATCTTGGTCCACGGTGAGATTACCATGCAGGGCGACGAACAGCTCACTGACAGACATGACGACAGCAGTGTCACGGAATAGAAAGATGAGCGCAATTACAGGAGTAATACCCGGTTGTATTCTATTGCACGAGGTTCAGACACCACAGCTTCTCCAGCGCTCCTAAATAGCTGTCTCACAAGCCTTAGGCGTATCGCAAAGGCTCATAGGTAACAAATACACATACCTTGCCAACAACGACGCCATCTTGATACGGCGCCGGGACGTGTACACGTTAAGCAAAGACACGGAACAAAAACAAAGAAAAGAAAAACCAGCAATTTATGAAATGCTATGAAAAGTTTTTACAGTAATATATTACATGCTAATTGGTATTTAAAATATGATTGTTCATTATATAAGGTAATGTTGCCAGTATTATTTGGGAATAAACACGTATAAGTAATAATATACGTACAAAATAGAGACGAAGAAGTCGAATGTTACTTTATTCGCCAGCAATTTTATTGCTTTTAAAGTGATTCGCGAATGGTCGTTTAGCTTAGAAAGCTCCGAACAAGACCTGTTTGGCAATCTTCTTTTTAGCATTTTCCTATTAACGACTTCGACGCGCTTTCCACAGACTTGCGAGAACCCGTCGGCCATGTTTGAGCACTCAAGAAACCGTCTTTTCGGTAATGGTACACGTTTGGTAAAATCTCTGCAACAGCTTTTTCAAACGTATGTACAAATCTAAATTATTTAAGAACAGAATTAGTGGTTATCGGTAAATTTTCAGATTACAGCTGGTTCAGATTTGACAATTATGTATCATTTGCTAAAACGATTTTTTTCCTTCTGATTGATGAAGGGCATTTTAAAATACAAAACAAATAAAATTAAGTCTCGCTCTTGTATTGTGCACCACTGTACTGCATTGAAATCCAACAATGTATATTCAAAGATGGCCGTTACACTTGTTGCAAAAGCGACAGTAGCCTCTAGAACAGTGGTCTTCAAACTTTTTGATGCCAAGACCCCCCATCAAAGATTTTTAGCCGTCAGGACCCTCTCCCGACAAAAATGTCTAGAACTGGCACTCCTTATTATTGACGACCATAAATGTTCTCCAAAGAAATGGTAAATCGGTGGTTGCACCTCATTAGAACCAGTTTAACACCCATATATAGCAATTAGCAACAAAAAGGTGACCAGTACAGCTTTACAAAAGGCCTTCTACTGAGCAGCAACACCTATTGCTGCTTTATAGTAACCTTCGAACCTTTTGAGTGAATACATTTTTTTGTTAAAATCAGCAGATTATGCGGCAGATGATGGATTATGTGGTGAATACTCAAATCTATAATCATGCTAAAATCGCTGCGGCCACACAAACACATAATTCCAGTGGCCCTTGGTATAATAGCTGTAATACATGGGCTGCAACATTATTGCACAGCATTAAAGGAAAACCATACTGTATTAAATGGGATGCTGACGGCTTGGCATTTACAGCTGCATGTAAATGGAGGTAGCTGAACATCATTCATCATAATTAAAACATACGTACATTTTTTAGGTCTTTCACCTTCAGGTAGCTACATATAAAATAACGGGCAGCTTCAATGAATAATAAATACATTTTAAAAAGTTGTTACTCAGAGGGAAATGCACTATAATACATTATGAAACCTATATTAGTTAATGCAATGCAAAGGTCTGTGTGAAACCAGAGAACCACATAATTAATTGTGGTTGGTGTAGTGGAGAATAGTGACTTGTGTTATTTTACTGCTATGAGGTTACAGCCTGTGACAGAAAGCACTGTGAATATGTAAGTCTTTATTTTATACTTGCATTACACACAGTATAAGATAGACCGCTACAAAATGTGCAAAATGTTTTACGATAAAATGGTGCTTCCCAAATATACGAGCTGCTTTCAGAATAGAGAGGCTTATTTATATGCCCCTTGCGCTGCAGGTGCGTCACTTTTTATGACACTCTGATTGCACAGAGTGCAGACTCATATCTACGAGGCCACGCAAAAGTCACTTTGCTTGACTTTCATGGCCTCCTAGATATGGTGTACGGCAACACAGCGCAAGTCGATGCATTGCCTTACACTGCGTCAGGGGGGCGTTCCATGGGCGTTACAGTGGGTTTTTCCATGGGTTTTGACACATTCCCAGATTTACAAGGATCTGTAAACCTGAGGATGCATCAAAACTGTATGCTGCCCCAGGGGATGCGTAACAAAGAGAAATATCTTTATTTCTCCTCAATTGTTTCCTCTTTCTATGTGTAGTACACATAGAAAGAGGAAAAAGCCTCCATGGGTTTTTATTGCGCAGGAAGGCGGGCCTTCTTGCACAAAAACAATCTGCCAACAATGGTGGAAGGGTGCCTGTGTTGGCGCTAGGCACTGAATTGTGTGCTGGCAGAAAGAACAGGAATGCACCATATCTTATAAATACAGCCCATTCCTGCACTTTTGAATTGGCATATGGCAGTGCAGCAAAAATACTTGCGGAGCTGCCCTACACCATTTCATTGTAAATGAGGCCCATAGATTTTAGTAATATCCAGACCCTATGTAATGCATTTTTTTTTACATAATTGTCCCTTCAACACCTTCTCAGGGATAGTAAACACTATGTAAATAGAATGACTATTAAAAGCAAGCACTTATAAGCGCAGTTAACTCAATTAACTGCATCAGCACTCTCCTGAGAAATCAAAGCCAAACACACCTTTCTGCCAGTGTGCTGCTGGCCTGAAAGAAATGCAAATGTGCACAATGAGTTCATCTGCAAATCCTTTACATTTGCAGATTAACGTCTTGTGAACATTTGCATTTCTTTCAGGCCAGCAACACACTGGTAGAAAGGCGTGTTTAGTTGTCTGCCTGGCTTCGATTTCCCAGCACAGGACAGTCCCTGAATAACACTCTAGGGAAAGCGTTTGGGACATTTTCTTTTTAACAAATGAAGAGCGCGACCCCCTTCCCAGGACTCCATGGCCTCCCTGGAGGTCGCGCCCCACAGATTGAAGACCTCTGCTCTAGAAGCTATCCACCTTTCCGTATCATATTTAATAACCCTGGCCACCAGCCCTGAGGCCCTGGCATTCTCTTTGTGAACCTAGAGCCACCCCATCCTCTTTGTCGGATAGGTTTGTGATTTTCCTATTAATTTATGAAGTAAAGTCTTAATTCTTTTTTTAATTTTTATTTATTTTTAAGATTTTCAATCAATAGCATCTGGCGATCAAGATCAGTTACATAAATTCTTTAACACAAAACATTAGAAGCCAAAATCAGTCATATACCTGACACAGAATACAAAATATACAAAATAGTGGCTATCAGTTACACAAAACATAGGCATATGACAACCAAGGCATGGTAAAACATACTAGACAGCGATATCATTTCATATGCTCTATCATAGGCCCCCATATCTGAGTGGCCAATTTTTGTCTTTTAATTGATTTGAGACAATAAAGGCTGAACTCTAAATTAAAAATATTATAAAATTTAGCCTGCCACATCTCAAACGAAGGGGCTTCCTGCTGCAGCCAAAGTGACGCAATACATAGCCTAGCCACCGCTACAGCCATAAATATTAAATATCTGAATGGATACCTCGGTTGGCCCTGCTTGAGACTATCACCAACCCCTGTTAACATGACATCTATTGGTATATGAATATCTACCCCTGTAATTTCAGACAAAAACCCCTCAATATGCCCCCTCCATTGGGTTAAAAAGGTACAAACATAAAAGATATGCGTGATATCGGCCCTCTCCATCGCACATCTAAAACACTTCCCATCATTCGATCCCTCCATTTCAACATCCTCGCGGGTGTGTGATATAGGCTAAATAGTGACTTAAAATGTTGGACTTTCAAATTGGCTGATACACCCCTTCCTGTCCTAACGAGCACAGCATTTCCTATCTTGGGCTTCCAGATCATCCTGCTGTGTATCCAATAACGTACTATACAGTACCCCTATTTTAGCCACGCGTTTTACTGCCTCAACTAGAGGACTAGTTTTCATCCCACTCTGCTTCTGGTGTTTCCATAGGTATTCCCAAATTTGCAAATGTTTTAAAAAAAATCAGCTTTTTCCAAACTAAATCTGTCCACTAAGGAAGAAAATGAAGAAAGTCCTTCTTCATCAAGTAAATCTCTTAATTGCATTATACCCTTAGCCCTCCATTTATCCATTCCTAGGTCCTAAAATATAGAAGGTAACATTGTCGTAGAATTAGTAGGGGAATAAAAACATATCCCAGGAATCTCTAACATCCTCCGTACTGTCTTCCACACCTTATATGCTGTCACCACCACCTTAAAGCGTGTTTATTTAAAAGTAGCTTGGCTTAAAAAATTTAAATAAACAGTTTCTAGCTGCTGACCCCAGCCGCATCTGATATATTGATGGTGTTTCCGCCAGTGTGTCCACTTCCTGCCCTGTTAACAATATCCTCATATTTTGAAGGAAACAAGCATAATAGTAAAATGTAAAATTAGGGATGGCCCAGCCCCCACGATTACGTGGTAACATCATACATTTAGAAGCTCTCAGAGGTTTACCTTGCCCTAACAGAAACTTATCATACATAGATTGTAATTTCTGTAACTGTGCTCATGTCAACTCTAGTGGTACCGCCCTACAGTAATACATAACTTTGGGGAGAATATTCATCTTGAGTACATTGCACCTCCCCACCAGTGAGAGATGCAAGCACTCCAGCCGATCCAATTGCTGTTTAATCCTAGCCAACATACCTCCCCAATTAACCTCTACTAATTCCTGTAGGCACATCCTAATTTTGGTACCCAAATACATAGCTTCTTCAGTTACACGAGCATCTTCGGGGCAGGCCGCCTTTGTACAAATAATTTGTGTTTTAGTTGGGTTTAACTTATACCCTGATACCGCCCGAATATATGAGCCAGTTGCTCTATTTTTAAAATCGCTTGCGCTGGATCTGAGGTCTACAACATAATATTATCTGCGTAAGCTAAAACCCATTCATGGTATTGCTCACAGGGTGTAGAGCTGATCTTATTACTCTTTTCCAGCATTGTCAAAAAAAGGATTAAAGTACAGGGCAAATAACAACATGGAACAAGGGCACCCCTGCCTGGTCCCCCTAGTTATATACACAGGCTTAGATTATTTGCCCATTATACAAATCCTAGCTATCGGTGATTTGTACGTAGCTTGGATAGCTCTGATAAAGCCTGAGCCAAACCCCGTCTTTCGCAAGACAGCCCATAAAAAGGGCCAGGAGACACGGTCAAACGCCTTTTCGGCATCAAGAAATATCAAGCAGAGGGAGGGCGGTAGTTCATCTTTATTAGGGCCTGTCTGTCCCTATGCCTTATATGGTGGATTGGGTGGGCTGGGTGGGTTGGGTGGGGTGGGTGGTTGGTTTAGGGTTTAGGGTTTAGGGGTTGGGGCGAGTGGGGGGTGACGGGTAAGGGGGGTTTGAGGGGTGAAAAATCATCGACAGCCTGGATATATGATTTTGTTGATTTTGCAAGCATAAAAGTTTATGTTAAGATTGTACAAACACATGAACAATATACTATTTCAGTTACCTTAGCTATTCTCTCCCAAAAAATGAGTGACTTTCGGAATATTATTTTTGTAATATGGCCAGGAAATTAAAAATATGCACACTCAATATTTGTGGGCTAAACAACGTGAAAAAGAGAGACGTGTTTGCTAAAATCATTCAGGTTATAAATGTTGATATACTCTGTTTACAAGAAACTCATGTCGCTTGGGCTAAAAGGGGATGTTTGAGAAAACTTGGATTAGAATTGGTTGCATGCTCCAAACAGACAGGGGTGAAGAGAGGGGTTGCCATTCTTATGAGACGGGGCTTAGGCGTATGTGTTAAACTGGCAGAAGATAAATGGGGGCGTTGGGTGATTAGCTTATTTCAGATTGGACAACTTAGATTTACAGTATGCAATGTATATGGGTCCAATTTGGATGACGCGGAACTTATACATTTTCTCAATTTGGAATTAGCTCAATGGCCACAACCCCTAGTTCTATGTGGAGATATGAATATTCATCTGGACGTTAATTTAAATGTAAGGATGACTTCTTTATATAAAGGTAGGAAGCCACGTGTATTTACAGCGTTAAGGGACCTAATTATAGACCATGGTCTATTTGATGCTTGGAACGCAATTCATGGAGATGATTTAGGGTATACTTTTTACTCAGCTCCTCATAACAAATTTGTGAGATTAGATAATTTTTTTGTTTCATTACAATACTTAGGGAAACTTGAGCTAGATATTTTGCCGAAACTTATATCTGACCACAACCCCTTCATTCTTGAATTTATAATCGAACCACAATTAGAGGTAGGAAAACATCCATGGTCTTTTGAACGGAGTTTGCTTTTGGACGAGGAATATTGTCAATTTATGCTCAAAGTTATACAGGAGTTTTTTTCTTTTAATAAAGGAACGGCATCTAATCAAACTATATGGGATGCCTTTAAAGCCATAGTTCGGGGGGAAACCCTCAGTTTTTCTTTATCACGACGTAAAAAACTGATTGCCAAATACAAAAATGACTTTAAGATGGTTATGGCAGCCGAACATAAAATGGCTGAGGTGATTAGGTCTGGTGGGGATTCAGAATTGGCTCAACGGGAACTTACTGTTAATAGGGCTAGAGTATATTCTAATATAGCAGATAAAATAGCTCTAAAATATAAACAATATAAGGAGCAAGTATATGAATTTGGTGAAAAAACTGGAAAAGTATTGGCTAAAAGACTAAGGCAAAAAACTGTGTACAATGATATAGTCAAAATTATGGATGCTAATGGGGTTATTCAAGAAACAAGGGAGGGGGTTTTGAAGGCTTTTCAAAACTTTTATCAATCTCTCTATAGTGCTCCGCTCAGTGAGATACCTTGTAATGATGGGAGCGATTATCTGACGGGAGTCGTAACTACAGGACTTACTGAGCTGCAGAAAATACATTTATCTGCTCCAATAACGTGGGAAGAAGTTGAAAAAGCTATATTAGCATTAGCCTTGGGTAAAGCAATGGGCCCGGACCAGATTCCCTTGGAGTTTTATCGCACTTTTAGAAATATGCTGAAGAATGAATTACTGGAAGTATGTCAACAATCTTTTTTGGGTCGCCCTCCGGATTCATGGTCAGAGGCCACTATAGTAATTTTCTTAAAAAAAGGGAAGAAAGAAGTAGATATGGGGTCTTATAGACCCATATATCTTCTCAATGCGGATAGTAAAATTTATTCCAAAATCATTGCGAATAGGCTAAATAATCTTATGCCGTTATTGGTATCTAAGAGACAACATGGATTTATTTTGCGGCGTGATACGACAGATCACGTTAAAAGGATTATTTCTTTATTAGATTGGGCACAGGCCACCGATTCTTCGGTTGCAGTGGCTTTGTTAGACGCAGAAAAAGCGTTTGACCGGGTTTGTTGGAAGTTTTTATGGTCAACTTTAGTTTGGAAGGGTTTCCCTGCTGAATTTATTAAAGGTATTCAGGCTTTATATAAAAATCCAAAAGCGGTGCTGCGTATTGCAGGACGGCTTTCCGGCAATATTATAATTACTAGGGGGACAAGACAAGGATGTCCCACTTCGCCTCTGTTATTTGCTTTATATATTGAGCCCTTTTTAAATAGTCTGGATAATAATACTGGAATTAAACAGGTTTTGATACATGATATAGCTTATAAGGTGTTTGCATATGCAGACGATATTGCTATAGTCACAACGGATATTAAGATGGCTTTACCCAAGCTTAATGTTTCTAAGACTCAATTACTTCATTCAGACTTCGGACGCCCACAGGATATGCATTTTGAGGCGGAGGCTATATATCTAGGTATAAAAATATCAGCTGACATAGATAAAATCGTTTGCTTAAATACTGATCCAGTAATTGCCTCTGCTAACAAAACTTTAGAAAGACTCGATAATCTTCACTTGTCGTTATATGGCCGCAGCAATGTGCTGAAAATGCTTATTTTCCCTAAATTTTTGTACCTATTCCGAACCATTCCTTTATTTTTTTCTATCTCTATATTTAATCGAATCGAAAGAATGCCCTCCAGGTTTCTCTGGAGTTACCATAGATCCAGAAGAGCTTTGAAAAAGTGTACTCTACCAAGAGATAGAGGTGGCTGGGCAATTCCTAATTTTCAGTTATACTTTTGGTCTATCTTCCTGCAGAATATGGGCGTTTTATTGGTTAATGAAACATGTTTGGATGAATCAGTAAGACCATTAATATACGAGATGGTACTAGGAGATGAGGCACGACAATGTTTAGTTCGCATCATTGAGCCGAGTTATTATAAAAAAAACAAATTCAAAATTATTATTACTGCTTTTGAAATTTGGAGGAAAATCAAAAAAAGAATTGGACTTAGCTTTAATTTAAATTATTATACTCCTTTAATTAATGCCCTCTGTTACCGGATATTTTCAAAGATTCAATTATGTTCAGATGGTATCGGGCTGGTATACGGCAATTGGGGGATTTAATGGATGGCCAACAGATATCTTCCTTTGTATCCCTACAACAAAAGTATGATCTCTCTCGGACAGAATTCTTTAAGTTTTTACAGGTTCGTAGTTTCTTAGATAAAAAATGTGCAGATAATCAAACTTTGTTTCAAAAAGTAAAAATTATTGAAGTACTTCGGAAAAGATCGAGAATTGGTTATATCTATCAATTAATGTTGGCAAAACATCAGGACGACTTATCAGCGCTGGAAGATAAATGGCAAGAGAAATTTGATGTGGAAGGAATTGATATGCACAGAGTCATAGAAATATCAATCAAAACGTTGTATAATGGATCACTAATAAGTCAACACTTCATGTCTATTTATGATTTATATTACACACCCGCTAAACTTGCCAGATGGGTACATGATAGAGTGAATAAATGTAATCGATGTGGACTCATTGCCGCAGACACTATACATATGTCTTTTTTGTGCCCAAAATTAAGTCTATTCATTAGAGATGTAGAGTATTTTCTGTCTACTCATTTAGGTATACAAACACAAATTACTGCAGAATTAATTATCTTGGGCGCTCAAACTAGTAGTGATAGCTCTAGAACAGATCTGGAGGATAGATTTGTATTTATATGTATGTCAATCTTCCGGTGCTGTATTACAACGCAATGGCTTGATACCGAACCACCTGTTTTTAGCAATTGGCAAGCTAGACTACTGTCCGTTTATCATTTGGAAATGGCTGTTTATAAAACAAAGGGTAAGAAAAGAAGGTTAACTGGTTTGAAACTATGGGAACCACTCTTTAACTGGCTATGAACGGAACTTTATTTTGTCTTGTAAATTCATTGATTTCATGTGTTATGTTTGTATTTACTTGATTGAGGATATAATCATCTTGTTTGTTTGTATTTATTGTTTTTGTCTTGGCTGTCTGATGATAGAAATAATCAATAAAGAGAATTAAAAAAAAAAGAAATATCAAGCTCCACCTGCTTTGTTGTATATTAGCAAGGTCTATCAAAGTAACTACTCTGTTTATATGGTTGACCGTGCTCCTGCCAGGTATAAATCCATGCTGATGGATAGATACCAGGGGCCTTGACTACTCGTGCCAATCTAGTTGCTACGATAGAAAGTCTTTATTTTATTAAAGTCACGGAAGCGAGTATTATGCATCTCTGGTCTTGCATTTTATTAAATAGAGGCAGTCAAGAAAACCAAGAAATACTACAGTTTCCAAGAGGCTTACCAACAATAAGTCAATGTGAGACAACTATCAGTACGATTGTGTAACCAATCATGGTCCAGTATCCCTTATAATACCTATTGTGTCTGCAAACAATTCTCTTTTCTTGAGCGAGAAGTTATAAATAAGCATGAATAAAGGAAAAATAGATAACACAATGGTAAAAGCCAGAGTAAATGTAAACAGTTCTTAAAAAAAGTCCAAACAACTGGATCCAAATGGAGATGAAGAGGAAGGATGGGAAACAAGCATTTGCAATGCAATAGGTCTATCATTTATAAGAGTTTGAGCTATTGGCATTGTAAAATTACAATGCCTTTTATTTAGGTTTTGGTTTTAAAACAAATAAAAGGCATTGTCATTTACAATGTCAGTAGCATAAACTCGCATAAAAGCAGTGTGTGGAGTGTAGCAGTGTGTGGAGTGCAGCAGTGTGTGGAGTGCAGCAGTGTGTGGAGTGCAGCAGTGTGCCATGTGCAGCAGTGTGCGTCGTGCAGCAGTGTGCGTCGTGCAGCAGGGTGCGGCGTGCAGCAGTGTGCGGCGTGCAGCAGTGTGTGGCGTGCAGCAGTGTGTGGCATGCAGCAGTGTCGTGCAGCATGCAGCAGTGAGTAATGCAGCAGTGTGCAGCAGTGTGTGGCGTGGATCACCCCTTCAGTAAGTCAACCTCAGTCACTGAACCGCAGTATTAAGACCTGTTGAGCAAAGAGTGGGGTACCTTTACAACAGGATTGCCCAACTCATCCCAACATCTCCCAACATTTAGCTGATTTTAGGAAGCTGTCGTGTAGATGGAGTACAGTAAACTGCATCTCTTGTGTTCCACACGTTTCACCAGTATTAGTAGGCGATCAGCTTTTTATGTCATCATAGTTAATTGCGTCCCTGTTACTTCTATAATTGATAACTTGCAGTGACATTGAAGTCGGTAATTTCCAGGAGAATAAAAATAGACGCATAGAAATGCTTGATTTGCTAACCACTCTGAACATCATTCCATTCCGTTGTTTTTGCTGATATTGCTTTTAACTACTGGCACAAAATATATGCAGGGAGGCATTGTCACTGGCCTTTAAAGGGACATCCAGCCTGGGGTGCCGGGCCGTGTGCATACTGCAGGGAACGCAAGCTTCAGCGCCTAGTCACGTGTATGTACTTTATTAATCTGCTAGTATCATTTAATTTTCTAAACAGTGGTGGACCCCCAGAGGGCCTCAAACAGCTGACCTAAATTAGTTCTAGAGCCGGCAATTTTCTCATTTATAAACTATTTGAGTATGAACAGAAGCTACGAGACAAAAGTCTACTACCACCTGTTAGCTTCTTGCCAGTCCACGAATCGCGTTTAACTCCTGTCGGGGCTGTCACAGATCCCTGTCTTTATCACAAGAGGGCAGTGTCTGCTTGCAGTGGACGAGCCTTATCAGCAGCCACAGGGCCCCAGGTCAGCAAGCGGCGAGGGACCCGCTCGTATTGGACAAAAGTTGCAAATATTAACACATCTGTCCCTACAAGCTTGTCGTGACCTTGTTTAAACATGCAGGGCCGCTCTAAAGACTCTGTCTTTCCGTGTAAAGGTCAATGGTCGCGGTGTCAACACAAATCTCGATTTCACGGTAAAAACACCATCTGAATTTGTAATTAAAGAAAACTCTGAACAGTATTTTTGCCTCGTTTCTTTGCTGCGAATGGACATTTTAGTGTGTACAGTTTGAGCTCACAAAACTAAAATGAGTAACTTTTGTTGTCAGAAGCTTACGGAAGCGATTTAAGGACTGTAAAAGTAAAAGCCCCTTCGGTTGGCCATGAAAATCTGGGAAATCCATGAAATCCATAGTGCGGGTACTTGACCTTAAAGTGCCGGATGTTTCGATCTAAAGTATTTTATTCCCTCGATGTGGAAATTTTTTTTTTCTGTGTGGAGAAATCCCTCCCTCTGAAAATATGGGAGCGTTTGGGCCACCATTTGTTTGGGCGCTTTATCATTAGTGGTGGAGGTGCTTTAAAAAACTAGTGACACCACGACAATGTTACTGCTCCTGAGTTTCAAAAAGAGGCACAAGAATCCAGAGCAGACATGGCGAGTAAGTTGGCTGAAGAGGTGGGGGTGGCAAATGGTGTTCACGGGCGCTTTGATGTCCTCAGTGGCCGCGCGGCTCACTGAAAACATCAAAGCGCCCGCGAAATGTAAGTGATCGCAATCGCGATCACACTTCAAAGCGCGGCTGTGTGACAGGCGAAAGTGAAAGACGAGTGCTTTCAGGCTGCCAATTGGTGCGCGCGCCCGGCACACATGCACAGTAGTTGGCGGCCTGAAAGCACTCGTTTGCACTTCCAAAAGTGCTCACTATAAGTCTCGCCAGAACAGCGCTAAAGCGCTGTCTCAGGCGAGACCTAAAAAGGATAACTTCTCTTCTGAGATATCTGAGGTAGGTAAACAAAGACCCACTGGTATGTTCTTATGATGAAGAGGATGTTGGAGTAAAATTAACTGTTAGGGTGGGAAAAAACACAAAGTTAATTGAGTTTTGATGTGGAATGATACTTGCCTCCATGTCGTTAATAAAATTAAGACTTTCCTTAATAAATTAGAAGGAAAATAGACATTTTATGGCAAGACAAGTGGCTCCTATTATGCTTGTTCGAAGCATGTTAATTACAACAAAAGATGCTGTACAACCTGGTTTCCTCTAGAAAGTATGAAAAACATCATCCTTAGATCAATCAGCCAATCACAGAATGTCCTCCAAACGTGAACCTGCCCAGAAGGCCTTAGATGCCATGGCACCCCGGGAAGAGTGGGCACCAAAAAGGGTGGCATCTATGCCCTCAAGGGACATGACCACTTTAACTCAACGAGTTAGAGTAGGGGAAGAATCAGGTTTGTGAGGTTTTCTGACAGAGGTAAGGAGTTGGGTGTCTGAGGACATTCTGAGATGGATTGCTCTTTGTTCATAATTTTTAAGACAATTTCCCACACACAGTTTGGGTTGGTTAGGAAAACAAGGGTAAAACACAGTAGTTAAATTTGTTTTTGTGCATTTTCCTATATCGAAAAGATTGTTGGGGCTTATCTAGTGAATCATAGTTAGTTACATATTTACTCTGTTCCTCAATAAAGGAATCTCCAAATAACAGGCCTTCTGCTTTGATGCCAGAATCCATTGTTGCAAGGTTTGCCAATTGGGAATCAAATTTTAGCAGTAGACCTTTTCTCCGTTCATGGGTAATTGCAGAGTTGGCATTACCCAACAAACAAAAAGCTCTCTAGGTCCACATGGACAGTTCTTCAGCGCCAATGGAGACATTGTCGAGCCTTGCGGTTTCAGCAATATCATGAATACAGGCAAAAAGATGTATAATGTCCAGTATTTTGCAGGGGCGCCCCACTAGCATTAACACAAAAATAAACTGTTCATTGCTGTGTGGGCAACAGGAATGTAAGCAGAGGAATTGACAGCTTTCAAAATTCGTCTGTTTATTTTTCCGGGCCTGTGCTTCACGCAGGTGAAAATGCGCATGTCAACGCACAGCGCAGGACAAAGCAGGAGTCCAGATGGACTGCACATGTGAGGGAGGGGCGCTCTTCATTTCAGCTCCTGACTCACATTCACAAATTATTCGATATGCTGCACATGCCTATTATAGTGCACCTTGTCTAAAGATAGCATCCTGTGTTTATAACACAGTCGCCCCATGCCCTGTCAAATGCCAGGGTACAGACAAGTATACAAGGGTCAGCCACCAGTTGCATCCAGTCTTCTGATTTGGCAGTCTGAAATCAGCACGTGATCTCGATAAACGTCTCCAGATTCTTCGAACACATTCTATGCATATTTCCTGCATCCTTTAACGTTTGACTTTAAGCACAGTTTAAACAAGCATTGGCATAGCCAATAGGTCTCGCTTTTGGGACCTTATAAGTATTTAGTTATGCATCACAATATCCTTGGTGCAATAGCGTTACTGTTGCATGGCTAAAAGCGTATAAGGTCCCAAATGTGAAACCTATTGGCAATGCCAATGCTTGTTTTTAGAGGGCTGGCATGCATTTTTAAATGTAGGCTAGTAAGAAAGGTGCCAAGCCGTGGGGCAAGGATTATATACAAATAAGTTAGTAAGAGAGGTGAGTAATAATGAGATAGCACAAATAGAAAGGTGAAGCACAGAATGACAGGTGTTTTTAACCTAAGTAGCGAGGCAGAGAGGCAGGTAGAGCTGGTGGGATTAAAATTCTAACGTTATGAGAAGTAGAGAGAAAAGAGGTGAAAATGAGGTAGAGAGATGAGTGTAATACAGATGATGGCCGAGGGAGAAGTATAGAATGTAAAATTTGGGAGAGAGAGATAGAGGTAAGACCGATGTATTAAACGAGTGAGACGTAAGCAGAGATTGAACGGTAATAGCAAATGAGATAGAAAGAGAGATGAAAACAATGGTCGTGATAGATGGAGTGTAAGAGGTAGAGCGGGTATTGAAGAGATAAACTAATAAAATAATGAGCAAGGTGACATTAATAATAAGCGAGACCTGGTAGTCCAATTGTTGTGGTAAATTGAGAGGCTAGATAGTGTCTGTGAGGTGGGGAAGATAGAGATGAGGCAGTGAGTTGAGAGGCAGAGAGAGAATTGACAGAGAATGGTGATTTAGAAAGAGGCATGCAAGAGGTAGTTAAAGGTAATGTACAGATGTTAAAAATGTTTGTAATAAATGGTAGAAAGTGTAATAGAAAGAGAGATGAAATAAAGAGGGAGGTGAAGTAAATGTAAGAGAAATTATGTGGGATGAGATGCAGAGAGAGAGAGTGGAGAGAGTGGAGAGAGTGGAGAGAGAGAGGAGAGAGAGAGCAGAGAGAGGAGAGAGAGGAGAAAAGAGAGAGAGGAGAGAGAGAGGAGAGAGGGGAGTGAGAGGGGAGAGAGAGGGGAGAGAGAGAGAAGAGAGAGAGGAGAGCGAGAAGAGAAAAGAAGAGCGAGGGAAAGAGAGTGAGGGAAAGAGAGAGGGAAACAGAGTGAGGGAAAGAGCGTGAGGGAAAGAGCATGAGGGAAAGAGCATGAGAGAAAGAGGGAGAGGGTGAGGGAGAGTGAAAGAGAGTGAAAGAGAGAGAGGGAAAGAGGGAGAGAGATGCAGAGTAAGAGGGAGAGTGAGAGTGAGAGGGAGATTTGAGGAGAAGATGGGGCAGAGAGCTGATTGAGAGTTAGAGATCTAGAGTTAGTTTCGCAGTGAGGTTGTAAATTGAGTTTATGAGAGGTAAGTTCAGTGGTGCACTGAGGTTTATTGAAAGAGAGGTGTGACGTACAGAGATATGTTAAGGCTAGAGCAATAGTGTGGTAGGTACCTAGCCATGTATAAATATATTTCTAAAAATGGAGTGTTTATGTAAAGGAATGAGATACGGGACATAAAGGTGGATTAGGGTTTTAGAAAGAAATGTATTTGCTGGTATAGAGAAGTGACAGTTATTTACAGAGTGTTGGATGTTGAGATGTAAGTTAGATAGAAGTTCAGGGATTTTTTTTCTGGTCAGGTATATTCCCCTTGTGTGTAAATACCAAAGAATTATTTTCCTTAAAATAAATTAACTCTCAAATCTGCTGTAATCCATAAACTAATGCAAACACTGTACAACGCTGAGATGAGCCCACCATAGTCTCTTAAGATCAGACCCAGCTAACAATACTGTTTAAGGTAGTTTTGTTTAAAAAGTAAATTTTTTTATGGTTCGTTTTTTTGTGAGTTGAGTGTAAAGTGACTCAGCTCAGAAGGGAAACAACAATTAAGGAGGATGTCTCCGTGTGCCTTGTGCTCGGCTGGCGCCTCGGGCATGTTTACTGCGCAAACACATGGGAATGCAAAGCCATTATTCAAGCAGGATGGCTCTGTCTGCCTTCACGCCCAGTGGCCACTGTTGTCTGTTTACTGCGAGAATTAAAGAGGAAAAAGACCGAGAAGGAGAGAGACATTCAGCTTGTGGAAATATGGATTTTTCTGATCAGTTATGTCCCCTATCTTGGACCCCAACGGTTTCATGTATGAATCACAAGTACATGTATGTTCCCTCCAGTTCCAGTTATGAAGACGCAAACTCATGTGCGTCCACCGTTAACATGTCCTCTTTCAGATCCGCCATGAATAGACTGGATATTCCATTCCTAAGTATGAAAGGCCACCGGCTTTATATGGTTCACTTATGCCATTTTACAGTCCAGGCAAGTAGGCCCTGATTCTGTCATCAAGCTTTTCTTGCTTTCTGCCTCTGAAGCTCCAGTCTGAGCCTGCATCTGTGACCATGAACTTTGTCTCATTCCCTGCGCGGCTCACGATGCCTGACATCAGCCTGTTGCCTGCCAAGAAACTGTATTTCACCTTCGAAATTATCTGCTCCGCTCCCTGCCCAATGCATTCCTGTCTAGTAGTTTAAGTAAACATTCTCCCAGCTACCGAGCAAAGGCCCGGCTTCTCTGTCTTTATGCAAGTAATTCATAGCCCTGTTACTATGGAAGATTCCTGCCCTCGCATCTAGTGTAGACACTTAGACGCTTGTACACGCACTAACAGTCAGTATAGTCAGTATAGAATAAGATTCTACTCCAAGAAGGCCTCTCTTTTGGATAACATAGTTCTTTAAACATAGGATGTTAGATATGATTTGGGATTAGGTTGACTTGACACTCCAGACATCTGTCGCCACATGTAGAGCTAAATGTCAAGTCCCCTTCACCCCCTAGTTGCACGTCAATCACACGTCATGCTGCTGTGCGCGCATTTCTGCCAAGTATTTCTGCTGACATTGCGAAATTCTTTCATGGAACCACCCTATTATGACATCACACCTGATGACGTTCTTTAGTCACACCCAGTTACACCTACTTTTGCTACACTATCAATTGTTACGCCTCTTGCATTTGCTTCACTGTAATGCCTATTGTATAAAAGTGATTAATTATCAATAATGTATGTACTTCACTTCCTGAACCTTCGTGGTGATGGAACTTGGAGCAACCGATTCGAATCGTCCATTGGAATAAAGCCCATTCCGAACCTCTAATACCACGGATTCTGCCTCTTATTTATTTATTTATTTATTTATTTATTTTTTGAAACCGTTTATTGCAATTTGTAAAAGTTACAGGTATGGGCCTACAACCATCCGGCCGGCCGCTAGAATGACAAAAGCATATTGCATACATACAGTAAAAGTCTCTCGGCAGTGCAGAGCAGTGAGACAGGAGTAATCAATGGTGCAGGCCACACAGCTCCAAGCCCACAGTACGGTTCCCTTTTCTTGAAACAAAACAACACCAAAAAACCACATCCGCAAGGCAACCCGCGATCCAAAGTGACAGCACGTGCTCCATAAGTGGGGGATCCAAACCAGCAGCAGAACCCTGGAGAGGGGAATGGGAATAGATCAGGGACTGGGGGACCGCGCGCCCGCGGCCGAGGGAGGGGGGCCGTCTAGGGAGACGGAGCAGGCGAGGCAGCCGGTAGCAGTGTTGGCTCACAAATACCCCCGCGGTAGGCGTTCCAGGGGCCCCAGAGTTTCACCCACGCCCCAGGCTTACCTCTCGCCACATACACCACCTTTTCACGAAACATACACCAATCCATATGCTCTTTCCAGGCCGACACCGCAGGGGGCCTCTGGGATCCCCACAATTGAGCAATGTCGCGCTTGGCTATCATGTATCCCAGAGTCACCCACCGCGTCTGCGGGACCGAATAGTCATTCGGTTCCCATACATTCAGCAAGCATCTCCTCGCTTCAGGCAGCAGCGCGACACGCGTAACCACACGCAGGACCTCATGCACACCACGCCAGAATCGCTCCACCTTCGGGCACTCCCACAGTATATGCATGAAAGTCGCCAACGCACCACAGCCACGCTTACACATTCCGTCACCAGCAAAACCCATACGCAGAAGCCTTGGCCCCGTCACGTAAACCCGGTGAAGGATCTTGAGCTGGACGAAACGAAGGCGAGCCGGGATGGCCACCTCTTTCGGAGAGGCCACCGCGGAAATCCAATCCTCGTCGTCCAGCTCCAGCCCGTCGGCAACCCAAGCCACGCGGAGACTAGTCAGCAGGCACGATCTATCGTTGATCAGTTTTTTGTATATGAGGGAGATCGTGCTGTCCGGGACATGGCCATCTAGGACTCTGTCCTCCAGGGGGGAAGACTCCGGAATGGATGCGACATCCGGGAAGACGGAGCCCAGCGCATGGCGGACCTGTAGGTACCGAAAGTACTCACTGCCCTGCAGCTGGAACTCCGCCTGCAGCGTCTCAAAAGTTTTGAATCCCCCCCTCGTCCAGAGATCTCCCACCGTGCTGATTCCGATCGTGTCCCACTTCTCGAAGCCCTTCGACGTCCACAGGGAGCCCAACCTCTCAGACGCATACAGCGGTGACGCCCGGGTCAAACGGTCCTTCCACCCCATAGCTGCATTAGCCGCGTGCCAGACACGCACCATGACACGCGTCGGTCCCGTCAAACGGGAGTCGGGCGCGCCAGAGTAGAGCGCTCGATTGTAATCGCCACCGGGCAGGAGCATCTTATCCATCTCAAATGCCGGGTTCAAGGCGGGCCCGTAAAGGCCATGATTAATTGCAGCTAGTTGGGAGGCCCAGTAATACCGTTTAATGTCAGGGAGGGCGACCCCCCCATCGTACCACGGGAGCGTCAATTTAGCCAGAGCAATGCGCGGCCTCCCGTCCCAGAACAGGCGCCGCTGGAGGCCCTCCACCTCACGGAAATAGCGTGCCGGGACCAAGTCCATAGTATTCTGGAGGGCGTAGAGGAAGCGTGGCAGGGACATCATTTTAAACAAGGCCGCTCGGCCGAGAGGCGAGAGCGGCAGACGCCGCCAGCGCACCACGTCCTCCCTCAAGCGCCGGAGGGGGGGTAGCAAATTCCGCTCATAGCGGGCCTCCGGATCAAGAGTGATATAGATACCCAGGTACCGAAAACCTTGGGAGGCAATCTGGATCGGACAGTCCCGTGGTAGGGCCGGAGCCTCCCCGGAAAGCACATAGACACAGGATTTCGCCCAGTTGATGACCAGGCCTGAGTTGCGACCGAATGAGCGCAAAACATCAACCAGGACGATCAGTGATTTACGCGGGGAGGCGAGATACAGAAGGATATCGTCAGCATAGAGGGACACACGGTCCTCATGCTCGGGGGTCCAGCGGAGACCACGGATAGAAGGGTGCCACCGCAGCCACTCCGCCAGGGGCTCCAGGGCCAGGGCAAACAGGAGAGGCGACAGGGGGCAACCCTGTCGCGTACCCCTCCCCAGCGCGAATGGGGCCGAGACTCGCCCATTCACTACCACCTGCGCCAATGGGCCCGAATATAGCAATTTGACCCAGCTAATGAAACCCGGGCCAAACCCGAATTTCGCCAGCATCGCCCAGATGTATGGCCATTCAAGCGTATCAAACGCCATGGTGGCGTCCAAGGACGCCAAGATGGCCGGCTCCCGCACAAATGGGACACGCGCGAGCACCCCGTGCAAGCGCCGCAGATTGAGCGCCGTGTTGCGGTGCGGTATAAAGCCAGATTGGTCTTGGTGGACCAAATCGCTCACCACGCCAACCAACCTGTTGGCCAACACCTTGGCGAGGATTTTGGGCTCCGCGTTCAAAAGCGAAATCGGCCTATAGGATGTGACCCGTTCACGGGGCTTCCCCTCCTTGTGGATCACCACAATTGTGGCCAGACGCTGGTCCGGCGGGAGGGAACCCCGCGAGTGGGCCGCCAGGAACATCGCGCGCAGGTGGGGCGCCAACACATCCGGGCGTAGCTTGTAGAGCTCGATGGGAATACCATTGGGGCCCATGGCCTTGCCGGATGCAACCGAGCGAATAGCCAAGGCAATTTCGTCCGAGGTGGGAGGGGCGTCCAGCGAATCCCTGTCCTCCACCGTTAGGGAGGGCAGTGCGATGTCCCGAAGCAGGGCATGGGAATCTGCCTCCGAGCAGGGGGAAACCGGGGAGTAGACTTCGCGGAAATAATCCGCGAAGCAGGAGACAATGGCTTCCGGCTCAGTGACACACGCACCATCAACACTCTCAATCAAAGGCACCACGCGGCTCGCTCTCTCCCTCTTATCCAACCACGCAATCAATTTGCCAGCCTTATCACCCACATCATACAATCGCCCCTGCTGCTCTCTACTGAGGCCCCTGGCCGCCTCCGTGACGAGGGCCCGATAGGCCGCCTGCTTTAGGTGTAGAACATGCAACTTGTCGTCTGTTACCCCGCTCCCCAGGTCACCCTCCAGTTCTGCAATCTCGGCCTCTACCCGGGTCACCTCCTCCCGCTCGCGCCGCCGGGCATGGGAGATAAAGGAGAGGGCCTCCCCTCTAAGGACTACCTTGAAAGCCTCCCACAGGGAGATGGCCGAAGAGACCGACCCCACATTCTCATCGAAATATCGCTGTAAGGATTTAATCAAATCGGCACGAATGGTGGGGTCACGCAAATACCATGCATTGATTGGGGCCACCCTGCCATCCCCCCTCGGGAAGACATCGAAATGCAACAACAATGGGGAGTGGTCTGAGATACCCCGCGCCAGATGGCGCACCTCCCCCACCCTCCCTGCATGGGCCGCCGGGACAAGGATGTAATCAAGCCGCGAGAGGCTACCATGGGCACCCGAGTGGAAGGTGTACTGTCGCAATGCAGGATGCTTTAATCGCCAGCAATCCACCAGGCCCAGCGTGTCCAGAAGGCCGGGCAGCCACGCCTGCACCCGGGGGAGGTCCCTAGGGGGATGGCGATCCATAGACCCAGAGGCTACCGCATTAAAATCCCCTCCAACCACCAGCAGGCCACTCGGAAGGTCCAGAAGGAGGCGCCCCAGGTCCGCGAATGTGGTGGCTTGTAACCCAGGCGGGACGTACACTGATATAAAGATAAACACTCTACCCTCCATTCTTCCCACCAGAACCGTGTAGCGTCCCCTCTCATCATGGCGCACCTCATCAATCTCCAACGGGAGCGAGTTCTTGATCATAATACCCACCCCCCGCGAGCCCGAGGTGAAGCCGGAATGGGCCGCTAAACGATATCCCCGCCGGTTCATTGCATAAAAGGAGTTACCTATAAGGTGCGTCTCCTGCAGGAAGACAACATCTGGTGAAATACGTTTTAAGTACTGCAGGACCACACCACGCTTAATCCTATCCCCCAGGCCGTTAACATTCCATGACAACACAGTCAAATCCCTACCCCCCATCATACGTCGAAACAATCGGTCGTCCCCCATCGAGCATCCTAAAAACAACAACATAGCAGCGGGTTTGCCCTGCGGTGCTAACAAACAACACACCCCCCCACCCCCCGGTCCCAACAAAACTCCCCCCTCCCTGCACCCCTGCATGAGCCCAGACAGCCCCCCCAAAGTGCAGTGTGCCTGTCGCCCCATAGCTAAAATACTAACTAGTCCCCCAGAGGAGGAGGGAAGCCCCCAACAGACCCCGCACGACCTCCATAGGAGGGGAACATACGCAATCAATAAATGGTGAAGGAACAACGTCCAGAGCAAGGCCTACTCAGTCACCCCTCAATTCTGATCCGGCGGGCCCTCCTCGCCAGCCGCGCCCCCCCCGCCCCCCCGGCCCCGATCTCCAGGCAGAGTGTCCAGCCAGTCCCCAGCCGCCTCGGGCCGGTCGAAGAAGTGCGTGCGACCATCCACCTCTACCCTCAGCTTAGCTGGAAAGAGCATTGAGTACTTGAGGTTCAGGTCCCTTAGGCGACGTTTAACACCAAGAAAGCTCTGTCGCTGCTTCTGGACCGCCGGGGTAAAGTCTGGGTAGAAATGTACCTCCATGTTGTCAAGCTTGACCGGTCCCTGTTGTCTGGAGGTCTGGAGGATAGCATCTCTGTCCCGAAAATTAAAAATCCGGGCAATGAGAGGCCGCGGCGGGGCACCAGTCTTAGGTCTGCCCCCGGGGACCCGGTGAGCACGCTCCACCGCAAAAAGCTTACTCAGCCCCCGGGGCTGGAGATGGGTCAGGATCAACTCTTCCACGAAAAGATCCGCCGCCTCCGCCTCTCGTCCCTCCGGCACCCCCACAATACGGACATTATTCCTCCGGGCCCGACCCTCGGAGTCCTCCAGTCGCCGGTCCATCAGGGCGCTCGCCTGGCCAAGCCGGCGCACCTCCTTCTGGAGGGCCACCACGTCTGTCGTGAGGCTCGTTGCGGTGTGGGCCAGGGAGTCGACTCGGTCGTTTGTTTTGGACAAGTCTGCCCTCACAAGGCTCACATCCACCAGGACCGAGTCTATTTTTTGCGCTAAGGTGTCGAAACGCTGGTCCACCGAGGCCTTCATCTCTGCGATGGCGCCCATGACGTCCCGGAGGGTCAGATCCGCCGGATGAGCGGACGCCTCCGTCGGGCCCACCGGGGATGCACGCGATGTCTCCGGAGAACCCTTCTGGAGCGTGTAGCGGTCCATACTGTTGGCCTGGTGCGTCGTGCCACGGCGGGTCGTCTTCACCTTCGCCCGGTCGCCATCTTGTTTGGTGGACATGCTGGCTCTTCCACCGTCGTGCCAAGCTCCCCAAACGGGCCGCTATACCAAGTCACGGGTGCCAGGGGGGGGGCAGGGGCGACCACCGAACCACGGGTCAACCCACCGCCGGCGGGTCAGCCGGGCTCCTGGACAAGGCCACACCACCGCACCCCGCTCCGCAGTCCGACCCCGCTTGAGAGCTAGGAGGGCGCAAAAGCGAAAGTGAAAGTGCGGGGTACGCCAGTCGCCCAGCCCCGCTCGCCGCTGTTATTCACTTTGTCCCCGGATCGCCCCACTACTCCAATCCGGGGGGCCGGCGAGGAGAAGGCCGCAACCTTCGATCGATGCTCCCACCGGCGTCCGGGGTCCGATTCGAGCCCAAAAAACGGGTGGCGCCTCAGCTCCGGTTCCCCAACACAGTCCCCTCAACAAGGACAGGATATCGCCAGGATTAATTCAGGAGGTCGCGGAGGTCCTCGGGAGCCTCGCACCTACGCGGCCATCTTGGTTGCGCGCTAGGCTCCTCCTCTGCCTCTTATTTATTGAGCTATTTTTATTATGTTTCTGTATCAAATTAAGTCCCGGTAATTAAATTATTTACCACATGAATGGCGCCCGAACAGGGACACTTTCTCATCTCACGCGCCGGCGGTGCGTTGCAGGCCCGGTCTCCTGCCACAGCTGGACGGACAACAACGCGTACCAGCAGGATTTCCTGTATCTCCCTCCGGTCAAGCGGGGGCGACTGAGGCTGCGATCAACACCCAGACGAGGCGGTGAGAAGTGCGAAGTATCCCGACCAGAGCCTAGCTGAGAGAGCAAGATCCGAGGTATACAGAGGCCCACCAGGTTTCCGATGTCCCGAAGTGTCCGAAGTTTTCGAGTCGAGTCCAGTCCGGTCCAGTTCAGTTCAGTTCCGTTCCGAGGCCTTCCGTTCCGAGCTACCCGGTGAGTACCATTACTGGGGAGGCGTTCTGACGTGCACATAGGTTGTGCCGGTCAAGACGGGTTTGGGTACACAAATCCGGTCTGCACTGTTTTAGCAGTGTATCTGTACTGTTTAGCAGTATATCTAGTATATCAAGTATATAAATTCAGAATAATTCAGTTAATGCCGAGTATTATGTTTAGTGATTAAGTTTCCTTAAATCGTCATCATCATCGTTGCTCAGTTAAATGTTAAATGTTAAATGTTTTTTTAATACGTTCTGCATATTGTGGTGTGAATGACTGTTCATTATCGTGTTTTATTGTATTAAGTTTGTTCAAAATCAAGTACCAGATCAGTTCTCAACATGCCGCTCTTTTCGAAACTAAGACAGATCACAACTAGAAAAGGGGTACTCGAAGAAGCTGTTCCCATTCCTCCTAGGGACACTCCAGGGTACTTCATGTATCATAAACACGGCTTAGACGCTATATTATTTCTTGATCTATGGGTAGACTACACTAAGGAATTACCAGAAAGTCAGAGGTGGCCCGCAGCTGGGACCTGGGATGCAGATTGCATCGTGAAAGTAGAGGAAGAGTTATGGAAAAGGAAAGCCAGACAGTCACAGAAAGACGCCATTGAATTATGGCGTAAAGAATCGTATAGACGTACAGAAAAAGCACGTAGACAGGAAGAGAAGAGTAAAGAGAATTCAAATAAAGTCCGAGAAAATCTATTAATTGAAGAAGGTACACGAGTGAAATCAGAACAAGTAGACAGACAAAGAAATGCCCTTATGAAGGGTATGTATCCCCTTCTGGCCGAGGGATTACCTAAGGCTACTCCGGGGATACCAAAAGACTTGCCACCCCCATTATTTCCAATAAAAGTACATCCTAAGGGGCATCCTAGAACCGCAGAAGATGTTTTTCTTTCCTCATATTTAGATGACGCAGCTCCCGAGTATGCTAACCCCGCCCCACATAGACCGTCGGCCGGGGAGGTTCAACGCCAAGATCCTGTATCTGTATCTCTACAACAACAAATCCTGACACAAGTTCCGGCAAGCACATCTGTTTCCACGTCTGTTCCTACAGCTGCTTCTACAGCTGTGCCCACACCTATAGTTGCTGTATCGCGTTCTACGAATCCTTTCACGCCCGATACCCCAGACGGGGCTACCGGAGGTGCTACCAACATTTTTTCTACGCCACCCAGAATAAATAAACTTACTTTTCAAGAGTCAGCACATCCACGTACCCCCAAACTCATAAATTCCCGCACGCTTAAGGAACTTCTTATAGATTGTAGATATGACCCTGTGCCCGGCAAAGAGGACGAAATGATCATGGCATCATTACGTATCAGACGAGCCGCGGTGTATTTAGGGAAGTTACCAGGAATGACTGTGCATCTAGATAATATATATCATTTTGTCCAAACAGGGCGAGATTCTGAAAGTATTAACAGAGCTATGGAATACCAGAAAGTGGAAATACAGGGGGAACTGTTACGTTTCCTCATAAATTGTGTGATCAGAAATCAAGACCGACCGGGGGTAGACCCGGAAACAATGGAAACTCTTACCAGATGGAGCCAGAATATATCAGAAGGGAGACATGATAGGCAAAAATGTATAATAGCCATGTGCAGAAAGATCCGTAAAGAAATAGAACGCCTACACGAAGAGAGATTAGCGGTAGACCAGTTTGAACAAAACGAGGAGGAGGAAGGATCAGGACTGTCCACAGGACAGTCAGAAACCATAGCCTATGTAGGTAGAGGAAGATCTTGTAATAGTACTAGATGTTTTACTGACCCGATACGTCCGATATGTCCAGATAATAACAGGAATTTCCAAACACCTATAATAAATATAAGGTCCCCCGAGCATTCGTTCCAAGCCGCTGACAAATTACTGCGAGAACGAAGGGGTTATCATTTACTCGATTCTATGGATGAACAAGAATTAGCCAGGTCAGCCGTTCATTGGGTTGACAGTCCCGGAAAATATGGTGATGATACAGTAGCACACACATTTTTGAACCTCACCCCAGATGAACAGCGTTTAGCTGGGATTTATATGATTCAACAACTTCTTATACTATATAAAAGCCAACATTCAGATCCTGGTCCCTTACCTGATATATTGACTGAATTACTCACGAATAGATGGAGAGGTTCAGGTACTAAGCTAATTAAAGAAATACTAGAATCAAGAAAGCAGTACATTCTTTTTGTATGTCCAGAACATGTCTCACTGCCCATCAAGGAAAGACCGATGTATTACATGGACAGACAGAATCCCTTACGAGAAGTACACCCAATAAAGGGCGAGGACAATCAGTTTAAACGTGTATTTGTATATACGCCCATATCGAAAATAGAATTGTTAGAAATGAAGAAAGTGGTACCCAGTCATGACAAAGACCCAGCGGGTTTCCACCGAGAAATTAAAGACATGTTACTCATGGGAGAGTATACCTATCCCGACATTATGACAATATTAAAGGTATTAATGCCTGCTGGCATTTATGAAAAACTCAAGGAAAAAGAGTGGGAGGTAGGAGACCAAAAGATAGACTGGACAGCATTAGAAAATGAAGAAAGGGCCCGAGGTCAAAACTAAAGCACTACCAGGTTTACTAGTACAGGTACTGCC
Organism: Triturus cristatus; assembly: GCF_964204655.1. NCBI lineage: Eukaryota > Metazoa > Chordata > Amphibia > Caudata > Salamandridae > Triturus > Triturus cristatus. The sequence goes on along the minus strand of NC_140584.1, from coordinate 204,569,318 downwards.
ACGTTTATTAACCATGAAAAAGGAAGACTGGGGTGCAATCTCAGCCTGTAAACAAAAGCAAGATGAAGACACTAGTGATTTCTATGCCCGATTCGAAAAATGTTTTGGTATAAATAGTGGTATAAAAGCAAGTAGCGAGTCATACCCACATCTGTTTGTGACAAAATTAGTTGAAAATTCCTTGCCCCAGGTGAAGAATAGAGTATTAAAATTCGAGAGTACCTGGCAAGGTAATACCCCATCACAAATGTTACAAATGTTACAGTACCATTACAATAGAATTAGAGAGGAACAAGAACATGAACAGAAACGCATGAAAGACACGAAAATGAAAATGCTAGTCTCTCAGACAGTTCCAGCTGAAGGACATAAAAAGGGTACGACACAGTCCGGTGATTCAGCAGGACCTGTAAAAGGGACATGCAACTATTGTAAACAGCCAGGACATTACATACATGATTGCCCAGTCCTGAAGCGTAATATCGCCACAGGTAAAACACAAGAAAGACCACGGCCACCTAGACAGGATCAGAATGAACAAGGAGCACCACAGCATGCACAGTCCATGCCAGCTCCGCAACAGTCTATACAGTTTGTGCCAGCTGCACCAGCGCTGCCGGTTGCTGCCACACAAACCACGACACGACAGCTGTACCAGACGGCACAGTATGACTATCCTGATTATCAACGATACGCATGAACCAGCCTAGAGGGGGAAGTTGACTTACCCCTTATCGAGGTCCCTGTAGACCAAGAAGGACCTTATGTACATAGTGAATTATTAGGCCAAGATAGAAAATTTTTACTTGATACAGGGGCAAGTCGAACAACAATAAAACACAGTGAAGTTCCAGGGGCACCCCTCTCAGGCTCACAGAATATTTCCCTTGGTTTTTCAGGAAAACCTATTGTTAATGAAGTATCACAGCCTCTTCCACTTACGATAGGACCCTTGACCAGAACTACAGATTTATTGCTTACTAAATCATGTCCAGAAAACTTGTTAGGTATAAAAACACTGAAAGCTCTAGGAGCTATAATATGTTGTTCTCCGGAAGGAGTAAGATTGTTTTTACGTGATTTCAAAGGTCATTATGTGTCTCGAGACATGGATCCTCGACTGCAGACTTTACCTACACATTTATGGGCACAAGGCCCCACTGATGTGGGTTGCATGAATATTACACCATATCGAGTTACATTAAAGGCAGGAGTGGTATTACCACGAATGCGACAATACAAGTTACCACCAGATGCTGTAGTGGCTTTACTACAAATTATTGACGAGCTCATTGTCCAAGGAGTAGTTGTGGAAACAGACTCCAATATATGTAATTCCCCGATAATTCCGATTCTTAAACGAACAGACCCAAAGGCCCCGCCAGTATATCGATTGGTTATTGATCTGCGCGAATTGAACAAATGCATTGTGCCACAATTCCCTGTGGTCCCAGATATCTCGTCATTACTGACAGCTATTGATTCTGAAGCAACATTCTTTACTGTAATTGATCTCAAGAATGCCTTTTTCAGCGTCCCAATAGATCCGGAAAGCCAATACTTGTTCGGATCTAGTCTAAATGGACGTAGCTTTAAATTCACACGCGCACCTCAAGGATTTACAGAAAGCCCCAGCATCTATAGCCAAGCACTGAAACGAGAACTCGACAGTATCCACATGCCAGTAAACACTGCCCTGCTTCAATATGTCGATGATCTGCTGATCACCGCTAGAAGCAAACCTGAATGTGAGAAAGCATCACTGACAGTTTTACAATTTCTAGCCGAAAAGGGGCACAAGGTGTCCCCTTCTAAGCTGCAATTCTGTGTCCAGCGAGTTGTTTATCTTGGACACTCGCTGTCCAAGGAGGGGAGGCAGCTTACACCCGACCGCATTCAGTTAATAGCTAACATGCCAATACCCAAGACACAAAAGGAGGTGCGGGCTTTTATAGGCCTCACTTCATATTGTAGGCAGTGGATCCCTCAGTATGCATTTCTAGCAAAACCACTCATTCAATTGACAACACAGGAGGCAGCCACATCGACTGTTCTCCCTTGGACTCAGGAACATGCACAAGCTTTTGAAAGCCTAAAGAAAGCCTTATGCCAAGCACCGGTTTTAGCAACACCATGTTACAATAAACAGTTTACACTCTTTGTTACAGAACGCGAAGGTACTGCCTTGTCAGTACTCACACAGGAACAGGCAGGATCCCACAAACCATGTGCTTATTTTTCTAGTACATTAGATCCCGTAGCTCAGGCTTTGCCTGCATGCCTGAAATCAGTGGCAGCAACAGCTTTAGCAATCAGACAAAGCGATGCCATAGTGTTAGGACATCCATTGACAGTTCAAGTACCACATGCAGTAGAGGTTCTTGTGAATCGAACGCAAACACAACACTTGACTATAGCACGACTTACAGGATATGAATTAACATTGTTTCAGCCACATATAGAAATCAGATGTTGTAACACATTGAATCCTGCCACACTTTTACCTGTAAATGGAACAGACCCACTAGCTCATGACTGTATTGAAGTTATCACTATCACAACGAAACCCAGACAAGACTTGACAGACGTCCCATTGTCAGACCCAGACCTAACGTTGTATGTAGATGGTTCATGTATGAGAACAAGTACAGGAGAGTTAGTGGCCGCTTACGCAGTCACAACAGACACTGAAATCATTGAAACAAATTGCATAAATACCTTGTCCGCTCAAGCAGCAGAGCTCGTCGCTCTGACACAAGCCTGTATTCAAGCCACAAATAAAAGAGTCAACATATACACTGATTCACGTTATGCATTCGGAGTTGTACATGACTTCGGCGTACTGTGGCGAGAGAGAGGTTATTTAACTTCTCACGGTGCCCACATTCAGCACGGACCCCTCATTCATGCCTTATTAGATGCAATACATCTACCCACTGCAATATCAATTATGAAATGTAAAGCTCATACGAAAGTTACTGATATCATTTCTCAAGGCAATGATCTAGCTGACAGAACAGCTAAACAGACTGCTCAAACTCAAACATCCGACATGACAAAGACAAAAGTCCCGACGCCAACACATTGCATGATGGTTAAGGATCCCACTCTTGATGTAATTGACATACAGACACATGCTACTCCAGACGAAATAAAGAAATGGACTGAATTAGGAGGGATCCAAACGGATCAAGGATGGATGACGAAGGAAAAATCTGTGTGGTTCCTTCCTGATTCAATGGTCCAAGTCATTATTAACACTGTTCATAGTCCAGCACATCTAGGAGAAAAAGCTATGCTAGACAGCATTCAACACATTTGGTTCAACAAACATTTACGAGCAGCAGCCAAACAAAAGGTTCGTACCTGTATGATCTGTTGTCAGTTCAACCCAGGAAAAAGCATTCCCGTAGAACAGGGTGGATTTCAGCCTCCTGATCACCCTTTTGAAATCCTCCAGATGGATTATATCCAGATGGAACGATGTCGAGGATTCAAATATGTTCTCGTAGTTGTCTGTGCTCTTTCCCGTTAGACAGAGGCATACCCGGTTTCAGATTACACTGCCCCGACTACTGCCAAACAGTTAGTTCGAGAATTCTTCCCACGGTACGGTTTACCACGTGTTGTCTACTCAGATAACGGCCAGGCGTTCTCATCCGAACTAATGAAACACGTTTCACTTTTGTTAGGCTATCAGTGGAAATTCCACTGTGTCCGACACCCCGAGGCAGCAGGTCTCGTGGAAAGACATAATCAGACCCTGAAAATTAGATTGTCCAAAATATGCAGGGAGAAAGGTGTCGACTGGGTAGTAGCATTACCAGTTGCACTCTTTTACATGAGAATGGTAGCACACTCTCGAACAGGGCTATCCCCGTATGAGGTGATCTTTGGCAGACCACCAAATATGTGGGGGACGCCTATACCACGTAAAATAACTGATATTGACTGTAATATGCTGACAGATTATTTGGCTTCCTTGATGTCTGCACTACAATCTTGTCGTTCACAGGTAGCTGCAGCTTTTCCTGACAACACTGAGGTGAAACCCCATGACGTAGTTCCGGGGGACCTGGTCTTGGTGAGGAACTTTGATCGAAAGACTCAGCTGGATCCTAGGTGGAGGTCGCTGCAACTGGTCTTGCTCACCACAGGGACAGCCGTGAAGATCGAAGGCAGGAAAGGCTGGGTGCATTCAAGTCATATCAAGAAATTTCATGGACTACCATCGGATGTAAATACCACACTTCGTGTGTCTTCACCCATTGACTCAAAACTTCCTTTGGTTGAATCAAGTAGTCACGAACAATATAAACTAAAACTCAGATCTAACCAGTCGGGCAATTTGATTGTTTAAGTCCTCTCCAAGGTGAAGCGGTTGAATTTGTCTCTGACATGTATCCCTTAGACCTGAATAGAGAAAAAACCCGAAAAATGTTGAAACGACATGCATACTGTAAATCACTGCGTAGTCATTGCACAGTGACGTTATTAATTTTGTTTTTCTTAAGTCTTTTAATAATTATTGCAAGTATATTGTTGCACATATATTATCCTATTTCTAGACATGTTTATAATGTTACTGCTGAACATTCTTTTAGTGAATTACCCCCGCATGAGTTGTCTTATAGATTTGCGCTGCGCAATAATACGTTTATTAGTATGTTACATCATTCCCATCAGGTTAGCAATGCTACAAATTGTTGGATATGTGGCCGACTCCCTCCCTATCAGAATTATAAAGGAATTCTACCTCTTTTTCCATACCCGTTCACACACAACGGCTCCTGTGGAGCATGGTTTAGTTTAATTAATTCCTTAGATTCAAATTCTGCAGTTTATCAAGACAACTGGGTATGGGGAAATTTAAACTTAGTTTTACTTAAAGTCTGCTACCCTAACAAGGAGGGACTTCCCAAGAGAACAGGAACTGATCTAGAAAATGAAGTTTATGGATTAGGTAATTTTACGCCTAATCTTATGATCCTAAATATCGAATCCGAAGCTACTCCAATTTTGCCCGCCATGTCAGTATTTCCAGTAAAAGGTGAATTATGTGTAAGAAAGAATGGTTCCATACATATGGGCCATAGTAGATGCACCACTGTAATAGAATTCAGTGATCAAGGCAAGTCGACATTTAGAGCTTCCCGCCATTCCTATTTTATATGTGGTCAGACGGCATATGTACGTTTGCCTCTAGATTGGGATGGTACCTGCTACATTGGATTCCTTTTGCCACCTGTTTTCCTAGCTCCTCCCGATTATCACAGAAATACTCATTTAGTACACAATAGAGAAAGGAGAGATCTCCCAATAGTCGATTACACTGAAACAGCATGGGAAAAATACACAGATTTCAATAAAGGTCTCTTTCCCTATATAGGTACCGTTACTAATAGTAAGCTGATACGTAGATTAACTAGAACCCTTGAAGCAGTAGTGAACGAAACTATTTCCGCCTTAGGCAATTTAACAGAAGAACAGTCTGCTATGCGGATTGTTGTGCTTCAGAATCGTCTTGTCCTTGACGTTATCCTGGCCGATAGGGGCGGAGCTTGTAGGGTCATCGGATCAAGTTGTTGCATTTTCATACCAGAAAATTCGCCATCTGTATATAAAGCCATAACCCGCCTTCATAAGATTGTAAGCCAGATACACCAGAATCCAGGCACCTGGACTTGGTCCGGTTGGTTTTGGAGTGTATTATCTACCTTTGGATGGAAGGTCCTATCCTTCCTAGGTATTGGCTTTCTCATACTATTCAGTTGCTGTCTATGCCTACAATGTGGACCAGCGATTTGTGGTCTGTGTGCCACATCGTGTATTCCACCACCAAGATTTCGTTCGTCCCAGAAGAAAAAAGAAGAACAAATGATGCTATATGAACAGATCAATGGATTGATGAAGATTGATATCTCTTGACGGGCAAGTAGGGGACAAGGAGGGAATGTGGAAATATGGATTTTTCTGATCAGTTATGTCCCCTATCTTGGACCCCAACGGTTTCATGTATGAATCACAAGTACATGTATGTTCCCTCCAGTTCCAGTTATGAAGACGCAAACTCATGTGCGTCCACCGTTAACATGTCCTCTTTCAGATCCGCCATGAATAGACTGGATATTCCATTCCTAAGTATGAAAGGCCACCGGCTTTATATGGTTCACTTATGCCATTTTACAGTCCAGGCAAGTAGGCCCTGATTCTGTCATCAAGCTTTTCTTGCTTTCTGCCTCTGAAGCTCCAGTCTGAGCCTGCATCTGTGACCATGAACTTTGTCTCATTCCCTGCGCGGCTCACGATGCCTGACATCAGCCTGTTGCCTGCCAAGAAACTGTATTTCACCTTCGAAATTATCTGCTCCGCTCCCTGCCCAATGCATTCCTGTCTAGTAGTTTAAGTAAACATTCTCCCAGCTACCGAGCAAAGGCCCGGCTTCTCTGTCTTTATGCAAGTAATTCATAGCCCTGTTACTATGGAAGATTCCTGCCCTCGCATCTAGTGTAGACACTTAGACGCTTGTACACGCACTAACAGTCAGTATAGTCAGTATAGAATAAGATTCTACTCCAAGAAGGCCTCTCTTTTGGATAACATAGTTCTTTAAACATAGGATGTTAGATATGATTTGGGATTAGGTTGACTTGACACTCCAGACATCTGTCGCCACATGTAGAGCTAAATGTCAAGTCCCCTTCACCCCCTAGTTGCACGTCAATCACACGTCATGCTGCTGTGCGCGCATTTCTGCCAAGTATTTCTGCTGACATTGCGAAATTCTTTCATGGAACCACCCTATTATGACATCACACCTGATGACGTTCTTTAGTCACACCCAGTTACACCTACTTTTGCTACACTATCAATTGTTACGCCTCTTGCATTTGCTTCACTGTAATGCCTATTGTATAAAAGTGATTAATTATCAATAATGTATGTACTTCACTTCCTGAACCTTCGTGGTGATGGAACTTGGAGCAACCGATTCGAATCGTCCATTGGAATAAAGCCCATTCCGAACCTCTAATACCACGGATTCTGCCTCTTATTTATTGAGCTATTTTTATTATGTTTCTGTATCAAATTAAGTCCCGGTAATTAAATTATTTACCACAAGCTAGTAGACTGTGTAATGTTTAAAATATGTGACGAATGAACTATAAAAAAACTGCTTTAAAAAGTAATTCCCGTTGTATAAATGACTAAGAAATATTCAATTGCAGAGGCCTTTTCACATCAAAATGAATGTTTATAGTTTTTTCCTGCGTGCCCTCTTTTGGTTACTCAAGAAAGTAGCATTTCACTAGATATCATGCACTGAAGCGTTTTTTCAATGACAATGTTGTGAGTAATACGGTTATGTGGGTGGCTGGCCACTTTGCAGGTTGGGAGTGATCTGTGGTTGACGAGTTTTAAGATTTACAAGGTCTGACTGCAGCATAGCGGCTCATTGCATGTCTGGTCTCATTATATGTGTGCGCTGGCTGAATTCAGAATTGTATTGTATGTTAATGCCCATGTCAGGCTACTACCAGAAAACAAGCAGAGCAACATGAGTCACAGCGATATGGAATAAGTGTCTAGTGAGAAGTACAGGCAAATGAAACTAACGAAAAGGGATGGAGGAGAAGGGATGGGGGAGATGCGAGCAGAAGTGACAAGAAGGGCTAGGCGAGAAGGGAGGGGGAAATGCGAGGAGCCTGAATACAAGTGACGACAAGCATTGACTTAGCTAATAGGTCTCGCTTTTGGGACCTTATAAGTATTTAGTTATCCATCACAAAATCCTTGGTGTAATAGCGTTACCGTTGCATGGCTAAAAGCGTATAAGGTCCCAAATGTGAGACCAATTGGCTATGCCAATGCTTGTTTTTAGAGGGCTGGCATGCATTTTTAAATGTAGGCTAGTAAGAAAGGTGCCAAGCCGAGGGGCAAGGACTATATACAAATAAGTTAGTAAGAGAGGTGAGTAATAATGAGATAGCACAAATAGAAAGGTGAAGCACAGAATGACAGGTGTTTTTAACATAAGTAGCGAGGCAGAGAGGCAGGCAGAGCCGGTGGGATTAAAATTCGAACGTTATGAGAAGTAGATAGAAAAGATGTGAAGATGAGGTAGATAAATGAGTGTAATACAGAGGATGGGCGAAGGAGAAGTATAGAATGTAGAATTTGGGAGAGAGAGATAGAGGTAAGACCGATGTATTAAACGAGTGAGACGTAAGCAGAGATTGAACGGTAATAGTGAATGAGATAGAAAGAGAGATGAAAACAATGGTCGTGATAGATGGAGTGTAAGAGGTAGAGAGAGTATTGTAGAGATAAACTAATAAAATAATGAGCAAGGTGACATTAATAATAAGCGAGACCTGGTAGTCCAATTGTTGTGGTAAATTGAGAGGCTAGATAGTGTCTGTGAGGTGGGGAAGATAGAGTTGAGGCAGTGAGTTGAGAGGCAGAGAGAGAATTGAAAGAGAATGGTGATTTAGAAAGAGGCATGCAAGAGGTAGTTAAAGGTAATGTACAGATGTTAAAAATGTTTGTAATAAATGGTAGAAAGTGTAATAGAAAGAGAGATGAAGTTAAGAGGGAGGTGAAGTAAATGTAAGAGAAATTATGTGGGATGAGATGCAGAGAGAGGAGAGAGTGGAGAGAGTGGAGAGAGAGAGGAGAGAGAGGAGAGAGGAGAGAAAGAGGAGAGAGGGGAGAGAGAGGGGAGAGAGAGAGGAGAGCGAGGAGAGAAAAGAAGAGCGAGGGAAAGAGAGTGAGTGAAAGAGAGAGGGAAAGAGAGTGAGGGAAAGAGAGTGAGGGAAAGAGCGTGAGGGAAAGAGCGTGAGGGAAAGAGCATGAGGGAAAGAGAGTGAGGGAAAGAGGGAGAAGGTGAGGACGAGTGAAAGAGAGAGAGGGAAAGAGGGAGAGAGATGCAGAGTAAGAGGGAGAGTGAGAGTGAGATTTGAGGAGAAGATAGGGGCAGAGAGCTGATTGAGAGTTAGAGATCTAGAGTTAGGCTCACAGTGAGGTTGTAAGTTGAGTTTATGAGAGGTAAGTGCAGTGGTGCACTGAGGTTTATTGAAAGAGAGGTGTGACGTACAGAGATTTTTTAAGGCTAGAGCAATAGTGTGGTAGGTACCTAGCCATGTATAAATATATTTCTAAAAATTGAGTGTTTATGTAAAGGAATGAGATATGGGACATAAAGGTGAATTAGGGTTTTAGAAAGAAATGTATTTGCTGGTATAGAGAAGTGACAGTTATTTACAGAGTGTTGTATGTTGAGATGTAAGTTAGATAGAAGTGCAGGGATTTTATTTTCTGGTCAGGGATATTCCCCTTGTGTGTAAATACCAAAGAATTATTTTCCTTAAAATAAATTAACTCTCAAATCTGCTGTAATCCAGAAACTAATGCAAACACTGTACAACACTGAGATGAGCCCACCATAGTCTCCTTAAAATTAGTCCCAGCTAACAATACTGTTTTTAAGGTAGTTTTGTTTAAAAAGTACATTTTTTTATGGTTAGTTTTTTTGGGAGTTGAGTGTAAAGTGACTCAGCTCAGAGGGGAAACAACAATTAAGGAGGATGTCTCCGTGTGCCTTGTGCTCGGCTGGCGCCTCTGGCATGTTTACTGCGCACTTTTATCACAAACAGAGAGGGAGAGAATAAACAACGTGGTTGCGTTCTCCCTGAGTAACTTTTTTTCACAAAAAGCAACCACTATTGAATTGGCGAAATACCAGATTCAGAGTAGTGGAAAGATGTTGTTCAACTATCTACTTGACAGGTGGAATATCAAAGATATTGAAGTAAAAGCCTCACTCACGTAATAGTGACATGCTTCATCATAGGCAATTACTCCACACCCAGAGAAGATGGTACTCTCTGGGCGGACTCAACCAAAGATATACTGGGAGTTCCTAGATAAATGAACCACTGGTTAGGCAGGGAACCAGATCAGATTAAAAATACCTATGAGTGTACCCTATTTTAAATTATTTATTATTGGGCACTCATGATATCAGTAAAAACTTATTGTCGGGGTTTCTTTGAACTCGATTTGTTCAATTGTACCCGCTACCGTATGCCAACATGTTTCGGCCCGTCTTGTAGCCCAATCGGGTCTTGGGGCCTTCGTCAGGGCGATATCTTTCTTTTCCTTATGCTATAAGGTCCCTGCGATTAAGCTGTACATGTGCTTACATGCAACTCATTCGTACGTGAGGCCTAATGCACTCACCTGTCCGTATGTGCCTTCCGACTTCAGTAGAATTTTTCTACTGCCCTGTGCCTACTGGCATCATGCAGATCTCGTGTGTTAGGTGCAGTCCTGTAGTCAAACATTCATCAAGGACCCTGCACCGCCGTTACACCTAGTCAACCACACCGACGGCAGACGGTGTGGTTGACTAGGTGTAACGGCGGTGCAGGGTCCTTGATGAATGTTTGACTACAGGACTGCACCTAACACACGAGATCTGCATGATGCCAGTAGGCACAGGGCAGTAGAAAAATTCTACTGAAGTCGGAAGGCACATACGGACAGGTGAGTGCATTAGGCCTCACGTACGAATGAGTTGCATGTAAGCACATGTACAGCTTAATCGCAGGGACCTTATAGCATAAGGAAAAGAAAGATATCGCCCTGACGAAGGCCCCAAGACCCGATTGGGCTACAAGACGGGCCGAAACATGTTGGCATACGGTAGCGGGTACAATTGAACAAATCGAGTTCAAAGAAACCCCGACAATAAGTTTTTACTGATATCATGAGTGCCCAATAATAAATAATTTAAAATAGGGTACACTCATAGGTATTTTTAATCTGATCTGGTTCCCTGCCTAACCAGTGGTTCATTTATCTAGGAACTCCCAGTATATCTTTGGTTGAGTCCGCCCAGAGAGTACCATCTTCTCTGGGTGTGGAGTAATTGCCTATGATGAAGCATGTCACTATTACGTGAGTGAGGCTTTTACTTCAATATCTTTGATATTCCACCTGTCAAGTAGATAGTTGAACAACATCTTTCCACTACTCTGAATCTGGTATTTCGCCAATTCAATAGTGGTTGCTTTTTGTGAAAAAAAAAAAAAAAAAAAATGTTTACTGCGCAAACACATGGGAATGCAAAGCCATTAATCAAGCAGGATGGCTCTGTCTGCCTTCACGCCCAGTGGCCACTGTTGTCTGTTTACTGCGAGAATTAAAGAGGAAAAAGACCGAGAAGGAGAGAGACATTCAGCTAGTAGACTGTAATGTTTAAAATATGTGACGAATGTACTATAAAAAAACTGCTTTAAAAAGTCATTCCCGTTGTATAAATTACTAAGAAATATTCAATTGCAGAGGCCTTTTCACATCAAAATGAATGTTTATAGTTTTTTCCTGGGTGCCCTCTTTTGGTTACTCAAGAAAGTAGCATTTCACTAGATATCATGCACTGAAGTGTTTTTTCAATGACAATGTTGTGAGTAATACGGTTATGTGGGTGGCTGGCCACTTTGCAGGTTGGGAGTGATCTGTGGTTGACGAGTTTTATGATTTACAAGGGCTGACTGCAGCATAGCGGCTCATTGCGTGTCTGGTCTCAATTTATATGTGTGCGCTGGCTGAATTCAGAATTGTATTGTATGTTAATGCCCATGTCAGGCTACTACCAGAAAACAAGCAGAGCAGCATGAGTCACAGCGATTTGGAATAAGTGTCTAGTGAGAAGTACAGGCAAATGAAACTAACGAAAAGGGAGGGGGAGAAGGGATGGGAGAGATGCGAGCAGAAGTGACAAGGAGGCCTGGGCGAGAAGGGAGGTGGGAATGCGAGGAGCCTGAATACAAGTGACGAAAAAAGAGGAGGAGAAGGGAGGAGGGAGATGCCAGCAGAGCATCAAAGGGCTGGGTGAGAAGGGAATGCAAGGAGCAGAGGAGCAGCTGTGCACGTGCACGCCATCGTGCACGCTAGCTCTAGGCCAGCAAAACCATGTGGGTAGCACTTTTGAAAACCCACTTACTCAATGTCTCAAAGAGACAGCTTTCGCTGTCTCAGCGAGACCTAAAAAATGGCATTTAATAAATTTGAAATAGCAATCACTTCATTTGAGATGAAGCTGGAAATCATGTTCTCTCACTCCGGGTAAATTCCCCAGATGAAAACTTGCACTCTGTTTTTTTTTCTAATGCACGTGGTAAGTGATAGTTTGTTTATGTTTTAATATTCTTGTCTGGCAACAAAAAATTAATCTGAGATGTTGAAATTATGAATATACGAAAACGTAAACAAAGCTGTAGATATGCTGTCAAGGACAGAGAAGGCTAGAAACATCTGAAAGGTATCAAGTTCAGGCTGGGTAGGCACTTCATGTTTGAACGGATGACCGAAGGCTGAGCGCCCTGCTTTTCTCAGCTGGAAAAAAAAGAAGTCTGCAGGAAACCAAATCTATAAATCAGGAGGTGGCCCCACACTCACAAACAGATTTTTTAACACAAATGTGAGGGACTTTGCTGTAGGTCTCGGCCCATTTCAGGGAGAGAATAGAGATGTGGTTTGTATTGGACACTTGGTATGCAACCGTCCAAAACAGTAATGCAAACAACAAACAAACCTCAAAATTTACTAAAGTGCATGTTAATCTGACATGTACACATGAATCACTTCTAGCGAAGATGCAGACACTTCAGCCACACAGCACATGAGCCAGCATTTCGAACAGAGCTTTATTTTAAATTGACAACATTTACAAAACTATGTTTGAAATGCTTTATAAAGAAATGTATGTCCCTTTGCAGCGCACATGGCTTCAGAAGGCCCGTAGAAGCAGAGAATGGAGAGAATCCATGAAGAAGCTGGCCTGCAGTAAATCGACTGGAAAGGGGGCATTCGGGTTAGTTTCTTTTCAGTTAATGTTAAGAGTTTTCCTTATTATTGACAGGGCGCATGAAAAGTATGAAAAGTCATATTCAAAGTTGCTATTCTTTTTTTGTAATGTGTTGTACTGTTAGCACTGAGGGTCTGCAGTTACCCCACTTAACCTTCATATAGAGTTAATCCTATTTAACTTTCTTTATAAACAAAGATTTAGTTTTTACTGTTTACTAGAAGTTCGAGTCAGAAACAAACAAGCCTCGCTCTGGCTCAGCTAGAGGCCCTGTTAGGTTTCATGTGTCTTCTCAGGCAAATATTTGATTTCACCAAAACTCTCTTTACTTCATTATCATGTATGAAGTATATCACTTTCAAATACATATTTGTGTTCAGGCTACCAGTTTTACAAAATGATCACTTTTAATAGTGCAGTGCTACAATGTGCCCTATTATTGTCAAAGCTTCAATGTGTTATAGAAATAAGCTTTTTAAAAAACTTTTAAGAGACTTTATCATAATTTATGTTGTTTATTGTGTGATTTACACAACACATATTTTCACAGCTTGGCTTGTGCATGGGCTCTGAGATCCAAGCCAACAACCCCTGTTAATTAGTTGTCTTGTCCACCTCTACTATGTACCAATACAGCACTAAGAGGGATGTCTTCTGACTCATGTGCAACAGCCATTGTTAAATCACCAGACAGCTGAAGGGCCGAGTTTATCCTGCTATAACTGACCTTGTAAAGTGAATGATAAAGGGCAAAATGGTAGCATGATGCACTTAGTACAACTAAATGCAGCAGTTAATTCCTTATATTCCTAGAAAAGCCAAGGCATACTGGCACATCACAAGAATACTCGAATATGTCATCAGTGTCCTTTCAAAACCCCTAGATTTCGAGCTAATTAATGTGGCGATTGGGCTCCAAACAGAACATTTTGTTCTAATGCTTTACAAAATGTTTGCAGCGGAAAATCCTTGAAGTAGGTTGTGCTCCTAGGTTTGTGTGCTTGCTTATTCAAATTTGAAGAAGGTATTTACGCCTCACCACTTTCAAAGTTCACCAGCTGCCATTGGCATTTTGGTCTGACAAGTAGACCGTGCCTTGTCCACTCCCTTGCAAGGGTCTTTGCCAGATTCGAAGAAAGAGGTTGGGATATTGGGATCTATTAAGGGGGTAGAAGTAATTTGAGACGGTAGAGAAGGAAAGGACATTCAGACTTTAATTTGGCCCTGGTTTGTTTGTCAAGAGGCAGTATAGTCCCCCTGTGGTCTGAAGGAAGCCATTCCGTAGAGTTCGGATGATAAATAGGCTTAGGGTCAAACATAGGGAGACCACCTTTGTCCAAGACTGTCTTAAAATTGTAGGGATCTGAAGAAGTGGCGACTACCTTTCTTATCTTTTCTTGAGGCACTGAAAAGGAGGATTTCTAGTAATATATAGTTTTTCATAAACAGAAATTCCTAAGTGAAGGCTTATAAACACCTAGTTTATCTGATTTTGGAAGGCTTCCGTTGTCTGAGAACCCTAGCCATATTTCTAGGTGAGATATATTCCAGGCCAGGTCTAGTAATACATGTGTGCTGTCATGGATTCTACTTTTCCTCTGGCCATTGTTGCAAAGAGATAGTTAGATGATGAGAAATTAAAATATAGGTTAGATTGCACATTCAATATGTGTTTTCACATTTTAATATTCTTGAAGGAATATTTTAAAACCTGGGTGTAGCCCCATAGCTAATGTGAGGTATGGAAAGTATCCCAAAGGAATTTTATGGCAGTCAAAGAAATAGTAAAAGTAACTTAAAAGGTGTTTAAATGTTCTATTGTAGCCTGACAATTGCACAATATCTTCTGCATGTTTTACTGAATACAGTCAGGCCACATTCATAATTTGCTTGCCCTTTATAAATAAAACACAGTAGACTTGTAAAAAATGTGCATGATCACAAATGAATTTCAGAGAAGCAACAACTCGGGGCTGCCTTAAAATGTTAAATACTGACTCAAGTTGGACAATGAAATACATTAAGGGCCTGGTTTAGTGTGTGGCAAGATGAATGCAATATGGGTTTCACCACTACACCTTGACCAGTCAATTGAATCAAGGGAGGATCACTTCCTTGGCAGCCACCTTTCCAGGATTCACCTTCCACACCCAATCCAGTGGATACTAAGAAAGAGTTTGTTGGGGCCTGTGGGAGAGTAGGGTCTGCTTTCTATGTTCACCCCCACTTTTTGCTTTTGCTTTACTGATTTTCGACTTAGATGTGGCTGTGGGCCTGCTAATCAGACCCACAGCCCTGCTGTTCTCTCTCTAAATTGATACTATGTACTTTAGGTGCATAACCCATTTGGATAGGATCACCTTATTGGCCCCTGTACAGTGTACCCTAGGTACCCAGGGCATAGGTGTACCCTAGGCCTACCAGGGGCTGCGGCATGTGTTATGCTACCCCTTGCCTGGCCTTCCATTTTGACACAACTGGCTGATCACTCAGCTGGGGCAAGGTCGTGTAATCACCCCTTGCTTAGGTGTAGTATTCCTATACCTAACTTACATATAGACACATGTGTACCTATCAGTCACTCCTATGGCAGGCCTTAACAATCCTGGAGGCAGAGTGCTTGGTAACATGTGAGATGGTGCTCTAGCATGAGCTGAGCCTGTCTGCAGCTTTCGGAACCATGTCCTTATAGCTGTTCTATGATATAGCCTACCATATACTCTTAAAGTGCCTTATAATCTTAAACGGTTATGGTAACTATGGTTTGGCTTTATCGAAACATGTCGTGTAAGGTGTCTAACACTGTGGAATAATACCCCCATACCATTTCTGGACATGAGGATATTATTCCTTCCTTCTAGAGGGAAAGACATGTTAAAATCATACTTCACTGTTAGCCTCTGACCAAAGCCTCAGCATCACAAAATGGATGCTGCTGCCACGCCACAAGTCTGACTTCCTGCTGCTGGGAGTGATCCCAGCCAGGGAGGCCTGGACAATAGGTTTCCTGCTTGGGGAGGTGCTAGCACCTCCCCAGACAGCCTTTAGTGTATTGGGGCAGGGTGGGCTGAAAGGAATGAGACATGCCTGGGGCACACAAGGTGTTCCTTGCATAGTCCAGTTCAAACCGGCGCTGGGGCACTCCAGCCCCAGCTCTGGCGCGAAACTGGACAAAGGGAAGTGGGTGTAACCACCCCCTCCCAGGTCCCACCCATAAGGCGTGACCTAGCAGGTATCCCAGCCCCCCAGATTAGTATAAGAGTGGGAGTTGGGCCTCAAGACTTTAGATTATCCTGAACCTGCAACTTGAACAGAAACTCTGGACCTTCGACATTCGACGAAAGAAGAAGACTGAAGAATCTCCCTTGTGGCCAAGGAGTGGCTACCCTGTGCAAACAGGCACCATCAAGAGACTACCCTTTGCTTTGCTAAAGTTCTACGAGGGACCGACTGCAGAGCCCGACCAGAGCCTTGACTTCCAGACTTCTCCGACCCTGATCCACATCCACAGCAGAGCTGAGATCCGTGGAGGCGACGAGAGACGTGGGACCGGCTACCTGGGAAAAGTGGCTAGTATCTTCAAGCGCAGCTTCTGAGGCACCCTCGAAGTTGTGCACCGGGGATTGAGAAGCCCCACCCCCAAGCACCATCTGCACCGAAGACCAGCCCCCCACACTCCACGAGTCCTGCGTAGGGGCCTTCTGCATTTTCCTGCTTGCCGCGTCTGTCCGGTTGCTTGCCCGCTGGCTAGTGGCCTTTGTGACGACGCATCCTGAAATCTTCTGCGCTGGTTTGGCTCCTCCAGACTGGCTCCCGCTTCTCTGCAAAGAAGAAGCACCCCAGACCTTCCTGGTCTGCACCAGAAGCAAGTCCTCCGTTCTTCGTGGGTTCCGCTTGCCAAAGCTTGGTGAGTCCTAGTCCAACTTCGACGCCGCCGACAGCAAGAGCCTTCGTGGGACAGCTCGCCTCCTGGTCCTGGTCGTCCTCGACGTTCCCTGATCCTCGTGGCTGCAGCGACAAGCTTCACCTTCACCTGCAATCTTCACGACATCGCCTGGTTCCACGTGGTCACTGGCTAGTGACCTTGACTCTGTCCCCTCTGCTTGCAGGTATCCTTCCTTCCTGATCCCAGCCTTGGGATCCACCGGACACTCTTCACTGACTGCCTGTCAGCATCTTTCTTCAGGCATCCATAGGAGTCGACGACGAAACCCGACGCAACTTCACCCCTATGCACCCGCAGCCTGTGGGCTAGGTAACTTGGGTACTCCGGTGCTCATCAGGATAGTGACTATCCTAGTGTCTAGTTTTCCAGTCTCGACTTCCTAGCTACTCCGGAAGTGTCCTAAATCTATCTATTTCTAAACTGTACTATTGCTAGTGACTTTTACGCATTACGCGTGAGTGTTTCCACTCTGCACCTGAATCCCGTGGGCCTCCCACTTCCTAACCCTTGGTAGTATAGTGTAGCCCCAGCGATTCCCTAGGCCTATCCTATTTCCGTGACAGTGGTCCTTATACCACTTACTTAGTATATGGTTTGCGTGGCCCCTAGGGCCTAACTGTATTACTTACCTGTGTGACTTAATGTATGCATAAATAAGACTGTGTTGTACTTACCTCTAATCTCATAAAGAGTGCTGAGGGTTTGACTAGAATAAATACACTTTATTTTATATATATCTGTTGTGGTGTCCTTTCATTTGGTATTCAAGGGATTATATATGGTATCACAGCTGGCTTCACATGCCATTCAGAGTTTAGCCTAAGACTGCTCTTGTCCATGCTACCACTAGGATAGCTGGTCTATAAGGTTGACTTTACAACCAATCACCATAAGGGTTGTTTGGACTGATATAAGGTGTACACTAGAACTAGTGACATCATACATCAGGCCAACTTCTCACATTGGTGAGCAGCGGTTGGGATCTGAGCTTGCTGTTGTAATACCATTGTAATCTTGAGATACTAAATTGAAAGATCACACAGATATTGTCTAGGTACATATAACATAGATTATAATACTTAAGTCCTACTGGACTTAGTAGTTGTAGGTTGAAGGGAGTAACACACCATGACTACAACTACCAGAGAGGTTTAGTAGAAACAACTAGTGTAGGTAGGTGCACACACCACACCCTCACTAGATCATGTCTCTGGGAGGAGATCAAGTAGATGCTCTCTCAGGAGGGTCAGGTCTACAGAAGACCCCCTCTAGATATGATACCCTAACATTCCAGGAGATGAGACAATTGTGTACCTCCAGAGGAATAAAACAGGGTGCAAACCCTACCCTCCTTCAGTTAAGACAACTCCTAGAGGAGTATGATGCTCTTAAAGCCTCTCAGGCAGGTACCCTAGGTACAAAGGAGGGTCTACCCACCACAGATGAGTCAGATGGGACTTCAGATGAAGAGGTAGACAGCCAGGGCCAAGTAGGAAGACTTAGCCAGGCTAACCTAAGCTTACATGGGAGTTTGCATGGGGTCCCCCCATACAGACCCCGAAGTGGGCTTACACAGAGAAGCAGGAGGGACAGATCCCCTTCAAGGGAATCCATCCACTCCCATGTCTCTAGCATCTCTAGTGTTTCCTCTCACAGGGGAATGACTTCCCCTGAGAGAAAGGAACATGAAGCCAGAATGAGGGAAGCTAATCTGAGGATTCAGAGGGAAGAACTTGCCCTTGCCAAGGAAAAGCTTGCTCTGGCTAGAGAGCAAAAGTTAAGTGGGTCAGAACCCACTGGTGGCAGCAATATCCCTAAGGATAGAGACAGGCACTATGATAATATAAACCTGAGCAAGATTGTCCCTCCCTACAAGTGTGGGGATGACATCCACAAATGGATAACTGCTTTGGAGAGAGCTTGCAAAGTACAGCAGGTACCCCAAAGTCAGTGGGCAGCTATCTTGTGGCTCTCCTTCTCTGAGAAAGGTAGAGACAAGCTCCTCACAGTTAGTGATGAGGATGCAGATAATTACACTGTCCTGAAGAGTGATCTGATTGATGGGTTTGGCCTAACCACTGAACAATACAGGTTGTTGTTCAGGGATACCCAGAAGACACAGACTCAGGACTGGACTGACTTTGTAGATTTTGCCACTAAGGCTCTGGAAGGCTGGCTAATGGGAAGTAAGGTTGAGGACTATACAGGATTGTATAATTTGATCATGAGAGAATAAATCCTTAACAACTGTCAAAACCAGCTATTGCATCAACACCTGATTGATTCTGATCTGACTTCTCCCCAAGAATTGGGAAAGAAGGCAGATAGATGGGTCAGGACTAGAGTTAAGCAGAAAAACCAGAACCAGGGCAGTGATCAGAAAAAGGCAGACCAGAAGGGTAATGATCAGAAACAAAAAGACCAGAAGTCTTCACCAGGCCCCCAAAAGGCTCAGGGGGAGGGTGGTCCCAAAAAGGATACAAAGAAAGAAGGCCAAAAGAAACCATGGTGCAACTATTGTAAGTCCAACTCACATTGGTTTAGTGAGTGCACCAAAAAGGATAAGCCCCCAGCCACCATTGCCCCTAAGGCAACTGTACCCCCTAGTTCAGCTGTAAGTGGTGGTTCCCAGCAAAAGGGTGTAGTAGGGTTAACCCTGGGAACTGAGGAGGATTCTGGCCTAGTCAGAATACCTACTCAGGCTGTTCTGATCTGTGATGGGGACTTGGCTTTGTCCTCTACTGTAGGCCCCAGTAACCTGGGCAAGTACAGACAGACTCCTTTTATCAACCAAAGAATGGCTCAGGCCTACAGGGACACTGGGGCTAGTGTCACAATGGTGACACCTGCTTTTGTGGACCCTGGACAGATCATGCTAGGTGAGAATTACCTAGTGACCAACGCTAGCAATGCCACTACCTCCCATAGTGTGGCTATTGTTAACTTCTCCTGGGGAGGGGTAACTGGCCTCAAGAAAGTTGTTGTTAGTTCAGACCTTCCTGTAGAGTGTTTACTGGGCAATGATCTTGAAACTTCAGTTTGGTCTGAAGTGGAGTATAGGACCCATGCAGAAATGCTGGGGATAGATGCACATGTCCTTGCTGTGACCAGGTCACAGGCCAAAAAGTGCACCACTGAACAAGTGCTGGATCCTGAAACTATGGACCAGTCACAACCCAAGAGAAAGAGCAGTAGGGTTAAGGCTGTGCCTTCCCCCCTGCCTCAGGTGGTGGATCAGCCCTCCCAGGAGGATGATTCTGAGAGCCCTGAAGGAACTGTCCTAGGAGAACTTGAACCTGATCAGGTTGAGTTTCTTGGGACAGGGGGACCTTCAAGGGCAGATCTGAGACAGGCTCAATTAGACTGCCCCTCTCTTGAACCCCTCAGACAGCTGGCTGCTGCTGAGGCTGCAGGGAATGCTCAAGGTACCCATAGAGTGTATTGGGATGAAGGGCTACTGTATTCAGAGGCTAGAGACCCCAAGCCTGGTGCATCCAGGAGGTTGGTCATACCACTGAAGTTCAGAGGCTTCCTTCTTACCTTGGCCCATGATATTCCCCTTGCAGGACATTTAGGCCAGAACAAGACTTGGGACAGGCTTGTCCCTCACTTTCACTGGCCCCATATGTCAGAAGATACTAAGGAGTTTTGTCGCTCCTGTGTCACCTGCCAAGCCCGTGGCAAATCAGGTGGCACCACAAAGGCCCCCCTCATACCACTACCTGTGGTGGGGGTCCCCTTTGAAAGAGTGGGCATAGATATTGTAGGACCAATGGACCCACAAACAGCATCTGGGCACAGATTCATACTGGTGATAGTGGACCATGCCACCAGGTATCCAGAAGCTATTCCCCTGAGGACCACAACAGCTCCTGTTGTGGCAAGGGCCCTGCTTGGAGTATTCTCCAGAGTGGGCTTTCCAAAGGAGGTCATTTCTGACAGAGGTGCCAACTTCATGTCAGGATACTTGACTGCAATGTGGAAGGAGTGTGGTG
Source organism: Triturus cristatus (assembly GCF_964204655.1). Taxonomy (NCBI): domain Eukaryota; kingdom Metazoa; phylum Chordata; class Amphibia; order Caudata; family Salamandridae; genus Triturus; species Triturus cristatus. The sequence continues at coordinate 204,548,503 of NC_140584.1, read as the reverse complement.
TGAACTACAAGTTCACCACACCCTATCACCCACAGTGCAATGGGCTTGTTGAGAGGTTCAACAAGACCCTAAAGGGAATGATAAAAGGTTTACCAGACAAGCTTAGGCGAAGATGGGACATCCTTTTACCCTGCCTTCTGTTTGCTTACAGAGAGGTCCCACAAAAGGGGGTTGGCTACAGCCCTTTTGAGCTTTTGTTTGGGCATCCTGTAAGAGGACCCCTGTGTTTGGTAAGGGAAGGATGGGAGAGACCTCTCAGACAACCCAAACTGGACATAGTGGATTATGTACTTGGTCTCCGCTCCAGGATGGCAGAGTATATGAAGAAGGCTTCTAAAAACCTTGAGGCAAGCCAAGAACTCCAAAAAGCTTGGCATGACCAAAAGGCTGTACTGACTGTTTACCAGCCAGGACAGAAAGTGTGGGTGTTGGAGCCAGTGGCCCCAGCAGCACTCCAAGACAAATGGTCTGGACCCCACACTATTGTTGAGAAAAAGGGAGAAGTCACCTACTTGGTGGACCTTGGGACTCCCAGAAGCCCCCACAGGGTGCTTCATGTCAACAGATTGAAGGCATATGTTGAGAGGGCAGACATGGGGCTACTCATGGCTACTGATGAGGGGCAGGAGGAAGAGAGTGACCCTCTCCCAGACCTGTTGACTCAGAACCCTGATGATGGCTCAGTTGATGGTGTGGTCTTTTCTGACAGCCTCACTGCCCATCAGCAACAGGACTGCAGGCAAGTTCTGCAGTCCTACAGACATATGTTCTCTCTGACCCCAAGTCAGACACACTGGTGCACCCATGAGGTGGACACTGGTGACAGTCTGCCTGTGAAGAGTAAAATCTACAGGCAACCTGACCATGTCAGGGACTGCATAAAAGTTGAGGTACAAAAGATGTTGGAGCTGGGAGTCATTGAACCTTCAGAGAGCCCTTGGGCTAGTCCTGTAGTCCTTGTGCCAAAGCCCCACACCCAAGATGGTAAGAGAGAGATGAGGTTTTGCGTGGATTACAGAGGTCTCAATGCTGTCACTAGGACAGATGCCCACCCAATACCTAGGGCAGATGAGCTCATTGACAGACTGGCAGCTGCTAAGTTTTTGAGCACATTTGACCTGACAGCAGGCTACTGGCAAATCAGACTAGCTGAGAGTGCAAAGGCCAAAACTGCTTTCTCGACCCCAGGAGGACATTATCAATTTGTGGTAATGCCCTTTGGTCTGAAGAATGCACCTGCCACTTTCCAAAGGTTGGTGAATCAAGTCCTTACTGGGTTGGATGATTATTGTGCAGCTTATCTTGATGATATTGCTGTCTTTAGCTCCACCTGGGAGGATCACCTGGTCCACCTGAGGAATGTTTTAGAGGCCCTGCAAAAGGCAGGCCTCACTATCAAGGCCACTAAGTGCCAGATAGGGCAGAGCAAGGTTGTATACCTGGTCCACCTAGTTGGTGGGGGTCAGGTTCAACCACTGGAGAGCAAGATCCAGACCATAAAGGACTGGACTCCTCCAACTACCCAGACTCAGGTCAGAGCTTTCTTGGGCCTGACTGGGTACTACAGAAAGTTTGTTAAGAACTATGGGTCCATTGTGACACCACTTAATGACTTGACCTCCAAGAAGATGCCAAAGAAAGTTCAGTGGACAGTAAGCTGTCAAAAAGCATTTGATGACCTGAAGCAGGCCATGTGCAGTGCACCTATTCTGAAAAGTCCAGACTACTCCAAAGAGTTCATTGTCCAGACAGATGCTTCTGAGTTAGGTGTGGGAGCTGTTCTTTCACAACTGAATGTAGATGGTCAAGACCAGCCCATTGCTTTTATAAGTAGAAGGCTGACCCCTAGAGAGAAACGTTGGTCAGCTATTGAGAGGGAGGCCTTTGCTGTGGTTTGGGCCCTGAAGAAGCTGAGGCCATACTTGTTTGGCACTCACTTCAAGATTCAGACAGACCATAAGCCCCTCTTGTGGCTAAATCAGATGAAGGGTGAAAATCCCAAACTTCTTAGGTGGTCCATTTCCCTACAGGGGATGGACTTCACAGTGGAACATAGACCTGGGACTGACCATGCCAATGCAGATGGACTCTCCAGATATTTCCACTTAGAACATGAAGACTCAACTGGTCAAGGTTAGTTTAATGTCCCTAAGTTTGGGGGGGGGGGTTGTGTAGGAGAGTAGGGTCTGCTTTCTATGTTCACCCCCACTTTTTGCTTTTGCTTTACTGGTTTTCGACTTAGATGTGGCTGTGGGCCTGCTAATCAGACCCACAGCCCTGCTGTTTTCTCTCTAAATTGATACTATGTACTTTAGGTGCATAACCCATTTGGATAGGATCACCTTATTGGCCCCTGTACAGTGTACCCTAGGTACCCAGGGCATAGGTGTACCCTAGGCCTACCAGGGGCTGCAGCATGTGTTATGCTACCCCTGGCCTGGCCTTCCATTTTGACACAACTGGCTGATCACTCAGCTGGGGCAAGGTCGTGTAATCACCCCTTGCTTAGGTGTAGTATTCCTATACCTAACTTACATATAGACACATGTGTACCTATCAGTCACTCCTATGGCAGGCCTTAACAATCCTGGAGGCAGAGTGCTTGGTAACATGTGAGATGGTGCTCTAGCATGAGCTGAGCCTGTCTGCAGCTTTCGGAACCATGTCCTTATAGCTGTTCTATGATATAGCCTACCATATACTCTTAAAGTGCCTTATAATCTTAAACGGTTATGGTAACTATGGTTTGGCTTTATCGAAACATGTCGTGTAAGGTGTCTAACACTGTGGAATAATACCCCCATACCATTTCTGGACATGAGGATATTATTCCTTCCTTCTAGAGGGAAAGACATGTTAAAATCATACTTCACTGTTAGCCTCTGACCAAAGCCTCAGCATCACAAAATGGATGCTGCTGCCACGACACAAGTCTGACCTCCTGCTGCTGGGAGTGATCCCAGCCAGGGAGGCCTGGACAATAGGTTTCCTGCTTGGGGAGGTGCTAGCACCTCCCCAGACAGCCTTTAGTGTATTGGGGCAGGGTGGGCTGAAAGGAATGAGACATGCCTGGGGCACACAAGGTGTTCCTTGCATAGTCCAGTTCAAACCGGCGCTGGGGCACTCCAGCCCCAGCTCTGGCGCGAAACCGGACAAAGGGAAGTGGGTGTAACCACCCCCTCCCAGGTCCCACCCATAAGGCGTGACCTAGCAGATATCCCAGCCCCCCAGATTAGTATAAGAGTGGGAGTTGGGCCTCAAGACTTTAGATTATCCTGAACCTGCAACTTGAACAGAAACTCTGGACCTTCGACATTCGACGAAAGAAGAAGACTGAAGAATCTCCCTTGTGCCCAAGGTGTGGCTACCCTGTGCAAACAGGCACCATCAAGAGACTACCCTTTGCTTTGCTAAAGTTCTACGAGGGACCGACTGCAGAGCCCGACCAGAGCCTTGACTTCCAGACTTCTCCGACCCTGATCCACATCCACAGCAGAGCTGAGATCCGTGGAGGCGACGAGAGACGTGGGACCGGCTACCTGGGAAAAGTGGCTAGTATCTTCAAGCGCAGCTTCTGAGGCACCCTCGAAGTTGTGCACCGGGGATTGAGAAGCCCCACCCCCAAGCACCATCTGCACCGAAGACCAGCCCCCCACACTCCACGAGTCCTGCGTGGGGCCCTTCTGCATTTTCCTGCTTGCCACGTCTGTCCGGTTGCTTGCCCGCTGGCTAGTGGCCTTTGTGACGACGCATCCTGAAATCTTCTGCACTGGTTTGGCTCCTCCAGACTGGCTCCCGCTTCTCTGCAAAGAAGAAGCACCCCAGACCTTCCTGGTCTGCACCAGAAGCAAGTCCTCCGTTCTTCGTGGGTTCCGCTTGCCAAAGCTTGGTGAGTCCTAGTCCAACTTTGACGCCGCCGACAGCAAGAGCCTTCGTGGGACAGCTCGCCTCCTGGTCCTGGTCGTCCTCGACGTTCCCTGATCCTCGTGGCTGCAGCGACAAGCTTCACCTTCACCTGCAATCTTCACGACATCGCCTGGTTCCTTCCTGGTTCCACGTGGTCACTGGCTAGTGACCTTGACTCTGTCCCCTCTGCTTGCAGGTATCCTTCCTTCCTGATCCCAGCCTTGGGATCCACCGGACACTCTTCACTGACTGCCTGTCAGCATCTTTCTTCAGGCATCCATAGGAGTCGACGACGAAACCCGACGCAACTTCACCCCTATGCACCCGCAGCCTGTGGGCTAGGTAACTTGGGTACTCCGGTGCTCATCAGGATAGTGACTATCCTAGTGTCTAGTTTTCCAGTCTCGACTTCCTAGCTACTCCGGAAGTGTCCTAAATCTATCTATTTCTAAACTGTACTATTGCTAGTGACTTTTACGCATTACGCGTGAGTGTTTCCACTCTGCACCTGAATCCCGTGGGCCTCCCACTTCCTAACCCTTGGTAGTATAGTGTAGCCCCAGCGATTCCCTAGGCCTATCCTATTTCCGTGACAGTGGTCCTTATACCACTTACTTAGTATATGGTTTGCGTGGCCCCTAGGGCCTAACTGTATTACTTACCTGTGTGACTTAATGTATGCATAAATAAGACTGTGTTGTACTTACCTCTAATCTCATAAAGAGTGCTGAGGGTTTGACTAGAATAAATACACTTTATTTTATATATATATCTGTTGTGGTGTCCTTTCATTTGGTATTCAAGGGATTATATATGGTATCACAGCTGGCTTCACATGCCATTCAGAGTTTAGCCTAAGACTGCTCTTGTCCATGCTACCACTAGGATAGCTGGTCTATAAGGTTGACTTTACAACCAATCACCATAAGGGTTGTTTGGACTGATATAAGGTGTACACTAGAACTAGTGACATCATACATCAGGCCAACTTCTCACATTGGTGAGCAGCGGTTGGGATCTGAGCTTGCTGTTGTAATACCATTGTAATCTTGAGATACTAAATTGAAAGATCACACAGATATTGTCTAGGTACATATAACATAGATTATAATACTTAAGTCCTACTGGACTTAGTAGTTGTAGGTTGAAGGGAGTAACACACCATGACTACAACTACCAGAGAGGTTTAGTAGAAACAACTAGTGTAGGTAGGTGCACACACCACACCCTCACTAGATCATGTCTCTGGGAGGAGATCAAGTAGATGCTCTCTCAGGAGGGTCAGGTCTACAGAAGACCCCCTCTAGATATGATACCCTAACATTCCAGGAGATGAGACAATTGTGTACCTCCAGAGGAATAAAACAGGGTGCAAACCCTACCCTCCTTCAGTTAAGACAACTCCTAGAGGAGTATGATGCTCTTAAAGCCTCTCAGGCAGGTACCCTAGGTACAAAGGAGGGTCTACCCACCACAGATGAGTCAGATGGGACTTCAGATGAAGAGGTAGACAGCCAGGGCCAAGTAGGAAGACTTAGCCAGGCTAACCTAAGCTTACATGGGAGTTTGCATGGGGTCCCCCCATACAGACCCCGAAGTGGGCTTACACAGAGAAGCAGGAGGGACAGATCCCCTTCAAGGGAATCCATCCACTCCCATGTCTCTAGCATCTCTAGTGTTTCCTCTCACAGGGGAATGACTTCCCCTGAGAGAAAGGAACATGAAGCCAGAATGAGGGAAGCTAATCTGAGGATTCAGAGGGAAGAACTTGCCCTTGCCAAGGAAAAGCTTGCTCTGGCTAGAGAGCAAAGGTTAAGTGGGTCAGAACCCACTGGTGGCAGCAATATCCCTAAGGATAGAGACAGGCACTATGATAATATAAACCTGAGCAAGATTGTCCCTCCCTACAAGTGTGGGGATGACATCCACAAATGGATAACTGCTTTGGAGAGAGCTTGCAAAGTACAGCAGGTACCCCAAAGTCAGTGGGCAGCTATCTTGTGGCTCTCCTTCTCTGAGAAAGGTAGAGACAAGCTCCTCACAGTTAGTGATGAGGATGCAGATAATTACACTGTCCTGAAGAGTGATCTGATTGATGGGTTTGGCCTAACCACTGAACAATACAGGTTGTTGTTCAGGGATACCCAGAAGACACAGACTCAGGACTGGACTGACTTTGTAGATTTTGCCACTAAGGCTCTGGAAGGCTGGCTAATGGGAAGTAAGGTTGAGGACTATACAGGATTGTATAATTTGATCATGAGAGAATAAATCCTTAACAACTGTCAAAACCAGCTATTGCATCAACACCTGATTGATTCTGATCTGACTTCTCCCCAAGAATTGGGAAAGAAGGCAGATAGATGGGTCAGGACTAGAGTTAAGCAGAAAAACCAGAACCAGGGCAGTGATCAGAAAAAGGCAGACCAGAAGGGTAATGATCAGAAACAAAAAGACCAGAAGTCTTCACCAGGCCCCCAAAAGGCTCAGGGGGAGGGTGGTCCCAAAAAGGATACAAAGAAAGAAGGCCAAAAGAAACCATGGTGCAACTATTGTAAGTCCAACTCACATTGGTTTAGTGAGTGCACCAAAAAGGATAAGCCCCCAGCCACCATTGCCCCTAAGGCAACTGTACCCCCTAGTTCAGCTGTAAGTGGTGGTTCCCAGCAAAAGGGTGTAGTAGGGTTAACCCTGGGAACTGAGGAGGATTCTGGCCTAGTCAGAATACCTACTCAGGCTGTTTTGATCTGTGATGGGGACTTGGCTTTGTCCTCTACTGTAGGCCCCAGTAACCTGGGCAAGTACAGACAGACTCCTTTTATCAACCAAAGAATGGCTCAGGCCTACAGGGACACTGGGGCTAGTGTCACAATGGTGACACCTGCTTTTGTGGACCCTGGACAGATCATGCTAGGTGAGAATTACCTAGTGACCAACGCTAGCAATGCCACTACCTCCCATAGTGTGGCTATTGTTAACTTCTCCTGGGGAGGGGTAACTGGCCTCAAGAAAGTTGTTGTTAGTTCAGACCTTCCTGTAGAGTGTTTACTGGGCAATGATCTTGAAACTTCAGTTTGGTCTGAAGTGGAGTATAGGACCCATGCAGAAATGCTGGGGATAGATGCACATGTCCTTGCTGTGACCAGGTCACAGGCCAAAAAGTGCACCACTGAACAAGTGCTGGATCCTGAAACTATGGACCAGTCACAACCCAAGAGAAAGAGCAGTAGGGTTAAGGCTGTGCCTTCCCCCCTGCCTCAGGTGGTGGATCAGCCCTCCCAGGAGGATGATTCTGAGAGCCCTGAAGGAACTGTCCTAGGAGAACTTGAACCTGATCAGGTTGAGTTTCTTGGGACAGGGGGACCTTCAAGGGCAGATCTGAGACAGGCTCAATTAGACTGCCCCTCTCTTGAACCCCTCAGACAGCTGGCTGCTGCTGAGGCTGCAGGGAATGCTCAAGGTACCCATAGAGTGTATTGGGATGAAGGGCTACTGTATTCAGAGGCTAGAGACCCCAAGCCTGGTGCATCCAGGAGGTTGGTCATACCACTGAAGTTCAGAGGCTTCCTTCTTACCTTGGCCCATGATATTCCCCTTGCAGGACATTTAGGCCAGAACAAGACTTGGGACAGGCTTGTCCCTCACTTTCACTGGCCCCATATGTCAGAAGATACTAAGGAGTTTTGTCGCTCCTGTGTCACCTGCCAAGCCCGTGGCAAATCAGGTGGCACCACAAAGGCCCCCCTCATACCACTACCTGTGGTGGGGGTCCCCTTTGAAAGAGTGGGCATAGATATTGTAGGACCAATGGACCCACAAACAGCATCTGGGCACAGATTCATACTGGTGATAGTGGACCATGCCACCAGGTATCCAGAAGCTATTCCCCTGAGGACCACAACAGCTCCTGTTGTGGCAAGGGCCCTGCTTGGAGTATTCTCCAGAGTGGGCTTTCCAAAGGAGGTCATTTCTGACAGAGGTGCCAACTTCATGTCAGGATACTTGACTGCAATGTGGAAGGAGTGTGGTGTGAACTACAAGTTCACCACACCCTATCACCCACAGTGCAATGGGCTTGTTGAGAGGTTCAACAAGACCCTAAAGGGAATGATAAAAGGTTTACCAGACAAGCTTAGGCGAAGATGGGACATCCTTTTACCCTGCCTTCTGTTTGCTTACAGAGAGGTCCCACAAAAGGGGGTTGGCTACAGCCCTTTTGAGCTTTTGTTTGGGCATCCTGTAAGAGGACCCCTGTGTTTGGTAAGGGAAGGATGGGAGAGACCTCTCAGACAACCCAAACTGGACATAGTGGATTATGTACTTGGTCTCCGCTCCAGGATGGCAGAGTATATGAAGAAGGCTTCTAAAAACCTTGAGGCAAGCCAAGAACTCCAAAAAGCTTGGCATGACCAAAAGGCTGTACTGACTGTTTACCAGCCAGGACAGAAAGTGTGGGTGTTGGAGCCAGTGGCCCCAGCAGCACTCCAAGACAAATGGTCTGGACCCCACACTATTGTTGAGAAAAAGGGAGAAGTCACCTACTTGGTGGACCTTGGGACTCCCAGAAGCCCCCACAGGGTGCTTCATGTCAACAGATTGAAGGCATATGTTGAGAGGGCAGACATGGGGCTACTCATGGCTACTGATGAGGGGCAGGAGGAAGAGAGTGACCCTCTCCCAGACCTGTTGACTCAGAACCCTGATGATGGCTCAGTTGATGGTGTGGTCTTTTCTGACAGCCTCACTGCCCATCAGCAACAGGACTGCAGGCAAGTTCTGCAGTCCTACAGACATATGTTCTCTCTGACCCCAAGTCAGACACACTGGTGCACCCATGAGGTGGACACTGGTGACAGTCTGCCTGTGAAGAGTAAAATCTACAGGCAACCTGACCATGTCAGGGACTGCATAAAAGTTGAGGTACAAAAGATGTTGGAGCTGGGAGTCATTGAACCTTCAGAGAGCCCTTGGGCTAGTCCTGTAGTCCTTGTGCCAAAGCCCCACACCCAAGATGGTAAGAGAGAGATGAGGTTTTGCGTGGATTACAGAGGTCTCAATGCTGTCACTAGGACAGATGCCCACCCAATACCTAGGGCAGATGAGCTCATTGACAGACTGGCAGCTGCTAAGTTTTTGAGCACATTTGACCTGACAGCAGGCTACTGGCAAATCAGACTAGCTGAGAGTGCAAAGGCCAAAACTGCTTTCTCGACCCCAGGAGGACATTATCAATTTGTGGTAATGCCCTTTGGTCTGAAGAATGCACCTGCCACTTTCCAAAGGTTGGTGAATCAAGTCCTTACTGGGTTGGATGATTATTGTGCAGCTTATCTTGATGATATTGCTGTCTTTAGCTCCACCTGGGAGGATCACCTGGTCCACCTGAGGAATGTTTTAGAGGCCCTGCAAAAGGCAGGCCTCACTATCAAGGCCACTAAGTGCCAGATAGGGCAGAGCAAGGTTGTATACCTGGTCCACCTAGTTGGTGGGGGTCAGGTTCAACCACTGGAGAGCAAGATCCAGACCATAAAGGACTGGACTCCTCCAACTACCCAGACTCAGGTCAGAGCTTTCTTGGGCCTGACTGGGTACTACAGAAAGTTTGTTAAGAACTATGGGTCCATTGTGACACCACTTAATGACTTGACCTCCAAGAAGATGCCAAAGAAAGTTCAGTGGACAGTAAGCTGTCAAAAAGCATTTGATGACCTGAAGCAGGCCATGTGCAGTGCACCTATTCTGAAAAGTCCAGACTACTCCAAAGAGTTCATTGTCCAGACAGATGCTTCTGAGTTAGGTGTGGGAGCTGTTCTTTCACAACTGAATGTAGATGGTCAAGACCAGCCCATTGCTTTTATAAGTAGAAGGCTGACCCCTAGAGAGAAACGTTGGTCAGCTATTGAGAGGGAGGCCTTTGCTGTGGTTTGGGCCCTGAAGAAGCTGAGGCCATACTTGTTTGGCACTCACTTCAAGATTCAGACAGACCATAAGCCCCTCTTGTGGCTAAATCAGATGAAGGGTGAAAATCCCAAACTTCTTAGGTGGTCCATTTCCCTACAGGGGATGGACTTCACAGTGGAACATAGACCTGGGACTGACCATGCCAATGCAGATGGACTCTCCAGATATTTCCACTTAGAACATGAAGACTCAACTGGTCAAGGTTAGTTTAATGTCCCTAAGTTTGGGGGGGGGGGTTGTGTAGGAGAGTAGGGTCTGCTTTCTATGTTCACCCCCACTTTTTGCTTTTGCTTTACTGGTTTTCGACTTAGATGTGGCTGTGGGCCTGCTAATCAGACCCACAGCCCTGCTGTTTTCTCTCTAAATTGATACTATGTACTTTAGGTGCATAACCCATTTGGATAGGATCACCTTATTGGCCCCTGTACAGTGTACCCTAGGTACCCAGGGCATAGGTGTACCCTAGGCCTACCAGGGGCTGCAGCATGTGTTATGCTACCCCTGGCCTGGCCTTCCATTTTGACACAACTGGCTGATCACTCAGCTGGGGCAAGGTCGTGTAATCACCCCTTGCTTAGGTGTAGTATTCCTATACCTAACTTACATATAGACACATGTGTACCTATCAGTCACTCCTATGGCAGGCCTTAACAATCCTGGAGGCAGAGTGCTTGGTAACATGTGAGATGGTGCTCTAGCATGAGCTGAGCCTGTCTGCAGCTTTCGGAACCATGTCCTTATAGCTGTTCTATGATATAGCCTACCATATACTCTTAAAGTGCCTTATAATCTTAAACGGTTATGGTAACTATGGTTTGGCTTTATCGAAACATGTCGTGTAAGGTGTCTAACACTGTGGAATAATACCCCCATACCATTTCTGGACATGAGGATATTATTCCTTCCTTCTAGAGGGAAAGACATGTTAAAATCATACTTCACTGTTAGCCTCTGACCAAAGCCTCAGCATCACAAAATGGATGCTGCTGCCACGACACAAGTCTGACCTCCTGCTGCTGGGAGTGATCCCAGCCAGGGAGGCCTGGACAATAGGTTTCCTGCTTGGGGAGGTGCTAGCACCTCCCCAGACAGCCTTTAGTGTATTGGGGCAGGGTGGGCTGAAAGGAATGAGACATGCCTGGGGCACACAAGGTGTTCCTTGCATAGTCCAGTTCAAACCGGCGCTGGGGCACTCCAGCCCCAGCTCTGGCGCGAAACCGGACAAAGGGAAGTGGGTGTAACCACCCCCTCCCAGGTCCCACCCATAAGGCGTGACCTAGCAGATATCCCAGCCCCCCAGATTAGTATAAGAGTGGGAGTTGGGCCTCAAGACTTTAGATTATCCTGAACCTGCAACTTGAACAGAAACTCTGGACCTTCGACATTCGACGAAAGAAGAAGACTGAAGAATCTCCCTTGTGCCCAAGGTGTGGCTACCCTGTGCAAACAGGCACCATCAAGAGACTACCCTTTGCTTTGCTAAAGTTCTACGAGGGACCGACTGCAGAGCCCGACCAGAGCCTTGACTTCCAGACTTCTCCGACCCTGATCCACATCCACAGCAGAGCTGAGATCCGTGGAGGCGACGAGAGACGTGGGACCGGCTACCTGGGAAAAGTGGCTAGTATCTTCAAGCGCAGCTTCTGAGGCACCCTCAAAGTTGTGCACCGGGGATTGAGAAGCCCCACCCCCAAGCACCATCTGCACCGAAGACCAGCCCCCCACACTCCACGAGTCCTGCGTGGGGCCCTTCTGCATTTTCCTGCTTGCCACGTCTGTCCGGTTGCTTGCCCGCTGGCTAGTGGCCTTTGTGACGACGCATCCTGAAATCTTCTGCGCTGGTTTGGCTCCTCCAGACTGGCTCCCGCTTCTCTGCAAAGAAGAAGCACCCCAGACCTTCCTGGTCTGCACCAGAAGCAAGTCCTCCGTTCTTCGTGGGTTCCGCTTGCCAAAGCTTGGTGAGTCCTAGTCCAACTTTGACGCCGCCGACAGCAAGAGCCTTCGTGGGACAGCTCGCCTCCTGGTCCTGGTCGTCCTCGACGTTCCCTGATCCTCGTGGCTGCAGCGACAAGCTTCACCTTCACCTGCAATCTTCACGACATCGCCTGGTTCCTTCCTGGTTCCACGTGGTCACTGGCTAGTGACCTTGACTCTGTCCCCTCTGCTTGCAGGTATCCTTCCTTCCTGATCCCAGCCTTGGGATCCACCGGACACTCTTCACTGACTGCCTGTCAGCATCTTTCTTCAGGCATCCATAGGAGTCGACGACGAAACCCGACGCAACTTCACCCCTATGCACCCGCAGCCTGTGGGCTAGGTAACTTGGGTACTCCGGTGCTCATCAGGATAGTGACTATCCTAGTGTCTAGTTTTCCAGTCTCGACTTCCTAGCTACTCCGGAAGTGTCCTAAATCTATCTATTTCTAAACTGTACTATTGCTAGTGACTTTTACGCATTACGCGTGAGTGTTTCCACTCTGCACCTGAATCCCGTGGGCCTCCCACTTCCTAACCCTTGGTAGTATAGTGTAGCCCCAGCGATTCCCTAGGCCTATCCTATTTCCGTGACAGTGGTCCTTATACCACTTACTTAGTATATGGTTTGCGTGGCCCCTAGGGCCTAACTGTATTACTTACCTGTGTGACTTAATGTATGCATAAATAAGACTGTGTTGTACTTACCTCTAATCTCATAAAGAGTGCTGAGGGTTTGACTAGAATAAATACACTTTATTTTATATATATATCTGTTGTGGTGTCCTTTCATTTGGTATTCAAGGGATTATATATGGTATCACAGCTGGCTTCACATGCCATTCAGAGTTTAGCCTAAGACTGCTCTTGTCCATGCTACCACTAGGATAGCTGGTCTATAAGGTTGACTTTACAACCAATCACCATAAGGGTTGTTTGGACTGATATAAGGTGTACACTAGAACTAGTGACATCATACATCAGGCCAACTTCTCACAGGGCCCTTCAAAGTTGAAGCCAGTGCACAAATATGTGACGCTCCACTATTCATAACAAAGCAATAAACGTGAATGGTCCTGTTGGTCCTATGTCAACAGACTTAATTTAAAAGAGGACCCCAGCAGTCACACATTGGTACAGATATACATATAAAAAGTAATTTTGCTTCCATCATCCAGGACGTGAACATAGGACTTTGAGTGTGCTACCCTCTGGAGACTACAGGGTAAAAAAACAGTTATGGGTCTCCAAAACCTTAGGACCACAGATCTGCTGTGGGAGACTCCTTGGGATTAGGGGCCATTCAGTCTGGCCTAAAAGATAAACACACGAGTGAAGCTCCATTCTTGAGCTAGGTTAAAAAAGACCCACGTATTTTGTGTTTTTTGTTAGCTGCATATTAAGTTATAGGCATAAACGTAAGCTACTGTTTGTCATTGCACTCATCTTATATGATATTTTGCTGAGTCTATAATTACAGTTTAATGTGTTCCTTATAAAAGATAAATGCAAAATGTGTACACATTGTAGTTGTTTTTAGTATTGGATTACTGTTTAACTTTACGAACAATTTAAGGACACTATTTAGAGTCTGCCTGACAGGGTTTGCACTGGAGTACCCTGCCGCCATACCCTCAGTCCTCCTGCATCCTTTAGAGGCAGGCGTACCATAACTAATTCTGTGACAAAAGCCCCCCGAAGGATTAGGGTCCCTTGGAGGAGGGGATTTCACAATTCATCCTACTTAGGGTGGATGATTGAATGCCTTTTTCCCCTGTCCATCACAGCCAGAAAAAAAACTGGTGGTAAGGGAAAGGACAAACCCACAATGACCCCCCCCCCCCCCCAATCCTGGGTGAAAACCTTCAGGGTGTAAAGCCATTCAACAAAATGTAAATTGCCTCTGAGTGTGCAGGCTTCATAATTTATGTTTGCATTACAGTATTATGAGGGATTAATGTCATATTAACATAGATGTGAGCCAATTTATTCAAATCCATACTTGGTTTTGTAGTTTTTTTCTGAAAAAGGTGTGGGGAAAAAAGTTTAGAACTGAGAAAATATATTTCCAGTGGTATAATGAAAAAAATCTTAAGATATTTAACAATGGAAATTGCCTAATTGAAAACAAAATCCATAAACAACTGAAAAACATTCCAATATATAAACATACTGAGCTTCTAAGCCACACTTAAAGTACTGACACATTTTCTTTGAGTGCACAGAAATTAAGGGCCAGATTTATCAAGGTTTTGCGTCCCCCTTGCGTGCCCAAGGGTGTGCAAGGGTGATGTAAAACCTAAGTGAGAATTATCAAGCCACTCAATGCCACCGTGTGTGGTCCTGCATGGGTTGATAAGTCTAGAGTGATGCCAGGCAGCACAAGTTGAGGCCTTGCGTTACTCGGAGGCAGGGAGGCATTCCAAGCGTGGAGCTTGGGTGTACCCACGCATCCGCCCATTGATTTTGGCATATTCCCAGATTTACCATTAGTGGTAGACCTGGGAATGCAACAAAATGCTACATCTCTCCAGGTGACGCATAAGGAGTAGATATCTAATTATTTATCCTCATTATTTCTGCAGGAAGGTGTCCCTTCCAACACAAGAACAATTGTGCCTACAATGCAGGCATCCTTGCAAAATGACGCACTGGTGCCTGCATTGGCACAAGGCAGCCAAAAGTACACCAGCTCTAGGAAAAGACAGAAATATGCCGTATAGTGGTAAATACGGTGCTTTCCTGCCCTTTCCCTTTACTGCAGCGCAGCACAGCAAGATGGCTTGCTGCGTTGCGCTGCGTGAAATAATGCTAAATCTGCCCCCAAGTTTCAGCATTTATCACAAAATACATTGTTCCAAGTAGCCACTAGCTTGGACATTCTAAACTTGTTTTAGTTTGTACATACTTTGAAAGTAGTAAATAGGATACCCTTGATATGCATAATCTGTAGAATGAAAATGCAACAAATACACTGCCGCTGAGACTTTTTTCTGGACACGTGTTAAACAAAATAAATGACTTTATTTCCCACTAACCTGAAGGTTTGCCTTTTTATCTTACCAACCTAATGTTGTAGCTCTTTTTTCTGACTATACTCAAAAGATCCTTAGTCTGTACACTTTGAAGTGAGAGCGTTATTTATTAATTAATTTGATTAAAGCCTGGGAGCAGCAACATCCTCAGTCTCTTGTGAGGAAACCTCACTGGTCTTTAGCGCAACATTTGGGACAGATTTCGCCAGTAGAGGGAACCCCAATGGCTTTGCACTTTCTGCTTTCCCCCGCAGATTGGGCCAAAAGGATTTTTAGCTCTAAATTCTTGACTGAAGTTTAGTTATTGGTAACCTTGTCAATAGAAGAGGCCTCTGCCTGTTCAACTGAGGATTGAATAAATCCATTAAGGTTATTTCTGAAATCCTCCCCATCATCATCATTATCAGCAAACTAGAAGGAATTGCCCAGCTTCATGACTCGAGAAAATAATTAGGACAAACAATATAATAAAATACATATCTGACAAGAAAAAATATATATAATAATGAGAAAACTGAGCAAAGTACAAACGTTTGGGAAATGATGGGTTAAAACATTATGCTGATGTTCTGATATACTAGTACTATTCTGTAAAATATTTTAGCTTGATTCTATCAGCATCGACTGTAATGTACCACAAAAACCCCAATAAAATTTGTTATCTAAAAAAAAGACTGATTTGCATATGGTTGAGTATGAACTTTGGTGGCGAAGTGAGCTAAATAACGATGATGGATTCAACCCAGATATAATAGTGACTGGGGGTGAGTGTTTTAAAAGTT
Source organism: Triturus cristatus (assembly GCF_964204655.1). NCBI lineage: Eukaryota > Metazoa > Chordata > Amphibia > Caudata > Salamandridae > Triturus > Triturus cristatus. Next base: position 204,532,845 of record NC_140584.1, on the reverse strand, counting down.
TCAGTGCTCTGCTCATCATCTTATTGTGTTTGCTATGTTTACCCTAAGTTGGCAGGGTATACCCAGACGTGGGTCCTTTGCTCACCTTGCCACTGGATTCAAGCTAGCCTGGCTGATGAGGGGTGTTACCCCGAAACCAGTACCAGGATGCTTGTTTACGGTCCAGGGAGGACCTGGCTTGGCAGTTCGAGCTGGACTGTTCCTATGAGGAGCAGCGTCAAGACTGTTTTGCATATGGCTGGATCTGAACTGGGGTGGTGAATTTAGCTAAATAACGATGATGGATTTAACCCAGGGGTGAGTGTTTTAAAAGTTTCGGCGCTCCGTCCATCATTTCTTAATGTGCTTGCTATGCTATAGGTGCACAACAGCATTCATTGTCTGGATTATTCCATTGTCATTTGTCAGCTGCACCTCCCTGAATGCGACATTCTACATGACATGAATCTGATGCACATAAAGCAAACAGTTACATCTGTATGTTGTTGTTGTTGCTCTTTCTTATGCTTCCTCAGTGTACAGTCAGTCACCATGAAAGTCTATGTTGGTGCGGTTTTCCATTTTGCAAATAGATACACTGTATTGTTAATTATTTATAACAAGAGTAACCAGTGACCACACTAAATGATATTGTTTGTTTGTACTACTAATTGAACTGCAACAATGCTACGTTTCACTGATGTTCTTCTTGCTTCTTTTCTTTTAGGTGCACAAGAGACAACATCACCCACAGTACTGCCAGACAGAAGGCCTATGCATGACGTGACGCGTGTCCCACACATTATTGCACAAACATCTCTTCAACTTGTGTGAAGCTAAGTGTCACTGCTAACTGACATCTTCAAGATGGCCCCAACAAAAGGTGCTACCGAGAAAGTGGTAAGTTAGAAGAAGAAGGAGCTTACCACCATCACTAGTATGTCGACCCTGATCTCTTTTTAAAAAAACTGTGCCTGCCGCACTGGCCTCCGGGGAGCAAGCTGGGAGCAGCATCACCACGTCAGTGGTCCCACCCCAATCTAGGCCCAAGCCCATGCCTGTCACAGAGGTAGCCAGTCTAATCACGGCAACATCGACGAGCAGTGACGTTGAAATTGACTTATCTCTATCTCAAAGTAGTACCCAATGATTGCCGGAAACTCAGAGAAGTGGACAACAACAAAAACAGACACAACCACCAATAGTAGTCCCTCCTGAAGTAGGAGCAGTTCAGGAGATTGAGCTTCATGCTGAGGAAGGAGAGTAAGCTGCTCTTTCAGAAGATCCATTGTCTTCCAGATCTCCAGCTAGAAAAAGGAGTGTTTGTGCATCATCTTCTTCTCTGAACCCCACTTCTGATGATCTAGACACAACTTAGATCCCGCCTTAGTCTGAGAGTGAGACACACCACGGGATGAGGCTAGGGAAAAGGAAGGTTCCAGAAAGCCTCAGAGTTATGGAGGCAGATGTAGAATAGGAGGATGTCGACAAGCCAGTCATCATGAATGTTAGCCCAGCCCCAGTGGAGAACAACTTTATCCTATCACAACTTGCTGGGAGGGATGTGGCACCACAAATACCACAACCACCAACGCCAGCTGCCACATTTGTAAAGTCCCTGCAGTGACCTATATCTACAACCACCTCAGTAGAAGTAGGTACTGCAGAGAGTCAAACATCAAAACGCCCACCTACCACCAGTTCATCTGACATTGGCAGTAGTACCAGCATCAGAAAGTTGACCTCTCTAGCTTGGGTCTTCTTTGTTATTAGCAAGAAGGAGGTAAACATTGGCACATGCTCCCTTTGTGAAGCAAATGTTAGTCGGGGTAAGCTTGGTACAAACAATGGTACTGGGGGCCAAACAACTCATTTGAGAAAGCACCTTATGATCCAGTGGGAGGCACACCTTTGCAGCCAAAAAACTGCAAGTGTTGTTGGTGAAGAGGGTGAAAGGCTGAGCAGGGAATCCGATCCAATCCCGGTGGAAGGGGAAGAAGAGGAAGACATTTTTGTTATGCAAAGCAGACCTCCCCCAGCAGTACAGTAGTATCGCCCACATCAGCAACATTGCAATGGCACAAAACTCAGGCGGAGACATCAAGGCAAGAGAGGACAGTGACTGCTCTGCTGAAACGCACATTGAGCCTACCAACGCCTGCTCTCAAAAAGTCACCTGCATCAGTGGCACAAGAAAATAAAAAAATCCAGGCGACTTTTCCTGGCATGTTTAGGCCAAAGGGGCAGTATGAATGCAACCACTCAACGGCACGTTTGTACAACGCGAAGCTGGCTAAAATGTTAGCGCTGGACCTCTTCCCTTTTTATTTTGTGGAAGGGGTGGGTTTTCTTGAATTTGTGGCAGCCATCTGCCCGAAATGGAAGATTCCCAGCTGGTCCTATTTCGCCAGAGTTGCTGTTCTAGCGCTACATCACAATGTGCTGGAATTGCTATTGCTTGGACAGGCTTTGGAGCAGAGTTCTGTTCCCACTATCCACCTGATGACAGACACGTGGACCAGTTGCCAAGCCACTGAATACATGCGCATCACTGCACACTGGATCTCTTTTGTGAGGGCTAGAGAAAAAATATCTGCAGGTTTTGACACTGCTGAGATTTTTAATGTCGCTCGGAAGAATGCAGCAGTAGCCATATTCGCCATGGAGAAATCCCATCCTGCTGCAAACATTTGGAAGACTTTAACAACAAGGTCTTTGAATGGCTGCGACCAAGAGAGCTTAACATTGGATTTGTTGCCATGGACAAAGGCAGTAATATAGTTAAGGCCATGGCAGATGGTGGCTATTTCGGGGTCCTGTGTTTGGTGCACTGCATCAACATCATTGTACAAGACTTTCTCAAAAAAGAAGACCAAGTAAGCAACTTACTGTCCACCTGCAGAAGAATCTGCACTTATTTCAGCCATTCATTTAAAGCCCGGAAGTCATTCAGTGTGATAATAGAATACCAGTTAAAGCACTCATACAGGAGGTGCCAACACGTTGGAACTCAATTTATTACATGCATTTCTCCGGAGAACAGCCAGCGCTCTTGCGGTCCGATGAAAAATAACGTGTGTATTCCTTGATTCAGTTCAGACCACCGAGGAGCGATTGAGCGCCCTCGTGGGACATGCGTTTATTTTTGGGACCAGATACAGTTATCATGCTCTCCCTTCAACGAGCCACAGTGCCTGTTTTCGCGATGATTTGGTCTCTTAGGGTGCCCAAATCCCCCCACGCAGTCCTGAGGAAGACCCCCCTGTAAGGTGGACATTTACCTACACATCTTTGGGGTCGAAATGTCGACACTTTGCCTTACGCCAGCTTTAAACAACGGATATTTCTGTACTGTGTTTTATCAAACAGCATGGCTAGATGTTAACTATGTGATTCTCCCTGTTACAGTGGCTCAATAAATTAGCCCATTCTGTACGTTGAATATAAATGTTTGGATTGCACCAATTCTTCTGTCCCCTTATAACACTATATTCCCACACAATTCACCTTTATTCCCCCTACCCCTGTTTTTTCTTTCTGGGCACATTGTTAATAATAAATGTATTCTGCACAACATTTGTGAAAATGAGGGTGTGATTAAATAACACTACTCAGTTTAATCCTTGTATGTATTGTCTTTTGATGTGTTGTTAGTTCTTCTTTGTAGTATTTTCATGTGCAAATAGTGCTTACTGGGACCATCCCTTACTGTACTGAAGGCCTGTTTGAGCAGTACAGACCGATCAATGAATATGTTGTGCAAAGAGGGGATGCAACTGTGAAAGGCATGATCATTGAGATGGACAAATGGGCCTAGTCAAACACCTGACAGAGATGCTGCTTCCTTTTGAGGTGTTCACATGGGAAGTCAGAAAGGAGGACAGTACCATAGGCCAAGCTGTTCCATTGTTGCACATGCTACAGGAACAGCTGAAGGAGGGGTCTGCAATATACGCAGGTGTGGAGATAAAAAAAGATGCGTATGACTTGGTGGAGAGCTTAATCCTTCGCTTATCTGTTAATACATGGGTGCAAAGAGACATTGTGTCATCCAAACATCACATCTGTGTCACAGTTCTTGATCCAAGGTACAAACAATTACTGGCCACTTTCATTCCCGATTTAGACGTGAATGTTGCAAACTACAAAACATGAATAGCTGAGCAGGCCGGTGAGCTAGAAAAAGAACAGCCGGGAATTAGAGACCCACTCCTCCAGGGCACAAGTTCTGAGGGGCAGCCTTCACGTTTAGAGCCTGAGAGCAGTGCCGTTGGCTCACAGCAGCCAAAACCAACAACAAAAACACATCAACAACAAGAACAGGAGCATCAGCCCAAAAATATGCAAATTAATTGTTTCCACTGGCACAGCTTAAGTCTAGTGCAGAGGTGAAGGCAAATGAGGTGGAGCAAGGTGGAGCACCAATGTCCATCTGGATGACCCAACAGAGGTCTACCTTGATCAAAACCCATTGCTGTATTGGTATAGGAACAGGCACCAATGGCCAGTGCTCAGCAGGCTGGCAATAAACTACCTGGCTTATCCAGTAGCCAGTGTCTCTGCTGAGCGTGTTTTCAGTGCTGCTGGTGCTGTTGTAACAGTGAGAAGGAACAGTCTCTCACCCCAAAACATGGAGAGATTAACCATGATTAAAATTAATCAGCACTTTATACCACCGGATTGAGGTAGACTCAGGTCAAGGAAGTAGTGTGTTAGATTACCAACTTCTGGGCGAACCACCTGAGTGAGGACAAGCTCTACTTCCCTAACTATTAGGCATGGGCCAACAACTAGAGAACTTTCTCTCTCTATCACTGATCTTTGGCACCAGTTTGTGTCTGGTTTACTAATTCAGCCCCATCGTTTTACTCTTAGACACATTTATTGCCGGATTGGAGTTGCAACAGTGTGCAGTGAAGAAGTCCCCACCCCACCCATTTCCTTCAAGGACATTGGAGATACAAACAAATGTGTGCCTGCCTCCAACCCTGGGCTGCAGCCCATGACTATCTATCCTTTCCTAGTTTAGTATTCCCACAGCCAGACTGCCCCATATTATTTGATTCATACTGGCCAATGTCTGTTTCTTGAACAATGGTTCGACAATGTACCATGGTCAAGGTAACCACAGCTGAATTAGAAGAATAGGTAAATGGCATGCATTGCACCCTCAGTGATTGTTGTTTGTGAGTATGTTGTTGAGATGATTCATGTAGTAGCAGGCAGTGTGTGTGACACTGGATGTTTGTTTATCTGTAACTATTACATTTAAATGTGTTTGTGATGATTTTCAATGTTGGTGGCCTACCGACGGCTGATAATTTTTACCCTGAAGGTGATTATTTCCTTACCCTTTGAGAGTTAGCGAGATTTGTTCACCGACGCCGGGTCCACTCCACACTGCTTTGTTTTTTACTTTAGTTTATACTTCTCAAAGAGTTTGACCCAACCAGTCCCTTTAGAATAGATAACTCAAAAAATGACTCAATGTTCTCTTGTTGTGCATCAACAGCATTGTACTACAGGCCTATCAATTGCATTTGAATCGGGACACAGTCGGTACAGAGTTGGACACCTTCCTTGGAGTCAGGAGGATCAGGGATAATGGAAGGACTCAGGGCGTGAGCGTGACTTCTTCAAGAACTGCCACGAGAAGAAGGAAGTTTTCGAACTCCACTGAAACCAACTGATTTGGTGATGACTTTAATGTGGCCTACCCAACTCTATGGAGTGGTGGTGATTGGTGACAGCGGTGCGTTGATTATTTTACTTGATTTTGGAAATACAATGTTGCTGGGTGTGTGTGCTCAGTCAGTGCTATCTGGCTCAAATGTAAAGCTAAGTGGTGGTTGGGTGGGGGTCCTGTTGTTGTAGGTAACTGGAGACAGATATTTAGTCATGAACGATCATCACATTATGCATGTGCTGTTAGGCTACATATTATTCTTATGATTCACTAATAATGAAGAAGTGATGATCATGACAGTTGCGAGTTTGATCAGCCCTATAGACCGATAGTTACATGCGGCCACGTTTGTGGGATTTTTGATTGTTGTAAAATTGTCTTCTAATTGTTCATACACCAGTCATATAAATGAATTAGTGCAAAAAGGACTGTTCTACTCTTCTCTCCTGCGCTGCCTCAGAGTCTTCTCAGTTCACTCCTTATGAAGTTTAACTTCTTTCTTCCGCCTTGATTCTACAATATAATTTTTGTTTTTCAATCCACAGGCCCTTTTACCCTGTGCCAAATTGGAAAAGCAACATAACACTCACGCTTTCCTTTTCCTCCCATAACACATTCATGATGGTTGGCTGCTCATTGCCCAGATGAACGTTGTCCTTGTGAAGGGTTGTGAAGGGTTGTCTTAGTCAAACCTTTCCCCAAATCCCCCTTCCCATCCATTCGTCAAAAAGCCCTAACCCTCTGTGGCTTAATTTACACCATCAATGGTCACTCACTTGGTGGGGCGGATGCGGTAAAAGCAACACTAACTAAGTGCAGGATCTTCAGTTTTTACTCCTATTACTGAAGCAATAGTCCACACTGGCCCCACTTACCTGCCCACGCATTTGGCAATATAGTATAATTGTTCCTTTTAATAATCATTAGAACGGTGTATGTTGTTCGTTTGACTCCTACAGAATTTGTAATATATTTGCTATATTTCAAAGCTAGGTAACACAGGACATTTAGATATATAATGTTATGTAACTTGGGGGGAGACAGACAATTTGGTTTGCTTTGTATTTAAGTTACCCATAATCATTCATTTGTTTCGTTTTCCTCCCATAACAGATTTATGATGTTTGGCTGCTCATTGCCCAGATGAATGTTGTCCTTGTGTAAGGTTTGTCTTTGTCAAACCTTTCCCCAAAATTCATCCAAAACCCCTAACCCTCTTCCCCCTGGACGTGTGATTTATTGAGGTGTGGCTCACTTTGCCACTGGATTCAAGATAGCCTGGCTGATGAGGGTTATGAACCCGAAACCGCTCCCAGGATGCTTGTTTCCGGTCCAGGGAAGACACGGCTTGGTAGTTCGGGCTGGACTGTTGCCATGAGGCACAGGGTCAGACTGATTTGCATATGGCCATGTCTGAACTGGGGTAGTGGAGTGAGCTAAAGAATGATGATGGATTAAACCCAGATCAGTTGTCTGGGGGTGAGTGTTTGATTTACTCAAGCTCTCCGTCCATCATCCCCTTTGGTATCGCTTTGTTCGCCCTAAGTTGGCAGGGTATGCCCAGTTGTGGGTCCCTTCCTCACTTTGCCACTGGATTCAAGATAGCCTGGCTGATGAGGGTTTTGAACCCGAAACTGGTCCCAGGATGCTTGTTTCCGGTCCAGGGAAGACATGGCTTGGTAGTTCGGGCTGGACTGTTGCCATGAGGCACAGGGTCTGACTGATTTGCATATGGCCACGTCTGAACTGGGGTGGTGGAGTGAGCTAAAGAATGATGATGGATTAAACCCAGATCAGTTGACTGGGGGTGAGTGTTTGATTTGCTCAAGCGCTCCGTCCATCATCCCCTTTGGTATTGCTTTGTTCACCCTAAGTTGGCAGGGTATGCCCAGACGTGGGTCCCTTGCTCACTTTGCCACTGGATTCAAGATGGCCTGGCTGATGAGGGTTATGAACCAGAAACCGGTCCCAGGATGCTTGTTTCTGGTCCAGGGAAGACATGGCTTGGTAGTTCTGCTGGACTGTTGCCATGAGGCACAGGGTCAGACTGATTTGCATATGGCCATGTCTGAACTGGGGTGGTGGAGTGAACTAAAGAATGATGATGGATTAAACCCAGATCAGATGACTGGGGGTGAGTGTTTGATTTGCTCAAGCGCTCCGTCCATCATCCCCTTTGGTATCGCTTTGTTCGCCCTAAGTTGGCAGGGTATGCCTAGACGTGGGTCCCTTGCTCACTTTGCCACTGGATTCAAGATAGCCTGGCTGATGAGGGTTACAAACTCGAAACCGGTCCCAGGATGCTTGTTTCCAGTCCTGGGAAGATATGGCTTGGTAGTTCGGACTGGACTGTTGCCATGAGGCACAGGGTCAGACTGATTTCCATATGGCCATGTCTGAACTGGGGTTGTGGAGTGAGCTAAAGAATGATGATGGATTAAACCCAGATCAGTTGACTGGGGGTGAGTGTTTGATTTGCTGAAGCGCTCCGTCCATCATCCCCTTTGGTATCGCTTTGTTCGCCCTAAGTTGGCAGGGTATGCCCAGACGTGGGTCCCTTGCTCACTTTGCCACTGGATTCAAGATAGCCTGGCTGATGAGGGTTATGAACCCGAAACCGGTCCCAGGAAGCTTGTTTCCGTTCCAGGGAAGACATGGCTTGGTAGATCGGGCTGGACTGTTGCCATGAGGCACAGGGTCAGACTGATTTGCATATGGCCATGTCTGAACTGGGGTGGTGGAGTGAGCTAAAGAATGATGACGGATTAAACCCAGATCAGTTGACTGGGGGTGAGTGTTTGATTTGCTCAAGCGCTCCGTCCATCATCCCCTTTGGTGTGGCTTAATTTACACCATCAATGGATCACATACTTGGTGGGGCGGATGTGGTGAAAGCATCACTAACTCAGTGCACGATCATCAGTTTTCACTCCTATTACTGAACCAATAGTCCACACTGGCCCCAGTTACCCACCCACACATAAAAGTGGTCAATATTTTACTTAAAGAGAAACATCATTCATCAGTATCAGACATTGTGTGTTGCATTAAATGCTTAACCAACATTAACCATGCCCTCCATACTTTAAGTCTTCCTCCAAATGATGCACAATGCAAGACTAAGAGTTACTTTTGTTCCCTTGAAATACTAGCTGACCAACCATTGCTCTGACTAATTTAGTTGTTATTCTACATCAGACATTCTTTGTTGGGTGCTAGTCTAGTCTGGTCTCTCAACTCTCAAGTGTTTGTAAAGTGTACGAATAATACATACCACACTATCTCCGTTTTTATTTTTTCCAAATAGTTGCCTTCGATGAATAATCCTTCTGATTAAAATCCTACAGTTGGAGTTCACCTGGGTGGGAGTGGAACCTGACATTTGATTCCTGCACTGTTGTTATTGCACTAGCATGCTAATACTACCACCAGGGCACCTTAGGAAACCATGCCGCCCTCGCTTCTACTTCTATTCGGTAAGAGAACTATAGTTTGTTGCTCTACTAAATTGTTGTAGGAAAGGCATTGGCAAACATCCACACCCCCTTTAGTGGTCAATATATTTGCAGTCTAGACTGCAGAGACTTGGAGAGTAGTAGGCCAAAAGTACCTCACAGGCATAGCATATACCTATTCGTTGTTACACACTATCAGCAAAGTTTAAAAATATGTTGCACTAATGAGCAGGTTTAAAAAGTAAAACACCCCCGAAGACCTTGATCAGACATTCGAGGCATAAATAAATTAATCTAAATATTGATTTTTCTAGACAAACAAAAAACTCACCTCTTCCACCCACCCCCAACAACAACTGGCCCACCCCTCTCCCCAAACAAATGAAATATCCCCGTCTGCATCCAGAAAGCCCAGAAACCCCGATCGTAAATCACGCATCTCCACCATCCCCACCCATCCTTTTTTTTAATAAAAAGGGGCAGAGAGAACTAAACATGGCGCAGGATCACCTCTGGTTGACGGTCCATTCTTCTCTGCCTGACCTCCGTGCGCGCCAGCCTTGCCAGGACACGGTGCAGTAGGGTGCGGTCTGAAACTGTAAAGAGGGCAGCAGTGTGGGTGGTTGGATGGCGGGCAGCTGCCTGCAGACTTTTGCAAAAAAAGAGTTGATGGACAGAATGCAGAACAATGTCATACATTCACCCGAGTACAGAGATCTGTGCCTAAATCCATTGTTTGTTTGCTCACCATGCCGTTCCAGTTTGAACCCAGCCATATGCAAATCAGTCTGACCCTGTGCCTCATGGGAACAGTCCAGCCCGAACTTCCATGCCAGGTCCTCCCTGGACTGGAAACAAGCATCCTAGGACCGGTTTTGGGGTTTCACCCCTCTTCAGCCAGGATAGCTTGATTCCAATGGCATGGAGAGCAAGGGACCCACGTCTGGGCATACCCTTCACACTCGGGGTGACAAATGCAAAAAAACAGTTGATGGACAGAATGCAGAACAATTTCATACATTCACCCCAGTACAGAGATCTGGGCCTAAATCCATCGTATTTGTGCTCACCATGCCGTTCCAGTTTGAACCCAGCCAAATGCAAATCAGTCTTGACCCTGCGCCTCATGGGAACAGTCCAGCCCGAACTGCCAAGCCAGGTCCTCCCTGGACTGGAAACAAGCATCCTAGGACCGGTTTCGGGGTTTCACCCCTCTTCAGCCAGGATAGCTTGAATCCAATGGCATGGAGAGCAAGGGACCCACGTCTGGGCATACCCTTCCCACTCGTGGTGACAAATGCATAAAAACAGTTGATGGACAGAATGCAGAACAATGTCATACATTCACCCCAGTACAGAGATCTGGGCCTAAATCCATTGTATTTGTGCTCACCATGCCGTTCCAGTTTGAACCCAGCCATATGCAAATCAGTCTTGACCCTGCGCCTCATGGGAATAGTCCAGCCCGAACTGCCAAGCCAGGTCCTCCCTGGACTGGAAACAAGCATGCTAGGACCGGTTTCGGGGTTTCACCCCTCTTCAGCCAGGATAGCTTGATTTCAATGGCATGGAGAGCAAGGGACCCACGTCTGGGCATACTCTTCCCACTCGTGGTGACAAATGCATAAAAACAGTTGATGGACAGAATGCAGAACAATGTCATACATTCACCCCAGTACAGAGATCTGGGCCTAAATCCATAGATTTTTTGCTCACCATGCCGTTCCAGTTTGAACCCAGCCATATGCAAATCAGTCTTGACCCTGTGCCTCATGGGAACAGTCCAGCCCGAACTGCCAAGCCAGGTCCTCCCTGGACTGGAAACAAGCATCCTAGGACCGGTTTCGGGGTTTCACCCCTCTTCAGCCGGGATAGCTTGATTCCAATGGCATGGAGAGCAAGGGACTCACGTCTGGGTATACCCTTCCCACTCGGGGTGACAAATGCAAAAAAAGTTGATGGACAGAATGCAGAACAATTTCATACATTCACCCCAGTACAGACATCTGGGCCTAAATCCACAGTTGTTTTGCTCACCATGCCGTTCCAGTTTGAACCCAGCCATATGCAAATCAGTCTTGACCCTGTGCCTCATGGGAACAGTCCAGCCCGAACTGCCAAGCCAGGTCCTCCCTGGACTGGAAACAAGCATCCTAGGACCGGTTTTGGGGTTTCACCCCTCTTCAGCCAGGGACCCACGTCTGGGCATACCCTTCACACTCGGGGTGACAAATGCAAAAAAACAGTTGATGGACAGAATGCAGAACAATGTCATACATTCACCCCAGTACAGAGATCTGGGCCTAAATCCATAGTTTTTTTGCTCACCATGCTGTTCCAGTTCGAACCCAGCCATATGCAAATCAGTCTTGACCCTGTGCCTCATGGGAACAGTCCAGCCCGAACTCCAAGCCAGGTCCTTCCTGGACTGGAAACAAGCATCCTATGACCGGTTTCGGGATTTCACCCCTCTTCAGCCAGGATAGCTTGATTCCAATGGCATGGAGAGCAAGGGACCCACGTCTAGGCATACCCTTCCCACTTGGGGTGACAAATGCAAAAAAACAGTTGATGGACAGAATGCAGAACAATGTCATACATTCACCCCAGTACAGAGATCTGGGCCTAAATCCATAGATTTTTTGCTCACCATGCCATTCCAGTTTGAATGCAGCCATATGCAAATCCGTGCACGCGTTCCATTGCCTTCAATGGCAACACGCGCACGTGTGGCGATTCCCTTGCGGGAACCAGCTTCGGCAACATATGTTTGCTAGCTCTCGCTGGCAACATATGTTTTCTTGCTCCCGCAAGGGAAGCGCAGGACCCCTCCTCTCTCCCCTCCCCCTGCTGCCTCCTTTCAGCGTGAGGCGCCCGCGCTTGTTTTCCAACTGTGTACAGCTTCACCTCAACGTGGTATGTACACAATGGTGTGACGGCAACCAAGTGCCATATAACTATTGTACAGCTAGCCAAAATAATACTGATGGCGCCAACGAATTGCACATAGCATTTTAAAGGGGAAGCGCAGGAGTTGTTTAGGATACCCATAGAAAATGCGGTCATTAAATTAAGGCCTCGTAAGAAACGCTTACTAGGAAGCCGGAATGTTCCATAGTAATTAATGTTTCCTACTTCCCCAAAGTCCATAGACTCGCCCACCAATGACAGATTTACCCTGACCCTGCAGCATTAGACGTGGAAATAAATCCAGGCGGTCAATCATGCTAACACGGACCACTCACTTTTTACATTATAAATGGAAACACACCCCTCACCTCCCTCCCGTAGTTCTATCATGGTGCGTCCCATAAAGAAATCGTCACAGAGGCTCGCCTGCTATTCTATATACGAAGAGAGACTCTTGACCTCTCACCTTGTATAGATGGAGAGAGACCGCTTAGCGTAAAAACAATAGGAAGTGAGAGACCTCAATAGGTGTCCACCCTTACACGTCATAGAAGTGCAGTTGTGTTTATTACCACGAGACATGCCTTCCTTATCACAGTGCTTACAAAACTCCCTTCCCCTGGTGTAGACCTTCCCAAAATTTCAATCACCTGCCAAGCGAAGATACACCGTGGGGAAAGAGGAAGGAGTTCAAAATCATAACCAGATAGCCACATCAACTCGGGATGTACAGAGCAAGTTGCTTTTCTGTTTTTCTGGGCAAGTTAATTATTTGCCTGTTTCCTGGGCGAGGACTCGCCTCACTAGAGTTAACTGTGAGGAGAAAAACAATGTATCGCAGTGAGGAAGATTACCAGCAGTGCAATATCGGAAATGCAGAAAAACAAAGCCCCGACTCACGCTACACCACCTGCCACCCAACCACGTGGAATCAATATTGATTCTAAGGTACATTCGAGAATAAATGCAATGTTTTAGGCTTTCCAAATAAAACGCTAATCAGTCTAAAAAATAGAATTAGAACTGAGTCGGAAACTATTCTTTCTTATTCATCCAACACTGAGTAGTCAGCTGCATTATCTCAGTACGAGAGATAAACATAATTGACCTCGAATCGTTTTCCAGATGCTATTATTTATAACAGCAAGAAACCACACAAAGTATTGGACTGGCCTTGGACACCTTTTTTGCTTCCAACTTTTCAATTGGCATTTTAAATATAAAACAGTATCTGATCACCATATAAATATAATCGTATATAAAATACAAATGATACATCCGAAGATAAATTAAGCACAGTAGACTGAGCATAATTTTAAGAGGTTAAATATGTATACAGAATATGCAAAGACATTTTCAAGAATCAACAGTTTGATAAGTAAATCTCAACAAGAATAAACCAGCATTACCAAAGCCACCAGGTATGGTCTTGTCATTCTTCTGCAATGGTTATTTCTTATGTTTTTGTTGAAATCATGTCCCAGAAGAATAACAAGCATTTGAATGCCAGTAGATCTGGTTTTAAAAAGAATGGTGTGTGCTAATTGAAGTAGATTTAATCAAAAAGAGAGAGAGAGTCAAGGGAAAATGGAGCTACTCTTGGTCCCCCTAATGATAATAGTACATAAACAACGAAAGAGTGAGGCCAAAGATTCAAGAGCCGGCAAGAGAAGTCACTCTTGTGTGGTTTAGCATGGGGATACAGAGCATTTTACCCTTCTGACTAGAGAAAGACATCAGGATCTTGTTCTATGGTTTAGCACAGCGACACTGAGCCTTTCACCAATATGAGTTGAGCAAGCATAATCTAGTTATGTGGATTAGCATATGGATAAACATTCTTTCACCCCATTATGACTAGAGAGGGAGAGAGAGAGCAGGGTCTGGTTCTGTGTATTAGCATAGCGATACAGAGCCTTTCCGCCTTTTGGCTAGAGAGAACAAGCATTGGCATAGCCAATAGGTCTCGCTTTTGGGACCTAATAAGTTTTTAGTTATGCAGCACAATATCCTTGATGCAACAACATCAACCGTTGCATGGCTAAACACTTATAAGGTCCCAAAGGCGAGACCTATTGGCTATGCCAATGCTTGGTGTTGGTTGGCAATCATTAAAAAGCCAGGTGGTCAAGCCAAGCAAAACCTTTTTGCAATTATGGAGGGGCAGAGGCAGAGCTATAATGAATCTGAGTTATTGAAGCGCAATGAAGTGTTTCAATGATTAATCAATGAAGAACATATGGGGCTGTATTCCAGTAAGTGCCGCGGGGGCGCAGCGGGTGTTTGCGCCTGCTTTGTGTGCTCCCGGGGAACTTTGGTATTACAGAAGGGGGTGCAGATGCTTGTGCATACCTTCAGTAATACCGATAGTGCTGGCGCACTTAAAGCACCAGTGCTAACTTCATGGGGTGTACCCTCATTGCATAGGGGCATGCACTATGCAAATGAGGGAATTCCTTTACCTCTACGCCCATGCCGCATTACTGACGCTGGCGCAGAGGCAAAGAAGCTCGCACGGGGCACTCTCACTTTTAGGTGGCGCACTGTGAGTGCACCCCCTGTAAGCAACACTTTGAAGGGGGGAACCTGAGTGCTATGGACCCCCCATTTATCCCCTTGCAGGCAGGTGCAGTCACTGACTGCACCCGCCTCAAGGTAATCTCTAATCCCCTGTAAGAGTGCAGGCGGGTGCTCCCCTTTCTAAGCGCCTTGAGACCCTCTGGGTATGTAGTGCGCTATATAAATTCTCTGACTTGACTTGACTGTGAAAACACAGAGGAGCAGCTGCAAGCAGCTGCTCTGTGTTTTCACAGAATGCCAAGATCGCAGCTGCCCTGGGGGCAGCGCATTCACCGTAATAGGTCGCACTTTCATTGTTTGCACAAGGCGCATCTTTTAATAGGTGCACCCAGTGCAAGCAATGAAAATGCATAATACGGCCCCTGGTCTTAGTTGGCAAATGCAATGGGGCCATCCTTCCCATCATACTTCCAAGTTCCAGCCATGCTGCTCAGTCATTACCTGATGGTATACCATTGCCAAGTCAATAATACATGCACAACACTGGGGGGTCTGCCATGGCCACTCTTTCGTTTTACAGTACCATTTGAACATGAGCAAGCAAAAGAAAGCCTTCTCAACAAACATGCATAGACTACCTTGACTGCTTGCAATCTTCACAGTAGAGTACCTGACCTAAAATGTATTCTTTGAGTCTTACTGTACCACCAGTCTATTAGGGGAAAGGGAAAGGTTGCTGGCAAAGCAGAAGAAAAAGGAAGCTACAGACTAGTACAGATAGTTTTGAAGTCAAGTACAGAAACTTGAAATATAGAAAAAGTAAAGTAAGTAATAAATAGGATAATGTAGGGATAAGAAGGATTTAGGAAACAGCTCAAAGTGGAGTTTGAAAAAAATGAGAAGACAGGCACAGTAAAAAGGAAAAAAAGAATTCTAAATGTGGAGTGGTAAAAGAAGGATTTAGATAGGCAAATAGATAATATTAACAGGAGGACTTGATGGGCCCAGCAGAGCCATCTGCTCTCGAGCAGGTACCTGTAGCCCCCTCACCCGCCTGCACCTCGGTGGTACTCACGGCCGTATCCCTTCTGCCCCTGGATGCTGATGTAAGTAATAAACAAAATAAAATTTAAAAAAATTAATGGTACTGTTAAGCTCCCCAAAAATTTTTGGACTTGAAGAGGCAAATGCAGTAACATTTGATTTAACATTTATAAATCAGATCTCCTCTCCTATTACTATCTTGCACCTATTCCTTAATGTCCTAACCCTACCCTATTCCAAATTTCCTAAACTGCATTGGAACTACTAATTAATTGCAGCAATTGATCTTTGCTTCTCATCTCATTCTGAATCTCCCACTGTCAACATTCGATGGGTCACCTCAGTCTGCATTTTTCTCAATGCAGTCATGCTGATGCATGCATAGTTACTAGTTACTTAATACTTTCTACACATCACTGGGAAATCAGTGTCACTTGGGGTTGGGAGTTGGGACTGTACGAGCTACAAAAATAAAGGCACAGAGTATAGAAAGAAGAATGCGCTGGCTCACTTTCTAATACACCACTATCTCAGTAATAGGACAAAGGAGTCGCTGCATGACTTCTTAAATAAACAGTCCAAGCTAGCGCCAACAACGCAAATAGGATTAGGAAGCGCCGCCGAGCACCAGTCTAATCCAGGAGGATCATATAATAATTGAAACATAAACTTAACTTACCTGAGTGTGGGCAGCATGCTTGCTAATTGGGAAAAATATTAGCATACATAGAACACAATAAAACAATTATTATTACTCACCAAGCCCTGCAACCTCCAAGCCCAGCAGATCGAGCAGTTCCAATGCTGGTCCAAGATGTCTGCCCACTGGCGCCTCAGGTGGGTGTGTTTGATGCCCGATCAGAGGCGAACTGCCCGGCGCACCCTCTCCCAGCTTTGCATCCGCTCCCGTAGGGCGTAGCCACTACATGGTCTGCCACCTGCTGCCAGGGTGGAGGGAGATGATGCTGCAAGTAAAAAATGAGTGCTGCCATCTCCACTTGGTGAACAGTGCACGGGCTGCACCCCTTGTCTGCGTTGCCTACGGCAAGGTAGGCGGTTGCAGCTAGTGGTTCGAAGGGGCCTGATGCTGCTGGTCCCCTGCTCTGCCATGGTGCTGGGTGGGTGGCCGGGGAAGAGAAGAAAGTAGAAGAATGAAAAAGAAGGAAGGAAACAAAGTAAAGTGAAAATTAAAGTACATAAAGTCAAGCGAAAACACAAAAAAATAAAAGCAAATGTAAAATACAAAAACACAAAGACACAGGGCAAGGATATAACAAAAAATGAGGGGTAAATAGGTTTTAGAGGGGTAGGATTAGGAAGATTAGAAGGAGATTAAAAAATAGGCCCAGCACCAGAAACAGCAAAATCCAAGATGGCCGAGCCCATGCGAACCACGTGGTGCTGTTTGGGTTCGATTTCCAACGCAAGAACGCACGTTGCGTTACGTTTGATTGAAAGCGCAAAGCAAATGGGCACGGCAAGCAACTCCGCCCTCTCACGGAACTCCACGGAACTCGCAGAGTTTTTTAGACACCTCTGCGAACTCCGTCCACCCATAGTAAATTCATATTTGAGCAATATTTTGGTGAGCCAGATAGGAGAGATTGGTACCTCGAACCCGACTGCAGCCGAAGGAAAGGGACCCTGCCTGAACAGATTGACATCTGCGCAGCAAGGAAGGTGAGCAGACACCGCAATTGATTGGAAGCTCTGCTGAATCCAGGGGTGTAGGTCTGTCCCGAAGCCTCCGTCAGAGAGTAAAAGGCCACATCTGATCCTTAGTCCCCAACATTTGGTGTATGACAAACTAGGAAGAAGAGCTAAAATGTACCCTGACCACCCTGCCACTGACAGAAATCTAGCATGTTACCTATTTTCTGTGTCCGAACTGAGTAGTCGCAAGGAGGCCTCGGAGGCGTTCCTTCGTATGTTACCTTTTTTCAATAGTCACCATGCTAGAAAGGGAGAAGGTTGTTTATCGTTTGTACTGCTGGGTGAGGCACAGATGGTAAGCTTGTCATATGGGTGTGATACAGGGTAAAAACCTCACTGTTTGGACCGCTGGGCATGATACAGATGGTACGCATGGACCCTGGGTGTGATATAGGCCTAGCACTTCATTCCTATTTTTTAGTCTAAAAGTTTTCTCAGTGCTATCAGTTGCTTAACACTATTCCTATCTGAAAGAAGTAAGAGGTGTTTTCGCTTTGACGGCTGGACGTGACACAGATTGTACGCTAAACCCTTGAGTGTGAAATGGGGTGCAATTCAGACTTCAGGGAAAAAACGTTGAATCTAGGAGATCAGGTGTAGCTTGTATTTGGCCAAGAGGGACCTGTGCTCTTCGAGTTCTTCCTTTTCTCCACTAAATAAATTGTGATTTGTTTTGTCCCAGAGCCTATATTGAAAGACTATTGGGCTCTCTTAGTCCCAGATACAGTGCCGGTCTTCCCTTGGTCACAGGATAGCATGTGCTAGGACCGGGCTGAGGTATATTTGACAAAGTCATCATCTTTTCTCTGTCATTTTTTTTCCTTTTTAATGCAAGTTATATTTGATATTGTTTGGATGCTGTGGTGCTGGTAAATTAATGCAACTGTGTTTTTGTCTTGATTATTATGTTTTGTCGATGTCTTAATGTGCTATATAAAGGTCTTGCTATTTCTTACAATCATTATTTCATATCACAGTAAAGTCTGCTTTTTACTGCCAAATCTCATGATGTTTTAACAATTGCATTTTCTTCCAGGTTGTGACCCTTCATATGCATTTCTATTTCTGTGTGTGAAATGTACATATTGATGCATCTGTAAATAGCATTGAGCTAATAGTAAAGTAGGTAGATTCAGCAATCCCTGTGCATAGATTTTCCCACGACTAGAGTAGAACTTAAAATTCCCTAAAAAACCAGAAAAACTAGGGTGCATCTATCCCTTAAAACCTATCCAACTTATCATGAAGTCGCCACTAAAACACATGCAAACCAGGTTATGTTATGTTATGTTATGTTAAGAGATTTGTAAAGCATATGGCTGTCCCAGCAAAGGGGCGTCCCAGTGCTAGCAGCCATGAGAGGGGGAACAGGGAGGAAACCAGGTCAGTGAAAGAGCCAGGTCTTGGCCGCTCTCCTGAAGGTCAGATGATTGGGGATGCTTTTGATGGACAGAGGCAGGGAGTTCCAGAGGGCCGAAGCTAACACCTTGAAAGAATGCCCTCCGGCTCTGGATCTGAGAAAACGAGGAGCTCGTACCAGATAAAGGCTGGCTGTCAATCACGTGTCGGGGTGTAGGGAAGACATAACTCGCTTAAAATTGTGGGACCCGAACCTGTAAGAATCTTATGAGTAAAACAGAGCGCTTTAAATTGAATTCTCTGTTCGATAGGAAGCCAGTGAAAACGGCGCCGAAGGCTGGAGATGGAGCTACGCCTAGGGAGGGCAAATAGCGCATGCGCTGCTACGTCCTGAGTACACTGCAGCCTTTTCAACACTGACTAGTTGGATCCAAGGAGCAGCACATTGCAGTAGTCCAGCCTGGCTAGGACAGTGGCTTGAACAATCAGCTGGTGCGTATGGGAGTCGAACAGACCCAAGATGGGTTTTAGGCTGCGCAGCAGGCCAAAGCATATTCCTGTGATAGATTTGGCATGCTTTCCAAAAGTGAGAACATTATCGAGCCGAATGCCTAGGTTTTTTACCACAGTTTTCGGCTGGAGGGGATGGGCCGAGCTTTAGAGGCCACCAATTGCTGCCCCATAAATGAGAGTCACGGCCTAATACTAGGATCTCTGATTTCGCAGAGTTCAATTGAAGACAACTGTCCTCCATCCAAACAGAGATGGCAGTCAGGTCCTCCTGGAACTTGGCGGTGTCTTGATTGGGATTATTCATAAAGGAAAGCACCAGCTGTGTGTCATCAGCGTATGACACCAAAGAGATATTACGGGCCCTAGCCAGCAAGGCCAGCAGCCGGATGAACTCATTGAAAAATGTGGGACTCAATGCTGAGCTCTGGGGACACCACAGCGCAAAGAATAGGTATGGGAGTGAAAAGGGGGAGGAATAACTTGGAAGGTCTTGTTATCTAGACAAGAAGAGAGCCAGGCGAGGGCTTTGTCCGTGATACCAATCTCCCGCAGCCGAAAAAGCAAGATGTTGTGGGAGACTGTATCGAAAGCAGCACTGAGATCCAACAGAATCAGTGCCGAAGTACTGCCCTCATGTAAGGGGCCTCTAAGTTGCTCAGTGACTGCCAGTAAAGCAGACTCAGTACTGTGCCGGGGTCTGAAGCCATTTTGTGAGGGGTCTAAAATGGAATTGGATTCCAAGTACTGGGTCAGAATGTTGTTTCCATGGGATTCTGTGATTTTAGCTGAAAGAGGAAGCAGAGAGATTGGGCGATAATTCTCTGGCCTGGAGGAATCTAAAGATGTTTTTTTTAATAAAGGGATGATTTTCGCATGTTTCCAGGATTGCGGAATCTCAGCTGAGGATAGAGAGAGATTAATAAGTTCCCGGCACTGGGTAGGAGGCAATCCTAGAACTTAATAAAATATCAGGTTTAAGAGGGTCATCTGGAGATCCGGTTTTAATCTTAGTGAGCGCGGCCTGAAGACCATCCATGGTCATCATAGGAAAGGTAGAGAGGGAACGAGTCTTAGTGCAAATGGGGAAGCTTTCTAGGGTGTCCCAGACTGTTATTTTAGGGGAGAAGCTATCATAAATTCCCTCAACCTTATTAATGAAATAGGTGAGTAGTGCCTCACACTGGGCATTAGACATTATGGGCCAGATGTAGGTAAATGTGAAATACCGATTCCTTAATACCGAATTTTACCGATTCGGTATTAAGAAATCGGTATTTTGAATTCGGTAAAAAATACTGAATCCTTAATATTCCTTATTACCGAATCGGTAATTGAGATCCGGTAATATGGAATACCTACCCATTCATTTCTATGGGATTGGAGGCCCATAGGAATGAATGTGAAGACATTCACTATTAGCGATTCGGTATTACCGAATTGTTAATAGTGGGAGGTATTTCAAGGGTGCCAGGGTGTCCAAAGGACACCCTGTTGCACCTCTGAAATGTGCATGTGTGCACATGTGGCGCACATACATGCCCTAAGGGCATGGAGGTGTGCCACATGGCACATTAAAAAAAGCAAAAAAATGCTTTTTGTAAGGAAATCGCTACTTACCACCAACTTGAAGTTGGTGGTAAATAGCGATTCCTTAAGGCTGAGGTGCACTGTTTTCAGTGCTTCCTACATTGCATTTAAGGAATCGGTATTACCGATTCCTTGAATGCAAGAGCAATAAGGAATCGGTATTTACCGATTCCTTATTTACCGATTCCTTACCTACATCGCACTTGGTTAAATACTGGTCGGTAACGCTGAAATTTACAGAATTTCGCCGTTACCGACCGGTATTTAGCCACCTACATCTGTCCCTTAATTGTTCTCAGTGGGCAGAGGAGATTTCACCATGTCTTTTAAAAGGGAAAAAATCGTTTTAGAGGAGTTATTCCTAGTATTGATTTTGTTGGCAAAATACACTGCACCTGACTTCCGGACCATTTTGTGGCATAATTTAATGGCCGATCTATATTATATTTTAGCGTTGGAATCATATGAGCATCTCCAAACTCGTTCCAGAGTCTTATAGTTCTTCCTAGCTGCTATAAGTGATTCATCAAACCAGACCTTAGCCTGAGCTTTCTTGGGGTATGTCTGTTTGGCTGGGATACATATGTCTAATGCCTGTTTGAAAGGTTCGGCGATTTGGATAAGTTTAAATGAATCTGTGCTCCCGGGAACTTTTACTTCTGGCAGCGGTTCAAGCGGAGACGCGGTCGTTACTGAGTGAAGCTATAGGTAAGATGGCAACGGTTGTCATTTCGTGACAGTTTATGAGAGCTGTAATGTGGACGGTCATTTATGGACATTTGATTGTTTACAGTGGGTCGAGTACTGCTGATGCGCAGGATATCGGTACGTCGGGTGCACCGCTACGATACAAGGTATTTATTAGTCACGAGCACCACAGTGGCGCATGTTTAAAGCACGCATGGACTCCATTTCGTGTCTAAAGGACTCATTTTATGCCTTTAGGTAGCTGTTTGACACGCACATTGCGGGCATCGGTCAGCCCGCATATTTCTTTGTAAAAGTAAGTCGTGGTTAGTTACTTCATCTGACTATTGTTTCGGATGCACAGGTGATAGGTCGCTGTTTAGATTACATTCTTTGGTGAAGGGTGTGTTTTCTCTCACTATCATTTGGCAGCTGGGGACACTATAATGCAACCCTATAGCATTTGGTAATGATGTTACAAGTTGACAATGTTTGAGAATCCAATGGGTATTTTATCCTCCTTGTATGTTTAACACTGGAATTTATGTTTGAATTGCAGTTCCCCTGACGAAGGGATAGGATTATCCCGAAATGCATTGGGAAAACCACAACAAAGATTACTGTTTTTTGTGAATATTATGCATATGATGTCTGTAATGACTACATGTTTTTGTTTAATACATGTTTACAATAAGATGATTACGGAAAAGTATCCATAGTAAAAAAGATTAATGTTTTAAGATAATGTGTGAATAGTATATTTTGAATACTGAAGAAGTGTTGATTTAGAGAATTGCAAATTTGAGCAAATAGTTTATTTGCACCCTCAGCTGTGCGGGAACGGGCAAGTGACTGGTTACACTTGCAATCACAATCTTGTAATGCCTGGTTGACCCACCTCTCAAAACAGTCATTGGCCAGCTCGATATTGAAGGGCAATGCTGGTTTTAACATGCCGAGAGTTTCTCGGAAGGTGGTGTGCACTAGTTAGTGCCAAGGGCATTGGATGAGAAGGTTCCTGTAAGGCTGAGATTTAGGGCACGCTAGGTATACAGAGAACTGGATAAGCGAGTGGTCGGTCCATGCCATGGGTAGAGGGGTCAAAATCTCTGAGAGCAGGATTGTTGGACTTGGCCCTTCTGGCAGGTTCACCCCTGAAACTTTTTGCTTTTTAACTGTGACTTGTGTTGGTGATTTTTGGTTTCTGCGCACTCTACCACTGTGTCCCAGGGTAAAGTGCGTGCGTGTAGTGAGGTTGGCCTGCCCTCCCATAGGAATGCATGGGGGAATGTATGTGTCCCTGGTAGTTCCTGATGCATGGGGAGTGCAGGTACAAGTTTGGTATGTGCAGACTCGTGTGATGAAATGCTGCGCGATGATGTGTGCGGTGTCCATGTAGCTAGTATGGAAGTGCCACTTCTAGACGCTGGCATAAATGTGTAGTGACTGCCTGTCGCGTGATTGGCTGGCTCAGGTCATGTGATGGGCTAGGGAATCCCTAGTCAGGAGGAGTCACCCAGTGGTGAATGGGGAGATAAGCAGCCAGATGGGTGGGAGGAGTACACCTAGGACCTGAATAGGGCTGGGCTTTCCCCACACAATGCTGGCTCCGCCCCCTGTGGTACGACTGATGACCCTGGCCTGCTCTCTGAATAGGGAGAGGGGCTGAGCAAAACAAAGTGCTCAGGAACCAGTTGTAACTGGTTCGCCCCTCCCCTGCACCTTGAGACAAAGGTAAAACTGTGTATAAAATGGGGCTGTGACCCCAAGTAAAATGTTCTCTTGCTGATCCTAATTTGAGGGGGGCCTGCTGCTGCTGGGCACCAGGAGAGACCGCCACTGGGGACTGCCTCCCTGCTGGAGGGCCCTGTGAGCTGGCCCCTGGGCCCAGTCCTTGCCCCCCGGCATCTGAAGAATTTGTTTCTGGACCTTCCCCATCCTAGCGCCTTGAAAGCGCTTCCTTTGTAGTGCGGAGCGCTGTGCTTTTGCCCCAGGAGGACTGCTGGGGGCCTGCAGCGCGAAGCTGCATCGTGGGGGAGCCTTCCCCGCCGCCTGGCGGCTTATTGAAATCACGAGCGGGAGCCCACCCCGCGTTTTGCCGGTCCAGCGGGAGCCTACCCCGCTTTATGGGAATCTAGAAAGCAGCGGGTGCCCACCCCGCAGTGGTGTATCTTAAAACGGGAGCCTATCCCGTATTGCCGCCGCCGAATCCCTGAGGGCCGCCGCGCTGCCCGCGGCGACCCGGAAACCAAAACAGGCAACCTCTGATTGTGGGCGGGGCCTGAGGTGACGCGGAAGTTGGCGCCGGCTGGAGCGGGGCTCCCAGGAGGAAAGGGAGAGCCCCGCGTGGCGCGTCGTTCGGCTTGACAAACAACTTAAAGACCCAGGCGGGAGCCTACCCCGCGCTGGGCCGGACCGGGAAAGAAACGTCGCCCTCGTGACCCAGGCGGGAGCCTACCCCGCGCTGGGACGAGCGTCGGAGCAAGTCCCCCGGTGCCCAGGAGAGTGGTGCCGGCGTCCGGAGGTTTCCTGAGTCCCAGAGCGGGACTCCACCACAGCGCTGCCGGTGACCGGGACCAGCGCCTTCATCCCGGTGAGTGGGGCTCTGGCCGGGAGGGTGCACGAAGCAGCCTGGGTGGTTGCTGAGCGCTGGTGCGCTCCAACGGGGGCCCACACTATCCAAAGAGCCTGCGAGGCTCCAACGCGCCCCACAGCTATTTCAGAGCCTGCAAGGCTCAGGGGGGCATCTGTGTCGTTAAAGAGTCCCCCGAGTGGGACTCCACCGAAGGCAGTGTTCCCGAGCCCCGTGAGGCTCCAACGTTTGGCCCCATTACTTGTTTAGAGTCCAGAGGGACTCCCACGGGCATTATTTGTCAAGAGCCAGAAAGCGCTCCCACGTGTGACACATGTGATTTAAAAGGCACAGTGGTGCCCAGGCTCATTTCTCCAGCTGCCCAGCACTTAGTGGGCAGCTGCAACGTTTAGATTGTGGCCTTTGCGCTTTGCCTTGACTGCATGCGCAGTCTGGCCCTGACTCTGCTGGACAGGGCGTCCTAGCCCCAACCAGGCCAGTTGGCCTATGGACAGTCACAGGTGGTGACTTATGTGGGTTGGGCGCAATTGTGTTTTCCTGCACCTCTGAATGTGTTTTTATGCGTCATGTGCCTTGTTTTACACCGCTGAATGTATGTTATGCATCATGTGTTTTCCTTCCCTACACCGCTGAATGTGTTGTGATGCATCATGTGTAATGTGCTTAGACCCCTACAGGTATTGTGATACTTAGGTGGTTGCTTTTCTCCTAGTACAGGTGGTACTAGTGAGGTCCTTGTTCCCTGCACAATATTCTCCTAAGGTGGTTAGGGTTGCGTAGGTGGTACTTAACAGTTACCAGTGGTTACTGGTTGTGCGCTACATGTTCTAATTGGTGCTACAGTGATTATATGTGCTATCTTCTAAAGTGATATTTCTACAACGTGCTAGTTCCAAAAGTGCTTATTCCTGACAGTGGTCCAGGTGGCCCTGTCTTGTACATATCCCCTGTAAATTCTGCCCGTGCCTGTTGGCACATTGTAAAGTGTGTGTTTTTATCTAATGTGTTTTGGTATAATACAAAGGCTATTTTTATATAATACCTTGTGTGGAGTTTCTTTTGTGGTGGGCCTTGGGTGTTGTTGCTGGGTGCGCGCGCAAACGCTTTACACATTGCCTCCGGGATAAGCCTGAATGCTCGTGCCAAGCTACCAAGGGGGTGAGCAGGGGTTATCTTTGGCGTGTAACTCCCCAGCCCTGACTAGAGTGGTGGTTTCTGCCTGTCTTTGGCGCAAGCCCTAGCCAACCAGAAATCCCATTTCTAACAAGGATGTTGGAAAAAACGGGGTCAAGGAGATGTCTCGCCTCATGTGTGGCTCTGAAATCCACTGTGATAGTTGGCACGGAGCCATATCCCCTAAGAAATTGTGGATGTCAGGATCATTTTGAGATTCCAAATGGAGATTCAAGTCTCCAGTGACAGTAAGATTGGCTGTTCTAAGTGCTAGTTTATAGACAGCGTTAACTGCTGCTTCTCTAAAAGGCTTAGACAGACTGGGGGGACGATAAATATGTAGTCAAGAAAGCGTAAAATTATCTGTTAAGGCAGCTTTAAAAACAGCGCTTTCACAATCCAGGAGTGTTTCCTGAGTGAGACAACATGTATAGATAGTCTTGTAGATGACTGCAATGCCCGCTCCTCTCCCCGTCTCTCTATTCACATTCCTCATTGCATATTCTGAAAGCATAGCCAGGTTTGGTATAGCGGCAGAATCCTGTGAGAGCCAAATCTCAGTCAGGAATAAGACATCGGGGGACTGTTCAGTTAGAAGGTCACACACTTCCGCATGGTGCTTAACTAACGAGCGGCAGTTAAGACTGGCAATTTTATACTCCTTCATACTGGAAAGGAGGCGAGGACGGTAGTTGGCCCTAAGATTATTCTGGCTACATTGCAAAAAAACAGAGAAGGGAGAGCAATTATGGTTCCCACATAGTGGAGTACTATTTTGCAGAGCCAGCAGTCTCACGCAGGTACACTAACCTGTGGGCCGGCAAGCGGGCATAATGCCGTGCTCCGGAAGACGCCCACAGGCTAAAACAATTAACAAGTGTTGCCACGATTGACATGCACACACAAATGCACTTGTGTTTCCCTGGCCAAAAGAGGGAACCTTTAACACTAACATAATTGAACACATGAGGACACACATACAGACTAAATACGCAGGGCAAAAGAAGGACAGGAGAGAGGCACTATTAGAGCTGTGGGACATCTTCGAGGAGGTCCAGACCAATAATCCAATATTACAGATAATAAGCAAAGCGTCTGCACCTCCCCCACCATATGCAGGTAGAGAGGTGCTCTCCCCAATGCCAGCTATCCCCACTTAAGGTTACACCAACCTGCCAGTTGAGGGAGCTCCTACCAAACAATGAACTGTGAGCTCCACGCATGAAAATCTAACAGGCCAGCATTCCTGGGCAATCCCAGCACCACCCAGTCCAGTACTAGAGCTCCCCGAAGTTCCACCTCGCATCTGTTGCTTTCTGCCCATTGAACCACAGCGGCACAAAGAACACGCACTCCCACTGGGTCAGGTGAATATACCCCGAGTGATAGGGAGATTCCTAGCTGGTCTGGGCAGTGATACAACTAAGGAGGGGGAGGAAGATGGTCCCAGTCCCCCAGCATCCAGTGGCAAAAATGAGGCTACAGGATTGATCCAGCTGATCAAGGGGGCAAATAGAGATGGCAGAAGCAGAAGAAGCACCCAAAAACACACACATACTACTGCCCATACTAGAACGATCAGAGGATCTGACAGTCATGGTAATTGTGAACAACACACCATACAGTTTCCTAATAGACATGGGTCGATGAGGTCATGCCTGGGGGAAGGGATAATCCTCTTATCAAGACATACAGCAGACGCACAAGGGTTCTTGGGAACAGTGACAGAGATCCCCTTCATAGAACCTCTCGAGTTAGAGGTAGGGGGAATAGTGTGAGGTAACAGTTATTATACTTCTCCTCATCCCCGCCTAATATACTATGCCGATACCTGATGACCAAGCTCGAGATGGCTTCCCTGGCTCTCCTTACCTAGAACACATACTATTGAAACACTCCCACATCGCGTGTACACAGGTGAGGAACATTTCTATTAATCAGACCCCCTTCACTGAGTCGGTCCTGGAATATATAGAAAATTGCTTTGAATTTTGAGAATTTGCTTGATAGTGAGCATGCCACACACACCGCCACTTAGTTGAGACAGGCGAAAACACGAAGACCTGTATAGCAAATAGGGTATGTATGGGGGAGTCTGGACTGTGACACGCACACACCTGCTGGGTCCCCCAGGGCAAGGCAGGAAGCAGGGCTAAGACGCATAGGGGCAATGGTGGTAACAAGCAGAATATACATGCCTCTAGGACCTCTGAATTCCATCTCTGCCACCACCTTAGCACCTCTACACACAGGGAAGTGGCACAGACAAGGTTGCCTGGCACTTTGCAGTGTATTCCCCATGCCTAAAGACCCCCTCCCGCTGTTGGGTAAGGTACCCAAACACATAGCCATCGTAAGAAATACAGCACGTAAGGTAAATAAAAAACCCACCACAAGATCACACATTGTGGGAAGCTGAGCACCAGATGGGCAGTCCGTCACATTCACCCCCCTACTCAGCGCCCCACTGGGAAGGTTCCACCACAAAACCCCAAAGGATTTCAACCTAACTGTAACAGGAGAAGTCAGGGAGGCTGGCAGCAGTAACTCTGGGTGTAAAATTCCCCTCCGCTCACGGAGTTTGCAGATTTTTGGCAACTACGCGTTCCGCGTAGAATGCGGAGTTACCAACAACTCTGCGCTCTGCACCAGAGCGGAGTTTATTTTGGTTTTGCGTGCTCAAAATGCGTTTTCTAGTGTGCCGGAGCGACTTACCGGGATGGCTGAGATCACTTACGAGATATCCCATCCGTTCGCGAGTGCCACGAGATTTGGTAGCCGGCAGCATGGTCCCGCAAGGGTGTGCGATCACGAACACGTTATTCGGGCGCACCATCGGACATCCAGCAGAAATTATGTGAAGATCGCGATCCCGAACACACCGAATTTGCAATCTGGAGAAAAATCTCTCTCGAGCAGCATCAAAACCTTCTCAAAATGATGATCTGGATTAAAAAAAAAACTCCTCAGAATCACATTGGGCTGTAGTTTTCTGTGCAAGGAGTCCTTTTTCTTTTTTACTTGTTTTTTAAGAAGAAGTACGTACCCCAGAGTCTCCAACTTCCTGTTCCTATCCAGCAGGCTCCTCCCATTGCTTTGTCCATCTCCTGTTCACTTATCATTTGGATTTGGAGTCGGAAGGATCCCTCTTTGTGTCTGCTGCATCATATATCATTGGATTTGAGGACTTTTGAATTTGGGATTTCAAAGTAAGTTGGAAAATTGGTGTTGTTTGTTTGATTGAGGCATTGCACCGAATTTTTTTTCTACTTTTCATTGTTTAAAAAAAAATGTATTGTGGCGGGTGGCCTGTAGTTTCAGTAGGGGCCTAGTTGTTTCTTTGTAAGTAATGTTTCTTCTTTATAAAAGAAACATGTTGCACAGTTCACTACATTTTCTACAACTTTTGAAATTAATTTGCATTATTTATTTAATTTACTAGCCCAGTAGTCTGCCAATATGCCTTTCAGCCAGTAGGCCCAGAGCTGCTCATGGGTACATGAAACAACTGTTTCTGTGGTGTCTGTTGAATTTAAACATCATTTAGGGCATGGATGGAATTGGATTGAATTACAAAATGTTTTTTTGGAGTATTTCACTTTTTTATGTGTGTTAGATAAATGCCTTTGTTGGATGTGTGAGGTTGTAACTTCCAAACCTTTTTTAGACCTGTGGATTTTTGTTTTTGGCATTGTTGAATTAAAGCTGTGTTGGTTAGCATGCATCCTATGTCTTGTCAGTGTGTGAGTGTGTTTGTAATAGTGGGCCAGCATTTGCCTTGGCTGAGCCTCCCTGTGTGGCCATTTTGTAAAGTCTGTGTCCATATAGGCCTGCTTGAGTTCATTGTTTTCCAGGCCTCCTGCTTGCTGTTGTTGTGAGTGACTGACCAGGTGGCTGGTGGCCACTTTGTGGTGGTGGTAGTGTTTTTGCCCTAGACCTGCATGTCTTCTTTCCTTTGTTCCTCTTGGCTTATTGCTTCTTGTTGTGGCCTGCCTGGCCATGTTGCTGGCAGCCATTTTGTGAAGGCAACCAGTGTGCTTTTGCCATAGGCCTGCATTGTCTGTCTTCCCTTTCTTGTTGTTGTGGCCTGGCATGTGGCTGGCGGCCATTTTGTGAAGGGGCAGCCGGTGTGCTTCTGCATTAGGCCTGCAAGCCTTCTTTGTGGTGACCATGCCTTCTTGCTGGTTGTTGTTTTGCATGCAATTCTTTCTTCTTTTATGCAAACATGTAGCACAGTTCACTACATTTTCTAATACATTTGCAATATTATTGATTTGAATTGATTCACTATGTAGCCTAGTCTGCCTTGGGTTTTCTAACCTATAGTCCCAGAACTACTCATGGGTGCATGAAACAACTGTTTCTGTGGTGTCTGTTGAATTTAAACACCATTTAGGGCATGGATGACATTGGATTGGAATGCAAAATGTGTTTTTTTTGGTATTCCACTTTTTTATGTGTGTTAAATAAATGCCTTTGTTGGATGTGTGTTGTTGTAACTTGCAAACCTTTTTTAGCCCTGTGGATTTTTGTTTTTGGCATTGTTGCATTAATGCTGTGTTGATTAGCATGCCTCCTTTGTCTGGCCAGTGTGTGAGTGTATTTGTGATAGTCGGCCAGCATTTGCCTTGGCTGAGCCTCCCTGTGTGGCCAAGGGCCATTTTGTAAAGTCTGTGTCCATATAGGCCTGCTTGAGTTCATTGTTTTCCAGGCCTCCTGCTTGCTGTTGTTGTGAGTGACTGACCAGGTGGCTGGTGGCCACTTTGTGGTGGTGGTAGTGTTTTTGACCTAGACCTGCATGTCTTCTTTACTTTGTTCCTCTTGGCTTATTGCTTCTTGTTGTGGCCTGCCTGGCCATGTGGCTGGCAGACATTTTGTGAAGGCAGCTAGTGTGCTTTTGCCATAGAGGCCTGCATTGTCTGTCTTCCCTTTCTTGTTGTTGTGGCCTGCCTTGCCATGTTGCTGGCGGCCATTTTGTGAAGGCAACCAGTGTGCTTTTGCCATAGGCCTGCATTGTCTGTCTTCCCTTTCTTGTTGTTGTGGCCTGGCATGTGGCTGGCGGCCATTTTGTGAAGGGGCAGCCAGTGTGCTTCTGCATTAGGCCTGTAAGCCTTCTTTGTGGTGGCCATGCCTTCTTGCTGGTTGTTGTTTTGCATGCAATTCTTTCTTCTTTTATGTAAAAATGTAGCACAGTTCACTACATTTTCTAATACATTTGCAATATTATTGATTTGAATTGATTCACTATGTAGCCTAGTCTGCCTTGGGTTTTCTAACCTATAGGCCCAGAACTACTCATGGGTGTATGAAACAACAGTTTCTGTGGTGTCTGTTGAATTTAAACACCATTTAGGGCATGGATGACATTGGATTGAAATGCAAAATGTGTTTTTTTTGGTATTCCACTTTTTTATGTGTGTTAAATAAAGGCCTTTGTTGGATGTTTGTTGTTGTAACTTGCAAACCTTTTTTAGCCCTGTGGATTTTTTTTTGGCATTGTTGCATTAATGCTGTGTTGTTTAGCATGCCTCCTTTGTCTGGCCAGTGTGTGAGTGTGTTTGTAATAGTGGGCCAGAATTTGCCCTGGCTGAGCCTCCCTGTGTGGCCAAGAACCATTTTGTATAGTCTGTGTCCATATAGGCCTGCTTGAGTTCATTGTTTTCCAGGCCTCCTGCTTGCTGTTGTTGCGAGTGACTGACCAGGTGGCTGGTGGCCACTTTGTGGTGGTGGTAGTGTTTTTGCCCTAGACCTGCATGTCTTCTTTCCTTTGTTCCTCTTGGCTTATTGCTTCTTGTTGTGGCCTGCCTGGCCATGTGGCTGGCAGACATTTTTTGAAGGCAGCTAGTGTGTTTTGCCATAGAGGCCTGCATTGTCTGTCTTCCCTTTCTTGTTGTTGTGGCCTGCCTTGCCATGTTGCTGGCAGCCATTTTGTGAAGGCAACCAGTTTGCTTTTGCCATAGGCCTGCATTGTCTGTCTTCCCTTTCTTGTTGTTGTGGCCTGGCATGTGGCTGACGGCCATTTTGTGAAGGGGCAGCCAGTGTGCTTCTGCATTAGGCCTGCAAGCCTTCTTTGTGGTGGCCATGCCTTCTTGCTGGTTGTTGTTTTACATGCAATTCTTTCTTCTTTTATGTAAAAATTTATCACAGTTCACTACATTTTCTAATACATTTGCAATATTATTGATTTGAATTGATTCACTATGTAGCCTAGTCTGCCTTGGGTTTTCTAACCTATAGTCCCAGAACTACTCATGGGTGCATGAAACAACTGTTTCTGTGGTGTCTGTTGAATTTAAGCACCATTTAGGGCATGGATGACATTGGATTGAAATGCAAAATGTGTTTTTTTTGGTATTCCACTTTTTTTTTGCGTGTTAAATAAAGGCCTTTGTTTGATGTGTGTTGTTGTAACTTGCAAACTTTTTTTAGCCCTGTGGATTTTCCTTTTTGGCATTGTTTCATTAATGCTGTGTTGTTTAGCATGCCTCCTTTGTCTGGCCAGTGTGTGAGTGTATTTGTAATAGTGGGCCAGCATTTGCCTTGGCTGAGCCTCCCTGTGTGGCCAAGGGCCATTTTGTAAAGTCTGTGTCCATATAGGCCTGCTTGAGTTCATTGTTTTCCAGGCCTCCTGCTTGCTGTTGTTGTGAGTGATTGGCCATGGGGTTGGTGGCCATTTTGTGGTGGTGATAGTGCTTTTGCCATAGACCTGCATGTCTTTTTTCCTTTGTTCCTCTTGGATTTTTCTTCTTGTTGTGGCCTGCCTGGCCATGTGGCTGGTGGCCATTTTGTGAAGGCAGCCAGTGTGCTTTTGCCATAGGCTGGCATTGTCTGTCTTCCCTTTCTTGTTGTGGCCTGGCCATGAAGCTGTCGGCCATTTTGTGAAGGGGCAGCCTGTGTGGTTCTGCATTAGGCCTGCAAGCCTTCTTTGTGGTGGCCATGCCTTCTTGATGGTTGTTGTTTTGCTTGCAGTTCTCTCTTCTTTTATGTTTTATCCAGCGAACAATGTAGCACCGTTCACGACATTTTCCAATAAATTTGCAATATTATTGATTTGAATTGATTCATAGCGGCGGCGCCTGTTTTGAACATTAGACGAAGCTTACCTTTTTTGCCGCTTGCCTGCTGCCGATTTTTCTTTAAAAAAATTAACAAACAACTGTGTTGTTAAACTGTTTATTACTTGTGGGGGGAATATTGTGCACTCCGCTTCAGCGAGCGGTGAGAGCGCTTAGGGGAAATTTGGGGGCACGAATTAGGAAGTTAGCGGTCTAGTTGCCGACGCTAACTCACGTCATCCTCTCGGCCACGATAAATTGGCCCATGACGCGACCGCGCAGCGGCGCCTGTTTTAAACATTAGACGAAGCTTACCTTTTTTGCTGCTTGCCTGCTGCCGGTTATTCTTTTTAAAAATTAACAAACAACTGTGTTTTTAAACTGTTTATTACTTGTGGGGGGAATATTGTGCACTCCGCTTCAGCGGGCGATGAGAGCACTCAGGGGAAGTTTGGGGACACGAATTAGGAAGTTAGCGGTCTAGTTGCCGACGCTAACTCACGTCATCTCGGCCACGATAAATTGGCCCATGACGCGACCGCGCAGCGGCACCTGTTTTGAACATTAGACGAAGCTTACCTTTTTTGCTGCTTGCCTGCTGCCGATCATTCTTTTAAAAAATTAACAAACAACTGTGTTTTTAAACTGTTTATTACTTGTGGGGGGAATATTGTGCACTCCGCTTCAGCGAGCGGTGACAGCGCTCAGGGGAAATTTGGGGGCACAAATTAGGAAGTTAGCGGTCTAGTTGCCGACGCTAACTTACGTCATCTCGGCCACGATAAATTGGCCCATGAAGCAACCGCGCAGCGGCGCCTGTTTTGAACATTAGACAAAGCTTACCTTTTTTGCTGCTTGCCTGCTGCCGATTATTCTTTTAAAAAATTAACAAACAACTGTGTTTTTAAACTGTTTATTACTTGTGGGGGGAATATTGTGCACTCCGCTTCAGCGAGCGGTGAGAGCGCTCAGGGGAAATTTGGGGGCACGAATTAGGAAGTTAGCGGTCTAGTTGCCGACGCTAACTCACGTAATCTCGCCCACGATAAATTGGCCCATGACGCGACCATGCAGCGGACGCGCGCAGCGGGAGCGCCGTTGGGGCGTCTAAGGCAAACCTGTCTGCGCCCGTCTGCGTCCGGCCGGGGCCAGGGGCAGGAAATTATGCAGACGCCGACAAAGAAAGAATTACTTTTGATGCAGTACAGCTTCATGCCATGAGGAAAGAGGTACTCAGCAAATGTGCTCACGCCTTACTGCCAGATATTAGCTACCATTGCCCTCAGTGTAAATTTCACTTTCAAGATTCTTTTTCCACCTCACGGGCTATGCTTGGGAATAAAAAGATTACCATGCTGCTACTTAACTGTCGCTCCCTTCCTAAACATTCGATTGAGATCCACCTGCTCCTCGAAGAGAGGAGTCCGGATGTTTTATTTTTAACTGAAACTTGGTTGAGTGGCGACATAGATTTTGATGTTGTTTAAGCTCTCCCCTTAAATTATGCTATCCAAAGGCTTGATCGCCATACAGGGCGAGAAGGAGGCCTAGCTATAATATATAAAACTAATTTGGCCTACAGATTTACTGCTAACTCACTCCCTGATTGCGAAAGTCAGGGCTTTTTGTATACCGTCCGCCGGGCCCTCATGGATGCTTTAAGAAGGATCTTCCGGAGATGGCGGCAAATCTCACCAGCTCCACCCCCAATTTCACAATTCTGCGTGATTTTAATTTACACTTTGATGATTACTCCTCAGCTTCCACCCAAGAATTAACTGAAGAACTGGCCATGTTTCAACTTTTATTGAAAGTGAATAGCCCTACCCATGTTAAAGGTCATACGCTTGATCCTATATTTTCTAACATAGACCAGCTTTCAGTAGAAGATGCTGTCCCTATTCCATGGTCCGATCATTTCATACTTCCTTTCAGTTTTAGGTTACCTAATGCAAATACTCGAACTGCTAGAACTATAAAAATTGCCCGTCAATGGTCCTATACCTCATCTTAATCCCATTGTGGCCAATGAAAATTTCAATAAATGGATTGATCGTGCACTTAATTCTGTTCTTCCCATTGTCAAAGTATCGGAAAAAGTGGGAGCAAAACAAAACTCATGGTATTCCCACAATCTTCGTCAGCTTAAACAAATTTGCAAAAAACTTGAGAGACTTTGGAGGAAGGTTTTCTCAGTAATGAGTAAACTCTAATATCGCGAAGCTATTAAAATATATAAAAATGAAATTAAAACTGCCCAAGCTCTTTATTATCAGGGAAAGATTCTCTCTGCAAACACCCCGCGGGAGGTATTTAAAATTGCAAACAATTTTCTTACCCCACCTACTTTTGTTACCAATACTGACAATGCGCAATTGCGGTGTGAACAAATTGCGGACTTTTTTGCAGATTATTTATAATTCTTTTCCTCTGGCTTTTAGCCCAAAAATAGAGGGATCAAGTGGTGGAGTTAATCCTTTGTCCCCCACTCCACTACTGGAGGAATTTTCCCCACTGGACCTCCAAACCTTGCAAAGATTACTGAAAGAACTTAAATCAGGTTCTCCCCTGAATGCTGCCCCCTCCAGTGTCCTTCAGAAAATTGTTGAAGTAGTGTCACCTGTTATATTGGATGGTATAAATTCGTCTCTTGTAACTGGGATTGTGCCTTATCAATGGAAACATGCTAGAGTTAAGGCCCTCTTAAAAAAAACTAATCTTGACCCAGGGAACTGGGGAAACTATTGCCCTATTTCCCTGTTGGCATGGGTCAGTAAATTAGCAGAAAAATATATTAACAGGATTCTATCTGCTTTTTTGGAAAATAATAAACGTCTTCATGTCACCCAGACTGGTTTTAGACCGCAACAGGGAACAGAAACGGCTATATTGGCGGCTACAGAAGACATTAGGAAAACTCTTGACAGTGGAGGCTGCGCTGCTCTTATCCTTCTGGATCTCAGCGCAGCCTTCGATACTGTTAACCATCACCTCATGCTTCAGAGATTGAGGGCTGCTGGAGTGACTGGGCTAGCTCTTAGGTGGCTCCAGCCATTTCTTCAAATTAGGGTTTTTACGGTTTTTGAAGTAGACTGTTCATCTAAGCCTATCTCGTTGACCTGTGGGGTTCCTCAGGGATCCTCCCTGTGCCCCACGATGTTTAATGTTTGTATGAGTTCGCTGGCAGAAACCATCCTCCCATTTGGGATACAGGTGGTTTCTTATGCCGACGATACTCAATTGATTGTCTCCTTAAAACAACCAAATCATTTAGACCCTGATCTGGCAACTTGCCTTCAGAAAGTCTTTGACTGGATGAGCAGCTCCTTCTTGAAGCTCAATGGATCCAAAACGGAGCTTATGCTCTTTGGGAAATCCGCTCCCTCTAATATTGACCATCCATGGCCCAATTGCTTGGGTACCCCCCCCCCCCTGGTCCCAAAGAGTCGTGTCAAGAGCCTAGGAGTTAGGATGGATCGTAACTTAGATTTTAAAGAACAATCGCGTAAAGTAGCAGCAAACTGTTACGGATTGCTCAGAAGATTTAGAAAGGTACTGCCAATGCTGCCTTTTCCAGCAAGACGTCTACTCGTACAAGCCATTGTACTGTCGCGGCTGGATTACGCCAATGCGATCTATCTTGGAGCCCCTTTGGCCACGATTACAAGACTTCAAATTGTATAGAATTGTGCAGCCCGCATGCTGATGAACATGCCTAAAAGGTCCTCGGCCAAGCCGGCCCTTGATGTTCTTCATTGGCTTCCTGTCCAGCAAAGAGTAAAATTTAAAGCACTTTGCATTATTCATAAATCCTTGGCAGGAAGGGGCCCGCCCCTGATCCGTTCTTGGAATCAACAATACGTCCCCAATTGTAATCTCAGATCAGGGAGAAAAGGTTTAATTGGTGTGCCTAAGATCAAACGTGCTCGCAGTGGAGGTCGAATGTTTTCATATAATGGGGCCAAACTGTGGAACAGTATTCCACTACACTTACGTTCTGAACCAGATCATCTCACGTTCAGAAAAATGGTGAAAACCTTCCTCTTCCAGTAATTCTTTTGTTCCTTACTGAATGCCGTCAGCGCTGGGATGCCTCCGGGTAACCATGCGCTCTATAAATATTCCTGCATTCATTCATTCATTCACTATGTAGCCTAGTCTGCCAATGGGTTTTCCAACCAATAGGCCCAGAGCTACTCATGGGTGCAGGAAACAACAGTTTCTTTGGTGTCTGTTGAATTTAAACATAATTTAGGGCATGATGGCATTGGTTTGAAATGCAAAATGTGTTTTTTTTGGTATTTCACTTTTTTATGTGTGTTAAATAAATGCCTTTGTTGGATGTGTGTGGTTGTAACTTGCAAACCTTTTTTAGCCCTTTGGATTTTCGTTTTTGGCATTGTTGCATTAAAGCTATTTTGTTTAACATGCCTCCTTTGTTTGGCCAGTGTGTTTGTAATAGTGGGCCAGCATTTGCCTTGGATGAGCCTCGCCATGTGGCCAGGGCCCATTTTGTAAAACCTTTGTCCATATAGGCCTGCTTGAGTTCATTGTTTTCCATGCCTCCTGCTTGCTGTTGTTCTGAGTGACTGACCATGTGGCTGGTGGCCATTTTGTGAAGGCAGCCAGTGTGCTTCTGAATTAGACCTTAATTAATCAAAATGGGCTATAGGTCCTTACTCAGTGATATCATTCATTTAAAAAGTTTTTATTGAACAATAATACGGTTACAAGTATGGGCCTACAACCACCCGGGCCGGCCGCTAGGTACATAAGGAATTATACACATATCCAGGCTACAATCAGTTTCCAGGGCACTGCCCCGCAGTGGCTCAAGATAGTTCTCGAAGAACAGCAAGCGTCAGTCCAATAATAACAGAAACAAAAGGAAAAACAATAAAAACAAAAGGCGAGTTACGAGGGATACCAGTGCGGATCAGGCTCCCCCCGGGAGACTCCAGTCAGAACATTTGAGCAATCCGCTAAAGAGAGGAGTACCGGGAGGCCGGGGACGGAGGGGGGGGGGGGGGAAGGGGGTCAAGGGAGATGAACGTCCATATGTAGTTGTTACAAAAAGCGCCAGGAGCCGTCAAGGGTCAGGGGGACATGGCGATATCAGTGTCTACTAGGGGGGGCGTACAGATGCCTCCGCGATACGCATTCCATTGACCCCAAATTCTACCCCATGCCCCCGGCTTGCCACGGGCCACATACACTGTCTTCTCCCGAAACATACACCAGTCCATATTCTCCTTCCATACTGACACGGTGGGCGGCCGTTGAGCGCCCCAAAGTTGCGCTATATCCCTCTTGGCAATCATGTTCCCTAGGGCCGCCCACCGAGTCTGAGCCGCGTTGTAGTCATTGGGCTCCCACACATTCAGGACACAGCGACGCACCTCCGGCAGCAGCACAACCCCGGTGACCTGTCCCATAACTGTGTGGACCCGGCGCCAGTAGTCCGCCACCTCGCGACACTCCCAAAGGATATGAAGAAAGGTGGCGCTGAGCCCGCAGCCTCGTTTACAGAGCCCGTCGTCGGAGAATCCCATCGCGACCAAGCGCGGACCCGTAACATACACCCGGTGGAGAATCTTGAGCTGTACCAACCGGAGACGAGCCGGAATGGCAACCTCCTTGGGGGACGACAGTGCAGACTGCCAGTCTTCGTCGTCCAATTCAACCCCATCCCCAGTCCAAGCCTCCCGAAGGCGAACCAGGAGATCCGCCCGGTGATTAATCAATTTTTTATAAATTAAAGAAATAGTACTATCAGGGACATGTCCGTCAAGCACGCGGTCCTCGAGGGGCGAGGAAACAGGGATCTTGGTCCCCTCCCCGAAGACCGAGAGCAGGGCGTGTCGAACCTGGGCGTAGCGGAAGAACTCCCTGTCGGTCAGCTCGTATTCGGCCTGGAGCACCGCGAAAGTCTTGACCGCGCCCTTGTGCCACAGGTCTCCCACTTTGCTGATGCCAATTGTGTCCCACTGGTCAAACCCCTTGGTGGTCCACAAGCTGCCCAGGCGGTCGGAGGCAAACAAGGGAGTAGCACATGTCATTCGCTCACTCCAGCCCATGGCCGCAGTGGCAGCCCTCCAGGTCCGCACAGCAATCTTAGTAGGACCCGTAAGGGTCCGGCCAGCCAGGCGGGAATAAAGTGCCCTGTTGTAGTTCCCGCCGGGAAGCAGGAACTTGTCCATCTCATACGCCGGATTCAAGCCGGGCGCATACGTGGCGTGGTTAATGGCAGCTAGCTGCGAGGCCCAATAGTACCTGCGAATGTCCGGAAGCGCGATGCCCCCGTCATACCAGGGGAGAGTGAGCTTGGCGAGAGCAATACGCGCCCGCCCGTTCCACA
The DNA here is from genome assembly GCF_964204655.1 of Triturus cristatus. NCBI lineage: Eukaryota > Metazoa > Chordata > Amphibia > Caudata > Salamandridae > Triturus > Triturus cristatus. The sequence goes on along the minus strand of NC_140584.1, from coordinate 204,494,213 downwards.
CCAGTCTCCTCTGCAGGCTCTCCACCTCCCGAAAGTAGGCCACCGGGATAACGTCGAAGGAGTTCTGGAGTGCATAGAGGAACCTGGGAAGGGACATCATTTTAAACAGCGCGGCCCGACCCAGCGGGGACAGGGGCAGCCTGCACCACCGGGCCGTGTCCTCACGCAGTCGCCGAAGTGGACGCAGGAGATTCTGCTCATAGCGAGCCACCGGGTCCAGCGAAACGTATATCCCCAGGTACTTGAAGCCGCTCAGAGATATTTGAATCGGGAGCCGAGGCGGCAGGAGAGGAGGACCACCAGAGATGGGATAAACGCAGGATTTAGACCAATTGATCGTGAGACCCGAATTGTTCCCAAAGGAGGTCAGAACGTCAAAGAGGACGTTGAGTGACTGCCGCGGTGAGGTGAGATACAGGAGAATGTCATCCGCATACAGCGAGACCCGATCTTCGAAGCCCGGGCCCCACCGGATCCCTCTAAGCGAGGGCTCCCAACGGAGCCAGGCAGCGAGTGGCTCCAGGGCGAGAGCAAAAAGCAACGGGGACAACGGGCACCCCTGCCTCGTGCCCCTGCCGAGGGCAAGGGGCCGAGAGACCCGCCCATTCACCACCACTTGAGCCATGGGTCCCGTGTAAAGGAGCCTCACCCAGCCAATAAATCCCTCTCCAAAGCCGAATTTATCCAAGACGGCCCAGAGGAATGGCCACTCAATAGTGTCAAATGCCATCGTGGCATCCAGAGAAACCAGCACAGCCGGTTCGGAGAGGAACTCCGCCCTGGCGAGGACACCGTGCAGACGCCGCAAGTTAAGAGCGGTGTTGCGGTGCGGGATAAAGCCGCATTGGTCCGGATGGATAAGGTCGCACACGACACTCAACAATCGATTGGCCAGGACTTTCGCCAGGATTTTAGGCTCCGCATTGAGCAGTGAAATAGGCCGGTAAGAAGTACAGCGGTCGCGCGGCTTGCCCTCCTTGGGGATAACGACTATAGTGGCCAAGCGCTGGTCGGCCGGAAGGGAACCCGCCGCAAGAGAGTCGCGGAACATGCGGCTGAGGAAGGGCGCAAGCTTATCAGGACGCAATTTGTATAGTTCAATGGGCAGACAGTTAGGACCCATAGCCTTGCCCGAGCGAAGGGAACGAATCGCAGTCGCTATTTCATCCGACGATAAGGGGGCGTCCAGCCGCTCCCGGTCCTCAACGGACAGGCCGGGCAGAGCAATATCTCTCAGTAGGAGGCGAGAGTCATCCTCATCCCTGTCAGTCACCGGGGAGTACACCGCCCGGAGGTGGTCCGCGAAGCATTCCACAATCTCATCCGGCTCAGTCACACACACACCATCCGCAGCACGCAACTCGGGGACCACACGATTCACTCTCTCCTTTTTGTCCAGCCACGCAATCAACTTCCCCGCCTTATCCCCCGCGCCATACAATCGGCCCTGCTGCTCCCTATACATAGTTTTGGCCGCGTCAGTGACCAGGGACCTATATTCGAACTGTTTCAGGCTAAGGGCATGTAGCCCATCCGGAGTAACATTCGCCTCCAAGGCCGACTCCAGCCCCGAGATGTCAGCCTCCAGCTTCACCACCGCCTCGCTCCTAACCTTCTTGGCCACCACTATCTGGGCGAGGGCGTGTCCGCGTATAACAGTTTTAAAAGCTTCCCAAAGGGACAACGCAGACGACACCGACCCCTCGTTTTCACTGAAGTATTGGTCCATGGCCTTAACCAGGCTGTCACGAGTCACAGGGTCCCGCAGGTACCAGGGGTTAATGGGAGCTATCCGCCCTGCGGACCGCGACCCGGTGTCAAAGAGAAGCCACAGCGGAGAATGGTCGGAGATACCACGCTCCAGGTGTCTGACCTCTCGAATCCGACCAGTCTGCGCCGCGGGCATAAGGAAGTAGTCTAACCTGGAGAGACTCCCATGCGCCCCCGAATGAAAGGTGAACTGGCACTGGGTCGGATGCATTAGTCTCCAACTATCCACCAAGCCGAAGGTCTCCAACATCCCACCCAGCCATGACTGGGCAGCGGGGAGGGTCCTCGGTGGATGACGATCCAGTTCACCCGAAACCACAGAATTAAAGTCCCCGCCCATGAGCAGGAGGCCGTCCGGAAGGTCAAGCAGCATTCGACCCAAGTCAGTAAAGGTGGAGTTCTGGAGGCCCGGGGGGACGTAGACTGAAACCAGGGTAAGGGGCTGCCCCTCCCACCTCCCAATCAAACACACATAACGCCCTCTGTCATCCGAGACTATCCTCGTGATCTCCACCGGAAGGGAAGTTCGCAGGAGGATGCCCACCCCCCTGGAGCCAGTTGTGAAACCAGAATGGGCTACGAGGCGGTATCCCCCCCTGTTCATCGCATGGCAGACATTGCCGACCAAATGCGTCTCCTGGAGAAACACCACATCAGGAGTCAAACGACGCAAATATTGCAGTACAACACCCCGCTTAATACGGTCCCCCAACCCATTGACGTTCCATGACATAAGCCTCAACCCGTCTCCCCCCATCCCCTCCAATAGATCAAGAGGCCCCCAGCCCGCAGCACCGCTCCCAAATATGGATAAAAGTCAATACCTCGCCCTGTAAACAAAAAACACACAACTAAACAACCCCTCTTCCCCCCCAACCCCACCCCAAGTCCAACGCCCCCCACCCTGCACCCCTGCGGGCCAAAGACCCCCCCCAACTTGCAGTGTGCCTGTCGCCCCACTAACCCCATTCTACAAAAAGACCCCGGAGGAGGAAAGGGACCCGAACCCGCCCGCACCCCTCACGGGTCCTGGTAAGACACAGTATGCAAAAGAAGTAAGACCCAACTGTACAGTGCAAAACCGCAAAAGCAAGGACCAAAGGTCAGTCTAAGGGGACCCGTCACCTGCGGTGCCCCCCGAGGGCCCGGGCCGGCCACCCCCGTCCGGCAGCGAGTCCAGCCAGTCACTTGCGGCCACAGGAGAGTCAAAAAAGACTGACCGCTCTGCATGCTCCACTCGAAGTTTCGCCGGGTAGATCATCGAATACTTCAGGCCTAGCTCGCGGAGACGGCGCTTCACCCCTTGAAATCCCATCCGCTGTTTCTGGACCAGTTGCGTGAAGTCCGGATAAAAGTTGATGGTCGAGTTCTCGTAGCGGACCGGGCCACGGGTCCGTGAAGCCTGCAGAATAGCATCGCGGTCCCTGTAGTGGAACAGTTTAGCCACGATAGGCCTCGGGGGGGCCCCCGGCCGCGGCCGGCCGCCCGGAACCCGATGGGCCCGCTCCACAGCGAAGAATTTGCTTAGGCCAACCGGGGACAGCTGTTGCAGGATGAGTTCCTCGACCACAAGGTCCACCGGGCGGCTGTCGGAGGACTCCGGTACCCCAATGATGCGGATATTGTTGCGTCGGGCCCGTCCCTCGAAGTCCTCGAGCCGCCGGGCCATATGGTCGTTGACCACTCTAATGTCCCCAAGCGCGGCCCGCAGATCCGACACCTCCGCACCCAGGGTGGAGGTCCGTGTATCAAGGGCCTGGACCTTCTCGTTGGTTTTAGAGAGGTCGGCCCGAATCAAGGTGACGTCGATCGCGACAGTGTCGATCTTACGGGCCAGGGCCTCATATTGCGTCGCGATAGTTTCCCTGATGCCCTCGATGGCGCCCATAATGTCCTGTAGGGAAGGTTCCGCAGAGACGGTCGTGCCTCCCCCTGCAGCATCCGGGGAGAGGCCAGCAGCGCCAGGGGACCCCCTGCCCTGGGTATAGCGGTCCATGTTGTTGCTCTGGACCGCTCCCCCGCGCAGTGAAGCCTTGGTCTTGCGCCCCTCCGGACCCCCTTTGCCCGCCATGTGAGCGCAGTCTCTCAATGGGACCTCCGATCAAGGGGTGTGCGGGCGCCAGCGAAAGGACCAGAAACCGTCGGTGTAGGGGTCGGAGGCGTTAGGCCCACCAGTAGCAAATGGAAGCAAGCCTCGGGCAGAGGCCCAGGAGGCACCTCGCCACCTTGAGCACGCACGCCAGCTGATCTCCTGAAGGCCAAAACCGAAACCGAAAGTGCTGAATCGGTAACTGGCACCGCGCTGAGGCCGCTGTTGTTCAATTGCAGCCCGGCCCCACGGGTCACCTTCACCCCGGCCACCTCCGTCGGGTGGGTCCCAAAAGTTCCGACGATGACAACTCAGGATTCCCAGGTCCGATTAGAGTTTTGAAAAGAGATATATGTTCAGCTGGTCTTCACCTCCCAGATTCCATACACCAAATCAGGATAGTCTCAGGATATATTCCGAGGAGCAGAAAGGGTCCGGGGAGCCCTGTGCTCACGCGACCATCCTGGATGCGCGCTAGGCTCCTCCTCTCAAGTACACTGTTCTTAACTCATGCTGCAATCACGCATTACATACGCCGGCACTGGTTGGTGGATCAGAGGGAAACCCCTACATTCTAACTATTGCAAGCACTGCACATAATGGGCCATGGGAGCCATCTGTTTAGATGGTTATACCGGGGATTAAGTCTACATTTGGGCATTTCACTATGGTCCCTCCGCCAGAAATGGGAAACTGTGATAGCCAGGGAATTCACTGACAGAGAATGGGCAGAGATCCTAGAACATCCCAGACGTGTCTCCCGCAATGGCCGACTTAAGTCTATACAGTTGCTAATACTACATAGGGCCTACCTAACACCGCAGGCGATATGACCGCCTCTTCAAATTGTCCTAGGTGTTGCCGCCCAGATGCTGGCTTCATCCACATGATATGGACTTGTCCCTCTCTGAGTGGTTTTTGGACGGAAGTCATGCAGGGCCTCACGCAAGTTACTGGACGCTCCACTTGGGCTACCATCAAGGCCTGTCTTTTGGGTCTCCCCCCACCCCCAAAAAAACGGTTGTACTGCACCGCTTTCCCGGGCTCTCCTTGATGCTAGCCAAGAGGCTAATCACGCTGCGCTGGAAATCTCACGCGGTGCCGCGTGAGGGAAAGTGGAGGGAAGAAGTTATTAAATCGGCTACTGCTGAGAGAGAGGCGCTGCAGCGTGAACAGTATAGGGGACTGAGGAAAAAGCTGATTTCAATGGAATGGGCCCAACTGTTAGAACATTTCAAAGCACATACCGCAACTGATCCTGCAGATTAGGCACCTGTTTAAAGTAAAGCACTATGTATTGAACTGATTATGTACCCCCTGACACGGATCCTCCCCCCCTTTATCCCCCTCCCCCCTCTCTCTACCCCTACTGCTCCAGCTTGATCACCCCGTAAGGATGTAAACCAAGACACAGACACACAGACCGTAGCCACATTGTTTTAATGTTTTCTTTTTCTTGGAAGGGATTTATATTTTGTGTAAGGGAGTGGTGGGGGAAAACTTAGAGTTATACAATTTACTCACCTGAAAAATGTATCTGGACTGGTGTATGTAAATCGCTCAATACTCGCACAAATGTGAAAAATCTACTGCAATGATTAAGCTGGCTAAACATGTACTTGTACTGATTCTTGCAATTATTGACCTTGCAATTAACAGTCAGAAGATGTAACCACTGACAGATGTATTGTGTTTTAAAAAAAATATGTTTTTATTGGTTTTTCTCGCACAACAACAAACAAACATTCCTGTTTTACTCATATACAATACCCCTTACGGCACCGACCCCTCTAGGCAGGAGATTCACCGCCCACTATCTTCATGTTCATGGATTTATATGCTAACGATCTTTAAGCTAGCCCCCGCTAGTCCTCTCCCCTTACAACGTGCAACAGTCAGACAGGGGCCCATCCCGTGCTAGTCATCGAGGTGTGCCCGTTCCATGGGAACTGGGTAATATAACTTAGATGAGCTGAACTCCCTCGCACCCCCCTCCCACTCCACCCTCCTCCACCGGTGTGTCCAACCCCCAATTAACTGTACAATCTAGAATGACCTTTCCCTCAGCAGCACTTTTCATGGTAACATTATCACAATACGTCATCACTTCTAATCACTCCATTGCAATGACTGCACAGCATGTCTGCCCCAGGGGAGTCCCTACTGCCCTCATAGTTCAGGATTGCCCTTTCTGTGTATCCAGGACCGAGTCTACACCTTAATTTACCTCTGGTGCTTGCAGCGCCATAACTAAGGCCTCCCATGCCCTTGCGGACTCCAGTGCCTTATCGTTATTAGTCCGCTTGGCTTGCTGAAGTATAACTGTACTTTCACTCGACGCCTATTTAACTACTTCTGCCTTCCACCTCGTAACGCTAGGCCCTTCCCTTGACTTCCAGTGCGCTGTTATATCTCTTTTAGCCAACAGTAATCCCAGGTCTAAAAACGTACTCGTTACCTTCATTTTGGGAGTGTGCGGAAACCAGTGCAACAAACAGGTACCCATGTCAGGCTCAATCCGTCGTTCCGTGGTTTCACAGAGCAAGTCCACTACCTCCTCCCAGTATGTACCCAGTTGCGGACAGCCCCACATCATGTGACAAAACTCCGCCCCCTCTAAATTACAACATGGACACTGGGCAGTATCTATTTTAAAATACTTGTTAATCTTAGCAGGAGTAAGATATGCCCTGCGCAATATAAAAAAGTGAACCAGCTGGAATCTAGCGTTCCTAGTACTTTTCCACGCTCTCCTGACTATTTGAGCCCATGTCTTCTCGGGGATCTCCTTGTCTAAGTCCGCCTCCCATTTCCTTTGCAGTTCCCTCAGCTGCTCCATTCGCTCCCCCTCCATGCACCTATATAAACATGTGACTGCCTTGAAGGTCCCCGCTGCCATCACTACATACTGACACGCCATGGCCGTCCGTGGTTCCGCGAGGTCCTCTCTCCAATGTCGTTGCGCTGTAGTAACCAGGGCAGAATGCAATAGGCAATCTCCGTGAGGAAGTCCATACCTATCCTGCAGGGCTTGGTAGGGCAACGGGGCACCATCCTCATATAGATCCCCAATACCTGTACTTCCAATGCCTCCCACTCAGCCAACGCAGTCCAATCCCCCCAGTGCGGGAGAGCTGTACACATACCTAGTGGTATCTCCAGGGCATAGGGACGAATGATTCCAGCCCTGCCTTGGCTTCGGTTCCAACATAGTCTCATCATCCGCTCCTCGTTGGAAAGCATCCCGAGTCGCAATCGCTGCTGAAGCACTATAAAGGACAACACATGGCGCGGTATCCATTGTCCCTCTGGGCCATCAGGGCTCCTAAACTCCAACGCCACTGCTTGGGTAAGCCACTGTAGTTGGGGCTGCCAAGTAATAGATCCGGCACTGCTAATTCCCCTCAACCCTCGGGCGCATCGTGGTGTCCAGTGCCACCCACCATCTACCATTCCCCCACAGAAACCCCCCAATCATTGAACGGAGCTGTCTAAAAGTGAATCCCGGTACCCAGATCGGTAGCGTCCTAAAAAAATACAACAACGGAGGGAGCGCCACCATCTTTAACAGGGCTACCCGACCAGCCACCGAAAGCGGCAAAGTACTCCAAAATGTTAATCTACCCCTATGCCTTCGCACAGCTCTGCCTATGTTCCGTTCTAGCAGGTCATCAGGCGCATGATAGATGTTGGTTCCGAGATAGGGCAAACACCGGGACTCCCACCGAATGCCCTTGAAATGGGCGGGGCCAGTACCCGATGGAGTCACCGGGAACAGGCAAGTCTTCGCCCAATTCACCCCAAGCCCTAAGACCGCGAGTCGCGAGGATCCGACTCAGAATTTTATAATCGGATGTGAGCATGGATAAGGGGCGATAAGCTGTCTTATCAGTGGAGTCCTTCCCAGTCTTCTGCAGCAGAATAATGACCGCCTTTCGGGTGGAAACCGGTAATACTCCAGCCTCCCTCGCCTCCTTAAAAACCACCAGCAGCTTAGGGGCCAGGATATCGATGTAAGCTGAATAAAATTCTATTGGCAGCCCGTCTGTCCCTGGTGTTTTGTTACGTGTCATCTGCTTAATCGCGCTCCTAATTTCCCCTAGTGTAATCTCTTGTCCAAGCAAGTCCGCCTGCGTCTTTTCTAGTTGGGGCAGCGCGATGTCGGCTAGGAAGTCTCCTATGTCATCCCCGGCAACCCTTAATTTACTTTGGTACAACTCATGATAATAGTCGAAAAACAGCCCATTAATCCCCTGTTGGGTATACACCAGGGTCCCCGTCGGGGAGGCCAAGTTTAGTATGGGAGTGCCTCTGGGGGTCGGGTTAGCCAACCAGACAAGCAGCATGCTTGCTTTGTCTCATTCCTTGTGTGCGCGCGCCAAATATCTATTGTGGTCACAACAGCGCAACCTCTCTAGTTGTACCACCACCACCTCTCTAGTGTCCAAAACTTCCTACTGTGCATCTGGGTTCTCAGGGCGGGCTCTCTCAGCCGTCCGCAGGCATTGCTCTGCCTCATCTATATCCTGCACTAGTGTCTTCCGCACTCCCACCATTTTAGTGATACATAATCCCCTTACCACCACTTTAAATGCGTCCCATTCCAGTGCCGTCGTCGACGCCGTGCCCTCATTTTCAAGAAAATATTGCGTAATTCCGGTCCCTACCTCTTCGCGGAAGACCTGGTCTTCCAGTGCCTCTGGTCGTAACCTCCAGGCTGGAATCGCAGGCCTCTCGTGGGCCCATTGTATCCTCAACAATAACGGGTTATGATCTGAGAGTGTTCTCGCAAGATACTCACTGTGCCCCACCGTAGCATGTATATCCCGGGGAGCATAATATTGCATCCAACCACACATGTAATTCGTGCAGCGCGGGAAAGAAGGAATAATCCCGCTCCCCCTGGTGGTGTGCGCACCATGTGACAATGAGCCCCCACCTGTCCTGCCAGTCTCATCTGATTTTGGAGAGTCTATGTATAGGCGCGTCTGGCAAAGGAGGGTGGGACCTATCCATGTCAATGTCAGCTATAGAATTAAAATCGCCTCTCATGATTACCGAACCAGTCAAATATGACGCCAGCCTCGCTGACAAATGGGTAAAGAAGACTGCCTGGTCCACATTGGGAGCATATATGCTACATAAAGTCACATCTTTCCCATTAAGGCGCCCCGGCACCACTACAAACCTCCCTTCCGGATCCACCAATTGACATGTCAGCTAGAATGGGACCCCTGCCCTAACCCATATCAACGCCCACCTGGCAAAAGCTGAGTATGTTGTGTAAAATAGTTGCCCTCTCCATCTACAGAGCAACACCAAGCCTTCAGCACGGTTAATATGTTTTTTTTTGAGGAACGCAATTTGGGCCCCTCTACGCACCAAATAAGCGTGCGCCGTGTGGCGCCTCTGCATTGTGTGTAACCACTGTACATTCCATGTTATGCATTTCACTTCAGGTAACATCCCCATATCGCATTTGAGTTCCCGCACATTGCTGCTCGCCCCTTTTGGACACACCGGTGGCCCCAATAACCCCAACCAAAACCCCCATCCCCCCCAACATCCCCACCTTGAAACCCTGTGGTCCCTCCCCCCAGAACAGGCGCTAAAACACTAGTTCCCATCCAAACTGCAAAACCCAACCTACGTCCTACAGTAGCTACTGAGGACTCTAAAACCCAAAAAAGTAGGGGAGGCGGCCAAAATCCAAGAAGACCTGACTTACTAGGCCGTCACTGTCTGGCGCTATGCCCCCATTACTTGCGCAGCCCCAAATTCTCAGGGGGCCCGCATCTCAGTGAGAGCCGCCACAGTCAAAAAGAGTCAATATCCCCAGGGCCTGCCAACCTCCGTTGCCTCTGCTCAATAATTGTAAAAATGTTCTAATGTGAAGTAAGGCCCCAACAGTCCTTAGTCCCACTCAGATAATTAGAAAGCACACTCTTGTAACATTAAGCATCGACAAGCCCATCTGCTGTCCCAGGTGTAACATGCGGCAGAGCAGGACTTCCCGTCCCAGTTCCGTCTGAGTCAGTTCCTTCCGAGCCCTTCTCCGACTCCGTGTCCACCACTGATTGAGAAAGCCTTTCCTGGGAAATTTCGGACACAGCCTTCAGCGCTGCGGACCTCTCCGTCTCTGTTTGGGACACCGTGGGTCCTCTTGCGCCAGAGCGGTGCCGGCTGATACGCTGCGATCTACGTGGGTGCGGTTCCTCAGCATGCGGTCTTGTGTTTCGCCCCGCTTCTCCTGTGCCCGCTCGATAAGACTCCAGCCAAGCCCGCGCCTCCTCAGGGCTGTCACTGAAGTGTGTTTTACCGTCCAAAACTATTTTCAGGCGCGCAGGGAACATCAACGAATACTGCGGTCCCTCACCCTGCAGCGCCTTCTTAACCGTCAGGAATGAAGCACGACGTCGCTGCACTTCAAAGGTGTAATCCGGGAACAGCGTCACATTGCCATTTTGCACCTTGTAAGGATCTGATGATCAGGCTCTGTGCAGCAACAGGTCCTTGTCTTTGTAATGAAGTAGTCGTGCCACCATCTGCCTAGGGGGCCTTCCGGGCGACAACAGGCGTGCCAGTACCCTATGTGCTCTCTCCAAGGTGTGGAATGGAGATAGGCCCTCCGGTGCCACCTCGGTTCTCAGCCAGTGTTCTAAATAGTCCACCATACTGGCCCCTTCCACTCCCTCCGGCAACCCCACCACCTTAATATTGTTTCTGTGATTTCAGCCTTCAGAGTCCTCAGCTCTCTGTTCCAGGTCCTGTAACCTATTCATAGCGTCCCCCATCTGTGACTCCAGTTTCCTCTGAGCCGTCTCCATGACTTCCAACGTCGTTTCTGTCTGCTTCACTCGATCGGTCAGTTTTGCATGGTCAGCCCGGAGGAGACCCAGACCCGATGCCACATGCGCAATGTCCTGCTGCAGGGCAGCTCTTGTGTCAGTGATAGCCTTCAGTATTTGATCCACTTGCTGCTGCATCAGGGTCCCAGGTAGCTGTTCCGCAGCGTCCTGTTTCCCATGTTCCATCACCGAGTCTTCAGGGTCCAGAGTTGCACCCCTTTGTTTCCCCCGTGGCTTCCCCATGCCCTGCTACGTTCCTGGCCACCAGCTTGACTACCTGGATGGTTCTGCACTCTGTCTCAGTCTGTTCCGGTTCCCCAAGACAATCCACCATGTGCAAGATCCGTCACCGATCACTCTCCTGTTGGGTCCCCCTACAGGCACGCAGTAGTCATAGGCTCTCTCTTCCTCCTCCAGTGGACCCTTAGCCAATTGTATTCGCACCAATCCCAACTGCGCGGCAGAACCTCTTGCGCTTGCACGGTAAACAGTGCACACCCAGGTAGTAGTTCCCTCACCTGCGATCCGCTCTCCACATCAATCAAGCAGAGCCGGCAAAATCTCGCTCTGGTGGCTGCCCTTCTCAGCCAGCTTCCCGTCCGTTTGTGGCACTCCTCTCGCGGCCCCTGTCTGGCCTTATGATTCCAGGGATGACAGTGTGTGCGTGGCTCCTCACCCGGCCTACGCACACCAACAACAATGTACACCCCCTTTTTTGCCAGTCTTGGGAAGGTCCACGATATCGTCCAACTTCATGCACACACAAGATGGCGACCAGGCCCGCTCGCAAACCCCCAATTAGTACTGTCTTGCGTGGCTTGATGAGGGGAGACGCTGCTGAGCCTCCCGCTGATCCCCACTTCCCAGGGCAGCCCCCGGTTGCTCCTCCACCCACGCCGCACACAGCCGCGATCCTCAGCCCTCTCAGGCCCCCCTGCAGTCAGGCAGGCTCACATTGTCGTTGTGCCGCAGCGGCCCCCTCTCACCTCGCCACGCAGGGGTCCCGCCAGCAACAAAATCAGGCACAGTCAAGCACAACCATCGGGGCACCTCCAGACCGGTCAGCAGTGGGGTTACGTCTCCATCAGGCCCCAGTCACGCTGCCTGCCAGAGCCTCCAAAATGGCGGTCCCTGCCGTACTCCGCCGCGCCAGCTCACCGGATCTTCAAGGGAAGAGTCCCCCTCTAGGTCCCCCACGGGACTCCACTCAGCAGGGAGTGTCCCTGGCCGCTCGCCTGCCTCCTTTACGCCTTGTCATCATCCGCCGCCCAATCAAGCACCACTGCAGCCAGGCGGGCCCTCGCGGTCACCTCTGTTCGCCGATCCCCTCTTGGAGCTCTCTGCAGAAATTGCTCCAGCCACGCTGCGGACACAGCCACTCCCGTTCCGCTGCGCCTCCTCGACCTCCGATGCTCTGCTCCGCTTTGACCTCTGGAAGCCCTACAGGCCCGAGCTGCCCTCTCCAGCGCCATCTTGGGACCGTCCGGCCCGGGCACGCCGCGCTGCTCGCCCCCCGGCCGCCGATGGGGTTCCGATCTCCGCCAGCAACGTCTCTCACTGCTCTCAGGGCCAGCCAGCGCAATCCCTGGTCCTCCAGTGACATTCTGCGGCTCTCTAATCAAGATAATTCACAGGGTCGGCGCGGAGCTCCTAGCTCACACGTCCGTCCTCATCGGCTCCCTGGCCACGCCTCCAACAGATATATTGTGTTTATGCCTAAATTGAAAACTAAATAAAATTTGTGTTAAAAAACAAAAGATGCTAAAGAAAATTTTCAATTGGCTCAGCAACTCCTGCAGAACTGTCACTGAAGCCCTCATCATCAGCAAGATGGACTGCGGGAATTCCCTCTACACTGGAATTAGCATGCAACTCACCAGACATTTCCAAACCATTCAGACCTCGGCATACAGAATCACCATCAACCCATCATGCAGCACTCGGATCATGTTGCACCTCAAGGAGCTCCACTGTTACCTGGTACATAGTGCACAAAGTCCAAACTCTTCACTCACATCTTCAAAGCACTATGCAACATAGGCCCAGAGTACCCTAATAGCTGCATCTTCCGTCACATACCTACCAGACAACTCTGCTCAACAGAACTCATAAATACACACATCTCAATCATACACAGAACCAGGTCCAGCGATCAAGCCTATTACTATTTTACTCATAAATCATGAATCATCAGGCTTCAGGTGCACGAAGCACACGACTGGTACTGATCGACAAGGAAACGCCTGGTGAAAGGCAGCGCCCCACTAACGGAGGAGTTGCTGTGCAGTCGGACGTGCCGTCAGCTGAGGCGAGGTGTGGCTGGGGAGGTAGGTGGAGCTGGACGCTGGCCGCACAGCCGGGCTGGGCTGAGCAAGGCTGTGGTCGCGGCTGCGGTTACCATGCCGCGTTGAGCCGCGAGCAAGAGGGCACCGGTGGTGCGGGTAGCTGGTATCTTGGAGGTATCTTGGTGGCAGCAGCAGCGGTGCACCGAGGAGCTTCGGTAAGTCGGCGGGACTGGGAGTGTGGCTGAGGAGGATTGAGGGTCGTCGCTACCGAAGGCGGGGGTGTTCTGGGAGCTCGGCTCGCTGGCTGGCTGGCGCGGTGAATGAAGGACAGATTTGCCCCCGGCATTTTCTGCCAAGCCCTAAGCTTAAGCCTTAAGCCATAAGCCTTGAGCCCCCCCCCCCCCCCCGGGGTGCTGCTTGATGCTGCTCGCCCAGATCTCCCTGTATTCCCAGTGTCCGCTTCCACAAGCCTGCTTTCCTCTGCCCCTCTGCTCTCATTGCTCTCCTTGCTTTCTGCTACTCTCTGCGCCTGTGGCCCGTCCATTCTCCCCTGCTGTACCTACCTACTTGCCTGGTTGTGGGCGTGTGGGGGCATTGGGCAGCTCTGTCCAGCCCTGGGGCTGCTCCCCCCGCTTTCTCCCCTCCCCCCGCAAAACCGCCTAGCGTCCGACGCTCTCGCTGCCTATTGCGGCCACTGACTGGTTGAGCCCTACTGTCAGCCTCATTACCAGTGGGACCCCTCTTGAGGGGAAAAACACAGAGGTGAGGTGAGGTTTGGCCTGGTCTCCCGGTCTTTTGCCTGAGTGGTGTGGTGAGCGGGCGGTCGCGGGCCGGTGGACAGGGGTAGGGTTATATAAATGGCGGGGGGGTGCCACGATTAAGGTTCCAATAAAAGCTGGCGCAATTTAATCGAAGTGTCAAAAGCAAAGATAAAAACGCCATCTATCAATAGACTCGGCAGCTTCTGTAATACAAATCAAACCTGCAAGACAGTACAGAACATAAACACAGGACAATATCTACAATATTCACTCGCCGGAGACAGCATTGTTGGAATCACTAGACCACCAGACCCCTAGCTCTCCAACAGTTTGGAAGAGCAATTCTGGTGGATCCCCGGTGGACCCCTGGCAAGGGCATCTGCTCTAGCTGACCTTTAACAAGTATTTCAACTTATATAAGCCATGAGATCTGGGAAAGTTAGGAAAATTGCAGCGGCTCCTAAAAGGAGGAAACCTAAACAGTTGTCATCTGACGAGGAGCTCGTCCAAGGTAGTCATGGGTCCCCAAGGGCTTGCAATGATACAGCGAACGTGGTAAAACCGAGACCACATAGCGATGACAAGAACAGTCTTGGTCATAACGGCAAGAGTAAGGACTCATCAAATACTTCGAAATCCTTGAAGCTGCTGGACTATTTAAAAAAAATTTCACCTATGGCGAATACTCTTTCATATTCACAATCACTGGAGGTAACCAGCCTCGGAGTACCGGACCAAATGGCCGAAACAATTATGCCCTCTTCACAACCCCCACCCCTACAACAGTTGTTGAACAATACGACCAGTAAAAACTTGGCTCAACTTCCGGAAGTCTTTATTTTTGGAACCGCACAAAACGATGTAACCCCAGCCCAGTCAGAGGGGGTAATTTTAAAACAAAATCTTCAACATGATCACCCTTTACGATCGCAATCAGGTCAAACTCCCCCACCAACGGCTATGCGTAAGCAAGAAGCACGTTTGCTGCACACTCCTCTGTTGAGCCCTTTACAAAACTCAGGCCCTTCCATAGACCAAGCTCAGAATATAGAATTACTAGCTCCACTGTCATGCCAAGACCTCGCCGTATTAAAGGAACCCACAACGGCTCCTCACAGTCATTTAATTTTCCCTCAAATCCATGCGCAAAATACCCACCTCTGTAATAAAAACTTACGATCAGCTGAATTGCCTCAAACTATAAGCACACCAAAGGACCATCTGGATGCGTCAAGTCCCCAGCATATTGTATTCACTCCAACAACAGCAATAACGATACCATTACCACAATCGCCCAAAAAATCAGTTCCAGATGACCAGTTTTAGCGGACTTGTCATTTTTCTTCAAAAATACTCAAAATTCTCCTAAACATACGCCAAAAAGTCCAACTTAGAGGACCCTACAGCAGTTGGTGTCTGGCCCCAACTTCTCCAAACTTTTCAACAAACAGTTAATGCCTTAAATTACCTTTCTGATAAACTGGATGTGCAGATAGACCTTTTGAACACCCTAGCACTTTTCACAGCAGGTATCGATAATAAATTGGACAAATTGAACAACTTAATAATAGGAGCGCAATCCTCCGCAAAGCTCGTTCAGGCGATTTGTTGCTGTTCCCCAATCATAGACTCACTTTCGTCGCTTCCAGCCTTTCTATCAAATGTTATAGATGAAGTCAAGCTGCTGAAGGGAGGCAACTCACTAACAACTCTTTGTCCACAATCGCAAATATTGCCAAATATGTCTCAAAAACAAGCTAACCCTTGGATTACAACAAAACAAGGCACCCAGCTGAGGGAGGGAATAGTTCCCCTTCCAAAACAGCTAAATGAGCAGTCATCATCCGACCGACCTCAAACCGTAATAACGGGCCCCGACCTGACTGAAGCAACGATCAAAAATGCTCGGTCTCCAAGTGGGCGTACAATTTGCGCAGTCCATATTGAGCAAGAGCTAGTGGCCAGTTCAGCAGCCCAGATACCCTCGATCTCGGAAGTGCAGCCAGTTCCCTTACCACCTTGCAGTAAGAGAGAGCGCAAACGCCAGCGTAAACACAGAAATAAAACAAGGTCTAAAACAACAGCTGCCTCGACAAGCTTCTTTCCTCTCTTTGCAATAGCTCCTAACAAAAAAGCCTTAAGTGAAACTGACGCATCATCACCCTTAGTAAACCCAAGTGCAACTGAACAGAAAGGGGATCCACCCGAAACCGTCACCCAACTGACTCTGGGTAGTAATCAAGATCCAACCAAGCCAGCCACGGGAACAGTGATTGACGACTTTAGTACTGCTAAAGAAAAGCTAAGGGTGAAAATCAACAAACCAAGCTTATCAGAGCCCACATCTGTGGGAATAGCAATAGAAGATACTAGTACAGCTAAAGAAAAGCAAAGGGTGAAAAGCAACAAACCAAGCTTGTTAGAGTCTACAGCGATCGCAATTAATCCCAATCCAGCGCCTGCTTTAATTTCACCCCAGTCAGACAATTTAACGACTAAACCAAATTTTACAAAAACAATCTACAACCATAAAACACTTCTGCCAACTAATAGACAGTCTTTGAGGAATGCCCCCCAACACCAGCCTCAACAGGAGCAGGATCTCGATGCAGGCCCGTCATTCAATAAAATCAACAAGTCTATTCAAAGCCCACGCAGCAAAGAGGACAAAAGCGATTTAAAACTTTTTTACATTATACTAGCTCCCGACTACAAATCAAAAGGCTGGCAAGATATCCTCAATAGATCCAATATAATTAAACTAGTGGATGGCACCCCGGGGTTTGCAGGCCTGGTAACGGACGACATAGAATCTATCGTATTCCTTCCACCAAGAGGCACACAACCGTCTGAGGTAATACTGGTAGCATTCAAGTCGGCCCATTGGGCAGGGGTATTTTTGGATCACAAGGCCACCCTGCGGGACTGGGGCATTCGAGTTTACCCATATTCCATCCCAGGGTACCCCCCAGCATTATTAAACCAGCAAACGCCACTTAAAAAACCCGGAACCCTTCGACCTGTGTCCCACTCTAGACCATACTCGATTCCAAAAAACGCGTCAGGACCTGAAGTACGCAACAAGCTGACTTCAAATGTGGTCTCTAATGACGATTTACACCAAGGCTGGAGTTGGCTCCCAGCTATCTTATCAACAAAAAGATCAGAATGACCACAAGGTACAGAGTCAACTGGTCAAACACTCAAATCTCTGGAAAATATAAGCCCTCAAACATCTCTATCGGCAATGGGGCACAACCCGCAAGCAGATTCCACCTTCTTAATTTGCTCCTGGAACATCAGCGGACTTCAACAGAAAATTAGGAACTCAGATACTCACTCTTTTATTTGTAAGCACGCTGTAATAGCCCTGCAGGAAACTTGGGCTTCACAAGGCTGCCCTGTCATTGGCTATATCGATCTATGGAAATCAGCACTGAGGGACAGCCGGCACGGTCACTCAAAAGGTGGCCTGTCAATATATATATCAATTAATCTAAAAGGCCCAATAACACAATTAAAACTGGATGAAGACTGGCTACTTGGGGTCAAAATCAATTCATGGCGGGAACAACGTTCACTTATTTTCCCAAACGTGTATATCAACCCAAATACACGTACAAAAAAAGTACATCTGGTACGACTAACGGAAATTATCAGCGACTTAGCCGTGGAGCACCCTGATTCAGACTGTATTGTTACTGGGGATTTTAATACCAAGCTATTCAAGGGGCAACCAACAGAAACCGAGGGGCCCTTTTTATTCTCCTTGAATGAGGCAGTGTCACAAACCAAACCGGCAAATCAAGCCTATTGTGGCCTGGGATACCTCTGTGTGATGCGTTTCTATAGCGCAGGCTACCTGGTTATAAATGGAAGGTCGGAGGGCGATACCCCCCCAATTGGTCCTGGACAAATGGAAAGAAACGATCCTACCTGGATTATTCCATCTGTAACTCAGCTTTGCTCCACTGTCTGGTTAGCTTTTGCATTCACCCACGATCTGAAAGTGATCATCGGCCCCAGGTCATAGCTTTCAAAACAAACCCAGTGAAGCATAAATCTGCACCCTCAACCAGCAGGGGAATATACTCCGAAAACCTAAAGCGCCTCAGATGGAGCGAAGACATCAGCCCGAAGATCCTACATGCAAGCATGGAGCTCATAAGAGGTGGAATCGACCAGGAAGCCTCCCCGATAGCGACATGGACGACGCTCTGCTTACATCTGATTATTCTTTTCCCAAAAAAACAGCATTCCCCAAGGAGATCCCTCCCGCGCCAGTTTGCACTTTCACAACAGTCGAAGCTACTTAAGAAAGCTAGAAACAATGCCTTACGGCTACTGGTAAAAGCTCCAGGGAACAGTGAATGTTTAAAACAGTATCAAGTAGCCCAAAAGTCATTTAGGCTGGCGATCGCTAAAGACAAACGGACACATGATAACCAATTCTGGTGCAAGCTAGTGTGGGAGAGTAAGAGCCGAAATTCACGAAAATTCTGGGCCCTAATCAACCAGTCCAACTCGAGCACATTGAGTTTTGGATCTGCCAACATCCAAGAATCAGATTGGGTTACCTTCCTCACTGACCATTTTAGACCTCCAGAATGCTTAGGAGCTACAGGAGGCAGCCCCGCAAGAGAGAAAGTAATAGATTATAACAATAAGCTGAGCAATCCTACAGAGCGCTTACACACCGACAATGAGGATCCTCAGATGCCACAAGAAAGGGTCGCCACTGCTGTGTCAAGAGTTAGATCAGATGGAGCTCCGGGCCCAAACGGCCTGCCACAGAATTTGTTTGAATCTGATGTGGCTCTCTGGTCAGGCCTACTGACAAATCTCTTTAATTTTGCTTTGAGAACTGCAACAATCCCAGATTCATTGTGGGGTGCAATAATCCAACCTATTTATAAATCAGGTTCCCGTGCCTCTCCCAACAATTACAGACTCATCGCACTGCTGGACATTGAGGTGAAGCATTATGCGGGCCTCCTGTTGGAGGAGTTGAGCCTATGGGCAAAGGACCACAAACTGATACCAATTAATCAAACAGGTTTTATTGCCAACTCCGGGACGATGACCAATCTATTACCACTGTCAACTATCGTCAACAAAGCACTCTCCACATCTAGATCAGTGTTCTGCTGTTTTGTCGACTTTAAAGCAGCGTTTGACAGGGTTCCGAGGGCTGCCTTATGGGAAAAGCTGAGGAAATGGGGGATCCCTGATAAACTTTTGGAGGCAATCATACAACTCCATTCCAGAACTTGAGTCAGGGTGAAGTTGGGGTCCGGCACGCATCTCACCCGGAAAATCTCGACATCAAGAGGCGTGAAGTAGGGATGCGTGCTGGCCCCCATGCTTTTTAACCTGTTCATAGCGGACTTGTCAACTTCACTGGATGACACTAACAGTCACCCCCCAAAGGTACGAGGTACGGCACTAAGTAATCTTTTATATGCCGACGACCTGGTTCTCTTTAGCCTCACTAGGGTCGGGCTGCAAAGGCTCCTCGATAAACTGTACACCTATACGACCATGAACCAACTAGAGGTTAACTTAAAGAAAACACAAGTTGTCCCATTTGGTCGGAAACGGCACACTGTTGGAGGATGGTCATATAACAACATAAGCCTTGTCGTAGGACACTCGTACAAGTACCTAGGTGTCCATTTGGACTCTAGGGGTAATCTTATTAAACATCGTAACGAGATCGCAGTTAAAGCTATGACCCTTGCGGTGTCATTAGCTAAGCTCTCGAAAAATATCTCCGGCCCAACTCTCTTACCACTCTTAGAAGTTCTGAGAGCAAAAATTGGCCCTACTTTATCATACGGCATAGAGATATTCAGGGGCAAGCTGAATGCTGCCTTAAATCAACCTACGACCAAAATTTATAAAAAGGTACTCCATCTGCCAAACTCCACATCCGCAGCCCAGGTAAGATTAGAGCTAGGGATACTGAATTATGATGCTTCTAATATCGGTACATATTTAAACCTCTGTCATAAATTGAGGCAAGCGGACTTAGGCACATTAGAATCCTTAGTCTGGTTAGAAATCACCCAGAAAAACCCTGGAGGTACGTTTGGTTGTCTTTTCAAGGACCATATCCATCAAATGTCGGCGAGTGAGCTATGGGCCCTCAACCCCAGTCGGGCAGCATTTAAAACTGGCATCAAAAAATGTGTGAGAATGAGTTCTCTCATAATGGATAAGGCACTCCTTACCAAACGCAGTTATGCTTGGGCCCTTGTAAATTCATACAGACGGCTAGCCCCCGCCACCTACCTGTCTTGCACATATTCATTATATCTAAAACGTAGTTTTATGGCAATCAGAATGGGTGACTGGCGTTTCTTGCAAGATTTGCCCCCTTGGCGACGCAAGTCGGAAAATGTAATCTCTAGAGGGTGTGGCAAGACAGCGGAAACTCTATTACATGTGGTTTGTCTTTGCCCAGCCTTTAATTCTCAACGCAGGTGCAAACTCAAATTAGAGTGGAATAGGCTGGGTGTTCGGACATGTAGGCAAGCCATTATCGCGGCCCTGAACCCCGAAAATACAGATTTAAACCTGGGTTTAATAATTTTTATTCAGCAAGCATATCGTAATTTTATGCAAAATAGGCCTTGCTAATAAAATTTTAGGGAAGATGAAATGAAATGATTATCATGCTCTGCAATCTGATAGGTCAACTCATCAAATTGTATTCCAAAGAACACTGCCTTGTCCTTAATATGTTTGTTGTTTTTTTATAGTCAGCGTAACAAAAAAAAAAATGTCTGAACAGTTTTGTACATTACTTTTTAAACGTCTGCTATTATTCAAATGTCATTGAATCAGGTGGTTCAGGATGTAGAAGATCTCTACTTTTATTATGGTTACTGAACTGCTGCTTGCTTTTTTTTGTATTTTAAAACAGTTGGTTTCTAATGTGAATTTTGTAATTTCTTTTAAAGATATCTGTGTTATATCTAAATAAAGATTATTACTCAACTGTCCATTACACTTAATTTTTTTAGATCCGCAAGAAGCTGTAGATATGGCTTTTAGAATAGCTCCCCCGACAGCCTTAGCCAAGGCTAGTCCCTCCTGCTCAGTGCCAGGATATGGCCCAGAATGATCGTGCGCTCCACAAATAATCACAACATGACATAACATAACATAACACAGCATAGAATAGCATAGCATAGCATACCATGACATGACATAACATTGCATAACATAACATAGCACAGCATAACATAACATGCACCAGCTCTCTGCTTGTAAGCAAGACCTCTAGTCAAATATTAATGTCACACTGCTTCCAATGAAAAATAGGAAATAGCACATCCTGGGGCCACACTTTTTCATAGAAGTGTGAAACCTATTTGCTGCTGGTTTACTAAGAGCATCTACGGTCACTAAATCATATATTGGGTTGTATACAGATAAACAGGGCTTATACTCATAAAGACCCTCAAGCAACAGCCCATGTCATTTTAATAAATATTTTTATTCAGGTCCATTTTATGTGTCTGTTGTGTAAAAATCCAGTATGTTTTACACATTTTGCACTGTTTTGAAATACTATTGTTAATTGATGTACTCATAGTTCTCTCTATAATGATCTACCTTAGACTGTTTCATCATGTCTGGACAGGTTACTCCCATTCTTAAAAAACCTACTGCTGAGCAAGACAACCTTAACAACTTCCGTCCAATCACTAACATTCCTACTCTATCAAAGCTGCTAGAGAAACTTGTCCATGTCCAACTATGTAGCCACATTGATAAATTCCAGCTTCTAGATCTATTCCAATCGGGCTTTCCTCAGGGCCATAGCACTGAAACGGCCATTACCCCCATATTGCATGACGCTCAAGCCTCCTTGACTTCTCTTCGGCTTTTGATACAGTCAAACATGATAACCTCGTGGACATACTGGAACGCAGGATTGGTCTTTCAGGATCAGTGTTAAACTGGTTTGCCTCATTTCTCCACAACAGAATGCATACAATTAAAGTCAATCACTCCCTCTCCAACTCTACTCCGATCACTCTTGGGGTTCCACAAGGGTCCTCGCTCTCACCCACACTCTTCAACCTGTTCATGGAGCCCTTAACGCAATTGCTCAAATCATCCAATATACGCAATCACATTTATGCTGATGATACCCAATTGTACCTGAAAATCTCCTCCCCCAAATATATCAATTCACTCAATTCAACACTTCTCAAAAACCAACAAAGGCTGACTTACAACCATCTCAAGCTAAACTCCATCAAAACGGAATTCCTCCTTATATCTCCTCCCAAACAGGCTCCCATTATCGTTGAATACATGAAACAACTAACGGCTCTCAACTGTATTCCTCACATCATTGACTCTACCAAATCTCTCGGAATAATACTTGTTAAGGCCCTGAACATGCAAGAGCACATCAGCGCTGCCACCAAAAGAACGAACTTCCAAATGAGCATACTGAGAAAGATAAAACCCTTCCATCCTCAAGAAAGACTTCAAGTCTGCTGTTCAAGCGCTAGTCATCTCCAGATTGGAGTGTGGGAGTGCAACTCTCTGTGGTCTTCTGAGCTACAAGTTGGCACTGCTTAGGGCCTCTTTGAATTCAGCAGCTAGGCTCATCACAGGATCCAAAAGAAATAACCACATCATTCCGGATTTGAAATCTCCAAACTGGCTTCCTTTTGAGGATGGGATTCATCTTAAAATTGCTGGCATGACCCACAAAGCCCTTCACTTTAACCCTCCTCTGTACTTCGCCCGGAAACTGGAACTCTCGGGTGGTTGCAGATCTTTGAGGAGTTCTAGCACTTTGCTACTGAAACCGCAAACATTTCCAAACAAGCATTTGCAATGCAATAGGTCTCGCATTTACGCGAGTTTGAGCTATTGTCATTGAAAATGACAATGCCTTATATTTATGTTGGTTTTTAAAGCGTAAAATGAAAGGCATTGCCATTTACAATGCCAATAGCTTAAACTCATGTAAATGCGAGACCTATTGCATTGCAAATGCTTGTTGTTGGTGTAGCCACATAAGAGTGCACAGCTATGGATTGGTATTTTTATTGATTTATTTGTAGTTTAGACATCTTTGTTTTTTGATGTGCAGTTTCTACTAGGGTCTGTGCCCCTCCTGAATCTTTCTTGCCCCAAGCTCACCCGGTGCTGGCTAGTGGTCGTGGAAACGATAAGGGGGTGTTCCCTCTGATTGTCCGTTTTGTTACCTGTTCTGGGCCCTACAAGTAAGGTGACCTGATGACTCCGTGTCATCAGGGACACAAGCTCGCAGTTCTCTGCTTTCTTCAGCAGCCCGTGAATTTTAGGAATTGCATTCCTGGTTCACAACAATTGAACCAGTTGGTCTCATACACCTGCAAACACTGATAAGGAACATGTATCTCCGCGTTGGACCATTGTGTCCCTGCGGAATAGCGTAATATGATGGCATCTCTTTGGAGGAGGCAGGATTGAGGGGGGGCCAGGGCGGTGCGATGGGGGGGTCGGTGCGACGGGAGGGTTCTTTCTCCCGATTATCGTCACCAGAGGCAGCAAGGCAGGCAGCGGCTAGAAGACCTTGCTTCGTGCCCTTGCTGCCTCCTTCGGTCCTGGGCCTGGGCTTCCACCACAAGGACGAGGGCCATGAAATGCTCCTCTTTGTCCAAACTCCTTCGCTATGAATTGTGGGATTGTCTTTTTAGTCAATGTTTCGAAAGTGTTTATTTCATTTATAAACCCGATTCATGAGCTTTTACTTGTAGCTCTGTGGTAACGTGTTCTAAGAAGTACAAATAATCCATGCTTGTCGTGCTTGGTTATGTGATAGCAGCGGGCTGAGTATTAGTGGCCACATCTGGTGTGAGCGGGCTCTATCCGTTGGGGAGGGGGGAGGGTCTCTTCCTGGTTTGTGAGTGCTCTGCTCCGAGTATAAATGCTAATTGCGTTGGAAGTGAGATCGTGCGCCTAGAAGTACATCGGCTAATGAAGTACCACGTCCTTGGCCCCATTCCCGACCTTACCCGAAAGGTTGCTCCATTTCCGATGGCCCTTGCTTACGATTAGGCAATGATTCTATGTAGTAATGGGCTTAGAAAATTAAATAGGTGGTTGTGATTCTGCTCTCTACTTATTAGAAAAAAGGTGCAAGTAAATTAACATTTTTAAAACTGTTGCCCTTCCGTGGTCCATTTTTAATTAATATCTCTTCCAACCCTGTCCTTATTTGTTTATAAAAAAAAAACTGCGGAAATTCGTAATTCCTAATATATGGATACATTTGTCTATTTGAATGAATATCACATTAAAATAAAAAGGCGAATCTTAATAGAAACAGCTTTCAGCATGTCGCTTCTGGCTGTGCTACTGAATGACCGCTATATCTGCAAGAGATCCCGGTGCAGCTGTCGAGTGTGTGCATTAAAGTTTTGTTTGCTGCATGTGCACAAGAATCATGTTTTATGTCAGTGTATTATATTCTCTTTTATGTTCTGTTAGTCCCCTGTAGCAGAACGTTATCGGGCCACTGTGGCCTGCTAGCAGTCACAAAGATGCCCTGCTAAAACCGCTGGTGCAGGGGTCTGTGCGATTAGGACTCTTGTGTGTATGAACACAAGTAAAAGTAAATCGACATTTTTGCAGTCTATACAGGATGTCTGACACACTGGGACAAAGTGTTAGTTCTACAAAGATTGAGATCTGATCAACAATTTGGGCCCTCAGCAAGACGTGTTCGGACTGAAGCGCTTGTACCGACTAGGTTTTCTTGTACCGACTAGTTGTCATTGTGCCTTTGATGATACGAATGCGATGGCTTATACATTTGGGCCTGCTTTTGAATCAAGGGCTAGAAAGGCTTTTTGTAGCTTGTATTAAAAAAAAGAGATATTGTTCCATGCTCTGTGTGCGTCTCCTGCTTTTGTACATTCATGTTATAATATATCAAGGTGTTGGAACGGTTAAGCCAGGGTGGTGGGCACCCAGAATTTTGAGATAGGTTTGAGTACGGTAATGCATACCACAACAACTCATGCATGTTTTCTCGAATTAAAGCCGCATCCCATGAAGCCCAGGAGCTGGATGCTGGAGTGGACACCTGTGGGATACGCTGGAGGAGGCTTCAGGATGATTGGATTCACCAGTGACTGCTGCCTTCCCAAGCTCTGCTGTGCCGTCCCATACAGGCTCCCATGCACCTCCACATCTCTGTTGCCCCCCCTTCCCCCCATAACAGCACAGCATCAGGCGGTGTTGGCAAAGGGATCTCTGGTTTAGAATGTTGCGCTGCTCGTGCACATTATGTGTGCTGTGTTGTGTGTGCTAGCAACAGTGCGTGAAAGGGTTAGTATCCTGCATTTACGCTGTCACTTGAACGAATATTTGGGTGCCGATTACGATCCGGTAAAAACCGGGTACGAACCGTCGGTCGGAGCGTTTTCCCCGTCCGACTCGTACCCGGTCGTAAAACTTTACAAACATGGAATTACGATTCGCACGGAAACACCATTTCCGTACGAATCGTAAAAAACACCGACCGACGAAAATATACATACGAATGTGATCCGGGAATGCTGCGACGTGACGTCGGTACGCTTTCAGGCAGCGTTTCACGACCCAGGAATTACGATTCGAACCGACAGCAGTCCGGACGGCAATATTTCCACGGCACCCAAAAAGTGCCGGAAAAGCGAAGTACGGCGCGAATCGACCAGAGTAGGTGGCCCGGTACGCACCGTACCCCCCCCCCCAGCCCCCGTACGTACGCGCCGACCCCCCCCAGCCCCGGTACGTACACGCTGACCCCCCCCAGCCCCCATACGTACGCACCGACCCCCCCCCAGCCCCCGTACGTACGCGCCGAACCCCCCTGTATGTACACCCGTGTACGTGTCGAACCCCCCCGTGTACGTTCGAGTCGAACCCCCGTGTACGTTCGAGTCGAACCCCCCGTGTATGTACGGTGCGTACCCCCCGTGTACGTTCGAGTCGAACCCCCCCGTGTACGTTCGAGTCGAACCCCCCGTGTACGTTCGAGTCGAACCCCCCCGTGTACGTTCGAGTCGAACCCCCCGTGTACGTTCGAGTCGAACCCCCCGTGTATGTACGGTGCGTACCCCCCGTGTACGTTCGAGTCAAACCCCCCCGTGTACGTTCGAGTCGAACCCCCCCCGTGTATGTACGGTGCGTACCCCCCGTGTACGTTTGAGTCGAACCCCCCCCCGTGTACGTTCGAGTCGAACCCCCCGTGTACGTTCGAGTCGAACCCCCCCGTGTACGTTCGAGTCGTACCCCCACCCGTGTATGTACGGTGCGTACCCCCAGCGCGTAGCGCTGGGGGTACGCACCGTACATACACGGGTGGGGGTATGACTCGAACGTACACGGGGGGCTTCGACTCGAACGTACACGGGGGGGTTCGACACGTACACGGGTGTACATACAGGGGGGTTCGGCGCATACGTACGGGGGCTGGGGGGGTCGGCGCATACGTACGGGGGCTGGGGGGGGTCGGCGCGTACGTACGGGGTCTGGGGGGTCGGTGCGTACGTACGGGGGCTGGGGGGGGTCGGCGCATACGTACGGGGGCTGGGGGGGGGTTGGCGCGTACGTACGGGGGCTGGGGGGGGTCGGCGCGTATGCGGGCACGTCTCCATGGTTGCTATGGGAGTTCGGTGCGGACGGTGTTTTTTCCATCCGGTTGTAACCTCGGACGCACGGGATGGATCGTGATTCCTCGGTCGGACTTCACCTTTCACATTTGTACGGTAAATCGTACGAGGACGTGTCGGACACATTTTCCGACCCGAGGACGTGTGGGGAATGATTCCCAATGCGGTTCGTATGGACTTTTTACCATGCGAATCGTGATTGCCAGTTCGTACGGCACTTGTACGATTCGTACGGTAAAAAGACCGGATACGAGTCGCACGGGGAAATTTTTTACCGGATCGTAATCGGCACCTAACTCTGCTGAACAGCAGGGTGCTTACTATTTGCATCACTTTTGCTACATTGCAATGTACCGCTTGAACAAGCTCTTATCCATAGATGTAGCAGCTGAGTGCTAAGGTTGAACGTGCAAGCTGGTTCCATTAAGGGTGATGCTAGATTCTGGCTGACGTCTCAGAACCTCTCTGCATTCCAAATGGCTCTCAATACCTCTCTGTACTAGAAATGGCTAGCCTGTTTATTAATCTCGACGTTTCAAAATGGATGTATGCGCCTACGTTTTATGTGAGTTGTGATTTAAGTACACAGTATTAAAAGCAGCTCTTGGTAGATGCGTAAACGTTTCCTTTTGTTGTATTTACTGAGCGCAGTGTCCCACAGAGCACAGAAAGCACAGCAATCATTGTAAACAGCCGCATCAGTTTAAAGATTAAAAGTTACGATCTCGGAACGGTGGTGGGGCGGGCAAACGGGGTAGAAAGCGGGCATGGCGTGCTGAATGTAACACAGCACGTCGTGCCTGCAAATAAGAAAGAAGGTGTCGCCATCATGCTTTCACTTTAATGAAAACAAGCATTGGCCGCGCGTGAAAGTGAAAGCTGCGCGATGTGACGGGTAGGGGCGGAGGAGCGTGAAAGCAAGGTTGGTACTGCATGTAAGAAACGAAAGGACATAGGAAAGACAAGCATTGGACACGCGAGACACGATGGTGGGGGGTGGGGGAGAGAAGTGGGAGTTCTGATGAAAACTGGTGTGAAATAGCAGCAGGGAAGGGGGCGGAGAGGGGCTACGAGGGAGAGCGACGTAAAGCCATATGGCTGCTTTGCGCGCGTGCACGCCTCGTGCACTGTAGCTCTATGCCAGGGGAAGCACTTTAAAAACCCACTTACAAAATGTCTCAAAGAGACAGCTTTCGCTGTCTCAGCGAGACCTAAAAAGAAAACCTATAACAGAGCCTTCTCTGGTGTTGCCCCTAGAATCTGGAACTCCTTGCCTCTGGAAACCTGAATGAATCCCTCAACGTCCTCTTTAAAAAAAGAAGTGAAAGAACTACTTATGCATATTCTCTGAACTTGTAATGTACCTACTCCCCCTGAGGCCATGCTCTGATGCTCCCTCCTCACACGTATGCTCATGTATAGTATTTATGTTGTGTTCCTATACCTCCGTACTCTTGTTTACTCGTTTATCCTGCATGTTCAAATTGTTGGATGACCTACTTGTCTCCCTCTCTGTTATTCTTGTTCTTCTGTGAAGCGCTCTGGTACCTGATTAAGTCATGTTCACGCTATATAAAACTTTATAAATAAATGTCCCAACTTTTTACAGTATGACACTGTGGTCCTTCAGCTGCAATGATGTTGTCTTTTGAATTTAGTAACAAAAGTCCATGAATTTGTTGGATAAGAACAGTTTTGCTAATCATAGTTTAAAGTTGTGCTTTAATGTGTAAATGAAGTTTGTGCAATGAATATTCATACTGTTTGAAGAATGCGTAATGATTTGGCATGAGTTGTGGTGTCTGCAGAGTAAATCTTCGAGCATGCCTGTCTGATAACAAGGATCTGGTGTCTGCCTTTGCTCACTGATCGTATGCCTTGAGTCATGAGGCACTGGTGACCGTTCTCACATAAGTATAAGCACTTTGCATGCTTATTTATTCTTTAAACACATACTTTATATTTTTATTCTACAACTGAAATTATTTTAAGTTTGTTTTGTGTTTTTTGTATGAACTATTTTTACATATGCCACCCTGATGGATTACCGTCCACCAAATTTAAAGATCACTGCGAAGCCAGCATTCATCTCTATACCTTCAGAGTAACCACCATCGAAAGTTCCTATGACAGCACCAAATGTTTGGTGGATGGCCACCATCTTAAATAGAGGGGGTGGTGTGATGGCCTTGCTCTAACTTCCAGCACTCTGTAAATCCTTCTAAATAAGCTTTTCGTCGTCAGAGCCAACAGGGCAACACTGACAGAAAACTGGTGGTCCATTGACTCTAAATATGGCACATGGATCAAGCGTTTGCCAGACAGGATGCTTGCTATTTTTGTGATGAAGTACCATGCCTGCCAAACACAAAATCGGGCTCATAGTTTATTTAAGGCATAAAAAGTTAATGAAACAGTATACAAGAAGAGTGACTAGGAGTGCTTATATTTTGAGCATACTTGCTCCTAACATACGTAAGGTTGCAAAGGAGTATGCAGTTCCATAAGGAGACAGTAGGTAGGGTTGATGTGGAACTGAGGAGTCAGATCTGGGGATCAGATTGCTCAGGAGCAAGAGCCTTCACACACCCAATGGGTGTTATGCTTTATCATAGGGCATGCTCCTCCTTGGCCTGACACACAAATGCCTACCGAGTCCCTTGAGGGGGCTCTTTGCTGCAGGTCATTTGTTTTTTTGCTGTAGGTGAAGTGTAGGTGTAGGTGCTCTAGGTGTAGATTTTTGTAGGTGTAAATGGATTAAAATAAACTAAGTGGTACCCTAGAAATGTTAATATACGGGTCCTCTTGCCTAAGTTAAAAAATGCAGTTGTAACTGAAAACAGAAATAATGGTATGTTCCAGATCAAGAAATTGTGTATAGGTGTGTTGACATGTTTCTTGCTTTGTGAAGTCGCTGTCAATCAAAGGCAATTCATCAGAACCGGGAGACCTAATCTACACAGTGGTTGGGTTAGTTGTCATATATTGATAAAAGTACCCAATCACATAAGTATGTCAAAAGTAATCCGAAGTGTATATTTACCTTAGTACAGTTATAGTAAAAGCCGGCCTGAAATGACAAAATAGAAAAAGTAAAACACTGTAGGAATAATGCAATTACATCTCTAAAGAGTTTAATGAAGGATGACAGCATAACAATCAGAGAGGCAGAGGGGGGAATATTATGGTTAGGACCAGTAATGACTATGATACAGAGATTCTCTCACAACTAAATTACACCACCCACTATGAGTCACTTGTAGGGAATCCTATCTGGAAACTCACAGAACATATTAACAAACACCTTAGACCACGGGTACTCATAGTACAGCCCGCGGGCCGCCAGAGGCCCGGCAAGCCGTTTTTGGCGGCCCGCGGACCTTGCAGACATCGTACCTGTGCTTTATTTTTATTTTTTAAAGTGTCAGCAAACACCGCCGGTTGCAGCAGCGCGGAGCTATGGGGGCCGGGCGATTCTTTTAAAGACCATTCACTTGTTAATGAGGCTTTGTTGTATTTCACCTCTTCTTGGCACCCCTGCATCTCCCCTCTGATTGAGTGGAGATGCAGGGGCGCTAAGAAGAGGTGAAATACAACAAAGCGTCATTAACAAGTGAATGGTCTTTTAAAGACCTGTGAAGTACTCGGGTGCGGCTGTGTGTGTGCCTGGGAAGCAGTCTCAGCCTGGGGTGACACACGCAGGGTGAGGTGACAGAAGGTGACGAAGACATCAGGGTGTTAGAGCAGCGGATGACGTGACGGAGGGCAGCAAGGAGTGAGAGCAGCGGGTGAGGTGACAGAGGGAGACAGATGGGGACAGAGAGAGGGAGGGTGACAGAGACAGACAGAGAGGGGGAGACAGAGAGAGGGGGAGACAGACAGACAGAGAGAGAGGGGGACAGAGAGAGAGAGGGGGAGACAGAAAGAGAGAGAGGGAGACAGAGAGGGAGGGAGACAGAGAGAGAGAGAGGGAGACGGAGAGAGAGAGGGAGATGAGAGAGGGAGGGAGACAGAGAGAGAGAGGGAGACGGAGAGAGAGAGGGTGACGGAGAGAGAGAGGGAGACGGAGAGAGAGAGGGAGACGGACACAGGGAGTGAGAGGGACACAGGGAGGGAGACGGACACATACGGACAAAGGGAGGGAGACGGACACAGGGAGGGAGACGGACACAGACGGACACAGGGAGGGAGACAGACTCAGGGAGGGAGGGAGACGGACACAGGGAGGGAGGGAGACGGAAACAGGGAGGGAGGGAGACGGACACAGGGAGGGAGGGAGACGGAGGGAGACGGGGAGACGGATGGAGATGGAGGGAAACGGAGGGAGGGAGATGGAGGGAGGGAGATGGAGACGGAGGGAGGGAGACGGAGAGAGGGAGACAGAGAGAGGGAAATGGAGACGGAGGGAGGGAGACAGAGGAAGACGGAGAGAGGGAGACGGACACGGTGGGCGGGAGATGGACACGGAGGGAGGGAGACAGACACGGAGGGAGGAAGACGGACATGGAGGGAGGGAGACGGAGACAGGGAGACGGAGGGAGATGGAGGGAGACAGAGACAGGGAGACGGAGGGAGGGAGATGGAGAGAGGGAGGGAGGGAGAGATATGGAGACGGAGGGAGGGAGACAGAGGGAGGGAGACAGAGAGAGGGAGGGAGGGAGTGATAGAGGGAGGGAGAGATAGAGAGAGGGAGGGAGGGAGAGATAGAGAGAGGGAGGGAGACAGAGATAGAGAGGGAGGGAGACAGAGAGAGAGAGAGAGAGGGAGGGAGACAGAGAGAGACAGAGGGAGGGAGACAGAGAGAGAGGGAGGGAGGGAGACAGAGAGAGAGGGAGGGAGACAGAGAGATAGAGAGAGAGAGAGAGAGAGAGGGAGGGAGACAGAGAGAGAGAGGGAGGGAGACAGAGAGAGGGAGGGAGGGAGACAGAGAGAGGGAGGGAGACAGAGACAGAGAGATGTGTGCATGCCGGGTCTGGTGGCTCAGTGGACGAAGGTGTCCGCTGCAGCGGCCTGTGTTCAACCTCATGGGCATAGGTTTTATTTTGCTCTAGCCCCGCCCCCTCCCCCACTGCCCCCGCCCCCACCTGTGCGGCCCTCGGCCATAAACCACACTGTAAATTTGGCCCCCGAGAGAAAGTTTGTGAGTACCCATGCCTTAGACAATGGCATGGCATGGGTTTGCTGGATGATGAAGAGATGAGTTACCTAAAAGTGGATCGACCCAGGTACCCATGCATCTATACGCTTCCTAAGGTCCACAAGAATCTCCCATTTCTACCTGGGAAACCTATTATTTCGGGTAATGAAGGAACTACAGAAAGATTGTCTGAATATGTCGACATCTACCTGAAGCCATTGGTCAACAATTTGCCATCCTTTATTTGTGACACAAAACATATTTTAGGAATACTATCTGACTTAGTTTGGGAAGACAATATGATATTAGTGACTCTAGACGTCACTGCTCTCTATACGAGTATTAGGCGAGAGTGCGGACTCAAGGCCATAAGAAAGATGCTGGGCGTCAGATCAGCAAGTACATGGGAACACATGGAAATGATTATCAATATGATAGAACTTATTCTTGATAATAATATTTTCATCTTCAAGGATAAATGGTATAGACAAAAACAGGGCGTCGCCATGGGCTTCAGATTCTCACCTTCGTATGCCAACCTGTTCATGGGGTGGCTTGAGGAGGTGTGGATCTGGGGCTCTATGGAATGCAAATGGAATGACTTGATTTTTTACTGGGAACGATACCTTCACGATTGTCTGATGGTATGGACAGGAGACAACACGAAACTAGATGAGTTTGTGAGACACCTTAATGATAACGACTTCCATATCAGATTTACATATGAGAACAGTAAAGATAAGATCTCATTCCTGGATACAGAATTGTATATTAGAGACGGTAAGATTCATAGCCGACTGTATCGGAAAACTACATCTTGTAATTCTGTGCTGCACCCCTCCAGTGCTCACCCCTCACATCAAATAAAAGCTATCCCGTATGGTGAGCGTATCAGAGCTAGGAGAAATTGTAGTTTTGACCCTGAATTCAAGAGTGTGCCAACAACATGGTGGCACGCTTTAGAAAGAGAGGATATGACAGACACCTACTTAAAATCTGCAAGATTACGAATTAGCTAAATCAATTAAATATCTTGTGAGGTGAGTTTATCACCTACAGGTTCATTTGTTAGAGCCGTGTATTGCTTAAACATAGGCGTATATGCTAGAGATCCCAGACGCATTTCATAGTTCGGTGTCTTTATTATTCCAGTTGTCCGACGGAACAGATATTTAATTGAAGCATTGTCTATTAACACGTACAGTGATCAGGTACGTGTGTATGATCAGCTTGACTCTTGGGAGCTTCTTTTATACTTGGTCTTGGTGTTCTTGAGTTGGCTTCCTTCTTCTTTTCTTTTCTCCTCCTTCACACCCAGTGGGCTTAACCTTGTGGTGAGAATATAACAAGTGAGTAAGTCAGGCATTTGTCTGCTCTAAGCACAGTGGTGATTGGAGCACAACTCATACATACATAACATTAATCTTGTTACCTGAATCCAGAGTGCATCTATTGAGAATAGTCTCCTATTATTGTTTCTCCACAGAATACCAATGACGAAGGGACCTCGAGTCCCGTAATGCATTGGGTGTTGGTGCTGATTTAATTTAATGTTCTGGCACACAAAGAACATATAATGTGGATAATTTACAATGTGAATAACTTGTTTTCCTAAAGAAAAGTGTTTTGTTGAACACATATGTTTATTGCTCATTATGTTTATACTTCCATGTTAACAATTGAATTATAAATTGTACTGAATGTAAGAAAATCCAAATAGCTGTGCTGGTTGCAGTCCTAGTCACCATTCAGGGTCTAGGCCTCTCATTTCTGTTGTTTCACATATGCATCGCAGGCATATTAGCAACTCAGCACGCATATCGCTTCATACTGTTTTAGGTTTCTATTTAGAGTGCGCTTTTCACCCACGTTTCTTCTGATTCATTCTGCGCCTGTGAAGAGCAGCACCTCAGAGTAAAAATGTCATTTGAATCTATAGCAAACATTACAGAAAACCGAGCATCTACCAAAGTTTATACAACAGAGGAAGCTAATGAAATATATAACTTAATCAAGGAGACGAAATCATTTGATGCACAAAGTGGATCAATCACACAACAGCTACGCCAACTAGAATACCTCACCAGGAGAGAATTAGATCAACGTTTACACGCTTCAACATTAATTCAATATCATCGTGTAAAAAGGATCCCTCGTGGTCTCAGATTAGCAATACGACCACTGCTTTTTAGACTCCTGAACAATCAACAGTTCATGGAAAAATGGTACTCTATATTCAATAAATGTTCGCTGGACCTGATTTTGTTAATAATTGAGGAATTGTCAAAATCCATACATGATTTGGAAGAGGAAATATTGATTCTTAAAAATGATTTATCAACAAGGATGGATGATGAACCCTGGGGCAAATTTCTTGAAGAGCTCAATTTTAAACTCGACAAATATGGGAAAGAATTACAAGAAACCAAATTAAGAAAGTTCAAAAGAGACACTATTGACTACAAGTTGAATGAGGCCTACACATGGGCTGATGTCTATGCCCAACGACGATTTACAAAGAGGAATACCCAAACATCCTCAGAAGAAAGTGTGGTTTCTGAATCAGAAATTAATACAACTCGAACACCCTACAAAGGTACGGAGAGTGCGCAATCATCCGGAAAATTACCAGAAGAGGGTTTGCTCGCCACCACTTCTGGCACTTCCTCTTCTTTTTTAGAGGGAGCCAAGGAACAAGATCGACCACCAGAACGAATTCAGAACCCAAACAAAACTGCAAGTGGATCGTCAAGACCAGGAGAGGACAAAGAAAAAGAAAAAAAGCAAGAAAGGCCTGAGGAGTCAAACCAAAGTCTCATAATTAACATTTCTACTGCTCAACTAACAAAATTCGAGGAAAAAGTGCTCAATAAAGGCACATCATTCGTGAGCACATATAATACAACTGAACTAGAAACAGAAGTAGCATTTTATAAGTTCATGAGATCATTAAGACTTCAGAATTTTTTCACCAACATTTGTCCAAGAGAACCCACTGAAGAGACATCTTCAATTACCTTCAAACCGAAAAGTACATTTATGGCACCAGTATCTCATAAAACCTTGGATACCTTTGAACTTCTTGTCAAAAAAGATCTTAAAAGCATTCAATATTCCAAAAAACTGAAAAATTTAAGCAGAGCAGAATATAGTGCCAATGTCAACATTAGCAAGAAACCCACGTATTACGTTCCAAAAAGCTGACAAAGGAGGTGGGCTTGTCATGATGGACACAGACTTTTATGAAAGCAAAGTTTTGGAACATGTTAACTATGAGGCAATCTATGGACATCTTTCACAGGATCCTACTTTGGAAATCACAACAGCTCTCAATCAAATTCTAGACAAAGCAGAGGAATTACATTGGATTGATTCATCTACAAAAAAATATCTTTCGAATCATTTTCCACGGAGGCCTAAAATTTACTTACTGCCCAAAATACACGAAAATTTAACTGATCCTCCATTTAGACCAATCGTTTCAGGATGCGAATCTACTTTTGAAAAACCAGGGCGGGTTATAGATACTTATCTTCAACCGTTTGTCCAAAATTGGAGAACTTACGTAGAAGACACAACAGATTTTCTACGAAGATTGAAGAGTGTCAATGTAGAACTGGTTGAGAATTGGATCCTATGTACCATCGATGTGGTGGCACTATATACTTCTATACCTCATGCTAATGGACTTGAAGCTGTTGAATGGGCTTTACTAAGACAAGATGATTTGAACGCACCCAAAAGTTTAATTCTTCAATTACTGGAATTTTGCTTACAGAACAGCTATTTTTCCTGGAAAGAAGAATTTTACATACAACTAAACGGTACTTCCATGGGTTTTCCAGGAGCACCAGCCTACGCTAATACTTTTATGGCCAAATTTGAAAAGGATTTCATTCTATCAGATTTTACGGTGAGCAGTCTATATATCGACTTTTTAATATCGAGGGACATAAATATCGAGTCAAAAATATCTAAAGTACAAAATATCGAAATAGATAATATCGATGTGAAAAATATCGTTTTTTTTTTTTATTATATGTCGATGTAAGTTATATCGTTAGTAATAATATCGACATGTTAAAATATCGTTATTGTGTGTTTAGTAAATATTTTGAAGTTGTTAGTATAAATAGTTAAAATGTATATAATATGAGAAATATTTATATTCTTTTAGGGGCAGGATGTTGGGTTATAGGGGATAAGGGTGGGGAGTGTTTTACAAATATTTAATAATTTTGTAACATATTTTTAAATTTAAATAGAAAATTTGAAATAAATTTGCCATTTTATGTTTAATTTTAGGAGCGGGATGTTGGGTTATAGGGGATAAGGGTGGGGAGTGTTTTAAAAAAGTTAAATATTTTTGTAATATATTGTAAAATTTAATTAGTAAATTTTATTTCTAATTTGAAATGTATATTTAATTTTAGGAGCGGGATGTTGGGTTACAGGGGATAAGGGTGGGAAGTGTTTTAAAAATGTTTATATATTTTTGAATTTAAAAAAAAATGTATTTAAAAATTTTAAATTTAATTTAGAATTTAAAAATTAATTTTAGGAGCGGGATGTTGTGTTATAGGGGATAAGGGTGGGAAGTGTTTTAAAAATGTTTATATATTTTAGAATTTTTAAAAAATTTATTTAGAAATTTTAAGTTTAATTTAGAATCTTAAAATTAATTTTAGGAGCTGGATGTTGGGTTATAGGGGATAAGGGTGGGAAGTGTTTTAAAAATGTTTATATATTTTAGAATGTTTTTAAAAAAATTTTTTTAAATTTTTAAATCTAATTTAGAATTTTATATGTAATTTTCGGAGTGGGATGTTGTGTTACAGGGGATAAGGGTGGGAAGTGTTGTAAAATTTTGTTTTTAATTTGGAATATTTAATAAATGTAATTTGAAATTTGGAATAAAAAATTATTTTTTATATTTTCTTTTAGGAGTGGGATGTTGGGTTATAGGGGATGAGGGTGGGGAGTGTTTTAAAAAATTTGATTTATGTAGGAATAATTTGTATAAAAAATTTAGAAATTTAGAATAAAATTTCGAATGTTATATTTATTTTTAGGAGTAGGATGTTGTGTTATGGGGATAAGGGTGTGGAGTTTTATAAAAATGTGTAAAATGTTGGTAATATTGTATAAAATATTTCAAATCTCGTCATATTATGGACTATAAGGTGGCTTACGAGAAGGTGCTAGCTATTGCTGATGATGAATTATGTTTTAGAGTTGGATTATTTTTAAAAACAGTGATGCGTATACGTAACTCTATGCACCCTGATTAATTGACCTTTTAACTGCGTAACAGTTTTTATGTTTTTAGTAACTTTTGTACATTATCTTATGCTGTACTTTTATGGATATGTTGTTTTTATCCGAATAAAGTTCATATTGATTGATTGATTGAAAAAGTATTTCTAAATTTTGATTTAGATTGTACAATTTAAATTTTTTTGGGGGAGTGGGATGTTGGCTTATAGGGGATAAGGGTGGGGAGTGTTTTAAAAATTAATTTAAAATTAGTAATATTGAGTAATTTATATTAAAAAAAATTATATTATAATATAATATTTTGGGATAAATTTTAGATTGGGGAGTTGGATTTGTGGAGGATAAGTGTGGGTATTGTTTTATGTAAAAATTTTAATAATGATTAAAACATATTTATTTTTATATATTAATATTTATATATTTGTATAACAATTACTGTAATTAAATACATATTGGAGTGGGAATATAAAAATAATTAAGATCAGTATACATGATCTAGTGTAATTAAATATATTTATGAGTGGCAATACTAAATTAATGAAGTTTAGTGTTTTGCACCTACCATAATTAAATCTAGATTTGACTGAGAATAGTAAATTTATTAAGTTCAGTGTCCAGCACCTACCCTAATTA
Source organism: Triturus cristatus (assembly GCF_964204655.1). Classification (NCBI taxonomy): domain Eukaryota; kingdom Metazoa; phylum Chordata; class Amphibia; order Caudata; family Salamandridae; genus Triturus; species Triturus cristatus. The sequence continues at coordinate 204,456,736 of NC_140584.1, read as the reverse complement.
AATATATTTTGGAGTGGGAATAGTAAATTTATTAAGTTCTGTGTCCAGCACTTATCTAAATTAAATATAGAGTTGAGTGAGAATAGTAAATTAATTCAGGTCAGTGTCCAGCACCTACTATAATTAAATATAGATTGGAGTGAGAATAGTAAATTTATTCTGTTCAGTGTCCAGCAGTTATGTTAATTAAATATAGACTGGAGTGAGAATAGTAAATTAATTCAGTTCAGTGTCCAGCACCTACTCTAATTAAATATAGATTGGAGTGAGAATAGTAAATTAATTCAGTTTAGTGTCCAGCACCTACTCTAATTAAATATAAATTGGAGTGAGAATAGTAAATTAATTAAGTTCAGTGTCCAGCACTTATCTTAGTAAAATATAGACTGGAGTGGGAATAGTAATTTTATAAAGTTCAGTGTCTAGCATCTATCCTAATTAAATATAGATTGGAGTGAGAATAGTAAATTTATTCAGTTCAGTGTCCAGCACCTACCCTAATTACATATATTTTGGAGTGGGAATAGTAAATGTATTCAGTTCAGTGTCCAGCACCTACTGTAATTCAATATAGATTGGAGTGAGAATAGTAAATTAATTAAGTTCAGTGTCCAGCACTTATTTTAATTAAATATAGACTGGAGTGGGAATAGTAAAATAATTAAGTTCAGTGTCCAGCTCCTACTCTAATTAAATATAGGTTGGAGTGACAATAGTACATTAATTAAGTTCAGTGTGCAGCACTTAGTTTAATTAAATATAGACTGGAGTGGGAATAGTAAATTTATTAAGTTCAGTGTCCAGCACCTACTCTAATTAAATATAGGTTGGAGTGAGAATAGTAAATTAATTAAGTTCTGTGTCCAGCACTTATCTTAATTAAATATAGACTGGAGTGGGAATAGTAAATTAATTAAGTTTAGTGTCCAGCACCTACTCTAATTAAATATAGGTTGGAGTGAGAATAGTAAATGTATTAAGTTCAGTGTCCAGCAGTTATCTTAATTAAATATAGACTGGAGTGGGAATAGTAAATTAATTAAGTTCAGTGTCCAGCACCTACCCTAATTAAATATAGATTGGAGTGAGAATAGTAAATTAATTAAGTTCAGTGTCCAGCACTTATCTTAATTAATTATAGACTGGAGTGGGAATAGTAAATTAATTAAGTTCAGTGTCCAGCACATACTCTAATTAAATATAGGTTGGAGTGAGAATAGTAAATTAATTAAGTTCAGTGTCCAGCATTTATCTTAATTAAATATAGACTGGAGTGGGAATAGTAAATTAATTCAGTTCAGTGTCCAGCACATACTCTAATTAAATATAGGTTGGAGTGAGAATAGTAAATTTATTAAGTTCAGTGTCCAGCAGTTATCTTAATTAAATATAGACTGGAGTGGGAATAGTAAATTAATTAAGTTCAGTGTCCAGCACCTACTCTAATTAAATATAGGTTGGAGTGAGAATAGTAAATGTATTAAGTTCAGTGTCCAGCACTTATCTTAATTAAATATAGACTGGAGTGGGAATAGTAAATTAATTAAGTTTAGTGTCCAGCACATACTCTAATTAAATATAGGTTGGAGTGAGAATAGTAAATTAATTAAGTTCAGTGTCCAGCACATATTCTAATTAAATATAGGTTGGAGTGAGAATAGTAAATTAATTAAGTTCAGTGTCCAGCACTTAAATATAGACTGGAGTGGGAATAGTAAATTAATTAAGTTCAGTGTTCAGCACCTACTCTAATTTAATATAGGTTGGAGTGAGAATAGTAAATTAATTAAGTTCAGTGTCCAGCACTTATCTTAATTAAATATAGACTGGAGAGGGAATAGTAAATTAATTAAGTTCTGTGTCCAGCACCTAATCTAATTAAATATAGGTTGGAGTGAGAATAGTAAATTAATTAAGTGCAGTGTCCAGCACTTATCTTAATTAAATATAGACTGGAGTGGGAATAGTAAATTAATTAAGTTCAGTGTCCAGCACCTACTCTAATTTAATATAGGTTGGAGTGAGAATAGTAAATTAATTAAGTTTAGTGTCCAGCACTTATCTTAATTAAATATAGACTGGAGAGGGAATAGTAAATTAATTAAGTTCTGTGTCCAGCACCTACTCTAATTAAATATAGGTTGGAGTGAGAATAGTAAATTAATTAAGTTCAGTGTCCAGCACCTACTCTAATTTAATATAGGTTGGAGTGAGAATAGTACATTAATTAAGTTCAGTGTCCAGCACCTACCCTAATTAAATATATTTTGGAGTGAGAATAGTAAATTAATTAAGTTCAGTCTGTAGTGGGAGTAGTACATTAATTAAGTTTGTTAAATAGCAATTATTATAATTAAATATAGAGTTGAATAGGAACAGTTAAATTACTTTGTTTTAATTTACAATAAATCTGTAGGTTTTAGTTTTGGTTGGATAACATATAGAAGTTATATCAGAATGCAAATTGCATATTTTGGTATAAAATAGTAGAAAGGAAAATAAGATTTGTTTTATAGTTGTTGGAATGTATATTAATTACAGAGAAAATATTTTTTATTATTACGCATATTATAATAATTAAATCATTGAAATAAACATGTAATAAAATAATTAATATTTAACATTTGTATTATTGTAATAATTTTTTTATAATGGATATATATATTTTTGTAATGTATATTTTGGACATTAAGATATGAACAGACAAAATAATTAAAATATTTTTTTTCCAGAATTTTTTTAGATGTTTAATATTTTTAATTTTATATTGTGTACTCTCAATATTTTTAGACTTTATTTGAATTTATAAGAAATTGTATGTTTTGAAATATATGATTAATATATTTTAATTATTAATATTAATATTAGATAATTAATATTGAAAATGTTTACATTTTAGAATAGTTCTTTTTTTTTTTAGTTTTGGTATGTTGTAGATACAATATATGAATTATATCATGTTCATACATTCATTTTGGTAATATATACATTTTTATTATTATATTAGTAAATATATTTTTTTTATTATATTTATTATTATAAGTTAAATAATTTTCACATATATAAAAAAAATAGGTATTATTTTTGAGTATTTTATTCTAATGTTTTACTAATTTTTAAAGTAATGTGTAATGTTAAATAAATAGTTAGGGCATTTATTGGTATTTTTTTAGTTGTTATGTTTGTTTGGGTCTTTTATTTTGTAACCGCTCGCTGTTGTTTTGGGTTATTTTGGTAGAATCCAGGTCGCGGTCGGGAGCTGTTTCGTGTTTGAGAAGGTAAGAGTTATTTTCTTTATTATTAAATAGTTTTAAGTGTTTAGTGGAAGTAGTAATGTTGTAATAAGTGTGTATGGATTGATGTTTTAGAAGTTAGGGTGTTAGTAATAGTTTGTATACGGTTTTATAATTTACGTTGTGTTCCGTGTTTGCGGGTTTGTTAGTGTTTTGTTATTTAGGTGTGTTAAAGTTTTATAGTCTTTGAATAATGTTTGTAGTGATGTTTTTCGGTGCATTCTGGCGCCGATCACGATCCTGTAAAAACCGGGTACGAACAGTCGGACGGAGCATATTCTCCGTCCGACGCGTACCCGGTCGTCAAAATCTACCAACATGGAATTACGATTCGCACGGAAACACCATTTCCGTACGAATCGTACAAAACCCCGACCGACGAAAATAAACCTACAAATGCGATCCGGGAAAGCGCCGACCTGACGTCGGGACGCTCGCAGCCTGCCATTCACGAACCAGGAATTACGATTCGCACCGACGTCATCCCGCACGGTGAATATTTTCCGGCTGCCAAAAACTGCCGGGAAATCAGGACGACGCGAACAAGGAGTACCAGTACGCGACGGACAGACAGGACGACGCGAACAAGGAGTACCAGTACGCGACGGACAGACAGGACGACGCGAACAAGGAGTACCAGTACGCGACGGACAGACAGGACGACGCGAACAAGGAGTACCCGTACGCGACGGACAGACATGGACCCGAACCTACGTGTCATCCCGGCCCTCATAGCAGTCGACCTCCTCTACAGGTTACGACGCAGACGCCGCAGAAGGTCAGAACAACTAAGGGAGGGGGGAAAGGGGGGGAAAGGGGGGGGCAGGACCAGGGGCAGGCCACAAAACCCCCACAATAGTCACACAGCACACATGCCCTGGACATACCTGACTCCCAGGCCCTGGTCACTACGAGGGGGTGGGGCCGTGTCCAGCCAAGCCAGCGACCGCCACAACGGAAGTCCTTGACGACGCGAACCTGCAACACAACCAGACAGGTACGTCCCGTACCCACGCCTTAAGAGCGTGGGTACGAGTCGTACCACGCCCACACCTACATCACCCCAACAATGGCGGGACGGCTCGTACCCACGTGGCAAAGGCCTGGGTACGGCCCGCACAAGCATCACATAGCGTGGGGACGGATATGTACGGACCGTACCCCCACCCCGTATGCATGGAGCGGACCCCCAACCCCAACAGTGCAAGTACGACACGTACCCCCACCCGCGGACGTATGGAGCGTACCCCCCACCCCAACAGTGTAAGTACGACACGTACCCTCACCCGCGGACGCATGGAGCGTACCCCCACCCCAACAGTGTAAGTACGACACGTACCCTCACCCGCGGACGTATGGAGCGTACCCCCACCCCAACAGTGTAAGTACGACCCGTACCCCCACCCGCGGATGTATGGAGCGTACCCCCACCCCAACAGTGTAAGTACGACACGTACCCTCACCCGCGGATGTATGGAGCGTACCCCCACCCCAACAGTGTAAGTACGACCCGTGGCCTCACCCGCGGACGAATGGAGCGTACCCCCACCCCAACAGTGTAAATACGACATGTACCCTCACCTCGAATGCATGGAGCGTACCCCCCACCCCAACAGTGTAAGTACGACCCGTACCCCCACCCGCGGATGTATGGAGCGTACCCCCACCCCAACAGTGTAAGTACGACCCGTACCCTCACCCGCGGACGTATGGAGCGTACCCCCCACCCCAACAGTGTAAGTACGACACGTACCCCCACCCGCGGACGTATGGAGCGTACCCCCACCCCAACAGTGTAAGTACGACCCGTACCCTCACCCGCGGACGTATGGAGCGTACCCCCCACCCCAACAGTGTAAGTACGACACGTACCCCCACCTCGAATGCATGGAGCGTACCCACATCCGTGTATGTAATGAGCGTACATATTGTGAAATAGGAGAGGTGTGTGCAGAGTCCTCCCAGCAGTGCCCAGAGACAGGAGGGGTGGGTGCCTATCACTCCCAGCAGTGCCCAGAGACAGGAGGGGTGGGTGCAGAGTCCTCCCAGCAGTGCCCAGAGACAGGAGGGGTGGGTGCCTATCACTCCCAGCAGTGCCCAGAGACAGGAGGGGTGGGTGCCTATCACTCCCAGCAGTGCCCAGAGACAGGAGGGGTGGGTGCAGAGTCCTCCCAGCAGTGCCCTGAGACAGGAGGAGTGGGTGCAGAGTCCTCCCAGCAGTGCCCTGAGACAGGAGGGGTGTGTGCAGAGTCCTCCCAGCAGTGACCTGAGACAGGAGGGGTGGGTGCAGAGTCCTCCCAGCAGTGCCCAGAGACAGGAGGGGTGGGTGCAGAGTCCTCCCAGCAGTGCCCTGAGACAGGAGAGGTGTGTGCAGAGTCCTCCCAGCAGTGCCCAGAGACAGGAGGGGTGGGTGCCTATCACTCCCAGCAGTCCTCAGAGACAGGAGGGGTGGGTGCAGAGTCCTCCCAGCAGTGCCCAGAGACAGGAGGGGTGGGTGCCTATCACTCCCAGCAGTGCCCATAGACAGGAGGGGTGGGTGCAGATTCCTCCCAGCAGTGCCCTGAGACAGGAGGGGTGGGTGCAGAGTCCTCCCAGCAGTGCCCTGAGACAGGAGGGGTGGGTGCAGAGTCCTCCCAGCAGTGCCCTGAGACAGGAGAGGTGTGTGCAGAGTCCTCCCAGCAGTGCCCAGAGACAGGAGGGGTGGGTGCCTATCACTCCCAGCAGTGCCCAGAGACAGGAGGGGTGGGTGCAGAGTCCTCCCAGCAGTGCCCAGAGACAGGAGGGGTGGGTGCCTATCACTCCCAGCAGTGCCCAGAGACAGGAGGGGTGGGTGCAGAGTCCTCCCAGCAGTGCCCAGAGACAGGAGGGGTGGGTGCCTATCACTCCCAGCAGTGCCCAGAGACAGGAGGGGTGGGTGCAGAGTCCTCCCAGCAGTGCCCAGAGACAGGAGGGGTGGGTGCCTATCACTCCCAGCAGTGCCCAGAGACAGGAGGGGTGGCTGCAGAGTCCTCCCAGCAGTGCCCTGAGACAGGAGAGGTGTGTGCAGAGTCCTCCCAGCAGTGCCCAGAGACAGGAGGGGTGGGTGCAGAGTCCTCCCAGCAGTGCCCTGAGACAGGAGAGGTGTGTGCAGAGTCCTCCCAGCAGTGCCCAGAGACAGGAGGGGTGGGTGCCTATCACTCCCAGCAGTGCCCAGAGACAGGAGGGGTGGGTGCAGAGTCCTCCCAGCAGTGCCCAGAGACAGGAGGGGGGGGTGCCTATCACTCCCAGCAGTGCCCAGAGACAGGAGGGGTGGGTGCAGAGTCCTCCCAGCAGTGCCCTGAGACAGGAGGGGTGGGTGCAGAGTCCTCCCAGCAGTGACCTGAGACAGGAGGGGTGGGTGCAGAGTCCTCCCAGCAGTGCCCAGAGACAGGAGAGGTGTGTGCAGAGTCCTCCCAGCAGTGCCCAGAGACAGGAGGGGTGGGTGCCTATCACTCCCAGCAGTGCCCAGAGACAGGAGGGGTGGGTGCAGAGTCCTCCCAGCAGTGCCCAGCGACAGGAGGGGTGGGTGCCTATCACTCCCAGCAGTGCCCAGAGACAGGAGGGGTGGGTGCAGAGTCCTCCCAGCAGTGCACAGAGACAGGAGGGGTGGGTGTCTATCACTCACAGCAGTGCCCAGAGACAGGAGGGGTGGGTGCAGAGTCCTCCCAGCAGTGCCCAGAGACAGGAGGGGTGGGTGCCTATCACTCCCAGCAGTGCCCAGAGACAGGAGGGGTGGCTGCAGAGTCCTCCCAGCAGTGCCCTGAGACAGGAGAGGTGTGTGCAGAGTCCTCCCAGCAGTGCCCTGAGACAGGAGAGGTTGGTGCAGACTCCTCCCAGCAGTGCCCTGAGACAGGAGGGGTGGGTGCCTATCACTCCCAGCAGTGCCCAGAGACAGGAGGGGTGGGTGCAGAGTCCTCCCAGCAGTGCCCAGAGACAGGAGGGGTGAGTGCCTATCACTCCCAGCAGTGCCCAGAGACAGGAGGGGTGTGTGCAGAGTCCTCCCAGCAGTGCCCAGAGACAGGAGGGGTGGGTGCAGAGTCCTCCCAGCAGTGCCCAGAGACAGGAGGGGTGGGTGCCTATCACTCCCAGCAGTGCCCAGAGACAGGAGGGGTGTGTGCAGAGTCCTCCCAGCAGTGCCCAGAGACAGGAGGGGTGGGTGCAGAGTCCTCCCAGCAGTGCCCAGAGACAGGAGGGGTGGGTGCCCATCACTCCCAGCAGTGCCCATGGAACGCAAAGGGTGGAGTAGCCACAGATACCATGCCCACAAATGTCAGTCAGGTGCACAAAGACCCTGCAGTACATGTACCACATGTGTGCGAGGCTGGGAGTATATGCATGCATAGGGCCAAAAAGAAAACATGTCCACATGAAGTCATGTCAATAGTCCACATACACAAGTACAATGACTACCAAGGATGCCACGAATGATGCAGGTGGAGAATGGCTCAGCATGCATGTGCAAAGGTGAAGGACTACGTCACACACCCAGCTAATGTACACACAGCTCTGCGCTAAAGTCAGGGGACACCCTGCAGGGAAGAAGTCAGGGTACACAGAGGAAGGAATACACCTTGGGACAATTGCAACATGCAGCAACTGCTTACATGAATGGAGAAAGGTAGCTAACACCGTGTGATGGCACACAGATCCCAGGGTCCCCCCTATGAGCAGCACACTACTACATTTCCCACACACCCAACACATGACCAACACCCACAACCATGTAGCAGCCCCACCAACAGCAATGCCAGCAAAGCAGGAGTGTTCCAAGGGCAAAAAATAAATAGCTTTATTCAGCATGAGCAAAAAACTAGTATGAAGTAAGTCCAATATTTACAAAGCCCATAGGGCAGTCCAGGAGTCACAGCTGGATGGGGGACACAGTGGGATGCGTGTCCCCTAGCTTGCCTGCACAGTTACAAGCCGTTGTCTTCCACAGGGGTGAGGGCATCATGTTGGGGGGAAGGAACAGGCACCGCAGGGACAGGAGGGCGAAGGGTAGGCGACGTGGGTGCAGGGATGGAGGACTCCACCACAGGGGGTGGGGCAGGGCCAAAGGTGGATTCTAGGAGCGCGCTGCACACCTCGGCAAGGTCCTCCAGGGACTCCCCTGCACCCGAAGGAACCACAGGCCCCAAGGAGGGGAGGGGGGGTCAGAGGGATGGGTCGCAGCGCCACTGGGGGAGGGTGTGGACAGGGGGGGGGACTCAAGCACCCTGACCGTGGACTTCCTTGACCGCTTGCGGGGTGGTGTCACTGTGGGGCTCAGGGACAGAGCGGCCATGAAGGAGTCTTTGGGGGAGATGTGGCCAGGAGAGCTGAGGGGAGGGGATTTGGAGGGAGTGGATTTGGTGGAATGCGGACTCCCACTCTGGCTGCGTGTCACACGTTTGCCCCCCGACCCAGTGGGTGTGCCTACTTCACCCTGTGTGTGCGTGTCAGGAGGTGTGCGGCGGACCTTCCCTGCTGGTGTGGTGCCTGTGTCTGTTGTGGTGGGTGCATGCTTACATCTGGGTGTATGTGGGACAGGCATGGGAGTGGGAAGTGTGGAAGGGGCAGGGGTAGGGGGTGGGACGTAGCGCTGCAGGAGACCCACTGCTGCAGTCAGTGTGGAGTCTGTGGACCTCAGCAAGTTGGGTTGGTCAGCCTGCGATGAATGAATGCCCTCCAAGTATGCCTCCATCTTGTTGAGGACCTGGCAATGGGCATGGAGGACATTAAGGATCGCAGTCTGACCAATCTGCAACTGCCGCTGGATGTCCACAGACTCAGCATTGGCGGCAGCAGTGGAGACAGGGGCAGGGGGTGCGGTGCCTGGCAGGAAGGAGACATGTGGTGACCGGGCACGTTGGGAAGGGACACGAGCACGTGGGAGGCGGCTGATGCCAATGGAGGGGGCGGTGCGAGATGTAGGGCTGCTGTCAGATGGTGGTGCAGCCACCGCCCACTCGGAGAGATCATCCTCGGACCCGTCAGCTTCATACTCTGTTGTGCCAGTCGACAGGTCCCCGGGTTCACTCTCCTCCGCCTCAGTCCCACTCGAAGTGCCAGCCCCGATGTCACCGCTGGCACTGGTGCTCGGTCCCTCCGCGCCGTCTGTGTCCATGTCTCCCTCCGTGTCCCCCGACGATGCTGTGGGCAGGGTGAAGAGACAGAAATTAATCATACACCTGTATACATATGTCACATGAGTCAAATCTACTTAGGTTACAGTGCATAGCCTGAAACAAAGGAAGAGTTACAACTACAAAACAAGGTACATATGTAGGCCCTGCAAGACACAGTTGTGTGACCCACCATGCCATGGAAAAACTATGGAGAGCATGACACAATAGCAAATGAGATGACATGGAATTTTGACTGAGGAGCAAGGCCCTGGGGACAATACAGCACTGCATCTGCACCACACAGCGTGGCAGGAAATTGGGATGAGCAGGGACCATATCCAGGAACTAGAGGCACATGCAGCATAGGTAATACTGATAACATGCCCACCCTGACTGGCACACTGCACCTTGAGTGTATGTCCAGACAAACATCACACACTGGCCAGTCCTAGCAAGGAGATTACAGGTCTTGACATGTAGGCCATGCCCGCACCACCCACCCCCTACATGAGACAAATCTGTGGAGACACAGGAAGCACTTACATCTCTTAGTCTGGGTGAAATACACATGGGATGCAATAATTCAAGATTGCACACCAAATACCCAAGGTGCGCCTGTCCAAATAATCATGTACAAATGGGCATCATCAGATGATTGCAACAAGACACACAGGCAATGGCCACCGTCAGTATGTACTTGGAAAATCAGGTCAGGCTGGACAGTGGACACTTGTAATACATCTCACGTCAATAAACATGGTGCCAGGGGACAATGGCACAGAGCACAACCTATGCTGTAGACACAGAGATTGTCGACATTCTCGGATTACACACATGATACCTAGGAAAATATGCCCCTGGGGACAGTAGTGGCCACACAACTCCATGCTCCTGAATGGGAATGACTGCAACACACGCTAACATCCCTGCACTATGCGTAACGCACACTCATGCACATCATGTCACAGGCCACCACATGGGACATGCCTGCTGGAAGGCCTGGCACTCGAGAGATTAACTCCCATGTCTGGACTCAGCATTAGTGCCAACTGACATGGAACCCACAAGTCCAGAACTGGACAGGGCACAGGCAAGGTCACAAAACCTGTTACAGACCACCCCCACACATGATGCTGCAGGCATTGTACACTTGTAGAAGGTGTCAGGCTACATAACCTTGTGATGGAGTGACTACACACAGACCAGGGAACACATTGCAAGGAGGGGAAGGGAGGCAGGAGAGCACTGCAATACTGTGGGGAACAGGATCTGCGCAGCACCATAAACCCTGGAAGTGTATCCATGGAACAGTGCACTTACAAATGCTGGTGAAACACAACAAACACACACATGTACCTACCCCCTTCCGGCTGCTGCATCTCCTGTAGACGCCTGTCCAAGTCTGGAAAGACCACCGCCAGCACACGTTTCTGGATGTGGGAGAGACGGCGGCGCCCGCGGTTCTTATGGCTCTCAGGTGAGTCCCCCAGCAGGACCCGTGCGATCCTCCGCGTCCAGCACCGGATATCCTGCCAGCGTTTCCTCACCTGGGACAGGTGCCGCCTCCGACCATCCGCACTCCTCACGGCGCTGATGGCGTCCAGCCATATCTGCTCCTTGGCAGAGGCGTCTACCTGTGAGGATGAACAAGTGACACTACATCAATACACCTGGCACATGTCACAGGGACACAGATTAGAACACATTTGCTGTTTACAACAAGGCAGAGTGTGCATACAACGCATTGCACCTTTGTCATAGGGACATGATCCTCTGGGGGAAGGCCAAAAGCAGTACGTGCCATTGAAAGGACACAGGTGGAATGAGGGCAACTACACAATCAATGAGCCAGGCTCACACTGTGCATCACACCCACCCCTCCTGTCTCTGGGCACTGCTGGGAGGACTCTGCACCCACCCCTCCTGTCTCAGGGCACTGCTGGGAGGACTCTGCACACACCCCTCCTGTCTCAGGGCACTGCTGGGAGGACTCTGCACACACCCCTCCTGTCTCAGGGCACTGCTGGGAGGACTCTGCACCCACCCCTCCTGTCTCAGGGCACTGCTGGGAGGACTCTGCACACACCCCTCCTGTCTCAGGGCACTGCTGGGAGGACTCTGCACACACCCCTCCTGTCTCTGGGCACTGCTGAGAGTGATAGGAACCCACCCCTCCTGTCTCAGGGCACTGCTGGGAGGACTCTGCACCCACCCCTCCTGTCTCAGGGCACTGCTGGGAGGACTCTGCACACACCCCTCCTGTCTCAGGGCACTGCTGGGAGGACTCTGCACACACCCCTCCTGTCTCAGGGCACTGCTGGGAGGACTCTGCACCCACCCCTCCTGTCTCAGGGCACTGCTGGGAGGACTCTGCACACACCCCTCCTGTCTCAGGGCACTGCTGGGAGGACTCTGCACACACCCCTCCTGTCTCAGGGCACTGCTGGGAGGACTCTGCACCCACCCCTCCTGTCTCAGGGCACTGCTGGGAGGACTCTGCACACACCCCTCCTGTCTCAGGGCACTGCTGGGAGGACTCTGCACCCACCCCTCCTGTCTCAGGGCACTGCTGGGAGGACTCTGCACACACCCCTCCTGTCTCTGGGCACTGCTGGGAGTGATAGGAACCCACCCCTCCTGTCTCTGGGCACTGCTGGGAGTGATAGGCACCCACCCCTCCTGTCTCTGGGCACTGCTGGGAGTGATAGGCACCCACCCCTCCTGTCTCAGGGCACTGCTGGGAGGACTCTGCACACACCCCTCCTGTCTCAGGGCACTGCTGGGAGGACTCTGCACACACCCCTCCTGTCTCTGGGCACTGCTGGGAGTGATAGGAACCCACCCCTCCTGTCTCAGGGCACTGCTGGGAGGACTCTGCACACACCCCTCCTGTCTCAGGGCACTGCTGGGAGGACTCTGCACCCACCCCTCCTGTCTCAGGGCACTGCTGGGAGGACTCTGCACACACCCCTCCTGTCTCAGGGCACTGCTGGGAGGACTCTGCACACACCCCTCCTGTCTCAGGGCACTGCTGGGAGGACTCTGCACCCACCCCTCCTGTCTCAGGGCACTGCTGGGAGGACTCTGCACACACCCCTCCTGTCTCAGGGCACTGCTGGGAGGACTCTGCACCCACCCCTCCTGTCTCAGGGCACTGCTGGGAGGACTCTGCACACACCCCTCCTGTCTCTGGGCACTGCTGGGAGTGATAGGAACCCACCCCTCCTGTCTCTGGGCACTGCTGGGAGTGATAGGCACCCACCCCTCCTGTCTCTGGGCACTGCTGGGAGTGATAGGAACCCACCCCTCCTGTCTCAGGGCACTGCTGGGAGGACTCTGCACACACCCCTCCTGTCTCTGGGCACTGCTGGGAGTGATAGGAACCCACCCCTCCTGTCTCAGGGCACTGCTGGGAGGACTCTGCACCCACCCCTCCTGTCTCAGGGCACTGCTGGGAGTGATAGGCACCCACCCCTCCTGTCTCTGGGCACTGCTGGGAGACATCAGGCATTCCCCCCCCTGGGACTCCCCCTACAGTACATAGCATGTGTGTCACACCTGGACACAATGGCAGAAGTCACAGTCACAAAAAAGGGACACAGTCTGTGCCAGTGGACACTGCACTCACCTGATAACCTGGTCGCCCATACAGCATGGGGTACCGTGGGAGGATCACATCCACCAAAGCCATGTTCTCCTCCAGGGTGAATGGCTGTGACCTCTCCACTGCCCTTGACATGGTTCCAGGGAATCAGTAGCAGCAGCTGGGTCGTGGAATACAGAGATGTGCAGGCAAGTGCTCCCTCATGGGACCTGGCTGCCTTATATCTGCCTTGCTGGCCCATCTCATGCACAGGAGTACAGAGTGATTGGTCACTCACATTTGCATCCTATGTTTCCTCCAATCCCTTCAAACCTAGCAGTCTGTGGGTTCTCATTCTGTTTTTTTCTCCTGCATGATGTCAGCCCCACAAACACATTGCAACAAAGTAGATTCATTCCAACTGACTTCTGCTGTGCACCTTCCTGAACAAATTCAAAATTTGAACTTGGTCTCCATGACAACCAGCATGCATGTAGGTCTTAATACTTGTCCCTCATGTGTCCCCTATGTAATTTGGAGCTTCACACACAGGTACGGTGCGTTCCGGGGCCCTAGGGCACCCCAAATGCATAGCAACGGCCCGTACACGCGTGCCTACGTTCACTATCACTATGGGTGTCCTCTCGTATGCGTACTCGTAGTGGTACGGGCCGTACACACGCCTGTACGCTCCCTGTCACTATGGGTGTCCTCGCGTATGCGTACTCGTAGTGGTACGGGCCGTACACACGCCTGTACGCTCACTATCACTACGTGTACGGATACGCGAGGACACCCATAGTGATAGGGAGCGTACAGGCGTGTGTACGGCCCGTACCACTACGAGTACGCATACGCGAGGACACCCATAGTGATAGGGAGCGTACAGGCGTGTGTACGGCCCGTACCACTACGAGTACGCATACGCGAGGACACCCATAGTGATAGGGAGCGTACAGGCGTGTGTACGGCCCGTACCACTACGAGTACGCATACGCGAGGACACCCATAGTGATAGGGAGCGTACAGGCGTGTGTACGGCCCTACCACTATGGGTGTTCTTGCGTATGCGTACTCGTAGTGGTACGGACCGTACACATGCCTGTACGCTCGCCATCACGATGGGTACACATACGGCAGCACTCCCATAGTGATATGGGAACGTACACAGGCCCTCTTAGCAGCAGTACGGCGGTTTTCACACATCACAGTGGTGACAGGCAGCACACAGGAAGGAATAGGGCGTACATACTTGTCCATGGATGGACATACTTGTCCATGAATGGACATCAAGGCATTGTCTGTGCATTACTACATGTGTGGGGCACAGGTGTGACAGGCTGTGATGTGGAACATTACTCCTGAGTCGAGAAGGCACCAGATGTATGATGAGATGTGTACAGATGTAATGTGTGACAGTGCAATGTGTGCCAGGCATGCCCTTGACTCCTTGGACATGTGTGCATGTCGTACTGCACACTTGGGATGACCGACACTGGCATGGCACGGACACCAACACACGGAAGTGTCCCCTGATGCCCGGTACAGGGGTTACCACACCTGACTTGTCACTACCCACGGTGCACGATGTGACTATGTCATGTATGTGTGGGGGCTTCCCATTAGGTTGATGTTGGAGCACCCTCAAAAGCTGCAGCTGTTGCAGCAACCAACATGTGTCTGTGTGTAGATTGACATTGCACACTGTTCCGCACACCATGCCACATGTGGTTTCGGATGTGAGGTGCACATGTATGCATGGGACATGGAGTAGCGTGACAAGGACATGTCTGCATCCTCTCAATGAATGTGTGGTGAGTCATGACATGTGCACCTTCATGGCAAGGTGTGTGGGCTGTCCTAGTGTAATGTCATGTGACCTGTGGCTCTAGTGTTCCGCTACCAGTCTCTGCAATCGGCATCCTACTTCTGCTGATGTGTGGGTGTATGTCACTCCTGTCTTGCGTCTGGCTGTTCACTTGCACTGGGACACAGCTAATCCCATGGCATGGCATGGGGAGGTTCTCAATCTCCGTGTGTAGCTGGGTCTTGGTAGGAGTGTCACCTGGCAGCCATACGTGTCCAGGGCATGTGGCACATACCTCACTCCGTATGTAGCATATGTGTATAGACAGATTAACATGTGCTCAGTACAAATGATTTGTTGTTGTGGTGCACTCACTCTTCCTTGTCACTTCCAAATTACTGCAGAGCGCCGCCTCTTGCCCGACGAATTCCGGACTTGGCTGCCATGCAGGAGAATGATCGGATCCGGTGCTACCGCTTCCCACAACGGTTGATTCTGGAGTTGACGGCGAGACTGGCACCACACCTGCAACCGCTGCACAGGTATCCTACGGCACTGACACCCAAGCTGAAGGTAATGGCAGCCCTACATTTTCTAGCCACGGGTACCTTTCAAAATACCATAGCTCATGTTGGTGGCATGTCCCAGAGCATGTTCTGCCGTGTGCTGCATGATTTCTTAGAGGCCATGTTGATTCACCTGGATGACTTCATCAAGTTCCCAACCCCTGAACAGTTGACTGGGGTCAAGCGTGGATTCTATGCCCTGGGAGGGATGCCCCATGTCATTGGGTCCATAGATGGGACACATGTAGCTTTGGTACCACCACACGCACGGGAGGTAGCGTACCGCAATCGGAAGCACTACCACTCCATCAATGCCCTTGTGGTGTGTCTGTCCAACATGGTGATTTCACATGTCTGTGCTCGTTTTCCAGGATCAGCACACGATGCCTACATCATGAGGCGTAGCAGGGTGCCTGAAATGATGATGCAGCTGCGCAACGAACGAGCATGTGTTGTTGGTGGGTACAGTCTGTCTGTCCTGTATTTTGCATAGCCTACCAGCACGACCGCTTCACCAGTTCTAACGATGTCCATGTGCTTCCCATGTAGGGGACGCTGGCTATCCCAACATGCCATGGCTGCTCACACCTCTCCGCAACCCCATCACGCCGGCCCAGCTCCGCTACAACACCGCCCATGGCCGGACAAGGCGAGTGATAGAGAGGACGTTTGGCCTGCTGAAGAGCCGATTTCGGTGCCTCCACAAGACCGGCGGCGCGCTCCCATATGCCCCTGCGAAGGTCTGCAAAATCTTCATGGTCTGCTGCATGCTGCACAACATGGCAGTTGAGAAAGCTGTGCCACTCATCCTGGATCAACATGACGAGGACCATCCACCCGTGGAGGACGAAGGGCTTGGCAATGGGGCTAGTGATGTGGAGGATGTGGAGCCGCAAGAGGACATCCGGACTCGGCTCATACGCGACTTCTTTGCTTAGTGGTGAGTACCAGTGTCTGAGTGTGCACACATTGCTCCACGTGTGGCATGTGTTGTGATG
This sequence comes from Triturus cristatus, assembly GCF_964204655.1. Lineage (NCBI taxonomy): Eukaryota > Metazoa > Chordata > Amphibia > Caudata > Salamandridae > Triturus > Triturus cristatus. Next base: position 204,440,364 of record NC_140584.1, on the reverse strand, counting down.
TGTGTCTCCACCTGCATGTATGGCACGTGAGTCAGAGGTGTGTGTGGGTGTGTCACTGGAGTGATGGTGGCAGTGATGGTTGTATTTCCCCAGTCATAATTGTGACCTAGCATGTTGTCATCCATACATGTGTCGAGTACATGCACATGCAAGTGGCTGTGCTTTTTGTGGCTGACTTCTTGTGTGTCTCTCATCCCCAGGTACTTGCGCATGCCGTCTGCTGGTTGCATTGTTGTGGCACTGCTATTCCTCATGGACACGTCATCGTGTGCTGACTCAGCGTTACACGCACGGACAAGTTTGGAAGTCTCCTTAGGGTAAGGGATGCATCAGGGGTGTATTGGGTGTGGCAGTTGTTCACGATGTATGCACACTGCCCCTGTCGATGTTTGGTTCCTCTGCAGCCATGTAGCATCACCATGGGACACGACATGCAGCTGTGTACACCTGAATAGATGGTCTGACTGGTTGACAGTCATCAGTGATGGGATAGTGGATTGTGATGATGGCATCAATGTGTGTAACACTGCCCTCGGACACATACGGTTTGCATTGGCTTGACATGGTGTGGGACTTCTACATCAGCGGATCAATGGTGTATGGCAGTCTCTCCGTGAGCAGCTGTGGGTGTTTAGCTGTTGGCTGACAATTGTGTGCCAGTTCCATGGCTATCACGCATTTGTGCTGCAGAAGGGGGGTGCCAGTGTTGGACCCACATGTTACTCCACATGAAGTGTTCATGTGTACTTCAAGTTGCCTCTGCAATCCCGAAAACATGACTAATAAAGGTGTCCCTATGCCTCCAAGGTGCCTCTTCTCAGTCAATGCTGGTGTGTTGCCACGGTGCATCCAGCATGTCTGGCATGGTTTCCCCTGATAGTGGCTATGTGTCTATGTGTCGAGTAGCAAGATGCAAGCTGTGTGTGTGGGCTGAGACAGTGTATTATGCATGATGTCCATGACTGTGTGGGTATTGTGACATGTGCCATCCCCATGCATCCAACGTTGGCCAGGCCCCCATTCTCTGCATCCACCGGACTCAAGCTTGCAGGACATGGTTCTGCCACCTGTCTACACATACCTGGGTGCCCCCCAGGACACTGGACTGGATCCCTGACCTCTGCGCATGACTGTTGCTGTACTCAATGTGTCTGTCAGCACGGTTGTGCGGCAACCCCCTCAGCTGGTTGGGCCCATCACGGGTGTGTATGGTGCTCCATGTCTGTCTTGCCTAATACACTGTGGCCCGTGTGTCCTGTGCCAGACTCAGGCCCCAGAGTGTGGATGGTTGAAGTCAAAAGAGAACTCAGGCATGTTTAGACTTTACAAGACACATGTAAGGTAATAATGCAACCAGCAGGCATCTTCTCTTCATGGTGTGAATTTTTATTTTTGTGGGGGGGGGGTGGGGGGGGGTATGGCGTGAGGGGATTTCCGGGAGTTTGGAATCCAAAGTTCAGTAGGGGAGTTGGTGTCCTTGCCATTGGAAATCCTCAGAGTCCATGCCACAGTCTTTGTCCACATTGGTCAGACAGTGACCAGCAAGGCCATGTGGCAGAGAATGTCTCTTGATGCTGTGATGCTGTTGCTCCAGTGGGCCAGGTGCCAGGCCAGGTGTCCTGGGAGATGGTGATGTAGCGCCGACCCTCACGGTCCTTTCCGTGGACGACCCGGCCTCCTGCGGGGACCCTCAGAAGCAGGCCGTGACGATGTTTGGGATGCTCCATCGGATGTTTCCTCCTCCTCCTGATCCCTCCCTGTGGGTGGTGATGTTCTACGCCTTCTGGCACAGGGAGGGTTGCCCATGTTGTCGGCCATCCGACGGAGTGTATTGTGAATCCCCTGGAACACCGTCACTTGCTCAGCCTGTCTGTCCTCCATCCTCCGTTGGTGTTGCAGTAGACAGGCATGTTGCTCCGCATGTTGCTGGGCCTGCTGGGTCTTTATCTCATTGAGGGTCCCCTTGATCTCATTGAGGGTGGACACAACCTGGGCCATGCCCGTGGTGTCCTGCCGGTATGTGTCCAGGATGTTACGGACATGGGAATATACCGGTTCCCCAGCCAACTGGTCAGGCTGGCGCCTCCGCCGTCCTCCACTCCCACCACCCCTGCCCACTTGCACCTGGCCTGCCCTTGTGGGCACATCGGGTCTCCGGGACCCCTGAGGGGTGGCATTGGCGTTGTCGCCTGCCTCCTCCTGGGTGCCCGGGACACCGTGTCCCTCCTGGCCAGCCTGGCTGCTTTGTGGTGGTGGGGCAGGGATCCTGGGTGTCTCCTGGGATGTGGCAGGAGTGGGGGTGGTGGTTGGCCCCGTTGTACCTGACGCAGGTGCTGCAGGTGGTTGGACACCAGAGGTGCCAGGTTGGTCGGGGTCGTCCACAGAGTGGTGAGAGTCGTCGCTGCCGGTGGGATCGGGCTCCCGCAGATCCGGGTCCTGTGAGTCTTCCCCCCCAGTGTTGGGGGGTGAACCACGACGTTGACCTGTGTGTGAGAGAGACAATGTTAATTTTGGTCCATGCAACATCCATGTTTCATCAGTTTCAACGTTGGCACATTTCCTCTTGGAATTAGGATCTGTCTTGCATTCCACTCACAGTGCACTTGTGCATGGGTGTGTCCCTTGGGCACCACTTTGGCCCCTTTAACTATGTGTGGCACAGTCTTACTTGCTGCGTCAAGTGTGACTGCAGTCAGCAGTGGAGTGGGCAGGTGTGGCGAGCCATGCATTGGCGCCTTCCGTGTAGCACTGTACATGTGCACATGGAGTGGATCCACACACTTATATAATGCAGGTAGCTGTCGTTGTGCTCGTGAACAAGTTGTGACATGGCCCTGTGTTTTGCCATGGGGAAGAGGGGGGGTTCTGGCACTGGCCACCCTTGGCTACATGCACGCAGTCTACCTGCTGACGAGCAGACATTCCCACACACCACACGGCTGATTTGCTCTCCCTATGTCTCCCTCCCTCTCTGTCCCCCTCTCCCTCCCTCCGTGTGTCAGCCTCCTCCCTCTGTCCGTGTCCCTGTGTCTCCCTCCCTCTCTGTCCCCCTCTCCCTCCCTCCGTGTGTCAGCCTCCTCCCTCTGTCCGTCTCCCTGTGTCTCCCTCCCTCTCTGTCCCCCTCTCCCTCCCTCCGTGTTTCAGCCTCCTCCCTCTGTCCGTCTCCCTGTGTCTCCCTCCCTCTCTGTCCCCCTCTCCCTCCCTCCGTGTGTCAGCCTCCTCCCTCTGTCCGTCTCCCTGTGTCTCCCTCCCTCTCTGTCCCCCTCTCCCTCCCTCTCTGTCCCCCTCTCCCTCCCTCCGTGTGTCAGCCTCCTCCCTCTGTCCGTCTCCCTGTGTCTCCCTCCCTCTCTGTCCCCCTCTCCCTCCCTCTGTGTCCCCCTCTCCCTCCCTCTGTGTGTCACCCTCTGTCACCTCAGCCCAGCTTCCTGGGCGCACACTGTTAGCAGATCTTTGAATGGCCCTTGGCTTGTTGATGTGAGTTTGTTTCTGATCTCCAGGCACCCATTGGGTGTAGTGTCTGTCTCTGCGCTGCTGCTGTGGTGGTGTGTGCTGCCACTCTTTCACAATGTTGGCTGTTCATTAGCTGCTGTCATGTGCAAAACAGTGCCTTCACCCCCATGTGTTGATGCAAGGCGTCCGCCATTTGCTGGCGAGTCTTTCCTGTGTGGGGACACAGTGTTTGTATGGCTGTGACCTAGGCCATATGGGCAGAGGGCATTGTTGTCTGCTTCTGAGTTGCACTATGTGAATTTTGGGGCCCACCCTCCCGCCATCCGGGTTACCGTGTCATGTGTTGGTGTCTTCTGTGGCCTGTGACTTGACATTGTCCAGCTGGGTGCATGGGGCATGGTGGCGCCAGTGGCATGTGCGTGTTCATGGAGTGTGGTTGAGTCATGCGATAGCTTGGGGTGGTTGCGTGCCTGTTAGTGATTTTGGTTGTGGATGACGTTCCCCCCATGTGAGGTGCGTTGTTTGTGTACTCACCCGGGTCTCGGAGTCCTCCTAATCCTTCGACTGCCTCCACCGGCTGTATGGCCATCACCCTCTCCTCCCAGGGCTGGTAGTGTACGGGTCTGCGGGAGGGCCCTCCTCCAGTGGCGTTGGCCTGGTTGTGTTCCTCCAGCCTCTTGGCTCGGACCCTCCTCCGCAGATCATACCACCTGGCTTGGCATTCATGCCTGGTCCTTCTGGTGTCCGTAACAGCATTCACAGCATCGACGATGGTCTGCCACATGGCTGTTTTCGCTGCCATGCTGGTCTGTCTGACCAATGTTCCAAAGAGCTGTGGCTCGACTCTGAGGATTTCATCGACAAGGACCTCCAACTCTCGGTTACTGAACTTTGGATTCTTGTTAGTGGGCATGGTGAGGGGTGTGGGTGTGGATGGTGGGGGGGTGTGGATGGTTGTGGGTGTGTGGGTGTGGTTGTGCAGGTGTGTGTGTGTGAATGTGATGAGGGGGTGTTTGTGAAGGTGGTTGTGTGAAGGTGTGCAAGTGTAAGGTGTGGTGAAGCTTGTAGTATGGTGCTGTAGGTTGTCTGTGGTGTCTGGCAGCAGTGAGTCTGTTGCAAAGGCTCATGGTTTGTGTGTGTGGGCCCTTTTTATTGGTCCATTGGTGGGTGTGGCTGTGTTTGAAGTTTGGGTGGGTGTGTTATAAGGAGTGGTGGTGTTTTGGGCCTCTGTTTCTTTTTGGCAGTTGCAGGTAAGTGAATGTGTTTTTTTAGTGTTTGTTGGACATGTTTTGTGGCTTTGTGCCATTCGAATGGTGTATTCTTGTGTTGTTTTGGTTTGTCCTGGTTGCGTACGTGCGTTTTAGCGTGTGTACGGTGTGTACATGGGCCATTTGGTTGTACGGTGCTGTCCTTGTGTGTGGCTTGGTACGACTCGTACATGTGGTTGTGATGTTGGGGCCTGGGGAGCGCTCCGTACTTAGGAGGTTGTGGTGGGGGTGCGACTCTGACGTACACGGGTGTACATACAGGGGGGTAGGACACGTACAGGGGTGGGGGTATGACTCGAACGTACAGGGGTGTACATACACGGGGGTAGGACACGTACAGGGGTGGGGGTACGACTCGAACGTACAGGGGTGTACATACACGGGGGTACGACACATACAGGGGTGTACATACACGGGGTAGGACACGTACAGGGGTGGGGGTATGACTCGAACGTACTGGGGTGTACATACACGGGGGTACGACACGTACAGGGGTGGGGGTATGACTCGAACGTACTGGGGTGTACATACACGGGGGTAGGACACGTACAGGGGTGGGGGTACGACTCGAACGTATAGGGGTGTACATACACGGGGGTACGACACGTACAGGGGTGTACATACACGGGGGTAGGACACGTACAGGGGTGGGGGTATGACTCGAACATACTGGGGTGTACATACACGGGGGTAGGGCACATACAGGGGTGGGGGTACGACTCGAACGTACAGGGGTGTACATACACGGGGGTAGGACATGTACAGGGGTGGGGGTACGACTCGAACGTATAGGGGTGTACATACACGGGGGTACGACACGTACAGGGGTGTACATACACGGGGGTAGGACACATACAGGGGTGGGGGTACGACTCGAACGTACTGGGGTGTACATACACGGGGGTAGGACACGTACAGGGGTGGGGGTACAACTCGAACGTACAGGGGTGTACATACACGGGGGTAGGACACGTACAGGGGTGGGGGTACGACTCGACCGTACAGGGGTGTACATACACGGGGGTACGACACGTACAGGGGTGTACATACACGGGGGTAGGACACGTACAGGGGTGGGGGTACGACTCGAACGTACTGGGGTGTACATACACGGGGGTAGGACACGTACAGGGGTGGGGGTACGACTCGAACGTACAGGGGTGTACATACACGGGTGGGGGTTCGACACGTACACGGGTGTACATACAGGGGTGTGTGTACATTAACGGGGAGTACGACTCGAACGTATGGGTGCTGGGGGGAGTGTTGGGTGCGTATGCGGGCACATGTCTCCATGGTTGCAATCGGAGTTCGGTGCGGACGGTGTTTTTACCATACGGTTGTGAGATCGGACGCACGGGTTGGATCGTGATTCCTCGGTCGGACTTCACTTTTCACATTTGTACGGTAAATCGTCCGAGGACATGTCGGACACATTTTCCGACCCGAGGACGTGTGGGGAAATATTCCGAATGCGGTTCGTATGGACTTTTTACCATGCGAATCGTGATTGCCAGTTTGTACGGCACTTGTACAATTCGTACGGTAAAAAGACCGGATACGAGTCGTACGGGTAAATTTTTTACCGGATCGTAATTGGCACCTCTGTGTGTTTGTGTGTGGGTGGGAATGTTTGTTTCTCTTTTGTAGGTTTTACGGAGAAGATATTTTCGTCTCTTTCAAACACCGTTTTTTTTTTAAGGAAGTGTGTATTAGTTGTGTTTACTAATATTTATTTTACACTTCCTTTATTGTTCGGGTTTCCAGGAGCGGTTATTTATCTTTTTAATATTTTTCGGGATTTTTATGGTTAATGGATTGTCGTTTTTTGGCGTAGACGTTTTTTTCGAAAAACAGTTGTATTTTTCCATTTTATTTGGATTCATTTTTGATACCTATGGATTTTGAACTACCTGGATTTATTTGGAAGGAATGTTATTATCCTATTGGAGCAACTAGACAGGTAAGTTCATTTAAATATTTTAATTGTGGGTGGGCAAATGTTATATATTTAATATTGTTGTTGTGTACTTGTTTTGTTTAATTATGTTGTCTAAATATATGTAGATATAAATTATATATATAGTTTAGACCACATAATTAAATATGTGATATAATAAAGTGGTTTCTTTATGTTGTGATAGTTGTTTTAGTAGAATTGTGGGTTAATATTTTTGAAAGGGTTTAGAAGAGAGTTTGAGCTATTATATTTAAGTACTCAAGTCCTCTTGTGGATGGGTATAGCTGTACTTGTTGTTGTAGGTAATTATACATTTGAGTAGTTTGTCTAGATTGTTTTGGTTTTAATTGTAGGACAGATTGTTGCATTCTTAATTCTTGGAAACTTTGTTCCTTTTGTATGGCAATTAGTAGTTTTTGTAGTGTTGGAGTTGTTCTCCCAGTAGAAGTTAGGAATGCATTATGCCAGCCCTCGACTGCGTTGTTAGTTTTGGCTTGTTGGTTGAGTGTACTTACATATACATTCCACCAAGGTATTTGGAACTTGGGCTGACGTCTATGGCCTGATCTGTGTAGTCTCCCCACCCAGGTATCCTCAAAATAATCTAAGAGGGGAGATAACTTTACTTCATTTTGTTTGTAGAATGGACTTTCTAATAAAAGATTGTAATGTTCTGCAACATCTGTGGTTGGTACATAAGCTAGGGCTGTTAGAAGTTTTATTTGATGTGCAAAAGTTATGTTTGTGGCATATTCTACACTTAGTGAAGATTTTTGTAAATGTCTCCATATACATTGGTTTAGATGGAAGTAACATCCTTGGATAGCTGTATGGGGGTACAGTTTTAGAATGCAATTTATCATGGCTTGCTCAAAGTCTATGATAATTCTTTCAGGGGAAAAATCATTTGATTCTTGTTTTAGTTTTCCTAGCATTTCATTATATGTTGTGTTTTGTTTGTTAGGTAATAGTGCATAGATTAAAGGTATGGAAGTGTTGTGATATTGACCGTGTATTGTGTAAAGCTGGTAGAATGGTTTTGGGCATATTGTAAAGGTTCCATCCATCATCCATGTTTGGCATTGTTGGAGTTTAGTTATATTGTTTGCAGTAGCAAACATTATGATTCTTTTTTCTGTACTTTTGTTATCAAAAAAAATAAAAGGTTCATTATTGTGGGTGATAGTTAATTCTGGTGGAATGATGATATCTTGAAAAGTTTTAGGGGATGGTATTGTTGTTGTGGTTGATTTTTAGGTCCTAGCAATTGTTCTTTTTATAGAAGCAATTGATGGTAATTGGCCTCTTGCTTCTTTGGGCACTCTAGGTAATAGTTCTTTTAGGATTACACTTGTAGCAGTTTGTGAAGCAGTGCTTAATTCTTTACTATTTTCAAGGGTTGATCTGACTTCTATTTCAGAGAGATTGGGTGGATGGTTATGCTCTCTTGTATATAGTACAGTTGTTTCTCTTGTTGTTGCTCGTCCGTAGCATTTGTTAGAATAATATTTAGAACACTTCCAGTTCACTTTTCGTTCCGTCTGCTTTTCTTGGGTGTATGTGTAACCCATGTAACACAATAGGAATTTTCCTTTCTGCGATGTTATGAATTGGGCTTCTTCTGTCATTGTGATGTGTTAGAAATCTGGAAAAAATTTATATGAAAATATATACAACAGTACTTTATATATTTCTATGACAATAGCAAAAAACAAACTTTTTTATATATACTTACCAAGTGTTTTTGGTTGTATTTGATTGAAGATGTTCTTTGTAGACAAAATGCTGTTTAGTTGATGTAGTCTCTGAAAGTTAAAGAACATATATTGTTTTGGTTGCCTTAGTTTTTTTAAGTGGGGTGATATTGCTGTTTGGTATAGACTATAGGTGTTAATTTATACAGGTTTTTAAAAACTTAAAAAAGAGAACATGGATTTGTTTAGGGGTTTAGGATGTTTTGGGGTTTGAGTAGGATTTAATTAATATTTTAGAAAGTATTTTGATAGTATACTTACTTTTTTAGTGAGTCCTTTCTGGCAATGTTCAATCTTTTCTTTAGCTGTTTTGAGTAATATCTGTAGTGGAAACATAAAGAGATGGAACATATAAGTTAGTTATTTATTTGAGTAAAGATAAATTAGTGTTTTAGTTTAATTTGGCAGTTTAGTTAGAAAAGATAATTTACTTACGTTTTTAGAATAGTAGTAGGATGTAGGTTTCTTCTGTTTAGCAGAGTTTCTTCTTCGTTCAATGCTTTGGTTTAAGGCACAGTAGAAGACTTGTTTTAATTGGTTTATATAGTGGTTTTAAATTGTTTCTTGAATGTTATTGGTTGCTTTCTGTATGTGGCCTTTCTATTGGATGTTTTGAATTTTTTTTATTTAATCGGTTTCCTTTTATGGAAAATGCTAAGTAAGAGTATATTTAGTTTTAAAGGAGGAGAGTTTTAAATAATTATATAGAAAAAGATTGTTTATAATGTGTTTAAATTTTTTTGAATGTGTTCGAAATGCCTATGTGATAATTATTTCTGTGTTTTTTTATTATGTTGTTAAATATTTATATAGTTATAAATGTTATGTTTATGTTTAAGTAGAATATAATTTGAAAATGTATGTTTTAGGAAAATATTGTATTTATGTTGTTTAAAGTATTGGTTTTATTAGTATTAGAATTGTCGATATATTTAAAAAAAACGATATTATTGATGTCTATATTTTGGTTATCGATATTTGTTACATGTGTTATATTTATTTATTTATGTCGATATTTAGTATTGCGATATTGATGTGTGCGATTTTTGTGTGATCGATATAATTGTATTACGATATTGTAGTGTCGATATTAGTGTAGTGTTTTAATTAAGTATACAATGTCGATAATTTTGATGTCGATATTTTTGTTGCGATATTTGTGTAGTTCGATAATGTGTCTTTCGATAATATGTCAGAGATCCAGATTTTACATGGCAAGATGGTTTGGTGTTTTTTTGTCGTTACATCGACGACATTTTCCTCATTTGGAACAAATCGGAGAAAGCCTTGATCAACAATATACGTACACTGAATTTGACTGATCCAAGAATACTATTTACCCATACAATCAGTAAAAAAGCACTCTCTTTTCTGGACGTTTGGATTAGCATTGAATCAGGAGAGATCAATACTAGTGTTTTCAAAAAACCCACAGATAAGAACAACGCTCTGCTATTTAGCAGCTTTCATCCACCGTCTTTAATCAGAAATTTACCCGTTTCTCAATTTCTCAGAACTCGTCGGATCTCATCCAGAGACAAAGCTTGTGAAGAAACATGGCAGCAACAAATCAAGAATTATGCTTACAGAGGATATCCTACAGAGCTTTTAAGAGAACAATTGAATAAAGTGAAAAATTTGCCTCGTGACAAATTACTTACAAAGGATATGAAACCAACGAATACTCGTCCTGTATTTGTATCCAAATACTCAACCGCATCACCCGCTATCAAGAGGATAATACATAAACGTTGGGATCTACTCAAATCAGAAACAGATTTCAATAGATTATTCTGTGAGAAACCTTTGTTTGCATATACTCGAGCACATAATTTGCAAGAAATGCTATCTAAAAAGAGTAAACCCCGGTAACCACGGAACCCACAACCACCAAGAACGGCACATTTAAGTGTTGGAACTGTATTCATTGCAATAACGCAATATTGGGGGACATCTTGTTGCACCCTCGTACCCGTGCTAAAATTAAGATTCACAGCAGGACGACGTGTAACTCTGCAAATGTGGTTTATGCAATAAAATGCCCTTGCGGATTGTTGTATGTGGGCAAAACGGAAAGAAAAATGAAAATAAGATTGTCTGAGCAGAAAAGCAAAATCCGCACGAAGAGTACCACATCGAGCTTAGCTGTACATTGGGAAGAACAACATCATAACATAGCACAACTCAAATTTCAAATCATAGAGGAAGTCCCAAAAACTCCAGATAGAGACAATTCTAAAGTTCTTTTACAGAGAGAAGTTTTCTGGATCAAAAAATTACAAACCTTGATGCCGCATGGCATCAATGACAAACTTGAGATGGCCTGTTTTCTTTAAAATACATAAACTAATCATTTGACCACTATGGGCTCCACACACGACATCACCATTAGGATACTGATTAACACTCACATTTAGACCACAGAAACCAAGACACAAGACCATAATTATTCATTGTTTATTTCACATCATTCCTTGACTCAGTGAATTATTATGTTTAGATTTCTCATGTTAGTAATTACGGTGTGCATAAGTGTTTACAACTCATATTTTCATATCACAATCTTATGTTTAGATCAGAATATTTCAACTGCTGATCAGATGTGAGCACGATTCAGTTGTTATATATTTTTTGTTCATGGGTTTGTAAAATTCCCCTTAAAAACATTTTTAGACTGTTCATGGCACACACTGGTTATTTAGTAGCAGTGAGTACACACATAGCGCTTTGCACTCTGGTGTTTAACCTCAGGTTTTCATTTCACATTGATTTACATCTATTTTTTCTTTTGGTATGGAGACTATTTATTTAGAATTCTCAGTTCCATTTTTTGGACTCTTATTTATGCTTCTTCTCACCGCAATTTACGTTCCGTATATTTTGTTAAAAGTCCGTTTTTAGTGTCTGTATCACTGGTGCGCCTCTTCCGCACACTAGTAGCCCTTTAGTCAGTCTTTAGTTTCTCGCCGGTTGGATCTTATGCGCATGCCTCAATTTTGAAGCTCTGCTTAAAGCGTCTCGCACCTCACGCGATTCTGCCAGCGTTGACTCTAGGAAGCTTGTTACCCGGGTGTCTCGTCGGTTGGATGATATATGCATGCCTCATTCCAGAAGCTTGGCTTGAAGCGTCGTGTCTAACACGCAATTACGCCAGCGTTTATTCCAGGAAGTTTCGCACCCGCACCGTAGTAACAACGTTGTTTAACCCTTCATGGATGGTTGATCGGCCTCCGGCTGTTCACTCAATATGTTCTGGTAAGCATGAACCTCTGGTTGCAACTAAAAAATGTTGCTTACTTTATTTTATTTTGAGTTACATCGGGATAACATTTTCTTGTTTATTACATATTCTACAGGTGATACAGAGCATTTTTTACCACCTGAAGAAAAATCCCTCAGCTATTTATGATTACAGCCTGCATTTTATGATACATAGCCGCCTGAAGTCCGCACCTATTCAACTTGTGAGGTGAGTTCATCACCTACAGGTTCATTTTTTAGAGCCGTGTATTGCTTAAACATAGGCGCATATGCTAGAGATCCCAGACGCATTTCATAGTTCGGTATCTTTATTATTCCATGTGTCTCACGGGACAGATATTTAATTGAAGCATTGTCTATTAACACGTACAGTGATCAGGTATGTGTCTATGATCAGCTTGACTCTTGGGAGCTTCTTTTATACTTGGTCTTGGTGTTCTTGAGTTGGTTTCCTTCTTCTTTTCTTTTCTCCTCCTTCACACCCAGTGGGCTTAACCTTGTGGTGAGAATATAACAAGTGAGTAAGTCAGGCATTTGTCTGCTCTAAGCACAGTGGTGATGGGAGCACAACTCATACATACATAACATTAATCTTGTTACCTGTATCCAGAGTGCATCTATTGAGAATAGTCTCCTATTATTTTTTCTCCACAGAATACCCCTGACGAAGGGACCTCGAGTCCCGAAATGCATTGTGTGTTGGTGCTGATTTGATTTAATGTTCTGGCACACAAAGAAAATATAATGTGGATAATTTACAATGTGAATAACTTGTTTTCCTAAAGAAAAGTGTTTTGTAGAAGACATATGTTTATTGCTCATTATGTTTATACTTCCATGTTAACAACTGATTAATGAATTGTACTGAATGTAAGAAAATCCAAATAGCTGTGCTGGTTGCAGTCCTAGTCACCATTCAGGGTCTAGGCCTCTCACATATTGAGGGGGGACACATCCCTTAACAACTTTATTAAATCAAGACCTGACATCACATACAGGAGGGGCATTTGCCTTACGAACTTACTCCGCCCGAGTTACCGCGTACCTGAAAGGAAAAAGGATTGGTTTGCACTGTGTGGTGTGCAAATGGGCAAGTAACGGCAAGAAAGAGTTTATGGGACCTGGTGGAAAACTATACAAGATCCTTACCAACATTAACTGCAGCACCAACTACGTAGTTTATGTAATAGAGTGCAGATGCAACAGAAAATATGTGGGCAGCACCATTCGCATCCTGAGAGAAAGAATGGGACAGCAGATAATAGCAGCAAAACAGTGTGATATAAGATATCCGATTGCAGCACACATCAGCCAATCCACAACACAGGGCAGAAACAAAGACTTTAGTTTCTATGAAATAGAACAAACACAGAGACACCCAAGGGGAGGTAATCGGGAATTACAGTTGCGGAGGAATGAGGCAACTTGGATCTTTAGATTACGGACAACAGAGTTGGGTCTGAACATCGATCAGGAGTTACACTACTTCTTGGGGACTAAATGAGTTAATGATGGCTATGATATCAATTTCAGGGACCCTTTTGAGTGGTAGATTGATGACTGTAATACATGAGGAAGCAATAAAATATGCTGAGCCCTACGTGGGGAGAATACAGATGACGTAAGGAATTTTCTAAAGTGATCACCATGCATAACGTATAATGTGACGAGTGTAATCATATACAATGTCTGAACAACAGCATAATACGATTATACGATATGAGTTGGGGGCTCAATCTAATGACAGACTGTATAACAAGGACGATTTAATATATATAGTAAATTGAAATGTATAATGAATATGGTGAGTGTTCAACAATACAGAATATCATATATAGATGCATTGGTTGATAATGTTGTGACATGTTTACGTAACTTTATGGGACAACATCTCTAACTGGCAAATATGTAGAATATTAATAGTAAATTGTTAATGACAAATAGATAAAAGTGAATGACATACTAAATAATATGTACAATATGAAATAATAATAACGCAGTAAATATCATAACGGTTGGATTGATAAGTACTTTCCAAAAAGGAAGACTTTATAGAAATGGACAGGAAGTAACATGCGATACCGGGTGTAAAAAAATAAATCTGTGCGGGGATAAGGAATGTATACTAGATTTACGATATATATAATGTCAATAGAGTGAATTTACATATAGAATTCTCACCCTCTCCTACTATGCGGATGTAATATTGGTCCTATGATACGAGCTAGATGGTAATGTGACGAGTATCATTATAGGTTTTGGCAATTTTGTAACACATATAGATGTAATATTGAAGCGGTTATTAATACCGTGAAATAGATGTTGAAGGCAGGGCCGTTTTACATATAATCGTTCAGAATATAAGTGTAAGTTGCGATAAGAAATATTGTCACTTGTTGTGATATAAATTAGAAAAAGTAGATTAAGTAGTCAGGTAATTATTTTGGTGAGCGCGTACATTGTAGATTATATACTAAATTGTTTCTCAGATGATAAGGATAATGAAATGTGTCCGTTCAATGCGCAAACGCAGGGATTAAAGCAGTTATGGGTACTTTAAAGATGGCGCCCAGGTTAGCGCATAACAGCCTCTGGTTATTGGGAAGTCACGTGACTCGGGTCACAGTTCAAAAGAGCTCTGCATTGGAGGATACGACCTCGTACTCGAGGACGCCGGCGTGACGAGTGTTGCTGACGGAATTACTAAGAAAATAGACGGTAAGAAGCAGGATAAATGCATTGTAGATTGGGGATAATGGTTAACCGTAGAAGCGGCATGACAGTCACGCGTTAGATATATTAGCCTGAATGGCAGATGTAGGAGCACAAGACTAATGAATTGGTATGAGATCTTTAGCCTATGTATTTTCAGGGTAGATACATACCGGTTATTGTACCATTTAGTTGAAATTCATGTCCAGGGCTTGTAAGGGACGTGGTATAAAATGAGGGCATTAAATTAAACTTAAGGTACTATTAAGACTGATTGGATACAGGAGGACTAAGCTTATGGTGCAGGATTACCTAGGATAAGCATGTATCTTGATTTATTATACTAGACAGGACGTGGTAAATATGAAGACATTACACTAAGCTTAGGGTACTATTAAAGACTGTTTGGATACAGGAGGATTACATGAGAAGTGCATAGTCACATGTGATTTGAATATATTCTTGTGATTGATGTACAGCAGCCTGATATTAGTCAATTTTTTACAGTGGACCACAAGAGTGTTTGGAGGAAGTAACCACAGTGAACACCCCTAGGGAGAGAATACCCACGCCGGAGTACCGTGTGGGTCGGAAATACAACCACACGATAAGTACGGAATTTGGCTGGTGAGAGATGAATGCCCCTATTATATGTATGCATTAACTGCACTGAGTTGCAGGGCTCTATATTAATAGAAATGTGGATTGTTGTTTTTTGTTTCACCTTACAGTAAGTACTGATAGAAGCTGATGGAGGTTCTTGTATTACTTAACCTTTTTACATTTGGCAAGGCACTCACGTGTGAGTATGAGGTGACTGGTGAAATGTAGGACACCGCACTCTAGGAATAGTGGTGATTAGTCACATTTAGATACATATATTAACACATAATACATAGGGTATTAATAATTGGACTCAGAGCACGTAATATTTTGTTTAACATGAAATATGTAGGTTCTGTGTAGCTCAATTAAGTTGTTGGATGTATTCTACAATTGGATGTTGTTCACCCCATCCAATTTTATGTCACGGTGGAGGTATTTGGGTGCAATGTCTTAGAGTTGTGTTATGGATTAGTATGCAACATCAGTGACTGTGGTCTATCTTTCATATAGCCTTGAAAAAGTTGCATGTAAAATAAACAGAGTCGACGAAACACGTGTTGGCATTGGCTTTTCGACTAGTCACAGTTATTGACATTAAAGAAGGATCAAGAAAAGAATTGAAGACCAAGGATTCGCATTATTTTTTTGCGTGAAGAATGTATATTGAAAAGTTTACTGTATTACTGTTATGATATAAAACTGGTGTGTGCTAGGGGATTTGCATAATTCTTGTACTGTAGCTTAGGCAGCAGAAATTAGGAGAGGTGGGTGGTTCTCTCCTCCTTTTTAGCACCACACAAATACCAGCACCTAGGAATTAAGTAGTGAATATTTCCAGGAGCGCCGTCCCTATAAGGCAACCACTATCCTTGTGTTTATATCTGTATGCACTTTGTCCAATCAGTGACACACATACATAATCAAAGAGTGCCATGGCGAATCAGCTCTTAAGTGAAGGTGTCCTAACTGCACGACATATGGAAAACATATAAAGGACAACAAACAAACAGGTGACACACTCCTGGACACTCCACATCAGATAGAGACACTGGGCCCGATTCACAGAACTAACTTAAGACAAAATCCTAAACTTACTACCATTTTGGTATTCACAGAAGGCACTTACTCATTTTGGTATTCACAGAAGACACTTACTCACTTCGGTATTCATAGAAGTTAGGAGTCCTAACTTTAGAACTCCTAAATGCCTTCTGTGAATACCGAAAGTCTTAAAATTAGGATTTTTCTCAGTTTAGGAGTCCTAAAGTTAGGACTCCTAACTTTACTACTACTAAACTGAGAAAAATTGTAATTTTAAGGCTTTCGGTATTCACAGAAGGCATTTAGGAGTCCTAAAGTTAGGAGTCCTAACTTTACTACTACAAAATTGAGAAAAATCCTAATTTTAAGACTTTCGGTAGTCACAGAAGGCATTTAGGAGTCCTAAAGTTAGGAGTCCTAACTATACTACCACCAAACTGAGAAAAATCCTAATTTTAAGACTTTCGGTATTCACAGAAGGCATTTAGGAGTCCTAAAGTTAGGAGTCCTAACTTTACTACTACAAAATTGAGAAAAATCCTAATTTTAAGACTTTCGGTAGTCACAGAAGGCATTTAGGAGTCCTAAAGTTAGGAGTCCTAACTATACTACCACTAAACTGAGAAAAATCCTAATTTTAAGACTTTCGGTATTCACAGAAGGCATTTAGGAGTCCTAAAGTTAGGACTCCTAACTTCTGTGAATACCGAAATGAGTAAGTGCCTTCTGTGAATACCAAAATGAGTAAGGGCCTTCTGTGAATACCAAAATGGTAGTAAGTTTAGGATTTTGTCTTAAGTTAGTTCTGTGAATCGGGCCCACTGTGTAGCCAATTCAACTCACCCAATTAGGGAAGGTAATCTTGCACCTTCGGGTGAAAGCATAGGTGGTGCTAATTAGCGGGCTAGAACTAAGATGGTAAAAACAATTGGATGGTCAGGCATCTCTCATCTTTCAAAAAAGTACTTAAAGGATCCAAATTATGGACAGTCAGGTGAATCCTCACAGTTTGGTAGTGCGCTGGATGCTCAGTAACCTACCCTGTCTCTGCCACCATGGAGGTAGAGAAACGGGTAAGTGAGCGTGGTTAAATAGCGGCACTTCATTTAAAACAAGCTGGTGGTTAACTCACAGCGCAGCCTAGAGTGCCCGGTGTTCTGCTGGGCGCCTCGCAGTCAGTGCCATTTGGACAGCCATGTGAACATCACATACGGGGCATTCCTATAAAGAAGAAAAAGAACACAAAGGCTCATAGTGGTCCCTAGGTTTGGAAAGGCATGCCGGCCAAAATAGGAATGCTTCCTTGTTCAAACAGCACGTTGTAGGGAAATTTCAGGCCTGTCATGGTGCGCATAATGAGGTCATTTGAGCCAGCAAATAGTTCATGCAAAGGCCATAAATATAATGATAAGAGTTGGTAGAAATGTGTGCTTTTGAAATAGAAACAAGAGAAACGCCCATCATCTTGGAATGGCTGGTCGAGAAGGCAAGAGCCCAAACGACAGAGGATCATATTTACAATAGAAGTGATGGAGCGCAGCGTTAGCCTTCTTGGCTTAACACCTCACTCACCACATCTGAAACACAGGGCTGCACCATATATACAACAATATGGTGCAGCCCTGTGTTTCCCCCTGCGTTGGCACTAAATTTAGCTTCCTAGCGACAATGAAGGCACCCTTGCACTATAGTGCAAGGATGTCTGTGTTGCAGAGAAAGATTGATTATGTGCAGGAAGGTGTCCCTTTATGCACATAAAAAGTCTTTAAATGGTGTTTTGTAACTTCTATGTGTGCTGCTTAATTTTTTAATTTTTAAATGATTGTTTATGTGCAGCAAGGGACATCTTCCTGTACATAAGCAATCAATGGTGTTTTGCTGTTTCCATATGTGATGCACAACGCAGCACACATGGAAACAGCAAAAATGAGGAGAAATTAAACATTTCTCCTCATTGCGCCAGGGTAAGACCAGGTTTTCCCTGGTCTTAATTTTTGCACTGCCCCATATTTACGCCACCCTTGTAAACATAGGGCAGCGTCAAAATCAATGGGTGTTGTGGTGGAAGACCCACCACAACACCCATTGCCCTCTTCTTTCACGCGGAATATAGCTTGTATAGATGTTGTGGTCGCGATAGGGGCTTGTAAATATGCCCCAGAGTGTGGCCAATAAGCCGACGAGGATACATGGCATAAAGCCAGGTAAATTGTTAGGAAAGCCAGCTCACATATAACTGATGGAGGGACGGCACGGGGCTCAAGCAGCTGTATTGGATAGGCCTTAATAAGTTTGATTGTGATGTAGGGGTCATAGATCTCGCAGCATAAGACCTTCCAAGCAAATCAATGGGTGCTGAATTTAAACATATTTTTAGGGTAATTCTCTAGGGGGAAGGGGGTTGGGGGGGCGGGGTCCGCCAGATTTGTATTGTGAAAAGGCCAGCAGAGTGTCTCAAATACTGACCCAAAGTGTAGGCAGTGGCATAGCAAGGGTTGGTCCACCCCAGGTGGCACTCTTTTAGGGGGCGACGGAGGTGAGCATGTCATGTTTGATGGCTACCACCATCCCCCGAGATCAAATTGTCCGTTGGCCGCCATCCCCCACCCCCCTCTCGGAACAAGTCATCCATCGGCTGCCACACATCACCCCGCTCTTACCTGCACTGGGCGGCAGAATTAGGGGCAGCCCCGGGTGGCAGTAGCTCTGTGCACCCAGTTTGGAAGCAAGTAATGTTGTTTAAATTCATTCATGAGTCGGAAGTTACGGTGGGATGGATAGAATTAATTGTCCGTCTTACTCCAAGGAATATATTCTTTCAAGTCAGTTCAATGATTGGCGAGACAAAATATCTAATTCTTTTCTCTCTATAACAGGGCATTTTTGTTTATATGTAGGTGAGCTTCCAGTATGGTTCAGCACATGTCATAAGGGGAAAAATTCAGATTGAGGTAAATGAGTGCTCATTTTTGTGGTTATTTCTTTCAGTGGGAATTCTGGAGGAAAGGTTGACAATCAGTTTCTCTTCCCCATCTTGCTCCTTAGTTGCATTTGTGATGGTGGTTTCTGCCATTGCACTCGTTTTTGTATCCCTCTTCTTCTTCCTCTTTCTCTGCCTTCCCGCAACTTTTCAACCCCACTTTTTTAGGCAGAGGTTGGCGCTGAAATTCTCACTGACACTGAGGTGCCGATCACGATCCGGCAAAAACCGGGTACGAACCGTCGGACGGAGCATAATCTCCGCCCGACGCGTACCCGGTCGTCAAATTTTACAAACAAGGAATTACGATTCGCACGGGTACACCATTACCGTACGATTCGTAAAAAAGCCCGACCGAACAAAAAACACCTACCAATGCGATCCGGGAAAGCGCCGACCTGACGTCGGGACGCACGCAGCCAGCCATTCACGACCCAGGAATCACGATTCGCACCGACGTCACCCCGCACGGTGAATATTTTGCGGCAGCCAAAAACTGCCGGGAAATCAGGACGACGCGAACAAGGACCACCAGTACGCGACGGACAGACGACGCCGCGAACAAGGAGGACCAGTACGTGACGGACAGACATGGACCCGAACCTACGAGTCATCCCTGCCCTCATAGCAGTCCACCTCCTCTACAGGTTACGACGCAGACGCCGCAGAAGGTCAGAATAACTAAGGGAGGGGGGAAAGTGGGGTGGGGTGGGGGTGGCACCACCAGGGCAGGCCACAAAACAACCACATGAGTGACACACTACACATGGCCTGGACATACCTGACTCCCATGCCCTGGTCACCACGAGGGGGTGGGGGCGTGTCCTGATAAGCCAGCGACCGCCACAACGGAAGTCCGTCACCACGCGAACCGGCAACACAACCAGACAGGTACGTCCCGTACCCACGCCTGAAGAGCGTGGGTACGAGTCGGACCACGCCCACACACGTCACCCCAACAATGGCGGGACGGATCGCACCCACGTGGCAAAGGCCTGGGTACGGGCCGCACAAACATCACATAGCGTGGGGACGGATATGTACGGACCCTACCCCCACCCCGTATGCAAGGAGCGTACCCCCCACCCCAACAGTGAAAGTACGACCCGTACCCCCGCCCGCGTATGCATGGAGCGTACCCCCCAGCCCAACAGTGTAAGTACGACCCGTACCCCCACCCGCGGACGTACGGAGCGTACCCCCCATGCCAACAGTGTAAGTACGACTCGAACCCCCACCCACGAATGCAAGGAGCGTACCCCCCAGCCCAACAGTGTAAGTACGACCCGTACCCCCACCCGCAAATGCAAGGAGCGTACCCCCCTGCCCAACAGTGTAAGTACGACCCGTACCCCCACCCGCGTATGCATGGAGCGTACCCCCCATGCCAACAGTGTAAGAACGACCCGTACCCCCACCCGCGGACGTACGGAGCGTACCCCCCATGCCAACAGTGTAAGTACGACTCGAACCCCCACCCACGAATGCAAGGAGCGTACCCCCCTGCCCAACAGTGTAAGTACGACCCGTAACCCCACCCGCGAATGCAAGGAGCGTACCCCCCATGCCAACAGTGTAAGAACGACCCGTACCCCCACCCGTGGACGTACGGAGCGTACCCCCAGCCCAACAGTGTAAGTACGACCCGTACCCCCACCCGCGGACGTACGGAGCGTACCCCCCATGCCAACAGTGTAAGTACGACTCGAACCCCCACCCACGAATGCAAGGAGCGTACCCCCCAGCCCAACAGTGTAAGTACGACCCGTACCCCCACCCGCGAATGCAAGGAGCGTACCCCCCTGCCCAACAGTGTAAGTACGACCCGTACCCCCACCCGCGAATGCAAGGAGCGTACCCCCCTGCCCAACAGTGTAAGTACGACCCGTACCCCCACCCGCGAATGCAAGGAGCGTACCCCCCTGCCCAACAGTGTAAGAACGACCCGTACCCCCACCCGTGGACGTACGGAGCGTACCCCCAGCCCAACAGTGTAAGTACGACCCGTACCCCCACCCGCGGACGTACGGAGCGTACCCCCCATGCCAACAGTGTAAGTACGACTCGAACCCCCACCCACGAATGCAAGGAGCGTACCCCCCAGCCCAACAGTGTAAGTACGACCCGTACCCCCACCCGCGAATGCAAGGAGCGTACCCCCCTGCCCAACAGTGTAAGTACGACCCGTACCCCCACCCGCGAATGCAAGGAGCGTACCCCCCTGCCCAACAGTGTAAGTACGACCCGTACCCCCACCCGCGAATGCAAGGAGCGTACCCCCCTGCCCAACAGTGTAAGAACGACCCGTACCCCCACCCGTGGACGTACGGAGCGTACCCCCAGCCCAACAGTGTAAGTACGACCCGTACCCCCACCCGCGAATGCAAGGAGCGTACCCCCCTGCCCAACAGTGTAAGTACAACCCGTACCCACACCCGCGGACGTACGGAGCGTACCCCCACCACACCAGTGTCAGTAGACTCGTACCCTCACCTCGAATGCAGTGTGCGTACCCCCACCGTGTATGTGCCAAGCGCACATATCCAGAAATCGGAGGTGTGTGTGCAGAGTCCACCCAGCAGTGCCCTGAGACAGGAGTGGTGGGTGTGGAGTCCTCCCAGCAGTGCCCTAAGACAGGAGGGGTGGGTGCAGAGTCCTCCCAGCAGTGCCCTGAGACAGGAGGGGTGGGTGCCTATCACTCCCAGCAGTGCCCAGAGACAGGAGGGGTGGGTGTGGAGTCCTCCCAGCAGTGCCCTGACACAGGAGGGGTGGGTGTGGAGTCCTCCCAGCAGTGCCCTGAGACAGGAGGGGTGGGTGCAGAGTCCTCCCAGCAGTGCCCAGACACAGGAGGGGTGGGTGTGGAGTCCTCCCAGCAGTGCCCTGACACAGGAGGGGTGGGTGCAGAGTCCTCCCAGCAGTGCCCTGAGACAGGAGGGGTGGGTGCAGAGTCCTCCCAGCAGTGCCCTGAGACAGGAGGGGTGGGTGCAGAGTCCTCCCAGCAGTGCCCTGAGACAGGAGGGGTGGGTGCAGAGTCCTCCCAGCAGTGCCCAGAGACAGGAGGGGTGTGTGCAGAGTCCTCCCAGCAGTGCCCTGAGACAGGAGGGGTGGGTGTGGAGTCCTCCCAGCAGTGCCCTGAGACAGGAGGGGTGGGTGTGGAGTCCTCCCAGCAGTGCCCTGAGACAGGAGGGGTGGGTGCCCATCACTCCCAGCAGTGCCCTGAGACTGGAGGGGTGTAACACATGTGTGTGAGGCCAGAATTATCCACATGCATACTGGCTACAAGGGAACATGTCCCCATGAACTCATGTCAACAGACTCCACACACAAGTACAGTGATCACCAAGGATGCCACGATTGTCGCAGGTGGAGACATGGCCCTGCATGCATGGCCAAAGTAGAAGGGCTCCGTCACACACACAGCTCATGTAGACACAGCTCTGCGCTAAACATTGGGAACACCCTGCAGGGAAGAAAGCTGGGTACACAGAGGAAGGAATACACCCTTGGACAAGTGCACCATGCAGTAACTGCCTACATGAACAAAGAAAGTTAGCCAACACCTTGTGATGGCACACAGATCACAGGGTCCCACCAATGAGCAGTACACTACTACATATCCCACACACCCAAACCCTTACACACCACCCAAAACCATGTAGCAGCCCCACCAACACCAATACCAGCATAGCAGTAGTGTGATAATGAAAACAAAATTAAGCTTTATTCAGCAGGAGCACAATGTCCGTGGATCGCAGGCAGTTCAATCTTCACAAAGCCCATAGGGCAGTCAATGATTCTCAGCTGGATGGGGGACACAGTGGGATGCGTGTCCCCTACCTTGCCTGCACAGTCAAATGGCATCGTCTTCCACACTGGTGAGGGCATCAGGGGGGGGGAGCAACAGGCACCGCAGGGACATCAGGGCAAAGGGGCGGCGTTGTGGGTGCAGGGATGGAGGAGTCCACCACAGGGGGTGGGTCAGTGCCAAAGGCGGAGGCCAGGATGGCACTACACACCTTTGCAAGGTCCTCCAGGGAGTCCCCTGCACCCGAAGGGACCTCAGGCCCCAAGGAGGGGGGGGGGTCAGAGGGATGGGTCGCAGCGCCACCGGGGGAGGGTGGAGACAGGGGGGGAGACTCAACCACCCTGACCGGGGACCTCCTTGACCGCTTGCGTGGTGGTGTAACTGTGGGGCTCAGGGACAGAGCGGCCATGAAGGAGTCCTTGGGGGAGATGTGGCCAGGAGAGCTGAGGGGAGGGGATTTGGAGGGAGTGGACTGGGTGGAATGCGGACTCCCACTATGGCTGCGTGTCACACGTTTGCCCCCCGACCCAGTGGGTGTGCCTACCTCACCCTGTGTGTGCGTGTCAGGAGGAGTGCGGTGGACCTTCCCTGCTGGTGTGGTGCCCGTGTCCGTTGATGTGGGTGCATGCCGACGTCTGGGTGTACGTGGGACAGGCATGGGAGTGGGAAGTGTGGATGGGGCAGGGGTAGGTGGGGGGAGGTCGCGCTGCAGGAGACCCACTGCTGCAGTCAGTGTGGAGTTGATGGACCTCAGCAAGTTGCGTTGGTCAGCCTGCGATGAATGAATGCCCTCCAAGAAAGCCTCGATGTTGGTGAGGGTTTTGCCGTGGGCATGGAGGACATTAAGGATCGCAGCCTGACCAACCTGCAGTTGCCGCTGGATGTCCACAGACTCAGCATTGGCGGCAGCAGTGGAGACAGGGGCAGGGGGTGCGGTGCCTGGCAGGAAGGAGACATGCTGTGACCGGGCACGCTGGGAAGGGACACGAGCAGGTGGGAGGCGGCTGGTGGAAACTGAGGGGGCGGTGCGAGGTGTTGTTCCGCTGTCAGCTGCTGGTGCAGCCTCCGCCCACTCGGAGACATCGTCCCCGGACCTGTCAGCTTCGTAGTCTGATGTGCCAGTCGACAGGTCCTCGGCCACACTCTCCTCCGCCTCTGTCCCACTCGATGTGCCAGACCCGATGTCACGGCTGGCACTGGTGCTCGGTCCCTCCGCCTGGTCTGTGTCCATGTCTCCCTCTGTGTCCCCCGACGATGCTGTGGGCAGGGTGGAGAGACAGAAATTATTCAGACACCTGTACACATCTGTCACATGAGTCCAATCTACATAGGTAACATTGCATGGCCTGAAAAGGAAGATCCCTAACATCGACTGAACAGGGTACCGATGTAGGGCATGAAACACACAGTTGGTTGAGCCACCATGCCACTGAAATACCATGGAGAGCATGAGACAATAGCTAAACACAGGAAAAGGAGTCTGACATAGCACCCAGGCCCTGGGGACAATCCAGCACTGCATCTGCACCACACAGCGTTGGCGAAAATACCGATGACCAGGGACCATATCCATGAACTTGAGACACATGCTGCATAGGTAATGCTGAAAACATGCACAACATGACTCGGTCACTGCACATTGCGTGTGTGTCCAGGCACATCACACACTGCCCAGACCCAGCAAGTGGTAATCAGGATTTAACACATAGGCATTGCCCGCCCCAACAAGACCCTACACGAGGCAAATTGTGGAGACACAGGTGGCACCAACATCTCATGGTCTGGGTGATACACACAGGGGCAGGCAAAAAGCAAGATTGGACGCCAAACAGCCAAGGTGCGCCTGTACAAATAATGAGGTACCAGTGCCCATCCTCAGATGAGTATAACAAGACACACAGGCACTGGCAACTGTGAGTATGAAGAAGGACAATCAGGTCAGGCTGCACAGTGGACACCTGTACAAATTAGCACGTCTATATACATGGTGACAGGGGACAATGGCACAGAGCACAACTTACGCTGTAGACACTGACAGTGGCCACGTTTATGATGACACATACACCACTGAGGAAAAGGTGCCCCAGGGGACAGTAGTGGGCACGCAACTACATGCTACTGAATGGTAATGACTGCAACACACGTCACCATCCCTGCACCATGTGTATCGCACACTCATGCACATCATGTCACAGGCCACTACATAGGACATGCGCGCTGTAAGGCATGACACATGAGAGACCAACTCCCATGTCTGGAGTCAGCATCAGTGCCAACTGACATGGAACCCACATGCAGTGAAGTTGACAGTGCACAGGCAAGGTCCCACAACCTGTTACACACCACCCCCACACATGATGCTACAGACATTGTTCCCGTGGACAAAGCGCCAGCCTACATTACCCTGTGAAGGAGTGACTACACACAGACCAGGGAACACATTTCAAGGAGGGGAAGGGTGGCAGGGGCACAGCGCTATACTGGGGCAAACAGGATCTGCACAGCACCTTTAAACCCTGCCAGTGGATTCATGCTACTGTGCCTTTACAAATGCCGGTGACACACAACAAACACACATGTACCTACCCCCTTCCGGCTGCTGCATCGCCTGTAAGCGCCTCTCAAGGTCTGGAAAGACCACCGGCAGCACACGCCTGTGGAGGTGGCTCAGACGGCGGCGGCCGCGGTTCTTGTGGCTCTCAGGTGAGTCCCCCAGCAGGAGCCGTGCAATCCTCCGCGTCCAGCACCGGATATCCTGCCAGCGTTTCCTCACCTGGGCCAGGCGCCGCCTCCGACCATCCACACCCCTCACGGCACTGACGGCGGTCAGCCAGATCTGCTCCTTGGCAGTGGCGCCTACCTGTGAGGAGGAACAAGTGACACCACATCAATACACCAGCCACATGTCACAGAGAGACATATGGGTACAAATTAGCTGGTAACAACAAGGCATGTCATGCAGCCAACGCATTGCACCTTTGTCATAGGGACATCATCCCCTGGTGAGGGGAAAAGCACTACGTGCCACAGTGGGTACACAGGTGGAATGATGGCAATGTCACAATCAATGATCTAGGCTCACACTGTGCATCACACCCACCCCTCCTGGCTCAGGGCACTGCTGGGAGTGATGGGCACCCACCCCACCTGTCTCAGGGCACTGCTGTGAGGACTCCACACCCACCCCTCCTGTCTCAGGGCACTGCTGGGAGGACTCTGCACACACCCCTCCTGGCTCAGGGCACTGCTGGGAGGACTCTGCACACACCCCTCCTGGCTCAGGGCACTGCTGTGAGTGATAGGCCCCCACCCCTCCTGTCTCAGGGCACTGCTGTGAGTGATAGGCCCCCACCCCTCCTGTCTCAGGGCACTGCTGGGAGACATCAGGCACCCCCCCCCTGGGACCCCCCCGACAGTACATGGCATGTGTGTTACACCTGGACGCAATGGCAGAAGTCACAGTCACCACATAGGGACAGTCTGTGGCAGTGGCCTATGCACTCACCTGATAACCTGGTCGCCCATACAGCATGGAGTACTGTGGGAGGATCACATCCAGCAGAGCCATGTTCTCCTCCAGGGTGAATGGCTGTGTCCTCTCCACAGCCCTTGACATGGTTCCAGGGAATCAGTAGCAGCAGCTGGGTCGACGAATGCAAAGATGTGCAGGCAAGTGCTCCCTCATGGGACCTGGCTGCCTTATATGTGCCCTTCTGCCCAGTCTCATGCACAGGAGTACAGAGAGATTGGTCACTCACATTTGCATCCTATGTTTCCACCAATCCCTTCAAACCTAGCAGTCTGTGTGTTCTCTATCGGTTTCATTCTCCTGCATGATGTCAGCCCCACAAACACATTGCAACAAAGTAGACAAATCCCAACTGACTTCTGCTGTGCACCTTCCAGAACAATTTCGAATTTTGAACTTGGTCTCCATGACAACCAGCATGCATGTAGGCCTTAATACTTGTCCCCTATGTAATTTGGAGCATCACACACAGGTACGGTGCGTGTGGGGGCCCTAGGGCACCCCAAATGCATGGCAACGGCCCGTACATGCATGCCTACGCTCTCCATCACTTTTGGTCTGCACGCGTATGCGTACCCGTAGTGGTACGGACCGAACACTCGCATCTACGCTCACTATCACTACGGGTACGCATACGCGTGCAGACCCATAGTGATAGTGAGCGTAGATGCGAGTGTACGGTCCGTACCACTACGGGTACGCATACGCGTGCAGACCCATAGTGATAGTGAGCGTAGATGCGAGTGTACGGTCCGTACCACTACGGGTACGCATACGCGTGCAGACCCATAGTGATAGTGAGCGTAGATGCGAGTGTACGGTCCGTACCACTACGGGTACGCATACGCGTGCAGACCCATAGTGATAGTGAGCGTAGATGCGAGTGTACGGTCCGTACCACTACGGGTACGCATACGCGTGCAGACCCATAGTGATAGTGAGCGTAGATGCGAGTGTACGGTCCGTACCACTACGGGTACGCATACGCGTGCAGACCCATAGTGATAGTGAGCGTAGATGCGAGTGTACGGTCCGTACCACTACGGGTACGCATACGCGTGCAGACCCATAGTGATAGTGAGCGTAGATGCGAGTGTACGGTCCGTACCACTACGGGTACGCATACGCGTGCAGACCCATAGTGATAGGGCCGTACACTCGCATCTACGCTCTCTATCACTATGGGTCTGCACGCGTATGCGTACCCGTAGTGGTACAGACCGTACACTCGCATCTACGCTCGCCATCACGATGGGTACACATACGGCAGCACTCCCACAGTGATTTGGGAACATGCACAGGCCCTCTCAGCAGCAGTACGGCGGATTTTACACATCACTGTGGTGATAGGCGACACACATGTCGGAATAGGGCGGACATACTTGTCCATGGATGGACATACTTGTCCAGGAATGGACACCAAGGCATCGTCTGTGCATTACCACATGTGTGGGGCACAGGTGTCACAGGCTGTGATGTGGAACATGCCTCCTGAGTGGAGAAGGCACCAGATGTATGATGAGATGTGTACATGTGTACTGTGTGAGGGTGCAATGTGTGCCAGGCATGCCCTTGACTCCTTTGACATGTGTGCATGTGGGACTGCGCACTTGGGGTGAGCGTCACTGGCATGGCACGGACACCAACACACGGAAGTGTCCCATGATGCCCGGTACAGGGGTCATGACACATGACTCATCACCACCCACAGTGCACAATGTGACTATGCCATATATGTGTCCGGGATTTACATCGGGTTGATGTTGTAGCACCCTCAAAAGCTGCAGCCGTTGCAGCAACCAACATGTGGCTGTGTGTAGATTGTCATTGCACACTGTTCCCAACACCATGCCACATGTGTTACTGGATGTGAGGTGCACATGTATGCAAGGGACACGGAGTAGCGTGACAAGGCCATGTCAGCAAACTCACAAGGAATGTGTGGGGAGTCATGACATGTGCACCTTCATGGCAAGGTGTGTGGGCTGGACTAGTGTAATGTCATGTGACCTGTGGCTCAAGTGTTCCGCTGCCAGTCTCTGCAATCAGCATCACACTTCTGCTGATGTGTGGGTGTATGTCACTCCTGTCTTGCGTCGGGCAGTGCACTTGCACTGGGACACAGCTATTTTCATGGCGTGGCATGGGGAGGTTCTCAATCACCGTGTGTAGCTGGGTCTTGGAAGGAGTGTCACCTTGCATCCATACGTGTCCTGGGCATGTAGCACATGCCTGACTCCCTATGTGGCATGTGTGTATTGCCAGATTTACATGTGCTCAGTAGACATGAGTTGTTCTCGTAGTGCACTCACTCTTCCTTGTCACTTCCAAATTACTGCAGAGCGCCTCCTGTTGCCCGAAGAATTCCAGACTTGGCCACCATGCAGGAGAATGACACGATCCGGCTCTACCGCTTCACCCAACCGTTGATTCTGGAGCTGACGGCGAGACTGGCACCACACATGCAACCGCAGCACAGGTATCCTACGGCACTGACACCCCAGCTGAAGGTAATGGCTGCCCTACATTTCCTTGCCACGGGTACCTTCCAATATACCATAGCTCATGTTGGTGGCATGTCCCAGAGCATGTTCAGCGGTGTGCTGCATGATTTCTTGGAGGCCATGTTGATTCACCTGGATGACTTCATCAAGTTCCCAACCCCTGAACAGATGACTGAGGTCAAGCGTGGTTTCTATGCCCTGGGAGGGATGCCCCATGTCATTGGGTCCATAGATGGGACACATGTAGGTTTGGTACCACCACACGCACGGGAGGTGGCGTACCGCAATCGGAAGCACTACCACTCCATCAATGCCCTTGTGGTGTGTCTGTCCAACATGGTGATTTCGCATGTCTGTGCTCGTTTTCCAGGATCAGCACACGATGCCTACATCATGAGGCGTAGCGGGATGCCTGATATGATGATGCAGCTGCGCAACGAACGGGCATGTGTTGTTGGTGGGTACAGTCTGTCTGTCCTGTATTCTGTTTGGCCGAGCAGCACTACCGCTTCGCCAGTTCTAACGATATCCATGTGCTTTCCATTTAGGGGACGCTGGCTATCCCAACATGCCTTGGCTGCTGACACCTCTCCGCAACCCCATCACGCCGGCCCAGCTCCGCTACAACACCGCCCATGGCCGGACAAGGCGAGTGATAGAGAGGACGTTTGGCATGCTGAAGAGCCGATTCAGGTGCCTCCACAAGACCGGCGGCGCGCTCCCATATGCCCCTGCAAAGGTCTGCAAAATCTTCATGGTCTGCTGCATGCTGCACAACATGGCAGTTGAGAGAGCTGTGCCACTCATCCTGGATCAAGATGACGAGGACCATCCACCCGTGGAGGACGAAGGCCTTGGCAATGGGGCTAGTGATGTGGAGGATGTGGAGCCGCAAGAGGACATCCGGACTCGGCTCATACGCGACTTCTTTGCTTAGTGGTGAGTACCAGGGTCTGAGTGTGCACGCATTGGTCCCCGTGTGGCATGCGTTGTGATGTGTGTCTCCACCTGCATGTATGGCACGTGGGTCACAGGTGTGTGTGGGTGTGTCACTGGAGTGATGGTGGCAGTGATGGTAGTATTTCCCCAGGCATAATTGTGACCTAGCATGTTGTCATACATACATGTGTCGAGTGAATGCACATGCAAGTGGCTGTGCTTCTTGTGGCTGACTTCTTGTGTGTCTCTCTTCCCCAGGTACCTGCGCATGCCGTTTGCTGGTTGCATTGTTGTGGCACTGCTATTCCTCATGGACATGGCATCGTGGGCTGACTCAGCGTTACAGGCACGGACACGTTTGGAAGTCTCCATGGGGTAAGGGATGCATCTGGGGTGTATTGGGTGTGGCAGTTGTTCACGATGTGTGCACACTGCCCCGGTCGGGGTTTGGGTCCTCTGCAGACATGTGGCATCCCCATGGGACACGACATGCAGCTGGGTACACCTGAATAGATGGGCTGCCTGGTTGTCAGTCATCAGTGATGGGATAGTGGATTGTGATGAAGGCATCAATGTGTGTGACACTGCCCTCGGACACATACGGTTAACATTGTCTTGACATGGCGTGGGACTTCCACATCAGCGGATGTATGGTGTATGGCAGTCTCTCCGTGAGCAGCTGTGGGTATTTAGCTGTTATCCGACACTTGTGTGCCAGTTCCATGGCTATCACGCATTTGTGCTGCAGAAGGGGGGTGCCAGTGTTGGAGCCACATGTTACTCCACATGATGTGTTCATGTGTACTTCAAGTTGCCTCTGCAATCCCAAACACATGACTATTAAAGGTGTCCCTATGCCTCCAAGGTGCCTCTTCTCAGTCAATGCTGGTGTGTTGGCACGGTGCATCCTGCATGTCTGGCATGGTATTCCCTGATTGTGGCTATGTGTCAATGTGTCGAGTGGCAAGATGCAAGCTGTGTGTGTGTGCTGAGACTGTGTAATGGGCATGATGTCCATGACTGTGTGGGTATTGTGACATGTGCCATCCCCATGCATCCAACGTTGTCCATGACCCCATTCTCTGCATCCACCGGACTCAAGCTTGCAGGACATGGTTCTGCCACCTGTCTACACGTACCTGGGTGCCCCCCAGGACACGGGCCAGGATCCCTGACCTCTGCGCATGACTGTTGCTGTACTCAATGTGTCTGTCAGCACGGTTGTTCGGCCACCCCCTCAGCTGGTTCTGACCATCACGGGTGTGTATGGTGCTCCATGTCTGTCTTGCCTAGAAAACTGTGACCCATGTGTCCTGTGCCAGACTCAGGCCCCAGGGTGTGGATGGTTGAAGTGAACAGATGACTCAGGCATGTTTAGACTGTACAAGACACATGTTAGGTAATAATGCTACCAGCAGGCATCTACTCTTAATATTGTGATTTATTATTGGGGGGGGGGGCCAAGTGAGGGCCTTTCCGGGATTAGGGAATCCAAAGTTCAGTAGGGGAGTTGGTGTCCTTGCCATTGGAAATCCTCAGAGTCCATGCCACAGTCTTTGTCAACATTGGTCAGCCAGTGACCAGCAGGGCCATGTGGCAGAGAATGTCTCTTGATGCTGTGATGCTGTTGCGCCAGTGGGCCAGGTGCCAGGCCAGGTGTCCTGGGAGATGGTGATGTAGCAGCCACCCTCACGGTCCTTTCCGTGGACGACCCGGCTTCCTGCGGGGAACCTCAGCAGCAGGCCGTGACGACGTCTGGGATGCTCCGTCGGATGTTTCCTCCTCCTCCTCATGATCCCTCCCTGTGGGTGGTGATGTTCTCCGCCTTCTGGCACAGGGAGGGTCGGCCATGGTGTCGGCCATCCGACGGAGTTCAGCGTGAATCCCCTGGGACGCCGTCACTTGCTGAGCCTGTCTGTCCTCCATCCTCCGTTGGTGTAGCTGTAGACAGGCTATTAGCTCCGCATGTTGCTGGGCCTGCTGGACCTTGATCCCCTCGAGGACGGACACAACCTGGGCCATGCCCGTGGTGTCCTGCCGGTATGAGTCCAGGATGTTACGGACATGGGAAAATACCGGATCCCCAGCCAACTGGTCAGGCTCGCGCCTCCGCCGTTCTCCACTCCCACCACCCCTGCCCACTTGCGTCTGGCCTGCACTTGTGGGCACATGGGGTCTCCGGGACCCCTGAGGGGTGGCATTGGCGTTGTCGCCTGCCTCCTCCTGGGTGCCCGGGACACCGTGTCCCTCCTGGCGAGCCTGGCTGCATTGTGGTGTTGGGGCAGGGATCCTGGGTGTCTCCTGGGATGTGGCAGGAGTGGGGGTGGTGGTTGGCACGGTTGTACCTGACGCAGGTGCTGCAGGTGGTTGGACACCAGAGGGGCCAGGTCGGTCGGGGTCGTCCGCAGAGTGGTGAGAGTGGTCGCTGCCGGTGGGATCGGTCTCCTGCAGATCCGGGTCCTGTGAGTGTTCCCCCCCAGTGTTGGGGGGTGCAGCACGACGTTGACCTGTGTGTGAGAGAGACAATGTTAATTTTGATCCATGCAACATCCATGTTTCATCCGTTACAAAGTTGGCACATTTCCTCTTGGAATTAGGATCTGTCTTGCATTCCACTCACAGTGCACTTGTGCATGTGTGTGTCCCTTGGGCACCAATTTGGCCCCTTTAACTATGTGTGGCACAGTCTTACTTGCTGCGTCAAGTGTGACTGCAGTCAGCAGTGGAGTGTGCATGTGTGCCGAGCTATGCATTTGCGCCTTCCTTGTAGCACTGTACATGTGCACATGGAGTGGATCCACACACTCATATGATGCAGGTGGCTGTCCTTGTGCTCGTGTACAGGTTGTAACATGGCCCTGCGTTTTGCCATGATGAAGAGGGGGGGTTCTGGCACTGGCCACCCTTGTCTACATGCACGCAGTCCACCTGCTGACGAGCAGACATTCCCACACACCAAAGGACTGATTTGCTCTCCCTGTGTCTCCCTCCTTCTCTGTCCCCCTCTCCCTCCCTCTCTGTCCCCCTCTCCCTCCCTCTGTGTGTCAGCCTCCTCCCTCTGTCCATCTTCCTGTGTCTCCCTCTCTCTCTGTCCCCCTCTCCCTCCCTCTCTGTCCCCCTCTCCCTCCCTCTGTGTGTCAGCCTCCTCCCTCTGTCCGTCTCCCTCCCTCTCAGTCCCCCTCTCCCTCCCTCTCTGTCCCCCTCTCCCACCCTCTGTGTGTCAGCCTCCTCCCTCTGTCCGTCTCCATCCCTCTCAGTCCCCCTCTCCCTCCCTCTCTGTCCCCCTCTCCCTCCCTCTCTGTCCCCCTCTCCCTCCCTCTGTGTGTCAGCCTCCTCCCTCTGTCCATCTTCCTGTGTCTCCCTCTCTCTCTGTCCCCCTCTCCCACCCTCTGTGTGTCAGCCTCCTCCCTCTGTCCGTCTCCCTCCCTCTCAGTCCCCCTCTCCCTCCCTCTCTGTCCCCCTCTCCCACCCTCTCTGTCCCCCTCTCCCTCCCTCCGTGTGTCACCCTCTGTCACCTTGGCCCAGCTTCCTGGGCACACACTGTTAGCAGATCTTTGAGTGGCCCTTGGCCTGTTGATGTGAGTTTGTTTCTGATCTCCAGGCACCCATTTTGTCTGCTGTGTGTCTGTGCGCTGCTGCTGTGGTGGTGTGTGCTGCCACTCTTTCACACTGTTGGCTGTTCATTAGCTGCTGGCATGTGCAAAACAGTGCCTTCACCCCCATGTGTTGATGCAAGGCGTCCGCCATTTGCTGGCAAGTCATTCCTGTGTTGGGACACAGTGTTTGTCTGGCTGTGACCTAGGCCATATGGGCAGAGGGCATTGTTGTCTGCTTTGGAGTCGCACTATGTGATTCTTGGTGCCCAGCCTCCCGCCATCCGGGTTACCGTGTCATGTGTTGTTGTCTTCTGTGGCCTGTGACTTGACATTGTACAGCTGGGTGCATGGGGCATGGTGGCAGCAGTGGCATGTGCCTGCTCATGGAGTGTGGTTGAGTAATGCGATGGCTTGTGGTGGTTGCGTGCCTGTTATTAATTTTGGTTGTGGTTGCAGTTCCCCCCATGTGAGGTGCGTTGTTTGTGTACTCACCCGGGTCTCGGAGTCCTTCTACTCCTTCAACTGCCTCCACCGGCAGTATGGCCATCACCCTCTCCTCCCAGGGATGGTACTGTACGGCTCTGCGGGAGGGCCCTCCTCCGGTGGCGTTGGCCTGGTCGTGTTCCTCCTGCCTCTTGGCTCTGACCCTCCTCCGCAGATCGTACCACCTGTTCTGACAATCCTGCTTGGTCCTCCTGGTGTCCGCAACAGCATTCACAGCATCGACGATGGTCTGCCACATGGCTGTTTTGGCTGCCTGGCTGGTGCTTCTGACCAATGTTCCAAAGATCTGTGGCTCGACTCTGAGGATTTGATCAACAAGGACCTCCAACTCTCGGTGACTGAACTTTGGATTCTTGGTAGTGGGCATGGTGAGGGGTGTGGGTGGGGATGGTGTGGGTGTGGGGGGGGGTGTGGATGTTGGGGGGGGGGTGTGGATGGTTGTGTGTGTGTGTGAATGTGATGAGAGGGTGTTTGTGAGGGTGGTCGTTTGAAGGTGTGCAAGTGTAAGGTGTGGTGTAGCTTGTAGTCTGGTTCTGTGGTGTCTGGCAGCAGTGAGTCTGTTGGAAAGGCTCATGGTTTGTGTGTGTGGGCCCTTTTTATTGGTCCATGGGTGGGTGTGGCAGTTTTTGAATTTTGGGTGGGTGTGTTATAAGGAGTGGTGGTGTATTGGGCCTCTGTTTGTTTTTGGCAGTTGCAGGTCAGTGATTGTGTTATTTAAGTGGTTGTTGGCCATGTTTAGTGGCTGTGTGCCTTTCGACTGGTGTATTCTTGTGTTGTTTTATTTTGTCCTGGTTGTGTACGTGCGTTTTGAGCGTGTGTACGGTGTGTACATGGGCCATTTGGTTGTACGATTTTGTCCTTGTGTGTGGCTTTGTAAGACTCGTACATGCGGTTGTGATGTTGGGGCATGGGGTGCGCTCCGTACTTAGGAGGTTGTGTTGGGGGTGCGCCAGGAACGTCCAGGGGTGGGGGTACGACTGGAACGTACTGGGGTGTGGGTACACGGGGGTACGACACGTCCAGGGATGGGGGGTGTACATTGACGGTGGTACGACACGTACTGGGGTGGGGGGGTGTACATTGACGGTGGTACGACACGTACTGGGGTGGGGGTACGACTGGAACGTACTTGGGTGTAGGTACACGGGGGGTACGACACGTCCAGGGGTGGGGGTACGACTGGAACGTACTTGGGTGTAGGTACACGGGGGGTACGACACGTACTGGGGTGGGGGGGTGTACATTGACGGTGGTACGACACGTACAGGGGTGGGGGGGTGTACATTGACGGTGGTACGACACGTACTGGGGTGGGGGTACGACTGGAACGTACTGGGGTGTAGGTTCACGGTGGTACGACACGTCCAGGGGTGGGGGTACGACTGGAACGTACTGGGGTGTGGGTACACGGGGGGTACGACACGTACTGGGGTGGGGGGGTGTACATTGACGGTGGTACGACACGTACAGGGGTGGGGGGGTGTACATTGACGGTGGTACGACACGTACTGGGGTGGGGGTACGACTGGAACGTACTGGGGTGTAGGTTCACGGTGGTACGACACGTCCAGGGGTGGGGGTACGACTGGAACGTACTGGGGTGTGGGTACACGGGGGGTACGACACGTACTGGGGTGGGGGGGTGTACATTGACGGTGGTACGACACGTCCAGGGGTGGGGGTACGACTGGAACGTACTGGGGTGTGGGTACACGGGGGGTACGACACGTACAGGGGTGGGGGGTGTACATTGACGGTGGTACGACACGTCCTGGGGTGGGGGTACGACTCGAACGTACTGGGGTGTGGGTACACGGGGGGTACGACACGTCCAGGGGTGGGGGGTGTACATTGACGGTGGTACGACACGTACTGGGGTGGGGGGGTGTACATTGACGGTGGTACGACACGTCCTGGGGTGGGGGTACGACTCGAACGTACTGGGGTGTAGGTTCACGGTGGTACGACACGTCCAGGGGTGGGGGTACGACTGGAACGTACTTGGGTGTAGGTACACGGGGGGTACGACACGTACTGGGGTGGGGGGGTGTACATTGACGGTGGTACGACACGTACAGGGGTGGGGGGTGTACATTGACGGTGGTACGACACGTACTGGGGTGGGGGTACGACTGGAACGTACTGGGGTGTACCTAGACGGGTGGGGGTGTACATACAAGGGGGGTACGTGTCGGACGTACGGGGGCTGGGGGGAGTGTTGGGCGCGTATGCGGGCACATGTCTCCATGGTTGCTATGGGTGTTCGGTGCGGACGGTGTTTTTTCCATACGGTTGTACGCTCGGACGCACGGGATGGATCGTGATTCCTCGGTCGGACTTGGCTTTTCACGTTTGTAAGGTAAATCGTCCGAGGACGTGTCGGACACATTTTCCGACCCGAGGACGTGTGGGGAAATATTCCCAGTGCGGTTCGTATGGACTTTTTACCATGCGAATCGTGATTGCCAGTTCGTACGGCACTTGTACGATTCGTACGGTAAAAAGACCCGATACGAGTCGCACGGGGGAATTTTTTGCCGGATTGTGATCGGCACCTGAGTCTAAGGTCCTACATAAAGAACTGTGTTTTATGCTGACACCTAAGAATGACAAATTTCGTATGAATTGAGAATTTTACAATTTCTTCTGCAAAATCCACCTGCGGGCATTTTTGCACGGCAAACCAGCACCTGAACAACTCGATTCGGGCCTACGGAATCTGTCTAGATTCACCCCATCAGCCGGTATGATACCAAACAAGTTATTGACCTTTGAGCAGGCAGTCCTCAAAGAGGTTAACAATTGTACCTACAGGCCTACCTTCCATAACATGCCCAATCATGAATTGAGGTCAGGAAAGTCACTTGCCAATGACTCTCAGATCACCATAAAGCAAGTCAACAAGGGAGGGTAAATAGTGATCATGTCCACTACTGACTACAACAAGAAATGCCTCTGCCTGCTTGCTGACCAGAAGTATTATATTCCTGTCAGTCAAGATCCCACAGGGAGACTTAGTACCCAGGTCACCTCAATAGTCTCCTCTGTTGAAAGACAAGGGTGGATCAGCAAAAATGAGGCAGATTTTTTGGTAAACACAAGACCAAAAATCTCCTACGTCCACATTCTCCCAAAAATTCATGAAGGAATGACCTCTCCCCCGGGGAGTCTCATTGTGTTGGGGATAGGCTCCCTCTTGGAACCTTAATCAAAGTTTTGTGATTACTTTCTACAACTGTTGGTCACTAAAACTGATTCCTTTCTAAAGGATACTAGAGATATATTGAACTTGATTGAAGAGACTGATAATACCAGTCAGATCAAACTATTGGGACCCTGGACGCAAAGGCACTCTACACCAATATCCCCCAAAATGTGACTTTGGATAAGATAGAGAGTATCCTACTGTCTGATGACTGGTCAGCACCCACCCCAGTCCATTACATTATGGAATGCGCAACCCTGGCCCTGATAGAAAACGTTTTTCAATATGGAGACCAACTATACCACCAGGCCCAGGGGACATCTATGGGAATCACAATTGTTCCAAGTCTGACATGTCTTTACATGGTTAATATCAAGAAGGATAATATCTTGTGTGCCACCAACCCCTATTACATGAATATTCTCCTTTCATATATCAATGACGTCCTGATTTTCTGGCAAGGAGATGGCTGATTGTGACAACTTCTGTGACTGGATTAACAGCCTTAACCCCTATCTGAAATTTACCGGAAACATCTTAGATAAGCGTCTTTATTTTCTTGATCTAATGATATCCCTCACTGAATATAGACTGATGACTACTACTTACATAACATCTGCAGACAGTAACAGCTTGTTCCTATATGGTAGCCACCACCTTAAATCCCTTATAGATAATCTCCAATATGGCAAATTTCTACAGCTGTGCTTTAATTGCAGTACTGTCAAAGACTTTGATACACAGGCACAACTACGTACCTCAAATTTAGAGGCCGCCGCTATCCTCTTCATAGTGTGAACTTGGCATGGAAGAGGGCAAGAAACAACAATAGGGCAGCCTTGTTGGAACCAATCACTCATGTACAGGAGGATATCTTGACGTGTGTTACCACATTGACACACACCTGCAATAAAATGCAAAAAATCATCAGGAAACACTGGTTGATTTTACAGAGAGGCTCTCTGACCCTCCCTCAACCACGATTTGCATATAAACGCAAAAACAACATCAAGGATATGATTGTAAACACCAGACCACCACAGGGCTCGAACAACGCCTCCCATGGGTCCTCCCCCCTGTTAGGGGTCATTTCCCTAGTCGCTCCTGTGGGGGGTGCACCTTCATAGAATCTACTAAAGAAGTCAGAATTGACAGTACCAATGTCTGGGTGCAAAAGAGCTATCAAATTGTAACTCTAAAAACTGCGTTTATTTGATCAACTGCCCCTGTGAAAAAAGATACAAAGAATGACTTCAAGATCGGACCAGGTGAGGATCATGAACAACCCAGCAGCATCCACTTAAAAAAAAAAATAACCACAAAAATGAACACTCATTCTCTCAATCTGAATCATTCCCCTGATGACATGCGGTGGACCACACTGGAATACCACCAACATATGAGTAAAAATACCCTGATGCGGAGAGATGAGAATTGTATATATTTCGTCTCGTCAGTCATCAAATTGGCTTGAACAATGATATTCCTTGGAGTGAGATGGACAATTAATTTTACCCATCCCATTCCCCTGATGCTATTCCCCAATATTATGACTCCTTGACAGTTACTTGACATCATGAGAGCATTGTAACCTTTGACTCATGAATTAATTTAACCAATATTACACGTTTCTACACTGGGTACGCACAATATTGGTGACACAACACAAGTCAAGTTAATAGTTCTTTATTCGACCAGGATAGACAATAAAAGCACATTAATTAAAAATATATGTATTACCTAAAATCAGAATAAATGCATGATTTCCTTAAAAAAGCAGTTAATAAAGATTAGTTTCTATTTTAACATAAATGGTAATGATCTTTGCCTGCGCCATGTCCGATCACTGCAGGAGGGAGCCGGGGGAACCGGCGCTGGCCCGGAAGGTACGGACGGACTATGGGGACAGGAGCCTCGCGAGAGGCCCGATTGCCCTGAGGAGGCGAGATATCTCACTGGCCTTGAGAGGGGGACAGACAAACCCCCGCTACTCTTGACGGCCTGAGGTTAACGGAGATCGAGGTGAGCGGGTGGCCTGCAGACTGCGGAAGCGCTTTCAGCCCCATAACCTGCCCCACGTGCTGGATTGAAACATAGTGGATCAGAAGAACACACTGGGGCAGCGGAGGGGCACACCACCGTTATGGACGCTGCCTGCGGGGCCCCACAAGTATCTCGGCGCTGACCCTCATTTAAAGGCTGGCTAGATTACACGGGAGGCGAGTGACTCCCGGCTGGGTGTCCTGGGTGCGGATTGTGGCTCGGGCGATGAGGGCAGTCCCGCACGAAGCATACTCCAGGCTGCGGGGGGGCCTAGCCGCAGGGGCAGGTAAAACCGACAGGCTGCACTTGGGCGTTGCCCAGTGGCAGGCGGCGGCGACTACCGGCCCTATCTCCCGGTGTGCCCCCCCCTGATTTCATCTGTCCATGGAGGTGCCTGCCCTGAACACCATGGGGGCAAGGGCCAGCGTTCGGTGCCCCACACAAAATTGGATAAGTACGCATACCACAGGGGGCAGGCGGACTTGCAGCCTCCACCGGACACTGATGCCCCGGGCCTGGTGCCTGAAAAACAGAAAGAAGTGACTCTTCAAGATGTGATGGCTGCGCTGACCCAGATGCAAATGTCCATTGGCACAATCTCGTCCGACATCACCCTGGTACGTGCAGACTTGTCCAAAATGAGTACAAGGCTAAGGGAGGTCAAAATGACCACGGAGACTCTTGCAAAGGATGCGGTAGTGTTACAAACAAAAATACAGACACTGGAAGTTGTGCAAAAGCAGCTCATTGCCAAGCTCGATGATCAGGAGGGGAGATCCAGGAGGAACAATATACGCTTGGTCGGGGTACCGGAGAGTGTGAGGGGACCGGCACTGGACCTCTTTGTTGAAACACTGATAACGGACCAGCTACAGCCACGTGGGTTGTCCAGCTTCTTCTCGGTAGAGAGGGCACACCGAGTTCCCGGAGGAAGGCCCCGACCGGGGGCCCCCCCAGACCGATCCTGGCACGCATATTCAACTACCGAGACAGGGATACAATTCTGCAGGTGGCTAGAGTGGCTCCTCCACTTCAAGTAGACAACGGAACTGTAGCGCTATACCCCGATTATACGGCCGCAGTGACTAAACAGAGACGGGACTTCATGGATGTAAAAAGAGAACTCCGCAACCGTGACCTCAAATACGCAATGCTATACCCGGCAAAGTTGAGAGTCGAGGCGGAAGGAAAAACGTGGTTCTTCACCACGCCGGCAGAGGCCTTGGACTGGTTGGAGGGTTGGCGGCCAGAAAAAGATGCAAGGCGCCAGGTAATCCGGCCTGGACCCCACTCCCGGACACCGACGGAGGAAGACGGACTTGAAGCGGCGGAGGAGGCACAGCAGAACCCGGCCAGGCTCAGGGATGTTGAGCCCTGACGTAGCCATAGGCTTCGATCGGGGACACTGCGGGCACATCAGCTACAAAATTTGAAGACTGGGCCGTGGCACTGTTCATTACAGACTTTTTGCACTGAACTATGGGATATTCGGGGAGAGAGCTGAGGACGGGGAATGACTTTCCCCCCCCCACGCAAGTATACAGTTATGGGGATTAAGCACTCTGCTGAGTTGGGGTGGCGGGTAGTTTTGAGTCCGCGATGCAGGGGGGCAGGGAGGGGGGTAATGTTCATTGAGTACAGTAGATGTTTAGTTTTAGGTAGGTTTATTAGGCTCAGAATATTGACTAATGACAGATATGGCATTGCTTTGATGGGACATACACATGCTGCACAACACCTTACTGGCATAGATTACGGATAACCCACAAGTATGCGTACCCACTGACGTCCTCGGGCTCACGACAGCCACTCCTCGGACACCTGATCCCCCCCCTCAAAGTGTTGTCCTGGAATGTAAACAGCCTGGGAGACAAAATTAAGCGGGGCTGGTGCTGCAATATCTAAAGCGCAAAGGGCCGGCTGTGGCGCTTCTCCAGGAGTCCCACCTGACAGGTTCTACATGCAGAGCTCTAGATAGGTGGGGCTGCAGAATGGTGGTACATTCCGATTTTACGTCAGGATCACGGGGTTGGGTATACTAATCAACAAACGCTTCCCGCTGATATTTACTGACTTTCGAAAAGACGAACAGGGCAGATTTGCCGCAATAACCTGCCAGTGGGAGGGACAGACCTACAACCTGGTATCAGTATATATCCCTCCGGCATTACATCAGACGGCATTTCATGACTTGGGGGAATTCCTCTTGTCACTTCCGCACGGTGAATTAATAATGGGAGGTGACTTCAACACGACGATGGATGCATCTTGAGACAGACGACCCACCAGGGAACACAGTACTACTGATCCTAAGCTGTACGACTTTATTGAGGCCCTGGGGTTAATCGATGTATGGAGAACATTCCACCCGACACTACAGGAGTATACATTCCACACTGGGGCGCACAACAGCCTCTCCAGACTAGACTATATTTTTACATCAGCAACAGGGCTTATGGGGGTGACAGATATAACGCACCTGCCCAGGGGTATATTGGACCACTCTCCAGTGCTTATTGCTTACGCTGCCTTCACGCCGAAGAAAAATAGACTATTCCCACTCTACCCAGGATATTTTAAAAACCGTAAAATCTGGAAAGCCCTACTGGCGACCACTAAGAACTATTTAGCAGAAAATGAACACTCAGTGTCATCCGCGACGACATTGTGGGAGGCATATAAAACAGTCCTTAGGGGACAAGCTATTTCGATAGTGACAAACCACAAACAGTCACAGAAGAAGGAAATAGAGGGTCTTGAGCGGCAGGTTTCCCTGGCGGAGGCAGAACATGTGCTACACATAGACGAAAACACGACGCACAGGGTACACATGGCGCAACAAGAATACAAGTCCTATATGTGGGAGATGGCGAAAAACAGGCACCTCACAATACAACATACTATTTATGAACTAGGCGATAAGGCGGGTAGGTTACTGGCTTGGTTGGAACAGAAGGAGCGGGCTACTAGATGGGTGGCGCGAATTCAATTAGAAGATGGCAGTTTTACGGCGGAGCCCAAGCAGATTGCGGGGGCCCTTGCGGAACATTATAGAAAGATATATACCCCAGAGGCCTCGGCCACAGTCGAGGATAATCTGGAATTTCTTAAAGACATAAAAATGCCCACACTGGCCCCATCCGCGGCTGAAGCCCTAGAGAAAGAGTTAGCACATGCGATAGTCGCACTCCACACCGGGAAGGCACTAGGACCGAATGGGATCCCGGTGGAATGGTACAAAAAAGCAGCAACGCAGCTTGTGCCTCACTTGCTGCAAATGTACAACGACAGCCTAAAGAAGGGTTTCCTCCCCAGAGATCAGAGACTGGCCACTATAGTGGCCATTCACAAACCAAACAAACCGCCGCATGAATGTGCCTCTTACAGACCGATATCCTTGATCAATGCCGAGGCCAAGATATTGGATAAAGTATTGGCAACAAGACTTCAGATACACTTAGCAACGGTGGTGCACCCAGATCACTCGGGGTTCATGCCGAATCGCAACACCGCCCTTAATCTACGGCTA
Organism: Triturus cristatus; assembly: GCF_964204655.1. NCBI lineage: Eukaryota > Metazoa > Chordata > Amphibia > Caudata > Salamandridae > Triturus > Triturus cristatus. Next base: position 204,397,678 of record NC_140584.1, on the reverse strand, counting down.
CTCCACGGGGTCGTCGCACGCCGGTCCACTATTGGGGAGGACGCCGTCATATTGTCTCTTGATGCCAGAATGCCGTTTGACTTGGTGGAATGGCCCTTCCTCTTTGCAGTTCTACGGCACCTGGGATTCGGGCCCAAAATCTGTGCCTGGATCCGTCTACTGTACACGCGACCACTTGCGCGGGTGGCAGTGGATGGCCATGTCTCAACCGACTTTCCGTTGAGGAGGGGAACAAGACAGGGCTGCTCTCTCTCGCCACTCCTGTTCGCGCTGGTTCTGGAACCACTGGCGGCATGGATACGGCAGGACCCGGTAATCCGTGGTCTGAGGTGGGCAGAGGAATGGGAGGATTGCATCTCCCTCTACGCGGACGATATATTGCTGTACTTGGCGTCTCCAGCACGCTCAATTAATAGTCTTTTAGACAACTGTACGTCATATGGACGGTTCTCTGGTTATACCATTAACTGGACAAAGTCACACCTTTAGGTGCTGCGTGGCTCCCCACCACGGCTCCCGAGGGGATGTATAATACAGATAGCGGAAAACGGATTTAAATACCTAGGGATCTACATAACACCTGATAGATCAGAATTCATTGCTGAAAATCTCACACAGCCCCTGATGCGGTTCCGCAGAGACGTCAAACATTGGCGTGCCCTGCCGCCGACGCTACTGGGACGGGCGGCTCTTTTTAAAATGATGGCCCTCCCCAGATTCCTCTATGTATTGCAGAACACGCCCTTCCCGGTGTCATCGGCATACCTCACAGCGGTAAACTCGAAAGGTGACCAGTCTCCTCTGGGATGGGAAGGCGCCGAGGATAGCACTCCATAAACTAACTCGGAGCTGGAACGATGGGGCTATTGCTCTCCCCGACATCAAGGTATACTATTGGGCCTCGCATCTCATGGTAGTTAACCAGTAGCTGCATATTCCCGGTGACGTCCCGGCCTATCGCATGGATAGACATTTGCTAGCTACTGCTGGACTCATGGGTACACTATACAATAAGGTCAGAAGGAATAATCTTACAGGTCCAACGGCACATACGGTAAAAATCTGGTTTGAGGCCCAACGTGCATTAGGATGGGAGGGGAAGATTACACAGGCAACGCCGCTGTGGGACACGAGGCGACTTGGTATGCTACGCAACACTAAGGGGTTTCGTCAATGGGACTTGATTTGCATCTCGCGAGTCGAGGATCTCTGGAGGAAAAAAGAAGTAGTCACGTTTGCTCATTTACAGGCTGAATATGGGTTAGCAAACACTGAAAAATACCGATACCTACAGATCAGACACGCCCTTATGGCAGCAATTCCATCAGGCACACAACTAGCAGAGGCATCACCGCTGGAGGATAGACTCCTCACAGAGTATCTAAACAAAAAAGCCACATCTCAAACATATCGTAAAGTAATTAATAACCGGCCGGACCCCCTCAAAGCCCTCAAGTCCAAATGGGAATCAGAGATAGGAGAACTAGATGACACAGACTGGCAAGATGCACTCTCATCCCCAAGGACAGTAGCGATAACATCGAAACTACAGTTGATACAAATTGAGATCCTACACCGTACTTACTACACCCGAACACTTCTACACAAATTACACCGGATGGACTCCCCGCTATGTCTCAGACAATGTGCGGAGGAGGGGACCTTCTTCCACACCCTCTGGCTATGTCCCGCAATTGTCCGCTATTGGAAGGCAGTCCTGCGCACCCTCTCACAGGTTACTAAAATCACGATTCTCCCAGAACCAAGGAGATGTCTCCTTAACGTGTGGGAGTATACAGACCTGACCCGCGCAGCATAAACTTGGGTGACACTGGGTATGATGTTAGCAAAGCGGAATATAGCACTGCATTTGGGGGTCCCGACAGGCTCCTACACTTCCCCAGTGGATCGAGGCCATGGATAAGGCAATGATTACGGAAAAAACAGTATACATCCATAGAGGGTGACCCCAAAAAATGGTCTGTGATATGGGGTGGATGGAATGAATATCGCGGGAATCTGTGTGAACCCCCGAGGGAGGATCAAGAATCAGATGTAAGCGATTGAGGGGACCATTGGAGAGGAATGTATGATATTGTAGATTCTGGACGTGGGTGCTGGGAGTAGGGCGCAGGGCGGGGCACACTATTAGATCACCGTCATCGTTATGATACAACATATATCAAATGACCATATACTTGTAAAGGACCTGGCTCTCATGATATGCAATGCCTATGATGTTTTGATTGTTTCAGAAAATCTCAATAAAAATATTTGGAAAAATATATGCAGCTAATGACCCATGCACACAATATCAATGGGTAGCCATCTATCCCTTAACTAGTTTTTTCCTGAGTCTAAGGGCTCCCGAAAGAAAACTTGCAAGCCCGAAGCAAACCATGGGAGAAGGTAACATCTGTAAGTACAACAACGCAGGCCTCTTGTGCAAATTGATTATTTTTTACCAACGGAATGATGAATTTATGCCTCAAGGTACAATAAAAATCACAAAAAAATATAAAATGCATGGTATCCTGTCTGAAGAATAATCACAGGGACAGGACTCTAAAACTCCTGGCTTTGAAAATCCTTTAGGGATAGCTAAAAACCAGTCTATAAAATGAAGTCTAAATCTGGTCAGTAAGAAACTATAGTGAACTTTATTGACAAACGACAAATAGGCCTCCCCCTGTGAACTTCTTCTCAATGTTATGTATTGTCTCGAAGTGGGTTTAACAAGTTCTATATCTTCCCTTTCCCCAGACCGCCTGGCCAAAAACATATTTTTAGTGACCCTCAAGTCCCTGGGACATAATGGTCTTGGGTAGCTAAACAGGTCCGGGCAACCTATCCTATTCAACTGCTTCTTAACGTATCCTCACCATGGGATATGCAATGCCCCCTAAAGAACGATATAGTCCTCTAGTACATGTTGATTCAGGGTGGGGACAGAGCTTGAGCAGATTATCAGCCAGTTATAGGCACCACTGCGATGCGGTCAGATATATAGCCCACTCCAAGCTCTTCATGAATCGTGAAGGAGAGGGCGTTAGAAGGAACAGCGAGACGTCTGCGCAAAAATGTGTTCTCAACCACCTTACATCTTTGTGCCCCCATACGTCACACCCATAGGTAGCCATGAGAACACATTTTCCATAAAAACCTTTAATAGGGTAGGAATGGTGTTAGCTCCTAATCTTTTGACAAAATCCATGGTAGCACTCATGGTGTTTGCCAGGATGTGTGGACCCATGATCCTCTATTATCAAACAACATCCCCACATAGGGGAAAGTAGAGACTTTGGTAAGGTTTGCTCCCCTACAAAAGAACTTTTGCATGGTGGCCTTCCGGCTGCCAATCGTCATCATATGAGATTTAGAAAAATGTGTAGAAAGGTCTAAAAAATCCATAAAACCAATAAAAGCTTTTAAAAGGTTTTGAAGTCCCACAGCGGTCCGTGCTAACAACACTGCATCGTCGGCATGTAGTAAGGCAGGAATGAATTTAGTGCCCACTCTAGGGATGTCTCTACAAGCTGCTGACAATACATCCCCTAGCTTGTTAATATAAAGTGTGAACAAAAAGGGGGCCAGAATGCACCCCTGCCTTACCCCTCTCTTGCCCCTCTAAAAGCAGACAAACTACTATTCTCATTGTACCTCACTGAGTCTGTAAGGTCAGAGTGGGAGGTGTGCAGAAAAGCCACCAGGTCTGCGTCCATGCCCAAGTCTAAGAGGATAGGCCAGAGTTTGGATCTATTGACACTGTCAAACGCTGAGGTTAGATCCAAAAAGGCAATGTGCAGGCAACCCCCTCTTAGCTATCATGTATTTCCCAACAATCAACTGTAGGTTAATGCACTGGTCCAGTGTCCCTCTACCCTTCCTAAAGCATATCGAAACTTTGAGATAACATTAAAACTATTGAGCCAGGAGGTGAGGCGCTCCAGGACAACCTTTTCCATGATCTTAGCAGCAGAGCCTAAAAGGGAAAATGGGGCGATAACATGCTGGATCATCCTTTGCCCCTTTTTTCAAAATTCGTAAAATGGCGGCCTCAGACTAGGATGGGGGAAAACGACACATGCAGGCCGCGTTAAAAACCCGTGTCAGGGTCTTATCCCAAGTTAAAGGATCAGCTTTATAAAGATCTGGGGGAACCCTGTCCGGGCACAACGCTTCCCCCCTGGCTGTAGCCAGGATGGCTTTATACACCTCTTCAACATAAAAAAAAAACCAAGGAGATATCAGTCCCTGGTTCCCACATGATGTCAGGCTCCCCCAGGTCCTCACCGCTATAGATCCCTTTAAGTGCTGGACCCATCTCTAAGGAGATATAGTGCAAACCACTCTTGAATTTGCTGAACCTGAAAAGAAAGGGCTACATACAACTTCCCAGATATTGGAGCTATTAGCTCAAATGCTGGCCTGATTTAGGGCCTCCCATGCCTGCTCTCTAATAAGCTTTTTCCTCTGCTGGATTGCAAATGTGCATGCTTTTCTACATGCCCTAATCTTGTGCCCCCCCTTGGCTTCTGCTTAAGTACCCCCATTAAATACCTATGTGTCTTGGAACAATTACAGTCAAACCAGCTTTTTCTTTATTTTTATTGGTCCTGCTAAGAAAGGTCAAGAGTATCTGCAATCTGCATAGTTAATTTCTTAAAAGCATCTCATACAGATCTATCCTGCATTCCGCTGTCAAGACATGTTGCGATGTCACCTGCACTTACCGTATACAGATTATCGAAAAAAGCGTCCGGTATCACCTTTTCCCACTTCAGTCTACGGGCTTGATCTCTTATACTAATATAACACTCTTGCCCTCCCACCCGGTTATGTCTAGGTTCCAGGCCAGTTCCAGCGGTATGGGATTATGAGCGCTACAACTGTTCCAAGAAGTTCTCAAGGTATTAACTGCAGGGACCAAGGGGACAGATAACAGGATAAAATCAGTGGTAGAGGAACAACCCCTACCAGAATAAGAAGGAACAATATCACCCAACACTGTCTGACAGTGCAGGGTGTTAGCTTCAAGGAACTCCTCCAATCGAAGACCTTGATCAGTGTGCTCAAAATGGGTGACCAGAAGTATTGCATACAAATGACCTTTCGCTAGAGTGCAGTTTAGCTCACATAGATGTATATTAAAATCACAAAAAATTGAGGGACTCGCGCGAGCACGCTTCACAAGATGGCTGCCGCTCGTTAGTGTTCTTGCAACGCCCGCATTATCGACAAGCTTTTTGCCGCTTTTAGACTTACCTGCACAGCGCTGGAGTGTCCATTCTTCCTCCTTGTGGCCAGCGCTTTTGGGAAAGTGTTTTTTTAAAGCTCTGGTTCCATTTTAAGAACTTTTATGTTGAGCTGTCTCCCTCCATCGAGCTGACCTGTGTGGAGCTGTTGAAACTTCCTGTCAGGAGGGTGGAGACTTTATCAAGAAAGGACGTGGCTGAGACCTAACCACACCCACAGCTGGTTATAAATGCTGCACAGTTGCTTACTCTGGTGATATTTCCTATATTTTCATTTTCTTTGCTTTTAAAAGTGCTTTTGATGCTTTCTTTATATCTTGCCTGCTAATTTGAATATCGAAGGCAATAATTTAAATGCAACATTTAACAAACTAAAGCAAACAATTTCTTCTCCACCAGTAAAACCCAAAGTTGTGGATTCTAATGAGCCTTCATTAACAACTTTATTAGAAGAGTTACAAGCAGTACGTTCTAATACTGATAACATTGTTTTAGAAATTGAAAATATTCACAAAGATATGGCTGGCCTCTCAATGAAGGTCACTGACAACGCAATAAAAATTCAGGCTAATAAAGTTAAAATTGACAGTGTATTGCCCCTCACCGTGAAAATTGCATCAATAAATGCCTTAATACTCGAGTTAGAAAACTGCAATAGGCAGTATAACCTGCAAATTTTTAATTTGCCGGAAGAAGTTGAATGCAATGGCTGTAGGCAATACTTGGAACCCTTGATACCTGGTCTTTTACATTTAAAAGTTTTGAGAAAAATTGAAATTGATAAGGCTCATAGAATTCCTTCTAATTGTAATACAAGCAATGTTATACCACGTCAGGAGATTTTTAAAGTCTTGCGTCACCATCATATGGTATTGATCCGGAAAGCAGCAAGAGAGATCCCAACTTTAATGGATAATGAAAATTAAAAACTTTACACATCAAGACTTCGCCAAGGAGACTGTTAAAATTCTCAAAGAATTCACTGAACTTAGACCTCGACCAAGAAGCTGTGCTTTTAAATATGGCCTTTTGATCCTTCTGTTATGAGAATATTTAAGGATAGTATCTCAAAATATTTTCATCGCCCTGAGGATCTTCGAGCATTTTTTGATCAACATTTTCTATTCTCCATGAAAACAAATGACACTCCAGCATCATTCATACATTTGCATGCTCTTTAATTGTAGCCTATTTATCGATATATTTTGTGGGGCATTGTCTAGATAGCTCAATCTTGTATAGGTGCGTGTGCTATCCTATCATTTTCATCTGGAGCCATTCTCTACTTCTTTAAGCCACATGTTTTCTTTCTTTGTTCTTTCTTTTTTTCTGCTAATTATGGACAATATTAATAGAATTAAAGTTGTTTCGTTCAATGTCAAAGGTTTAAGACATCCTGTTAAACAAACTAAAGTTTTAGATTATTTAGCCAGACATAAAGCAGACATTTGTTTACTCCAGGAAACTCATATAGATGATACGGTTTTATCATTTATGAATAAACGTTGGATTGGTCACATTATTTCCTCTCCTGCAGTTAGTAAAAAGAATGGTGTCGCTATCCTTTTTGCAGAAAAGTTAAATATTTAAATATTATCCAAATTTTAAGATGCAGAAGGTTGTTATATTATAGCGAAAGTTAACGTTGATACTAATAGTTTTCATTTAATTAATGTTTATGGTCCAACGAATGATGATCCCAAATTTTGGTCTCTTTTTACCTCTGAAGCGATTAAATTAGGTACTGTTCCACTTATTGTTGGCGGCGACTTTAACTTAATCTGTGACCCATTGTTGGATAGATATTCTCAAACCAAATATCACCCTCCTAAGGCTTATTTTATTTAAAATCCTTTTTTAAATCAACCAAATTGGTGGACATTTGGCATTTACATCATCCAACAGAGAAGCAGTTTACTTATTTCTCTAACCCTCACAATTCCTCTTCTCGTATTGATTACTTGTTAATTTCCCGTTCATTAATGAATTCATTTTCTGATCCTACAATTCATAATATTGATATTTCTGACCACACACTTATTTCAGGTGTTATACAACTTAACGCAACTCAATTATCCCACTCTCGATGGTGTATGAATTCGAATATTGCTCTTAATGACAATAATATATCTAAACTCTTGTCAGGATTACATGACGATTTCTCATTTAATCCAGAATCTACTTCACTTGTTAATCGATGGGATGCATTTAATGTTTATATCAGAGGAGCATCATTATCAATTATGGCACACGATAACAAAGCTCTGAACACTAAAGTTAAAGAATTTGATGAACAAATAGCAAATATGAACAGCTCTTTATTTCATCTAATGATAATAAATATAAAATGCAATTACAGAAACTCAGATATGAGTTAAACTCTTTGTTAAGTAGAAGAGCTGGTATACAAATTTCGAATACTAAGGCTAAATTTCCTTTCAAATCTAATAGATCTGGATGACTTTTGGCAAATTATTTGCATATTAAAAATTATAAAATCCAAATTAATGCAATACATGGCTTGAATGGTAAACTAGCACTATCGCACAAAGAAATTCTTAATGAATTTTTGGTTTACTATTCAAATCTATACAGAGATCCCTCAGCTGTAGATATGTTTAGTATTGATATTTTCTTGCAATCCTGTGGCCTGCCCCAAATACCCAATCAGTGAGAGAAAATTGGATTTACCGATTTCATTAGGAGAACTTAATTGTGCTATTAAATCACTTAAACCGGGTAAATCACCAGGTCCAGATGGTTTACCTGCTGAATTTTATAAAGAATTCTCTCCTTATCTCATGCCTCATTTACTTAAATTATTTACTCTTTTTAGTTTGTCAGGATCTACTTCAGGATCCTTTACTGAAGCTTTGATTATAGTTCTTCCAAATAAAGATCCCACTAGTCTATCAAATAACTACCCTATTTCCTTAATTATTCAAGACTGTAAACTTTATGTCAAAATTATTGTGACCAGATTGACTGCTGTACTTGACACTATTGTTTATATTTTTTAAACTGGTTTCATGAAAAATAGACAGTCAGTGAACAATACTAGGTTATTATTTCATGCAATTGAAGCTGTGTCATCTCTACCCCTTCCTGCTGGTGTTCTGGCATTAGATGTTGAAGAAGCATTTGACAAAGTACATTGGCAGTATCTGTTTAGTACTTTATCTGCTTTTAATTTTGGCAATTCCTTTATTGGTATGACTTAGCCCTTTTATTCTGGCCCATCGGCTAGACTTTTTATTAATGTTCAACTCTTTAATACATTTTCCCTTTTTAGAGGCAACCACCAAGGTTGCCCTTAATCTCCTTTACTTTTTACCTTGCCATTCATTTCTATCAGACAATCCACAGAAATAAAAGGTATTACTATTCATGAGGTCACTATAAAGACTTCGGCTTATGCTGATGATGTATTATGATATATTAGTAATCCTAATTCTTCTATTCTACCCATTTTAAAGATGGTTCAGCTATATTCTCAAATTTCAGGTTTCACTTTAAACACAAATAAGACAGAATTTGATCCCTTAAAGATGCACTGTACCCCGGATATGCTTCAAAACGATGAAATAATATGGCAAAAAGAAAAACTTAAATATCTTGGGATCCTTTTCTATCATACCATTAAACAATCGATTATGCTGAATTGTGACTCTATTCTTATTACTATTAAAGACAAAATTCATAAGTGGTCTGTTTTACATTTATCCTGGTGGGTAAAAGTTGAAATAGTTATTGCTCCAAAACTATTTTATCTATTATCCATGATACCTACCCAACTTCCACTTAAGTTTTTATAAATCTTTAGACACACTAATCTCCAAATTAATTTGGAATAATAAAGCACCTCGTATAAATTACTAAAAGTTTTAAATGGCAAAATGTAATGGTGGTTTAGGTTTGCCAGATTTCTTTAATTATCATAAAGTGTTTATTTGAAAACAAAGCACATTTTGGTTCACCAACACAGATTTAAAAAATGTTCCTACATGGCTTCACATTGAAAAAAGTTTAGTATCACCTTTTCCGTTACTTACTTTACTTTCTATGTCTGCTTCTAGTTCTTTATAACGAAGATCTGCAATATTGAAAGCTACAAAATTGACATTACAGCTTTAGATTCTCTATTTCAAACACCTATTTCTCGCAGCTTAAATATATCCTTATGGTACAGTTCTATTACAAAGCTTAATCCAAACATACAATTTTGGAGTCTTGGATAAAAGCGGGTATCTTTTTCTTAAAAGATATATATCACGATAACTCTTTCTTATCTTTGAAGAACTGCAACAGAAGTTTCTTTTGCCCAAACTCAGATATTCCTAAATACAAGTTTTTATGTAATTCTATTCGGGATTCATTTCCTAGCAATTTTCCAATGGGAAGTGTATCTGATTTAGAAACATGTTTTCAAGCAATTGCTTCTTCATCTCATGCTGTGTCAATGTTTTATAAAAAATTGAATAATTTTGATAAAAATAACTTTATCTCTTCTTTTTGGAATAATGAACTCAATCTTACTTTTTCTCAAGACTTATTGAAGAAAATTTGGATAACCAATATCTCTGGATGGTTACCAGTATCCTTATATCAAACTAATTCTTTCATATTATTTAATTTAGTATGGACTCCGTTAAAAATGCTTTTTTGATAAGCAAATGTTATTGATTTTAAAAACCTAGAAACGAATCAGCCAATACACGGAAATCACAAATATAAATTCATTCACAACATCACTATACCCCCAATCGCGATCCTCATAAAAGTACCTAGTCAACACTTGAGCTCGATTAGTCAGGACCCTCCACAGCCCCCAGCCATTTCCCCCCCACTCTGTGATATTTCTTGACACGCCCCTTAGCTTTATACATGGCTTTCTCTTGGGTCACACACCAATCCACCCCGCTTCGCCACCTCTCCAGGGTAGGAGGATCAGGACTTATCCAGGCCGCCGCAATGTCCAGCTTGGCCACCATCATAGCTATGTTGTAGAACAGCTTATCATTCCTGGGCCCATCCAGCCCATCAGTGATCCCCAGCAAGGAGTGACGTGGGTCGAGAGGAACCTCCCAGCCCAATACCTCCGTTAGCTCCACTTCAATGGATCCCCAGAACTGCCCCAAGTGGGGGCATGACCAAACCATATAAAAGAAGTCGGCCGGGGCATGCTTACATCTTGCACACGACGCGTCTGGGCGCAAACTTGCTCGTTGCAGGTGCAGGGGAGTGAGGTACGCAGCGTGTAAATAATATAACTGAATCAGCTTGAGTTTGGCAGAGACTGTGACTATTCTGGGGGCCATAAGAGCATCGTACCAGTCTACGTCATCAAGGGGTCCCACCCAGTCCACCCATTGGTCCCTCAACTTGTCTAGGGATGTGGGAGTGTTATTAAATAGAGTGCGGTAAATACGGGAGACCCCCCCTTACCTAAGTCTCCCATCAGCGTCTGAGCTTCAGTGGGACTGTATTCGGGGACCCTCGTGTCACTGGCGATGTGTTGGAGGAGGGCATGTCTCCGGAGCGGTATGGTGGACTGCCAATCGAAGCGCTCTCTAGAGATATGAAGGGGGACTAACACGGACTTCCCGGGGTTAAGCCGCAACCCTGAGGCCTGCTCGAAAGCATGCAGGATCCGGAGGCACTGTGGCCCGGAGGAGGCGGGGTCGGACAGAAAGACAAGCACATCGTCCGCGTATAACACGATCTTGTCCGTCTCCGTATTTGGCCATTCCCATCCACGGAGGCGGTCCTCAGCCTGCACCAGGGACGCCAAGGGTTCCATCGCCAGGGCGAATAGCAAAGGAGAAAGGGGACATCCCTGCCTAGTGCCCCTGGCGATGGGAAAGGCCTCTGACAGTACCCCGTTAACCAGGACTTGCGCTTACGGGCAGGCATACAGGACCCGGACCAGAGAACAGAAGTGGGGCCCGAACCCCATCTCAGCCAGCACGCCCTGTAGATATGCCCAGTCCTCTGAATCGAAAGCTTTTTTGAAGTCTATGGACAGGAGTGCCAAGTAAGGGGTAAGTAGGTGCCGATATGCCAGAGCCAACTGCAGCCTTCTGAGGCAGTGGCGGGTCCCCGCTGAGGCATGAACCCGCATTGATCCGGGTGCACCAATGACGCCAAATAGGGTTTCAGCCGCTGGGCCAGAATGGTGGCGTATAGTTTAATTTCAGTGTTAAGGAGAGATATGGGGCGGTACTCTGCACACAATCGGGAGGGAGGCTGGGATTTCGAGAGAACCACAATGGTGGCGATATCCATTTCCGGCGGAAACGATCCTCTGTCCATGGCTTCCTTAAATAAATTTGCTAGGTGGGACACTAGAGTGCCTCGGTAGTCCGCATAATATTCCTGCGGCAGGCCATCCGGACCCGGGGTCTTACCCGGGAAGACCAGGGTGATCGCCTCCTCAATTTCTTTCAAGGAGATGGGGCGCTCTAGGTCCCCCTGGGCCGCTGGCTCTAGCTTAGGAAGGCGCACCCTGCCCCGGTCAAGGAGAGCAGCGACGGTCAGCCCAGGGGCTTGTGCAGTATACAGCTTCTGATAGTACGAGGCAAAGGTATTTGCCATTGCCATGGGAGCACGGTACACCACTCCGGCTTTGTCAACCACCTCCAGAATGATACGGTTCGCCCTGGGATATGTGGCCAGCCTGTGTCGTACCGTTCTTGTCTCACCAGCCGTAAACTCTTGCCACCGAAGACCTCCAGAGGAGATTGGCCGCATCCAGGGATAATTGCTTAATATTGTCCCGAATAAGGGCCAATTGCCGAGTCTGAGTGGCATCCTCTGACGTGGATAGGAGCTGTTCCAAGCAAAGCGCCTGCGCTTCCTTGGAAGAGATCTCCTGCAGCTGTGCTTGCCTCTGGATTTTAAGCTGCCGCTTTGCGAAACCTCTGATGGTCGCCTTCCCCGCCTCCCACAGAGTACCCGGGGATGCCACCGAACCCACATTGGTATCAAAGTATCATGTAACCTCTTTCCCTACCTCTTTCTTGAAATCGTTATCGTGGAGAAACCAGGCATTCATCCTCCATGTTTGGCGGGTCGCAGGAGGGGGGCCCTGAACTAAGGAGTATTGGGGAGTGGTAGGAAATGCCTCTAGGGAGGATACGGACATCGACAATCAGTGAACAGTCGGGCGCGGGGACAAAGATCTCATCTATGCGCGCTTGGGTGTGGTGGGCCGCGGATGTGTGCGTGAATTGGATGCTGCGTGGGTGCTAAGTGCGCCGCGCATCGCAGAGCCCCAGAGACTCAGACCATTTCTGCAGTTGTTTCGCAGTCGCCGCCCGAGCAGCCGAAGGGGTTCCCGATGTATCGAGGGTAGGGGCTAAGACTGCATTGAAGTCTCCCGCAATGATCATGTTGCCTGCGGGCATGTCGTGTAACAAAGAAGCTGTGTGTGCCAAAGTGGGCGCAAGCAAGGATGGTAGGGCATATATCGAAATGAGAGTGAGGGGTGTACCAGCCAGCGACCCACAAACTGTCACAAATGAGCCTTGGGGTCATGCACCACTTGGGAGAGGACAAAGGGCAATGTACGCCGTAGGAGGATTGCAACCTCGTGCAAGCCCCTGGAAAAGCCAGAGTGCCATACCCTATTGTAGCCATACCGGGCCAAGAAGGGGCAGCAGTTACCCAGAAGGTGCGTTTCTTGAAGCATGAGGATGTCTATGTGGAGATGCTACGTATACCTTAAAACTGCTGTACGTTTGTGACGGTCCAGCAGACCGTTGCCATTCCACGACAACACGTGGAGAGATCCCATAGGGGAGGTGTTATCTGGCATGGTAGACTGCTCTTGTTCTAGGCGGAGCGCTTGGCTTGGAATGTACAGTCACGCCGGGGAGCCTAGGGTGATGCATGCGATCGCATACTGCGGGGACACACCCACCCCTCCCACCGGTAAGCTGTGGCATTCCGTGATAGCTGAAACATAAAACAGCACAAAATAGAACAACATACAGGGAAAAACATTCCCAAAACCCCCCTCACCCTCACCCTCACCCCCCACCCTACACTTCAAGAACAGAAGCATCTGTCTAACCCCTAGCAAACAGCACCTAGTACACAAGGTGAACAACCAAACTACAACGCTTGGGAATGGGGAAGCGCAGAGGATAAAGTGGTAATCCGGCTTTCATCAGGACCAAAAAGAACCTGTGCTACTGCTGTATGTTTAGTGCAATTTCTAAGAAAGTGAAACACACCACAAAAAACAGATGAATAAAATGACCTACTTGAGATAGAATTCTCAAAATTTTCTCCTGTCGGTACCTCAAAGTGTAACAGAGTAGGACGGGGACCTCCCCGTCCTACTCTGTTACACTTCGAGGTACCGACGGACAGAGCGGGGCCTCTTTTATCTGAGCGGATGCCAGGTGAGGTGAGGTGGTCTCCTGTACTACTGACGGGATTTGAAGAGATATTTCTCCTACAAAAAAACAGGAGAAAATTTTGAGAATTCTATCTCAAGTAGGTCATTTTATTCATTAGTTTTTTGTGGTGTTTTTCACTTTCTTGGAAATTGCACTAAACATACAGGAGTAGCACAGGTTCTTTTTGGTCCAGATGAAAGCCGGATTACCACTTTATCCTTAGGCTGAAACATGTAGACCTTTTGTGTTCTTTTGGACTTGAGCAGTTATTCTGTTAAAACTGCTACTACACTGTTTTTAACCTTGTCACTTGGATAGACATTATTATATATATATATATTTTTTTTAAACCGTTTATTACAAGACTCAAAAATATACAAATATGGGCCTACAACCTTCCGGCCGGCCGCTAGCAATGAAAGGAGCATACGATATACATTTATAGAACACATGGTGCTGCGGCCGAGCATGCACAGGAGGTAACATCGTTGCGAGCCACACTGTCCAGACCCCACTATACGGTTCCATTTTAAACTTAAAGAACAACAAATACAAACAAACCACAAGGCAATCCTCAATCGGAAATAGCAGCACGTGCTCCCCTAGAGGGGGATCCTAGCCATCCATAGGAATCTCAAGAGGGGGGAGAGATCAGAACTAGGGCTGGGTACACCTAATGCCCAGGTACCGGGGGGATGAGTTGGCTAAGGGGACGGGGCCGGCGACGGATCGGGCAATAACGGTGGAGCACAGATTCCCCCGCGGTAGGCGTTCCAGGGGCCCCACACTTTCACCCATGTCGCAGGCTTACCTCTCGCCACATACACCACCTTTTCCCGAAACATGCACCAATCCATATGTTCCTTCCAGGCCGAGACAGTCGGGGGCCTCTGGGATCCCCACAGCTGGGCAATATCACGCTTGGCAACCATATACCCCAGAGTCGCCCACCACGTCTGCGGCACCGAGTAATCGGTAGGCTCCCACACATTCAACAGGCATCTCCTCGCTTCGGGCAACAGCGCCACATGCGTGACCACTCGCAGCACCTCATGCACACCACGCCAGAACCCCTCCACCTCCGGGCACTCCCACAAGATTTGCAGAAAAGTCCCCAGCGCACCACACCCATGCTTACACAAACCGTCCTCAGCGTAGCCCATACGCAGGAGCTTTGGCCCCCTCATGTAGACCCTGTGGAGTATCTTGAGCTGGACAAAACGAAGGCGAGCCGGTATAGCCACCTCTTTCGGGGAGGCCACCGCGGAGATCCAGTCCTCGTCATCCAGCTCCAGCCCATCGGCTACCCAAGCCTCACGAAGGGCAGTCAACAAGTCTGAGCGGTCGTTGATCAGTTTTTTGTAGATCAGTGAGATCGTGCTGTCAGGGACGTGTCCATCCAGCACTCTATCCTCCAGGGGGGAACACTCCGGGATGGAGGCAACGTCCGGAAAGACGGAGCCCAGCGCATGCCGGACCTGCAAATACCGAAAGTACTCGCTGCCCTGCAACTGAAATTCCGTCTGCAGCATCTCAAACGGTTTAAATCCTCCCCTCGTCCAGAGATCCCCCACTTTGCTAATGCCTATTAAGTCCCACTTCTCAAAGCCCTTCGAGGTCCACAAGGAGCCCAACCGCTCAGACGCATATAGTGGTGACGCCCGGGTCAAACGGTCCTTCCACCCCATAGCTGCATTGGCCGCGTGCCACACTCGCACCATGACACGCGTGGGGCCCGTTAGGCGAGCGTCGGGCGCGCTAGAGTAGAGCGCTCGATTATGGTCACCACCTGGAAGTAGCATCCTATCCATTTCAAACGCCGGGTTTAAGGCTGGCCCATATAGGCCCTGATTAATCGCAGCTAGCTGGGAGGCCCAATAATACCGTTTAATATCCGGGAGGGCAATCCCCCCGTCATACCATGGGAGCGTCAGCTTAGCCAGGGCAATACGTGGCCTCCCGTCCCAGAACAGGCGGCGCTGCAAACTCTCCACTTCACGGAAGTAGCGCGCTGGGACGAGGTCCATAGTGTTCTGCAACGCGTACAGGAAACGCGGCAGCGACATCATTTTAAACAATGCCGCCCGGCCGAGCGGCGAAAGCGGCAAACGCCGCCAGCGCGCGACATCCTCTTTCAGACGCTGGAGGGGGGGAAGCAAGTTCCGATCATACCGAGCCTCCGAGTCCAGAGTAATGAAGACACCCAGGTACCTAAATCCCTGCGGGGCGACCTGGATCGGACAGCCCCGCGGGAGGATAGGAGCCTCCCCGGAGAGAACATACACACACGATTTAGCCCAGTTGATGACCAGACCGGAGTTACGACCGAATGAATGCAAAACATCAACCAGTACTATGAGTGATTTACGTGGGGAAGCTAGGTACAAGAGGATGTCATCAGCGTATAGGGATACGCGGTCCTCATACTCAGGGGTCCAGCGGAGACCACGGATGGAAGGCTCCCACCGCAGCCACTCCGCCAGGGGCTCCAAGGCAAGTGCAAAGAGGAGCGGCGATAAGGGGCAGCCCTGCCGTGTGCCCCGGCCCAGCTCGAACGGAGCTGACACTCTTCCGTTCACCACCACCTGAGCCAATGGGCCCGAATACAGCAATTTGACCCAACTGATGAACCCTGGGCCGAATCCAAACTTCGCAAGCATCGCCCAGATATATGGCCACTCAAGCGTGTCAAACGCCATGGTGGCGTCTAAGGACGCCAAAATGGCCGGCTCCCGTATGAACGGGGCACGTGCGAGCACACCGTGCAAACGCCGCAGATTAAGGGCTGTGTTGCGATGGGGAATAAAGCCAGATTGGTCCTGATGAACCAAATCGCCCACCACACCGACCAGCCGATTGGCCAGTACCTTGGCGAGAATCTTGGGCTCCGCATTCAGTAGCGAAATGGGCCGATAGGATGTAACCCGGTCCCGAGGTCTCCCCTCCTTGTGGATGACCACGATTGTAGCCAGACGCTGGTCCAGCGGGAGGGAGCCCACCGAGTGTGCCGCCAGGAACATAGCCCGGAGGTGGGGTGCCAGCGTATCCGGTCGCAACTTGTACAACTCGATAGGGAGACCATTCGGACCCATGGCCTTGCCGGAAGCGACCGAGCGTATGGCGAGGGCGATCGCGTCGGAGGTGGGAGCGGCGTCCAACGACACCCTGTCATCCCCGGAAAGGGACGGCAGCGCGATATCACTGAGCAGGGCACGGGAATCCTCTTCCGAGCAGGGAGACACCGGGGAATACACCCCACGGAAATAATCCGCGAAGCAGGAGACAATATCTTCTGGCTCAGTTACACACACACCATCCGTTTTCTCAATCAGCGGGACCACACGATTCGCTCTTTCTTTTTTGTCCAACCATGCTATAAGTTTACCAGCCTTATCACCCACATCATACAGTCGCCCCTGTTGCTCTCTACTGAGGCCCCTGGCCGCCTCCGTGACGAGGGCCCTATAGGCCGCTTGCTTGAGTTGGAGGACATGTAATGCGGCATCCGTCACCCCACCTTCTAAATTACCCTCCAACTCGGCTATTTCAGCCTCCATCCGGGTCACCTCCTCCCGCTCGCGCCTCCGGGCGTGGGAAATAAGGGATAGGGCCTCCCCTCGGAGTACTGTCTTGAAGGCCTCCCATAGCGGTACAGCCGAAGGCACGGACCCCACATTCTCATCAAAATATCGCTGAAGGGATTTAATCAATTCAGCGCGAATGGTGGGGTCGCGCAGGTACCAAGGATTGATTGGAACCACCCTACCCCCACCCCTCGGAAAGACATCAAAGTGCAGTAGGAGCGGGGAGTGGTCCGAAATACCCCGTGGCAAATGGCGCACCTCTCCCACCCTCCCAACATAGGCCGCCGGGACAAGGACATAGTCTAGTCGTGAGAGACTACCATGGGCTCCCGAGTGGAAAGTGTACTGCAGCTGCGTGGGGTGTTTTAAACGCCAGCAGTCCACTAATCCAAATGTATCCAAGAGGCCGGGTAGCCACGCCTGTGCCCGGGGGAGGTCCCTAGGGGGGTGACGATCCACAGACCCAGATACCACCGCATTAAAATCCCCCCCCACAACTAAAAGCCCCCCCGGAAGGCCAAGGAGAAGGCGCCCAAGGTCCGCAAAGGTGGCCGACTGCAGCCCCGGTGGGATGTATACTGACACAAAGACAACCACTTTGCCCTCCAGTCTTCCCACCAAGACCGTGTAACGTCCCCTGTCATCGTGGAGCACCTCATCAAGCTCCAACGGGAGCGAGTTCTTCACCATGATGCCCACACCCCTTGAGCCGGACGTGAAGCCCGAGTGAGCCACTAGGCGATAGCCACGCCGATTCATGGCGCAGAAGGAGTTGCCAATAAGGTGTGTCTCCTGCAGAAAGACTACATCGGGCGAGATTCGCTTCAAAAACTGCAGGACCACACCCGTTTGATCCTGTCCCCCAGTCCATTCACATTCCAAGACAACAAAGTTAGTTCCCTACCCCCCATCATATACAGAAGCCATCATTCATCCCCCGGAGAGCACTTTAGAACTAACACAAAAATACGTTTGACTTGTGATAAAAACGAACAACACCCCATCCCTACCCACCCACCCCAACAGAACTCCCCCCTCCCTGCACCCCTGCATGAGCCCAAACAGCCCCCCCAACGTGCAGTGTGCCTGTCGCCCCATATATAGTTAGACTAACTAAACCCCCTAGAGGAGGAGGGAGAACCCCCAATAGACCCAACACAACCTCCATAGGAGGGGAACTTACAAAAACTGACGCAGAATCAAAAGTGGCAACATTTTCGTCCAGAGTGAGGCCCAATATTAGACCCTCAGTCCCGATCCAGCGTGCCGTCTCCCCCCGCCGCCCCCCCCCCCCCCCGCCCCCCCGATCACGATCCCCGGGCAGAGTATCCAGCCAGTCCCCGGCCGCTTCGGGACGATCAAAGAAGTGAGTGCGACCATCCACCTTCACACGCAGCTTGGCCGGGAAAAGCATGGCGTATTTGAGGTTTAGGTCCCGAAGACGGCGTTTGACGCCTAGGAAGCTCAGTCTCTGCTTCTGGACCGCTGGGGTGAAATCAGGGTAAAAATTAATCTCCATATTGTCAAGCTTGACCGGTCCATGCAGTCTGGAGGTTTGCAGGATAGCGTCTCTATCCCGAAAATTGAAAATCCGGGCGATGAGAGGTCTCGGAGGGGCTCCGACCTTCGGCCTTCCCCCGGGAACCCTGTGGGCCCTCTCCACAGCGAAGAATTTGCTCAGCCCCCGTGGCTGGAGATGGGTAGCAATCAGGTCCTCCACAAAGAGATCCGCCGCCGCCTCCTCGCGTCCCTCGGGCACCCCAATAATGCAGACGTTGTTCCTCCGTGCCCGACGCTCGGAGTCCTCCAGGCGTCGATCCATAAGCGCACTCGCCTGACTAAGCCGGCGCACCTCTGTTTGCAAGGCCGCCACATCTGTCGTTAGGCCCGATGCGGTGTGGGCCAAAGAATCTACTTGGTCGTTGGTTTTGGAAAGATCGGCCCTCACCAGGCCAACATCCACAAGGACCGAGTCAATCTTCTGCGCCAGTGTATCAAACCGCTGGCCCACCGAGGCCTTCATCTCGGCAATGGCGCCCATGACATCTCGCAGGGTCAGATCTGCGGGCAGGTCTGGGGCATCAGGAGGGCTCTCAGGGGACTTGCGCGGTCTATCGGGAGATCCCTTCTGGAGGGTATAGCGGTCCATACTGTTGGCCTGATGGACGGCGCCACGCCGGGTCGATTTGGTCTTTGCCCGGTCTCCATCTTGTTTCGTGGCCATGGCCACCAGTCTCCCAGTCGCACCAGCCACGTCGTGTAGGGCAGGAAAGCAGGGCCACGAGCTCCGGGGGGGCCCCCTCAGAGCAGCGGGGTGAATCACAGCCGGCAGGCAGGCAGGGTCTCCCAGCAAGGCCACACCACACCAACACCAAGGGCTCCGCGACCCAACCTCGCAGAAACGACAAGGTGGTGCGAAAGCGAAAGCGAAAGTGCGGGGTACGCGAGTCGCCAGGCCCTGCCTGCCGCTGTTGTTCACTTTGTCACTGGATCACCCCACAGCGCAAATCCGGGGTCCGGCGAGGGGAAGGCCGCAAACCTCAATCGGTGCTCACTCCGGTGTCCGAGGTCCGATTCGGAAGCGGGAAACGGGTGCCACCTCAGCTCGGGTTCACCAACATAGTCCCCTCATCCAGGACAGGATAATTTCAGGATAATCGTAGGAGGTTGCGGAGGTCCTCGGGAGCCTCGCACCTACGCGGCCATCTTGGTTGCGCGCTAGGCTCCTCCTCCTGGATAGACATTATTAAAGGTTGTTTCTGTCTTAGTAGACGATTTTAACATCATCACTTTACACTCTTTCTGCACTGCTTCCATCACCACCATTAATATAATAGGTAGCCAACAAAAGATCTAGGGCACATACCTCATCTTAGATGAATGGAGAGGTTATAGTTGCCCGTTCAATCTGCAGCCTTGATCAACTTGGAGGCTCAGGAAGGGCTATCGAATCCCAAATGATGAGGGCTGCTATCTTGGTGGCTGAGGGGATTTATTAGTATCTATTATGATTTTGTTAAGTGCTCATAGTCGCTTGGTGTAGTTTACTTTTTGACCCTAGATTGCTCTGGTGTGATGATAGTATGTGGTTAAATAAGGGATTAGCTATCTAGTGGTCGGTAAATATTTTTTCCCTGTGACCCTCCTTTGATATATCTGGTTCGCTGTGATATATCTTGTTATTGGAAGAATTATCCATGGCCACCATGCACGTACTGATAATAATGAGACGTCTTTTCAATTGGTAGTATTCGATTTGAGAGCAGCAGATATTAAGAAGTTAAAGAGCTTATTATCTAAATCTGACAGGTTTTTGAGAGTAATACCGATTTACAAATCAACAAATTATATAAAGGTTTATCTGATAAATAAACATTTTTTATAATTACATCATAAACCTTATTCCAAAACTTGAAGACAATATTGTATTCAAAAAGCATATGCTTAAGTGAATCTGGAGCCAAATTACAGTGGGAGAATTTAGTAATTTTGCCTTAAACATTTTTAACGGAAGGCATGGCTACAAGTGTCAAGATGGCGGTCGCACCTTAGGAGTGCTCCGGACCCCTCCGTCATCCGCTCGGCCATCCGTTTCCATCGGGACCTTCTGGCACCCTGCATCGTGTGCCCAACCACCCGGGGACTGTCGGAGTGCCGTTCGGTGCATTGCTGGCGGTGTGGTGCAGTGCGAGCGGCCCGACCCCCCCGGACCCGGCCGCGAGGCAAACATAAAATGGCTGCCCTGGCCTCGAGGATTCCGGGCCTGCTGTCAGTCCGCCGCCCCAACAGACCTGTGGCTGCCTGCATGTTGGGGCCCCTGCTGCAGCTGACAAATCCCTCCCAAGACGCGCTGCCAGTAATCGGTCTCTCCCTTCCCTGCGGGACTGGGGCGTACTGGAGATTGAAACCAGCGGCCATGTGTGGACATCGATATCGGCTGTCAGTCGGGCAGTTCAAGTCCATATGCCCTACCTGGCGGGCTGCGGTGCTCCTGATCGGCACTGGCCTGCTGTGTGGTGGTCCCGGCCCGTCCGCGGTGGATCAGCTCTGCATGGGCCGTGGTGCCGACTGCCGAGGCTTCTGGGGCCTTCACATTGTGCCTGGGGACACCGGAGCGCTTCCTGTTGCTCCTGCAGCCCAGCGGCCGCTGGGGGCTGGCGCGGGTGGAATACCCCGCTGTGGGTGAAGATTTTCGGCGCTGCCCCGTGCGCCGAACGGAGATACCTGGCGCTGCGGGCCTCTGCCCGAGGTTTCTGCGTGTGGCGGTGGTGGGCCCCGCTATCCCGGTCTGCGGTCGGCGGTGCTGTGGGGCCCCAATAATGAATTCCACACTTGATTGAACAACAGATCTACAGATATTCAGTTCTACCTGGAGTGTAACAGGGATGAAATACATTTTCTAGACATCACGATTAGGGTAGGTGAGGGATCACTCCATACTACCCTTTACAGAAAACCAAGTGAAAGGAACACCTTGTTGAGGTATTCCAGTCACCACCCACGCAGCCTCCATGATAATTTGCCCATCAGGCAGTTACTTCGGATCAGAAGGAACTGTATCATGAAACACAACTACTCTTTGGAATAAGCCTACCTGGTGTCTTGTCTCACCGGAAGGGGTTACCCTGTAAGTCTTCTCAAAAAAGCCCGGAAACAGGCTTGGTTTTGCCACAGGGAGTTCCTTCTTGAGCCTAAAACGAAGGAGAACAATACACAGGATCGTCTGACATGTGTTACTACTTTTTGCACTAAAAGCTATGCAATCAAGAAAACAATGATTAGGCATTGGCATTTGGTGGCAGAGGATCCAGGCATTCCTAATCCACCAATGCTTGCTTTCAAGAAAGGCAAAAGCATTAGGGACCACTTGGTTAAATCAATGCTGCCAGCACCTTCCATCAATACACAAATGACCCTTTGCAATACACACCCACCAAGAGGCATTTTAAATGTGGTGGCTGCAAGGCTTGCCCCATGAAGAGGGAAATCAAGAGATTTACACACAATGGTTACACCCACACAATGAGAGATTACGCCAATTGTAATATCTCTGGAGTTATATATGCGATTACATGCCCTTGTGATTTTCCATTCATCGGGCAGACCATCCAGAAAGTAAAGACACGCATATTACAACACTGCAGTCGCGTACGTTGTACAGTGGAGGGAGGCCTTTAGTTGAACATTTTCTAAGGCTTGGACATCCACCAGAAAGCCTTCAATAGTGGGTTATCGAAAAAGTCACTGTGAATCCGAGAGGGGGTAACTTTACCAATACTCCCAGTCTTAGAGAGTGTAAATGGATTGACACTTTCAACACCACCTCAAAGGGCCTGAACGAATACGAGGAAATTGCCAGGCAGGCAGCCACCCTTAGTAATGGTTGACGCTTAGACCTGGTTGTTTCCCATTGAGCCTTACCATACATTCTAGGCCCATACCCCCTATTTTTGTGGCATAATTTATGTTCTGTTAAACAATTGGATTTTGTACAAAATTTGCCTCTAAATATTTCCGTATAAGATTTCATTCTGTATATAATTGTACATATTGCCATGAATCAATCAGTATTCTGGTTATTTTCAATGGTGATTCACGCGCCTATCTCTTTTTACCCACTGTGATGAGCTTTACTATACATGTCATGTAACTCCCAACGTTGCGGCATAATTTTAAGTTCTGCTACATAATTGAACTTTGTAGACATTTTGCCTCTAAATATTTCCTTGTGAAATATCATTCTGTAGATTATTGTACATACTGCCATGAATCAATCAGCATTCTGTTAAATGTCAATGGTGAATCGCGCGCCTCTTGATGTTGTCATTATTTATGTTGCACCCCCTTGTTGAGTCTTTTTTCAGTGATAACTTTTTACCCATCGTAATGACATGACAATTGTACATATCGCTTTGTATATACACTGAATTGTATGTTGCACAAAATCTATTGATGTGGTCTTTTAGCAATAATTGTGCCTCCCTCTTTATGTCATTTCCATAAACGGCTGTAGCTTCAAAGAATGCAATTATGATAGACGCTCCTCCATTTCGCTAGACTGAGTGCCTTCAGTTATCGTATTCATTTTTGGTATTTATATGTATTGTTATGTCATGCAATTGTATATTTTGTACATATGTGTCCATTAATTTTCATTGTGCCAATTGCTCATGCTACAATTCTCCCTGTGTCTGTGCGACGCGCTCGCGGTTACAGCCTTCAAGTACAGGGCCTTTTTATGATTAACAAAGTAAAGAAAGTTTGAACCTTACTGTATACAGGTGTGGTTTTCCTTAATTTTTAAGAGTGCTACTTGATTGATCTCATATATAGAGACGTATTGATGACTTGCTGTCGACCTCTGAGCCAGCATTGATCCAAAAAGTTGAACTGATTTGTTTTACTATTGCTCAATTGGGTCCAGGACCAATTATTTTTCATAGCATATTGTACCCAGGTCCTGTGACCTTTTTCTGAGTTTACCCCATTATTTTGTAATGGTTTAAACATAGAAGCACTCCGATTTTGGCCTGTATGCCTTCTCAAACATGTCACTGACCAAAGGACGACTCTGAGCCCTTGTGGTCTCTTAGTATGTATGGCAATGCCCCGTGTGTGATATTGACATAGGTGTCTTCTATGGCGGTGGCCACAAGATGCCCAGCACAACACCGGGCACTCTAGCCTGCGTTTTGAGTTAACCGCACTCACTGGTGGCTTGTTTTCAACTTAACCATACTCACTTCCCCATTTCTTGATTCCCGACCATCATCGCCCAACAGGCCTACGGCACCAACACAGCGGACAACCAACATCCCACCCTACACCACACCAAGCTTCTGGCTTGCCTGCACCTGTTGGCCCCTGGCACCCCCACCCAACACCCACCAGAGTCGGAGGAGTCTCACAGCCAGCCACATCCAAGTCCCTCACACCTGTCCTGGACATCACCATCACCCTGGTACCCCAGTCCCCATACGTCCAACACAATGCGCAGTTCACGCTGGAGACCAAGCAAGGACCATACGCCATAGCAGGAGGCACACACGTGTTGGGGGCAATCCACAGCACACATGTCCTACCTGTGCCCCCTGGTGACACAGAACACAATCACCGCAACAGAAAGCACACGTCCCACCCCAATGTGCAGGCAACAACAGAACACCGTGGAACGTCCAAAAATGTCACCTTCAAATACACAGCCAGTGTGCATGATTCCTTCATCCTCTGACCGTCCATCATCAACCTGCATACCCAGGATGGCAACAAGGGAAATGCTCAGCCCCATGGCAAGTTCCAAATGAACACCCCACTCACCTCTACTCCACAACCATGCAAATCACAACTCTGGCAATGCACACATCGCAAAATCACAACCAACATGCACAACAACATGCCCACCCACCAGACACGACAGAACAACTCACAATGGTTACCTGGCCAAGCCGTGAACATGAGCTATCAACGGCATGGCACCTCAGCCACACAACAGCCGAATGTGGGGAGAGGTGGCAAACAGGCATGTGTGAAGGATGCAGTAGTACCATGATTGGTAAAGTACACAATGCCAAGCGTGGCGGAGATGTGCTGGACAGACCGCAGTATGCAGCACACACCCATATCCATGGCGACATACACCTCTGGTGTATGGAGTGTAGTGGACGCAACCATGTCACCACAGCCAGTGGGGGACCTCGCGGAAATCTTGCCTGTTACGCCACCCCTAAGCGTGACCGGAGTGGGATGGCCCGGCGTATGCCACACCAGCATAGGGGTGTGAATAAGAAGCACGTAGCCCTGGGCGTGGTCCTCTTCCGAAAAGCCCAATGTCTCTGCCAGGGCCGCGCCTCTCACCCCGCCACGAGGCCGACGCTGTCCTCTTGAGAAGAGTTGCCTGCAATGCTGTGCCCCTGCCGGACCCCGGCACGCTGGACCACGAACCCATCAGGTCCACCCCTGCACAGCCAGGCCACACTGATCACCTGCCGACACCGGGTTGTGTCAAGGAGGGCCCACCACGTTCCGGTACAAGCTCCAGGCCCAAGTCCCGCGACCTTGGCAGCCTCCCCAGACCATTACAGCCTCCATGACACAGGCTCGCTTTAGTCCTTTTTCGTTAACGTACTCTACTGCTGCCTCAGGCCTACTCTTCGGCCCAGTAGGTCCCATATGTGAAACTGTGTCCTGAGTCATGAATGGCAGTGACCCCAAATCCGGGTCAGCGGCAACAGCAACAGGCCCCACCCGATCAGTGAGGCATAATTCCATATGGGCTTCTTGCGACTCGTGGTGCCACTAACCCTGTTCAACGCCAGCCGGCGAGACATGGAGCCAGCGGGCGATATGTGGATGAGGGACCAGGACTACCCTGCGGACAAGTAGGTCCCACATCCAGCACCTGGGCGCAATTCACGAATGGCAGAGTCCACACCAGTGATCGCACGGAAATGAGTAAGAGGAAGATGCGGCTCAGTCCGGACAAAACCCGGGTCACATACACGGAGGTGTCCGAACACGTGGTGCCACTGAACCTGAACTACGCAGGCCGGTGGGGCCATCCAAACTATGCTGGCGACACTCGGTGAATGGGCCGTGCTGACCGCTGCCTCAGTCCTACACCACGGTCAGGTAGGTCACACATTTGGAACTGAGTCTTGATTACACCATGGCAGTGAACACCATTTAAGGCATAAGACAAGTCACTATAACCCCTTCGATGTGGTGCCAACAAGTCTGTGCATGGCATCACACCCACACGTGTCTGTGGGCCTACCCGGACTACTGCCCTCGGCCTACGCTGCGCACGAGTGGGTCACAGATTTGGAACAAAACATCGGTTATTCAAAAGGCAGAATACATGTCAACGCACGCACAGAGAGGCGTAAGAGAATGACACGTTGCAGTCCCGAGAGAACAGGATCACCGTTACAGAGGTGCTCGAACAGTCCCGTCAACTGCCCTGGTGTCACTAACTCTGTGCCTCGCCAGCCAACGACACGTGGCTGTGGGCCACTGCTGACCGCTGCCTCCGGCCTACACTGTGGTCCAGTAGGTCAGTCTTGATTTGGCAATGGTGGAGTTCATGTCAGTGTACAGGCATCATTGCAGACTGCATCCCCGCTCAGCACCTGTGCCACCAAGTCTGTATACCAACATTCATGGACACTCTCTGGTCATACATTTGTGGCGTCTGAGTCTATGGACTAGGGGCTGTTTTCATCCTCATGTAGCTGATACCGAATTGGTGGTGAAAATGAGGCTGGCGCTTTCCACTCCTCCATTTGCTGATGCCTGATGACATCAGACCTTCCGCATCCTGCCCTGGAGGACACCTTCCTCTGTCCCCCGCAAGCCTACGCCACATTCACCTTGGACATCAATGAGGACCCTACCACTGTGCGTGCACCTACCTCAGTGCACCGCAAATCACTGTCCAGTGGCAGGGTGCCTGTGCCGGCTGCAGTGCATCCGGGGCCACTAACTCGGTGCTGCTCATGTTTGGGACCCCTTCTTCTGATATATTGGATGACCTCTGTGAAAAGTGGTCTTGGGGTCATCAACGCCATGTGTCTGTGGCCCTACGCTGTCTGCAGCTTCCGGCCTCAACTGCGGGCCACCAGGGCCCACACATAGATTCGGGTCCTGAACGGCCCGGACGTCGCATCACCGCAGGAGGCACATGCCTCCACCGCAAGGACCACCTCCAACTGCCATCTGCCAGAGTTGATACGGTGGTCCTGATAGACCGACAGAGTTGCTCAGACCTGTCGTGGATGCCATCATCGGCCTGATACCTTGCTCAGCACTCCAGGTGCCAGTGACTCAGTGCACTGGAAGCCATTGTCCGTTAGTGATTGAGTTTAGTGCTGTGGAGATGCTGCGCAGCTATGTCACCTCATGCAGTGTGGAAGACCTGGGAATATGATGGGGAAGATGTGTCAAGTGTGCGTACGGGAGATGGCACAGACAATGGGAGGGCAGGAGGCAACATCCCCAAGGCAGGAATGCAGACTGGAGGTGGTAGTCAAGCTACACACCCGGAACCATTACTGGGTATTGCGCTGTGGACTGTGGATGCAACAGTCACCTCAGGCAGTGTGGGAGACCCGGGACGTTGATGAGGAAGTTGATGCAGGTGTAACACACCCCACTGCATCTGCATCAGGACTAACCCGAAGGGACACAATCCTAGCAATTCCTTCACATGAGCGTGCTCATCTCTAGTGCCCTTACCTCAGTGCACTGCAACTCACGGAACCTCCTGACTGAATATTGGGAGACCTCTGTTCTTACTCCGGCTCCCACCATGTTGCTGTGCAGTTGACTCTATTATGCATGTGTTTTCTGTTTCCGTTGCACTGGTGTCCAATGTTCAAGTTGTTGCCAGCACCAAGCATTCTATGTGGACTGGCTTACACTCACCCCACACACATCCAGCACAGGCGTCACTTTACATTTGGCCCTGTCAATAAAGGGGCCGGGCGCACGTGCCCGTAGCCAGTTCGACACGATATCTACGTGTGTCTCAGTGGTCTTGTTGTATGCATGAGGGCCCTGGGCACTAGGACATTACTGTGTGCTGTGTACATTGGAAGCAGACATGTCACCGCAGGCAGCGGGTATGAGCTTGGACAAGTAGGTTTGTCGTCACCACTCAATTCGTAAGGGGAGTGGCCAGGGCCGTCATACGCCACGCCAACGTGGGTGTATGACTGCTATTTGCACGTCCCAGGGTGTGGTTCTGTACTGTGAATGTGCATCTGCATGTGTCTCTATGGCAGTGTGGGTCTCCTTTGTGGGGTGTGGGTGGTCCCTGAGGGTGATAGATACCAACGTATGTGTTCTAGCTCGCCTTCCATGGGTTTGACACCCACCCCCACCTGTTCAGCCACCTCCTTTTGGCGTGATGACACATGGCATTGGGGTGCCATGTTTGGGTGGGTGAAGTGTTGTGTGCCAGCTGTGCTTGCGTGTGCTTTCTGCTGTGTGGTCTGTTGCAGGGGCTGTGTTCTCCTCTGAGTAGCTTGTCTGCCCTGGTCCTGGTGGTGGTTTGTGTGGGATATCCATGGGCTGTTGTAGGGCGTCGGTGTCAACGGTGTGGTGGTCCTCTCCGGCATCACAGATGTGTTGTCTTCTGTGCTCTGCTGGAGGAGTTGTGTGCCCCTCTGCAATGTAAAGGGGAGAATCATGTTAACATTGTGTTGACATGTATGTTGGCGCATTGTTCTGGTTTACATGCAGACTGTTTGGCAATGTACATTGTGACTGTTTGTGAGGTGCTGGATTCTTCTGCGGGACAGTGTAGATTTGGACTACATGACGGATGTGAGGTCGTATGCGTACATTTCCATTTCACAGTTTCATGCTCTGTCAGATGTGGTAGGCATGTTTCTGTGCATGTGCGGAGCCAGTTGTGTCCTCTGTTCTGCAGTGTCGGCTATACGCATTGTACCACGTTGTCGTCAATGTGGATGTGCTGTTCTTGCTATGTGTGTGTGCTGCAGTGTGCCAAGGGGATGTGGGACATGATCCTGGGTAATTGTGGGTGTGCAGTGTGCTACGCCTCGTTGTGCATGTGTGTCATTGTGCCCATCTCCCCCCGGCCACCCAGTCCCTGTCCGTTACTTTCCCTGTTGATGTTGTCAGGTCCTCTCGAGCTGTGTCCGTACTCCCTACTCCTTGCACCGTCTCAACACTGATGACTGTGGCCTGGGTTTCCTCCAGCTCCTCCTGTGGCGCTGGACTGCCACCTCCTGCTGCCTCCTGTTGGCAGCGGGTTTGTACCTGGTTTAGGTTGTCACGTCCTGCCTGCGCCTCATGGCCTCCTCCGTTGGCCTCCTCAACACTCCGGCTGCATTCACGGTAGTCTGCTTGTGGGTCAGTTGCTGGTAGTGTTTTGTCACCTCCGTTACGCTGGTTTTGTTTTCCTGTGGTCTGCACCCCGTCTTCATCTCCCTTTTCTCCTTGGCCTTCCCCAAGCCCGTTGTTCCTTGCTGGTGGTCTGTGGGGGTTGTGGGGTTCGCGTTGTCCTCTGCGCTGGGTCAGGGTGCATCCATGTTGCTCCGTGCTTAGGCTTGTTTCTGGTGTGTTGTTTCTGTGGTTTTTATGGTGCATTTCCCTGCAAGACCCGTGGGATTTGCAGGCATGTGGCTGGTTTTCGATACTTTTTGTACCGCGATTGGCCTCATCGCATGAATTTTCACGTTTGCGTTTCGCATTTTTTCGGCATGGCGTTTATTTTGACGCTGACATTTGACGCATTGTCTGGTGTCTATCGCATGCTACCGCCTTGTTGTGAATTCCCCGTTGACACGGGGTTATTTTCCCGCAATGGGCTGCGATATTGAAAGTTGCGTTACGCTACTCTTAGGGTAGTTATCACACGTTCTTGTGAATATACCCCAAGATGTATTAACTATCTTCTAGGAAATCTCTGCTGTTACCCATATTTGCTGCATATTCAAGTTCAGCCCAGGCCTCCTCCCTCATAGCCCTCTCCCTTTCCCTTTTTACTAACTTATAATCAGTGCGTAATGATCTTATTTGGTCAGTATTTCTGGGTTGAATTTCCAGGGCTTTTATAAGAGCTTTTCTAGTTTTTGTGCAGGGGGAGTCAAACCAGCGCTTGCCTGTTACACTATTTGCCGGTTTCTGACGAGTAAATGCCAATTTTACTTTCTGTAGAAGTTCTTTAAAGCATGATACCAGTGCTACTGGGCAGGATTTTGAATCTAAACAGTTAAGAATATTATCCCGAATAGTCGATATAATTCCGAGGACTAGTTTGAGCTTGGCAATTTGGGCCCACTTTGGTTGAAAACCATTTTTTCTTGTCAAGATTGAGGTTCCTGTTTTCTGATACTATATCACTTCCCTCGTGGCCAGACTTAACTGAAAACTTAGGATGGCAAGATCACTGAAACTCGTGGATCTTTTGTCTACATAAGTAACCTTAATATTAAGGGGGTTAGAAACTAAAATAAAATCAATAATTGATTCATAGCCATTTCGTCTGAAGGTTTTCCATGGGTAGCCTGTTAATGGGTTCAAATTGTTAGCTATTACCATGTTTCTGGGAAATATGGCCCTATTAAGACAGTTTCCATATACACTGGGGGTGAAATGCTAAATTGGGTTTCCCACCAGGTCTTCCAAACAACAAACAAGGTCTTGGTTGTGCTTATAGAGATGTACGTTAGTCACCCACCCAAATGATATTAGCAACCTCATATTTTGTAAGGCTTATAAATTTGTCTATTACCCTATTTAGCTCAGCTACCACTTGGAGCATGTTTCCCCCAAAGTCATTGCTGTAGGCATTTATTAAAAGCCATGTACCTTCATTTGCCACCTCTAGGGTGCACAGATGTAAGTATACACTCATGCATTCAAACTTCTTTACTTTTATCGACAGTGTATTAGGGATTAACGTTAGGAGGCCCCCCTTTGCCCTTCCTGATGCTGATGGTGTTGCCACTGTCTGAAATGAGCGGTAACCATTTACAAAGATGGGTTCCATTGCCCATGTCTCTTGTAAGCATGAAAGTTCTTGATCTAACCAGAGTTCTAGCCGATGTTCATTTCCTAATTTTTGTGCGCTGCTTGCAACATTCCACGATACTAATTTAAGTGGATGTTTATTTACCCCCTTCTGCACATCAGTGGATTTGGGACTCGCCAGGGTTATTATCATCTGTGGGTAGTCAATCACATGCTTCTAGGTCAGAGAGGAGGGCAAATCTATTTCCAAGAGTCAGCCCCGAGGCACCAGTATTTCCTGGTAAATTGGGCCATGTTGGGCCTTCCCTTGATTGACCTTTGCATTCTTCAGACAGTAAGGAGAAGGGCCTATAAAAGTATTCCAACGATAATGCTGTGAACTGTGTTCCCTTTGGTGGGACTCTATGTAACTGGGCTAGAAGAGATCTAGCTAGCTACAAATTCATTATTAAAATTTATCACCACACAATCACCCTGTATTTCTTTACTGGACAAACCCAGCTACCATATCCTTCCGGCCATGATAATTTGATTGGACAGAGGGCTACCCTCTCCCCCCACATAGATTAGATGGCGTGACAACCAGTGGAGGGCTTTGTCCATTAGTTGGTGTTGTCGTACTTGCTGATCCTCCCTCAAGGTCGGTACATTTGCCAAAACCAGTACGAGTGGGAAGCAGCCGGTGGAAGGTGCAATGACTGGTACGAGGTAACGAGCTTCTCCACTTTGGGTCTTGCCGACCTCCAAAGATCGATCCTCCCCCGTCTCCAAGTGACGATGCCACCAGTCCATTGAAAATACTATTTGGAATACTACTAGCATGTGGCTTTGGTGTTATCTCTTCCAGTGGCTTTTCAGAGTGCTCATTGCATTGTGGAAGGAGCGTTTCGGCACGAAGGGGGGGCTATTTTCCAAATTCTGGTTTGGTTATGTGACCAGGCCCAAATTACTATGTGAGCGATATGGTTGATGTCGCTTAGTTTCAGTTTACAATAGCTGGGTCCCCACCTGTGGGTGTGATACAAGACCAGGGACCATCCTGGGGGGGTTCAAGTTCAACAGGGCAAAGGTTATTAATGCCCTGGTCCTCAATGCGAGATAGTCTCTCTTCAATCTGCGTTAATTTAAGTAGGGGGGACTCAGCAGCGAGATGACGATAGTTTCTAATTTTTTCCACATGTCGTCATCATACATCCATAGGGGGCAGGGTAGGAGGAATGGTAGTACTCAAGCCAGTTTCATTAGCTACATTTGATTTTACTACTTGGTAACTTTCACAGGCTTCTGCTTCTGTGACCGACCACCCCTTCTTTTAATTGGCGGTTCAATATTGGTGTCCAAATGTGTTCGCAAAGCCATGCCCCTGGTAGATATTTTGGAGCTAGTAGATGTCACAGGGGAGAGTTCATGATGAACAGTTGCCGCGTGCTCTAGTGGTGCTATTAAGGGGGGCTGTGTGGGGTCATTGTTCGTGCTTTGGGCTTCTAACGAAGAGCGCTTCTGAGAGATAAGGGGTTCCAATGTTAGTTCAATTTCATGGGTAAGAAACGACTCAGCCCTTGTTAAAAATGGATCAAGAGTTCCTGCTACTTCACCACCCACCTGCTCACTTTGGCCTTTACGTTTAACCATTCCTTTAAATGGAGCGATACGTTAGAAATAGACAACTACATTTCAGCACAATACCTTACAGTTGTTGGAGGGGGGGCACAGCCCAGCGCCACGGGGACATGACGCGCTTTTAAGTTCGGCCGGGAGTGGAGGATGTCGGGATGTGTAGTCCTCCCCAGCAGTAGCTGCACACAGCACGGCTTTCTCCTCACGGGCTCCCTGATTCAGACCAGCAAGCAAGTGTGTCATTATTTAATGTGACTGTGTTTCTATCCATGCAACTGATTTTTATAGTATATAGCAGTTGTGAGATTTACTTCAATAGTTGCCTGTAATCTGAGTTAGAAGCCCTTCCATTTGGCTCAAAGTCCGAAGTAGAGTAACAAATATTTATCAAAGCATGTCTCTGGTCCTGTCCACTGCCGTCTTTATCCGATGGCTGGATCTAGGTGGAAGAGATACAGAGCCAAAGTTTCTGGCCAGTATCTCCCAACCGCCATAGAGCTATCACAAGAACTTGTATCATGACAGGGAAATAACAATCTGCTGCAGAATCACCAAGTTCTTTTCTGCAGGCTTCCCTGGTCCAGGGGCAAATCTGCTGACGTTCACCTCTAGCTCTGAGCAGGTGGAAAATGTCAGCAGGCAGGGACGTTTCAACCAATGGTTTGAAGGCATGTATGGGATGCCATCCTTGCCAACTATGCCCAGGCCAGTGCATAATGAAGGAAGACGCACACCAGCTCCCCCAAAACGATCTCGGCATACCTCAGTATAAATAACCAAGTTTGCAACCAAATGTCACATTCACCTAAATTAAGTGGATACACAGCAATGCGATTCATCCTAGCAGCTGGAGGAACGTCGGACTTATTTATATAACGCTTGTTACCACTGATGGGCAGTTGAAGCACTTTTTGGTGAGTAGCTCACTACTCTGGGACCCATGGAGGATTTGTGGTTAATTAGTACAAGTGAAATATGAAATTTGAGAAGTGGACATGTTAGGTTGTTATTTTGATTGAAAGGATAGTGGAGGGATAGAAGAGTGGAGGAATTAGATTTTTTTGTTTTGGTGGTCATAGCAGTAGGAAGAGGCTTAGGCTGAGTAAAAAGGGATGTGAAGGGGAAGAGTTAGAGGGAATAGTAAAAAGAGTTATGAGATGATGCAAGGAGGGGTGGAGTAGGGAAGAGTCTTGAAAGGGTTATTTTGGGGAACATAGTAGCGGTGTGGGGTTTGGGATGAATGAGAGATTGAATGTAGAGGATAAATTGATAGAGGTATGGAGTGAGAAATAGGGTAGTGCATTGGAAAGAGTAGTAGAAAGAGGTCTGAGATGAGTCAGAGAGTTGAGGTAGAAGATATATTGAGAGAGGTATAGGGTGAGAATAGGGTAGTGCATAGGATATGCTGAATTAGAAGAAAGTAATAAATATATATATACATATATATATATATATATATATATATATATATATATATATATATATATATATATATATATATATATATATATATATATATGTACATGGAAAGTATATAGATGCATAAAGGAAGTAGGTATATGTAGATTAAAGATATTGATAGGGGTGTAGGGTGAGAAATAGGGTAGTTCATTGGAAAGAGTAGTAGATAGAGGTTTGAGATGAGTCATAGAGTTGTGGTAGAATATATATTGAGAGAGGTATATGGTGAGAAATAGGGCATTGCATTGTATGCATTTTTTAGGAGAAAAGTAATAAATATATAGATCCAGGTACATGGAAGTTACATAGATGCATAAAGTAGGCAAAAGAGGCATTAGATAAACTCCTACTACTACTCTTTCCAACCGACGCCCCATCTCGCTCCTACCTAGTCTGTGCAAGTTGACAGAAATATTTGTTAATAGTCAACTTACAACATTTTTGGAGAAAACAAATTCGCTCCACTCTAATCAATCAGGTTTCAGAGCTCAACACTCCACAGAATCTGCCCTATTGTATACGACTGAAACCCTAAGAGTAGCCTTGGATCAGGAAAAGAGAACAGTCTTGGTGTTATTAGAACTTTCGGCTGCTTTTGACACAGTCTCACATGTCATTCTTTTAGACCATCTCACATCCTCTGGTATCTCTGACAGTGTCCTAGAGTGGATAAAGAACTTCCTGCAAGATCGCTGTCAATTGATCAGACTAGGCCAATATAACTCTCAAGAAAAGGCACTTCTTTCAGGGGTACCCCTCTTTAATACCTATATGGCTCCATTGATCAAGCTAATATCGTCCTTTAATAATAATCCACATTTGTAAAGCACGAACAATCACCCGTAAGGGTCTCTAGGCGCTGGGGGCCGTCAGGAAGATTAAGCAAGCTATAGCCCAGAGTCACATGGTGCTGGGCTAATCTGCCGCTGGCGCCGGGGATCGAACCGTGATCCCCAGATTCCGGAGTCAGTCGCCCTTGCCGCGGCTCCACACCTCTTCCATATACACCATCTCATATGCGGACGGTACACAGCTAATTCTGGTATTGGACAATGACACTACCAGGCGGAAGAAAATCTCCGCAAATGCCTCACAGCGACTTTCATTTGGATGAAAAATAACCACCTGAGGTGTAATTCCGAAAAAAACGAAATTCTACCTTTAGGCCAAAAATCTTTTTCTCGCCTAAGCTCTGGTGGCCTGCGAATACCCCCCCCCCCCACCCCCCCAACACAGTAAACGTGGTTAGGAATCTAAGAATAAAATTTGATACCACCCTATTGTTTAAACAGCAATCTTTGGCAGTTGCCGGTACCTGCTTTCACATCATAAAAAGCCTAAAGAAATTCTTCGATCTGATTCCCATTTCAGCAAGGCAAACCGTTGCCCTTATTACATCTAGGCTAGATTATTGTAATAGCCTTTATGCAGGAACTAATAGATCAGTCCTGCACAAGCTACAAATGGTCCAGCATGCGGCAGCATGGCTGGTACTGAGGTGGCCCAGGAGGTCGTCCGCATCAGTGGCGCTAGATAGACTACATTGGCTGCCAATTCACAAACGCGTCCTGTTCAAGGTCCTTATCATCACTTTTAGGGCCTTTCATTTCTCGGGCCCCCAATATCTTCGAACAGGTTTCAAGCGATATGTTCCCTCCCGAAGTTTAAGATCAGCAAACGCCAATCTGTTGAAAATACCAGACTTCAGATTGGTTTCGAAGGGAGGAACATCGCTCACAGCGATAGGCTCTAAGGCATGGAACAAACTTCTTCCACAACTTCGCCAGATTACATCCGAGTCCCTGTTTAGGAAGGCACTAAAAACCTGGATTTTCAGTGCACAGGATACTCTCTGCAAAATTCTGATCTGATCTCCTGTTCTTTCCGTTAGCAGTCAACCAGGCTCTTTTGCTTCCATCTCTGGTTTCCGTTTCAGCGCCAAGATGCTCCTCGGAGTGACAGTTGCGCTCTATAAATATACCATTACATTACATTACAAGTATTGTTGTACTTAAAAATGTATTTCATTTATTTATTTTTAAAAAACATAAGTATTCTACATGTTTATACAAAGCAATACACATATATAATTACATATCTATAATACAAATAAATGCTTATATACAGAGTGGCATGCTGTATATTTCTGTTTGCGTATGGTGCTTATGTGGGGAAGAGCCAATTCTTGAGTAGTTTTCTAAAGATAAGGTGTTTGTCCGTGGATCTTATGTTGGGGGGTAAAGAGTTCCATAGTTTGGCTGCTTGAACAGGGAAGGATGTGCCACCCAGGATTTTTTTTTGTATCTTAGGATTTTGAGGCGAGGTTCCATTCTAGAGTGGAGATTCCTTTCTTGATTGTGTTTGGTGATTTTATTCCCGATGAAGAGCGGTCCCATTCCATGTATCGCTTTGTGGATGGTACAACGCAGCTTGAACATGGATTTTCTGGCAACCGGTAGCCAATGTAGGGCTTTCAAGGCAGGGGAGATGTGGTCTCGCGGATTGATATACAAAAGTAGTCTGGCATCTGAGTTCTGAATCCATTGTAGTCTTTTCATGGGTTTTAAAGGTGATCCGTGGTAGAAGCTATTGGAGTAATCGCGTTTGGACAGAACAAGGGAGATGGTCGCTTGGACCGTGTGTGGAAATCCCAAATGGGGAAGATTTGTCGCAGAGTTTTTCTAGTAACAAAGCTTGATCTTGCTAGTTTGTCTACTTGGGCATTCATCGATAGCTTGGAGTCCATGGTCATTCCGAGGTTTCTTGCTTCCCTCGATACTTTAGGCAGTGATCCAAGTTCATCAGGCCAGGCGGCAAGTGGGTCATAATGTTTCCAATCGCCACACATGAGTATTTCCATTCAGTATGGCATATGAATTGTGACATCTGGGCGAATGCTGCTCTTTCTATTAGTTTAGCCAGGAAACGTCCATTTATAATGTGTCTGTAGTTGTCAGGGTTCAGCAGGTCCAGGTTTGTTTTCTTTAGTAATGGGCGTATGTATGACTTTTTGAGTTCTTCTGGAAATATTCTGGTAGTTAAGGAATCATTGATGATTCTTCTTACTGGAGTGGCAGCAGAGGCTGTTAGAAGAATTGTTTTGAACGTTTGCGGTGGGCATGCGTCAGAAGGGCTGCTGGCAGACCTGCTTGCTTTGACCAGGTCCATAAATTCATCACGTGAAATGTGTTGGAAGAAATGGAGAGGCTGAGTTAGAGTATTCTTGGATTGTTGTTTTGTAAAAGGGTTAGTGCTGGTGCTTTGTCTCTATTTTAAGCATGAGTCCAACATGTCTGCTTTGTCTGTGTAATGATTTGCCAGTTTGTCTGTGAAATCTTGAGTAAAGGGATGAGTTCCTTCTAGGCAATTTGGTTTATGAAATTCATAGAGTATTTTATTGAATTCTTTATTTGCACATTTAGCATTTTGAATTCTGTCTCAATAGTACCATTTCTTTGCTTTTTTGACAGCCGTCTTGTATAATCTGTTAAATTTCTGTAGGTGAAGTTTTTTGTGTTTGGTGTTTGTTTTGAGCCAGGCAAGTTGCAGTTTTCTAGTTTGTTTTTTATGTCTTTTATCTCTGTATTTCTTCAAGGTGCTTTTTTTCTTTTGATCTTTTGAGTGGGTTTGAGTGGTATCAGGATATCAAAAGCTTCCTCTAGCTACTCATATAGTTTTTTAACAGAATTTATTGTTTCTAGTTCTCTACTGGATGTTTGTTGTGTTTCATGGGTTCCAAATTGAGTTTGTTCCATGGCCGATAGGTGGATGCATGTAAGGTGGTCCTAGGTGAGTTGCGTAGTGTTTTTTTATGTTGGAAAGCAAGCAAGTGGTGGTCTGACCAGTATTCACAAAAATGACATCTAGGATTTGTCCAGAGATGTGTGTGAGTTAGTGAACAATCTGATGCAGGTTCAGTGCGTCTCGGACAGTGATTATTGTTTTAGGACAGGCCATATTGGGTTTGTCAAACCAAATGTTGGGGTCACCCAGAATGCATAGTTTGGAGTGTATTGTTATCAGGTTTGAAACTGTGTCTAGAAGTGTGTCTGGGAATTATGCCTTGCTAGGTGGACGTCTATAAAGGAGCAGGAAGTTACAGAGGAAGACGGTGTAGGATTGCATCTGGTGAGAAGAGCCTCACAATTCTTTATGGAGATGTCGTCAACTTTAGTGATCTGTAATGTTTGCCTGAACACAACAGCTAGGCCACTTCCTTTTTTTGCCTATACGATCTTGGGTGATCATTTGATGGCCTAGAGGAACGGCTTCAGACAGGACTGGAGCCATATCATCTCCCAACCATGATTCAGTTATGAATAGTATGTTTGGTTTTGCGCCAGTGAGAAGGTTGTCAATGTGATGTTTGTTTTTAGAGACCGATTGAGCATTTATTAGTAGACAGTTTAGAGAATGTGCTTTGGTGACAGTGAGACTTTGTTTTGTACAAGAGTGATCAGTATTGTGTGGGTTTGTAGCCGGTGTGTTTTTAGTGCTGGTGTTAGCTGTATTAGGATAGGAATTGTGTAGCTGTTCTATAATGTAGTCCTTGTCCAGTGGGTTAAGAAGGCATTTTGATGGGTATGCCTGCGTAGGTGGTGGAGACGGTGTTTGAGGTGTACCTTGTTGTGCAGTAGACATGGAGAGGCAAAGTTGTGATGTGTGGCACGTTGCTTATATTGTTTGCATTTGTTTAGGGCTGAAGGTGTATGAGTTAGGGGTGGTGGTGCAGCATAGGGGTCATGTGTAAAGGTTCTAAATTGTCCAATGGAAGAGAGTCGGTTAGAAGAGAGTTGCTGTGTTGCTGTATGTGTGGTAGGTGTGGTGGAAGAGAGAAAGCTTGGCATTGTAGTTTGTTCATTTGTGTAGTTTTGAAAGATGGGTATATGATTGTATTTTGTCACTGTAAGTATTATGAGGTGTTGTGCTTGAGAGATTTTGTTGTACTGGTATGCTTGATATGTTTTGGTTTTGAGGAGTAGTGAAAAGAGGTGCTGATGTATTGTATTATGAGATGGAATTGTTTGTATACTATTGTTTGTAAGAGGAAGTTGTAAGGTAAAGGGGTGGTGATGTGTTTGTGAGTAGAGTGTATGTTGTGTGTAGGAGGGAAGAAGTAGAGTTAAGAGTGTTTGTCTTAGACTTGATTGCTGCAAGAGTTAAAATGTGTGATGCCGTGTAGAGTAAGTGTTGTGTTGTTGTGTTATTGTGGTAGAAAGAAGAGGATGGTGTTGGTTGGACAAATGATGGAAGGTGGAGTATAGGTATGTTAGTGATAAAGGGGGTCTGTTAGGAGCAATTAGAGTGGGGAGTGTGTGTCTGGATGGGTTGTAGTTCACTATGGTATGGATTTTGGTTGTGTTAGTGATCGGTGGATCGGTTGGTATAGGATAGAGTTGTGTACTGTTTGTAGGTGATGGTGCAAATGTGTGGTAGCTGGGATAGAAGGATATATAGGTGTGGTTTGTATGGTTTTGAAGTATGTGCTGGTACATTGATTTGTGCATGTGTGGTTTGTATGGTTTTGAAGTATGTGCTGGTACATTGATTTGTGCATAGGGTTGCTTTGTAGTAAATGTGTGGAGGACATTTGGTGTGAGTGTGTTACTCTGGTCATGGATGGGGTGGGGTGTGTGCTGATGTATGGGAAAATGGGCAGCCTTTCTGGCCCTAGTCCTGACCAGTCTTGAACAGGCTCAAACAGGCAACTACCCTTGTCCTCTCTGCCCTTAGCTTCGACGCCCAGGCTGAGATGCCCTGAGCCCTGGCTTTATATAGCCCTAGTAATCAGGTGACCTCTACATCTGTTTTACCATCTATTAGTCAGCACCAGGAGTCTTTGAATAAAGCAGCTGTTCCACTCTACAAATGGCTATCATCCGAATCTCATCATCGCCCATCTTCCTTGCCTAGCTCTTAGTGTATGAGGATATACACAGGCTGCACCAGATATAAAAAATAGATACAATAAATACACAAACAGACAATTATCAGTGGAAGAAAATACTTATTCATAATACATCAAATATTTCCTTCCTCATAACACTCAAAATATCTGGCCCAAAAATAGAAGACAAAGACAATCCTTCTTGCAATTGATACTGGTTTATAAATGAGACAGGATATAATGATGTATCTGTATTGCATATGTCCCTGATGGACCACTCTTTGAATGCTGCCCAAGACATTCACATGGCTCTTGTGGATCAATCCTGCATGGAACCAGAAAACTCAGAAACTCACGGTCACTGTGGATTGACGAAATTTGGGACATGTTGAGCCTTAGGTTACAAACAAAAAAAGGTTTTCAGAAAACGAAAAGATTCCTTCACACACACACAGAGAGTCCCATGGACATCTAGTGTATACAATTCTCCTCTGAAAATGGACAAGGAAAAATAACAGGCTGAAGTACATCTGTTCAAAGTGAAAGGAATTTGATATCTTGGCACAAAAGATGGAGAGGGCATAAGAACTATCTTCTCTGGTAGAACGGGCCCAAAAACGTGTCTGTCCATTGTTGAGTGGACAGTT
Organism: Triturus cristatus; assembly: GCF_964204655.1. Lineage (NCBI taxonomy): Eukaryota > Metazoa > Chordata > Amphibia > Caudata > Salamandridae > Triturus > Triturus cristatus. The sequence continues at coordinate 204,357,322 of NC_140584.1, read as the reverse complement.
CCCCAATAAGATGACTTGAAAAATAGCCACTAAAAAGTTTGTATTAGCACTGAAAAATTGTAACTGTACTGACTCCAAAAATATAAAAGGTCTGGACTTGAGATGACGAAAAAGCAAAGGAAGGTACCAAGATCGAACCAGAGAGTAAATTATCGATTTCTGTAAAATAAATACAAATACAACTTTTAGTGCAAGGCAAAGCTAGATCAGACACGTTTTTCATGTTAGAAACCCTAAAATTCTAGGTTGTCAAACGTTGGCTCCTTAAAGTTGAGATAGCTAAATCAAGTATGAAGCCATGTCTCTAAAAAATCTAATAAGTTCACCCCCATAGCCTGTAGTGCTGGTCTCTCAAGTTCTCAAGTGTCAGCTGGTGTAAGATCGGAGATGAGTTTGGGAGAGGCAGAGGTCTCGAAGATGAGAAACTTATCAGGATGATCCATTGAGGAGATATTGATTACTGAAGAAGGCAGGGACACCACATCTGACTTTGCCAATAGTGAGAAATCAACAAACCCATGTTTATTCAAACTGAATCTTTAAAAGTGCTTTTCTGAAAGGAGGGGAAGCTTATGGAAGACCCCGGGGACATGTAGGAGATAAGGCATCTACCCCAAAAGCCCCTATGCTCGGAGTTAAAGAGCAAAAGTCAGTTCTCCTTTGAGGTTAAAATGTCCAGCCAGGGCAGAAAATAGATAGCCACAATCTCGTGGAGCAGAATGTGTTTGAGAAGCAGTAAGCTTGATAAAGGGAAGGCCAGACTCAAACGGTCCACCTGTATATTTTTGTTCACCAACAAGCAAATTGCTTTCAGAGAAAAATTATTCCTCCCTGACCATTGGCCTATCTTCCGGACCAATGCAGACATCTTTAGAACCAAGATCCCTCTAGGTGATTGACCTTGGCCTAAGCCAACTGTTTGTTGATGAGAGTATACATCCTTGCCCCAGAGCATGAAGAAAAGTGCTGAACAGCTTTAAGTATTGCAGAGAGTTCAGAATGGTATACTTGTTGGCTTCCATGTGACATCCCTGCTCTGTACTGAAAAATTCCCCACTGTTTCTCCCCAGCAAATGTCCTGGCATCCATGGTAAGTACTTGCGGGGATGGAGGAATCAGTTCCACACCTTTCATCAAGCTCTTTAATCTAGCCATCATTGAAGGGAGTTCATGATCCCTCTAAGTCACTAAAATTAAAGGCTTTTACTCCTCTGATTGGGATTACAGTATTGCTGGAGATAACGAGCCACTGGGTGCTGATGTAGATTGGGGCTGTCATCAAGTTCTGAATTCACAATCATTCCCTGACTGTGAGAAAAGATAGTTTCATAAGAACATGAATATGAGAAGCCAACTTTATTGCTCTCTGCTTTGACAAGAACACTGTGCCCCTGTTTGTTTGGATGAGAGCCAGATAAACTATTAAGTCTGTGGTTGGGCCATATTCGACTTCTTGACATTGATCTGAAAGCTGTATTCCTAGATGGTACGGCACACTCTTATGATATCTGTGGAAGCCTTGAAAAAAGAAGATGAAGATAGCAAAAGATCATTTAGATATGGGAAGTCCTGGATACCTTCAAAATCCATTATACCCGGCAATGGTGCAAGGACCTTCTTGAAGATCCTTGGTGTTCATGTTAATGCAAAGAGAAGGACACAAAACTGAAAATGCTGGCCAAGGACACAGGAACAGAGAAGTAATGATTAAATTGGGTTGTTCACATAGGCATCTTGTAGATACTAGAAAGTTTGAAAATCTCCTGGGACCAAGAAAGGCAAGATTGTCTGAAGCGACATCACCTTAGAAGATATCTTTCCTACGATAAAGTATATAATTTTTTAGTCAAATTTCAATGGTAGTATTTTGACACCTTTTGTACCAGAAATAATATTGAATGGCAAGTGTGGACTTGTAAGAAATCGGGGTTCTGGTTGGCAGAGGTATGCATCCTGTCCAAGCAGAAACCACAATCCTAGCCAGGCTAAGTCAGCTACATTCCATACATTAACCTGTGCTCACCCTCTGGTCAGGGCCGCACTGGCACCTGGGCGTTTTGGCATGCTGCCGAGCTGGGGGCTGATGTCACTTCGGTGGGGGCTAATTTCGTTGATGGAGACCTGCATGTGCTTCGAAATAAACATAGCAAAACGAATTTCGTTCAGCACACGCAGGTCCCGATCAACGAAACCAGCCCCCAGCTTGGCAGCATGCCAAAATACCCGGTTGCCAGTCCGGCCCTGCCTCTGGTCGCTTGGTTCAGAGCAGCCAGGCTTTATGTAAGAGACAATGTGTAAACTATTTGTGCAACACATCATACAGTAAAATAATGAAAGCACTACACAAAAATATACCACGCATTGTTTGACAAATAGGATTTAATTTATTGAACAAAACACGACCAAAACAACAATAATGCAATGAATAGGAGTGGAGTTATAAATCTAAAACAAATATCTTGAAACATAGGGCTTAAAAGCATTAACAGTCAACCGGAGTATCTGGTTGCACTAGACGGGGTCAAATGTGAAAGCTTAGGCCAACCGTAATAGAGCGTGGGTCAGTTGCAGGAACCAATTTGATCCTGCTGAAAAGTACCTTGGTTGTGCCATCGATGCAGCCAAGATGCATGTAGTAGGAGGCGATGCATTGGCACTGAAGTACAGGATTCGAAGGCGATGAGTAGTCGTTGAGTTGAACAAATCAGGGATGAGTTGTTGTCGAGAGGCAGACTGTAGGCGATGCATCAAAAGATAGAGGTGAAGAGCTACGCAGACAACAATGCAATGTCCTCAGCCATTACCATGGCGAGATGCTTCGGTGGCAAGGGAGATGCATCTGTTCTGACCAGCGCAGCTTCATTGATGCATAAGGTTGGTAGCTTCAGTACCTTTTACGCACTTGCAAGGGCCCAGGATTAGATTGGTACCACTTGGCTGTGCAAATGTGTAGTAGGCAAAGTCCCGGTGCTGTGCAGGTGAAAGAAGAGTCTTTGATGTCCCTGAGACTCAGAACTGGAAGCAGGCAGACAAGCCCTTGGTGAAACTGTGGGTTCAGTCCTTCTCTCCCAAGCAAGGAGCGCAGCAGGCATCAAGCAGGTCAGCTCAGCAGAAAAGCAGTTCTTCCAGAGCAGCATTCTAGCGGAATGGCAATCCTTCAGCAGGAAAGTAGTCCTTCTTCCACAAATCCAGAAGTGTAATGAGCTGGTAGGGTCAGAAGTCCAGTTCTTATACCTCGTGGTGCCTTTGAAAAGGGGGAGACTACAAAGAGGGGCTTTGAAGTGCACAGAGGTCCTCCCTTCCCTGCCATGGCTCCAGACTCATGGCAGCGGGTTAAGCAGTCCTTTGTGTCTGGATAGGACATAGCCCATCCAGGTGTAAGTGTGAGGTCGTGCCCAGCTCCTCTCTCATAGTCTGCTTAGGATGGCTCATCAGGATGTTGATGGCTCATCAGTCCCACCTAAATGCCCTTTGTGTGTAGCTGTCTAGAAGGAATGCACAAGGCCCAGCTATCACCCACCCCAGACGTGTTTTGGAAACTGGCAGCAGGCACACAAGGCTTAAGAGCAGAAAAATGCTAACTTTCTAAAAGGGGCATTTTTAAAGTTGTACTCTTAAATCCATTGAAGAGGATTTATTATCACATGTCCATATGTACCAAACATGATAAGTCTACTCACTCAATCAGGAATTATGCTTATTGGAGGTAATAAGAAATCCCAATGTTAACCTATGAGAGTTGTAGGCCTCACACTAGTAAAAAATGAATTTGGGAGCTTTTCACAACCAGGACATGTAAAGCTTAAACGTACATGTCGTACCTGTTAGTTACATAGCACCCTGCCCTATGGGCTACCGAGGACCTACCTTAGGGGTGTCTTATGTGTAATAAAATGGGAGTTTAAGGCTTGGCAAGGGGTTGTAAATGCCAAGTCGACATTGCAGTACAACTGCACACACAAGCTCTGGAGTGGCAGGCCTGAGACATGTTTAAAGGGTTAGTTAAGTGGGTTGCACAATCATCGCTGTACGCCCACTTGTAGCATTTAATTTATAGGCCCTGAGTCCACATAGTGCACTTTACGAGGGACTTCTAAGTAAATTAAATATGTCAATAGTGGATAAACCAATGTCACCTTGTTACAGAGGAGTAAGCACATGCACTCTAGCACTTGTCAGCAGTGGTAAAATGTCCAGAGTCCTAAAACCAACAAAAAGAGTTCAGCACTAAGTAGCTACTTACAAATATATACTTTTAACATACATACATTTATTCTGTAATTTCACACATGAGAATTGAACTTGCTTTCAATAGTAAGCACAGCTAGTCACACACCACATATCAAACACTTCATTGTTACATCTACAAAGGCCCAAAAGAGTGATGAACGGCGTGGTATCCCCACCAAGTGAATTTTGAAAAACCTTTTGAGTCTACTGCCTACTCATGTAAAGGGCACCTTTGGTTTGCTGGTTTAGTGGTTGTAGCCATTGTACAATTTTAACTGTGGTTCCTAAACTGCAGTAGGATAGTCTCCCAAATTCAGAAACAAGAAGTGATGAATTTTATGGAGGTAAACACCAGCTTTTGCCAATCATATTTTAAAGTCCTTCTTTAATGTGCAAATAAACTTGGTGCCATTAATCTTTATTCTGTTTGCAGACTGTAATACCGGGGCACTGCCCGTCTGATGACAAGGATGATGGGTCAGGCTTTGCTTCTTAATAATGTGTCTCGAGGCACAAGTCAGTAGTGTTTTTTCATATTACCATAGGCACTCTGCATATTCATGTTTTTTATTCTTCAAACACATACTGCATACGTATTGCTGGAGCAGAGTTTTCATTTAGAAAATTCAGGGGCTTTTGAAGCTCTAGTGTCTATGCGTTTTATTAATTATTAATAAATAACAAATTAATTATTTGTCTTGTGCAAGTGTGTTTTTATTAATCAATCCGTTTGTCTTAACATAAGAGAAAGTTACACGAGGGTTAGCATGTGTGTGCTGTTTTTGTTTTCTAAAAAATAACATGCAAGTTTTCATGTTTAAACGTTGCTGTGTGCTGTTTATTTTGAGCACAAAACGCTGTCTGAATTAATGCTTTTTTATGTTGCAAAAGCTAGATAAATACATACACATAAGGGTATTAGTGGGGTTAACACTGTTTAATCACTATGCTGTAGTAACGTTTATTTTGTCTCTTTAATTAAGATGGTCTATTGTGGCCTATGGAGGCCTGTATTAAGATGGCTGAATTTTGAAGCCTGCCCGTGATTTGTGAAATGAAAGACGTGACGAGGGAGACCCCTGCTGGAAATGGTCCTGAAGTTGACTGACCATGGTCCTTGAATGAAAATTTTCCATGAGGACGCAGCAGTTTTGGAGGATCTCCAAAAGAAATGGAACATCCTGGGTAGCCTTGGGAGACAAAGGAGTTTTAGAAATGAACAATGAACTGTGGTTCGGCTGCCGAGGGAAGTTAAACAAATCGGATACTTTAATAGTTTCTTGGTTCCTGTTCCGTAGTTTCCGTCTTGTGACTTTTCCTGAGCGGAGATTTTCAGATGTAGCAATGTTACATTTCTTTCTTCTCGCTCTGCTCAGTGATTCAGTGTATTTTGCAAACTTTATGTGTGTTTCCATTGTAATTTTTACTATAAAAAATGTTAGCTTAGGGAGGGCTTTGCCACTTGCCATTTTGCCTTTGCCGCGTGAATCTGCGTTGCTGAGGATCGATGCTGAGGGACTTCGTCTTGAGAGACTTTACCGAGAGACTTGTCCTGACCCGTTCTGACACTTAGTTAGAATAGGTAACTATGAGAAATGATTTATTCTGATTGATTTACTTTGACTAATTTTAGATAAAGCAATATAATTTTAAAACATGGTGTTGAACTTTCTTTCTTGTCAATTATTGGGTTTATATTTTTGATCATTATTGTATATGTTGTGTAGATTATGTTATTGATTAGGACAGTCACAAAACCAGATCTGATCGACCTGATATCGATGCAGGGTGTTTAGGTGTTTTCTTTCCACAGGTTTATTGTTGGTAGAGTATTTGAGCGTATGTTAGTGAAATGGGCCCTAGCGTATGATGAATGTATGTGCGTGTAACTGTGTGATTACTCTATCCATGGTAGTGGGCATATTTTAGATACCCTGATCTCTATCAATTTCCTGGTAGCAGAGATTGATGGTTTTGATGGTTGTCTTGATCTGATAAGATTGCTTGTATATTAGCTTATTGATTATTGATTTTATTTTGTTGATATTGGTATATGTACTAATACTATATGTTGAAGTCGTCATGTTGAGTTATATGTAGTGCTTCTGGAACTTGGAAGCTGTGGTAGCAGTTCCGTAGTAGGGCAGAGGAAGGTATATGCTGCTCTCGGGAAAGACGGAATTGTAAGGAATAACGTGTGACAATTGAAGTTGCGCGTTCACATTGTCTGGGTTCGGAATCAGTGACATTGTTGTATGTTACTATTAGATATTTCTGGTATATAAGGAGTGTGTATCATAGTGAAGGTTATCTTTGAAACTCTGGTCTTAAGTCCCAGGGATCCGTAAAGGATTTCCGTTAAAGCTTATCGCGGGAGGAGTAATAGGTATTCTCTGAGCTTGTTTGAGGAACTGGGCGAAGTTGCTTAGTTAATGTATGTTATAATTCTGTAGTGGAGCAGATTGTGCACTGTTCTCGGGAAGCAGGATTCTGTGTGCATGTACTATATTTTTCTTGCATGAATGTGCGTGAATGTATATACATTTATTGATTGTAAGACTCTTTGGATAAGTCCTAGAGGAAACAGTTATGAGATGTATGAAAGTTTGTTGACTCTTGAAAAATAGACTCTCTTTTACTATTCTGTGGTTAGCGAAGCAGACAATGGAGATGTTTTTATGTTGTAACTAATAGATTTTGTAGAAATTTTGACACGAAGTCTACTGAGAAGATTTTGTAAAGGAGGGGTAGACGAGTGACAGAAGACAGAGACAAACTGCAGCGACTGTTGATGTCAGAAAGTCCGCGCTCTGATTGGATAGTGGATCAGAATAGGGTTCGCGCTAGGATTGGTGCGTTAGTCTGAGTCGCGCAAGGATTGGAAGAGCTGTTTAGTGACGTAGACGCTCCAGGATTGGTGCGTTAGTGTGAATCGCGCTGCTATTGGTTGAGAAGCTCGTATTGTATATTTATAATACGGAGAGAGTAGAGAGTTTTGGTAAGCGCTAAAATGTATTACCAAGAAGAGAAAAAGAAAAAAACATTCTTTGGGAAAGTTAAAAAGTGGTTTAGCAAGGATAAAGAGGTTAAAACGAGAGAGGGTGAGTTGCTACCTCCAGCGAAAACACCTGCATCCTTCATGGTTGCGAAATATGGATTACATACCTGTATATGGTTGCAGAATTGGGTTAGGTATACTAAAGAAGATGGTGTTCTAGCATTTCCAGAACATGGTTCATTTAATTTGGCCGTGTTGAGAAATTTACGGGAAAAGATGGCATGTCTGGACCCGAAGCCAAGACCTACGCAGTTCGAGGCTTTAGTGGAATGGGAAGAGGAAGTTCATGAGCGAGAAAAGCAAAGATCTGGAGGGTATTACAGGAATATGTTTGGGAGGAGACATGATCGTGAAACACATCATGATCGGATGAAAAGATGGCGAGATGTTAATATGTCAGAGGGATTATATCCTATGAGAACAATTGAAGAAGGAGCAGTTGGAGTTAATGAGTATGATGATGATGTCTTAAATGACATGATTTACAAGAGACCACCTCCATATAGACCAGAACCAGATGAGAGTACACCAGTTGTTTCTCCAATAAGAGATACAGTCTGTATTATTGAGAAAGAAAAAATGACACCTGAATCAAGAAGTAGTAGTTCTTTCAGGGAGAGAGAGAATCGAAGTAGTGAGGAAAATGCTAGAAAATTAGCAAAAACGACAACAGAACTGACTGAGAAAATTAGGGAGTTAACGAAGAATCTGGAAGCTGTTACGGTGCCTGTAACTATAGGTCCGGTTATGCCCGTGTTTGACAAACAGAAGACAGGTGAAAATGGACTGGTGATTCCATATGTTTGGAATGATTTGACAAATTCAGTTGGTCCTTCAGGAGATTCAGATAAAAGAACAGGGAAAAGTGACCTGAGACAAACCAGACATGACACATGTAGTGAACTATTGGATGCTAGTGAACCTAGTTGTTCAGGGATGCCAATTTTAGAACCGCAGAAAAGAGTGGTTCCAGTGAGAAAAACTGCTGAAATAACAGTTGATGATTTGAATGATTGGATGAAGGTTCTTCAGAAAAAGGATAAGGATTCACAAGTTATTGATGTGGCTAGGTTACGTATAGAATTAGAAGAGCTTGTGACAGGAACAGTTCCAACAGAAATCCTGAAAAGTCATCATGATGGTGAGCTGTTGTTTATGTGTAAGAGTATTACCTGGAGAGCAAGACATACACATGACAGACTGAGAACAATAGCAAATGAGCTGGGAGTTGACATTGATAAAGTAAAGGCTTTACAGAAAACCTACAGGATGGATTTTACAGAGAAGGATATTGAAAATTTGAATGCTACTGGTAGAACAGGACAGATTAAAGAAATGGTGGCATTATTGCGAAGATGGGGTGATGTAGAAAAGTGGAAGGATAGGTGGTATAAGAAAAGAGAGGAATCTGAAGATAGAACAACTTATTCAGCATTTCCAGTGAGAGAAAAGGAGAAACCAGTGGATAATTGTCTTATGAGAGAAATACCTGGAGGAGGATATGTACATGTTCCATGGACCAGACAGGATATTTTATCATTTACGAATGATTTCCCTCGATTGAGAGAAAAGCCTGTCGAGTGGTATAGGCAGGTAGATAGGTTTGTGAAATTGTCGAAAGTGCTGTGGGTTGACCTGAATAGTCTGTTTGATATAATTGTTCCAGCAGACTTGTGGACTGAGTGTAAAATAGTTGTGAGTTGGCCTACTGAGGAATATCCAAGAGACTCAAGGATAGGGGCACCAGATCCAGAGGTAATGAGAAAATATGATCAGGTGATGGTATACCTGAAGAGTAAAGTTCCTCCAAAAGAGACAGACTGGGTTAAGATAGATCGAACACAACAGGAAGCAAAAGAATCAGTTCATGCTTTTTACGAGAGGCTGATACTGGCTTTTAAACAATTCAGTGGAGATGAACACCTGGGTGACAAAGATTTGAGTCACTTTGTATACAGATTTGTATATGGCCTTAGACCTGAAATTGGTGAGAGAATTCGTGAACACACAGTGGATTGGCAGAGTAAGAAAGTAGATGAGATTCTGAGACATGCAAAATACTTCAGTGATGAAATTGAAGCAAAACAAAGAAAGCTGAAAGAGAAAGCAATGTGGGCACAAGTGAAAGTTGCAGAAAGACAGGAAGCACAGTTAGTGGAACAGGCGAATAATCCAGGAAATAATGCAGGAAATAGACCAAGATATGCAGGGAAAGGAAAAGGAAGTCTTGAGGAAGCGAAGAAAAAGTTTCCTTGTCACAACTGTGGCCAACTGGGACATTGGAGATCTGAATGTCCTAATCCACCATTAGTGAGTAATGAGAGTAAACCTTTAAATCAACAGGTGCAGAACCAGAACGAAGGAAATAACCAACAGCAACAACAGAAAGTTGTGAGACAGCAGAGTCAAGAGCCAAAACCGCCCTTGCCGCAGAATAGAGGGGTACAAAAGTATAATCAGGATTCAGGATTCTACAATGATGAGCAGGTAAACAAACCAAGACGTTCTAACAAGGTACAGCAGTACTTGTTAAAGAGTGAAGGGAGTGAGTCTGAGGGTAATTATTGACGGTGCCGAAGAGAGGAGGAAGAGTGCATACTTGGTGCAACTCTAGAAATAGACCAGGCAGGACCATTTGTGGATGGGAAAATAAATGAGGAGAGTGTTACTTTTTTGGTAGACACAGGTGCGACAAGATCAACTGTCAGGTCAACAGATGTTAGAAATCTTCCTCTCTCGGATGAAGCAATCCAAGTAGTTGGTGTAGCCAATACACAAATCAGAACACGTCTTACTGAACCTGTAAGAGTACAGATAGGGACATTTTCAGACATGCACAGATTTATTGTCTGTGACACGAGTCCAGTGAACCTGTTAGGTAGGGACCTATTGTGTAAGATGAACTGCACAATTTTTTGTACACCAGATGGAATAGCTTTTGAGACACCAGATGATGATGTTTTCAACCGAATGACTCTTGAAAATAGAGAAAGTGAGTTAATTGGTGCATTTGCTGTGTTTAATCCGGAAGATTTGCCTCAAGAGCTGAGAGACACAGTGAAAAGAGCAGTTTGGGATTTTACAGGAGAGGATGTGGGATTGATGAATAATGTAGATCCAGTGAAAATTGCAGTGAAAGAGGGAATTACATATCCTAACATTCCTCAGTACAAAATGACACCAGAAATAATTGAAGGGATAACTCCTATAATTGAGAAAATGATTCAGCAAGGAGTTCTAAGAGAACTACTGAGTAGTCCGTGTAATTCACCGATAATGGGACTGAAAAAGCCTAATGGGAAATTTAGGATCGTACAGGATTTGAGAAAAGTTAATCAAATTGTGGTGGCATGTTGTCCTATTGTGCCAAATCCATCAGTGATTCTGTATCAAATTCCACATGATGCTGAGTGGTATACAGTGATTGATTTGTGTCATGCGTTCTTTTCAATTCCATTGCATCATGACAGCCAGCCGATTTTTGCATTTAGGTTTGGCCAGCGTATTTTAGCATGGTGTCGTATCCCACAGGGGTATACGGAGAGTCCTTCGATATTCAATCAGTTATTGAAAAGATCATTGGAAAGTCTGATCATGCCTGAGAGTTCAGTGCTAGTACAATATATTGATGACCTATTGGTGGCATCAAAGACACGTGAAGCTTGTGAAGTGGATACCATAGCTTTACTGAATCATCTGGCAGATGGAGGGTTAAAGGTATCTCCAGCCAAATTGCAATTTTGCAAGAAAGAGGTTCATTATCTTGGACACAATATTGAAAAAGGTCTGAGAAAAGTGACTACTGACAGGATCAGAATAATCAGAGAAATGAAAGCTCCAAAGACCCAGAGAGAAGTGAGAATGTTCCTGGGTATGGTGGGTTATTGTCGTCAGTGGATAATTAATTTTTCTCTGATAGCAAAGCCACTGATTAAATTGACAAAAAGTGAAATGACAGATCCATTGGATCTAGGTGCAGAACAATTGGCAGCATTTGAAGAGCTTAAAAGTAAAATGTGTGAGGCTCCAGCTTTGGGTATGCCTGACTATGAAAAAGAATTCGAGCTGTACTGCAGTGAGAGAAATGGATGTGCACTTTCAGTGTTAATCCAGAAACATGGACAATTGAGAAGGCCTATTGCGTACTTCTCATCGACACTTGACCCTGTAGCTGTGGGTTTACCAGGTTGTCTGAAATCTGTGGCTGCAACATGCAGAAGCCTGGAACAGAGTGAGGGAATTATAATGGGATATCCTGTAAGGGTATTCGTACCTCACAATGTGGCAATTCTTTTGACAAGAAGCAGAACTCAGTACATGTCACATAGTCGGTGGACTAAGTATGAAAAAGTGATTCTGGGAGCATCAAATGTGACTCTTGAAAGATGTGTGAATGTGAATCCAGCGACACTTTTGCCGGATATTGAAAATGTGGGTATAAAGATGGAAGATGATCATGATTGTTTGGATGTGCTTGAGTACTGTACGAAACCGAGACCAGACATAAGGGATATTCCCTTACCTGAAAATGACCATGTGTTGTTTGTGGATGGATCATGCTTGAGGAATGATGATGGTGTGCTATGTGCAGCATATGCGGTGTGCAAAGTTTCAGAGGTCATGGAAGCATCACCATTGAAAGGAGTGAAATCTGCGCAAGTTGCTGAATTGATAGCATTGACAAAAGCTTGCGAAATTGGGAAAGATTTGAGGACGACTGTGTTGACTGATAGTCAGTATGGATTTGGAGTGGTGCATGATTTTGGCCAACTTTGGCTACAAAGAGGTTTCTTGACATCGAGTGGAACTCCAATAAAGAATGCTGAAATGATTGGAAAATTGCTTGAGGCGATACAGCTGCCTAAGGAGTTAGCAGTTGTAAAGTGTGCTGCCCATGGTCAGGGGGAGGATTTCATAACGATTGGAAACAGGTACGCCAATGATGTTGCGCAATACTGCGCCAAGACAAATCAGTCCATTAATAGGGACAGAGAAGGGGTAATGTCTTTTCTTTCTGTGATGTTTACTAATGTCCTAGAGACCTGGGATGAAGTGAAGCAGTTACAAGATGAGGCAGGAGAAGAAGAGAAACAAGATTGGATTAAGGCAGGATGTGCTCCAAGAGAAACAGACCATGTTTGGGTCTACAGAGATGGCAGACCAGTGATGCCGAACTCAATCTTGTCGTCAATGGCAAGGATGTATCATGGCCAGGGACATTTGGGGAGAGACGCGATGGTTAGGTCGTTCAAACAAACCTGGTACAATGCAAAGTTCAGGACAATTGCAGAGAGCATCTGTCAGAGGTGTTTAGTTTGTCAGCAATTTAACACTGGGAAAAAGACAGTGGTGAGTCTGGGAACAATAGGCAGAGAAGGAGGTCCTTTTACAAGAATGCAGATTGATTTCATTGAGATGCCCCAAGTGAACAGACTGAGGTATGTTCTAGTGGTAGTCTGTTTGTTTTCAAGGTGGGTGGAAGCTTACCCGACTAGAAGAAATGATGGATTGACAGTGGCAAAGTTACTGTTGAGGGAGTTGATTCCTAGGTACGGGTTTCCAGTAACAGTTGAGTCTGATAGAGGTAGACATTTCCAAAATGAGCTCATGGGTTTGATTTGTGAAGCATTGAAAATACAGCAGAAGCTACATTGTGCATACCGACCAGAGGCTTCTGGTGTGGTTGAGCAGATTAATGGCACAATCAAGAATAGGATTGGAAAGAAGTGCTTAGCTACTGGCATGAAATGGCCAGATGTTTTGCCTCTAGTTCTGATGACAATGAGATCTACTCCAGATAGAACTACTGGTTTGAGTCCGCACGAGATAATCATGGGACGTGCTATGCGCCATGCATTCGTGCCTGTCAATAAGTTGGTGACAATAACTGATGACATGATTTTGGATTACTGTAAAGGCCTGGCTGACGCAGTTCATTCTGTGTTTCACCAGGTTGGAGAAGAAGCTACCACACTTGAGAAGAAGCAAGCCCATGATCTGAGTCCAGGAGACTGGGTGAGGATTAAGGTGCACAGAAGAAGAAATTGCTTGATTCCAAGGTGGGGAAGGCCGAGACAAGTTATTCTGACTACGACGACTGCAGTAAAGTGTGCTGGAGTGAAGCACTGGGTACATGCAAGTCATACTCTGAGAGTTCCAAACCCAAAAGAAGGGACTGGTAAAGAGTATTTTGAAGAGTCAGATTCCAGTGATGGTGAAGATACTGAAGATACGGAATCAGTGAGAAAAGAAGCAGAGAGAGCTTCAAGAGAATCACTGCGAGTATCAGAGAGGAGATCAGATTCTGTAAGAGAGCCTGAAGTTTCGAACAGCAGTGAAGGGAAAAGAAAAGAAAAGAGAAATCACACAGAGACTACTCCTGAATCAGAAGAGGAGGAGATTGAAGAACCACTTGAGATTATACTTGAAGAAGTAGGGTCAGAAGAAGATAGAGAGGGACAGATTGCGGAAGACCCCCGAGGAGGTGTAGGGAACATTCTTGATGAGTCAGGTGAAGGGACAAGTAGACAGCAAGAAGATTGCGTGTCGGAGACCCGAGGAGGGACAGGAGTAGGGAAGTCTCAAACAGTGGTGAAAAAATCTGTGGAGAAGAAGAAAGCTGCTGGAAAACGGAAACAAGAGGCACTTGAAACAGATGATGAGGATGAACAAACAGAGGGTCGAGTTCTGAGAAAGAGAACTTGGATTGGAGAAAGAAGTAATAAAGAAATAAAGCCGAAGAAGGTGTTAAGAGGAGACCGTTGGCCTAACAACAGAGTTAAGAGGCTGAGATACAAAGTAATAAGAGCAAATTCATCGAAAGCTGAACAAGTGAATGAAGTTTCGAGTCAAAGTTCAAAAGCTGAAGGAGAAGAATCAAAGGAGTCAAACGAACCAGTGGAAATAAAAAGAGTAAGAAGACCCAACCAAAAGTACAGATCACCGGAATGGTCTTATGTGGCACTGTCTAAAGGAGGAAAAGAAGAAACAGTGACTCAAGATAATCCGGAAGTGGTCTTGAGAGAAGTGGTTGAGGAAGATACTGGTGAAATTCTGAAAGTACTCTTGATGAAATTCTGAAAGTACTCTTGACTGACATTGGAGAAGAGTCGAGTACTGAGGATTTTGATGTTGGAGATCTGATACAATTTGATGTTGAAGAAATTGAAGTAAAGGATGACAAGTATCCAAACTGAGTGAAAGAAGGATTCACTTGGATCGAGTGAACGAAAAGATCATTTGGATAAACTGAAAGCTGAAGGATTGCTGAAGAATTGAAGAAGTTCAAACAGTAGTGGAGTAGTAGAGGCTAAACTAAAATGGTTAACATAGAGGATAATAGAAATAGATGTGCCTTCTTTAAGAGGTGGTGTAGAATGTGCTGCTGTTGTACTGGATTATTAATGCTTCTATGGGGTGTTTTAGTTTTACTAGTTACTTTTAAAGTAGAGTTTGGAATGCATATAGAGAATGTGACAAATGTAGAGAAGAATTCACAAAGAGTAGTTCCAATTAGAGTTAGTAATGCTTACACACACAAAGATAGGTCAATTAATAACTTTTCTAGTAATGTTTTTTCGAAATTGTTATATGAATATGTGAAGACAATGGAAGTGAGGGATTGCTACGTCTGTATGCAATTACCTGCATCCGTTTCAGAGGGTGTTACTTATCACCATTTACCAGCTACATATGGTATTTCTTGTAGTATTTTAAGTAGTGTTTTTTATTTGTTAGGGAAAATAGATTATAAGATGTCTAATAGAGATAGTATTTTTGGGCACTTGCCAATGAACAAAGAGCTGAATCCAGCTAAAGAAGCTAACACTTTTGGTGAGATTTTTATTGAAGAAAAAGGATTAACATTAGATTACATTTTTAAGAATAATTTAACTTGCAGTTTGAAAGAAGAGGAGAAAGCTTTCCTGGATATGGTAGAGGAAAGGAGAGTGAACATGCATGAGAAAGAGGGAAAATATGAAGTGAATGAGACAATTTGGGACATTGAGATGGGAAAAGAGTTGAGAAATGGGGCTAGTCCAACATTAGCTCTAGATGCACCACAGAAGGGTAAACTTTGTATTACGAGAAGGAAATCCCAATATGATACATATTTTGTGGGGACTAGTGAGTGCCATGATACATACTTCGTTGCGACAGGTTGGGGTTTCAGAGGTGGAGAAGATACAATTTTTCCAGGAGTGTACTATGTTTGTGGGAACAAGGCTTATTACAAATTGCCTGACCATTGGTATGGCACATGTTATGTGGGTCTGGTTTTTCCTAAGATTTTTCATACAGATAAAATAAGAGATGTAGAAGATATTAACTTATTAACACGTTTTAAGAGAGAAACTTGGTCTGAAATTGTGGGTGATATTTTTGGGGTTTTGATTCCAGCAGTGGGAATTTCTTTAAATGCTTATGGAATTCGGAAACTGTCCACAGTGGTTGATCGCTTATCGACAAATACCGCAGGAGGGTTTCTTTTGGTGAATACGGAATTAAGTGCCGTACGTGCCATGTCTATGCAAAATCGACTTGCCCTTGATATTCTATTGGCCAAGGAGGGTGGAGTCTGTGGAATATTGAAAGTTCAACATTGTTGCACTTACATTCCTGACGAAAGTAAAGACCTGAAGGTCTATATCAGAAATATTACTGATTTGCATGAAGAATTAGTACCACTTGAAGCTGGGAATTTGTGGACTAAAATAGCTAATAAAATGATAGCTGTTAAGGATTTTATTGCAAAGATAGGTAGTACTATTATAGGTAGAATATTGTTTCCCTTGTCTTGTATAATTGTGGCTTTATTAATAATAAGATTGGTGTGTGTGTGTTGTAAAAACAGGGGAGGGAGGAAGAAATTGAATAAAGAAAAGAAAAATAAGAAGTTGAAGAGAGAACCACAAGAGATTGAATTAGAAGAATTGAGGGAGAGTGTTTATTTAGAGACAAGAAGGGATGATGAAAGAGTGACTGGTGTTTAATGTTGTGTAAGGGGAAAAGACATTTCTGATTTCTCCTAAAATGGGACTAAATTTTCACTAATTTTTTTTTTTGGGTTTATTTGGTGATAAAATCACCAAAGGGGGGATTGCTGGAGCAGAGTTTTCATTTAGAAAATTCAGGGGCTTTTGAAGCTCTAGTATGTCTATGCGTTTTATTAATTATTAATAAATAACAAATTAATTATTTGTCTTGTGCAAGTGTGTTTTTATTAATCAATCCGTTTGTCTTAACATAAGAGAAAGTTACACGAGTGTGTGTGCTGTTTTTGTTTTCTAAAAAATAACGTGCAAGTTTTCATGTTTAAACGTTGCTGTGTGCTGTTTATTTTGAGCACAAAACGCTGTCTGAATTAATGCTTTTTTATGTTGCAAAAGCTAGATAAATACATACACATAAGGGTATTAGTGGGGTTAACACTGTTTAATCACTATGCTGTAGTAACGTTTATTTTGTCTCTTTAATTAAGATGGTCTATTGTGGCCTATGGAGGCCTGTATTAAGATGGCTGAATTTTGAAGCCTGCCCGTGATTTGTGAAATGAAAGACGTGACGAGGGAGACCCCTGCTGGAAATGGTCCTGAAGTTGACTGACCATGGTCCTTGAATGAAAATTTTCCATGAGGACGCAGCAGTTTTGGAGGATCTCCAAAAGAAATGGAACATCCTGGGTAGCCTTGGGAGACAAAGGAGTTTTAGAAATGAACAATGAACTGTGGTTCGGCTGCCGAGGGAAGTTAAACAAATCGGATACTTTAATAGTTTCTTGGTTCCTGTTCCGTAGTTTCCGTCTTGTGACTTTTCCTGAGCGGAGATTTTCAGATGTAGCAATGTTACATTTCTTTCTTCTCGCTCTGCTCAGTGATTCAGTGTATTTTGCAAACTTTATGTGTGTTTCCATTGTAATTTTTACTATAAAAAATGTTAGCTTAGGGAGGGCTTTGCCACTTGCCATTTTGCCTTTGCCGCGTGAATCTGCGTTGCTGAGGATCGATGCTGAGGGACTTCGTCTTGAGAGACTTTACCGAGAGACTTGTCCTGACCCGTTCTGACACTTAGTTAGAATAGGTAACTATGAGAAATGATTTATTCTGATTGATTTACTTTGACTAATTTTAGATAAAGCAATATCATTTTAAAACATGGTGTTGAACTTTCTTTCTTGTCAATTATTGGGTTTATATTTTTGATCATTATTGTATATGTTGTGTAGATTATGTTATTGATTAGGACAATCACAAAACCAGATCTGATCGACCTGATATCGATGCAGGGTGTTTAGGTGTTTTCTTTCCACAGGTTTATTGTTGGTAGAGTATTTGAGCGTATGTTAGTGAAATGGGCCCTAGCGTATGATGAATGTATGTGCGTGTAACTGTGTGATTACTCTATCCGTGGTAGTGGGCATATTTTAGATACCCTGATCTCTATCAGTATTATTCTACATTCGAAATTATTTTAGACAATCTTGTGCTTATGGTATGAGCTGTCATTTTAAGGGTATTTTTAATGTTCATTTGATGTTTTCCAGGATTTGAAGAGGTTATTAAAATAGTTTTGTAACATAAATGTGCTTTCAAATGTTTTACAATGCACAGTCTTTTTCTACTTATTCACATTTCACTATTTGATCTCCGTTTCTTTCATTTGCACTCAATGTACAGGTTTAATTTCCCTAATGATCTTTGTCTGGGTTTCCCTAATTCACCCTCCATCAGCAAAAACCTTTATTTCTGTCAGAGAAGAACAATGGTGCCGTTCTTTGACCTACAGACTATCTCAAATAGATTAGCGTTAAAGGGCACAATTCATGAAAAAGGATACCATAGCAGCTTGTTACAAACCAC
Organism: Triturus cristatus; assembly: GCF_964204655.1. Taxonomy (NCBI): domain Eukaryota; kingdom Metazoa; phylum Chordata; class Amphibia; order Caudata; family Salamandridae; genus Triturus; species Triturus cristatus. The sequence goes on along the minus strand of NC_140584.1, from coordinate 204,339,175 downwards.
ACAAATTGCACTCTTTTTGGATGGGATATTTGTCATATTTGTGAAGGAGTACCTATTTCCCAACCACTAAATCGGAGCCATATATTGCTTATTGCCTAAACTATTTATGGAAAGGGTTTTAAATCACACAGAAGGTTTGCCGTTTGTCCAATCTATGTCAGCAGTTCACAGCAGTGTTCACACAAAATGAATTTATCATGCTGACTGCTCAATGCTTATTTTCTCCTTGTGACTGCTCATCAGTGGCAGTTGCCTTAGCCACAGGTGAAAAAAGGTAAAAAATATAAGGGAAAGACTCTCATCTTATTTGTGACCCTCTTCTGAGGCACAATCACAGAGGTCAGTGGGAAGTAAGACAGGGGAGCAGCTTTCACCTGCAGTGGAAAGTGTCTAGCCCCCCTGAGTCCATTAAAAACAAGCAGTGAAGGCAGACAAGCAAGCCATGAGTCAGAAAGGGCATAAGATGGCTGATGCAGGTGTACATGCTGGGCCTGAGTCACAAAGGGCTTCTAAACTTATGGTGGAGGCCCCACAGTTGTGGTGAGTGCCCTGTGTGAATCGACCCCTGTGTTTCAGCAGTGCATCATGGGTAGGAAGGGTATGGGTATGGTCTGACCCAGTTACTTACTGGTAATCTTCATTACTTCAAGGCCTAATCTTCATCATCATCACAGTCCATACTATATGAGACTTCTGCCTCCTACACAGAAGTAGTTCACCATCTTAAAAATACAAAATTTAAAGACTTAAAGTTACAGTATACTTCATTTGAAAACACAGGAATCAACCTCCCATGTGAACTCTAAATTAGGAACAGACACCTTATGCTTTTCCTGTTCATTACTAAGCACACACATGTTTTTCTTCTCCTTTTTGGATATAAGAGACACCATGAACGTTTTTGAGAGGGATAGAATTTAGACTGTAACGTCGAAAACTAGGACACAGTATAAATACGTTTTCTATGAAGCAACAAGGTTTACCTCCTCACTCCTGCACCTACATCCCCCATCACAGGCAACCACATTGGCGTCCGGTAGGACAAACAATTACATTTAAAGCACTCCCCATTGCATACAAAGGTTTACATAACAAATACCAGCTTGCTTCAGGGCTAGGATTAAAGGAAATGTCCCTAAAAGACTGTGGTGCCGATCACGATCCGGCAAAAACCGGGTACGAACCGTCGGACGGAGCATAATCTCCGTCCGACGCGTACCCGGTCGTCAATTTTTACAAACAAGGAATTACGATTCGCACGGGTACACCAGTACCGTACGAATTGTAAAAAAGCCCGACCGACCAAAAAAAACCTACCAATGCGATCCGGAAAAGCGCCGACCTGACGTCGGGACGCTCGCAGCCAGCCATTCACGACCCAGGAATCACGATTCGCACCGACGTCACCCCGCACGGTGAATATTTTGCGGCAGCCAAAAACTGCCGGGAAATCAGGACGGCGCGAACAAGGACCACCAGTACGCGACGGACAGACGACGACGCGAACAAGGAGGACCAGTACGCGACGGACACACAGGACCACGCGACCAAGGAGGACCCGTACGCGACAGGACGACGCGATCAAGGAGGACCCGTACGCGACAGGACGACGCGATCAAGGAGTACCAGTACGCGACGGACAGACATGGACCCGAACCTACGAGTCATCCCTGCCCTCATAGCAGTCCACCTCCTCTACAGGTTACGACGCAGACGCCGCAGAAGGTCAGAATAACTAAGGGAGGGGGGAAAGTGGGGTGGGGTGGGGGTGGCAGGACCAGGGCAGGCCACAAAACAACCACATAAGTCACACACCACACATGGCCTGGACATACCTGACTCCCATGCCCTGGTCACCACGAGGGGGTGGGGGCGTGTCCTGATAAGCCAGCGACCGCCACAACGGAAGTCCGTCACCACGCGAACTGGCAACACAACCAGACAGGTACGCCTCAAGAGCGTGGGTACGAGTCGTACCACGCCCACACACGTCACCCCAACAATGGCGGGACGGATCGCACCCACGTGGCAAAGGCCTGGGTACGGGCCGCACAAGCATCACATAGCGTGGGGACGTATATGTACGGACCCTACCCCCACCCCGTATGCAAGGAGCGCACCCCCCACCCCAACAGTGAAAGTACGACCCGTACCCCCACCCGCGTATGCATGGAGCGTACCCCCCATGCCAACAGTGTAAGTACGACCCGTACCCTCACCCGCGTATGCATGGAGCGTACCCCCCATGCCAACAGTGTAAGTACGACCCGTACCCCCACCCGCGTATGCATGGAGCGTACCCCCCATGCCAACAGTGTAAGTACGACCCGTACCCCCACCCGCCTATGCATGGAGCGTACCCCCATGCCAACAGTGTAAGTACGACTCCTACCCCACCCGCGGACTCACGGACCGTACCCCCACCCCAACAGTGAAAGTACGACCCGTACCCCCACCCGCGTATGCATGGAGCGTACCCCCCAGCCCAACAGTGTAAGTACGACCCGTACCCTCACCCGCGTATGCAAGGAGCGTACCCCCCACCCCAACAGTGTAAGTACGACCCGTACCCCCACCCGCGTATGCATGGAGCGTACCCCCCAGCCCAACAGTGTAAGTACGACCTGTACCCCCACCCGCGTATGCATGGAGCGTACCCCCATGCCAACAGTGTAAGTACGACCCGTACCCCCACCCGCGTATGCATGGAGCGTACCCCCCATGCCAACAGTGGTACGACCCGTACCCCCACCCGCCTATGCATGGAGCGTACCCCCCATGCCAACAGTAAGTACGTGTTGGACAGGCCACACAGAGGGCTGGCTTCCCCCCCGCACGACAGGGCCCGAGCTCCGGCCCACCCAGCATACCCCCGTGACAAGCCCCTGTACTCCGTCTCCCGACGGACCCTCTGCCCTCGGACCCCTACTCATCACGGGGTCCCGCCCCACCGGCTTCCCCGGCCAGGTCAAGCCGCCATCTTGGGCCCTGCACCACGCGGCCGCGTGGCCTCACCTCGACCCTAACCCCGGGCCTGGCCGGCCCCGACATCCCGGCACCACCATCCACCCAGGAGGTGAGCGGACCACTTGGCAGGTCAATGGGAGAACGAAGCGTCAAGAGCTCTTCCCCCGCCAGGTGCCGATCGCCTCCAGCAGCCCCCAGGCGCTGGCTCCACCCCCTGCTGGGTGTCTGGACACCTTCATCCCGGACCCTCCGACCTCCAAGTGCGAGGGTCCGGACATCAAAGGGCACCAGCCCTATAACTAAGACAGCTCCGGAGCAGGAAGGGAGTTGTATCCTGGAGTCGAGAGACACCGAGTGAACTCAACCCTGACGGTCTACTGGCGCTGCCGTAGCCCGCTCTTGTGAACCATCGTCCTGCCTGCTGGCGCTGCCGCGGCCTTCTGCAACCTTCATCTTCCTGGGACCTGCTGGCGCTGCCGCGGCCCGTTGTACCGACCATCCTCACCGGGACCTGCTGGCGCTGCCGCGGCCCTCTGCAACCTTCATCTTCCTGGGACCTGCTGGCGCTGCCGCGGCCCGTTGTAACGACCAACCTCACCGGGACCTGCTGGCGCTGCCGCGGCCCTCTGCAACCTTCATCTTCCTGGGACCTGCTGGCGCTGCCGCGGCCCGTTGTATCGACCATCCGCACCGGGACCTGCTGGCGCTGCCGCGGCCCATACCACCTAACCACCAAGCTCGAGGATTGTGAGCTCATCACCATCTCATCCGAATTACCTGATTGGTAAATAGACTGTCCCGCTACCCCCTTCCCTACCTTACGAGACTCTAACCGAGGGGACCCCTGAGTCCAGACCTCCTTGTACCATTTTACCGTACCTTAAATAAGTGTCGATAAAGATCACTGAACCTTATCCGTGTGTGATATCTGTCTGTGGGGGGGAAGTTACTTGTCTGTACGATCGCTGGAGACGGCTCTCCCCGGAGACCTCTCCTCCTGACCCCGGCCGACCCTCCCGGTCCGTCTACCTTTTCTAACATTGGTGGCCAGCGGCGCGATCCGAATCAACGCGTAATCGTACAGAGAGTAGCTCACCCCACGACAAAGCACGATGTCGACCAAAGATAGCAGCTCCACCGAGAAGTTCCAAATGGAGAAACTAGAGGAGTACAACCACCGCGAACTGAGACAATTTTGCATAGAACTTGGCATTGCTACCACTGGCCTGAGTACCAAGGATGACCTAAAGCACGCCCTTGAGTCGTGGACAGAAACGGGGGTCGCAAGACCCTCCGACCAAAGCAGCGTCACACCAGACCAAAACAGCGTCACACCAGAGGGGAACGCCACGACTCCCGAGGAACGGGGAACGGGCCTCTCACCGGAGGAGATACGAGAAAGAGACAGAGTCAGACTGCACGAATTAGAGATGGCACGACTCAAGATGGATGGGGAGCTCAAGTTAGCTGAACAGAAACTCAACCTCGAGCAGATGCGGATTCGAGAGGAGCGAGAAGAAAAACAGAGACAGAGAGAGCTGGAAGAGAAAAAGATAACGCTCGAGCACGAGCGCCAATTGGCAGAGATAGAACTGCGCAAACAGCATAAGGACTTGGGGGTGCCTGAAAGACCACACACCCCGGGACCAACTGAGAGAAAAGTTCACATCCCCAAGGATGTGGTCCGCGAGTATGTCCGAGAAGACGACATACAACAATGGTTTAAGGCCTATGAGATCGCAATGACCTCCCACCGGATCGACCGGAGTGATTGGGGAGCCGGACTTTGGGGGAGATTTATCAACGAGGGTCGCGATGCCCTGCTGCAGCTCCCCGATCACCAAATGTCGTCCTACGACCACATGAAGGCTGCCCTCCTCACCCGCTACGGCCTCACGCCCGAGATGTACCGCCAGAGGTTCAGGGATTGCACCCGGATCCCAGGTACCACTTGGGTGGAATACGTGAACTATTTCAGCCGGGCCTTCGAGGGTTGGATCAAGGGAAGTCAGGTCACCACCTACGAACAGCTCTTCAACCTCATGGTATGGGAACACCTGTCAAACAACTGCTTCGTCGAGCTCCGGCAGCATCTACTCGACAGTAAGCTGACTGACCCCCGGCAGCTCGCCGCCGAAGCTGACCGGTGGGAGAGCACCCGAGTGGGCCGGAAAGGGCCACACGACCAGAACAGAAGCAACCAAGGCCAGCACCGTCCTCGGGGAGGAGGAGGAGGCCAGGGGCGGGGGAGAGACGCCTTGCCAGCAACAACCGTGGCCAGCACCCCGCCGCCGACCGGCCGGGGCAACCCCCCGGTGCGGCCTGGGTACCGAGCCAACGTCACGTGCCACAGATGCCAACGACTAGGCCACTACGCCAACGATCCGAACTGCCCGCTGAACCAAACGCCCAAACCCCGCCAGGTAGCTGCCGCTGCCCTGGGGGAGGAGCAGTCGTTGGAGGGTCCCGAGGAGTGTGAGCCGGACCAGCAAGGGTGGGAACCGGCCGCCATGGTCCTGGCATGCTTAGGAGGAAGAGACATGGTTCCGCGGGCTCCCCTACCCGCCAACACCAGGAAATACGGTCAGTGGGTGACCATTAATGGACAGAGAGCTGAGGCCTTGCGCGACACCGGCGCCAGCGTGACGGCCGTCCGCTGTCACCTGGTGAAGCCCGAGCAGATCTTGCCGAACATTCTCTGCCCCGTCCGCTCGGCAGATAACTCTGAAAGCATGTGCAAGATGGCCTGCGTCCCGTTTGAATGGGGAGGGGTCTCCGGCCTACTGAAAGTGACGGTCCGGGACGATGCCCCCGTGGACTGCCTCCTGGGGAATGACCTCGAGAGTTCCCCGTGGGCCACCGTCGAGAGAAGAGAGCACTTGGGGATGCTGGGCCTCCCGGACTGGGCCTGCATAACCACCCGATCCATGGCCGGCCGGGCCGCCCCCCGATCAGAAGAAACCGAATGGCCGGCACCTCCGCCCCCGGTTGCCCCCGTAGAGGACAACGGCGAGGCCGACCTCCCAGACCCGGCCCCCGAAGAAAACGCGCAACCCCAGGACCTTCCGGATCTGGCTCAGTGGCGGCAAGAAGGGGGGCCCACCCAAGAACAGTTCCGCCAGGAGCAAAAGACCTGTCCCTCCCTCGAGGGGCTTCGCCAACAAGCCAGCACCCAAGCCGCCGGGGACACCACCGGAACCCACTGGGTCTACTGGGATAACGACCTGCTCTACAGCGAGCAAAGAATCGCCGAGCTGGGGGCCAGTCGAGTTCTGGTGGTACCGCTCCGCTTCCGAGACTTTCTACTCAACCTAGCCCACGATGTCCCCCTGGCTGGGCACCTGGGCCAAGATAAAACGTACAGTCGACTGGTGACCCACTTTTTCTGGCCAAAAATGAGGAATGACGTCCTGAACCACTGCCGATCGTGCCCCACATGCCAAGCAAGCGGGAAGAGTGGCCGGAAGCTTAAGGCTCCTCTACAACCCTTCCCGGTGGTCACCACCCCGTTCGAGAGGGTGGGGATAGACATTGTGGGGCCGCTGGACCCTCGCACGGCACAAGGACACAGGTTCATCTTGGTACTAGTGGACCATGCCACCCGCTATCCCGAGGCGGTGCCCCTACGGACCGTGACCGCTCCAGTGGTTGGCCGGGCCCTGATGGGGATCTTCTCCCGGGTAGGCTTCCCCCGAGAAGTCGTCAGCGACCGAGGTACGAACTTCATATCGAAGTACATGAAGTCCCTCTGGCAACAATGCGGGGTCACATACAGATTCACGACCCCCTATCACCCCCAAGGAAACGGACTAGTGGAGCGGTTCAACCGCACTCTCAAAGGGATGATTGGGGGATTGGAAGAGCCTCTCCGTCGCCAGTGGGATGTACTGCTCCCGTGCCTCCTCTTCGCCTACCGAGAAGTACCCCAGAAGTCCCTCGGCTTTAGCCCCTTTGAACTCCTATACGGACACCCTGTGCGAGGGCCCCTCAGCCTCGTGAAGGAGGGCTGGGAGTTGGCCCCCCTAACGACCCCTCCAGACGTCTTCAAATACCTCCTGGCCCTACGAAACCAGACCCGGCGCTTCAGGGAGATGGCCAAGGCGAACCTCGAGGCCAGTCAGGAGGACATGAAAAGGTGGTATGACCACAATGCCTCCTCCGTTGAGTTCGAGCCTGGGCAGCAAGTATGGGTGATGTCCCCCACCGAACCATGTGCCCTGCAAGACAAGTGGACGGGGCCCTTCAAAGTGGTCGAGCGTAAAAGCCCCGTCACTTACCTCATCGACATGGGGTCCACCCGGAACCCCCTGCGGGTCCTCCACACCAACCGGCTCAAACCACACTTTGTGCGCTCCGAACTAAGCCTCCTGATGGCGACCGACAGTGGTACAGAAGAAGACTCCGAGCCCCTCCCGGATCTCTTAAAGACTCAGGAGAAGGACGGCTCCGTGGATGGGGTCCGGCTCTCCGACGCCCTCACTTCGGAGCAACGCCAGGACTGCCGGGACCTCCTGCTGCAGTTCGCTGCCCTGTTCTCACTCACCCCCGGGGTCACCCCTTGGTGTTTGCACGACGTAGACACCGGGGACAGTCCCCCTGTCCGGCACCGGGCCTACCGCGTACCAGATCGGGTACGGGCCTGCATACAGGAGGAAGTGGCCAAGATGCTCACGATCGGGGTCATCGAGCCCTCGGACAGTACCTGGGCCAGTCCGGTTGTATTAGTTCCCAAGGCCGCTGCCCCCGGCACCGCCCCTGAACTGAGATTCTGCGTCGACTACCGGGGCTTGAACGCTGTCACCCGGACCGACGCTCATCCCATCCCCCGAGCAGACGAGCTGATCGACCGGCTGGGGGCCGCCCGCTACCTTAGTATCTTCGACCTGACGGCGGGCTACTGGCAGATCGGCCTCACACCCAGGGCTCAGGAACGGTCAGCCTTCTCCACCCCCGATGGCCACTATCAATTTAAGGTCATGCCCTTTGGCATGAAGAATGCCCCCGCCACATTCCAACGTCTTGTGAACCAGGTCTTGGCAGGGCTCGAAGAATTCAGCGCTGCCTACCTGGACGATATCGCTGTATACAGCCGCCACTGGTCCGACCACCTCCGTCACCTCCAAGAGGTCCTCCAAGCCCTCCAGCGGGCCGGCCTCACCATTAAAGCCGGCAAGTGCCAAATTGGCCAAGGGTCTGTGACCTACCTGGGGCACCAAGTGGGAAGCGGGCTGGTGGCTCCACTACAACTTAAGATTGCTGCCATCCAGTCCTGGCAGCCCCCCGTCACCCAGACCGAGGTCCGAGCCTTCTTGGGGCTCACCGGCTACTACCGGCGGTTCGTGAAGGACTACGGCAGCATCGTGGGGCCCCTCACGGGACTCACATCCAAGAATCAACCGAAGCGGGTCCACTGGACTCCTGATTGTCAAGCGGCCTTCGAAGAGCTGAAGGCCGCCCTGTGCGCCGCCCCGGTGCTCCAGGCCCCCGATTACAGTCGGGAATTTGTAGTACAGACCGACGCCTCCGACCACGGCATCGGGGCCGTCCTCTCTCAGCTGAACCCCGAAGGTCATGACCAGCCGGTGGCCTTCATCAGTCGACGTCTCCTGGCCCGAGAACAGCGTTGGAGCACAATCGAGAGGGAGGCATTTGCAGTAGTGTGGGCCCTCAAAAAGCTCCGGCCCTATCTCTTCGGTACCCACTTCCGGGTACAAACCGACCATCGACCCCTGCAATGGCTGATGCAGATGCGGGGGGAGAACCCAAAACTCTTGCGCTGGTCCATTTCCCTGCAGGGGATGGACTTCACTGTGGAGCACCGGCCAGGCCAAGACCACGCCAACGCGGACGGCCTGTCCCGCTTTTTCCGCCTCGACGAAGAGAGTCCCCAAGGAGATGGGTGACTCTCCCCGCCTTCAGCTGGGGGGGACGCATGTTGGACAGGCCACACAGAGGGCTGGCTTCCCCCCCGCACGACAGGGCCCGAGCTCCGGCCCACCCAGCATACCCCCGTGACAAGCCCCTGTACTCCGTCTCCCGACGGACCCTCTGCCCTCGGACCCCTACTCATCACGGGGTCCCGCCCCACCGGCTTCCCCGGCCAGGTCAAGCCGCCATCTTGGGCCCTGCACCACGCGGCCGCGTGGCCTCACCTCGACCCTAACCCCGGGCCTGGCCGGCCCCGACATCCCGGCACCACCATCCACCCAGGAGGTGAGCGGACCACTTGGCAGGTCAATGGGAGAACGAAGCGTCAAGAGCTCTTCCCCCGCCAGGTGCCGATTGCCTCCAGCAGCCCCCAGGCGCTGGCTCCACCCCCTGCTGGGTGTCTGGACACCTTCATCCCGGACCCTCCGACCTCCAAGTGCGAGGGTCCGGACATCAAAGGGCACCAGCCCTATAACTAAGACAGCTCCGGAGCAGGAAGGGAGTTGTATCCTGGAGTCGAGAGACACCGAGTGAACTCAACCCTGACGGTCTACTGGCGCTGCCGTAGCCCGCTCTTGTGAACCATCGTCCTGCCTGCTGGCGCTGCCGCGGCCTTCTGCAACCTTCATCTTCCTGGGACCTGCTGGCGCTGCCGCGGCCCGTTGTACCGACCATCCTCACCGGGACCTGCTGGCGCTGCCGCGGCCCTCTGCAACCTTCATCTTCCTGGGACCTGCTGGCGCTGCCGCGGCCCGTTGTAACGACCAACCTCACCGGGACCTGCTGGCGCTGCCGCGGCCCTCTGCAACCTTCATCTTCCTGGGACCTGCTGGCGCTGCCGCGGCCCGTTGTATCGACCATCCGCACCGGGACCTGCTGGCGCTGCCGCGGCCCATACCACCTAACCACCAAGCTCGAGGATTGTGAGCTCATCACCATCTCATCCGAATTACCTGATTGGTAAATAGACTGTCCCGCTACCCCCTTCCCTACCTTACGAGACTCTAACCGAGGGGACCCCTGAGTCCAGACCTCCTTGTACCATTTTACCGTACCTTAAATAAGTGTCGATAAAGATCACTGAACCTTATCCGTGTGTGATATCTGTCTGTGGGGGGGAAGTTACTTGTCTGTACGATCGCTGGAGACGGCTCTCCCCGGAGACCTCTCCTCCTGACCCCGGCCGACCCTCCCGGTCCGTCTACCTTTTCTAACAGTACGACTCCTACCCCCACCCGCGGACTCACGGACCGTACCCCCACCCCAACAGTGTAGGTACGACCCGTACCCCCACCCGCGTATGCATGGAGCGTACCCCCCAGCCCAACAGTGTAAGTACGACCCGTACCCCCACCCGCCTATGCATGGAGCGTACCCCCCATGCCAACAGTGTAAGTACGACTCCTACCCCCACCCGCGGACTCACGGACCGTACCCCCACCCCAACAGTGTAAGTACGACCCGTACCCCCACCAGCGTATGCAAGGAGCGTACCCCCCAGCCCAACAGTGTAAGTACGACCCGTACCCTCACCCGCGTATGCAAGGAGCGTACCCCACACCCCAACAGTGTAAGTACGACCCGTACCCTCACCCGCGTATGCATGGAGCGTACCCCCACCACACCAGTGTAAGTAGACTCGTACCCTCACCTCGAATGCATTGAGCGTACCCCCACCGTGTATGTTCCAAGCGTACATATCCTGAAATCGGAGGTGTGTGTGCAGAGTCCACCCAGCAGTGCCCTGAGACAGGAGGGGTGGGTGTGGAGTCCTCCCAGCAGTGCCCTGAGACAGGAGGGGTGGGTGCCTATCACTCCCAGCAGTGCCCTGAGCCAGGAGGGGTGTGTGCAGAGTCCTCCCAGCAGTGCCCTGAGACAGGAGGGGTGGGTGCCTATCACTAACAGCAGTGCCCTGAGACAGGAGGGGTGGGTGCCTATCACTCCCAGCAGTGCCCTGAGCCAGGAGGGGTGTGTGCAGAGTCCTCCCAGCAGTGCCCTGAGACAGGAGGGGTGGGTGCCTATCACTCCCAGCAGTGCCCTGAGCCAGGAGGGGTGTGTGCAGAGTCCTCCCAGCAGTGCCCTGAGACAGGAGGGGTGGGTGTGGAGTCCTCCCAGCAGTGCCCTGAGACAGGAGGGGTGGGTGTGGAGTCCTCCCAGCAGTGCCCTGAGCCAGGAGGGGTGTGTGCAGAGTCCACCCAGCAGTGCCCTGAGACAGGAGGGGTGGGTGCCTATCACTCCCAGCAGTGCCCTGAGACAGGAGGGGTGGGTGCAGAGTCCTCCCAGCAGTGCCCTGAGCCAGGAGGGGTGTGTGCAGAGTCCTCCCAGCAGTGCCCTGAGACAGGAGGGGTGGGTGCCTATCACTAACAGCAGTGCCCTGAGACAGGAGGGGTGGGTGCCTATCACTCCCAGCAGTGCCCTGAGACAGGAGGGGTGGGTGCAGAGTCCTCCCAGCAGTGCCCTGAGACAGGAGGGGTGGGTGCCTATCACTCCCAGCAGTGCCCTGAGCCAGGAGGGGTGTGTGCAGAGTCCTCCCAGCAGTGCCCTGAGACAGGAGGGGTGGGTGTGGAGTCCTCCCAGCAGTGCCCTGAGACAGGAGGGGTGGGTGTGGAGTCCTCCCAGCAGTGCCCTGAGCCAGGAGGGGTGTGTGCAGAGTCCACCCAGCAGTGCCCTGAGACAGGAGGGGTGGGTGCCTATCACTCCCAGCAGTGCCCTGAGACAGGAGGGGTGGGTGCAGAGTCCTCCCAGCAGTGCCCTGAGCCAGGAGGGGTGTGTGCAGAGTCCTCCCAGCAGTGCCCTGAGACAGGAGGGGTGGGTGCCTATCACTAACAGCAGTGCCCTGAGACAGGAGGGGTGGGTGCCTATCACTCCCAGCAGTGCCCTGAGACAGGAGGGGTGGGTGTGGAGTCCTCCCAGCAGTGCCCTGAGCCAGGAGGGGTGTGTGCAGAGTCCTCCCAGCAGTGCCCTGAGACAGGAGGGGTGGGTGCCTATCACTAACAGCAGTGCCCTGAGACAGGAGGGGTGGGTGCCTATCACTCCCAGCAGTGCCCTGAGACAGGAGGGGTGTAACACATGTGTGTGAGGCCAGAATTATCCACATGCATACTGCCTACAAGGGAACATGTCCCCATGAACTCATGTCAACAGACTCCACACACAAGTACAGTGATCACCAAGGATGCCACGATTGTTGCAGGTGGAGACATGGCCCTGCATGCATGGCCAAAGTAGAAGGGCTCCGTCACACACACAGCTCATGTAGACACAGCTCTGCGCTAAACATTGGGAACACCCTGCAGGGAAGAAAGCTGGGTACACAGAGGAAGGAATACACCCTGGGACAAGTGCACCATGCAGTAACTGCTTACATGAACAAAGAAAGTTAGCCAACACCTTGTGATGGCACACAGATCCCAGGGTCCCACCAATGAGCAGTACACTACTACATATCCCACACACCCAAACCCTTACACACCACCCAAAACCATGTAGCAGCCCCACCAACACCAATACCAGCATAGCAGTAGTGTGATAATGAAAACAAAATTAAGCTTTATTCAGCATGAGCACAATGTCCGTGGATCGCAGGCAGTTCAATATTCACAAAGCCCATAGGGCAGTCAATGATTCTCAGCTGGATGGAGGACACAGTGGGATGCATGTCCCCTACCTTGCCTGCACAGTCAAATGGCATCGTCTTCCACACTGGTGAGGGCATCAGGGGGGGGGGAAGCAACAGGCACCGCAGGGACATCAGGGCAAAGGGGCGGCGTTGTGGGTGCAGGGATGGAGGACTCCACCACAGGGGGTGGGTCAGTGCCAAAGGCGGAGGCCAGGATGGCACTACACACCTTTGCAAGGTCCTCCAGGGAGTCCCCTGCACCCGAAGGGACCTCAGGCCCCAAGGAGGGGGGGGGGTCAGAGGGATGGGTCGCAGCGCCACCGGGGGAGGGTGGAGACAGGGGGGGAGACTCAACCACCCTGACCGGGGACCTCCTTGACCGCTTGCGTGGTGGTGTAACTGTGGGGCTCAGGGACAGAGCGGCCATGAAGGAGTCCTTGGGGGAGATGTGGCCAGGAGAGCTGAGGGGAGGGGATTTGGAGGGAGTGGACTGGGTGGAATGTGGACTCCCACTATGGCTGCGTGTCACACGTTTGCCCCCCGACCCAGTGGGTGTGCCTACCTCACCCTGTGTGTGCGTGTCAGGAGGAGTGCGGTGGACCTTCCCTGCTGGTGTGGTGCCCGTGTCCGTTGATGTGGGTGCATGCCGACGTCTGGGTGTACGTGGGACAGGCATGGGAGTGGGAAGTGTGGATGGGGCAGGGGTAGGTGGGGGGAGGTCGCGCTGCAGGAGACCCACTGCTGCAGTCAGTGTGGAGTCTATGGACCTCAGCAAGTTGCGTTGGTCAGCCTGCGATGAATGAATGCCCTCCAAGAAAGCCTCGATGTTGGTGAGGGTTTTGCCGTGGGCATGGAGGACATTAAGGATCGCAGCCTGACCAACCTGCAGTTGCCGCTGGATGTCCACAGACTCTGCATTGGCGGCAGCAGTGGAGACAGGGGCAGGGGGTGCGGTGCCTGGCAGGAAGGAGACATGCTGTGACCGGGCACGCTGGGAAGGGACACAAGCAAGTGGGAGGCGGCTGATGAGAACTGAGGGGGCGGTGCGAGGTGTTGTTCCGCTGTCAGCTGCTGGTGCAGCCACCGCCCACTCGGAGACATCCTCCTCGGACCTGTCAGCTTCGTATTCTGACGTGCCAGTCGACAGGTCCTCGGCCGCACTATCCTCCACCTCTGTCCCACTCGATGTGCCAGCCCCGATGTCACGGCTGGCACTGGTGCTCGGTCCCTCCGCCTTGCCTGTGTCCATGTCTCCCTCTGTGTCCCCCGACGATGCTGTGGGCAGGGTGGAGAGACAGAAATTAATCAGACAGCTGTACACATCAGTCACATGAGTCCAATCGACATAGGTAACACTGCATAGCCTGAAAAGGAAGATCCCTAACATCTACTAAACAAGGTACCGATGTAGGGCATGAAACACACAGTTGGTTGAGCCACCATGCCACTGAAATACCATGGAGAGCATGAGACAATAGCTAAACACAGGAAACGGAGTCTGACATAGCACCCAGGCCCTGGGGACAATCCAGCACTGCATCTGCACCACACAGCGTTGGCGAAAATACCGATGACCAGGGACCATATCCATGAACTTGAGACACATGCTGCATAGGTAATGCTGAAAACATGCCCAACATGACTCGGTCACTGCACATTGCGTGTGTGTCCAGAAACATCACACACTGCCCAGACCCAGCAAGTAGAAATCAGGATTTGACACATAGGCATTGCCCGCCCCAACAAGACCCTACACGAGGCAAATTGTTGAGACACAGGTGGCACCAACATCTCATAGTCTGGGTGATACACACAGGGGCAGGCAAAAAGCAAGATTGGACGCCAAACAGCCAAGGTGCGCCTGTACAAATAATGAGGTGCCAATGCCCATCCTCAGATGAGTATAACAAGACACACAGGCACTGGCAACTGTGAGTATGAAGAATGACAATCAGGTCAGGCTGCACAGTGGACACCTGTACAAAATAGCACGTCTATATACATGGTGACAGGGGACAATGGCACAGAGCACAACCTACGCTGTAGACACTGAGATTGTCCACGTTTATGATGACACATACACCACTGAGGAAAAGGTGCCCCAGGGGACAGTAGTGGGCACGCAACTACATGCTACTGAATGGTAATGACTGCAACACACGTCACCATCCCTGCACTATGTGTATCGCACACTCATGCACATCATGTCACAGGCCACTACATAGGACATGCGCGCTGTAAGGCATGACACATGAGAGACCAACTCCCATGTCTGGAGTCAGCATCAGTGCCAACTGACATGGAACCCACATGCAGTGAACTTGACAGTGCACAGGCAAGGTCCCACAACATGTTACACACCACCCCCACACATGATGCTACAGTCATTGTTCTCGTGGACAAAGCGCCAGCCTACATTACCTTGTGAAGGAGTGACTACACACAGACCAGGGAACACATTGCAAGGAGGGGAAGGGTGGCAGGGGCGCAGCGCTATACTGGGGCAAACAGGATCTGCACAGCACCTTTAAACCCTGCCAGTGAATTCATGCTACTGTGCCCTTACAAATGCCGGTGACACACAACAAACACACATGTACCTACCCCCTTCCGGCTGCTGCATCGCCTGTAAGCGCCTCTCCAGGTCTGGAAAGACCACCGGCAGCACACGCCTGTGGAGGTGGCTCAGACGGCGGCGGCCGCGGTTCTTGTGGCTCTCAGTGGGGTCCCCCAGCAGGAGCCGTGCAATCCTCCGCGTCCAGCACCGGATATCCTGCCAGCGTTTCCTCACCTGGGGCAGGCTCCGCCTCCGACCATCCACACCCCTCACGGCACTGACGGCGGTCAGCCAGATCTGCTCCTTGGCAGTGGCGCCTACCTGTGAGGAGGAACAAGTGACACCACATCAATACACCAGCCACATGTCACAGAGAGACATATGGGTACAAATTAGCTGGTTACAACAAGGCATGTCATGCAGTCAACGCATTGCACCTTTGTCATAGGGACATATTCCCCTGGTGAGGGAAAAAGCAGTACGTGCCACAGTGGGTACACAGGTGGAATGATGGCAATGTCACAATCAATGATCAAGGCTCACACTGTGCATCACACCCACCCCTCCTGTCTCAGGGCACTGCTGTTAGTGATAGGCCCCCACCCCTCCTGTCTCAGGGCACTGCTGTTAGTGATAGGCCCCCACCCCTCCTGTCTCAGGGCACTGCTGTGAGTGATAGGCCCCCACCCCTCCTGTCTCAGGGCACTGCTGTGAGTGATAGGCCCCCACCCCTCCTGTCTCAGGGCACTGCTGGGAGACATCAGGCACCCCCCCCGTGGGACCCCCCCGACAGTACATGGCATGTGTGTCACACCAGGACACAATGCCTGAAGTCACAGTCACAACATAGGGACAGTCTGTGGCAGTGGCCTATGCACTCACCTGATACCCTGGTCGCCCATACAGCATGGAGTACTGTGGGAGGATCACATCCAGCAGAGCCATGTTCTCCTCCAGGGTGAATGGCTGTGTCCTCTCCACAGCCCTTGACATGGTTCCAGGGAATCAGTAGCAGCAGCTGGGTCGACGAATGCAAAGATGTGCAGGCAAGTACTCCCTCATGGGACCTGGCTGCCTTATATGTGCCCTTCTGCCCAGTCTCATGCACAGGAGTACAGAGTGATTGGTCACTCACATTTGCATCCTATGTTTCCACCAATCCCTTCAAACCTAGCAGTCTGTGGGTTCTCTATCGGTTTCATTCTCCTGCATGATGTCAGCCCCACAAACACATTGCAACAAAGTAGAATAATTCCAACTGACTTCTGCTGTGCACCTTCCAGAACAATTTCGAAATTTGAACTTGGTCTCCATGACAACCAGCATGCATGTAGGCCTTAATACTTGTCCCCTATGTAATTTGGAGCATCACACACAGGTACGGTGCGTTTCGGGGCCCTAGGGCACCCCAAATGCATGGCAACGGCCCGTACATGTATGCCTACGTTCACTATCACTATGGGTCTGCACGCGTATGCGTACTCGTAGTGGTACGGGCCGTACACTCGCATGTACGCTCACTATCACTACAAGTACGCATACGCGTGCAGACCCATAGTGATAGTGAGCGTAGATGCGTGTGTACGGTCCGTACCACTACGGGTACGCATACGCGTGCAGACCCATAGTGATAGTGAGCGTAGATGCGTGTGTACGGTCCGTACCACTACGGGTACGCATACGCGTGCAGACCCATAGTGATAGTGAGCGTAGATGCGTGTGTACGGTCCGTACCACTACGGGTACGCATACGCGTGCAGACCCATAGTGATAGTGAGCGTAGATGCGTGTGTACGGTCCGTACCACTACGGGTACGCATACGCGTGCAGACCCATAGTGATAGTGAGCGTAGATGCGTGTGTACGGTCCGTACCACTACGGGTACGCATACGCGTGCAGACCCATAGTGATAGTGAGCGTAGATGCGTGTGTACGGTCCGTACCACTACGGGTACGCATACGCGTGCAGACCCATAGTGATAGTGAGCGTAGATGCGTGTGTACGGTCCGTACCACTACGGGTACGCATACGCGTGCAGACCCATAGTGATAGGGCCGTACACACGCATCTACGCTCACTATCACTATGGGTCTGCACGCGTATGCGTACCCGTAGTGGTACGGACCGCACACACGCATCTACGCTTACTATCACTATGGGTCTGCACGCGTATGCGTACTCGTAGTGGTACGGACCGTACAAATGCCTGTACGCTCGCCATCACGATGGGTACACATACGGCAGCACTCCCACAGTGATTTGGGAACATACACAGGCCCTCTTAGCAGCAGTACGGCGGTTTTTACACATCACAGTGGTGATAGGCGACACACAGGTAGGAATAGGGCGGACATACTTGTCCATGGATGGACATACTTGTCCATGGATGGACATACTTGTCCATGGATGGACATACTTGTCCAGGAATGGACATCAAGGCATCGTCTGTGCATTACTACATGTGTGGGGCACAGGTGTGACAGGCTGTGATGTGGAACATGCCTCCTGAGTGGAGAAGGCACCAGATGTATGATGAGATGTGTATAGGTGTACTGTGTGACGGTGCAATGTGTGCCAGCCATGCCCTTGACTCCTTTGACATGTGTGCATGTCGGACTGCGCACTTGGGGTGAGCGTCACTGGCATGGCACGGACACCAACACACGGAAGTGTCCCATGATGCCCGGTACAGGGGTCATGACACATGACTTGTCACTACCCACAGTGCACAATGTCACTATGTCATTTATGTGTCCGGGATTTTCATCAGGTTGATGTTGTAGCACCCTCAAAAGCTGCAGCCGTTGCAGCAACAAACATGTGTCTGTGTGTAGATTGTCATTGCACACTGTCCCGCACACCATGCCACATGTGTTATCGGATGTGAGGTGCACATGTATGCATGGGACACGGAGTAGCGTGACAAGGCCATGTCAGCATCCTCACAAGGAATGTGTGGTGAGTCATGACATGTGCACCTTCATGGCAAGGTGTGTGGGCAGGCCTAGTGTAATGTCATGTGACCTGTGGCTCCGGTGTTCCGCAACCAGTCTCTGCAATCGGCATCCCACTTCTGCTGATGTGTGGGTGTATGTCACTCCTGTCTTGCGTCGGGCTGTTCACTTGCACTGGGACACAGCTATTCCCATGGCGTGGCATGGGGAGGTTCTCAATCTCCGTGTGTAGCTGGGTCTTGGAAGGAGTGTCACCTTGCATCCATACGTGTCCTGGGCATGTAGCACATACCTGACTCCCTATGTAGCATGTGTGTATTGCCAGATTTACATGTGCTCAGTAGACATGAGTTGTTGTCGTAGTGCACTCACTCTTCCTTGTCACTTCCAAATTACTGCAGAGCGCCGCCTCTTGCCCGAAGAATTCCAGACTTGGCTGCCATGCAGGAGAATGACAGCATCCGGCTCTACCGCTTCACCCAACCGTTGATCCTGGAGCTGACGGCGAGACTGGCACCACACCTGCAACCGCAGCACAGGTATCCTACCGCACTGACACCCCAGCTGAAGGTAATGGCTGCCCTACATTTTCTTGCCACGGGTACCTTCCAATATACCATAGCTCATGTTGGTGGCATGTCCCAGAGCATGTTCAGCGGTGTGCTGCATGATTTCTTGGAGGCCATGTTGATTCACCTGGATGACTTCATCAAGTTCCCAACCCCTGAACAGATGACTGAGGTCAAGCATGGATTCTATGCCCTGGGAGGGATGCCCCATGTCATTGGGTCCATAGATGGGACACATGTAGGTTTGGTACCACCACACGCACGGGAGGTGGCGTACCGCAATCGGAAGCACTACCACTCCATCAATGCCCTTGTGGTGTGTCTGTCCAATATGGTGATTTCACATGTCTGTGCTCGTTTTCCAGGATCAGCACACGATTCCTACATCATGAGGCGTAGCGGGATGCCTGATATGATGATGCAGCTGCGCAACGAACGGGCATGTGTTGTTGGTGGGTACAGTCTGTCTGTCCTGTATTCTGTATAGCCGACCAGCACGACCGCTTCACCAGTTCTAACGATGTCCATGTGCTTCCCATGTAGGGGACGCTGGCTATCCCAACATGCCTTGGCTGCTGACACCTCTCCGCAACCCCATCACGCCGGCCCAGCTCCGCTATAACACCGCCCATGGCCGGACAAGGCGAGTGATAGAGAGGACGTTTGGCATGCTGAAGAGCCGATTCCGGTGCCTCCACAAGACCGGCGGTGCACTCCCTTATGCCCCGGCGAAGGTCTGCAAGATCTTCATGGTCTGCTGCATGCTGCACAACATGGCAGTTGAAAGAGCTGTGCCACTCATCCTGGATCAACATGACGAGGACCATCCACCCGTGGAGGACGAAGGGCTTGGCAATGGGGCTAGTGATGTGGAGGATGCGGAGCCGCAAGAGGACATCCGGACTCGGCTCATACGCGACTTCTTTGCTTAGTGGTGAGTACCAGTGTCTGAGTGTGCACGCATTGGTCCCCGTGTGGCATGGTTTGTGATGTGTGTCTCCACCTGCATGTATGGCACGTGGGTCAGAGGTGTGTGTGGGTGTGTCACTGGAGTGATGGTGGCAGTGATGGTAGTATTTCCCCAGTCATAATTGTGACCTAGCATGTTGTCATCCATACATGTGTCGAGTAAATGCACATGCAAGTGGCTGTGCTTTTTGTGGCTGACTTCTTGTGTGCCTCTCTTCCCCAGGTACCTGCGCATGCCGTTTGCTGGTTGCATTGTTGTGGCACTGCTATTCCTCATGGACATGACATCGTGGGCTGACTCAGCGTTACAGGCACGGACACGTTTGGAAGTCTCCATGGGGTAAGGGATGCATCTGGGGTGTATTGGGTGTGGCAGTTGTTCACGATGTGTGCACACTGCCCCTGTCGGGGTTTGGTTCCTCTGCAGCCATGTTGCATCCCCATGGGACATGACATGCAGCTGTGTACACCTGAATAGATGGGCTGCCTGGTTGACAGTCATCAGTGATGGGATAGTGGATTGTGATGATGGCATCAATGTGTGTGACACTGCCCTCGGACACATACGGTTAGCATTGGCTTGACATGGTGTGGGACTTCCACATCAGCGGATCTATGGTGTATGGCAGGCTCTCCGTGTGCAGCTGTGGGTATTTAGCTGTTAGCCGACGCTTGTGTGCCAGTACCATGGCTATCACGCATTTGTGCTGCAGAAGGGGGGTGCCAGTGTTGGACCCACATGTCACTCCACATGATGTGTTCATGTGTACTTCGAGTTGCCTCTGCAAACCCGAATACATGACTAATAAAGGTGTCCCTATGCCTCCAAGGTGCCTCTTCTCAGTCAATGCTGGTGTGTTGGCACGGTGCATCCTGCATGTCTGGCATGGTATTCCCTGATTGTGGCTATGTGTCAATGTGTCGAGTCGCAATATGCAAGCTGTGTGTGTGGGCTGAGACTGTGTATTGGGCATGATGTCCATGACTGCGTGGGTATTGTGACATGTGCCATCCCCATGCATCCAACGTTGGCCAGGCCCCCATTCTCTGCATCCACCGGACTCAAGCTTGCAGGACATGGTTCTGCCACCTGTCTACACATACCTGGGTGCCAACCAGGACACTGGACTGGATCCCTGACCTCTGCGCATGACTGTTGGTGTACTCAATGTGTGTGTCAGCACGGTTGTTCGGCCACCCCCTCAGCTGGTTGTGCCCATCACGGGTGTGTATGGTGCTCCATGTCTGTCTTGCCTAATAAACTGTGACCCATGTGTCCTGTGCCAGACTCAGGCCCCAGGGTGTGGATGGTTGAAGAGAAAAGATGACTCAGGCATGTTTAGACTTTACAAGACACATGTTAGGTAATAATGCTACCAGCAGGCATCTACTCTTCATAGTGTGATTTATTATTGGGGGGGGGGGGACAAAGTGAGGGGCTTTCCGGGATTAGGGAATCCAAAGTTCAGTAGGGGAGTTGGTGTCCTTGCCATTGGAAATCCTCAGAGTCCATGCCACAGTCTTTGCCAACATTGGTCAGCCAGTGACCAGCAGGGCCATGTGGCAGAGAATGTCTCTTGATGCTGTGATGCTGTTGCTCCAGTGGGCCAGGTGCCAGGCCAGGTGTCCTGGGAGATGGTGATGTAGCAGCCACCCTCACGGTCCTTTCCGTGGACGACCCCGCCTCCTGCGGGGAACCTCACCAGCAGGCCGTGACGACGTCTGGGATGCTCCGTCGGATGTTTCCTCCTCCTCCTGATCCCTCCCTGTGGGTGGTGATGTTCTCCGCCTTCTGGCACAGGGAGGGTCGGCCATGGTGTCGGCCATCCGACGGAGTGTAGCGTGAATCCCCTAGAATGCCGTCACTTGCTCAGCCTGTCTGTCCTCCATCCTCCGTTGGTGTACCAGTAGACAGGCAATTAGCTCCGCATGTTGCTGGGCCTGCTGGGCCTTGATCCCCTCGAGGACGGACACAACCTGGGCCATGCCCGTGGTGTCCTGCCGGTATGAGTCCAGGATGTTACGGACATGGGAAAATACCGGATCCCCAGCCAACTGGTCAGGCTCGCGCCTCCGCCGTCCTCCACTCCCACCACCCCTGCCCACTTGCGCCTGGCCTGCACTTGTGGGCACATGGGGTCTCCGGGACCCCTGAGGGGTGGCATTGGCGTTGTCGGCTGCCTCCTCCTGGGTGCCCGGGACACCGTGTCCCTCCTGGTGAGCCTGGCTGCATTGTGGTGTTGGGGCAGGGATCCTGGGTGTCTCCTGGGATGTGGCAGGAGTGGGGGTGGTGGTTGGCACAGTTGTACCTGACGCAGGTGCTGCAGGTGGTTGGACACCAGAGGGGCCAGGTCGGTCGGGGTCGTCCGCAGAGTGGTGAGAGTGGTCGCTGCCGGTGGGATCGGGCTCCTGCAGATCCGGGTCCTGTGAGTGTTCCCCCCCAGTGTTGGGGGGTGCACCACGACGTTGACCTGTGTGTGAGAGAGACAATGTTAATTTTGGTCCATGCAACATCCATGTTTCATCCGTTTCAAAGTTGGCACATTTCCTCTTGGAATTAGGATCTGTCTTGCATTCCACTCACAGTGCACTTGTGCATGGGTGTGTCCCTTGGCCACCACTTTGGCCCCTTTAACTATGTGTGGCACAGTCTTACTTGCTGCGTCAAGTGTGACTGCAGTCAGCAGTGGAGTGGGCAGGTGTGGCGAGCCATGCATTGGCGCCTTCCGTGTAGCACTGTACATGCGCACATGGAGGGGATCCACACACTTATATGATCCAGGTAGCTGTCCTTGTTCCCGTGTACAGGTTGTGACATGGCCCTGTGTTTTGCCATGGTGAAGAGGGGGGGTTCTGGCACTGGCCACCCTTGTCTACATGCACGCAGTCTACCTGCTGACGAGCAGACATTCACACACGCAACACGGCTGATTAGCTCTCCCTGTGTCTTGCTCCCTCTGTGTCCCCCTCTCCCTCCCTCCGTGTGTCAGCCTCCTCCCTCTGTCCGTCTCCCTCCCTCTCTGTCCCCCTCTCCCTCCCTCTCTGTCCCCCTCTCCCTCCCTCTCTGTCCCCCTCTCCCTCCATCTCTGTCCCCCTCTACCTCCCTCTCTGTCCCCCTCTCCCTCCCTCTGTGTCCCCCTCTCCCTCCCTCCGTGTGTCAGCCTCCTCCCTCTGTTCGTCTCCCTCCCTCTCTGTCCCCCTCTCCCTCCCTCTGTGTCCCCCTCTCCCTCCCTCCGTGTGTCAGCCTCCTCCCTCTGTCTGTCTCCCTCCCTCTCTGTCCCCCTCTCCCTCCCTCTCTGTCCCCCTCTCCCTCCCTCTCTGTCCCCCTCTTCCTCCATCTCTGTCCCCCTCTACCTCCCTCTCTGTCCCCCTCTCCCTCCCTCTGTGTCCCCCTCTCCCTCCCTCCGTGTGTCAGCCTCCTCCCTCTGTCCGTCTCCCTCCCTCTCTGTCCCCCTCTCCCTCCCTCTGTCCCCCTCTCCCTCCCTCTCTGTCCCCCTCTCCCTCCCTCCGTGTGTCACCCTCTGTCACCTCGGCCCAGCTTCCTGGGCACACACTGTTAGCAGATCTTTGAGTGGCCCTTGGCTTGTTGATGTGAGTTTGTTTCTGATCTCCAGGCACCCATTGGGTGTGATGTGTGTCTGTGCGCTGCTGCTGTGGTGGTGTGTGCTGCCACTCTTTCACAATGTTGGCTGTTCATTAGCTGCTGTCATGTGCAAAACAGTGCCTTCACCCCCATGTGTTGATGCAAGGCGTCCGCCATTTGCTGGCAAGTCATTCCTGTGTTGGGACACACTGTTTGTCTGGCTGTGACCTAGGCCATATGGGTAGAGTGAATTGTTGTCTGCTTCTGAGTTGCACTATGTGCTTTTTTGGGCACAGCCTCCCGCCATCCGGGTTACCGTGTCATGTGTTGTTGTCTTCTGTGGCCTGTGACTTGACATTGTCCAGCTGGGTGCATGGGGCATGGTGGCAGCAGTGGCATGTGCGTGCTCATGGAGTGTGGTTGAGTCATGCGATGGCTTGTGGTGGTTGCGTGCCTGTTAGTGATGTTGGTTGTGGATGCCGTTCTCCCCATGTGAGGTGCGTTGTTTGTGTACTCACCCGGGTCTCGGAGTCCTTCTAATCCTTCGACTGCCTCCACTGGCAGTATGGCCATCACCCTCTCCTCCCAGGGATGGTAGTGTACGGGTCTGCGGGAGGGCCCTCCTCCGGTGGCGTTGGCCTGGTCGTGTTCATCCTGCCTCTTGGCTCGGACCCTCCTCCGCAGATCGTACCACCTGTTCTGGCATTCCTGCCTGGTCCGTCTGGTGTCCGCAACAGCATTCACAGCATCGACGATGGTCTGCCACATGGCTGTTTTTGCTGCCTGGCTGGTGTTTCTGACCAATGTTCCAAAGATCTGTGGCTCGACTCTGAGGATTTGATCAACAAGAACCTCCAACTCTCGGTTACTGAACTTTGGATTCTTGGTAGTGGGCATGATGAGGGGTGTGGATGGTGGGGGGGGTGTGGATGGTGGGGGTGGTGTGTGGATGGTTGTGGGTGTGTGGGTGTGGTTGTGCAGGTGCGTGTGTGTGTGAATGTGATGAGGGTGTGTTTGTGAAGGTGGTTGTGTGAAGGTGTGCAAGTGTAAGGTGTAGTAAAGGTTGAGGTCTGGTGCTGTGGGTTGTCTGTGGGGTCTGGCAGCAGTGGGTCTGTTGCAAAGGCTCATGGTTTGTGTGTGTGGGCCCTTTTTATTGGTCCATTGGTGGGTGTGGCTGTGTTTGAATTGTGGGTGGGTTGGTTATAAGGAGTGGTGGTGTATTGGGCCTCTGTTTGTTTTTGGCAGTTGCAGGTCAGTGAAGGTGTTGTTTTGGTGTTTTTTGGCCATGTTTAGTGGCTTTGTGCCATTCGAATGGTGTATTGTTGTGTTGTTTTGTTTTGTCCTGGTTGTGTCCGTGCGTTTTGAGCGTGTGTACGGTGTGTACATGGGCCATTTGGTTGTACGGTGCTGTCCTTGTGTGTGGCTTGGTACGACTCGTACATGCGGTTGTGATGTTGGGGCCTGGGGTGCGCTCCGTAGTTAGGAGGTTGTGTTGGGGGTAGGACTCAAACGTACTGGGATGTACATACACGGTGGTTCGACACGTACAGGGGTGGGGGTAGGACTCGAACGTACTGGGTACACGGTGGTACGACACGTACAGGGGTGGGGGTAGGACTCGAACGTACTGGGGTGTACATGGACGGTGGTATGACACGTACTGGGGTGGGGGTACGACTGGAACGTACTGGGGTGTAGGTACACGGGGGGTATGACACGTACTGGGGTGGGGGTGGGGCTCGAACGTACTGGGGTGTAGGTACACGGGGGGTATGACACGTACTGGGGTGGGGGTGGGGCTCGAACGTACTGGGGTGTACATAGAGGGTGGTACGACACGTACTGGGGTGGGGGTACGACTGGAACGTACTGGGATGTAGGTACACGGGGGTATGACACGTACTGGGGTGGGGGTACGACTGGAACGTACTGGGGTGTACATAGACGGTGGTACGACACGTACTGGGGAGGGGGTGGGGCTCGAACGTACTGGGGTGTACATAGAGGGTGGTACGACACGTACTGGGGTGGGGGTACGTCTGGAACGTACTGGGGTGTAGGTACACGGGGGGTATGACACGTACTGGGGTGGGGGTACGACTGGAACGTACTGGGGTGTAGGTACACGGGGGGTATGACACGTACTGGGGTGGGGGTGGGGCTCGAACGTACTGGGGTGTATATAGAGGGTGGTACGACACATACTGGGGTGGGGGTACGACTGGAACGTACTGGGGTGTAGGTACACGGTGGTACGACACGTACTGGGGTGGGGGTACGACTGGAACGTACTGGGGTGTAGGTACACGGGGAGTATGACACGTACTGGGGTGGGGGTGGGGCTCGAACGTACTGGGGTGTAGGTACACGGGGGGTATGACACGTACTGGGGTGGGGGTGGGGCTCGAACGTACTGGGGTGTAGGTACACGGGGGGTATGACACGTACTGGGGTGGGGGTGGGGCTCGAACGTACTGGGGTGTACATAGAGGGTGGTACGACACGTACTGGGGTGGGGGTACGACTGGAACGTACTGGGATGTAGGTACACGGGGGTATGACACATACTGGGGTGGGGGTACGACTGGAACGTACTGGGGTGTACATAGACGGTGGTACGACACGTACTGGGGTGGGGGTGGGGCTCGAACGTACTGGGGTGTACATAAAGGGTGGTACGACACGTACTGGGGTGGGGGTACGACTGGAACGTACTGGGATGTAGGTACACGGGGGTATGACACGTACTGGGGTGGGGGTACGACTGGAACGTACTGGGGTGTAGGTACACGGGGGTATGACACGTACTGGGGTGGGGGTGGGGCTCGAACATACTAGGGTGTAGGTACACGGTGGTACGACACGTACTGGGGTGGGGGTACGACTGGAACGTACTGGGGTGTAGGTACACGGGGGGTATGACACGTACTGGGGTGGGGGTGGGGCTCGAACATACTGGGGTGTAGGTACACGGTGGTACGACACGTACTGGGGTGGGGGTACGACTGGAACGTACTGGGGTGTAGGTACACGGTGGTACGACACGTACTGGGGTGGGGGTACGACTGGAACGTACTGGGGTGTAGGTACACGGGGGGTATGACACGTACTGGGGTGGGGGTGGGGCTCGAACGTACTGGGGTGTAGGTACACGGGGGGTATGACACGTAATGGGGTGGGGGTGGCGCTCAAACGTACTGGGGTGTACATAGAGGGTGGTACGACACGTACTGGGGTGGGGGTACGACTGGAACGTACTGGGATGTAGGTACACGGGGGTATGACACGTACTGGGGTGGGGGTACGACAGGAACGTACTGGGGTGTACATAGACGGTGGTACGACACGTACTGGGGTGGGGGTACGACTGGAACGTACTGGGGTGTAGGTACACGGGGGGGTATGACACGTACTGGGGTGGGGGTGGAGCTCGAACGTACTGGGGTGTACATAGACGGTGGTACGACACGTACTGGGGTGGGGGTACGACTTGAACGTACTGGGGTGTACCTAGACGGGTGGGGGTATACATACACGGGGGGTACGTGTCGGACGTACGGGGGCTGGGGGGAGTGTTGGGCGCGTATGCGGGCACATGTCTCCATGGTTGCTATAGGAGTTCGGTGCGGACGGTGTTTTTTCCATACGGTTGTACGCTCGGACGCACGGGATGGATCGTGATTCCTCGGTCGGACTTGGCTTTTCACGTTTGTAAGGTAAATCGTCCGAGGAC
Source organism: Triturus cristatus (assembly GCF_964204655.1). Lineage (NCBI taxonomy): Eukaryota > Metazoa > Chordata > Amphibia > Caudata > Salamandridae > Triturus > Triturus cristatus. Next base: position 204,312,294 of record NC_140584.1, on the reverse strand, counting down.
GTGTCGGACACATTTTCCGACCCGAGGACGTGTGGGGAATGATTCCCAGTGCGGTTCGTATGGACTTTTTACCATGAGAATCGTGATTGCCAGTTCGTACGGCACTTGTACGATTCGTACGGTAAAAAGACCCGATACGAGTCGTACGGGGACATTTTTTGCCGGATCGTGATCGGCACCTGTGTCTTTCTAACAATCAGGGCCCCCTTGGTTGTCCCTAAAATGGGGAAAGCTAAAGCTAGGGGCCGCACCTTCGCTTTGATAGCATCCAAACTTTGGAACTCTCTCCCACAGCTCTAAGAAAATCCCCCTCTGAATAATTCTTCAAAAAAGGCTTGGAAACTTTTCTTTTTAATTAACTTCTTGGCATATCTGTCTGGCAACGTATTGGTCAGTGCCAGGACACTTTGACTAAAGCAGCTGTTCCACTCTACAAATGGGTATAATCCAAATCTCATCATATTTCACCTTCCTCATGCTAGCTCTTAGTTTATACGGATATGCACAATCTGCAGTAGATATAAAAGATATGTAAAATAAATGCAATTATCAGTGGAAGAAAATACTAATTCATAACACATCAAAAATATTCTTCCTCATAACACTCAAAATATCTGGCCAAAAAATTAGAAGACAAAGAAAATCATACTAGCAATTGATACTGGTTTATAAAGGAGACATGTTATGATGCTGTAGCTGCATTACATATATCTCTGATGGACTACACTTTAACCCCTTCCATGCGGGGCTGATTCCCCCGCGGTGCTGACTGCTGCTTGCGCGGGCGTGGTCATGACGGAACGGTTCCGTCATGAGCACAGCTCAACCGACGCTCATGACGGAACCGTTCCGTCATGAGCGTCGAAGGGGTTAAATGCTGCCCAAGACCTACACATGACTCTTGTGGATCAATCCTGCATGGAACCAGAAAACTCAGAAACTCACGGTCACGGCGGATTGACAGAATTTGTGACATGTTCAGCCTTAGGTTATAAATAAAAAAGTCTTTAAAATAATAAAAGATTTCTTTACACACCCCTTAGAGAGAGTTCCATCGACATCTAGTGTATACAATTCTTCTCTGAAAATGGATAAGGAAAAATAACAGGCCGAAGTAAATCCTTTGCATAGTGAAAGGAAGATGATATGTTGGAACAAAAGATGGATAGGGCCTAAGAACTATCTTATCTGGTAGAACGTGCAAATAAAATAGTCTATCCATTGCTGAGTAGACAGTTCCCCAATAAGGTGACCTGAAAAAATAGCCACTAAAACGTTTGCATTAGCACTGACAAAGTTTAACTGTACACTGTAAAAGGTGTGGACTTGAGATGATGAAAAAACAAAGGCAGGTACCAAGATTGAACCAGAGAGTAAATGATTGGTTTCTGTAAAATATATACAAATACAACTTTTAAGGAGATACAAAGCTAGATCAGACACATTTTTCACCCTAGGAACCCTAAAATTCTATTTTGTGAAACTTTGCCTCCTTAAAAACAAGACAGCTAAGTCAAGTATAAAGCCATCTCTTTAAACATTTAATAAGTTGACCTGTAATGCTAGTCTCTTAAGTTCTCAAGTCAGCTGGACTCAGATTAGAGATGAATTTTTGGAGAGGCCGAGCTATCAAAGGTGAGGAACTTATTAGGAGGATCCATTGAGGGGGTGCTGATAACTGAAGAAGGCGGGGATATTACAACTGACTTTGCCAATAGTGAGAATTCAGCAAAACTCTTGTTTATTCAAACTGAATCTTTAAAAGTGGTTTTTGGAAAGGAGGGAAAGAATATGGAAGACCCCAGGGACATATAAGAGATAGGGCATCCACCTCAAAAGCCTCTCTTCTCTGAGTTAAGGAGCAAAAGATCATTCTCCTTTGAGACATAAAAAGGTGCAGTCGTGGGTAAAATAGATAGCCCCGATCTCCTAGAACAAAATTTGTTTGAGAAGCAGTAAGCTTGATAAAGGTGAACACCTGACTCAAACGGTCCACATGTATATTCTCGTTCACCAACAAGCTAATTGCTTTCAGAGTAAAAAGACTGCTCTCTGACCATTGACCTAATTTCCGGACCAATGCAAACAGCTTCAGAACTAAGAACCCTGTAGGTGATTGATATTGGCCTGGACCACCTGTTTTTAGATGAGAGTACACATCCTTGCCCTAGAGCATGAAGAAAGGCGATGAACAGCTCTGAGGACTGCAGAGAGTTCTGAATAGTAGAATTGGTGGCCTCCATGGGAGATCACTGCTCTGAACTGGACAATTCCCCACTGTTTCTCTCAAGCAAAATTGCTGGAATCCGTGGTAAGTACTTGGGGGAATGGAGAAATCAGTTCCACACCTTTCATCAAGTTCTTTAAATCCAGCCATCATTGAAGGGAGTGCACGGTCCCTCTAAGTCATGAAAATTAAAGGCTTTTACTCCTCTGATTGGAATTTTAGTATTGCAGGAGATGGTGAGCCACTGGGTGCTGATGTAGATTAGGGTGGAGGGGGAGCTGTCATCAAGTTCTGAATTGGCAGCCATTCCCTGACTGTGACAAAAGATAGTTTGGTAAGAACCTGATTATGAGAAACCAACTTTATTGCTATGTGCTTTGACAAGAACACTGTGCCCATATTTGTTTGGATGAGAGCCAGATAAACTATTAAGTCTGTGGTCGGACCATATTCGACTTCTTGACATTGATCTGAAAGCTGTATTCCTAGATGGTACGACATACTCTTATTATATCCGTGGAAGCCTTGAAAAAAGAAGATGTAGGCAGTAAAAGATCATTTAGAAATGGGAAGTCCTGGATACCTTCAAAATCCAAAATACCCACCAATGGTGCAAGGACCTTCTTGAAGACCCTTAGTGTTTAGGTTAATCCAAAGGGAAGGACCCAAAACTGAAAATGCTGGCCAAGGACACAGGAACAGAGAAGTAATAATTTAAATTGGGATGTGCACATAGGCATCTGGTAGATACTAGAAAGTTTGAAAATCTCCTGGGACCAAGAAAGGCAAGATTGTCTGAAGTGAAGTCACCTTGGAAGGTATCTTTCCTACAATAAAGTATATTCTTTTTGAGTCAAAATTGGATGGTAGTCTTTTGAAACCTTTTTTACTTTTTGCTCTTCATGTGTTAAAAAAAAGAAAAACGAAAATGTATGATCAGATACCGAAGTCGTAGACCCACAGCCTGCTGGGACTTAACTCCGCCTGATATACCTTCTTTCAATCCATTTTATTCAGGTTGTGGGATCACCGCATTCTACCTCTCCTTGGATGTATTTGTCCTATTCCTTGGACCATGAGGCTTCCTAACTTTAAGCATGCTTTGAAAGATAAGTGAAGAAAGACCCCCAAACATTAACACTCTTTTGGTAGCCACTTAGGCAATCTAATCTATGTATATGCTTTGCTGATGTTAACTAGGTTAGAAATGATGGTGCAGCATTGGTAACCCAGTTCATGTAGTTTCCCTGCAGGCTATTATTATTAAGGTGAGAAGTAATTGATCCATTGTTTCTCTCTCTTCCCAGTGGATCCAGCTCCATCCATAACCACAAATAGAATGAAAGAGGGGCTTACCTCTATTCTCTATTTTTAAAACAGCTGCCAAAACCTTACCCACTTCTTGCCAAAACATTTGGACTCCGGGACATTGCCTGAACATATGTAAATCATCTGTTCTCTCCAAATCACATTTCAGGCAGCACTTGATTTTATTTTCCTCCCAGATTGGATAGTTTCCTGGGGGATCATTAAGCCCTGTGTAAAGTGAACAAATGGTTTCTTTTGAGAAACGACCGAAGAGTAGCCATAGATACTTGCCAAAGAGAAGTTAAATCTGCTGCTGGTAGATCTTCTTTCCATTTTTCTTCAAATAACTCTCTCCCAATCAGTTATATGTCCCACGTTTGTTTGCTCGCTAGCCCAGCTGACTAGTTAGAGATTTTAACAGCCTGTTATTTGTTTTCCTTCTTAAGTAGTCCCATGATATTGCAGAATCCTCATCTGTGATCTCGACCCATGTCTCTATTCCCTCTTTCGCTAATGGAATAGCTAACGAGTCTTGAAGACAGAGTGGAGTGCAGGGGGAGCTACAGATAGGGGCCATTTGGCTGTAGTATAGCATTCCTAGGATTCTCCTAATCTGGACCCATAGTTTACATGCTGTTATTAGCACCCTTAGCCGAACCTTTTTAAAGTATTTAGGGTGCCTAAATTTAAAAAAGAAATAATTCCCTTGATCTGTCAGATCCTTTGTTAGAGCACTATAGCAGGGGTGGAGCTGTTGGTAGTTCTTCGTTAGGAGTGATCTAAAAAATTATAATTGAATGACCCAACAGTGAAAGTCTGGAAGGGCTATCCCACCATCAGTTTTTTTCTAGCGTAGTTTTTCCCAGGCGATTCTTACGCCTTTATTAGCCTAAATAAAGCTGCTCACTTCCCCTAGTATCTTCTTAAGCCAATTAATTTCAAAGTGTAAGGGTAGTGTATTGAATAGAAAAGTGAAGTTAGATAAGGAAATCATTTTGTCCAAGTTCGTTCTACCTATGATGGATGGGGGGATGAAACCATAGTTTTAATAACCTCTTAGTTTCTCTCATGAGTCTTGTACAGTTCACTTGAGCAATATCTTCTAGTTTTTTGACCACTTGAACTCCTAGATACCTAATCTCCTTTTCTTCTGCTCTTTCCAGGTTCGCATCTATGGGTGTATTCCAAGACATTACTAAAGCCTCATTCTTGATCCAATCCTGATTGTGAAATCCTCTGCTCGCCCCTAATTCTTCTTGGCAAGGGCTCAATCTATATATTGAATAATAAAGGGGATAGGGGGCACCCTTGGTGAGTACCTCTACCTATTTGTAGTTGGGTGGTGAGAGAGCCATTAACAAAAATCCTTGCAGGGGGGCACCTATATATGTTTTCGATTGTGTTTTGAAACTTGTACCCAAGCCCATTTTGCTTTAAGACTGTATATAAAAAGGGCCAACTCACCCTGTCAAACGCCTTTGCGGGATCGACTGTCATGATTGTTAAAGGGAAATTTTTAGCTGTTGCTAAGTCTATCACACAGACTAGATCATGTACTAAATCACGTAGCTGTCTATTTTTCATAAATCCTTTTTGAGAAAGATTAATCAATTCTCCCATAACTGTATCCAATCTTTTGGCCAAAATGCTTGTGTATAGTTCATAATTATTATTTTGAAACCATATAGATCTATATGATTCACATTTTTTAGTGTTTGTATTTGGTTTTAAAATTAAGGTTACTATAGCATCATTCCAAGTTTCTGCGGTAAGGACTTCATCTATATATATGGTGTTAAATAACGCTGTCAATATCGGGGTAATTTCCTCTGCCATCACTTTATATAGCTCATTTGGTATTCAGTCTGGCCCTGGAGCTTTCCCTTTTTTAAGCTTTTAATTATTTTAGACACTTCTTTGGGACTGATTTGCTTGTTCAGATATTCTTCCTTATCCTGACCTAACCTTGGTAAGGGGTCCTTCTGTAGCCAATCATGAATCTGTTCTTTTATGGCTAATAAATCTTCCTTATATAGATTTGGGAAAAAACACATAAATGTATTCCCAATATCTTGATCATCCAGAAATGGTTCACCCATTTCATCGGACACTAACTCATTAATTGAACTCCTAGCTCTATCAGCCCTTACTTTCCAGGCAAGCAATCTATCCCAGCCCTCACCATATTCATAATGTGCGAATTTACTGGCCCTCCATTTTTCTTGTACTATCTCTTCCAAATGTTCAGTTAGCTCATTTTTCACTTCATCAATGTGCATTTGTACGTTTGTTCTTATAGCGATATTATCTGTCTTATGCAAGTCTCTATATAGTGAAGCCTGTTTTGTCTCTATCTCCTTCACTTTTTAGCTGTGTTCTCTCCACCTGTATGCTGCATAATTAATCAGCCTCCCACGAATAAATGCTTTGTAACCTTCCCATATTATCCCCATTGTGGCGGAGTCCCGATTTGTCTAAAACAAATCTAAAGTGGCCCTCTTCAGCTTGTTCCTTATCTCCTGCTCCTCTAATAAAGACCTATCCAGCATCCATCTAGGTCGGCCTATACCACTATATGGAGATAACATCAATTTGACTGCAGAGTGGTCTGAAAGATGCTCTGGGATGTGGGTAACTTCCTTAAGCCTATCACTCAGTCTAGTGTCTTTCAGGAAATAATCTATGCGTGAGGAGTGTCTATATTTCTAATTGTCATGGGTATAATCTTTATTCTTGCCCGCCGTATATATTGCCACAGATCCAACAAGCCCATATTTTTCATCAAATTCTGGAGAGAATCCCTCATTTATGGAGTAAGGGAGTGTTTAACCAGTGCGGGGTCTAATACTACGTAAAGTCTCCACTCATTGTAATAACATTTCCATTATCTAAGAGCTGTTGAAAGAGCTCTTGTACCAAAGTTGGATCATCAATATTCGACCAATAATAACTTATTATGGAGTATAGAATACTATTATTTTAACCGTAGCATTTAACTATCTCCCTTTGGGGTCTGCTATTACTTTTAATAATTTGCCTTGAGCTGAGTTGTTTTTAACAGAATTGCCACCCCTTTCATGTTGCAGTTTTGATTTGTGCATGCAAATTGAACCATCTGTGCCCCTTTATTATCCCTTCCCATTCTTCCTGACGTAGGTGTGTCTCTTGTAATAATACAATGTCAAATCAAATCAAAATAAGCCTTATTTGAAATCACATAGTGAATCATAAAAGCTACACAATATAACAATATCAAAATTTAAAAATCGGTTAAAAAAATAAGAATAAAATGCAGGCTACGCACAAACATGATAAAAACCATGCGTCCTCATCTTAAATAATGTTTCTGCAGCTGCTTCCTACAGTTAATAACGGCCAATAAAAACCGAGGCAATACAGAGCATATATGCAAGCCCGGGAGAGATTGCAAATACATAAAAGCTGGTCGACATTGTACAAAATCTAATTGTAATAACAAGGGTTTAATAAGACATTTTCTCAGACCCAAATTGTATTTACAGAAGAAGAAAATGTGCATGGTACTCTGTGAGCATATGTCGTCAAAAGGACATTTCACAAGGATGGACGACCAGTTATTGATAGTAGGAAAGCTGGCTATATGATGGAAAATGCCCAGCCGAAACTGGGTCAGCACGAACCTGTGATGCTGATTATACACATTAACTAAATAAATTTGCATATTGGGGCTAGTCAGGATCATCTGATTCCTCAACATGGAAGATTTCGTAATCTCTGTGCATAACCTCGCTTCCTCAAGTAGTTTTAGACATTTAAATTTACGGGCTTTTCTTTGAATCGTAATCAAGAGCTCTGGAAGATCAAAAAACTCAGGTTTGCTAATATCCACGGAAAAGTTATATACAAATTTGAGCCGAGTGCCGACGTTGATATAAGGCAGTCTTCAATGATAGCCAAATTAAACATAGTATGATCAGAAGACCAGATTTTATGCCAGAGTAAAATTGGCTGAGTCTTGATCACGTCTGCTAAATAAGGAAATTCCTTGTCCAGAGTGGCAAACAAAAGTTGAGCTGCATTTCGGAAGGGCAAGAAGGTTCCTTAGGAATGTACTTTCTACTAGTTGGAGTGCATCAACATTCACATAACCCCAAAGCTCAGACCCGTACATTTGGCCTTGTAAATAATCATCAACTCCCTCAGTTATTTAGTGCCCAATTTTCTAGTAAAATTCATCAGGGCCGTAATCGTTTTAACGAATTGGAGCCTCCATGAATTAACTGCAGGCATCCAGTTCCCAGCTTGATTAAATGAGATGCCTAAATATGAAAATGTAGGTGTAAACAGAATTTTTGAGCTCTCAGTTACAATGTCATGGCAGCGTGAAGCCCTTCTCCCAATTTTCATAGCAAAAGTTTTACTAATATTGATTTTTAGACCATGGTTCTGCATGAACTGTGCAAATTCATCAACTAAACTGAAGGCCAAGTGGTGTGCGAGCCATTAGGATGGCATCATCGGCTTAAAAAAGTGCCGGAATTGAGCGATGACCAACCTGGGTAAGTCTGTACACCTACCTGCTAAAATACTACTATGCTGTTAAGGTAGAGATTAAACAAAAAGGGGCGATTAAACCGTCTTGGCGTGGGCCTCTATCTATTTTAAATAGCTGGGTATAATTGCTGTTAAGGCCATAACGTACTCTACCCTGGCCTCGAGCATACAGGTCTCTGAGAAAATTCACAATAGTACAATCTACACCAATATTATCCACGATTTACCATAATCTTTCATGCTGCACAAAATCAAAGGCGGAAGCTAAGTCTACAAATACTAAAAACAAACTGCCTCCCTTGATGTGCACATATTTTCCAATATGTAAATTTAAATAATTAGCCTCCAGACCTGCCCTAAATCCATATCACAGATCCGAGATGATATTGTTGGACTCCGCCCAGTCCTGCAGTCTGCCCAGGAGAATATGTAAAGCCACCTTTACTAAAGAATCCAGCAAAGAAATGGGTCTGCACTGTGCTGGGCTATTACGATCTCCCGCTTTAAATATTGGGACAATGAGAGACTCAGGCCAAGTGGACAGTAATCCTTCTTTCCTACATGCTCTAAAGAGCAAGGTTAAAATAGAGCCCCAGAGATTAATGTTCAATTTAAAAAGATCAATGGGATTCCCATCAGGGCCCGGGGCTTTACCTCCTTTGCTTGCCTTCAAAGCCTGAACTACTTCCTCTAGGGAAAAATCTGGATATTTCCGGTCCATCGGGAAAGGGGTATTAACGGGGGCGCACAAAAACGCTGTGACAGGAAGGGAGGTAGCAGGGACTTCCTGAGATGAGTACAGATTAGTAAAATGGATTAGCTAGTCAGCCTCGGAGATAGCAATCTCTAATTGGAGACTATCAGAAGAATTAAAAAAGGTGAATGTAAAATGTGCCAAAAAGTGATATTATCATTTGTCAAGCTGGCCTTGAGGAATTGGCTCCAAGACTCTTCCTTTATACTTCTTTTGTGTTGTTTGATAGCAAGGTTATATGAGCTTCTACACTCCCGGACCTCCTGAATATTCCTCGGTTGTCTAGCTAATGCTGATTTCAAGCTTCTGAGGGCTTATGTGCAAGCGGAATCAAACCAACCACAGTGTCCTGGCCCCACTCTATTCTAAGTGACAGTAAGCCCTTCTCTAATGCCTTTTTTATCGATTCAAAGGCCACTATGTAGTCATGGGCCTAATTTAAACATATATCAAAGGCCTCCCTCTGTTTAACAATTAGTATTCCTAACAAGGTGAATGGATTCACCAAAGACCATCTCAAGGTGTACCCATTCCGAAGGGAGATAACAATGTTCTCCATTGTTGAAACTCTATTTTTATCCCCCCTTTGTGTGAGAAGATTAATATTTAGAGCAAAGCTTTGTGGAAAATGATCGCTGATTGCATTATCGTGAATAACAAATTCTAAAAACTGTTCAGCATAACACTGCGAAAACAAAAAAATCAATAACACTGTTCCCACCCTTGCCATTAAAAGTACTCCTAACTTCAACTTGAGTACTAGTGAGTTAATTGCAGAAACACAGGTTATACTTAAAAAGTAGATCATTTAGCTGGTCCCCATATGCTGCCTAGGAAAAATTTGTAGTATCACTATTATCAAGGGCAGCCATCCCACACATTTTATTGGAAGGCTGCGTACAAAGACATTAAAATCACCGCCCCATAGAATAATTGAGTCCCTACATCCAATGGGGAAAGTTGAATCTAAATCAGAATCTAATTGATGGAGAACAGTAACAATATCCTGTGTACAAACATTATTGTAAAAATTAACAATGGCTAAAGTAGTATTCTGAGTACGCCGAAGAGTAATAATATGGTAAAACCCTCTAATTACGGTCAATGAGATATTCAAGGGGGCCAACATATTAGACACATAAATACACAGGCCACTTAAGGTCTCCCGCAAACAGATGGAACAGCTGGGCGATAGAATGTTTTAAAACCGTTCAGATGGATTGGGTCCACAGACCAGGTTTCCTGTAAAGTGAGAATGTGAAACTTTGACGTGAAGTCAATCCACTCACTCGTTGAGAATTTATGATGCAGCCAGCAACATTCCAAAACAGAACTGTATTAGCTGCCGCAGAATTCATGACCTGGGCAAGGGGTGGCTGCATAACTTTTAGAGGCCTATCCATACTAGGTTCAAGGGTCTCACATTTTTCCACTGTAGCCAAACCCGCATTCAACTCAAGCTCCTAGGGACTGGGAAATCCTTACGGTATACCCTCACTTAGGATTGGTAAAAGTTTTCAGTCAATCCACACCACTTAATGTGGCGAGACAATCAGCTCTATTATAAGTTTTGATTGGAAATGGTGGTACCAGCGATTGCGCCTGAAAAGGCAGTACTGGTTGATGGAAAGCTAAGGAAGGGGCAGGAGGCTGGTAGAAAAAACCAAGAGGTAAGACTGCAATCTGCTTAGTGGTAAAGGATGGGGTGCTAACTCGCTCTAGTATAAGTTTTACTAAATTGGGAGATGTAAAAGAATGTTGTGTTTCCCAGATCCACCCGTTTAGTTCTGATCATTTTTAGATCTGTGAAAAGTGCCCCCCCTTAACTCTACCCTCGCATTCAACAAATTTCAGGACTCGGTCCTTAGTGATTCCCATGATTCGTGGACAGAGGTAGAGGTGTGGGGGACTTTAGCTAGAATTACCACATAAGGTGTGGCAGCCGGCGGGAGCTTCAAACGTTCCAATTTTGAGATAGGAAAAAAAACTTTGTGTGTCAGTAACAGGCAGTGTTAGGTAAAGTTAAGTTAGAGGAAATGTTATTTATTGAAGAAGGTTGATTTGTGAGGTCAGGTCGAGATTGTTGTAGCGGGAGAAAGGAAATAGGACCACAACCTGATTGACAAATACTCGAGGGAAGGGTAGTAATGTCGTATTACTTACCGGTAATCTTCATTACTCCTGGTCCCGTAGTCCTCCTCCCATTCCTATACAAAGTGGAGATTACAATCTCCGCGACAGAAAAAAAGAACAGGAGCATGCTGGGATACCTAACCCACTCCCTCCCGCTGGGAGTACATAAGCGGTACCAGCCCAGCATGCAGCCTGAAATTACCAAGCCAACAACCGGAAGGCCGGCCACCAGGGAGGGAGGGAGGGAAGCAAGGAATGGGACGAGGACTACGGGACCAGGAGTAATGAAGATTACCGGTAAGTAATAGGACATTAACCCCAGGTCCCTCCGTCCTCGTCCCATTCCTATACAAAGTGGAGAATACCAAAGCAGAGAACCCGGCCTACCGGAACCTCACCAAAGCCAGGGGCACCAGACCGAGAAAAACGGCCCCCAACCGAAGCAAAAGGGAGCCCACAAGAAAATGCAGGCAGGAGAACACAACCAGCATGCCTCCAACCAAGCCGAAAAGAACCCAGACCCCAAAAGAAGCAGGGGACCAGCAATAAAGGACCGCAAATGAACACAAGACCCCCCAGGAAAGCCCGAAGGAGGCCATGCACCCAGAAGCAAGACCCAAGGGAACCCCCAGAGGGGCAGAAAGAGAAACCACCCCCCCGAACCATCAGGGAAAGGGAACCCCTGAGAAGCGGAAGCGCCCCAAAGGAGTAATCCAGCCAGGAAGGACAAACAAACCGGGAGAAAAACCACCAAGGGAGAAGCCCACAGCCCCAGGCAGCACCAAGCAGCCGCACAAAAAGGGACAAAACAGCACATCCAGGCCCAACGTAGAGCGCCCGAGATCAGGACGCACAGGGAGACAGGCCAAAGACCCAGGAAGGAACACAGCAGGGCAAGCCAGAGAGCGAACCCCCCAGAACAGAGAAGAAGGCGACCCACAGCCGGACCAACCCACAAACACCACACCAAGAGGCGAGGGGAAGGAAGAGGAGAACAAAGAGGCACGACAAACTCAGAAAAACACCGAGCGCGACCAACCACAGGACCAACCCCAACACACCAGGGGAAGACACCCGCAGAGCCTCAAAGACCGAAGAGGAAGGAACCAGACAAGAAAACAGGCACCGACATAGAGCAAGAACCAGGAAGAAAGGGGCCAAGGCAACCAGACAAGGCCCCCCCCCCCCCCGAACCCACCGACCAACAGCCGACAACCGCGGCAAAAAGGAACCGGAAGCACAGAAAACCCACAGAAGGCCCAGGCCAAAAGGCAGGAAGACAAGCCGTCAACCCCAGCAGAGACACCGGAAGGCCGCAGCCAAGGCCGCCGCACCGGGAGAAGAAAACCCGGTCACAGGAACCAGTCAAAGGCCAGGACCGAGGCAACCAAAAGCAGGAGACACAGGGACACGTACCCAGAAACCCACCCAAGCAAGGCCAGGGAGAGCAACAAGCGCCACCCAAAGCAGACTCCACACATGGCCAGCGAACAGCCAGGAGAGAACAACCAAGGGCCGAACACAGAATCGGGGAAACAAACCCCAGAACCGGGAAGGAGGAACCCCCACCAACCAAGAGCCGACCCATAGGTCAGGAGGACACCAAGGAACTACCCAAGGCGAACTCCACAAAGGGCAAAACAGGAACGACCAACAAGGAGGCCAACAGCCCAACAACGCAGGCAGCCCAGAAGACCCAAGAAGCCAACCGGACAATGGACAAGCCAGCCAGCCCGGAGGCCCCAAAACAGAGCAGCAGAGCCCGAAAGGAGAGGCAAAGGGTCAACTGACCCAAACCCAAAAACCCCAACCAAGAAGGGACCAGGGACCGGCACCAAAGCAAGCCAAGCCACCAAGAGAGGAGAAGCAGCCCAGGAACAGAGAGGGAGACCGGAACCGGCAACCAACACAGAGGCCACAGCACACCAGCCAGGCGCAAAGGAGCATCCCAGGAAGGACACAGGACCAACCCGGCACCCAGACCAACAGGGCCAGAACCACCGGCCAGCAAGAGGCCAAAAAGAGGCCCAAAAGCACCAGAGAACGAGCGGCCAGGGAAGAACCCAGGCAGGAACCCAGGCAGGGAACCCGCAAAGGAAGGCCCAAAAACAAGGACCGGAGGGAGGAAACACACCAGCACCCCGGAACACCCCCGGCACCCCCGAACCAAAGGAGAGGAGCCCGGAGAAACCAAAGGCGCACAACCCCCGGGGGGAGCGGGCACACACCCAAAAAGGGAAGAACAAAGCACGCAGAGCCAGCAAGAGCAACAGCCAGAGATACCACAGGCCGAAAGCAGGCCGTACGGGAGCGAGAAACGCCCAAGCCCAAGGACAAGGCCCACAAGGGGAAAACCAGAGCCCCAGGACCCAGGCAAAGCCAACCACCAGCACAAGGCCGAAAAAGAGGAGCGGGGACGCAGCAACGTGGCCCACACACCACGGGAGGCCGACACCAGACCACAACCGGCAGCCCCACCAACAAAACCACCCGCCAAGCCCAAGAGAAGGCACGGCGAGGAGGGATGGAGCGGTACCCATAAGCATGAAAGAAGGGCACAGGGCAACCCGAACCCACAAACAGGGAGAGGCACAGAAGCAGCGCACCCAAGAAACAAGGAACCACCCAGGCAGAAGCCAAGGAAGACCCACAACACCTAGCCACCACAGGAGGCAAAAGGAGCGGCAGCGAGAGGCAAACGACCGCAAGCCACAAAGAAGAGACACGAGGGGAAAGGAAACCACAACAGGAAACCAAACCCCATCAGCCAACCCAGCGCACCACAACACAGCACCAGGCAAGAGGGAAGAGGCAAGCAGCAACACCAGCCAGAAAGCCCCTCAGAGGCCCCACCAGGAAAGCCCCAGAGCCAACAGCCAACCAAGGCCAAGACCCACCGGAACAGAGGGAAGGCACAACAGCCCCCCCCCGAGAACCCAAGAAACAGGGAGTCCGGAAGCATCAAGGACCCAGACGCAGGACGCAAGAAGCAACCCAGCCAAACACAAGCAGAGGCCAAGCGCAAAAGTAGAGGAGCCGCAGACGGGGGAATACCGGGGGCCACAGGCCCACCGCCCCGACCACAACCAGCACGAAGCACACCCACAGGGAACCTGCCGGGGAAGGAGCCCACCAACCCAGGCAGGAAGATACGCCGGAGGGCAGGAGAGAGCGAACGCAAGGACACCAGCGCGCCCATCCGCAACACCAAGACAGGAGCAGGCGCCAGCAGGGAGGGAAGGCCATAGGCCAGGAAACCCCACACAGCGAAGCCCAGAGCACCGGACAGGCACAGGGGGGCAGAAAAAAACAAGGCACCCCGAGCACGGGCCACACCAACACCCCTGGAAGGACGCAAGAAGCGCCCAGCACCATGAGCCGCAGGCAGGCACCCAGACAGGCACGCACCAGGCCCGGCTCCAAAAGAACAGGCAGGAACCAACAGGGCGGACAGGCAGCAGGCGGAAGAATCCGTGCAACAGGCAACCAAGGCGAACAGTCAACCAAGCACCAACCAGGGGGAAACAGAAGCACGCAGGGCAGGAAGGCTGGAAGCCCACAGGACAGAGGAACGAACCAGGACGAACCTCACCCAAAAACGAAAAAGCCCAGGAGAGCAGAAGCGAGCACAGGGGAACGGGGGACAGCCACAGCACCCGCCCGCCCGCCCCGGCACACCCCCCAGCAGCGGAAAACAGGGAGCCAAGGTCGCAGGCCAGCACAGCAGAAGAGCGCAGCACATGGAAAAAAGAAAAGCGGCACCCACCAGGGGGACAGGCCAATACCATAAAACAGAGACCGTCCCCCAACCCCTCCGCCCAGACGCCATCCAGCAACAAGCGTCAAGCAAGCGGAAAACAAGGAGGACAGGGAACCCTGAACCGAAGGAGGAAGCACCCCCCCCCCCCGCAGCACCGGGAAGCAAGGCAGAGACTCAGCGCAGAAAGCCACGCAACGCCCCCAACCCAGCAAGCAGGAACAGGGAGCGCCACAAGCCAGCACGGACAAACCCCAACAGGAATCAACCAGCAGACGGTGAGACCAGAGGACGCCAGGCCCCAGAGTAGAAAACGCCAGCAGCAAGCACGGCGAGAATACCCCCGAAGCAGCCAAGCAAGACCCCCAGCCAAGACCGCCGAAGCAGCCCACCGTGCACAGCCAGACCCAGCAGACAAAGCACAGAGCCAGAGGAACAAGCATGGAAGAAATCGGAACCGCTATGCGGTACTCACCCCAGGGGCAGGAAAAGCACACCAAAAGCGTCCTGCCCCCAAGACCCAGCCCAGGCGCCCTCCAAGACACCAGCGCCGGGCGAGGAAGAGAGCTGCAGCCACCGACCCCCATCAAGCACCGTCCCTGCACCAACATCAGGAACAGCAGGCTGGCAGAAAAGGAGGCGAGCAGCACACCAAAGGAGACCAGGAGCACCGCCCGGCGTAGCCCCTGGACTCCCATATCATCCATAGCAGCGTGTCTTCCAGCCAAGCCGTAGGAAGACGCGCGCTGTAACCCGGAAGGAATCCGGACATCCGGCGCCCCAGCCGCAAAGGGCCGGGCGCCAATCAACGCGACTCCCAGCAAGCCCGGCAGGCCAGGAGACGCGGAAGAGGACGTCGAGGACAGCCCAGCAGCCCCACGAGACATCCAGCGAAGAAACCACAGGTAAGTCAGACACGTCCTATTCTGGCGGAAGACAGAAAAAAAGAACAGGCTGCATGCTGGGCTGGTACCGCTTATGTACTCCCAGCGGGAGGGAGTGGGTTAGGTATCCCAGCATGCTCCTGTTCTTTTTTTCTGTCGCAGAGATAGTAATCTCCACTTTGTATAGGAATGGGACGAGGACGGAGGGACCTGGGGGTAATAACACCGTCCCCATTTGTAGATAAAGATGGTCGGAGGTAATCATGTTGGTGATTGTGTTGGGCGGTTTGGAAAGTACTGGGCAGTGACATATTTTGAGTGGAAGATTCCCTGTCCCTGATTTGGGGAAGGTGGCACATGGCTATTCGTTAATGTGTCCCAACGAGTTAAAACACATCGCTCTATACCTTTTATTTGCTCTGAAAGAGTGCTAAAAGCAAGCCGGACCATATTCGTGAGGGACTGTACTAAAGCCTTCATGGACGCTTAGTTAGCAGAGAGAGCTACCAAATGTTTGTCCACTACTTTATTGGGCTCTTTATTTAGGGATGGATTCTGGGGAGGAGTTTTCCTAGGGCGCCACCCGCCCCCTCCCTGGGGAGCTGAGGGGCTCTGGAACACAGAAGTGGGTGGCTTTTTAAGGCGTTTTCTCAGAGTGACTGGTTGACTAGAAAGGTGGGATTTAGGAGCTCACCCCTCTGGCTCCGTATCTTCCGACTGCCCTCTGTCTAATAAGTTTTCCTGAACAGTGGCAAAACGTAAACCTGTTTCATTTGAGGTCAAGTTAGATTTACTAATGGTACCATTAGATAGAGACTCCTCCACACTCATTATCTGTTTTTCCAGCGCCCCATGGAGCCTGAAATGTAATTCAGGTTGGCGAGGAGGCACCTAGTTTATTCAGCGATTTTACAGCCCCCTCCAGTTGTTTCCTTTTTACCATCCTTAAGACTTTAGGTCAGCAGATCTTATATAAAGGTGAATCGGGGCCTTACAGATACAGCGAGTACTACAAATAAGGGATAAAATCAACAGTCTGGAAATTGATGCATCAAATATCAATGTCAATACGCAAAAATCAGTAACTGGAGCCTATTTCTAAACAAAAACTGTAGACACGTAAGTACAGACCTCAGGTATAAAACTGATACACACAGGTTACGGAAAATCTAAAATCCTTCTTAGAAAGCCGAAAAGGGTAGCCCTGCCCTTCCTCTTCCTGTCAATGACGAGCGCAGGACGGGCCTGCCCTTGGCCCGGGCTTTGCCTGCGCAAATCCCGCGCCATGGGAGCCGTGCTGGTAATTTATGCACCTCCGGGCGCAGCGGCAATGACTGCGGAGCTGGGGAGGCTGGGAAGTGTAGTCAGCTCCTCTCCTCACAGGTGCTGGATCAGGTAGAGCAACCATGGCAGTAAACCCGGCAAACACAACAGGATTCCCGCACACGGGAGCCGCGCTGGTAATTTATGCACCCCTGGTCGCAGCGGCAATGACAGTGGAGTTGGGGAGGCTGGGAAGTGTAGTCAGCTCCTCTCCCCCTAGTGCAGGATCAGGCAGAGCAACAGTGGCAGTAAAAGCGGCAAACACAACAGGATTCCTGCTAGCGGGAGCCGCACTGGTAATTTATGTGCCTTCGGGCACAGCGGCAATAACAGCGGAGCTGGGGAGGCTGGGAAGTGTAGTCATCTCCTCTCCCCAGGTGCTGGATCAGGCAGAGCAACAGTGACAGTAAACGCGGCAAACACAACAGGATTCCCGCCCGCTGGAGCAGCGCTGGTAATTTATGCACCTTCGGGCACAGCGGCAATGACAGCAGAGCTGGGGAGGCTGGGAAGTGTAGTCAGCTACTCTCCACCTGGTGCTGGATCAGGCAGAGCAACAGTGGCAGTAAACGCAGCAAACACAACAGGATGTCATTGTTTGACTGTTTTAAATATTGAAGAATTCTATTACAGGACCGGAGGCTTCGTATTATGCTTCTCTTTCTATTTATTGCTACTCACAGCAGCCAATGAAAACTTGTATCATGTAAACAAAAACTACATTTCCCATGATGCATATATTAGATCACATCCTGCAATGCCCCATAAGAGCCACCATCACCGGAACCTGTCCTCTTTCTTTGCTGCTCACGCAGAAAGTTAAGTGCTCGAGATCTTTATAATAATTGAGATTGTATATGTGGTGGTGCTTTTACGAATTGTTACAACAAGCGCTGCTTCATGTATTTGATTTAAGTGGTATACATTTCTTCCGCTTTGCTGTGTGAGTGAATTTAAGCCCTCGGGGCACTGGGACGCTCCCGCTGGGAGCGCTGTTAATTTACATGTCAGGCGGCTCCGCTCGGGCTTGTACGAGTTCCTTTGGGTGCGCGTGCATCGCACTAGTGTTTGTAGGCTTTGCCGGGCGCGCTGCCCGCTTCGTTTCATTAGCGCTACGAGCGCTTTGCATAATTTACACCCTACAAGTATTTGGTACCGCTCCGCCTACGACGATGTTTTAAATAAATAAAAATACAGAGCGAGGCTCCCCTTGTCAGCCGGTGCGCTTGGAGCCTTTCACTTTTGTTTTTTCCTCAGGTTTCCACGTGCGTAGCCCAATTGGGCTATATTCTGGTAGGATTGGGCTACGCACGTCGATACTGCCCGTTTTTCTTTAATTTTTTGTTCATTCCACCGGGGATTTCACCACTGAGCATTGCCCTACGCCTGGCTGGCTGTAAAAACGATCTGGGCCTGAAGGGAGGACACCTCCTTGGACAATATTGGCTCTTTGGCTCCACTACGTCCTGAGGGCTGAAAGAACTGTGATACAGCTTATTCTGAGGAGCTAGGTACCTTTTCTGATTTGCTGTGGGTTGGCTCCCCCCCACTCCTCCTTACTACTTGCCTTATGAGCAAATACATTTATAAATTTGGTTCAGCAATGGAGAATTGGGTCCATTATGAGGAGAATGATACCTTATATGAGGAGGAAGTGGGTACCCCTTCCGTTGAAGAGAACATTGTTGAGGCCCAGGAGTCGGTCAACAAGGCCCAGGAGAAAGCGGTTCTGGGAACTGTGCAGCAAGCGCTAGCTACTGCGTTGAAACCTATAACCAAACAACTTGAGAAGTTTGCCAAGCGCCATGGCTTCACTTCTCCGGCAGGTACTCCCACAGATGGCTCCCAGCCTAAGCCTTGGCCTCATTCTGCCTCTTACTCTTCGCTTCCTCGTCCCAATACTGACAAAGATAAGGTTCAGGATACCAATACAGATCCCGGTTCCACCGCCTCTGACACCCCAGACGACTCTCCTCCCAAGAAGAGAACGAGGAAATCCAAGAATGTGGAAGTTCCACAGGCAGTTCCTACTCCATTTACATCGTCCATCCCAGATCATCGGATTGGCTGCCCGCCCCCGAGGTGGCGGCGTATTTGCATGAAAATCTCCGCAAAAGTTTTGTTAAGGAGGTGCGCAACAGACTACGCTCTGAATGCCCTCGACCAGACATCTCGGATAAAGTGGCCAAAACCCCTGAAATAGACTCTGGCCTTTTGACCTTCCTAAAAAAGTTTGTGAAGGACCCCAGGAAAGGTATCGATCGCGCCGGGCGAGGGTGCCAGGATAAGCTCTTGGCGTCGTTGGCCCTCTGGCCAAGATTCTGGAGATGGGCTTGGAAGCACAAGAATCGGGGACCACAATAGATTCCCATGTGTTGGCGGGCTGGACCCAATGAGCCATATGTCTTCTGGGTAATGCCAACTGCGCCATCTCCATGGAACAGCGCAAATCCATACTCATGGCCATGGACTCTAATCTAACTGAGTTGGCAGCGGCAGAGCCTGGCCCCTTGGCGGACGGAAACCTTTTTGGAGACCGTTTCGTCAAGGATGTGGCCAAGTATGTGGGCACATTCACGACCTTGGATAAGGCGCAGTCAGGAATAAAACAAGTCTTTCAGGCTGGGGTTTACAACAGGGCCGGACGAGGCCGGGGACACTCATTTGGCCGTCAGTTTTCACAAGGTCCTCAGCGAGGAGACTTCGGTCGTGGCAGGGGTGAGTGGGACTCTAGCCGTGGAGGAACCTTCAACCCCACCAGGCAGCGCTTCAACAAGCGACGCTTTAATTGAGGATCCTATCGGGGAGGCTTCCAGAACACCGAATCTACAGGTGAGTGTCCCAGACCTATTCCTTCTACCCTTGGGGGGACGTACTCAATTTTTCTATCACAATTGGGTTCAACTATCTCAGGATGCCTGGGTCTTACAAACAATTCAGGGTTTCCAGCTAGATTTTTTCCAGGCTCCCTATCAGGTCCACCAGCCCAGACAGATTTCTTTTTCCTGACGAGAGTACGATTTTATAGATTCCGAAATCGAAGGATTGCTGCAGAAACGCTCGATAGCACCTTGTGACGAGGGCCCCCGCGGTTTCTGCAGCAATATTTTTCTGGTGCAGAAGAACCAACCACTACATGACTTACAAGCATTTCAAGATGAAGGGTATCCATCTTTTGGCGGATCTCCTGAAACAAGGGGACTGGTTGGTCCATCTGGACCTGAAAGACGCTTATCTGTCTATTCCCATTTTTTCCCCGCATCGAATATTCCTACAATTTCAATGGCGGAACCGGTGGTACAAATATTTGGTCCTTCCGTTCGGACTTTCCTCGGCACCGTGGTGCTTCACCAAGGTTCTGAAGCCAGTGATAGCTTATCTCAGGGAACAGGGGGTACGCATGATAGTCTATCTAGACGACATTCTCATCATGGCGCAATCTCCAATGTTGGCAACTCAGCAGATGCGCATGGCCATTCGTATCTTACAAAATCTGGGGTTTGTGATCAACGAACCCAAATCTGTTCTGTGCCCTGCCCAGACGATAGATTTTCTGGGGTTCGTCATAAATTCACAGACGGCTCAGCTCAGTCTTCCACGCTCCAAACTTCGGGATATCAAGAAGGAGCTGTATTCCCTATTATCCAAACAGATGGTCTCGCTCAGGGTGATCTCCAGGATAGTGGGCCTTCTAGAGTCATCCATTCAAGCAATCTTTCCGGGACCCTTACATTACCGAGCCCTTCAGAGGCTCAAAATTCAACACTTGCAGAAGGGTCTCTCTTACACAGACCTAGTGCCTCTTTCTCAAGAGGTACGGGAGGAGATCTAGTGGTGGCTTGCCCATGTAGAGGCGTGGAACGGCAGAGCCATTTTTGGCTCACTACCAGAGGTCGTCATAGAGTCCGACGCCAGTCGTTGGGGCTGGGGAGCGCGCTGCGGAAATAGTTCCACAGGGGGACGTTGGTCCCTAAACGAGCTAAATCTCCACATCAATTGCCTAGAACTCCTTGCAGGGTCATTTGCGATCAGGGCACTATCACCCAAACAAGTCTCGTGTTGCATCCTTCTGTGGATGGACAACATCTCGGCGGTTCAATACATCAACAAACTGGGGGGCACGAGGTCCTCAATGTTGGTGGAAATAGCAAAGGACTTTTGGCATTATTGCCTGAGTCATCAGATTTCGGTCATAGCCAAGTACATTCCGGGTCAGTCGAATGTAGTAGCGGACTGAAACTCACGCCATCTCAAGGATTACAGCGACTGGCAGCTCCAATCCCAGATAGTTCAGTGGTTGCAGGAGATCTGGGGTCTTTGTGAGATCGACCTGTTTGCCTCCAGACTGAATCGTCAAATGACCAAGTTTTTTAGCTGGAGGCCGGACCCAATAGCTCTGGCGACGGATGCTTTTTCACAGGATTGGACTCTGAATTTGAATTATGCGTTTCCACCCTTCATTCTAATTCCCCGCGTGTTCACACAGGTGATGCGTCAGAAGGCGGAGGTGATTTTAGTAACTCCCTTGTGGAAGTCGTAGCCTTGGTTCCCGATACTGTTGGAGGCGAGCTGCGACTTCCCCAGGAGGCTCCCATGGTCCTCAACGATGCTCCAGGGCCCTCATGGAGAGATGCACCAGATGGTGATATCGGGGCAATTGTCCCTGATGGCCTGGAGACTTTCTGGCAACGTTGGCAAATGGCAGCATTTTCGGTGCAAGCTTCAGATTTTATCAACCAAGCTTGGGCCCCCTCTACCAAGAAACGGTATTCTTAAACTTGGAAGTATTGGGTTCGTTGGTGCGTGGAACGACACGTGGATCCCGTGGGGGCAGACTTACCCTCTGGTGTAAATTTTCTGTCTGAAAAGGCTTCTGAGGGCTTGGCATATCGTTCGGTAAATAATTTTCGTTCAGCCATATCGGCGGGCCACTCTCATGTTGAGGGCAAACCAGTTGGGATGCATCCTTTAACATTTAAACTTTTGAAAGGTATTAGAGTAGCTAATCCACCCAAACCGAAATATTCTTCCTTGTGGGATGTCTTGTTAGTTCTTTCCTTATTTAATCAATAGCCCAGCAACAATATGTTGACAAGGAAACAACTTTCATCCAAATTGGCCATGCTGTTGTGCCTGGCAGCCTGTAGACGTTCGTCGGACGTTACAGCTCTAGACATTACAGGTAGAGTATTTACTCCTGAAGGAGTTTCTTTTAATATCACGTCCAGGACTAAAACTATGTCACACAATGTAGAATATCACGCTTTTCCTGATAATGCTAAGCTTTGTGTGGTTCAATGTCTTAAGGCCTATGAAGAATGTACCAGGTCTATTCGACCTGATGGTGTGGTGCAATTACTAATTGCCTTGCAGAAACCCTACAAGCCTGTCACTGCGGCTACTATAGCCAGATGGTTAAAATATGTTATGCAGGGAGCAGGTATTAATACTCAAGTCTTTGGTGCATATTCTGTCCGAGGCGCCATGGCCTCTAAGACGTTCATGTTGGGTTCTACTGTTCAAGATATTATGCATTCTGCAGATTGGTCTTCTGAGTCGACTTTTAAACAGTTTTATTATAAACCGGTGGGTGATATATCCTCTGTGGTCTTTAATCAGCGTTAAACTAGCATAATATGAAGCCTCCGGTCCTGTAATAGAATAAAAAATTAGCTAGCATTTGCGCCAAGAATTTTCAATTCTATTAAGGACATGGAGGCGAGGATTATCCCACCCAGTTACATTACAGTATTGTAATTATTACCCACCCGTTTGCATTTATATTCTGGTTACGGGTTGTTCTATCTCTCCTTCTTTCAGGGTCTGAGAAGAAGATGGATTAAGTGTAATCCTGGTTGAAGAAGACGCACCTCCCAGCTGGTCTGGTTCTTCCATGTTGGAAGCTATTGTTTGGACTTCAGTTATATTGTTGGACTTTTAATGTTCGGAGCAAAGAAAGAGGATAAGTTCCGGTGATGGTGGCTCTTATGGGGCATTGCAGGATGTGATGTAATATATGCACCATGGGAAATGTAGTTTTTGTTTACATGATACAAGTTTTCATTGGCTGCTGTGAGTAGCAATAAATAGAAAGAGAAGCATAATCCTCGCCTCCGTGTCCCTAATAGAATTGAAAATTCTTGGCGCGAATGCTAGCTAATTTTTTACTCTACTTCTTCTACCTGGGACCCTTAAGCCATTTATGTTCCATGTTAAAATCTTCAGGCTGAGCGTCTTATTTGTTATTGTTTCAGGTCCCATCTGACTTCCAATATCTTCATTCTGATTTTACTTGTCACATATGAGGAGTGTACATTTTTTTTTTAGTTTTCTCCCATTTGCTCCCCACATCTTTTCTACTTTTTATGTCTAATATGTGACACCTCCCCCCCGGTGCAAACCTCCCCCACCCCGGGGAACCCTCCCTTTACCCACACTGGGCAGTTCTGCATTACTATTGGCTCTCTCCTCTCCGGGATCAATATATAGCATAATTTGTTACTGGTGAACTAATCTAATGATGCGTTTTTATTTGCTTGATTAAACTCTCAAATTCTCTTGGCACTTTTATATTATGTATTTTATTGTTCCACATAATTCTTAATGTGGCAGGGAATTTCAGTTGGGCAGTGGCTCCTAAAGACTTAGGGCCCGATTCACAGAACTAACTTAAGACACAATCCTAAACTTACTACCATTTTGGTATTCACAGAAGGCACTTACTCATTTTGGTATTCACAGAAGGCACTTACTCATTTCGGTATTCACAGAAGTTAGGAGTCTTAACTTTAGGACTCCTAAATGCCTTCTGTGAATATCGAAAGCCTTAAAATTAGGATTTTTCTCAGTTTAGTAGTAGTATATTTAGGACTCCTAACTTTTGGACTCCTAAATGCCTTCTGTGAATACCGAAAGTCTTAAAATTAGGATTTTTCTCAGTTTAGTAGTAGTAAAGTTAGGAGTCCTAACTTTAGGACTCCTAAACTGAGAAAAATCCTAATTTTTAGACTTTCGGTATTCACAGAAGGCATTTAGGAGTCCTAAAGTTAGGACTCCTAACTTCTGTGAATACCGAAATGAGTAAGTGCCTTCTGTGAATGCCAAAATGAGTAAGTGCCTTCTGTGAATACGAAAATGGTAGTAAGTTTAGGATTTTGTCTTAAGTTAGTTCTGTGAATCGGGCCCTTAAGCTCTTGTATGTACATACCTAACTCTCATTGTCTGTTTTGAGTTTCTTTCGCCAAGTCTGATCGAATGCGAAACGCCCAGTCATCTTTTGTGTATGTGCCTGCCTTCAGGGCTTCCGTAAGTATCAATTATTTAATTGGGTAGGTGTTGACATCTATGAGGATTTTCCTAGGCTTATCTCTATTGGGATTTCTCCTAAAAGGGTCTCTGTGTACTCATTGTATTTCTTGATGAAGATATAATGTGTGAAATACCGGTATCGTTTCCTTAAACAGATTTACTATGAAATCCTTCAAATTCCCTCCTTCCTTTCCCTCTAGGATATTCAGGACCCTTAAGTTGTTCTTTTCAAAAATGGTTTTCTAAGGTCTCTATCTTCTCTTTATGTGTCCTCTCCCCATTTTGAAATTCTGAATCTCCGCTGTATTTCAAGAACTTCAGCCTTCATGATTTCTATAGATGTTTCTATATAGCTGATTCTTTCAGTCAAGTCTGTTAGTTCAAGTGACTCACAGGCTTCACAAATTTTAGTTTGGTTTGATTCTAATTTAGCAAATTGTTTCTTAATATCTTCTGAGAGCGTAATTAGAAGACCCACTATATCTTCCTGGATCATGGGAAGTGCTGGTGTGCCAACCGCTACTTGAGGTGGTGTCACTCTCGGGTCCAATATACCTGTCTGATTTACTTCCTCTCCTGACAGAACCTGGAATCTATTCGCTTAAGAAAAATAATGTATTCCCCCCCCCTCAGGGTAAACCAAATTGTGGATGCTAGTGGTAAGCCCAGAGTTTATTTCGCTAGGAATTGTTTTCATCTGCTGAACTTTAAAAAAAATCTTAATGACGGGGTAATTTTTGCTTTCCTGCTCACAGAGACTGTTTTATTCCTGAAGCTATCTCCTCTTTTTTTACAGGTGGAGAGCTGACCTCTATTAGGCTCACTCAGTACAGGCGTTGAAACAATTATTGGAGGGGACCCACTCCCTGTTTCCAACCCCCCTCCTCTAAACAACAAGAGTCTAAGTCCACTCGAAAGGTTTCTCAGAGTATATCTATTTTTACCTTGTGGTCTGAATTCTGTGTTGAAGGTAGCCTCCGTGTTGTCGGACTTCTTCCTCTGGGCTCTTTTTGTAAAAAAGGGTTTCCCCTGCACTTTCATTTTTGCACCCGACCTGAGTATCTTTTTGGGGCTCATAGGAGGTTGTGGTTTCCCACTGCTCCACAAGCTGTGGCAGCCTGCTTGTTCTGGCACCGCCGCCTATCTCCCGGATGCGAATCCATATCACTGCCAGCCGATCCTGATGCAGCTGCATGGCAGCCAGGGACCACGGAGTCCCGCGGGGAACCGGCCGCGTCTCCTGTGAAAGTGAACCACGGAGTTTAATCTGCCACGGTGGACCAACTCCTACCTTCCTGAGAGGTTCTTTTCTAACCAGTATTATAGGTAAGTTGTTAAATATTCTCCCGGAGAGTCGAGCAGCTCGCAGCCTGCTCATTAGTCAGCCACTTTGTTCCCCTCTGACCGTTCAACCCCAAGAGTGGAACAATCTTAAAGCAGCCAGGTAGTCTTTTGAAACCTTTTGTACCAGAAATAAAATTGAATGGCAAGTGTGGACCTGTTAGAAATTGGGTTTCTGGTTGACAGAGGTATGCATCCTGTCTAAGCAGAACCCACAATCCTAGCCAGGGTTGGTCAGATACACACCCTAAATTAACCTGTGCCCTCCCTTCAGTAGATTGGTTCAGAGCAGCCAGGCTTTATGTAAGAGGCAATGTGTAAAGTATTTGTGCAAAACTTGATACTGTAAAATAATGAAAGCACCAAGCAAAAATATACCGCACCTGGTTAGATAAATAGGGCTTAATTTATTTAACAAAACAAGACTAAAACAACAATCATGCAATGAGTAGAAGTATAGTTATGAATTTTTTAAAAAGATCGTAAAATATAGGGCTTAAAACCATAAACAGCCAACCGGAGTTTCTGGTGGCACTGGACCAGGTCAAATCTGAAATCTTAGACCAACCGCAATGCAGCACAAGTCTGATACAGGAACCAAGTTGGTCCTGCTGAAAAGTACCTTGGTTGCACCATCGATGCAGGTTCGAAGGTGATGAGTAGTTGTCGAGCTGCACAAATTGGGAATGAGTTGTGGTCGAGATACATGACTGTAGGTAATGCATCAAGAGATAGATGCAAAGAGCCACACAGATGGCGATGCAGTGTCCTCAGCCCGTGCCATGGTAGTGAGGGAAATGCGTCTGTTCTGACCGGTGCAACATTGTTGATGCAGACAGTTGGTAGCTGTAGCACTTTCTACCCACTTGCAAGGGCCCGGGATTGGATTGTCACCACTTGGCAGGGCAAACTTGTAGCAGGCAAAGTCCAGGTGCTGTGCAGGTGGAAGAAGAGTCTTTGATATCCCTGAGACTCAGAACAGGAAGCATGCAGACAAACCCTTGGAGCAACTCTGGGTTCAGTCCTTCTCTCCCAGGCAAGGAGGTCAGCAGGCATCAGGCAGGTGTGCTCCACAGAAAAGCAGTTCTTCCAGAGCAGTAGTCCAGCAGAATGGCAATCCTTCAGAAGCAAAGTAGTTCTTCTTCCTGGCAGAGTTTCCACAGGTCTAGAAGTATACTGAGTTGAGGGTCAGAAGTAGGGGTGGACAGTGAACTCCGCTCTGCCGTTGGAGTTCACGGAGTTCCGCGTACTCCGCGCTCCACTTAGAGCAGGAGTTCAGCAAAAACTCCTCTACAGCTGCGTAGCGGAGTTTACTGGAGCCAGACACCCATCCCTGTTTACCAGTAGACAAGCAAAGAAGTACCAAGGGCCCTGAAGAACCCTATATTCCATAGGCATATGTAAATGTTACCTTAAGAGGCCCCCTAATCGCTACAGGAACGGGACTGTCTGTAATGCCATACGTGTATACAAAATCAATTCATCATGCACAATGAGAAAGACCGGGCTCACATACGGCTGGGTAATGACTTCCAGAGCAGCAGATGGTCACATCCGCTGCAGAACCAATTACTCCTAAGGAAGTAGATGAGTAGGACAGTCTTTTGAGGGCGGGTCATTTGGTTTAGCCAATCACAAGATTTACATCGCCAAAACACACCTAGGGCTGTCCCTTTCCCAGAATGATTTATGTTTTATTTTTAAAAAGTCATCATGGTTGATGACTCTCACCTTTCCGCGACTCTGAAAATTTAAAGCAATTGGATATTTCTGATGGGAGGTAAGGTCAGTGTTCAAAACCTTCCCTTTGATTTGGGGGGTTGGCAGGTGAATGAATACGAGCTAAAATAGTACAAAATTAAATTATTGGCTTCTGGTATTTGGCTGCATTGTTCACTTCATCACTTTAGAAGATGTTTACGACTGTAGTGAGACTGAGGAACCAGTGTCTGCATTCACAAATAAAATATTTCCCACTTGTCTGTTATGCCACTGACTGCTTAAGTCACAGCCGGCAGTCAGAGGAAGCATTCTGTCAACTGTCACAAGAGCTTATTGTCATTTAGCATTATAATTTTGAACAAAAGAAAATGCCTGCCGGTGTTCAACCATGTGCTGGTGCAGTTTGGATCCTTATCCTCCTAAAATGATCGTGACAGGCAGATTGGATGTCGCACTCGACCAAGTCTGTCAAACAGCTACCCTTTTTCTCTCTCGTTTTGCCATCTGCTTGCTCTGGGACCAGCCTTTCAGCACCCTCTGCCATGCTGCTTCTAGCAATGCTGTCATAATTTTTTAGATATTGCACAGCAGGGTATATGTGCTTGTATATTGTGCTCATTTACCCAGACCTTCCAATACACGTTAGCTAGCTGATCAGAGGGGACCATGGGTGAGAGAGAAGCTTTAGTTTCTTTAAACCAACATGTGTGCAATGTTCATATCTTATTCGTAGGGCTGGCATCGCAGCAGGTGTGCAGTGTGTGTAAGGATAACAATGAGAATGTGCCTGGAACTGTTTTGACAGCGTATGAGACAAAGCCTGTGTGTGTTGTAAGTGTAACTGCATCAAATTGGATTGGTAGTAATGATGCTGAACTATGCGGGCGGAGCTTCGGAGAATCTCACCAAGTTTTTCAGTAAATCAGCGGAATTCCACGTAGTGAAACTCAGCGAACTCCGCCCAGGCTTAGTCAGAAGTTCAATTCTTATACCCAGTTGTGAATTTGAAACAGGAGAGACTTCAAAAAGGGACTTTGAAGTGCACAGAGGTCCACCCTCTCCAGTCCTTGCTCCAGACTTACTGCAGGGTATTAAGCAGTCTTTTGTGTCTGGACAGGACATAGCCCATTCAGGTGTAAGTGTGAGGCTGTGCCCTGCTCCTCCCTCCTATTCTACTCAGGATGGCCCATAAGGATGGTGATGGTGCATCAGTCATACCTAAGTGCCATTTGTGTGTGGCTGTCTAGAGGGAATGCACAAGGCCCAGCTGTCACTCACCCAAGACGTATATTAGGGACAGGCAGCAGGCACACAGGGCTTAAGAGCAGAAAAATGCAAACTTTCTAAAAGTGGTGTTTTTTAAGTTGTAATCCTAAATCCAGTATAGAGGATTTATTATCACAAGTCCATAGGTACCAAACATGATAGTTCTACTCCCTCTCAATCAGGAATTATGCTTATTGGAGGTAATAAGAAATCCCCAATGTCAACCTATGAGAGGGGTAGGCCTCACAGTGGTAAACAAATGAATTAGGGAGCTTTTCAGAACCAGGACATGTAAAGCTTAAAAATACATGTCCTACCTTTTAGTACACAGCAACCTTCCATATGGGCTACCTAGGCCCTATCTAAGGAGTGTCTTATATGTAATAAAACATGAATTTAAGGCTTGGCAAGGAGTTTTAAATGCCAAGTCAACATGGCAGTAAAACTGCACACACAAACTCTGTGGTAAAATGTCTGAGGCATGTTTGAAGGACTACTTACGTGGGTAGCACAGTCATTGCTGCAGACCCACTAGAAGATTTCATTTATAGGCCCTAGGCACATATAGTGCATTTTCCTAAGGACTTATAAATGGATTTAATATGCCAATTGTGGATAAACTAATGTCACCATGTTTTAGGGGAGTGCGCACATGCCTTTAAGCACTTGTTAGCAGTGGTAAAGTGCCTAGAGTGCTAAAACAACAAGAACAGTTCAGCACTACCTACTTGCAAATATATACATCTGAAATACATACATGCATAAATTTGCTCTGTTATTTCACACATGAGAATTGAACTTGCATTCAAAAGTACGCGTAGCCAGTCGCACAGGGCACATCACACACTTCATTGTTACCTCTACAAAGGCTCAATAGAATGATGAACTGTATGGTATCCCCACCAAGTGAATTTTGAAAAGCCTTTTGAGTCTATTGCCTACCTATGTGAAGGACACCTTTGGTTTGCTGTTTCAGTGGTTGTACCCCTTGTACAATTTTAACTATGGTTCCTCAACTGCAATAGGGTAGTTTGTGAAATTCAGTAACAAGAAGCGATACATGTTATGGATGTAAACACTATCTTTTGCCATTCATATTTTGAAGTCTTTATTTAATGTGCACGTAAACTTGATGCCATTCATTTTCATACTGTTTGCAGAACGTAATACTGAGGCACTGCCTGTCTGATGACAAGGGTGATATTATGTCTCGAGATATGTGTCAGTATTGTTTTTTCATATTACCATAAGCACTCAGCATATTCATGTTATTTATTCTTCAAACACATACTGTCTACATATTATTCTACATTAGCAATTATTTTAGACACTCTTGCGCTTATTGTATGAACTGTCTTTCTTGGGGTTTTTAATGTTCTTTTTAACTTTTCCAAGCTAGGAAGAGGTTATTTAAATAGTTTTGTACACAACATACGCCTGGGGTTCTATGGACTGCGGTCCTTCGATTCTCCAATTCCCCCGATTGAATTTGAAACCAGTCTCAGCAACTTCCGAGGAATCTGTGAATATTCTACTGACTGCGGAGACCTAGCAATATGGCCGATGCCTGGTGGAGCTACCTAGGTAGCTATAGAGAATCTTTACCTCCATGGTGGCAGGTTACCGAGCGTCCAACATGCTACCAAACCATGAGTATTCACCTGACTGTCCACAGTTTGTACTCCTAAAGCACTTCAGGGACTATGAGAGATGCCCGATCATCCAATTGTTTTTACCTTCTTAGTTTTAGCCCACTAATTAGCGTGGCCTTTGCTTTCACCTGAGGGTGCAAGATTACCTTTCCTAACTGGGTGAGTTAAATTGGCTATGCAGTGTCTCTATTCTTATGTGGAGTGTCCAGGAGTGTGTCACCTGTTTGTTTGTCCTTTATATGTTTTCCATATGCCTTGCGATTTAGGCACCTTCACTATTAAGTGGCATGCATTGATGATGTATGTGTGTCCTATGCACAATTTCTTGTGCTGGAACAAACCATTATTTCTGTTTTCAGCCACAAATGTATTTATTTACCTAGACAAGGGGACCCATATATTTAAATTTCTAGGGTACCACTTAGTCTATCTTAACCCACTTAAACCTACACCAATCCACACCTGGACCACATACACTTGACTTAAACCAAAAGACCTACGGCAAAGAGCTCCCTCAAGGTGCCTATTGGGCATTGCAGTGCCGGTCCAAAGAGGGGCACGCCCTATAATGAAGCATTATACCCATCTGGGTTTATGAGGGCCCTTGCTCCTGAGCAATCAATCCCCGATCTGACTCCTCAGTTCCACACTGACCCTACCTACTTTCTCCTTAAGGAACTACATATTCCTTCCTTGTAACAATAAAAAGTTCATGGAAATGCTTATACATCAGTCCGAAAGTTTGCATTTTGTTGAATAATTATTCACAAATCATTGTGGCCTTCAAACAACTAGTAATTGTTCCACTGCCACTGCCACCTCGTTGCATAATTTATCCTCGTGGGTGCTCAGTAGTGTCAATTCTCCTTGCTGCATGTGTGAAAAGGTAGAAGATTGAAGGGAAGGACCCTTCTTGTGAGGCCAGGTAAGAGAGACAGTGACAGTGACAGCGAGCAGTGGGAAGTAAGACTGGGCAGCAGCTTTGACCTGCAATCAAAAACTGTGTCCATTAAAAAAGCTGATAAGGCAGACAAGCAAGCCACAAGCTCAGCCAGGATGCAAGATGGATTATACAGGTGTGCACCTTCAATGGGCAGTCTGTCAAGGGAACAAATTTCATAGGGTGGGTTTTATCTGATCATTTACTGGTAATCTTCATTGCTTAGAGTCTTAGTTTTCCTTATCACAATCCTTAATATACTTGGCTTCTGCCTTCAACATAGTAGTAGGTCACCACCCAAAAGAAACAAACTTTAAATACTTAAAGATACAGTACTCTTCCTGTGAGAAAGCAACCTCTCATGGGAACTCTTGATAAGGCAGAGCCACCCAATGCACTTCTTCTAGATTACCAAGGGCACATCTATTTCTGCTCCTTTTCAATACCAGTGATACCATTAAAATACTTGGGAGAGATGGAATTCAGGAGTGTGACATGGAAGATTAGGCCTAGGAATAACAAAGATTATTGGCAAGAAACTGGGCACCTGATTTACAAAGGTACTTCCTTTATGCCTCCAGAACCTTCATTTTCTTCCGCCTATTCGTGACCTTCTCTCCTGCCAATTATGACACTTTTTCTCCTGTTTTGTAATATTGCATCTTTTTCCTAATCGTGTTTCCTGATTACCGTCTAAACTTAACATCTTTCTCCCTCCTGCTTCCTGCCTTCTCTTAACCCTGCCCAGTGCCCCACGTCCTCCCAGGAATCTACTTAATAGAAAGCACAGCATGGCCGAGCCAGGGGCGTGCCGGAGGCATGCCAAAGGCAAGCCCGTCCACACCCGTCTGCGCCTGGACCACACTTAGCTCCAGGACCATGAATCTCTAGCCACCCACAGCTACTCCAGAGCAGAGTTAACTGCCCTGATTCCAGGACTTTGCAGCAACCTCTGCAGCAGCATCACCTCCCCGCGATCAATGGCAGGACCTTTCTCCTGCTGACATTGTCGATTCTCCTGTAACGTCGATCCACCACTGCCTCAGAGACCAGCCCATACCCACCGACAAAAGAGAAGTCTGATGCCTCCTGGTCAACACACAATCATTCCACAAACAAGCCACAGAAATCTGGGACACCATCACCTCCCTCACCCCCGGCATCATCTTCCTCACCGATACATGGTTCAACCCCACTTCTGCACTGGACATCGCCATCGCCATCGCCACTCTCCGTGGCTACAAAATCATGCACCGACACTGAGTTAACAAACATCAGAGGTGGTATAGCAATCATCCACAAAGGGTCCCTACACTACACAGCAGCCGCCGGCAACACCACCCCCATTATGGAACACTTCAATTTCAAACTCAGCACAGATAGCAAGTCCACCATCAGGGGCACCCTGGCATAAAAACCACCAGGCTGTGGGTAAGTATTGTAGATGAAAGGGGTCCCTATGCTATTCCATACGGTACCTAAGGCAGGGAAAATGTAATCAATGTGTAGAAACTTAGGCTACCATAATATTTTCAAGCAACTTACATTACGAATATATGCATACAAGAGCGGAAATACAGATCTCTACAGCATGTATGGTCATAAGAATGTATTAATAATGAACATTCAATATATCAAAATTAGTGGAAAATCTTAAAAAATAAAATAAAAGCTCACACATCAATTTGAATCTCAGAAGTCTCTAAGTAGTTCAAACATACACCTTTCACATCGACATTTATTCTAAAACCACACACACTAAGAAGCAAAGTGCAGAAAAAAGAATTAAAACGTATTACTAGTGTAATAAATATATATATATATATATATATATATATATATATATATATATAGATATACATATTACATACTGGCGGTTGCCAGTAGGTAGTTATAATTAGGACCAAGTTTCCATAGGAAGAGCATTTTTTGTTTTGCTTATAACTTTGGCGTCATTTGATGAATCTTCATGAAGTTTTCCAAACTAATTCTTTGTTCATATCAGCTCCTATGTTGAAAGTGTGGGGATGATTCGTCAAGGGGGGCCGAGAAAAAAGGGGGTTCCCAAAACGTATTTTCTCCATGCAATTTCCATAGGAAACTTTAGACAAGGCTACAGGTCAAACGGGTGAACGGAATTACCCCAAATTTGGCAGGGAGAAGGGTCTTGGTCTAGAAAGCACGCTTTTGTTTATTTGGTGTAAATCCGTTCAGTAGTTTTGGAGATGTTTCAAAATTTACAGCTATCGATATTTGGGAATTCTGCCATCTGATTGGTTGAGGCGTTACGAGCATGAGCTTGCTGCTTATTGGCTGCGAACGGTTGAAACTAGGAAGTGTTGGCAGCCATTTTGTGATTCCGTTGAAGCGAGTAAGGGGAAAAAAGGGCATAAAAAGTAGGAAAGAGGAGGATAGGAGCGCTGTGAGCTCTGTGGGGTGGTTAGGGTTTGCTATACAGGGAGTGTGAAGCGAAGTATTCACCCTTACCGTTGTGAAAGTGTTGTTTTGCCCAGAGTGAAATGGTGCTGAGGTGAGGTGCCGGTACACTCAGGATGAAATTGTGAGCTGATTGCTGTAAACTGATGTGCTCTGGGCGCTGTAGCATACTGGCCACTCTAGCATAGCTGTGCAAGTGGTGTTAGTGTGCGTTTAGACTGTAGCGCTGTGAGCTCTGTGGGGTGGTTAGGGTGTGCTATAGAGGGAGTGTGAAGTGAAGTATTCACCCCTACCAGTGTGAAAGTGCTGTTTTGCCCAGAGTGAGATGGTGCTGAGGTGAGGTGCCGGTACACTCGGGGATGAAATTGTGAGCTGATTGCTGTAAACTGATGTGCTCTGGGCGCTGTAGCATACTGGCCACTCTAGCATAGCTGTGCAAGTGGTGTTAGTGTGCGTTTAGACTGTAGCGCTGTGAGCTCTGTGGGGTGGTTAGGGTGTGCTATAGAGGGAGTGTGAAGTGAAGTATTCACCCCTACCAGTGTGAAAGTGCTGTTTTGCCCAGAGTGAGATGGTGCTGAGGTGAGGTGCCGGTACACTCGGGGATGAAACCATGAGCTGATTTCTGTAAACTGATGTGCTCTGGGCGCTGTAGCATACTGGCTGCTGTAGCATAGCTGTGCAAGTGGTGTTAGTACGGGTTTAGACTATAGCGGGAGTGGGAAGCAAACTACTCACCCCTACCGGTCTGAAGACTCAAATGGAGTGTTTTAGCAAACAGGAATAAAGAAATAATCGTGAAGAATATAATGCAGAATGTTGCAATGCCACAGAAGACAAATGGTGAAAATCAGGTGTGTTTAAGAAAGTGGCTGTGTGTAATAGAGCGATGGAGTCTTCAAGTTATATAAAAAGTGTCTATATTTAAGTGTCATAAATGGACCCACAGGCGCAAGAGCTAAGGCATCCAGCTGAGGCAAACTCCAATCGCTTCTGCTGTATTCAAACCTAAGCTCCTGCATCAGTCAATTCCACATTATATGTTACAGTTCCATGTGACATAAACAATACCTATTAGACATGAATAACTGTAAATTGTATAACGAAAATAAAGGTAGGATACGATTACCACACTGTGCCAACCAGTTCCTAAACAATGCCGTATTTTTTGATCTTGATCGCCAGCTCGTGAGCAGAGGCTGAGGATGAGCTAATTTGTGTGAAAGGGCTTCGTGGATAACAGTCAGGCAGAGAGACTTGTGCACAAAGAATAGACATGGTTTCAAAATGGATGTCGGGTTTAGGCTAATTCAGCAAGTAAATAGCGTATTTGCATAGGCCATACATCACCCATCCCTGGTTAGACTGGAGACGTAAGGGGCAAAAATGAAAACAGAGTTCAAATGCCTAATCATACCATGAAAGTTATTACATGAAAAAAGTTCAATTGAAGTGTATTAAAAAAATTTATAGGAAAAAGTTAAAAATGTTGGAAAAAATCAATCCAAGAATAAAGTGAATTTCTTACAAGTCTTGGAGATTGCAGTCCGGAAGTTCTTCAGCGGCTTGAGATGCGTAATGTTCCAAGAGGCAATTGTTGCCATCGTGTGAGAAAAGCGAAGCGATCCAATTCATATCCTCGAAGGGACAGTAATGTTCCTCGAATGTTGGAACGGCAATTTGAATTGGCAGGCAATCTGCGATGTTGTCAAAGGTCGCACGTTGCAGGAGATCTTTCGCGGTTGCGTAGAAATCCCATTCCGCCAGGATACCTTTTCGCGTTGCATCCGCCATTGCTCCACTGCCCGAACAATCAAGTTCATGGTTTTCAAGATACTCCATTACCTGCTGGATATCGGGAACGTTTGCTGGGATGTTGGCAAGGCAAAGATCCATTCACCAGTCAAATGGGCAAGTTTTGCAATAAAAAGATGGTTGCACGCAGATTGAATATGTGTAAATAAATGTCATGTTGTAGCTGGCTCCGATAATAGATAGAGGCAGGCAGCCGAAACGTTGTTCCTTTTTCTCACGGTATTGATGTAGCTTCGCCTAGAGGCGAATTCTGTCGGACATGATTGTTACCACAGGGAGCGCAGCCATTTTTTACAAGCAAAAATAGTAGTAGGATGGCCGCAAACAGAGCGAGAATTATGGGCACTGCTCCTGTTATTCCAGAGATGATCGAATGAATGAAGTCTGGTATTATGCCAAAAACAGTTTGAAATCCAGTGACAAGGCCGGAGGAGACAGTGTTAAAAAAGTGTGCCAGAGCTTAAATGTCAGATGTGTTGAAAATTGTGCAACAATTCACAAAGTGTAATGGGAGGTTCATATTTGAAAGGGAGTGTATTTTACTTGAAGTTCGTGCTATCTGCAGTCGAGAAATTACTTTTGGAGAAGTGAGGGACACTTCTGTTTGAAACAAAAGCGCTTTCAGTTTGCTCTGTTTAATAAAATCTGTTTTCAAAGTAGGTATTGAAGTCCAAGTTGAACTTTGGGAGTTACTTTGTGTGGATGGGAATAGAGATTGCCACAGGAAGTTACCCGGTTTGAAACAGTAAGGATATACGGTATGCCAGCTCACATTCCGTAGCAGTCCATGTTATTAAGAAGCAGATAACTGCAGTTAGAAAGCTGTGTGAATGTTGGTCTGATTGTGGGAGTTGGCGTGCTTTTAAGAAAGCACACAAGATTGGGGGCTGTAAGCTTAGGAGCGTCGTGCAGTTGGACATTCTTGCATAGTAATGTATGACTGCCATTGTGGTCGCACTTTTCACCTGTGAGAAAGTTCTTTATCCTCTTTAAGACAGCGATATGTAAATAAGAGAAAGCACTGCTCGTAAATAAATGTGCTACCTTATATAATGAGAAAGTTGGAATATCACGCACACCGTTTTTTAATCCAAATATAAATGATTCTTGAACAGGTAATGGCGTGCTGAGAGAGGAGCGACCTCTAAACCAAGGTCGGTAAATGATAATGAGTGTTGCACTAACCCGTCATGGGTAGTGTCCCTCTGTACGCACAGCGCTGGTCGGTAACGAAGTTACCAAATGTAACACCAAGAGAGTTTAAATCAAAGTTCGTTTAATCACGATATAATACTCTTTGCACTTGAGTTTAGAATTTCACATGTTATTTCAATAGCGATACCAACGGAAATCCCCAATGCATTTCGGGTTGTAAACCCTTCATCAGGAGGAATCCTATAAGAGAAATAGGAGTCAATGTAGTATGCCCCGTCAGGGATTCAAAGAAATCAATGATAATAACGAAAGTTGTGAGAGTCCTTAAGGTGAACACTGAACTGGTCACCAGTGTTAGAAGTAAATACAAGGGGCTTAGTGAGGGATCAAAAAGAGGGTTTAAAAGTTAGACCCAAATGTACCGATGTGGTAAATTCAAAACGTATAAACGCGCCAAAAAGTACACCGAAGTATAAGTGGTGACGAGTTGAAACAATGAAGGAAATACGAAAAGACCCAAATTCCAGAGTTAAATTAGAAAAATTAGTTAGGAAAATTACCTCGGTTGACACGTTAGACGAGCATCGTCAAAATGCTCTGAAGGATACGGAAGAGTGTTGTTGAGCGTGTGACTGGGTTATAACGGAAAGCGGGTTGTAAACAGAAAAAGAGGACTAGAAGTATGGCGGCCATCTTTAAAGAGGAAAGTGCGCTAGGTGAAAATATGACGATGTCAAACCGTGACTGTGAAAGGAATTGTTGGAAACAAGAGAATGTGGGTTTCAGGGTGTTGCGAAGATCCGGGGTGAAATAAAATAGTTGAAAGATGGATAATGAAAAAATGGAGGTTCAGATGAAGTATAATAATTAAATAAAGTTGTGAACAATAAAGTTAGAAAAAATCAGAAAAGAATCAGAGAAATAGATCCAAGAATAGTTAAAATGAGATAATGACTGCGATGCAGAAGAAGTAAAAGTAAAGTGAGATGAAGTTAAGAAATGACAAGTCTCAATGTAAACAAGTGAGTTAGGTAGGAGTAGGTTAAGAATGAATAAAAAAAATGAAAGTAAAAACCGAAATTAATGTCATTCAAATGAAATTAAAAACTGAACATAAGACATTTAAACATTAACAAGGCACCAATACAAATTCAGATAAAGCAACTGAGTTCAATGCGGTCATTCAGTCCAAAGGGTACCATGGAATTCATGCTGTATATCCAAGATGTTTCTCTTTGAATCAAAAATTTTTTGTTGTCACATCCTTCTTTTAATGGAACAGTTTCACACACTAGAAAACGCAGTTGGCTGACGTTGTGTTTGTGTTCATTGAAGTGTACAGCCACAGTGGATTTCAGATTGTTATTGCGAATGTTACTCTTGTGTTCATTCAACCGGGTTTTTATTTTTCTTTCAGTTTTACCAATGTACGGCAAGCCGCATGGACACTTTAGCATATACACAACGTTTTTAGAATCGCAGGTCGCTGAAACAAAAAGCTTGATGTTGTGGCCCTCTGTTGGATGCTGTATACTATTGCCTAAGATGATGTTGTTGCAGTTTCCGCAATTGTGACAAGGTATGGTGCCCTTGTATTTAGAAAAAACCTGTGGAGAGCATGTGGGTTTCAGTAACTCCATAAAGTTTTTGCTCCTTTCGTAGGCAAACAGTGGTTGATCCGAAAAAATCTGATTGAAGTCAGACTCCATTTGTAGTAAAGGCCAGTGTCTGAGAACAGATTTCCTGATGTTAAAGCTTTCAGTGGAAAATTTTGTGACCATAACGATCCTAGAGGACGATTTAGATGTTGATTGTTTTTCCGACAGCGTTTTCCTTTGTTTGTTTAGAGATTTATCAATTGCTTTAGCAAAAATTTGTGGTGGATAACCTCGTTCTACAAAGCGTCATTCCATATCAACAGTTTGTTGTGTTAGTTGTTGAGGTTCAGACGTGATCCGTTTTATCCTGAGAATTTGTGAATATGGTAAATGACGTTTGAGTGAGGGCTGGTGAAAACTGAAATAGTGTAACAAGTTATTTCTGTCCGTCTCCTTCCTGTAAAGTGTTGTTTGGATGTGTTGATCAATGATGTAAATGGAAACGTCCAAAAAGTTTATGTGTGTATCACTGATGTGAGAGGTGAACTTCAACCTGTCGTTGATGGTGTTCAGATTCGCAATGGCTTCAATCAATGTGGTCTTGGAACCTCTCCAAATTAAAAAAATGTCATCAATGTAGCGGACAAACAGTAACAAATGACTCTCCCAAGGTGTGGTGTGAAGTATGTGATCCAACTCAAACTTGTGCATGAACAGGTTGGCGTAGCAAGGAGCTGCACAATTTCCCATAGATGTTCCATTCAATTGAAGAAAAAATTGGTTGTTGTGACAAAAATGACTGTGATATAGTGTAAAATGTAGTAGCTCCATCAGAAAAACCTGTAAATCATACGGTGTCTGTGATTGTAACAAAAAGTATTCCGTTGCCTCTAGCCCCAAATCATGGGGAATCGAGGTGTAGAGGGAAGTAACATCTATCGTACAAAAGTACATGTCAGTTTCCCATGGGGTGGTGAAGTTGAGAAGAATGTTCAAAAAGTCTGTGGTGTCTTTGACGAAGGTAGACATGGACTGCACTAAAGGTTGGAGGTGCCTGTCCAGATATTTACCAACGGGTTCGTGAAGCGAGCCTCTGGTTGAAACGATAGGCCGCATAGGAGGATCCAACAGGTTTTTGTGTATCTTGGGTAACATCCGTAGAGATGGGCTTCTAGGGAATTTGGAAATGAAGAATTTCCTTTCTGTATCTCCAATGGTACCTGATAGAACTGCTTTATCCACGAGGTTCTGCAATGTTTTCAAAATATCCATTGTAGGATTGTAATCAAGTTTAGAGTAGGTGTTGATGTCTAATACGTGTTCATCAAGTTTCCGTGTATAGTGTGTGGTATCCATCGCAACAAGTGCGCCTCCTTTGTCAGCATTAAGGAAGATGATGTTGGGATTGTCAGCCAGTTGTTTAAGCAAAGATTTATCCTTGGATGAAAAGTTCGGATGTCTGGGTTTTCGATGTTTAAATACAGACTGAAGATCATGCTTAACCAAAGTCTCAAATGTGTCTAGGATCTTATGACTCACCGGGGCTAAGAAGGTGCTCTTTGATGTAAGACCTTTTAAAGTATTTGCTGTTTGAGTCGTAGGTTCAGTGAGGACGTTGTCAAAAAAATGTCTAAGTCTGAGCTTCCGCATGAATTTGTAAAAACGAACTTCTGCTTCCATAAGATTGCTTGAATAGGTTGGAACAAAAGATGACCCCTTTTGTAATAGACTTAGTTGAGCTTTGTTAAAAGTGGTTGTAGAAATGTTGATAACCAAGTTGTCACGATCATTTAACGTTGACTCCTTGTCGTTCTTTTGTCCATTGGTGGAACCGTTTTTTTTGCCCCTCCTGGGTCTCCGTGATCTTTTTGGCTTGTCCCTAAAAAAGGAACCGCAGAGGGTAAAGAGGTAGAAGCTGAAGTGGTTGGAATCTCGGTGTCTATAATGACTTCAGCTTGTGGTTGATCTTTATGAGGAAAGTTTCTCGGCTTACGGCGATAAGTGTCAGAATCACTGGTAGCTGGTGAAGTGTCGGTATCAGATGTTTTAAAAGATGGTTTAAATTGCCGTCTCCGGGCATATACCTCCGCCCAGTTATAAACTTCTCCCAGTTTATAATCAATTGTGTCCCGTCGGAACTTTCTGAGTTTTCTCTCGTTTACTTCTTGCTTGTGTTTATCAAGTTGTTCATTGATATCAATGAGAGTCTGAGTTAATTCGTCTGGGGACATCTTAGTGGACAGCTCATTTTTAAGTTGAGTGATTTCTGTATTCAGGTCTTCAAGAATATTGGATAACTCCTCGATAATCAACAATATAAGGTCCAAGGAACACTTGTTCAGGATACCGTACCATCTATCAACAAATTTAGGATCATTCTTGCAGAGAGACGGTTTAAGAGAGATCCTTAGGCCTCTCGGGATACGTTGGGCTCGATGATATTGTATCATTGTGCTTGCGTGCAAGCGTTGGTTAATTTCTCGTTTCGTTAAGTCCATTTTTTCATTATCCATCTTTCAACTATTTTATTTCACCCCGGATCTTCGCAACACCCTGAAACCCACATTCTCTTGTTTCCAACAATTCCTTTCACAGTCACGGTTTGACATCGTCATATTTTCACCTAGCGCACTTTCCTCTTTAAAGATGGCCACCATACTTCTAGTCCTCTTTTTCTGTTTTCAACCCGCTTTCCGTTATAACCCAGTCACACGCTCAACAACACTCTTCCGTATCCTTCAGAGCATTTTGACGATGCTCGTCTAACGTGTCAACCGAGGTAATTTTCCTAACTAATTTTTCTAATTTAACTCTGGAATTTGGGTCTTTTCGTATTTCCTTCATTGTTTCAACTCGTCACCACTTATACTTCGGTGTACTTTTTGGCGCGTTTATACGTTTTGAATTTACCACATCGGTACATTTGGGTCTAACTTTTAAACCCTCTTTTTGATCCCTCACTAAGCCCCTTGTATTTACTTCTAACACTGGTGACCAGTTCAGTGTTCACCTTAAGGACTCTCACAACTTTCGTTATTATCATTGATTTCTTTGAATCCCTGACGGGGTATACTACATTGACTCCTATTTCTCTTATAGGATTCCTCCTGATGAAGGGTTTACAACCCGAAATGCATTGGGGATTTCCGTTGGTATCGCTATTGAAATAACATGTGAAATTCTAAACTCAAGTGCAAAGAGCATTATATCGTGATTAAACGAACTTTGATTTAAACTCTCTTGGTGTTACATTTGGTAACTTCGTTACCGACCAGCGCTGTGCGTACAGAGGGACACTACCCATGACGGGTTAGTGCAACACTCATTATCATTTACCGACCTTGGTTTAGAGGTCGCTCCTCTCTCAGCACGCCATTACCTGTTCAAGAATCATTTATATTTGGATTAAAAAACGGTGTGCGTGATATTCCAACTTTCTGATTTTCTGCTTCGCTAAACCACTATCACAGCACCCATGGCCTACCAAGACATCACTAATCTTACAGACAAACGCGCCGAGACATTTGCTTTCGGCAATGAAGAAGCACAAAGGATCTACTCATTAATAGGAGACATTGAAGCTACCCCCTCCGGCACAGGCACCATACAAAGCAACATCAAGCAACTTCTTTACTTAACGAAACGAGAAATTAACCAACGCTTGCACGCAAGCACAATGATACAATATCATCGAGCCCAACGTATCCCGAGAGGCCTAAGGATCTCTCTTAAACCGTCTCTCTGCAAGAATGATCCTAAATTTGTTGATAGATGGTACGGTATCCTGAACAAGTGTTCCTTGGACCTTATATTGTTGATTATCGAGGAGTTATCCAATATTCTTGAAGACCTGAATACAGAAATCACTCAACTTAAAAATGAGCTGTCCACTAAGATGTCCCCAGACGAATTAACTCAGACTCTCATTGATATCAATGAACAACTTGATAAACACAAGCAAGAAGTAAACGAGAGAAAACTCAGAAAGTTCCGACGGGACACAATTGATTATAAACTGGGAGAAGTTTATAACTGGGCGGAGGTATATGCCCGGAGACGGCAATTTAAACCATCTTTTAAAACATCTGATACCGACACTTCACCAGCTACCAGTGATTCTGACACTTCTCGCCGTAAACCGAGAAACTTTCCTCATAAAGATCAACCACAATCTGAAGTCATTATAGACACCGAGATTCCAACCACTTCAGCTTCTACCTCTTCACCCTCTGCGGTTCCTTTTTTAGGGACAAGCCAAAAAGATCACGGAGACCCAGGAGGGGCAAAAAAAAACGGTTCCACCAATGGACAAAAGAACGACAAGGAGTCAACGTTAAATGATCGTGACAACTTGGTTATCAACATTTCTACAACCACTTTTAACAAAGCTCAACTAAGTCTATTACAAAAGGGGTCATCTTTTGTTCCAACCTATTCAAGCAATCTTATGGAAGCAGAAGTTAGTTTTTACAAATTCATGCGGAAGCTCAGACTTAGACATTTTTTTGACAACGTCCTCACTGAACCTACGACTCAAACAGCAAATACTTTAAAAGGTCCTACATCAAAGAGCACCTTCTTAGCCCCGGTGAGTCATAAGATCCTAGACACATTTGAGACTTTGGTTAAGCATGATCTTCAGTCTGTATTTAAACATCGAAAACCCAGACATCCGAACTTTTCATCCAAGGATAAATCTTTGCTTAAACAACTGGCTGACAATCCCAACATCATCTTCCTTAATGCTGACAAAGGAGGCGCACTTGTTGCGATGGATACCACACACTATACACGGAAACTTGATGAACACGTATTAGACATCAACACCTACTCTAAACTTGATTACAATCCTACAATGGATATTTTGAAAACATTGCAGAACCTCGTGGATAAAGCAGTTCTATCAGGTACCATTGGAGATACAGAAAGGAAATTCTTCATTTCCAAATTCCCTAGAAGCCCATCTCTACGGATGTTACCCAAGATACACAAAAACCTGTTGGATCCTCCTATGCGGCCTATCGTTTTCAACCAGAGGCTCGCTTCACGAACCCGTTGGTAAATATCTGGACAGGCACCTCCAACCTTTAGTGCAGTCCATGTCTACCTTCGTCAAAGACACCACAGACTTTTTGAACATTCTTCTCAACTTCACCACCCCATGGGAAACTGACATGTACTTTTGTACGATAGATGTTACTTCCCTCTACACCTCGATTCCCCATGATTTGGGGCTAGAGGCAACGGAATACTTTTTGTTACAATCACAGACACCGTATGATTTACAGGTTTTTCTGATGGAGCTACTACATTTTACACTATATCACAGTTATTTTTGTCACAACAACCAATTTTTTCTTCAATTGAATGGAACATCTATGGGAAATTGTGCAGTTCCTTGCTACTCCAACCTGTTCATGCACAAGTTTGAGTTGGATCACATACTTCACACCACACCTTGGGAGAGTAATTTGTTACTGTTTGTCCGCTACATTGATGACATTTTTTTAATTTGGAGAGGTTCCAAGACCACATTGATTGAAGCCATTGCGAATCTGAACACCATCAACGACAGGTTGAAGTTCACCTCTCACATCAGTAATACACACATAAACTTTTTGGACGTTTCCATTTACATCATTGATCAACACATCCAAACAACACTTTACAGGAAGGAGACGGACAGAAATAACTTGTTACACTATTTCAGTTTTCACCAGCCCTCACTCAAACGTCATTTACCATATTCACAAATTCTCAGGATAAAACGGATCACGTCTGAACCTCAACAACTAACACAACAAACTGTTGATATGGAACGACGCTTTGTAGAACGAGGTTATCCACCACAAATTTTTGCTAAAGCAATTGATAAATCTCTAAACAAACAAAGGAAAACGCTGTTGGAAAAACAATCAACATCTAAATCGTCCTCTAGGATCGTTATGGTCTCAAAATTTTCCACTGAAAGCTTTAACATCAGGAAATCTGTTCTCAGACACTGGCCTTTACTACAAATGGAGTCTGACTTCAATCAGATTTTTTCGGATCAACCACTGTTTGCCTACGAAAGGAGCAAAAACTTTATGGAGTTACTGAAACCCACATGCTCTCCACAGGTTTTTTCTAAATACAAGGGCACCATACCTTGTCACAATTGCGGAAACTGCAACAACATCATCTTAGGCAATAGTATACAGCATCCAACAAAGGGCCACAACATCAAGCTTTTTGTTTCAGCGACCTGCGATTCTAAAAACGTTGTGTATATGCTAAAGTGTCCATGCGGCTTGCCGTACATTGGTAAAACTGAAAGAAAAATAAAAACCCGGTTGAATGAACACAAGAGTAACATTCGCAATAACAATCTGAAATCCACTGTGGCTGTACACTTCAATGAACACAAACACAACGTCAGCCAACTGCGTTTTCTAGTGTGTGAAACTGTTCCATTAAAAGAAGGATGTGACAACAAAAAATTTTTGATTCAAAGAGAAACATCTTGGATATACAGCATGAATTCCATGGTACCCTTTGGACTGAATGACCGCATTGAACTCAGTTGCTTTATCTGAATTTGTATTGGTGCCTTGTTAATGTTTAAATGTCTTATGTTCAGTTTTTAATTTCATTTGAATGAC
The DNA here is from genome assembly GCF_964204655.1 of Triturus cristatus. NCBI lineage: Eukaryota > Metazoa > Chordata > Amphibia > Caudata > Salamandridae > Triturus > Triturus cristatus. Next base: position 204,267,504 of record NC_140584.1, on the reverse strand, counting down.
ATTAATTTCGGTTTTTACTTTCATTTTTTTTATTCATTCTTAACCTACTCCTACCTAACTCACTTGTTTACATTGAGACTTGTCATTTCTTAACTTCATCTCACTTTACTTTTACTTCTTCTGCATCGCAGTCATTATCTCATTTTAACTATTCTTGGATCTATTTCTCTGATTCTTTTCTGATTTTTTCTAACTTTATTGTTCACAACTTTATTTAATTATTATACTTCATCTGAACCTCCATTTTTTCATTATCCATCTTTCAACTATTTTATTTCACCCCGGATCTTCGCAACACCCTGAAACCCACATTCTCTTGTTTCCAACAATTCCTTTCACAGTCACGGTTTGACATCGTCATATTTTCACCTAGCGCACTTTCCTCTTTAAAGATGGCCGCCATACTTCTAGTCCTCTTTTTCTGTTTACAACCCGCTTTCCGTTATAACCCAGTCACACACTCTTCCGTATCCTTCAGAGCATTTTGACGATGCTCGTCTAACGTGTCAACCGAGGTAATTTTCCTAACTAATTTTTCTAATTTAACTCTGGAATTTGGGTCTTTTCGTATTTCCTTCATTGTTTCAACTCGTCACCACTTATACTTCGGTGTACTTTTTGGCGCGTTTATACGTTTTGAATTTACCACATCGGTACATTTGGGTCTAACTTTTAAACCCTCTTTTTGATCCCTCACTAAGCCCCTTGTATTTACTTCTAACACTGGTGACCAGTTCAGTGTTCACCTTAAGGACTCTCACAACTTTCGTTATTATCATTGATTTCTTTGAATCCCTGACGGGGCATACTACATTGACTCCTATTTCTCTTATAGGATTCCTCCTGATGAAGGGTTTACAACCCGAAATGCATTGGGGATTTCCGTTGGTATCGCTATTGAAATAACATGTGAAATTCTAAACTCAAGTGCAAAGAGCATTATATCGTGATTAAACGAACTTTGATTTAAACTCTCTTGGTGTTACATTTGGTAACTTCGTTACCGACCAGCGCTGTGCGTACAGAGGGACACTACCCATGACGGGTTAGTGCAACACTCACTACCTTATATAATCACATACAACATGACAAACAACATGTACACCCAGCAGACACAACGACACTACGTTCTGTGGAAACCGTGGCTAGCCATGTACACAAACCAAACATGGCATAGCACCTCTGCCACACAATGCAGAATGCAGGGAGAGATGGGAGCAAAGTATGTGCGAAGGTGGTAAGTGATTCTTGATTATAAAAGTATTCAATGCAAAGTGTTGGGGGGATGTGCCGGACAGACTTGAGTATGCAGAGCACAGACACGTACATGTCAACATAAACTGATGGTCTATTGAGTGAAGTGGACAGTGGACGCAACCATGATAGTACAGTCAGTAGGGAAGATTACGAAAACATAGCGCGTACGTGCCCCCTCCCCCCCCAAATCTTTAGCGTAGTGGGCTGGCTCGGCGTACGCAAGGCTAGAGTAGGGGTATGAATAAAAAGCATGTTTCTCTGGTTGTGATTCTCTTCCGGAATGGCGAACATTTCTGTCAGGTCTGCGCAGCTTACACCGCCACGAGGCTGACGCCGCGAGCGAAGGTGGCGGCGGGAATAATGCTCTCAGCCTGCTGGTACCCAGAAACCGTCATGGCCGCTGCAACGCACATATGCCCCACAGTTCACCTTTCGACACCTCCGTATGTGAAAGAGAGCCCACCACGTGCCGGCGGAAGCTTTTGGGCCGAGGTCTGCGAGCTGGGAAGGCTCCTGAGATCAACGCTGGCTACCGCAACACAGGCAGACAGCGCCCAGCCTGAGGCCCAGCACCGTGGAGTGCTATGTATACTACTAACACAGTAGTCCGACAGGTACCAACAGTGGAACGGTGTCTTGATCCCACAATGGGCGATGTTAGAACTGCATCTGAGAGTGGAGATGAAGGTACTCCCTTCGACCAGGTGTAACCAACTCTAGGTCCCAACAGTGGAACTGTGTCTTTATCCCAGAATGGACAATGTCCGATATTACCTGCTGCTTGTTGTTTTTTACAGCACTCCCTCCATTGAGGTGCATCAGACTCTGTGCTTCCATAGCTAATTGCTGCAGATGATCATTGGGCTTGGCTGACTGCAGTCGCTGGAGTACACTGCGGTACAGCAGGTCCGAACAGTGAAACGGGGTCTTGATCCCACAATGGACGATGTTAGAACTGCATCTGAGAGTGGAGATGAAGGTACTCCCTTCGACCAGGTGCAACCAACTCTAGGTCCCAACAGTGGAACGGTGTCTTGATCCCAGAATGGACGATGTCCGATATTACCTGCTGTTTGTTTTTCACAGAACTCCCTCTGTTGAGGTGCATCAGACTCTGTGCTTCCGTAGCTAACTGCTGCACATGATTATTGGGCTTGGCTGACTGCAGTCGGTGAAGTACACCGCGGTACAGCAGGTCAGAACAGTGAAACGGGGTCTTGATTCTGTGATTGAGGATGTCAGAAGTTAAAGTCTTTGATGATTTGTGTGTACCCCCTCCAATCAGGTGCAACCAACCAACCACTGCCTCTGGCCTACACTGCGGTCAGCAGGGCTGACAATTCAGATCGAGTGGTGATTGTTTAATTACAGAATCCAGTAGGCAACTAACTACAACGTCTATTGAAATATACACAATATCCTTTTAGTGTACTTGCTTGAAGAACTTTTTTTAGATGAGTTATAGGTTTAGTACAATGACCAAATTATTCTTGGTAGTGGAAAAGAACACTGAATAACAGTCTTCACTGTGGACAGCAGATATCGCAATTCGAATTGTTTTGATTTATTTATTGCAGAGTTTTTTGTAATTTATGTTGTTGTATTTTGTGAAGAGGAAGTGAGAAAAAGTATTCATGGATACTGTGCTGACTACTGCCTTCATTACACTGCAGACAGCAGTGTTCACAATTCAGATCGAGTCACTATTGTAGATGACGCAGTCCTGTAGGCAAAAGACATTGCTCCAGTGCGCTCTGTCCGCACCACGCATACGCATCATCGCAGGGTCCGCACGCGTTTTTTGTTGCTTCGCGTATGACAAACTGGGCAGCTCAAGTCAACGCCACGTGGCTGTGGGCCCTTGCTGACCGCTCTCTGGCCTACACTGCAGACAGCAGTGTTTACAATTCAAATCGAGTCTCTATTGCAGATGTGGCAGTTCTGTAGGCAACAGACATTGTTCCTAGTATGGCACGCCCGCAGCACCCATCATCGCTGGCTGTGCACATGCTGAATGCTTTTGATGTGGCTATCTGAGTGCACTAGACCTGATGGACCCTTTATGATACAATCTTTTTGTGTATTATTTCAGATCTACTACCTGTATCTCAGTATACCACAAGTTATGGTTCTTTTACGATAGAATCTTTTCTGTATTATTTCACATCTAGTGTCCCTACCTTACTGCAGCACAAACTATTGACCCTTTTAGAATTGAATCTCTGTGTGTGATCCAATGATTACTGTTGTAATTGATGCTAGCAGCAACCATTCCCTGAGGGCTGGTTTACACTCACCCCACACGCATTCAGCACAGACGTCACTGGATATGTGACCCTGGTAATAAAAAGGAGTCGAGCGCACGTGCCCGTTCCCACTTCCACTATCTATCTGTGTCCGTGTGTTCATTATCTATGCATGATACTGCCCCTGGGCCGTACCACATTACATTGTGCTGTGGACAGCGTTTCAACCATGTTACCTCTGGCAGTGGGGAAAACATCTGGTATGTAAATTTTAGGTGCATGGCTATCACAGGTGGAAGGCTACTTTACAGAGCATGAATATTGATGAAGATGATGGTTGCATGTTGTGTGTAGTGTCAGATATGTGTACATAGCAAAAAGTTTTCAAAAAAGCTCTCTAAGCAGAAGAGGAGTCTCTCATCAAACGCTGTAGAGAGAATGACTAAAGTGGGTGGGGTCCTCCTACTGTTACAATGGGAAATGTTATGAACCAATCAAATGCTTTTCTTTAAGGTCACATGGACATCGCGCACCGAGCACGCAAGGAGGCCGCACCCGACGCGATTTTGAGAAAATATATTTACTATAATATAAGTTTATTTCAGTTAGAAATATATAAATGTTTAAAATTTTTTAGATTATCGTTTGTTCTCATATACACATTAAACTTATTTAGATATAGTTTTGAGACAAAAATAAATGAGGGAATGTCGTACCCGGCATGACACCATACGTCTATGATGTAACACAGGGCCTGGCAGCATGCACTCCTCGCATACGCAATGCGCAGCGGGCGCAACCCCATATGTACATGACACAACTCGCGGCTTGGTACTGCGTACCCGTCAGATACCAAAGTAGCAGCTGGCGCGACCATATACGTATATGATGTTACGTGGGACGCGGTGCCACAAACCCGTCAGATACGAAATGCACATCCTCTACGAGTTTAGCAATATGGTGGATAGGATTTGCGTGCTGATGGAGCTTGGTACACTACCGGTATGGGACTTCAGTTTTCTAAAAAAAAATAATCAAAAAAAAAAAAAAAAAGATATACATACTTTTTTTAAAGATATAAAACATTACATATTTTTTTTAATTTCTTTAAAAAAAGTATAATAGAGTTCCAAAATATTACAAAAAAATAGAAAAAATATAGGTTTTATAAATATTAAAATATGAAATTAACATTTAAAAAACCTTTGAAATTCACGGAAAAAAACATAGGTTTTACAGACGTTATAATTAGGAATTAGCATTTAAAAAACCTTTGAAATTCACGGAAAAAAACATAGGTTTTACAGATGTTATAGTTAGGAATTAGCATTTAAAAAACCTTTGAAATTCACTAAAAAACCATAGGTTTCAGGGACGTTATAGTTAGTTGGACATTTGATTTTAAAACCAGAGAAATTCGCCCGTTATAGTTAGTTAAGCTAACTATAACTCGCGCGCCTGCAATGCACTGGTGATGACGTCACATATTACATCACTCATGACATGGTCAGTGACATCACTGATGACATCTCAAATGACATCACTGATGACATCACTGATGACATCATCCACGTGATAATCTGATGCACATATTGATGGCCTAATATAAACTTTGATACATGCACTCTAAAATACAGACTACTATTTTTGAAACCATACACACAACAGTGCCAGATACTACATACCACCCACTATTTTCTAGGTCTACACTCAAATCCACTCACTTATACATGCAGTTACTCATCAATACAGTGCTATAATATGCACTCATACACATATACATACAGTCACACTCCGCCACTCATTCATAGAGTTACTCACACACCTAGTCAGTCATGCAAAGAATCAATCACATACCCATTTACTCATGTATATACAGTTATACACACCAACTGCGTTATTTATACACATACCACATCACTTATTTATGCAGATACTAACACATACTTACGGTCTTATACAATCACTGATACAAGCAGACACTCATTTATACACCCCCTCTTCAAATAACTTACTCTCACGTATAGCCATTTATATACTCCAACACTCACATATACTGCCTTAAAACACATGTAGTTACTCACACATATACCAGTGAGACATTCATTCACTCACCAACACACCCATACACACACTAACTCACCCATACAGCCCTTCCCAGATGCACTTTTGAATCCATACAACCAGGGAATCACCCACTCAGACATCTATGCACAGAGTCACACACCCCCCCACCCACCCACACAGACACTCAGGCACTCATACAGATACTCAGACAACAAATCAATAACCCATATAGACACTCATGTAGCTACTCACCAACCCATGCAGCCGCTTATACACCAACTGAGAGACTAATACAGACTTTCACACAGTTTAGTCACTAACCCATGCATTCAGTAAGACATGTTCAATAATTCACTTATACAGTCAGTCACGCACCTACTAAATAATCCATTCAGGCCCTTGTAAATCCACTCATTCTTCAATACACCTTGGCATAGATATATATGAAAAATATTTAAACTTTACAGAAACACACATTCACTGGATGATGTCATCAGTGATGTCATCAGTGATGTCATTTGATATGTCATCAGTGATGTCATCAGTGATGTCACTGACCATGTCATGAGTGATGTAATATGTGACGTCATCAGCAGTGCATTGCGGGCGCGCAAGTTATAGTTAGCTCAACTAACTATAACGGGCGAATTTCTCTGGGTTTGTATGAGTCAAATGTCCACCTAACAATAATGTCCCTGAAACCTATGGTTTTTTAGTGAATTTCAAAGGTCTTTTAAATGCTAATTCCTAACTATAACATCTGTAAAACCTATGTTTTTTTCTGTGACTATATTTATATAGCTATGTTAGAGATACTGGTGACTTTCTGAAAAAAATAGAGAATTTAACCTGGACTGAAGATCTATATCTAATTACACTTGATATAGAATCATTATACACCAGTATAGACCACAACCAGGGACTAAGAGCGGTAAAACACTTTTTAGATTCAAGAACTAGTGAATTTTATGAACACAATAAAGTTATTCTGGAGCTCATCTCATGGTGCCTCAACAACAATTTGTGCGAAGGTGGTAAGTGATTCTTGATTATAAAAGTATTCAATGCAAAGTGTTGGGGGGATGTGCCGGACAGACTTGAGTATGCAGAGCACAGACACGTACATGTCAACATAAACTGATGGTCTATTGAGTGAAGTGGACAGTGGACGCAACCATGATAGTACAGTCAGTAGGGAAGATTACGAAAACATAGCGCGTACGTGCCCCCTCCCCCCCCAAATCTTTAGCGTAGTGGGCTGGCTCGGCGTACGCAAGGCTAGAGTAGGGGTATGAATAAAAAGCATGTTTCTCTGGTTGTGATTCTCTTCCGGAATGGCGAACATTTCTGTCAGGTCTGCGCAGCTTACACCGCCACGAGGCTGACGCCGCGAGCGAAGGTGGCGGCGGGAATAATGCTCTCAGCCTGCTGGTACCCAGAAACCGTCATGGCCGCTGCAACGCACATATGCCCCACAGTTCACCTTTCGACACCTCCGTATGTGAAAGAGAGCCCACCACGTGCCGGCGGAAGCTTTTGGGCCGAGGTCTGCGAGCTGGGAAGGCTCCTGAGATCAACGCTGGCTACCGCAACACAGGCAGACAGCGCCCAGCCTGAGGCCCAGCACCGTGGAGTGCTATGTATACTACTAACACAGTAGTCCGACAGGTACCAACAGTGGAACGGTGTCTTGATCCCACAATGGGCGATGTTAGAACTGCATCTGAGAGTGGAGATGAAGGTACTCCCTTCGACCAGGTGTAACCAACTCTAGGTCCCAACAGTGGAACTGTGTCTTTATCCCAGAATGGACAATGTCCGATATTACCTGCTGCTTGTTGTTTTTTACAGCACTCCCTCCATTGAGGTGCATCAGACTCTGTGCTTCCATAGCTAATTGCTGCAGATGATCATTGGGCTTGGCTGACTGCAGTCGCTGGAGTACACTGCGGTACAGCAGGTCCGAACAGTGAAACGGGGTCTTGATCCCACAATGGACGATGTTAGAACTGCATCTGAGAGTGGAGATGAAGGTACTCCCTTCGACCAGGTGCAACCAACTCTAGGTCCCAACAGTGGAACGGTGTCTTGATCCCAGAATGGACGATGTCCGATATTACCTGCTGTTTGTTTTTCACAGAACTCCCTCTGTTGAGGTGCATCAGACTCTGTGCTTCCGTAGCTAACTGCTGCACATGATTATTGGGCTTGGCTGACTGCAGTCGGTGAAGTACACCGCGGTACAGCAGGTCAGAACAGTGAAACGGGGTCTTGATTCTGTGATTGAGGATGTCAGAAGTTAAAGTCTTTGATGATTTGTGTGTACCCCCTCCAATCAGGTGCAACCAACCAACCACTGCCTCTGGCCTACACTGCGGTCAGCAGGGCTGACAATTCAGATCGAGTGGTGATTGTTTAATTACAGAATCCAGTAGGCAACTAACTACAACGTCTATTGAAATATACACAATATCCTTTTAGTGTACTTGCTTGAAGAACTTTTTTTAGATGAGTTATAGGTTTAGTACAATGACCAAATTATTCTTGGTAGTGGAAAAGAACACTGAATAACAGTCTTCACTGTGGACAGCAGATATCGCAATTCGAATTGTTTTGATTTATTTATTGCAGAGTTTTTTGTAATTTATGTTGTTGTATTTTGTGAAGAGGAAGTGAGAAAAAGTATTCATGGATACTGTGCTGACTACTGCCTTCATTACACTGCAGACAGCAGTGTTCACAATTCAGATCGAGTCACTATTGTAGATGACGCAGTCCTGTAGGCAAAAGACATTGCTCCAGTGCGCTCTGTCCGCACCACGCATACGCATCATCGCAGGGTCCGCACACGTTTTTTGTTGCTTCGCGTATGACAAACTGGGCAGCTCAAGTCAACGCCACGTGGCTGTGGGCCCTTGCTGACCGCTCTCTGGCCTACACTGCAGACAGCAGTGTTTACAATTCAAATCGAGTCTCTATTGCAGATGTGGCAGTTCTGTAGGCAACAGACATTGTTCCTAGTATGGCACGCCCGCAGCACCCATCATCGCTGGCTGTGCACATGCTGAATGCTTTTGATGTGGCTATCTGAGTGCACTAGACCTGATGGACCCTTTATGATACAATCTTTTTGTGTATTATTTCAGATCTACTACCTGTATCTCAGTATACCACAAGTTATGGTTCTTTTACGATAGAATCTTTTCTGTATTATTTCACATCTAGTGTCCCTACCTTACTGCAGCACAAACTATTGACCCTTTTAGAATTGAATCTCTGTGTGTGATCCAATGATTACTGTTGTAATTGATGCTAGCAGCAACCATTCCCTGAGGGCTGGTTTACACTCACCCCACACGCATTCAGCACAGACGTCACTGGATATGTGACCCTGGTAATAAAAAGGAGTCGAGCGCACGTGCCCGTTCCCACTTCCACTATCTATCTGTGTCCGTGTGTTCATTATCTATGCATGATACTGCCCCTGGGCCGTACCACATTACATTGTGCTGTGGACAGCGTTTCAACCATGTTACCTCTGGCAGTGGGGAAAACATCTGGTATGTAAATTTTAGGTGCATGGCTATCACAGGTGGAAGGCTACTTTACAGAGCATGAATATTGATGAAGATGATGGTTGCATGTTGTGTGTAGTGTCAGATATGTGTACATAGCAAAAAGTTTTCAAAAAAGCTCTCTAAGCAGAAGAGGAGTCTCTCATCAAACGCTGTAGAGAGAATGACTAAAGTGGGTGGGGTCCTCCTACTGTTACAATGGGAAATGTTATGAACCAATCAAATGCTTTTCTTTAAGGTCACATGGACATCGCGCACCGAGCACGCAAGGAGGCCGCACCCGACGCGATTTTGAGAAAATATATTTACTATAATATAAGTTTATTTCAGTTAGAAATATATAAATGTTTAAAATTTTTTAGATTATCGTTTGTTCTCATATACACATTAAACTTATTTAGATATAGTTTTGAGACAAAAATAAATGAGGGAATGTCGTACCCGGCATGACACCATACGTCTATGATGTAACACAGGGCCTGGCAGCATGCACTCCTCGCATACGCAATGCGCAGCGGGCGCAACCCCATATGTACATGACACAACTCGCGGCTTGGTACTGCGTACCCGTCAGATACCAAAGTAGCAGCTGGCGCGACCATATACGTATATGATGTTACGTGGGACGCGGTGCCACAAACCCGTCAGATACGAAATGCACATCCTCTACGAGTTTAGCAATATGGTGGATAGGATTTGCGTGCTGATGGAGCTTGGTACACTACCGGTATGGGACTTCAGTTTTCTAAAAAAAAATAATCAAAAAAAAAAAAAAAAGATATACATACTTTTTTTAAAGATATAAAACATTACATATTTTTTTTAATTTCTTTAAAAAAAGTATAATAGAGTTCCAAAATATTACAAAAAAATAGAAAAAATATAGGTTTTATAAATATTAAAATATGAAATTAACATTTAAAAAACCTTTGAAATTCACGGAAAAAAACATAGGTTTTACAGACGTTATAATTAGGAATTAGCATTTAAAAAACCTTTGAAATTCACGGAAAAAAACATAGGTTTTACAGATGTTATAGTTAGGAATTAGCATTTAAAAAACCTTTGAAATTCACTAAAAAACCATAGGTTTCAGGGACGTTATAGTTAGTTGGACATTTGATTTTAAAACCAGAGAAATTCGCCCGTTATAGTTAGTTAAGCTAACTATAACTCGCGCGCCTGCAATGCACTGGTGATGACGTCACATATTACATCACTCATGACATGGTCAGTGACATCACTGATGACATCTCAAATGACATCACTGATGACATCACTGATGACATCATCCACGTGATAATCTGATGCACATATTGATGGCCTAATATAAACTTTGATACATGCACTCTAAAATACAGACTACTATTTTTGAAACCATACACACAACAGTGCCAGATACTACATACCACCCACTATTTTCTAGGTCTACACTCAAATCCACTCACTTATACATGCAGTTACTCATCAATACAGTGCTATAATATGCACTCATACACATATACATACAGTCACACTCCGCCACTCATTCATAGAGTTACTCACACACCTAGTCAGTCATGCAAAGAATCAATCACATACCCATTTACTCATGTATATACAGTTATACACACCAACTGCGTTATTTATACACATACCACATCACTTATTTATGCAGATACTAACACATACTTACGGTCTTATACAATCACTGATACAAGCAGACACTCATTTATACACCCCCTCTTCAAATAACTTACTCTCACGTATAGCCATTTATATACTCCAACACTCACATATACTGCCTTAAAACACATGTAGTTACTCACACATATACCAGTGAGACATTCATTCACTCACCAACACACCCATACACACACTAACTCACCCATACAGCCCTTCCCAGATGCACTTTTGAATCCATACAACCAGGGAATCACCCACTCAGACATCTATGCACAGAGTCACACACCCCCCCACCCACCCACACAGACACTCAGGCACTCATACAGATACTCAGACAACAAATCAATAACCCATATAGACACTCATGTAGCTACTCACCAACCCATGCAGCCGCTTATACACCAACTGAGAGACTAATACAGACTTTCACACAGTTTAGTCACTAACCCATGCATTCAGTAAGACATGTTCAATAATTCACTTATACAGTCAGTCACGCACCTACTAAATAATCCATTCAGGCCCTTGTAAATCCACTCATTCTTCAATACACCTTGGCATAGATATATATGAAAAATATTTAAACTTTACAGAAACACACATTCACTGGATGATGTCATCAGTGATGTCATCAGTGATGTCATTTGATATGTCATCAGTGATGTCATCAGTGATGTCACTGACCATGTCATGAGTGATGTAATATGTGACGTCATCAGCAGTGCATTGCGGGCGCGCAAGTTATAGTTAGCTCAACTAACTATAACGGGCGAATTTCTCTGGGTTTGTATGAGTCAAATGTCCACCTAACAATAATGTCCCTGAAACCTATGGTTTTTTAGTGAATTTCAAAGGTCTTTTAAATGCTAATTCCTAACTATAACATCTGTAAAACCTATGTTTTTTTCTGTGACTATATTTATATAGCTATGTTAGAGATACTGGTGACTTTCTGAAAAAAATAGAGAATTTAACCTGGACTGAAGATCTATATCTAATTACACTTGATATAGAATCATTATACACCAGTATAGACCACAACCAGGGACTAAGAGCGGTAAAACACTTTTTAGATTCAAGAACTAGTGAATTTTATGAACACAATAAAGTTATTCTGGAGCTCATCTCATGGTGCCTCAACAACAATTTGTGCGAAGGTGGTAAGTGATTCTTGATTATAAAAGTATTCAATGCAAAGTGTTGGGGGGATGTGCCGGACAGACTTGAGTATGCAGAGCACAGACACGTACATGTCAACATAAACTGATGGTCTATTGAGTGAAGTGGACAGTGGACGCAACCATGATAGTACAGTCAGTAGGGAAGATTACGAAAACATAGCGCGTACGTGCCCCCTCCCCCCCCAAATCTTTAGCGTAGTGGGCTGGCTCGGCGTACGCAAGGCTAGAGTAGGGGTATGAATAAAAAGCATGTTTCTCTGGTTGTGATTCTCTTCCGGAATGGCGAACATTTCTGTCAGGTCTGCGCAGCTTACACCGCCACGAGGCTGACGCCGCGAGCGAAGGTGGCGGCGGGAATAATGCTCTCAGCCTGCTGGTACCCAGAAACCGTCATGGCCGCTGCAACGCACATATGCCCCACAGTTCACCTTTCGACACCTCCGTATGTGAAAGAGAGCCCACCACGTGCCGGCGGAAGCTTTTGGGCCGAGGTCTGCGAGCTGGGAAGGCTCCTGAGATCAACGCTGGCTACCGCAACACAGGCAGACAGCGCCCAGCCTGAGGCCCAGCACCGTGGAGTGCTATGTATACTACTAACACAGTAGTCCGACAGGTACCAACAGTGGAACGGTGTCTTGATCCCACAATGGGCGATGTTAGAACTGCATCTGAGAGTGGAGATGAAGGTACTCCCTTCGACCAGGTGTAACCAACTCTAGGTCCCAACAGTGGAACTGTGTCTTTATCCCAGAATGGACAATGTCCGATATTACCTGCTGCTTGTTGTTTTTTACAGCACTCCCTCCATTGAGGTGCATCAGACTCTGTGCTTCCATAGCTAATTGCTGCAGATGATCATTGGGCTTGGCTGACTGCAGTCGCTGGAGTACACTGCGGTACAGCAGGTCCGAACAGTGAAACGGGGTCTTGATCCCACAATGGACGATGTTAGAACTGCATCTGAGAGTGGAGATGAAGGTACTCCCTTCGACCAGGTGCAACCAACTCTAGGTCCCAACAGTGGAACGGTGTCTTGATCCCAGAATGGACGATGTCCGATATTACCTGCTGTTTGTTTTTCACAGAACTCCCTCTGTTGAGGTGCATCAGACTCTGTGCTTCCGTAGCTAACTGCTGCACATGATTATTGGGCTTGGCTGACTGCAGTCGGTGAAGTACACCGCGGTACAGCAGGTCAGAACAGTGAAACGGGGTCTTGATTCTGTGATTGAGGATGTCAGAAGTTAAAGTCTTTGATGATTTGTGTGTACCCCCTCCAATCAGGTGCAACCAACCAACCACTGCCTCTGGCCTACACTGCGGTCAGCAGGGCTGACAATTCAGATTGAGTGGTGATTGTTTAATTACAGAATCCAGTAGGCAACTAACTACAACGTCTATTGAAATATACACAATATCCTTTTAGTGTACTTGCTTGAAGAACTTTTTTTAGATGAGTTATAGGTTTAGTACAATGACCAAATTATTCTTGGTAGTGGAAAAGAACACTGAATAACAGTCTTCACTGTGGACAGCAGATATCGCAATTCGAATTGTTTTGATTTATTTATTGCAGAGTTTTTTGTAATTTATGTTGTTGTATTTTGTGAAGAGGAAGTGAGAAAAAGTATTCATGGATACTGTGCTGACTACTGCCTTCATTACACTGCAGACAGCAGTGTTCACAATTCAGATCGAGTCACTATTGTAGATGACGCAGTCCTGTAGGCAAAAGACATTGCTCCAGTGCGCTCTGTCCGCACCACGCATACGCATCATCGCAGGGTCCGCACACGTTTTTTGTTGCTTCGCGTATGACAAACTGGGCAGCTCAAGTCAACGCCACGTGGCTGTGGGCCCTTGCTGACCGCTCTCTGGCCTACACTGCAGACAGCAGTGTTTACAATTCAAATCGAGTCTCTATTGCAGATGTGGCAGTTCTGTAGGCAACAGACATTGTTCCTAGTATGGCACGCCCGCAGCACCCATCATCGCTGGCTGTGCACATGCTGAATGCTTTTGATGTGGCTATCTGAGTGCACTAGACCTGATGGACCCTTTATGATACAATCTTTTTGTGTATTATTTCAGATCTACTACCTGTATCTCAGTATACCACAAGTTATGGTTCTTTTACGATAGAATCTTTTCTGTATTATTTCACATCTAGTGTCCCTACCTTACTGCAGCACAAACTATTGACCCTTTTAGAATTGAATCTCTGTGTGTGATCCAATGATTACTGTTGTAATTGATGCTAGCAGCAACCATTCCCTGAGGGCTGGTTTACACTCACCCCACACGCATTCAGCACAGACGTCACTGGATATGTGACCCTGGTAATAAAAAGGAGTCGAGCGCACGTGCCCGTTCCCACTTCCACTATCTATCTGTGTCCGTGTGTTCATTATCTATGCATGATACTGCCCCTGGGCCGTACCACATTACATTGTGCTGTGGACAGCGTTTCAACCATGTTACCTCTGGCAGTGGGGAAAACATCTGGTATGTAAATTTTAGGTGCATGGCTATCACAGGTGGAAGGCTACTTTACAGAGCATGAATATTGATGAAGATGATGGTTGCATGTTGTGTGTAGTGTCAGATATGTGTACATAGCAAAAAGTTTTCAAAAAAGCTCTCTAAGCAGAAGAGGAGTCTCTCATCAAACGCTGTAGAGAGAATGACTAAAGTGGGTGGGGTCCTCCTACTGTTACAATGGGAAATGTTATGAACCAATCAAATGCTTTTCTTTAAGGTCACATGGACATCGCGCACCGAGCACGCAAGGAGGCCGCACCCGACGCGATTTTGAGAAAATATATTTACTATAATATAAGTTTATTTCAGTTAGAAATATATAAATGTTTAAAATTTTTTAGATTATCGTTTGTTCTCATATACACATTAAACTTATTTAGATATAGTTTTGAGACAAAAATAAATGAGGGAATGTCGTACCCGGCATGACACCATACGTCTATGATGTAACACAGGGCCTGGCAGCATGCACTCCTCGCATACGCAATGCGCAGCGGGCGCAACCCCATATGTACATGACACAACTCGCGGCTTGGTACTGCGTACCCGTCAGATACCAAAGTAGCAGCTGGCGCGACCATATACGTATATGATGTTACGTGGGACGCGGTGCCACAAACCCGTCAGATACGAAATGCACATCCTCTACGAGTTTAGCAATATGGTGGATAGGATTTGCGTGCTGATGGAGCTTGGTACACTACCGGTATGGGACTTCAGTTTTCTAAAAAAAAATAATCAAAAAAAAAAAAAAAAAGATATACATACTTTTTTTAAAGATATAAAACATTACATATTTTTTTTAATTTCTTTAAAAAAAGTATAATAGAGTTCCAAAATATTACAAAAAAATAGAAAAAATATAGGTTTTATAAATATTAAAATATGAAATTAACATTTAAAAAACCTTTGAAATTCACGGAAAAAAACATAGGTTCTACAGACGTTATAATTAGGAATTAGCATTTAAAAAACCTTTGAAATTCACGGAAAAAAACATAGGTTTTACAGATGTTATAGTTAGGAATTAGCATTTAAAAAACCTTTGAAATTCACTAAAAAACCATAGGTTTCAGGGACGTTATAGTTAGTTGGACATTTGATTTTAAAACCAGAGAAATTCGCCCGTTATAGTTAGTTAAGCTAACTATAACTCGCGCGCCTGCAATGCACTGGTGATGACGTCACATATTACATCACTCATGACATGGTCAGTGACATCACTGATGACATCTCAAATGACATCACTGATGACATCACTGATGACATCATCCACGTGATAATCTGATGCACATATTGATGGCCTAATATAAACTTTGATACATGCACTCTAAAATACAGACTACTATTTTTGAAACCATACACACAACAGTGCCAGATACTACATACCACCCACTATTTTCTAGGTCTACACTCAAATCCACTCACTTATACATGCAGTTACTCATCAATACAGTGCTATAATATGCACTCATACACATATACATACAGTCACACTCCGCCACTCATTCATAGAGTTACTCACACACCTAGTCAGTCATGCAAAGAATCAATCACATACCCATTTACTCATGTATATACAGTTATACACACCAACTGCGTTATTTATACACATACCACATCACTTATTTATGCAGATACTAACACATACTTACGGTCTTATACAATCACTGATACAAGCAGACACTCATTTATACACCCCCTCTTCAAATAACTTACTCTCACGTATAGCCATTTATATACTCCAACACTCACATATACTGCCTTAAAACACATGTAGTTACTCACACATATACCAGTGAGACATTCATTCACTCACCAACACACCCATACACACACTAACTCACCCATACAGCCCTTCCCAGATGCACTTTTGAATCCATACAACCAGGGAATCACCCACTCAGACATCTATGCACAGAGTCACACACCCCCCCACCCACCCACACAGACACTCAGGCACTCATACAGATACTCAGACAACAAATCAATAACCCATATAGACACTCATGTAGCTACTCACCAACCCATGCAGCCGCTTATACACCAACTGAGAGACTAATACAGACTTTCACACAGTTTAGTCACTAACCCATGCATTCAGTAAGACATGTTCAATAATTCACTTATACAGTCAGTCACGCACCTACTAAATAATCCATTCAGGCCCTTGTAAATCCACTCATTCTTCAATACACCTTGGCATAGATATATATGAAAAATATTTAAACTTTACAGAAACACACATTCACTGGATGATGTCATCAGTGATGTCATCAGTGATGTCATTTGATATGTCATCAGTGATGTCATCAGTGATGTCACTGACCATGTCATGAGTGATGTAATATGTGACGTCATCAGCAGTGCATTGCGGGCGCGCAAGTTATAGTTAGCTCAACTAACTATAACGGGCGAATTTCTCTGGGTTTGTATGAGTCAAATGTCCACCTAACAATAATGTCCCTGAAACCTATGGTTTTTTAGTGAATTTCAAAGGTCTTTTAAATGCTAATTCCTAACTATAACATCTGTAAAACCTATGTTTTTTTCTGTGACTATATTTATATAGCTATGTTAGAGATACTGGTGACTTTCTGAAAAAAATAGAGAATTTAACCTGGACTGAAGATCTATATCTAATTACACTTGATATAGAATCATTATACACCAGTATAGACCACAACCAGGGACTAAGAGCGGTAAAACACTTTTTAGATTCAAGAACTAGTGAATTTTATGAACACAATAAAGTTATTCTGGAGCTCATCTCATGGTGCCTCAACAACAATTTGTGCGAAGGTGGTAAGTGATTCTTGATTATAAAAGTATTCAATGCAAAGTGTTGGGGGGATGTGCCGGACAGACTTGAGTATGCAGAGCACAGACACGTACATGTCAACATAAACTGATGGTCTATTGAGTGAAGTGGACAGTGGACGCAACCATGATAGTACAGTCAGTAGGGAAGATTACGAAAACATAGCGCGTACGTGCCCCCTCCCCCCCCAAATCTTTAGCGTAGTGGGCTGGCTCGGCGTACGCAAGGCTAGAGTAGGGGTATGAATAAAAAGCATGTTTCTCTGGTTGTGATTCTCTTCCGGAATGGCGAACATTTCTGTCAGGTCTGCGCAGCTTACACCGCCACGAGGCTGACGCCGCGAGCGAAGGTGGCGGCGGGAATAATGCTCTCAGCCTGCTGGTACCCAGAAACCGTCATGGCCGCTGCAACGCACATATGCCCCACAGTTCACCTTTCGACACCTCCGTATGTGAAAGAGAGCCCACCACGTGCCGGCGGAAGCTTTTGGGCCGAGGTCTGCGAGCTGGGAAGGCTCCTGTGATCAACGCTGGCTACCGCAACACAGGCAGACAGCGCCCAGCCTGAGGCCCAGCACCGTGGAGTGCTATGTATACTACTAACACAGTAGTCCGACAGGTACCAACAGTGGAACGGTGTCTTGATCCCACAATGGGCGATGTTAGAACTGCATCTGAGAGTGGAGATGAAGGTACTCCCTTCGACCAGGTGTAACCAACTCTAGGTCCCAACAGTGGAACTGTGTCTTTATCCCAGAATGGACAATGTCCGATATTACCTGCTGCTTGTTGTTTTTTACAGCACTCCCTCCATTGAGGTGCATCAGACTCTGTGCTTCCATAGCTAATTGCTGCAGATGATCATTGGGCTTGGCTGACTGCAGTCGCTGGAGTACACTGCGGTACAGCAGGTCCGAACAGTGAAACGGGGTCTTGATCCCACAATGGACGATGTTAGAACTGCATCTGAGAGTGGAGATGAAGGTACTCCCTTCGACCAGGTGCAACCAACTCTAGGTCCCAACAGTGGAACGGTGTCTTGATCCCAGAATGGACGATGTCCGATATTACCTGCTGTTTGTTTTTCACAGAACTCCCTCTGTTGAGGTGCATCAGACTCTGTGCTTCCGTAGCTAACTGCTGCACATGATTATTGGGCTTGGCTGACTGCAGTCGGTGAAGTACACCGCGGTACAGCAGGTCAGAACAGTGAAACGGGGTCTTGATTCTGTGATTGAGGATGTCAGAAGTTAAAGTCTTTGATGATTTGTGTGTACCCCCTCCAATCAGGTGCAACCAACCAACCACTGCCTCTGGCCTACACTGCGGTCAGCAGGGCTGACAATTCAGATCGAGTGGTGATTGTTTAATTACAGAATCCAGTAGGCAACTAACTACAACGTCTATTGAAATATACACAATATCCTTTTAGTGTACTTGCTTGAAGAACTTTTTTTAGATGAGTTATAGGTTTAGTACAATGACCAAATTATTCTTGGTAGTGGAAAAGAACACTGAATAACAGTCTTCACTGTGGACAGCAGATATCGCAATTCGAATTGTTTTGATTTATTTATTGCAGAGTTTTTTGTAATTTATGTTGTTGTATTTTGTGAAGAGGAAGTGAGAAAAAGTATTCATGGATACTGTGCTGACTACTGCCTTCATTACACTGCAGACAGCAGTGTTCACAATTCAGATCGAGTCACTATTGTAGATGACGCAGTCCTGTAGGCAAAAGACATTGCTCCAGTGCGCTCTGTCCGCACCACGCATACGCATCATCGCAGGGTCCGCACGCGTTTTTTGTTGCTTCGCGTATGACAAACTGGGCAGCTCAAGTCAACGCCACGTGGCTGTGGGCCCTTGCTGACCGCTCTCTGGCCTACACTGCAGACAGCAGTGTTTACAATTCAAATCGAGTCTCTATTGCAGATGTGGCAGTTCTGTAGGCAACAGACATTGTTCCTAGTATGGCACGCCCGCAGCACCCATCATCGCTGGCTGTGCACATGCTGAATGCTTTTGATGTGGCTATCTGAGTGCACTAGACCTGATGGACCCTTTATGATACAATCTTTTTGTGTATTATTTCAGATCTACTACCTGTATCTCAGTATACCACAAGTTATGGTTCTTTTACGATAGAATCTTTTCTGTATTATTTCACATCTAGTGTCCCTACCTTACTGCAGCACAAACTATTGACCCTTTTAGAATTGAATCTCTGTGTGTGATCCAATGATTACTGTTGTAATTGATGCTAGCAGCAACCATTCCCTGAGGGCTGGTTTACACTCACCCCACACGCATTCAGCACAGACGTCACTGGATATGTGACCCTGGTAATAAAAAGGAGTCGAGCGCACGTGCCCGTTCCCACTTCCACTATCTATCTGTGTCCGTGTGTTCATTATCTATGCATGATACTGCCCCTGGGCCGTACCACATTACATTGTGCTGTGGACAGCGTTTCAACCATGTTACCTCTGGCAGTGGGGAAAACATCTGGTATGTAAATTTTAGGTGCATGGCTATCACAGGTGGAAGGCTACTTTACAGAGCATGAATATTGATGAAGATGATGGTTGCATGTTGTGTGTAGTGTCAGATATGTGTACATAGCAAAAAGTTTTCAAAAAAGCTCTCTAAGCAGAAGAGGAGTCTCTCATCAAACGCTGTAGAGAGAATGACTAAAGTGGGTGGGGTCCTCCTACTGTTACAATGGGAAATGTTATGAACCAATCAAATGCTTTTCTTTAAGGTCACATGGACATTGCGCACCGAGCACGCAAGGAGGCCGCACCCGACGCGATTTTGAGAAAATATATTTACTATAATATAAGTTTATTTCAGTTAGAAATATATAAATGTTTAAAATTTTTTAGATTATCGTTTGTTCTCATATACACATTAAACTTATTTAGATATAGTTTTGAGACAAAAATAAATGAGGGAATGTCGTACCCGGCATGACACCATACGTCTATGATGTAACACAGGGCCTGGCAGCATGCACTCCTCGCATACGCAATGCGCAGCGGGCGCAACCCCATATGTACATGACACAACTCGCGGCTTGGTACTGCGTACCCGTCAGATACCAAAGTAGCAGCTGGCGCGACCATATACGTATATGATGTTACGTGGGACGCGGTGCCACAAACCCGTCAGATACGAAATGCACATCCTCTACGAGTTTAGCAATATGGTGGATAGGATTTGCGTGCTGATGGAGCTTGGTACACTACCGGTATGGGACTTCAGTTTTCTAAAAAAAAATAATCAAAAAAAAAAAAAAAAAGATATACATACTTTTTTTAAAGATATAAAACATTACATATTTTTTTTAATTTCTTTAAAAAAAGTATAATAGAGTTCCAAAATATTACAAAAAAATAGAAAAAATATAGGTTTTATAAATATTAAAATATGAAATTAACATTTAAAAAACCTTTGAAATTCACGGAAAAAAACATAGGTTTTACAGACGTTATAATTAGGAATTAGCATTTAAAAAACCTTTGAAATTCACGGAAAAAAACATAGGTTTTACAGATGTTATAGTTAGGAATTAGCATTTAAAAAACCTTTGAAATTCACTAAAAAACCATAGGTTTCAGGGACGTTATAGTTA
This sequence comes from Triturus cristatus, assembly GCF_964204655.1. Taxonomy (NCBI): domain Eukaryota; kingdom Metazoa; phylum Chordata; class Amphibia; order Caudata; family Salamandridae; genus Triturus; species Triturus cristatus. The sequence goes on along the minus strand of NC_140584.1, from coordinate 204,246,515 downwards.
GTTGGACATTTGATTTTAAAACCAGAGAAATTCGCCCGTTATAGTTAGTTAAGCTAACTATAACTCGCGCGCCTGCAATGCACTGGTGATGACGTCACATATTACATCACTCATGACATGGTCAGTGACATCACTGATGACATCTCAAATGACATCACTGATGACATCACTGATGACATCATCCACGTGATAATCTGATGCACATATTGATGGCCTAATATAAACTTTGATACATGCACTCTAAAATACAGACTACTATTTTTGAAACCATACACACAACAGTGCCAGATACTACATACCACCCACTATTTTCTAGGTCTACACTCAAATCCACTCACTTATACATGCAGTTACTCATCAATACAGTGCTATAATATGCACTCATACACATATACATACAGTCACACTCCGCCACTCATTCATAGAGTTACTCACACACCTAGTCAGTCATGCAAAGAATCAATCACATACCCATTTACTCATGTATATACAGTTATACACACCAACTGCGTTATTTATACACATACCACATCACTTATTTATGCAGATACTAACACATACTTACGGTCTTATACAATCACTGATACAAGCAGACACTCATTTATACACCCCCTCTTCAAATAACTTACTCTCACGTATAGCCATTTATATACTCCAACACTCACATATACTGCCTTAAAACACATGTAGTTACTCACACATATACCAGTGAGACATTCATTCACTCACCAACACACCCATACACACACTAACTCACCCATACAGCCCTTCCCAGATGCACTTTTGAATCCATACAACCAGGGAATCACCCACTCAGACATCTATGCACAGAGTCACACACCCCCCCCACCCACCCACACAGACACTCAGGCACTCATACAGATACTCAGACAACAAATCAATAACCCATATAGACACTCATGTAGCTACTCACCAACCCATGCAGCCGCTTATACACCAACTGAGAGACTAATACAGACTTTCACACAGTTTAGTCACTAACCCATGCATTCAGTAAGACATGTTCAATAATTCACTTATACAGTCAGTCACGCACCTACTAAATAATCCATTCAGGCCCTTGTAAATCCACTCATTCTTCAATACACCTTGGCATAGATATATATGAAAAATATTTAAACTTTAGAGAAACACACATTCACTGGATGATGTCATCAGTGATGTCATCAGTGATGTCATTTGATATGTCATCAGTGATGTCATCAGTGATGTCACTGACCATGTCATGAGTGATGTAATATGTGACGTCATCAGCAGTGCATTGCGGGCGCGCAAGTTATAGTTAGCTCAACTAACTATAACGGGCGAATTTCTCTGGGTTTGTATGAGTCAAATGTCCACCTAACAATAATGTCCCTGAAACCTATGGTTTTTTAGTGAATTTCAAAGGTCTTTTAAATGCTAATTCCTAACTATAACATCTGTAAAACCTATGTTTTTTTCTGTGACTATATTTATATAGCTATGTTAGAGATACTGGTGACTTTCTGAAAAAAATAGAGAATTTAACCTGGACTGAAGATCTATATCTAATTACACTTGATATAGAATCATTATACACCAGTATAGACCACAACCAGGGACTAAGAGCGGTAAAACACTTTTTAGATTCAAGAACTAGTGAATTTTATGAACACAATAAAGTTATTCTGGAGCTCATCTCATGGTGCCTCAACAACAATTTTTTTCTTTTTCATAAAGATATTTTTAGACAACAACGAGGTGTAGCGATGGGGGCCTGTTTCTCCCCCAGCTACGCATGTTTGCATGTTGGCTAGTGGGAGGAACAGGTCCTCAACAAGGCGCACCAGGCAACATTTGAGACACATGTAATCACATACTTGAGATACATAGACAATGTTTTTATATTGTGGAAAGGGAAAGAGACAGAAGCCCATGAATTTATTGAAGATATCAATAAAAACACTATGAATCTAGTTTTCACATCCCAAATCCATAAGACACAAATTGAATTTTTGGATGTGTTGGTGCACATCAAGGAAGGCAAACTTGCAACTACTTTATATAGAAAGCCAACATCGGGGAACATTACGCTACATGCAAAAAGTTCACATCCTAGGCATCTAATTGCAAGTATACCGTATGGAGAAATCCTTAGACTCAAGCGCATCTGTAACAATGAGTCAGATTTTAATATATGCACAAATGAAATGGTGGGAAGGTTGAAAGCTAGAGGGTACAGTGATAAAATCATATGCGAAGCTACTAGAAAAGCAAGCACACGACCTAGACATAGCCTTTTTAAAAATGATAACATCGAGACACAATGTGAGTCAGATACCAGATTAATCAAGGTGGACACCCCAAGATTAATCACGACCTATTGCAATGAAGAACGTAAAATTAGAGCCATTGTTAAGAAACATTGGCCCATAGTAATGACAGATAATGTGCTCCACAATAGGCTAACGGAAACTCCAGTGATCACATTTAGAAAAGGCAAAACGATGGGATCTATCCTTGACAAAAGTTCCCCAGAGATCAGGAAATCTGTTACCTGGTTGCAACCAGTGAACGGTTTTAGAAAATGTGCCACATGTAGAGCATGCAAATTTGGCTGTAACAAGACGCATTATTCAACTCCATTCAGTGAGTCTCCATTTCCAATCCATGGCCACTATAACTGCAAAACTGAGTATGCTCTATATGTCCTGACATGCACCTGCGGCCTTAACTACATTGGGAGTACGAAGCTGCAGGTGCATGTCAGAATATTGCAGCATATCAGGGCCATTCTACATAGCGATCCTGCTTACCCAGTGGCACGACATTTTAAGCGAACCCATGCGAATGATATTAACTGTCTTACATATTACGTGATCAATGCTATCCCGAAGCCACGGAGGGGTAGGAATAGGGAACGCCAATTAAGACAGTTAGAAACTAAAATCATTCTTGAGATTGACAGTAAGTGGCCTAATGGGTTGAATAATACTGAGGATATGCACAATTTTTTATGAATCGTTACATCAAAATATGAGATGTTACTTTGTATTTGCAGTATAGGGTCATTCCAGAAGACAAGAGATAAAACAAAGTCTTGTCATTACCCATGTTTCAATCAAGTAACAATTAGGAATACTAATAGAAGGTACATAGATGAGATATAAAATGTACGTTTGGAAATGTAACATCTGTCGCCATTTAGAAGACTATAATTTTTCCCTAATCTGAACTTTTCTTAAAGCATAACGAAAAGCTTTTCTTTTAATATGCAGTCTTATAATATATATCGTTTTAATAGTATTTTTCATGAGCTGAATTTTACTGTTAATAATATTTATAATTGTTTGCATATTTATTATACTGAAATTGGTTTCTCTCTGTATATATTCTATTGCACTGTATATTGATATATTTTGCACATCTTGCACCATTTTGCACACTGACATTAATCAATTTTTTCTTGCTGCTATTGTACATATGCACTCTATTCTGTCGTTGCAATGGATTTTTCCAGTAATGAGCTTTTTTATTATTAAGATTTGCTGCTATACTCTATGCTTTGATTTATCCTGAGATACATTTATTACACATGACAAATATAAAATGTGTATAGGCATAGAAGAGTACAACATTAAGGCATTTGTATTTTAACAATATTTATGTTGAATACGATGGGTTTTTTATGATAACATTGTGATAAATACCCAATTGCACACTAAGTTGTACATTTGTAAAGGACCTCGCACAAGTCATTGTATATTGCGAGTCTTTTTTCCATGACTATTATCATGTGACGCAGAAGGGTGGAAGTAGGCGGACACTGAGCAAACACATAAAAATTGTAATGGCGATTCACGAAATCGTATGTGATCAAGGGCTCCTGTGGCCCGAAACGCGTCGTGCGTGGGTTGTAACTCGAAAATAAACATCTTGGGCCCGATTCACAGAACAAACTTAAGACAAAATCCTAAACTTAGTACCATTTTGGTATTCACAGAATGCACTTACTACTTCTAGTATTCACAGAATGAACTTACTACTTTTGCGATTCACAGAATAAACTTACTACTTTTGCTATTCACAGAATGGATTTAAGACTACTAACTTTACGTCCGGTAGAAGGGGATAGGAGCACACTGTCATCACGTCACAGCGTCATTACCTCCAGGCATCTTGGTCGATGTAGTTCAAAGATTTTCGCTCAGTACAAAGTTCAAATAATAATTGGCTAATGCCATGTTTTTTGTTGCGTATCCCTAGACACGTGTTTCTGGATTTCTCCGTCATCAGTAGGGAAAGAGTTCGTAGGTTGCTGGACATGCTGCCGCTTAATTTTCTCAGACATAATTTCACTCAGGGCAAGCAGGCGCTCCCAAGCTCGTCAGCTCAGGCGGCTCGAGGGAGCCTTTTTAAATGGTAGAAGGGGATAGGAGCACACTGTCATCACGTCACAGCGTCATTACCTCCAGGCATCTTGGTCGATGTAGTTCAAAGATTTTCGCTCAGTACAAAGTTCAAATAATAATTGGCTAATGCCATGTTTTTTGTTGCGTATCCCTAGACACGTGTTTCTGGATTTCTCCGTCATCAGTAGGGAAAGAGTTCGTAGGTTGCTGGACATGCTGCCGCTTAATTTTCTCAGACATAATTTCACTCAGGGCAAGCAGGCGCTCCCAAGCTCGTCAGCTCAGGCGGCTCGAGGGAGCCTTTTTAAATGGTAGAAGGGGATAGGAGCACACTGTCATCACGTCACAGCGTCATTACCTCCAGGCATCTTGGTCGATGTAGTTCAAAGATTTTCGCTCAGTACAAAGTTCAAATAATAATTGGCTAATGCCATGTTTTTTGTTGCGTATCCCTAGACACGTGTTTCTGGATTTCTCCGTCATCAGTAGGGAAAGAGTTCGTAGGTTGCTGGACATGCTGCCGCTTAATTTTCTCAGACATAATTTCACTCAGGGCAAGCAGGCGCTCCCAAGCTCGTCAGCTCAGGCGGCTCGAGGGAGCCTTTTTAAATGGTAGAAGGGGATAGGAGCACACTGTCATCACGTCACAGCGTCATTACCTCCAGGCATCTTGGTCGATGTAGTTCAAAGATTTTCGCTCAGTACAAAGTTCAAATAATAATTGGCTAATGCCATGTTTTTTGTTGCGTATCCCTAGACACGTGTTTCTGGATTTCTCCGTCATCAGTAGGGAAAGAGTTCGTAGGTTGCTGGACATGCTGCCGCTTAATTTTCTCAGACATAATTTCACTCAGGGCAAGCAGGCGCTCCCAAGCTCGTCAGCTCAGGCGGCTCGAGGGAGCCTTTTTAAGCGGCAGCATGTCCAGCAACCTATTATTTGAACTTTGTACTGAGCGAAAATCTTTGAACTACATCGACCAAGATGCCTGGAGGTAATGACGCTGTGACGTGATGACAGTGTGCTCCTATCCCCTTCTAACTTTACGTCCGCACTCGGGCTGGAAATTCCGGCCCGGAGGCGGGGCTTCTGGGCCGGAGGCGGAGCTTCCGGCCCAGAGGTGGAGATTTTAAATCTCCGCCACAGGCCGGAATCACCTCCGGGCCGGAAGCTCCGCCTCCGGCCTGGAAGCCCCGCCTCCGGGCCGGAAGCTCCGCCTCCGGGCCGGAAGCTCCGCCTCCGGGCCGGAATTTCCGGCCCGAGTGCGGACGTAAAGTTAGTAGTCTTAAATCCATTCTGTGAATAGCAAAAGTAGTAAGTTTTTTCTGTGAATCGCAAAAGTAGTAAGTTCATTCTGTGAATACCAGAAGTAGTAAGTGCATTCTGTGAATACCAAAATGGTACTAAGTTTAGGATTTTGTCTTAAATTTGTTCTGTGAATCGGGCCCCTTGCCTTAAGTTCAGCGGGGTCTGAGTCTCCTTCTTCGCCGCCGCCGCGAGGAGGTTAGAAGTAACGGGAGTTGGAACTCTTCGATATATATATATATATATATAATGAAGAAGCAACAGCAATATATATATTACCTACTGGCGGTTGCCAGTAGGTAGATATAGTTAGGACCTATTTTCCATAGAAAATCCGCAACATTCTATTTGGAATAACTTCGGCGCCGATTGACGAATCTTCGCGAAATTTTCCAAACTTTTGGTCAGCTCCGGTCCGCTCCCATTCTGAAAGTTTCATGGTGATTAATCAAGTGGGGGCCGAGAAAAAAGGGGGGTCCCAAAACACGTTTTCCCCATGCAATTTCCCATAGGACCTTTAGCCGCAGCTACAGCCCGAACTGCTGAACGGAATTACACCAAATTTGGCAAAGAGGTAGTCCTTAGTTCAGACTCATGCCTTTTGCTTAAATGGTGTAAATCCGTTCATTAGTTCCTGAGAAAATGACAGTTAAAAGTACATATATATCTATGGCCTCGGAGGATCCGCGCACCCTATGCACACCCAGCGCGCACCCTGCTGTGCACGAGCTGTATTCTAATTGGCTGCCAACACTCCAAATCAGGAAGTGTTGACAGCCATCTTGTGTCTCGGTAGAACCGAGGCACAAGAAACCTAAAAAACAAACGTGAAAAACGTAAAATGGGGGCAGGGTAGAAACCCCCTGACCCCCTAGGCCTGCTCAGGGGGCCCCCGAAGGACCCCCAGGGCCAAAAAAAGCATTTTTTTTAAAACGGTGAGATTCGTGCAACCAGCGCGAATTTCGGCCCAAAAAAAAAAAAATTCAGCGCGGGCTCCCGCGCTGAATATGCTAATTTGCCCCCGGGGGGCCAAATCCCAGGGGCATATTGAAAAAGTGTGGGGGGGTCCCAATCCCCCCCACACTGCCCCGGGGACCGCCACCCCCTGGGACTCTAACATAATATCCACAGGGGGCTCACAGCCACCGCCACCCCCTGGGGCTTCATTAAAATGGGTGGGGGGGCTCTCAGGCCCCCCCAGCCCCGGGGACTGCCACCCCCGGGGCTTCAATACATTTGGTGTGGGGGCACTCTCAGGCTTCCCGTCCCAGGGACCGCCACTCCCCAGGGCAACTTCTCAATGTGGGAGGGGAGCCACGCAGCCCCACTCCTGGAGCCTTGTATAGGCCCTGGGGACCGCCACCCCCCAGGGCCGGCTCCTGCAGTGTCCCGGGGTGCCCACCCCGGGGACACTGCTGTTTGCAATGGCAGGGTGGGAGCCTCGTGGCTCCCACCCTACCATTGCAAACTGCTTTGCTTCATTGAAGTGAGAGCAGGGAAACCTGCTCTTGCTTCAATGAAGCAAAGCAGATTGTTTTTCCATATGGGGAGCATGTTAGCTGCTCCCCATGTGGAAAAGCAATGCCGGCTCCCGCAGGAGGCGGGGAGCCGGCGGGACCGTGGGGGGATTGGGGACCCCCCACGGTCCCCAACGGTGAGGGCCAGCCCCGGGGGATGGGGTCCCCGGGCTACTAGTGGCCCGGGAGGGGGGCCTCGTGGCCCCCCTCCCCAATTAACAGGAATTATTATTTATATTTTTAAATGGCCGGCCCTGGTGGATGGAGTCCCCAGGGCCTTGAAGTGGCCTGAGGAGGGGGGCTACGCAACTTAAAACACGCCACGTGGCGCGTTTGCACCATGGTGAAGGTAGGGGGTGGAGCCTGAGATGATATGTGTACAAACACGCCCTGTGGCGCGTTTTAAGTTGGGGAATTAATTCCTCTTCAATCCAGAGGTCCCCTAGGGGCCAACTAGCCCACCAGGTACCTCCAGTAAGCGCCACGGAGCTGCGTTGCAGAGTGTTGTAAAAAGGGGCGTGGCCTCATTACACCTCTCTGCAACGCAGCTCGCTGGCGCATACTGGAGGTACCTGGTAGGCTAGTTGGCCCCCAGGGGACCGCAGGATTGAAGAGCAATTAATTCCCCAACTTAAAACACGCCACAGGGCGTGTTTGCACATGTCACCTCAGGCCCCGCCCCCTTCCTTCACCTTTGTACAAATATTCCTCTAAAATCAGCCGAACTACGAATTCCGATTTACTCACCTGTTATCAGGAGAGAACCCAGTGCTGCATCTTTTAGCCCAGCACTGACCCTAGAAAGTAATTCTAAGCGTACTTACCAGTAACTTGTATTTCCTTCCATAGGAATCCATTGTGTGGTTTTCACCAGAAAAGTTTCTAAGTGTCCATTTTTGAAACGTACAAATATTCTTATAAAATCAGTCGAACTACAAATTCCGATTTACTCACCTGTTATCAGGAGAGAACCCAGGGCTGCATCTTTTAGCCCAGCACTGACCCTGAAAAGTAATTCTAAGCGTACTTACCAGTAACTTGTATTTCCTTCCATAGGAATCCATTGTGTGGTTTTCAGCAGAAAAGTTTCTAAGTTTCTATTTTCACAAACTAAAAATATCCCTTAAAAATCGTCTGTATGACTTAAACAGATTCTTTCAACTGTTTACAGGAGATTCACCAGTGCTGGATCCAGGATCGACCACTGAGTAAGAAAAAGTAACGATTACACTACTTACCTGCTAAGTGAATTTTCTGCCATAGGAAAAATTTCTGTCAACTTTTAAAATACAATAATATTCCTTAAAAATCACTACTGTAACCAAAACGCTTTTACTCAACTGTTTACAGGAGATGTCCAAGGACTGAATCTAGGATCCAGTCCTGTGGTTAGAAAAGTAATGCATAAAGTAACTAATTGCATTTAACTAGAAATTCACATTGAGCTCAATGTTGCATTGTGTTTGAAATTGTGTTGCCCATTGCAACAACTGTAACTACTGTACCTAAAAATCTATTTCCTATTTGCAAAGTATTTAAACTAAAGTAATTCATTCTGAGAAAGTATATTTTGTATTGTAATGTATAATGTAATTATAATGTAATTAAAAAAAAATCTAAAAATAAATAGTTTAAAAAATGTAGTAAATCAGTATAAAAAAAATCAGTATAACAATTAATACATTAAAAATTGTTATTTACAAAACCTTTGAAATTCACTGAAAAAACAATAGGTGTCAGGCCTGATATAGTTAGGAATTAGCATTTAAAAAACCTTTGAAATTCACTAAAAAAACCATAGGTTTCAGGCCTGATATAGTTAGGAATTAGCATTTAAAAAACCTTTGAAATTCACTGAAAAAACACAGGTTTCAGGCCTGATATAGTTAGGAATTAGCATTTTAAAAACCTTAGAAATTCACTGAAAAAACAATAGGTTTTAGGGGTGTTATAGTTAGCTGGACATTTCACTCGAATAAAACCATTGAAATTCCTCCGATATAGTTAGTTGTATTAACTACATCTCGCGCGCCCGCAATCAACTGCTGATGATGTCACATATTACATCATTCATGACATGGTCAGTGACATCACTGATGACATCTCAAATGACATCACTGATGACATAACTGATGACATCATCCACATGACAATCAGATACACCTCATCATACACTAGTATAACCTTTCATCACTCACTGTAAAATACAGAGTGCCAGATTTAAAACCATTGACACACCAATACAAGTTTCTAAACACCCACTCAGTGATTCCTAGATCTAAACACACATCTAATCACTTACCTATAGATTCACTCATACATGCTGTCAATGATCAATAAAACACTATCAAATATACTTATACACCTATATCGACATTACACACCAGCACACATCCTAATCACTTATGAAGTCATCCTACTCACTTATGCAAACAATGGATCATACTTACTTTTACTTATCTTTACACTTATAAAAACACCACTTCATCTATTCATATAGATAATAACTCATACTTAGTGTGTTATAAAAACACTACTACAAGTATACAGTTATCCATACAGTCACTCTTACAATCACTGAGTCTTATGTGTACTTATTTATATACAACAACTGACACATACACTGGCTTTTATTTTTCTAGTTTGTTGGACATGTACCATTGAGACATATATTTGCTCATCGCCACACCCATAAAGATATTCACTCATCCAAACAACTGTTATAACATGTAGTTTTAACTTCAGATACCTACTGAATCAACTATTCACACATCTTTGGGCAGTCACACACCCCCCACTGAACCACACACACACTCACTCTCCCATACAAATACTCAGTTAACTAATCAATAAATAATGTAGACTTTCACGAAGCTAGTAACCAACTGGTGCAGCAGTTTACACAACAACTGACAAAGTGATACAGATATTCATACAGTTTAGTCACTATCCAATATATTTAGTGAGACACTATAAATTAGTCAAGTAAACAGTCAATCACACTGCTACTAAATCCTCCATCCAGATATTCATATTTATATATCCACTCATTCTTCAATGCAAATTGCTATATATATATATATAATACATATTTAAATAACAAACCAAACCACATTCACTGGATGATGTCATCAGTGATGCCATCAGTGATGTCATTTGAGATGTCATCAGTGATGTCACTGACCATGTCATGAATGATGTAATATGTGACATCATCAGCAGTGGATTGCAGGCGAGCGAGATGTAGTTAGTACAACTAACTATACCGGAGAAATTTCAATGGTTTTATTCGAGTGAAATGTCCAGCTAACTATAACACCCCAAAAACCTAGTGTTTTTTCAGTGAATTTCTAAGGTTTATTTAATGCTAATTCCTAACTATATCAGGACTGAAACCTATGGTTTTTTCAGTGCATATATATATATATATATATATATATATATATATATATAATCTACTGGCGGTCGCCAGTAGATAGTTATAGTTAGGATCGTGTTTCCATAGGAAATCCGCAACATTCTATTTGGAATAACTTTGGCGCCGATTGACGAATCCTCGCGAAATTTTCAAAATAGGTGGGGCGCTCCGCTCCGCTCCTTCCCTGAAAGTCTCGGGGGGATTCGTCAAGCGGGGGCTGAGAAAAAGGGGGGTCCCAAAACGCGTTTTCCCTATGCATTTTTCCATAGGACCTTTAGTCCAAGCTACAGCCCGAACGGCTGAACAGAATTACTTGAAATTTGGCAGGTAGTCCTCAGGTCAGGGATGTGCCTTTTGCAGGTCTGGTGTAAATCTGTTCAGTATTTCCTGAGAAAATAGCATTTAAAAGCATATATATATCTATAAGCGCGCACCGTGCGGGTACGGTAAAACTTACCATCCGCGCACGCTGCCGTGCGTTTGCGCGATTCTGATTGGTTGTTAGATCTTAGTAAACATTCGAATCGGTCGAAACCAGGAAGTGTCGGCCGCCATTTTGTCTCTCGCAGTCTGAGGGGGTGAAAAGCAAAGGTGGAGAACGTGAAAAGGGGGCAGGGTGGACAGTTCCTGACCCCCTAGCCTTTGTCAGGTGGTCCCAGAAGGACCCCCAAGGGCCAAAATTATAAGCAACTATAGGCAACTATAACTCACGCGACCGCAATCCTCTGCTGATGACGTCAGATATTACATCACTGATGACATATGTGTCTTTCTGAAAAAAAAATATTTGTAATATATGTATAGCTAAAAATTAATGGAAGAAGACATGGGTAAATAAGTGTCTAAATACAGTGATGTAATATCTGACGTCATCAGCAGAGGATTGCGGTCGCGTGAGTTATAGTTGCCTGCACTAACTATAACGGGGGAATTTCAATGGTTTTTAACGAGTGAAATGTCCAGCTAACTATAACATGTGTGAAACCTATGGTTTTTTAAGTGAATATATATATATATATATCATGCTCCAAGTTGCCCAAAGGTCGGGGATGCACTCAGGCGACAATTAACGCGTTTCGGAAATGTGTTCCTTCTTCATAGGCTTGCGGCACAAAGTTTGCTGCTGTACATCACGGCTTTATTTAAATCAAGCCTTCTGATAGGCTGTCGTGATCTGTCTCTTGCCTCCTGATAGGCTCTGCCTCCTGATAGGCTCGTGATCTGTCTCTTGCCTCCTGATAGGCACTTTCAAAAGAGTCATAGGCATATTGCCTGCTGGGAAATGTAGGCTGCCGTTAAATATCATGCTCCAAGTTGCCCAAAGGTCGGGGATGCACTCAGGCGACAATTAACATCCTGCCCTCCATTGCAAACTTTGTGCCGCAAGCCTATGAAGAAGGAACACATTTCCGAAACGCGTCGGCAAGGCAGTCCAAGTGTAATGGAGGGCAGGATGTTAATTGTCGCCTGAGTGCATCCCGACCTTTGGGCAACTTGGAGCATGATATTTAACGGCAGCCTACGCCGTGGGGAGTGCACCATCGCAATCACAGCGAGCACGGACGCCGTGAGGCCACAACACCGAGGATTGTTACTCTCCTTGCCTTGGAGTCCATTGGAGGACAAATAAAGTTTTAGAGATGGCTGCAAAAAGGAAAATACATTTCCCAGCAGGCAATATGCCTATGACTCTTTTGAAAGTGCCTATCAGGAGGCAAGAGACAGATCACGAGCCTATCAGGAGGCAGAGCCTATCAGGAGGCAAGAGACAGATCACGACAGCCTATCAGAAGGCTTGATTTAAATAAAGCCGTGATGTACAGCAGCAAACTTTGTGCCGCAAGCCTATGAAGAAGGAACACATTTCCGAAACGCGTCGGCAAGGCAGTCCAAGTGTAATGGAGGGCAGGATGTTAATTGTCGCCTGAGTGCATCCCCGACCTTTGGGCAACTTGGAGCATGATATTTAACGGCAGCCTACGCCGTGGGGAGTGCACCATCGCAATCACAGCGAGCACGGACGCCGTGAGGCCACAACACCGAGGATTGTTACTCTCCTTGCCTTGGAGTCCATTGGAGGACAAATAAAGTTTTAGAGATGGCTGCAAAAAGGAAAATACATTTCCCAGCAGGCAATATGCCTATGACTCTTTTGAAAGTGCCTATCAGGAGGCAAGAGACAGATCACGAGCCTATCAGGAGGCAGAGCCTATCAGGAGGCAAGAGACAGATCACGACAGCCTATCAGAAGGCTTGATTTAAATAAAGCCGTGATGTACAGCAGCAAACTTTGTGCCGCAAGCCTATGAAGAAGGAACACATTTCCGAAACGCGTCGGCAAGGCAGTCCAAGTGTAATGGAGGGCAGGATGTTAATTGTCGCCTGAGTGCATCCCCGACCTTTGGGCAACTTGGAGCATGATATTTAACGGCAGCCTACGCCGTGGGGAGTGCACCATCGCAATCACAGCGAGCACGGACGCCGTGAGGCCACAACACCGAGGATTGTTACTCTCCTTGCCTTGGAGTCCATTGGAGGACAAATAAAGTTTTAGAGATGGCTGCAAAAAGGAAAATACATTTCCCAGCAGGCAATATGCCTATGACTCTTTTGAAAGTGCCTATCAGGAGGCAAGAGACAGATCACGAGCCTATCAGGAGGCAGAGCCTATCAGGAGGCAAGAGACAGATCACGACAGCCTATCAGAAGGCTTGATTTAAATAAAGCCGTGATGTACAGCAGCAAACTTTGTGCCGCAAGCCTATGAAGAAGGAACACATTTCCGAAACGCGTCGGCAAGGCAGTCCAAGTGTAATGGAGGGCAGGATGTTAATTGTCGCCTGAGTGCATCCCGACCTTTGGGCAACTTGGAGCATGATATTTAACGGCAGCCTACGCCGTGGGGAGTGCACCATCGCAATCACAGCGAGCACGGACGCCGTGAGGCCACAACACCGAGGATTGTTACTCTCCTTGCCTTGGAGTCCATTGGAGGACAAATAAAGTTTTAGAGATGGCTGCAAAAAGGAAAATACATTTCCCAGCAGGCAATATGCCTATGACTCTTTTGAAAGTGCCTATCAGGAGGCAAGAGACAGATCACGAGCCTATCAGGAGGCAGAGCCTATCAGGAGGCAAGAGACAGATCACGACAGCCTATCAGAAGGCTTGATTTAAATAAAGCCGTGATGTACAGCAGCAAACTTTGTGCCGCAAGCCTATGAAGAAGGAACACATTTCCGAAACGCGTCGGCAAGGCAGTCCAAGTGTAATGGAGGGCAGGATGTTAATTGTCGCCTGAGTGCATCCCCGACCTTTGGGCAACTTGGAGCATGATATTTAACGGCAGCCTACGCCGTGGGGAGTGCACCATCGCAATCACAGCGAGCACGGACGCCGTGAGGCCACAACACCGAGGATTGTTACTCTCCTTGCCTTGGAGTCCATTGGAGGACAAATAAAGTTTTAGAGATGGCTGCAAAAAGGAAAATACATTTCCCAGCAGGCAATATGCCTATGACTCTTTTGAAAGTGCCTATCAGGAGGCAAGAGACAGATCACGAGCCTATCAGGAGGCAGAGCCTATCAGGAGGCAAGAGACAGATCACGACAGCCTATCAGAAGGCTTGATTTAAATAAAGCCGTGATGTACAGCAGCAAACTTTGTGCCGCAAGCCTATGAAGAAGGAACACATTTCCGAAACGCGTCGGCAAGGCAGTCCAAGTGTAATGGAGGGCAGGATGTTAATTGTCGCCTGAGTGCATCCCCGACCTTTGGGCAACTTGGAGCATGATATTTAACGGCAGCCTACGCCGTGGGGAGTGCACCATCGCAATCACAGCGAGCACGGACGCCGTGAGGCCACAACACCGAGGATTGTTACTCTCCTTGCCTTGGAGTCCATTGGAGGACAAATAAAGTTTTAGAGATGGCTGCAAAAAGGAAAATACATTTCCCAGCAGGCAATATGCCTATGACTCTTTTGAAAGTGCCTATCAGGAGGCAAGAGACAGATCACGAGCCTATCAGGAGGCAGAGCCTATCAGGAGGCAAGAGACAGATCACGACAGCCTATCAGAAGGCTTGATTTAAATAAAGCCGTGATGTACAGCAGCAAACTTTGTGCCGCAAGCCTATGAAGAAGGAACACATTTCCGAAACGCGTCGGCAAGGCAGTCCAAGTGTAATGGAGGGCAGGATGTTAATTGTCGCCTGAGTGCATCCCCGACCTTTGGGCAACTTGGAGCATGATATTTAACGGCAGCCTACGCTGTGGGGAGTGCACCATCGCAATCACAGCGAGCACGGATGCCGTGAGGCCACAACACCGAGGATTGTTACTCTCCTTGCCTTGGAGTCCATTGGAGGACAAATAAAGTTTTAGAGATGGCTGCAAAAAGGAAAATACATTTCCCAGCAGGCAATATGCCTATGACTCTTTTGAAAGTGCCTATCAGGAGGCAAGAGACAGATCACGAGCCTATCAGGAGGCAGAGCCTATCAGGAGGCAAGAGACAGATCACGACAGCCTATCAGAAGGCTTGATTTAAATAAAGCCGTGATGTACAGCAGCAAACTTTGTGCCGCAAGCCTATGAAGAAGGAACACATTTCCGAAACGCGTCGGCAAGGCAGTCCAAGTGTAATGGAGGGCAGGATGTTAATTGTCGCCTGAGTTCATCCCCGACCTTTGGGCAACTTGGAGCATGATATTTAACGGCAGCCTACGCCGTGGGGAGTGCACCATCGCAATCACAGCGAGCACGGACGCCGTGAGGCCACAACACCGAGGATTGTTACTCTCCTTGCCTTGGAGTCCATTGGAGGACAAATAAAGTTTTAGAGATGGCTGCAAAAAGGAAAATACATTTCCCAGCAGGCAATATGCCTATGACTCTTTTGAAAGTGCCTATCAGGAGGCAAGAGACAGATCACGAGCCTATCAGGAGGCAGAGCCTATCGGGAGGCAAGAGACAGATCACGACAGCCTATCAGAAGGCTTGATTTAAATAAAGCCGTGATGTACAGCAGCAAACTTTGTGCCGCAAGCCTATGAAGAAGGAACACATTTCCGAAACGCGTCGGCAAGGCAGTCCAAGTGTAATGGAAGGCAGGATGTTAATTGTCGCCTGAGTGCATCCCCGACCTTTGGGCAACTTGGAGCATGATATATATATATATATATATATATATATATATATATATATATATATATATAACCTACTGGCGGTCGCCAGTAGGTAGTTATAGTTAGGACCCTGTTTCCATAGGAAATCCGCAACATTCTATTTGGAATAACTTTGGCGCCGGTCGACGAATCCTCGCGAAATTTTCAAAATAGGTGGGGCGCTACGCTCCGCTCCTACCCTGAAAGTCTCGGGGGGATTCGTCAAGCAGGGGCCGAGAAAAAAGGGGGGTCCCAAAACGCGTTTTCCCCATGCATTTTTCCATAGGACCTTTAGACACAGCTACAGCCCGAACGGCTGAACAGAATTACTTGAAATTTGGCAGAGAGGTAGCCATAAGGTCAAGGAAGTGCCTTTTGCAGGTCTGGTGTAAATCTGTTCAGTATTTCCTGAGAAAATAGCATTTAAAAGCATATATATATGTGGGCGGAGCCTAACCACACATCTCATCCTGAGATCTGATTGGCTGTCAGCACTTCATCCAAGAAGTGTTGGCAGCCATCTTGGGACCAATATACATGATAGCACCTCATTAAAAAGCATTGCAGTTAATAGAAGGTTTTAAGACTTTAGTTACATTATAAATCATTTGTTGATGGTACCATACTCATTTTAGGAATTGTGGTATGTTCTAAGGTGATTTCACCATGTGAAAAAGCCTTCTGCTGGGATATCATGATTGAGAGAAAAATATTTTCTCATGCTTTTACCACAGAGGTTTGGAAGGTGATCTATAGGCTAAACTGAGAGCTTATTTTCTGTAAATTCACATTATCTTTCTCAGTCATGTGAGAATGAAGTCTGACATTCTCAGTAAAACATGTACATCCAACAAGGGCAGAGACTGTCAGTTGATTCCTTTGTGTTCTACTGCAGCTTCCCAGAGTGTTCCAAAGAACTACTAGAGCGCTAACAGTCCTACTTATGATAAACGTATGGCACACCTGAAGCCATCTTGCTTGGATTAAAGTGGTAACTCTTAAAACATTTAATTTAAAAAGGAACAAAATGAGGGGGTTCATTTTTCCATAAAAAGTATGATTAGTGCTGCAGAAAGAAAAATTAGGGCACATTTTGAGTGACTTCTCAAATCCTTTTCTATTTCATTAAAAAATTCTGACATGCAGACTGAAACATGCACTTTCAATACCAGCAGCAGTTTTCCCTGGTGAGCAGTAGCTTTACTACAGTGATCTAATGAGCAAAAAGAGTGCTAACATTCTGAATTCATGGCAAATGTGTGACACATCTGAATGCCTTCTTGATGGAATCAAAGTAAAAAACTGAAAGTATTTCCTACTGAGGAGACTGCAGTAAATGAGGAAATTAGGAAACTTCATAACAAATAAGTCTCCCAAGATGGCCACCAGAGACAAAAGAGCCCAAATGTAGCCCAAATATCACCCAGATGTTGCCCAAGTATAGCCCAATGACAGAATGTCCCAGAATGTTCTTAAAAACAACTAGAGCGCTTACTGTCTTCATTATGACAAAAGTATGGCACACCTGAAGCCATCTTGATTGGAATAAACTGGTAACACTTAAAACATTTAATTTAAAAAGGAACACAATGAGGAGGTTCATTTTGCCATAGAAATTATGATTAATGCTGAAGAAAGAAAACGAGGGCACATTTTGAGTGACTTCTCAAATCCTCTTCTATTTCATTAAAAAATTCTGACATGCAGACTGAAACATGCACTTTTAATACCAGGAGCAGACTTCCATGGTGCAGTAGTTTTACTACAGTGATCTAATGAGCAACTAGAGTGCTAACATTCAGAATTTATGGCAAATGTGTGACATATCTGAATACCTTCATGATGGAATCAAAGTAAAAAACTGAAAGCATTTCCTACTGAGGAGACTGCAGTACATGAGGAAATTAGGAAACTTCATAACAAATAAATCTCCCAAGATGGCCACCGGAGACAAAAGGGCCCAAATGTAGCCCAAAATCACCCAGATGTAGCCCAAATATAGCCCAATGACAGAAGTGTGCAAAACACTTATTATTTTGTGTTTTTGCAGTGTTATATAGTGCAGACTTGTCAGGTATTGGAGTGCTTTACATGAGCATTGGTTACATCACACAAGAACAAATTCATTTTGGTTGTAGACATGGGGAGACTAAGTGATTTGACCAGAATCACAGAATGTCGAGCTGAAGCAGAAACTCCAACCTGGTTCCCCAGTTGCAAAGTCTGCAGTTCTGGAAGTAACACCACATCCTCTCCCCTAAGTGCAACATTTAATCAAGTGGTCAACTGGATAAAAAAACATAAAGATAACAAATAATTTAAAAGTGCTTTGTCGCTATTTGAAAACTCAGAAAATATGTCCTTATTTTAGTCTTTTAGAGCACTAACCATAATTTTGATGCCAATAAGACCCTCTCATATATGTAATTTCTAAAGGAAATGCTCTAGGTATTACAGTTTTGATTACATCAAGATGATGTCAGGCGTTCCACACTTTTGTAATAAATATAGAATGTTAGCAATCTAGTTGTTCATTAGGATACTGTTGAGAGGCAGAGGCCAGGGGCACGGACTCTGAAAATTGAAGGCAGGTAGGAGGGTGCAAAGGCAACAATTTAACCACACTGAGCAGGCAGGAAGGGCCGTGGAAGCACAACAGACTATGGAGGGCAGTGGAAAGGGGGGCAGGGGCAACAAACCAACAATACAGGACTTGCAAGAGAGGCTGGTGGAGGGAAGATCTATTACGGGTCAAGGAAGCTAGGGGCGGTCCCCAGATCCCCGGGAGCCACCACAGAACTGAGCAGGAGAGTGAGTCAGGGACAAAAGGGGCACCTTAATTTGAGCCGGGGTGCCTAGGAACGCTTGCTCCAAAAATGAAGAAAACAGACATATGAGACATGGAATTGGAGGCAGAATACAATGGCAGTTTAATGAGAAGATGCAACTTCAAAGAAACCGCAGAATAGAGACATAAAGTACAAAATACAGAATCCAGATAATCATACAGCTGTCATAATATTCTCTGTATCTCAATTAATGTACTGACAGAGAGAGAGAGAAAACACATCTATAAATGCATCATGAGAAACAAGTTACACCAAGGAAAATGTTACCTAGGAACACTCACGTTTACTCTTAGAGCAAGCATTCCTGCAATTACAATACAAAATCTTTTAAATGCAAAAGTAAAGAGAACAATGGTTAAACATAACATGACATTTCATATAGGTAAAATAGAATAAGATACTTCAAGCAAAGCAGAGCAAGACATTTTAAGCAAAGGAAGACAAGAGCTCCCAGCTCTTGGGGAAAACCTGCACTGCCTGTTAACCTACATACAGACGGCGAGGTAGTCCGTCGATATCTGTGGGTGCTCCCTTTTTATATCATTTTGTGGGCTCCTTTGCACGCTACATCTACCTACGTATGCTACCCAAAAGCTTCGTCTGCAGATTTTACCAGACATTTCGTCATTTACCCACTTAATGCTGACAATGGACTGGGTGAAAAGGTCAGTCTCTCAGGCCAATCGCTTATCGTAAGTTCCATAGAGCAAGCAGAAAATAATGGGTATTGTACGGGAATTCAATATATTCATGTATAAAATCTCCTCAGTTCTCCTAACTTGACGCTCTGCGGTTGCCACTTCCTTAAAAGCGGGAAACCTGCCCAGGAAGCAAGTACCAGTCCAGGATGCAGCCTACTGTATGTCGACAGCTTCAGGGGGATGTTGAACTTTGATACCGAGCACGGAGCACTCGGGTAGGGTGGGGGCTACTAGTTTGGATCAGAAGGCCTCGCAGACCTGCCTTCAGACTGCTATACACTAAAATTGCAGAGCTATGGTCAATTTAACAAAGAGGCCTACATATTGAACAGAAGGGCCTACACAGGGGTTTTATGCTGGCTGAGTGGTAAGGATGTCTCAGGATAATTATATAGCAACACAGGACCCGCTGGTCAATTTAATACGGCCTACAAATGCAGCTGGCAGGGCAAGGACAAGGGTCTCATACTTCAGGTGTGGACAGAACGGGTCAGGGGCCCCCTGTGATACAAAATCTACCCTCCTTCAAGGCTGTGGCAATGTAATAGACCATTGTGGGCAGAAGGAAGAGGCAATGGTAGTACAACCATACATGCCAACAGACCCGATTCAGCCAGGAAACGTCCAATGTTTTTAAGCTCAAATGGGCTTTATTTGATCTGTCTCCTGTCTACAATATCCTCTTTTTCAATGTAACTCAAAGGGGAAAATCAATACCCCAGTTTTTTTTCAAAATCTCCCTCTTACCAAGTTCAAAATGTTCGCAAGTATGGTACATTGGATCATGGAAGGAAATGGGATAGGGACATGGACTTGGATAACAGAGGACAGGAGGGACATGGAGAGGTGCACCAAACTGACCCTGCAGGGCAGGCATCAGGGTTTGCAGCAGCACAATACACCACACAGGGCATGCAGGACGGGAGTGCAGCACAACAATCCATAGAAAGCAAGAGGGAGGGGACAGGACCATGCACATGGACAACAGAGAACAGAGGGGCAAGAGGCAATGGTAGCTAGCTGACCATAATAGACAGACAGGAGAGAAAGCTGCAGCATAACAGACCATAAAGGGCAGGAGGGACGGATCAGGGGCATTACAATGGAACAGACAAGCCAGGAGGGAGGGAGTAGGGCTGGGGGCAAGGGGGCAGGGCAGGAGCAGCAAGATAGCCATGGAGGTCAGGCAGGATGGGCACTAGAAGCAAGACACACCATGAAGAGCAACAGTGAGACTGTGATGGCATACACACAGACCATGGAGGGAAGGTGGGAGGGGGTCAGGGGCAGCTAACTGACCACACAGGGAAGGTGGGAGGGGCCATGGCAGCACAGAAGACCATGCATGGCAAGTGGGAGGGTTAGTGGCAGCACAATGGCTATGATGGGCAAGAAGGAGGGTGGAGGGGCATGCACAAAGGACGATGGAGGATAGAAGGGAGGGTCAGGACCTGTGCACAGACAAGAAAGTTCAGGGGAAGGGACCTCACAACAGACCACACGGGGCAGGCAGGAGGAGCAGTTGCAGCACAACAGACCAGGGAGGGCAGAAGGGTGTGGCAGTACAATGGACCATGTAGGACAGGAGGAAGAGGATAGGGGCATGGCATGTGGACAGGCAGGGTGGAGGTGGCAGGGACAGGTTACAGTCATCTGACAATGCTAGGCAGGTGGGAGGGGAGTGGCAGCTCAACAGAACACTCAGAGTAGATAGGAGTGGCAGGTCCATGGGACATGGTGGGCAAAAAGGATGGAGCAGGGGCATGCACAAAGACATCGGAGGGCAGGGGGAAGGAGAATAGGGGCAGCAAGCTAAGCACAGAGTTTAAGCAGGAGGTCAATGATGGGGCATAGAATTGGGCAATGGAGGGCAGGAGGAGTGGACTGGTACATCATACTAAATTGAGGGCAGTGGCAGCACATCAGACCATGCATGGCAGGAGGGAGGAGGCTAGTCCATGGATTCACACAACAGAGGATAGGGAGGAAGGGGATGGGGCAGCAAGCTAACTGTTCAGAGAAGGCGGGTATTAGGAACTTTATTGTTTTTAAAACATTGTGTCTGTGCGAACTACTTAAAATATGAACAAGTATGCAGCATAATCTCACTTTTATTCAGGAAGAAGAGGACGTTTGTGACTGTGACTCCGGGCTCACTTGGCAGAAACACCCCCTGACCCTCCACCCCCTATCGCAAAATGTAATGCCCGTGAAAAGGGTAGGTGAACACAGTGTTATATAGAACATAGTCCTGAGAGCACGATTGAAAATGAAAACTAGATATAGTGTATGGTATAAACTATGCACCAAAAAGTGTGATATAAGATGAACCGGGCGTGAAATATAATATGCAATACATTGTGCGCAATGACAGATTCATTGGAGAGCGCGAGATAGCACAGGCACTAGCGCGTGCTATGCGATATGCGCCTTGGAGTGTAATATGCACAGGGCAGTGTTGTGTAACCTAACTAGTCTCTAAAGTTGTAATATAAAATATGTGCTGGGGAGTGTAACGTTGCATATGCACTGTGACAAAGATATGGATCCCAGATTGTAATATGTATGGCATAGCACTGTGCGTTATAACATAGGCATCGAGAAAGGCACGTTAGATGGGGCAATATAACCCGTGCGAAGACAAGTGTGGCATGACATATTCACGGGGTGGTGTTACAGTGCACATGGGCTAGAGAGTGTCATAGCATATGCACTAGCTAGTGGAATACAACACAGAGGTGTGTGGCACTCGGAAGGCAATGGTGGGTGTAACACAGCATTGGGCTCTGTCAGGAGCACGCTGTGACTCTCAAGTGATGTTCGTCCCCTTTCCAGAGAGTAAAATAAAAAGTATTACACATCCGGCAGTGGATGTGTGTTTTTTTAACCGTGAGGGGGGTTTCTTGCATAGTTTTGGTCGAATTTTTGTCGAATCCCCTTTGAATGGCTTGGTGTGCATGTGTATTAAATGTGCCCGTCAATAGCTACCCATGTTTGTATAAATAAACGACAAGGGTGTCTACCAGGATTAGGCACGGTAGGGCATCAGACATGTCAGAGCTTCACTAGTGGTGTAAATACATTCCACGTGGATTCATTGCATGCATAGTCGCCTTTTAATGAATATCACGCAAATCGTCATGGTGATAGGTACGTACGGTTTGTCCAGCATGTCCTAGGTGTGTCTATAAATATATATTTTTTAAAAATAATAAAAAACAGTGGCCGGCCCTGGGGATTGGGGTCAAAAAAATATAATTAGGAGACTGGCCCTGGGGGATGGGGTCATCAGGGCCAATAAATTAGAATAAGAAGGGGAACCAAACAGCCCCCCTTCTTAAAAAACTAAAATAAATAAAAGACTGGCATCGTGCCGGAGGCCATGCCCCCTCCGTGCAGCACTCTGCAAACGCGCCCCCAACAGGCATCTCCAGTATGCGCCAGGGAGCTGCGCTGCAGCCAGGTGTTCTGAGGCCAAGCCCCTTTTTACACCTCTCTGCAACGCAGCTCTGTGGCGCTTACTGGAGGTACCTAGTGGTCTAGTTTGACCCTAGGGACCCTTAGGATTCAGGGGGACTTAATCTCTCAACTTAGAACAGCCACAGGGCGCGTTTACACAGTGGTGAAGGGAGGGGACGGGGCCTGAGGTGACGTGTGCAAACACGCACTATGGCACGTTTTAAATTGGGGATATAATTTCCCTTCAATACTGAGGGCCCCTGGGGGCTAACTAGCCCACCAAGTGCTTCCAGTAAGCGCCACTGAGCTGCATTGCAGAGAGGTGGTCCAGGCCGTGCCACTTTTTACACCTCTCTGCAACGCAGCTCTGTGGCACTTACTGGAGGTACCTAGTGGGCTAGTTGGACCCTAGGGACCCTCAGGATTCAAATGAACTTAATCTCCCAACTAAAAATGGACACAGGGCGTGTTTACACAGTGGTGAAGGGAGGGGACGGGGCCTGAGTTAACGTGTGCAAAAACGCCCTGTGGCCTTTTTTAAGAGGTAGTTTTAATCCCCATGCCCTATTATACACTAGGGGCTTACAGAGGAGGTCATGCTAATCACAGGGGGACCCCAACGCATAATGTTCCCTAGTGTATGTAGGTGTTTTCACTGTATTCTAAGTGTCTTTTAACATAGCACTGGCTCTAGGACTGGTTAGTCAGACTCAGTTACCACCAGTATCCGTCTGAAAAAGTTGAGGGTACAGGATGATTTTGCAACAAGGCTTCTTTCTGCTCTTCTTTTTGTTCTTTCTGCACGTTATCCTTCTTCCTGCACTTATCTTCGTATTTGAGGACTTCTGTTGCTTCTTTCTGCACTTCTTTTGTTTCTTTCTGTGCATTTTTTCTTCTTTCTTCACATGTCCTATCTCTGTAGGCATAGTTAGAAATTAGCATTTAAAAAACCTTTGAAATTCACAGAAAAAAACATAGGTTTCAGGCACGTTATAGTTAGGAATTAGCATTTAAAAAACCTCAGAAATTCACTGAAAAAACCATAGGTTTCAGGGGTGTTATAGTTAGCTGGACTTTTCACTTGTACAAAACCATTGAAATTCCCCCGTTATAGTTAGTTCAGCTAACTATAACTCGCGCGCCCGCAATGCACTGCTGATGACGTCACATATTACATCACTCATGACATGGTCAGTGACATCACTCATGACATCACCGATGACATCTCAAATGACATCACTGATGACATCACTGATGACATCATCCTTGTGATAGAGTGGCAGACCTCCTCTCACCCTAATATAACCTTTGATACACACATTCAAAAATAGAGACTAAAATTTTCAAAACAATGGACATACCAATACCAGTTACAACAACCTCTTCAGTAATTCTAAGATCCACATACACATCCACTCATTCACCAACAGTCCTATACAGTCACTCATACATGTACTCACTCATCATATGTACTCATACACCTATACATCCTGTTACACAATGCCACTCATCCATAGAGTTACTCAAACACATAGTCACTCATGCTAATAAAGAATCAAACATACATTTACTTGCATATACAGTTATACACACACCACCATACTTACTTCTACGGAAACTTACACATACTTAGTCTTTTAAACAATCACTTATAGAAACACATACTTATTCATACAGGAACTCTTTCAATCTCTCACTCTCACATATACTCACATATATACACCAATAGTCACATATACTAGTTTAAAACATATGTAGTTACTCATAAAGACACTATTGAGACAGTCATTCACTCACTAACACACCCATACACACACTCATCCACCCATACAGTCCTGCACACATGCTGTGTTCAACACATACAAACAGTGAGTCACTCAGTCATGCACCTATGCACTACGTAATACCCCCCACCGAACCATGCAGACACTCAGACTGATACTCAAAAAACCAACTAATAACCTATATAGACACCCATGTAGCTACTCACCAACCCATGCAGCCACTTATACACAAAGTGAGAGACTGATACAGATATTTACATATTTAAACATTACTCACTAAGCCATGTATTCACTATGATACACTTAATCAGTCAGTTACACAATCAATTTTTCAAAAACAAATCATCCATTTAGACACTTATATACCCATTTATTCTTCCATCGACCTTGAGATATACATATATAAAACATATTTAATTTTCAGAAAAACACACATTCACTGGATGATGTCATCAGTGATGTCATCAGTGATGTCATTTGAGATGTCATCAGTGATGTCATGAGTGATGTCACTGACCATGTCATGAGTGATGTAATATGTGACGTCATCAGCAGTGCATTGCGGGCGCGCGAGTTATAGTTAGCTGAACTAACTATAACGGGGGAATTTCAATGGTTTTGTACAAGTGAAAAGTCCAGCTAACTATAACACCCCTGAAACCTATGGTTTTTTCAGTGAATATATATATATATATATATATATATGGTATTTGAATACAAGCCACACGAAGATGCAGCAGTACCATACAGCGGTTTAATACATTTTAAGAGTATTTGTACTCTCTTGTTATCAGATAGCATTTTCTGTACAATATTCCACTGCTAATTCGTTTTAATTATTGTTTTTGCACTTTGATTCTTAGTTTGTATGGTTTTCGAATGAATTCCGATGCGAAAGGTGTATGCCTGAACTACTTAAAGACTTCTCAAATTGAAACTGATTTGTAAGCTTCTATTTTTCTTAAAAAGATTTTCTACTATGTTGATATATTGATTATTTAATGTTCATTATTAATACATTCTTATGACCATACGCGCTGACTAGATCTATCTTTGTGCCCTAGTACGTATACATTCATAATATGAGTTGTTTTGAAATATTATGGTAGCCTAAGTTACTGCACATTGAATACAGGCCAGCAGGACCACACCCAATCTTTGACTTCCTAGCCCCCTCCTGGCCGTCCGGTAGGAGAACTTCATCTTCCTTGGATACCTCAATTTTCACATCGGCGACTCAAACGACGTCAACATGGCAAACTTAATGGAGAGCATGAAAAACCTTGGCCTCATACAAATTGTCACCGACCCCACGCACAGAGCTGGACACACTCTGGACCCAATCTTCACAGCCAGCAACAGAATCAAATACAGCCGCACCTCGGATATCACCTGGTCCGACCACTCAATTGTCCTCTTCTCCATCTCCAACATCCCCAACACTGCCACCGACCAGACAAACACTGCCCATAGGAGCTGGCGCAAGGTAATGGAAAATCTATGGACCAACACCGTCAACACCTCCCTCCTGGCCACCAGGGCAGACCTCAAGGTGGCCGTTCAAAATTTTAATACCTGCATCACTGAATACGCTGACACAGTCTCACCCCTCAAACCCGCAAAAGATGGCAGAGCCTCCAAACACACCAGATGGTTCACTCCTGAACTAAAAGCCTCCAAACACAATCACAAATGACTACAAAGAATCTGTTGCACCAGAAAAACTCCTAGCGACGAGCCAACTCCAAAGTGGCTCTCAATAGATATCACATATGCCTGAAAAATGCCACAAAGGAAGCCCTAGTCACCAACTTTGAAGCTAGCTCCAGCCATCGCAAGGAACTCTTCAGCATCATCAAAGAGATCACCAACCCCACGGCAACTGAGAACACTGTAACCCCCTCGCAGGGGCTCAGTGACTCCCTCGCATACTTCTTTTACAACAAAACCACCACCTCTACGATCACTTCAACACACAACCAACCAGCGACAAATTCGACTGACTCCTCAACAGCAGCGACTCCACCTCAATTACTATAATCACTATGTGGGATCAATTAACCACGCAAACCACCGCTACCATCATGAGCTCCTTCCACTCAGGAGCACCCAGAGACTTCTGCCCCATCACATGTTCAACCTGGAGAACAACTCCATCTGTAAGGAACACACCACTGTCCTCAACTCATCCATCTCCTTTGCTTCCTCCCCAGAAGGATGGAAACATGCAGAAGTAAAACCTCTGCTAAAAAAAACTACAGCTGATCATGAAGAACTCTAGAACTACCGGCCCATCTCCCTGCTCCCGCTCCCAGCTAAAGTCTGGGAGAAAGCAATAAACAGCCAACTCTCCAACGTCCCAGAGATTAACATCCTCCTCGACCCATCCCAATCGGGATTCCTCGCTAATCACAGCACTGAAACCACCCCAGTTGGAGCCACAAATGACAACTGATCTCTCCTAGACCAGGGAGAAACAGCAGCCCTGATCCTCCTCGACCTCTCTGTAGTCTTCAACACAGTGTCACACTACACCCTTCTACATGGACTCCATCTGATAGGGATCCAGGAAATGCCCTTAAAAGAAACATTTCCTTCCTAACCGGAAGAACCCAGAGCACCCACCTCCTGCCTTACACATCAAGCCCAAAGAACATCATCTGCAGCGTTCCCCAAGGGTCCTCACTGAGTCCAACCCTGTTCAACACATACATGGCCCTCCTGGCCACACACGTCAAATCCTCTGGTATGAACATCATATCATACACTGATGAAACTCAGCTCATCCTCACCCTATCCTTAAAACCCACTAACACCATAACCAATTCCCACAGCTGGATGCAAAACAAATGCCTCAAACTGAACACTAACAAATCTGAGGTACTCATCTTGGGAGCAACACCTCCTCATGGGACGACTCCTGTTGGCCAGTGGAACTGGAACCCTCGCCCACTCCCACAGACCATGCCAGAAACCTTGGCCTCATACTCAACAACAAGCTCACCATGAAGAAGCAGATACACGTTGTCCCCTCAGTCTGCTATCTCGGCCTTTGCATGCTCCAGAAAATAGTCAAATGGCTGCCCATCAACACCAGACTCACCGTCATCCAAGACCTCATCACCAGCCGCCTAGATTACAGAAACTCCCTCTACATGGGAATCACCTCCCAACTAGAGAGCAGACTGCAAACCATCCAAAACGCTACAGCCAGGCTCATCCTCGACCTCCCAAGAAGAGCCCTCATCACCCCCACCTCAGAGCGCACCATTAGTTCCCCGTCCAAAAAGGTGCCAGTTCAAACTGCTGACCCATGCCTACAAGGCCCTGCCCAACAAAGGACCAGCCTACCTCAACCACAGACTGAACTTCCACTAACCCTGCAGACAACTATGCTCTGCCTCCCTCTCCCTCGCCAACATGCCCCACATCTGCAAAAGTAGAAGCGGCAGCCGCCCCTTCCCCTACCTGGCCACCAATACCTGGAATGGCCTCCCACTCCACCTTCTGAATGCACCCACCCTACAGTAGTTCAGAGATGGCCTAAAAACCTGGATGTTAGACTGACAACTCATACCAGCAGCTCCCCCCACTGCCTGCATACCCTCACAGGTGATAAGGGGCGCTCTACAAATCATTGATTGATTGACGACCATTTAAGGTCAGTAAACCATTATAAATGGGATTGTATATATATATATAGATATATTATCTACTGGCGGTCGCCAGTAGATAGTTATAGTTAGGACCGTGTTTCCATAGGAAATCCGCAACATTCTATTTGGAATAACTTTGGCGCCGGTTGACGAATCCTAGCGAAAAATTCAAAATAGGTGGGGGCTCCGCTCCGCTCCTACCCTGAAAGTCTCCGGGGGATTCGTCAAGCAGGGGCTGAGAAAAAAGGGGGGTCCCAAAACGCGTTTTCCCCTTGCAATTTTCCATAGGGACCTTTAGTCCAAGGTACAGCCCGAACGGCTGAACAGAATTACTTGAAATTTGGCAGGGACGTAGTCCTCAGCTCAGGGATGTGCCTTTTGCATATATGGAGTCAATCTGTTTTTCGAATGAATTCCGATGCGAAAGGTAGTTCCTGAGAAAATCAAAAGTAAAATCATATATATATGTGGGCGGAGCCTAACCACACATCTCATCCTGAGATCTGATTGGCTGTCAGCACTTCATCCAAGAAGTTTTGGCAGCCATCTTGGGACCAATATACATGATAGCACCTCATTAAAAAGCATTGCAGTTAATAGAAGGTTTTAAGACTTTAGTTACATTATAAATCATTTGTTGATGGTACCATACTCATTTTAGGAATTGTGGTGTGTTCTAAGGTGATTTCACCATGTGAAAAAGCCTTCTGCTGGGATATCATGATTGAGAGAAAAATATTTTCTCATGCTTTTCCCACAGAGGTTTGGAAGGTGATCTATAAGCTAAACTGAGAGCTTATTTTCTGTAAATTCACATTATCTTTCTCAGTCATGTGAGAATGAAGTCTGACAGTCTCAGTAAAACATGTACATCCAACAAGGGCAGAGACTGTCAGTTGATTCCTTTGTGTTCTACTGCAGCTTCCCAGAGTGTTCCAAAGAACAACTAGAGCGCTAACAGTCCTACTTATGATAAACGTATGGCACACCTGAAGCCATCTTGCTTGGATTAAAGTGGTAACTCTTAAAACATTTAATTTGAAAAGGAACAAAATGAGGGGGTTCATTTTTCCATAAAAAGGATGATTAGTGCTGCAGAAAGAAAAATTAGGGCACATTTTGAGTGACTTCTCAAATCCTCTTCTATTCCATTAAAAAATTCTGACATGCAGACTGAAACATGCACTTTCAATACCAGCAGCAGTTTTCCCTGGTGAGCAGTAGCTTTACTACAGTGATCTAATGAGCAAAATGAGTGCTAACATTCTGAATTTATGGCAAATGTGTGACACATCTGAATGCCTTCTTGATGGAATCAAAGTAAAAAACTGAAAGTATTTCCTACTGAGGAGACTGCAGTAAATGAGGAAATTAGGAAACTTCATAACAAATAAGTCTTCCAAGATGGCCACCAGAGACAAAAGAGCCCAAATGTAGCCCAAATATCACCCAGATGTAGCCCAAGTATAGCCCAATGACAGAATGTCCCAGAGTGTTCTTAAAAACAACTAGAGCGCTTACTGTCTTCATTATGACAAAAGTATGGCACACCTGAAGCCATCTTGATTGGAATAAACTGGTAACACTTAAAACATTTAATTTAAAAAGGAACACAATGAGGGGGTTCATTTTGCCATAGAAATTATGATTAATGCTAAAGAAAGAAAATGAGGGCACATTTTGAGTGACTTCTCAAATCCTCTTCTATTTCATTAAAAAATTCTGACATGCAGACTGAAACATGCACTTTTAATACCAGGAGCAGACTTCCATGGCGAACAGTAGTTTTACTACAGTGATCTAATGAGCAACTAGAGTGCTAACATTCAGAATTTATGGCAAATGTGTGACATATCTGAATACCTTCATGATGGAATCAAAGTAAAAAACTGAAAGCATTTCCTACTGAGGAGACTGCAGTACATGAGGAAATTAGGAAACTTCATAACAAATAAATCTCCCAAGATGGCCACCGGAGACAAAAGAGCCCAAATGTAGCCCAAAATCACCCAGATGTAGCCCAAATATAGACCAATGACAGAAGTGTGCAAAACACTTATTATTTTGTGTCTTTGCAGTGTTATATAGTGCAGACTTGTCAGGTATTGGAGTGCTTTACATGAGCATTGGTTACATCACACAAGAACAAATTCGTTTTGGTTGTAGACATGGGGAGACTAAGTGATTTGACCAGAATCACAGAATGTCGAGCTGAAGCAGAAGCTCCAACCTGGTTCCCCAGTTGCAAAGTCTGCAGTTCTGGAAGTAACACCACATCCTCTCCCCTAACTGCAACATTTAATCAAGTGATCAACTGGATAACAAAACATAAAGATAACAAATAATTTAAAAGTGCTTTGTCGCTATTTGAAAACTCAGAAAATATGTCCTTATTTTAGTCTTTTAGAGCACTAACCATAATTTTGATGCCAATCAGACCCTCTCATATATGTAATTTCTAAAGGAAATGCTCTAGGTATTACAGTTTTGATTACATCAAGATGACGTCAGGCGTTCCACACTTTTGTAATAAATATAGAATGTTAGCAATCTAGTTGTTCATTAGGATACTGTTGAGAGGCAGAGGCCAGGGGCACGGACTCTGAAAATTGAAGGCAGGTAGGAGGGTGCAAAGGCAACAATTTAACCACACTGAGCAGGCAGGAAGGGCCGTTGCAGCACAACAGACTATGGAGGGCAGTGGAAAGGGGGCAGGGGCAACAAACCAACAATACAGGACTTGCAAGAGAGGCTGTGGCAATGTAATAGACCATTGTGGGCAGAAGGAAGAGGCAATGGTAGTACAACCATACATGCCAAGAGACCCGATTCAGCCAGGAAACGTCCAATGTTTTTAAGCTCAAATGGGCTTTATTTGATCTGTCTCCTGTCTACAATCTCCTCTTTTTCAATGAAACTCAAAGGGGAAAATCAATACCCCAGTTTTTTTTCTAAATCTCCCTCTTACCAAGTTCAAAATGCTCGCAAGTATGGTACATTGGATCATGGAAGGAAATGGGGTAGGGACATGGACTTGGATAACAGAGGACAGGAGGGACATGGAGAGGTGCACCAAACTGACCCTGCAGGGCAGGCATCAGGGTTTGCAGCAGCACAATACACCACACAGGGCATGCGGGACGGGAGTGCAGCACAACAATCCATAGAAAGCAACAGGGAGGGGACAGGACCATGCACATGGACAACAGAGAACAGAGGGGCAAGAGGCAATGGTAGCTAGCTGACCATAATGGACAGACAGGAGAGAAAGCTGCAGCATAACAGACTATAAAGGGCGGTAGGGACGGATCAGGGGCATTACAATGGAACAGACAAGCCAAGAGGGAGGGAGTAGGGGTCTGCACATGTAAACAGAGGGATGGGGGCAAGGGGGCAGGGCAGGAGCAGCAAGATAGCCATGGAGGTCAGGCAGGATGGGCACTAGAAGCAAGACACACCATGAAGAGCAACAGTGAGACTGTGATGGCATACACACAGACCATGGAGGGAAGGTGGGAGGGGGTCAGGGGCAGCTAACTGACCACACAGGGAAGGTGGGAGGGGCCATTGCAGCAGAGAAGACCATGCATGGCAAGTGGGAGGGTTAGTGGCAGCACAATGGCTATGATGGGCAAGAAGGAGGGTGCAGGGGCATGCACAAAGGACGATGGAGGATAGAAGGGAGGGTCAGGACCTGTGCACAGACAAGAAAGTTCAGGGGAAGGGGCCTCACAACAGACCGCATGGGGCAGGCAGGAGGAGCAGTTGCAGCACAACAGACCAGGGAGGGCAGAAGGGTGTGGCAGTACAATGGACCATGTAGGACAGGAGGAACAGGATAGGGGCATGGCATGTGGACAGGCAGGGTGGAGGTGGCAGGGACAGGTTACAGTCATCTGACAATGCTAGGCAGGTGGGAGGGGTGTGGCAGGTCAACAGAACACTCAGAGTAGATAGGAGTGGCAGGTCCATGGAACATGGTGGGCAAAAAGGATGGAGCAGGAGCATGCACAAAGACATCGGAGGGCAGGGGGAAGGAGAATAGGGGCAGCAAGGTAAGCACAGAGTTTAAGCAGGAGGTCAATGATGGGGCATAGAATTGGGCAATGGAGGGCAGGAGGAGTGGACTGGTACATCATACTAAATTGAGGGCAGTGGCAGCACATCAGACCATGCATGGCAGGAGGGAGGAGGCTAGTCCATGGATTCACACAACAGAGGATAGGGAGGAGGGGGATGGGGCAGCAAGCTAACTGTTCAGAGAAGGCGGGTATTAGGAACTTTCTTGTTTTTAAAACGTGTGTCTGTGCAAACTACTTAAAATATGAACAAGTATGCAGCATAATCTCACTTTTATTCAGGAAGAAGAGGACGTTTGTGACTGTGACTCCGGGCTCACTTGGCAGAAACACCCCCTGCCCGTGAAAAGGGTAGGTGAACACAGTGTTATATAGAACATAGTCCTGAGAGCACGATTGAAAATGAAAACTAGATATAGTGTATGGTATAAACTATGCACCAAAAAGTGTGATATAAGATGAACCGGGCGTGAAATATAATATGCAATACATTGTGCGCAATGACCTGATTCATTGGAGAGCGCGAGATAGCACAGGCACTAGCGCGTGCTATGCGATATGCGCCTTGGAGTGTAATGTGCACAGGGCAGTGTTGTGTAACCTAACTAGTCTCTAAAGTTGTAATATAAAATATGTGCTGGGGAGTGTAACGTTGCATATGCACTGTGACAAAGATATGGATCCCAGATTGTAATATGTATGGCATAGCGCTGTGCGTTATAACATACACATCGAGGAAAGCACGTTAGATGCGGCAATATAACCCGTGCGAAGACAAGTGTGGCATGACATATTCACGGGGTGGTGTTACAGTGCACATGGGCTAGAGAGTGTCATAGCATATGCACTAGCTAGTGGAATACAACACAGAGGTGTGTGGCACTCAGCAGGCAATGGTGGGTGTAACACAGCATTGGGCTCTGCCAGGAGCGCGCTGTGACTCTCAAGTGATGTTCGTCCCCTTTCCAGAGAGTAAAATAAAAAGTATTACACATCCGGCAGTGGATGTGTGTTTTATTAACCGTGAGGGGGGTTTCTTGCATAGTTTTGGTCGAATTTTTGTCGAATCCCCTTGGAATGTCTTGGTGTGCATGTGTATTAAATGTGCCCGTCAATAGCTACCCATGTTTGTATAAATAAACGACAAGGGTGTCTACCGGGATTAGGCACGGTAGGACATCAGACATGTCAGAGCTTCACTAGTGGTGTAAATACATTCCACGTGGATTCATTGTATGCATAGTCGCCTTTTAATGAATATCACGCAAATCGTCATGGTGATAGGTACGTACGGTTTGTCCAGCATGTCCTAGGTGTGTCTATAAATATATATTTTTTAAAAATAATTAAAAACAGTGGCCGGCCCTGGGGATTGGGGTCAAAAAAATATAATTAGGAGACAGGCCCTGGGGGATGGGGTCATCAGGGCCAATAAATTAGAATAAGAAGGGGAACCACACAGCCCCCCTTCTTAAAAAATTAAAATAAATAAAAGACTGGCATCGTGCCGGAGGCCACGCCCCCTCCTTGCAGCACTCTGCAAACGCGCCCCCTGGCGAGTTGTAAGTTGGGGAATTAATTCCTCTTCAATACTGAGGGTCCCTGAGGGCCAACTAGCCCAACAGGCATCTCCAGTATGCGCCAGGGAGCTGCGCTGCAGACAGGTGTTCTGAGGCCAAGCCCCTTTTTACACCTCTCTGCAACGCAGCTCTGTGGCGCTTACTGGAGGTACCCAGTGGTCTAGTTTGACCCTAGGGACCCTTAGGATTCAAGGGGACTTAATCTCTCAACTTAGAACAGCCACAGGGTGCGTTTACACAGTGGTGAGGGGAGGGGACGGGGCCTGAGGTGACGTGTGCAAACACGCACTATGGCACGTTTTAAATTGGGGATATAATTTCCCTTCAATACTGGAGGCCCCTGGGGGCTAACTAGCCCACCAAGTGCTTCCAGTAAGCGCCACTGAGCTGCATTGCAGAGAGGTGTTCCAGGCCGTGCCACTTTTTACACCTCTCTGCAACGCAGCTCTGTGGCACTTACTGGAGGTACCTAGTGGGCTAGTTGGACCCTAGGGACCCTCAGGATTCAAATGAACTTAATCTCCCAACTAAAAACGGACACAGGGCGTGTTTACACAGTGGTGAAGGGAAGGGACGGGGCCTGAGTTAACGTGTGCAAAAACGCCCTGTGGCCTGTTTTAAGAGGTAGTTTTAATCCCCCTGCCCTATTATATACTAGGGGCTTACAGAGGAGGTCATGCTAATCACAGGGGGACCCCAACGCATAATGTTCCCTAGTGTATGTAGGTGTTTTCACTGTATTCTAAGTGTCTTTTAACATAGCACTGGCTCTAGGACTGGTTAGTCAGACTCAGTTACCACCAGTATCCGTCTGAAAAAGTTGAGGGTACAGGATGATTTTGCAACAAGGCTTCTTTCTGCTTTACTTTTTGTTCTTTCTGCACGTTATCCTTCTTCCTGCACTCTTCTTCGTCTTTGAGGACTTCTGTTGCTTCATGATGCACTTCTTTTTTTCTTTCTGTGCATTTTTTCTTCTTTCTTCACATGTCCTATCTCTTTAGGCATAGTTATAAATTAGCATTTAAAAAACCTTTGAAATTCACAGAAAAAAACATAGGTTTCAGGCACTTTATAGTTAGGAATTAGCATTTAAAAAACCTCAGAAATTCACTGAAAAAACCATAGGTTTCAGGGGTAATATAGTTAGCTGGACTTTTCACTTGTACAAAACCATTGAAATTCCCCCGTTATAGTTAGTTCAGCTAACTATAACTCGCGCGCCCGCAATGCACTGCTGATGACATCACATATTACATCACTCATGACATGGTCAGTGACATCACTCATGACATCACTGATGACATCTCAAATGACATCACTGATGACATCATCCTTGTGATAGAGTGGCAGACCTCCTCTCACCCTAATATAACCTTTGATACACACATTCAAAAATAGAGACTAAAATTTTCAAAACAATGGACATACCAATACCAGTTACAACAACCTCTTCAGTAATTCTAAGATCCACATACACATCCACTCATTCACCAACAGTCCTATACAGTCACTCATACATGTACTCACTCATCATATGTACTCATATACCTATACATCCTGTTACACAATGCCACTCATCCATAGAGTTACTCACACACATAGTCACTCATGCTAATAAAGAATCAAACATACATTTACTTGCATATACAGTTATACACACACCACCACACTTACTTCTACGGAAACTTACACATACTTAGTCTTTTTAACAATCACTTATAGAAACACATACTTATTCATACAGGAACTCTTTCAATCTCTCACTCTCACATATACTCACTTATATACACCAATAGTCACATATACTAGTTTAAAACATATGAAGTTACTCATAAAGACACTATTGAGACAGTCATTCACTCACTAACACACCCATACACACACTCATCCACCCATACAGTCCTGCACACATGCTGTCTTCAACACATACAAACAGTGAGTCACTCATTCATGCATCTCTGCACTACGTAATACCCCCTACCGAACCATGCAGACACTCAGACTGATACTCAAAAAACCAACTAATAACCTATATAGACACCCATGTAGCTACTCACCAACCCATGCAGCCACTTATACACAAAGTGAGAGACTGATACAGATATTTACATATTTAAACATTACTCACTAAGCCATGTATTCACTATGATGCACTTAATCAGTCAGTTACACAATCAATTTTTCAAAAACAAATCATCCATTTAGGCACTTATATACCCATTTATTCTTCCATCGACCTTGAGATATACATATATAAAACATATTTAATTTTCAGAAAAACACACATTCACTGGATGATGTCATCAGTGATGTCATTTGAGATGTCATCAGTGATGTCATGAGTGATGTCACTGACCATGTCATGAGTGATGTAATATGTGACGTCATCAGCAGTGCATTGCGGGCGCGCGAGTTATAGTTAGCTGAACTAACTATAACGGGGGAATTTCAATGGTTTTGTACAAGTGAAAAGTCCAGCTAACTATAACACCCCTGAAACCTATGGTTTTTTCAGTGAATTTCTGAGGTTTTTTAAATGCTAATTCCTAACTATAACGTGCCTGAAACCTATGGTTTTTGCTGTGAATATATATATGTATATATATATATATTCATACAGGGCTTATACCCATAAGAACCTTGATGCATCAGCCCATGCTATCTGAATCAATCTTTTAATGTAGACCCAGTTTATGTATTTGAAGTGTAAACATCCAGTATGTTTCAATCATTTTGCACTTTTTAAAAATACCGTTGTTGATGGATGTAGTCATAGTTCTCTCTATAACAGGGGTTTCCAACCTTTTCTATATTGAGAGCTACTTCTGATCAGTGAAATTCTTGGTGAGCTACTGAAGGCTCATGTAACTTCATTGACTTTAAACCTAATGCCCCTGGAGGCCGATTCTATTGTTTGAATGAAATACTGTAACTAGGCGTACTCTAATAGGGCTGCCATATGTGTCAGTAAGTCAATGTGTCAGAGAGTGCATGGTCTGTAGGGATGTATGAAAATGTGTGTGAATAATTGGGATATATGTGTATGGGTGACAGGGAGCCTGTGCCTTATGTACTTGTGGCACAGGACATACCTTTTGCCGTATCTGGCACCGTTACATGTACAACACAAACATACAGCCATTTTTTTTAAATGGCAAATATTAAGGTGCAGAAAAATGTTCTGCAGAAATGTTTATAATAAGGAACATGTCACAATCTTAGTATATTTATCTTGAGTTGGTATGT
Organism: Triturus cristatus; assembly: GCF_964204655.1. Lineage (NCBI taxonomy): Eukaryota > Metazoa > Chordata > Amphibia > Caudata > Salamandridae > Triturus > Triturus cristatus. The sequence continues at coordinate 204,209,362 of NC_140584.1, read as the reverse complement.
TCCACCCTCCCCTACCCTGTTCTGCGAATGGTATGACCCTGGGGAGTTCAACTTAGAATGTTCATGCTGTTGTTGTCATTTGCTGTCAGAGCGGATGGTCAGAATAAAGACTTATGACTCACCTACCTGAGTTGTAGTTTCTTTGGAATTCAACACTGGCGACGAGCTGTGAAGGGGGCAGCTGGCCATCTCCCCTCTGTATATTCTCTGAGCAGAAGATAGTTGTGGCACCACGTCAGGAAATTACTTCTACACCGTCTTGGTTGTCACGCATCTGGCGGGTGCTGTGCTGCGAGTGTCCAGGCAAGCGCTGGTATTGATTGAAGTTATTGGATCTGTGGTAGCAGCAGACCAAAGGACACCCTGGGGGCACGTACAAACGAAGTGGATGACCGGTGTCTGTGGAGTCAGCAAGTCAGCTGACAACGGAGTTCGCAGTCGGACCCTCTCGGCTTATGACGGGAGCCCATTGGGAGATCGTGGGGTCCTGGAGAGAGGTACGTGTAAGTGCCAGGTCCCTGTCTGAATCCAGCTGCAGTGGTCCGGACCTACGTATGAAGTGTTCCGTTCTGTGGAGAGCGCAAGAGGGGCAGCCGTGTCGCGGATGGTGTTCTCTGCAGTGGGCTGGTGTTCCTGACGAAGCGGACGTCTTGTGAGGCAATTTCCTCTCAGAGGAGCTGGCGCGCCAGCTCCTGAGGGCCGTGCTGCTACGCGGGAAGTTCGAGTGTAGCCTGCGTCCGGCGCCCCAGCCGCGTGTGGGCCGCCTGTTTCGTTCTTCTCAGGAAAATGTTACAGGTTTGGTGTTACAGCGGAGGGGACAGTCGGGTCACCTACATCTGGGGGACATGACAGGATTTGGCGCAGCTAAGTAAGATTCTGTTGGGGGTCACCTTTGTGAACTCTGAGAACTACTGGGGGTTTGCTTTTTTCTGGTAGTGAATCACGTGGACCTCACATGAAGGCTTACCTGGAACAATCCTAGGAGGGATCTCTAGTTCTGCGCCCCTGCAGTGATTTTAGCTGGAGTGAGTCTTCCTGTCTGTGGAACTCTTACGCAGTCTATTTACCATGGGCACGCCAGGCATGAGTCAACCCCCATCCTTTTTAAATGACTGTGGGGATCCGGAAATTCACTGGAAAGATTGGGCTAAGCTTTTCGAATCGTATTTAATTGCCATGGGTGGAGAAAAGTTTTCAGCATTGCGAAAACAGCACATTCTTCTGCATAATTTGGACGTACATGGGCGCAAAGTATACGAGACTCTTCCTGAACCTGAATTGGAGGATGAGGATGACTGTGATGTGTTTGATGTCACATTGATGAAACTTGAAACACATTTTGGAGATAAGATTAACGTGGTTTTGGAGCGGCATAAGTTTTTCAGCAGAGTACAAGGGAAGTGTGAGTCGATCAGTAACTACATTGCAGCTCTGAGGGGTCTTACTCAGCTATGTGAGTTTGGGGACCTAAATGACTCACTCATACGTGACCAACTAGTTAGGTGTACTAACAATAGCAGGGTACAAGAAAAACTTCTGGCAAAAAATCCCACCCTGAAGGATGCAGTGGCGATTGCTCAATCCATTGAACATACCGCGAAATGTGTAAAAGAAATGAAAGTTAGAGATGAAGTAGTAGCATCAGTACAGGTGGAGGAGCAGAGTAAGGATGTGTTTAAGTTGTCAGACAAATGGAGCAGTAAAGATGCTCAAGTCCCTAAATCAAACAAGGAAATGCATAATTTAAAATGTTTTAGATGTGGCAGTAGTAACCATCTTGCGAATAACCCAAATTGTACAGCTAGAAGTGTCTTATGTAAAAAATGTAATAGGAGAGGGCATCTAGCAAGGGTGTGCAGAGAAGGGATAAGCAACACCGTTAGTGTGGTTAATACTTGTGAGGAATCTCATGCTAAGTATATTTTCCAAGTGAAAAGTACCGCTGTGGGTGGAAAACAGAACTATCCTACATGTATTGTACTATTCAATAACAGACCGCTAGAAGTTTTTGCGGATTCGTGTTCTCCTTTCACGTTAGTAAATGTGCACGATTTTGAGGAGTCACTGGGTGGGTCTAGAGATGTATTAGAGTCTCCTGATATCACACCAGAAGGATACACGAGAGATCCCATTCCCCTGGTGGGCATGTTGAATAGTCAAATTGATTTCGGAGGAAGGACCACAGTAGGGAATGTGCACACCATCTCCAAAGATGGGTTTAGACCCAAGCACAGCTTGATTCAGGCAGTCAGGGATGCCCCGCATCCAACGAACAAGGAGGAGCTAAAATCATTCCTTGGCTTGGTGGAGTACATGTCTAAATTTGTCAGAAACTTTGCTGATTTGTGTGTTGGTTTACGTGATCTTTTGAAGAAGAGCACTGCATTTGTTTGGGAGAAAGAACACAGTGAAATGGTTGAAGTGATAAAACAACGCATTTTGGATTCACCAGCACTGGGATCCTTTGATCCCAAAAGGAGAACCATTTTAACCACTGATGCATCAAGCAAGGGATTGGGGGCCATGTTATCCCAAAAAGGAGAAGGGGAAGAAAGAGTCATAGCGTTTGCATCCCGCACCTTGAGTGAGGCGGAACGCAACTACTCAGTCATTGAAAGGGAGGCGTTGGCTTGCTTTTGGGCGGTACATCATTTTAAATTTTTTTTGTGGGGAACAAAGTTTACTATTCACACGGACCACAAACCCCTAACTTTTATGTTTTTGCCTAGACATGCACAAAACGTGTCCCCGAGGATAAGTAAGTGGGTTTTAGGGTTAGAAAACTTCTGCTTCAATATTGAGTACTTACCAGGTCCAGAAAATGTCATTGCAGATTGCCTGTCAAGGTTACCACTCAAAGGTATACAAAGTGAGGAAGCGCTAGATGTACCCATTTTGGCAGTGCATCTACCCTCATTAACGGATGCAGAGTGGGACAAGGGCATGAAGGAAGATAGGGCCATGGATATGTTAAAAGACCTCATTGTTAAAGGGTGGCCAGAGAAGATTTCAGAAGTTCCCGACCAGGTTAGAGACTTCTGGGAGGTGAGATTTGAACTTTCTTTCATGGCTGGTCGCATGCATCGGGGGGACAAAATCGTTCCACCCGAAGGGTTGAGGAACAAGATTATAGATCTGGCCCATGAAGGACATTTGGGTAGGAGCCTCACTAAAAACAAAGTGTGGAGCTGTTTTTGGTTCCCTACAATGGAGTCCAAGGTGGAACTCAAAGTAAAAGAGTGTGTTAGTTGTGCGAGAAGCGACAAGAGCAAAGTCAATCACAGAGCTCCATTGGCTCCTGTCAACGTGCCAATGATTCCGTGGTCTAAACTGGCCATGGACATTGTGGGTCCCATGGAAATCCTGGGGCCACAGAAGAGATTTATGTTTGTTTTGGTGGATTACACTTCCCATTGGGTAAACTTGAAGTTCACGTCGTCCACCACAACGAACAGTCTTATCACATTCCTTAAGAACATTTTTGTGTATGAAGGCATCCCTGCCACCCTTGTAACGGACAATGGAGTGCAGTTCGTCTCTGAGACGATGAAAGAATTCTTGGAGGAACACAATAAAAAGCATGAAAGAACTGCTCTCTATTGTCCCAAAGCCAACGGGTTGGTAGAAAGGGTGAATCGCATGATCAAGGAACACATACAACTAGCCATCACCAATGGGTTCAATGTGTAGGATTCATTGAGAGAGTCCATGTGGGCATATCACACCACGCCCAATGTGGTCACGGGGATATCTCCTTTTGTTTTTCTCAGAGGAAGGGAACCCAGCACCAAAATGAATCCGAGGTGGTTGGGTGGGGGTAAGAGTGTGGTACCGGACTTAAGCCAAAGTGAGGAAAGAGTTGAGTCACATCAACAGAAATACAAGTTGTGGTATGATGAAAAACATGGAGCAAAAGATACGGAGGTAAAACCTAACTCTCCTGTTTGGGTCAAAAAACCTGGCAAAGTGCAACCAGGAACGAGCAAGTATGGTGTATCTCAAAGGGTGGAAAAAGCAGGTAGAAGCGTAGTCCGATTGGAAAATGGACAAACATGGAGCAAGGACAGAGTTGTAAACACTACCTGAATGATTGTTTCTAGTTGTATTCCCTTCAGGGGGAGATGTGTTACAATCTTAGTATAATTATCTTGAGTTGGTATGTTCCACCCTCCCCTACCCTGTTCTGCGAATGGTATGACCCTGGGGAGTTCAACTTAGAATGTTCATGCTGTTGTGGTCATTTGCTGTCAGAGCGGATGGTCAGAATAAAGACTTATGACTCACCTACCTGAGTTGTAGTTTCTTTGGAATTCAACAAAACATTTTTCAGCACTTGATGAAACATTTATGCACTTTAAATTTCTCCCATTTAAATAAAGAAATGGCTGTATTTTTCTGTTATAAATATGGCAGCTCGCCTACCAGCCACTGGGAGCACGATACCTGCTCTGTGTAGATGCAACACTTTGAAAAAGGAGAAGAGTCAACTGAAGAGTTAACATTATGTTTATACATAAAACTCATAATTTAAATTTATTTCCATGTCAAAGTTTCTATACAATCAGCAGTCATATTACTCTCAGTGACCTGTAGGCATGGCGCCATATTTATAACAGGAAAATACAGTAATTTGTTTAACTCTCAGGAATGTAAAGTGAAGAAACAAGCTTCATAAAACATTAGGACTTAATTGGCGTGACTTAAAGTAGAGAAAAACATTTTTCTTCACTTTAAATTTGCCCAATTTAAAAGAAAATGACGGTAGTTTTCTGATACAAACACGCCACCGTGTCTATCAGCTACAGGGAGAAAGAGGCCTGCTGTTTGTAAATGTGACACTTTGAAAAGGGAGAAAATGAACATGAAGAGTTAACTTAATCATTATAAGAATTAACTTAATCATTAACTTAACTCTTCATTTTAATTGTTTCCCATTTAAAAAGTATTCAGAAATATTTTGTTCTCATGCTCCAATATTGAGTTGATCTACTCTGAAGGTTTCTGTGAACTAGTGGCAGCTCGCGTTCGGCTGGCTGAAAACACCTGCTCTATAATGATCCACCTAAGATTGTTTCATCATGTCTCAACTTCTCATAGTATGAAACGGTGGTCCTTAAGATGCAATGGGGTGGCCCTGTGAATTTGAACACAAGGCTATGAATTTGTTGGATAAGAACAGTTTTGCTAATCATATTTTAAAGTTGTGCTTTAATGTGCAAATGAAGTTTGTGTAATGAATCTTCATACTGTTTGAAGAATATGTAATGATTTGGCATGAGTTTTGTGGTTTTCAGAGTAAATCTTTGAGCCTGCCTGTCTGATGACAAGGATCAAGTATCCGCCTTTGCTGCTTGATCATATGACTTTTGTCATGAGGCAGTAGTAACTGTACTCACATAATTATAAGCACTTTGCATGCTTATCTATTCTTTAAGGACAAACTTTATATTTCTATTCTACAAATTACATTATTTTTGGCTTTTTCTCTGTTTTTTGTATGACATATGCCACCCTGATGGATTACCATCCACAAGATGTAGAGATCTCTGCCAACCCTGCATTGGTTGCTAAACCTTCAGAGGAACCACCATTGACGGTTCCTATGAAGTCACCAAATGTTTGGAGCATGGACACCATCCTAAATAGGGGGGCGGGTGTGATGGCCTAACTCTAACATCCAGTCTAAAGAAGTAACAGGGGAACCCTACTCACGACGGAACCAGGGTAATATTTATATATAAGAAAACAATGGTACTACTTTTGACTGAAAGAAGTGTACCTATTGTTTATTTATTTTTTCATAAAATGTGTTATACCGAGCAAACTGTGTAGAGAGTTTTTCTTGCCCTCTGACATTAGATGGTCCTTTTATTGCGAATGTGCACAAGTATTTCAAATATTAGTTCTATTTATCCACAGGAACCATTGTTTTCTTATATATAACTAACTCTAACATCCAGCATTCTGTCAGACATTTGAAGAAAGTTTTTCATTGCGAGAGCCAACTGGACAGAACCGACAGTAAACCTGACGTCCACTCATCTCTAAATGTGGCTCATGCACCAAGAGTTTGCCTGACAGGGTACTTGCCATTTTTGTGATGAAGTACCCTGCCCACCAAACTCTAAATCAGACATAAAAAGTTCACAAAACAGTATTCAAGAAAAGTGACTGGGAGCCCTAATAGGCCCAGCATATGAGCTCCCAACAAGTCTAAAGTTACAAAGAAGGAGTATGCAATTCCATAAGGTGAAAATTGGTAGGGTCGGGTGGAACTGAGGAGTCAGATCGGGGAATATGATTGCTCTGAAGCAAGAGCCCTCACACACCCAGATGGGTGTCATGCAGGCTCAGCCGGTTCAGGTAAGAGCGGTGGGGCGAGGGAGCAGGGCGTGAAGGAAGGTGACAGACGATGGAATTGGCAAAATAAAATAAAAAAAGAAATAAAAACACTTACCTTGCGCTCACCGCATCACCTACTCAGTGATGTGGCAAGTGTAAGGAAAGTGGTTTTATTTCTTTTTTTATTTTATTTGACCTATTCCGTCGTCTGTCGAATCCCCCCGCGCCACAGCCCCACTGCTCTTACCTGAGCTGGCTATGCCTGCCGTCATACTTCATCATAGGGTGTGCTCCTCGTTGGGCTAGTGCTTCAATGCCCAATGGGCCCCTCAAGGGTGCTCTTTGCCACAGGCCTTTTGTTTTGTTTTTTGTGAAGTGTATGTGTAGGTGATCTAGCTGTAGGATTTTGTAGGTGCAAGTGGACTAAAATGGACTAAGTGGTACCCTGGGAATTTTAATATATGGGTCCTCATGCCTAAAAAATAGTCATGGCTGAAAACAGAATTAATGGTCTGTTCCAGCTCAAACTTTTCTGCATAGGTGGGTCATCATGTTTCTTGCTATGTGAAGTCGCTGTCGATCAAAGTCAATTGCACTAGACCCGGAGACCTAATCTACACAGTGGTTGGGTTAGTTGGGTTAGTTGTTATATCACAGCCGTATGTCATAAGTGATGCTACAGTTATAGTAAAAGCCGACCTGAAAAAGTGAAACACTCTAGATATAAGATATATATGTATGCACTCTGCCTAATCAGTGTCACACAAACATAATCTATGAGTGCCACGGTGTGAGAAAGTGCCATCTTTCTTGCATGGTATGCCCCCACTTTTTGCTGAATTGCTGACTGTGCTTTGACTGAGTGTGCCCTGGGCTCCTGCCAATCAGGTGCCCAGGGCCTATGTTCCTTCCCTAAAACCTAAAACCCAAATTGGCAAACCATGGCCACATGTCAGCCCCTGGTAAATGGTACCCTAGATACCCAGGGCCTTGTGACCAGGGAAGGCCTCTAAGGGCTGCAGCACTTATTGTGCCACCCTTAGAGTCCCTGTACCCTAACACAAACACACTGCCATTGCAGGCTGAGTGTCCGGGTACAAGACAAAACACAAAGTCGACATGGCACACATCCCTTTGTGCCATGCCAGCAACCTACACTGCCCTGGCATACATCAGCCACCCCTCTAGCTGGGTGTCCTATGCCAGTGGTGTGGGCACAGGAGCATGAGCCCTGTGCCCCTACAGTACCCAGGTCCATTCCTGGGCACTGTAAGTGCAGTGCTGCAATTTAAGAGTATATGGTGCTGGGAGCTTGTCAAACACAAACTCCACAGCACCATAATGGCAACACTGAAGACTAAGAAGTTTGGTATCAAACTTCTCAGCACATTAAACCCGCACTGATGCCAGTGTGGGATTTAATGTATAAAGCACTACAGAGGGCATCTTAGAGATGCATCCTGAAACCTAACCTACACTCCACGTCTGGTCTGGGAGGCTGCCCAGACATGTTGCTGGACCCCTGGGTGGAGAGCCCCCGCTCTCTTGGGCCTGCAACAATGCACATCCTGGGCAAGGTGCTAGGTCTCCTCCCCTAGGATGGGCAGGGGGAAGCTTCAAAGGCATGCTGCCTCTGTGAGCTTCTCCAGGCCACTTGCTGTACCCAGCAAACTGGCCCCCACCGGTTCTGACCCCCACTCTGGTGGGAAGACTGTCCGGAAACCCCAAATAAGGACAGGGGATGTGCCAGCCTGCCAACCCCACCCCTCAGGTGGGGGAGGCGAGGTGAAGCACATCTCCGGGTGCTCGCCATCTTGAAGATGGGAGGCCCTGCCCAATCAGGACTAGGCTACTGCCCCTCTCCCACAGAAGAGTGGCAGGATAGGAGGTGTACCCACCCCAGGGCAGGGACCCATTGGTCCCTGTCCTTTACCTACCTGTAACACACCTAAATCTAGTATTTAGAGGCACCCTGAACCTTCCTTCTCCAGATTCCAGATTGCGAACAAGCAAAGAAGAACAAGAAGAAAGAAGACCTGCTGTGCAGCTGCTAAGAAGAGGAAGACACCAACTGCTTTGGCCCCAGCCCTACCGGCCTGTTGACTCTCGAACCTGTTCCTGCTAAATCCTGGCACCTCCTGTGGCCAGCAACCTCACAAACCTGGAGGACCTGGCTACCTTGGGACTCTGAGCATCTTGGACTCCCACGAGCAGTGGCTCTGCTCAAAGCAAGTATCTAACCCCTGGCATCAGCCCGGAACCGCGAACCCTGCACACCCTGCACCCGCCATGACTGGCCTGTGCTGGAGTGGACAAAGACCCCAAGGACGTCCCCCCGGCGACTGTGACCCTGAATCCGACACCCAAGGACCCCCCTCGATGCTCCTGACGACACCTGCAGCCTCCGAACCAGGAACCCCCCCCAACCGCGATCAACAGAGTGTAAGATTTCCCGACATCAAAAGGCACCCCTGCACCCGGCGCCCTGCGGCCCCCTGTGCCCGACTTCTGGGGACCTACCTATCCTCCAACTACCCAACTTACCTTTTGAAGTGGTGGTGGCACCTGAAGAATCTTCGTCCCCGAGCTTGCAGCCTTTGTTCGTCCTTGAGCTTTCCCATTGAAATCCATTGAGCGCCCGAAGGCTCAAAAGCACCCTGCACGCAGCCACCCGAGTGGCCCTGGCAGTGCAACTTCTACTCCTACTTACTTCCCCATTTGCCCTGAGCAAGTGACCAGGAGCCCAGCTTCCACAGCCACGTGGCCTGCTAGTCAGCAGCCACCAACCAAGGTCCCCCTGCCTCCCATAGGATAACATTGGGCCTAACTCACTCTGCACCCGGCTGCCCCTGTGCCGCTGAGGGTGTAACAACTTTATTTACCTGACCCTGGGAGACCCCTGAGTCTGTGCCCAGAACCTTAACTCTGCCAGTCGAGTACTTACCCAAAAGCCTATAACTCACTTTTCTTCCATTGGATAACATTGACTGGTTTTCTCTGAAATTTCTTCTAAAGTGTGGAGTTTCCAAACTTTAAAATATTCACCTAAAATCAACCGAGTAACGAAAACGGAAATACTCACCTGCTATTAGGAGAGATACTAGTGCTGGATCTTGGTGCCCGGCACTGACCCTGCAAAGTACTCACAACCGTACTTACCTCTAACTCAATTTTCTCCCATAGGAAATCATTGACTGTTTTTCTGTGAAATTTCTTCTAAGTGTCGATTTTTGCAAACTACAAATATTCTTTAAAAATCGTACCAACCGTGAAATGTAAAAGCTTACCTGTGTTAGATAGATGTTCCAGCCCTGAGCCTAGGAGCCCAGTACTGGATTACAAAAGTAACGAGAACATACTTTACCCGTAACTTGAATTTTCTCCCATAGGATACCATTGACTGTTTTTCTATGACATTTCTTCTGTCGATTTTGCAAATTTATAAATATTCCTTAAAAATCGCCTGTATAACTTAAATGCAGTTTCTCAACTGCTTACAGGTGGTACACTAGTGCTGGATCCAGGATCCAACACTGACCTAGCAAAAGTACCCATAACCCCAAGTGAATTTCCTTCCATAGGATAACATTGGTAATTTGATCAGAAAAAGTTTCTAAGTGTCAACTTTTGAAATAGCAAAATATTGGTTAAAAATCACAACAGTAACTTAACCGACTTTACTCACTTGTTTCCAAGAACTGTCCCAGGACTGAATCTAAGATCCAGTCCTGGAGTTAGAAAAGTAATCCTAAAAGTAATCAAGTGCACAAAATTCCCATTGAGCTCAATGTATTATTGTGTTTGAAATTGTGTTGCCTATTGCAAAAGTATTTAACTAAAGCATCTCATTCTGAGAAAGTATATTTTGGTACCTATTGTTGGTTCTAAAATAAAACACTAAATCACTATAAGTACTCCCGTAATGGACCAGTCAGCAATGAAAAATTCTACTGCCAGCTCAGGTGTTGGTATGCCCTGTTTGAAGTAAATAACACCACCTAGGCGTGGGGAAGGAGGCTAGTCCTTTTGTTATTATTTTCCCTCACACACCCTAGTGGTGTCATGCTTCATCTTCGGGACACCCCGACGCCTAAAGGTCAGGGTGGGCTCGACCAATGTTTCAGGGAGCACTTGGTGAGATGATTTTTGGCCAGGGGGTATAAAGATTAAAAATCGGCGTCAAACCCCAGTTTCCCTTTATTCTTGGGTTTGGCACTGATGTTAAAAAATAGAAAAGAGGGTTGCTAGAGGTATTATGGTCCTAGGACCCTATTGCCAACATGTTTCTGTCCTTAACGCCCCATAAAGGGTACACGGACATTCGTCAGGGCTTGTACCCCCTGTGGGATAGGGAAAGAGAAAGAGAAATTCCCTATACTAACATGCAGTAAGGGCAGATAGCTGCTCCTTATTAAAATGTCGTTCCGTATATTGAATTCACTCCATCTGTGAAAAAACAAAAAAAGAGGACAAACAACATATATTGCGCGTCAATTCCTTTTGACAAAGAGACACACCAACATTAGCAATGTGATTGTCTCCGTCCATTCCACATCATCATACGTGAAACCAAAGAATAGAATGTGCGCGTGATCAAGGCATAACCACTCGTTTACGTGACACACAGCAATTTGGCGTGTATCTAGTTTTTTGGTTGCGGAAAGTTTCCGCATTCTATTTGCACTCATAACTATGGCGTGCGAATATTAAAGTGGCGGTACTATACCGCATCCTATTTCAACACATCCATTTTCGTGTGTTTATAAGACAACAGTCTTATCAGTCGAACTTCCAAGTGCGCCAACACGAGTTTAAAACAAACCAATCCTTACTCACTCATATGCCATGAATACAATTAACCATTCTCACTGTAATCTTATGGTAATGCTCACCCCAATTTAGGAGAGGATAAACATCATGTGGGACCGCTACACATGGGGTAGCCCTGTAGTCACACTCTGTGTATTCGTGCCAAAAAATTACATACAGACCGGTGTTTCACTGAACAGACGATCGAGATTTTGGACATTAATCGTTCATAGGGAGAGAATCCAGTCCCACACATAGTGGCCGAGATATGAAAAGAAAACAGAGAAAGGAAACGAACATGAGGCATAATGGTCGCGCATTCACTCGTAATCATATTGCGTTTCAACTCACTCTCCCATTTCCGTCTGACACACGTTCCCATGTTACTCACGCCACCAAGGGTCCTGCCCCGTGTAAACACCTATTCGGTATTGGTTCCCACAGCTTGGAATCACTGCCGTACTCGTTGCCATGTTTTTAAACCTTGTATACGGACCTTGATTGATGCTTCCGTCTCTTTCCGGAGTCTCGAAACCACGCCCATGCGCGGAAGTGGATCTTGCGCATTTGAAAAACCCATGTTCTCCTTCAAAAGGAATAAAAGCCTGAGGGATACATTAATCCATACGGACTTACAGAAAGTGAAAACCACCTACCAGAGTACCTTATGGAATCAGCCACCGGTTGTGGGCCACTACCCATGTGGATCCTGTGTGGCATGTGCGTTTACAGAACACACCAAAGAAATTGACCTGGGGATGCATTATAAATGGGAACAGAGATCCCATACCAATTGTAACTCGGAGAGAGTAATCTATGTAATCAAATGCCCATGTCAACTTATGTACATAGGCATGACAAGTAGGAGAATTAAAGTTCGTATCAACGAACACAGAAGTACTATCAGAAGATCCATAACAGCAACTAGACTTACTGCACATTACTTAGAGAAAAAACACTCAGACAACGATCTTTGGTGGTCTGTGATCGAGAAAGTCAAAGGGGATGGTTCAATGTCCAAAGTCCTCTTGGAATGAGAACAAAGATGGGTCCATAGATTGAAAACCCACATAACTGGTCTCAACGACCACATTCCTTGGAATCAACTTAACAAGAGAAGTTAATCTAGACTTCATCTGTGAGTTATGAGAAAAATTTCCTGCCACTAAGTTTATGTATGGATCTCACGTTAGTGATAAAGAACCCTGTCCCCTTGATACGTTTGATTGGGCTTATTATTATCTCGCTTTTTGATCTCTGTCATAAAAACTTCGGAGTCTTATATAGAATGAGCCCCATCCTGCCATATAATGCGGTCCTGGGATAGAGAAATATTCCTGTATATACATACATTCTTATGTATATACTTTTTTTTATATACCCCAGTTAGTATGGTCACTCCATCATTAATGGATAAGGAAACATCGCGTCTGACCTGTGGAATCCACTCTCCAAATATAATAATCCCCTCCACGCAAATTCCTATGTTTAGGAAATAAAATATAACATCCCCACAACACATGTTCTAGTGATGTTGGTCGATGTACATTGTCCACTCTGAATAGACCTGAACACCGCATTCTTCACAATATCAATTATCACATTTATACAAGCCCCTGACAATAAGGATAGAGCTTGTTTCTTCCTCTACTTTTTAATGCGGACAGGAACACGAAGATCTCAAAATAATAAGTACTTGCCTAAATGCAATACCGTATTTTTTATAATATCCAAAATTACATTTATACGAACCCCTTATATTGAGGATAGAGCTTGTTTCTTCATTAGCTTTTTAACGCAGATGGGAACATGATGAATTTAATATAATGAGTCCTCACCTTCAGAACTCCCCAGTCTTAAACAAAACTACAAGTCCCACGTTCCTTGAGACGCCGCATGCGCAAGATCCACTTCCGCGCATGGGCGTGGTTTCGAGACTCCGGAAAGAGACGGACATCAATCAAGGTCCGTATACAAGGTTTAAAAACATGGCAACGAGTTTGGCAGTGATTCCAAGCTGTGGGAACCAATACCGAATAGGTGTTTACACGGGGCAGGACCCTTGGTGGCGTGAGTAACATGGGAACGTGTGTCAGACGGAAATGGGAGAGCGAGTTGAAACGCAATATGATTACGAGTGAATGCGCGACCATTATGCCTCATGTTCGTTTCCTTTCTCTGTTTTCTTTTCATATCTCGGCCACTATGTGTGGGACTGGATTTTCTCCCTATGAACGATTAATGTCCAAAATCTCGATCGTCTGTTCGGTGAAACACCGGTCTGTATGTAATTTTTTGGCACGAATACACAGAGTGTGATTACAGGGCTACCCCATGTGTAGCGGTCCCACATGATGTTTATCCTCTCCTAAATTGGGGTAAGCATTACCATAAGATTACAGTGAGAATGGTTAATTGTATTCATGACATATGAGTGAGTAAGGATTGGTTTGTTTTAAACTCGTGTTGGCGCACTTGGAAGTTCGACTGATAAGACTGTTGTCTTATAAACACACGAAAATGGATGTGTTGAAATAGGATGCGGTATAGTACCGCCACTTTAATATTCGCACGCCATAATTATGAGTGCAAATAGAATGCGGAAACTTTCCGCCACCAAAAAACTAGATACACGCCAAATTGCTGTGTGTCACGTAAACGAGTGGTTATGCCTTGATCACGCGCACATTCTATTCTTTGGTTTCACGTATGATGATGTGGAATGGACGGAGACAATCATATTGCTAATGTTGGTGTGTCTCTTTGTCAAAAGGAATTGACGCGCAATATATGTTGTTTGTCCTCTTTTTTAGTTTTTTCACAGATGGAGTGAATTCAATTACGGAACAACATTTTAATAAGGAGCAGCTATCTGCCCTTACTGCATGTTAGTATAGGGAATTTCTCTTTCTCTTTCCCTATCCCACATGGGGTACAAGCCCTGACGAATGTCGGTGCACCCTTTATGGGGCGTTAAGGACAGAAACATGTTGGCAATAGGGTCCTAGGACCATAATTCCCCTAGCAACCCTCTTTTCTATTTTTTAACATCAGTGCCAAACCCAAGAATAAAGGGAAACTGGGGTTTGACGCCGATTTTTAATCTTTATACCCCCTGGCCAAAAATCATCACACCAAGTGCTCCCTGAAACATTGGTCGAGCCCACCCTGACCTTTAGGCGTCGGGGTGTCCCGATGATGAAGCATGACACCACTAGGGTGTGTGACGGAAAATAATAACAAAAGGACTAGCCTCCTTCCCCAGGCCTAGGTGGTGTTATTTACTTCAAACAGGGCATACCAACACCTGAGCTGGCAGTAGAATTTTTCTTTGCTGACTGGTCCATTACGGGAGTACTTATAGTGATTTCGTGTTTACCCACGGGAGGGTGTACTCCCTCACAGAGTTCCTCTCGGCCCCTCACCTAACTAGGGATCCTTCCTAATATAGGTTTGTGTATTGTGTCTAAAATAAAACAACCATATATTTTTTTATATAAACCATTGGCCTAGAGTTCAGTTATTGAGTGTGGGAGACCATTTGCTGACTGAGTGTGTACAACAAATGCTTTACACTGTCCTCTGATACTGCCTTACTGCTCGACCAAGCTACCACTTTAGAGAGTAAGGTTATATCTAACTTTAACCTCTGCCAAACCTCTGGGGACTGTGGACTCTGTACACACTGTACCTATTTGGGAACAGTATATACAGAGCCACTTTCTCACATTGGTGGATCAGCGGCTGGATACAAACTTGCATTTGTTGGACTACTTGGTTACCATCTGATCACACAACAGAACTCTTAAAATTGCCTTTAGAATTCTGATTGGTCTTTTCCAAAATACTAAAAGTCTTGTCAGGGCCTTGCTTAAGTCCCTTTAGAATTTTAGAAAAATAGAAGTCACTATAGTCAGGGTAGAGGATTAGAACTGTCAGGTTAGAATGACTCAAACAAACCCAGCTATTAGTGAAAATATTAACATGGACCTGGTGGATTAGTTCGACCTCACACCTTACTTACACTTGTCTTTCAAGGAATTGAGGTCCCTATGCAAACTTAAAAATTTACCAATGGGCCTGCATTCAACCAAACTAGGGCTCCCGGAGCTCTTGGCTGAGTATGCCAAGGACCACCCATCTGAACATGGTGATGGCCAGTCAGACAAGGAAATGGAAGAGGAGGAGGAGGCTAATAACCCCCCAACACTATTCCCTAGGGAGGAAAGGGCCCCCATACCCTCGAATCCAAGAATTAGCATCTGGGAACCTAGAGTTCACACAGGTGAACCAGGTACCAGAGAGATCAATAGGGGACCCACCAGTGAAGAGGACAGCTTTTTAGCAAAGCTGGCCAAAAGGTTGGATCTAGAGTCCAAATCCTCCCCAGGGCAAAGGTGGTGAGAATCCCCAAGATAAAAACTCTGAGTCTTCCAAAGGGCCCCAAAAACCTGTTCGGGGGGTGGGACCCAAACTACTCCCTATGTGCCTCAACCCTATAGGGGGAAGAATTTTGATCCCTTAAAGGCCTGGAGTAATAACTGTAAGAGGTCAGAACACCTAACTGTAGATAAATCTTGCCCCCACAACAAAGCCCCTAAGGCACCCAGTACAGCTACTCCTGGGGCAGCAAGTCTACAGATGGGATCAGAAGTGTGCCCTGAGCAAATCTGGGGACACACTGAGGCAAGTCTAGTCTCACTGGGGAAGGTGGAATTTGCCACTGTAGCTGTGTGGCCACCCAACCTAAAGAAATATTTGCAGTACCCCTGGGTGAATGGAACTAGGGTAGAAGATCTGAGGGATACAGGTGCCAGTGTCACTATGGTGAAAGACACACTGGTTTCCCCTGAGCAATATTTTCTTTTTATTAAATCTTTTTATTGAACATCAACAATTAAATAGTGGAGGGTCATGTCATACAAATCATTAGATTCACATTACAGGGTGCCGTGTCTTAACCAGTCGTGATATTACGTATCATGTTGCTAAATTTACATCAGTGTCACATATAGTTGGTTTCAGATCATCAATTGTTCGTCAAGGGAAGGAATTTTAGGGGGTTCACACACTCCTCCCCGATACACATTCCACCTAGTCCAGATTGCTATCCATCTACGTACACTGCTTTCTCCCTTGCCATGCACCAATCCATATCCTCTTTCCATCCATTTACCGTCGGTGGTGCTGCAGCCCCCCAGAGTCGCGCTATATTCCGCTTGGCGATCATCTGCCCAAGTGTCACCCAGAGCCTCCCTTTTACATTAAAGTCTGTGGGCTCCCAGATATTCAAAAGGCATCTTTTAACCTCCAGTAGGAGGGCCACCCCCCAGACCATACTCATGCACTCAAGTATTTTTCTCCAGTATTCTGTATTATCGGACACTCCCAGATTACATGCAGAAAGGTACCCTTCAGTCCACACCGTCTCCTACACATCCCATCTTCACTTCTTCTCATGAGCGTTAGCTGTTGCCCCGAGAGGTAGACTCTGTGTACAATTTTTAGCTGTATCAACCTCAATTTCGCCGATATGGCGACTTCTCTGGGGGAGGAGAGTGCTTCTTGCCACTCCTCGTCGTCAATTTCCAGACCGTCCCTCCCCCCATTTCTCCCTGAGTGCCTGCAAAGGGTCTGGAGTATGGTGGACGAGTTTCTTGTATGTGAGGGATATGCTTTTGCATGACAAATGTCCATCAAGCAATCTATCCTCGAGGGGAGAGGATTCTGGTAGTGCCGTTCCAGCTGGGATGTTAGTCTGGAGGGAGTGTCTGACCTGCGCGTTCCTAAAATATTCCGAATCAGCCATCTCATGTGTTTGTTGTAGCGAGGCGAAGGACACCACCCCCTTGCGGCTCCAGAGGTCCCTGATATGGGAAATACCAATGAGGTCCCACTTGTCGAACCCTTTAGTATGCCCTAGTGTTCCTAGTTGTTCAGAGTCCCAGAGGGGAGTTGCGAGCGTGTGTTTGTTGGCCCATCCCAGGTTACGGTTAACCAAGTGCCACAACTGCACCGCATGTCTGGTGGGCCCAGTAAGTGGAAATTTAGCCGGCCTAGAGTAAAGCGCTCTTGTAAAGTCTCCTCCCGGTAGCAGCCATCTGTCCATACAGTAGGCTGGGTCGTCCCCGCTTCCGTACATACATTGGTTTATGGCGGATAGCTGCGCTGCCCAGTAATATTTTTTGATGTTCGGGAGGGTAATACCCCCGTCGTACCATCCAAGGGTCAACTTCCGGAGTGCTATACGCGGTTTCCCAGCCCATAGTAGTTCCCTCTGCAGGGCTTCAACCTCTTTAAAGAAGACATGTGGGACTGGGTCAGGGTAGTTCTGAAGGGCATATAGAAAACGGGGCAATGCCATCATTTTGAAAAGCGCTGCTCGCCCAAGGAGAGACAGGGGCAGAGCCCTCCATGCGCTTGTGTCACGTTTGAGCCGCTGCAAAGGCGGAAGGATGTTCCGCTCATATCGCATCTTGACTTCTGTGGTGACGAAGACGCCGAGGTATTTGAAACCCTCGGCTGCTATCTGAATTGGGCAATTCCCGGGCAAGGATGGGGCTTTCCCATGGAGAACATATAGTAACGACTTACTCCAGTTAATTTGAAAGCCCGAGTTTCTTCCAAAACTGGCAAAGATGTCTAATTCCACCCTCAGTGATCGCGGGGGGGAGGCAAGATAAAGAAGGATGTCGTCTGCGTATAGTGAGATCCGGTCCTCCCAACCCTCGGTACATCGAAGTCCCCGGATTGAAGCATCCCTTCGTACCCAGGCTGCGAGTGGTTCAAGGGAAAGTGCGAATAAGAGTGGCGAGAATGGACATCCCTGTCTGGTTCCCCTTCCCAGTGTGAACACGTCCGAGATTTTGTTGTTAACCGCCTCTTGAGCCAGTGGCTCCAGATATAGTAGCTGCACCCACCCTATAGAATTAGGGCCGAAGCCCATATTTTTAAGGACAGCAAATAGGTATGCCCATTCCAAAGTATCGAACGCCATTGTCGCGTCCAATGAGACCAATATCGCGTCTTCCTGGATGCTGGAGCAACGCCCCAGCACTCCATGGAGACGCCGCAGGTTGAGGGCTGTATTTCGGTGTGGATAAAGCCCGATTGGTCTTGATGTACCAGCTTGGATATGACCAGCCGAAGTCTATTGGCCAAGAGCTTGGCAAGTATCTTGGGTTCTGCGTTTAACAGGGAAATCGGTCTGTATGATGTGCATTCGTCTTTTGGCTTCCCTTCCTTGGGAATGGTGATCAGTGTAGCTATACGCTGGTCTGTTGGCAGTTTCCCCTTTTTCCTGCTATCCTCGTACATACTTTTTAGGTAAGGCGCCACCCTATCTGGCTTAAGCTTGTACAGTTCAATGGTAAGGCCATTAGGGCCCAGCGCCTTGCATGGGCGGAGATCTCTTATCGCTTTGGCTAAGTCGTCACTTGTGAGAGCACTCTCCAATGCTTCACTATCGTGCACGGAGAGGACAGGTAAATGGATATCTGTTAAGAAGTCAGATGAGTCCTCTTCCGTGAGTTACGAGCCCCTCTGATACACTTTCTCGAAGTGCGCTGCGAACTCTTTAGCTATGTCGTGTGGTTCAGTAAGAACCCCCCACACTACTTTTTAGTTCCGATACCACTCTTTGCACCCTCTCTTTTTTGTCCAACCAGGCTATCATTCTACCTGCTTTATCTCCCTGATCATGTAGCTGCCCGTCTTTCTCTCTCGCAAGGGTTTTCGCGGCGTCAGTCGCAATTGCTTTACATTCTGCCACATTTATTTGCAGTTGGTGAGATATGGCTGGGTCCGCGTCGTGCCCTGCCCTCTCCTCAAGGCGGAGGAGGTTGCGTTCAATCTCGACCAATTGCTTTTCTTTATCCTTGCGCCATCCCGCCATGGTTGATATGGCATGACCCCGTAGAACCGTCTTAAACGCTTCCCACAGAGTAGTGGGGGAGTTCACCGTACCCTCATTGTCTAAGAAATATTGGTCGATTGCGCCACCAAAGTGGATTTGGTATCTTGATCTTTTAAGTACCAGAGATTTATCGGCACGACACAGCCGACTTTCCTGTCTCCTATAGTGAGATGGACCCATATGGGGGAGTGGTCCGAGACACCCCTCGCCAAGTGTTTGATTTCACTCGTGGCTAAGTCATCTTGAGGGGGTGCGAGCACGTAATCAATCCTCGAGAGGGTGCGGTGCGCGCCTGAAAGAAAGGTATACTCCCGTAAAGTGGGGTGGTGCAGCCTCCAAAGATCAATAAGGCCAAAAGCCTCAAGGAAATTGGGGAACCATCGCTGCCCTGTGCCAGTGTCTCGTGGTGGGTGTCTGTCTAATGTCCCGGATGCGACTGAGTTGAAATCTCCCCCGATCACAAGATGCCCCTCAGGCAGGGCGAGCAGAAATATACCCAAATCCTTATATGATTGTACCTGGAGACCTGGGGGGATGTAGACCACCGCTAATGTGAGCAGGCGCCCCTCCCACCTCCCCGAAACCGTTGCAAAACGTCCCAATGGGTCGGTCCACGTGTGCTGAACACTGAAGGGAAAGGTGCGTCGGAGAAGGATACCCACCCCTCGAGACCCGGATGTGAAGCCGGCATGTGCCGCCATTATGTAGCCCCATCTATTAAGCGCCTTGCAGGAGTTACCGATTAGATGTGTCTCCTGAAGCAGTGCCGCGTCAGGCAAATGTCTCTTAAGTTGCTACAGCACTATACTCCTTTTTATTTTGTCGCCCAATCCGTTGACGTTCCAACTCATGAGTTTAAGACTCTTGTCCCAGTGCATATCAATTACAATAGTAGAAGTCTCTGAACAACCTACAAAGCCTGTGACACAACCCCCTTGTTAAGGACCATAAAGTGCATGACCACATTACAAACTCCCCCCGTTCCCTCCCCCCATACCCAAAAATAAACAGTTTAAAACACACAACATTCCCGAGTCCCTTGGTCCCCCCCCTCCCTGCTACCCTGCCACGTAGGTTTGAAACCGCCCACATCCCCAACTAGCAGAGTGCCTATCGCCCTCGTAACTGGTCAACTGTGATGTGGGGAAGTGGGTTAGAGCCAACTCCAGCCGCCCGAGGTTCCCCCCCTGTTTACTCAAGGAAAAGTTTTTGTCAAGAACGGGATCCAAGGATATTGGCCCAGCCTATGAGGCAATCATGTTGTGCAACCCTGGAATGTATTTTACGCATTGCATTGAACAGTTTAGAATCAGTCTAGTGTCCCAGTGATTGTCCAGCATTGCAAAAAGTTCCATCAGCTTTAATGGGCCATTTTTCAGTTCAATCAGGCCCCAATGTCTGCCACCCCCCTTCCTCGCAATCAGACAATTCATACATTACGGTTTGGCGACATTGTCCCCTGTTGCAGTTCTGGAACCCATGTTCCTTCAGTCTCTCTGTGCCGCCGGCAGACCCGGACTGCTGGATCTCGATCTCCAGGAGCGCGTGTTGCGCCTTTCTGTGTCAGACCGTTCCCCGGGCGATCCCGGCCCGCGAGTATTGGGCTCCTTCCGGTCTCTCCCAGTCCCAGGCGGCTTCTTCTGTTCCACTCTCCCGTCCAACCAGTCCTGTACTTCAAGCGGGGTGGTGAAGAAGAGTGACCGTCCATTCGCGATTATTTTTAGCTTCGCTGGGAAGAACATCATATACTTAAGCCCCCATTGCTGGAGAGCCGCCTTCACCCCTTCGAATGATTGTCATTCTTGCTGAACTTTGAGGGTGAAATCTGGGAAGAACCGGATATTGGCGTTGTCATAGCGTACGTCTCCCTGGACCCTTGCCGCCTGCAATATAGCGTCGCGGTCTCTGTAGTTTAGGATCTTTGCAATAATTGTCCTAGGGGCTGCACCTGGCTTGGGCTTGGGAACCGGTGCTCGGTGGGCCCTCTCCACCGTGAAGAGCGAGGAGAGCCGTTTCGGTATGAGGTGATTTAGGATCAGGTCTTCAAGGAAGAGGTCGACGCTCGGTCCCTCCAGTCCCTCCGGGACCCCCACCACTCTAATATTACTGCGGCGCACCCGCCCTTCCTGATCCTCGAGCTTTAGGGCCATTTGGCGGTGTTGGTGAGTCAGGGTGCTGAGTCGCTTTTCAAGCTTTTTGGTAGTTGTCTGGAGTTCCGATATGTTAGTCTCGTTTGTCTTGACTTTTTCTGCCGTTTTACTCATGTCGGTTCTCATCAGATTAATTTCGATGGACATTTTGTCCATTTTTGTTTCGAGGGTGGTGCCCAGTCCCTTGATGGCTGCCAGTATAGATT
Organism: Triturus cristatus; assembly: GCF_964204655.1. Taxonomy (NCBI): domain Eukaryota; kingdom Metazoa; phylum Chordata; class Amphibia; order Caudata; family Salamandridae; genus Triturus; species Triturus cristatus. The sequence continues at coordinate 204,187,940 of NC_140584.1, read as the reverse complement.
GGAGAGATGGTTCCGCTTCATTCTGCTTGTCTCCCTGCGGCCCCTCCTCCAGCGGTGCCGTTTTCGGGACTGCATACTTATCCAATTTATTAGATTGCACTGTTGGGGCATTCTTTGGTTTCATGATGGTGGTCCTCAGGTTGGGCGCGCACCCTTCCAGGGGGCACCTTTCTTCTTGAGGCGTTATTCTCCGCTTAGGTGTTCCACCCCTCTCGACCCCGTCTACCGGACTTTGCCCTCCGCTGTGTCAATCGCAGGCCGTAGGGCCAGCAAGGCGGACCTCACCCCGAGAGCCGGAAGCATCCGATCTGGTGGCCAGGGTGGCAACGCCGTCCAGCTGCGTGGCCAGGAATGTATGTGGTCAGATCTTCCCTCCGGCGCTCACCTTACGGCGGACGGGGAGTGTGAACGGGCACAGGTCGTATTCAATTGAGTCAATCTAGTGGTGGGACACGTATCACCCACCTCCACCACTCCAGATGCATCACGTATATTTAGCAAGGTGTGGCTTCATCAATTTTCACCTTTGTAGCCCCTGGCGGTAGCGTCCTCTCAGTTAACAGGTGGCTGGGCCCCCCCCGGCCTAGTTGGTTTATGTGTGTCTCACACCTCCAGCCGCGCTCTTCTCAGTGCACATTCAGCTCTCGGGTAGGGTGCCATCAATGCTATCTGCAACATGTGCGGGGTCCCTTCCAGTCTGGCTCCAGGGGTAGTTCAGTAGCACCCCTCCAGTTTTAGCTTTTTAAGGGAGCCATGCTGAGAATGTACTGCCTCTCAAAATATATATCGCCCCCTAGGCTATGTTTCATGTCTCAGCCTGGATTCATCCCGTGTGAGAAGGGAGATAAATCGGCTGCAACACGGGAGACGCGGTGAGGCAATCCCCGCAGCCTGCCGACTGCGCGCTGCGCCTCCCGCTGAGCCGGCGCAGGCAAATACCCCGAGTCTCTCACTCCAGGCGGCAGTCTAATTTCGGGCGTGTGGGGAGGGGGAAGGCTCACCCGGCGTCGGAAGGTCCACGGCCTCTCCCCCTTCAAGTTTCGATCTGCTGCCGTCTCCTCCGCCAGTCGGGTCCCATCCAGCACCGCGGGGCACTCCGCCGCTCCTCCTCTGCGCAATAGACGGAAGCGCGCCCACGGGTTTACCGGATAGCAGGTAGTCGCCCGTCAGCCCACTGCCGGTCATCCCAGATAGAGGTGTGGGCCGATCAGCATTCACCTGTGCCCAGGCGTGGCGCTCGAGGGCCGGATGCCTTCTCGATCTCCGTCAGGCCGCGTCTCGCCTCCTAGTCCTTCGGCGCCGCGCCCCCTGGCCGTGTGCTTCCCTCGACGGCGATTCAGCTCTAACTTTTGCAGGTTACGGGTCCATTACTATTACTCGGGTGTCGGGCTCAGTTGTGATCGCGTCTTGAGGATTATTGAAGGAGATTTAAGGGGATTTGGGCCCCGGCAACGGCGGAGCTACTCGGCTAAGCGGCCATTGCTGTTGGAGCCAAGCCACGCCCCCCCTGAGCAATATTTGATTGGGAAGTCTTACCCAGTCACCAATGCTGACAATGTCACCACTAGTCATCCCATGGCCATGGTGACATTAGGCTGGGGGGGGGGGGGTGTTACTGGCCTGAACCAGGTAGTGGTCTCTCCAAAATTGCCAGCTGCATGTCTGCTAGGAAATGATCTGGAAACCTCAGCCTGGGCTGAGGTTGAGCTAAAGGCCCATGCAGCCATGCTGGGCATCCCTGAATTGGTGTGTGTGCAAACCAGAGCACAGAGGAAGGGTGAAAACATAGGTCTGGAGCCTGAAATAATGGCCCAACCAACCAAGAGAAAAGGTAGGAAGACTGGGGAACCAGCTTATGTACAGCAGAACACTCAGGACCCCTCTCCCCAGGGAGAGGACTTGGATACCCCTGAGGGAACTGAGCCCATGGAACTTGACCCTTACCAGATTGAACTCCTGGGCCCAGGGGGACCCTCTAGGGAAGAGCTGTGCCAGGGTCAGCAAGACTGTCCCACTCTTGAAAGCCTGAGGCAGCAAGCTGTTTCAAAAGCACAGGGAGATGTCAGTGGTACCCACAGAGCTTATTGGGAAGAGGGATTACTGTATGCTGAGGCAAGAGACCCCACTCCTGGCACCACCAGGAGAGTGGTAGTGCCACAGAAGTACAGGGAGTTCCTCCTAACTTTTGCTCATGACATCCCCCTAGCTGGACATCTGGGGCAAACCAAAACTTGGGAAAGGCTAGTTAGTCACTTTTACTGGCCCCAGATGCACCAAAAGGTGAAGGAGTTTGTCAGCTCCTGTGTTACCTGCCAAGCCAGTGGCAAGACAGGTGGCCACCCAAAGGCCCCCTAATCCCACTACCAGTGGTGGGGGTGCCCTTTGTAAGGGTAGGTGTGGACATTGTGGGTCCACTTGAACCTCCCACAGCCTCAGGGAACAAATTCATTGTAGTAGTGGTGGATCATGCTACTAGGTACCCTGAAGCAATTCCACTTAGGACTACTACAGCTCCTGCAGTAGCCAAGGCACTCCTAGGTGTCTTCACCAGGGTAGGGTTCCCTAAGGAGGTGGTTTCAGACAGAGGATCCAACTTTATATCTGCTTACCTGACACACATGTGGAAGGAGTGTGGCGTGTAGTACAAGTTTACTACACCCTACCATCCACAAACCAATGGCCTTGTTGAGAGATTCAACAAGACATTGAAAGGCATGATCATGGGACTCCCTGAGAAACTCAAAAGGAGATGGGATGTCCTGTTGCCATGCCTGCTTTTCGCTTACAGAGAAGTGCCACAGAAGGGAGTAGGTTTCTCATCCTTTGAACTTCTGTTTGGTCATCCTGTGAGGGGACCACTTTGTCTTGTAAAAGAAGGCTCGGAGAGGCCTCTTCAAGAGCCCAAACAAGACATAGTGGACTATGTGTTTGACCTAAGGTCCAGAATGGCTGAGTACATGGAAAAAGCATCCAAAAATCCTGAGGCTAGCCAGGAGCTTCAGAAGCACTGGTATGACCAAAAAGCTGCACTGTTTGAATTTCAACCTGGGCAACAGGTGTGGGTTTTGGAGCCAGTGGCACCAAGGACACTCCAAGATAGATGGAGTGGGCCTTACCCTATCCTAGAAAAAAAGAGTGAGGTCACCTACTTAGTTGACCTGGGCACTAGCAGGACACCCAAAAGGGTTATCCATGTGAACCGCCTTAAGCTCTAAAATGACAGGGCTGACATCACCATGCTGATGGTGACTGATGAGGAACAGGAAGCAGAGAGTGAACCTCTCCCTGATCTCCTCTCCTACAGCCCACAAGATGGGTCAGTGGATGGTGTAGTCTTTTCAGACACCCTCTCTGGCCAACAGCAGACTGACTGCAAGCAAGTCTTGCAACAGTATGCTAGCCTCTTTTCCCTGACCACTGGTCTGACAAACTGGTGTACCCATGATGTGGACACTGGTGACAGTGCCCCTGTCAAAAACAAAATCTATCGCCAGTCAGACCAAGTCAAGGAAAGCATCAAAGCTGAAGTCAGCAAGATGCTGGAATTAGGGGTCATTGAACCCTCTGAGAGCCCCTGGGCTAGCCCAGTGGTTCTGGTCCCCAAACCTCATCAACAGTCTGGAAAGAGAGAAATGAGGTTCTGTGTGGACTATAGAGGGCTCAACTCTGTCACCAAGACAGATGCTCACCCCATTCCAAGAGCAGATGAACTGATAGATAAATTGAGGGCAGCCAAATTCCTCAGTACCTTTGACTTAACTGCAGGGTACTGGCAAATTGGCATGGCCCCAGGAGCAAAAGAAAAAACAGCATTCTCCACACCTGATGGGCATTACCAGTTTACTGTGATGCCTTTTGGGTTAAAGAATGCCCCTGCCACCTTCCAGAGGTTGGTGAACCATGTCCTGGCTGGGTTGGGATCCTTTAGTACAGCTTATCTTGATGATATTGCTGTCTTTAGCTCCACCTGGCAGGATCACCTGATCCACCTTGGGAAGGCTTTTAGAGGCTCTGCAAAATGCAGGCCTCACTATCAAGGCATCCAAATGCCAGATAGGGCAGGGCACTGTGGTATACTTGGGCCACCTTGTAGGTGGAGGCCAGGTACAACCCTTACAACCCAAGATCCAGGCCATCCTGGACTGGGCAGCTCCAACAACCCAGACCCAAGTCAGGGCATTCCTTGGCTTGACTGGGTACTACAGGATGATGTGAAGGGATATGGGTCCATTGTGACTTCCCTCACAGAACTCACCTCCAAGAAGATGCCCAAGAAGGTTAACTGGACAGTTAGTTGCCAAAAGGCTTTTGACACCCTGAAAGAAGCAATGTGCTCAGAACCAATTCTCAAAGCTCCAGATTATGCCAAGCAGTTCATAGTGCAGACTGATGCCTCTGAGCTAGGGGTAGGAGCGGTCCTATCCCAGACCAATGATGAAGGCCAAGACCAACCTGTTGCTTTTATAAGCAGCAGGCTACTCCCCAGAGAGCAGTGTTGGAGTGCCATTGAGAGGGAGGCCTTTGCTGTGGTTTGGTCCCAGAAGAAGTTGAGGCCATATTTGTTTGGTACTCACTTCCTGGTTCAAACTGACCACAGACCTCTCCGATGGCTAATGCAGATGAAAGGGGAAAATCCAAAACTACTGAGGTGGTCCATCTGCCTACAGACTTTGAAGTGGAACACAGACGAGGGACTGCCCATGCCAATGCAGATGGACTTTCCAGATTCTTCCACTTAGACAATTAAGACTCCATAGGGCAAGGTTAGTCTCATCACCTTTCGTTTGGGGGGGGGGGGGGGGGTTGTGTGAGAAAGTGCCATCTTTCTTGCATGGTGTGCCCCCACTTTTTGCTGAATTGCTGACTGTGCTTTAACTGAGTGCGCCCTGGGCTCCTGCCAATCAGGTGCCCAGGGCCTATGTTCCTTCCCTAAAACCTAAAACCCAAATTGGCAAACCTTGGCCACATGTCAGCCCCTGGTAAATGGTACCCTAGATACCCAGGGTCTTGTGACCAGGGAAGGCCTCTAAGGGCTGCAGCACTTATTGTGCCACCCTTAGAGGCCCTGTACCCTAACATAAACATACTGCCCTTGCAGGGTGAGTGTCCGGGTACAAGACAAAACACAAAGTCGACATGGCACACATCCCTGTGTGCCATGCCCGCAACCTACACTGCCCTGGCATACATCAGCCACCCCTCTAGCTGGGTGCCCTATGCCAGTGGTGTGGGCACAGAAGCATGAGCCCTGTGCCCCTACAATACCCAGGTACATTCCTGGGCACTGTAAGTGCAGTGCTGCCATTTAAGAGTATATGGTGCTGCGAGCTCGTCAAACACGAACTCCACAGCACCATAATGGCAACACTGAAGAATAAGAAGTTTGGTGTGGGATTTAATGTACAAAGCACTACAGAGGGCATCTTAGAAATGCCCCCTTAAACCTAACCTACACTCCACGTCTGGTTTGGGAGGCTGCCCAGACATGTTGCTGGACCCTGGGTGGAGAGCCCCCGCTCTCCTGGGCCTGCAACAATGCACATCCTGGGTGAGGTGCTAGGTCTCCTCCCCCAGGATGGGCAGGGGGAAGCTTCAAAGGCATGCCGCCTCTGTGAGCTTCTCCAGGCCACTTGCTGTACCCAGCAAACTGGCCCCCACCGGTTCTGACCCCCACTCTGGCGGGAAGACTGGCCGGAAACCCCAAATAAGGACAGGGGATGTGTCAGCCTACCAACCCCACCCCTCAGGTGGGGGAGGCGAGGTGAAGCACATCTCTGGGCGCTCGCCATCTTGAAGATGGGAGGCCCTGCCCAATCAGGACTAGGCTACTGCCCCCCTCCCACAGGAGGGTGGCAGGATAGGGGGTGTACCCACCCCAGGGCAGGGACCCATTGGTCCCTGCCCTTTACCTACCTGTAGCGCCCCTAAATGTAGTATTTAGAGGCACCCTGAACCTTCCTTCTCCAGATTCCAGATTCCGAACATGCAAAGAAGAACAAGAAGAAAGAAGACCTGCCGTGCAGCTGCTAAGAAGAGGAAGACACCAACTGCTTTGGCCCCAGCCCTACCGGCCTGTCGACCCTCGAACCTGCTCCTGCTAAATCCCGGCACCTCCTGTGGCCAGCAACCTCACAAACCCCGGAGGATCTGGCTACCTTGGGACTCTGAGCCTCTGGGACTCCCACTAGCAGTGGCTCTGCTCAAAGCAAGTATCTAACCCCTGGCATCAGCCCGGAACTGCGAACCCTGCACACCCTGCACCCGCCAAGCCTGGCCTATGCTGGAGTGGACAAAGACCCCGAGGACGTCCCCCCGGCGACTGTGACCCCGGATCCGGCACACAAGGATCTCCCTCGACGCTCCTGACGACGCCTGCAGCCTCCGAACCAGGGTCCCCCCCCAACTGAGATCACCAGAGGGTAAGATTTCCCGACATCAAAAGGCACCCCTGCACCCGGCGCCCTGCGGCCCCCTGTGCCCGACTCCTGGGTACCTACCTATCCTCCAACTACCCAACTTACCTCTCGAAGTAGTGGTGGCACCTGAAGAATCTTCGTCCCCGAGCTTGCAGCCTTTGTTCGTCCTTGAGCTTTCCCATTGAAATCCATTGAGCTCCCGAAGGCTCAAAAGCACCCTGCACCCAGCCGCCCGAGTTGCCCTGGCAGTGCAACTTCTACTCTTCTTACTTCCCCATTTGCCCTGAGCAAGTAACCAGGAGCCCAGCTCCCACAGCCGCGTGGCCTGCTAGTCAGCAGCCACCAACCAAGGCCCCCCTGCCTCCCATAGGATAACATTGGGCCTAACTCACTCTGCACCCGGCTGCCCCTGTGCGGCTGAGGGTGTAACAACAGTACTTACCTGACCCTGGGAGACCCCTGAGTCTGTGCCCAGAACCTTTACTCTGCCAGTCGAGTACTTACCCAAAAGCCGATAACTCACTTTTCTTCCTTTGGATAACATTGACTGGGTTTCTCTGAAATTTCTTCTAAGTGTGGAGTTTCTAAACTGTAAAATATTCACCTAAAATCAACCGAGTAACGAAAACGAAAATACTCACCTGCTATTAGGAGAGATACCAGTGCTGGACCCTGCAAAGTACTCACAACTGTACTTACCTCTAACTCAATTTTCTCCCATAGAAAATCATTGACTGTTTTTCTGTGAAATTTCTTCTGTTGATTTTTGCAAACTACAAATATTCTTTAAAAATCGTACCAACCGTGAAAACGTAAATGCTTACCTGTGTTAGATAGATGTTCCAGTCCTGAGCCTAGGAGCCCAGTACTGGATTACAAAAGTAACGAGAACATACTTTACCCGTAACTTGAATTTTCTTCCATAGGGAATCATTGACTGTTTTTCTATGAAATTTCTTCTGTCGATTTTGCAAACTTATAAATATTCCTTAAAAATCGCCTGTATAACTTAAACGCAGTTTCTCAACTGCTTACAGGTGGTACACTAGTGCTGGATCCAGGATCCAACACTGACCTGGCAAAAGTAACCATAACCCCACTTACCTGCTAAGTGAATTTCCTTCCATAGGATAAAATTGGTAATTTGATCAGAAAAAGTTTCTAAGTGTCAACTTTTGAAATAGCAACATATTGTTTAAAAAACACAACAGTAAGTTAACCGAATTTACTCACTTGTTTCCAAGAACTGTCCCAGGACTGAATCTAGGATCCAGTCCTGGAGTTAGAAAAGTAATCCTAAAAGTAATCAAGTGCACATAACTTAAAATTCCCATTGAGCTCAATGTATTATTGTGTTTGAAATGGTGTTGCCTATTGCAACAACCTGTAATTATTACCTACAAAAGTCAATTGTATATTGCAAAAGTATTTAACTAAAGCATCTCATTCTGAGAAAGTATATTTTGGTACCTATTGTTGGTTCTAAAATAAAACAACCATATATTTTTTTATATCAACCATTGGCCTAGAGTTCAGTTATTGAGTGTGGGAGACCATTTGCTGATTGAGTGTGTACAACAAATGCTTTACACTGTTCTCTGATACTGCCTTACTGCTCGACCAAGCTACCACTTTAGAGAGCAAGGTTATATCTAACTTTAACCTCTGCCAAACCTCTGGGGACTGTGGACTCTGTACACACTGTACCTATTTGGGAACAGTATATACAGAGCCACTTTTTCACACACGGCGAATCAGCTTTTAGTAGCAAAGGTGCCTAAATTGCAAGGCATGTGGAAAAAATATAAAGGACAACAAACAAACAAACAGGTGACACACTCCTGGACACTCCAAATCAGATTATAGTCACTCCATAGCCACTTCAACTCACCCAATTAGGGAACGTAATCTTACATCCTCGGGTGAAAGCAGAAGCGGAGCTAATAAGCAGGCTAGAACTAAGAAGGTAAAAACAATTGGATGGTCAGGTACTTTAGGGATCCAAACTGTGGACAGTCAGGTGAATACTCACAGTTTGGTAGTGCGCTGGACGTTCGGTAACCTACCCCTGTCTCTGCCATCACCGAGGTAGAGAAATGGGGAAGTGAGCGCGGTTAAGTAGTCGCGCATGATTGAAAACAAGCCACCAGTGTATGTGGTTAACTCACAGCGCAGGCTAGAGTGCCCTCCATATTGGACACCCATGTGAACATCACATAAGAGGCATTCCCTAAAGTAATAAGAGACCACAAAGGCTTAGAGTGGTCACTTGGTCAATGTCATGTTTGAGAAGGCATGCTGGGCAAAATAGGTGTGCTTCCATGTTTAAAGAGCACATCGTAGGGAAATATCAGGACTGTAAGAGCGCCGCATAATGAGGTCATGTGGGCCAACAAATATTATGTGCGAAGTTCAAAAATATAATGATACGAGTTGGTAGAACTGTGTGCTTTTGAAATAAAAACAAGAGAAATGGCCACCATCTTGGAATGGCTGGTCGAGAAGCCAAAAATTCCAAAAGACTGCTGATTATGATGGAGGCGTCATGGGTCTCACGGTATAAGACCTATAAGACCATTTGTCGCCCCAGGTGGGAAGGGTGTGCCAGACGCGGGTCACATGCTCACTGCACCACTGGAATCAAGCTAGCTTAGCTGATGAGGGGTGATACCCTGATAATAGTCTCAGGATGCTTGTTTCCACTCCAGGGATGTCCTGGCTTGGCAGTTCGGGCTGTTCCCATCGAGAGCAAGGTCAAGAACGACTTGCATATGGCTGGGTCTAAACTGGGGTGACGTGGTGGGCAAAAAAACGATGGATTAAACCTAGATCTGTTGACTGGGGTGAATGTTTGCATTGTTCAGCATTCCATGCATCATCTGTTCTTTGCATTATGCAGCACACATCGAACGAGGAAAAAATCTCCTTTGATTGTTTTTGTGCAGGAAGGTGTCCCTTCCTGCACAAAAACAATCATTCCAACAACGCAGACACCCTTGCGCCATGGTGCAAGGGTGCCTGCTTTGGCGCTTGGCTGCAGTTTGCGCTGGTAGGACGGACAGGAATTTACTGTATCTTGTAGATACTGTGCATTCCTGCCCTTTTCTTTTGATGTTGGACAGAGAAGCTAGAAGGCTTGTGGCACTGCCCTATGCCAAAATATTGTAAAAATGCCCCTTGGTCTAAAATGTGGAGACCAAAGAACCATACCATAAATAATTTATTTTTAAAACACCTTTTTGTAGTGCAATAAAATGAGAGGAGTAATAAACTGCATAATAAAAATATCATTCAATGTATGGCCAGCGAGGAAGAACACGAAAAAGTAATGAGATATAGCAGTAGAGCCCGCCTGATAGAAAATAAAACAAATAGATCACAAAGCAAACATGACTCATGAACGGCGGAACGATGGATCACGAAAAGTATTTAATGTGTTCTTCAAAACAGCATCTACGTATTCATCACAGGCACAACTTATCAACAATTCTAAAGTCAGAACATGGAGTCCAGTTTAACATGGACCGATTTCTACCAGAAATATTTCGATGTAGAGAAGTGTTTGTCAGAGTACTTTAGACCTGAATCTGATTTCGCAAGCGATTCAGTGGCACAGGCAATGAGTGCGATTTCCAACTTCTTCGCTTCTGGTAAGTAAGTTCTTTCCTTTTTTTATCTTTTCACTTGAATTGATTCTGTGTAGTAAAAAGAGTTATGCAAAATCGTCCTGTCTTGAACTTCCTCTATTTCCGTTAAAAAATGTTGAAAAACAATAGGAATTGTATGCAATTGTGACATTTGTGTGAAAACTGGGGGGCATATTTACAAGACTCTTGCAGCACCTTTCCACCGCCAAAGCGTCACTTTTGAGACGCTACGGTGCTGCAGTGTGCTGGCCTATATCTACAAGGCCACGCAAAGCCACTTTTCATGGCTTTACATGGCCTTGTAAATATGGAGTAAAGCAATGCAAGCGCAAGTTGCTGTGCTGCCTTACTCTGCGGAAAAAAAGAGCATTCCATGGGCGTTGCCGTGGGTGTTCCGACGTAACACCCATGGATTTTGACGCATTCCCAGATTCACAATGATTTGAAAATCTGGGAATGCGTCAAAAGTCTTTGCTTCCCCCTGGGAGGTGTAAGGGTGGCGCAATGAGGAGAAATACCTTGGGGCATGTTTGCACTGCCCCTGTAGGACTTTTAGGCCACCGGAGTGTCATTTTTTTGACACTCCAGAGACGTGCATGGCTTTGCACGGCCTTGTAAATATGGAGCAAGGCAATGCCTTACTCTGCTTGGAAGGGGCGTTCCTTGGTAGTGCTGTGCTGGTCCCACACAACACCCATGGTTTTTGACACTGCCCCAGTTTTACAGCATATCATAAATGTGGGGCAGTGACAAAACTAATGCCTTCCGAAAATAGGCTACACAAAGAGAAATGTTTACATTTCTCCTAGTTTTTTCTTATTCCACATTTGCTACTTTCTGCAGCACACACAGAATGAGGAAACGACCTCCTTTGATTCTTTTTGTGCAGTAAGATGTCCCTTCCTGCACAAAAACAATCATTCCAACAGCGCAGACAGTCTTGCACCATGGTGCTAGGGTGCCGGCGTTGGCGCTCGGCTGCAGTTTGTGCGCCGGCAGGAAGGATAGTAATACACTGTATCTTGTATACACGGCGCATTCCTGCCCTTTTCTTCTCATGTACGGCAGCGCAGCTAGAAGGCTTGCGAAGCTTCCCTACGCCAAAATATTGCAAATCTGCCCCTTTATTTTTTCTAGTTTTTTTCCTCTTTCTATGTATGTTGCATTCTGCAGCACACATAGAAGTAGGAAAACACCATCAAATATTGTTTTTGTGCAGGAAAGTGTCCCTTCCTGCACTAAAACAATAATTCCTACAATGCAGGCATCCTTGCAACATGGTGCAAGGGGGCCTGTATTGGTACTAGGCAGCCAATTGGGCGCCAGCACAGAGGAAAGTACAGGGATCTGTCATATTGCTGTAAATACGACACACCCCTGCACTTTCCTAATATAGCTGTGGATTAAGCTGGCTTGTGGCGCTGCATTATTTTGACGTAAATATGCCCCTGGGACTTTTGTAATGCTTTTGTTATCGACTGAAATTTTACATACCAATCCTTTGTAAGTGTAGAGTGACTTGAGTTCTGTGTTGAAAATCTATGCAAAATATCCATTTGCGTGATTTACCAGAACATCAAGAATTTACACTATTTTAAATAATTTTTGAAGTCAAAGTATGTTTGATGGGATTTCTCTTCCGTGTGTTGAGTCACTTGAGCAACAGGTGTGGCGCCGCGGCCAGGGCGACTGACTCCCGAATCTGGGGATCACGGTTCGATCCCCGGCGCTGGAAGCAGATTAGCCCCGCACCATGTGACTCTGGGCAATAGCTTGTTTAATCTGCCTGACGACCCCCAGCGCCTAGAGACCCTTACGCTTTACAAATGTGGATTATTATTAACATAGGGGAAACAACTATCTAAGGTACAGATTTATAGATAAAAGTTCAGCATTGCTATTATTTCATGCAACAGTTCATTGTGTGGAAGGGGGAGAGGAGAACAGCACCGTGCCTACAAGATATGACATTGCTGCTCTCTTCCCATGAGTTGGTGTGAAGTTAGGTTGTTTTGCCCCAACCAGACACATTTGAGCCATAGTCCAAAGTCCAAAGTCCAAAGGTGTGTGCAAGAAATCTAGCATTGCTTTTGTATTAGACGGGTACCCTTCTAGTACACAATACTCTGCTCAGGCAAAGTTTCAAACTTTTCCCACTTTGCACGTGTGTTGTAAATTGCAGCATGCATGCAAATTTAGAAAAAATGTGGAGAAAAAAAAAGTTTCTCCTACTGTGCGCGGGCCATAAGAAGTTGTATTTCCTGACACAAAGCCCTGTCCAGAAACGTTAGAAGTTAGTGCTTTTTGTCTAAAACCATGGATGGTATTGTGGGAACATCTCTGTATTATCCATGGAATGCTGCATTGATGAAAAGTAAAGCAAAGCAGTGCAAAGTGCTATTTTGCATTACTTTTAGGCAACTTTCCAGCTTGGATCGTAAATAACAAATATTGTCCAATATTTATAAATGTTCTGCTATCAGGCAGGACTGAACTCGCCAGAGAGGTCAAATGGAAAATTCCATCAGGACATACATCTCAATTCATGAGTGGATGGGTTGTGCAATTCAAAGCCATGAAGACTAGACTACAGTTCTTGGAGCATAATGTGCAATTTTCGGGCACATACTCACATGCTAACCTACCTCAGTGACTTTGTAGCAGGTGGATCCAGCTCGGCAACACCGTAGTCTTCTAACCCTTGATTGCCACTGTCCTTGTAATAGTCACCAATCTTAGTGGGTCACAATTGTCGAACTTCCTTACGACTATTAATGAATTTGGTCAGATTTGTGACCCACTCCGACATCTCAGTTCGTAAATTTCCACACTGTTCACACAATTGTGACCAATTCTTGGATCCAGTGTATTAGTACATCTGCTCCTAAGTGGGACACCCAGAAATTTCACAAAAGACACAATGTTTGGGGAGTTTTACAGTGAGAAAAAACGTTTTGAGGCAGGACGAAATAAGATGAGGGGATGATTCCTCTCTTCAAGGAATAATAACACTAAGGGCTGAATACGACTTTGGGGGTGTGGCGCTGGCTCCTCCCCACCGCCGCACCACCAAAGCTGTGCTCTCCATACCACTGGAGTCAAGCTATCCTGGCTGATGAGGGGTGAATCCCCAAAACCGGTCCTAGGGAAAACCTGGTCTTCAACAGGCGAAACGAGGAAAAATGCTTTATTTCGCCTTGTTTTTGCTGTTTCCATGTGTGCCGCGTTGTGCAGCACAAATAGACACAGAAAATTGCCATTGATTGTTTATGTGCAGGAAGGTCCTTTGCATTAAGCAGCACACATAAAAGTTACAAAATATCTTTTAAAGATTGTTTATATGCAGGAATGGAGACCTTCCTGCACATAAACAATTTTCCCTTCAGCGTTGGCGCTAGACTGCTAAGTTTAGCGCCAGAACAGGGGGAAACGCAGGGCCGCACCATAGTTTTGTAAATATGGTGCAGCCCTGCATTTCTGAAGTAGCGGAGTGCGACGTTCAGCCAGGAAGGCTATCGCTGCACCCTGTCACTTCACTGTAAATATGCCCCTAAGTAGCATTCATACTATATGGTTGCAGTAGACCCGAACCTAGGTGTAATCTGAGGCTCATTGTGATGAAGTACGGTTAGGATATACCAACCAAATTCGGTCAAAGATTTTACCTTATGACTTAGGAGCACATATACAATGCCCCCGCAGCACTTTCCCCCTGATGCTCTGGAGGAGCAGTGTGATGGATGATATTTATAAGGCCATGCAAAGCCACCTTGCTTGGCTTTTCAGGGCCTTGTAAATATGGGGTAAGGCAATGCCTTACTCTACTTGAAAGGGACATTCCCTGGGTCATTTTTTCCTTTTTCCACGTGTGCTGCACTCTGCAGCACACACAGAATGAAAAAACACCTCCTTTGATTATTTTTGTGCAGGAAGGTGTTCCTTCCTGCACAAAAACAATCATGCAAACAACACAGACATTCTTGCACCATGGCACTCGGCTGCAGTTTGTGAACCAGTGCTAGCAGAAAGGTCAGGAATGCGCCATATCTTGTAGATACGGCACATTCCTGCCCTTTTCTTGACATAGGGCAGGGCAGCTAGAAGGCTTTCCATTCTTCCCTATGCCAAAATATTGTAAATATGCCACGTAGTGTTTTAAGTCCCAACTTTTCAGGGTTTCTGAAGCAGCTCCTCTCTCTCACTTCTGTCACTCCCAGGACCTCAGAGCAGTCCTTGGCGGCTAAGATTCAACCGAGCAGAGACCACCAACAAGGTCTAGTCAAGGTCGAGTTGAAAGTGGTCAGCTGGGCACTCCAGGGAAAAGGTCTCTTGCAACCTATTGTGTCCCAGTAGCCACATGCAAGATCAGCCAACTGACCCTTGAAGACCTTCTTTGTCCAAGACACGAAAGGGATCTTCTGCAGGTCCATAAAGTATTCTGAAAAGGGTGTGTTGGCCAGCCACATTTATGGTTGGCGCTAGCTACTGGTGTAAAAGGTCCCAGGCCCTGGCTTACCTACTTTTTCAGTAGTTCCTGTTTTCCTTACATCAAATAGGCCCAAAATGCAATGAGTCAGGACAATTCCAAGACTGCCATGGTCTTCAGTCACACTAAGCTTGTCGTTTAGCATCTGAAATGGGGATCCACAAAACATTTGATCTTGTCTGATATGCTCCTTTTCAAGGGCGTAAACGTTGAACATGTGTCTCTGTCAGGCTTTTCAGGCAGAATTTGGCACTGTCGTACCAAAAGGAGGGGCAGCTGTGCCCACACTGAAGATCTAGCTGAGCTCAGAGCAGTCATCCCTGCCCTTCCTTGAGTTCGACATGTCAATCAAAGTGGTCTATTATGTGGCTCCTGGAAGAAATTTCACACCTCATTAAATGGCTAAGTACAAGCTGGACAGCTGCTGATGGAGAGCTAAGGCAAATTAGCCTACAAGAGGTTCAGGTAGGGTGATGGTAATTGTCCATACGTTACTTTTCCTTAATAGTTTTAAAAACACTGACTTTATAATTTAATTGAATTAATAATAACTATTAAAATAGTGGTTTAATTATTTTCTAGCTGGTCCCAAACCCAAGATAGCAATACTAATATTTTAATATGTACTCTGGTTTTCTGCATTGACCAACCAGGCCTGCCGCAATGAAAATAGCTTTTGGGGCCTTGTAACTGTAGGGACACAGCAACATAAATTTTCAACACTTTTAAATACTATGTATCCTACTTTGTTAATTACAAGGTTTACATAGAGGTGACATACTAATATTTACAAGGTATACATGAAGTCATATTTTGTAGCTGATAGGATACAGCGAGAATCCGCTGCAATCGCTCGTCTAGAAAATACTTTTTTCTAGAGACTCCTCGCCCACTAGGGTTGCCCCTAGGAGGCATGCTTCATCATTGAGGTTCCTCTCAATTCTCTACAGATTGAGGCGTGCTGCAACTTGTGAAATGTGTAGAAGCACTTACTGTTGTAGACTATGTAAAGTGCAGTGAAGTGGAGTGGAAAAACAAAGCTTAAAAATACCTAACTAGTTGGCCACTCTTTTATTCCCACCCCTAATTGTTATGGTTAAAAATCAGGAGTTGTTGCTGAGAGAAAACCAGACCGTAATGAGTCTGGTTGTCTCAGTAATGTTTAGTCAACATGTTTCGAGCCGTTCCCCTAATGGCTCTTCATCAGGACTCCACAGGGTCCAGCCCCGTGTGGGCCACTCCTAGTCAATCCAATAATAAGGGCGCAACATGTGCCCACTTGATGCGCATGCACTGTGTATACCTAGGGCTTTGTAAGAAAAATCTGTATCTGTAAATAGAAAGGGAAATGCATTAAAACAACGACCTGTCAGCCTGGCTGTGGCGGGGATGTCAAGTACCAGTCTGGCTGTGGCATCTTGGACGTTGTGAAATTTCTTGAGCTGTTTCTGGGTGACACCGGCATAGAGTGTGTTGCCATAGCCGAGTCCGCTGGTGATGAGTGCATGGGTGACAGTCTTTCTGGATTCTGTGGGAATCCATCTGGATGTCTTTTGAAGCAGGTGGAGCATGTGGAAGCAGGCTGAGGAAACTGCGTTGCATTGGCGGTTCATAGGCGGTAGATGAATTGGGAGGCGTCCAGGACATGGTTCACTTCGATGAACTTGGAGAGTTGGGGGTTGATGGCCTTTTCGATGACCTTGGCTGGCAAGTGGAGGAGGAAGATGGGTCTGAAGTTCTTGAGGTCTGTCAGGTCTGAGGACGGCTTCTTCAGCAGAGGGTTGATCTCGGCGTGTTTCCAGTCATCGGGAAAGGTGGCGGTTTTGATGAAGCAGTTGATGGTGCTGCGAAGCTAGGGGGCGATGGCGGTGGCTGGTCCGTGGAAGATGTGGTACAGGAAGGGATCCATCGGGGCTCCTGAGTGGATGCTCTTCATGGTCTTGAGCATGTCCTCTGTTGTGAGTGGGTCCAGTACAGCAGAGTCTGTTGGGGTGTGGCTTGGTTGTGTGCGATGGTGGCAAGTGTGGTGGCCAGATGTAGGGTGTCATAGCTGTCATAGATCTTCCTGATCTTGTGGTGGAAAAAGGTGCTTATTTTGTTGCAGAGGTCTTGGGACGGGGCAACGTTTGTGGTCTCGTTGTTGGGCCTGGTGAACTCCTTGATGATGGCGAGGACTTCTTTGCTATTGTGTGTGTTGGCGTTGATTTTGTCTTGGAGGGCCGTTTTCTTTGTGGGGATCAGGAGGAGGTGGTGTGAGTTGATGGCCGATTTGAAGGTTGCGTGAGTTTTCAGAGTTCCTCCATCTCTTCTCGAATTATCTGCAGTGCGTCTGAACTCATGGAGGGTGGGAATGAACCAGCAGGCCTTTTTGGAGTGTTGCTTGCCTGGTCTTTTGTTTAGGGGTGCTAGGGTATCGGTGCAGTTGGAGATCTATCGGTGGAGGTTGCATGCTTCGGTGTTGGTGTCCGCTGGCGGAGTAGTTGTGCTGAAGGAGTTGACGAGAAGTTCTTCTGTGGCCTTGATCCAGCTGCCGTGGGGGGACGATGGTGATGGTGGTGTACGGTGGGCATGGCGAAGGCAAGATGCACGCAGTGATGGTTGGTCCAGGAGAGTTCAGTGGTGAGTCTGTAGCTGATGTTCCTGCTGGGAGAGAAGACGGAGTTGAGCATGTGTCTGGCTGTGTGGGTCGGTGCAGTGACTAGTTGCTTGAGTCCGATGTTGTAGAGGTTCTCCAGAAGGTAGGCGGGTTCTAGTCACTGGGGTTGTCCATGTGGAAGTTGAGGTCTCCGAGTAGGATGTAGTCGATGAATGCGAGAGCCTGGGGTGTGATGAGGTCTACAATGGCGTCGGTGAAGGGGGGTCAGGGCCGGGTGGCCTTTAGATGAGGGTGCCGCATATGGTGGGTTGGGGTTGGACCAGATCTGGAAGAGGAAGTGTTTCATGGTCGTTGTTGGGTCATTGGAGTACATGGTCAATCAATCAATCAATCAGATAATTTGTAAAGCGCACTACATACCCGCAAGGGTTTCAAGGTGCTGAGGGGGGAGGAAGGGGGTGCTGTTGCTACTGGTCGAACAGCCAGGTCTTGAGTTGTCTCCTGAAGGTTAGAAGGTCTTCGGTTTGTCGTAGGATGAGGGGGAGGGTGTTCCAGGTCTTGGCGGCACGGCGGAAGAAGGATTTGCCTCCGGCTGTGGTTCTACGGATGCGTGGGACGGTATCCAGGGAGAGGTCTGCGAAGCGGAGTTTCCTGATGGGTACGTAGAAGGAGAGTCGACTGTTGAGATAGGCTGGGCCGGTCTTGTGGAGTGCCTTGTGTGTGTGGATCAGGAGCTTGAAGGAGATTCTTTTGTTGATAGGGAGCCAGTGCAGGTTCCTCAGGTGGGGGTGATGTGGTTGCGGCATGGGACTTCGAGGATCAGGCGTGCAGAGGCATTCTGGATTATTTGCAGTCTGTTGATGAGCTTTGTCGGGGCTCCAGCGTAGAGGGCATTTCCGTAGTCGAGTCTGCTGCAGACTAGGGCCTGGGTGACTGTCTTCCTTGTGTCTGTCGGGATCCATCTGTAGATCTTGCGGAGCATACGGAGGGTGTTGAAGCAGGTGGAGGAGACAGCGTTGACTTGTTTGGTCATGGTGAGTTTCGAGTTGAGGATGACTCCCAGGTTGCGTGCGTGGTTGGTGGGTGCAGGGGGTGTCCCCAGCGATGCGGGCCACCAGGAGTTGTCCCATGCTGAGGGGTTGGGCCCGAGGATGAGGATCTCCATCTTGTCTGTGTTCAGCTTAAGGCGGCTATCCTCCATCCAGTCTGCGGCGGCCTTCATTCCATGGTGGAGGTTGGATTTGGCGGTGAGGGGGTCCTTGGTGAGGGAGAGGATCAGTTGCGTGTCATCGGCGTAGGAGATTATGTTGAGGTTGTGATGTCGGGCGATGTGTGCAAGAGGCGCAATGTAGACGTTGAACAGCGTCGGGCAGAGGGAGGATCCCTGCGGGACGCCGCAGATGATTTCGGAGGCTTTGGATCGGAACGGGGGAAGCGGACTCTCTGGGTTTTGCCGGAGAGGAAGGAGGAGGTCCAGTCCAGGGCCTTGTCTCGGATCCCTGCGTCGTGGAGTCGTGTGCATAGTGTGTGGTGGCAGATGGTGTCGAAGGCGGCAGAGAGGTCCAGAAGGATGAGGGCCGCCGTCTCGCCGTTGTCCAGTAGGATCCTGATGTCGTCTGTGGTGGCGATGAGGGCAGTCTCGGTGCTGTGGTTGCTGCGGAATCCTGACGGGGAGGGGTCCAGGATGCTGTTGTCTTCGAGGTAGCGGGTGAGCTGGATGTTGACTATCTTCTCGATGACCTTAGCTGGGAACGGAAGCAGGGAGATGGGCCGGCGGTTTTTCAGTTCGCTTGGGTCCGCCTTGGGTTTCTTCAGTAGGGCGTTGATCTCAGCGTGTTTCCAGCTTTCAGGGAAGGTCGCGGTCTCGAAGGAGAGGTTGATGATGTTGCATAGGTGGGGTGCGATGGAGCTGCCGGCTTTGTTGAAGATGTGGTGTGGAAAAGGGTCAGATGGCGAGCCGGAGTGGATAGTGCCCATGGTCTTGATTGTGTCTTTGATGCTCACGTTGGCCCAGGTTGTCAGGGGATCGTGGTCGGTGGGGTGTGGTGGTTCCGGCATGTTGAGGCCTGTTAGGGTCGTCCGGGGGTTGAAGCTATCGTGGATGTCGGCGATCTTGCAGTGGAAGAAGGTGGCGAGGGAGTCGCACAGGGCTTGCAACGGCGGGATGTCGTTGGCGTTGGAGCTGGGGTTGGAGAGTTCCTTCACGACATTGAAGAGCTCCTTGCTGTTGTGTGCGTTGTTGTCGAGGCGATCTTTGAAGGAGGTCCTCTTGGCGCTCCTGATGAGGTGGTGGTGGTTGCGGATGGCGTCTTTGTGGGCTGCGCGACTGCCAAGCAAATTCTCGCTGTGCCATATTTTCTCCAATTTCCGGCATGTGCGCTTTGACGCTAGGAGTTCCAGGGTGAACCAGTTGGCTCTCTTGCTGGTGTCTTTGAGGGTTTGTTTTTTCAGCGGGGCTAAGGTGTTGGCGCAGTCGTCCATCCATAGTCTGAGGGTGCACGCACCATCGTCGGGGTTGGAGGGGTTGGCCGGTGAGTTGAGTGCGAAGTTTGTCATTTGTTGTACTTCGGTGATTTTGCCCCAGCAGCGACGGGGGACTCTCTGGGTTCTGCCGGAGAGGAAGGAGGAGTTCCAGTCCAGGGCCTTTGTCTCGGATCCCTGCGTCGTGGAGTCGTGTGCGTAGGGTGCGGTGGCAGACGGTGTTGAAGGTGGCGGAGAGGTCCAGAAGGATGAGGGCTGCGGTCCCGCCGTTGTCCAGTAGGATCCTGATGTCGTCTGTGGTGGCGATGAGGGCGGTCTCGGTGCTGTGGTTGCTGCGGAATCCTGACTGGGAGGGGTCCAGGATGTTGTTGTCTTCGAGGTAGCGGGTGAGCTGGATGTTGACTATCTTCTCGATGACCTTAGCTGGGAACGAAAGCAGGGAGATGGGCCGGAGGTTTTTCAGTTCGCTTGGGTCCGCCTTGGGTTTCTTCAGTAGGGCGTTGATCTCAGCGTGTTTCCAGCTTTCAGGGAAGGTCGCGGTCTCAAAGGAGAGGTTGATGATGTTGCATAGGTGGGGTGCAATGGAGCTGCCGGCTTTGTTGAAGATGTGGTGTGGAAAAGGGTCGGACGGCGAGCCGGAGTGGATAGTGGCCATGGTCTTGATTGTGTCTTCGATGCTCACGTTGGCCCAGGTTGTCAGGGGGTCGTAGTCAGTGGGGTTTGGTGGTTCTGGCATGTTGGGGCCTGTTAGGGTCGTCCGGGGGTTGAAGCTATCGTGGCTGTCGGTGATCTTGCGGTGGAAGAAGGTGGGAGTCGCACAGGGCTTGCGACGGCGGGATGTCGTTGCCGTTGGAGCTGGGGTTGGAGAGTTCCTTCACGACGTTGAAGAGCTCCTTGCTGTTGTGTGCGTTGTTGTCGAGGCGGTCTGTGAAGGAGGTCCTCTTGGCGGTCCTGATGAGGTGGTGGTGGTTGCAGATGGCGTCTTTGTGGACTGCGCGGCTGCCAAGCGACTTCTCGCTGTGCCATATTTTCTCCAATTTCCGGCAGGTGCGCTTTGACGCTAGAAGTTCCGGGGTGAACCAGTTGGCTCTCTTGCTGGTGTCTTTGAGGGTTTGTTTTTTCAGCGGGGCTAAGGTGTTGGCACAGTCGTCCATCCATCGTCTGAGGGTGTGCGCACCATCGTTGGGGTTGGAGGGGTTGGCCGGTGGGTTGAGTGCAAGGTTTGTCTGTAGTTGTACTACGGTGGTTTTGCTCCAGCAGCGACGGGGGATCTGTAGGGTGCGGTGATGTGCGACGGGTTTCCGGAGTGTGCTTTTGTGGACGATGGGGATGCCTTCTCCTGGGAGGTCGGGGTGTTACTATCGGGTGATTTTGTAGCCATCAGGCATGGCGATGGCAGTGTCCTGTCTGGAGCAGGGGTTCGTCCAGGTTTCCATGAAGAAAGCGATGTCAGGAGAGGTGGCTTCGAGGAGGTCCCAGATTTCTGTGGCATGTTTCTGGAGGGAATGCACATTGAGGTTGATTCATTTGAACTATTCGTTGGCTGGGCTGCAAGAGGAGGTAGCGTGTTGGTGTGGCTGAAAGTGCAGTTGCAGTTCCAGCAGGCAAAACGTGAAAGGGTCTTTTTCGGTGATGCTAGATGGCAGGCGGCATGGCATCCTGGGTTGAGGGTGAGGAGGGTGCTGGCTTCTTAGCTGTGGAATGTCTGAAGAGCAAGGTCCCTGGCACTGGGCACGGTCCAGGCATGGACAAGCTTGCTTTTGGTGCGTCTTTGGCATGCCAGCAGTGTGCCCGCTGGGTGGGTCCTCTGCCACCTGCCTTTAAGTTTAAGTAGTGCTGCGGGAGCTGAACAGCTGGGAGGCGGGAAATGCGGGAAACACGGGAAGGGACACTGGAGGGGGCAGGGCCACAGTGGATCTCAGCAGCAGGGGTGACGAGGGAAAGGAGAGGAAAAAAGAGGAAAAAATAAAAGAACAAAAGCTAAGCCAAAAGGCAGAGATAGAAAAACAAAAGAGAAACTCAGAGAGAGGGACAGAAACAGCAGCAAGAGGGACGGAAGGGGAGTCAAGTAGCAGAGCAGTGACACTCTACCACTGGACCACCTGGTATAAAGTGAAGGCAGGAGCCTGTCAGTGGAGGAGGACCTTGAACTCCTGACCACCGGGTCAGTAGAAGCTGCAACAGATGGGGGCAGCAGCAGCAGCTACCAGACTGCACTCTGCTGCGCTGTGGAATGAGCAAGTCTACAAAAGGATAGTGGACTGCTCTTTCACCGCGCAGCGTCCGCCATTAAGTAGTGCGGCGGTGGGGGCTGGACAGCTGGGAGGCGGGAAACGCAGGAGCGGGAAGGGACGCTGGAGGAGGTGGCCGCAGGGGATCACAGTGGCAGGGGCAGCGTGGGAGAGGACAGTCACAAAAGAGGGAAAAAGAAAAGAAAAATAGCAAAACCAAAAGGCAGAGGCAGTAAAACGAAGTGAAAAGCAGAAAGAGGGACAGAAACACCAGCAAGAGAGACAGAAGGGCAGTCAAGCAACAGAACAGTGACACTACCACTGTACCACCAGGTATGTGGCACAGGCAGGAGCCTGTGGGTGGAGGAGGGCCTCAAACTCCTGACCTTGGGGTCAGTAGCAGCAGCAACAGCAGATGAGGACAGCAGCAGCAGCTACCAGATGGTGCTGCGCTGTGGAAGGAGCAAGTCGTCCTTTGACCTCCTTTTCCCATGCTCTTCACATGCTGGGAAGAAGTAAGAGTGATTACATTGGCTGGGAATGAGCCTGAGTTAGTTATTATAGGCTAGGCTATTTTACTGGGGGTGCCACCATTTTCCCTCAATGGAAACCTGAGAGTTGTCCACAACAAAATGGTCAACCACGTCATCTAATACCTCATGTCTTTTAGGGCCTTGCAGCTTCCTGATTGTTGTCCTTCTAACACACGTGTAAGCTCTACCTGCTCCATAACCGTGCACCCGGACTCAAGCGGGGCATCTTACTGCTTCTCTTGCCTTCTACTCAAGGTCTCTTTCTCCTTCTTGTAATCATCTTAATAAAGGATTGGTCCAACGCTAGCAGGCTGTACTCACAGAGGAATTCCATCCAAAAGGACAGCTCTTCTCTTAAAACGATGTGTTGAACTCTATGTTCTTGTGACACTGTTTAAAAGAACAGTAGAAGCAGATATTGTTTATATACCCGTGTAATTGGGAACTGGTATAAAAACAACATTATATACAAGAAAGACCCTATGGCAAATAAAGTAAATAAGTGAGTTGACATCGTCAACTTGTCAAATACCATGGGAGCAAAGATTGTCACCCCATGTCATAGAGGGAATGGTTCAGTTTAAGCAAACTGGGCGCAATTGTGAAGGTTCAACATAAATCCAGATTTGAAGTGGAACGTGCCTAATGGTCAACCATGTCAAAAATTGGAGGGAGATTCTGAAGCAAAACCAAACAGGTGCCTCCCCCATCAAGATCATTTTACGGATGGAGGAGTCACCTGTTTGTTTACATCAACATCATGTTGCCAACCGATTTAAAATGCTGTCATCATGACTCCTTTGAGTCCTTGCTTCAGGAAGGCTCCCTTTTCAGATTTATTTATGATAAGAAAGCTGTGCCTGGCATTCCAACAATTAAGACCTATGGGTTTCAATTATTCAATCAGATATCCAGACCAGGGGCCCTATTATGTATAGGCCGCACTTTCCCTGTTTGCGATGGGTGCGCCATGAAACAGGTACGCAGGGTGCAAACAGGAAAAGTGTGTCCTATTACATAGAAAGCGCTGTCCCTAGGGCAGCCGCGAACTCACACTGCCCTGGGGGCAGTGCATTAAAGTGAAAAATGGAGCTGCTATGAAGGAGCCGTTCCATCTTGCACTGTGCAGGAGAAACCCTCCTGCACTTTTAAAGGGGATTAAAGATCCCCTTCCAGGCAGGTGCAGTGAATGACGGCACCCGCCTGCAAGGGGATGTCTGGGGGTGTCCCCCTTTACCCCCTCCAGGGGGCTGCAATCAGGGGGTGAACTGACAGTGCACCCTCTGTCAGCGTGCCCCCTCACACCTTTTTTGTCTCTGCACCCGCATCTATGATGTGGCACGGGCACAGAGGCAAAGGGATTACCTCATTTGCAAGGGGCCACACCCCCATACAAATGAGGGAATGCCCTCGTGAGAAAGCACTGTATATGCACCATTGCTTTCTGTATTACAGAAGGGGCCACACAAGCATCTGTTGCTAATGTGCCCCGGGGCGCTCAATGCAAGCGTAAACACCTGTTGAATCCCGGGGCACTGTGTGTAATACAGCCCCTGATATCCAGACCATGTCTTGGCTCAGCATGCATCCCGCGTTGACATTGCCTCAATAAGCAACATACTCTGAGGCATATTTACAAGGTCCCTGTGCCACTGGAGCGTCACTTTTTGTGACACTCCAGTGGCCCTGTGTCCTGCTCCATATTTACAAGGCCGCGCTAAGCCCCTTTGCGTGGCTTAACGTAGCCTTGTAAATATTGTTCTCTTTGACGCAGTTTTCTGTTTTAAAGGGGCATGCAATGCGTGTTGCTGTGGTCGTTCTCAGCAACTTCCATGGCTTTTTGAAAAAAACGTATGCTTCCCCAGGGGAGGTATAATGGTGGTGCAACGAGGAGAAATACTTGTATTTCTCCTCATTTTTTCTCTTTCTTTATCTGTGCTGAATTCTGCTGTATGTGTGCTGTATTCTGCAGCACACATGGAAGGAGAAAAACTCCATTATTGATTGTTTTTGTGCAGGAAGCTACCTTCCTTCACAAAAACAATCACCCCTACAAAGCAAGAAGCCTTGCACCAAGGTGCAAGGGTGCCTGAGTTGGAGCATGGCAGCCCATTGTGCACCAGCGCAGGGTAAAAGGACAGGAATGCACTGTATCACATGGATACGGAGCATTTCTGACAGTGTAAATACTTAAGGCAACATGAATAATACAGAACAATTACATTTGAATAATAAACTGAAAAAACTGTTGGAAGAAAGAACCAACAAAAACTATATTTCTTAAAGAAGTACTAATAGCATTTTATTAATAATCATTTCAATAAGAAGACCCAGTCATACTATTCCAATCATATCTACAGTCATTCATCTCACACAATCTGCACTCAATTTAAAAACAGTATTTTGATGAGAAAATGATAATGTTCATAAAGATTGATGTCTAGTTTTCATGTCCAGAGACGAGCAGTGTGGCACAATTGCATTCGACTGTCCTTCTCTTTTGGAGAATGGCTGAGCAGCAGGATTACTTGCTGCGCTGTCCTGCATCGAAGCCTTGTGAATGAGGCCCTGTAATTTGAGCAATAGCGATCTACGCCTACTTTGACTCTTATCTGCGAGACACATCTACCTTTTTAAGAAGTGAGTTCAACAACTTACAAGGCTGGAACCAATTCCTAGCACGAGTTAGCTTTGGTTTGAGCTTATAGGTCCCAAATCTGACATTGCTTAAATTGACAAAATATTTTCCTCAGGCCACTGGATAGTAATTTGAACTGAAAGTTACTAAAAGGCAGGGCTATGACCAGCCCTTGAGTTCCAAAACAGAGACTGTGATATCTTTGGTTTAATTTTTTTATGTTTCTTTTTCTATGTTTTGCGCCCACTGTTTTATGAATTCTATAACAAAGTGAATATTTTTAAAGAAGAAAAAAAATACTTAATACATAAAAAATAAGTTTAATGTATATATATATAATTTTAAATTAAATATGTATACAATATCTAAACAATATCCACAATAAACGTACATTTCGTAACCTATATTAAAAAAAAATGATTTAAAAAATAAAAAAACATTTAAAATACAGTAAATTAACAAAAATTCTTCACAAATTCAGACTAACAGAACAAACATTGAAGAAGGTACATACTTTGGGGTGGGTGTACCCAGATTACCTATTCTAACTCCACTTTGACGAACACTGGGGAAAGTGCATACATTGGGGAGTGATGGCCAGATTTATAATTCTATATTCAGTTTAAGCATTGCTGAAGCATGCATAAAGTGAGTTTACATTTACTATTCTAACAAAACAAGTACTGGGAACGTACATTCAATGATGGAGAGGGTCAAATTAACTATTCTAACTCCAATCTTCTGAACATTGAGGAAAATGCATACATTGTGGAGAGTTGTTCACATTTAATACACTAATTGCAATCTACCAAACATTGGAGAAAGTTTGGATATTGGGAAAGTGCATACATTGGGGGGCTTAAGTACAATTGCAAAAATAAACAATAAATATTAACAAACCTTCATAAACAAAAAAATAAATCTAAAAACGTTGAATGTATTAAAAATGAAAAGATTTGGTGGAACAAATACCGAGGTGACTTGTGTGTATCCCCAACCATCGAGCTACAGCGAGATCGCCGCCCCCTGCTGGAAGTCTCCGGATTTGAAGACACACACCCGCCCTGATGTGAGCGTCATGCCTGCTCCACTGAATGTCAACGAAAGGGAGGGGACTCTTTATTGCGAATGATTAAGTGCCCCGGTGTGGATTGCGACCTAACAGATATGTTATTCACACTTGTGTGGGGTGGCAGGGTGGTGGACTGCACTCAAATTGTACTGTATAAGTTGTATTTGCCATGTTTTAACAGTGGACTCATATACCGAATTACCCAAGTAATGTACCATGTCTTTTTTCTTTTGCTTAATAAAAAATTGTTTATAAATGAAAAGATAGCTTTCAAATATCAGAACTCCACAGAATTATTTGTATTTTAATCAATAATTATTAAGATAAACAGATAATTTAGAAACAAAGTATATTTAATGATAATGTACCTATTTTTTAAATAAAACACTATCGGAGTGGAGCTATGCCGCATACGAAGATGGCGGCTCCTCTGTGAAGCTCCCGAGGCTCCTGCTCCGTATGGCTTCCTCCCCAGGCCATGGGAGGCTTTCCGGCTGATTTACCTGTCACGAGGTATGTGGCAGTCCTCCTGCCTCCCGGCGACTATGCAGGATAACCATGGGCTGCCCTGCTCTCAAAGCGACGCCATCTGGCCTCCATGTCCTAGGCCGCACCATCCTTCTTCACACTGGCAGCCTATGATTCATCGTCCAGCCCTCTTCTAGCTTGCTGTCCCAGGTGGTGGGGGTGGTGTCGACAGTCTCTTACAGGCAAACAGCCACCCGGGTGGGGTTTTCAGCTGCCTTGCCACCATCAGTGTGGTGCATTGCCATGCCTGGGCCTCACCTACCGGCCTTCCACTTCCTTCTCTGGCACTGGGGGGCCTCCCTTGAAGGATTCTGGACACTGATATACTTCTGGGTGCCGTTCTCCTGCAGCGGCCCATTAGGGACTTCCCTCTGGACCCCATGGCCCTGGCTCCTGGTCCCTCACCGTTCCTGGCTCCTTACCTCCCAATGGTGCTTCCAGTACGGCGTCCTGGAAAGTCGGCATCAGAGTTATTTTTTTGGGGGCCTCGCTGCTCCCTGTTAGGCGGTGCCGATGCTGCCGTGGTGTTGGACCCGGCAAGCCACTACCTGGGTGTCTTGGTGCCTGGCCTACCAGCAGATTACACTGTTCCATGAGCCCCCCAGCTTCTGTTTCTTGGGGCATTCGCCTCCTGTTGAGCCTACCGCCAGGTGGTTATAACGTGTTGTGCCTCAGCTTGGGTACCCCCGGGGGTGCTGGTGCTGCCGGTGCACCCTACAACGGAAAGCTGCTTCCTCACGGCCACTCTCTCTCGCCATTGGCTTCTCTGTACTCTGGGCTACTATTGCCCCTACACTGCTCTACACCCCCCCTTTTGGACTTAGCCTGCACACATGCCACCCCAGTTGCCAATCCTGAACACTCCAGGACGGACCCCATCAGGCCTTCCCAGCCATTCTCTCCCTTGGGCCACCATGGCTTCAGGCAATGTGACCCGTCAACTGCATTTTTGCGGAGGCTACCCAGGCAACCAAGCCTCCTCTGGCTTCATCTTCCCCGACCACATTGGACACCACCCTGGAATCCATCATGAGTACCCTGGGGGCTAATCAGACCTCCATTGCTATGGTTGAAGCCGCCATTACTGAAACAAATGCAGAACTTAAACTACTAAAAGGCAATATGGTGTAATTGCGGCACCACATAGATACTATGGAAAACAAGGTGGATGATCCTGATCTACAGATGGCAGAGATGATGTCGGAGCACTGAGCTCTGGAAGAACTTGATAAACTGAAGGACTTGGAAAATCGCAGCAAAAATGTCCACTTTCTTGGGGTCTCGTAGTCCTTTGAGTTGCAGGATGTCCCCAAGTTCCTTCAGTCTCTCTTCCTGCAGCTGTTGAGTCGGTCCTTCGCTTTTCCTTTGGAGTTTGAAAAGGCTCATCGGACGGCTTCCTGTTCTGTTTCCTCTCGGACTGCCTACTTTTGACCCTACTATGGAACCCATCAGTTGTCTCAGGTAGCGTATCACTTCCTTCTGCACCGCAAACTTCCTTTGTGGCTCTGAATTCGGAAGAGCCTTCATGCTGCTACCACCGGTCTCTCGTTCTCTATGTGGTGCCACGGCCATCCCGTGATCCGCAGAACCCCAAGTTTGTTGGCAATTCATGCAGACTGGAGATTGACTCATGCCCTCTTGGAGGATGATGCCTTTCTGCATCCGGAGGGACCCCTGTGGCACAATGGCTCCATCAAGATTGATTGCCTACCATTTTGGTGACCCAAGTGGTCCCGAGCTGGAATCTCTGAGATTCGTCATCTTCTGAATGAGTATACCCTCAGATCTTTTGAGAGACTTGCTGCAAACTCTGCATACCGCACTGCTATTTCTGGTGCTACCTTCTGCTCTGGCATTATGTTCACTCATAATTACGCGCTGGATCCTGGCCCTTCCCTCCTCACTCCACACCTACCTGGTGCTCTGGAGTGCGAACAAAAAAACTGGCCTCTGGAATTTACAGGCTGATGGTGTCTAAACTGTTCTCTGCAGCCCTGGAATGCATGGTACAAATTCGCTAGCAGGAACATTTTCTCCTTGACTATTCTTCGGAACGTTGGTTCTTCCTGCTGGCGTCCCACAATCAGGGGTTGTGGGAGGTTAGGATGAAGTTCTGCTATGTCAAGATTTTGCAAGACTGGCACTGGTTACTGGCTGGGGTCCACTGGGTGTGGCTATCGCCTACATCAGATTGCTGGCAATGTCGGGCCCCAAACTGTGGATTTCTTCACATCCTTTGGTTCTCTCTGGCTCTTGCAACCTTCTGGGTTGGTGTGGATAATCTCCTGTGGGAAGCGCTTGGTCATGCCACCCCCCTCCAGGCTACCTTGGTTATGCTCCTCAACACATGTGGCGTGCCAGCATTTCCACCAACAAGGTTCGATGGGTGGCCTCCTTCTTGACTGTTGAGAAGTTATGCATCCTCCGTCAGTGGTCCACCCTGGCTTTTCCCACTCAGGAGGACTGGCTTGATAGTGTGGCAACCACGATGGTGCAGGAACGCCTGATATGCCGCCATACCATCATGGGGAGCGGTACGCAGTACCGGCCCCTCTGATCCCGGCCTGTTGGACGTTCATTTGTTAGTGTTTTTTCCGTCCTACTGTTTGTTTGTTGGGGGTGGACAGTTGGCATGCCTGCAGGTTGCATAGTCCCCACTCCTCCCGCCCCCTCCCCTCTTCCTGGATGCCCCCCTGCTCCCATCCTGCCACCTGGGCCCTCGATGGCACCACTGTCATGCCGCCTCTTCCCTGCCTCCTCATCCTACCGCACTGCTGTCTTTTCGCTGTGGGCATCACTGTCTGGGGTGTATCTCTCTTTCATCCCAAGTAACCCTTCTCTTCCGATTCTCCCCCATCCCCTTTCATCCCCACAACGCTGCCCTTTTAATTCCCGGACCCTGACAAGCCTACTCCCATTTGCACTGCCTGTGTACCACGCCCCTCGTTGCTGGTTTTGGTAATCTATGTATTCTTCCTGATACTACTGGCCACAGTGACTTTATTTTATCCACCGAGGGTGTTTGCCCACCTAGTCACTGGTTTGAATTTTTGCCTTTTCCTCTTTTATTTCAACTGTGCATACGTCTATGGACCTGTATTTCGTTTCGTATGGGTTTCCTGTGTTGGAACTCAATAAAGAGATTTAAACTAAATAAAACACTATCCATGCATTCCCCAAAACCCACATGTGGATAGTGTCCTGGTAGTTAAAAACTCACAAATTTGTTTTTCACTACTGTGAGGTCTAACCTCATGCTGTGTTATATGATAACATTGGGGATTCTTTATTACCATTAATAAGCTGTAATTGCTAATTGAGAGGAGGTAGATACATCATGTTAGGTATCTATGGAATTGTAATGATAAACACTCTTTAATGGGAAAATCAAATTTTTCATTACAATTTTGTAATTATAGTGTCTCATTTACAAGTGGGCTGCATGGCCATAGCGTCAGAATTTATGACAGCGTGACGGCGCAGGCCGTGTGCCATATTTACTAGGTGATGCATGTGTATTCATGCGTTACTTATAGTAGCCCTGCATCGGAATGTAGGTGCATCACAACCAGCTGGGCAATGCCCAAAATAAAATATGCAAGATAGTCTTTCCCTAGCTAAAATTAGCATAAAACTGACAATGTCATATTTATGGGTTTTCGGGAAAATTACACATCCTTGGCAAGCGGCACGTTGAGTCTGAAAAGCGTCAAAATGACTGCGTGTTTGCAATCCAGACAAAGGAAATGATGCATTGACTGTAGAAGAAAAGCCAGGCAAAACAGTGTGGCAAGTTCAACTATGCCATGGAGGTGCTCATTTTACAACTGGGAGTTGCTAGTAGATGACCACCTTCCCCACCCCTCTATCCCCCCTCACCACCACAAAGGCAGCACAGCAGAACAGAGCGCAGTTATTGGCAGTGGACCACCCTAATTGATCTCAAGGGGGATGAGGTCATCACCAGCTACTGGCTCAGGAGGGAGTCCATTGCACAACTGCTGCACCAACATCTATTTGCAGGCCAAGCTCATGGCTGTCCTCCACATACTGGCATCTGGCTCATTCCAAATTATGACAGCCAGAGTGGATGGAATCTCCTAGTCATCTTTTTCCTGCTCTCTGTCTTGGATGCCATTATCCACCGAACACCCCAGCACCTCCTCTTCCCCAATACACAACAACTACAGCTGGAAACCAAGCAAGGGTTCTGTGCCATTGTGACTTTACCACATGTGTTGGGTGCCATGGACTGCACACATGTGCAACTACTTCCAGCTGCAGCAACATCCCATCTCTACAGGAACCGGAAGCACACGTGTTCCATCAATATCCAGGCCATTGCGGACCATCAGGGGATGTTCACCAACGTGCTTGCCAAATACCCTGGGCGGGTGCATGATGCATTCAATCTTAAAGTACGCCACCATAAACGAACGCTTCCAAAATGGCCAATGTGGGAATATCCTACTTGTAGTTAAGCAAAACTCAACAGACCCACTAACAGTCAGAAATGGATGACATAATACCCATCACTGTGTCTGTCGGAGAAGATCGGGCCATTAGTATAAGGGGTGTTCCCCATACATGCACCATGCATCATGCCACATGTGTCAAGCAAACCCCACAGATGGCCGCTGAGCACGGGGCCAAAAACCCAGGTGACCCCCCTTGCAAAACCAGGTTGTTTTGTGATAGGCAATTTTGATGTCTCCTCAATACGGTTTGGGCCCTGCCTGTCACGGGTACTTGGGCTTCCCACACGAGTGAGGCACCATTTTTATCGGGAGACCTGGGGGAACGCTGGGTGGTAGGAAATGTGAGGCAGCCCGGTAATGCCACAACTTTCCCACACAAAAATGTGTGGAAAAAGTGATTTTTTCTTCTAAATTTGAGGTTCGCAGGGCATTCTGGGTAAGAAAACGATGGGGGATCCACGCAATCAATACCTCCCTGGAATCACCAGGGTGCCTAGTTTTCAGAAATGTGTGGGTTTGGTAGGTCTCCGTAGCTGGCCGCCGAGCACGGGGCCAAAAACCTAGGTGACCCCCCTTGCAAAACCAAGTTGTTTTGTGATAGGCAATTTTGATGTCTCCTCAATACGTTTTGGGCCCTTGCGTGTCGCGGGTACTTGGGCCTCCCACACGAGTGAGGCACCATTTTTATCGGGAGACCTGAGGCAATGCTGGGTGGTAGGAAATTTGTTTCAGCCCGGTGATGCCACAACTTTCCCACTCAAAAATGTGTGGAAAAAGTGATTTTTTCAGCTAAATTTCAGGTTTGCAGGGGATTCTGGGTAAGAAAATGTTGGGGGATCCATGCAACCAATACCTCCCTGGAATTCCCCAGGTGTCTAGTTTTCAGAAATGTATGGGTTTGGTAGGTTTCCCTAGCTGACCGCCGAACACGGGGCCAAAAACCCAGGTGACCCCCTTGCAACACCAGGTTGTTTTGTCATAGGCAACTTTGATATCTCCTCAATATGTTTTGGGCCCTTGCCTGTCACGGGTACTTGGTCCTCCCAAACGAGTGAGGCACCATTTTTATCAGGAGACCTGGGGCAACGCTGGTGATCCCACAACTTTCCCACACAAAATGTGGGCTTTTCAGGGCATGTTGGGTAAAAAAAAACAGTGAGAGCCACGCAAGTCATTCACCCTTGTACTTCCCCCTTTGTCTATTACTCAAAAATGTGAAGATTTGCCTAGGTGACGGCTGAGCTAGGGCACAAAGTTCCATGTTAACCATATTGAGAAAAAGAAAATCTTACAAAAAGCCATTACACCACCACAAATATAAATCTAACACTAATTTGATAAAGTTAATCCACCACTTACACTGGTTGGATTTAGCACCTCCAGAAACGCTGGCTTTAAAGCACAAATACTTATCAAAGTATATAAATATTGAAGCCTTCTGAAGGTGAGCCATAAAGCCAATTCACGGCACCAACCGCTTTATGGTCCATTCACACTCCATTCACACCACACACAAGACTTCCATACCGCCAGCCACGGGCCCAAACAACCAAATCACTTGCACTGACACAAACATACCTGCGCCATGCAAGGGCCCATCACATTCATATGCCACAAGAGATAATGAATTTGACTACATTTTACCACCTGTCAAGTCTCCCCCTCCTTCTTCCTGAACGTTACCAAACGCATGCCGAGTGAGCCTTTACTACTGGCTTCCAAGACAGCCACATGAGGCTCAGGAAGACATGTCTTTCATGCGCCTTTAGCGCACTCACTATGCTAAATCCAACTCCTTCCAGTTTGTGGATGCAAGTTGGGGGGTGTCCGAGTATCCTTATAGGCCATATCTCAAACTGAGCAAGCATATCTACCTATGAAACTAAGGCAAGCATGCAGGAACTTTTCAAAAGATAACACAATAAACTATGAAGAATGGATGAATGTGAAACAGGGGTAGTCCATGACAACGTAGCATATGTCCAATCCACCGTTATGTGCAGTGACTGTAATGCACTCATCATACAGCAAACTGACCATCTACTAAGTTCTAATGGAGGATGAACATGGCAAGCAGCATTGGCCCATAAGTACTATAGTAAATTCAGTGCGAGTGGGGCAGCAATGGATTTGAATCCATGTGTGAAGATGAAGTCATGACGTGTATCTATACTACCTTAACTATCTGCCTTCTACCTTTGCAATACTCCTCGGAAAGCGCACCTACTATAAGCTGTTCTAACCCGTTTGCGTGTCTGTCCTCATCAGAGTCCTAACTAATCCTGTCTAATTGTCAAGAGACCCTATACTAATGCCTTCCATCTCTAGCTACTTGGAGCATGGGAAAACATTACTGTCACATGCTATCAATGCTCTCACTATGCTAAATCCAACTCCTTCCAGGTTGTGGATGCAAGTTGGGGGTGCCCGAGTATGCCGAAAAGTCATTCCTCGAGCTGAGCAAGCATATATACCTTTGAAACATGCTGGAAATTTTCAAAAGCTTTCTAAAGCGAACACCATAAAATATGAAGAACGGTTGAATGTGAAACACGGGTACTCCGTGACAACGTTGCGTGTACCCACCAGTATGTGCAGCGTATATTGCACTTGTCAATTGGCGAACAGCACAACTGCCACGTTCTCAAAGCAGATAAAGTTGTTGAGAAGTCCATGATTTCCTGAAGTACAGGAGGAAATATTCTGCAGCTGCTTGCATAGTGAAGGAGTGGCCCACAGACAGTAGGTATCCATTCACACCAATTGAAAGGTTAGCCTATTGGCAGCTCCACCTCAGTCAATTTCCCAGTATTTTGCTTTGGTGTGATACAACATAAAGCAAGTAGGAAAACAGAAGGCAGGCTTACTTGGGCACTGGGGACAGTAAACACGAATCTTTGCCTCTTTCCCTGCATCGAGCACACTTTACAACGATGACATGGTCACTCCTTTTTGGGTGTTGCAGGAAATGTATCAGTAAAGTGTCGCTCCTGCAGCCTAGCCTCATCCTCCAGAACACATGAAGTGGAGGCCGCTGCTTCTGTAGCAGTGAGACTTTCAATCACACACAACTGAAAGTCAAGGAAAGACATGAGTCTTCCTGTGGTGGTCTCACGATAAACAACATACACATTGTAAGTTGCCATCTGGATCAGGTACGTAAACAGTTTCTTATACCAAGTGCGAGTTTTACGACTCGCATTGTATGGCTGAAGAACCTGGTCGTTCTTGTCCACTCCGCCCATGTACTTGTTGTAATCAAGTATACAGGTGGGCTTGTGGACTTTGGCCATCTGACCCCAAACCGTGACAGGGCAAGTGCTCTCAGCTTAAATTGTAGTGAGCACGTACACGTCACACTTATCAGAGAACTTGACTGCGAGCAGTTAGTTGGAATGCAACGCAGTGCTCTGGGATTTTTGGAGCTTCATGCAAACAAGCTCCTGCGGGAATCCTTTGTGGCGACAACTAAATGTACCGCAAGCCGGTTGTATGACATTATCACGTGTGGTTTTACCATGCATGTTTTTACATCGCAGTTTTCACTACACATATCATTACCACGCTTTTACATTCACTTATCACGCAAACGACTAGCACGCAGACTTTCACCACAAATACCATTACTTCGGATTTCATAATGTCATACAACCCCCACTGGAGTTTCACTCATAGTGTAACACTGCCACCTACTGATCAGCTCAATATATATACCTGTTTACCAATTTTAGTAAAATAAATAAACTCCACACAAAATACTTACCAAATACTCTACTTCTATCTCATAAATTCTGTAGTCCTCAGATACTGCTTAGCTCATCCCAAAAACACCCGATATGCGCTGACATTGCCTCATTGTACAGGCACGTTTTAATAATGTTGTTGACTGTCAAATACATTTATGTGTCTTAAAACTAACACTTTTGAGCAGACGATCTTAAAATAAAATGAAAGCAGTAATAAAATGTGCCCTACATACACAAATGACAGAAATAGTTATTCTCACTCGCTGTCGGATTGCAAGTGAAAAGAAGACATGGCATATCTTCGATGCACTGGTAAACATAACTTTGCCTAATATGGAACAGGATGTGTTCCTACATACCGATTCAAGGAGGTGATGTATACCGTACGCAGGCTGGATTTGCGTGATAAAAATCTCAGTTGTAATGACTTGCGTAGAGACAGTAAGTACGAAGTAAAAAATGCGTGGTAATTGTAGGTCGTTGTAAAAACATTGTGGTAAAGGCTGTTTCCCCCGCAAGCCACGGTGCCAGCTTTGTAGAGCTCACTGAACAGCTCTACTCCTGTATAGAAATTGTCCACATAAAGGTTATAACCTTTGTGAAGAAGTAGCTGGACAAGCTCCCATACAATCTTTCCTGTGACCCCTAGCGTGGTAGGGCAACCTACAGGCTTAAGAGTTGTGTCCTCCCCTTTATACACTCTCAAGCTGTACACATAGCCAGTTGAGCTCTCACACAGCATGTACAGCTTGATGCCATAGCGAGCGCGTTTGCTCGGAATGTACTGTCTAAACAGCAGCCGCCATTTATACAAGATCAAGGACTCATCAATGGCTATATTCTTTCCAGGAGTATAAACCTCTGGAAAACTGGCAGACAAATGTTCCACGACAGGCCGAATTTTGAACAACCTGTCATGGTCTGGATGGTCCCAGGGCAATGCAGCAGAATTGTCATTGAAATGCAGCATGCGCTGCAATAGCAAAAAATGATCTCATGTAGGGTGCGAAGATGGGGGTTTACCAAACCGTGCGAGTAGACCAGTAGGATAGCAAGGTTGGTTTATGCACTACCCCCATTTTAAGCGTGAGGCCCAAAAAAATCTTCAACTCCCCTAAGGTAGTGGGAGTCCACTTGCACGCCCTAGAATGAGGCCAAGTGTGCCTCCATGCTCCCTCAGAAATTGTTCGGCACGCAAATTTGTTTGCTGCACAATTTCGTCAAGGAAGTCAACATCCAAAAAAAGATGGACGTAGTCAATTGGCAAACAGTTCGCAGCTTCAACTTTACATCCAGCATCACCAGTGAAAAACAGAATTTGGGGCTGAACTAAATTGGGAGGCTGCCAAGACAGCACTCAGTCTGTGCTTGCGACCGCACGTGCCTGCACTCTGGGTTGCTCTAACCTGTTACTGGGTCCTGCTGCACAGACTGTGCTGGCAAAGGGACAGCACTACTGACATCATCTCCTTCAGGATCGCTGGAAGATGAGTTGTCGGATGGAACTGCACCGACTGAAGAATCACTCCCAGATTTGGCTCCATTGTCCTCTCCCTCAGATGCTGTCTCAGTATCTGCTGTCTCAGTCTCTGATCCTGCCTCAGAGCTGGACTCCAGAACCAGATTAAGGGGGGCCTGGGCGGCATTTATCTAATGATAGGCCATCTCTGCTAGTGCCTCAAACTATCCTTTTAAAACACTATCCTACGTAGAAGGCAGATAGGTTGTTGATTTCAATGTGTAGGTGTGTGTGTGCGTGAGCAAAGTGTTTAACAGTCAATAATGACGAAGTCACCTTACCTTTCCTTTGCGAAATCAGTACACTCTCCAAAAAAACTAAAAAAGAGAGAAAAAGACACAGTATTACTTTACCTTGCCACATACCATTCATCGCAGCCTTTTAGCGCTGGTGGAAGCCAGTGCGACCATCATTTTGGCGCCAAGATGCCTACGGGTGAACGGGTGCTTTACAATTGCACACTATGATCTCCTTTGACTCCCTCACTACCATCCTTGCAAACGCGCCCCTCATCTCTCCATAGCCCCTCTCTCACATACATTTCATCTGTTTCAAAGTGTTCCTACTGCATGGCTTTCCTAATCCACTCAGCTATCCACATAATACAGATCTGTTCTTTCCAGCATGCCCTTTATGGCGTCAAACCTGCTACTAGACAAAAGTCAGATATCTCTATCTAGCAGGAATTTATTTTTGTACTCTGCAGCAGTACCACACTTTACAGCCTTTCATGTAACTTCAAAGAGACTCAATATAGTTCTTTCACAGTCTCATATTTTCAGCACTGAGTAATCTCTCTGTAAATATATATATGTATCAAACAATTAATTCCCAATGTCAGCATGCTCAATACCTGGTGCAGGCAGCAACGGGTAGAATCCTTACCCGATATTTAAATTCAGGAACACAAAGGATGCTGCACTCCAGAGACAGGTTTCAGAGTTGCTTTATTTTCACCACCACAACCACCAGTCGTGGTGAAAATAAAGCAACTCTGAAACCAATCTCTGGGGTGCGGCATCCTTTGTGTTTCTTATATATATAGGCCCGCCCCAACTTGGGAAGATGAACACTGTAGCAGCCAGGGTTTGCGTCAGGGAGTTCCCTGCGCACTTCGTGCTATCAAGCATTTGTTTTTTAAGGCAAGTACCAAACTGGATTAAAATTGGTGGTAGCGGAATTAACTTGTTTTGACATTGTGACCCTGTGATATGACCATAAAATGGAACTATTCCTATAAAGGCATTATGTATACATTGGGTACACGGAGGAAACAAGTTTAAGTTTTGCCTAAATCAGCATTGAATTATCGAGTGGGTGAAAAGTGGCAGAAAAGGTGCATTGTGGACAATGTAGGAGGAGTGACTACAAAACGAAAGAATGGAAAAGTAAAATGAATCAAGCAGAGATGAAAGACATTGATTGAAAATACTTTATTTTCGTGGCATTTAACCTGAACTGAATGATGGAAAATGTGTACTCTGTTCATCTCTGGGCTAAGGAAACCTGTCTTATTTGAATGTCAACTGCCACTTTAAATGTAACTTGTGGACATTAGTCCCTTTTTTAATGTTTAAAGTTACGTCCTTTTAAAGCTGACGATACCACAGTTTGAATGCCTGCATATGATTAAGACTCATTGGAGTTGAAACGCGTTATGCTTTTTCTGCCGCAAATAAATGACTGCAACAAGCACGGTTGGTGTGGCCCGTTTCATGCTGCGCAGAGGCGCGTGTGTTTTGTGGCATTTGCAAGGTGTCTGGCACACCTATGAACAGACCCCGACCCGAGAGGATGAGGCTCTCCTTTTGTCAGGATGTTTGTTTAATGATCGGATCCAAATTGGAGAGCCCGCCGGCTGTAATACTGAGCATTGACTAAAGATGGATGGAAGGGCCCCGTGTGAGGCCCGCCCCAACTTGGGAAGATGAACACTGTAGCAGCCTGGGTTTGCGTCAGGGAGTTCCCTGCGCACTTCGTGCTATCAAGCAATTGTTTTTTAAGGCAAGTACCAAACTGGATTAAAATTGGTGGTAGCGGAATTAACTTGTTTTTACATTGTGACCCTGTGATAAGACCATAAAATGGAACTATTCCTATAAAGGCATTACGTATACATTGGGTACATGGAGCAAACAAGTTTAAGTTTTGCCTAAATCAGCATTGAATTATCGAGTGGGTGAAAAGTGGCAGAAAAGGTGCATTGTGGACAATGTAGGAGGAGTGACTACAAAACGAAAGAATGGAAAAGTAAAATGAATCAAGCAGAGATGAAAGACATTGATTGAAAATACTTTATTTTCGTGGCATTTAACCTGAACTGAATGATGGAAAATGTGTACTCTGTTCATCTCTGGGCTAAGGAAACCTGTCTTATTTGAATGTCAACTGCCACTTTAAATGTAACTTGTGGACATTAGTCCCTTTTTTAATGTTTAAAGTTACGTCCTTTTAAAGCTGACGATACCACCGTTTGAATGCCTGCATATGATTAAGACTCATTGGAGTTGAAACGCGTTATGCTTTTTCTGCCGCAAATAAATGACTGCAACAAGCACGGTTGGTGTGGCCCGTTTCACGCTGCGTAGAGGCGCGTGTGTTTTGTGGCATTTGCAAGGTGTCTGACACACCTATGAACAGGCCCCGACCCGAGAGGATGAGGCTCTCCTTTTGTCAGGATGTTTGTTTAATGATCGGATCCAAATAGGAGAGCCCGCCGGCTGTAATACTGAGCATTGACTAAAGATGGATGGAAGGGCCCCGTGTGAGGCCCGCCCCAACTTGGGAAGATGAACACTGTAGCAGCCTGGGTTTGCGTCAGGGAGTTCCCTGCGCACTTCGTGCTATCAAGCATTTGTTTTTTAAGGCAAGTACCAAACGGGATTAAAATTGGTGGTAGCGGAATTAACTTGTTTTTACATTGTGACCCTGTGATAAGACCATAAAATGGAACTATTCCTATAAAGGCATTACGTATACATTGGGTACATGGAGGAAACAAGTTTAAGTTTTGCCTAAATCAGCATTGAATTATTCAGTGGGTGAAAAGTGGCAGAAAAGGTGCATTGTGGACAATGTAGGAGGAGTGACTACAAAACGAAAGAATGGAAAAGTAAAATGAATCAAGCAGAGATGAAAGACATTGATTGAAAATACTTTATTTTCGTGGCATTTAACCTGAACTGAATGATGGAAAATGTGTACTCTGTTCATCTCTGGGCTAAGGAAACCTGTCTTATTAGAATGTCAACTGCCACTTTAAATTTAACTTGTGGACATTAGTCCCTTTTCAATGTTTAAAGTGACGTCCTTTTAAAGCTGATGATCCCACCGTTTGAATGCCTGCATATGATTAAGACTCATTGGAGTTGAAACGCGTTATGCTTTTTCTGCCGCAAATAAATGACTGCAACAAGCACGGTTGGTGTGGCCTGTTTCACGCTGCGCAGAGGCGCGTGTGTTTTGTGATATATATATATAAATATATATATATACATACATATATATGTGTGTATATATATATATATATATATATATATATATATATATATTCACTGAAAAAAACATAGGTTTCAGGGACGTTATAGTTAGAAATTAGCATTTAAAAAACCTTAGAAATTCACTGAAATAACCATAGGTTTCAGAGACGTAATAGTTAGTTGGACATTTGACTCATATAAAACCAGAGAAATTCGTCTTTTATAGTTAGTTGAGCTAACTATAACTTGCGCGCTCGCAATGCACTGCTGATGACGTCACATATTACATCACTCATGACATGGTCAGTGACATCACTCAAATGACATCACTGATGACATCATCCAGTGAATGTGTTTTTCTGTAAACCGTAAACGTTTTTCTTATATATCTATGCCAAGGTCTATTGAAGAATGAGTCGATGTATAAGTGCCTGAATGGATTATTTAGTAGATGCGTGACTGACTCTATAAATCACTGATTGAACGTATGTTACTGAATGCATGGATTACTGACTAAACTGTGTGAATGTCTCTATTAGTCTCTCAGTTGGTGTGTTAGCAGGTGCATGGATTGGTGAGTAGCTACATCAGTGTCTATATGGGTTATTGATTGTTTGAATGAGTATCGGTATGGGCGTCTGAGTGTCTATCTGGGTGGGTGGGGGTGTCTGACTCTGTGCATACATGTCTGAATAGTTGTTTCACTGGTTCTATACATTCAAAACTGCATCTCGGAAGGGCTGTATGGGTAGCTAACAGTGCGTACAGGTGTGTTGATTAGTGAATTGATGTCTCAGTTGTATATATGTGAGTAACTATATATATTTTTAGACAGGATATGTGAGTGTTTGCAAGAGTATCTACATACACAAATGTGTACTTGTATTAGTGATTGTATAAGAGAGTAACTATGTGATAGTATCTATATAAATAAGGGAAGTGGTGTGTGTATAAATAAGTCAGGTGGTGTGTATATATCTGCATTGGTGAGTACATGGGTGTGTGATTGATTTATGGCATGACTGAGTAGATGTGTGAGTAACTCTATGGATCAGTAGCACTGTGTGAATGTATGTATAGGTGTATGAGTGGATATTATACTGATGTAATGATGAGTGACAGCATGTATGAGTGACTGTATCAGTGTATGTCCGGCTCACAATATATAGATAGGAATCACTGGATCGGTATCTAGTATCTGGTATTGGTGTGTCTATGGTTTCCAAAATGGTAGTCCGTCGTATTTTACAGTGGGTGTATTAAAGGTTATATTAGAGTGTGAAGAGGTGTGTCAGACTATCACGTGGATGATGTCATCAGTGATGTCATTTGATATGTCATCAGTGATGTCATGAGTGATGTCACTGACCATGTCATGAGTGATGTAATATGTGACGTCATCAGCAGTGCATTGCGAGCGCGCGAGTTATAGTTAGCTCAACTAACTATAACAGGCGAATTTCTCTAGTTTTATATGAGTCAAATGTCTGAACTGCAGACCCTAACCCCCCTCCCCTTCCCCAACCATGCACCATACACCATCATTACATTATCATGTAATTGTATTGCAATCTTGCCCCTTTTACCTCTACACTACACCTTTGTCTTATATCGGTGAATCGCTCACAACCAACCTATCTATTGGATCAGAGGGAGCTACTGACCCCAGAAGTGACAGGTCTATGCCACGATATGCGGCCCATATCTTTTTGTGTTTTTGCAGACAACCCCTAGCCTGAAATACTGCAACTTCAGCGGACAGGCACCTGTCCATTGCTTTCTTCCAGGTACCAATGCTGGGTGCGAGTGTTGCCTTCCAGTGTTGTGCAATATCGCGTTTCGCTAGTGTAAGCCCTAGAAACAATAAATGCGATATATCTGTTCCCCCAATGTCTTCGGTACTGTATAGCGTATCAAACAGGGGTCGGCAGGAATGCACCAGGCCAGCACCCACCCCAAACAGGACCTTATGCCCGACCAGAAGTGCTGCAGAGCTGTACAGGTCCACACCGTGTGGAGAAACGACCCCTCCTCAGAATCACAACGTAGGCACATAGGGGACTGGACAGCCCCCATCTTGTAGAGATGTAACGTGTATAGTAGACCCTGTGGAGATATTTGAACTGGATCAGACAATAGGGGGCAGAGACCGCAGAGTGTCTGGGGCTCGCCAGTGCCTCAGTCCAGTCATCAACCGTCAGTATGGGCACATCAGCCTCCCACGCCACCCAGGTTCGGTGTAAAGTGGTCATGGAGTGAGTAGTCAATGTTTGATAAATTTGACGGAACTTATGGGCTCCCAAGTCCCCCATGAGCAGCTGGCCCTCCAGTGGGTGGAACTCCGGGAGATTTATGATGTCTCTTATCAAAGGAGATAGAGCATGTGGAAGTTGCAAATACCTGTGAAATTGCGTTTTGTGGAGGTCAAAATCGGCCTGAAGTTGCTGAAAGGATTTGAGTGTGGATCCCTGCATAACGTCCCCCAACACAGAGATCCCAATGTCATCCCACCTGCGAAAACCCACCAAGGCCGCGACTGGCCGGAGGTGTGTGCCGTGCCACAGAGGTGTAGCCCCGGTGAGCTTGCCCCACCATCTCATATGTCAGACCGCTCCCCTCCAAATCTGAATGGTCGTCCTACATGCCAGGGGGAGGTCTGTCAGAGGCGAGGAACTGTACAAAAAGTGAAGTAGCGGGGTTTCGGCCATGAAGAGGCATTCCACAGCATACACTGGGTCGGATTGCGAGCAGTACCACCAGTCATTTATCACCAAGAGATGCGAAGCCTGATAATATGCCTGTACATCTGCTGCCGCTATCCCCCCACAGTAGGTAGATTGAATACAGGTCGCAAGTGCCACCTGGACCACTCCACCTCCCCAGAGAAACCTATTGAGTAGAGCATTAATTTGATGAAATCAGGACGGGGGAATTGAAAAGGGGTCGTTTTGCAGCCTATAGAGCAGGCGAGGCAAAGACACCATTTTGAAAATGGTCGATCTGCCATACAACGAGAGAGGGAGCTGGGACCACACTGCCGTCTCATCCCGAACCGCAGGCAGCAGCGGCGCAATGTTCCGCGACCACGCCTCAAGGGGGCATCGTGTAATTACTACCCCAAGGTACCGGAAGCTGGACTCCGCAACCACCAGCCGTGAGGCCCACGCCTGAGACCGCTGGTCCCCGCAAATCGGAAACAAAATAGATTTGGAATGGTTAGCGCAGAGTCCGGATGTTTCCCCGAAAACCCTCAGAATCTGCAGCACTCGGGGCCCGGAGAACCATGGAGCCGACATGAAAAACAAGGCATCATCCGCGTAAAGCGCTATCCTATCTGAGCACTCCGGAGACCAGTCCAGACCCTGTAAACCAGAGTCCAGGTGGACCCACACAGCCAGGGGCTTGATAGCCAGTGCGAACAGCAATGGAGAAAGCAGACAACCCTACCGTGTGCACCTCCTAATGGGGAAGGGGGGCAGAGCAATGGCCAGCCACTGGGACTGATGCAGTGAGGTCCGTATAAAGCAATTGCATGTAGGCCCGAAATTGGGGGTCCAAGTTGACAGCCTCCAAAAGCTTAACAAGGTACGTCCAGCTTAATGAATCAAACGCCTTATCGATATCGGCCAACAGGACAGCAGCAGGACGGTGAGCCCAGACGGTGAGCCTGCGCCACCGCGTTATGTACTCTGTCTGATATTATGTCTGGTGGAGCGCTGTGGCATGAAGCCCGACTGGTCGGGGTGTACCAACTCCCGTATACAGGTGCAGAGGCGGTCCGCCAGAGTTTTCCCTAGCAGTTTGGGCTCGAAGTTTAGCAGAGAGATGGGGCGGTAGGATCCCGGGTCATCCGGTGGACGGCCCAGTTTTAGAAACACTACAACTTCCGCGTGTCTCCAGTCCGGAGGGAAAATACGCTGCTCCGAGGCGTCATGAATCACCGCAACTAAATAA
This sequence comes from Triturus cristatus, assembly GCF_964204655.1. Lineage (NCBI taxonomy): Eukaryota > Metazoa > Chordata > Amphibia > Caudata > Salamandridae > Triturus > Triturus cristatus. Next base: position 204,144,136 of record NC_140584.1, on the reverse strand, counting down.
GGCCCCAGAGTCTCTAGATGAGGCCGCAGAAAATTACATGGGAACCCGTTCGGGCCCGGCGCACAGCCAGCAGTTCCTCCAACGTGATAGGCTCCTCTAAGGCATCACGCTGTTCGTCCGATAAGCGGCGGGGAGGGATATCCACTAGAAAGGCATCTATGAGGGGTTCGGAAATACCCTCCCATGCTTCATATAAAGCAGCGTAAAAGTCAGCGAAGACCTGAACAACCTCCTCTGGGGATGTACATGTAACCCCTGAAGGTGACCGCAAAAGGGGTACCTGCGTCGGGGCCGCCCTAGCCTGTCAGAGCCTATGGAGCATTTGGCTAGACTTATCGCCCCATTGGTAGATCCTATGCTGGGTGGCCAGCCAGGCCTCCTTGGCACAGTCTGTGTGGGCTTGATGGAGCATTTGTTGCACATGCAACAGATTCCTGCGGGCTGTGGGGTCTGAGCCGCCCACAATACGGGATTGGAGTTCTTTCTGTCTGGTCTTCAAATCACGCACCTGGGCCAAGCGGCGACGCTTTTCCCCTGTGCGATAGCTTTTGTCTGCACCCCGATTCGTGGGCTTAAACGCTTTCCACAAAACCACTGGGGACTGGCATGACCCGGCATTGTATCGAAAGTAATCGTTAATCGCCTGACTCAGCATCTCTCTGTATGCCTCGTCCCGAAGCAACCAGGGGGACATGCGCCACCTATAGCGGGCCCTGTTAGTGGACAGACGCAATCTAAGTTGGATCGGCTAGTGATCCGACAAATCTCGGGGGAGAATAGATGTATGTGCCACCCTGTGCATATAACTATGTGGAAGGAATAAATAATCAAGGCGTGAAAGAGTGAGGTGAGCAGAAGATGCATATGAAAACCCAGCGTCTGTTGGGTGTAAGGCCTGCCAAGTGTCCACCCATCCCAGAGTATGTGCGATTATATTCAGTTTGGATGTAACAGGGGGTGTATCCAGTTGTCGGGCTCGCCACCTATCTAGAGGACCCATAGTATCATTCCAATCACCCCCCAATACCACAAGGCCACCCGGGAGATCCCCCCACAGCTGCGTTAGTTTATCAATAAACGTCTGACCAAGGGGCGGAGGGGCGTACACGCTACCCAGTGTGATCTGTTCACCGGCCAAAGTACCCGAAACCACAGTGTATCGACCCCCCGGGTCTAGCCAATGACGTGTGATTTAGAGTGGCACCCTACGGTGGATGAGAATGGCAGTACCCCTTGCATCCTGTGTAAAGCCAGAATGATATACAGTGGAGTATCCGTAGCGAGCTAGGCAAGGGGCCTTCGTACTCAGGAGATGCGTTTCCTGGAGCAACAATACGTCAGCTGCATACCTCTTCGCCTGGTGAAGCACTGCCCCTCGTTTGATTTTACTAAGCATGCCCCGCACATTCCAGGCGAGGATGTTGAGTTCCCCTGTAGGCATGTTACCTGTTAAATGAGTCATCTCTAGGTGGCCTACAAAATTACAGCATCTGATGCGTGTAGGGTGTAGCAATATGGCATGTGCATGGTGCAGAAACATTCAATAAAAAACAAAACAACTGATGAACTGTCCCCGTCCCCCCTCCGCCCCCAACCCCCATACTTCCTGTAATACGGAGTATCTGTTGCAGTGGAAACCCATCCCAAGCCTCCAACAGGATGACCCAAGCGGTCCCTCCAAAGGACCCCCCCACCCAACTTACCCAACATAACCCCAAACATTCAGGGCAAGCCACGGTCCAATCCCTCCAGGGCCTGTAATAAGGACCCCCCTCATCAGAGCCCGATCAAGTCAATGTGTGACCACCGCCCTTAGACATTTCCCACCCCACGAAGGAAACAAAGAGAAAACAAAACACGGTGTCCCGATGCAGTTCAGCTTCTGGAACCTGTCGGCTCTGGGGCGCGCCAATTGGAGCAGGAACAATTACGCCGGGAAGTCGCATCTCTGCCCCGGCGTCCACTCCGATGAGAGCTCTGGGAAGAATCGGAGTCCACCGGAGGTAGCGAGTGAGGTTTCACAATACGTTTCTCATCAGTCCACACAAAGACCTCCTCCGGGCTATCAACGAAATATGTCTTGTCATTAAATATCACCTTCATGCGGGCCGGAAACAACAAGGCATAGGAGAGATTCAGCTCCCGTGGACGTCTCTTGGCAGCCACAAAAGACTGCCGCTGTTGCTGCACCAACTTAGTGTAATCGGGGAAGACCATGATGGGGTGGGAGTCAAAGACCATTTTATCTTTATGAAGTCGGGCATATCGAAGTATGGCGTCCCGGTCAGTGTAGTTAAGGAGTCGGGCTATCACTGGTCTCGGGCGTTCCCCAGGTGGCGGCTTCTTAGCCAGAGTACGATGGGTCCTCTCAACCATGAAACAGGAGAACATGTCTTCCGGGGGCAGCAGCGCCCGCAGCCACTCAGATATGAACTTGTCCATGGAGGTCCCCTCCCAGCCCTCCGGAAAACCCACTAGGCGCAGATTATTGCGGCGGGCCCGCCACTCCGCATCTTCGACCCCTGCCGCTAGCTCCAGCGATTGCCTGGTCAGTTTGTCCACCTTTTGTTGCAGCCCAGTGACGGAGTCCTCGATGGTCGACACCCTGGTCTCCGCTTCCGTAATGCGGTCGACCGCCTTCCGCAGATCCGGGCGAAGGAAAGACACCTCTGTGCCCACAGCCCCGATCTGGGCCTTGAGGGCCGTCCGCGATTGGGTGATTGCTTCCATCAATTTTGCCGCATCCGATGATAGGCCGTCGGCGGATTCCCCCCCAGGAGGGTTAGTGGTAGTGGTAAAGCGGTCCATAGTATGTTGCGTGTGGGCCGCCGCACCCTGCTTATCCTTGCCCATGGCTAACGGTAAGCGACCAGCCGGCCGGTGCAGCATGCAACAGTGGATGACAACAGGTACAGACGAGGGCAACCTGAACCAGACTCCAACACCGGGCAGTGCAGCAGCCCAAGCCACGCACTGTAGACTATCGTGCTGGGACCCACCTGCGTTTCACAGAAGCAGCTAGGCACGGCACTGCGGTTCCTGGAGGGGGATGAAGGCGGCCCCAACGCCTCAGCACAGGGTCAATCCAAAGTGCCAAGAGCCAGCCATCACGAACGCCGGTATGGCCCAGCAAGCGGCAGCTGTGGAATGTCTGTGCCCAGGCAAACCTCACCTACACCCAGTGGGCGCCGAGCTCCTCGCAGTGCCAGTGGCAGGCCATCTGGCAGCCCCTCACCACCACAGCCGCACTTCCAACCCAGACAGTCCGATAGATCCCTAGATGAAGGGGGGGGGAAGGGCGCGCCCCCACACCGGAGGTCCACTGCCCGCCTGCAAAACTTCTAAGGACTAGGCTCCCTTATGCCCAGACATGGTGTCCCAGGCGTTGCATCAGGCCGCACCGGGCCGCGAGGAGGAGAGTGGGGAAGGGGCGCCAGCTATGGCGTCGCACCGGGATCTTTCCCCGGTGCCTTGTTCTCCCACCGGTCGTCTCGTGGGGCCTTACCTCCATCGCAGGCACCGCGATGGAGGTAAGGCCCCAAACCTGTACAGAATTTTGAGAGACAAAGCATATAAATCGACTGATGCGTTTCCCAAAACAGTTGAGTTCCATACCAGATAAGAAGGCGGAAGTTCTTCATCCTCTGCATCTAATAGACTCCTGTACCAAAGTCCAACCTCCTTTTTCCTTGTTTTTGTATTTTGAAATATATTCTCGATCTCCCAATTTCCACCTATATGCTCCTTCTCTGCTAGAAACCAGGAGCGCAGTTGTAAATATTTGAATCTGGAAAAGGAGTCACCTATTTTTAATCTTAGAATTTCCCAGGGGAGAACACCATCGGATGATATAAGGTCAGACCAGATCGTTATTCCTGCCCTCCTAATGGGGGACGCCAAACTATCCTTCAACCATACTGGTAGTCCCGGAGAATCCCAGATTGGGGCAAAATCTGAATAGTATTTTATCCCCCACCTCGATTTAACCTTGATCCACACATTAAGTGCTGATTTTAAAACCTTTAAGCGGACCTTCTTAACCCCTTCGCTGCCAGGCCTTTTCCCCTCCTGTTCCACGCCCTTTTTTGGCTATTTGGGGTAGTGCGCGCTGAGGCCCCTGTAACTTTTTGACCACATAAGGTATCCACGCCAAATTTGCGTCCTTTTCTTCCAACATCATGGGGATTCTAAAGGTACTCAGGGTTTGTGGATTCTCCTAGAGGGGTCACAGAAATGAGCCAAAATACAGCAAAATTTAGTTTTTTTTCGGAAAAATGGGAAAAACGGGCTGCAAATGAAAGCATCTGGGTTTTTCCCTGCAAATTTTATCAAAAAAGGGTTTGTGGCGTTGAAATCACCATTTTCCCAGCTTTTCGGGGATACCAGACTTTTGTCAGAAACCCAACATTTTTTACACAGTTTTGGCATTTTTCTGGGACATAGCCTAATTTTGCTGTTTTTTGTGCTTTTGACCTCGTTCCAGTTAATGGCAGAAATGGGTACAAAAGCAATAATGGATCCTGGAAAGCTATACATTTTCGAGAAGAAGACAAAATTCTGAATTCAGCAAGGGGTCATTTGTGTAGATCCATCAAGGTTTTTTTATAGAAACTAACAGTTAAATATAGGATAAATTGAAAATTAGTTGAAAAAAACAGCCTTTTGTGTCAACGTTTTCACCTGTAACTTCTTCTAATTATGACAGCTCTTTGAAAGCAATATACCATTACATCCGCTGGACATTACTGGTTGTGGGGATATATAGGACTTGTAGGTTCACCAAGAACCCGACGAACCCAGAGCCAAAAACTGAGCAGCAACTTGCAATGGTTTTTTATTATGTACCGGGTATATAGTAATTATTCTGTAAAAATGTGTACATGGAAAAATCGGTATGAAAGACACCTATGTATTTCTGAAATGGGAACAAAATATAGAGTTTAGAAACAGTAGATATTTGCACATTTCTGAAATTGGGAATACTCATACTAGCATGAGAATTATCAGTCATTTTTTAGAATGACTTCTTTTTTACACAATATCTTTCATTTGGAAGTCAGAAATGCATCGAAAGTCAATAGATAATAACAGTTCCTTTACAAATCTGAATTACCCTAAGTCTCCCGATAAAAATGGTACCTCACTTGTGTGGGTAGACATAGTGCCCGCGACAGGAAACGGCGCAACACGCAACGTGGTCACAACTCAATATCGCAGTGAAAATTTACCCTTTTTTGGCAAAGTGCCTAGCTCTAGTTTTTGAACCCTAGCTCTGCGGGCACCTTGGGAAACCTAGCAAACCTATACATTTTTGAAAACTAGACACCCAGGGGAATCCAGGATGGGGTGACTTGACTGCCTCCCACTAGGGTCTGTTACCCAGAATCCCTTGCAAACCTAAAAAATTGACAAAAAAAACCACATTTTCCCCACATTTCTGTGGTGGAAAGTTTCGGAATCTGTGTGGATCCACAAATTTCCACCCACCCCGCGTTCCCCAAAGTCTTACAAGAAAAACGGTACCTCACTTGTGTGGGTCGGCCTAGTGCCCGCATCAGGAAACGGCGCAAAATGCAACGTGGTCACACCTCAATTTCGCAGTGAAAAATGACCCTTTTTTGGCAAAATGTCTAGCTGTAGTTTTTGAACCCTAGCTCTGCGGGCACCTTAGGAAACCTAGCAAACCTATACATTTTTGAAAACTAGACACCTAGGGGAATCCAGGATGGGGTGACTTGACTGCCTCCCACCAGGGTCTGTTACCCAGAATCCCTTGCAAACCTAAAAAATTGACAAAAAAAACACATTTTCCCCACATTTCTGTGGTGGAAAGTTCCGGAATCTGCGTGGATCCACAAATTTCCACCCACTCCGCGTTCCCCAAAGTCTTACGAGAAAAACGGTACCTCACTTGTGTTGGTCGGCCTAGTGCCCGCGTCAGGAAACGGCGCAAAACGCAACGTGGTCACACCTCAATTTCGCAGTGAAAAATGACCCTTTTTTGGCAAAATGTCTAGCTGTAGTTTTTGAACCCTTGCTCTGCGGGCACCTTGGGAAACCTAGCAAACCTATACATTTTTGAAAACTAGACACCCAGGGGAATCCAGGATGGGGTGACTTGACTGCCTCCCACCAGGGTCTGTTACCCAGAATCCCTTGCAAACCTAAAAAATTGACAAAACAACCACTTTTTCCCCACATTTCTGTGGTGGAAAGTTCCGGAATCTGCGTGGATCCACAAATTTCCACCCACCCCGCGTTCCCCAAAGTCTTACAAGAAAAACGGTACCTCACTTGTGTGGGTCGGCCTAGTGCCCGCGACAGGAACGGCGCAAAACGCAACATGGTCACACCTCAATTTCGCAGTGAAAAATGACCCTTTTTTGTCTAGCTTTAGTTTTTGAACCCTAGCTCTGCGGGCACCTTGGGAAACCTAGCAAACCTATACATGTTTTTTTTGTTTAAATTTTTTTATTAGAAACCGTTATTACATAATAAAATACATACAAGGGCCTACAACCACCAAGGCCGGCCGCTATAGAGCTCGAGGGCTCGCAATACGATGCCACACATTCAAATGAACCAGAGGCAAAGCTCCCGGCAGTTCGTGAGCACATGTAACAGGCCGTGGCCATAGGCCAGGAGCAATCGGAAAAAACAGTTTCATTTTCTATTAAATACAAAACACACTCAAGGCAATGAGAGTCCGAAATAACAGCGTGCTCTTCCCAGGACGGGGAACAACGTACAGTGTCCAAAGCAGTTCTTGACTGGAAGCGGCAGTGGGGGGCAACGGGAAGACAAAGCATGGAACACACCTCACACAATCCCGCAGAATGCGTGGCTAGGGGGACAAAGCAATATCGACCTCTAATGGCAGAGGCGGGGTGCAGATACGTCCACGATATAAATTCCATGGACCCCATACCTTAGTCCATTTCCCTGGCTTGCCTCTCGCCACATACACCGTCTTTTCCCTAAACATACACCAGTCCATATTCTCCTTCCATACCTTGATCGTGGGCGGCCTCGGGGAGCCCCACAGCTGTGCAATGTTACGCTTAGCCACCATGTACCCCAAAGTCACCCACTGCGTCTGTGCCGCATTATAATCATTCGGTTCCCAGACATTCAACAAACACCTCCTAGCCTCTGGCAACAGAGCAACGAGCGTGACCTCCTCCATTACGGTGTGGATACCGTTCCAAAATCGCACAACCTCCGAACATTCCCATAAGATATGAAGAAAGGTACCCGGCAGGCCACATCCACGCTTACACAGTCCATCCCTCGAGTAACCCATACGCAGCAAACCGGGCCCCGTGATGTACACTCTATGAAGGATCTTCAGCTGTACGAATCGTAAGCGGGCCGGGATCGCCACCTCTTTCAGGGAGGCCACCGCCAATACCCAGTCCTCATCGTCCAGTTCCAAGCCATCGCCCGTCCATGCCTCCCGCAGACGGAGCAGCAAGTCCGTGCGATCATTAATGAGTTTTTTATAAATCAGAGAAATAGTGCTGTCGGGCACGTAGCCATCCAACACTCTATCCTCCAGTGGGGAGTACTCGGGGATAGCAGCAACGTCCGGAAAAACCGAACACAGCGCATGGTAGACTTGTGCATACCGGAACTACTCTCTATCATTTAATTTGTATTCAGTTTTAAGCATTTCAAACGTTTTGAAAGACCCCTTCGCCCAAAGATCACCCACCTTACATATACCAATCATATCCCATTTCTCAAAACCTTTCGATCTCCACAAACAGCCCAGCCGCCCGGAGGCATACAACGGCGTCGCCCGAGTCAAGCGATCCCTCCACCCCATCGCCGCACTCGCCGCGTGCCACACACATATCGCAACCTGCGTGGGTCCCGTCAACCGCGTATCCGGGGTCACCGAGTACAGCGCCCTATTATAATCCCCACCCGGGAGCAGAAATTTATCCATCTCGAAGGCCGGATTCAAGGCAGGACCGTATATCCCGTGGTTCACCGCCGCCAACTGAGACGCCCAATAGTATCGTTTAATATCGGGGAGGGCGACCCCCCCATCGTACCAAGGGAGCGTCAACTTGGCGACCGTCCCAAAACAGTTGGCGCTGAAGACCCTCCACCTCCCGGAAATAACGGGCTGGCACGACATCCAGAGTATTTTGCCAAGCATACAAAAAGCGAGGTAGCAACATCATTTTAAACAATGCCGCTCGTCCGAGCGGCGAGAGCGGAAGTCGCCGCCACCTCGCGACGTCGGCCTTCAATCGCTGGAGGGGAGTGAGAAGGTTTCACTCATAGCGGACCGCGGGATCCAGAGAGAAAAGATTCCCAAATATTTGAACCCCAGGGTAGCAATCTGAATAGGGCAATCCCGTGGCAGGAGGGGGGCCTCACCCGAGAGGACGTAAACACACGACTTGGCCCAGTTGATGACCAGGCCAGAGTTGCGACCAAAGGAATTCAGTACGTCCACCAATACAATTAGCGACTGTCGGGGAGAGGTGAGATACAGAAGGATGTCATCCGCGTAAAGGGAGACACGGTCTTCAAACTCCGGCGTCCATCTAATGCCTCGCAGCGACGGCTCCCAACGCAACCAGGCGGCGAGAGGCTCCAAAGAAAGTGCAAAGAGAAGGGGTGATAACGGACATCCCTGCCGCGTACCTCTCCCCAGTGCGAAGGGAGCCGACACCCTACCATTCACCACCACCTGAGCCAGTGGGTCAGCATATAGTAATTTTACCCAACCAATAAACTCGGGGCCGAACCCAAATTTCGCCAACACGGCCCAAATATACGGCCACTCCAAAGTGTTGAACGCCATAGTAGCATCTAAAGATGCCAAGATGGCCGGCTCACGTATAAATTCCGCTCTAGCAAGCACGCCGTGCAACCGCCTCAAATTTAGAGCGGTATTCCGATGGGGTATAAAACCGGACTGATCCTGATGAATCAAGTCGCCCACGACCCGAACCAGTCGATTAGCCAATACCTTAGCCAGAATTTTGGGTTCTGCGTTCAACAGCGAAATGGGCCTATAGGAGGCGCAGCGATCTCGCGGCTTCCCCTCTTTGTGTATCACAACTATGTTGGCGAGGCGTTGGTCAGGGGGGAGGAAGCCCGCCGCACGTGCCGCGAAAAACATGTCCCGAAGATACGGCGCTATCTTATCGGGACGCAACTTATATAGTTCGATGGGAAGACCATTGGGACCCACAGCCTTACCCGATGCGATCGAGCGAGTGGCCAGAGCGATCTCATCTGACGACAACTTCGCCTCCATCAATACTGCATCAGCCTCCGATAGGGTTGGCAATGCAATGTCTCTAAGCAACAGATGAGAATCCTCCTCCGAACGCACAGAAACCGGAGAGTATACCCCGCGGAAATAATCCGCGAAGCAGTCAACGATCTCCACCGGGTCAGTCACACGCACTCCATCCATTCTCTCCACAACGGGCACCACCCTGCTCGCTCTCTCCTTCTTATCCAACCAAGCAATCAACTTTCCGGCCTTATCCCCCACATCATACAGTCGTCCTTGCTGCTCTCTACTCATCCCTTTACTGGCTTCCGTTACTAGCGCTTTATAATCTGATTGTTTGAGGCTGAGAACATGCAATTTCTCATCAGTAACTCCCCGCTCCAAGTCCTCCTCCATTTCAGCTATTTCAGTTTCCAGGCGAACCACCTCTGCTCTCTCGCACCTCTTAGCATGGGAGATAAGGGACAAGGCCTGCCCCCTGATCACCACTTTATAAGCCTCCCATAGGGAGACGGCCGACGACACCAACCCCACGTTATCATTGAAGTAGTGATCAGTGGACTTGACCAGTTCCGCGCGGATCTTAGGGTTACGTAGATACCAGGGGCTAATGGGTGCCACTCTCCCCTCTGCCCCAGGGACAACCTTCAGTTGCAACCATATAGGGGAATGGTCAGAAATACCTCGGGCTAAATGACGCACCTCCCCAATCATCCCAGCTTGGATCGCCGGCATAAGCATGTAATCAAGTCTCGAGAGACTCCCATGGGCCCCCGAGTGAAAGGTATATTGCGCCTGTCCCGGGTGCATCAATCTCCAGCAATCTACAAGTCCCAAAGTGTCCAAAAAGCCACCCAACCAGGCCTGAGCCCTAGGGAGATCCCTGGGGGGGTGACGGTCCTCCAACCCGGAGACAACAGCATTAAAGTCACCCCCCAACACCAGAACCCCCCCAGGGAGTCCCAGGACCAAACGCCCCAAATCAGCAAATGTAGCCGTCTGTAACCCCGGAGGCACATACACAGCCACGAGCGAAACAGTCCTACCCTCCCATCTCCCCACCAGTGCCACATAGCGCCCCCTATCATCGTGAAGCACCTCGTCCACCTCCAATGGGAGAGAGGCCCTAACCAAAATGCCCACTCCCCTAGAGCCAGAAGTGAAACCAGAGTGAGCGGCAAGGCGATAGCCCCTCCTATTTAGGGCATGGAAGGAGTTCCCAATCAAATGTGTCTCCTGCAGGAAAACAATGTCGGGCGAAATCCGTTTCAAAAACTGCAACACCACCCCGCGCTTGATCCTGTCCCCCAGTCCATTCACATTCCACGAAAGGATTCTCAATCCCCTACCCCCATCCCACTCCCGTGCATGATACCCACATCCCGGAAAGCACGACCCGGATAAGTCAGCAAAGAACTTCACATTGCCTTGCGAAACAAACAAACAATCCCCAAGAACCCCCCTCCCCCACAATCCCCAAACCACAACTCCCCCCTCCCTGCACCCCTGCTTGAGCCCAAACAGCCCCCCCAACTCGCAGTGTGCCTGTCGCCCTAACATATATCACAAAAAGAACCCCAGAAGGAGGAAAGGACCCCAATAAGCTCCCCACAACCCCCAGGCATTTGGAGGGCATATTGTGCCAAACTAGGGTCCAGTAGAGCCAAGGTACAAAACGTCACCAGTCCAGTCCATCACCAGGAACCAAGTTCTAGTCCTGCTCCACCAAATCCTGTCCGCTCTCCGCCATCCGACTGTCTCGGTCCATACCCCGAGGCAGGGCATCCAACCAGTCTCCAACCGCCTCCGGCCGGTCGAAAAAGTGGGAGCGACCCTGAAACTCAACCCGCAGCCTCGCCGGGAATAACATAGCATATTTCAGCTCCATGTCCCTCAAGCGCCGTTTGACACCCAAAAATCCCAGCCGTTGTTTCTGGACCGCTTGCGTGAAGTCCGGGTAAAAGCTGACATTAGAGTTCTCAAACTTCAGCGGCCCGGCCACCCTCGACGCCTGAAGGATAGCATCCCTATCCCGAAAGTTAAAGAGTCGGGCGATTATAGGCCGCGGGGGGGCACCCACCTGGGGCGCACCACCCGGAATCCTGTGGGCCCGCTCCACCGCAAAGAACTTGCTCAGTCCCTTGGGCGCGAGACGATTGGTCACCAGATCCTCCACAAAAAGATCCGCAGCAGATTCCTCCGATCTTTCCGGCACTCCAATGATACGAACATTGTTCCGTCTAGCCCTGCTTTCGGAGTCCTCAAGCCGACGGTCCGTCAGGTCACTGGCTAGCCGCAACCTACGGACCTCCGTCTGCAGGGCGGCCACGTCCACAGTTAGGCTCGACGCCGCTTGACTCAAGGAGTCGACCCGCTCGTTAGTTTTGGACAGGTCTGCCCTGACCAAATTCACATCGATCAGGACCGCGTCCAGTTTATGAGCCAGGGTATCAAACTGCTGACCCACAGCGGTCTTCATCTCCTCAATGGCGCCCATGACGTCCAGCAGAGTCAATTCTGACGATGGGCCTGAGACCTCCTTAGACCTCTCAGGCGATTTATGCGAGCCACCAGGGGATCCCTTTGCCTGCGCATATCGATCCATGTTATTGACCTGGGTATAGGCACCCCTCCGGGTTGACTTGGGTTTCGACTTGTCTCCGTCTAGTCTCGCCGCCATCGTCCGGAGGCCACCAAGGCTGGCACCCGCCCGCACCAGGAAAAAGGGACCAGGTAGCTAATTCAATTTAACACAGCCGTCGCCGACAGTAAGCCCATGTATAGTCCGAGAGTCAGGCCAGACACTCCGCCGTCCGCGCCCCTCTGAAACACCAAAGTCTCTCAGCCGATATCAGAGAACAAGCTTGAAAACGAAAGTGAAAGTGCGGGGTCCGTGGCAGGTCAAGCCCAGCCAGCCGCTGTTGTTCACTTCGTACCCGGGCACTTCACCAGCTCGAGATTGGGACCAAGGCAAGAGCAGGCCACAAACTTCGGAGTGCAACCATTCCGGTTCCCGGCGTCCGATCTGAATTTGGAAAACGGGTGGCACCTCAGCGCAAGTTCATCTGCAAAAGCCCGTCAAATAAACCAGGATTAAGTCAGGATAGACGTGGGAGGTTGCGGAGGCCCTCGAGAGCCGTAAGCCTACGCGGCCATCTTGGTTGCGCGCTAGGCTCCTCCCCCCAACCTATACATGTTTGAAAACTAGACACCCAGGGGAATCCAGAATGGGGTGACTTGATTGCCTCCCACCAGGGTCTGTTACCCAGAATCCGTTGCAAACCTAAAAAATTGACAAAAAAAACACATTTTCCCCACATTTCTGTGGTAGAAAGTTCCGGAATCTGCGTGGATCCACAAATTTCCACCCACCCCGCGTTCCCCAAAGTCTTACGAGAAAAACGGTACCTCACTTGTGTGGGTCGGCCTAGTGCCCGCAACAGGAAATGGCGCAAAACGCAACATGGTCACACCTCAATTTCGCAGTGAAAAATGACCCTTTTTTTTGGCAAAATGTCTAGCTGTTGTTTTTGAACCCTAGCTCAGCGGGCACCTTGGGAAACCTAGCAAACCTATACATTTTTGAAAACTAGACACCCAGGGAAATCCAGGATGGGGTGACTTGACTGCCTCCCACCAGGGTCTGTTACCCAGAATCCCTTGCAAACCTAAAAAATTGAGAAAAAAAACAAATTTTCCCCACATTTCTGTGGTGGAAAGTTCCGGAATCTGCGTGGATCCACAAATTTCCACCCACCCCGCGTTCCCCAAAGTCTTACGAGAAAAATGGAACCTCACTTGTGTGGGTCGGCCTAGTGCCCGCGACAGGAAATGGCTCAAAACGCAACATGGTCACACCTCAATTTCGCAGTGAAAAATGACCCTTTTTTGGCAAAATGTCTAGCTTTAGTTTTTGAACCCTAGCTCTGCGGGCACCTTGGGAAACCTAGCAAACCTATACATTTTTGAAAACTAGACACCCAGGGGAATCCAGGATGGGGTGACTTGACTGCCTCCGACCAGGGTCTGTTACCCAGAATCCCTTGCAAACCTAAAAAATTGACAAAAAAAACACATTTTCCCCACATTTCTGTGGTGGAAAGTTCCGGAATCTGCGTGGATCCACAAATTTCCACACACCCTGCGTTCCCCAAAGTCTTACGAGAAAAACGGTACCTCACTTGTGTGGGTCGGCCTAGTGCCCGCGACAGGAAACGGTGCAAAACATAACGTGCTCACACCTCAATTCCGCAGTGAAAAATGACCTTTTTTTGGCAAAATGTCTAGCTTTAGTTTTTGAACCCTAGCTCAGCGGGCACCTTGGGAAACCTAGCAAACCTATACATTTTTGAAAACTAAAAACCCGTGTGCTTCCAGGGAGGCATGGCTTGCGTGGATCCCCCAACATTTCCTTACCCAGAATCCCCTGCAAACCTCAATTTTAGCTGAAAAAATCACATTTTTCACACATTTTTGTGTGGGAAAGTTGTGGCATCACCGGGCTCACTCAAATTTCCCACCACCCAGCGTTCCCCCGGGTCTACCGGTAAAAATGGTGCCTCACTTGTGTGGGAGGCCCAAGTACCCGCGACAGACAAGGGCCCAGAAAGCAGTGAGGCGACATCAAAATTGCCTATCTCAAAACCACCTGGTTTTGCAATGGGGGTCACTTGGGTTTTTGGCCCGGTGCTCGGCGGCCATCTAGAGAAACCTACCAAACCCATACATTTCTGAAAACTAGACACCTGGGGGCTTCCAGGGAGGTATGGCTTGCGTGGATCCCCCAAGGTTTCCTTACCCAGAATCCCCTGCAAACCTCAATTTTAGCTGAAAAAAATCACATTTTTCACACATTTTTGTGTGGGTAAGTTGTGGCATCACCGGGCTCACTCAAATTTCCAACCACCCAGCGTCCCCCCGGGTCTCCCGGTAAAAATGGTGCCTCACTTTTGTGGGAGGCCCAAGTACCCGCGACAGGCAAGGGCCCAAAACGTATTGAGGCAACATGAAAATTGCCTACCTCAAAACGACCTGCTTTTGCAAGGGGGGTCCCCTGGGTTTTTGGCCCGGTGCTCGGCGGCCACCTAGGGGAACCTACCAAACCCACACATTTCTGAAAACTAGACACCTGGGGGATTCCAGGGAGGTACGGCTTGCATTGATCCCCCAACCTTTACTTACCCAGAATGCCCTGCAAACCTCAAATTTAGCTGAAAAAATCACCTTTTTCACACATTTTTGTGTGGGAAAGTTGAGGCATCACCGGGCTGACACAAATTTCCTACCACCCAGCGTTCCCCCGGGTCTCCCGATAAAAACGGTGCCTCACTCGTGTGGGAGGCCCAAGTACCCGCGACAGGCAAGGGCCCAAAACGTATTGAGGCGACATGAAAATTGCCTACCTCAAAACGACCTGGTTTTGCAAGGGGGTCACCTGGGTTTTTGGCCCGGTGCTCGGCGGCCACCTAGGGGAACCTACCAAACCCACACATTTCTGAAAACTAGACACCCGGGGGATTCCAGGGAGGCATGGCTTGCGTGGATCCCCCAACGTTTCCTTACCCAGAATGCCCTGCAAACCTCAAATTTAGCTGAAAAAAATCTCCTTTTTCACATCAGCGCGGGTACTTGGTCCTCCCACACGAGTGAGGCACCATTTTTATCGGGAGACCCGGGGGAACGCTGGGTGGTAGGAAATTTGTGTCAGCCCGGTGATGCCTCAACTTTCCCACACAAAAATGTGTGAAAAAGGTGATTTTTCAGCTAAATTTGAGGTTTGCAGGGCATTCTGGGTAAGGAAACGTTGGGGGATCCACGCAAGCCATACCTCCCTGGAATCCCCCGGGTGTCTAGTTTTCAGAAATGTGTGGGTTTGGTAGGTTCCCCTAGGTGGCCGCCGAGCACCGGGCCAAAAACCCAGGTGACCCCCCTTGCAAAACCAGGTAGTTTTGAGGTAGGCAATTTTCATGTCGCCTCAATACGTTTTGGGGCCTTGCCTGTCGCGGGTACTTGGGCCTCCCACACGAGTGAGGCACCATTTTTATCGGGAGACCCGGGGGAATGCTGGGTGGTAGGAAATTTGTGTCAGCCCGGTGATGCCACAACTTTCCCACACAAAAATGTATGAAAAAGGTGATTTTTTCAGCTAAATTTGAGGTTTGCAGGGCATTCTGGGTAAGAAAACGTTGGGGGATCCACGCAAACCATACCTCCCTGGAATCCCCCGGGTGTCTAGTTTTCAGAAATGTGTGGGTTTGGTAGGTTCCCCTAGGTGGCTGCCGAGCACCGGGCCAAAAACCCAGGTGACCCCCCTTGCAAAACCAGGTCGTTTTGAGGTAGGCAATTTTCATGTCGCCTCAATACGTTGTGGGCCCTTGCCTGTCGCGGGTAATTGGGCCTCCCACATGAGTGAGGCACCGTTTTTATCGGGAGACCCGGGGGAACGCTGGGTGGTAGGAAATTTGTGTCAGCCCAGTGATGCCACAACTTTCCCACACAAAAATGTGTGAAAAAGGTGATTTTTTCAGCTAAATTTGAGGTTTGCAGGGCATTCTGGGTAAGTAAAGGTTGGGGGATCCACGCAAGCCATACCTCCCTGGAATCCCCCGGGTGTCTAGTTTTCAGAAATGTGTGGGTTTGGTAGGTTCCCCTAGGTAGCCGCCGAGCACCGGGCCAAAAACCCAGGTGACCCCCCTTGCAAAACCAGGTTGTTTTGAGGTAGGCAATTTTCATGTCGCCTCAATATGTTTTGGGCCCTTGCCTGTTGCGGGTACTTGGGCCTCCCACACAAGTGAGGCACCGTTTTTATCGGGAGACCCGGGGGAACGCTGGGTGGTAGGAAATTTGTGTCAGTCCGGTGATGCCTCAACTTTCCCACACAAAAATGTGTGAAAAAGTTGATTTTTTCAGCTAAATTTGCGGTTTGCAGGGCATTCTGGGTAAGGAAACGTTGGGGGATCCACGCAAGCCATACCTCCCTGGAATCCCCCGGGTGTCTTGTTTTCAGAAATATGTGGGTTTGGTAGGTTCCCCTAGGTGGCCGCCGAGCACCGGGCCAAAAACCCAGGTGACCCCCCTTGCAAAACCAGTTCGTTTTGAGGTAGGCAATTTTCATGTCGCCTCAATACGTTTTGGGGCCTTGCCTGCCACGGGTACTTGGGCCTCCCACACGAGTGAGGCACCGTTTTTATCGGGAGGCCCGGGGGAAGGCTGGGTGGTAGGAAATTTGTGTCAGCCTGGTGATGCCACAACTTTCCCACACAAAAATGTGTGAAAAAGGTGATTTTTTCAGCTAAATTTGAGGTTTGTAGGGCATTCTGGGTAAGGAGACGTTGGGGGATCCACGCAAACCATACCTCCCTGGAATCCCCCGGGTGTCTAGTTTTCAGAAATGTGTGGGTTTGGTAGGTTCCCCTAGGTGGCCGCCGAGCACCGGGCCAAAAACCCAGGTGACCCCCCTTGCAAAACCAGGTCGTTTTGTGGTAGGCAATTTTTATGTCGCCTCAACACGTTGTGGGCCCTTGCCTGTCGCGGGTACTTGGGCCTCCCACACAAGTGAGGCACCGTTTTTATCGGGAGACCCGGGGGAACGCTGGGTGGTAGGAAATTTGTGCCAGCCCGGTGATGCCACAACTTAGCCACACAAAAATGTGTGAAAAAGGTGATTTTTTCAGCTAAATTTGAGGTTTGCAGGGCATTCTGGGTAAGGAAACGTTGGGGGATCCACGCAAGCCATACATCCCCGGAATTCCCCGGGTGTCTAGTTTTCAGAAATGTGTGGGTTTGGTAGCTTTCTTTAGGTGGCCGCCAAGCCCGGGGCCAAAAACTCATAGGACCCCCTTTGCAAAACCAGGTTGTTTTGTGATAGGTAATTTTTTGATAATCCATCGGCCAGATTGATCAGTTTGCATGGACCTTATGGAGGCACCCGCACCTATTCTAAAAAGGACCGCTACTCCTTTATTGTGTACTGTCTGCCCAGAGCGACAAAAATGTTCAACCCATCTGTATTTCCTGAAGACAGTCTTACATTCAAAATGACTTAAATGGGTCTCTTGTAAGAGGCATACTTGAGCTGACGACTGCTCCAGAAAGGCCATAATCAGCCTTTGTCTTCGTGGACAACGTAACCCGTTAACATTCCACGAAGCAAACCTTATCCTAGCAGTCATCATCCTATCTTAATCCTTCTGGCCACCCTCCCTTTCACTAAACACTTCCACACAATTTTACTCTTTAAGAAAAAAGAAAGAGAACTTATTTTTTTATTTTTCCCCACAGTTACCCCACCAGTGTGACCCCACCCTTCCCCCCTAATCCCCCACCCTTTTGAACCCCTTGACTCCTCATACCCCTGGGGAACCCCCCTACTCTTCTAGGCATACGCCTTTGGCTAGGAGCCTCCCTAATGTGTGTCACTGAACAAATTTACCATTAGAATATATAAAAAAAAAAAGACTCCAGCGACAGAGTTTCTTAGTAAACTATACATTTCTCTTTCATTTTTAAGAATCTATTCACAATACTTGATTATTTTGAATATTTTGTATATGTACAAACGCTTAATAGTTATATCCCACTTTCACTACCGCTCCCGCTACTTTCGCTTATCTTATCTATTAAAAAATCAACTTCCTCAATCTGATACAAATTATACATGTGGTTATTCCACATGATCCGTAGGGATGCGGCGAATCTTAACTGTGTCCTAGCCCCCAATGAATTCAAAATAGTCATCCTTTTACCCAATTCCCACTGCCTTGTGGCAGTGATATGGGAAACATCCGAGCGAATAAAAAAAGAAAACGGACTCGGTAGGGAAGTATACTTCAAATCACCAGCTTTCAAGGCTAGAGATAAAATGTTCTCCTCAATTGCAAATGTTAAGAAGTTCACCCCAAAAATTTTCGGCCGTTCTTTTCCAGGTTTCCTCCTATACGGATCACGGTGAACTCTTTGGATATCAGCCATCAAGTCTAGATCTACCCCAGGCATGTCCTTTAAGATAGTGCTTTTTAAGAGTGAGACTACAAAGTTCTTGATATCACCCCCTTCAAGTTCTTCAGAAACATTTAAGATCTTCAAATTATTTTTCCTAGAGTGATTTTCAAGACGCTCAACATCTTCCTTCAATTCTCTATTATGTCGAACCAACTTATCAATTATTGCAGAAGAAGAAGATAAAACTTCCTTAATCTTAGGAATCTCTGCCTCCAGGGCATCTGTTCTCTGTGACACCTCATCTACTTTCTGCACCAATAACTCACAGGAGGCCTGAATGGCAACCTGGTTAGACTCTGAAATTGTGAATCTCCTACCTATGTCCTCTTTGAGGCACAGCAAGATATCAGCCAATGTCCCGGGCTCTGATGGTATCAAAGGAGTGGAGGGGTCAGCCGGTTGAGGGCCAGTTGTGTTAAGCATAAGAGCTTCTTCTCCCCCCCCCCCTTTGGGGTCCTACAACCCTCTCCTCTGTCTTCTATCTGATCCATTTCGTGGTTTTCAAGTGCCGAGTAACTATTTGCTAACTCCACCGAGGGATACAGAATTATCTGCTGATCTTGTGATGCACCCTCCCCCTCCATTGCGTTCCTAGGGGAGCACAAAGAAGGCTGAACAGTGATATCGGGGATGACGCCGGAAGGGAACATAGTTGAAACAGTAGCGATACTTTTGTCTTGCCCCCGGTCAAATGTAGTAGTTGAAAGGACCTTATAATAGGACTTTAGTGAGGGCGTAATCTTCACGCCAGGCCCTCCTCGAGTCTTTTTCCTACCTCTTCCTCTGCCGGAGGGTGTACTTTCGACAGTGTGGCTTTCCTTTCTGGGGACAGCTTTAATTTCTATTATCGGAGGTGAGGTCACAGGAGGTTTAGACACAGCTGAAGCAATGTTCGGAGCCCTATTTCGCAAGGTGTATCTGCTAACAGCAGGGGCAGGATTAAATGTCGCAATTCCACGCCTCGAACCCCCGGTAATACCACCACTAACTTGTGTATCCATGCAGCTCACCCGCTCTTGAGTGTAGTCAAAGGTACCGATTCCCGCTGCATCAGCCCGTTCTAAAGAAACTTCACCCCCTTTATCACTCACCCGTTTCTGGGCCGCCTCCACCACTCCACGGACCTTCGCAGGGAGAGGGGAGGAAACCAGGATCGGAACTCGCTGGATCACCCGAGCCAAACACTCTCCCCCTCCTAACCTCACCTCCGAGCACGCTGGTTCCCAGATTAGTGGCCCCCTTCGGATGATAAAAAGCAAACTTCCCCAATGGAAGCTGCCAGAGATTTCTCCACCTCCACTGTCGAGCAGCTCCGATTACCCGGAACCACGAAGGCTCCGATACTGCTCCTCCCACGGCTTCACACACCATCGAATCTATGCCCTGCTAGACGGGAACGCCGCAGGACAGATTCTCCACAAAAGGAAAAGGAAAGAGAACGGTGAAAACGGTAAGCAAGATTCCTAAAAAAAAGAAATATTCAGGCGATATTCAAGTGGCGCTAAGACTCCATCCTCCGCTAACCGCTAATGAGAGTTTCGCAGACACACATCAGGAGCTCTGGCCACGGCCGTTAGCTTCCGGCCGCCATGTTCCCCCCAGCCATCAAGCCCATAATCTGTTTTTAATACCTGCTGTAATCTTAAGTGTACAAAAGCAAGCATTAAGTCTGAGACCATGCTCACCTCATCAATAATTAATAGTTTCATTTTCTTCAGCACTCTTGACACTTCATGAGAAGCTTCTCCAGACAACTTCTGATATTGTAATTTACTATCATGCTCAACTGGTAACATCAGTAATCTATGCAAAGTAACTCCTTTAACATTGTGTGCAGCTAATCAAGTTGGAGCTGTTACCACAGAACATAACTGTGAACCAGTAGTTTTTTAAAGATAATTGGTCAAAACTTTCATTAAAAAACGTTTACCTGTCCCAGCTTGACCACTGATGTACATCAGAAGAGGTTTAAAAGATGAACACACACATTCCTTTTTTCATGCAACAAACCATGTTCTATCTGTTCTTTCCCTTGTACATATATTTCTTTCTGTTCAACATTTAGTTGTTTTTCTAACTTTTCCAATGTAATATTCTCCTCGTGTGCTTGTTGCATTGCAATTTCGACTTCATGCATAGCAATCGCTGCTTCATTTTCCAGTATTGGTTGTCCAAGAGGATCTTGACTACATTGACCACTACTTTGACTATCTTGAGAACTTTCATTAGGTATTTCAGCTGTAATAGTCTTTTCCTGTTCAACTTCATCATTCAACATTTTTAAATATGTAGGGGAAATTGTACATGCAATGCCCATCTTTACATGCATTAAAAGAATCTTTGTAGCAGTCAAAGTCTCCAAGTAATTCACTTTCGCTACACCATGGTTTAAAGAGTTGGAGAAGTGCTAAATAGTAACATTTTCACTTACCTGGAGTTTCACAGCTGAGTTTCTTGTGGTTTATAAGATTACCCTTTGCATGTTTTACTAAACAACCATGTAAATCAACTACTGCATATTTTCCTTCTTTTAAATTCTGTTTAAGATTTCTTTTGAAGCTGTAATGTTGAAGTACTTCATACAGACATAGCTGTTCCAGATTTCGACTCCTTTTCGGATAGTATGTGTCCAACATATTAGTTTTAAGAATGTCTGTACTGTCTGGATCATTTGTATTCAATTTCTTCTAATGATTTCAACACTCTATTCCGTGAGCAGGCAAGACCTAAACTTACCCAAATGATTCCTCGAGACTTTGAATATAAACTTGAAGAGCACAAGCGGTCTGAACATTCATAGGGATCCAATTTCTCGGTGGGAAAGTATTTTCAAAGTAAAGCTGTACGATTTTTTGCTGACGCTTTTCTCTTGGGCAATTTCTTCCCACATTTATTTCATCTCTGTTTTTTCTGATTTTGTTGTGTACGATGTAACATAACGGGCAACAGCAATTGAGTTATCTGCAACATACTGGATGTCCATATTCTCCTTCACGATTTTTAAAATGACTGGATTGTAGTCATTGATATACTTTGACACTTCTGTTATTTTTAAGATGTAGGTATTCTTTGGAGTTATTGTGTGCCTTACAGAAGAAAAAAAAGAATTTACTCTTCCTTTACAAATGACTGGACGTGGAAAACCAATCCGACATTTGGTGTAAAATTTTCCTTTAGACTTGTAGTTTCTTCTGCAGTACTTTCCACAATGGTGACTTTGGAAACGTAAAACTTGCTGTCTCAAGCCTCTATCTCCTTCTTCTCTCGGAATCTCACGTCACATACTGTTCGATGAAAGACAATACTGTTTCATCAGAATCAGTTCCAAATTTAGGTGCATCCTTGACCCATAGTAGCATATGTATATGAGGTGCACCTCTTGCTTGGTACTCCTTTCTGCAAAAGAAATCGGTAACTTCTCCAAGAGGTGGATTCTTTTTATTGCAGATAAAAGACATCATAGCTTGAAACCTATGATTAAAATATCTGCACACATTTACAGGATCCAATGAACACAGTTCACCAGGAGTCTTTATTTCAACATTTTTAATGTTGGAATTTACTTCTCTTAGAAACTCAAGCAAATCGTCCCATGCATACTCTGCACAGCTAAGTGTGACAAACCATGTTGGTGTACCTAAGTTCCGCTAACATATACTTGAGTTCTCCATGACGACGATACCAATACTCATTTATTCCACGTTGACATGCCATCAAATTGATTAACTGTGCTTCTAAATTTTCATCTGTTTTTTCAACTTTCTCCACAAATTCTTTTGCAGAAAGAAGTGATTGATGAACTCCAGTTTTAAGTATGTGGTTCACTGCATACGACAGAGAAGATAAATCCCTTTCAAACAAAAGGTGAAATATGTATGGAATGCAATCTAGGATCTTCAGAATATAATCTTGTTGACCGATATTCTAAAGCTGGAATCCGTACAGGTCGGTCATCATATCGTCCACCTGTGGAAAACAACGAGCTTCCAAACTCTTCTCCCATACACTCATTGGAGTTCCCTGTGCTTTTTTCATTTGAAATAACTCAATGCTGCTTCCTATTACTTCTTTGGAATGCAAAGGACATATTGTGTAATGTTCATAAATCTCTTCAGTCCTTGACTTGTCCACTTTCTCTATTTGACCACTTGAAATTTCACATTCATCTTCTAAACTTATTACCTGTTCATCCACATTTACAGTTTTGTAATAAATATTGTTCTCTATAAGATATAAAGTAGCCTTTTCAAATGTATTAACATCCACAAATTCTTGCCATATTTTCGGACTCAGTGGGGCCGATTCCGATCCAGGTCGGAAGGGCACCGAATGCGATCCGGCCAGAAAACTACGAGCCGTACGCGTGTTTTACGCCCGACTCGTACAGCTGTACGAGAGAGCACGTACGATGCGAGCTAGGTGAAATTCACCGACCGAGTCGCTTCCGGGTCCGAACCGCTCCGTACGTCTCGGTCGGAAGCTAACTGTGGAGTGCAATGGATGCGATTTATGACTGAGCCTGTACGATGCACGCGTCGGACAGCCTGTGCGAGCCGGACACCGGGAGGTTGCCTTTGGGGGTCTGCGTCGAACCCCTTGTCACCCACAGCCCCACGACTCGGACACAGGGGGAGACCCAAGGGTCCCCCCAACACAGGCATGTACAGTGCAGATGGCACCAACGCGTACGCACTGTAGGGAGCGCCCTTGTGTGAGATGTACCCATTCAGTCAATGGGAGCCCATATACGCGTTGTACGACCTGCTCCCATTGACTTCTATGGGAGTCTGATCGAACCGAGTCTGGCAGCATACAGCCGCATCGTACTCGCTCGGTCGGACTGCAGGACTCCTACTCGGTCAGAAAACACTCCGGATCCGGTTAGGTCAGAGTGCTTTCCGACTCGGATCGGAATCAGCACCTTTGTTGGTACACCTTTTACTAGAATGACTACTGCCTCATTTTGCTCTTTCTCTCCAGCAATAGTTTCAATATTTTTCTTAAAATCCAAAGGTAAGTACAGAACTCTTCCTTTCAGCCCTCTTTGCAAGTCTGTTGGTGGCAGTTTACCTGTTTTATGCTCCATCCGAATTATAGTTTGAAAAGGATGAACAGATTGAATTAGAACCGACTCATATGTATTCAATTCTGCCAGTTCCTCTGGAATAGCTGCTAATTCTAAGTTATTATGTATTGCTCTAGCAGGCATTTTGTTCTCTTCTAATTTGTTGTAACAATATTTACATATACGTTGATCACTACTTAACTCAAAATCGACCTTCCACCAACAAGTAGGTGCAAATTCTTCCCACTTACTATTGTTCTCTTTTTCACTTTTCAAATACAAATCAACATTCCTAGTTTGACTTTTATAATGACTACGTCGACAACAAACACAAACATAGTTTGGTATTTCAGAGCACACTACATTAAACCTTCCAATTTCTTCTTCAAACTGATCAGGGCTAATCACTTTCCCATCACCTTCAACATCTGTAATTGTCAAACTTTCACTTTCTATTGACTGCTCTTCTGAACCAAAATATCGCATTTCAATATCATCACACTATTTTTGAACATCTGATAAAGAACCATATAAAAGAGCTGTATTCAGTTCACTTAAACATAATGCAGGACTTTTTACATAGTACAGTTTCCTTACAAACTTTCGCATTTCTGAATGGTGTACTGCTAACATCCTCAAGTGATGAAAAACACTTTTACACAATTTTCTTGAAAGACAAGCCAGAGAATGCCCATGTTTCTCAGTATATTTTCTTACATTACATGGATCTAGTCCTTGCAACAACTTAATCTTCTGTTTAATACTTTTCTGTGTATATTCTCGTAGCAAATTTCGCATTATATCAATAGATTCCTGTCGAATACTACAAATACTGCTACAACCCCACTTATACACAGGAGCTTGTGTACATTTCCCTTGCACTTCTAAAACTATTAACTCTTCTGCACTTTTACCAACCAATTCATCTTTTGGAAGGGGACAACCATCCTGAACTTCGTAGCAACGACCTCCAGTATCAACTGCAAATGGTAAACTATTTTCCTGGAAGTAACTTTCCTCATTAAAAAAAGGCTCACTACTTGAAGTATGTTTCCAATGTCCACTAAAGATTTAGCAAAAGTTGGTTCTGTTCACAAGTCTTTTTCTTCTACTTTTCTCTTTCAACACTTTGATTACTTTATCTAGTACTTTGATCCTCTTCAAAATCACAATGAATAACTTCTGTTTTAAAGTAAAAGCAGTATCCACTATACTTTCGATACGCTGCTTCTGTTTGAATTGCAGCACTTTCTTTTTATATTTGCAGCATATTCTCATTAAATTCTGAATCACTCTAGTTCGAAAAAGTCTCTGACAAATTTCTTGATATTGTTTTTGTCTCCGGGTAACAGATACTGTTTCTTTATCATGTTTTCTTGTCCTTGTATTTGAAATTGAAGTATCCTTCTCCTTACTTGAAAAATTCTTATTTTTTCTTTGTGTGATGTTATTTTCATTAAATGTTCGTAATATTTTTTCAGAAATTGTCTAGTGTTTTTACCAGAAGAATCTGTTTGTGTACTGCTCTCATTTTTTTGTATACTTACAAACCAACGGTATCAGCATGGGTAGTGTTTTCACTCCTAGCGTGGCGGGTTTATACGTATATCACTTTGAACTTACGCACATCCTGGGTAACACCAATCCATTCAGTTCTAATATTAGACTGTGGCGTCGCTACATCGATGACATCCTCCTCATATGGAGGAGCTCCACAGAGATGTTGCTTGCCTTTACCACCTGGCTCAATGCCCGGGACACCTTCTTAAGGTTCACTCATACAGCCAGTCCTGACTCTTTGGACTTCCTTGACCTGACCATTCGGAGCGAGAACAGCGTTCTCACCACCACCACTTTCCATAAACCCACTGCCAAGAACTCCTTGCTACACTTCAACAGCTTTCACCCCAGACCGCTGCGGGAAAACCTACCATTTGGCCAGTTTCTCTGCCTCTGCAGAAATGGTAGCTCTACTACCGATTACAAACACCAAGCGGCTGACCTTTCAGTGAAGCTACAACAGAGGGGCTACCCACGCATGGTTGTTGAAACAACGAATAAAAGGGCTCGCAACCAGAACCGCGATGCCCTGTTGGAAGACCATGCCAAGGCGGATTCCACTGCCCCCCTCACCTGTGTTACCACCTTTAATACTGCCAGCAATCAAGTGATGAAGATCATTAGAAAAAACTGGCTTATCCTGAATACTGGCACTAGAAACTGGGATCCACCTCTATTTGCACACAAACGAGCTACCAGCTTAAAAGATCGCCTGGTCTCTGTACGGCCTAAACTCAAAGAACCCATCCGCAACACTATCTGCGACAGTTGGGGCCTCCCCAAAGTCACTGGCCACTACCCTTGTGGGGATTGCAGCATCTGTCATCTGACTAGACCATACAAAAACCTGGACTTGGAACCAGGCAAGGTGTGGTACCAACAAAAACACACTAACTGCAACTCCACACATGTGGTATACCTGATTCAATGTCCCTGCAACCTCAGGTACATTGGCATGACTACTCGAAAAGTGAGGCTAAGGATTGTGGAACACCGCAGCACAATTCGTTGCAAAAAAACAATTAGCAAATTGACCAGCCACTACGCTGAACGGGGTCATACCCCCAATGACATGTACTGGACTGTGATTGAACAATTTAACCCTACCCATGATAACATGGTGAAGTTTCTTCTTGACAAGGAGCAACGCTGGCTATACCGCCTGTCCACCCATGTGGAAGGTCTCAATGACCAGATACCTTGGAATACCCTGAATAATTGAGATCGTCCCTCCACACTTGCGCTTCTTCTGTTTTATTTTTGCTTTTATTTAATTTAATTTTACTTTTATTATTTTTTTCATTATATTTGGTTTCACTTTTGACTTCTTCTGTGATTTGCAGTTGACATAAGTAACTTTGCGCTACTCCTTACCCACCCTGGAGGCACTGCTCATGAACCACACATACATGCCCCTTTGTCGGTCACGTGCGCGATTTACCCCCGGCTATTGGCCTCTCTGCTTATGCACATAATACACTCGCCACATTGCTTGGCATGTGCGAGCTGCACTTCACTGCCGATGCGCGGTTACACACCTTCTGTGTGACGCGCTGGTCTTATTAGTCCTTTTAGTCTTTCTTTTCTTTTTGCCCGGTATTTTACCGGTCCCTGTGTGTCTGTCTTCTGGTACCTCTCTTTTTTTACAGACACCTGCCTGTTAATTGCCTGCAGCTGCTCCCCACACCTGAGCGCTATTTTGGCGGGTGTGCTATTTAAGCCTCAGCTTCCTCTGCTCATTTCCAACCACGGAGTCGGAGAGAGGCCACACAGGTTTGCGGTATGTGCTCTGTCAGCTACAAGTAAGTGGGATCTAATCTCTGACCGGCTTTGATTCCTTTGCCGGTCAAGTTTATTTACTACCCCCTCTTTTGGTCCCTTTCTCTCTCTTTTTTTACCCTGTCCAGATGGTAGCTGTGACAGAATACCCCTACTCCTGACTCATGGAGCCTGTCCCTTTAATCTTTGGTGTAAGCATTCATGGGTTCATTCTAGTTTTTTTGTTCACCATGTTCTTACCGTGTCCTTGAGCCACTTGAAACATTACCACGTATTTTTAGCGTGCACCGCCACTTATAGCACGCTTTTGACGCTGCCTCACATGTCGTACCACTCTGCACCTCCTCCGCGGTGTACCTTGTCACTCATGTTACTTGATATTGCTTGAGGCTAACGTTATATGTGGTATGCTTTGTGTATGTTTGTCCTTTCCCTCCCACAGGATTGGAAATAAGAGGAATACCCCCTCTGCCAGTTAAGGCGCCTTAGCGTGCGCCGCACATAGACGGCTATACACACTCTGTTAGACCTGTCCTCTCACCTTCCACTTTCTTGGTCCTGATGAAAGCCAGCCCCAGTTTCCAGGCACTGGCTGAAACATGTTGACCCCACTGGATGGTGGCGGCCATTGATACCTCCTTAGCCATCCCCTGCCTCCTTTTAATGCTGCCCATGGCCCATTATTAAATAATTCTAATTGGTTTTTGGGACCAGAGGGACAGCTTTTTAAATATACACGCACTACACTATCACTGCACACTCACCTTGACAATAAACCAGCTCCGCTGCAATTGCAGGCGTCGCAGCACACTTGGGGTACATTCGGTACCCCTAGTGGGGGCCGATGATGAAGCATGCCAC
Organism: Triturus cristatus; assembly: GCF_964204655.1. Taxonomy (NCBI): domain Eukaryota; kingdom Metazoa; phylum Chordata; class Amphibia; order Caudata; family Salamandridae; genus Triturus; species Triturus cristatus. The sequence goes on along the minus strand of NC_140584.1, from coordinate 204,116,609 downwards.
CAACTAGGTTGGTGGGTGAGGCCTTTCTTAAAAACCTAAATGGTTTCTCTTGACTAAAGAGACTATTCTGTTTCGTCATATCTACATACACATATCCCCCTCTACCGTGGGGCTAGTTCCTTTTAAATATATAAATCTTTCAGTGTCTATGTCAGTGCTACATGTGAACATACAATTTTCACATTGATGTTCCCATTTATAACGAAGGCCAAAAAGATTTTCAATTTCTATGCCTTCATTTTCCAATACGGTAAGCATATACATTAGAAATTCCTGAGCATCTTGTTGGATATTCTGCGTAAATTGTGCACAACCAGAACATATATCCAAAAGATTACGAATATCAGAAACGCTTTGCATTATAGTTTTATCTGTTCTCAATTTTTCATAAACAGAATGCAACAAGCAACAAAATCTTTTTTCACGATTCTCCTCAATTTGCTGTTGCAATCTTTCAAGAAAAAAAACAATATTGACCACTACATTAGCATAGCAGTTGATACCAGAAGTATTTTCAAACTGATAAGCAACAATCTCTTCTACAGTATCCTTTTTCTTTTTGCTTGCAATCTCAACATTATTATGATTTTTTTCCTTCTCTATAACTTCACTACAGATATTCTCATATCTTCTTTTTCGACCTACCACACGCTTTTCAAACACAGGATATTGCCCTACATGGGGAGCATACGCTCTTCTTAACCCATTATACTCTTTTACACAGTTTTCATCTGCAGTAATCTTTGACTCATCAAAATCAACCAAAACCAACCAGATAAACTTCTGACTCGCCACAAAGCAACATATGCCATACCCTCTTTAAACACAGTACTTCAAATGTTCACCAAAGCACTGTCTACGCTTAATCCTTGAGATTTATGAATAGTCACTGCATATGCCAAAGAAAGAGGAAACTGTTTTCTACGTACATACAAATATTTAACAAGCAAAAAACGAGCAGAACAACAAGCAATTTGTTTCACTTCTTCAATCTAATCAAATTTGATTTTTAAACATTCAATTCCATCTTTTTTTTGATAATTCACCAGATCAACAACTTTTCCCATTGCTCCATTCACTAACCCTTTTTCAACATCCAAATTATGCTGCAAAATAACCAGACAGTTTACACATACATAAAAAATCTTTTCTAAACCTGCAGTTTTAGAAATAGATTTTTCTAAAGAATCCAACTTTCTTTTCAATTTGTCCGTCAAAATAATAGTGATTCCTTCATGCTCTATTTTATCAATGGCTTCCATTTTTCTTATTTGTTCATTTTCTAGCTTCAAAAGTTCTTCATTGAAAATAGAGCACTCATGCACTGTTGGCATTAAGCAGATTATAGAATACTTTTCTGCAACTTTTTTTTTTTTTTTTTTTTTTTTATTTTTGAAAAAGTTTTTATTGAGCAACAATTCGGTCACAAGTATGGGCCTACAACCACCCGGGCCGGCCGCTAGGTACATAAGGAAATAAACACATATCAAAGTTGCAATCCGTTCCCAGGGCACTGCCCCGCAGTGGCTCAAGATAGTTCTCGAAGAACAGCAAGCGTCAGTCCAACAGTAACAGAAACAAAAGAAAAACAATAAAAACAAAAGGCGAGTTACGAGGGATACCAGTGCGGTTCAGGCTCCCCCCGGGAAACTTCAGTCAGAACATTTGAGCAATCCGCTAAAGAGGGGAGTACCGGGAGGCCGGGGACGGAGGGGGGGGGGGAAAGGGGGGTCAAGGAAGATGAACGTCCCTATGTAGTTGTTACAAAAAGCGCCAGGAACCGTCGAGGGTCAGGGGGACATGGCGATATCAGTGTCTACCAGGGGGGGCGCACAGATGCCTCCGCGATACACATTCCATTGGCCCCAAATTCTACCCCATGCCCCCGGCTTGCCACGGGCCACATACACTGTCTTCTCCCGAAACATACACCAGTCCATATTCTCCTTCCATACTGACACGGTGGGCGGCCGTTGAGCGCCCCAAAGTTGCGCTATATCCCTCTTGGCAATCATGTTCCCTAGGGCCGCCCACCGAGTCTGAGCCGCGTTGTAGTCATTGGGCTCCCACACATTCAGGACACAGCGACGCACCTCCGGCAGCAGTACAACCCCGGTGACCTGTCCCATACCCGTGTGGACCCGGCGCCAATAGTCCGCCACCTCGCGACACTCCCAAAGGATATGAAGAAAGGTGGCGCTGAGCCCGCAGCCTCGTTTACAGAGCCCGTCGTCGGAAAATCCCATCGCGACCAAGCGCGGACCCGTAACATACACCCGATGGAGAATCTTGAGCTGTACCAACCGGAGACGAGCCGGAATGGCAACCTCCTTGGGGGACGACAGTGCAGACTGCCAGTCTTCGTCATCCAATTCGACCCCATCCCCAGTCCAAGCCTCCCGAAGGCGCACCAGGAGATCCGCCCGTTGATTAATCAATTTTTTATAAATTAAGGAAATAGTACTATCAGGGACATGTCCGTCAAGTACGCGGTCCTCGAGGGGCGAGGAAACAGGGACCGTGGTCCCCTCCCCGAAGACCGAGAGCAGGGCGTGTCGAACCTGGGCGTAGCGGAAGAACTCCCTGTCGGTCAGCTCGTATTCGGCCTGGAGCACCGCGAAAGTCTTGACCGCGCCCTTGTGCCACAGGTCTCCCACCTTGCTGATACCAATCGTGTCCCACTGGTCAAACCCCTTGGTGGTCCACAAGCTGCCCAGGCGGTCGGAGGCAAACAAGGGAGTAGCACATGTCACTCGCTCACTCCAGCCCGTGGCCGCAGTGGCAGCCCTCCAGGTCCGCACAGCAATCTTAGTAGGACCCGTAAGGGTCCGGTCAGCCAGGCGGGAATAAAGTGCCCTGTTGTAGTTCCCGCCGGGAAGCAGGAACTTGTCCATCTCATACGCCGGATTCAAGCCGGGCGCATACGTGGCGTGGTTAATGGCAGATAGCTGCGAGGCCCAATAGTACCTGCGAATGTCAGGAAGCGCGATGCCCCCGTCATACCAGGGGAGAGTGAGCTTGGCAAGAGCAATACGCGCCCGGCCGTTCCACACCAGTCTCCTCTGCAGGCTCTCCACCTCCCGAAAGTAGGCCACTGGGATAACGTCAAAGGAGTTCTGGAGTGCATAGAGGAACCTGGGAAGGGACATCATTTTAAACAGCGCGGCCCGACCCAGCGGGGACAGGGGCAGCCTGCACCACCGGGCCGTGTCCTCCCGCAGCCGCCGAAGTGGACGCAGAAGATTCTGCTCGTAGCGAGCCACCGGGTCCAGCGAAACGTATATCCCCAGGTACTTAAAGCCGCTCAGAGATATTTGAATCGGGAGCCGAGGCGGCAGGAGAGGAGGACCACCAGCGATGGGATAAACGCAGGATTTAGACCAATTGATCGTGAGACCCGAATTGTTCCCAAAGGAGGTCAGAACGTCAAAGAGGACGTTGAGTGACTGCCGCGGTGAGGTGAGGTACAGGAGAATGTCGTCCGCATACAGCGAGACCCGATCTTCAAAGCCCGGGCCCCACCGGATCCCTCTAAGCGAGGGCTCCCAACGGAGCCAGGCAGCGAGTGGCTCCAGGGCGAGAGCAAAAAGCAACGGGGACAACGGGCACCCCTGCCTCGTGCCCCTGCCGAGGGCAAAGGGCCGAGAGACCCGCCCATTCACCACCACTTGAGCCATGGGTCCCGTGTAAAGGAGCCTCACCCAGCCAATAAATCCCTCCCCAAAGCCGAATTTATCCAAGACGGCCCAGAGGAATGGCCACTCAATAGTGTCAAATGCCATCGTGGCATCCAAAGAGACCAGCACGGCCGGCTCGGTGAGGAGCTCCGCCCTGGCGAGGACCCCGTGCAGACGCCGCAAGTTAAGAGCGGTGTTGCGGTGCGGGATGAAGCCGCATTGGTCCGGATGAATAAGGTCGCACACGACACTCAACAATCGATTGGCCAGGACTTTCGCCAGGATTTTAGGCTCTGCATTGAGCAGTGAAATAGGCCGGTAAGAGGTACAGCGGTCACGCGGCTTGCCCTCCTTGGGGAGAACGACTATAGTGGCCAGGCGCTGGTCGGCCGGAAGGGAACCCGCCGCAAGAGAGTCGCGGAACATGCGGCCGAGGAAGGGCGCAAGCTTATCAGGACGCAATTTGTATAGTTCAATGGGCAGACCGTTAGGACCCATAGCCTTGCCCGAGCGAAGGGAACGAATCGCGGTCGCTATTTCATCCGACGATAAGGGGGCGTCCAGCCGCTCCCGGTCCTCAACGGACAGGCCGGGCAGAGCAATATCTCTCAATAGGAGGCGAGAGTCATCCTCGTCCCTGTCAGTCACCGGGGAGTACACCGCCCGGAGGTGGTCAGCGAAGCATTCCACAATCTCATCCGGTTCAGTCACACACCCACCATCCGCAGCACGCAACTCGGGGACCACGCGATTCACTCTCCCCTTTTTGTCCAGCCACGCAATCAACTTTCCCGCCTTGTCCCCCGCGTCATACAATCGGCCCTGCTGCTCCCTATACATAGTTTGGGCCGCGTCAGTGACCAGGGACCTATATTCGAACTGTTTCAGGCTAAGGGCATGTAGCCCGTCCGGAGTAATATTCGCCTCCAAGGCCGACTCCAGCCCCGAGACGTCAGTCTCCAGCTTCACCACCGCCTCGCTCCTAACCTTCTTGGCCACCACTATCTGGGCGAGGGCGTGTCCGCGTATAACAGTTTTAAAGGCTTCCCAAAGGGACAACGCAGACGACACCGACCCCTCGTTTTCACTGAAGTATTGGTCCATGGCCTTAACCAGGCTGTCACGAGTCACAGGGTCCCGCAGGTACCAGGGGTTAATGGGAGCTATCCGCCCTGCGGACCGCGGCCCGGTGTCAAAGAGAAGCCACAGCGGAGAATGGTCGGAGATACCACGCGCCAGGTGTCTGACCTCTCGAATCCGACCAGTCTGCGCCGCTGGCATAAGGAAGTAGTCTAACCTGGAGAGACTCCCATGCGCCCCCGAATGAAAGGTGAACTGGCACTGGGTCGGATGCAGTAGTCTCCAACTATCCACCAAGCCGAAGGTCTCCAACATCCCACCCAGCCATGACTGGGCAGCGGGGAGGGTCCTCGGTGGGTGACGATCCAGTTCACCCGAAACCACAGAATTAAAGTCCCCGCCCATGAGCAGGAGGCCGTCCGGGAGGTCAAGCAGCATTCGACCCAAATCAGCAAAGGTGGAGTTCTGGAGGCCCGGGGGGACGTAGACCGAAACCAGGGTAAGGGGCTGTCCCTCCCACCTCCCAATCAGACACACATAGCGCCCTCTGTCATCCGAGACTATCCTCGTGATCTCCACCGGAAGGGAGGTTCGCAGGAGAATGCCCACCCCCCTGGAGCCAGTTGTGAAACCAGCATGGGCTACAAGGCGGTATCCCCCTCTGTGCATCGCATGGCAGACATTGCCGACCAAATGCGTCTCCTGGAGAAACACCACATCAGGAGTCAAACGGCGCAAATATTGCAGTACAACACCCCGCTTAATACGGTCCCCCAACCCATTGACGTTCCACGACATAAGCCTCAACCCGTCTCCCCCCATCCCCTCCAATAGAGCAAGAAGCCCCCAGCCCGCAGCACCGCTCCCAAATATGGATAAAAGTCAATTCCTCGCCCTGTAAACAAAAAACACACAACTAAACAACCCCTCTTCCCCCCCAACCCCACCCCAAGTCCACCGCCCCCCACCCTGCACCCCTGCGGGCCTAAGACCCCCCCCAACTTGCAGTGTGCCTGTCGCCCCGCTAACCCCATTCTACAAAAAGACCCCGGAGGAGGAAAGGGACCCGAACCCGCCCGCACCCCTCACGGGTCCTGGTAAAACACAGTATGCAAAAGAAGTAAGACCCAACTGTACAGTGCAAAGACGCAAAAGCAAGGACCAAAGGTCAGTCTAAGGGGACCCGTCACCTGCGGTGCCCCCAGAGGGCCCGGGCCGGCCACCCCCGTCCGGCAGCGAGTCCAGCCAGTCACTTGCGGCCACAGGAGTGTCAAAAAAGACTGTCCGCTCTCCATGCTCCACTCGAAGTTTCGCCGGGTAGAGCATCGAATACTTCAGGCCTAGCTCGCGGAGACGGCGCTTCACCCCCTGGAATCCCATCCGCTGTTTCTGGACCAGTTGCGTGAAGTCCGGGTAAAAGTTGACGATCGAGTTCTCGTAGCGGACCGGGCCACGGGTCCGTGAAGCCTGCAGAATAGCATCGCGGTCCCTGTAGTGGAACAGTTTAGCCACGATAGGCCTCGGGGGGGCCCCCGGCCGCGGCCGGCCGCCCGGAACCCGATGGGCCCGCTCCACAGCGAAGAATTTACTTAGGCCAACCGGGGACAGCTGCTGCAGGATAAGTTCCTCGACCACGAGGTCCACCGGGCGGCTGTCGGAGGACTCCGGTACCCCAATGATACGGATGTTGTTGCGTCGGGCCCGTCCCTCGAAGTCCTCAAGCCGCCGGGCCATGTGGTCGTTGACCACTCTAATGTCCCCAAGCGCGGTCCGCAGATCCGACACCTCCGCACCCAAGGTGGAGGTCCGTGTATCAAGGGCCTGGACCTTCTCGTTGGTTTTAGAGAGGTCGGCCCGAATCAGGGTGACGTCGATCGCGACAGTGTCGATCTTACGGGCCAGGGCCTCATATTGCGTCGCGATAGTTTCCCTGATGCCCTCGATGGCGCCCATAATGTCCTGTAGGGAAGGTTCCGCAGCGACGGTCGTGCCTCCCCCCGCAGCATCCGGGGAGAGGCCAGCAGCGCCAGGGGACCCCCTGCCCTGGGTATAGCGGTCCATGTTGTTGCTCTGGACCGCTCCCCCGCGCAGTGAGGCCTTGGTCTTGCGCCCCTCCGGTCCCCCTTTGCCCGCCATGTGAGCGCCGTCACTCAATGGGACCTCCGATCAGGGGGTGCACGGGTGCCAGAGAAAGGATCACAAACTGTCGGTGTAGGGGTCGGAGGCGTCAGACCCGTCCGTAGCAGATGGAAGCAAACCTCGGGCAGAGGCCCAAGAGGCACCCCGCCACCTTGAGCACGCACGCCAGCTGATCTCCTGAAGGCCAAAATCGAAACCGAAAGTGCTGAATCGGTGACTGGCACCGCGCTGAGGCCGCTGTTGTTCAATTGCAGCCCGGCCCCACGGGTCACCTCCACCCCGGCCTCCTCCGTCGGGTGGGTCCCAAAAGTTCCGGCGACGATAACTCAGGATTCCCAGGTCCGATTAGAATTTTGGAAAGAGATATATAGTCAGCTGGTCTTCTTCTCTCAGATTCCATACACCAACTCAGGATAGTCTCAGGATTTATTCCGAGGAGCAGAAAGGGTCCGGGGAGCCCTGTGCTCACGCGACCATCTTGGATGCGCGCTAGGCTCCTCTTCTGCAACTTTTTAATATATTTTTTCAGGAAGTATATTTTAATTTGGAAACAAGTTTGTAAGTAGTCGACTTTGCAAAGCTTGTTTGCCCTGTTCTGTCAGTACTCCAATTCTTATATGTTGAAGAATACTTCCATATTCAGCTCCATTTGCCTGTCGCATATTTTTACTGAGTTCTTTGTACTCAAAATGTGACCAAATGTTAACATTTCCAACACTTCCCAAGGACTTTTTGGTGTCTTCATGTGCAAGTGCTTTAAATACTGGTTGTCCTTTTACAGAAGTAAGTTGCAGTAGATCTCCAAAAACTATGACATGTTTTCCTCCAAATAACACATCGTACTCTGTTTTAAGAATTTGCTGCATTCTTAAATGTACAAAAGCAAGCATTAAGTTTGAGACCATGCTTACCTCATAAATAATCAGAAGTTTCATTTTCTTTAGTACTCTTGAAACTTCATAACAAGCTTCTCCAGATAGCTTGTGATATTCCAATTTGTTTTCATGCTCCACAGGTAGCATAAGTAAACGATGCAATGTAATTCCTTTAATGTTGTGTGCAGCCAACCCTGTTGGAGCAGTTACAACACAAGACAAATGTGAGTCAGTTGTTTTCTGCAGATAACTGGTGATTAATTTAATTAAGAAACGTTTTCCTCTTCTAGCTTCTCCACTCACATACATTTGTACAGGTTGAAATGAGGTGCATGTGCATTCTTTCTTTTCATGAAGAAATCCATGGTCAATCTGTTGTCTCACTTGCTGATATATTTCATTCTGTTCAATATTTAGTTGTTCTTCCAAGTTGGCTAAGTCCATAATATCTTCTTGAACTTGATGTATTGCTGTTTCCACCTCATTCATGGCGATTGCTGCTTGATTTTCAACAATTGGTTGTCCTAGTGGATCATGACTCAGTGGAGCAGAGATTTGACTATCTTGAGAACTGTCCCTAGCAATCTCAGCTGCAATAGTAGCTTCTTGATCAATTTCATCGTTCAACATTTTCACATAATTTGCAAAAACAGTACATTCTACGGTATCTTTACAAGCATTGAAGGAATCTTCATAGCTGTGAAAATCTCCAAGTAATTGCAATTCTGAACGCCACGGTTTGAACAGTTGCAAAAGTGCTAAATAGTAAAATTCCCTTTTTTCAGCAGTGTCGCAACTCAGTTTCCTGTGTTTAATTAAATTTCCTTTCCTTTGCTTCACCAAACATCCTTCGGAACCAATCACTGCATATTTTCCATCATTGATGTTTTCTGTAGTATTCTGTTTAAAAGTGTAGTTTTGCAGCACTTCATAGAGACATATGTTCTCAAGATGATGACTTCTATTTGAACAATATGTGTCCAACATATTTGTTTTCAAAATATCCGTACATTCTGGTTCATTTAATGCTAAATATGAAATTTCTTGTACAGATTTAAGTACTCGATTTCGTGTTGCAGCAAGACCTAGACTCACCGACATGATTCTTCTAGATTTGGAGTATAAACTTGCAGATGATAACCGATCTGAGCATTCATACGCTCCAATCTCTCGATGGGATAACATCTTCAAACTGAAACTGTATCATTTCTTACTTAGACTCTTCTCGTGAGAAATCTCTTCCCACATTTCTTTTAATTCCGTCTTTTCTGATTTTGTAATGTAGGATGTTACATACCGAGTGACAGCAATGGAATTATCCTCTACGTACTGAATATCCATGTTAGCATTCCACATAGAGAGAATAACCGGATTGTAATCATTTATGTATTTTGATTCTTCACATCTTCTCAAATTGTAAGAATTCTTTGGAGACTTTCTTGATAGTATGTCTCACTGCTGACAATAAACTGTTTACTTTTCCTTTTGATATTACAGGACGTGGAAATCCAAAACGACATTTGGTATAAAACTTTTCCTTAGACTTGTACTTTCGTCGACAGTATTTTCCACATCGATGGCTTTGGAATCATAAGACTTGTTGTCTTAAGTTGTTTTCTTCTGTGCTTTTGGGTATGGCACATGTGGCATATTCTTCAATGAACGACAAAACAGTATCATCATAATCAGTCCCAAATTTGGGGGCATCTTTGATCCATATGAGCATATGTATGTGAGGAGCACCTCGAGCCTGATATTCCTTTCTCCAAAAGAAATCCACAACTTCTCCAAGAGGAGGATTCTTTTTATTGCAGATAAAAGACATCATAGCTTCAAATCTATGATTAAAATACCTGCATACATTAACAGGATCCAAAGAGCACAATTCTCCAGGTGTCTTGTATTCAATATTTTTTATATTCGAATTTGCCTCTCGAAGAAATTCTAGTAAATTATCCCAAGTATATTCAGCACAGCTTAGGGTAAGGAACCACATAGGAGTTCCTAAGTTCCTTAGCATACATTTAAGTTCTCCATGACGACGGTACCATGTCATCAGACTAATCAGCTGAGATTCTAAATGATCATCTCTTTGATGTACGTTATCAATAAATTCCTTTGCAGAAACATTTTGAAAATGTACTCCTGTTTTCAATATGTGATTCACTGCATATGAAAGTCCAGACAAGTCACTCTCAAACAAAAGATGAAATATATATGGGATACATTGTCGAAATCTTGGATCCTCTGCATACAATCTTGTTGTTCAGATGCAGGAATCTGCACAGGTCATTCATCATATCGTCCACCTTTTCCTGTTGGGAACAACTGTGGACAACAACGAGCTTCCAAGCTTTTTTCCCATACACTCATGGGAGTTCCCTTTGATTTTTCATTTGGAATAACTCAATAGTATTCCCCATCACTTCTTTGGAATGAAGTGGATGTACACTCTAATGTTCATAGATTTCTTCACTTTTGGACATGTCCACTTTTTCAATTTGACCAGTTGACGTTTCAGTATCATCTCCTCAAAATATTTCTTCTTCTTCCATATATAAATTTTCATAGTACTCATTGTTTTTAATCAGATACAATGTTGCCTCATGCACTTTCCTAACATCCACTAATTCTTGCCAGATTTTCTTGCTCTTAGTAGGAACGCCATTAACTAGAATAACTAGTTGTTCATTTTCTACATTCTCTACACCAATTGTTTTAATATTTTTCTTTAAATCTAGAGGTAAATATACAACTCTTCCTTTTAATCCTCTCTGTAAATCTGAAGGAGGCAATTTACCTGTTTTAGGCTCCATACGAACAATAGCCTGAAATGGGTGCACACATTGAATGAGAATAGACTCATAGGTATTTAAATCTAACAGTTCTCGAGGGATAGTAACCAACTCTAGATTATTATGCACAGCTCTAGAAGGCATTTTATTCTCATCCAATTTATTATAACAATATTTACAAATACGCTGATCAGAACTCAAATCAAAACAATTCTCTATAAATAAGTTGCAAATTCCTTCCACTTATCATTATTTTCTCTTTCACTTTTTAAATATAGATCAACAGTCCTAGTCTGATTTTTATAGTGAGTTTTTTGGTAGTAGTATGTTGCACATTCTCTTCTATTAATGTGTCAGTTTCTGCACTCTCTTGTTGAGGTCCAAAGTAACAAAACTCAATTTCATCACAAACCTTCTTCACATCTGATACTGATCCACGTAAAAGAGCAATGTTCAACTAATTTAACATTAGTGCTGGACTTTTTGCATAATACAATCTTCTGACTAACTTCTGCATCTCAGAATGATGTACTGCTAACATCCTGAAATGGTGAAAAACACTTTGACATACTTTCCTAGAAAGACAAGCCAGAGAATGACCTTGCAAACCAGTATTTTTTCTCACTCTACAAGGGTCTAGTCTTTGCAACATCTTAATCTTTTGTTTAACACTTTTTTTTACTATATTCTCGTAAGAAATTGCGTAAAATATCAATAGATTCTTGTCGTACACTACAAATACTACTGCAATCCCAAGTGTACACTGGGGCTTTAGGGCGTCTTAAGGACGTCTCCCTAGAACTTCATCAGCTAACACTTCTTCTACATTTCTGGGAACCATCTTCTCTTTCTCAATTGGACAACCATTTCTAACCTCATAAGCTCGACCACTGGTATCAACTGCATGCAATACATTATTGGTCTGTAAATAACTCTCTTCATTAAAGAAAGGCTCTGAACTTGAACTGTGTTTCCATTCACCCAAACAAAATCACAAAAATTAGTTCTGGTATTTACTCTCTTCCTCTTGCTTTTGGCCTTCATTAAATGGATTGGTTTATCCAATGATCGAATTCTGTTTAAAACTAAAATGAATAGTTTCCTTTTTAGTTCCCAAGCCTTTTGAACAATGGATTCAATATGCTTCTTCTTTTTATAAAACAATGCTCTTTTTCTATATTTTTTCACATCTTTAAGCAAGTTAAAAACAACTATATTATAAAAAAATTTGTTACGGATTTCTTTATACTGATTTTGCCTTCCTTTACCATATATCAAATCTTTTGAATTTAAATTTTCTCTTTTTCCTTTCCTGTAATCCATACTCTTTTTTGTGGTCGAACCATTCTCAGTAGTTTGCACATTCCGCACACTGCTTCTAGGCTTTGTAAGTTTTTTAATGAATGCTTTTGTTGTCTTTCCGGAAGACTTTTTCTTTTTAGCCACATGATGTTGGTCATCCAATACTTGTTGTTGAATTTTCTTCGCATAAGTGTCCTTTAACTGTTCTTTTCTCTTTCTTGATTTTTCAGGCATGATAACTTTATTGTAATGATGATAAACAATATCTGTAAAAAATAAACATAAATAAATGTATTGTAATACATTTATAAATTATACTTGTCAATTATTATACAAACACATTCTATATAAAAACCATTTAACGACTTTCTTTTCTCATCACTAATTGAAATTGTAATTCAAGGTGTATATTTAACTGTATAGGTGATTACAGGTCTGCATGTGTAATAGAGAAAGGTTCCTACCAGTGTTTGTGTTAAGCCCTGAGACATCATATGAAGACTTACACACTGACTGTATCAGTAGAGTACTGCAAGGTGAGTACCTTGTGAATTTTTAAATGTGTGGGTTTTTGCTCAGTGAATGGATAAGTACATGTTGCTGAATAGGTCACTAGAAGAGTGCAAAAGAAGTGACAGGGTGTTTCCTGGAAGTGTATGGATACTGACTGGGGAATTGAAGGTGTGAAGGTGTATACAGGACTGCATGCATAGAGGATAGGCATTTGAAGCAGTCCATGTGCTAAGGCCTGGCTCACTGCATGAGTGCTTGGGTACTGACTGAATGATTAGAGTACTGCAAGGAGAGTGCCTTGGTGAATTTATAAGTGTTTGGGTTTTTGCTCAGTGAATGGATTAGTACATGGTGCTGAATGGGTCACTAGATGAGTGCAGGAAGAGTGGCAGGGTGTTTCCTGGAAGTGTATGGATACTGACTGGGGAATTGAAGATGTGAAAGACAAGTGTGTAGGTGGTTACAGGACTGCATGCATAGTGAATAGGCATTTGAAGCAGTCCATGTGGTAAGGCCTGGATCACTGCATGAGTACTTGGGTACTGACTGAATGATTAGAGTACTGCAAGGAGAGTTTCTGGGTGAATTTATAAGTGGTTAGGTTTTGGCGCAGTGAATGGATTAGTACATGGTGCAGAATGGGTCACTAGAAGAATGCAAGAGGAGTGACAGGGTGTTTCCTGGAAGTGTATGGGTACTGATTGGGGAATTGAAGGTGTGAAAGAGAAGTGTGTGGGTGGTTCGACATCTGCATGCAAAGTGGATAGGGGTTTCTAGCAGTCTATGTGCTAAGGCCTGACTCACTGCATGAGTACTTGGGTACTGACTGAATGATTAGAGTACTGCAAGGAGAGTGCATGGGTGAATTTATAAGTGTTTGGGTTTTTGCTCAGTGAATGGATTAGTACATGGTGCTGAATAGGTCACTAGAGGAGTGCAAGGGGAGTGACAGGGTGTTTGCTGGAAGTGTATGGATACTGACTGAGGAGTTGAAGGGGTGAAAGACACGTGTGTAGGTCGTTAGAGGACTGCATGCATAGTGGATAGTGGTTTGAAGCAGTCCATGTGTTAAGGCCTGGCTCACTGCATGAGTTCTTAGGTACTGACTGAATGATTAGAGTACTGCAAGGAGAGTGCATGGGTGAATTTATAAGTGTTTGGGTTTTTGCTCAGTGAATGGATTAGTACATGGTGCTGAATAGGTCGCTGGAGGAGTGCAAGGGGAGTGACAGGGTGTTTGCTGGAGTGTATAGATACTGACTAGGGAATTGAAGGTGTGAAAGACAAGTGTGTAGGTGGTTAGAGGTCTGCATGCATAATGAATAGGGGTTTGAAGTCGTCCATGTGCTAAGGACTGGGTCAGTGCATGAGTACTTGGGTACTGACTGAATGATTAGAGTACTGCAAACAGAGTGCCAGGGTGAATTTATAAGTGGTTGGGTTTTGGCGCAGTGAATGGATTAGTTCATGGTGCTGAACGGGTTACTAGAAGAGTACAAGGGAAGTAGGTTTTTAAGCAGTTATGTGTCAGGAAACAGATGAAGTAACCACATGGCTCTGTTAGAATTCTTGCACAAGTACACAGAGACTCACAGTGTGATTGTAGACAAGCAAAACTATTCCCTGGACTTTAGCAAGAGAAACTCAGTAGACTGGAAGGAGTACAATGACTGCATACACTCTACATATTTCACTACTGCACTCTAGTGCGAATGCCTGACTCATTCTGTGAATGCATAAGCAATGACTGGGTTCTAATACTACTGAAACTTGACAACAGGATAGGTTTTTCAGCAGTTATGTCTCAGCAAAGACATGAAGTAACCACATGCTTCTGTCACAATGGTTGCACAAGTGCACACAGACTCACAGTGTGATTCTAAGCAAGCCACACTATTCCCTGGACTTTAGCAGGATAAACTCACTAGAGTGGAAGGGGTAAGGTAACAACACATTCTACATATTTCACTACTGCACTCTAGTGTGGATGCCTCACTCATTCTGCAAATCCATAAGCAATGACCAGCTTCTAATACTACTAAAACTTGAGACTCTCCCCTTTCAAACGAGGCCTCCCTGAAAGCTGGGGAGGCAGTTTTCGGCCGGATTTCCCCATCGGAGTCGAGCGTGGCCTTACTTGCTGCTGTTCTCGGCTCCGGTGGGGAAATCAGTGACGTCAGAGCGCCTTGCGGTGCGCTGACGTCACAGATACAGAGGGATACGTGGAGAGCCTACCGTGTAAAATAAAACAATCTCTGGTGCTTTGCACCGGAAGTTTAAAGGGGGGCCTCCCTGGTAACGGCCAATGGACGTGCGCCGCACCAGGGAGGTAGTGCTTGCATCGCCGATGCAAGCACCAAAAGGGTTAAGGGGGTGGAGGGCCGATGTTTGAGATGTCTGCTTTGGTATAGGTGTAGAGTAGGATAAGTTAAGGTTTGGTAGGTTAGGATAGTTGTAGGTTAAGGTAATGTAGGTTAGTCAGCATTGGGTAGTTTAGACATAGTTCAAATAGGATGACTTAGTATAATTTAGTTAGTTATAGATTTTAAAAAATTGTAATCAGTTTCAAATAAATATTGTTTTGCACTTTCACAACTGCTTACTTATTAACTGTGTAGCAGTTGTCATACATGCTTTGGTTGTGTTGAGGACATGCTTTTGGATTTCCAGGTAGTGTTTGTATACATGTGTAACTAGGTGAGACAGCTATGGAAAAGATCTCATCAAGTTTGCAATGGAGTCACTTAAGGGATATTCAAACATGAAAGTGCACTGTAAGTGGCACTCTGGCTGTGAATGGACGCACAGGCCAAAACAGATATTCACCTACTGTTGCTCTTTGTGTGTAAGTGATGCTACATGTATTATAGGAATGGTTTTGTCAACCCCTAGCCACCATTCCTGACTGTGTGGGACCCACTTTGGTGCCTGCCACTTATACCCTCAATCTTGCACCATTTTACCATGTCCTCAGTGTAGTTTGCTGGTTGCTAACCATGGGAGTGGGCCAAACCTAGCCAGACAACTTCAATCTTCCTTTCCATTGACTACCTGCTGAGTGTGGTAAATATAACATGGGTTTTGGGGCAACTTCTTGCGAGGTTAGGTGCACATTGGTCTCGCTTTCACCATTCCCCATGCATGTGTAGCTTGATTGAGGGATGTGTGCCCTGGCTCCTAAAATGTTATGTGTGTACATTGTACAATTGCTGTCATGTATGGTTGTAATCACACTCAATGCCTGTGAGGACTCTCTGGTCAAAGGAAGACATTGACACAATGTATGGCAGTGTGTCTTACCACACCATTTGTCAAATAACGTACAAACCAAATTACTTTGTAGTTGTAGCTCATGGTTACTGACATCCAAGGTGCAGCACCAAGCTTTTATATCCTTTAGTGGCAGATGCCTTGCTATACAGGAGGAGTCTGACCATTAATCTTTATATGCTCTAAGTAGATGGCTTATGATGGGTCTAATATGTAAAGTTTTGTTAGAGCTTTGAGGCCAACATATGTGCCTGATGATGTTGCCATGATACCTGCACTGGGTATATGTGGATGTGTTAGCATGTGTTTGTGGCTCACATGCGTCACTAGCCCAATTAGTAGACTACTGCTTTTAAGTGCTTAGTTGGTCTATTTCACTGTGTGGCAGACAAGGGAGCAATCATTATTGTCAAACCACGGCTTTCAATATTTGACATTGATTAAGTACAGATTGACATGGCAGTGTAGGTGCATTATACTTGCACTTGTCAAACATTAGCATGTGATAAGGCCAGGAGCACATTTAGCAAGAGATGTTGAGAAGTGTGTTTTGTATGTATACATTAGGCCTGGGCGAAAAATTTCGTTCCGTTCGCGAAAATTGCGATAATTTGACATTTTCGCGTTCCGCGGAAAGCGCGAAAATGTCAAAATTTCCGCATTCCGCAGCTTAGCGATAATTTGGTTCTTGCTCGCGCTGTAAAATAATACATTCTCGCGCGCGCGCGATCGCCTTACCTGAATCCCTGCGTTCGCCGACAAGTTTTCTTGATCCGGTCGCGTTCTCCGTGAGATGTTGTATTGTTTTTAGCCATTTGCGCTGTCTCACGACAGTTCGCGCCCGCAGTGACGTCATGCGTCGCGCGATCACGTCTTTCTTCTCGCGATCATGCACCGCGAGACAACTGAAAACAAGATGGCCGCGCCCGCGAGCAACCGCATGGGTAAGTTGGCGAGCCGCAACCATGCAGAAAATCTCGCGAACATGCGGGAAAAAAACTTCTGCATCTTCGCGATATTTCCGCGTGTTTGCGATAATTTTTTACATTTTCGCGATAATTTGCGAAAGTGGATTTCGCAAATTCCGCCCACCCCTAGTATACATCTACCATGGTCAAGTTTGTGCTATCTGCAACAGACGTACAACACACTGGTTCATTTTAGTGTTTTTATTCACATGTGAGCCAAGGACCAAAGAGCAAATGGCAGATCTTGCAGCAACAACACCAACATAGATTGTGAGCCAGAGCATGGCCAGACATTGTCCATGGGAGATAAATGTCATGTGACATGTTGAGGAGAGGGGTGTTCCAGTGAGGAGGAGGTGCAAATTGCCATTAGGGAAGTAAGGTAGACATGTACTCTTCAAACTTTCCCTCGACCGTGAAGACCCTGCCATTTGACCGATGCCCGGTGGAGCTACCTGTTAGCTGAAGAGGAGACGGGCTGTGGATTTCCCCTCATCCGTCACCTACCCAGCCGGACATTGGGCAGACGTTCCTTCATCTCTCTGTCATACTGCTGTACTTTAAATTTTCATGGCGCAAGTAATATAACAAAGAACTTGGCAAAGAAGCTGAAATATGAAAAGACATCTTTATTAAACTCAAATGAGTGAGACTACGTCGCACAGAAGCCTTAGCAACTGAATGAGGCAGTCTCCAGAACAAAAACCAGTCTTCTCTTTTATACAGAATATTACGCTTTGGGCAACACCGCCCCTGTTTTACAAGTGGTCATTCACATATGATGACAATCCCACATTCCAGTTCGTTCAGCCCACAATCTTTTAACCCAGCAAGGCTCAGAACCCTCATCAGATATCAGCAGACCCCAATAACACGGGCACCTCCTGCTCGTAAAACAAGCCATAAAGCAGGAAGAGTCAGGTGTGAAAGAGATTAGCCGGAGGCTTGTGTGGGATGTAAAGGCTTTATGGTGTGTCAAACCCTGATGCTAATCACAGGTGGCCGTAGGACGGGGAGCTCGTGAGACCGGACTGACCTGGGGCAGCGGAGCCAAGCTGCACAGGTCAAAGAGAAGTCAAACAGAAAGTACATGTGTTCAAAGGCCCGTACTTGTTTGTAATGTGTAGCCTATGTGAGGGCAACCATAAGATGGCCACCGCTCTAAGATGGAACCCATGAAGTCAATGTATAATATCGTATACATAGTGCATTTATCGATGAAATGTAATGAAAAGCACTTGTACATAACGCATTGGCCATTCGCGTTTCACTAATACCCAAATAGACAGGGGTAGGGCCCTGCCTCCTACGCGGTCCCAAATTTCAAAGTACCACAGACCCTCCTTTTGCCCTTACATAGGCAATAACTATTCTCATACTAATCTGAGTCCAGGTCTATACTCATAAAGTCATGAAGATGTTGCTGTAGCATCATCCTATTACTTAGCTCCGTCTTTTGATACCTGTTTCCTTACACATATAGTAGCACAAAGGCCACGTATGGCGGGACAGAATAAGGAGTACCTCTGTCTGTAGTAGGCGGCATAAGATCACACACCCAATAGTTAGTGATGTTCACTACTAACTAGTGTTGATGCAGAAGCTGTACAAAAGAATTGCTTACGAATTCTGATCTTCTAACCTGCTCATGTTTAGGAAAAGGATGAAAAGAGTGCAAAGAAACAGTAGTAGGAAAAGACATAGGTTGGGAAGCGGGTGCAGAAGTCAATTGAGTAGAGAAAAATGATCCCACCCATAAATGACAACGTCATGTTAAAAAAAACACTAGAAAACTCGTTATTAAGAACATATAGACAACGGGAGAAAGTAGTGACTACTATTACAAATGAAATAATATTTTTTCACAACCCTAAGCAGAAAGCAAGTCCTAAAATTATCTAGTAACATTTTTAGGGCTCCTATGCAATTCAGTTATTTCTTTTGTATGTTCAGGTGAAACAGTGGTGACCCTCATCAATGCTCTGAGGTGAAAAGGGATATTCTTTCCACAGAAAATGAACTTTATTCTGCCTTTTTCTAAACAGAATAGTACTTTAAAACAATGCCAGTAAAACAATCAGTCTCCTTAACACCTAGTCTATACAATCACACCGAAACCTCTTGTGAAACCAACTATGCCCAGAGTCTGTTCAAAAAGCCTCTCTGGCAGGCTTCTATTGTCCATCAAATCTTCTTCGGTTGTTTTCTTTCGCAAGGGCCTCTCCATTCAAGCCTTTCATGAGAAAAGTTCTGCTTAGTTGGAGTGCCCTCCTGGCAAACACCCACAGCTCACTCGAAAGTCTCAATGTCTCAAGGCAGTGCACCAGTATCTTTCCTTTGCGGCAGGCACTACAGGTAGTGTGCTCTCCATTGATCAAGGGCATAGGTCATCTCGTGCAGACCCAGGACCATTCTCAGGCTCCAACACTCATCATTCAGTGTCAGAGGACGCTCGGGCTGCTCTTTCATGGGCCCTAGAATTAGTGCCTTTTGTCAATCTTGGATCCGCCGGTGCACTGCACTTCCATTGGAGCAAAGGAAAGGGGGGTGTGTGGCCAAAAACTCAGGCCAAGGGGCTCAAGGGACTGCACACTGTCAGAAGTTACCAGCACATGACAGGCGCTCTTGTGCACTGAAATTCTGGTTCTGTGGCAAAACCAGCTCCTCCTTCTCTTCTGATGTTGAACGCCTTCTGATGAAGCAAGTGCGATGCTTTAAACAGTTCTTTGTATAACAAGGGGACTGTAAACAGGCGGCCTGTGATCTTCAAAGGAGTGGCCACACGCCATGGGACAATTTTGGTCTAGAATACACTGTAATTCTCAAAAAGCAATACAAATATAAAGGCAGCAGGCAAAACAGTGCCTCTAAGCTTTTCAATTGGGTTTCCGTGTGAGAGCCTCCATCATCTAAGGGTAGATAACTACACGAGAATTCTATCTAAATGCGTGTCTTCACATATGGTGGCATTGTCTAATGGGGCAAACACATTTTTTTTTCTCAATGATTTCATCTAGGTGTTCCTAAATTCCTTATCTTAGAACATCTCCATAGAGAAAACACATGGTACAGATTATCATGGGCATGTAGAAAACTTTCACATCAGGTGGAATATGCAATACACAGGCTAATAGTCAAATATGCAAACAAAAGACAAGAACTAGAGGGTCCTGATATTTGCATGATTAGAACACATCTGATCCCACCAAAAATTAAAGCAGCAGGAACAAAAGGGTAAAAAAACACATTAGAAATAGACATTGAAAATTCGTCATGTTCAAAAGGGTAAACGTAAGATATCTCCTATTGATATGGAAAACTTGTCTTACTATAATATCGAGTCAGTTAACCAGTCTATCGCTACCCTGACAGTCAGGCTGGAAAACATTGAAGCAGGCCTAAGGAAAATTCTTGGAAACCAGTCTGGCCATACAAAAGGGAATTGTACATAAACATGCAGTCTGGAAGGGTGTACCTGAACAATACACCTACAATAATAAATGGGCTGACTGGTGAAAGGAATACGGAAAAGGGAATTGGAACTAGGACACAACTAAAATCCCCAATAACTAAGCATGATGCGACATCGGTCAGGGGAGAAGCAACAAAAGAAATAAAAAATCTATAGGAAGAACAAGAAGTTACTTGGGTGATAGTCAGGCATGTGACACAACACCAAGAGTACGGGTGATTCACAAAAGGCCAAAGTTACACAAATTTTAACTCTACCGCTGGCGACTACACCATATACAATACTCCTAAGTAATATTCCAGTTCCTCCTTCAGGAAAAAATGAAAACTTGGTTTTTCTTTTAAGGAACAAGAGCCATATGCTACTTAGGAAACAGAACATCATAAACTAATGTAATATAGAAATTAGGCCACCTTGAGTCACAGATCTATAATTTCATCCTTAGGTCCAATCAAGGATACATAAATATAAGGCTGCCTGTTCCTTTAAGGGAAGGGGCAGTAACGTGACTAACTACAGGTGACACACTTTGATCCTGTATATCTCTTTTATTTTCCTTCAATATTATTATAGCCAAATAGACATGCACTGGTGAAGTGTTGTCTCTCATGTTCACAGCATGAAATATCATTAGCTGTGGAATTTAGTAACCAGAACAAGTTCAACCAGTTGTTGCGTAGCGATGGGCATCGTCATGACCATCCCCTCACAACACAGGTAAACTTGTAATAGTATCAAAAGCAGAAACAAAGAGAACAAAAACATGCATAATAATAAAAAAATTAATAAAAACGCACAAAACGTCAAGCCATCAGATATACTTGCTGTATATCAAGCACAAAAAGCATAGACAAAACAATAGCATATGTAAATAAGCGGTGACACACAACACCATGCCATGTACTTTTATGCACTGTAAACCTGCAGCCCAAAACCCAATATACGGGCCTGTTTAATTTGTCAGGTTTAAAATCTTTACCCTCCTTTTGACAGCAGATCACCAGGCAATGGGAATCTGCTGTCAAATATAACTTTACTGGAGGGTGGCGGAAATCAGGGCTTGGATGTACCTGTATGACAATCGCAATCAATGTCAGAAATTGAGTGATATGACAGCACATTGTACCGCACAGATATACCATGTAATGACAAAAGGTGTACTTTTGTTCGTTGTCTTAATAAAAATTGTTTTTAAAAAAAATATATATATATAACTTTACTGTTTCTGTTCTAACGTACAGGACCAGCAAGAACAATTCATGATAGGACCAAATACACAAAAATACATTTCCATTACTTAACTGTTACCCTCTTGTCAGTTACCTGGCAACATCAAGCCACCGTAGTTTCACCTTTCTGAAAGTAAAAAATCGTTACATGACACTCCATATTAATTTGGCACCTATACTTTCCACTGTGAAAAAAAAGTCTTAATTGGTAATACGTTCTCACTTAGGCATGTAGCCTTCAAAATTTCAGAAAAGGGCTGTATCTTATTTTCTGTATAACAGCAACTAGCAGGCATCATTTTATCTTTTTTAGAGCGAGATACAAATGTATCAGTTCTGCAAAACATTTAACGTGATGTTTGGACTTTCAAAGAAACCCCTTTTCTATATTTTCCCTTTGGAATTAAGTTCTTTAGTTTTAGTGATGTTGTTATGGAGAAACCAGAAACCCCACCTTTAGAGGCCCGTGTAGCAAGGTCATTCTGCATTCCACAGAGGCAAGGCCCTAATTTAAAAGGTCATAAATGTCAACGTGGCAGCCTACTCCATTGTTTACAGGGAAAACTAAAGATAGCATCTCAGCAGCGTAACTTGAGCCAGCCTCTGCAGCTCTCCTCGCCCCCAGCTTCTGCCACTCTGAATTTGTCAAAGCCAGAAGGCCTTCCTAATTCCTCCTAACTTGTAATAATTTACTCTATTTTGAAAAAATTATCTCTATTCTCAGATTATTAAACCGCATGTACTGTGAATAATTCACAAAACTTAATAACACACATACCAGTTTTTAGAATAAATGCTTGTTGCAATCCTATGCAATGGTACACATTTCATCAACCTTAAATTAATGAACTTCTCAGTAGGCCCAGCTGAAGTTAGAACCTTCAACCCTGATATTAAAACAAGCCGTTGTACTGGCATATTGACTCATTGAATCATAAGAAGGCACAACCTGTAAATATGTATCAAACCTAAATGTATGTATTTACTGAAGTCTGAGACACTTTAAAAAGTACTTTGAATGAAAGAAAATGCAGTTTAAACAGTGCTTTTACCCAAATATGACTTTGATATTTTAGGCATTAAAAAATGAATATCCTACAATTTTCTTGCATAATATGCATTACCAGAATGTCTATTACATAACCCATGAGTCAGGCATTGGAAATAATAACTTATACTTTATAAAAATGAGCTTGTTTGCGCCTGCGCCAAGGGAAAATTGTACACGCGAATGCTTGTCATTTTAGTGATGCAACACAACTCAAATCAAATTTTAATGCTAGGAGGTCATAGTATGAGTATTAAGCTTTATAAATATCAAAAAACGATTTTGAAAAGCACTTATTTTTTTTAAAATAATTTTTCCATGATTAATAATTTTCTTTTTTTTAAAAATCCCAATTATTCCTTTTTGTGATAATTCCATGTATAAAAAGCAAGCTGCATCTCTTGCCTATCATTTTGGACACATTAACTCACAAGCCTAAGCGCATAAGCCCAACTTGAAACGCGTCACATTTTTGCGCCACTTTCATTTAAAAGGACGGTTATGCAAAATTTCACCCGTGTTCAACTGGGAAGGTGCTGGCTGAATGAACATTTCTATCAAATATACTGCAGCTGAAAAGTTTGCCTGTGAACATCTAATACAATGCATCTAAGGAAAACGCTGCAAAAATAGATAATTTCGTTTTTGGGGCCTTATTCATGTCTATCGAATGTGTTTTCTAATTTTATCCTTTAAGCATTTAACGGCAGTTTTGTATATGTGCACAATTGCTCATTCTTTAAATTAAAGAGCGCCATATAGCTATTGTAGCACATCACATGGTTCACTTCTGTATTTTTTTTCTAAGTTTCTCTTCTTAATATTAATTAACCAACATTTTGCTTAACAGACTGAAAACATCAGAAGACCCACAAACACATATTGAGCTCATTTCAGACATAAACAGAAAGGGGTCAAACATACCGTACCGCACGCTTTAGCCATTTTTCATAAATAGCGCCGTCGCAATTTACTTACAGAAGTTGCACTAATGAGAAAACCACATAGACATTTAAACACACAGTTGACTTACAAATCAATACGCAGGACAGAAAGAAGAACAGCTCACAGACTATAACTTGAACCAAAATACTAGTTGTAAGTCATATTTACAAGAAACGCTTCTCAATGCTGTTCCAAAAGGCTGCATAAACAGCCCAACAGACAGATGCATGTCCAAGAAGTAGTGAATGCGCTCAATTCACTAGCTTTGCCTAGCAGAACACCAAACAAAATCGTTCTGCATATCTTTATTCATAAAACTGCGCAGAACGAAGGATCCTTGTTTTGTATTATGTCATATTTTAATTCCCTGGGGGTACAAAATCACCAAGGAAGAAATATGTTTTCAAATCTAACCGATTTTAACTATGGTACCTTCCAAAAAACAACACATTTTTTCATGTGAGCTTACAAACAGGCATGCCAAAAATACTGCGGAAAACCAAAATGGTGCTTTAAGGTATTTTTCGTACGTGCACCGTTCAACTAAACCAAATGGAGAAATATCTCCTCATTACCTGCCTACACAAATTGCAATTCGCATATCCAAACCTATACAAACCAAAAGTTGGCCAACACAAATTTCACAGTTCCAAAGCTACATTTCAAACTTGCTAAGATCAGGCATCTTATAGCTCACTAATCTAGCTTCAAACTTCAAGGGTTTATCTCTACCAATACACTCGCAAATATGCGAGACCCTTGGGTATGGTAATTGCAATGACCAAATCAACAAACCAAGAAACCAACCCCTCGGCTTTGGTAATTGCGATAACCAAATCAAAGACAAAGAACCAAAGGACTGGGAGCGACCCACTTATACTTAATTCTTATTTTTACTAATCAAAAGGTTATCCAAATTCTAACTGTCAAGTTCTACATAACCAAACGTCTTTTATAATACTCACGCCAAAAAGGGTTCTAATCGGGAGTGACATCTTTTGGAGAGTCAAAGTCAGAAAGATCAGAGATATACTGGGCTGCAGAGACAAAGAATCCCCCAGAACCTCGGTGCTCAGAGTACCTGCTTAGTGGATTTCTGTCCTGTTCTCCCCAGTAGATTTCTGTCCTCTGGCAAGATCGCTCCTCCAGATAGTCACTTGTATTGATGCCGCGCTGTTGGGCGCCAACTGCGGTACTTTAAATTTTCATGGCGCAAGTAATATAACAAAGAACTTGGCAAAGAAGCTGAAATATGAAAAGACATCTTTATTAAACTCAAATGAGTGAGACTACGTCGCACAGAAGCCTTAGCAACTGAATGAGGCAGTCTCCAGAACAAAAACCAGTCTTCTCTTTTATACAGAATATTACGCTTTGGGCAACACCGCCCCTGTTTTACAAGTGGTCATTCACATATTTTCGCTTCAAAGAAAAGGCAGAGTCATGATGACAATCCCACATTCCAGTTTGTTCAGCCCACAATCTTTTAACCCAGCAAGGCTCAGAACCCTCATCAGATATCAGCAGACCCCAATAACACGGGCACCTCCTGCTCGTAAAACAAGCCATAAAGCAGGAAGAGTCAGGTGTGAAAGAGATTAGCCGGAGGCTCGTGTGGGATGTAAAGGCTTTATGGTGTGTCAAACCCTGATGCTAATCACAGGTGGCCGTAGGACGGGGAGCTCGTGAGACCGGACTGACCTGGGGCAGCGGAGCCAAGCTGCACAGGTCAAACAGAAGTCAAACAGAAAGTACATGTGTTCTAAAGGCCTGTACTTGTTTGTAATGTGTAGCCTATGTGAGGGCAACCATAAGATGGCCACCGCTCTAAGATGGAACCCATGAAGTCAATGTATAATATCGTATACATAGTGCATTTATCGATGAAATGTAATGAAAATCACTTGTACATAACGCATTGGCCATTCGCGGTTCACTAATACCCGAATAGACAGGGGTAGGGCCCTGCCTCCTACGCGGTCCCAAATTTCAAAGTACCACAATACACCCCTCCTACCCTTCACCCTACCCTCTTCCCCCTCTACGCTCCCTTCTTCTTGCCTTTTATTCCTTGAATGTTTTTCTGTTGAGACCTAGCTATCTGACCGATGCCTGGTGGAGCTACCTGATAGCTGAAGAGGAGATGGGCTGCGGATTCCCCCTCAGCCATCACCTACCCAGCCAGACCTTGGGCAGACTTTCCCTTCGTCTCTCTGTTGTATCTATACCCTACCCCTTTCTCCCATACCCCCTTACCCTTCTCACTCCATTTTCCTTTTCTTCTATGCTCCTTAAATGTTTTTACTGGTATCATTGGTAATATGTAACTGATGTAAGTTTGCAACTGTGTGGAACCTTATGTAAAGCGCTCTGATACCTTCGGGTCTAGCCAGCGCTATATAAAACTCTTTAAATAGAATAATAAAAAAATAAGGTCACATTGACAGTCCACAAATGGCTAAGTTCAACAGGTAGGAAATCACATAGGGGACAGTACCTGTAGGCAAGTAGACTGGCATGATCTTAATCACAGGTCAAACGAGAAACTGGCCATGTGGCACAGACAATTGTTACCAGGCAGTTCTTGTTTGGAAAGTGTTGCAGTCCCCATCTTCATCCTCTAATGTGTGTGGTGCCTCCCCTGCAGGTGTTGTCAGTACCGGAGGTGACAGAGGCACACACACACATCAGGGACTGAAGTTGTAGATACCTTGTCCCCAGCAGCAAATGTCTGTGCCAAAAAGGAAGGCAGAACAGTGCTAAGAAGGGCCTGATGGCTTGCCAGTATGGCAACAACATCGCAGTGTAAGGCACCAATTGTTGCAATGTAGGAGTCCTGCTTCCGCTTTATAGATTCAAGGATGGTGCCAATAGACCCCAGCTGGCTGAATACATCACTGGTGCCACATCGGCAGGACAGTTGTTCTTACCTCTGCCTCATCACACCAGCGATGTCAGCCAGTGGTGACTGATCCAATTCATGGAGCGGAGTGTAGGTGCTTCTTATAGCCTCCGAGGTGTCCTTAATGCGATTGCCATCCTCACCCACAACTCATCTACCAACTCCTGCTGGTTTCCTGCTACACACATCTGGAATTCAACTTGGGTGTCCTCGGAGTCCAGGCTGGGCTTGGGCTGACAGATGGGTTTTGTCTGGTGGCAGGCGGATCCTCTGGAGACCCTGCAAAGCTGTAGGTCTTTCCAGCAACCGAATATGGTGTTTCAATGGAGGCCAGGATTTGCCTGATGGGGTCGTTGCCCAGCGCTGGCAGGCTGCCATCCTCATCCAGGACAGGCAGCTGGCCAGGAGATGTTATTTCATTCTCTGCAATGGAAAAAATATATGTTAATGTTGATCCATGTAAGAGGTTGACATGAGTTGTATGGTTGACATACAAACTTTCTTCTAATTCACTTACAGTTCAACATTGATGCATTGGACATATGTTACTCATAGGTATTGAGGCCAAATTGCACTACAGTAGCCTTTCAGACTGCAGTATCTCTGCATTGTTCACAAAACCACTGTGTGACATGGGTGCCTTTACATGATACACATTGCAACACGATTACACAGCTTGCTGGGGCTGCCATGCCTGCACTGGTGATTTGAGGTAAGGTCTGCATCTGCCTGGTAGATTAGCTTACTTTTTCATGCAGTTATACTGATTGTGCTTTGACATATTGGCACCACTACTGTGCACATTGCACCAAGTGACCAGGGTTCCTGCATTCCCTGTGACCTGTAGTCAGCCCACAGCTCCTATGAAGGTGATGTGAGTTTGGACATTTATTGGATTTGATCCTGCAGCCTGCCTTTCACACAGTACACCACAACACTGCCTTGTTGTGCTGTGTGCATTCATGTGGCCAAGGGCTCAGATTTTCACTCTGGGCCTCACACCTCTATACAACAAACACCCTTGCTACACTGCAGGACTGTGTCAAGGCATGTACCTACGATGAGCTTTCTATTTGCGTATATTATTGTGACTTCATTTCACACACAGTTGGCTCAGTGGGGGCTGTGTACTGACTCAAAGGGGATGAGCCCAGTCAAACTATGTAACTTGCTAGCACTGACACTCACCCCTTTTGATAATTGCCAGAGGTGGGTATCTGCAGAGCATCATACATCATTGGACTCACGCATGCTCACTGGTACATGTACATTCCTCCCCTGGCAATCCTCATTTAGGCACAGAAACTCAACTTACTAGCACTTAATGATGGGACCCAGATCTTACATAGACTCTCATGTGCCTACACCACCAACAGTTTGCATGAGCATATCCAAAGGACTGACATGGGTGCCTGTATTTGAGGGCCATGTCTCAAGCTGTACCCCACATGCTAGTATTGCTGGAATTTATGAGATATACCCAGCCTGGTTTGCCACACAACTAGGCCCAGTGACCTAACCCTCACAGACACCTGCCCTTTGTGGTGGCCATGTAGTTCATACTATACCTTCACATATCCCTGTTTCACACCATCCAACTTTGACATATGGGGTATGGTGAGGCCTTTTTCCTTCAGACTCCCTCCAGCCACATGCTCCATTTTCACCCAGGTCCACCTCACATGTATGATATAGTACATCAATGGGCTCTTCTATGTCATCTCTTACCAGTTGTAACACAAGTGTAACACTGTCAGACACAGCAGTGCATGTGTATTGTTCATTCTGGCTTGCTGTACACAGGTGACTTCTCACCCCCTTGCTATGCAATTTCTCTCCATTCAAACATGGGGCCTATTCAATGTGCTTGGCCACACCTGCACTACCAGGGGCCCATCAAGGGCACAAATCATCTTTTCATTTAACACGCATGGTCCTTCTGATGTCTCACACTTGCATTCATCCGCACACTCGGGGGATTATTTGCAAGAGGCCTAAGCCACCAGAGCACCACTTTTTTTGATGCTCCAGTGATGCAGACCTTCCAATCATATCTATGGGGCAACGCAAAGCCACCCTGCATGGCTCTTGATGGCCTCATGGGTATGTAGTAAAGCAAGGCAGAGAAAAAGCGTTTTGTTACCTTACTCTGCATGAAGGAGGCATTTCTTGGGTGTTGCAGTGGGTGTTCCCACGCAACACCCATGAATTTTTATGCTGCCCCAGATGTAACAAATCGTGTAAACCTGGGGCAGCACCAAAACCTTACGCCTCCCCAGAGCAGACATTACAAGGATAAATGTTTTCATTTTCCCAAGTTTTTTCCTCTTTCCATGTGTGTTGCATTCTACAGCACACACAGAATGAGGAAAACGCCTCTCTAGATTGTTTTTATGCAGGAAGGTGCCCCTTACTGCACAAAATCAATCCTGCCAACTACACAGACACTCTTGCACCATGGTTCAAGGGGGCCAGAGTTGGCGCTAGGCACCAAATTGAAAAGACAGGACCATATCTTGTAAATACAGTGCTTTCCTGCTCTTTCAAATTGGCATAGGGCAGCACAGCAAAAAAGACTTGTGGTGCTGCCCTACACCAATTTCTTGTAAATGAGACCCCAGTATGATACATGACAGGAGTTCAGGTGGTCCCTACCATGGCAGGCAACATGTGTGCTCTCACCCTGCCTGTCAGGACAGCTGCATGAAATGTAGGTTCATTTCATGGTAGTGACTACACACATGGCTTGTGACATGCTCCTATGTATTGATACTTCACATGCCCCACTCCTGTGTACCCTCTCAAGTGAGTAGTTTTTTCTCTGACATAGCCATTCCATTCCATAGCTTTACTGTTCCGATTTGTGCGTATGGGCAAGTAAGCACACTAGCCTCAGGGTGCATGCTGGCCTGCATTGTCACAGTCAAGTTGGGCAGGGTTGAAGTGTTCATGCATGATGTGTTATTCTAGTCCATGTTTTTTGCTTTGTATTGTGGGACTTGTAGTTTGTTCTATATTCCACTACAAGTCCCAGTATACAAAGGTGAACCTGGACTGGTGCTGCACATCACACATGGAAAGGACAAACTTGACAGAGCTGGACTGAGCTGTGTAATACGTGACTGGGCAGTGTGACTTACATTTAGGTGATGTTGAACAGTACATGAGTGAGATTCCTGCCCTTACACTTGCACATAGCTCAGTGGAGCACAGGAGTATAGCTTGGTGCACAGCACAACATGACCTTTTTGCCTATATTTTTCCTTTTTGCCACTTACCCTGTATGAATGAATGAATGGATGAAAATATTTATTGAGTTCAAGCAATCATCCGGAGGCATCTAGCCACAAAGTAAGACAAGCAAAGATAGC
This sequence comes from Triturus cristatus, assembly GCF_964204655.1. Classification (NCBI taxonomy): domain Eukaryota; kingdom Metazoa; phylum Chordata; class Amphibia; order Caudata; family Salamandridae; genus Triturus; species Triturus cristatus. The sequence goes on along the minus strand of NC_140584.1, from coordinate 204,087,023 downwards.
CCATGATTTCCTATTTTTGTACAAAAAGCCATGTTTACAGAGACTTTCTGAAAATGACAAGAGATGGAACTGATTTCAGTTCAAAGGGACGACGGTTCCAATTTAAGGCAATGGACCTGCAGAAACTTCCCCCACCCCAGAATACACACCTATAAGGAGGTACCACCATAATTTTTACGAATCACTGACAAAATATCGATTACAAAAATATCGAGGTGCAAAAATATCATGACTAAAATATCGAAGTCAAGAAAATCGACATCCCATCTACATCATGGTAAGTACAAAAATATCGAGAAAAAAATATTGTTTTTTTAATGTTAAAAAATAATGTAAAATAAAGTAAATAACACATATAATTAAAAGAAACATAGTTAAAAATATATATATTTTTAAATAATAACATACATATAGGGGCCGGTTCCGATCCTGTATTTTTTTTCCCGTACGACTCGTATCCGTGTTTTTTTCCGTACGAATCGTACAAGTCACGTCCGACCCGTGAAGTACGATTCGTACGGGAAAAAGTACATACCGATCGGCCCGATCCGTACGAATCATAGCAGGAAAAGTTTTACGAGATGGACCCGGACACTTTTCCGTACGAATCGTAAAAACACAGTCCGAGCATACAAGTACGACCCGGACTGGCTTACCGATTTACGATTTGTACGGAAAACGTCCGTCCCGTACATGGGGAATGACTTGTACAAATGCAATGTCTGTGTACGCACCGTACAGTAGCAATGTCGGTGTACGCACCGTACATAAGCGATGGCAGTGTACGCCCCGTACATAGCAATGTCGGTGTACGCACCGTACATAAGCGATGGCGGTGTACGCACTGTACATAGCGATGGCGGTGTATGCACCGTACATAAGCGATGGTGGTGTACGCACCATACATAGCGATGTCGGTGTACGCACCATAAATAGCGATGGCGGTGTGCGCACCGTACATAGCGATGTCGGTGTACGCACCGTACATAGCGATGGCGGCCTACGCCCCGTACATACACAACACATGGGGCCGTGTGTCTGAACGACTCGTACCCCTGTACCGTACTGAACCACGGACACTGGAAAACAGCACAAGGAGGGCCTATTCGACTCGCACAACACCACAAAACACGTCTACACTGCACAAAAAATGGAAAGGACTCACCTTGACACATCCAAACAGGCAAACTGAGGGACAAACTCACAACCACCTCTTATGACACACCCACCAAAAATTCAAACTGAGCCACACCCACAAATGGACCAATAAAAAAGGGCCCTCACACACAAACCATGAGCCTTTGCAACAGACTCACTGCAGCTACAGAGCACACACCAACAACTGCACCCATCCACCTTGCCATATACACCTTCACACAACCTCCTTCGCACATACCCCCTCTACACATTCACACCCACACTGTCACATTCAGACCCACACACCCACAACCATCCACACCCTCACCCCACACCATGCCCACAGACAAGAATCCAAAGTTCACAAGGGAGGAGCTGGAGATCCTTGTCAATTAAGTCATCAGAGTCGAGCCACAGCTGTTTGGAACATTGGTCAGACAGACCAGCATAGCTAAAAAATCACACCTGTGGCAGAGGATCGTCGATAGGGTGAATGCTGTTGCACCCATCAGAAGGACCAGAAATGAATGCCAAGCCAGGTGGTACGATCTGCGGAGGGCGGTCAAGCGCAAAATGAATGAGGACTACGCCCAGAGCAACTTCACTGGAGGTGGTGCACCCCGCAGACCAGTACATTACCATCCCTGGGAGGAGAAGGTGATGGCCATGCTTCCGCCGGTGGGAGTACATGAACTCCAAGGAGTTGCAGAGCCTGGTGAGTACACAAACAACTTACGTAACATGGGGGTAATGCCATCCACACCCCAACTACACCAAATGCACCCAACTACCCCCAAGCCATCACCGGCCAGAACCACACCCAAAAACTACGCTAATGGCAATAACATGTGTATGCCCCATTGACAAAGCAAGGCCATGCTACGTCCCATGCTACATGAAGCACCAACCCAAGAATGGATGTCCGGTATGCTGGGAGGGTGGGTGGCACAAAACACATTGTTGAACTCCAAATCAGACACAATTGCCCTCATCCCATATGGCCCAGCTACAAACCCATGCACCATGCGCAATGCACAGGGATTGGGAAAGTACTGACAGGATAGCTCACACTCGGCCTGGGTGTAACAGCACAAGGCCCTCCTGTGACCAGTGCCAACACAAACACCAAGACAACAAGATCAGATATCTAGGACAGGAACTCACACTCACTGTCATGTCAGCATGCTCCATGGGGGGATAGCTACATCACCTGGGAGCCCCACTGCCAAATTACACTACACCCACCAGCAGGCCCTGTCACACACACCCCTTACACAAGCAGACACCACCAGGACAGGCAATGAATTTACCCACTGTCACAATGGACATGCAACACAACAAGACCAATACATAACCGAAGAAGCATCCAAGCCACAAATCGACATGTCAAAGACTCAGGAGAACATATCAATCTGTCCCCCGCAACATACCCATCCGCAAGTGAACATTGAGGAGAATGCTAGGCACACACAACTACCTGGAGGAATAGTGCCAACTTGAATGTGTATGAAACATGCATGTTGCATGAAACAGCATTAACATTGTCTGTCTCTCACACACAGGGCAACGTGAGGAATATCCCCCCAACAATGGGGGGGAAGAATCACAGTCACAGGCTCGGGAGGACCCTGATCCCACTGGCAGCGATGCCTCTCAACACTCCGTGGTTGACCCTGACCGACCTGGACCCTCTGGTGTCCAAGCCCCTGCAGAACCTGGTTCAGGAACATCTGTGCCAACCACCACCCCCATTCCTGCCACATCCCAGGAGACACCGAGGAGCCCTGCCCGCAGTGAACAACTGAGCCAGTCTGACCAGGAGGGACAAGGTGCGACGGGCACCCAGGAGGAGGCAGACAACACCGACACTGCCATCCCTCAGGGGTCCCGTGGACCCGATGTGCCCACAACGGCAGGCCAGGCTCGTGTGGGCAGGGGTGGTGGGAGTGGAGGACGGCGGATGCGAGAACCTGACCAGCCAGCTGAAGGGACCGGTATGTCACACATCCACAACATCATGGAGGCATACCGGCGTGAAACCAGGGAGTTCAGCCAGGTAGTGGTGACCCTCACAGAGATCAAGAACCAGCAGGCCGAGCAACACGACAGTCAACAAGAACACCAAGGACGGATGGAGGCAAGACTGGCTGAGCTCCTGGCGGTGCAAAGGGACCTAAGCCATTCACTCTGTCGGATCACCGACAACATGGGCAACCCTCCCTGTGCCACCAGGCGAAGACCACCACCAGCCACAGGGAGGGAGGAGGAGGAGGATTCGTCCGACGGAGCGTCCCAAGCATCGTCAAGGCCTGCTTCTGAGGGTCCCGCGAGGAAGGTGGGCCGTCCACGGAAAAGACCATGAGAGGCAGCGGCCCATCCACATCTCCCAGGTCACCTGGCCTGGCACCTGGCCTTCATGTGCGACAGCATCACCTCATTGACTGACATTCTCTGCCACATGGACTTGCTGGTCACAGTCTGACCAATGATGCCAAACACTGAGCCTGGACTCTGATGACTTCAAATGCCAAGGATCCCATCTCCCCCTGTGAACTTTGGATTCTATGGTCCCTGCATAGCACCTTTTCCTGTGCACAAATCACGCCCCAGAGCTATAAATAAAAAATGAATACATGAAATTTTATGTTGCAGTCATTTAGCATGATTACACAACATACGTGTGGGGATATGTCGAAGTATGCCTGAGTGTGGAACAAGCTCCAGCCATCCCCACACTTGGATCTGAGTCCGGTCGAGGACACACATGGGTCACAATGTATCACTAAATACAGACATGGAGCCCAATACTCACACGTGATGGCCTCAAGATGCTGAGGGGGTGCTTGCAATACTGCTCAGACCGACCAATTTGGTAGAGTATCATGAAGGTGTAGAGGTCATGGGACATGTTGATGTGCCCGGGGAGAGAGTCCCAGGTCTGTTTTGCGAGGTGGGAGAACTATCTCCTGCATGCAGTTTTTATGTGAATGTGATGAATGGTGGCCAGGGCAAGTTGGGCTGCATGGATTTGGGCCAACTGGGTGTTGGATGACAGACATCCAAGGTCGGTGTTGGGTCTGGGGTTGTGGACTGCCTCCTGAGTGTGGTTGAGGAGTCTGAAGGTGATCCTGTAGCACACAGTGAGCCATTGTACCTATCTCAGGTGGACGGTGATGAGGCTGGGGTGGGGGATGTTGCAGATGAGGTGTGCGGATGCACCCAGGATGTGGACAACTTCTCCTGCAGTTTTGCTGTTGTTCTCCGTAGAGGCCGGTGCTGTAGTTGAGCCGGCTGGTGTCGTGGACCAGGGGGACGGTCTGTCTTGCCTTGGAGTGGATCCATCTGTGGGTCATTTGTAGCATGTGGGGGGTGTTGCAGCATGCGGTACAGATGGTGGTGAGTTGCATGGTAATTGTCAGCGATGGGTCCATGATGAACATCAGCTTGCGTGCGTGGCCACAGGGTGCTGGTGCGGTGCACAGATCAGTGGGACACAAAGAGTTGAGCCAGCTGTAAGGGGACAATCCTCAGATGATGACCTCTGTCCTGTCCAAGTCCAGCCTCAGGTGGCTGATGTTCAGCCATTCCTCTATGGATCTCATGCCTTCTTGAAGTTTTGATCTGGCAATGGCTGGGTCTTTGGTGAGTTAGAGGAGCATCTGGGTGTCAATGGCATACGAGATGATGATGAGGTCGTGTGCGCATGTGATGGTGGAGAGGGGGTCATGGAGACATTGAAGATTGTCACGCTGAGAGAAGAGCCCTGGGGCATGGGCCAGATGACCCCAGTGTACTACATGTTGTAGGGTGGAGGCAGACTCCCTGGGCCTTGCTGGTGAGCGACTTTCTGATTTAACTCTGGGCCCTCCTCTGGATACCTGTGTTGGAGATTTGTGAGCTGACAGTGTGGTAGCACATGGTGTAGAATGCCATTGAGAGATCAAGGGTGGTGGCCTCACCATTGTTGAGCATGGCAAAGTTGTCATTGGTGGTGGCAATGCTGACGGTTGCAGTGGTGTGATTACTGTGGAAGATGGTCTGGTGCCGATTGCCGGGAGAAGGTTGCATGGAGGAAAATTGTCATTTGCTTTTTGAGTGTCTTCCTGATGACATTTCCTGGGTAGGGAAGCAGGGTGATGTACCAGGAGATCCTGCGGTACTGCCATCCGTTGTCTAAGAAGGGCTTGGGTCTCTGCATGCCTCCTGCACCCAAGGAATGTGGCAAACTCAAAGGAGACATTCAGGACACGCTGGACATGGGCTTCAAGGATGTGGAATGATGTGGTTTAGATGTTGTGTGGGAAGGGGGCTGATGGAGAGCCAGAGTGTATGTTGCAATGAGCAAGGTTGTGTCATTGCTGCTGATGGGAGTCCATAACCTGATGGGGGTTTGCAGTGGTACAAAGTTGTAAGGGATGTGATCTGCCTTGCAAGGCTCGGGTGTCTTGGATGGAGATCTGCTGTCAGTTCACCCACAATGCTGATGAGCCCCTTGAGGTTGTGTGTTTGGGTGTCTCGGCACTATCTGAAGCATCTCCACTTGTCCTTGCTGATGATATGGTGATGGCTGTGTGTGGTGTTTTCCAGGGCTGTAAGGCAAATGATGGCTCTTTGTGTTGCAAGGTTTGCACAAGAGTCCGGCTAAGTCTGTAGGAGTCCAGTAGGTCTGCCTTGTCCCAGGTGCCTTAACTATTGTTGTGCTTCACAGGAAAGTCAGTCAATGTGGCAAGATTGTTGGATCAGTTGCTGATCCAGTGCGTGAGGTTGCAGGGTGTGGCGGGGGTGTTGTTTTGAGTGTCCCACACAGCTTGTCTGTGGTGACTTACATCAAGCATCTTTGGGGGATCGGAGCGGGGTGTGGGGCAGTGTGTTGCTTGTCGGAGACGTGGAGTGAAATGTTGATGGACCAATGATGGATGGTGGTGTTGTTCCCCTCCAGCAAGAAGTTACTGGCACACAGCCACATGTAGCCCATGGAGGTTAGGGCGTGCGTGCAGATGTACGTGTTGATGGCTTAGCGGAATAGTAGATGTAGTCCTGCAGATCTGTAGAGGAGTGTTACACTGAGGGTTGCCATGGAGTTGCTGAAAACCCGGATTTGTGACTCTGAGGGTGTACTTGTGAATAAATAGCAATTCATCCCCTGGGACTGGTGTTGCCGTCCCTGCGGGTGGTCTTGTATCCGTGTGAGATGGCAATGAAGACGTCATGTGCTGAGGATGCTTTTGTCCAGGTTACTGTCATGAAGGTGATGTGTGGGGCTGTCGTGTTGAGGAGGTAACAGACAGAGTCCAATGGCGTGCTGGTGGATGGAGCGAGTGTGGAGTAAGAGGCACATTACCTGGTCGTTCTGACATGGTCTTGTAGGCTGGACAGCGCTGTGTAGGCAGTTGGAGTAGCACAATCTGCATGCAAAGGTGTCGTGTGTGTGCTTAGAGGTTGCCTGATAGCAGGAGGATGATTGTCACGATGACATTGCTTGGAGAGTGGCTGCAGCATGAGCCTGTTGTGTGACGTGGGTCATGCAAAGACTAGAGGGTCGTGCATTGTGCATGTTGCAGACGCAGACGTACCTGCCTTTGGCACGGCGCTGGGACTACAGTGGCACAGAAAAGCTGCTGCCTGCATCTCGAATGGGTGGAGGCGGAAGGGCAGAGCATTTCGGAGGCGTCGGGGTTGCAGAATCAGGGCACTCGGTGGGGCGGTGCCGCAGGTGAGGCAGCAGCAGGCGGAAGGGGTTAGAAATTAGGCAAAAAGTAGCACACAAAGACAAGGTCTGAAAGGCACAGTGCAACAGGTGTATGTAAAGGAAGGAGTGTCAGGTTACTCATGGGTCACTACGAGAAAATGTATGAACAATCACCATAAATTACAGCCACTGGATCAGGCAACAAAATGCGGCGATGCGCAAAGGAGACACACCATGAGCAGGCGTTCACGTCCCATTGTGGGGAGCAACCTGCACAAATACATACCCAACCAGGTACTTCATGCACAATAGCGATCATTAGCCATAAAGCACTGCATGCATGTTGCCAAAGTATACATACACACAGATGCTCAATCTTTGACTATTATGCCATAGATGACGCATGCAAACTGTCAAGAGAGCTGCAGTGACAGAGATGAGGCACTTTGGATTGTGCTGAACACCTTTATTCCACATACACACACAAAGGGATATGCATCCATATTAACAGACTCACAGGTCAGTTGACAGAACATGTGGGACATATGCTGGACACCCCCTTCACAACACGGATGATGTCAATCCCAAAGAACTGGCACACAAGTTAAGGGGATGAGCCAAACACATCCTGCTGCACACGGAGAGGCTGCAATTCCCCATGGAGCCTGTTGTTGTGATGTCCCCCACTATGTCCACCCGCAGCATCTGCAATATTTCAGAAGCAAGGTTTACACACATTGATGCCTTCGTCAGACGCCACACTCCACTACAGATGACTGTCAAGAAGGGTGACTATCATGTCATGGGAGTGATGCTACATGTTATGTGCTCCATGGTGAGAAGACATGTATGCATGGTACCACAACATGCACAGAAGCAGTCCCCACACATTCCAAACCCGTACCACCACAAAAAATCCTTGCTGCAAACCTTACCAAGACTGACCTTTCCACATGTCCGTGCATGGAACGCTGATTCAGCACACATTGCAATCCTCATGAGGAATAGCAGGAGGACAACGATGACATGAGCAGACAACAGGCGCTAAATACCTGGGAATGACAGACACACAAGAAGTCACCTAAAACAATTCTCACCGCACACATGGACATTTACCAAACATGAACTATGTTTGACACATGTAAATTGCAAAGAAAGTCTCTCTGCAAAACTGTGTGGCATGGCATCATCACTCGAGTGACACATCAGAACACACATCCAAGTCACTTTGCATTCAGTCAGCTGGACACACACATTGCAACACATGCCACTCAATGCTACAAGCTTACACACTCATACCCGGTGACTCACCATTATGAGAAGAAGTTGCGTATGAGCTGCCTCCGGATATCATTCTCCTCCTCCTCCTCATCACTAGCCTCGTGAGCAAGCCCTTGATCCTCCACGGGTGGATGTTACTGCTCATCCGGATCCAGGATGAGTGGCACTGCCTTCTCAACTGCCATGTTGTGCAGCATGCAGCACACGAGGAAGATTCGGCAGACCTTCTCCGGGGCATAAGGGAGGGACCCGCCTGTCTTGTCCAGGCACCGGAATCGGCTCTTCAGGAGGCCAAACGTCCTCTCAATCACTCGCCTGGTCTGCCCGTGTGCATCGTTGTACCTGTGATCTGCTGCTGTTCTTGGGTTGCGGAGAGGTGTCATTAGCCATGTCATGTTGGGATATCCAGAGTCCCCTACATGGAAACATCATGTAAAAAAGTGGGTCAGGAGATGCCGTATGAGCCAAAGATACCGCAACACACAGGACAAACAGAGTATACCCACCAACAAGACATGTTCGTTCGTTGTGCAGCCGCAGCATCATTTGTGGCACCCTGCTACGCCTCATGATGTAGGCATCGTGTGCTGATCCTGGAAAATGTGCACAGACATGGGAAATCAGCATGTTAGCAAGACACACCACAAGGGCATTTATCGAGTGGAAATGTTTTCTATTGCAATAGAATTGTTCCTGTGACTGTGGTGGTACCAAAGCCACATGTGTACCATCAATGGACCCAATGACATGGGGCATCCCTCCCAGGGCATAGAAATCACCCTTGACATCTGTCAACTCCTCAGGAGTAGGAAATGTGATGAATTCATCAAGGTGCTCCAACATGGCTGCTAAAACATCACGCAGGACACGGCTGAACATTGTCTGTGACATGCCACCAACATCAGCTATGGTGAATTGAAACGTACCTGTGGCAAAAAAATATAGGGCTGCCATCACCTTCATCTTTGGGGTCAGCGTGTAGAAAATAGGCCTCAGCTAGGCCTACCAGTGCAAGGGGTTCGCCCTTCTCTGCACAGAGTCCTCAGACTATTGGAAAGAAGTTGGCACAGAAACTGGAATAGAAAATACAGAGTTTAATAAACCTCATGAGGTAGAACCACATTCACCCAGCACCCTGTGGTGCTGAATGAAGGTAGCACACAGAGTAGAAGAACCATGGGTCTTTTATACCCACACAGGGGCTCAGAAAGAGGGCGACAGAAAGAGGGTGACAAGCATACATAAGAAGAGGGTGACAAGCATACATAAGAAGAGTTACATACATAGATGGTCATACAGAAATGCACAGTCGACAGTAAAGGAGGAGCTAGCAGTTGCTGACTCTGGTAGAAACAACCTGATAGTTACAGACTAAAAACAGATGTATGGACAGTTAGATATTCCTGCGCATGTGCAGGGTAGTAGAGTCTAAGTATAGCCAGTCCTTTAAACAGAGCACAAGGGTAAACAAAATCGCTGCCAGAAATACAAAATGGATTCCATAAAATGTACAGGATAGCCACTAAATACCAGATGGATTCCGCTAACGCTAATTTAATCGCAGCCAATTTACGACAGACGACCCTTTTAGCGTTAGCTGAAGACATCTCCCATAATCCAGTAGGAAAATGAAAAATATGCATATTAATTTCAAAAAATTTTTTTTTTCATAAATATCCTAATTCATTGCTAGGTGGGCATTTCTCATTCTAAATATTGTTAAGCGGGTATGTATAAGGTATAAGTACAAAGGGAACAGAGAATTGGGTCATACAGATAGCAGGAGAGAGTAATTACTATTATCAGAAACAGAATTATTAGCTTTCTAGTCCTAAGCAAATCCTAGAACCATCCAGTAAAAACATTTTCAAAGCTCCTATGCATTTCAGTTACCATCAATTTCAACTTCAAAAACATTTTCGCTAGACTTTTCCAGTGTTTCCTTTATGAGGGCTAGAGTATCTATCATTATACCCAATACAAACATTAAAGCAGTCAGACATATTATTACAAAAATGATCCTGGATCCAGAGGACCAGGAGGACTACACAGAACCATGAGAATTAGGACGAAGAGCTGCAAAGGGCTGCTCCTCCTCAAAAATGGGACGACCAATGGGGTACATTTTCAACAAAAAGAAAAAGAAGTCCGTGGGAAATTAAAGCCGCTGTACAACCAACCAGAGGGGAGTCTTCTCCCTGTGTCCGTTTGAGCCTCACAGGCAGGCTCTTGTTCCCACGGTGGAGCTGCACAACTCGCAACTCAGGAATCATGGCCTAGTTTCAAGGGAAAAGTTTCTTCTTTCAGGATAGGGCAATCACCCACCAGGGCAAATGCGCTCAGCGATCCTGTCCAGTGTCTCAGGCAGTGCACCAGTTTTCTTCATTTCAATCTAACAGGCACCAGAGACACAGCACCTGTACCCTGAACTCAAGTCCTTCCCTAACTCCTGTATTGCTCTGCTGGCACACTGCTCTTTCGTTGGGGCCATAGATTGTATTTGGCTTGGCCAGGTATCTCTTGACCAACAAAGGTGAAAACGTTACAGCCACTTTAGGACCAAGATTCAGAGGCCTGATGCTAGGATCTCTGAAGCAACCCTTGTTTCAAAGGGGGTTACCTCAAGCAAAAACTTTCTCGCCTTCCTGGTCGGTCTGTGACTCTCGGCTGGGCATCAAAAGCTTGATCCACAATTTTTCCTTTCTGATTTGTGACCCCGTCTTTTGCCCAAGATAGTAGCAGGGGTACACTCATCCCAGTGCTTCCGGCCTTCTACCTTCACTGAGGTCCTGGTTGCCAGCAATGCCTGTGCTGGTTACCTTCACTTTGACTTCAAGCTGGACTGGTGCTGAATCCTCAAGCTGGATCTGATGTCCGCGCCCCTCTGGCAATGGTTGTAAAGCAGCAAATATCTATTGGTGGACAGAACAAAAGGTCTTTAGACAAGGCACAGAAATAATCTATCAACAGAGAGGATAATCTCAGAATACTTCCTAGTCTAGGGACGCCCCATATATTAACAAGGCACCCTGGAACCACTTTCATATATGTGAGAGTAAATAAAACAACAGCCTGAATCTATTGGCAAGTATAAAAGGAAGTCTGTGTTCATTTACCAAATTCTGAGGAAAAGAGAAAAACAGTACAGACATACTCCAAATCTTTACATATGTTTATTTCTATCTTAATCATCTAAAGACCCTCAAGAAAAAGGAAATGTTATACACTTTTACTCATAAACTTTGCATTACTTGTACAGGACTGCAGACACTTCTAAAATGATTTTTCTTAATAAAAGCACCTACATTGTATACTCAGGACCATGCTCTCATGTTATAGGAGCAACAGGAAAATCTAACACTGGTAATTTAACAAAGATTCTTATTACATAAAGAACTAAAAACTTCAACATAATGGGTACACGTTCTCCAGTGGAACATCTTGTTACTAACAGACTCCTATAAAACAATATTTTCCTCAAAAATGTTTGCTAAGGATCACATGGACATCTTCCCTTCATTCTACTTTTTCACAATCCAAACTATGCAACATCAGTTTCTAGTAAGGACTGTCAGTTTATTTACACAGACTAGCTAATACAAACTAGCAATGCCCTTGCAAAACTGTATGTAGCATGAGAATAACAAACAATAGTGGTGTTGTCACCTGCGAATTTTCAAACAAAAACTACCCACAGCTAGTTCCCCTTAAAGATCAAATAAGGAAGCAGCAATCTAGACAACTCATCCTCTCATAATTCCATCAGAGGGGATGGGTAGTAACATAGCAAAATATATTTATTCATTTTATTAATGCTAATAATGTTTAAAACAGTATTGCTGAATAGCCAATTAAATGTCTCATGGCTATTTCACAGTTTTCAAAAGAAATTAAGAAAAAGAGAGAGAACACATAAATTTGCCTACCCTTAATTTGTAGAGGAGCTAGCCTCCTCCCCCATTTTTGACAGTAGGAAACCTAAAATAGGTTTCATTCTGTCAACACTATCAACCCCAATGTATAGCAACTGGGCCTAAACAAACTCTGAGGAGCGAAATAGCACAGTAAGCTAGCTAAAGAACATATTCCCTTAGCAAATGTAGTAGTTCAACATGAGGCTGCATGACTTCAAACTAAATCCCATTGCTTCCTGAATTCAGCCCTAAAAGCATTTGGACTATATATATGGCAGAGCCATTGTCTTTTAAAGAGAGGTCACATATACCATTATACTATGTTCATTGAGTGCACAAAAACTTGCTTTTGCCAAAAAAAAGGTAAGCAAAACCTCTTTCTGTCCCTGCCCTGCCATTTCGTCTTTCAAATGTCGAAATGTCAAGGCTCATGTCAAGCCGAGCCCTGCCAGGCTTCTAAATGTAGGAGTTCGGCCTTTAACCTATGCAGCTGTTCCATCTTGTATGCAAGGTTGTCATGCGGTGCTCCCAAGTCAAAGTGACCCTAGAGACCGAAGGCGAAACAGCAAAACCCACTCCAATCGTGTCTACCAGCAATTCAGAGGTAAGCTTAATAACTTCTGCCAATTTTTGTACATAGTGATATTTGGAAGCAGTGTGCTGAGTGCTTGAGCAGTATAGATGTCAGCTATTAAGTCTATGCTTACATATGTGCATTTACTGGAGCCTAAGGCAGTTTAAAAGCTGCTCTGACTGGAGAAATCTCATTTAAATAATTAATTTTACTCAATTTCAACTTTGATGTGTAGGGCACTTAAAAATGAATATCCTACAATGTTTTTGCATAATAGTCATCCCCAGAATGTCCTCTACATATCCCAGAGATGCGGCATCAGAAATGTATAATGTATACCCTTATAAAAATAAGTTTTGTACGCCTGGACAAAGTGACATTTTCCCATGTAATTGACCCCCTATTGCTGTATAGCACGGCTTAAATTCAATTTGGATGCTAGGAGGTCACAGCATCATGATTTAGGCATTATGAATAGTAAAAAAACGAATTTAATGCACCTATGTTAGATAACATTTTTAATATAATCATTTTAAGTCTGCGCCACTTTTATTATGTAACATCAAAAAACCACTCTTATCCTTATTTAAAAAGGCATTAACAAAAGAAATCCCTACTGTCAATCTGTCCTCTGTTTATCGAAAATAATGAAACTACATTTCTAACCTTTAAAACAGCAGTCTGAAATGCAGTATGTTTACTCCGTGTTTTTAAAGGGTAGTAATTCAGCTGTTTTCTGTGGCCGGAGTCAGAAATAGAAGAATTCGTGCTAACACAGCTGCTTGACACGTAAAGGAGTCGAATTCACGCGCCTTTCAAGTCAACCTTTCAAGCCAACACAACTCTGTCGTTCTGTATAATGTGAATGCCTTTGAATACCCTATACAAAAGGATAAATGCTGTGACATTTTGTATCTGAATTTAATCTATTGTAAAACACACAATTTCTTTTTTTTTCTTTTTTTTTTTGGCCTTTTATCCCCATATAAAGAATATGAAAAAGGAAACCTGATTTCCTTTAAGAGATCAAAGGCATACTTATACACTTCCAAAGAAACAGAACAGGATTTAGCTAGTGCGATATTTTAGAAAAACTCAGGTCACCTTTTTGCAGGGGCTACAAATCATAATGGTTCCATAATATCCAATCAGTATACCAAGCACAGAAAGCATAGACAAATTACAATAGCATATATAAATGAGCAGTGATGCGCAATTACTGAACCTACAGCTCAGAGTCGAATATTCTGGCCGGCTTAATTTGTCAGGCTTAAAACCAATAACTGATTTTCTTGCCTTACTCACCCCCATCTGACAGTAGGTCATCTTTATGATGACCAGCTGTCAGCTGAACTGACTGTGTTGCTTCTGACACACAGGTCATCTTAATTTTAACTTTCTAAGTAAAATTACTTATCTGATATTCCATGTTAGCTTTGGGCCACAATTTCCACTAAGAAAATGAATTCTAAATTGGAAAATCGTTTTTATATAGGCATATAGCCCTTAAAATTTCAAGCAAGAGCCTCTTTTTACTTTTTGTCTAGGATTAATGCAACAGTTTTAAAAAAAATAAAAACAGTTTTCTATGGAAATTATAACTGGTCTTGCTCAAAATAGGGACAAGGAAGGCTCCTTGAGTTTCGGTTCCTCAGCTGCCCTGTCTTATCAGAGAAGCTAAAAATAGCCCCTCAGCGCAGGCGAGCACTCCTGGCCTCCACCTCTCTCCAAGGCTCTCCTGCTGCAAGCATTACACATTTTCATGTCAGAGACGCTTTCTAAGCAGTGATTTCACCTCCTGGTTTACTCGCTCCTATTTCTAGCCCCCACCTTACAGGCTGCAAGGTCAAAATCTGCCTCGCACAGCCCTGAAGCTGTCAAAGACAAAAAGCCTTCCTAATTTCATCTAAACTGCAATAATTTGCCCTATGGAAAAAATAATTTGGATATACAATTTCTTTTCAGGGGTCATAAGTTTATTTTTAATTCTCAGATTAGCAGGTTCAGCTTAAATTAGAACCTACAACCCTGTGGACCCAGCACATTGGCTCACTGAACCACCAAGAACACAAAGCTGCATGGAAACAATTTGAAAATTCGAAATACCCACAATTTTCTCAAGCTAAACTTTTAACCGGTCCCTAATTACTCTTCATTAATACTTTTGTACATTAAGGGTGTCATCAAATCACAGGGGTTGCTCTTTCTCTAGTTTCACCCCTCTCAATTTCCTTTTGCGACTTATTGATGGTGATGAGACCAAATTAAATTTACTCCTTAACAATTTCACTTCTCAGAATTCTTTCACATATTCACAGTCATTCAAGCACATGCTTTTTCCAGTGCTAGCAACATCCAAAACACAATTTACCACACCACAACATTTAAACACACATTTAACCCACAAATCAACACTTAAGACAGAAACAAAAGACAGCCCACAGACTGTACCTAAACCAAACCATTTGTAAATACTAGTTGCAAGTCATATTCACCAGATTTGGCTGGCAGAACACCAGAAAAAACGCTCTGCATCTCATCACTTATGAATGTTACTAAGTGCACAGACCAGGATCCTTTTATGTACATATTTAGTTCCTCGGGGTACTAGTCACCAAAGAAGAAATACTTTTATATACCTAAACCTAGTTAAGTATCCCCTCTAGGGGAGCCGGCTAATTATATACAAAAGAAATGGTACATCCAAGAAAGCAACACATTCATTCATTCACGTACTTTTTCTCCCACATTTGTACACAATCAAACATCTCTTGCCTAGTCTTTTGCTTAAACATACATTGTTCCACATACTCAATTTTCAGAAAATCAAATGACCCATACATAGGCCAACGCAACTCAGGATCCTTACAAGTGTATTTATTCCATAATGCGCTGTACATTATAGAAGAAAGACCATACTTAATATACATATCCCTATTAGGCGTCCCCTCCAGAGGGGGGGCGGTTGTGCTTCATCAAGTCTCAAATTGGTACCATTACAAAAGCAACACAGAAGTGTGCTAAAGACAGACATGCCAAAAATAGTGCAGAATATGCAATATTATAATCAAAGTAGCACTTAAGGTACCTTTAGTACGATGTGCCGTTCAAATCAATTCAGTTAGAGAAAATTCTCCTCATTACCTGCCTATGTGAATTGCAAGTCACATATGTCAAAACAAACCAAGTTGGCCAACACAAATATACCATACTCAAAGCCACAGTAAGCGTTACTAAACTACCTTACCAATCCCAGGCATCAAAACCAACAGCAAGCACCGCAGAAGGACACTTACCAATCACTTGGTGTCCAGATTCATCCTGCCAAGTTCTAAAATCGACCAAATGGTCACTGCACGGCGAATCAACAGAAGATATCTCAGTCGAGGACCGGCGCCACCTGGATGGTCAGATCAAAAAGAAAGGAAAAGCCGCCGCGGATGCCAAGACTCGGGTCTTATCGGGCAGTGATCACGTCCAGAGCGAGATTCCAATCCTTCGTCGCGACCAATCCTTCGGGCATCCGAGTTCTCGATGAGCCCCGAGTTGGGCGCCAATTGTAGAAAATAGGCCTCAGCTAGGCCTACCAGTGCAAGGGGTTCGCCCTTCTCTGCACAGAGTCCTCAGACTATTGGAAAGAAGTTGGCACAGAAACTGGAATAGAAAATACAGAGTTTAATAAACCTCATGAGGTGGAACCACATTCACCCAGCACCCTGTGGTGCTGAATGAAGCTAGCACACAGAGTAGAAGAACCATGGGTCTTTTATACCCACACAGGGGCTCAGAAAGAGGGCGGTACAAGCATACATAAGAAGAGTTACATACATAGATGGTCATACAGAAATGCACAGTCGACAGTAAAGGAGGAGCTAGCAGTTGCTGACTCTGGTAGAAACAACCTGATAGTTACAGACTAAAAACAGATGTATGGACAGTTAGATATTCCTGCGCATGTGCAGGGTAGTAGAGTCTAAGTATAGCCAGTCCTTTAAACAGAGCACAAGGGTAAACAAAATGGCTGCCAGAAATACAAAATGGATTCCATAAAATGTACAGGATAGCCACTAAATACCAGATGGATTCCGCTAACGCTAATTTAATCGCAGCCAATTTACGACAAGCGCAGTAGGATACCTGTGTCGCGGTTGGAGGTGTTGTGCCAGCCTGTCGGTCAAGTCCTCAATCAACTGTTGAGTGAATCTGTAACGTCGGATGCAGGCGCGTTCCCTCATGGCACCCAAGTCTGGCATTGGTCTTGGGACAGGCGGTGCCCTGCAAGACATTGGGCCCGATTCACAGAACTAACTTACGACAAAATCCTAAACTTACTACCATTTTCGTATTCACAGAAGGCACTTACTCATTTTGGTATTCACAGAAGGCACTTACTCATTTCGGTATTCACAGAAGTTAGGAGTCCTAACTTTAGGACTCCTAAGTGCCTTCTGTGAATACCGAAAGTCTTAAAATTAGGATTTTTCTCAGTTTAGTAGTAGTAAAGTTAGGACTCCTAACTTTAGGACTCCTAAATGCCTTCTGTGAATACCGAAAGTCTTAAAATTAGGATTTCTCTCAATTTAGTAGTAGTAAAGTTAGGACTCCTAACTTTAGGACTCCTAAATGCCTCCTGTGAATACCGAAAGTCTTAAAATGAGGATTTTTCTCAGTTTAGGAGTCCTAAATTTAGGAGTCCTAACTTTACTACTACTAAACTGAGAAATATCCTAATTTAAGGCTTTCAGGATTCACAGAAGGCATTTAGGAGTCCTAAAGTTGGGAGTCCTAACTATACTACTACTAAACTGAGAAAAATCCAAATTTTAAGACTTTCGGTATTCACAGAAGGCATTTAGGAGTCCTAAAGTTAGGACTCCTAACTTCTGTGAATACCGAAATGAGTAAGTGCCTTCTGTGAATACCAAAATGAATAAGTGCTTTCTGTGAATACCAAAATGGTAGTAAGTTTAGGATTTTATCTTAAGCTAGTTCTGTGAATCAGGCCCTTAGTTTGTAAGAATGAAGATTGAGAGTCTGCCAATATCAATGTCAATGAACATAGCACATGCTACACTGCTAATACACATCAGGTAACTATGGAGTCGGGTGTGTGCAATACATACAGGATAGATAGGGTGAAGGTGTCGGTCGCACTCCTGAATTTATCTTGTGAATCAGATAGTAATCCTTTTAACACGCTTTGGGTGCTGTGGGATCTTATCCCCTGTCCGAAGGGATGTGGCAAAAATACAGAATAAAGTTCCCTCCGAAACTTTTTGTTTTACCAATGAAGACACAAACCGAATATATTCTTTGATCCAGGAGCCAGAATGCATCTCAACGAGTACAGGATCCATACAATCCAACATAAAACAATTATTATTTGCCGCTAAAAGAGAAATTAATCAAAGGTTGCATGCCAGCACATTGATACGGTACCATAAAGTTCAAAGAATTCCGAGAGGATTAAGGATACCACTTAAATCTACATTATGTAAGAACAACATACGATTCACAGAACGGTGGTATGGGATTCTAAATAAATGCTCATTAGATCTCATTTTATTGATTATCGAAGAGCTTTCAAAAGCATTAGAAGAACTGGAAAAAGAAGTTGCTCAACTTAAGCAGGACCTAATTGATAAAATGCCTGCAGAAGATTGGCAAAAGACCTTAGAGGATATTAACATTCAACTTGATAAACACACAACGGAAATAAATGAGAGGAAAATACGAAAATTTAAGAGAGACACTGTAGATTACAAGTTGGGAGAAGTGTACAGCTGGGCAGAAGAATACGCAATACCTAGACAGCGACGAAAGTTTGATAACCGCTCCACGGAAGACACTTCATCGTCAGAAGACTTTCAACCGAGATCACAACCCAACTTACAATCTAAAAGTGCTACAGCCAGCAATCAAGACAAACGACCAACCACATCAAAGGATGGGGGAACAACATCTTCAACATCTAGTTCTTTTTTAGGAAGAAGCCAAGTCCCACCAGGAGATCCAGGCGGACAAAATACCATACCAATTGCCAAATCGACAAGGAGCCAGAAAACTTAGTAATCAACATCTCCACTACTGAGCTATCTAACTCCCAAATTAAGACACTTCAAAAGGGTACATCATATGTAACCACTTACCAAAGTAACGAACTGGAGTCCCAAGTCAGTTTGTTTAGATTCATGAGGAATCTACGATTGAAACATTTCTTCAAGAATGTTTGCACGTTCACAGAACCAGTTTCTCAAGGCAGTCTAATGGATCTGAAGCCGGAAAGCACGTTTCAAGCACCAGTGAGCCACAAAATACTGGATAACTTTGAGACAATTGTACGCAAAGAACTACATGATATTTTTAAATCTAAAACATCAAAAGCGAGCAACTTGACAATCAAGGAAAGAACTGTTATTTCCACACTCGCCAACAATCAGGCAATAACTTGTTGCAAAGCCGATAAAGGTGGTGCGTTAGTAATACTAGACACATCATTCTATGAGAATAGCGTGGATCTACATGTTTCGGATGACAAGGTGTACATGCAACTGCTATCTGATCCGACTGCATCTTTCAAACAAGTTCTAATAAACATTATAGATAAAGCTCTTCAATCCGGAACAATCAATGAAAGAGACAAAAAATTCCTCATCAAACAAAATCCCAGTATACCCTACTTGTACATGATACCGAAAATACACAAAAATTTACGACATCCTCCATTCAGACCTATTGTGAGCACCCGGAACTCTATTCATGAACCAATTGGAAAATACATAGATCGACATTTGCAACCGAT
Organism: Triturus cristatus; assembly: GCF_964204655.1. NCBI lineage: Eukaryota > Metazoa > Chordata > Amphibia > Caudata > Salamandridae > Triturus > Triturus cristatus. The sequence continues at coordinate 204,067,626 of NC_140584.1, read as the reverse complement.
TGTACGACAAATGACAACATACATCCAGGATACAACTGATTTTCTAACAAAACTGGACAAAATCAAATTGACAGAGAACGTTGATTATATACTCTGTACCATGGATGTACAGGCACTATATACTTCAATTCCACACAATTCAGGACTTGAGGCACTTGAATTTTTTCTTTTAAGAAGCAACAAAGACAACAACCTCAGTATTTTTCTGTTGGAGTTAATGCACTTTACGCTATACCATAGCTACTTCACATGGAAAGATCAATATTACACTCAGTTGAACGGCACTTCAATGGGCAATTGCGCAGCTCCTGCGTACGCAAACTTGTTCATGCACCATTTTGAGATCAACCATATCTTATCGCAAAAACAATGGATTGATAATACCATCTTATTTATCCGTTACATTGATGACATCTTTCTTATCTGGAAAGGAGCAGAAGTGGCATTATTAAATGCCATACAAGAGCTGAATGAAACCGACAGCCGAATTCAATTCACACATACCATTGACAAACAGAGAATTTCTTTTCTAGATGTTGAAGTCATGATAAAAGACCATGAATTGGTAACTTCACTATACACCAAAAGCACAGACAGAAACAATCTGTTACATTTCTCAAGTTTCCACCAAATGAGTTTGAAACAGCATTTACCATACTCTCAACTGCTTAGAATCAAAAGAATATCATCAACAGAAGAATTGTACCAAGCTAATAAAGACAAAATGATGATGAAATTCAAACAAAGAGCATACCCTGAGTCCGTGCTACACCAAGCCAATGAAAGAGCAGACAAAAAAAGTAGACAGGAACTATTAATGGTCAAAAACTTGGGAGTAAGACATGAACACAATGTTTTTGTATCAAAATATTCAACAAAAAGTCAAAAGATCAAACAAACCATCAAAAAATATTGGCCAATGCTACAAGCAGAAACTGAGTTCAACGGCATTTTCAACGAAAATCCTATATTCGCATACCAACGCACAACGAATTTGCTACAACTGTTGAAACAAAATAAGAAAGACGTAACTGTGACACATAAGGGTACTATCCCCTGTCTCAATTGCGGAAGTTGCAATAATATCATGAAAGGCCCTATACTGACACATCCCACCCAGGGGACCCCAATCAAATTACAAGTCACAGCGACCTGTGATTCAAGCTTCGTGGTGTATCTGCTCAAGTGCCCATGCGGTCTCACTTACGTGGGTAAAACGGAACGCAAGATAAAAATCCGAATAACAGAACACAAGAGCAATATAAGAATAAACAACCCTAAATCCGTTATTGCCACACACTTCAACAAATTTTCACATAACATTAGCCAACTTCGATTCCTCATTCTTGAACAAATTCAACAACAAAACGGGAGGGATAATAAAAAATTCCTTCTACAAAGAGAATTGTACTGGATTTTTAAATTGGACTCTTTACACCCAAAAGGGCTGAATGATCGGGTGGAGTACAATTGTTACCTGTAAATTATTATCCATTGTTCACCTGTTAAGTATAATTTTGCATTCACTGCGCTGACATAGCGACCAAGTTTAAATTCTAATCAATGAGTGTACATTTTTAAAAAAAAAAATGTTTTGAGACCTTCATTTATAACAATGTTTCTAGATTTGTTTTTTGGTTTTTTAGTTCACGAACATTCATGTACCATATTACTATGATTATTCGCATAATAAGTGGGTCAATATTGCGCAATATGTGTGTGACAGTCAATAATGTGTACACGGGTGATAGTCTTTCCTCTTTAGTCTTTCTTCTATAGCCATTAGCAAAGCCCGCGCACGCTTCACTATTTACTTCCGGGTCACACCAGAAACAGTTCAGATTCTAATGAACACTGAGCGCGAAGGAGTTACGTCCGTATGGCGGGTTTAAGCAGGTATTCTTTTCAATTTGACCGACACCACTGAGGCTACCAACTTTGCACTGATTTAAGGCATGAGCGGTTGACGAGTAATTTTAAACACGAGTTTATCACATTTTACCGAGCACCGTGTCTTTTCCACTAAGGCACCTCGTCTATAAAACACACGCTAAGTCTGTCACCATCCCAAACACTATTTCTGGGTGAGTTAAGCACAACGTTACATTTTTAACATTTTACCAAGCACCACGTCTTTTCAATTGAGGAACCTCGTCTACAACACACTCACACACGCTAAGTCTGTCACCATCTCAAACACTATTTCTGGGTGAGTTAATTACAACGTCATTTCATGAACCCCGCACAGTCATTATTTCACTCGTTGCATGGCGCAATTTATGTTTTTACAGTTTCCTTTTGTTTCGGTAATCTCGTTTACATTCTGGCGTAGAAATACTAAAGAAAACACATTTTTGTTCATAGGGAGTATCCCCTGAGGAAGGGTGGACCCCGAAATGCATTGGGATAGAAAACCCTGTGACCCGAATACCTAGGATTTACATTTGTAACCCGAGCACCTATTGTTTCAATATGGAACAGTATTCACTGTACAAAACGACAATGAAACGTTGAATTAACATTTTGATCAGCCTACTGTGAAAATAAAACAGTTATGATTGTAGAGATACACTTGATTACGTATTATTAAAGAGTGGAATTTAAAGGAGTGCATATTGGGATAAACCTTCCATTGGAGAGGGAACTTTATTCAATACATACAGGACACATATGCCAGCTTGCTGGCACTCCTACAAAAAGCCAGATACACCTGTTGATTTTCAAGGCAACATGACATGCCCTGAAATGATTTGGGGGCCAGTCTGAGTGAAGAGCCACAGATATCACCGGAGGGACACACAACCACATAGCTGCATTGGAAAAATGTAATCTCATCCAGACAGCTGACTGGAAGGCACACGCACAGGTCACATGGAATGTCAAATGTACATATCAAACACAGTGCGATGAAGGGGTACACGTGACAACTAAAAAACACAGCCATTGAGACAACGCACACATGTCTGACTGGGAAAATATGATGTCCGATGCACACAGACCCTACAGCCGTGGGAATCCACATGTGGCATGGTGTGCGTAGACGTGTTCCATGCCCATCTCCACACAGACCCCTGTTGGATGCACCAACAGCAGATGCAGTTGACGGGACACTGACATCAAGCTCATGGGAACACATGACACACACCTGACATAGTCCCAAAGAGGCACGGTGATCGAGACCTGTCAGTTGAGAGAGTGTCCCTGTCCCTGGCATCAGGAGACAGGTGCGGGTGTTGATGACTGTGCCATCCCACTGCTGCTGTGCATGACACAGTTGGACTACAGACACACATGTGGCAAGTGGCAAGGTGATGTGTGCCACACAGTGCCCCATCACACATGACATGTGTCCACAGGTCATCACACATCAATTGTGCAACTAGATGAGATGACCTGTGTAATATCACTGGCTAACACACCTAGGGCCTGCACATGTAAGTATGCAAAGACAAGTACTTGATGGACATCCATGTGCGACTCGTAGCCCTCCATTCCTGGCATGTGTACGCCTGTATTACCATTGTAAGCGTGTGAAACGAGTACGCGTACGGGTATGCACTGTACTACTAGTGCATGCACCGTACGTGTACTACTAGTGTGTACCCGTACGTGTACGCACTAGTAGTACATGTACGGGTACATGTACTACTAGTGCATACACGTATGTGTACTACCTTAGTACACGTACCCGTACGCACTAGTAGTACACGTACGGGTACGTGTACTACTAGTGCGTACACGTACATCTACTACTAGTGCGTACACGTACGTGTGCTACCTTAGTACCCGTGCGTGTACGCACTAGTAGTACACGTACAGGTACGTGTACTACTAGTGCGTACGGGTACGTCTATTACTAGTGCGTACACATACATGTACTACCTTAGTACACGTACCTGTACGCACTAGTAGTACACGTACGGGTACGTGTACTACTAGTACGTACAGGTACGTGTACTAAGGTAGTACACGCACATGTATGCACTAGTAGTACACGTACCCGTACATGTACTACTAGTGCATACAGGTACGTCTACTACTAGTGCGTACACATATGTGTACTAGTAGTACACGTACCCGTACGTCTACTACTAGTGCGTACACTTACATGTACTACCTTAGTACACGTACCCGTATGTGTACTACTAGTGCGTAGGGGTACGTCTACTACTAGTGCGTACACGTACGTGTACTACCTGAGTACACGTACGTGTACGCACTAGTAGTACACGTACCCATACGTGTACTACTAGTGCGTACACGTACGTGTACGCACTAGTAGTACATGCACCTGTCAAACGCACTGTACAACTGGTGCTGTAGGGGTACGTGTGAAACGCACCGTACACCGGCTATCATCGCGTGTGTATGCTTCGTTTCACCATTGTACTTGTGCTGTAGGGGTACGTGTGAAACGCACCGTACACCCGCTATCATCGCATGTGTACGCTTCGTTTCACCATTGTACTTGTGCCGTAGGGGTACGTGTGAAACGCACCGTACACCCGCTATCATCGCGTGTGTACGCTTCGTTTCACCATTGTACTTGTGCTGTAGGGGTACGTGTGAAACGCACCGTACACCCGCTATCATCGCGTGTGTACGCTTCGTTTCACCATTGCACTTGTGCCGTAGGGGTACGTGTGAAATGCACCGTACACCCGCTATCATCGCGTGTGTACACTTCGTTTCACCATTGTACTTGTGCCATAGGGGTACGTGTGAAACACACCGTACCGGTGTGTGGAGTTCAAAATTACATAGGGGACACATAAGGGACAAGTATTAGGCCCTAAATGCATGCTGGTTGTCATGGAGACCGAGTTTTCAGTTGGAAAGTGTCGATCAGGTGTCCTGGAACAGTCAGTTGGCCACAAAATACAATGTTGCAAAGTGGTTGTTGACTTGACATGATGCTCAAAATTTGAACGATGCGAATGCTGTCATTGGTGTATGTTAAAAGTCATTGGTGTATGTTTAAAGGGATTGGAGTAAACGTAGGATGCTAATGAGTCTGACCAATCACTATGTACTCCTCTAAATGAATGTCCCTCAGCAAGACAGATATAAGGCAGCCAGAACCCATGAGAGGGCACTTGCCTGCACATCTTTCCAGTCGACAACATTGCTGCTGTCTCTGCTTCCTCTGGACCATGTCGCGTACTGTGGAGAGGGCCCAGCCATTCACCCAGGAGGAGAATCAGGCCTTTCTGGACGCCCTCCTCCCACTGTACACCAGCCTGTATGGGAGACCAGGGGAGCAGGTGAGTTCTGAGTCCACTTCCTTTGCCTAGGCACCTGTTGTGTGACTGTAAATATTGTGTCCAGGTGGGACAGACATGCTATGTTGTTTAGAGTGGGTCCCAGGGTGGGGGACATGCTGATGTCTCACATGCAGAGCCTGATGTAGTCCCTGTGTGCACTCCTCACTTGCATATTGCTTATAGTGACTTTCACTGCATAGTGCATGACACATGCAGCCTGTGAAATCCTTAGTGGCTTTTTTTCCTATTGTCCTGAGGTGATTCAGTGCTCCCCCGGTGTGACAGGTGACTGTACCCACAGATGTGTATGAGTTGAGTGGACCTGTGGTGAGAGTGTCCAAATGATGTGTACGACCTCATGGACATTGATGTGTGTGAATCTTCCTTCACATGTGGGTGAGTGTCTATGTGAAGTGTTATGCCACACCTGCATGGAGGTGGAAACATATCTACCCATCTGATGTGACAAGTAGGCCGTGCTGTGTGTCTGACTTGCATAGCTAGCATGACACCTGTGACACACCACTGGCAAGTGGCACATGTGCAGAGTGAGGGTTGTAGCAGCTGTTGTCAATGACAGGCGAGTGATCTGTGCTTGGGTGTGTCTGTCTAGTATGCTGAGGGTGCGTCAGTGGAGTGGGACATGTGACTGCTTGGCACGTGCTGGCCATCAGCCTGCTGTTGCATGTGCTGCACAGTGTATGGCATGATCAGTGAGTGTGTCGCAACCCTCATGCCAACCGGTTGACTTTCAATGCCATGTATTGCATTGGGGCTTGCACACAGGCCAATTTCTTATTGTGTATGATGTCATTCCTGTCTGCATCCTATGCCCTGTTCAACATTTCTAAGAGGTGCAAATGTGTGTCTCGGGGACATGGAGCAGGTATATTGATGGTGTGTCACTTTGTCATCCTGACAGGTAACTGCCTACGAGAAGGGGGTGGTTTGGAACCACATCGTCAGGGCCGTGAGATCTGAGGGGGAGCGTAGTCGCCGGCTGCCACAGGTCCGCAAGAGGTGGCAGGACATCCGGTGCTGGACCCGGCGGATCGCCCGGGTCCAGCTGGGGCCGGACCCTCCTCGCCCCCACGGCGGATGCCGACGGCTGACCCCCCAAATGAGACGTGTCCTGGCGGTGGTCTTCCCAGACCTTGATAGGCAGTTACAGGAGAGACTGCAGCAAGGAGGGGGTAGGTACATGGCTGTTTGTCGTGTTATGTGTCGTAAGCTTTTGTAAGCGCTCTGTAGCCTGGATACACTCCCAGAGTTGATATGTGCAGTGCATTATCTGTTCCCCAATGTCACCTGTTGCTCTTTTTCATCCCTTCCCCTCCTTGGCATGTGTCCCCTGGTGTATGTGTAATCACATTTGCACATGGTCATCTAGGGTGCCAGTAAATCTAAGTGCACATTGCTTTCTGCATCATGTGGGAGGGTGGTCTGTGACTTGTGTTGGTACCTTGCCTGTGCCATGACCTGTTCACTATGTTGGGGGTCCATAGTTGTTGTCACTGATGCTGCTCTTTAAACTGGACACCCTTGCAGCATGCATGACCAATGTTGTGGCCTCAGACATGATGTGCATCAGTGTGAGATATGCATAGTGCCATGACGGTTGAAGATGGTACAGTCAGCTCATTCCAGGACCACGGAGCAGTGTGCCCACTACAGTCCCCTGAGACACCCTGGCCTCCTAATCATGTGTGTCATCCAACACTGTGCACTTTCTCTGTGTGTTCTGCATAGGTCTGCATCTGTGGCATTGTTCCCTGGCCTAGTTTGTATTTTGCTAATGTGTGCTACCTGTGTCCACTGCACAGGGATACACCATTTTGCTAGTGCATACTCACAATGGGCAGTGCCTGTGTGGCCATTCACAACAATCTGTTGATGGTTGTTTGTCACAAATATGTGTTTGCAGCCCCACGAGGCGATGTTGTGTAAATGAAGCTTTTTTTCAAGCACAGTTGTTGTAACCCAGAATAAGAGGTGTCAGTTCTTGATATGTATCATGCACATTGACTCAGGTATTGAGGGGGGGGGGGGCGGGAGAGGCATACTTGTGCAACCCTGATTTTTCATTGCCAGGTCTGACTTGTGTGTGAGAATTGCCTGTACAAAAATACACTGTGCAGTGCCCCTGTGATGGTGGCCAGTGCTCAATGTTCGTGCTTTGCAGCCTGTGTAATTCTTTTACCAACATGATTCCTGATCATACCTTTTTTGCACCTGTGTGTGGTTCAGATGCAATGCATTTTGGACTTTTTGTGCTGACATCTGTGTGTCCATTCTGGCTTCCCATGAGGGTGTCCCCACAGTACAGCTGGGCTTTTTTACCAGCCAATTGCAGGCCCATTAGTGCATGCATTGTCCTGGGTGTGGACATGTGTGCTACTCCAGATGACAGGCAGTAGGTCATATATGTAGCCAACTGTGTAATCAGGTGACGATGGCCTGCTGACAACTGACATAATTAAAGTTGTTACTCTGAAATAATTGTACCTTGGCACTCACAGCACTTGTCAACAGTTGTACATGTTTTAAATGTGGAAATTGGATGATTTGTGTTAAGTACACTGATGTGCCTGCATGAAAAAAGTCTAGCAAGGAAGCGCAACCAAACGACATTTCAACTTTCATGGAACACACTGGCACCTATTCAAAGAAGCCACTGTTCAAATTAAATGGTGTTGCAGATTCTCCATATACATGTTCCCACAGTGGTCTTGATTTTGTGAGACTCCTTTGTTGTGTGATACACACTAACGAGTCTCAAGACATCAAGACCTCCGTGGGCCCATGTATATCTACTTTCTGCAACACCATTTATTTCTAACAGTGGCTTCTCAGAAAAGGTGCCAGCTTCTTCAATGACAGTGTACATGTACTTTTGTGTGCACTGCCTTGTGCGACATATTGCATGCAGCCACATGAGTGTTCTTTTCACGAAATGGCCAATTGGCACATTCAAAACATGTAGATTATGTAAAGTATTGTGAGTCCCAAGGTAGCTACATTTGTTCGTTTTGTGTTCCAAAGGAATTACAGGTCTCTGAGTGTGGTGACACCTTGAGTATTGAGGTGTGTTAGTTTACCTTGAGTGCATCACTACTGTTTCTTTCAGACTAAACAAGAGGTGTCATGACTTCATTGTATTGCTGTGCTCACCGGTTCACAGACAATAGCTTCTCAGTGTATTTCTCATTCAAGTTGTGGCCTTCCGTGTATGTATTTTCCTGGTGTCAAAGTGGCATGGTGGGTCTAACAACTGGGCAGTACAGGGCTTACATATGAGCGGAGTAAGCTAGCTGTTACTCATGATGCATTGCCTGATATGCACTGTGACCAATTGTTCTTGTGCTCATGTGTCAGATGTATACAGGTGACTGATGCTTTTTGGTTTCTTCTCCTTGCCCACAGCATCATCATCCGCAAGCGAGGGAGACACCTGCATGGACCTTGAGGAGGGACACAGCGACAGTGCCGCCAGTGCTGTGGAGTCAGCAGGAGCCAGTGGCACGGAGGGCGAGGGGAGTCAGTCGGAGGACCTGTCTGGAGGCGAGAGCATCTACGACGCCGACGGGTCAGAGGCTGAACTCCCTGAGGAGGCGGAGGATGCCCCAACAACTGCCAGCATCCCACCATCTGTACCCGCCTCCTCCATTGACATCTCCGCCCTCTCAGTTGCTCCCGTCCCTTCTGTCCGTGCAGGGTCCCACCGTGTCTCCTTCGGACCAAGCACCACACCCCCTGCCCCTGTCACCCCTGCTGCCCTCAGTGAAGAGTCTGTGGACACACCTAGCCAGTTGCAGGGTTGGTCAGGCATCAGTGCTGCATGTCCTCCATGGACACACTCAACTGCTCACACAGTTGGTGTCGTTCGTGGAGGGCATGTCATCAATGATGTCTGAGCAACGCAGGATTCTGCGGTCCATGGACTCTTCACTGACGGAAGCAGTTTCTCTCCTGTGGCGCTCCGTCCCCCCCCACCCCAGACCCATCCACACTGCCCTCTCCCATGCCTGCCCAACGCACACACAGACAGTCACGGGCACGCACCCCAACAGACACATCCATCACACCCCCAAGTAAGGCACTGCGCACACCTCCTGGCACGCACACTCAGGGTGGTGTAGGCACACCCACAGGGTCTGGGGGCAAACGACAGACATGCAGCCACAGTCAGAGTCAGCAGTCCTCACAACCCAGTCCCTCCAAAATAACTCCCCTTAGCTCCCCTGCCAAACTGTCACCCAAAGAGCTCTACATGGGTGGGCTGGCCCTCACCCCCACTGTGACACCACCCCGCAAGCGGGCGAGGAAGTCCCTGGGCAGGGGAGTTGAGTCCCCCCCATGTCCAACCCCTCCCCCATGAGCGCTGCACCCCATCACTCGGCCACCCCCCCTCCATTGGCCCTGGGGTCTCTTCAGGTGCAGGGGATACTCTGGACGCCCTGGCAGCAGTGTGCAGCGCCGAGCTCACCTCCACCTTTGGCACTGCCCCACCCCCTGTGGTGGAGACGTCCAGCCCTGCACCCACCACACCTACCCAACCCCCTCCTGTCCCTGCGGTGCCTGGTCCTGCCACAGATGATGCCCCCCCCCCGGTCGACAAACCTTAGGGTTACTTTGTGCAGGCAAGGTAGGGGTGGGCACAGTCCCCTAGCTCCACCCTTGGACTATAACAAAGGTCTGCCCATTGGCCTTTGTAGATAGTGTATTCATTATTTATTATTTTAGTGTGCTGAATAAAGCCTTTTCTTTTACTTTCAACACTCTTGCATTTCAGGTACTTGATGTTGGTGATGGGGCTCCTGGAGTTGTTCGGGTAATGTGTTAAGGTTCTGAGAAATGTTTTTGTATGATGGTCATGAGGTGGACCATGGTATCTGTGTGCCATCACAATGTCTCTACAAAGAAGCATTGGTAGTGAGTGTTCCTTTTCTTTGGATACATTGTCCCAAGGAGTGTTCCTTCCACTGTGGCACATGACATCTTCCCTGCAAACAGTTGCACAATTGTTGTGCTGACCTTTGTCAACATTTCCTTTGTTGGTGAGGGATCCCTTCAACAATGGCCATGCCTGCTCACCTATGTCTCCTGCTGAATCATCTGTGCCATCCTTGCTAGTCACTTTACTTGTGTTTTGGATATGTAGGAATGCCTTCAGGGACAAATTGTCTCTTTTCAGCACTATGCATATGTGTATTCACGGCCTACCACACAAATGGTACTTGTTATGCAGGGTATTTGGGCACCTGACTCACAATTGTGGGCATTGTATCTGGTGGAATTGAACCCTATTCCTTCCATGAGAGACAACATCTTGGTGGCTGGACCAGCACCTGGACATTCCTATCAGTCCCGGGATGTGCGTGACAGTGTGTGTTCCCTTTGGCTATCTTAGTTTTGTATGCCGTTACATGACTATACAGTCTGTTGGCATGAAATCTGGGTGTTTATTGTGCTGCTTCCGCCATGGGTGGGTATGCATGTGTTATATGTCCTCACACCCACATGTGGTGTGTCATGAAGTGTGTGTAAGACATCCATCCTCCTGGGAGTGGGACACTGCTGGTAGTGATATGCACCCACCCCGCATATGTCTGGACGCTGCTGGTAGTGATATGCACCCACCCCACATATGTCTGTCCACTGCTGGTAGTGATATGCACCCACCCCTCATATGTCTGTCCACTGCTGGGATTCCTCTGCACCCACCCCTCATATGTCTGGACGCTGCTGGTAGTGATATGCACCCACCCCTCATATGTCTGGACGCTGCTGGTAGTGATATGCACCCACCCCGCATATGTCTGTCCACTGCTGGGAGTCCTCTGCACCCACCCCTCATATGTCTGGACGCTGCTGGTAGTGATATGCACCCACCCCGCATATGTCTGTCCACTGCAGGTAGTGATATACACCCACCCCTCATATGTCTGTCCACAGCTTGGAGTCCTCTGCACCCACCCCTCATATGTCTGGACGCTGCTGGTAGTGATATGTTCCCACCCCTCATATGTCTGGACGCTGCTGGTAGTGATATGCACCCACCCCGCATATGTCTGTCCACTGCTGGGAGTCCTCTGCACCCACCCCTCATATGTCTGTCCACTGCTGGGAGTCCTCTGCACCCACCCCTCATATGTCTGTACGCTGCTGGTAGTGATATACACCCACACCGCATATGTCAGTCCACTCCTGGGAGTCCTCTGCACCCACCCCTCATATGTCTGTCCACTGCTGGGAGTCCTCTGCACCCACCCCTCATATGTCTTTACGCTGCTGGTAGTGATATGCACCCACACCGAATATGTCTGTCCACTGCTGGGAGTCCTCTGCACCCACCCCGCATATGTCTGTCCACTGCTGGGAGTCCTCTGCACCCACCCCTCATATGTCTGGACGCTGCTGGTAGTGATATGCACCCACCCCTCATATGTCTGTCCACTGCTGGGAGTCTTCTGCACCCACCCCTCATATGTCTGGACGCTGCTGGGAGTCATATGCACCCACCCACGCACCCCCTTGGGGCTGTACACTGCTGGCCTGGATCTACACACACACCAATATGAAGGTAACATGCTGGGCCAGTCTTCTAGGCCTACATTCCTGTCGTGTGTACGCATCCTATCCCAAATTTACTGCTGCCGTAACGGGGTACGTGTGGTATGCACCGTACCCACTCATTCATGTGTGGGTACGGTCCGCACCTGAGTTGGCATGGTGCCGTAGGGGTACGTGTGGTACGCACCGTACCGACGCATTCATGCGTGGGTACAGTCTGTACCTGAGTTGGCATGGTGCCGTAGTGGTACGTGTGGTACGCACCGTACTCATGCATTCATGCATGGGTACGGTCTGTACCTGTGTTGTAATGGTGCCGTAGGGGTACATGTGGTATGCACCGTACCCACGCATTCATGCGTGGGTACGGTCCGTACCTGAGTTGGCATGGTGCCGTAAGGGTATGTGTGGTATGCACCGTACTCACGTATTCATGCGTGGGTACTGGTCCGTACCTGAGTTGGCATGGTGCCGTAGGGGTACGTGTGGTATGCACCGTACCGACGCATTCATGCGTGGGTACAGTCCGTACCTGAGTTGGCATGGTGCCGTAGGGGTATGTGTGGTACGCACCGTACTCATGCATTCATGCATGGGTACGGTCCGTACCTGAGTTGTAATGGTGCCGTAGGGGTACGTGTGGTATGCACCGTACCCACGCATTCATGCGTGGGTACGGTCCATACCTGAGTTGGCATGGTGCCGTAGGGGTATGTGTGGTAAGCACCGTACTCACGCATTCATGCGTGGGTACGGTCCGTACCTGAGTTGGCATGGTGCCGTAGGGGTACGTGTGGTTTGCACCGTACCCAGGGTACGGTCCATACCTGAGTTGTCATTGTGCCGTAGGGGTACGTGTGGGACGCACCGTACCCATGCATTCATGCGTGGGTACGGTCCGTGCCACTGTTGTAATGGTGCCGTAGGGGTACGTGTGGTACGCACCGTACCCACGCATTCATGCATGGGTACGGTCCGTATCTGAGTTGGCATGGTGCCGTAGGGGTATGTGTGGTACGCACCGTACTCACGCATTCATGCGTGGGTACTGGTCTGTATCTGAGTTGGCATGGTGCCGTAGGGGTACGTGTGGAACGCACCGTACCCACGGTACGGTCCGTACCTGAGTTGTCATGGTGCCGTAGGGGTACGTGTGGGACGCACCGTACCCATTCATTCATTGTGGGTACGGTCCGTGCCACTGTTGTAATGGTGCCGTAGGGGTACGTGTGGTATGCACTGTACACATCCACTTCCGTTGCTGGACACGCCCCCCAAAGTGACCAGACGCTGGTGGTAATGTATGGCCTCCATGTTATAGGTTTGGGTTTGGTTATGGGGTATGTTTCGTGCCCCTCACCCCCCCTGGCCCCTGGGTGTTGTTCTCACCTTCTGCGGCGTGTGTGTCGGGTGCGGTGCACCAGGTCGTAGGCCAAGAGGACCGGGATGACACGTACGATGGGGTTCATGGCGTGTACGTCGCGTACCGGGGCTCCGTTTCGTGGCGGTTCGCATCGAACTCTGCATTTCCGGCTGTGTTTGACTCCCATAAAAAAAGGGGCGTACGGAGTGACGTAGGGACGAATCGTACTTGCTGGGCCGGAAACCGCTGCCTGAATACGTCCGGACGTCGCGTACAAGCTGTTCCGGATCAGAATCGTAGGTATTTTTTCCACTTACCGTCTTTTGCACGATTCGTACGGAAATAGGCTTTCTGTACGAATTGTACTTCCTAGGTTGTGGGGACAGTTTACGGGGTGCGAGTCGTACGGAGAAAACGCTCTGTACGACGATTCGTAGGGCCTTTTTACAGAATCGGAATCGACCCCATAATGTTAAAATAAATTAAACATATACATATAAAATATAATATATATACTTACTTAATAATTTTCATAAATAGTTATTTTAATAACTTATAAATTGTTAAAAACATTTTATAAATTATGAATACAAATATTCACATACAAACATAATATAAATACAAATATTTTTAATGTTTTTAAAATAAGTTATACATAACATTAACTAAAGCAATACCGAAAAACATTGGATAGCTGGGAGAAAATAATTACTATTCCCACTCCAAAGAGTGCTACAGTAGGGAAGGTGTTGGATAGCGTAGGGGTAAAAATTACTATTCCAACTCCAGAGAGTGCAACAGTAGGGAAAGTGTTGGATAGCGTAGGGGTAAAAATTGCTATTCCCACTCCAGAGAGTGCAACAGTAGGGAAAGTGTTGGATAGCGTAGGGGTAAAAATGACTATTCCCACTCCAGAGAGTGCAACAATAGGGAAAGTGTTGGATAGCGAAAGGGTTAGAATTACTATTCCCACTCCAGTGAGTGCAACAGTAGAGAAAGTGTTGGATAGCGTAGAGGTAAAACTTACTATTCCCACTCCAGATAGTGCAACAGTAGGGAAAGTGTTGGATAGCGTAGGGGTTATAATTGCTATTCCAACTACAGAAAGTGCAACAGTAGAGAAAGTGTTGGATAGAGTGGAGAAGTGTGGCTCAATGATTAGAGCGGCAGACCCTGATGCAGAGGTCTAGCCCGGGACCAGGGTTCAATTCCCCGCCTCGGCGGGTCTTAGGCTCAAAAATTCCACGGACCTAATAATTCTCGCCTCGGTGCCTATTCCAATCATGGAGTCACACTCTGCAACTCTGGGCAATAGCTTGCTTAATCTCCACAACGGCCCCCACAACGCTAAGGATGCCTGGCCTCCACCTTGGGGGTGCCCAGGAGTGGACGCCTCACAGGGAAAGCCAGGATGGGTTCCACAGCGGTATTCGTACAAGCGCCTTGAGACCCTTGCGGGTGAGTAGTGTGCTATACAAGTATCAAATTTACATTTACATTTACTATTCCAACTCCAGAGAGTGCAACAGTAGGGAAAGTGTTGGGGTAAAAATTACTATTCTCACTCCAGAGAGTGCAACAGTAGGGAAAGTGTTGGATAGCGTAGGGGTAAAAATTACTATTCAAGCTCCAGAGAGTGCAACAGTAGGGAAAGTGTTGGATAGCGTAGGGCGGTGGTTCCCAATCTGTGCGCTGAGGCTCCCTGGTGCGCCCTCCAGACTAGCCAGGGGCGCCGCGCTTCAAAGGTTTCAGAATTTCGATTTCAAGCCATAAATTGCCGGTAGCATCACAGAAATGTTATTTAGTATAAATGTTATTTAGTATAAAGCTAAAACCTCTTTATCCACCAGGTGGCAGCAGAGCACTCTTTTTTTGTAGAGCTCATAACTGAAAGTTACTAGTGGAGATGGGTTACTCGTATTTACTGCTTAAGAAGCCAGCAACAAAAAAGAGCATCTGCATGGCGAGAGGTCACCCCATTCCCAATCCACAACCTGAGTGACAGTAGTCATGGTAGCAGGCGGCTATAAAACACAGGGAGGAAAAGCGATTTGTAATGAAGCTACCCTAGAATATAGGGCCCATTTGAATTTGTGTAGCTGGAGCCCAGCTATCATTGTACTGGATTTAAGCAGCACCCTCCAGGCTTATACAGTCCTGAAATACATTTGGAAGAGGAGGCAAAACGTTTGGTTGTTTTTCCAGCAGGATTAAGGAATTACTCCAGGACGGAGGCAAAAACAGTGCTGCTTTGAAACTAAAAAGAGAAAGAAGAAACACTACCTACCCCAGCATGGAGAGAATTTGCCTTGCTTCTGGAGAACTGGAGTCTAGCGGTGTCAGTAAAGTGAATCAACTGAGGGACGCTGGAGAATAGTGACCACTGCTCAGCTTGACTAAGATCTGCTCTGAGGTGCCCTATATGCCCTTATTCCACCGCACCTGCTGCTCCACCTGCGTTTCCTTGACAAGCAGCGCTGAGTCCATCAGGGCCTGCGTACCTCCTCACCACCCACTCCAACAGTTTTCCTATGATGAGGGGCCAGAGAGTGATTCATTCCGTCCTATGCACCTTTGTTCAATGACAAGCAGCAATAAACCTCAGTTTGTCCCTCATACCAGTGTAGCACTTTCAACCTCTACATTGGCTTGGCAGTTCTGACATTGCCAGTGTCAGTTGCTTCTGCTGACTCTGCAGCACTGTAGAACACATCTGCTCATTAGGAGCACACACACTGAGCAAATACGAAATTGAGATAGGTAGAAAGCACAAACGACCCCCAGCATTGATGGTGCTCGAGCAGCACAGTTCCACAAATGCTGCCTATCAAGAATATTGAATTCCATCTAAAGAACCTAGGGGCATATTTACAAACTGGCGATAAAAAATTATCGCCGCTTTTGCGGCCGTTTTCGGCCGCAAAGCGGCGATAATTTTATCACCTAATTAGCAAGGCCACGCTAGCGCGTGAAACCTTGCTTTAGCGTGGGGATTCCTAACGCCCAGCTTTCCATCTCTAATGAGATGCAAAGTGGGCGTTCCTGACCTAACATGACTGGAGAAATGTCGCTAAGCGACATTTCTCCTATCATCAAGCCCCACACTATGAAGCATAGCGGCAGGATAAAGTAGAGATAACCCCTGTTATCGCTACTTTCCTTACGCCTGCTTCAGGACTGACTTAGCCATGATATCCTATGGAAGGTGGATATCATGGCTAAGTTTGTAAGTCCCTATCAGCAAGCTAACGCCACATTGCGTGAGATTATTGCTGGGTTTCCAGCGATAATCTCACGTTAGACAGTTAGCGTGAGGATTTTTATCGCTGAGGAGATAGGCGTTGCTAATAGCACGCTATCTCAGCGATAAAAATCCACGTTACCCGGCGATAATTATTCTCACGCTAAGAGCGCTGAGCGATAATTATCGCCGGGTGTTGCTGATATGCCCCCAAGTTAGATATAGCCTTGCAAAACTGTGTAATGATTTTGCGCTTTGAGTACAAGGATAAACTTGCCATTAAAGCTGTATTTCTGTCATAGATGGTCAGACAGCCCACAGCGTAGTTTTAGCTGCAAAGTAACCACAAACATTTACTCGGAGAACAGATTGCAATATTTGACTTCCTGAAGTTATAAAGTACATCTTCCTAAAGTAAATTAAGTCATTTTTCTTCTTATAAAAGAATTGACATTTATCGTGTGTGATAAATGTCCCAACTGAACTAGGCGTTCCATCCCATTCTACACTAAAGGAGTACCCCATGACTGATACATGACCCAACTTCATCCCAATTATTTTCATGGAGAAAGTGTAAGTACTCCCAAGGCAGGGCTTACAACCATCGACCCGCAAAAAAAAAAATTGAATAATAAGGAGCCACGGCCAGCGGCCAATAAGCCAAGGGAGCCATGGGTTGAAAAAGTTTGGGAACCACTGGCGTAGGGGTAAAAATTACTATTCCAACTCTAGAGTGTTCAACAGTAGGGAAAGTGTTGGATAGCGTAGGGGTTAAAATTACTATTCCCACTCCAGAGAGGGAAATAGTAGGGAAAGTGTTGGATATCGAAAGGGTTAAAATAACTATTCCCACTCCAGTGAGTGCAAAAGTAGGGAAAGTGTTGGCTAGAGTAGGGGTAAAAATTAGTATTCCAACTCCAGAGAGTGCAACAGTAGGGAAAGGGTTGAATAGCGTAGGGGTAAAAATTAGTATTCCTACTCCAAAGAGTGCAACAGTAAGGAAAGTGTTGGATACTGTAGGGGTAAAAATTACTATTCCCACTCCAGAGAGTGCAACAGTACGGAAAGTGTTGGATAGCGTAGGGGATAAAAATAACATACTTATCAATTAATTTTGTTTTATAATTAAATAATGATTTATTAATAAGTTAACAATAAATTAATTATAAATGCCAATAAATTAAAATTAATAATTACTTTAATAACAGTAAATTACTTCCCACTCTATTCGCCAATAAACATACAACCCACTCCGCTTAAAATTTAACACAATTAATATGACTACCAATTAATCAATTAATAACAATTAATTACCAATTAATAATCAATTAACAATAAATTAATTATCAATACCAATAAATAGTAATTAATACAAATTAATTACAAATTAATAATAAATTAACAATAGATTAATTATCAATATCAATAAATATTAATAAATAATTACTTAATTATAATAAATTACTTCCCACCCTGTTCCCATATAAACACACAACCCGCTCCTAATCTAAATTAACACAATTAATATATCACCAATTAATAAGTAATAAACAATACATTATCAATACCAAAAAATAAAAATTATTAATTAATTTATTATAATTAATTTACTTCCCACCCTATTCCTCTATAAATCCACAACCCACTCCAATAAAAAATGAATGCAATTAATATAATAATCAATTAATAGAAATTAATTACCAATTAATTAAAAATACATTAATTATCAATACCAATAAATAAAAACTAATAATTACTTAGTTACAATTGCATTTCTTCCCACCCTATTCCCCTATAAACCCATAACCCGCTACAGAACTAAAATGCAAAATGTAATTAAAAGAAATAATAACTTCTAAAAATTATGAATTAATTCACTATAATTAAATACTGCCCACCCTATTACCCTATAAACCCACAACCCGCTACGGTACTAAAACGCAAAATTTACTTTAAAAAGAAATGACTAACTTCTAAACAAAAATACATATATAAAAAAAATACAAAACACGTGGATCACATACATATAAAATACATACTAAAATACATAACACTAACATAAACATCGATATTATTAACATCAATATTTTTGCTATCAATATTACTAACTTCGCTATTTAAAAAAAATGATAGTTCTTACCTTCAGGTTGATATTCTGCTCACCGATATTCTTGATGTCGATATTCTGTCCCTACGATATTTAAAACTCGATATTAATGTAGATCGCAATAAAAAAACTCAATATTTTGTCTGTGCACCATTGTTTACAGATCCCAGGTGCAGGGTGCTGCCAGGTGTATACCATTTCAGATTTTTCTTGAAATAGGAAGGCCCCTGCCCATGAAGGGTCTTAGAAGATGTGCACAGTGCTTTAAAAACAATATGTTGCTTAACAGTCAACCAATGTAGCTGGCTGACAGCTGACCTCGTGGAATGGAATTTAGGATCTTTAAAAGTAATTGCGCTGCAACGTTTTGAAGGACTTGCAGTTTCTTAAGTGAGCACTCGCCAAGATCTAGATAGAGTCTGTTGCAATAATCCATTATTGTCAATAGCAGGGAGATGACCATTGTTTTTAAAAGATCGAAAGGTATAAATGTTTGAATCTTTTTGGGCAGTCTCAGAGCATGAAAAGAAGCTGAAGTAACCTTATTAATCTGATGTTTATATTTCAAATCAGTTTCCAAAAATGTCCGAAGCTTTTTTAGGTGTTGGTGGTCCTCATAGCCAGCACTGTCCTGTCTAGGAACTGCTTCCATCAACTCTGATGGGATGACAGCTGCTACCTGCTCCTCCAAGGCATCAAGCTGCTCCTGGGGCGCGGGGTCTCCTCCTCTGGTCTGCATGGCTGCCTTCAGGTTTTTGGCCAGTTTCTCCTTAGTCCTGCATTTCTATTCATGTCAGCATTTCTTGCAGTTGGTGGCTGTCCTCTTCGCTTGTCCCACACCTTTGATCTTGGCCACTATGGACTTCCAGATGGCCTCATGCTTCCCTAACGGCAATTTGGAGGTGACAAAGAGAAGGTGTTCATGATTTTTCACTTCTGTGCTCAGAAGGTCATTCTCCTCCTCACTGAAATTGTACTTCCGCATCCTCTGGGAGTATGTTTGGACTTCCTGGCTGGTACTGGGGATGTTCGGGTTGTTGCCCTGGCTGCTGCTCTCTGCTCCATGGCTGCCTTGTGTGAGGTGTGCAATTTCTTTTCTCACGATGTGCCATTTTTAAAAATAATTTCTGACGTTTGCCGCACTTAAAAGTGATATGTAGGTGGTTAGCGTCACTGTACATGCCGCACACCAGCCTTACATCACTTTGCTGCCCATGCGTCAGTTTGCCTTATGACATCCCGCCCAAGGATGCATCATTTTTTTGATGCACCATATGGGCTATGTCATGGTGCACTGTATCGAAAATACTGTGCATCCATGGCATTTTAAACTGATGTTACACAGCGCATGTTTTTCTGAAGCATCACTGCCTTGACGCAGCGATGTGTCCATTTTTGTAAATGAGGCCCACAATTTGTAGAGAGCTGCTATTTTCCTGACCTTAGCCCTTTGTGCCTGCAGCTTGTCTTGGGTCACATGACTGGGTGTAGCTGACAGACTTTGTGAATTCCTGCCAGACAGATACACAATAGTGGGATTAGGTGTATTTTGGAGAGTAGGATCTGCATTTATGGTTACCCCCACTTTTTGCCTGGGCCTAAGCTGTTTCTGACTAGTCTGACTGGGATCCTGCTAATCAGGGCCCCAGTCTCTCTGCTTTCTCCCTTAAATTGTTATGTTCAGTACTTAGGTACATCCCATATTGGATACTGAGGTACCCTTATAAGTCCTTAGTATATGGTACTAAGGTACGCTGGCCATTGGTACACCAAAGGTCCCCCATGGGCTGCAGCATGTATTATGCCTCCCATGGAAGACCATTCAAACTGTAAATACAGGCCTGCCATTGCATCCTGTGTAAGCTGGTGCTAGCACCACTTACTAAAGATATAGATTTACTACATATAGGGTCACTGCACGTAAAACCTTTAAGTCATCTCTATAGAAGGCCATTGCAATCCTGAAGGCAGGGTGCTTGGTTTTAAGTGTGAGGATGCCCATGCATGAGCAGGACACCCCTACAACCTATGGAGTCCATTCTACCGGGTTGTAAGTGAAGCAGTCATACACCACATAAAAGGGCACTGCGTAATTACGCGATGACCATCTCGAAACTAGCTGCAAAGAATCCTATCATGTTTGGCATCAAACATGTTGGAATCATACCTCCCACACCGTAAACAGTGTGGGAGGGATGATTCCAAGCACTGGAAGAGCCCTCCGTTAGGCTATCCGTGTCTCTGGTACCAGTTTCCCAGACCCAGACAGCACAAAATGGTTGCTGCCGACCAAAGACACGATTCTGCCTTCCTGCTGCTGAGCTGAGCTTGAGCAGGGGAAAGCAGAACAATAGGAATCCTGTCACAGGGAGGTGTGACTACCTCCCAGACAGGATTTAGTGCATTGGGGCAGGGTAGGTGCGCTTGCCAGCGACACTCAGTCTGCATAGGGGGCACATTTGGTGTACCCATGCATAGTCCAGTTCAAACCAATCCTGTGAGCCGTTGGCTCCAGCTCTGGCACGAAACTGGACAAAGGACACAGGAGTAACCTTCCCCCTGTACAGACCCTCCCAGGGAAGGTCCCCATAATCAACCCAACCCTTTCCTAAGGGTACTTAAGGGCTTACCTTTAGGTGGGTCCCTAGATTCATTGTGGGACAAGATTCAGATCAGACACCACTTTTTCTTCTACCGTCTGGGCACTTGGGACTTCGCTGGACTTCGCTTGGGTGCAAATTCGTCTCCCTTCCTGTCTGCCACATAGTCTGTGCCTGTGCACCATACAGGAACCTTCCAAGGCCTGTGGGCATCAAAGACACCTGAAGGAATCTCCCTTGAAGTGAAGGAGTCACTTCCTTGCATGCGCAGGCACCACAACTAATTTGACCGGTCTGCTGATCCTTAGCTCCTCCGGACTCCGAAAAGGTTCTGCAACACAGGTGGTGGTTCTCCACAGCTCTCGAGGCCTGCCCTGTCCTCTCACCTAGCCTCTATCGTGGGGGCTGCAATCACCGACTCTCTGTGCACCATGTCAACTTGCATTTGCAAAGGCTTGTTGGCTTCCTTCCAAGAAGATTTTCGGGCTGCAAGTAGCATCTCCAGGGGTCAGAATCTTCGGCCACACCGCATCGTTAGCATCGTGGCCTGCATCTTTTGGTGAGCTGCTTGAGGTCCTCTTGCGAATCCAGTGCCTATGGCCTGTGGGTCCATTTGAGGGTCACCTTTACTTCCTTTGGGCTCCCCTAATTGCTCAGGCCTGCCCTGACTCCCCTGCTTGTTGTGAGTCCCCTGGACCTTGCTCGTCCCGACACTGCACCTTTTTCGACTTCTGCGTGGGTTGCATTTGCCAAGGCTTGTTGGGGCTCCTGCCAGACATTGATCCCTCAGCACTCAACATCCGATGTGGGACAGCTCATGCACAGCTCCTGGTCGACCTCAGCACCGCCTGGTCCTCACAGCTGCAGAGTCCTTGTCAACTCTCCTGCAACTCCGGACATTGGTGGACATTCGTCTTCCAGATCTCCTGGTCACTTCTGAGTGACATAGACTCTGTCCCCTCTGCTTAAAGGTACCTGTCAACTAGAATCCACCTTTGGATTCCACCGGACACTTTCTCCTTCGTCAGCAGCGGCACTTTCCTGAAGTCCTCCATTGGGTTTGACAGCGGTTTCCGACACCACTTCACACCTATGCACCCGACTTCCCTGGTGTAGGTAACGTGGGTGCTAGGGTATCCATGGGTGGGTGGCTCTCCAACCTTCTGTCTTCCATGAGGGTCCACTTGGAAGGCTCCTTAGTCTTTAAAACTAAAACTGTGACTTAAACGTTGATTTGTACGAAGCACTCGGTAGTGCTCCCACACTGCATATTCTCTCCGTGGGGCTCCTAGTCACTCACCTTGGGTGGTTTCTTGGGGGCCCAGCACTTCTTCATCCTCTTGACATTGTCTTGACCTGAGTCACGGTTCTTATACCACTTTCTTAGTATATGTTTGGTTAACCCCCCTCCCCCCGGGGTCCAATTTATATTTTGTGTTGTTCACCGTGATTTCTATGCAAAATATTGTGTACATTGTGCATATCTCTGGGTAAGAGATATCTGTATGTGATAGAGAGTATTATATAATAAATTCATATTTTTATAAATACTCTGTGGGGTTCTCTTGCACTTAATCTATACTATAAGATTGCATTCTGGTAAAACAAGCTACTTTACACTTCTTCTGGACTAAGCCTAAAGGCTGCTTGCCATAGCTACCACTTAGAGAGTTTTCTATGGTTGTCTAAGACCTCCTAAATCACCATAAGGGTTGCCTGAACTGGTGTAGGTTGTCCATTTACAAAGGTGTACATCATATACCAGTCCAGCTGCTCACAGTGTACCTCAATGGGCCATCAACAGGCAAGATGTGGGGGCAGAGCTGAACACAGCTCCACTTGCACCTGAATAGGCTGTGTCTTGTCTCCTCGAAATAGGCCAAATGACCCTTTATTTTCATTGCAGCCAGCTTGGAGCCAGGGCATGGGAATCAGGAAATTCCATGCACTTCAAAGAACCTTTCCAGAAGGTTCTCCCACCTTCCAGAAGAAGGACAGCAGAATATAAAAAGAACTCTTCATAATCACTCTTCAGTTCACTACTAGACCTGTGGAAGTACTCTCAGAGGCCTGCCTGCTGTTGTGTCCTGATGTGCACTCTGCCACAGTGGTGTAACGAAACGTGAGGGGGCCCCCCTGCAAAGTACATGGAGTGGGTCCCCCCACTCTCCGAACCCAGTAAGGAGCTTGCAGGCCAGGTGTCCACTGCCCGTGTGCAGTGCCTGAGGGGCCCCCTGGAGCTCACCCCCCCACACCGTGGAGGCTGCAGGGGCTATTGGTACCCCACTGCTTATTGCCAAGGTTTCTAGAAAACCGAACTCTGTGTTCTAGAGTTATCTAGAAAATGCTAATTTGTATAGTAAAAGAGAGCCCTAATCGGAGTGCAGTAACCCTTATGTCCCTGGGTCCTGGTGCCACTGTCCTTGCTGCTCTAATGCTAGCTGTGTCCCCTATTTTAGATGAGTGATGTGGCATAGGTTATTAAACTGGGAATGTAGAGTGTTACTTTTGCAGGTTTACAAGTACAAATCTGAGATACGTTTGCTTGAGAGGTGCCTTCTTAACTTGAGTATTGTTTACCCTTTTACAATTTTGGATCCCAAACCTTTGTGTATTTTCTGCTTGGTTCCAAGTAATCGCAAAGGAAAGTGCCCATGAGCTGAAAGCAATCCTACCGGTTACATCCAACCTTGATTCTTTCTTGTTCTTGGCTGCCTTAGCAGTCAGACACTTACCACCCAGTGTATGTTTGTCAGCAGTGCATTGAAACTCCATAACCTGACCTTAAAGATCCCGCCAAGTTAGATGAGTTGTTACTTTCAGAATGTATTAATCTAGCCGAGGGGCTATTACTTTGCGGGGGTTGGGCTTATTTCAGTACTTTATTGTTGAACGAAAACAGGATCATGATAAGTAATCAGCTTGAGAGGGCCTATCAGATTGTTCACAGTAAACAAACTGGTATTATCAAGTAAAGCACCTCCCAAAAATATTTTCACATCTTAAAGAAAGCAAACACTTAACCACAATTGTGCATGTTATTAGACATGCCATCACAAAAGGCAATGCCAGCGGCTGCCACTGGAGCTGTAGCCTTCACACATTATTCCCCAGACAATGCTGTGTGCTCAGCCCTTGCAGCCTTAGTTTCCTCTCTGAGCTGAGCACTAACCCTTGAGACTGCTCTAAAGGACTCCAATTCCACACCTAGTCAACATTGATCTGTGTTATTAATAAAAGTATTGTGCTGAGTCCCTTTTTCCCTGCTCAGAAGCATCTGATTCAGAGCGGATGAAGATCCAGTCTTTCTCTGAAGAGAAGGTAGCTGAGCAGGATATTTAAATACCCACAAACCTTTATGTCACATCTACATTCCCACAATCCTTTCTTCTATTGCTGCAATCTTTAAATGCGATTTTCAATAATTAGGCTGACTTTTCCTAACATTGTAACATATTCCACGTGTTTCGTTTATATTTAAAATAAGCCACTGTACCTTTCAAAGGTTTATCTTTTTCCTGGGATGACAAGCACGAACCTTCTTTTGTAAAATAAATTAATAATAATAATACAAAATGTATAAAGCCCCTGGTTACTCCATTCGGAGTGTTCCTGCTCTAGAAATTAATTCTCCAGTATAGAGCCAAAATGCACAGTCCACCCACCCTAAATTTGTTTAAAAAGCCAAGTCTTAAGTTTCTTACGAAAGACTAATCCTGAGCATTCCTGTCTCAGATCCAGAGGCATGGTGTTCCACATTTTGGAAGCCAGAAAACTAAAGGAACATCCTTCCATGGGTGCTTTTTTCATGATGGGGATTATGGTGAACGCGGTTCCTGCAGACTTAAGACTTCTTCTGGATCGATAAGGCTTCACCAGAGAATATAGGTAATAAGGTCCTTTATAATTCAAGATTTTATGGCAAAAGCACGTGGCTTTAAAAGACACTCTCTTGCTTAGTGGGATCTAGTGTAGTTTAGCAAGGGCTGGTCCCATGGAGGAGCATCTCATGACGTTCAGCAGCAAACTTGCTACCGAATTCTGCACCCTCTGGAGCTTTCTCAACCTCCCTTGGTGGCTCTGAGATATAACACATTACATTAGCCAAGTCTGGACATGGCCAAGGCCTGGACTACTGTTTTCCTGGCGGCTTCACATGGAGAAGGCCCCTGATCTTGTTCAATGTTTTTAGGATACCAAAACATTTCACCGCGAGGCTGGCTGTCTGGCTGTCAAATGATAGATTTTGTCAAACCATATGCCTAAGTTCTTCACTTTCGGCTAGGGAACAGGTACTGGTCCAAGTGCGTCTGGTAAAAGACTGTCAAAACTCTAAATCTGACATTTGTTTGCAGTTTCTGTGTCAGTGAAATGCCCTGCATGCCCTGCTCAACAGTCTGGAGAAGCACAGCCTGGAAAGAACATCCCAGATACTGCAAGCAGTGCGCACTGTTTGGCTCCAGCACACCTCAAAGAGTAGCTTCCGGAGTAGTGTGATAAGTGAGCCATGACACCTCCATGTAAGGTGGCAACGGAGCCCCAACACTGTTGGAAGGACCTCCTCTGGTGTGTTTAGGCAGTGGTGGTACAGATGGAGAGGTACTACACCTCCTGGTGCTTGCCCATCCCTGATGACATGCCATCAATCATGGCAACAGATAATCCAGCCACCAATTGACTGCCCTTTGGGCTGTTCAAAAATGTGAATGACATTTCCAGCTAACCAATGACTGTAGGTGGCAGGCCCATTGCCACCAGTGGGCACCATTGCGCCAAGAGTGCTTACAGTATGTTAAGATTTGCTTCCATTATGCCACAGAAAGCATTACGGAGGACACCATTGGGCCAAGTATTCCCACATAATGTTCAGAATTAGCATCATTATGCATAATTAGATTTGCCCCATCATTCATTATTAGTATATGTTTGAATATGCACATCCCTCAATAATCCTTAATGCGAGCTCAGAGTTGCATCATCACTCAGTAATCCTAACTGCAAACCCAGATTTTCACCATCGCCCAGTAGTAATCAGTACATGCTGATGTTTTCACAGTCATTTAGAAATGTCGACTGAATGGCCACATTTGTAGCATCACTCGAATTCTATTTTATGCATGGATTTAAATCATCACTTAGAAAGCTTGTGCATGATCAGTTTTGCAGCTTCGCTGAGAAATATTGACTGAATGCTCACTTTTCAGAGAACTGAGATCTTTACTCACTGCCATAAGCATTCAGCTCAAGCCTGGGCTTGAACCATCTGATTCTACTTGTGCGAGTTTCTAAGGGACCATTTAAGTGTCACTCGTAACCCCCTAACACCTCTGCACCCAGAGTTACTGGTATCCCGGGTATTGATAGCTTAGGAGAGATATAGAGGATGGGATGTATGCATTTTGCTTTATTTCTTAATCGTCTAAGCTCCGGCACACAGTTCAATCTTAAAAACATAAAAATGAAAACATTTACACATCACCTTGACCGTTTTTCTTGTCTCTGTTTCTAATTGGCAGCCATCTGTACATTACTGTTGGCCGTTACTCTGCCTGTGCCGTGTTAGTCTTGGTAAATGAATGCTTTTAAATGGAATGTACCCTTTCATTGTTCTCTTTGTAATGTGTTTTCCTTATCATGATTATGAATTATGGAAAGTTATTTTGTCTGTTCGTTGTCCTTCAAGGGTTCTGTCGACATATACTATTCCTACAATGAAGTGATGGTGTTTAAATAGAATCATTTATGTTGGTGAAATATATGCAATGTAGTCAATTAGTACGGCACCCCCTCCCTCCCGACGCAGTTACACTACAGTATTGTGCACTAACGTGTCACTGCTGAATTAGAGAGAGGCTGCTTGCTGCACAATAATCATGAGATCGTAGACAGCCCAGAATGAATTCAATTTTATAGCAACCAAGCGCAACTACATACCTGGTAGACACGGGACATGAAAGAGCCGTCCGTGCTGAAATAGTGTAAAGGCGTGCAGCGGTAAAAATCAAGTAATTTGAGGCGCTTGTACTGCAACTCCTGCTGCTTGCGGCGGCGCTCAGTGGGATTGTCTAGCCATTGATGGGCGATAACCTAAGTGACCCTGAGTGAGTGTGGGGCTCTCACCAAACAAGCTCATTCTGGCATCCATCTGATACCTTTGAAATTTCTGGCTGTCGGGACCTGCAACGCGGCTACATAGAGATGCTTCTAAATAATTGGACTCGGCAAGGATTGTGTTACGTCAAGGTGATGTGGAGGGTAATTTTTAACAACATCTTGCTGAGATGGACACTGTAATCTTCAAGAAACCTTTTCTTGCCTGTCCCTCAGCATGGCTGTGTGAACCCCACCCGTCCCCAGAGTGAATAAGTAAAGTAATCACTTACTGCGGCCTAGGCAATGATTCTAAAGGTGCTCACCAGCTGCACAGTCCGTGAGTGGTATGCTCGCCTGCTCTGCACTCCATCGCAGCTGCCACGGTCCCGTGAGTCGAGAGCCCATTCATCGGGAATCGCAATGTTGATTCATTTAATTTAACTATGATTTGCCGCACAGAAACTTTGCTGCCTGACTCCTCCTGCACCACAGGCGCCAGCAGGACGTGACGTATCACGGCTATCGAAAGTCGGCTGCTGACACTGGGTGCAAATCATTACATTGCAGCACAATCACTGCTCAGACAGCCAGCCCAGCATGCCTGAGCAGCGCGCTGTCACTCTCCAGCTTTACATTTCAGACTAGCATTGGAATTAGCAACACTATGGCTTGACTTTCTGGGGCAGGAGCAAATGCCAATGCATTTCAGTTGGACTTCCTCAGGAGCTGTCAGGCCAGGGTAAAGTGTTGAGGGGGCCCCCTGGATCTCGGCCACCCCCCCCCCCCCCGCACCGGGGGGGCTGCGGGGGCCTTTGTTACGCCCCTGTGCCAGACTGTAGCTGTACTTGAAAGGCTGTCCTGCTGTCTGGAGCCTGCCTTGAACCCTCGGACGCCAGCTCTGCTGGTGAGCCCTGCACCAAGGACTACCAGAAGTGACTGCGCAATGCAATCAGTTTCAATGTATATATACTTTTATGGTTGTTTTATTATACCGAATTAAGCTTTTGAACTGAACTGACTCCAAGGGCTAGTTTGCAGGCCTCGGGTTCATGTCCTCAGGGACATAACAATCTCCCATAATCTTGAACCTGCACCTGGACCATGCCTGAGTGAGTCCTGAACCTAAAGAGGTCTCTATCCATTCCTAGAACCTTGGTTATGTTACTAAAGGTTCCCATATAGCCATTTTCCAAAACTGAGGACTTAAAATGTTTCCAAAACGTGCTCTGAGAACCAAAAGGAATCTTTGACCAACCTGCTCACCTATCCGCCCGAGGTGCATTGCCGGTCGGATAAACTGTGTGGCTTCTCCAGCTAGGTTCTTCTCCGTAGCAGCAAATCCATTTCAGCGATCCTTCGCCAATGAGTTATCCGACCTTATGGCCACAACCCTCTGCTTCATCCAGCTGGAGATTTCTAACTTCCATTTCAGTGACTAAGTCCGAAAGTAAACATCTTCACTGCTGCTTTGCTCCAAGGCGACAATGACTCTCCCTTCTTGGACACTCTACCTTCTCAGAAATTTTTCTTTCAAAAGCTTTCCTAGTCTGAAGGTTAGCGTTGAATGTGCCCAATCCACTTTTTGTATCCGAACTGCAGTTCATTATGGTGGGCCTTAACTTTCAACTTTGACCCAGTCTCGAGCAACCAGATGTTCACAATTGGCGCTTTGATCTTTTAGGTGCTATACTTCACTTAAAATGTAATAATTCATAACTCTGGTTCTACTGATTGCGGTATCAAATAATTTATAAAAATATTCTCTATTTTCCTAAATTGGTTTGGGATTTTCCTTGCATTATGTTTTAACGTTATTCGTGTTTGTGTTCTGCATAAATACTTTGCACATTGCCTCTAAGTTAAGCAGAACAGTTTTTTGTGCCAACTTGCCCAGAGTTAAGCACAGGTTTACTTAATTACTTTTGGTGGCTCCCCCCTGCAAGGGATTGTGGCTGTTGCTTGACAAGGGCTCACACCCCAGTCAACCAAAAACCCAATTTCCCACATGCAGGCATTAATTACCTAATGCTCTGTTGATTTTTATTATACATTGTATAACATGTGTATCAAACTACATTGGCTAGAATTGCTGTCTTCACAACTAACGGATTGAAAAGTTAATTGTTCTAAAACTGTGAATGCAGTTCATGGATTTAAAAAATCCATAGCAAATAAAATTGGGCCCAGATTTATCAAACTTTCATGCAACGTAGCAAGACACCTTGCTTCGCTGCACTTCCTGAAAGGGATAGGTAAGGAATGTGCCATTTTTAACTTTATATGGCACATTCCTGCCCTCTCCTTCCTCTGAGGCGCAATGTGCTGCCTTGCTCTAATGCAGGCACCCTGGTGCTTGAGTTGTAGGCAGGACTGTTGTTGTGCAGGACAGGACACCTTCCTACATAAAAACAATCCTTTGAGGCTTGTCCCTCTTTCTTCGTGTGCTGAGAATTGCAGCACACGTAGAAAAAGGAAAGAAATAGGAGAAATAAACATATTATTCCTTGTTAAGCCTCCCCTGGGAAGATGTAGCATTTTGATGCATTCCCAGGTGTACCAGTCAGAGTAAATCTGGGAATGCACTAAAATCCAACTCAACGCTCCACCCATGTAACGCCTCACTGGCACAGAGTAGCACAAGCCAGTGACTTGCGCTGCCTTACATTTACTCCACATTAACCAAGCACTGCAGGGCCATGCAAGTTGTTCTTGCGATGCTTAATAAATCTGACTTTAGAGTTGTGTTGCCCTTGCGTTACCAGTTGCTCACACAATATGTTGTATACCTCAAGGTATATTGTTGATTATACATTTTGTTTAAAGAAAACTATCTTCCTGCTTAAAAACCCAAGAGACAGATTTATCATAGTGTTGTGGTTTTAAGCAGGAAGATAGTTTGTTTGTTTAAAGATAGTTTTCTTTAAACAAAATGTATAATCAACAATATACCTTGAGGTATATAAAATATTGTGTGAGCAACTGGCATTCAATTCCTTGCGTATTTCTTGTCAAGTCTTCACATAGGACGTTTGCTTTGCTGTTGCGAGCTTTCTGAAGTGCACTTTAGCTAAGAGAAGGAGCATGTTGTTTTGATATTAATGTTTTATTAACAGCTCCTGTATGTACTGTATTTGTATTGCTGCTCTAATCCTTATTGTTGCTGCTAGCTCTTTTATAAGACTGATTTTAATATTTTAATGCTATTGGTTTATATTTGCTGCTATCTAATTCATCTGCACTGCCACTTTAGTTCTGATCAAACTATTGTTTCTGCCTGTGATTGTAACTTTTAAATGAGTTTGGATTTTAATGTTGTTTGTTATTCGGTGTACCTTTTATGACTTGTCGTCGGAAGGTCGAATAAAGACAAAGATTGATTGATTGATTGACATTCTCTGTACAAACCAGGTTTTCTTTTCTTGGCTGGCCCTTCCCCTATGAGGCTGCAGATGCTGACAGATATAGGATAAGTCCCTCCTCTCAAGTTCCATTTTCTTTAGTAGCTATTGCAATGTTCCCCAAGTCGTGAGAAAAAAATCTCAACTCAAACGGGGCATTATTATTTTTTGTTTTGCAAACACTAACCTAATTTTGGCAGATTGTGTTTTTAAAACAAAATAAATGTAACTGACCTGTCACGCTGCCATGACACGGTGGTCTGTCAGACATTTATGTTTTCACATAAACTTTGCTCCATTGTACTAGCAACAGCAGTTCCAGTAAAAATGTCCTCCCAACAGGACAGGAAACTAACTTTTACAAAGGGACTGCCACAAAGCTACATACATATGCGCTTTGCCACCCTATAGGTATGGAGACCAATTGCGCCAATGTCTAAATGAGTACAAAATTCCTTTTGAACAATGATTATGGCAAGGGCTTTACCACTTAAATCAATAATAATCATATGTATTTGCTAATAGGGGAAAGGGGGAAGCAGCGACCCTTGCAACATGAGTACAGACATTGGGTCTTACTTACAAGCCCCTTGCGCCACTGGTGTGTCCCTTTGTGATGGTATGAGATGAGATAAATCAGAGAAATGGGGGCTTAGTAATATTGCTACCTGTTTGATGACCTACAGGACCTTCTCTCGCTGTCCTGCTCCTGGAGATCTGTATATGCCCAAAACTCTC
The DNA here is from genome assembly GCF_964204655.1 of Triturus cristatus. Classification (NCBI taxonomy): domain Eukaryota; kingdom Metazoa; phylum Chordata; class Amphibia; order Caudata; family Salamandridae; genus Triturus; species Triturus cristatus. The sequence goes on along the minus strand of NC_140584.1, from coordinate 204,036,249 downwards.
AGAATTCCCCATTCCATGTATGAGTAACTCTACAGCAGAGGTTTCACTTTGAATGCTGCTGCCATTTGTAGTCATGTTTACCACATCATAAAATCAAGACTACAACCATACAAGTACAAATATCCAAAGAAATATCAGGGATTGGGGGAGTCACTCATGCATTGACATGGAAAATATGAGAGCTCCCATATGCCTAGTGTGGTAGAAAGGGATTAAGCTCTCTTCACCCAGATATTAATGTGCTTTTTAAAAGATATGAGACATGGTTGTAAAGCTATACAATGAACACTGAACAAAGTCTTGAAAATGTTTCTTATTTTCCAAACAGGGTCTCTGAAAGGGAATATTCTGGTCTTCTATGGTGGTGTCGTTAATCTTCATTTGCTTTCGCCAGCATGTGACCACTTCAAGGAAATCATTGTAATGGATGTTTTAGAAACCAGTCTCCAATATGTTAAAAATTGGAAGAACAATTTCCCAAAGTCATTTGACTGGAAACACGGCTTTAAGAATATGCAGGAAAGTAAAGAGAGGTATGGAATGTGAAACCTAATCATCTTGAACTATTCACTGATACATATATTCATCTATTTTGTCACAGATGTAGAGTTTTAATCAGAGGAATACTTTCTCTACACCATTGTGGTACTGAACTTGGTTACAGTACAAGCTCCTATAATATGCACACTGCCTACTTACAAGATCATTTAGACTCAGACAAAAGTAAAAAAAAAACAAGCACAAAAGCTGTTTGAAAATGTTGCGCTTGACCTGTTTTGTCCTTGTACTTATCACCAGGTTTTAGTGCACAAACACACAGATGTAACTGAGTTACGGTGTTTGGTATCCACAATTCCACAATTACTATTGCTGCCTGGTCAGAACGACCTTGTTACTACCAATTTATTTGCCAAATCAAAGTCTCTTTGTGTATTGTCCAAAAGTTATCATTGAAGCCCATGTCTGCAGCTCCAAATATTCACTTGCTCATTTTGTGCGTGGGTGTGGTCAGAGTGAGTGTGGGGTCCTGAGATTACTGCATATTTCTGCTATTGCCACAGATCTTGAGAAATGTATTAATATAACATTTGAATACTGTGATACTGAGCCTGATTTCCATCACAAAAAAGCTGATGATTTTGGGCAATGAGTGAGAACATATGAGACTACCTCTAGATAAGGATATGGTTTAAAGTCGACTGGGATGTAGCGAAGGTTTAATGCGTGGCCCAGGTCGTCCACAGTCATAGAGCTACCTTTGTACTTAGAAACTTTCTTGTAGAAAAGGTGGCTGTCAATGAGATATTGGCAAGGCAAGCTGCAAGTTGGATATGAGCTGGGTTTCAACAATGATGGGTTGCTGAAGTCCGGGTTCCTGGTGCGATTATCAATGAAGTTGGGAAAGCTCCAAGAGGATGAAGTCCAGTGTCCGTGCCCAGGAAAGTCTCAATGTCGATCAGCTTCAGCTTGATGTCAATCTTAGTGAAGTCCTCTATGTTTGGATTTAGACATTTTCTGTAAGGCAGATCTCCTTCAGTGGGGCATACTAGAAAGGGGAATGGGACCAGCAATTTGACCTTGACAGCTTCTGCTCGATGGCGGGTCCCAATCTCCTGCTTGTTCTTTGGAGGAAAATTTGCTAAAAGTTTCTAAGTCCCAGCTTATGAGATTTGGATAGGATGAGAACACTCCAACACCAGACAAGTGTTCCAGAAACTCAGGAACAGCACTTGGGGTCAGAACTCACTCCAACAAAAGCCACCAGCAGCGTCCAGCGGGTATTTGGACAAAACATTGAGTTGTAAATAGTGGCAAACAGAAATATCGGGAAAACATATTGTGATACAAAAAATCATGATGCAGAAATATTGTAGTTAAGAATATCATTTTTTTCAGGTAAGTAATATCATTGTTAAGAATATTATTGTTGTTAACATTGTTTTCAACAATATAGGGGTTGATTCGGATCCGGGTCGGACAGCTCTCTGAGAGCTGTTCGTAGCCTTACCGTGCGACCGTCACGTACCCGTAGACGGTCCGTCCTGTAGATGAAGTACGATATGCATAACTGCCAAAAACATGACCGACACGTAGGCTGTGATTCAAGCTCCATTCTCCGTCCGAGCCGTAACTCATGAATCCCATCGCGCAGGTCATACCAGTACTTTACATCTATGACCGGATCAGGAACCGACGCCGACGGCGCAGACGGTAAGTCAGACACCTACCACACAAACAAACGACAAGTACCCGCAAAATGGTACACACACACAGGGGATCCACATCCTGACCACTAACAACAGCCTACCATAGGGTTTGCATGGCCAGCACCACTACCACCCCCACCCATAGGGCTTATGTTGCCCATCACCCCTGCCACCCCCACTCATAGGGCTTATGTTGCCCATCACCCCTGCCACCCCCACTCATAGGGGACCTGTTGCCCATCACCCCTGCCACCCTCACTCATAGGATGGGTGATGCGCCACACATCCATCATACTCCAACATTAGGTATGTCAGCAAAATACATTCCCCCTAACATCATGACAACAGTGTGTAGTCTGTGACAAATGCCCACATCAGTGAGTATGACTTCGAACATACAATATAACTAACAGCACATGTGTGACCAACAGATGAGGGTGCCCTACACAAGGCAAGTATCACTATAGCACTGTGTCAATGTAAAAAGAACACCCCCTCACTGTGTAGAACAAAAGTTAAGTATGGGCTTCCAAACTGCAGCAAATGTCGAGCATTGTGGTGATGGGGCCTAAACCCCCCCTCATCACAGTGACCAAAAGGTAAGTGTCATCATGGTCAAAGCTGCAAATAACAAACAGCATGTATGATTTCCGGTCCCAACACATCAAACACTCCTGGGGCAAAGTAGTGGTTGTGTCCCATACCCACAGAGATGTGGTGAGGCTAACAGTGCTGTGAAAACATAACATACTCTCGGCTATGTGCATACAAGCACCACCCATTGGAGCTGACAATGCATACAGTGTACAATGACACAAGAGCAGAAGTGACCATCACAAAGCATACACACATCTCGAAAATAGACACACTAATCAAAACAACCTGTGGAGACTGTAGGTGTCAGGTCACAAACTCCCATTCCATGCCAGCAATGGCACCTAACAACCAGGATGAATGTGCACAATGATGTGATATGACTCACAGGGACAGCAGGGCAAATCACAGAAACAGCATCCAGACAATGGCCCACCACAGCAATACCAATGCACTGATGCAGATGCACTAACACAAACAGGCAACCTCACACTGCACATCTGACACAACATGTGTGTGTGTGTGTCTCAGTATCCCCAGGCAACTACACAACACATAAGGGGGGCTGAACCACACTGACACAGATGTGGACACAGTGCCATACAAAAGTAAACTATCATTGGGACACCCTTAGTGGGCAATCCGGCATTGTGAGATGAGAGGGAGCACAACAGACACATGTGACGCAAGCTGGAATGAACACCAACTAACACAGCAAGAGACTGACACACAACAGCACTACCCCCAGGGACCAGACATTGGGGTGACACAAGCATGCATGACACCTCCACTGTGATGACAAAGGTAGATGTCGTACAAACTGGGAAACCCAGACATGTGTCCTGTGCCACAAACGTACATCACACATACACAAACACAAATCACTCAGCATGGCCCGTCATCCATGGACAAATGGCAGCTAGGTGTCTATCCATGCAAACATTTACATCAGTCCACCCTCAACACCACACACCCTGAACTGCAACTATGTGCATCTGTGAAGCACACATGGACAGGTGACATTGCACATGCACCCATGACAAACACAGGAATGTTGGGAGGAACTAAGGTGCACAGACTCATCACACAAGGACAGTTTACAACCCTGGTGAATGACAGACATACTGCACAGTATGCGGTACATGCCCATGAAGTCAAAGCTCACGTACCCTTCAGAATACCTGCCACAGTCCCAGGGCAATGCAGAACCCAAGGAGAACCGCAGGGCACACATGCTGACACCTGCAAACATTGCAGCCCTGAACCCGACAAGTGGGAGCAGTCACACACACCTACACATGTCCCAATCACTGAAAGGTACCACCTAGGGACAACTACATGATATTGCGAACAAACAAGTGCCTTGGGGACCCCTGACTGTGTCCCATCTGCGTCTGACAACACCATCACCACTCAGAACTGACAAATCCCAATGATGAAACACCAATTAACAGTAGTGTGTCCTGCACCCACACATCTGGTAGCCCATGGCGAAGTTGTGGGATGAACCCAGGTAGCTGCAAAGGATGACATGGATTGGATACCCACCAGAATAGGATACATATCTCCTGGACCACATGGAGTACCTCACATCAACACCTCAGTATTCAACATTGGAAACCAAGGATTACAGGTGCAAGGGCATATTAAACATCATCAACCTAATGTACAGCTAAATCAAGTTCACAGGGATAAAGAAAAAAACTTTATTCAGCATATTAAAAGTTAAACGTCCGTTCAAACAAAAGGCCAATGGCCTGTCCATTATCAAATGCCAAGGAGTGAACTAGAGTGACAACTGTCACACGTTGCTTGCCTGCACAGCTAAGGACAGGGGACATTCCCTCGAAGGGGCATACATGGGGGCAGGCCAGGCACCGCAGGGACAGGATCAGGGCGCAGCAGAAGGAGGCAGTGAAGAGGTGGTGGATGCAGGAGAGACACCTGCAACTGCAGTGGAGCTGACTGAAGTGGTGGGTGCAGTCACAACTGTGGGGCACAAGTCAGATGGGGTGGGTGCCGGCACAACTTCAGTGGGCAGGTCAGATGGAGTGGATTGAGTCCCCACTGCAGTTCCCAAGTCAGACGGGGTGGTCGTGGACTCCACTGCAGTGCCTAAATCCATGTGAGCGGAATGGGGTGCAGGTGAGGTCTGCAGGACAGAGGGGGGACACAGTCCCCACATCAGTGCCACTAACCGTCTGACCAGGTGTGGAGGAGCAAGTGGTAGGGGGGGAGGGCCTCAGCATTTTGGGGATGGTGTCTCTGTGGGTGGGGAAACCCGGGACAGGGAGTAGCAGGGGAACCTCTGGAGTGGTGGCCTGGGAGATGGAGGACAGAGACTTCGCCTTGGAGCTGCGTGGCGGTGGTGGGGTCTTGCTCTTCCGGCTCCGGCTGGACTTGCGGGTGGGGGTCTCAGTCTGACTGCACCTGGGGGAGGGTGTCCGGGTGTGAGGGGCACTCCCCTCTGTGTGTGGGGACTTCCTCTTCCCCTTGTAATCTGAATCTGCCGGGTCGGTGGGGAGGAGGCCAAGGTCACAGAGGAAGAGCTTCTGTGGAGATGGGGTTGTAGATGAGGCAAGGGAAGGGGGCTGGGAGGGAGAGGTTTCGGAGGACTGTGGAGTGGTTGTGGATGACTGTGTGTGTGTCAGCAAACCATCCCCTGTGAGTGTGGTATCAGTCCCCTGCGCTTGCTTGTGTGCACGTCTAGACCTTGGTTTGGGTGTTTGTGTGCTGCCTGTGTCTGTGGCTTTGTGAGAATGTGCAGGTGTGTGTGTGCTTTGGACAGGTAGGCTGCTAGGCATCATGGGTGGTGCAGGGGTAGGAGGGGTGCGGGACTGTTGGAGGAGGGACACTGCTGCCGTCAGGGAGGAGGCCACGGACTGATTGGTCCTCTGTAGGGCAGACATGCCCGAGGAAATGCACTCCATAAGCTACACCAGTTGCGTCAACAGACTTGTGTGTGCATGGAGGGCCTTCAGCATCGATGTCTGCCCTACATGGATCTGTCTAAGTAAGTCTACAGACTCCTCACTCAGGGCAGCAGGTGACACAGGGGCAGGGGGTGCGGTGCCTGGCACAAAGGAGACATGCTCCCAAACACGGGTGCCTCCAGGGACCTCTGGGATGGGAGCCGATGGGAGGGTGGTGATGGTGGTGGTGGGGGCGGTGGCGGGGACAGCCTCACTAGCTGGTGTTTGGTGGCTGCTGACACCCGCCTCCACAAGGGAATCATCCTCAGAGCTGCTGTGGCCCTCAGCTGGGGGGGATGGTGCTGACAACTCCTCTGTGTGGCTCCACTCGCCCTCCGTGCCACTGGGTCCCCCTGACTCCTCTCCTTCTGTCCCTGTCAGGCTCTGTGGCTCCTCCTGGTCCGTGGAGCTGTCCCCTCCTGTGTCCATGGATGTATCTGGATAGGAATAGGAAGTAAGAGAACAACATCAGTCACCTGCACAGACTGCACACACCACAGTGAGTAGATCACATCACAGGGCAAGCCCTGGCATCATCATCTGAACACTGCTCAAAGTGCCAACACTGTTTAGAATAAGCCAATTGTCATTCTCAACATCAACCATGGCACACATATTCCTCCTTGACTTGCACACATATGTCTGTTGCATGTTGGATGCTAATACCCCAATGACCCGACATTCACCACCCACACATCAGTTGGACATGCAAGTGAACATGTAGGAGTATGTCACTATACACACAGCACATCTCTTGCTACTGACTCAGTACAGGTGTCCGGATGAAGGGATGGGCAGAGACTCATTTCACATGCTTGTGATGCATGCCAGCAACACACACTATGATGTTCTCATGTCCTGATTGGCAATGCCACTATGGGGTGCATGGTGCACACTTGAACACAATGCAGGATCACTCATAGCAAGGTAAATGCCATGGCACAGGCATTCCTGGAAAGTCAGTCAACACTGTCTCCTGTCACAGGGGCAGGGCATCCAGACATCAACAGTATGCACTGTCTCACAATCATAGCTCAGGGGTAAAGCTAACTCTGCAGATGACAGGTGCACTTGTCCATCCCCTGCAAACAACACATCCAGGACCCAGAAGACCCCACATCATGCACATCATACATATGAGTCTCAGCAAACACTAATCCCTGTACATTAACACATCACAGTCTGCCATGCATGTAACCCAGCTGCCTGAAGGACACAGTTGCATACACCATTGTGCGCTGTCAGATGATCACACACCTATATGTCACACAGGTCTTGTCTCTCATAGTCACATCTCAGATGTCCTGCTGACCCTCAAACTCATGAACAACCCAGTTGTACGTAACAGGAAGACACACCACAATGAGGGAGACACCTGAAGGCACATGTCACGAAGCACAACCTGTAATTAGTTACACAGGAGTGGGATTACAGAGTGTTTCTAAATGCCCTTGAGGAGGCATGACTGCCCAGGTCTACGTGAAACAGTGTTTGGCCCTGGACCGTAGTCAGGTGGCTCAGCAAGTGTGACATACTTGATATACATACTCCTAAGGCCCCAAAATTGGAGTCCCCAGCTGCATGGGTTTGTTTGGAATACCCCAGTCACATGTGGCTTGTCAGACCAGCAATTGGAACACATCTCAAGGGCACACACAGATCACATGTCAGATCTCAGGCATTGGGCAAACAATTGAACCACCCATGAAACACACAACAGAGTCACGGGAACAGATGTTGTCCGGTAGCTGAAGCATAGCTGACTGCAGGGACACAGTGCCCTAGTGACACAAGCAACAGACTGTAGGGGCCACACCTGTGGAACAGATGAGTAGGGTGCATCACACAATTGAGGGACCTGAGTATTGGACTACAAGACCTACGTAATGTGGAAGTGTGACCAGGCCAAAAGACTGCAATTAGCATGTCAGACATAGTACACAGATTAGGCATGGACTCACCCCTTTCCTGCTGCTGTCTGGCCTTCAGCTGCCTATCCAGGTCCGGGAAGACCACCGCCAGGATCCGGAGCATGTGGGGGGTCAGGGTCCGGTGTCCGCCCCTCTTGCGTGGAGGTGACACCTTCAGCTGGACTCCAGCTATCATCCGGGTCCAGCCCCGAAGGTCCTGCCACCTTTTCTGACAGTTGCAGATCCGGCGCCTGTAGACCCCCACCGAACAAACTGCCCGGGCGATGGTCAGCCATATCTCCTGCTTCTGGTGGGCATCAACCTGAGAGGATGACAAAGTTAAAAGTACATGTACACACATGCCCCTTATTTGTGCTGCACACATTTGGAGATACAGGTCATCATCACAAAGGGAAATGAGTTACACAGGTAGTGCAACCATGGAGAAGGACAAATCACCTGCATGTCTGACATGTTAACAATGCCTGGGAAGTTTAAGCTTGCACTAATGCACTTTAGCAGCAGGACACCAGTTCATTACATGTGCCTACACACTTTGGGGGATGAAAGTAGTCAGTGAGAATGCTTGCCACTGGTGTACACACTGCTAGTACTGCTAGTCAGACAACATGCACAATTAGGAAGGCAGTGGACTGCACACTCACCTGCTCCCCTGGTTTCCCATACAGCTTGCTGTACTGTGGAAGGAGCCCGTCCAGCAGGGCCTGGTTCTCCTCCTCAGTGAAGGCTGGGGCCCTCTCCAGAGTACGTGCCATAGCAGGAGCCAGAGGATGCATAGACAGCAGCAGTGGTAGCAGGGATGTGGTCCAGTAGCATGTAGTGCAGGCAAGTGAGCTCCCTGGGGGCCAGCCAGCCTTACATCTGTGCTGCAGAGGCAGAATCTGTGCCATGTGTCCCAAGTGATAGGTCCAACACGGTTGCATTCTATGAATCTGGCCAATCCATGGAAAAGTAAGACTTGTACACGCCTTCCGCATCGTTCAAATCTTCACCTTCATAAAACACCAGTAATTGCAACATTGTTGTAGGCATACAACTGAATTTCCAGCGCACAACTCGTACAAGTTTTGAATCCGCATCCGTCTCCATGAAAGTCCAGAGCCAATGGGTGCGCCCGGCTCGGTCAACTGACTGTACAACTCGTATTTTGAAAATACACATGCACCCGTCTCCATACGATTCAAAGCCTAAGGCGTACGCCTCTCTCGGACCATGCCTGCCCGACGCGTATGCATGATAGTCACCCGCGTCGGACCTCATTGCATTCAATGGCAAAGCGTACGCACGGCTCGGCCATGAACCGTGCAATGCGTCCGCATTGTCCCCCACGTCGGAACTCATTGCATTCAATGGCAAAGCGTACGCACGGCTCGGTCATGAACCGTGCAATGCGTACGCATTGTCACCCGCGTCGGACCTCATTGCATTCAATGGCAAAGCGTACGCATGGCTCGGTCATGAACCATGCAATGCGTACGCATTGTCACCGGTGTCGGACCTCATTGCATTCAATGGCAAAGTGTACGCACGGCTCGGTCATGAACCGTGCAATGTGTACGCATTGTCACACGCGTCGGACCTCATTGGTGTGACTATTCGACGGATTCAACACACAATTACTTGCCAGGGACACCTGTGCACACCTACCACACTACAGCATTGGCCACACAGTGTGGCATGGCAGGTAAGGTTGCATTCCCTGGGTGTTTGGGGGGGTCACATTTGGTTTGTTGGGTGGCACTTTTGTGCAGCCACTCCCAGGCTGTGCACGTGTACATGGGGGCAGAATCCTTTGTGTGTGGTGCACATTACCACTGTGATGTGCAAATGTACAGTAATGGGCATAAGTCACGGACACAGTTTCATATTGGATATGTTTGGGCTATGTCACATACACCCTGAGTCCTGGGGGTGATGGCATGTACGTCACAGTGAGACCTCTAGCCACAATACTGATGTGCACCCACAGTCTGTGTGCATTTTGTGTCTCAGATGTGTCTGATCAAATGTGCCCAATGGGTGACAGTCTCCACATCCATGTGGTATGTGCATCAACCATGATGGTGTGTGTGTGTCTAAGAGACGTGCATGTAGGGCCTGCAGGGACAACAGTGGCCACTACCTGTGGGACTCACGCTTGCCTTGTGGTGTGTACATGATACGCTATGTCCATGCCAGTGTCGATGTGGCAATACAGGGACCCTGGGTTTCTGCATGGCAAAGATCTGTGATGCCTGGCACACAGACTGTGGGTGCACATCAGTATTGTGGCTAGAGGTCTCTCTGTTGTATTCCGCACTCCTACAAAACTCAGCTACTTGTTCATTTTTGTGTGTGTAGGTGACTCTGGATACCCCAACATGCCGTGGTTGCTGACACCCCTCAGAAACCCTGTGACACCAGCCGAGATGCACTACAATGAGGCACATGGTCGGAGCAGGAGGGTGATTGAATGGACATTCGGCCTCCTGAAAAGCCGCTTTCGCTGCCTGGACAAGACCAGAGGGGCCCTCCCATATGAACCTGCAAAGGTGTGCAAAATAATCCTTGTATGCTGCATGCTACACAACATGGCAGTGCGGAAGAAGGTGCCTCTCATCCAGGATGACGATGACCAACCTCCGGCACCTGTGAAGGATCCCGGCCTGGGCCAAGATGCCAGTGATGATGAGGATGAGGGTGACGTCCGCTCACAGCTCATCAACAACTTCTTCACCTGAATGTGAGTTTCCAGGGTTGTTATGTCAATGTATGGAGTTAGCCTGGAATGTGTTGTGGCTGCTCTGTTGCTGTCTGAGTGTGTCTGTGTGCCACTTGACTGGATGCGTGCAGTGATGTGTCCATTCAGGTGGTGTGTACTCCACCATAGGGTAGTACTGCTAACTTGTTTTTTTGTAGGTTTTTTGCGGCCTGTTTTGTGCATGGGTATTGCATTTCTCTCCTGTTCTGCTGTGCTTTTGACTGTGTCTTGTGTCTGTCCTTCACAGGGTAATTTGCCTGTTGTATGTACAACACTGACCCCCAACACCCAGAATCCGACACCAGTGTGGGAGTAGTCAATTGACATCAAGTGATGTGCCACACACCCCTGGACTTCAATTCTCTGACACTCTGTGACCGTGTGTCCACCGTAACGTACAATTGCCTTGCCACTATTTTTGAATAAACGTGTTGCTGATGTGTAATGAACCTGTGCTATGCTTTGTTAGGTGCTTTGTCTTTCGTCCCACATCTGACTGACATTTGCTTAGCTCACCTGTGGACTTGTTACCACTGACTGTGGATAGGTGTTGTTGTGCATACCTATGTGTTTCAAGTCAACATCATTGTGTGGGATGAGTAACATGGCCATGGTGAGTATATGTTGTGTTGCCATAGTGGTGTCACATAGTTACAGTATTTGGAATGCATTGTGTTGTGTAGCAGATCGACATCTCCATGACACATGACAAGTTGGAATCACAACAGAGGCAAGTATGGTGTACTGGTGAGTTTATTTTCGAACATGTGTGAGGAAAGTGCACAGGATGGTGGGTGCTGTACATTGGTTTTGGAATCCAAAGTTCACATTAGAGTTGGAAGTGCTGGTAGATGAAATGTCCAGAGTAAAGTCCACAGTCATCTGCTACATTGGCCAAACATGAACCCTCCATGTCATGTGGGCGAGTTATGTGTGATTGAACAAGGTGAACGGGTTGCGCACAAAGAACATTGTCCAGAACAGGTTTAGAGGCCCTGGGGGATGTGCTGGGAAATCTGCCTCTCACATGTCCTTCTTCGGACGACCCCTCTTCTTCCGGGGGGGAGAGGGATCCTCAGGTGCAGGCCTCTGCAGTACAGGGGACTCTCCGCCAGAGTCCTCCTCCCTCCCCGTGGCGCTGGCAGATGGTGTTGCAACAGATGTTGTGGCCACACAGGGAGGTGTGGACAGGTTTGTGTTGATCAGGCGGAGGCATTGGAGTATGTCCCGATGCACCGCAGTAAGGGCAACCCACTTGGCCTCCATGCGGGCATGGTGGGCAGCCTGCTCCTGTTGCATGTCCTTGAGGATCCCCACTACCTGGCCAAATCGTCCGGTGCTATCCTGGTACGCATCTATGATGCGTGCCAGTTGGGGGTCATCATACAGTCCAGACTTCTCTGCAAGGCGCGCCCTCTGCCTCCCACCCCTCCCAGCACCCCTATTCACACGGGCAGGACCAGTGGCAGGACGCACAGGTGACACTGGGACCCCTTGGGTGGTGTTACTGGTGGTGTTTGCTGTAGCTTCCGGGGGGGTCATGTGTCCCTGTGCTGTGGGTGTTCAGTGGTCTTCGTTTGTCTGTGTTGGCGGGGCTGCCCTGTCAGTTTCCAGATGCTGGAGGCGTGGGTACAGGGGGTGCAGATGTTGATGCTGCTGGTGCTGCATGATGACTCACAGCAGAGGGGCCAGGTTGGTCGTCGTCATCCGAAGAGGACAGAGACAGAGTCAAACCAGAGAGCTCAGTGTCCACCAGAGTCTGGGCCTGGGAATCCTCTTCATTTGGTGCTGGGTCCAGCACCACCTGTGTTTGGAAGAGACACACGATGTGAGTTATGTTTCTACATGCATCGATGGTTCACAAACATGACATTTTCTACTGTACAAACAGATGCCTGCCTGTACACTGCTTTTTCCCAGCTTGTCACAGACAGAGTTTGATATTGTTGTTGCCCATGTCCCAGCATGGCCTTGTGCTCCCCACAACAGAGCCCAGTGTCAGACATCTTGTCAGTCCCTTCCCACTCCCTGTGGGGTGAGTATGGTTCAGTTGGAACTTGCTGGGCCATGTGGGTGGGTGTGGATTGTCTGTGACTGCGACTCCCATCATACTCTTGGCTACACCCCCCTTCCCATCATGCCCATACTTCCTCCCTCTTGACTCTGCTTCCCTGTGAGGGGATGTGACAGCAATGGCAAGATGGCTGACTGTGAAGTCCTGGTGTTTATTGTAGCCCAGTTCCCAGCAGGGCCTTGTGCTCCCCACAAAAGAGCCCAGTGTCAGACATCTTGTCAGTCCCTTCCCACTCCCTGTGAGGCGAGCATGGTTCAATGTATGCTTGCTGGGCCATGTGGGCGGGTGTAGATTGTCTGTGACTGCGACTCCCATCATGCTGTTGGCTACACCCCCCTTCCCAGCATGCCCATACTTCCTCCCTCTTGACTCTGCTTCCCTGTGAGGGGGTGTGACAGTAATGGCAAGATGGCTGACTGTGAAATCCTGGTGTTTGTTTGGCTACAAGTCCAAAGAGAGCCCCTGTGCTTCACACAGCTGCACTCAGTACGGGGTGTCTTTTGATGATGTTTCACAGAGGTGAGGGTCAATGCATTCTACCCGGTGAGTTGTGTGGAGTTTGTGTTGAGGGGGGGTGTGTCTCCACATGCTGGTAAGTATGGTCAGAGCTGTCAGTCCTCCTTCCCACCCGGCCAGATATCCCACCATGAAACGTGCTTCCATTGTAGGGCGTGCAAGTTGTCTTCCAGGATGTCAGTCAGTGGTGTCCTGCTTCTGATTTGCGCACATGCCCTAGCAGGGCCTTGTGCTCCCCACAGCAGGACCCAGTGTCAGCCATCTTGTCAGTAATTTTCCACTCCCTGTGATGTGGGCATGTTTCAGTGAGGTCTTGATGGGCCAATTTTGAGAGGGAGCATTATCTGTGACTACAAACCCCATCATGCTTTTGGATGCACTCACTTCACCTGCATCCCCACAATTCCTTCCTGTCAGTCAGCTGCACTGTGAGGTAGTGTGTTTGTGGTGGCAAACTGTCTGGCAGTGTCTATTTAGCATTGTGCCACTGTCTTGCTCGATTTGTTTGTAGGTTGGTGCATTTCATGACACAGTTCCAAGTCACTATGGGATGGCAGGTATTGTGTTTATCTGACTGGCATACACATCTGGGGTTGATTATCTAATGGTTACTGTAGCTTTGCTTGCGGTGCATGGTTTCACTGGCCCTTTGCCACACAATCTTGGGTATCTTTGGTATGTTGTTTGTGTACTCAACAGGCTCTGGTCTGTTATCCCATGGACGCTCTCTGGTGGTAGGATGTCCCACACCTTCTCCTCCCAGGTCCTGAAGTAGACTGGTTTGGCAGGAGGGCCACCGCTGGTGCACTGACTCAGGGGGTGATATTTTTTTATGAGTTTCTTGACCCTCCTGCGCACGCCATACCACCTGTTCTGGATATCGTCCTTTGTGCGCCTTGCTGGTGCTTGACCGTTCACCTTGTCCACAATCCTCACCCACATCTTTGTTTTCTGTGACATGGGGGTCCTTTGGACCAATGTACCAAACAAATGTGGCTCTACTCTAACTCACTTTCTGTGAACTTTGGATTCTTCTTTGGAGGCTTGGTGATGGGTGGTGGTGGTGAGGGATGTGTGTGAGGGTGCAAGTGAGGGTGGGTTGGTGTTGGTTTTGCTGGCTGTATGTGTGTGTGATGTTGATGAGGTGCTGATGGTGTGTGAGTTGTGTGATGGGTGAGTTGTGAGTGTGTCTGTGGTTGCTGTGTAACGGTGTTTGCTGCTGGCTGTCTCTCCTGTTTACAAGGGATGATGGTAGTGATTGTAGTCCTTTATATATTTGGAGTTGTGGGTGTGTCTTTGGCCCAGGTTTTTTTTATTTGGTATTTATTGGCTTTGTCATTGCTTGTTTGGTCCTTTTTTTGTCTTTTTTCCTTTGGCTTTTGTAGGCATGAAGGAGACGTTCTTCTGACCAAGGCGGACGCTGATATTGTCTCGTGTAGGCTTCTCCGGGTCGTTCACACTGCCTATCTTCTGTGTTTCATACGCGTCGGTCTCTATTGCTTGTGGGCCCGGTTTTCTGTGTGTGTCGGTCGTACGGCTTGTTCTCCGTGCGAGTTGGTCTGGGTTTCCAGGCATTGCATCGTACTGCGTGGATCGGACATCATGGGTACGGGTCGGTCGGGTTCATCCCGGGTTCGTGTCGGTCGGTGAAAATCGCGTTGGTTTTCCGGCCGGATCACTATTTTCCCAACGGCTCGGTCGTACGGCTTGTATTCCGTAAGTGTCGGTTGTAATTACACGCGTTGCATCGTACTGCACGGGTCGTACGGCGCTGGTCCGTGTCGGTCGGTATCCGGTCTGGGTCCATGTCGGTTGGTTCGTTCTGCGGCCGGAATTAGAATCGGCCCCATAATTGTAAAGATGTTGTTTTTTAATTATCTTAATGTGTTTTCATTTGTATATTAATTTTATGTGCTATGTAATTGCTAATAAAAATTTTAAATATAGTTTGTAATATTAAGTATGTTATCATTTTTTATTTAATTGATAATAGTAATTTCTAGTGTTGTGGTGGGTTGCTAGGTTTGTAGGGGTATAGGGTTGGAAGTTAATTAAGTAATACTTAATTAACAATTTATTATTAACCTATTAATAATAATTGAATTGATTATTAAGGATGAAAGTTGTGGAATAATTGTATTTTTTTTATATTTTAGATGCGGACTGCTGGGTTTGTAGGGGTATAGGGTGAGAAGTTAATTAAGTAACAATTAATTAACAGTTATTTATTAATTAATGATGAATAGCTTATTAATTATGTAAATTGTGTAATAATTATATCTTTTTTATATATATATTAAGCACGAGCTGCTTGATATGAAGGGCTATAGGATGGGCAGTAAATTAAGCAACAATTAATAATTCATTTAGTATTAATTATTTATTTGGTTATTAATTATGTAAATTGTGTACTAACTATATATTTTAGTTATAATTTAGGTGGCGGTTGTTGGGTTTGTAGGTATTTAGGGTGGGAAGTTAAATAAGCAATAATTAATCAACAATTATTTATGTATTATTAATTATTTAGTTGACAAATATTTATGTACATTATGTAATACTGATTTATTTGAGTTATATTTTAGTTGCTAAGTTTATATGGGTACATTAATGAAGTAATAATTAATGAATAAATAATTGTTACTTCATCAGTTAATTGATTAGCAATTATATAAACTGGGTTATACTTATTTAATTTAGTTATATTTTAGGTGTGAGCTGCTAGGTTTGTAGGAGTATAGTGTGGGAAGTTAATTAGGTAATAAATAAATAAATAAAAGTTACATTGATAATTATTTACTAAATTGTTTAATAATCATGTGAATTGTTTCATTGTTTCATATTATATACATTTTCACTGTAAAAATATTAAAGGTTACAAGGACGTTATAGTTAGGCTCAGATTTCACGCTTACAAAACCAGCGACATTCAGCAGTTATAGCTACCTCAGCTAACTATAACTTATGCCCCTGCAATGCACTGCTTATGACCTCACATATTATATCACTCCTGACGTGGTCAGTGACAGCACTGATGACATCACTGATGACATCTCAAATGACATCACTGATTACATCATGCATTGAGTGTAAATTTTCAAGAGTTTATGGGTGTTAATCTTATATACTAACCTACTACAAAAGTTAAATTAGTATACTAGAGGCACTACTACTGAGTGATACTACTTCTAACATATGTTATGTGAGTGACTGTGAGACTGTATGTATCCTTGTGTGCATGGGTGTATAAGTGGCAGTATGGATGTATAGGTGGATATGTGAATAGCTGTGTGAGTGAGAGACATGCTCTGTGAGTGGCGGTATTGGTGAGTGAGTGGGTGTGTTAGTGGCTGTATAAGTGAGTGAGTGGCGATGTGAGTGGCTCTACGGGTGAATAAGTGGGTGTGTAATGACTGTATGGGTGAGTGAGTGGGTGTCTGCATGGCTGTGTGAGTGAGTGACTCTGTGTTTAAGTGGCTGTGTGGGTGAATGAGTGGCTGTTTCAGTGGGTGTTTGGTTAAGTAAGTTGGTTTGTGAGTGACTGTATTGGAGAGTTTATGTGAATGGCTGTATTGGTGAGTGGGCTGATGTGTGAGTGCTTGTATGGATGTGTGAATGGGTATATAAGTAGTTGAGTGGGTGTGTGAGTGAGTGTGTGAGTGTTTGTATGGGTGAGTGAGTGGCTGTATTGAGATGCCATATGGGCGAGTGAGTGCATGTGTGAGTAACTGTATAGGTAAAAAAGTAGGTGTGTCAGTAGCTATATGGGTGAGAGTGTGGCTATGTGAGTGACTGGTTGTATGAGTGGCTGTATGGATGAGTGAATGGTTGTGTGAGTTGTTGTATGAGTGAGTGGGTGTGTGATTTCCGCTATGGAGAAATGAGTGGGTAGATGAGGACTGTATGGCTCTGTGAATGGGTATGTGGCTGGTTGTGTGGGTATGTCAGTAGGCGTACAAGATGTTCTATGGGTGTGAGTGGGTGTGTGAGATGTCATCAGTGATGTCATTTGAAATGTCACCAGTGATGTTACTGACCATGTCATGAGTGATGTAATATGTGAGGTCATAAGCAGTGCATTGCGGGGGTGTAAGTTATAGTTAGTTCAGGTAACTATAACTGCTGAATTTCACTGGTTTTGTAGAGTGAAATCTCAGCCCAACTATAACACCTCTGTAACCTTTGGTTTTTTTCAGTGAATTTATACGTTTTTTGTCAATTCTATTTCCTAACTATAATGTCCCTGTAAGCTTTGGGTTTTTTCAGTGAATTCTATGTTTTTTAAAATTAGTAGTCATCTTTGCAGAGTGGTGGAGAAAGGGGGATTGGCCTTCGAAGTCCTTATAGCAATCATGCTCTGTGGGGCTTACTGGAGGTAATAGGCGGGGTATTTGGTCCCCACGAACCCTCTGGAACCAAGGGGCTTCATCCCCCAGCCGGCAGTTCTCCAGGAGGTGCATTTGCAGAGTAGTGGAGAAAGTGGGCATGGCCTCCGATAACCTCTTCAGCAATTCCACTCTGTCTGACTTACTAGAGGTAGCAGAAGGGGTAGTTGCCCCCGAGGACCTTCTGGAGCCAAGGGCACTTCATCCTACAACCAGCAGTGTGCCAAGAGGTGTTTTTGCAGAGTGGTAGAGAAATGGGGGTATGGCCTCCGGCAACTTGCTGGTCTTTTTTTTCTTTATTCGGGGAGGGGTCCGCGTGGCCCCCTTCCCTGGGACACTTTTGGTCTTGGGGACCACATTTCTCCAGGGTCAGGCTTATTTTGAAAAGGGGAGGGGGCTACATGGCCCCCCTCTCTGGGATGATTTCAGCCCGGGATCCCATCCCCAGGGCCCGACCTTTTTCTTTCTTTTTTTTAAACAAGAGGAGGGGGCAGTGCAGCCCCCCTCCGGGGCCAATTTCAGCCCTGAGGACCCCATCCCCCAGGGCCCAGCCTCTAATGTGGGTGTCCTGGTCCCACCCAGGGCACCTACTCACCAAGGATGAGAATTGCAGGGGGAGCCTGAAGGCCCCTGTGGTCCCTGCCAGTACCACACCTCCTGTGGGAGCTGACAATGCTTTTACACATAGGGAGCTGCTAATATGCAGCTCCTTGTGTGTAAAGCAATTGTGCTCCACTTTGAGCAAGTGGGAGCAAAATGCTCTTGCTTGCTTGCTCAAAATGGAGCGCAGTTTGCTATGGCTTGGTGGGATCGGAATAGCTCCTGCTAAGCCATAGAAAACTGCTATGTCCCGGGGTGGACACCCTGGGACATAGCACTAGCTGGCCCTGGGGGATGGTGGTATCCAGGGCCATGTATGGCTCCATGAGAGGTGCCATACAGCCCCCCCTCCTTTCTTGTTTTAGGGCCTGCCCCAGGGAGTTGGCAGTCTCTGGGCCCAGGAGGGGTGGCCTGTGGCCCCCTCCCATTTCTTAAAAAGCAGTTTGACCCCAGAGGGGTCTGGGAAATAGCCCCAGAATGTGATAGTCCCTGGGGTAAGGGGTGTCTGTGAGGTCCCCCAGTGCATTAGCAACGGGGAGGTGGCGATCCCCGGGGCTGTGGGGGCGGGGTTATTCAAATATGATATATGTTTGAAATTAAGTACTTTCCCTAATGTTGCACGGACTGAAATGGAAATAGTAAATCTTGTCCCTCCAAAGTCCACTGCTTCCACTACTGTTTCAAAGACTGAAGTGGGAGTAGTAAATCTTGCCCTGCCAAAGCCCAGAGCTTTTCCTACTGTTGCACAGACTCAAGTGGAAATAGTAAATATTGCTCCTTCGAAGTGCGACGCTTTTCCTTCTGTTGCACAGACTGGAGTGGGAATAATAAATGTAATTCCTCTGAAGTCCAACGCTTTCCCTACTGTTGCACAGACTGAAAGTCAAATAATAAATCTTACCACTTCGAAGTCCAACACTTTCCCTCCTCTTGCACAGACTGGAGTGGGAATAGTAAATGTAATCCCTCTGAAGTCCAATGCTTTCCCTACTGTTGCAGACTGAATTGGGAATAATAAACCTTACCACTCGGAAGTCCAACACTTTTCCTTCTGTTGCACAGACTGAAGTGGGAATAGTAAATGTTACCCCTCCGAAGTTCAACGTTTTTTCTACTGTTGCACAGACAGGTTTTAGCAATAATTGCTGAAAGGAGTTACACCCAAATCAGTAGCAAGCTAGCTCTTGGTCCGTAGATTGTCCTTTTTGTGACTTGGTATAAATCTGCATATTTTTTTGTGTGTTTGTATTCTAAAAAAGATGAAGAAAGTTCTGAGAGTTAATAGGAACACTACTGTTCCCAGCATGCGCAGACGATGTTTCAGTTGGGACCCCAGAGACAGATTCTAAAGAACAAACATGGTCATGTTCAACCCACACAGCAGCCGCTGAAGGTGTGGCAGCCAGTAGTGTTTCCGATGACGAGGAGCCAGGTTCCGCATATTTGGATGGCTCATAATATGCATTCTGTAACAAAAGTAATCTGCCAGGACATCCATGCAGGCAGATTCTTAATGGACCCATCAGCAACTCTACGTCCATTGATTTCACCAGTTGTTTAACCAGGCATAAATCCATTGTTCACTCGAAGGAGCACAATATGCAGTGGAACACGGGCTGTACACAATGTAACCATATAGGTTGAAAGGACAGAGACCAATTCTCATTCATTTCCTGGAGCAAGGGTGCGCCAAAATACTGTATCTTTATAGCTCAACTCAGCACCGCATGTGGCAGTGCCATTCTCATTTGGCTGCAAGGTGGAACATCGATTGCGGAGCAGCAAAAATAGAAGGAAAATGCTAACAATCAGAAATAGGACGAGTGGCAAACTTCTGAACATGCTGGTCACAACGGAGTGTATAAAAGACAGAATTACTCCAAAGATAGTCTGGAACGTACTGACAAACCCAGTCCCAATCACTTTAAAAAAGTGTGCTACTCCCACAATATTAGATGCATTAAATATGCGGTGTACAAATTCTCGAAATTTTGTATTAGGTTGGCGCATAGCAGCGATTGTATTTCAGCAACCTGGAGAGCAAACATTTCTCTTGCAAATGTAAACAAAACTTCTTTCTAAAACAATATGTCTTTCAGGTAGCTTAAACTATCAAAGTTCACAGCAGAAATAGCAATTTGAGGCCAATTTGTCACTCCGCTATCTGTGCGGGCTGGTGCAAATTAAACATTGCCACAACAGTTCCCAATCTGGGAAACAGTAACCAAATAGGGCACTCTTGATTTCATCCCACAGCGACCTTGGTCATTCAACATCAAATAACTTCCATGTGAAAGCAATCTAAATGTTGGATGGATTATGGCATCCTTAGCACCTTTGAGATAAAAGGTTACGTTCGCCTTCAACCCATTACAAGCCCCATTATGTGTCAACTGGCTGCAAACTAATGAACCAATCACCGACTGCCATAATGACCATTGTTTGTGACTATATCCACTAGTGGGTACCATTGATATAAGCATTGAGGCAGACATGAGTAACTAAGATAACACAGGAATTCTGACACACACAATTTACTGCTGATGTGCCAGAAAAATCGATGTCTTGCTATGCTAATATGACCACATGCACGCTAAGAACAATTGCGAACATACATCATAATATAAGTCTACGTGCGTCACCATGTGTATAGCTTTGTACTAATACATTATGTCTGCCAAATGTATCCTATGTATCGGCATATTCTTCCATCTAGATGGAATGAACACGCATAAGTCTGAAGTAATGTATTAACATGCATCCCCACCAACAGAATTTGTACTAATGTATTATTTCAACTAAATGTATAATGTGTATCGGCATATTCATCTATCAAGATGTGTGAACAGGCAAAGGTTTAACATTGAAAGTCGGCATCAATTATTGACGCAACCACACGCAGGCAGACATTTCCAGTGTATCCTACACCCGTCCGTAGATCTAAATGAGAAGATAATGCTCCCTTCTGTAGTGCAACATCTGAACCACTTTATATATGCCTGAATATAATACACTTCACTTATTCAGTCTGCCAAAACACACATAATTTCTTTTTGCAAGCTATCCTGCTACCGGTCTGTTGTTCATTTCCATTACATATGGTGGAGCACCTGATTACATCGACAGATGTAACTAACAGTTAGGTCTGTTTACATATTCAGTCCGCATTTGGTGGGAAGAGAGCCCTTAAATACCCTTAGCTAATCACAGGCCCATTGTCATCGAACCCAGCAGACAGACACATGCTGTTCTGCTTCGAGGTGGTCCAGGTCCAGGTCTATACAGAATTAGGATGAGCAAGGTAAGACGCGCTGTGAAAGAATCTGCTAGTTATTAATGCAAACAGCATCACTCACTAAGATCAGGTATGCCTAGTATCTATCTCTTATTATACTTTCACTTGGGTTTAGACCTGCCCACCGGATGCATACAACCCTAATTATTAACGATACTGAGCAGCTGCCCCTCGGCCAAATTGAACCATTGTGTTCCAGTATACAATTAAAGAGCCTGCACCTCCCACGCACATATACAGCCTTTGGGTAAGCCTGTAATATCAATATTGGGCATCCACAGCTTGTACACGTTGCGACAGCACTTGTGAATAGCAGTCCATCATATATGCCCCCCCTTCTTCCACAGAGTAAACGCCAGGACCGCACATTCACCGTGCCTTCTTAAACTGTATCCAGTACATCGAGTTTTTTCCCGTTGTGCCATTCAGAATTTTGCCAGCCTACCTCTACCCTCACATGGGGTAAGTTCCTCACTTCTTTGTACCATCACAGTGTAGTCATGTAAGCGATATACCCATAATTTATGGGCCTGACAATAACACGCCATTATTTTCTCACATGTACAGTACCCGGCTGGGTCCCATGTGAGTATTGTTTTTCTTCACTACACTCACGGTGGCACACCCTCTACACAAGGCTGCGCAAACTATCCTTCAGGTACTATACAAACAGCTCTCTCCATTTACAAGCATAGCTGCCTTACTACAGCCAAATACTGACGTTATCCCTCCCTCTTGTTGTAGATGTCCCTACACTTCTAGGTCCTGAAGAGACCCTACATTGCATACAGGGTCAAAACACCGTCGAATTTTTACAAAAGCGAACCCTTAAAAACCAGCACTATCATTGTATAAAGTGCTGCTCATATACTATATACCTTCCAATGGTCATCTTTATGATATATAGGAAACCTTGTACATATGTCACAAATATGTCACCACTGTTTTAGGTATCTTTTTTCACTGGGACACCACTCACTACCGTTAGATCGTTGTTTGAATATCATATGTGTATTTTTGTTCCAAAAAATTGGATAAATAATTGTGTATGAAATATAAATTTAAGGTGTGTTCAGCTTCCTCTCCTTTTGACATCACAGTAAGCCATTACATTGCCATTGTGCATTATTATATCAAATTTATGTTGCCATTAGTCCACAGGAGCCATTGTTTTTGATAATAATGCAAACTAATGAACGGCTGAAAGTGTTCTCACAGTCTGTACCGCAGAGAAATACCTTGGATTCCCCATTTCTACACCTGTACTCAAAAGGTAGCACCCATTTCTCATCCACAAATCCCCCCTAACTCCTCATAACTTCCACCCAAACAGCTTGTGAAGTGGAATGTTGGTATAGTACTGATATAAAGCCATATGTTATCCAATCGGCTGACGATGTTTCTGCTAAATTCTCTATGTGTTACATGGTGTATGTCACAACTTTCTTAGTCATTATTTTCTTCTCCTTGGTCAAATTTTAGGGCAAAAAGAAATTGGTTTTGTTCAAATGCCAGCATGGCACGCGACCACTGTGTAGAGCTTCTAATGTCCAACTCAATATCATAATAGTTTGAAGCTGGCTCTGTCCATGTTGGAAGAGGTACATATCACTCTGTACTATGTCAATAGCTGATGACACGATGTTACTCAAAAAATACATTCTATTAGATAATGTAGTCATACCATTATCTTCAACTGCTAATGCTTTTCCCAAATTAACTCTGTGAAATTCACATATCAGTTCAGCAGCTTCCTGCTGGAAAGCTTTCCAAAGCTTGTTGTACACTGCATACTGAAGGGTTGATGACACTGCTTTCAGGGGCCTAACAAAAAATCTGTAAATCCATATCATTAAAAAGGAGAAGCAAGTGTGCTTTCACTTCAACTAATGTGGAGTTTCGTAACCAATCAAGGCATAACTTCTCCTTGCTATCAATTGTTACTTCCCCAGAACATTGTGCCTACACATAACGAGGGTCAGGTCTGTTTATTCTAAAGCCCTTCTTATTGTTCAGTAAACATGCATGACACTCATTGGTGTTTAATGGCCACACTAACCACCTGTCAGGACTGGAATGTGAAGAATTGTATGAGCCATTCTTAAGCATGATGTTGAACTGCTCCTCCATGTGGCTTGTAAATACTGCCAATTGTCTAAGTATGCAAATGTGGGAATGTTTGGTGTGCTCACATCTTTTATCTTGGCAAGGTCCAGACAAGATGTTTGCTGCACTGTTTTGTTCAGGAATATTTTCTGTCTTGGTATTAGACATGCTCAAAACAAAGCCTTGTTACCCTGAAATTGCCAGTATTTTGTTCACCAAAACAGATTTTAAGTCAATATTGTCTCTCCCGATGCTAAACCCTTGTATTGACAACTGGGAAATAAAAGAGGCCAAATATATTAATTTGGTATCGATTAGCATATTGTTCTTTGCCGGGAAAGGAACGAGTTTATAATAATAAGACACTAGGTCTACTGGGTTGTTGCTAGAAAAATATTCAAACTTCTTGACATATGATTTTGAACTGCCCACAGATAGTGTAGGGCAATGTTCTCATTGTGCATCATTAAATACTGCATGTGGCATATTAGCTCTGTGTAAGAAGCAGTGCGCATAGTGGTGAAAGCGATACAATTCATCATAATTGGACGTCCCACTATACATATCTTCATTCTCAAATACAGTATAATGTTCTATCTCATCGAGCATTGACTTAACAGTATCTAAGTTCCAATTATTAGAGATGGTTCTATAAGTAATAACATCTTGAAGTGTCAATTTAAAATCATATGGTATTTTTATTGTTTCTGTCGGTCCAAATATTGCAAAAGGTACCTTATCCCAAACAAATCCACGAGTACCGGAACCACTAAAATGTTCACAAGGGACTGGTCTCTTCGCACTTTGTGTGATGACGAATGAGGCTTCAAAACCTCAACTATAGGTTCAACCACAGAGCATTCTGGGAGATAATATCCATTTAAGAGACAAAAGAACACAGTCATAAAGCCGATCCAAATCGAAAGAAAAAGCAATTCCAGTAAAATCAAATATCAATCCATGGTGGGTCAAAATATATTGATTTGAGCCAAATTATGTGTGCATGGATTCCATGTGATGTGTTTGACTGATCCGAAGAAAAGTCATTAAACTTCCTGAAATAACCAGAAGTAGTTTCTGCAAAATCAGGGACATTATGTGGTATTTTTTAACTTGTAGTTGACTCCAATGGTAGGTCATAGTAAACAACTTAGTTGCTGACATTTGTTGATGAATTGTGTGGAGTTGCCTATGAAGCTTGAATGTTTGTGGTTGATGTGACTGGAAGCAGCATAACTTCAGTATCAGGTGTCCCCAGCCGGGGTGTAGGAACTTCAACGGTTGTTAAAGTTTGTAATGAGATTTCCTGTGTGGCAGTGAGAGGAGGTGGGTAACTACTCAGGATCACAGGTGGCCTATTGTTAAGGACTGTCCACATGATGTAGTTTGATCAGATCGATTGACACAAACATTTTGTTTTTACAACCAGCAATAGGTGGCAAAAGTATGGTTCCCGTACCTTGAACCACCAGTACAGACACATGTGCTCTGTAAGACGGGCCAAATTGTTTTTGTCCACAATCTTCTATCAGATCAGATCCCCGATCTTTGGAATCCAGCCAGGATTTGCTAGTTCTGCCCCACTTCTCCAGTGGCTGAACTTTTCTTCAATTCGTTGCTGTTGTCTTCACAGAAGTCATTCAGTTCCTGTAAGTAAGCCAAATGTTCACTAATGTCAAAAGGTGTTTCCGTCGCCACTGGGACAGGATTGTCTAGGTCAGGTACATACATTGAGAGACCAAACAGTACTTCATAGGGAGTCCGACCACCCAAGGATCTTCTTGACAGATTATATAAAGCTCTCTGAACCCCAAGGAGGTGAGGCACCCAACTGTGACCTGAACTTAATGCTCTAGCTGTTAAAGACTGCTTTAAGTCATAGGTCTTCCTCTCTACAACAGAATATCTCTCTGGATGGTATGGGGGAATACATCACAGTTATACCCAATGCTTCCATGGTATCCCAGTAAGCCTTAGGGATAAACGCAGGTCCTTAGTCTGAATGGAAAGCTGCTACTGCATATGTCCCGATAAAGAATTGTAAAGGTTTGACAACAGTTTGAGTGTCAGTCAATTGCTGTGGCCATACCATGTACTATGTTGGAATCATTAATTTGCTGTCTGATGTCAGATTTAGGGACATAATCTTTAGTCTGTTTGGTTAGACCTGGCCACCAGTGTAGCTGATGTAGCAGCAAAACTGTAGCTGCCACTTCTGTGTGTGCAGAAGTCAACCCCTCACATGTTGCAAAAATGTATTCTGGCCTGCGGTCCAAATTTGGTTTTACTCTATCTCCCACTCCTGGAAGATGAGCAAATAGAATATTCTGCGAGCTCAGTAGGTAGGAGCATTTTGCTGGATATGACCCGGGTAATGGAGCTCCACTGCGCGAAGCTGTGACAGCTACCATTATGTCTGGATCTAATCTCACATTGGAATGAGTCACTGCAGCGATGACTGCAGTTTGCACTGCTGTCTTTGCGGCTTCATCAGCCATTGAATTCCCTGCAACATGTATTGCAACACGTTTCCTTTGAGATTTGCCATTCCTCTCCAAAGCATTTTATGCTGGATAGCATAACCTTTTGAGTCTCTAAATCCATTTTGGCTTCAATTGTTTAAACACTCATTATAAGACTGCACACAGTAATATGAACCACACACTATAAGTGTGGAGAACTCTGGGCCCATATTTGTTAGTGCCAGAATGAAAGCTTTCAGTTCAGCCAAATGTGCAATGCAATCACCTATTGATTGTGTATATGTTTTTAGCGGCTGGAATTTTCCATCCCTCAATTTACATTTTACCGCTGCGCCAGCGGCCGAGTGTTAATGTTTTGTGCTGGCTGCAGGCTGGCCAGACCATCATTGAAACTATAAAGTCATACCAATCAAGAGGCATTATTTGACTGGGGAGAGGACATTTCTTTCATTTTGTAGGTATGCTTGTGTTTGTAGTGCAGAGTCAAATACGTTGTCTACATCCGTTGCTGTTAGTGAATTTGGCTCACTGTCCATCTTGGATGTAAGGCTTTGCATTAGGAACACTAGCCTTTGTGATAACCTCAAATGCTGGGATGGGAGTCAGGACAATTATGTTAATCTTAATATTGTTTTTGAATATGGGCTGTAATACACGTGTATGCACTTTAGTATTTATAAAACAATAAAGAAATACAACAAAGGTTAAAAAGGAAAGCACCACACAAGCTTGTCAAAGCCAAAACTATTGACTTTGGTAATGTTTGTCTCACTGGGCATAACATTGATTAGTGTGTGTTCCTAAGGAATCCATAGAAAGCCTTTTTAGCATGTATATGGTTTGTCTCTTGACGTGACCTCTGCAGTTTTGAATAGTTAAAAAATGTATTTTTTCTATTTACATTTTTAATAGTTATCAATAAAATAGGTATCCCTTGCAATTTATAATGATCAAATAAAACTCATCATCAGCAATGCACTCTATGTTGGTACTGCAACCAGATCACGCAAAGACTCCAGACCATCCAAAACACAGTTGACAGATTCCTCCTATAGGTCCCGAGATGCACTCACATCACATCACTTCACTTCTTAGCTCACTGAACTACACTGGCTACCCATCCAGAAACCTTGCAAATTCAAGCTGCTCATCCACGCCCACAAAGCCCTCCACAACACCAGCCCAGCATACCTCAATAACTGACTTCAACTCTACCAACCTATCAGACAGCCACGCTCCACCTCTCTCTCCCTTGCATGAGTACCAGCATCCGCAGAAGCAAGTCAGGAGGGTGCGCCTTCGCTTTAATTGCTACCAAGAACTGGAACAAACATCCTCAACAAATCAGGACTGCCACTCTATTTCTAAATTTCAGGCAAGAAACTGAAGACCTGACTTTTCATCTAGGTGCACCACCTGGCCTGTGTTCCTGTTCAAATGCCTGGGAACCCTCATGGATGATAAGCTGCGCCATACAAATCGACATAACATGACATAACCAAACATAACAAAACATAGCCAACCATAAACATAATATATATTTTTGTCCCAGTGACTCCAATGTGTTTCAAATTCTTACTGGAAACAATCGACCACTGGTCAAAACTTCAAATGAGGACTGTGCTTTTAATCTATAACCATAGGAATGTGGCTGGTACCATTATAAAATCTTAAGGGTGTCATTGTAGGCATTTGTAGAAAAGTACTTTAAAAAATATGCAGAAAAATTAATAAGTAGTCCACTTTTTCCTACATCAAGGGTCTAAAACTGGTGGTTGTAACTTTATTACCACAAAAGTGTAATCTGTTAACTTAATAGTGGACTCTAATGAGACAATTTAGACCACTTTCAGTTGTTAAAGATATTTTGAAGTCACTTTGCTAGTGTGATAAAAGAAATACTGTCCATATGTAAACATTCCCATATGCATTGTGCACTGCACAAGCAAGTACATAGTGCGTCTTTAATATATTTTAGAAAAAAAGTAATGCTTTCTGTTTTTTTTGCTTCTCAGTGAGCAGTGGACGGAAACAGAGGAGAAATTAAAACAATCCATTAAACAAATTGAAGCAGTAGACCTTGATGAGAACGGCCGAGAAGTTCTTAAGATATTCCCTCAGGCTGACTGCCTGTTGAGCCCTTACCATCTGACTATGCTCTGCAAGGACCAAGACTCCTTCATCAGCAGTGTGAAAAATATGTCGTCTTTGTTGACAGTTGGGGGGCACTTGATAATATCTGTGTTTATTCAGTGCACATATGTGTACGTAGGAACACTTAAGTTCCCAATACTATGCATTGAAGAGGATTTTGTGAGGAAAGTTTTGAGCGACGAAGGATTTGTTATTAAGGAGGCAGTGATGAACCCGAGAATCAGCCAGACTACATTTTCAGTCATGGATTATGCAAGTATTCTGTTTGTTTTAGCTCAGAAGATAGAGAAGGTGCAATAGTCTGAAATGGCACCAGTGAAACAATGAATGTTATTCGCAGAGTGTATATGTTCTTCGTCAAAGGAACCCTTCCGTGTCTGAAATGCATCCACTGTGCTTTCGGTGGGGTTTGATTTCTACTCGTTGTCCCAATCATGAACCCCTTTGTTGTGCATTGCTTTCATTAGAAGCCGTTATGCATAACATCAGATTATGAACTTTTTTCACTTTTGTGGGAGAAATAGCACCTCAATATACAGCATAGAAGAGGTGGCATAAACTTTGAACACCTTCCATAATAAAACGAATTGAATATGTATAGAAGGTTTGCATTTCCAGTTTTTGAACAGCATTTGAAAACAACAGTGTGGGCGCCAAAAACATCGTGGGGTTCCCAGGAAGAAAAAAAAACAGTGGCGGCCGGCATAGGTGAGAGCCATGGGGAGAGGTGGGGGGGTTGAGTTGACACACGACAGCTTAGGTAAACTTAAATAAATACAAGTAAAAACCACTTACCTTGCACTCCCTGCAAGGCTTTATTTATTTAATTTTAACTAACCTGTCATCTGTCGACTCCCCCCCACCTCCGCCAACCACTCTTACCTGTGCCGGCCGCCACTGAAAAAAACATCAGAGTTCCTAAGACAGAAGAGCAGTGAAATTCAAGCTTTGATAGTGTGAATGGAGAAGTGTTGATCTGGCTCCTTTAAATGTGCCACCTCACACTGGAAGGAACGTGTCTGTAGAATATCTGTCCTCCCTTCCCCGACTTTCTTTGGATCCCTGCAGACCTGAGAGAGGCATTGTAATGGGGTCTGTCATTCCACTAATGCTGGCTCACAAACCTCTGGAGGGACAGTGCTGGTCTGGAGTTATAGGGAAAGTATTATATGATGTTGGTGGTTTCAACAGTCACAGGGACCACAGGACATGCTTTCTGCTCCCTCACTGAGGATCTGATTCACAGAACTAACAAGACAAAATCCTAAGCTTACTACCATTTTGGTATTCACAGAAGGCACTTACTCATTTTGGTATTCACAGAAGGCACTTACTCATTTCGGTATTCACAGAAGTTAGGAGTCCTAACTTTAGGACTCCCAAATGCCTTCTGTCAATACCAAAAGTCTTAAAGTTAGGATTTTTCTCAGTTTAGGAGTAGTAAAGTTAGGACTCCTAACTTTAGGACTCCTAAATGCCTTCTGCTAATACCGAAAGTCTTAAAGTTAGGATTTTTCACAGTTTAGGAGTAGTAAAGTTAGGACTCCTAACTTTAGGACTCCTAAATGCCTCCTGTGAATACCGAAAGTCTTAAAGTTACACAGAAAGTCTTAAAGTTAGGATTTTTCTCAGTTTAGGAGTAGCAAAGTTAGGACTCCTAACTTTAGGACTCCTAAATGCCTTCTGTGAATACCGAAAGTCTTAAAGTTAGGATTTTTCGTGAGTCCTAACTTTACTATTCCTAAACTGAGAAAAATCCTAACTTTAAGACTTTCGGTATTCACAGAAGGCATTTAGGAGTCCTAAAGTTAGGATTCCTAACTTTACTACTCCTAAACTGAGAAAAATCCTAACTTTAAGACTTTCGGTATTCACAGAAGGCATTTAGGAGTCTTAAAGTTAGGACTCCTAACTTCTGTGAATACTGAAATGAGTAAGTGCCTTCTGTGAATACCAAAATGAGTAAGTGCATTCTGTGAATACCAAAATGATAGTAAGTTTAGGATTTTGTCTTAAATTAGTTCTGTGAATCGGGCCCTGAGAGCTAAGAGCAAGACCTTCAGGAGACACAGAAAAAGGGTGGGGAGGGTAACAGGAACTTTTATTTTTAAATTCCTTTGTATAGGGTAGCACTGGGGGAATGGTAGCAAGACATCAGGTTTACCTTTTTTTTAAATACTGTACGCAGGACTCACCGAAGGCTATCCCTGCTCGGAGAAGAATGGGGAAGTCCCACACATTTAAATGAAATGCTGCTGAATCCTGCATTCAGCACGTATTAGCATTCCCCCACAGCCTGAGCTGTGCTATTGGTCTGTAATCAGGATCACCTGGAGGGATAGTAAGCGTCACTCTTCCATCAAACAGTCAGTAAGAAGACTGAATTAACCTTCATCACATCCAGTACTTGACAAATTATGGGAGGGATGGAGGGATTGCCAGGGCCGGCTGAAAATGGTGACAGGACACAAGGATGTTTTGGAGGAGAAGACTAGATAGACTTCATTGGAAGTGATTCTATAAAACACAGTTTAGTCAATTACCATTACTTTTCTGCAATTGGCATACATTGTCAACTGCAGGGACATCCCATTGCCTGCTGGTGTATCCAAGGCATCCCAACATACTTTACTAAGGGGGTATTTAGATTTTCTTACCGTTTACTTTACCTGCCCAATAGGATAACTGTGGATCAGTGTTGGGGATTGAGACTGTGGGAGCAGGGACCCATACAACATGACATTGTGTATAAATATGATTTAAAAAAGAAGGTTTTCCTTCTCAAAGTTCAATTAGGTGTAGAGACAACTCAAGTGCCACTCTTATTGTCTGTGGTGTAATTGGGAGCACAGCTGCAGAAATAATCCAATTGTTGATACCCATGAACAATTTAATGCCTTTAGTGCCTTCTAAGAACACTCATAGGAACACTGTAATTTGTACACCTTTGCCAGGCACCATTTTCATAAGAAATCCATTTGCTGCATAAATGTATAAAACATAAAAGGAATCATCAAGCCGTTGACATGATTATTACAGGATCATTGTTCTGAGATATTTATTGTACTTTCCAAAGCATTTTTTCAAACTGATGATAAAATATGATGAAATTAGTAGACATGTCGCTAAACGTTCCCTCCAGATGTGCACTTACAAACTTGGAAACATCACCCTATGGAACTTTACTCCTTTCTTTGTTTTTTTATGAGAAGTGCTGTTTTTCTTCACTGTTTTTCTCCAAACGTTTTGCTATACTTAGTCAATACAAACTGATTTCAAAATAAAGTTTCCTGTGGACAGTGATATAAATAGTAGTGGGAGGAAGTGGAGACGTAGTCATGAGCATATGGAATTCAAAACATACTCTGCATATAACAAAAGAAAGTGAAACTGACTTACTCACAAACATAAATAATCAGTTTTGTGCATTACTGTAAACATTATTTATGTCACACGATATTTTTGATGTTCTGATACTCAACTGATTTGATCTGACACTACCTGAAAATTGCCCCAGGAGTGGAAAACGCCTAATGCCTTGAAGAGTTCCGGCTCTATCCAGATGTTATATGGCATCACTCTATAAGATTCCAAGCACAAAACAATGAAATTAACTATTTTGCTAAGATAATACACTTTGATTGATGTCCTCAGATATTACCGCCGAAGATGAATTCTCATGATAGGGTAGGGTTAAGACTTAAACTTTTCATTTGATCTTTACTAATTGTTGTCTCTTGCAAGAAATCAATATTTGATCAGACTCTCTAATTGTAATCAACCAATCGTCTTTCTCGTTTCCCAATGCTTAATAAACATTTTTCTGTCATGAACTTCAAGCTTAATAAACATTTTGTGTCATGACCTTCAAGGAAGATCCTGCCTTTTCTATTATTTATTTGAGTTATGTTATTCCATGCCATACCCTGCTTTTGGCTATGCACATGATACAAATGAGAATGTTTAGAAATTCAGAGCAACCTTAATCAGTTTTTAAAGGTTTACAAATTAGATGTTTGGTTTTCAAGTTTAAATGGGGCAGTATGTGTGGTATCTGGAAGAGTGAATAAGTCAATGACGAATTAAATATGAAATGTATGGGACTGAAAACAGATGAGATATATGTGACTGTTGCATGATCCTGCATAGAAATTTCTACAGATGGTTATGCCTTGACTTCATTGTGTAACACAGTCAGGCAATCACCCTACCGGGGTGATAAAATGAGTGTTAGAAAGTTACATTTGTAACATTTCACAAGCATGCACGGTTCCCACCTTCCTCATTGGCACCATAAAGTTTAGTATATTTTGGAATGTTAGCTTGGTCTTTTTTGGTCCTACTGTGCATCCCAATGGACCTATGGAACAATTAACGCTGAATAGAAACATCCATTAGGAATTATTTTTTTTGCAATTGTCATTTAGAGGGGCTCTTTAGGAATGGAGATGAAATGATTATCCCAAAATCACAGAATGCTGAGCCACACCAAGACTCGAACTTGCTTCCCCCGCTCCAAAGTCGGCTGCTCTGGTCGTTAAGCCACACCTTGCTTGTCGTCCATTCCCAGTTACTCTCTCCTGGTGACAGAGGAAAGAGATTGTGCGCAAAAGGCCAAAGTCTCTGATCCACACAGTGCCAAGATTTTGTGACTACTTCTATCTCAATGCTTTAGGAGTGGTGTTTCATTAAAGGCAGGTTCATTTGCACCACAATAAACTGTCATGGAGCAAATTAGCTTGCAGAGCTCGAAAGTGTGTATGTTGGCTCACTGGAGTCATTATAAGCACTAATACTCCTTTCATCTTTCAATTCTTTGAGCCTGATGTACAAAGTTTTGGGTTGCAAAGCAGTTATTATTTTTGCACAATGCCCCAATAGGACCTAATAATCTTTTCAATTTCAGATGTTCCAAATGGCCATCTGCAAAGATTAGCTTAAGGTCTACTTAATGTATAATAATAAGGCAGTACACCCTCTGTTAATCCTTCGATGGGCGTGGATGCAGAAATGGAGGCCTCTGAGAGACCACACAACTCGTTCACTTTTTTTGCATTTGAAAAATGCCGCAATTGCAGCTCATGTCCCTTAACAGGATAGGGATGCACTAATAAAACCTATCTAACGACACACAGAAACATAGTGAAGTCACATTTCTCACCACATTTTCCTAGCGTTTTGGAGGGACTCACAGTGCAAGGTACAAAGCCATTTCCAACCCACAGTGTCTCTTTGGTATTGTGCTATTGGGTGTTTTGCAGTTGCAAACCAAGCAATTTTGTGCATGGCAGGCTTCGCACGGATAGGTAGCTTTCATAGGGCCATCACAGCAACGGCCAGCGATAATTATCGCTGGCCGTGCTTAGCGATAATTTTCTTATCGCTGGCTATCTCTGCTTTTTATCGCCCTGGTAGCGCGTTATCAACGCGCTGCTCCAGGGCGATAAAAATTCCAGAGATAGCAATGTTATCGCCGTTTTGCAGGTAACATCGCTGGTTTTCCAGCGATGTTCCCTGCAAAAGGGCGATAACCTTGCTGATACGACCCTGTGGTCGTATCAGCGTAATCCACCCCCAATGTTAGGGGTGGCTTAGTCAGGATTTTAGCAGACGTTAATTTTTGGAGAAAGCAGCAGTTTTGTCCAAAAACTAACGTCTGCTAAAAAGCAAGGACATCCTTGCTGATAGCGCAAAGACGCGTTATTGCTCTCCTGACATGTAGTGTATTTCAGGAACGCCCACTTTGCATCTCATTAGAGATACAAAGGTAGGCGTAGTGTAAAAGGGTGCTAACATGCGAATACGCATGTTAGCACCCTCTTGCTGATAGGACGTTGGTTTTATCTCCGCTTTTCTGGCTTATAAAGCCAGAAAAGCGGAGATAAAGCCCTTGATGATATGCCCCATAGTTTTGACCATCGATAACTGGAAAAAATTGAAGCAAAATTGTGTTATAGGTAAGAAATGAGGGACTGTGATTTAAGTCAGCAGCTATGCTTCTCTCACTCTTTCTTGTCACTGTCCAAGCCTTATTTAGAGAATGGATGGGTGGGTGCCCTCAGCTAGAGTGTTAGCTGAAACACAAGGGGTGTTTGCGCCCGCTTTGTGCACCCCTGGGCCACTTTGGTATTAGAGAAGGGTGCGCGGGAGCTTGTGCGCCCCCTTCAGTGATACCAATAGCGCTGGGGGGAAGGGTCCCTCATTTGCATAGGGGTGTGCATTCCTTTGCCTATGCGTCCGCTCCATATTACAGACACGGGCACAGAGGCAAAGAAGCTCACAGTACACCACCTGAGAGCAGACCTCTAGTGGGGAAAAAGGGGGTCATTTAGACCCCCCAGACATCCAGTTGCAGGCCGATGCAGTCACTGATTGCACCCATTTGCAAGGGGCTTTCTAATACCCTTTAAAAGTGCATGTGGTTGTCGCCTTCACTGTGAAAACACAAAGCGGCTGCCAGCAGCTGCTCCGTGTTTTCACATGAATGCCCTCCTCCCAGGGCCGTGCGAGATTGCGGCTGTCCTGGGCAGCGCATACATCGTAATAGGGCACATTGTCATTGTTTGCACTGGAAAGGTGCCCCTGGCGCAAACAATGACAATGCGTAATACGGCCCCATGTACTCAAATAACAAAAGCCGTTTTGGAGTATGTAAAGTAGCATTATTTTGCGCACTCAAAACTGAAATTTACCACCTCCTGCTGGAATCTTCCACCTCTCCGATTTTTGTCTGTACAGAGATTTCCTCCGTGGTTTCCGAGATCTAAACGCAAGGAGGCAAAGGTTTGGATGTGAGAGGGAGATGTGGGAGTAGTGGAAAAAAGGGCAATCAGTACTATAAATGAGTTACACCATTCCATTCACCAAATACACACCTACATCTGCTTTTTGTACAACTAATAACTAAACAGCTAAGCCTTAGAGTAGTTCAAGTACCGCACAATGCCAAATATTGGTACTTCAACACACTCTAACAAGACACAATGGAGGCAGGGACACCAACACCACATAATATTATTTAAAGTAAAATACATAGAAAATTACATTACATTTATTTTAACATTTTAAAAAAAATCATTGAAATATTTTAGATATTTTATTGTAAATTATATAATTTATTGTAACCATTAAATTACATTTTAATTTACTTCATTTTCAATTAGATGATAGAATAACTTAATTGAAAATTAATTAAAAGGAAATATTAACTTAAAACATAACTTTGTAAATCTTACAATACAACTAAAACTGCAAGCAGTGGAGGGATAGCATTTACATTTACTGAGTAAATTTAAAAAGTAAACTATGATTTTCATTTAAATTATAATTAAATGGTTTGCTAGGTTTTTGAGCTGTCGTGTTGTATTCTTGCTAGTTGCCATGGTTTACTGCCCAACATTTCCAAGGCTCCACACCTCTTCTTTAGGGCTTGCCTTTGTGATGTGACACAATGTTATATGGAGTTTCAAAAAAGGGACTCATTGGCACATTGCCAATGGAAAACTGAGTACCTCCTGCTTTGTAGAGAAAGAAAGAAAACATTTTCCAGTATTTTAATGGAATAAAAAAAATCATGAGTGGGACTGGTGCACAGACGAATAATTTAGTGCAGAAAATCACAGGTTGTTTTCTTCCCAAGCACCAACCTTCAGGAGGACTGCTAGCTGCTGATACCAGGATAGGCAATAGGAGGTGAGTGCATACTTCTCTCAGCCCACTCTTAGCTTCCATGACCTTCACCAACACTAGGGCATATTTATGAGAGGGTTGTGTCACGTTTGCACCACGCAATGTGGTATATGCCAGACGGAAACCTCTAAGTCAGATTTTTGAATCCACGAAAAGCTACTTTTCATGGCTCTGAGTGGGTTCAAATATCTGGAGTAACACAACTCAGCACTCATTGCTGCGTTGGGTTACTATGCCCAGGGAAGACAATACATGGGCGTTGCATGGGTGTTCCCATGCAACTCCCATGGATTTTAACGCATCCCCAAATTCACAAGAAACTGTAAACCTGGGAATGCGTCACAATCTTTCGCCTCCCAGGGGAGGTGCAATGAGAAGAAATATCTCCATTCATCCTTGTTAGAAACGGGGTAGCGTGGTGCGGAGCGGGTAGGCCAAACTCGGAGGCATTGTGTAAAGCTTCTGCGCAGCACAATCACAGGCGACACACCAGGCGCACTACAAAAGAGACTCCACGCCAGGTTAGGTGAGAAACAGCATATGTATTATGCAGAACATGTTATCAGGCAATCACAGTTGTAAAAGCACTGTGCCAACTGACACCAGGTGGCCATTTACAGGGGGACTATTTACAAGGCAGGGCCAATCGGGCCGCTGCCAGAACCATCATAAGTCCAAGAATGAATGCAAGTCCATCAATAAATGTGTAACATCCAGTTCCTACTGGCAAGTCCAGGCACTGATATTCAAAAAAGGAGTTAGAGAGGGAAAATGTATACCAGGCCACCCTCCACTCAATCTGTAATACAACAAAACAAGCCTGGTAACAACAAGGCACACCTTTAGACCGATTGATTACATAGGATTTCTAGTAGGGTAATGTAAAGATCTATTACTCCTTCATTAGTAGTTCTTATCATGAACTGTCATTAAATCCCTGGTGCCATACAACTTAATATTTATTAATTCCCAAACAGTGAAAATACCCAGCCATGTATAAAGTCACTCAACCAACATCTATGGTGCAAAAAAACTAAAAGTGAGGAAAAAATGAGAAAATATCTCACGTGCGCAACACCAAGGGAGCTGCTGGCAGGTTCTCACCAGTTTGCTCACGATTTTATCATCATCGATATCATTCTCATAGAAAATAATTGTGTCCCATTTAGGAAAGTGTGAAAAAGATATAAATGAATAATTTTATGCAAACCCCAAAAGAGCAGGACTGTTTTCTTTTTGAAAGAGGAGTGACTACTGAGAGACACTGGCCCGCATACCAGCTCTCAATTAGTTCAGGGAGTTAGTGTTGATTGTATTTCCTCTCCCTATTGCAAGCACATCCGTTACTAACACCTTTTCTCGTAGGATTTCTTCGTCCGCGCGGTCACTGAACTAATTGAGAGCTGGTATGCGGGCCCGTGGCTCTCAGTAGTCACTCCTCTTTCAAAAATAAAACAGTCCAGGGAAAGTGAACTCAGACCTCTCATGCCCTGATGAATTTGCCGCAAATTTGATAAGGCAATGAAATATGTTGGCCAATCCTGAATGTGTTTACATGACATGACCGTGTTTTTAACCTTGGGATGACTCACACAACGGAATAAAGAAATTGGAATTGTATATGTGAGCCAGACCTAATTTTATTTAAGGCTTCACGGGTCTTTTTCTGCTCTTTTGGAGTTTGCATAAAATTATTCATTTATATCTTTTTCACACTTTCCTAAATGGGACACAATTATTATTATCCTGCACCAAATCATCAGTGCGAAGGCATCATCCTTAGGGCGAAAGCATTAGGCCTAAACAGAAACGTCATCACATTAGAAGGAAACATTAGGCAGGAACATTTGCAGAAGGCATCATTTGGGCATAAACAACACATTACATTATACATAGCCCTAGTAGGACAGGTAGGGACACTGTAAGCATAAATCCCCTTAGTATAAGTCACGTTGGCCTAAATCAGAGTAGGCATAAGCACCACATTCGCATAACCTTAAGATGGGGCATGAACATCTTCTGCCTTCGCATTAGGCCCAAAACTAGCCGTGTAGGCAGTGGGGGAAAAACATTAGGCATCCAAACCTCATTAGCATAAATGCATTAGGCATCCTCCTGAGCATAGCTCACATCATGCGTAACCTTCGGCCTATTCCTATAAACATATGTACATTACGCCTGTATCTAGTTAGCATTAGGCATACACTTCAGGCCTAGAACCACATTATGAAATAAATCATATGAGGCAATAGGCCTCGCAAGCAAACATAACCACAGTGCGCCCCAATCGGGGGCACAACACACTGTAACGGGCCTCAGGTCAACTGGCCTCTCTCAGGGGCTCCAATGCCAAATGTCCCGCAAAGTCAGGGCTGGCTGCGACAGTGGCAATGAGAGCAAAAGGGCGCAAAGCGCTGGGGCGGGTCAGGAGTGTCTCTTACCCCTTTCTCTCCCCATTGAGACCACATGCCCCCTAAACGTTGTGGCTACCCTCTCTCCGGCGGGGCAGCTGAATACAACACGGGCACTCACGGCGTCATATGAACGTTCACAGGAGGGGGGCGGACACCAACATACTTCCCCCCCTCACCGGATCACCACTGAACCCCACGGGGAACTTAGGAGCCCAACTCCGGGACTCCTGAAGTTAAAATGGCCAATACGATGCAGCTGCCCACTGTTAGACGGGGCAGCTGTAAAATCACACTGGAGCGGGGCGGTGGGCACCGACAATGTGCCCCGTTGCCCTCTCCACCCCCAGCTCCTCAAAAGGCCCCACTCACCGGGACTCCTTCCAGCAGGGGACAGGCACCGGTATGTGCCTCGACCGTCCCCTGCTCTACCAGGACCTTTCTGGGCTGCTTCCTCTGGTCTCCGTCTCCAGCGGCAGCCACAGGACTCCAGAAGGCGGGGTGGGCTCCCTTCTGAAGGTCGACGTTACTGGCGCCGATTTCCGAACTTCACCCGGGCCCCCTCCTGGGACCCGGGACTTAGACGGGGAGCCCGAGAGGCTCCAGACGGCTTCCCCCAGGCAGGGGGAGGCAGAAATGGAGCGCGCGAGGCTCCGACTCAGCAGGCCCCACCCACAGGGAGGCACGGGGGCCTATCTTCCACCCACTGCTCTTGGGCACTCCTCTCTCTCTGCGGCTCGGCCGCAGCGGTGATTTAGGGCGGCAATGAGGGGTAGGCTTCCTCTAAATAAAAGCACACAGGCGGGGTGGGCTCCCGCTACTTTAATAGTCATAAAGTGGGGTAGGCACCCGCTAGTGATGGCAATGCGGGGTAGGCTCCTGTTGTATTTTAACACAGCAAAAAGGGCGGCAATACGCGGGGTAGGCTCCCGCGGTATTTCTTTTAAATACACCGCTCCTCCAGGGCAGCACTATAAGGCAGCAGTAGCGCGGGATAGGCTACCACCTTGATTCAAGCACCGCAGGGGGAGTCCCTCATGCCAGGGATCCCCTACAGCACGTCGCAGCCCCAGCGCTGCAGGAACCTCGCTCCTCTTCTCCTGGCAATTCGAATATAGCGCTCCCCAGGCACTAGAATGCTTCAACAGCTTTGGGAACAACAGACAGCGCTCCTCTCTTCTGGCACCTCAAACTTAGCAGTCACGAGGCGCTATGTTGCAGGCAGGAAAGTATAGTACCTTGAAATATAGCGCTCACAGGCCGCTAGGGGCCAGGAGACAGTTAATGCAGGGCAAGATCAGCAGGCAGTAGGGCAGCTCACCAGACCTGAAGCAGCAGTTCCTAGGAACAGTCATCCTCCATTAAGATGGCAATCCTGCTAGCGCAGCCGTCTCCACTCCAGCAGAGTCTCTCACTAGCCCTGTGGACAGTAGAGGGGTACAGAGGGGCACAGGGGCCAGCACGCAGGCCCTTGCGGCAGTACCTCCTGGCAGAGCGTCCCCTCTCGGTCAAGTCCATGTTCAGTCTGAGCACATGGAGGCACAGCCTCCCTATATATACCCCCCTCACCCCACCTACCAGAAAGGGCTAGAACCTTCTAGAATGCTCCTGGCAGTTCCAGTCCCAACTGTCACTGAGGGGAGGTGCAGGGCACCCTTTCGCTTCGAGCACTAGACCGCCAACCCACTGCAGGCAGGTGGCACAAAGCACACAGCAATGGCGTCCATTTTAAAAGCGAAGTGACTGCAATGGTAAAAATAAAGGTGCGTACACCATTGCACAGCATTTATTATTCCTCTCACACCACACATGGCATATACATTTCCTACCATGGGGGAGATGTCCCCTAAAGGGGGGGGGGGTTCCTAATATAAGCCTATGTAGGGCAGAAAGCACACACACTTGGCACTGCTAACCAGTGCCAAAGTGTCCAACGTCCTCCAACCACTCATTCCACAACAGCAAAAAGGCTAGGGGGAAGGCAAAAAAGTTTGGGATGACCCTGCAAGCAGGGCCAGGTCCAACAATCCTCTTTCTATCTGTGCTGCATTCTACAGCACAGATAGAAAGCGGAATATGCTTCCCAGAATTGTATTTCTGCAGGAAGGTGCCCCTTGCTGCACAAAAATAATCCTGCATATAACACGGGCACCCTTGCACCATGGGGCTGGGGTGCCTGCATTGGCGCTAGGCTGCCAAAAGGGCACCAGTGCATGGGAAAGGACACAGATGCATCGTATTGCCTTAAATATGGTGCACTTCCCTGTCACACAATGCAGCACAGTAAGGTGACTTACTGTCCTGCACTGCGTGACTTCGCCGTAAATATGACCCACAGTTTTTAAGATCGAAGGTCCGGCGCACTCTTCTCTGTCACAATGACTCTCGGGACTTGAGAGTGTGAGAGTGCTGGAATAACAAAGAATACATGTTCTTATACTGGATGAAGTTTATATTCTACCTGCACACTACCTCTTTCCTGGGTTTCATTCCTCATGTGTCCATGAGCCCCGAATGGAATTCAGGAGTAGCTGGAATAGATGGCCAGTCTCTTCTGATTGCAGCTCAAAGTCTCCCCCATGCATTACTGCTTGCCTCTACCTTGGGGCACCGTCAATCATCTTGCCCTACCCCAGGTCACCCAACTTTCTCACATGTGCCTATTCCTCATTCTGAGAGCACCAAAGGGGGAAGTACAGATCAGATATATAGGAGAAGAGAGACAGAACGAGCATTGGAGAATCAGGATGGCAGCAGAAGTCATGTAAAAAAAAGTCTCATTCTTCTGTGTGTGTGTGTGAGGTTGTGTGTGCATGTATGTAAATGTAATTGTATGTCCACGTGTGCATGCCTCTCTATGTGCAAATGTAAAGAGTCTGTATGATTGTTTTGCTCACTACCCACGATAACCCTACACAATTTTTGGCATATGACATGATGCCCTCACCAAATAAGATCCGGGCTCTGGCACAAAACTGGTAGTTCTTGAAAACTTGATATCATACATACCAATTAGCCTACCCCTGTAATATGCTGTTGTAAGAAATGGGGTTCTTGGTTGGCTGAGATATGCACCCAGGCCAGGCAGTAATCCTCACTCTAGTCAGGGTGAGCTGGTACACACTAAGGGGTCGATTCCGATCCGGGTCGGACAGCTCCCGGAGAGCTGTTCATGGCCTTGCGACCAACTCGTACCCGGAGCCGGTCCGTCCTGGCAATGAAGTACGATGCGTATAACTGACAAAAATCCAACCGACACATAGGCTGTGATTCAAGCTTCATTCTCCATCCGAGCCGTAACTCCGAACGCCGAAACGAGTCACCCGGACGCATTATCCATAGCAGTTTCTGGCCGGACAAGTACGATGCGCACATCATATGCGCCGGACGGGTCGCCACGTACGGCACATCACAGCATCCAGAAAGAAGCATATCAGGTCTGATTCATGCCAGAACTCAATCCACGGCTACGAGGCGGACCAGCTTGCAACGGGTACGAGACGGAGCAACAAGCAGCGTGTACGAGACAAACACATCATGAATCCCATCGCGCAGGTCATACCAGTACTGTACATCTATGACCGGATAAGCGACCGATGCGGACGGCGCAGAAGGTAAGTCAGACACCCACCACACAAACAAATGACACATACCCGCAAAATGTCACACAGGGGATCCATATCCTGGCCACTAGCAACAGGCCACTGTAGGGGTTGCATGGCCAGCACCACTACCACCCCCACCCATAGGGCTCATGTTGCCCATCACCCCTGCCACCCTTAGCCATAGGGCTTATTTTGCCCATCACCCCTGCCACCCCCACTCACAGGGGACCTGTTGCCCATCAACCCTGTCACCCCACTCACAGGGGACTTGTGGCCCATCACCCCTGCCACCCCCACCCATAGGGCTTATGTTTACCATCACCACTGCCACCCCCACTCACAGGGGACCTGTTGCCCATCACCCCTGCCACCCCCAGCCATAGGGCTTATGTTGCCTACGACCCCCACTCACAGGGGACCTGTTGCCCATCACCCCTACCACCCCCACTCACAGGGGACCTGTTGCCCATCACCCTAGCCACCCCCTCCCATAGGGCTTATGTTACCCATCACCACTGCCACCCCCACTCACAGGAGACCTGTTGCCCATCACTCCTGCCAACCCCAGCCATAGGGCTTATGTTGCCCATCTCTACTGCCACCCCCACTCACAGGGGACCTGTTGCCCATCACTAATGCCACCCCCACCCATAGGGGACCTGTTGCCCGGCTCTCCTGCCACCTCCACCCATAGGGCTTATGTTGCCCATCACTACTGCCACCCCCACCCATAGGGGACCTGTTGCCCAGCACTCCTGCCACTCCCACCCAAAGGGGACCTGTTGCCCAGCACTCCTGCCACCCCCACCCATACGAGACCTGTTGCCATCACTCCTACCACCCCACCCATAGGGGACCAGTTGCCCATCACTCCTGCCACCCCC
Organism: Triturus cristatus; assembly: GCF_964204655.1. Classification (NCBI taxonomy): domain Eukaryota; kingdom Metazoa; phylum Chordata; class Amphibia; order Caudata; family Salamandridae; genus Triturus; species Triturus cristatus. The sequence goes on along the minus strand of NC_140584.1, from coordinate 203,993,603 downwards.
ACCCATGTGCTTATGTTGCCCATCACTACTGCCACCCCCACTCATAGGGCTTATGTTGCCCATCACCACTGCCACCCCCACCCCCACCCATAGGAGACCTGTTGCCCATCATTACTGCCACCTCACCCATAGAGGACCTGTTGCCCAGTACTCCTGCCAGCCCCACCCATAGGGGACCTGTTGCCCAGCACTCCTGCCCCCCCACCCATAGGGGACCTGTTGCCCATCACTACTGCCACCCCCAGCCATAGGGCATATGTTGCCCATCACTACTGCCACCCCTACCCATAGGGGACCTGTTGCCCATCACTACTGCCACCCCCACCCATAGGGGACCTGTTGCCCATCACTACTGCCACCCCCACCCATAGGGCTTATGTTGCCCATCACTACTGCCACCCCCACGCATAGGGGACCTGTTGCACATAATTACTGCCACCTCACCCGTAGAGGACCTGTTGCCCAGTACTCCTGCTAGCCCCACCCATAGGGGACCTGTTGCCCAGCACTCCTGCCCCCCCACCCTTAGGGGACCTGTTGCCCATCACTACTGCCACCCCCAGCCATAGGTCATATGTTGCCCATCACTACTGCCACCCCCACCCATAGGGGACCTGTTGCCCATCACTACTGCCACCCCAACCCATAGGGGACCTGTTGCCCATCACTACTGCCAACCCCACCCATAGGGCTTATGTTGCCCATCACTACTGCCACCCCCACGCATAGGGGACCTTTTGCCCATCACTACTGCCACCCCCACCCATAGGGGACCTGTTGCCCAGCACTCCTGCCACCCCCACCCATAGGGGACCTATTGCCCAGCACTCCTGCCACACCCACCCATAGAACTTATGTTGTCCATCACTACTGCCATCCCCACCCATAGGGGACCTGTTGCCAATCACTACTGCCACCCCCACCCATAGGGCTTATGTTGCCCATCACTACTGCCACCCCCACGCATAGGGGACCTGTTGCACATAATTACTGCCACCTCACCCGTAGAGGACCTGTTGCCCAGTACTGCTGCTAGCCCCACCCATAGGGGACCTGTTGCCCAGCACTCCTGCCCCCCCACCCATAGGGGACCTGTTGCCCATCACTACTGCCACCCCCAGCCATAGGTCATATGTTGCCCACCACTACTGCCACCCCCACCCATAGGGGACCTGTTGCCCATCACTACTGCCACCCCAACCCATAGGGGACCTGTTGCCCATCACTACTGCCAACCCCACCCATAGGGCTTATGTTGTCCATCACTACTGCCATCCCCACCCATAGGGGACCTGTTGCCCAGCACTCCTGCCACACCCACCCATAGAACTTATGTTGTCCATCACTACTGCCATCCCCATCCATAGGGGACCTGTTGCCCAGCACTCCTGCCACCCCCACCCATAGGGGACCTGTTGCCCAGCACTCCTGCCACACCCACCCATAGAACTTATGTTGTCCATCACTACTGCCATCCCCACCCATAGGGGACCTGTTGCCCATCAATACTGCCACCCCCACCCATAGGGCTTATGTTGCCCATCAATACTGCCACCCCCACCCATAGGGGACCTGTTGCCCATCACTCCTGCCACCCCCACCCATAGGGGACCTGTTGCCCCACACTCCTGCCACCCCCACCCATAGGAGACCTGTTGCCCATCACTACTGCCACCCCCACCCATTGGGCTTATGTTGCCCAACACTACTGCCACCCCCACCCATAGGGGACCTGTTTCTCATAACTACTGCCACCCCCACCCATAGGGGACCTGTTGCCCATCACTACTGCCACCCCACCCATATGGCTTATGTTGCCCATCACTACTGCCACCCCCACTCATAGGGCTTATGTTGCCCATCACTACTGCCACCCCCACCCATAGGGGACCTGTTGCCCAGCACTCCTGCCACCCCCACCCATAGGGGACCTGTTGCCCAGCACTCCTGCCACCCCCATGCATAGGGGACCTGTTGCCCATCACTACTGCCACCCCCACCCATAGGGCTTATGTTGTCTATCACTACTGCCACCCCCACCCATAGGGGACCTGTTGCCTATCACTACTGCCACCCCCACCCATAAGGGACCTGTTGCCCAGAACTCCTGGCACCCCCACCCATAGGGCCTATTTTGCCCATCACTACTGCCACCCCCACCCATAGGGGACCTCTTGCCCATCCCTACTGCCACCCACACCCATAGGGCTTATGTTGCCCATCACTACTGCCACCCCCACTCATAAGGCTTATGTTTCCCATCACTACTGCCACCCCCACCCATAGGGGACCCGTTGCCCATCACTACTGCCACCCTCACCCATAGGGGACCCGTTGCCTAGCACTCCTGCCATCCCCACCCATAGGGGACCTGTTGCCCATCACTACTGCCACCCCACCCGTAGGGCTTATGTTGCCCATCACTATTGCAACCCCCACCCATAGGGCTTATGTTGCCCATCACTACTGCCACCCCCACCACTAGGGTACCTGTTGCCCAGCACTACTGCCACCCCCACCCATAGGGGAACTGTTGACCAGCACTCCTGCCACCCCCACCCATAGGGGACCTGTTGCCCATCACTCCTGCCACCCCCACCCATAGGAGACCTGTTGTCATCACTCCTGAAACCCCATCCATAGGGCTTATGTTGCCCATCACTACTGCCAATCCCACCCATTGGGGAGCTGTTGCCCCTCACTACTGCCACCCCCACCCATAGGGGACCTGTTGCCCAGCACTCCTGCCACCCCCAACCATAAGGCCTATGTTGCCCATTACTACTGTCACCCCCACCCATAGGGGACCTGTTGTCCATCCCTACTGCCACCCCCACCCATAGGGCTTATGTTGCCCATCACTACTGCCACCCCCACCCATAGGGAACATGTTGCCCATCACTACTGCCACCCCCATCCATATGGCTTATGTTGCCCAACACTACTGCCACCCCCACCCATAGGGGACCTGTTGCCCAGCACTCCTGCCACCCCCACCCATAGGGGACCTGTTGCCCATCACTATTGCCACCCCCACCAATAGGGCTTATGTTGCCCATCACAACAGCCACCCCCACCCATAGGGGACCTGTTGCCCATCACTACTGCCACCCGCACCCATAGGGGACCTGTTGCCCATCACTCCTGCCACCCCCAACCACAAGGCTTATGTTGCCCATCACTACTGTCACCCCCACCCATAGGGGACCTGTTGCCCATCCCTACTGCCACCCCCACCCATAGGGCACCTGTTGCCCATCACTACTGCCACCCTCACCCATAGGGGACCTGTTGCCCAGCACTCCTGCCACCCCCACCCATAGGGGCCCTGTTGCCCATCACTACTGCCACCCCACCCGTAGGGCTTATGTTGCCCATCACTACTGCCACCCCCACCCATAGGGGACCTGTTGCCCATCACTACTGCCATCCCCACCCATAGGGGACCTGTTGCCCAGCACTCCTGCCTCCCCCACCCATAGGGGACCTGTTGCCCATCACTACTGCCACCCCCACCCATAGGGCATATGTTGCTCATCACTACTGCCCCCCCACCCATAGGGGACCTGTTGCCCAGCACTCCTGCCACCCCCACCCATAGGGTACCTGTTGCCCAGCACTCCTGCCACCCCCCCATAGGGGACCTGTTGCCCATCCCTACTGCCACCCCGACCCATAGGCTTATGTTGCCCATCACTACTGCCACCCCCACTCATAGGGCTTATGTTGCTCATCACTACTGCCACCCCCACCCACAGGGGACCTGTTGCCTATCAGTACTGCCACCTGACCCATAGAGGACCTGTTGCCCAGTACTCCTGCCAGCCCCACCTATAGGGGACCCTTTGCCCAGCACTCCTGCCCCCCCCACCCATAGGGGACCTGTTGCCCATCACTACTGCCACCCCCACCCATAGGGCATATGTTGCCCATCACTACTGCCACCCCCTCCCATAGGGGACCTGTTGCCCATCACTACTGCCACCCCCACCCATAGGGGACCTGTTGCCCATCACTACTGCCACCCCCACCCATAGGGCTTATGTTGCCCATCACTACTGCCACACCCACACATAGGGGACTTTTTGCCCATCACTACTCCCACCCCACCCATAGGGAACCTGTTGCCCAGCACTCCTGCCACCCCCACCCATAGGGGACCTGTTGTCCAGCACTCCTGCCACCTCCACCAGTATGGGACCTGTTGCCCATCACTACTGCCACCCCCACCCATAGGGCTTATGTTGCCCATCACTACTGCCACCCCCACCCATAGGATCCTGTTGCTCATCACTACTGCCACCCCCACCCATAGGGAACCTGTTGCCCAGCACTCCTGCCACCCCCACCCATAGGGGACCTGTTGCCCAGCACTCCTGCCACCTCCACCCATATGGGACCTGTTGCCCATCACTACTGCCACCCCCACCCATAGGGCCTATGTTGCCCATCACTACTGCCACCCCCACCCATAGGGGACCTGTTGCCCAGCACTCCTGCCACCTCCACCCGAAAGGGGACCTGTTGCCCAGCACTCCTGCCACCCCCACGCAAAGGAGACCTGTTGCCCATCACTACTGCCACCCCCACCCATAGGGCTTAAGTTGCCTATCACTACTGCCCCCCCCACCCATAGGGGACCTGTTGCCCATCACTACTGCCATCCCCACCCATAGGGGACCTGTTGCCCAGCACTCCTGCCACCCCAACCATAGGGCCTATGTTGCCCATCTCTACTGCCACCCCCACCCATAGGGGACCTGTTGCCAATCCCTACTGCCACCCCCACCCATAGGCTTATGTTGCCCATCACTACTGCCACCCCCACTCACAGGGCTTTTGTTGCCCATCACTACTGCCACCCCCACCCATGGGGGACCTGTTGCCCATCACTACTGCCCCCCCACCCATAGGGTTTATGTTGCCCAGCACTACTGCCACTCCCACCCATAGGGGACCTGTTGCCCATCACTACTGCCACCCCCACCCATAGGGGACCTGTTGCCCATCGCTACTGCCACCCCTACCCATATGGCTTATGTTGCCCATCACTACTGCCACCCCCACTCATAGGGCTTATGTTGCTCATCACTACTGCCACCCCCACCCATAGGGGACCTGTTTACCATCATTACTGCCACCTCACCCATAGAGGACCTGTTGGCCAGTACTACTGCCAGCCCCACCCATAGGGGACCTGTTGCCCAGCACTCCTGCCCCCCACCCATAGGGGACCTGTTGCCCATCACTACTGCCTCCCCCACCCATAGGGCTTATGTTGTCGCTTACTACTGCCACCCCCACTCATAGGGATTATGTTGCCCATCACTACTGCCACCCTCACCCATAGGGGACCTGTTGCCCATCACAACTGCCACCCTCACCCATGGGGGACCTGTTGCCCAGCACTCCTGCCACCCCCACCCATAGGGGACCTGTTGCCCATCACTTCTGCCACCTCACCCATAGGGCTTATGTTGCCCATCACTACTGCCACCCCCACCCATAGGGGACCTGTTGCCCATCATTACTGACACCTCACCCATAGAGGACCTGTCGCCCAGTACTCCTGCAGCCCCACCCATAGGGGACCTGTTGCCCAGCACTCCTGCCCCCCCACACATAGGGGACCTGTTGCCCACCACTACTGCCACCCCCACCCATAGGCTTATGTTGCCCATCACTACTGCCATCCCCACTCATAGGGCTTATGTTGCCCATCACTACTGCCACCCCCACCCAAAGGGGACCTGTTGCCCATCATTACTGCCACCTCACCCATAGAGGACCTGTTGCCCAGTTCTCCTGCCAACCCCACCCATAGGGGACCCTTTGCCCAGCACTCCTGCCCCCCCACCCATAGGGGACCTGTTGCCCATCACTACTGCCACCCCCACCCATAGGGCATATGTTGCCCATCACTACTGCCACCCCCTTCCATAGGGGACCTGTTACCCATCACTACGGCCACCCCCACCCATAGGGGACCTGTTGCCCATCACTACTGCCACCCCCACCCATAGGGCTTATGTTGCCCATCACTACTGCCACCGCCACGCATAGGGGACCTTTTGGCCATCACTACTGCCACCCCCACCCATAGGAGACCTGTTGCCCAGCACTCCTGCCACCCCCACCCATAGGGAACCTGTTGCCCAGCACTCCTGCCACCCCCACACATATGGGACCTGTTGCCCATCACTACTGCCACCCCCACCCATAGGGCTTATGTTGCCCATCACTACTGCCACCCCCACTCATAGGGGACCTGTTGCCCATCACTACTGCCACCCATAGGGGACCTGTTGCCCAGCACTCCTGCCACCCCAACCATAGGGGACCTGTTGCCCATCACTACTGCCACCCCCACCCATAGAGCTTATGTTGCCCATCACTACTGCCACCGCCACGCATAGGGGACCTTTTGGCCATCACTACTGCCACCCCCACCCATAGGAGACCTGTTGCCCAGCACTCCTGCCACCCCCACCCATAGGGAACCTGTTGCCCAGCACTACTGCCACCCCCACCCATAGGGCTTATGTTGCCCATCACTACTGCCACCCCCACTCATAGGGGACCTGTTGCCCATCACTACTGCCACCCCCACCCATAGGGGACCTGTTGCCCAGCACTCCTGCCACCCCAACCATAGGGCTTATGTTGCCCATCACTACTGCCACCCCAACCCATAGGGGACCTGTTGCCCATCCCTACTGCCACCCCCACCCATAGGGGCTTATGTTGTCCATCACTACTGCCACCCCCACCCATAGGGGACATGTTGCCCATCACTACTGCCACCCCCACCCATAGGGTACCTGTTGCCCAGCACTCCTGCCACCCCCCCATAGGGGACCTGTTGCCCATCACTACTGCCACCCCCACCCATAGGGCATATGTTGGCCATCACTACTGCCACCCTCACCCATAGGGGACCTGTGGCCCAGCACTCCTGCCACCCCACCCATAGGGGGCCTGTTGCCCATCACTGCTGCCACCCCCACCCATAGGGCTTATGTTGCCCCACACTCCTGCCACCCCCACCCATAGGGGACCTGTTGCCCATCACTACTGCCACCCCCACCCATAGGGTTTATGCTGCCCAGCACTACTGCCACCCCCACCCATATGGCTTATTTTGCCCATCACTACTGCCACCCCCACTCATAGGGCTTATGTTGCTCATCACTACTGCCACCCCCACCCATAGGGGACCTGTTGCCCAGCATTCCTGCCACCCCCACCCATAGGGGACCTCTTGCCCAGCACTGCTGCCACCCCCACGCATAGGGGACCTGTTGCCCATCACTACTGCCACCCCCACCCATAGGGCTTATGTTGCCCATCACTACTGCCACCCCCACCAATAGGGGACCTGTTGCCCATCACTACTGCACTCCCCACCCATAGGGGACCTGTTGCCCAGCACTCCTGCCTCCCCAACCATAGGGCTTAGGTTGCCCATCACTACTGCCACCCCCACCCATAGGGGACCTGTTGCCCATCCCTACTGCCACCCCCACCCATAGGCTTACGTTGCCCATCACTACTGCCACCCCCACTCATAGGGCTTTTGTTGCCCACCACTACTGCCACTCCCACCCATAGGGGACCTGTTGCCCATCATTTCTGCCACCTCACCCATAGAGGACCTGTTGCCCAGTACTCCTGCCAGCCCCACCCATAGGGGACCTGTTGCCCAGCACTCCTACCCCCCACCCATAGGGGCCCTGTTGCCCATCACTACTGCCACCCCCACCCATAGGGCATATATTGCCCATCACTACTGCCACCCCCACCCATAGGGGACCTGTTGCCCATCACTACTTCCACCCCCACCCATTGGGGACCTGTTGCCCATCACTACTGCCACCCCCACCCATAGGGGACCTGTCGCCCAGCACTCCTGCCACCCCCAACCATAGGGGACCTATTGCCCAGCACTCCTGCCACCCCCACCCATAGGAGACCTGTTGCCCATCACTACTGCCACCCCCACCCATAGGGTATATGTTGGCCATCACTACTGCAACCCCCACGCATAGGGGACCTGTTGCCCAGCACTCCTGCCCCCCACCCATAGGGGACCTGTTGCCCATCACTACTGCCACCCCCACCCATAGGGCATTTGTTGCCCATCACTACTGCCACCCCCACCCATAGGGGACCTGTTGCCCATCACTACTGCCGCCCCCACCTATAGGGGACCCGTTGCCCGTCACTACTGCCACCCCCACCCATAGGGGACCTGTTGCCCAGCACTCCTGCCACCCTCAACCATAGGGGACCTGTTGCCCAGCACTCCTGCCACCCCCACCCATAGGGGACCTGTTGCCCATCACTACTGCCACCCCCATCCATAGGGCATATGTTGCCCATCACTACTGCCACCCCCACCCATAGGGGACCTGTGGCCCAGCACTCCTGCCACCCCCACCCATAGGGGACCTGTTGCCCATCACCACTGCCACCCCCACCCATAGGGCTTATGTTGCCCCACACTCCTGCCACCCCCACCCATAGGGGACCTGTTGCCCATCACTACTGCCACCCCCACCCATAGGGTTTTTGTTGCCCAGCACTACTGCCACTCCCACCCATAGGGGACCTGTTGCCCATCACTACTGCCACCCCCACCCATAGGGGACCTGTTGTCCATCACTACTGCCACCCCCACCCATATGGCTTATGGTGCCCATCACTACTGCCACCCCCACTCATAGGGCTTATGTTGCTCATCACTACTGCCACCCCCACCTATAGGGGACCTGTTGCCCAGCACTCCTGCCACCCCCACCCATAGGAGACCTGTTGCCCAGCACTCCTGCCACCCCCACGCATATGGGACCTGTTGCCCATCGCTACTGCCAACCCCACCCATAGGGCTTATGTTGCCCATCACTACTGCCACCCCCACCCATAGGAGACCTGTTGCCCATCACTACTGCCATCCCCACTGTTGGACTTGGCCCTTCTGGCAGGTTCACCCCTGAAACTTTTTGCTTTTTATTGTGACCTGGTGTTAGTGATTTTTGGCTTCTGCGCACTTTACCACTGTGTCCCAGGGTAAAGTGCGTGCGTGTAGTGAGGTTGGCCTGCCCTCCCATAGGAATGCATGGGGGAATGTATGTGTCCCTGGTAGTTCCTGATGCGTGGGGAGTGCAGGTGCGAGTTTGGTATGTTCGGACTCGTGTGATGAAATGCTGCGCGATGATGTGTGCGGCGTCAATGTACCTAGTGTGGAAGTGCCACTTCTAGAAGTTGGCATTTCTGTGTGCAGTGTAAGATAAGTGCCTTGTCTGCCGATTGGCTGGCTGTGGTCATGTGATGGGCTAGGGAATCCCCAGAGTCAGGAGGAGTCACCCAGTGGTGAATGGGGAGATCAGCAGCCAGATGGGTGGGAGGAGTACACCTAGGACGTGAATAGGGCTGGGCTTTCCCCACACAATGCTGGCTCCTCCCCCTGTGGTGCGACTGATGACCCTGGCCTGTTCTGTGAATAGGGAGAGGGGCTGAGCAAAACAAAGTGCTCAAGAACCAGTTGCATCTGGTTCGCCCCTTCCCTGCACCTTGGGACAAAGGTAACATGTGTATAAAAAGGGGCTGTGACCCCTTACAAAATGTTCTTTGCTGATCCTAACTGGGGGGGCTGCTGCTGGGCGCCAGGAGAGACCGCCACTGGGGACTGCCTCCCTGCCTGGAGGGCCCTGTGAGCTGGCCCCTGGGCCCAGCCCTTGCCCCCCTGCCTCCTGAAAGACTTTGCCCAGAGCCTTGCCTTGTTGGAGGAGCGCTGTGTTTCACAGGGCAGGAGCGCTGCATTTTTTTGGACTGAGGAGCGCCTGACCGTCTGGAGGAGCGCCTTCGTTGAGCGCCACCGCGCTGAACTGCAAAGGATTCCGAGGGAATCCCGACGTAGGGATTCCCCCAGCTGTTGCCGGGATTTAAAGCGGGTGCCCACCCCGCATTGTGGTGCTCGTTGGCGGGTGCCCACCCCGCTTATGAGGTAGTTCCTACGGAAGCCTACCCCGTATTGTGCTCGGTGGTGGGTGCCCACCCCGCTTATGAAGTAGTTTTCACGGGAGCCTACCCGGTATTTGACGTGGCCGCCGAGAACCCGGGGCCGCCGTGCTGCCCGCGGCGACCCAGAAGTGGATCCCGGCAGCCTTAGTGTGGGCGGGGATGAAGCCCGGAAGAGAAGCGCCGTGTCCCCCACCCAGGCGGGAGCCCACCCCGCACTGGGACGTGCTGCCTTCGGGTTTGGAGCCGATAGGCTCCGCATTCAAAGTCCCGGGTCCCAGGAGGGGGCCCGGGTGAAGACCGCCGATACCCGCGAGGCTCTCAGGAGTGAGAGAACCCCGGGGGAGAGGAATCCCCGGAGACCGAGTCCTGCCTCCGCCATCCCCCCCAGCCGGTGAGTGTGCAAGGGAGTCCGGGTGGGGAGAGTCAGAGGCAGAGGAGCCCGCCTGGCAGCGGGCCGCTCCAACGGGGCCAGCATTGTTTGTTTAGAGCGCTGGGGCGCTCCAACATACGCCGCATTGTTTGTTTCACGAGCCCCTGAGGCTCCAACTACGGGGGCAGTATTTTGTAGAGTCCAAAGGGACTCCAACGGGCCATATTTGTCTAGAGCCCTGACAAGGCTCCAACCCTGGGGGCATTGTTCCTTTAGAGCCCAGTGAGGCTCCAACGTCTTGGACGTATTGGTGTTTTTGAGCCCACGAGGCTCCCACGCTTTTGGGGCATATTTAGTTTTATTGATCTAGAGCCCACGAGGCTCCCACACTGTCGGGGCTTTCCAGAGCCCAGAGAGGGCTCAAGAGGCACGCCGGTGCCAGGTTCCTTTCCCCAGCTACCCAGCACTTAGTGGGCAGCTGCAACGTTTAGGCTGTGCCCTTTACGCTTTGGCTTGCGCAGCCTGCGCAGTTTAGCCCCGACTCTGCTGGACAAAGGGCGTTTGAGCCCCTGAAAGGCCAAGTTGGCCTGGGGACAGTTTTCTTGCGTTGTGCCCTCACCTAGGGTACATGATCATTCTTACCCGTGGACTTTTGCGCCTGTGCATTGCCGTTATACTATTTCATTCCTAATGTGATTTATGCGATGCTTTGTGTATCCCTCTAGATGTATTTTTATACCTAGGAGGTTGAGTTACCTAGTATAGGGATACTAGTGAGTTCATGGTTCCCTGCAAAATATTTTCCTAAGGTAGTTAGGGTTGTGTAGGTGGTACTTACCTGTTACCAGTGGTTACTGGTTGTGCGCTACATTTATTATTTGTTCTACCTATCTACATGTACATTTGGTGATTTGTGATAATTCTGACAGTGGTCCATGTGGCCCTGTCTGGTGTAAATAGTCCCCTGTAAATTCCGCCCAGTGCCAGTTGGCACCGTGTAAATTGTGTGCATATTATCTAATGTGTTTTGGTATAATACAAAGGCTGTTTTTATATAATACCTTGTGTGGAGTTTCTTTTGTGGTGGGCCTTGGGTGTTGTTGCTGGGTGCGCGCGCAAATGCTTTACACATTGCCTCCGGTATAAGCCTGACTGCTCGTGCCAAGCTACTAAGGGGGTGAGCAGGGGTTATCTTTGGCGTGTCACTCCCCAGCCCTGACTAGAGGGGTGGTTTCTGCCTGGCTTTGGCGCAAGCCCTAGCCAACCAGAAATCCCATTTCTAACACCCACCAATAGGGGAGCTGTTGCCCAGCACTCCTGCCACCCCAACCATAGAGCTTATGTTGCCCATCACTACTGCCACCCCCACCCATAGGGGACCTGTTGCCCATCCCTACTGCCACCCCCACCCATAGGCTTATGTTGCCCTTCACTACTGCCACCCCCACTCATAGGGCTTTTGTTGCCCATCACTACTGCCACCCCCACCCACAGGGGACCTGTTGCCCATCATTACAGCCACCTCACCCATAGAGGACCTGTTGCCCAGTACTCCTGCCACCCCCACCCATAGGGGACCTGTTGCCCAGCACTCCTGCCACCCCCACCCATAGGGGACCTGTTGCCCAGCACTCCTCCCACCCTCATGCATAGGGGACCTGTTGCCCATCACTACTGCCACCCCCACCCATATGGCTTATGTTGCCTATCACTACTGCCACCCCCACTCATAGGGCTTATGTTGCTCATCACTACTGCCACCCCCACCCATTGGGGACCTGTTGCCCAGCACTCCTGCCACCCCCACGCATAGGGGACTTGTTGCCCATCACTCCTGCCACCCCTACTATAGGGCTTATGTTGCCCATCACTACTGCCACCCCCACCCATAGGGGACCTGTTGCCAATCCCTACTGCCACCCCCACCCATAGGGCTTATGTTGCCCATCACTACTGCCACTCCCACCCATAGGGGACCTGTTGCCCATCACTACTGCCATCCCCACCCATAGGGGACCTGTTGCCCAGCACTCCTGCCACCCCAACTATAGGGCTTATGTTGCCCATCACTACTGCCACCCTCACCCATAGGGGACCTGTTGCCCATCCCTACTGCCACCCCCACCCATAGGCTTATGTTGCCCATCACTACTGCCACCCCCACCCATATGGCTTATGTTGCCCATCACTCCGGCCACCCCCACTCATAGGGCTTATGTTGCCCATCACTACTGCCACTCCCACCCGTAGGGGACCTGTTGCCCATCACTCCTGCCACCCCCACAGATAGGGGACCTGTTGCCCATCACTACTGCCACCCTCACCCATAGGGCATATGTTGCCCATCACTACTGCCACCCCCACCCATAGGGGACCTGTTGCCCAGCACACCTGCCACCCCCACCCATAGGGGACCTGTTGCCCATCACTACTGCCACCCCCACCCATAGGGTTTATGTTGCCCATCACTACTACCACCCTCCCATAGTGGACCTGTTGCCCATCACTACTGCCACCCCCCCATAGGGGACCTGTTGCCCATCACTACTGCCACCCCCACCCATATGGCTTATGTTGCCCATCAATACTACCACCCCCACCCATAGGGGACCTGTTGCCCAGCACTCCTGCCACCCCCACCCATAGGGGACCTGTTGCCCAGCATTCCTGCCACCCCCACCCATAGGGGACCTGTTGCCCAGCACTCCTGCCACCCCCACCCATAGGGGACCTGTTGCCCATTATTACTGCCACCCCCACCCATAGGGCTTATGTTGCCCATCACTACTGCCACCCCCACCCATAGGGGACCTGTTGCCCATCACTACTGCCACCCCCACCCATAGGGGACCTGTTGCCCAGCACTCCTGCCACCCCCAACCATAGGGCTTATGTTGCCCATCACTACTGCTACCCCCACCCATAGGGGACCTGTTGCCGATCCCTACTGCCACCCCCACCCATAGGGCTTATGTTGGCCATCACTACTGCCACCCCCACTCATAAGGCTTATGTTGCCCATCACAACTGCCACCCCACCCATAGGGGTCCTGTTGCCCATCACTACTGCCACCCCCACCCATAGGGGACCTGTTGCCCAGCACTCCTGCCACCCCCACCCATAGCGGACCTGTTGCCCATCACTACTGCCACCCCCACCCATAGGGTACATGTTGCCCATCAATATCAGCACTCCTGCCACCCCCACCCATAGGGGACCTGTTGCCCATCACTACTGCCACCCCCACCCATAGGGGACATGTTGCCCATCAATACTGCCACCCCCACCCATAGGGGATCTGTTTCCCATCACTACTGCCACCCCCACCCATAGGGCTTAAGTTGCCCATCACTACTGCCACCCCCACTCATAGGGCTTATGTTACCCATCACTACTGCCACCCCCACCCATAGGGGACCTGTTGCCCTTCACTACTGCCACCCCCACTCATAGGGCTTATGTTGCCCATCACTACTGCCACCCCCACCCATAGGGGACCTGTTGCCCATCACTACTGCCACCCCCACTCATAGGATGGGTGATGCGCCACACATCCATCATACACCAACATTAGGTATGTCAGCAACATTTGAAATCCAGCATTACAAATGCAAGGTCATGCTAAACATCATCAACATTGTTAGAATCCGGGGTCTCTGGTTGGCGCAGGTATGCACTTGCGACAAGCAGGGACCCTTTCATCTAAGTCAGGGCGAAGGATTACTCTGGGAAAATAACCCCTGCTCACCCTCTAGGTAACGTGGCGCGAGCAGTCCGGCTAGATTCCAGAGGGCATTAGGTTAAGCATTCAAGATGTCCCACACAACAACCACCAACCCACCACACAGAGACACAAGGCTGTATTCTGTAAAAATAAACTCTTTATATAAAAGGATTCTTCAAGCAGGCTTTTAAAAATACAGTTCTTCACTTCAGAAGAGGTTCCAGTTACTTGCAATACTTTTCAAAGATTCTACAGTTCTTTAAATGCACTTTTCAGGTTAAAATATGCTTCTTTTGGGGTCTGTGCTTTTATTAGCTCCTTCGGTACGCTTCGTACGAGGTTTTAGACGCGTCGTGCCATTCCTCACGCTTCTCGCGTGAGCACGCGTACGCTGGACGCAAGCCGTACGGACCGTACCTTCGTAGGTACGCGTCGTACACGTCTGGTACGCCTCTTGCCGATCCTCACGCTTCCCGCGTGAGCACCGTCTATGTATTTGACAAGGAACGGACCGTGCCGGAGCTCACGCCTCACTCGTGAATAGCGTAGCGTGACGCCAGTGCTGGTACGGACCGTACAAAGGCAAGGACGGTTCGTACGAGGGCGCTTTCAATGCACAGTACCTGGGATCTTTGTAGGGGGTTCGTGGCGGTCTCAGCAGTCCCGCAAAGGGCGTCCCGCGTCGCGTTGTCGTCCCGGCTCTTCAGTGGATGGCGATGCTTCGTGGGGCGCTCAGGGACGTCTCAGCCCACAACGAAGTTCAGAAGCAGGAGGGGCAGCTCAGGGGTGACTCTCAGCGGCGCAGCGCTGTCGGCTTCGTCCAGACGGCGAACAGGGCACCTGGGTTCCTTACAGTGGCCTGGGCGGCTGAGGGTCGCAGAGGCTCGGCGCTTGGACGCAGGTCGTCTCCCTTCGCGTTGCGAGCTACGGCTCGAGGGGGCAGTTGCTTGCTTTGGTCAGACCAGGCGGGCTGGTCGTCGCGGTGCTCACAGCAGCCCGGGCAGCCAGAAGTCGCGGTGCTCAGCGAGATGGGGCACACAGGTTCTCTGGGGTCAGCGTTGCAGGGTCACCCACCGCGGCTTCCTCTTCTTCCAGGGGAAAGGTAGCGCCCACTGTTCCTGGGGCCCAGTTCAGGGGGCAAGTTCACACGCAAGCCCTTGGAGATTGTTTGTAAAGCACAAGTTGTATAAAAGTCTTTTCTTCAGTCTTTTCCTCTCCTTCCAGCAGCAAGGCACCCACCACAGGCCAGTCTCTCAGTCTTAGAGACAGTTCTCCTCCATGCAGCTTTCCCAGGTCCTTCTCTTCGGGCAGAGGTTCTTCTTGGCGCAAACAGGATCTGATTTCTTAGGAGCAAGGCTCCTTCTTTTATACTGCAATTCTTTTGTTCTTTGTCGCCAGGGGGCCTGGGCCTGGCTCAGTCCGGTTTTGGAGTACTTTGTTGTGGTGACTCTGCTCTTTCCTTTCAGCAGCAGGGCAGGGGCATCAGCCGCTCCGCAGGGGGCGGAGCCGGCATTGTGGTGGCAGAGCACAGGTCTATTCAGAGTCAAGGTGTACTCCTCCCACCCATCCTGGTGTAATCACTCTACCCACCACCTGGCAGCCAGCCTGTCTCCTGGAATTCCCCAGCCCTGCCCCTCACTGAAACTAGGCAGCACACACACACAGCAGAGGCGGACTGAAATGGCTAAGCAAGTAAATACTAACTTTCTAAAAGTAGTATTTACAAATGCAGGATATTAAAATAAACTTCACTAAAAGAAGTATTTCATTATTCTGAGTTCAGGCATACTAAACTTGACTTCCTACCATGCTCTATGAGTCCACTGGGATTACAGCGTGTAGTAATTCCAGCAGCCGATTCTGGCCTATGGAGAGCAGGTAGCCTTCAATAGTGAAAAACGAAAAGGGCTGTAATTCACTATTAAGACATGCCACACACATCAGGGCATGTCCTACCTTATGCCTACAATGCACCCTGCCCTTGGGCCTACCAGAGGGGTGACTAATATGTAGTTAAGGGAAGGTTTAGGGACTGGCAAGTGGGTGCACTTGCGCAGTCAGCGCGACAGTACCAGACTGCACGAAGGTTCTGCAGTGACAGACCTTAGACACATTTTACTAGGCAGCTTCTGTGGGTGGCACAAACAGTGCTGCAAGCCCACCAGGAGCATTTGTATTTACAAGCCCTGGCACTCCTGGTGCACTTTAAAAGGGGCTGATAGTAAACCAAATAAGCCAAACATGGACACCAATCAATGTATACATTTTTCAAAAGGGAGCACTTGCACTGTGGCACTGATTGGTAGTGGCACAGTGCTCTGAGCAGCCAACACCAACAAAACACATGAGGCACATCAGCAAAAAGTGGAAGGGAAACTCACGCCAAGGTGCCAGGTCTCACACGTGTCCCCTCCAGCTGAAATGTGGGGGGAACTACCCTACCCCAGGGAGTTCCTCTTCGCTAAGGCGGAAAAACCTGGACAGACCGTCAGCATTGGCGTGACTGTGCCAGGGCAATGCTCCACCGTAAAGTCCATACCCTGTAGGGAGATGGACCACCTCAACAGTTTTGGGTTCTCACCCCTCATTTGCATCAACCATCTGAGGGGCCTGTGGTCGGTCTGAACCCGGAAGTGAGACCCAAACAAGTAGGGTCTTAGCTTCTTCAGCGCCCAGACCACAGCAAATGATTCTCGCTCGATTGCACTCCACCTTTGTTCCTGTGGAACTAACCTCCTACTAATAAAGGCTACAGGTTGGTCCCAGCCCTCCTCAGTCATCTGTGAGAGAACAGCCCCTACACCGTGCTCTGATGTGTCTGTCTGCACTAGGAATTCTTTGGAGAAGTCAGGAGCCAAGAGCACGGGCGCTGTGCACATGGCAGTCTTCAGGGTGTCAAAAGCCTTCTGACAGGTGTCAGTCCAGATCACTCTTCTGGGCTGCTTCTTCGAAGTCAGCTCTGTCAAGGGGGCAACAATGCTGCCATACCCCTTGACAAACCTCCTGTAGTACCCTGTGAGTCCTAAAAAGGCCCTCACCTCTGTCTGGGTCTTTGGGGGCTCTCAAGCCAGGATGGTTTCAATCTTGGGTTGGAGGGACGCCACCTGGCCGCTCCCCACTTGGTGTCCTAAGTACACCACGGAACCCTGCCCGATCTGACACTTGCTTGCCTTGATCGTGAGGCCTGCCTTGCGCAGTGCCATCAACACTTCCCAGAGATGTTGCAGGTGTTCTTTCCATGTGCCACTGAACACTGCGATGTCGTCCAGGTAGGCGGCGCTGAACTCGGTCAGCCCAGCCAACACCTGGTTGACCAACCTCTGGAAGGTGGCAGGGGCATTCTTCATCCCAAATGGCATAACCCGGAACTGGAAATGCCCATCTGGTGTGGAGAATGCGGACCTCTCTTTGGCCCCATCAGTTAAGGCGATCTGCCAGTACCCAGACGTTAAATCAAACGTGCTGAGGTACCGGGCAGCCCCTAACCGATTGATGAGCTCATCAGCTCTGGGGATGGGGTGCGCGTCAGTCTTGGTGACCGAATTGTGTCCTCTGTAGTCCACACAGAACCGGAGTTCGGATGTGGCACCCGGCGCTGCAGCCTTTGGGACCAAGACCACTGGGCTGGCCCAAGGACTGCTGGAGGACTCAACCACCCTTAGAGCAAGCATCTTTGAGACTTCCTCTTTGATGCAGGCTCTGACCCTGTCAGTTACTCTGTAAGCTTTGTGCTTCACAGACAAGCTGTCTCCTGTGTCCACATCATGGACGCACCAATCTGTGACACCAGGAACCAGGGAGAACAGGTCAGGAAACTGCCCCAGCAGCTGGCGGCAGTCATCCTGTTGCTCAGGGGTCAGGGTGGGTGAGAGGTTAACTCCATCCACTGACCCGTCTTGCTCTGAGGCTACCAGGAGGTCAGGAAGAGGCTCAAACTCCTCCTCCATCCCATCATCTGTGGCCAAGAGCATGCCCACTTCGGACCTCTCCAAGTGGGGCTTCAGTCGATTGACATGGAGGACCCTCAAGGGGTTCCTGGGAGACTGCAAGTCCACCAAGTAGGTGACAGAACTCTTGCGCTCCACAATCTCAAAGGGTCCTGTCCACTTGTCCTGTAGTGCACAAGGCTCCACAGGGGCCAGGACCCATACCTTTTGACCAGGTTGAAGCTCAACCAGAGTGGCGTTCTGGTCGTACCACCGCTTCATTTCCTCCTGGCTGGCTTCCAGGTTTGCCTCAGCAAGTTGCCTGAAACACCTAGTCTGGTTCCGGAAGGCCAGCATTTAACTGTATACATTCTGGGGAGGTTTCCTGGGAGATTTCTCCCAGCCTTCCTTGACCAGACTAAGAGGTCCTCGTACTGGGTGGCCATACAGAAGCTCAAAGGGACTGAACCTCAGAGACTTCTGTGGCACCTCACGGTACGCAAAGAGAAGGCATGGTAAGAGGACGTCCCACTTACGCCTCATGGGTTCCTCAAGACCCATAATCATGCCCTTTAGGGTTCGGTTGAATCTCTCAACCAACCCGTTTCCTTGGGGATGGTAAGGGGTGTGAACTTGTATGTCACACCACACTCTTGCCAAAGGGATTTCATATATTTCGATATAAAATTGGTCCCCCTGTCAGACACCACCTCTAGAGGGAATCCTACTCGTGAGAAAATTCCCATCAGTGCCCTTCCCACCATGGAGGCCGTCATTGTCCTCAGAGGGATGGCTTCAGAGTACCGGGTGGCATGGTCCACCAAGACCAGGATAAACCTGTTGCCCATGGCTGTCTTGGGGTCCAGTGGCCCCACAATGTCAATCCCCACTCGCTGGAATGGGGTACTGACCACAGGGAAAGGTTGGAGTGGAGCCTTTAGCTTCCTACCACTCTTACCACTTGCCTGGCAAGTCTGGCAGGTCCTGCAGTGAGTGTCTGAACTCCTGCACATTTGAGGCCAATAAAAGTGGGTGACAAGCCTTTCAAAGGTCTTGTCCTGCCCCAAATGCCCTGCTAATGGCACATCGTGAACCAGCCCCAGTAGGAAGGCTCTGAACTTCTGGGGTACCACCAGCGCACGGGCTGACCCATGTTTAGCAACCTTAGGCTCTGAGTACAGGAGGTCGTTCTCTCAGTATAGTAAGTGAGTACCGGACTGATCACCATTGGCCGGGGCTGCAGCCTGCTGCCGCATACCCACTAGAGAGGGGCACTCTTTCTGCGCCCTGCAGAATTCCTCCCTGGTGGGGCCTCCTTCTTGCTGCCAATGGGTCAGCTCAGGCAGGTCCCCCAGTTCGGCTATCTGTTCCCCGGTAGGCTCCAGGGCATCCCCCTCAAGGTCTGCTTCCTCCTGGGCTGTGGGAACTTTAGGGGCCGGTTTCCCGCGCCCCCTGCGCCCTCTCCCTAAAGCCGGTTCCTGGACCTCTCCCTCAGGTTCCAGGTTCTCTTGCACACCCCTACTGGCTGCCATCGACCGGGTGGTCACGCACGCCCAGTCAGGTAAACCCACCATCCGCAGGTGAGCTGTCTTCTCCACCTTTTCCCAAGGGGAGCTCTCCAAATCATTCCCTAGGAGACAATCTACAGGCATGGCAGTTCTCACAGCGACTTGCAGAGTACCAGAGAACCCCCCCCACTCAAAGGGAACTTGAGCCATTGGACAATGACTCTCTGTGTTGTCAGCATTGACAACCCGACAATAGGCATGGGGTACAACCTGCTCTTGAGATACCAGGTGCTGCCGCACTGCAGTCACGCTGGCGCCTGTGTCTCGAAGAGCCTCTACCTTCTTCCCATTGACGGTCACCACTTGCCCATATTTCTTAGTGTTAGAGGGCACGTCGGCGTTAGGGACCATCTCACTGTCTCCTAGTGAGACTAAGGTCAGCTGGACGGGGTCCCACCCACCTGGGACTTCTACCTCCTCCCCAAAGGCTACTGTAGCCACTTGCTCCGGTAGAGCATCAGTGGGTGCTGGTTTCACATACTGGCGACACTTGGGATCACTGCAAAGTGACCCAGTTCTCCACATTTATAACATTGGGGGGGCCCCTTTGGAACAGGTTTACCTGTCGGGCCCCGGTCTGCTTCGGGGTTGGGGGAGGCTGAGAACCTATCTGCTGGTTCCCTTGGGTATTACTTTGGGGGCCTTTTGGGAACCCTTTCTGTTTTCCCCTGCCCCCCCACTCTTCTGCTGGGGACCCTGCCCACCCTTGGCGGAGTCTCCCACTTGACCCTTGTGGACCCTGGTGCTGACCCAGCGGTCCGCCTCTTCAGCAAGCTTCCTAGGGTTAGTCAGCTTACTATCTATCAGGTGTTGGCGTAGCTCAGGAAAACAATTGAGCGACAAGTGCTCCCATGCAATCAAATCAAAGAGACCTTGGTAATCATCCACTTTGCTACCCTTCACCCAGCCATCCAGTGCTCTGCAGAAAAAGGTTACATACTCCACATACGTACTCCCCACAATCTTGGTACACTCCCTGAACCTCTTTCTATATAATTCAGGAGTGAGCCCATATCTATTCATTAAAGCTTCCTTCATGTGGGGGTAAGAATTGTAGACATCAGAGGGCAAATCTAAAAGTGTGTCCCGCCCCTCACTGAGGAACCGCCCCCACAACCCCGCTCCCCAATCTCTCTCAGGGACCCGGTGGGAAGACATGGCTACCTCATAGGCCTTGAACCATTACCCTATGTCGTCATTCTTAAAGTAGTCCTTAACTACATCTTTTGGCATGTACACCCTTGACTCTACCTGCACCGGCGTTGCGCTGCCACCAGAGGGAGGGTTTTCCAAACTTTTGGCCTTTATCTCCAGCTCCCTCATTTTCAGGTCATACTCCATTCTTCTTTCTTCAAGAGCCATTTTCTTTCTCTCTAGCTCCAATTGGCCATTTAATTTCAGCTTTGCCAAAGTGACCTCTTGTTCTCTTGCGGCCAGTCTGTCTGCCAGCTCCTCTGGTGACAGGCCTCTGCCAAAACTATGGACGCTCTCCGCTGGTTCCACTACTATAATCTCCTCAGTTGCATTCCTTGATTCAATCCAGGCTTTCAGCGCCTTGTAGAGATCTGCTTTGTTCTTGCACCCTGCAATGGGGAACCTTGAGTTTCCTGCAGAAGTACTTGAGTTCATCTCTCTTGTAGTTGTCCAGCTTTGACTCATCCCATTCCAATTCTCCTCTTTTAGAGGTTTCAGAGATCGATTTCTCAGTGCTTTTTGGGCCCGGCATGACTCCAAACACGAGGGATCTTCTTTCTTGGCAAGCGAAATTAAATTTTAAAGTTCTGTGGCTCAAGCTACTGGACTGTCCTCACTGTGCAATGGCTAGTAATCACTGCGCAGACACCAAGAATGCAAATACGTAAATCCTCACCGCTGCCACCAATGTTAGAATCCGAGGTCTCTGGTTGGCGCAGGTATGCACTTGCAACAAGCAGGGACCCTTTCCTCTAAGTCAGGGCGAAGGATTACTCTGGGAAAATAACCCCTGCTCACCCTCTAGGTAACGTGGCGCGAGCAGTCCGGCTAGATTCCAGAGGGCATTAGGTTAAGCATTCAAGAAGTCCCACACAACAACCACCAACCCACCACACAGAGACACAAGGCTGTATTCTGTAAAAATAAACTCTTTATATAAAAGGATTCTTCAAGCAGGCTTTTAAAAATACAGTTCTTCACTTCAAAGGAGGTTCCAGTTACTTGCAATACTTTTCAAAGAGCCCACAGTTCTTTAAATTCACTTTTCAGGTTAAAATATGCTTCTTTTGGGGTCTGTGCGCTTCGTAGCGCCTTTGGTACTCTTCGTACGTGGTTTTAGATGCGTCGTGCCGTTCCTCACGCTTCTCGCGTGAGCACGCGTATGCTGGATGCAAGCCGTACGGACCTTCATAGGTACGCGTCGTACACGTCTGGTATGCCTCTTGCCGATCCTCACGCTTCCCGCGTGAGCACCGTCTATGTATTTGACGAGGAACGGGCCGTGCCGAAGCTCACGCCTCACGCGTGAATAGCGTAGCGCGACGCCAGTGCTGGTATGGACCGTACAAAGGCAAGTACGGTTCGTACGAGGGCGCTTTCAATGCACAGTACCTGGGATCTTTGTAGGGGGTTCGTGGTGGCCTCAGCAGTCCCGCAAAGGGCGTCCCGCGTCGCATTGTCATCCCCGCTCTTCAGTGGACGGCGATGCTTCGTGGGGCGCTCAGGGACGTCTCAGCCCACAACGAAGTTCAGAAGCAGGAGGGGCAGCTCAGGGGTGACTCTCAGCGGCGCAGCGCTGTCGGCTTCGTCCTGACGGCGAACAGGGCACCTGGGTTCCTTACAGTGGCCTCGGCGGCTCAGGGTCGCAGAGGCTCAGCGCTTGGACGCAGGTCGTCTCCCTTCGCGTTGCGAGCTACGGCTCGAGGGGGCAGTTGCTTGCTTTGGTCAGACCAGGCGGGCTGGTCGTCGCGGTGCTCACAGCAGCCCGGTCAGCCAGAAGTCGCGGTGCTCAGCGAGATGGGGCACACAGGTTCTCTGGGGTCAGCGTTGCAGGGTCACCCACCGTGACTTCCTCTTCTTCCAGGGGAAAGGTAGCGCCCACTGTTCCTGGGGCGCAGTTCAGGGGGCAAGTTCACACGCAAGCCCTGGGAGATTGTTTGTAAAGCACAAGTTGTATAAAAGTCTTTTCTTCAGTCTTTTCCTCTCCTTCCAGCAGCAAGGCACCCACCACAGGCCAGTCTCTCAGTCTTAGAGACAGTTCTCCTCCATGCAGCTTTCCCAGGTCCTTCTCTTCGGGCAGAGGTTCTTCTTGGCGCAAACAGGATCTGATTTCTTAGGAGCAAGGCTCCTTCTTTTATACTGCAATTCTTTTGTTCTTTGTCGCCAGGGGGCCTGGGCCTGGCTCAGTCCCGTTTTGGAGTACTTTGTTGTGGTGACTCTGCTCTTTCCTTTCAGCAGCAGGGCAGGGGCATCAGCCGCTCCGCAGGGGGCGGAGCCGGCATTGTGGTGGCAGAGCACAGGTCTATTCAGAGTCAAGTTGTACTCCTCCCACCCATCCTGGTGTAATCACTCTACCCACCACCTGGCAGCCAGCCTGTCTCCTGGAATTCCCCAGCCCTGCCCCTCACTGAAACTAGGCAGCACACACACACAGCAGAGGCGGACTGAAATGGCTAAGCAAGTAAATACTAACTTTCTAAAAGTATTTACAAACGCAAGATATTAAAATAAACTTTACTAAAAGAAGTATTTTATTATTCTGAGTTCAGGCATACTAAACTTGACTTCCTACCATGCTCTATGAGTCCACTGGGATTACAGCGTGTAGTAATTCCAGCAGCCGATTCTGGCCTATGGAGAGCAGGTAGCCTTCAATAGTGAAAAACGAAAAGGGCTGTAATTCACTATTAAGACATGCCACACACATCAGGGCATGTCCTACCTTATGCCTACAATGCACCCTGCCCTTGGGCCTACCAGAGGGGTGACTAATATGTAGTTAAGGGAAGGTTTAGGGACTGGCAAGTGGGTGCACTTGCGCAGTCAGCGCGACAGTACCAGACTGCACTAAGGTTCTGTAGTGACAGACCTTAGACACATTTTACTAGGCAGCTTCTGTGGGTGGCACAAACAGTGCTGCAAGCCCACCAGGAGCATTTGTATTTACAAGCCCTGGCACTCCTGGTGCACTTTAAAAGGGGCTGATAGTAAACCAAATAAGCCAAACATGGACACCAATCAATGTATACATTTTTCAAAAGGGAGCACTTGCACTGTGGCACTGATTGGCAGTGGCACAGTGCTCTGAGCAGCCAACACCAACAAAACACATGAGGCACATCAGCAAAAAGTGGAAGGGAAACTCACGCCAAGGTGCCAGGTCTAACAAGCATAAGGTACAGCTAAATCAAATTCACAAGGAGGAAGAAAAAAGCTTTATTCAGCAATTTGAAAAGGCAAAGTCCTTCCAAAACAAAGGCCAATGGCCAGTCCATATCCAAATGACAAAAAGTTAACATGAGTGACAACTGTCACACATTGCTTGCCTGCACTGGTAAGGACAGGGGACATCCCCTCGGAAGGGCATACATAAGGGCCTGCCAGGCACCGCAGGGACTGGATCAGGGCGCAGCAGAAGGAGGCAGTGAAGGGGTGGTGGATGCAGGAGAGTCACTGGCAACTGCAGTGGAGCTGACTGATGTAGTGGGTGCAGTCACAACTGTGGGGCACAAGTCAGATAGGGTGTGTGCCGGCACAACTGCAGGGGGCAGGTCAGATGGAGTGGACTGTGTCCCCACTGCAGTGCCCAAGTCAGACGGGGTGTTCGTGGACTCCCCTGCAGTGCCTAACTCAATGGGAGCGGAATGGGGTACAGGTGAGGTCGGCAGGACAGAGGGGGGGGGACACGGTCACCACATCAGTGGCACAAACTGACTGGGGGTGGAAGAGCAAGTGGTAGGGGGGAGGGCCTCAGCATTTTGGGGATGCTGTGTCTGTGGGTGGGGGAACCTGGGGCAGGGTGTGGTGGGGGAACCTCTGGAGTGGTGGCCTGGGGGATGGAGGACGGAGACTTTGTCATGGAGCTGTGGCGCGGGGGTGGGGTCTTGCTCTTCCGGCTCTGGGGTGACTTGCGGGTGGGTGCCTCAGTCTGACTGCGCCTGGGGGAGGGTGTCCGGGCATGAGGTGCACTCCCCTCTGTGTGTGGGGACTTCCTCTTCCCCTTGTAAGATAGATCTGCTGGGTCGTTGGGGAAGAGACCAAGGTCACAGAGGAAGAGCTTCTGTGGAGATGGGGTTGTAGGTGAGGCAAGGGAAGGGGGCTGGGAGGGAGAGGTATTGGAGGACTGCGGAGTGGTTGTGGATGACTGTGTGTGTGTGTCTGCAAACCATCCCCTGTGAGTGTGGTATCAGTCCCCTGCGCTTGCGTGCATGCACGTCTAGCCCTTGGTTTGGGTGTTTGTGTGCTGCCTGTGTCTGTGGTTTTGTGAGAATGTGCAGGTGTGTGTGTGCTTGGGACAGGTAGGGTGCTTGGAATCGTGGGTGGTGCAGGGGTAGGAGGGGTGCGGGACTATTGGAAGAGGGACACTGCTGCCATCAGGGAGGAGGCCACGGACTGATTGGTCCTCTGTAGGGCAGACATGCCCGATGAAATGCCCTCCATGAACGACACCAGTTGTGTCAACAGACTGGTGTGTGCATGGAAGACACTCAGCATTAATGTCTGCCCTACATGGATCTGTTGAAGCAAGTCCACAGACTCCTCACTCAGGGCAGCAGAGGACACAGGGGCAAGGGGTGCAGTGCCTGGCACAAAGGATACATGCTCCCGGACACAGGAGCCTCCACGGACCTCTGGAATGGGAGCCGATGGGAGGGTGGTGATGGTGGTGGTGGGCGCAGTGGCGGGGACAGCCTCACTAGCTGGGGTTTGGTGGCTGCTGACACCCGCCTCCACAAGGGAGTCATCCTCCAAGCTGCTGTGGACCTCAGCTGGGGTGGATGGTGCTGAGGACTCCTCGGTGTGGCTCCACTCACCCTCCGTGCCACTGGGTCCCTCCGACTCCTCGCCTTTTGTCACAGTCAGGCTCTGTGGCTCCTCCTGGTCCATGGAGCTGTCCCCTCCTGTGGCCGTGGATGTATCTGCAAAGAATTAGGAAAAAAGAGAACAACATCAGTCACCTGCACTGGCTGCACACACCACAGTGAGTACATCACATCACAGGGCAAGCCCTGGCATCATCAGCTGAACACTGCTCAAAGTGCTCACACTGTTTAGAATAAGCCAATTGTCAGTCTCACCATCAACCATGGCACCCATCTCCCTCCTGGACTTGCACCCATATGTCTGTTGCATGTTGGATGCTAATACCCCAATGTGCAGACATGCACCACCTACACATTTGTTGGACATGCAAGAGAACGTGTAGGATTATGTCACTATACACACATCACATCTCTTGCCACTGACTCAGTACAGGTGTCAGGATGAAGGGATGGGCAGAGTCTCATTTCACATGCTTGTGATGCATGCCAGCAACACACACTATGATGTTCTCATGTCCTGATAGTCAATGCCACAATGAGGTGCATGGAGCACATTTGAACATAATGCAGGATCACTCATAGCAAGTTAAATGCCATGGCACTGGCATGCCTGGAAAGTCAGTCAACACTGTCTCCTGTCACAGGGGCGTGACATCCAAACAACAACAGTATGCACTGTGTCACAATCATAGCTCATGGGCAAAGCAAACTCTGCAGCTGACAAGTGCACTTGTCCATCCCCTGCAAACACAACTCCCTGTGCATGAAACACAGCTGCCTGAAGTTCACAGTTGCATACACCATTGTGCACTGTCAGGTGATCACACACCTCTATGTCACACAGGTCTTGTCGCTTATAGTCACATCTCAGATGTCCTGCTGACCCTCCAACTCATGAACACCCCAGTTGTCCTGAAAAGGAAGCCACACCACAATGACACAGGGGCAGACATCTGAAGGACATGTCACTAAGCACAACCTGTAAGTTGATACACAGGAGTGGGATTACAGGGCCCGATTCACAGAACTAACTTAAGACAAAATCCTAAACTTACTACCATTTTGGTATTCACAGAAGGCACTTACTCATTTTGGTATCCACAGAAGGCACTTACTCATTTCGGTATTCACAGAAGTTAGGAGTCCTAACTTTAGGACTCCTAAATGCCTTCTGTGAATACCGAAAGTCTTAAAATTAGGATTTTTCTAAATTTAGTAGTAGTAAAGTTAGGACTCCTAACTTTAGAACTCCTAAATGCCTTCTGTGAATACCGAAAGCCTTAAAATTAGGATTTTTCTCAGTTTAGTAGTAGTATATTTAAGACTCCTAACTTTAGGACTCCTAAATGCCTTCTGTGAATACCGAAAGTCTTAAAATAAGGATTTTTCACAATTTAGTAGTAGTATATTTAAGACTCCTAACTTTAGGACTCCTAAATGCCTTCTGTGAATACCGAAAGTCTTAAAATAAGGATTTTTCACAATTTAGTAGTAGTAAAGTTAGGACTCCTAACTTTAGGACTCCTAAATGCCTTCTGTGAATACAGAAAGCCTTAAAATTAGGATTTTTCTCAGTTTAGTAGTAGTAGAGTTAGGAGTCCTAACTTTAGGACTCCTAAACTGAGAAAAATCCTAATTTTAAGACTTTCGGTATTCACAGAAGGCATTTAGGAGTCCTAAAGTTAGGACTCCTAACTTCTGTGAATACCGAAGTCAGTAAGTGTCTTCTGTGAATACCAAAATGAGTAAGTGCCTTCTGTGAATACGAAAATGGTAGTAAGTTTAGGATTTTGTCTTAAATTAGTTCTGTGAATCGGGCCCACAGAGTTTTTCTAAATGCCCTTGAGTAGGCATGACTACCCAGGTCTACATGAAACAGTGTATAGCCCTGGACAGTAGTCAGGCGGCTAAGCAAGTGTGACTCACTTGATATACATACTCCTGAGGCCCACAATTTGAAGTCCCCTGCTGAATGGGTGTGTTTGAAATACCCCAGGCACATGTGGTGAGTCAGACCACCAATTGGAACACATATCAAGGGCACACACAAATCACAGGTCACATCTCAGGCATTGTGTAAACAATTGACCCACCCATGAAACACACAACAGAGTCACGGTAACAGATGCTTTCGGCAACATGAAGCATAGCTGACTGCAGGGACACAGTGCCCTAGTGACACAAGACACAGACTGTAGGGGCCACACCTGTGGATCAGATGAGGAGGGTGCATCACACAATTGAGGGACATGAGTACTGGACTACAAGACCTACTTAATGTGGAAGTGTGACCAGGACACAAGATTGCAAATAGCATGTCAGACATAGTACACAGATTAGGCATGGACTTACCCCCTCCTTGCTGCTGTCTGGCCTTCAGCTGCCCATCCAGGCCCGGGAAGACCACCGCCAGTATCCGGAGCATGTGGGGGGTCAGGGTCCGTTGTCTTTCCCTCCTGGAAGGAGGCGACAGCTTCAGCTGGACCCTTGTGATCCTCCGGGTCCAACCCCGAAGGTCCTGCCACCTCTTCTGGCTGTTGCAGATCCGGCGCTTGTAGAATCTCACCGAACGAACTGCCCGGGCGATGGTCAGCCATATCTCCTGCTTCTGGTGGGCATCAACCTGTGAGGATGACAAAGTTAAAAGTTCATTAACACACATGCCCCATATTTGTGCTGCACACAGTTGAATATACATGTTGTCATCACGAAGGAAAATGAGGTACATAGGTAGTGCACCCATGGAAAAGGACAAATGTCCTGCATGTCTGACATGTTAACAATGCCTGGGAAGTTGAAGCTTGCACAAATGCACTTTAGCTGCAGAACACCTGTTCATTACATGTATCTACACACTTTGGGGGATGAAAGTACTCAGTGAGTATGCTTGCCACTGGTGCACACACTGCTAGTACTGCTAGTCAGACAACATGCACAATTATGAAGGCAGTGGACTGCACACTCACCTGATCCCCTGGTTTCCCATACAGCTTGCTGTACTGTGGAAGGAACCCGTCCAGAAGGGCCTGGTTCTCCTCCTCAGTGAAGCCTGGGGCCCTCTCCAGATAACGTGCCATAGCAGTAGCCAGAGGATGCAGAGACAGGCAAGTGAGCTCCCTGGGGGTCAGCCAGCCTTATATCTGTGCTGCAGAGGCAGACTCTGTGCCATGTGTCCCAAGTGATAGGTCCAACACGGTTACATTCTATGAATCTGGCCAATCCATGGAAATGTACGACTCATATACGTCTTCCGCATCGTTCAAATCTTCACCTTCATGAAACCCTAGTAATTGCAACATTGTTGTAGGCATCCAACTGAATTTCCAGCGCAAGATTCGTACATGTTTTGAATCTGCATCCGTCTCCATGACAGTCCAGAGCCAATGGGTGTGCCCGGCTCGGTCAGTTGACTGTACAACGCGTAGTTTGAAAATACACATACACCCGTCTCCATACGTTGCAATGGCCAATGCGTACGCCGGTTTCGGACCATGCCTGCCTGATGGGTATGCAAGATAGTCACCCGCGTTGGACCTCATTGCAGTCAATGGCTAAGCGTACGCACGGCTTGGTCCTGAACTGTGCAATGCGTACGCATTGTCACCCGCGTCGGACCTCATTGCAGTCAATGGCTAAGCGTACGCACGGCTCGGTCCTGAACTGTGCAATGCGTACGCATTGTCACCCGCATCGGGCCTCATTGCAGTCAATGGCTAAGCGTACGCACGGCTCGCTCCTGAACTGTGCAATGCGTATGCATGGTCACCCGCGTCTGGCCTCATTGCAGTCAATGGCTAAGCGTACGCACGGCTCGGTCCTGAACTGTGCAATGCGTACACATTGTTACCCGCGTCGGACCTCATTGCAGTCAATGGCTAAGCGTACGCACGGCTCGGTCCTGAACTGTGCAATGCGTACGCATAGTCACTCACGTCGGACCTCATTGCTGTCAATGGCTAAGCGTACTCACGGCTCGGTCCTGAACTGTGCAATGCGTACACATAGTCACCCGCGTCGGACCTCATTGCTGTCAATGGCTAAGAGTATGCACGGCTCGGTCCTGAACTGTGCAATGCGTACGCATAGTCACTCGCGTCGGGCCTCATTGCAGTCAATGGCTAAGCGTACGCACGGCCGGGTCCTGAACTGTGCAATGCGTACACATTGTTACCCGCGTCGGACCTCATTGCAGTCAATGGCTAAGCGTACGCACGGCTCGGTCCTGAACTGTGCAATGCGTACGCATAGTCACTCACGTCGGACCTCATTGCTGTCAATGGCTAAGCGTACTCACGGCTCGGTCCTGAACTGTGCAATGCGTACGCATAGTCGCCCGCGTCGGACCTCATTGCTGTCAATGGCTAAGAGTACGCACGGCTCGGTCCTGAACTGTGCAATGCATATGCATAGTCACCCGCGACGGACCTCATTGCTGTCAATGGCTAAGCGTACGCACGGCTCGTCCTGAACTGTGCAATGGGTACGCATAGTCACCCGCGTCGGACCTCATTGCTGTCAATGACTAAGCGTACGCATGACTCGCTCCTGAACTGTGCAGTGCGTACGCATTGTCACCTGCGTCTGGCCTCATTGGTGTGACTATTTGACGGCTTCAACACACAATTACTTGCCAGGGACTCAGGCGCACACCTACCACACTACAGCATGTGCCACACAGGGTCCCATGGCATGTAAGGCTGCATTCCCTGTGTGTTTTGGGGGGGGCAACATTTGGTTTGTTGTGTGGCACTTTTGTGCAGCCACTCCCAGGCTGTGCACATGTTCATGGGGACAGAATCCTTTGTGTGTTGTGCACATTACCACTGTGATGTGCAACTCTACAGTTATGGGCATGAGTCATGGACACAGTTTCATGTTGGATATGTTTAGGACATGTCACATACACCCTGAGTCCTGGGGGTGATGGCACATACGTCACAGTGAGACCTGTAGCCACAATTCTGATGTACAGCCACAGTCTGTGTGCATGTTGCGTCTCAGATGTGGCTGATCAAATGTACCCAATGGGAGACATTCTCCACATCCATGTGGATTGTGCATCAACATTGATGTTTTGTGTGTGTCTACGAGACGTACATGTCGGGCCTGCAGAGACAACAGTGGCCACTACCAGTGGGACTCACGGTTGCGTTGCGGCATGTACATGATACACCATGTCTTGCCAGTGTCCATGTGGCAATACAGGGAGCCTGGGTATCTGCATGGCAAAGATCTGTGATGCCTGGGAAACATCAGGCCTCACTTGTCACTGTAGTGTGTGTTTGTAACGTCACAGCAGTACATAGGTAGGGTGACACAGCCCAATGATTGGCCATTGAACGACATGGGACTTATGTGGACATGTGGACTTGAGATGTGAGGTGATGGCCATGTAGGTGACATATGTGTCCATGCCCAACAGCACACACCTTAGTACATTGTGTATTGTCATGATGTATCATGTGATATTTTGCTTGGTCCTAGCCACATGGGTGGATGAACCGACAATCTTCCTTTGTGCATTTCTGTTATGCAGGGCACCAGCTGTCCGTACACCGTTCCCAGACCATGCAGGAACGCAACTGCATCCGAAGGTACCGCTTCACCAGGCCACTGATTGAGGAGTTGGCGGAGCAGTTGGCGCTACAACTGCTACCTGGCCAGACATACCCTACAGCACTGACCCCAGAGGTGAAGGTGATGGCAGCCCTGCACTTCTTTGCTACTGGTACCTTCCAGTACACTGTGGCTACTGCTGGTGGTATGTCGCAAACTAAGTTTAGTTGTGTGCTAGCGATGTCTTGGAGGGGATGTTGCATTTCCTTGACCTGTACATCAAGTTTCCTAGCCCCGGTCAATTCACTGAAATAAAGAATGCCTTTTATACACTGGGGAGGATGCCGAACGTCATCGGATCTATTGATGGTACACATGTGGCCCTGATACCACCACAGGCACATGAGCAGGGATACCGGAACAGGAAACATTTCCACTCCATCAATGCTCAAGTGGTATGTCTTGCAGACATGTGTATCACACATGTGTGTGCACGTTTTCCCGGTTCTGCGCATGATGCCTACATCATGCCTACATTGTAACGCTGATATCACAGATGCCAGACCAGCGTGCCTGGCTTGTCGTTGTGTACTGACTGTTTACCATTGTGTGTGTTTGGCAAAGTTGTATTCCGCCCTCTTTCAAAACTCTGCTAATTGTTCAATTGTTAGTGTGTAGGTGACTCCGGATACCCCAACATGCCGTGGTTGCTGACAACCCTCAGGAACCCTGTGACACTAGCCGAGATGCTCTACACTGAGGCACATGGTCGGAGCAGGAGGGTGATTGAGCGGACATTTGGTCTCCTGAAAAGCCACTTCCGCTGCCTGGACAAGACCAGAGGGGCCCTCCCATATGAGCCTGCAAAGGTGTGCAAAATTATCCTTGTATGCGGCATGCTACACAACATGGCAGTGCGGAAGAAGTTGCTTCTCATCCAGGATGACGATGACCTACTTCCGTCACCTGTGGAGGATCCAGGCCTGGGCCACGATGCCAGTGATGATGATGATTAGGGTGACGTCTGCACACAGCTTATCAACAACTTTTTCTCCTGAATGTGAGTTTACAGGGTTGTTATGTCAATGTATGGAGTTAGCCTGAAATGTGTTGTGGCTGCTCTGTTGCTGTTTGAGTGTGTCTGTGTGCCACTTGACTGGATGTGTGCATTGATGTGTCCATTCAGGTGGTCTGCACTCCACAATAGTGTAGGACTGCTAACTTGTTACTGTGTAGGTTGCTTGTGACATGTTTTGTGCATGTGTATTACATTTCTCTCCTGTTCTGCTGTGCTTTGGACTGTGTCTTGTGTCTGTCTTTCCCAGGGTACTTTGCCCGTTGTTTGGTCAACACTGACCCCCAACACCCAGAATCTAACACCAGTGTGGGAGTTGTCAATTCCCATCAAGTGATGTGCCACACTCCCCTGGACTTCAATTCTCCGACACTTTGTGACCGTGTGTCCACTGTAACGTACAATTACCTTGCAACTGTTGTGGAATAAACATGTTGCTGATGTGTAATGAACCTGTGCTATGCTTTGTTAGGTGTGTTGTCTGTCTTCCCACATCGTAGTAACATTTGCTTACCTCACCTGTGGACTTGTTACCACTGACTGTGGGTAGGTGTTGTGTCTGTGCATACCAATGTATTTCAGGTCAACATCATTGTGTGGGATGAGTTACATGGACATGGTGAGTAAGTGTTGTGGTGCCATAGTGGTGTGTCTCCCTCACATGTGTCACATCACCATGACTCACATAATGGTGGTCACATTGTTGTAGTATTTGGCATGCACTGTGTTGTTTAGCAGATCAACATCTCCATGACACATGACAAGTTGGAATCCCAACAGAGGCAAGTATGGTGTACTGGTGAGTTTATTTACAAACATGTGGGAGGATAGTGCACAGGATGGTAGGGGCTGTACATAGGGTTTTGAATCTAAATTCACAGTAGAGTTGGAAGTGTTGGTGGCTGAAATGTCCAGAGTAAAGTCCACAGTCATCTGCTAAATTGGACCAACATGAACCCTCCATGTCATGTAGGCAAGCTGTGCCAGATACGACAAGGTGAACGGGTTGCGCACAAAGAACATTGTCCAGAACAGGTTTAGAGGCCCTGGGGGATGTGCAGGGACATCTGCGTCTCACATGTCCTTCTTCGGACGACCCCTATTCTTCTTGGGGGGGAATCCTCAGGTGCAGGCATCTAGGGTGCAGGGGGCTCTCCGCCAGAGTCATCCTCCCTCCCTGTGGCACTGGCAGATGGTGTGGCAACAGATGTTGTGGCCACACAGGGAGGTGTGAACATGTTGGTGCTGATCTGGCAGAGGCATAGGAGTATGTCCCGATGCATCCCAGTAAGTGCATCCCACTTTGCCTCCATGAGGGCATGGGAGGCAAGCTGCTCCTGTTGCATGTCCTTGAGGATCCCCACTACCTGGCCAAATCCCCCAGTGCTATCCTGGTACGCATCTATGATGCGTGTCAATTGGTGGTCATCATGAAGTCCAGACCCCTCTGCAAGGCGCGCCCTCTGCCTCCCACTCCTCCCAGCACCCCTATCCACACGGGCAGGACCAGCGGCGGCACGCACAGGTGACACTGGGACCCCTTGGGTGGTGTTGCTGCTGGTGTTGTCTGTAGCTTCCTGGGGGTCCTGTGTCCTTGTGCTGTCGGTGTTCTGTGGCCTTGGTCTGTCTGTGTTGGCGGGGGTGCCATGTCTGTTTCCAGATGCTGGAGGCGTGGGTACAGGGGGTGCAGATGTTGGTGCTGCTGGTGCTGCATGATGACTCACACCGGAGGTGCCAGGTTGTTCGTCGTCATCCGAAGAGGACAGAGACAGATTCAAACCAGAGAGCTGAGGGTCCACCAGAGTCTGGGACTGGGACTCCTCTTCATTTGAAGCTGTGTCTCCAGCACCACCATTGTTTAGAAGAGACACACAATGTAAGTTAGGTTTCTACAGGCATCAATGGTTCACATACATGACATTTTCTACTGTACGTCCGGATGCCTGCCTGTACACTGCTTTGTCCACGGTTGTCACAGACAGATATTGATATTGTTGTTGCACATTGCCCAGCCAAAATGAAAGATTTCAATGTGCATGTAGAAGTGTGTGCATGCCCAGCTCATGTATAGATTTGTCTGTACAGGACCATTACTACTCAAAGGCCATCACGTTGCTGACACAGGTGTGTCATCCCTGTACACATGTGAGCTTTAACAAGGACATACGTGCTATTCCACTGAGGATATGTTGTAAGATTGGGGCATGTTTGGTAGCAGATTTTGCTAGTCTTTGTGTGCCACATTGGTGTATTGGTACGACATGGTCACAGTCCGGTATGCCTGTGATCTCTTTGGTGGAAGTGTCTTTTTTTACAGTGTTCCTAGTTCCCATCTCATTTCATACAAGTGATGATGTCACCATTGTTAATGAGTCTGGTGCTGAGTTTTGTACGTGCATATGTGATTTGACTTGTCAATGTTCTCCATGGTGAAATGGATTGGGCAAGGTAGCATTCTGGCTTTTCAATGCTCATGACAGTGAGGGCCGGTGGTGTGTGTGTTGCATTTTTGCTGCTGTGAGTAGCATGTCTCCACCAATGCAGTCCAGGTGGGACCTTGTGTCTACAGTGTCTATGTCAGTGAGTAGTGTGTTGTGTGAAGGATGCATATGTTTCAGCACGATGTAGGAGTGGAATGCAGCTCACAACAGCACCGAGTGTGAATGAGACCATGCTATGGTGTTGGCTATATTTGTGTGTCCATTCCATTCACTGTCAGATGTCCCCTGTCAATGATGTAGATGTGAGTTCCTGTGTGTTTTGTGCAATGTACCATATATGGCTCTCCACACTTGTCATCTGCAGGACACACATCCCCAGCCCGGCCAGGGGGCACCCCTGGACACTGCATCCCCAGACAATGAGTTTGAACTTTTGGTTGCAATGGCTGTGTGTGTGACCGTGTTTTGTTTGGCCAGTGCATATGTGTGATTGTCAGCCACATCATTTCTCAGACCCACATGTCAGACATCTTGCCCAGGCATCATCTTTGTGAGTGACTGGTACCACGTGTGCAATGTGTTTTAGCATAGAAGGTGTGTGTATGGCCAGCATCGGTGTTATTTGTTTACAAGTCAGGACCTCCTTCTCTCCCAGGCCAGTTAACCCATCATGAAGCGTGCCAACATTGCAGTGGGTGCAGGTTAACTTTCAGGATGTCAGTCAGTGCAGTCCTGGTGTTTGTTTTTGCCCAGTTCCCAGCATGGCCTTGTGCTCCCCACAACAGAGCCCAGTGTCTGACATCTTGTAAGTCCATTCCCACTCCCTATGAGGCGAGCATGGTTCAGTGTGAGCTTGCTGGGCCATGTGGATGGGTGGGGAATGTCTGTGACTGCAACTCCCATCATGCTCTTGGCTACACCCTCCTTCCCAGCATGCCCATACTTTCTTCCTTTTGACTCTGCTTCCCTGTGAGGGGGTGTGACAGCAATGGCAAGATGGCTGACTGTGCAGTCCTGGTGTTTGTTGTTACCCAGTTCCCAGCATGGCCTTGTGCTCCCCACAACAGTGCCCAGTG
This sequence comes from Triturus cristatus, assembly GCF_964204655.1. Lineage (NCBI taxonomy): Eukaryota > Metazoa > Chordata > Amphibia > Caudata > Salamandridae > Triturus > Triturus cristatus. The sequence continues at coordinate 203,957,826 of NC_140584.1, read as the reverse complement.
TCAGACATCTTGTCAGTCCATTCCCACTCCCTGTGAGGCAAGCATGGTTCAGTGTGAGCTTGCTGGGCCATGTGGGTGGGTGGGGAATGTCTGTGACTGCAACTCCCATCATGCTCTTGGCTACACCCTCCTTCCCAGCATGCCCATACTTTTGACTCTGCTTCCCTGTGAGGGGGTGTGACAGCAATGGCAAGATGGCTGACTGTGCAGTCCTGGTGTTTGTTGGTGCCCAGTTCCCAGCAGGGCCTTGTGCTCCTAACAACAGAGCCCAGTGTCAGATATCTTGTCAGTCCATTCCCACTCCCTGTGAGTCCTTGTGTTTGTTTGGCTACAAGTCCAAAGAGAGCCCCTGTGCTTCACACAGCAGCACACAGTACGGTGTATCTTCGGCTGATATTTCACTAAGGTGTGTCAATGCATTCTACCCGGTGAGTTGTGTGGAGTTTGTGTTGAGGGGTGTGTGTCTCCACATGCTGGTAAGTATGGTCAGAGCAGTCAGTCCTCCTTCCCACCTGGCCAGACATCCCACCATGAAACGTGCTTCCATTGGAGGGCATGGAAGTTGTCTTTCAGGCTGTCCGTCAGTGGTGTCCTGCTTCTGATTGGCGCACGAGCACTACCAGGGCCTTGTGCTCCCCACAGCAGTTCCCATTGTCAGCCATCTTGTCAGTCATTTTCCACTCCCTGTGATGTGGGTTCAGAGAGGTCTTGATGTGCCAATTTGGAGGGGGAGCATCATCTGTGACTACAAACCCCATCATGCTTTTGGATACACTCACATCACCTGCATACCCACTATTCCTTCCTGTCAGTCAGCTGCACTGTGAGGTAGTGTGTTTGTGGTGGCAAACTGCCCGGCAGTGTTTATTTGGCTTTGTGCCACTGCCTTGCTCTATTTGTTTGTAGGATGGCACATGTCATGACACAGTTCCAAGTCACTATGAGATGGCAGGTATTGTGTTTGTCTGACTAGCATACACATCTGGGGATGAATATCTAATGGTTACTGTGGCTTTGCTAACGGTGCATGGTTTCACTGTCCCCTTGCCACACAATATTGAGTATGTTGTTTGTGTACTCACCAGGCTCTGGTATGTCTGCTAGACCATGGACGCTCTCTGGTGGTAGGATGTCCCACACCTTCTCCTCCCAGGTCCTGAAGTATACAGGTTTGGCAAGAGGGCCACCGCCAGTGCGCTGATTAAAGGTGTGATCTTTCTCGATGAGTTTCTTGACCCTCCTGCGCACGTCATACCACCTGTTCTGGATATCGTCCTTTGTGCACAACGTTGGTGCATGTGCGTTCACCTTGTCCACAATCCTCACTCACATCTTGGTTTTCTGTGACATGGGGGTGCTTTGGACCAATGTACCAAACACATTTGGCTCTACTCTGATGATCTCGTCTACCAGCACTTCTAACTCATCATCTTTGAACTTTGGATTCTTCTTTGGGGGCATGGTGATGGGTGGTGGTGGTGAGTGATGTGTGTGTGAGGGTGCAAGTGAGGGTGGGTTAGTGTTGGTTGTGCTAGCTGTATGTGTGGGTGCTTTTGGTGAAGTGCTAATGGTGTGAAAGTTGTGTGATGGGTGAGTTGTGAGTGTGCCTGTGGTTGCTGTGTGAAGGCTGTGTTTTCCTGGCTGTTGTCTCCTATTTGCAAAGGATCATGGTAGTAATTGATGTCCTTTATATAGGTGGAGTTGTGGGTGTGTCTTTGTTCCAGGTTTTTTATTCTGATATTTATTGACTTTGTCATTGCTTGTTTGGTCCTTTATTTGTCTTTTTTCCTTTGGGTTTTCTAGGCATGAAGGAGACGTTCTTCTGACAGAGATGGATGCTGATGTTGGCTCGTGCGTGCTTCTCCGGCTCGTTCACGCTGACTTTCTTCTGTGTTTCATACTCGCCGGTTGCGGAGATCTCTATTGCTTGAGGTTCCTGTTTTCTGTGCGTGTCGGTCATGTGGCTTGGGCTCCGTGCGAGTCGGTCTGCCTTTACACGTATTGCAATGTACTGTGCGGTTTGGACATCGCGGGTACGTGTCGGTCGGGTTCATTCCTGGTACGTGTCGGTCGGTGTGTATCGCGGCCATTTTCCGGGCGACTCACTGTTTTCTCTATGGCTTGGTCGTATGACTTGTATTCTGTACGTGTCGGTTGTAATTCACACACGTTGCATTGTACTGCACAGGTCGTACGGCGCCGGTCCGTGTCAGTCGGTCTCCGTTCCAGGTCCGTGTCGGTCGGTTCGTTTTGCGGCCGGAATCGGAATCGGCCCCATAGTGTACATTTTTAATAACATACATTTTGTTAAAAAAATTTCATTGTATACGATTTTTATATTTTTGGCATAATTCTTAATGAATAATATGATATTTTGTATATTATTTAAATTGTAAATATAAATAATATTATAAAGGTCAAAAAGCATTTTGTAAAAGAAAAATATTTTTTAACATTAATACATTTTTCACATTTTTAGCAAGCAGTACAATTTTCTTACATTGGTAAGTTAACATAATTTTCTTTTAAAGTATAATAATAAATATAATCTAATATTTACTGTTATAATGTAACAATTTTAAACAGCAAAGAAAAAGCATTTTGTACATTAGCAATATTAATTAGTATATTTTTAACATTTTTTGTATTACATTTCTGATGTACATTGAGTTTAATGTAGAAATGTATTATTCTTATTTGAATTCAACAGCCAATTCTTAAACTAAGTTCTATTTTGTAGGCTATCTGTGTTGTTTTGGTAATTTCTGAGGGGAGAAGCTAATGGTTGGAAGCTGCGTCGCATCGGTTAAGGTAAGTTTAATTTAATTACTTTTAGACTTAATTTAGGGGTAGGACGAAGGTAGGTAGTCTATAGTATATGTAATGTTTTTATTTGAGTTTTTGATAAGGTTTCGTTTGTAGTTTTGTGTATGTGAAATGCGATTAGTCCATTGATAAGTAGGTATTAGGGTTGATTAGATCTCGGACCTTGACCTCACCCAAATCTGTAACAGCCCCACACATGAGAAAGGGTCAATCCTTGACTTAGTCGTCTCTAAGCTCGATACGATCCACCCATGTGACTGGTCCGACCATCACATCATCACTTTCTTCATCAACAAAACAGTGAAACTTGAAGTTTGCTCAACCTACAAGAAAGAAAATATGGAAGAGGGATCTGAAAAACATCAACACTGGCCTCACCACAACCTCCAGCCCCAACATCCTTCTTCCCCCTTTAGGGCTATATGAGGTTCAAGATCTCACCAACCACTACTTCAATTCCATGAATATGGTATTAGACGAGGTTGCCCCCCTACAACTAAAGAGAATCTTCATAAAAGACTTAAAACCCTGGTACAACGGAAGTTTCAATAAGGAAAGACGATCCTTAAGACTAATGGAGCAAAGATGGAGATCTGCACCATCTGTCAACCACCTCAAGCTACTAAGAATGAAGAGAAACGCTTACTATAGAAATATCAGACGATCTAAAGCCGACTTCTTCAGTCATCAACTAGACCAAGCCAAGAATCGCCCCCAAAAACCTTTCAAACTAATCAAATCACAATCTAAGGATGCACCTCATCCCTCCAAAACTGACATAGGCTCACTACCTGACTGTGAAGCATTCCCCTCCTTCTTCACTCTAAAGACTGAAAATATAAAGAAGGAACTACTTAACGATTTAATCACACATACTGACTCACATACGGACTCTTCATCATCGCTTCCAGGAGTCTCACACCGGAGCTCACCAAAGTTCGACCTTAAAATAATGCATCTTACAGTGAAGAAGATATTCTCAAATTGCTCATGGCCGTGAATCTCGCCAATCACTTCACTGACCCTCTTCCCGCTAACTGCTTAAAAGACTTCATCCCATTGCTGCTGCCTCTTTGGACTAAGATTATAAATACTTCTCTCCTTCAAGGATCCATCCCGGAAATCCTCAAATCCGGTCAGGTATTCCCCATCCTAAAGAAACCAACGAATGACCCTGCACACTTAAATAATTACCGTCCAATATCCAACATCCCCACCCTGGCCAAACTCCTCGAAAAATGTGTACCCCTCCAGCTTGGAAAAAATATTGACCACTTCAATCTGTTCAACCAATTCCAATCCGGCTTCCGTGCAGGACACAGTACTGAATCGGCCATGACCCACATAATTGACGACGCTCTACAGATCCTAGACCAAAACGAAGCCTGCCGACTGATCTTGCTCGACCTCTCTTTGGCCTTTGATACCGTCAAACACGAAAATCTACTTGACCTTCTGAAACACAGAATGGGATTGTCCGAATCTGTTTTAAATTGGTTCACCTCTTTTCTCCAAAACAAATCGCAACGATTCAAGGTCAATCAGGCCCTGCCCAAACCCGTCCCAGTCATCTTAGGAGTCCCACCAGGATCATCCCTCTCTCCAACACTTTTCAACTTATTCATGGAACCACTCACCAAAATTCTCAACTCCCCTAACGTACAGTATCATATGTACGCAGATGAAACACAACTATACCTAAAGATCCATTCTCTGGAAGACATCAAATCTCTCAACACAACTCTAGAAAAAACTCAAACCTAGCTGGCCGAAAACCATCTAAAACTGAATACCCTCAAAACAGAATTCCTCCTAATCGCTCCTCCTTCTCAAGTAAGCATAATGCAAGATTGGATCAAACACCTAACAGCACTCAACTGCCAACCTCTTATCGTCGATTCAGCAAAATCATTGGAGTGACTCTGGACAGAAACCTAAATAAACAGAAACACATCAGCACTGCTCTGATACCCGCAAGGGTCTTGTTCACGCTATATAAAACCCTCAAAATAAAAATAAATAAATATGTTTCGAGTATGGTGTTAATAGTATGGTTATGTGTGTTTTTTAATGATTTTATTGTATATTTGTGCAGGAGGGATTGTGTTGTTTTTTCCACAGGTTTTTGTCGTTTGGAAATTGCTGTTGGGAGAAGTATGCTTTTTTTTTAAGGAACTGTGTATTAGTTTTTAGTAAACCAATACTTATTTTACAGTTCCTTTATTTTTTGGGTATTCCTGGAGCGTTTCTTTTTTTAATAAAATTTTGTAGGTTTCTTATGGATTCAAGTGGATATAATGCCTGCGGATTATGTTTTAAACAGTTGTATTTTTGGGGGACTTTTAACTAAGCATTGGGATTTTTCCACATTAGGATTTATTTGTGGCAGTTTAGATTCAATTCTTCAGCTACAAAAAAGTAAGGGGCTCATTAGGATGGCGGACGGACTGGAGTCCATCCGCCATTCTGGGGTGAACCAGGACTGTCTGCCATACATGCGGTGGTCCTGCACACTGGATCAGGATGCGACCGCCACCGTAATCTTAACATTACGGTGGTTGCTGCTGACAGCAGCACCCGCCACGATGCAAAATGCCATGTTGTGCATTTCACAGCACTACGTGGCAGGCACCACACAGTGCCTGCCACGTAGTGGTGTGAAATGTACCCCCAAGTGCACCCTGGCCTCCCGTGACTCAAGGGGAGCCCACATCAGGCCCCCAAACCCAATTCCCGCCAGCCTTTCCATGACGGTTCTACCACCATAGAAATGCTGTCTCCAGCCTTCATCGTAATTTGGCATTTTACCGGTGAAGACCGCTCCACCGGGCAATCTGGAGGATTGCTTGTGGCGGTTCCGTGGCCGACGATCTTTGCGACGACCACGGTCGCGGTGAGATTCCCCCCACCATCCTAATTTGGCGAGGGTAAACTCGCAGTCGGCCTAGAGAAGGACCGCCACCGCATGGCTGGCGGTGGCAGCCCCTTCCGCCATCGTAATCGACCCCTAAGTTATTTTAAATTATTTTTAATTGGAGGGAAATGTAATTTTTGTTATTGTTATTGATATTTTTTAATATATAAAATATCTTTATTATGTCATTTTATTAAAAAGTTTAAATAAATTGACACAATATTTATATTTTAGATGTTTGAAAAGAAATGTTTAGTTAAGAACACAGTTCACAATTGCGATTTTTCTATGTTTATGTATTACTGTTTTAAAGTAGGGATTTAGCTGTTGTTTCTAGATATTCTAGCCCTTTAGTGTTTAGGTAGAGTCTTACTTTGTATTGTAAGTGCTCGAACATTGTTTTAGTTTGTTTAGTTAGTTTTGGACCTAGCTGTGTTACAGACTATTCAAGTCTTAGTTGTTGGTAGCTTTGGGGCCTATTAGCATATCGGGCGGATCGCCACCGCCGGGACGGCGGTGGCTACCGCAGGCCCGGCGGTAGACATCCGCCCGCTAGAAGCTCCCGTTTCTCCCCCCGCCATATTAGTATGGTGAGGGGCACCGCGGTGGACAGAAAGACCGTCCGCTGCTTTTCCGCCAGTCGGATTCCCGGCCGGGCAGAAAAGGCCCTCAATATGGTGGCGGTGCCTTGCAGGCACCGCCATCCATATTAGGAAGTGCAATTTTAAAGGCCTTTCCATGGCGGTGATGCCGCCATGGAAAGCAGGCGGAAATTGATTTGGGGGCCCGTAACGGGCCCCCGGGCGGGTGGGGTGCTGCACTTGGGGGGTACGTATGGTACCCCCCTTCATTGGCATACACAAGGTGGCAGGCACCACGCGGTGCCTGTCATGTTGTGCATGCAAATGCACAACATGCATATTTTGCATTGCGGCAGGTGCTGCTTTCAGCACCGCCCACCGCAATGCAAAATATGCGGGATGCGACCACCTGAGCAGGGTGAAGTAGGGTGAAGGAACCTAGAAAGACACAAGAGAATGACATTTACTTGTCAGGTGATGCCATTACAGCTAAAACACACCACTAGTCATCAACGCACAAAAAACAGCACACATAACAATGAGCAACAACATCAACATAGACATGATGTATATGGAAAACAATACCCTGTGCCACACACATCAGCCATTAGCACAGAGCCAACAACAGCCAGCAGTCAAAAAGATCATCTGTGCCTTGCCACTACAATCAAAGCCAACAAACAATGTCACTGTTGTACAATGTCACTTACACTCAAAGGAAGTAGTTGTTGATGAGCTGTTAATGCAGGTCAACACCTTCCTCTTCTCCACTATAGTCGTCACAGGGCATGTGTGGATTTGCAGGGGGGGGGGCAACTGCTGCTCATCATCATCCAGGAGCAGGGGGATCTCCTTGCTCAAGGCCAGGTTGTGGAGCATGCGGCATGCAACTATGATCTGACACACCCTTTGGGGAGAGTAGAGTAGTGCACCTCCGCTCTTGTCCAGACACAGGAGTCTAGACTTCAGAAGCCCAAAAGTACCCTCCACCATTCGACGTGTCCACCTGTGTGCATCATTGTAGCAGACTTCACCCAGGGTCCTTGGATTCCTCAGTGGGCTCAGCAACCAAGGATGGTTGGGATAAGCAGTCACCTAGGTGCGAGAAGCACAGAGAAATTTTGTAATATAAACAGTAGCTGAGAACAGCATGTCACACATACAGCACACTACTTGACTCCTCGTACTCACCAACAAGCCGCGCACGCTCCGGATGCAGATTTGTCATCAATTGTGGGATGATGCTGTTACGTATTATGTAGGAGTCATGTACAGGAACCAGGGAATTTGGCACAGACATGGGATATAATCATATCCGCTTGGCATACCACTTGCACATTAATGGAATGGAAATTATTCCTGTTCCGGTAGATGTGCTCATGTGCCTGTGGTGGAACTAGGCCAACATGTGTGCAGTCGATGGCTCCAACCACATTAGGTATGTGTCCAAGATCATAAAAATCACCCTTCACATCTGCCAATTCATGTCTCCTTGGAAAGTTGATGTAGCGGTCCTTGTATGTCAACAATGCGGACAGGACATCACGTAATACCATGCTGAACATAGCTTGAGACATCCCACCAGCAAAGGCCACCATGAACTGAAACGAACCAGTTGCAAAGAAATGCAGGGCCGCCATCACCTTAACTGTTGGTGTCAAAGCAGTCGGATAGGTTCTGTGAGGCCTCAGATGGGGCTCCAACTGCCCACATAGGTCTTGAAGGGTAGGTCGATCCAAATGGAATTTCCTTCTGATGTCCTCATCCTCCATGTTCGCCAGCACTGGGAACAGATGATACACATTTGGTCGTCTCCTACATAATATGAAAGGTGTCACATGTCAATTTAATTCCCCTATGAGATGTGTCAGACATCTTACATCTTGACTGACACAGCGCACACAATGACTGGACTGCAATACTAGCTTAATGCACAAGTCACATGCAGAGACACCTTGATCTCATGTAGTCATACATATGGTCAGCATGTACATACTGACTACTTACAAAACATAATGTGACTATGTGAATGGTACACTCCTACATCTTGTGTCACCAACCCTGTCAGTAGGGGACACAGCATATGTTGGATACAGCAACACTGCTGACTTCTACGTAGCTGCTGTACCTGACACACCTTCTTGCTTAAATCTCACAGAGCACAACCTTTCTACACAATGAGCACAGTGTGTGTAAGCTGATCAACTATCAAAATGAATACAATAATGTACACAGTGAAATAGGCACAATATGTGGTCAGTCCATCATTACTGTGGATTGATTAGAGCCATCTCACACATTGACATGATCACAAATATGATACTCCATTACACAACAATTCTGTGTGCATGCACATAAATATCATATGTGACATGTGAGGAAGTACATGCCAATGCATGTAATCATGTGCACTGACATGGCATGTGTAGGCATCAGTGAGTTGAATGTCACACTGGCATTTAATTTTGCAAACAGGTGCCAGAATACATTGTAAAGGTATAGTGTTGAATGATGAAAATTGGCTATTGCCATTGCAAGAGCACAAGGTGTCCATAGGTGCGGTATGCGTGCTCCGCCATCGCACGATCATGGTCATTGGCCACAATTGAAAAATGTCAAATAGCGGTAGTGACCGCCTGAACCCCGAGGTATGCCACCGCCAATGCCAATGCCACTGCAGCCAATGGAAACCACAATTGCGGCAGTGCAATATAATTTTGAAACCTGCGGTCCGCATGCTCCGCTACTGCGGGCCCGGTCATTAGGTACAATTGAAAGATGCAGGATTGCAGTAGTGACCGCATGGTTCCCGCGGTGTGACACCGCCAATGCCAGTGCCATTGCAGCCAATAGGAACTGGAATCGCGGTAGGGCAATATAATTTTGAAACCCACGGTAGGCGTTCTCCGCTACCGCGGGCTCAGTCATTGGGTACAATTGAAAGATGCAGGATTGCGGCAGTGACCGCCTGGACCCCGCGGTGTGACACTGCCAATGCCAGGGCCATTGCTGCCAATGGGTACCGCAATCGCGGTAGTGCAATACAATTATGAAACCCGCGATAGGCGTGTTCTGCTTCCTCGGGCCAGGTCATTGGGTACAATTGAAAGATGCAGTATTGTTGTAGTGACCAAAACCCACTCAACAGAGAAGTGCTAGAACCAGTACTGCATCACAGTATTACGGGACAGACAAGTGCTACAATACCAACATCCACCCATTTAAAAATTGTAAGTCTTATTTACCCCCTGGGGCAACAAACTAGTCATGGGAAGACAGTGAATGTCTTAGTACTGCCCTCACACACTTTGCAGTGTCATGCTTCATCATAGGGCCGCATCATACATCCAAGTGCAGACCAACACTCTGGATGGAGCGCAAATGGTGAGTGGTGAGGGTAGAGAAAATAAGGATGAACACAAAAACACAACGTGAAAAACGTAAACAAAACTAGAAGGAGAAGTCTGTTCCCATCAAAAAAGGGACCAAAAGGTGCAGATACATATAGTTAAGACTCCCTAGGGGTCAACACTCAATTATTTTATTACTGTTGACCTCTGGAAGGATTAAAACAAAAGAAATGGGATAAACAGGGGAGGTAAAGACCCCTATATCCCCACTGCAGATACCAACATGTCTCTGCCAATTTTATGCGCCCAACCGAGTCGCTCTGGCATTCATCAGGGTGTTGGTCCCTAAGTTTTTAGTCTCCACCCCTAGTCGGGTGTTTACCTTCTTACTTAAGTGCGTAGGACAATGTCCAATTGTCAAATACTCTGGGAATATCCGAGAGGGAATCTATTTCTGTAAAGAAAAAGAAGAAGGAAAACGGACAGAACCCATAAGTCTGGTCCTGTCCAACAGTCATGTGTTCACTATTGTTTATAAATTAAAAATCATGTCTTCGCTCTAGTGCCACCAAGTCACACATAGTGACTACATATAGCCAGGTGATTTCATAAAAACACATCCAAACCACTGGGAGGTAAACCACACCGCGTAGACCACACCACGTGTATCGCCCACAGCCACTTAAACACTCAGTGACTGTATCCATAAGATTTAGTTCAACTTATGTATATAGATGCTTCCAGTCATAGTAATACTACGAATGAAACCAACCCCAGTGTATCATATCACAGGAGTGCACCTAAATCTGTATCGTTATTATTTCTTATCACTTTGATTTACTCACAAGAGTTCACAAGGATTTCTCTGAACCCGGGACCTTTGTGGGACTGCACTCTTGTAGTCACACTCTATCGTAAAAACGCAATAGATAAAAACAGAAAGGCATAATTCCATTAGTTATTCATACTCCTCACCTTTCGTAATTCATATGTAAGCAAACCACAAAACAACCTCCTTAAAGGCAATGATAGGCTGCCGAGAGCTCAACTCAGTCCCATTCTGAGCTCTGTATTAACAAAATCGGCAACCCTGAGACCCAATTCACTCTGGGAACTATCGTGGGGTTCTAGCAACCGCCGTACATGGGATTACCCAAATGCCGCTGGTCCTGCACCGCCCACTTACTACTCCAAATAGGCACGTCAATTGTGTCCTCACGCCGGTCCTCCGTCGAACACGGCGTGTTTCCATTGAATCACATTTAAAGGGCCCCAGCGATTACGCTCCACCTTCTCTTAACCACGTGAGCGCTACTCGGCACCGAGAATGAGATTCAAAGACATAGAAAGGGGTTCACCAGGATCTAGTGAATCACGCGTGGTGGCCATTTTGAAGGGTATAGATATAAAATATTCCCCTATAACGTATAATGCATACTAAATTTGATAATGCAGACTTCAGTACAGTACAATTTGCCTCAGTAATTACTGCTATTTCAAACAAATATTACGCTAACCCCTCCTCAATGGACATGGAATGCAGTCACCTATCTCGGGATTCTTAGTACTCGTGTGTCTCAATAATATTGAATCCACGAAGCGTCATACTCGAGTATAGAACCAAAAACCATTGAATACAGACAACCCATTTAGGATTCCTTAAAGTGCCTCAAGACGGATACAAGCACTATCATAATTTATTAGTAACCCCATGAAGTAAGAACCAGGGAATGCCACAATTCAGTCCCTTTATACTACTTTTGAGTCTATCCACCCAGCGTTGTTCTCTTATTAGAAGAAAATTTGAAATGTCACTCGTGTTTGGTGGAATAAATGGTTTACTCAACACTGTCCACCTTATGTTATGTTCGCTATGTCCCAGCTCATTAAAGTGGGCAGTTAACTTGGTGTTCGTCTTTCCACATCTTATCGTGCTCATATGTTCCAATATGCGTATTTTTACTCGACGAGTTGTCATTCCCACATATTGCATATTACATGGACATGTTAGTAAATAAATGACATTCTCTGAGTTATATGTGGTGTGCTTTCTCTGTTCCCAAGGGCAATTAAGCCCAATGTCAACACATTTCCCATTTATCGAGAGAGGACAAGCCCTACAATAGCCACTTGAATAGTGGCCTACTATCGGTGGTAGGAGTTGGTTCAAGTTCAGGGAGTTTGATGGGTTCATCCTAGTCCTAGGGCGTGTGTTCACAATCATATCCTTAATGCTTGCACTTTTCTTGAAAGAGAAAAGGGGAAGGGGTTGGTCTAATCCATTAGCATTGAGAATACGCCAATTCTTATGTACGATTTTCTTCAGCTGGTTGGATACCGTATTGTATGTTGTTACGCATATGCTGCTCTTTACTGTTTGTCTCAAGTAGAGCTTCTCTATTGCAATTCCTAGCTCGCTTCTGTGCTTTCTCAATGACAGATTCAGGATAATCTCTGTTTTTAAGTTTCTCACTCAACTAGACCACTTCCCTTTTATAATCTGAAACCAAAGAGCAGTTCCTGCGAAGTCGCAGGAACTGTCCATATGGCAGATTCTCCCTCAGGGAACGAGGGTGAAAGCTATAAAATGATAGTAGATTGTTTCTATCTGTAGGTTTATGATAGACACTACTAATCAAAGTACCATTATCTGCCCTTATGTTTAAATCCAAAAAAGGCAATAGTTCATTTGTTATAGTGCCTGTAAAGAACAGAAACGGGTTCCTTTCATTGAGCCATGTGAGGAAGGTTTGGGCAGAGATTCTGCTGCCTGTCCAAATGATGAAAACATCATCTATATATCTGCGCCAAATTCTAATCTGATTCAAAAAAGGATTGGCAAGTGAGTGGATAGTTTCCTCTTCAAATTGCGACACATAGAGACACGCTAGGCTCGGAGCACAAGAGCTCCCCATGGACGTACCATGAGCTTGTAAGTAGAATTCATCCTCAAATTTGAAGAAATTCCTAGTCAATGCTATCTCCAAGAGACACAAGATAAAAGCTCGTGGGGTCTGAAACTCCCATTCTTCAGCGAAGAGGATGTTCTCAATAACCCTAAGAGTTTCTCGTTGGGGGATGTTTGTATAGAGCGACTCTATGTCAAGTCCGATCATGAGGTCACTCTCTGGATCGAACTCCAGCCCATTAATGAGGTTGAGTACTTCCCGTGTATCCTTTAGATAGGCTGGCATCCTCTGGACAATGGGACGCAAAAAGCTATCACAAAACTTGTATAATGGTTCCAAAATGGAGTTAGTGCCAGAAACAATGGGATACCCTGGGGGAGGACGAGTAGGTTGTGCACTTTGGGCAAAATGTAAAAATATGGTACCATGGGATGTTGATTGCACAGAAAGCAAGCCTCCTTTTGGCTAATCCAGTTATTGGTGATAGCTTCTTCCACAAGGGAGGCAATCTGGATCTTTAGATCTTCTGTCGGGTCTCTATTCAGAATTTAGTAATTCCTTCTGTCACTCAACAAGCGCAGGCATTCTGCATTGTAGGTGTTTAGATCTTGAATCACAATTGCACCGCCCTTATCTGCAGGTTTAATAATTACAGATAGGTCATCCCTAAGATCATTAAGGGCTTGTGTTTCACTTTTTGACAGGTTAAAGAATGGCTTATCACTGTTTGATGTTGTCAAAAGGTCCACCTCTCACATGACAGACTGCTCAAACACTCCAACTTCTGTTGGTAACTGACCCAAAGATGGAACAAAAGTGGACTTGTTTCTAAGACCTGTATCATCTTCTCTCTCAAAAGCCTCCTTTCCCTTGAAGAAAACCTTCAGGCGTACACTACGAAAAAATCCAGCTAGTTCGCATTTCAATTTAAAAGCATCTGGTTGATTGGTAGGTACAAAGCCAAGACCTCTAGACAGTACTCTCTCCTGGATCGGCCACAAAGTCTTACTACTTAGATTCATAACTAAGTGTGTTCCCTGCTGGTACTCGGTTCCCCTTCCCGCGCCATGCTGCGGGTTATCCTCTGGTTCATGTCCTCCCACTGCACTCTCTGTGTTCTCTGTGTTTTCTGTCTCCCCCTGCCCCTCCCCCTGCCTCTCTCTAAAAAAGGCGGATATTCTTTGGGGAAGAACTGTGGTGGGCCCATAGGGGGATAAAGAGGCGGCCAACCAAACCCCATCTGAGGACCAGGTTGGTAAGGGCTCATATAGCCCCTTGCCCAACCCCTGCCCCAGGTACCTGGGTCTGAAATCTCCATCACTGCTCTCACTGCCTGAACTCGAGATGTCTGAGTTCTGCCGTGTTGACTTCCTTTGTGTGTTTGTGTTATCTTTTGTCTTCACATATTCGTCATTGATGTATGGGTACACCTTCTCCCTAGAGAATTTTTTAAGGTCTTTCTGTAATTTTTGTACTTTGGAATTCACTAGGTAGTCCTTATACTCATTCACAACCTTGTTTGTTTCATCTAACTTCTTTTTAAAGACTGGAATCTGAATTTGGGTTCTCAGATTGTCCTCACTTGTTTGAATTTTAATCAACAAATCATCCGAGATTTTCTTGGCTGTAGCAATAATTAAAATCAGCCAATCCCTAGAGCATCTCCAAGCGATCAACGACCAATTCCTTCTGAAGGAAGCATCCTCCAAAAAGATAAGAGGTTCGTTGACCACCAGGAGACCCGCCGGGGCAGAGTTAGCTCTGAGATATTCAGTGAGGATGGCCCCATGTAGGATAGTCTTCACTTGTGTTCTTTTAAGCTCTGTCAAGGAATCCCAACCTTCCACCTGTGTAAGTGCCTGAGTTAGTGTGGCGTCCCCCCAGAAGGGAAGGACATGCTAAAATCCTTGCTGCTACCATTTTTAAATGGGTGGACGTTTGTATTGTAGCAATTGTCTGTCCCGTAATACTGTGATACAGTACTGGTTCTAGCACTTCTCTGTTGAGTGAGTTTTGGACTATGGTAAGGGAGCCAGAGAAGGCTTTTGTCTCTTTTCTCTTCCTTTTTGTGATATTATTTGTTGTAGTGACCGCCTGGCCACCGCAGTGTGACACCACCTATGCCAATGCCATTGTAGCCAATGGGAACCGCGATCGCGGTAGTGCAATAAAAGTTTGAAACTCACGGTAGGCATGCTCTGCTATTGCGGGCCCGGTTATTGGATACAATTGAAAAAATGCAAACCAGGCAGACCAATTGCAACAGCAGAGCACCACTAAAATAACCCCAGGGGCCTATAAATGTCTGTGAGAGAGCCACGCATTTCACTTGCATCCAGACACTGCTGCCTGCCATACTTCACCAACAACTGCTGCTGTTCCTGTATTCTGGACCCAGTGATGGCGAGAACTGAGAACATCAGGGCCCGTCCCTTCACCACAGAGGAGCTGTAGGACCTGGTGGACGAGGTCCTTGCACAGTATGGGAGGCTATATGGTGCGCCTGATGTACTGGTAAGTGTCTGAGTAAAAGTTGGAGAGTGCTCAGAATGCTCACATGATGTTGCTCTGCAGTAGTATGTGCGTGTGAGTGCAAGTCAATGTGCATGCATCCATATTTTGCACATAGCATGCTCCACCCATGGCCTATTAGGAATTGCATTTGAGTATGTGGGGAAGATGGCAAGATGGACACTTCTACAGTTCTTCTTCAGCAAAAATAAACACGTTGGTCTGAGACTGGGTAATGTAAATGTGTGATGCACTGCCTAGCTTGCCGACTTCATGTCAATCGTGTGGGTAGCCTTATTTCCACAGATCCATGACTGCATTGAAGGATGGGAGTGACATGCAGTTGTTTTGCAGCCATACAGTTACACTGCTGGTTTGAGACACTCGAATTCTGAGCAAACTTTGCCTGTGCTATGTGATGTCATAGTCCATTATGTCTTCACATGTTCATTTGTGACATTACAAATGTATTTTGTACAGAGGGTACTGAATGATGTGTGTACAGTTTTAAAATTTCCCCTCTGGTGATGTGCGCATTATGCACAAGAGTACAGTGCCTAAGTGTAACACCCTTGGTGGTAATTCACCTATGACACATCAGATTAATGTGATTTGGAGATGTCATCCTTCTATTGATTCCATGATTTGTTCAGTCTCGCATGTGTAGGCACTGTTTGCCCTCTCATCTTGTACATGCTTGTGATTTCTCTGCTGGCCCACGTTTAACCCCAGTGTGAGTCCCTCTGGCCTGCACAGAAACTGCCCAAAGTGAGCAGGACCCATCAATAAATGGACTGAGTGAAACATATGTGTTGTCCAACACCCTATTTCTCAATGAGTTATCTTAGGCCTACACCTTGTGAGAAGAGTGTGATAATGTAAGATCATGGCCCTAAATGTGACCATCATGACACATGTAGCCATGCACTGCTCAAGGACATTGAGGGGTGTGTAGTGTTGGACACAGTGAGTATGCCACAACACATCATTTCCAATGTATTGTATGTCATGCTCACTCACATACTGCATCACAGATGAGGGCCATTTTCACATTGGTTGCTGTGCTGGTACTCTGCATGTGTATGTGATGGCCATGTACTGTGTCCATCATCATACATGTATTAATTTCTATGAGATTATTCAATCCAAGTGTACTACGTGTCATGCTGTATGGCCTCTGCTCAACCTTTATGTATTAGTGTGCTATGTATTTTCATGCTCCTGTACTGACACACATTGGTACACAACACAGTGTCACTGAAACTTCCTCTTCTTGTCTCCCATGCCTGCAGCTTAACGTAAATCAGCATAAGGCGATATGGAGGGCCATTGGACACAAGGTGCGGGCTCTGCATGTCTTCAACCAACGGCATACACACGGTCACAAGAGGTGGAATGACATCTGCCTGCTGAGAAAAAATGTGGCAGCGATGACGCTGGGGGTGCTCCCTCGGAGTGGCAGGTTGGCGCACAGGAGCATGACACCACTAATGGCCCACATCTTGGCAGTGACACAGCCAGAGCTGGATGGACGCTTGAGGGCCCATTAGCAGCAAGTTGGGGGTGAGTATTCATCATCTTCAATAATCTTTATTCAGATATAAAATATCCATAAAAGCACAAAGCAATATATCACAGGGTTAAATGCTTAAAACATTACATATAAAAACATCAACTGAATTAAAACATACAAAGGGAACTTTCGCGATATAAGAACAGTGCAATGGATCATCGTAAATTTATAAATATCACCAAAACCGAAAATGTATCAGGTTATGTAGTAGCATCAAATGATAAAGTGCAAAGTGCAAATAGATTACAGGGGTAGCAGCAGAAGGAAATAGGCAGTTAGATCCATGGATAAAAGTCCACACAATTTAGACATTAGCTAAAGAACAAAATGCATATTCTTCATCAGCGTAGAAGCAAGAAGTTCATATGATAGAATCAGGTCTACTTCTAAGGGACTCATAGAGGCACGCGAACGAATAGCCATCTTCACAAAAGTACAAACACGGGTTAAATTTTCCCCATTAAGCTGAAGAATAATCCTGTAAGCAACCTTAAAATCCGTTATTCCACTGGCTCTAAAGAAGGGAATCAAGAGTGGTTTACTATACTTTTGATAAAAGTTACAAAAGAATAGAAAATGTAACATGGATCGCTTACCTAGATTACCGCAAGGACAGGGCAGTTGCTCAATATTAGTTTGGAAGCCTAAGGGGAAGCATAACAAGTATTTTAATGTGCCAGCTTTAAGACGAAAGAGCACGCTTCGATTAATGTCTTTTAAAAGATAACCAGCTGGTAGATTAGAAGGGGAGCAACCATTGTCTACCATAGATATATAATGAGCGACGGATGGTTTCGAGAGCTCTTGTGCTTGTTTTACATTCCCGTAATATTTGTATATGGCTTCTTTAATAGTCCTTTTATTGATTCCCTCTAGCTGGTCTGGATTTTGAAAAACATGGCCAAGATTTACTCTATTCAAACTTGCCCTTACTTCCGCCAGCCACAGTATGTCTCCACCCTTATCGCATTTTAAACAATCAACAATAATTTCTCTGGTTAGCGAGGCTGCCGGATTCTGCCAAACTTTTAGCCAAAACAGGGACCTGATGTAATATTCTATATAGAACAGTTTTAGCTCATTATGACAGACAAAGGATGAGGAGGAGATAGGTATCCCCAAAATGCTCCTACAAAATCTGTTTTCTTCAACCTGAATACTTTTATAATTGATAAAACCCCAGATTTCGGCCCCATATGTTACAGTGGGTATGCACTGTGTTCTATAAATTTTGAGTAGGGATAGCCCTACCTCAATTCTTTTTGGTTGTGGAAGATTCAAGATTGAATTAACAGCCTTTAAAAATGTACTCCGCCCATATGCCAGGTGGGCTGCCCAGATCCATTATGTGAGAATTGTAGGCCCAAATATGGGAAAGTGCGTAACAAAACTCCAGAACCTAGGGTAATAGAGTCGATATGACATTTTTTGGGACCACAACACATTAAAATTTGTGCAAAGGTTCCAATCGTTCATAAAATCAACAAAACCTCTAACTAAAATTCGCAATACATTTGGGGTACGACCCATCAAAACGGCGTCATCCGCATACAAAAGGGCGGGCAGTTTGTTACCATTAATCATCGGGACATCTGTAGTCAATTCAGACAACACATTGTGAAGCTCGTTAATATATAAAATATACAAGAGTGGGGCCAAGACACACCCCTGTCTTACCCCTCTACCGATCACTGTGTCCCCAGAGACTGCCCCATCCAGGCTAATTCTCACCCTGCCCTTAAGTCCCTGTGTAAATATGCTAAAACATACACTAGAGCCTCATCCAACCCATAATTTAAAAGGCAAGACCAGAGCCGTGATCTATTAACAAAATCAAATGCCGAGGTAAGTCCATAAATGCTAGGTAAATGGGGCAGTGCCGAGCTATGGTGTATTTACCAATTATCAAGTTAAGGTTAAGGCACTGTTCCACCGTCAAAAGATTGCTTCTAAAACCTAGTTGACATCTATTTAAAATATTTTCCTCCTCGGCCCAAAATCTGTTTTTTTTATATAGCACCCTCCCTTATATCTTAAGTGTATTGTCAATTAAAGAAATTGGTCTATAACAACTCGGGTTGGATCTATCGCCCTTTTTTAAAATTGGAACGATAACAGATGTTGATCATGTATTGGGCATATTGGTAATTGTCAAATTATTAAAAACATTAAGTAGAAGGGGTGCCCAGAACTCCGGCCTAACTTTAATTAGATCGATGGGAAACCCATCAGGGCCAGGGGCCTTGTTGCCCAAACTTTGGTTGATAGCATCCTCAACCTCTGATATTTGAATTCGTGAGGCAACTTGATTGTCTATAGGATCCTCACACTGGGGCGTAGCGCTGTATATTTTATAGAAATGGGCTACCCAGGCTTCGGTGGTTACGTTACAACTTAAAGGAGTAAGTGTATGGCCCAATGTTCTCATAGACTTGGCTGCTGCCCAAAAGCCATTTGGGTTATTAAGTCTTGCAGCACAAGCCAAGTTGTTCCATTGTTCTTTTAATATCTCGTCTCTCCTTTGCTTAGTCACTCTTTTATATTGGTGCCTCAATACTCTAATGAGGTTAGAATCCCTAGGGACGGCTGAGAGAGCTGCTCTGAGCTCTCTGTTTGCCCGTGAGCAAATGCTGTTAAACCACCTAGGGTAAGAGTTAGGAGCAAGTGCAGGTCTTGAGATACATTTTTTAATGGCTGCATATAGTTGAACAAGAGCAGAGACTTCCTCTGGATTGGGATCGACAGATGAGATACGAGTATCGCAGATTGATTGAAAACATGCTACTATTATCAATACCCTTCCATATAACCCTTAAGTTATCTGTTGAGGGTGCTAAGCTACAGGCACCTGGCTCTTTTCTGTAGTCAGGTCTGGGGGCAACCCTGAATAGAGCTAAAATTGGATTATGGTTCCCAAACGTAGTGGGTTTGACCTCTGCTTTAACCAAATATTCTTCTAGGGTGGCCATTATAAAAACGTAGTCTATTATTGAGGCGCAACCACGGCCTCTATAAGTAGATATTGGGCTATCCTCATTATATGTTGCCGCAATGTCCATTACATTTAATAGACTACTATTCAATAAGTGGTCCAATAATTCACTCCCCCTTTTAAATGGGTGGACGAAAGAATGATAAAAGGGAGTTAAGTTGTTTTCCCCTGTGATCTTTGCATTGAAGTCACCACCCAAGCAGATTCCAGCTAGTTTTTGGTTCCCTGTGAGGTTAGATATATCCAAAATAAAATTGAAAAGATTAGCGAAATTCATATTAGGTATAGTTAAAAAATCATTATTATAAATATTAATAAAACAGATCGAAACCCCGGTGTGTATATCAAAGCTTGGATGTTAGCGCTTTTGGTGGAAATTGTTTTAACACTGCCGCCTGAAGAAATTTTCACCCACATGGATAGGCCTCCAGAAGGTCGGCCTTGTTTGGGGAGGGGTGCGATAATATTGAGGCATTCCTACCCTTCAAGATATAGGTCTATTGTTGCCCAAGTCTCTTGGAACATTAAGATGTCATATTTGTTTACCATCTTGACCCAATCGTCACTACTTAGAGGCCAAGCCGGCAATATTCCAGCTTAGAACATGTAACTTTGGGTCATATAGCTCAGAATCATTGTTTTCCAAAGTGGCCAACATAGGCGTCAAAGGAACGATTTTAGTGGGTTTTAGTGTGTATGACGGTCAATCTAAACTATCAAGATCAGAGAGGGCAGACAACCTATTTTGTAACGGATATGAGGAGATAGCTGGAGTGCGCTGCTCAAAGTTTGGTTTATAAAAGAAACCAAGAGGTAATGCCCAAATGTTAGTGGGTAAAAAGCTATTAGTCTCCTTCACCATCAATATTGACCTAACAAGTGCTGGTCGGCGAAAGTTAATAACAATGCAATTTCCCTCAATAGTCTTGTCTGACAATCCAACCCAGCCAACCCTGCGTACCATTAAGATGTCATTTATATTAAACCTCCTGAACCCTTTGTGTTTAACCAACCAGTCAATACTTTTTTTCCGTAGTTGGTCCCAAGACTCAGATTTATTCTTCCCTATTAGGGGAACCCCTGCAAGAATCAGGACATACGGACACGCTGCCGGTGGTAGACTTAAAACATCATTACTTGCCTCAACAGGCCTGCAAACATTATTACGAACAATATTTGCGGGGGCTGTAGGCAGGGCGTGAGCAATGATTTGACTAGGTGAGTATACTGTGTTGGAAATGACTGGATTTTAAGGTTTAACAGAATCAATAGGGGGTTTAGGAGGAATACTCTCTTTAGTTTTGCGACAAGTATCGCAAAAAACAGGAGGCTGTATAGGATTTATAATTCCATGTCGTTCATTGGCAATTGTGTCACTCGGAGTCTGTGGTTTGGAAACACCGCCCTGTGAAGATAACTGCTTAGGTTCACTACTATGCAATTTTAACTTATTAGTTAGTGATTCTAAGCGGTCCAAGCGCTTCCATAGTGAGGCAAAATTCTTTTCTACAAGCTCTTTGACTCGCTCATACATCGTATCTACAATAATGTCAATTGCAGTATCCCCAAGTCTAATATTTGAGAAGGGTGTTGGTGTTGATTCAGTTTGTGTATATACAGAGTAATTTAGTGCCTCTGAGGACCTTAAATCAACAGAGGCGCTGACAGGTACTTGGTCGGCTAAGACTGCAGGACCTTGAATCCATGTAGTTAGCGCAGTGCATTGTGGAATTGAACGGGGAGGTTGTTTCCGTTTAGAGCAAACTGGCTTAGCTGTTTTCCTTTTTCTTTTCGCCCCAGTAACTTCAGGGTTCGGGGAAACATTCACAGTTGCAGTTGCAGGAATGTCATTAGAACAAGCCAGTGATGAGGGATCCTCCATCTCCCTAATATGCCCAATGTCCTCACTTCCCTCAGGGCCCATTTCACTTTGTCGAGCTGGGGATTGTAAATTGTGGTCAGCTGATATAATCGATGTTGGTTGGAAATCATTATAATCGGTATTCTCAATTTGTAGAGGGAACTGGGGTCTTGCTATGCCCATGGACAAGCGCCTCTCGGTTAGCTCGATTTCAGTGCTGATGATATTAACTGCTCTCTCCAGGATACTATCTATAGACGTAGTGTTACGTGGGGCTGGAGTAATATTACGTTTGCCCATAGCGATTGCTGTCTCAGACATAAAACTTGAATGAATCACCACTCACCGCAACCAAGCAGAGATAATCAAAGATGTCAGAGGGGTGGCCCAGCCCGGCCTCTGATGGGCACAGACGGGCCCGCCCTTGGTCCGGGCTTCGTCCCGCGCCGCGGGTGGAGAGGCAGCACTATATGTGCGGTGACCACGCCTCCCCCTCACTCGCAGCAGCTGGACCAGGGAAATGGCACTCTGGGAGTTGGAGTCCTCTCCCAGAGTGCTGGCGGCAGCAGTCGAATCGAATAGCGTGTAGAATTAGTCCTGGGACCTCGTCCCACCAGGGTGCTTCTGCCAACAACGGAGAGAAGTACAGCCAAGCAGGGTAATAAGCGGAGCCTCCTCGACAGCACACAGAACGACAACAAAGAATGGGGGTGAGTATTGTGCGAAGTGTGACTTTGGGTGTGAGTGACTGCATGAATACTAGGAGTGGGCGGAATTTGCGAAATTAACTTTCACAAACTATCGCGAAAATGGTGAAAATCTCCGCAAACATGCCGGAAATATCGCGAAGACGCGGAAGTTTTTTTCCCGCTTGTTCGCGGTATTTTTTGCGTGATCGCGGGTCGCCAACTTACCCATGCGGTTGCTCACGGGCGCGGCCATCTTGTTTTCACTTGTCCCGCCCTCTCGCGATGCTTACTTCCTGTTCCGGGTCGCGCAATGCATGTTCGCGCCCGTTCGCGGTCGATATTTCCTGTTCGCGACCGCTTTTACTTGATCGCGTTGCTTTTTGCTTGCTCGGGGAGAAAATATCGCGCGAACTTGCGCACGTGGTCGCAATGGGCGCGGCCATCTTGTTTTTCACTCTATTGCATGGTTCTGGGGCCTGATTTTCAATCCTCTCAAAATCTTTTCAATCCTTTGTTTATAGCCACTTATTTTGGATCTTTATTACTTATTATTTCTCGAACTATTTTCCTGCTTCTATATTTTTGGTTTTTGTCTACTTTTTTTTTGTTTTTTAGCTACTTTTTCTCTTTCTATTGCCTGCTATTTATTTCCTTTACTCCTTTATTTATTTTACCTTTTCTTTCCCGCCCCGTCCCCAGAACCATGTCCAAGGGTAGGGCTGTTCACCGGCGCAGCCAGAGCCACGACCGCCTTCCTTGTGGAAGGCGGCGCCCACAAGGGGTGCAGGCACGGGCCTTATTTGGGGAGGTGGAGTTGGCTGCACTAATTTTCTTTGTGCAGCGCCACCTCCCCTCAACCCTGGCAGCAGGTGGCAGGCCTGGGTCCGGGTACGGCCTCCAGGAGCGTCGGCAGCGGTGGGGGAAGGTGCGCCGGGCAGTGTCGCGCATCTTTGGGGTCCGGCGCACCCAGGCACAGCTGACGCACCGGTGGTCCGACATCCTGGACCGTGAGCAGGACCTGCTGGACCTGCTAGGAGTGGAGGTCCCGGGGCTTGGTGAGTACATATTTAATTACTACAACTTTGTGTCTGTTCTTCTGCTCTGTGTTATATATTGCGAATATTTTTTTTCCTTCCAACCAGCTAGAATGTTGCTGCTTACAATACATTCCAGGTTAATAACGTTTAAAAGTCTTCTGTGATTATGGTGCTCTTCTGCGCTACTACTAATCTTACTTGTTTGCAGCTTTGCGTTTGCGCTTGCTTAGCGTGATTCTTTACGAGTTTATTTTAGAGAAATTAAGTTACGTAATGCTACAGTGACTCTAATCCACTCCTTACTTTGTCCCGTCACTAATAGATAGGGGCGGATTGATGTTTAGGTACACTACTTTGTATGAGCTTCTAATTTGTTAGTGGTATGCGTGATGCCCCCTCACTCAGTTACGTGACGTGCTGCTAGTACGGCAGTCTTTAGAACCTTTTCTAGTTTGTTCAATGAGTGGTGGTAGGCTTAGCAGTTACTTAGCAGTAGCAGATCAGCATCAATCAAACCAAAATTTGGTGTATACAAAAAATGTAGTCATGTTCATGTGTCCTCCATGATTTGACCATACGCATTGTTGAGGAATACAGTGGAAATGCATACTTAATGTACAATTGGCATGCCTGGAATAGGTGGGCTAGGTTGGGTGGTACGTTTTACTTAGGCTTAGTTGTAACTTAGTTTTCTGGAAGCAGAATGGAAGACTGGATTACTGTTGATAAATAGTAACTTAAGTAGTCGAACTGCGAATCCCCCGATATTACATGTTGACCAGATGAGATCGGTCAATGTAGTTATGGCAATTGTTGTTTACATAAGTGTTTTTTGACCGTTGTTGAAAAATATTGTATTTGTTTGACACCATCCATCAATGTTTGTCTCTTTCTTATATCTTTCCTGTTCATCAGCACTCAGGGGCAGACCGACAGGGACTGGGCAGTCGGCGGGACAGGAAGAACACCACCAGGAGGACACCGCTGAGGGCTCCTCTGCTGGCCCCAGTAAGTCTTCTTGTTTTTAATAATATTTCTTATTCCATAACTTTTACTGCCCCATATTTTTCCCGAACTATTGTTTGTTTCCAAATGCTATTTTTTTACCGCCAATTATCCTTCGATCTGTACGGTTTCAAAAATCTTATCCCTGCCTCCGCTATGATGACTCTGAGTACTACTACTACTACTACAAACTATCAGTCTGTCTGTACTGTAGTAGCTAGTCTTGCCCAGTTGGCCAGTGCCACTCTTTGTGAAAGGTTGTAATATAAAACTCATATTCACCAATAGCTCGAGCCATTGAGTCCAATCCGTTGGGTCGTCGTCTTGTACTACTTTTACTCTTCTTGATCTTGAGGCTTTGAAAATTCACAGCAACAACAGCCCTACCAGATTTATTACTATTTTGATATGATACCCTATAGGACATACTACTGTTGTAGGGATCTAGCACATACATTTGCACCAGAAAATAGGATGTTGGTCATGGTAGGTTGGACCTTCCTCGCACACCTCAATCAGAAATTCCGCACCCACCACAATTCCACTGCTTGACTATAGTACTGTCTTGTCATAACTATTAGGTCTCGGAACCCTCCCCCCAAGATACCCAACAAGTAGACAACCCAGAACATAACACACCCAACCTCTCAGTCGAGGAAGCAATTCACATGCACACCCTAACTTTAATTTGCTCACTCGTGTAAGTTAGTCCACACCAAATACCACCAAGTCTATGTAAGTTCAAAATGTTTATTTCAATTTGAGAAGGTCTGTACACTGTTTTCTTAGCAGCACCAACCGGAAAATCAATAACATTAAAACAATATACATTGTTACACTTATACAGTTGGGAATTAAATCATGATAACTGAACAGTGGTGGAAGGCAGCACCACCATCCCATAGCGATTTAGTTTATATAAATTTATAAAAGAAGATGTGAGTGAAGGGACCCCTCACCTTAGAAGAACCTAGTACTGGTAGTTATTGCATCATTCAGAAGCTCTGGTTCGTAGAAGGGAATCTTGCGTCTGTAATGCGAAAAAAGAAATGGTGTGCGTTAGTATATTGCAACTTGCAAGCATTTCTCAGCCGTGCCAAAAAGTGTAGCATCTATGGATAAGCAATATGGACTAACAGTAACAGTAGTACACCAGTACTTCCTAAAAAAGTGGCTTGTTAATGTTTGTACGCAGCGCGTAGACTAGACAGTAGCAGTGTGAGGCAGGTCATGTGGGCTCAAAGGTGTCTTAAGAAGCTGCAAGGTAAAGATAACGTCACATGTGCAAAAATAAAAGCCACAAAGGTAAAATGGTAGCATGGCTAGGGCTAATTAAGCAAAGGCTACAATGATCATATATAACTATTAGTGTCTACTCTACTACTACCTGATTTGTACTAGTGATGTATGTTAGTATTAACTCATTTTTCAACCTTGCAACTGATCAATAGGGGGGAGGTGTATATGACGCCTAATAAATGTGTAATGTTTTCTAGGCGCACTACCGACCACCAGTGCCGGGGCCAGCGAACAAGGCGACGCGGAGGGCGAGGATGCGGCAGTTGCTGCCGATACCGACGATGGAGCGGTAGGGGGAGTGGCAGCACCAGTGGCAGGCGGTGGTAAGTTAGATTCATAATCCTTAACTATTGTTGAACTTGACAGCACACTCACTGCAAGGGTGTACTGTATGTATATGTATACTGTACAGTTGTGACTTAGGGCCCCATTAGGATGGTGGGCGTATTGCCCCCGCCGGGCCGGCTGGAATTCACTGCCGACACCGCAGGGGCAAACCTCCGCCATCCCTGCAGAAATTATTCAGACCCCCCACATGTCGACCAGGCGGAAAAGTGTTCAATATGCCGGTGGTGTCTCTCTGAACACACCGCCAGCCATATAATCTGCATTTTGGAATGCCTTTGCGTGGCGGCATTGCCGTCCGTCACGGAAAGGCATGCAGACATTGCAGAGTATGCTTGGGTGCCCCCATGGAGGGTACCTACCTATGCTATGGTACACCCCCGCCTTTCCAAGCAAAACGTGACAGGCTCCGTGCGGGGCCCGTCATGTTGTGCTTGGAAAAGCAGCACAACATGTATTTTTAGCATTGCTTTCGGCACCGCCAACCAGAATGTAAAAAAAACAGGATGCGCCAGCCACTGTGCCGGGCGCATCATCCTAATTAACTGTCCCCACGGGACCCCCACCCTTTTTAGGGTGAGGATGGCGGGCGGACAAAGTCCGCCCGCCATACGATGTCGTAAGTAGTAAGTATGAGTTGTTGTGAACGTTTGAAGTGTGAACTATAAGACTAGAATCCCTTTAATTGGCATAGGAGCGGGAGTATTGAGTAACCAATGGCCTCATCTATCTAATTTCAACTCCGCTTTGAAAGTTTTATGGAGAAGAGCACCTGGTGCACTGTTCAACTAAAAAGTGAAAGACGGGTGGAAGGAAGAAGGACGGGCGCGATTTAAAATGTTATGTACTACTGTGCTTTATAGTGCTACTCTACCATGCTACTATGTGTATAAATAATTAACTTGTCTTACTGTTTTTCTAAGAGTATATTTTACAATTGTCTTGTTTTTTCTTTTTGATACTCAGCTACTCCTAAACTAAATCGAAGGGAGTTGGCCGCCAAAGCACGGCGCCGGAAGCTGGAGGCAATCCTGCGAGAATACCGGCGGCTGGTGGTCTTAACCGAGGAGGAGGAGGAGACTGCGGCTGCAATTGTGGAAGACTCCTCCCGTGGCCTGGGCCCCAGCCACCACCCTCCAGCGGTACGGCGCCACCGTCTGGCGGCTGCCCGCCGCCACCGTGCCATCTCCGGTGCCCCCCCCCACTGTGGCTGCAACTGACGCACCCTTAGACGCCGCGTCGCCCGTTTAGAGGGCGAGATGCGCCAGATGCGTGTCCTCCTCGAGTCCCGCCCCACCAGTTAGTCCCTGTCATCCTGTTCTGCCCCTTTTTTAATTCTTGTTCTTAACTCGTTTGGGCATTACAGACTTTTTTCTACTATGGACAGTGGTTGGGGTTAGGGAGGGGGGTGGGTCAGCTTTTGTGGGTTTAGTTTATTTTTGTTAGGGTAAATTAAATATATTTTTCTATGTTACATGCAATGTTGTTAATGTTTTGTAGGTGGCGTAACTGTTTAACATCACACTGTTTCCTTGCTGGTGCATGGCCGCCCATAGCCTGTGTTTGATTTCAATAATTGGCTGACTGTATAAGACACAAACAGATAGATGAGAGACACACCTCACTCATTGACTGGTCCTTCTAGTACTTTCAGTCTGTCCTCTAGTCTATGCATTCTTTGTACTGGTGTGTGAAAACGAAATCATTGACATGTCCATTATTAATTCTGCCTCCCCCAAACTTGTCTCTTACCGGTGCTTGATGTTTATGTCCAACTGTGTCACAGCACTGGCTGCATGGTGAAGATGGTTTCCTTTTTCATACATGCCATGATTGGGGTGGTGGTGGTGGTGGTAGTATAGTAGTAGTAGTAGACACTGGCAGGGCGGCAGCATTTCCAAAAAAAGAAAAGGAGACAGTCAATCGCCTTTCAGAGACTGTTAGAGGAGTAGTTGAACGAAGTACAGTACAGAACTTACCGAGCAACAATAATATGCTCAAATTTTTGACAAAAAAACTGAATGGTGGTTAGGAGGATAGCCTACTAGACAGAGTTACAAACTATAGTTGTGTTGAGTCACTTGACTATGCCTACAGTCTAACAGTTAGTGCTGTATATGAGGAATGACAACAAACAAATCCAATCAATGCCGGCAATTCATGCTGAGGTATATGTTCCTTTGTTAAAAAAAATAACCTCTGAAATATCCTACTCATGGGTGGCCAAGCAGAAGAAGATCATCGCTCTGCCTTGAAATTGAAGTAGTGTTGCTTTCACCACATCCGCCCCAGCAAGTGTGTGATTAAGTATTGGTGTACATTTAATTTAGTTACACCTCGACAATAAGTCACACAGCCCGGGGGAAGAGGGTTAGGGTTTGTTGAATGGATGGGAAGGGGGTTTTTGGGAAAGGTTTGACATAGAAAAACAGTATGCATACATAGACAAACAAACAACAATCATTGAAGACTACCATATCCATATGTTAAGGGAGAAAAAGGCAATGCATGCATGATGATGAGAGACCCGGATTACATACACTTCTAGTTCTTGTTCTGTTGTTCCGGCCTTAATACTTTAACACATAGCAAATAGAAATTTTAAATATTGGTAGGGAAGAAACGTAAACACAGAGCAAACCTAATGATGATAACAACTCCAAGAACACACTGTTGTAAAGATTGTATACAAGATATTAATCAAATTATTTAAAAGAAGATAAAAGTGGATACTGTTACTGTCTTATCCTGGTCAAAAATGTGGACTGGATTTGCATCTCGGCATTCCTCTTGCTCCTCTCGTCCATCAATCTTGGGTGTGTCGCCTCGCCACTGCCCGGCTGGAAAAAAAAAGGTGATGGATTGGTAAGGTAATTAATATGCATTGTAATGTTTTACAAAGTTTAGGGCAAGGCCCGGCCTGTAATTGTAGATGGAAAACCAAAGGGGATATTGAGAAAGAAAGTTAAAACAAATGCACAAGTGATGGTGTAGTGCAACAAGAACACTTTCCGAGGTGGCATGTATGCATCATCTCTACTCTAGTCTGTTTCCAGCATTGACCTTCAACAGTAACAGGAGAGAGCAGGCCCACAGTGCTTAGCATTAGCACATCCTACGTTAACACTTTAGAGTCCTTTTTTTTTCTCTCAAAGAGTTGGACAAACGCAAAGCACATTATCCATTCCAAACATAGCATTTTATAGTTTAAGTTAGTAAAATCAATGCACTGCAGTCATCCCACCGCTACACTCTATTCAACTTCTACACAGACATTTGGGTCTGCTGTGGTTGTTGTTGACGTGTTTACCTTTAGGCTTTTCCGTTTTATGCCACTTCTGAAACTTCCTCCTGACTTCATCATCATCTCTGATACTTTTACTGACTGACTGTGAAGATCGGCCTGCAGTATAAGTAAAATTTTTATGACACAACAAGAGTAGAAATATAAATATTACTGACTTGAGTCATTCTTTATTGTGTACAGAAAGATAGATTACTACTAGTACACTTTGACATCACTTTGTGCACAACAAACAAACAACGCAAACACAAAGACCAATAGCTCAGAGTCAGGTGTCCAATGCATGCCATTAATTGTCATCATAAATTACCTGTTCCTTCTCATCTTAAGTTAACGGGCCATCTCTTTCGCCATCATCATGATGGACGGTGCTGTTGTTTCACAGTCATTTGCATTGCGCAGATTGAGTGAGTCCCCTTCCTGTATTGAATTAAAAGCAATGTATCACAAAGATGCAGGAGAAGTACAAATTTCTTATTTGCAAGAAGGGGAAAATTAGTGTGTTCTGTAGAAAGTTGATTAGTGGCAGTGCACAATTACATAAATTCATGCGCAACAAACACAACAAAATCTACAACATTCAGTCTGCGACTCTGCGGCCAATGCATGGCATCAATCATTACCTGTTCCTTCTCATCTTAAGTTAACGGGCCGTCTATTTCGCCATCATCATCATGGACGGTGCTGTTGTGTCACAGTCATACGCATTGCGCAGATTGAGTGAGTCCCCTTCCTGTATTGAATTAAAAGCAATGTATCACCAAGATGCAGGAGAAGTACAAATTTCTTATTTGCAAGAAGGGGAAAATTAGTGTGTTCTGTAGAAAGTTGATTAGTGGCAGTGCACAATTACATAAATTCTTGCGCAACAAACACAACAAAATCTAAATCATTCAGTCTGCGACTCTGCGTCCAATGCATGGCATCAATCATTACCTGTTCCATCTTATTTTCAGTTAATGGCCAGTCTCTCTCGGCTCTGAAAGGAGGATAGCTATAGTAGTCATCTGATTCATGGTCCACTTGTTTTGGAAGGACGAGGAAAGTTTGAATTTGTTGTTACCATCATCCAATCATCATTCATGAGGGAAATGGAATTGAGCAGGAGATTCAGTATGATGGAGCGGAGGAGCTGGATTCGAAGGACTGTACTGTCAAATAGCAGACACCTGAAACTTGTATATTAAATTAGAAGAGTAGAAGACGGTGGTAATGGATTGGTTGTGATTCACAAGTTTATAACCGCAACAACAGACACAAACAAAGGGGGAAAAAAGGGAGGAAGACAGTATGTGCGAGCCTAATTGTCAGGGAAGTATAGCTCGTCCTCAAACTCTGGGGGTTCAGCCAGTAGTAGGTAATCATCTGACACAATACTTCCGTCACCTGAGCCGCTGTCCTCATCTTCCTCCGTTGATTCATGTATTGTGTAATTCGGTGGTATGAAGTGCTGATTCATTTTGATCATTGTTAACCTCTCCACGTTTATTGGAGATAGACTGGTCCTTCTCAATGTTACAATGGAACCAGCAGCACTGAAAACACGTTCGGAAGAGACACTTGCGACAGGGCAAGCCAGATAGCTTATCGCCAGCCTGCTGAGCTGTGGCCATTCAGACCTTTTCCTATACCAATACTGCAATGGGTTTTGATCAACGTGCACCTCTGTTGGGTTGTCCAGATAGGCCTGGACCATCCGCTCAATGTTCAGGGTTGCTGCTGGTAAGCTTTTGTGCTGTTTTTTCTGTGCATCAGCACTGTGCTTACAATAGCCCATATTTACATACCAATCCTGTAATGATAATGATTGTACTCGGCCTAATGATCCAGTTATTGTTTCTATAGTCGATAGTGATGGCGAGTGTTGTGATTGTGAGCCAACCGCTCTGCCCTCAGCCGACGAAGTTGCACTTGATTCTGCATGGCCTGCTTCAGTATCAGTACTTCTTGTGGGTTGATCTTGCGGGCTTTTAATTAGCAGCCATTCGTTTTCCAACTTACTGGCTGCTTCAGCTATACATCTTTTGTAGCGGGCAACATCATTGTCGGAAAAAGCAAGGAATGTCTTCAGTAGTCCCAATTTTGCACGTGGATCCAGAATTGTGGCACAAATGTAATGTTCTTGTGACAAACTTTTATTTTGTAACCTTACATTTTCAGTTAAGCGCCGGGATAAGCTTTCCACCAAGTCATGGGCTTGCCTTCTGTCCTCTACACCTTTGTATGATTCAGACACATTATTCAGCTCATACTCTAGCATTTGCAATAATGGGATAGCTTGGCCCATTGTACAGTCCTCCTTGCTGACTTCACGTGTGAAGACCTCAAAAGGAGAAAGCATCTCAGTCAGGCATTTAATTAGGCTCCATTGCTCCATGTCAAGGATCATGCCTTTAACAGTAGCACTAGCAGCATCCCCTCTTCTTTTCCAGACATATTCATGGAGTGACATGTGCTGTTCGGACAGACGATCAAGCATGTAATACGTTGAGTTCCAACGTCTTGCCACCTCCTAGATGAGTGCCTTGACTGGCATCCTAAGTTCACGTTGGATGATCCTCAGCTGCTTCCGAGCTTTAAAAGAATGGCTGAAATGAGTGCATATTCTTCGGCAGATGGCCAGTAAATTGCTGACTATGGGTTCTTTTTTCAGAAAGTCTTGAACTATAATGTTTATGCAGTGCGCCAAACACGGAACCCTGAAATAGGAACCAAGTTCCATGGCCTTAAGTACATTACTGCCATTGTCTGTGGCAACAAAACCAATACGAAGCCCTCTGGGCCGCAGCCATTCCAAAACCTTGGTGCGAAACTCGTGTAAAATGTTTTGAGCCGTATGAGATTTCTCCATGGCGAACATGGCTACAGTTGCATGTTTACGAGTACCTTCAAAAATCGCAGCTGTGTCAACAACACCTCGTGCAGATAGTTTATCTTTAACCCCCACAAAAGAGATCCAGTGTGCAGTGATGCACATGTAATCTGTGGCTTGGCAACTGCTCCACATGTCTGTTGTCAGGTGGATATTGTGCACAGCACTCTTCTGCAAAGCGTGTCCAACCAATTCCAGCACATCATGATGTAGTGCCGGAACAGCAATTCTTGCGAAATAGGACCGGCTGGGAACTTTCCATTTCGGGCAGATGGCAGACACAAATTCAAGGAAACCCACCCCTTCCACAAATGAAAAAGGAAGAAGGTCCAGCGCTAACATTTTAGCCAGCTTCGCATTGTACAATTGTGCCATTGGGTGGTTGCGTTGGAACTGCCCCTCCAACCTAAACATGCTCTCAATGGTAGGCTGGCTTACTTTCCTTAGTGGTGCTGTTTTCATTAACCCACTACGGCTCAACGACACAGATTGTCTCATTGAGGTACTCGCTGGTCGCCTTGGTGTCTCACCCAGACTCTGAGTATGGCTCTTACTGCGGTGCCACTCTGATGTTACTGAGGAGGATGTGGGCGTTACTGCACTACTGGGGACAGGGCTAGAAATGCCTCCCTCTTCTTCACCTGCCACCACAATAATATCGCTCTCTGATTCATCCCGACCAACTTCAATGGGTTGAGTTTTTCTACTTTCTTTTAACTTAAGTAGGTGATCCTCCCACACGATAGTGTGGTGTATTTTTAGATGACTTGCTTGTCCTCCGGTACCATAGTTTGTACCAAGCTTACCACGCCGAACACCTTGCCGACAAATTGAGCATATAGCAACGTTCTCCTCCTTGGTGCTAACAGAAAAGAAGTCCCAAACTGGGGAGGAGAACTTTCTGGCACTGCTGGATGTGCCACTTTCAACACCAGATGAACTAGAGGGGGTGTTTGAAAATGTGTGCCCCTGTGCACCTACACTGTGACTTTTACTAACACTACCTACTGAGATGGTTGAGCTGGATGTAGGTCCCTGCCGGGCCTTGGAAAATATGGCAGCTGGAGGTAGTGGTGGTGTAACCTGTGTTGGTGAGATCCGTGCTACATCCCGCTCAGTAGCAGCCTTTCTGGATAGGGTGAGAATGTTGGTCTCCAATCCCTTTGGGGCGGGAGTAATGTGCGTGATGACTGGCTCGTCTTCATCAACATCATCACCCCCCTCTTCTACATCTACCTCCATAACTCCAAGTTTTTCTGGGACCTTCCTTTTCAGAAGCATGTCTTGTGGCGTATATCACTCTCAGACCGAGCTGATGGGACCCAAGTGTCATCACGATCATCAGAAGCGGCGCTTGAAGAAGAAGATGATGGACTAAGCCTCCTTTTCCTTGCTGGTGGTCTGGAAGACAATAGATTTTCTGAAACAGTGGTTTGACTTTGCTCCACTTTGTCTGCAGGAAGCTCGATTTCCTGAAATGCCCCTAAGTCAGGAGCAACAACTACTATGGTGGGCTGTTGCGGCGGGTGCTGCTGTTCTTGTTGCGGCGGGTGCTGCTGTTCTTGTTGCGGCGGCTGCTGCTGTTCTTGTTGCGGTGGCTGCTGCTGTTCTTGTTGCGGCGGCTGCTGCTGTTCTTGTTGCGGCGGCTGCTGCTGTTCTTGTTGCGGCGGCTGCACACTGATCTGCTGAGTTTGCGCCTACGTTGAACTTGATTGTGTACTACTTTGCGGTAATGACATTTCTTCAACATCGCTGCTCGTTAGTAGACTGGCTACCTCTGCGACACTAAAGCCCTTGGGCCTAGGTTGGTGGGGTTGGACCGCTGTGCTGCTCCCAGCTTGGTTCCCGGACAACGCTTTGGTGCCAAAAAAAACACTGGCCGCACACCACTAGTCGTGGTTAATGGCACTTCCTTTTTCTGTTCCTTCTTCTCAACGGCAACTTTCTTGGTACTGGACCTGGTACCTTTCTTTGGGGCCATCTTCTTCAGATGTCAGGCAGGATGCAGATGCACAACAAGTTCTGGTCACACGTGGACGTGATGCGCAGCAGGACTTCTGTCTGGCTGGCAGTACAACGGGTAGCCGGGTGATGCTGATGACACCTCCTACTCTGTCTTTTGTGCACCTAAAAGCAAATAAGACAGGAGAAGAACATCAGTGAAATGTTGCATTTGTTGTTGTGGTTCAGTTACTTAGTACTGTACTAGTGCAAACAAAAGATAGTCTAGCCATTTATGACTTTTTTTTTTCACTAGAGCTATGTTATACTACTGTGTACAGCCACACACTACACTCTCAGGAAGGATAGGAAAGTTAATAATAACCACCAAAATAAAAATGTAATGAAAGTGGGGTGGACCATTAAATTATTTGAGCATCTCAGCATCCATGGAGCAGTTGCTGGCAAAGGGGGTGGATGGATGGAAGCGGTAAGCCAAATAGCCAATAGGAAAACCATGCAGGCCTATGGCAAAAGCAGGACACTAATAACTCACAGTCAAAAAAACACCCAAAAAGGCCACCACCCACATGGACACTCACAAATCACAAACAAGCCGGGGGCCTGGGAAACACCAGGAGCTGACAAAAGGGCTATAAAAGCCAGGTAAAGGATGCATGCTAAAGCACACTGCTCTGCCTTTTTAATGCAACAAAATGGAAATACGAACATTCACAGGCCCCAAAAAGGTCTGCAGGGTGCATGCATTGCACACCAACACACCAGACACATACAACAAAATCATGTCTTTAAGACAACCAACATCAGAAAGGCCACCCCAAAAAACACACTTCCCCCAACTCAATCCAATGCCATCCATGCCCTAAATGATGTCTAAATTCAACAGACCACACAGAAAACACTTGATTAATAAAGCTGTGGCTACCTGCTCTGATCCTAGTGGATGAAAAAGCAGGCCTGTTGGCAGACAAGGCCAGGCAAGCTTCCAGTCCTAGGCTTCAAAATGGCCACCAGCCACATGGCCAGGCCCAACAACATCACAAAGGCCACCCCAAAAAACACACTTCCCCAACTCAATCCAATGCCATCCATGCCCTAAATGATGTCTACATTCAACAGATCACACAGAAAACACTTGATTAATAAAGCTGTGGCTACCTGCTCTGATCCTAGTGGATGAAAAAGCAGGCCTGTTGGCAGACAAGGCCAGGCAAGCTTGCAGGTCTAGGCTTCAAAATGGCCACCAGCCACATGGCCAGGCCCAACAACATCACAAAGGCCACCCTAAAAAACACACTTCCCCAACTCAATCCAATGCCATCCATGCCCTAAATGATGTCTAAATTCAACAGACCACACAGAAAACACTTGATTAATAAAGCTGTGGCTACCTGCTCTGATCCTAGTGGATGAAAAAGCAGGCCTGTTGGCAGACAAGGCCAGGCAAGCTTGCAGGCCTAGGCTTCAAAAGGGCCACCAGCCACATGGCCAGGCCCAACAACATCAGAAAGCCCACCCCAAAAAACACACTTCCCCAACTCAATCCAATGCCATCCTTGCCCTACATGATGTCTAAATTCAACAGATCGCACAGAAAACACTTGATTAATAAAGCTGTGGCTACCTGCTCTGATCCTAGTGGATGAAAAAGCAGGCCTGTTGGCAGACAAGGCCAGGCAAGCTTGCAGGCCTAGGCTCAAAATGGCCACCAGCCACATAGCCAGGCCCAGCAACATCACAAAGGCCACCCCAAAAAACACACTTCCCCAACTCAATCCAATGCCATCCATGCCCTAAATGATGTCTAAATTCAACAGATCACTCAGAAAACACTTGATTAATAAAGCTGTGGCTACCTGCTCTGATCCTAGTGGATGAAAAAGCAGGCCTGTTGGCAGACAAGGCCAGGCAAGCTTGCAGGCCTAGGCTTCAAAATGGCCACCAGCCACATGGCCAGGCCCAACATCACAAAGGCCACCCCAAAAAACACACTTCCCCAACTCAATCCAATGCCATCCATGCCCTAAATGATGTCTAAATTCAACAGACCACACAGAAAACACTTGATTAATAAAGCTGTGGCTACCTGCTCTGACCCTAGTGGATGAAAAAGCAGGCCTGTTGGCAGACAAGGCCAGGCAAGCTTGCAGACCTAGGCTTCAAAATGGCCACCAGCCACATGGCCAGGCCCAACAACATCACAAAGGCCACCCCAAAAAACACACTTCCCCAACTCAATCCAATGCCAACCATGCCCTAAATGATGTCTAAATTCAACAGATCACTCAGAAAACACTTGAATAATAAAGCTGTGGCTACCTGCTCTGATCCTAGTGGATGAAAAAGCAGGCCTGTTGGCAGACATGCCAGGCAAGCTTGCAGGCCTAGGCTTCAAAATGGCCACCAGCCACATGGCCAGACCCAACATCACAAAGGCCACCCCCAAAAAGCACACTTCCCCAACTCAATCCAATGCCATCCATGCCCTAAATGTGCTTGAAAATGAAATACATTCAAAAAACAACAAAAGGAACAGTTGCTTCATCATGCACACATGAGGCCATGCCCA
This sequence comes from Triturus cristatus, assembly GCF_964204655.1. NCBI lineage: Eukaryota > Metazoa > Chordata > Amphibia > Caudata > Salamandridae > Triturus > Triturus cristatus. Next base: position 203,921,227 of record NC_140584.1, on the reverse strand, counting down.
TGGCTAGCTCGGGCCTACTACTACTACTACCCACAAAATAAAAAAAATAAAAAAGGAATGATGATAATTAATTATCAAAAATAAATTGTAGTTACAACAACTGCAATGCCCACAATCAAACAAACACAACAACCACTTACTTGTAAAATATCCTATTCCAAAAATCCTCAAATCCAATTGCAATGATGCAGCAGACAAAAAGAGTGATCTTTCCAGCTCCAAATCCAAAGGCAGAATGAGCAGGAGATGGGCAAAGCACTGTGAGGAGCCTGCTGGACAGGAACAGGAAGTTGGAGATTCTGTGTCACTTCCTCCCTCTCTCCACCCTTTAAAAAAATGACTCCTTGCACAAAAAAGGAAAGCCAAATGTCAATGTAAGGAGTTGTTTTCATCCAAAATCAGCATTTGCAGAAGATTTCATGCTGCTAGAGCCGATATTCCTCTCCAAATTGAAAATTTTACGTTGTTGAGTTCTCGAGCTTCACATTACTTCCGCCGGTGTCGAAAACGACATGATCGCGTTCTCTTCTTTGTCCCTGTCGCGTTGGATATGACGTGTTCGGGGTCTCTTTCTCCTGTTCGCGTTCGATTAGACGTGCCCGCGTCCTCATCCTCTAGCTCGCAATGTAGAATGACGTGTTTTAGATCTCAATCTTCTCATACTCGCGCGGTGCATGATCGCGAGAAGAAAGACGTGATCGCGCGACAAATGACGTGATCGCGCGACAATTGATGTTAATGCAGCCGCGAACTGTCGCGAGACAGTGCAAAATGGCTACCAACAATCCAACATCTCGTGGAGAACGCGACCGGGTCGGGAAAACTTGTCGGCAAACGCGGGGATTCAGGTAAGGCGATCGCGCGAACGTATTTTTTTACAGCGCGAGCAAGAAACAAATTATCGCTAAGCTGCGGAATGCGGACATTTTGACATTTTCGCGCTTTCCGCGGAACGCGAAAATGCCAAAATATCGCAATTTCCGCGAACGGAACGGAATTTTGGCCCAGGCCTAATGAATACCAACCGTCAGCCAGAGCGAAGCTCTGTGATGTCTCTAGTGTGATGCAATGGCTTATAAGTGGCCTCAGTGGTGAGTGCAGCTGTTCTGCATTTGTACAACACTTGGTTTCTCATGTGTTTAAAACCATGACCCTTGTCATTGACAGATGAGATGTGGCCTTGTGACATATGCTGCAGTATGAGTGTCATAGACATCACCTGGCAGTCAACAACAGTGAGCATTATGTTAGTGTGCATTCATAGATGTGTGCTGTGCACAACAGATACATTTTGACATCTACACAGCTGACACCAATGTACAACTGTAGTTGTGCTTCAAAGCCCAACATGGTGGATATCAGGGGCTTGTAGCCACTGCAAAAGGAAATTTTGGAGTTTGTATCTGTGGTGTCCCCTTAGAGAGACTCCATATGTGACAGAGACAACATGATTTGATGTATAGGTATCTCACCTACAGGCATGTAGGTATGCTTACAGACAATAGTATGTGTGGTTACAGGGAAGTACAGGGCCAGCTCTTTGGCGGTGTCAATGCCCCATGGAGCCTTACTATCAACTATGCATGTTTCCATGCATCATCTGATGTTTGCATAAATGTAGCACATGCTGAATGTACATGGAGGAGTTCAACATGGGAGTATCATTTTCAAGTTTTGTGCTTTGCTTGCATATGATGTTTGTGAGTATGGCACTATACTGAACTCATGTCTCTGTCTCTTTGAGCATCTACCGAGGGCAGGGAAGGACGGGGGACTGACACCAGTTTGGAAAATACTGGCACGACTGCTGCACATGAATTCACTGACACTGAGGGGACCAGCACCTCGGAGGGGAACGGAGTGCCCTAGATGATTCATGCCCGGAAACACCAACCTCCACATCTTCAGACTCCAACAGTGACTCCTCGATGTTGGCTGGCACAGGAAGTTCCAGATCTTCCTCTTCTTCAGCCACACCTCGCCCACTGCCCACCCTCCCGGATGCTCACACAAGTGCTGTCCATGCACGCAGCCCTGGGAAGGGTAGAGTCTTCTTCCCCCAGGCACCTCTGCCCCTGCCCCTGTCTCAACTGCTGGCCTCAGTGTGGAAGCAGAAGACATTTTGCACCAGGTGTGTGTGGGTCAGACTGCTCTCCTGAATGCCTTCCAGGATCATGACAAGAAGTTGGCACAGGTAGTTGCATTCACGGAGGGCATTCATTCGGACGTGGGTGGCCTACACTGAACAGTCCAGTCTTTGTCCTCCACAGTGACGGCAGCCATTTAGCAGTCGCAAGCTCCCAGTCCAGCTCCTGTCCCTTCATCAACCACCCTGCCAGTTGCACCACATGTCGAGAGTGCCCACACTCCAAAGCCCTCAGGCACCAAGTCCTCCACACACAGCACACAACAGCAGCGCTTTAAGCATACCAGACCACAGACACCATCACCACAAAATGGGCACACATGAGGGAAAAACCAAAAGCCCATCATGTGACACTCAGGGGCATCAGACCATAAGATAGGCATCAACATCACATTCATCAAAATCCCCACCATCCAAGGGCACTCCCATCGCCACACCTGCTCCCGAAGACCCACAAACCCTTGCCCTGTCTGCTGTGAACCTGGTGCCTGCAACGTCTAAGCCCAAACACATTTCAAAGGCAGATTAACCTAAAACGTCAACTCCCACCCACACCCCTGTGAAGCAGGGACAAGAGAGGAAAGTGGGGGGTTTACCTCAACAGGGGATGCAGGGGAAGAGGCAAGGCCACCCCAAGCGTACCACCAGGTCCAGCAAATCCCCACGGGAGAGCCACCTACACCTGATACACCTTTGGTGGAGAGTGAGGCTGTTGTGCCCACCTCACTTCCCACTCCAGCCAAGACACTTGTGGGCTATCGGATCCCCAAACAGTTGAGCTCCAGCCCTCAACATTCACCCTCAAACACTGCGCCTCCACGCAGCATGTCTCCACCTACCCGTGCCAACACTCCACCAGGTCCAAGCAGCCCTCAGGCTCCCACAGCCACAGATGCCTCTACCTCAATCCCCGGTCCAGTCCTCAAACTGACCCCGACATTCAGCCCCCTCCCAGGTCAACTTGAACCCAAATTTTAAGCCATGTCCTCCTCCCCACACCATTTCTACCACAGCGGTGCCTGGACTGCCCATATGTAGCCCCTGAGCTGTGGTGATTCTCATGGCAGTGGATGGTGTTACCCATTTGATGTGCAAGTTCTCATGCACACATGTGCGGACTAGAAATATGGACTGGCCAATGGCCTTGTTGTTTGGTACTTTTGATGCCCATTTCCTGTGCAGTTTCTCATGCACACATGTGTGGACTAGAAATATGGACTGGTCAATGGCATTGCTGTTTGATACTTTTGATGCCCATTTCCTGTACAGTTTCTCATGCACACATGTGCAGACTAGAAATATGGACTGGGCAATGGCCTTGTTGTTTGGTACTTTTGATGCCCATTTCCTTTGCAGTTTATCATGCACACATGTACATACTGGAAATTTGTACTGGCCAAAGACCTTGCTGTTTTGTACTTTTGATGCCCATTTCCTGTGCAGTTTCTCATGCACACACGTGTGGACTAGAATTATGGACTTGCCAATGGCCTTGCTGTTTGGTACTTTGATGCCCATTTCTCATGCAGTTTATCATGTACACATGTGCATACTGGGAATTTGTACTGGCCAATGTCCTTGATGTTTTGTGCTTTTGATGCCCATTTCCTGTGCAGTTTATCAGGCACATATGTGCATACTGGGAATTTTAACTGGCCAATGGCCTTGATGTTTTGCACTTTTGATGCCTATCCGGATATTATGTAATAAAGACTGTAACTTGTGTTGTCTGCTTTGTTGCTGCCCTAGCTAAATTAAAGTTTAATGTATGGGTATATGTTCATGTGACACATGCTCTGTATGCCACTTTCACATTGGCAATAACTTGATTGACTTTTTCAGAGGTGACAAGCACTTTTGTTCTTCTTGACTCTGAGGCTTGAGGGTGAAATGATGGTTGTTTGTGATGATCTACTCTTATCCTAATCATCAAAAGGCTAATAGCTAGAACAAAAATATCAACTGCTACCACCCCACCTACCCCCAAAACTTTAATTGAAATTCACATACCACTTGAACTCACTGTAACTCATAATGAAGAGCAATTTCTTCTTTATGACAATAAATCTAACGACAATAGGATTACAATATTTGCAACTCCCACAAACTTACTTAAACTACAGAATTGTGAGACATGGATGATGCACGGAATATTTAAAATATGTCCCTAACCAATTAACCAATCAGACACAATCCATGGACTGTATCACAATACCAACATCCAGGCATGGGCAGTGTGGGCAGCTGCCCAGGGCCCCATCTTCACCCTACCCACATGGTGGCCCGCATCATTGGGTCACAGCCCACAGCACGCTTCCCACATCCATGTCTGCCCATGCTGTGTGCCCTTCTTGTGCCCCCCCAATGTACTATTTAGCAGCCAGGTGTGGCCCGACCTCGTACCTCACACTTCAAAGGGCAAGGTAGATTGAATGTGAAGGTGGTGGTGAAGATGAACACCCCGCACAATAGGTCAGGGACTTGACAACCCTCCTCCTCACACCTACCTTCCACTCATGTGAATCAAACTGAGTAAATGAAGAAATCAAGAGTCACTCTGCATATGAACAACCACTGAATTGTACACACTGCATGTCAAGTTTCTCACACAGATCCCACACTGAAACTCTGCCACATACACATACTATAGGTCAGCATCAATGTATGACAATAAATGGACTAGCCCAAAGTGGAGGGCACAGTGCTGGAAAACCATGGAGCAAGCCACATAGCATTTGTACATGACATGCAGGGGGGACAACATATCACACCAACCTTAGGCCATCAAAGCAGACATGGGTGGCACAGTGATTGGAATTTTAAATAAAGTGACATCTGTGCAATATCTTTGGGATACAGCAATGCAAGCTATGCATAGGCATAGATATGATAGGAAGTGCCAGGAGCCATACAGTGACCAGCCCCACATCTGTTTCAACTACCTTGACATGTGTATGTTGTCACACTCCCTGACTGCCAAACCCAAGTAGGACCTTCACACATACCCATCGCATACCTGCAACACTCAACACCTGTGATAAACACACATAAAGGTGTAAATAAGGTCCTGTGAGTTTCCAGACAACCAATAACACACCCTGGTGTGTAGCTACAAATGTCAGAATCCCACCCAGGGATGTCTGAACCAATGCTGATCAAAAACCAATAGCCAAAAACACATCTCACAAACATCCAAAGAAGTCCAACAAGCTCAGCCATGTGCAAGTAAACAGTGGATAGGCAATGTGACCCTAGACAGAACAGGAATACACAACATTTCACTCTGGACAAATGCACAGGTACCATGCCCCAACCCAATCAAAAATTACAATATCAAATGCCAATCATGAACACTAACTGTGATCAATATGACAAATCAGCTAATACAGGCATATACACCACACCAGTAATCAAGTGAGCATGGTGTCAATGTGTAGCACAAGCATGCACATGCATAATCCTGATAAGTGACTATTCAAATATTCAAGGACATAGCACAAATGTGCACTCAAAATAACCTCATAAATAAGAATCCACATTGCTGCATGTGGCATTCACACAAGAAATGCACACTAGAAATTCAGCACACATCAGGATGTATGACATTGCACAAACCACTCTCACGCAATGTCATGCAAATGTATGTTTGTTTGTTCAAACTTTTATGGTCTTTGAAGCCGAATAAAGTTTATTTGTCTTGACTTGTATAATCTTCAAAATAAAATTGTGTTATTCTAATACTTATTAATATATAAATAATGATGATTTTCAAATGTTATGCTTTTTCACCACACCAATGCAATTACTACTTTTATAAATAATTGAATGCTACAAACAAAACACATACTAGTCCCTTTTCAGTACAAACAATGTAAACACCTTTCTATTACATTAAGGGCCTCATTATGAGTTTGACAGTCCGAGGACCACAAAACTCACAGTGGCACAGCCGAAGTGGTCTGGCCACCGCTACACCAGTGATCCAACTGCCGGATTACAACTTGTACGATCTCTAGTTCCAGGCGGTGGTGCTGCGCTCTGAGGGCCAAATTATGCTTGATGGTGCTCTGCATTGCAACTTTCCTCACCGCCAGGGCTCTCATGGACGTTCTTCTCCATGAGGCTGCTGGCGGTGAGGAAAAAAGAGGGTCCTGTAGGGCAGGGGCCTCTAACCAGTAGCTCATGAGCTACTGTAGCGCTCAAGTTACCTCTTAGTAGCTCACCTGTGTGCAGCCCAGCTTATTTCATTAGAAAGCTTCTGCTTGGATGAATTAATGTACAAGTAACAAAATCGAAATTATACAATACTAATATTATTAGTTGCTCTCAATGCGTTTCATTGGATATAAGTAGCTCTCAGTACAGAAAAGGTTTGAGACCCCTGCTATATGGCCTCTTTTGACCATGTGCATGGGGGTGCATGCACATGTTGTGCCCGTCTGTGTGCCTGCACCCCATTCTTCCACGGCATGGACTACACAGTCCATGCCGTGCATGAACATGCACTGGTGGTGTTCTGGCAATACAGTTGAAGGCTCAAATATGAACCATTAAACTGCACTGCCGTGGGACCGTCATGCTGCCAGCCTGTCAGACCACGATAATACTCGTAATCTGGCAGGCGGGTGGCAGTCCTGTTTGACAGTGTGGGAGAGGAGAGGTGGCGTGGCAGCCCACTCCCACCCAGCTAAACTCATAATTGGGCCCTAAATAGTCAAAGTAGTCTATGTCCACTACATTACAACTTACCACAAAGAAGGTTTAGGACACTAACAGGGGCAAATATATTATTCCTACCCCTATATAAAGTAAGTCAAGGACGGTGTTGGACACTAAAGGGGCAACATTTATTATTCCCACTCCAATCTAACTTAACCCAGGGAAGATGCTGGACACTGAAAAGTGACTTGAACCATTCCCATTGCAATAAACGTATGTCAGGGAAGAACTTGGACACAAAAAGGGTTAAATATACTATTCCCACTAAAATATAAATCAAGGAAGCTGTTGGACACTTAATGGATAACATTTACTAATCACACTCCAAACTAACGAAACTCAGGGAAGGTGCTGGATACTAAAGAGGCAACATTGACCATCCCAACTGCAATAAAACTTACCGTAGGGAGGTTTTGGACATAAAAAGGCTTAAATACACTTTCCCCACTCCAAGATAAAATACATCAGGGAAGGTGTTGGACACTAAAGGGGCAACATTTACTATTCCCACTCTGATTTAACTTACCTCAGGGAAGGTGCTGGACACTAATGAGGAACTATTGTCCATTCCCACTGTAATAAACCTTCTGTCAGGGAAGGTTATGAACACAAAATGTGTTAAATATACTATTCCCACTCCAAAATAAAATAAATCCGGGAAGGGTTTGGACACTAAAGGGGCAACATTTACTATTCTCACTCAAATCTAACTTAACTCAGGGAAGCAGCTGGATAATAAAGAGGCAACATTGACCATTCCAACTGCAATAAATCATCTCAGGGAAGGTTTTGGACACGAAAAGGGATGAAATATACTATTACCACTGCAGGATAAAATAAATCAGGGAATGTGTTGGACACTGAAGGGGCAACATTTACTATTCCCAATACGATATAACTTGTAACAATGAAGGTGTTGGACACTCAAACTAAAATTACAATACCCCCACTACAACCAAAGAAGAACCCAAATCTCAAAGTCCTTTATTCGATCTTACTCATAAGATCATAAAAGTGTTTACAGTAACAGTTTATAAAAGACATAATAAAAATTTTCATAAACCCTGGTATAAAAAAATAATGCAAACATTCATTATATCAAAATCGAATTCATCAATATGACTACAATAAAAACATGATAAGGCATCCTGCTATATCTTAAGGGCCCAGCTGCTTTCTCTTTTTCAGATATGCCTAGAGAAATAAGGCTTGGGAAAACAGACATAAGGGTCCTGCAAGGATTTGAGGAAGAACAGAGCTACACAGCAAAATTTAAAATTATGACTCTTGCAAATTGGTACAATAAATTTGTGTCATTCTTGACAATAAAAACCACAAAAAAAACAAAACGTGGAGATCATGTTGTGGGGACTTGTTGTCATAAGGACATACTGAGAGATCGGAATATTTATATTGCTTCCCTGGAAATCCTATCATCAACGGGATCTTTAAGTGAAATCTCAGTAAAATGTATTTGTGGTGTGAGAGTGTGACATCAGCCAAATCCATCAACACTGGCGTTAGTTCATACAGGCGAGTTGTCTGGGTGTGGGAGCTTTTTTCCTTTCTCAGATATTGTGCCCTCAAAAGGAATATCTCAACCAGTTTTTGCTTAGACATGGACTGACAAGTGGAGGGGTTTTTAAAAAGGCGGCTTAAACCAATGGCAGATAATTCTGACTCCACATACTGTAGTCACTTAATCCTACTGTAATTATCTGACTTTAGAATGAGAGTTATCAAGTTTTGCATGAGGGGAACTGCCACCCTGCTCCAGTTAGAGTGCCACAGTAGGAGTGGTGCCATTTTAATCATGTCAATGATGTATGGTAAAGCCAATTTCATATGTAAAATTGTTCCCTATGGACTGCAGAGTATCGCAGGGAGCCATCCCCATATCGCTGCACCATATACTGCTGCCGCCTTAGTTTTAGCATGGTAAATTGTTTTCATTGGGATCAGAGGTTTGACTCCCAGCCTTTTAGAGAATGTTTTCAGTGCCATAAGGTTTCTCTGCATGCCCAATGCTCTTCCCTCTAGTAATTTAGACCATGATTGGTTTCTATCAAAAAGGACTCTTAAATAGGGGAACGAGTTCACGACCTCAATCTTACAGGAGTCAATAAAAAAAGAAGAGGTCTGTCATGTGTTCCCCCCCCCCCTCCCCCCGCAATGATAATAAAAGATTTGCTCTGGTTGACCTTTAAATCTAATGATTCCATGAAAGTTGCATAGGCAGATATAAGATATTGGAGCCCCCTCCCAGTTCTCGCCATCAATACGGCATAGTCCACATATGATAGCATTGATAAACGCTGATGGTTAGCAAGCTCAGGACATCCAAGGCTGCGCCCTTGAGATGTTTTCCCACACCATTAGTGTAGATGGAAAATAAAAATAGTGCCAGGACGCAGCCTTGTCTTACCCCTATCAAGATCTTAAATGAGATGGTACACTCCCCGTTCCTCCCATAGCGGACTGAGGAGGAGGCATCAGAATACACTGCCTGATGAAGTCAACCAATGCCTGATCTATTCCCATCTCCTCCATTATCTGCCAGAGTCTAGGGTGGGACACGCAGTCGAAAGCTGTGGCTAAGTCCATGAAGGCAAGATAGATCTTCCCACCCTTGGCTCTGACATATCTATCCATGATCAATGACAGATTCAGGTATTGGTCTATTGTTCCTTTTCCCTCTTGGAATCCATATTGGGACTCCATTAAGATGCCTCTAGTCTCGTTAAAAGTAGGCGGCTCATAAGTTTGGCCGTCTATTGGTCGATAATGTTTGGGATTATTTTTGTCTCCCTTTTTATGAATGGGGACAATAAAACTTGTTTTCCAGAACTTAGGGGGGCCCACTATGGTGATTTTATTAAAAACATTAGTTAAAAAGGGAACCCATATATCCATGTTCTCAAAGAAGAAATCCATTGGGACACCATCGGGCCCCGGGGCTTTCCCACTGCTGCATGCCTCAATCCCGTTCCTGACTTCATTATAATTGAATGAAAGATACATTTCTGGGGTAAAGGTTACTGATGGTGATATGTAATCAGTTGGGGAGAAAATGCCTTTGAAATGAGCCACCCAATCCTCCTCCCCCACATTAACATTAAGGACTGAGTCATTTGGAGTTTTAAAATGCTGCCCATTTATTATTCCCCAGAACTCCTTTGAGTTGCCTGAGGCCGAGGCCAGTTCTAAATTTGTCCAGATTTCTAATTTTAATTCCTTTTCCCTGTTGTTCCTCACCGCTTTATATTCCCTTCTAAGTATAGAAATTTCTGAAATATTTCTAGGTTAGAAGAACCCAAAAATCTAGCACAATAAAAAAATAGAAGTTACCCTTAACACCACAATATCAACAAAGTAAACAAACATCTAATAAAAACATTTTTATCACAAATTAAATCAAACATCATCATTTTAAATGTTTATGATCCTTGTAAAATAAAAAATATATTTCATTCAAAATTTTATACAATGGTTATACATAAATATATTTAACTCCTGCATCTGTGATGGGAAAGCCAGAGCCGGGACTTGGAGGCAGTCCCCCCAAGGTTCCCACCGTCCAGATTACTGTCTGCCCTTCCTTCTAGCTTTACCTGACAGGGACACCGCCATGCGTAAGTTGGCAGAAAGGTACAAAAGAGGGGAAAACTCACCTTTTTTCAGGATCCCACTCCGGAATCTGTGTCGGACACCATTGTCCAGGTCCCGCCTGTGCTTCTGCCACCAGATCACGATGCACTGCATCCCGATTGGCGACAGATGCAAAGGCAGGCTTTTTTGTTACTTCTCCTATATAGTGCATTGTGACAGTTTGTTAGAATTAACGTGCAAAAAAACATACAATACACATGGCCCACATATACATTACAACACATACACAAGATATATGTGCTTTCAGATATGCACATATTGCACTTAACTCTCCCTGCAGCAGTGAAATGTCACTCCATCAGGACACCACCACCAAGAGACGGCCAGCCCATCAGGCACATTGTAATACGGTGGGTGGGAGACCACAGAGCTGGCTGTCCCAGTGGTCCGGTGGTGAGACCATCAAACTTGTAATCAGGCCCTATTCCAGATTTGCATCCAAAAAAATGGAATATCCGACTTCCCTCACACACGTCCAGGAAACTTAAACCTTTAACAAATATATAAAACACCCTCCCGCACAAAACACAACATTTGCAAATATATACATACATAATGTTTAACTACACAAAACTAATCACTGTACATGCACTATGTCGTAAGCCACCTACTTGGATCCCAGATGAATCCAATGGGGTGGCAATTCTAGTTCCAGAATCTTCCAGAGACTTGTCCTTGATTTACAGAAGGACACACTATTCCGGTAGCAAATCCCAAGGGAAAGTGGGTTGGGATGGAGAGAGTGGTTAGAGTAAAAGATGCTGTGGCTCGTCTACTCAATTGCAACACCGCAGCAGGTATTCACACCAGTCTGATGAATGGTACTGGCAGATATGGTACCTATAAAGAACAAATAATAAGGCTTTAGTCTAATATTAACTCTATCTCTTAAGGTATAACCTCAGAAACGCTTTTCAAATCTTAACCAACCTTTAGTTTTGTTGTTGTTTTGTTTTCATTTCGATTCTCCGTTGAGGCCCATTCTCCAAAGTTCTCAAAACTGTAGTGAGTATGATTTCAGCATCAAACCCACAAGCAAATTTGGATGGGGTTAGCTTCACCTAAGTCCTTTCTGGCAGAGCCCTGCCAAGAGTATGTACAAGTTGAACAAAAACACTGGTTACCTGGTTTGCAGCACGATGTTGCGACTACGCTCAGTCAAATCCAGTCTGTTCATGCGTCTCTCCTTTTCTTCTTATTCTTTTTTCCATCCAGGTGCGAGACTAATGCGGGACATTCTTTGCAGTGAGGTCAAAGTGGGAGGATCAATGGAGCTGGCAAGACAAGGTCCTGGAAGCTGGGAAACAGGTAAGTGGCAGGTGAAGAGGCTAAGTGAAGGGGAGGAGTGTGGCGGCTTTAAACAAGACTGCTTTAGAACTTCATAAAGGTCACATTCAAATTGTTGTTACCAAGAAACAGGTGCAGATAATCAACTTGATGAGGCTGCCTTCTGGAAGGTGTAGTAGAAGGTTCACAAAGGTCGCATACTAATTGCTTAAATCAAGGAACAGGTGCGGATGATTAATGTGATGAGGCTGCCTTCTAGAAGGTGTTTTAGAATGTTCACAAAGGTCGTGTTCCGATTGCTTTATAGCAAGGAACAGTTGCAGGGGATTCATTTTATCAGGGCTGTCTTCCTGAAGGTTCACATTGAGGTCATCTACGCTGGTTGCTTGATGCTTATTCTGGTGGATTTTCTGTATGTTTCCGTTTGCCTGAAACTTGACCTTGCATATGCATGGTAAACCATTTGTAAAAGCTATTAAGCCTTTTCAAACAAACCGGGGAACACCAGCTGCAGCTAGGTATTACCAACAGCATGTAATATGGTCAAAAGTCAGGGTACAAGACATCTATTCATTCATAAGTGTTGGGAGGAATTATACGAGTCATGGCAGTATATTGTGATAGTCAAGAGAGGTGAGCTGTGGCAGAACTCCTGACAAACTACACATAACTTACATTAAAAAACACATTACTTCCTAAAACACATATTAAAGCTGCGCAACACCAAATAGTATCCCCCAAAAAATAAAGCACACAAAAAACTTACCAATCACTTCACACATATCATATGCACAACCTTCCTACGTCCCCCCACCTTACAAACACCTTAAAATTTGGTAAAAATGAACTTACCTTTACCAATGAACAGCAGCACCCAACCACTACTTCTTTCTTCCACAAACGACCTAAAAATAACACCAATAGACTACTAAATTTACTAAGCGGTAGAAAAAATGGCCGCTTAATAAAAGTAAAATAAAAATGTTGACTAAAATGTTTAGAAATATAACACATGTACAACAATGTTCCAAACATTAACACAAACATTGTAAAATGTATAATAAAAAATATTATAACATATATAAAATTATCTAATATATACTAAACATATTTATATTAGATACACTTTTAAAAATGTATGTAAAACATGTTTACATTTTTTTATATTATTGAAAATATATTCAGAAACATTTGTTCTCAATTTTTTTACCAACTATAAAAAAAGCGTTATATATTCAATACAAAGTTTACAATTTTTATTTCTGATAAATATATAACAAAAATAGGAAAAAGTTGCAATGAGTGAATATTCTTCAAAATAAAATGTTTAAAATAGAATATTGCTTGTGCATTGTGTTATTCTAATACTTATTAATATGAAAATAATATTGACTTACAAATGTTATTTTTTTTAACACAACAATGCAATTACTACTTTACTAATTATTTAATGCTACAAACATAACATATACCAGCCCCACTTCACTAAAAAGTATACACCCATCTATAACACTAAAGGCCTCATTATGAGTTTGACAGTCCGAGGACCGTCAAACTCACAGTGGCTCAGCCGCGGTGGTCCGGCCTCCGCTGCACCGGTGATCTGACTGCCGGATTACAACTTGGGCGGTCGAACCGCCATGGCACCGCCGCAACCGTCGTGGCACTTCGCTCTGAGGGCCAAAATATGCTTGATGGTGCACTATGGCACCACTAAGCGTATTACAACTTTCCTCAAAGCTAACGGTCTCATGGAAGTTCTTCTCCATGATGCTGCTGGCGGTGAGGAAAGAAATGGGTCCTATAGGCCAGGGGTCTCCAACCAGTAGCCCGTGAGCTACTGTAGCGCTCTAGCTACCTCTGAGTAGCTCACCTGTGTGCAGCTCAGCTTATTAAATTAGAAATCTTTTGCTTGGATGAATTAATATACATGTAACAAAATTGAAATTATACAATACTAATAATATTAGTTGCTCCCAATGCATTTGATTGAACATAAGTAGCTCTCAGTACAGAAAAGGTTTTATACCCCTGCTATAGGGACTCTCTTGGCCATGTGCACGGGGTGCATGCAAGGGGGCACATGTTATGCCCATCTGTGTGTATGCATCCCATTCCTCCACAGCATGGATAACACAGCCCATGTCGTGCAGGAACATGCACTGGTGGTCCAGTGGCAGTGCAGATTAAGGCTCAATTATGAGCATTTAAACTGCAATGCCGTGGGACCGCCATGCTGCCCGCCTGTCAGACCATGATAATACTCGTAATCTGGCAGGCGGGTGGCATCCCTGTTTGGCAGTGTGGGAGCGAGGCAGTGGCATGGCGGCCCACTCTCACCCAGCTAAACTCATAATTGGGCCCTAAATAGTCAAAATGATCTAAGCCCACTACATTACAACTTACCTCAAAGACGGTTTAGGACACTAACAGGGGCAAATATATTATTCCCACCCCAATATAAAGTAAGTCAAGGAAGGCCTTGGACACTAAAGGGGCAACATTTACTATTCCCACTCCAATCTAACTTAACCCAGGGAAGATTCTGGACACTGAAAGGTGACTTGAACCATTCCCATTGCAATAAACGTATCTCAGGGAAGGTTTTGGACACAAAAAGGGTTAAATATACTATTCCCACTCAAAAAATAAATAAATCAGGGAAGCTGTTGGACACTAAAGAGGTAACATTTACTATTCCCACTCCAATCTAACATAACTCAGGGAAGGTGCTGGATACTAAAGAGCCAACATTAACCATTCCAACTGCAATAAAACTTATCTGAGGTAGGTTTTGGACACAAAAAGGCTTAAATATACTATTCCTACTCCAAGATAAAATACTTCAGGGAAGGTGCTGGACACTAAAGGGGCAACATTTACTATTCCCACTCTAATCTAACTTACCTCAAGGAAGGTGATGGATACTATTATCCATTCTTACTGCAATAATCTTTATGTCAGGGAAGGTTATGGACTTAAAAAGTGTTAAATATACTATTCCCACTCCAAAATAAAATAAATCCGGGAAGGGTTTGGACACAGCATTTACTATTCCTACTCAAATCTAATTTAACTCAGGGAAGGTGCTGGATACTAAAGAGGCAACACTGACCTTTCCAACTGCAATAAATCTCATCTCAGGGAAGGTATTGGACACTAAAAGGGATGAAATATACTATTCCCACTACAAGATAAAATAAATCAGGGAATGTGGGGACACTAAAGGGGCAACATTTACTATTCCCAATCCAATATAACTTAACTCAGAGAAGATGTTGGACACTAAAGAGGCATTATTCACAATTCCCAATCCAATATAACTTGTAACAATGAAGGTGTTGGACACCCCATAACCTAAAATTACAATAAGAGCATGAAAAGCAGTATTTAGTAGTTTTCCATTTCGGCCTTACTTGCATGGTTAAAAACATCCTGCAAGGTGTGTATTGGACCTATCTGTATCCACAGAGATTGTGTACTCAGGAGCTGCTCCAAGCCCCTCTGCACACCAGTTTCTGCCTTACTGATTGACCCACAGGGCACCTACACAGGCCTCTGCCCACCCCTAACTCCGGCACAGCCCCATACATTTAAGGTCACATGATCTTTTGTTAGATTTCTTATTGGCTGTTGCACATGTATTTTGATTGGCTCCTTGGGCCAGTGTTTATATTCGACCTAAGACTCAGGGTTTGATTACTGATTGGCTGATAGGGTTAGGGCTCTGATTGGTTTCTAGGGCTAGGGTTTCTATTTGACCTGAGGCATAGGGTTTGATTTCTTATTGGCTGATAGGACTAATGTTCTAATTGGTTCCCTGGGCTAGTGTTTCTTTTTCACCTAGGGTTTAGGATTTGAATTCTGATTGGCTGATAGGGGTAGGCTTCTGATTGGCTCCTAGGGCTAGAGTTTCTAGTGGACCTATGGCTTATGGTTTCAGTTTTGATTGGCTACTAGGGCTAGGGCTGTGATTGGTTGATAGGGCAAGGGCTCCCACTGGCTCTAGGGTTTAGGCTAGGGTTTCCATTGGCTAAAGGTCACCTGATCACAATGGCTTTTTTTAGTGCTCGGGCGTCAAGTCTCAGGGCGGAGAGGACACGGGCAGCAGCCTGTTTGGGTCTGTTCGACCCGGGCCAGGCCTAGGGCCAGAGATTATGCCTTTTTTCCATTTACCAGCCACCACCTTAAGCCATCCACATCTTCAAACATACAAACACAATCTCAGCAAACACACACTGCTCATTTACAACAACCAAACTCTAACCACATTTCAATATCTCAGCAGCAAATACAAAACCTCACAAACCAAATCTATACACCTTTCTACCTCACCGCCACATAAAGCTCACAAAACCACCAGTCTGTGCACATACCACTATCATTTCCACACATCCTCAAAACAACACAAACCAAATTATACATAAACCTAATCCCTTCAAACACATGATCCCTGCTCATACAAAACACCAGCCCTACCCTCTACTTACTCATAACAGACCCCTTTCCATCACCACCAACACTATATTCAACCCTTCACTTATATTATCTACCAACAACATCCTCCTCCTCTTTTTACCAAAAACTTACACCCAAACAATCCTCTTCCTGCAACCAAATCTAATAAAAATGCTCATATATTTTACATAAAAAATTTAATTGTATTATATTACCATAATTAGATTCTCCACTTGCCCAGCACAGCACCCATCAGTATGTTTACCACAGTAAAGTGCCCAAGGGTGTAAAACAGCATTATGCAGGTGCCAAAGCTAATATTTAAGCTAACTAAGAGTAGCACAGAAAAGTCATCTGACATGACAATAGAGACAGTAAACTGAAAACGCAATCATCTCAAATTGCACCTGTGGAATATAAGGGGCAAAAATGCTCAGAATACACAGAACTGGCAGAGGGTCATTCAGAGTCACAGCCAACCAACAATCCCCTAGTCAGAACATGGAGCCATCTTTAACATGGACATCTCAATACCAGAAATATTTTGATTCTGAGAAGGGTGTGAAAGAATACCATACAGCAGAATCTGAATTCACGGATGATTCAGTGATACAGCCAATGAGACAACTCGAGCAATTATTTGCTTCTGGTAGGTATTGCACGTATTGCTATAGGATTTACTTGACTTGGATTCTGTGTTGTGAGCCCGATGTCCAAGAGAAGCTATTTTCAATTAAACTAAATTGAGAAAGATGTATGCTGTTTTAAGAAAAGAGCTAAATCCTAGAGGACTGGGTAGTTATGAGAGGAAGGGGCAGTGTGGGTTATAATCTGGTAGAGGATGCGTAAGTGCTGCAAGATACATTAAGTAAGAAAGATATGTGCAAGGAGAGAGAACCAGTAATGTGAGATAGAGAACAGGGAAAGTTAAATGAAAATGAAATGAAAAAATCTTTACTATGTATGTTTTTTTAAATCTTGTACAATACAAAATAAAAATGTTTCCTTTTTTAAATACAAGACAGACAAAATGATAACCAAAGAACTAATTTACTACTCAGAGTCTTCCAAGGTTTAGCATTCCCATGGCATAACTGCTAGATTGATATATTTCGTAATATGTCCGACATGTTTCGGGGTAGTGCCTTGAAGCTAGACAAAATAGCCTGTGTATCTTTAGCAATAGGCACAATAATTTGTATGTCATCAGCATACAATATGGTCTCTGGGCCAAAGGACCTTATAAACGTTGATAGTGGGGAAACATATATGTTAAATTGTGAGGCATCCAACAAATCGTGTTGTACGAGATTTGTCGTCAACTGTGAGGTGCTTTTTAAAGATTTTGGCAGGAGTAGTCAGAAGAGAAATGGGACAGTATTTTTTAAAGTCTATTGGATTCAAATTGTGTTTTTTAGCAGCGGCTTTACCACCATCAGTTTGCAAAGGGGAGGGTAGCAAGCTGCACTGTTATATTATATTAATGTAGTTGTAAGAGGTAGAGCAATAGTCTTGGCAGCCACCTGAAGAAACTTCAGAGGGCAGGATTCAAAAGGAAAACCTGACTTCATGCTGAGGAGGGAAAGCTCTGCTTGCTCAGGTATAGGATGAGTAAAGCAAGTGCTGCTGTCTGATTCTTAGTAGCACCCACAAGTTCTGGCCAAATGTGTTTGGTCTGAACATCCACAGGGGACATACTATGAGGCCCTGTGTTCAGAGAGTCCAATTCTTTATAGATATTAAGGATTTTGGATTGAAAAAAATTGCTAATCGTTTTCAAATGTCCTGAGATCCCTCTATACCACGTGACCCACAAGGTAAGGAAAGTTGATTAACTATTTTGAAGAGTTCTCTCAAGTTGGCAGACTCAAGTCTGTTAGTACAAAAGGGAGATTTATCTTCCTTAATGGCAATTTTATAATCCCGAATAAAGGTCCTATATAGGTGTCTTTTCTGCAAATTATAATGCCAGGCACTTTCATGGCATTGGCATGCCTGTCTTAAATAATCTAAGTCATTCTGTGAACCACAGGGAAGTAGACTTTTTCCTCTGCTTGGTAAGCTAAGAGGAGAACTCTGCTCCTGCCAATTTGGCATTCTCATGGTTCGTCCAATTGCTGTTTCTGAGGGCCTGTGATAAATATTCTTCAGAAAGTCCTCTCCAATTCCTTTTACTGACTTACAGCAGTAAGCATTCAAATCTATGTCAATATAAGGCGCCAAGAGGAGAAAAGACAACAGCATAATGATCAGACCAAATTAGTGGCACTGTTTCGTGAACCTAAGATAAGCATCACCAGAAAAGATACAATCTGATGTGTGTCCCACTGCAGCAGGGAGAGGATGTGGTGCAGTGGCCGGAGCTGTCGACTCCGGAGCTGGTGAGCTGGGTTTGAGTCTCAGCATTGGCTCAACATCCTGTGATTCTGGGTGAATCACTCAATCTCCCCTTGCCCATGGACAGCCTTACACAAGGTACATTTGAAGAATCCAGTTTTGGCATTAAGCCAGGTTTTAACACGCCTGATTTCTGGACTACTACTCACTAATGTATTATGCATCGAGCGAGCTTTCCTAAAAGTTATGTTGGGGGAATTAGTCAGGTGACTACCAAGGATGGGATCATTTTGGATCAGTGGCCAATTTCTATTGATGATCTTACGTGATGATCAGTGATGTCATTAGTGATGTCACTGACCATGTCATGAGTGATGTAATATGCGACGTCATCAGCAGTGCATTGCGGGCGCGCGAGTTATAGTTAGCTGAACTAACTATAACGGGGGAATTTCAATGGTTTTGTACGAGTGAAAAGTCCGGCTAACTATGATGCCCCTGAAACCTATGGTTTTTTCAGTGAATTTCTAAGGTTTTTTTTTTTTTTTTTGTAATGTATATTAAATTTTATCTAAATAATTGAAATTCGAGTCTCTGGTTTAATCAAGCAAATAGATCATCATAGTTACCTGTTCTGGCTAAAAGTCGCCCTTTAAGTCAAAATCTTGGTCATCTGTTCATACTGTCAGAGTCTTAGGAAACAGCTGTCCTGCAGTGTCACCGTCCTCTCCGTCAGCATAACGTCAGGAAATCGAAAATCTTCTGAAGGGTCTCGCTAAACCAACCTCTCTAGTTTACCATTTTTTTTTTTTTTTCAAAAAGTTTATTGTGCAGAGAAAAAATGTACAAGCACGGGCCTACAACCTCCTGGGCCGGCCGCTAGGATTCAGAAATGATCAAGCAGTTCAAAAGACAATGACTGGCCCACAGGGGCTCCGCTAAATTACAGGAGAGCAGACTGCACATAAGGGACGTCAGGATACACCCTTTTTACATAAATAGCAACAAAAGTAAAAGAAAAACAAAAAGCAAGGCGAAAAACATTGAAAGGGCGTCTAACCACGGCAGGGGAACTCCACACCCGACCACCCTCGGGTGGTCAATAAAAAGGGGGTCTGAGAGGGAGGGGGGGGCCTCGGGAAAACCAAATCTATACTCAGATGAACAAATTACGCAAGGAACCCTCAAGGATCAGGGGGACAAGGCAACCTCAGACGTATCCACCAGGGGGGAGAACAGATAGTCCCTCGATACACATTCCACTGACCCCAGATTCTACCCCACGCCCCCGGTTTACCACGAGCCACATACACCGTCTTCTCCCTGAACATGCACCAGTCCATGTTCTCCTTCCATACGGACACGTTGGGAGGCCGTTGGGAACCCCAAAGCTGCGCTATATCTCTCTTTGCAATCATGTTCCCCAGGGCCGCCCACCGAGCCTGGGCCGCATTATAGTCATTGGGCTCCCACACATTCAGAACACATCGGCGCACCTCCGGCAGCAGAGCGACCCCAGTGACTCGTCTCATAACATCATGCACCTGGCGCCAATATTCCGCCACCTCGCGGCACTCCCAGAGGATGTGGAGAAAGGTGGCACTGAGCCCGCAGCCACGCTTACAGAGCCCGTCGTCAGAAAACCCCATCGAGACCAGACGGGGACCCGTCACATAGACACGATGGAGAATCTTAAGCTGGACCAGACGGAGACGGGCCGGGACGGCAACCTCCTTAGGGGATGACAGCGCAGACTGCCAGTCCTCGTCGTCCAACTCAACCCCATCTCCCGTCCATGCCTCCCGAAGACGCACCAAGAGATCTGCCCGATTATTTATTAGTTTTTTATAAATCAGGGAGATAGTACTGTCGGGGACGTGTCCGTCGAGTATGCGGTCCTCGAGAGGCGAAGAAACAGGGACCGTGGTCCCCTCCCCAAAGACCGAGAGTAGGGCGTGCCGAACCTGGGCATAGCGGAAGAACTCCCTTTCACTAAGCTCGTACTCGCTCTGAAGCGCCGCGAAGGATTTTTTTTTTTTTTTTTTTTTTTTTTTTTTTGAAAAACCTTTATTTGTGCATAGTAAAAGAACAAATACGGGCCTACAACCATCAGGCCGGCCACAATACGGTTGAGCACAGAGACAAACAGTACATCCCCTGTGCATCAATGGTCAAGATTAGCAACGATTCAGGATTTATACACTGGAGAGATCATGGACACCAGGGGAAGGAGAAGTGAAGGTTAATTTTAAGGTTTTCAAAATAATTTTGTCGAGAAAAAAGTCAGTAGAGGATAGAACCAAGGAGATTCGAGTCCGCGAAATGGCTTCACTACACGGGAGAGCAGCAGCATCATTAAAACAGCCATAGAAAATCTCATACAGTGAGGCAATGCAGTTAGATAACAGGATAATCACATAAGTAAATACGCACCCCCTCAAAGCCGCCCCCACTCAATCCACCCCACACCCGGACCCCGAATCGAAACAAGTATAGCGCAGAGACATGAAAGAAAGAGGCCCATAGAACTAAAAAGGAAACAGTGAGTTACCCCCCCACCCTACACCAATGCGGAGGCTACGGCCTACCCCCCCCCCAGCATAGTGCCTGTCGCCCAATGAACCCGAAATATAGACGAGAGAGAAAGTAGGAATAGAGTAAAGAAAATAAGAAAACAAGAAAAGAGAAGGCGGGGAGGAGCCCACGTAACCCCGGAGCGCCCGACACCACCGGCCAGCCACGCCTCCACACACTGAAACCCCACTACACCCAAAGGTGGTCGTGTGAAAATAACATGTAAGAACAAATAAATGAAGGCAGACAGATCGCGACGAGTGCGCACAACATATGCAAACAGTTCCAGTCCCAGTCCAGCCCGTCCGTGAAACCATGGTGATATAAATCAAGCTAGCCCTGGCCCGATCGCGGGCTTAAGATTAGACCCGCCCCCTCGTGAAGGCCCCGCATCCCGAGCAGACAAAGACAATATGGCCGCTTGGAAGAAGATGGAGCAGTAGAGTCACAAAATGGCCGCCGATCATCTATTGAGGTCCCCTTGCACACCATATAAAATCCCGACCTGGCCTTTAAAGTACAGGAGTTCCACATAAAAGAAGCCGTAGGCCACCGTAAACGGTTCCTCGAGGACGGCAGGTGTAGCTCAGCTGGATACTCTTGCGGACGCGGTGAGGCAGGCAACAACAAAGCAGGCAGCAATGACCGGGGAAACAAAGTGTCCGCCATTGAGCAGGAGAGCGATTGATACTGGGTGCTGGGAAAGCCAAATGCAGACACCAGTGTAGCACAGTTATACACAGTCGTTGGGTCCCCGCAAGAGGACCGAAGCACTGGCAGACTCACGTCTTGTTGAGCACAAACGGGGCGCTCATGACCCGCAGCAGACAGTATGGAGTCGAACCGCTCACCCAGCGTTTGCAAGCCAACACACAATTGCAGACGAAAGTCCCGCAGGGCAGCCAGAACGGAGCCGTATGTCAGCGGAAGCTGCGCCCCCACAGCGGCAGCAATCCGGGACGGCACTAGGGAGCTGGAGTCTGGTAGAGGGAGGGCGAAGCGGGCAGCGGGCGAGACCGGAGCATCACCCCCCAGCAGCGAGCAGGCAATCAACGCCATGTTTTACCGCTGAACGGTACCGTGGCCAGGGGGGGGTCGTGACAAGGAGGCAATTCCCCTCAGGTCTGCGCCGCAACAGGTGAAAGCCAACAGTCGCTTCCCCTCCCTCGGGCTCTCTTTGCGGCCGACTAGGCAACAGAAGAAGGGGGTCTGCAGCCCTCCGCAGCGCGGTCCACAGAACGGGGCAGGAGACCCGCCACACCGGGGCCTACCCTCTAGCTCCAGCCCTTCAGGTGCAGGGTGCAGGAGGTGTCCGGGCGTCTCTCCCCCGGCTCTTCTGGCGACAGTCCGTGGTGTGAGGCTGGATCGGGACCGCGGGGCTCAGATTTGCACCAGAGGGTCCGGTGACTGCGGGGCTTCCAGGGGGCCGGCCGAGGCCACAATAGAGCAGGGGTCCAGTGCGGAGAACAAGGGCACCAAGAACTCCGGCATCCGGGCGGGCTAAGACTCCGGGAAAGCGGCGGCGCGGTCAGCGCGTCATCGCGCACGTTGCACCTCGAAAATCGGCGAGGATAGGAATCAGGATGATAGTCCGGGGCCAAGGGCCGACGGAGCCGGGCGCTCAAGCGTCTGCTCCGGTCGCCATCTTGGCTCCTCCCCCCCGCGAAGGATTTAACCGCGCCTTTAACCCATAGGTCCCCCACTCTGCTAATGCCGATCGTATCCCAGTGCTCAAAGCCTTTCGTTGTCCAGAGGCTTCCCAAGCGCTCTGAGGCGAATAAAGGAGTAGCACACGTTAAACGCTCACTCCAGCCCACCGCTACATTCGCCGCCTTCCACACACGTACCGCAATCCGGCAGATCGAGAGTAAAGCGCTCTGTTATAGTTACCGCCGGGAAGCAGGAATTTATCCATCTCATATGCCGGGTTCGAACCAGGCGCGTACGTAGCATGGTTAATGGCAGACAGTTGGGAGGCCCAATAGTACCTTCTAATGTCAGGAAGCGCGATGCCCCCGTCATACCAGGGGAGAGTCAGCTTTGCCAAAGCGATACGCGCACGACCGTCCCAAACCAGTCTCCCCTGCAAACTCTCCACTTCCCTAAAGTAGGCCGCCGGAATGATATCGAAGGAGTTCTGGAGTGCATAAAGAAATCTGGGAAGGGACATCATTTTAAACAGTGCTGTGCGACCAAGTGGAGACAAGGGCAACTTACACCACCGAGCCGTATCCACCCTCAAACGCCGGAGGGGAGACAGGAGATTCTGCTCGTAGCGGACCGCCGGATCCAACGAAACGTACACCCCCAAGTATTTAAAGCCGGATTGAGATGTTTGGATCGGAAGCCGAGGCGGCAAGAGAGGAAGGCCACCGGAGATAGGGAACACGCAAGATTTGGACCAGTTAATTATCAAACCCGAATTTCTCCCCAAGGAAGTAAGGACATCAAAAAGCACATTGAGCAACTTCCGCGGCGAGGTGAGGTACAAAAGAATATCATCCGCGTACAACGAGACCCGTTCCTCGAAGCCCGGGGCCCACCGGATCCCTCTGAGCGAGGGCTCCCAGCGGAGCCAGGCAGCGAGCGGCTCCAAGGCGAGAGCAAAGAGCAGAGGGGACAACGGGCACCCCTGCCTAGTACCCCTCCCGAGAGCGAAGGGCCGAGAAACCCGCCCATTGACAACAACCTGAGCCATTGGTCCAGCATAGAGGAGTTTCACCCAACTCATAAATCCCTCCCCAAAGCCAAACTTCGCCAAGACGGCCCAAAGGAATAGCCACTCGATGGTATCAAAGGCCATCGTGGCGTCTAAGGAAACCAATATGGCCGGTTCAGAGAAGTACTCCGCCCTAGCGAGGACACCATGTAGACGCCAAAAGTTGAGAGCGGTATTACGATGAGGGATAAAGCCGCATTGATCCGGATGTATCAAATCACATATAACTCTCAGCAAGCGATTAGCGAGGACCTTGGCAAGGATTTTCGGTTCGGCATTTAGTAGGGAAATAGGCCTATATGAGGCACAGCGGTCTCGTGGCTTACCGTCTTTGGGAATCACAACTATAGTAGCCAGACGCTGGTCGTCGGGAAGGGAACCCCGCTCGAGCGACTCCAGAAACATACGACGGAGGAAGGGCGCGATTTTATCCGGGCGCAGTTTATACAGTTCAATCGGCAGTCCGTTGGGGCCCATAGCCCTGCCCGATCGAAGGGAACGAATCGCGGTAGCAATCTCGTCGACAGACAGGGAGGCATCCATCTGCTCACGGTCCTCGACGGATAAGCCGGGCAAGGCAATATCCCGCAGCAAGAGACGAGAGTCATCCTCATCTCTATCAGACACCGGGGAGTACACCGCCCGGAGGTGGTCAGCAAAACACTCCACAATCTCACCAGGGTCAGTCACACACACTCCATCCGAAACCCGAAGCTCCGGGACCACACGATTCACTCTCTCCTTCTTATCCAACCAAGCGATCAGTTTACCCGCCTTGTCCCCGGCATCATGCAACCTACCCTGCTGCTCCCTATACATGGTCTTGGCAGCGTCAGTAACAAGAGACTTATATTCAAACTGCTTCAAGCTGAGGGCATGAAGCCCAGCCTGAGTGACACCCGTCTCCAAAGCTGCCTCCAGCCCCGATATTTCAGTCTCCAGCTTCACCACCGCCTCATTCTTAACCCTCTTAGCCTCCACTATCTGGGATAGGGCATGCCCGCGGAGCACTGCTTTGAAGGCTTCCCACAGGGACACTGAGGACAACACCGACCCCTCATTCTCGAGAAAATACTGATCAATCGACTTAACAAGGCTATCACGAATCTTGGGGTCTCGCAAGTACCAAGGGTTAATAGGGGCGATCCGCCCAGCGGACCGAGTCCCGGTGTCGAAAAGCAACCACAGTGGGGAATGATCAGAGATACCCCGGGCCAGGTGCTTAACCTCTCGAATCCGGGCAGTCTGGGCCGCGGGCATAAGAAAATAATCCAATCTGGAGAGACTCCCATGGGCCCCAGAGTGAAATGTGTACTGACACTGTGTCGGATGCATTAACCTCCAACAATCCACCAGACCGAAGGTATCCAAGAGTCCGCCGAGCCATGCCTGGGCAGCAGGGAGGGCCCTGGGCGGGTGGCGATCCAGATCACCCGAAACAACCGAATTAAAATCCCCACCCATAAGCAAAAGACTGTCAGGAAGCTCAAGCAGCATACGACCCAAGTCTGAGAAAGTGGAGTTCTGGAGGCCCGGGGGAACATAAACCGAAACCAAGGAAAGGGACTGTCCCTCCCACCTCCCAATCAGAGCCACATAGCGCCCTCTATCGTCTAGGACAACCCTGGTGATCTCTAGCGGAAGTGAAGATCGTAGGAGAATGCCCACCCCTCTAGAGCCAGTGGTGAAACCGGAATGGGCCACGAGTCGGTATCCCCCCCTGTTCATGGCATGACAAACATTACCAACCAGATGCGTCTCCTGTAAGAATACCACATCAGGAGTCAAACGACGCAAATATTGCAGCACAACACCCCGTTTGATACGATCCCCCAATCCGTTGACGTTCCAAGACATCAATCTCAACCCGTCCCCCCCCATCCCCTCCAGTAGATCAAGGATCCCCCAGCAAATAGCGCGACACCTGAAACTGAAACAGAGCCAATACCTCGCCTTGAAACCAAAAAACACAAATCCAAACAACCCCTCCCACCCACCAACCCCCCCCCGAACTCAACTCCCCCCACCTTGCACCCCTGCGGTCCAAAAAACCACCCCAACTTGCAGTGTGCCTGTCGCCCTACAAACCCCATTCTACGAAAAGACCCCGGAGGAGGAAAGGGACCCGTCCCTGCCCGCCCCCCACACAGATCATAATGAAACAAAATGTACAAAAGAAGTAGAACCCAGCCGAACAAAGCAAAATGTCAAAGTCAAGGACCAAAAGTCACTCCGTAAGAGGCCCGCCACCCTCGGTACCACCGGAAGGCCCAGGCCGGTCACCCCGGTCCGGCAGAGAATCCAGCCAGTCACTCACAGTAGCAGGACAGTCAAAAAAGGTAGTCCGGTCTTCGTATTCCACTCGGAGCCTAGCAGGAAAAAGCATAGAGTACTTAAGACCCAGGTCCCGGAGACGGCGCTTCACCCCCTGGAAGCCCATCCGCTGTTTCTGGACAAGTTGGGTGAAGTCCGGGAAAAAGTTAACGGATGAGTTCTCATATCGGACCGGGCCATGTACCCGTGAGGCCTGCAGAATCGCATCTCGGTCTCTGTAGTGAAAAAGTTTTGCAACAATAGGCCTCGGGGGAGCTCCCGGTCGCGGCCGACCGCCTGGGACTCGATGGGCCCGCTCCACGGCAAAGAACTTACTCAAGCCAGCGGGGGCAAGCTGTTTGAGGATGAGATCCTCAACCATAAGATCAACCGGGCGATTGTCGAAGGTCTCTGGAACACCTATGACGCGGATGTTATTGCGTCGAGCCCGTCCCTCGAAGTCCTCCAGCCGCCGGGCCATCAGGTCGTTGGCCGACTTGAGGTCGCCAAGAGCAGTCTGCAGGTCCGACACATCCGTACCAAGGGTGGACGTCCGCAAATCCAGCGATTGGACCCTCTCATTGGTCTTAGAGAGATCCGCCCGAATTAGCGTAACATCAATGGCCACCGTGTCGATTTTACGGGCCAAGGCCTCGTACTGCTTAGCGATGGTCTCCTTGATGCCGTCAATGGCGCCCATGATGTCCTGCAATGACAAATCCGGAGGGACGGACGGAACGCCACCAGCGTCATCCGGGAGAACACTGGCCGTCCCAGGGGACCCTTTACCTTGAGTGTAGCGGTCCATGTTGTTAGTCTGGACCGGTCCCCCGCGTAGGGATGTCTTGGTCTTACGCCTCTCGGGATCCCCCCTGCCTCCCATGTTGAACCACGCTCGCCGAAGGGGACCACCGAGCAAGCGTCGAAGGGGCACAGGCGAAGCAGACGCGAGCCGCACCAGAGACCGCAATGTGGCGGTGCGAGGGGATCAAAGTCAATGGGCACACTGGTATCAGGCGGAGGCAAAGGCACCAAGCGAAGGCCGAGTGAAAACCCAGCCGCACAAAGCAACTCCACTGTCCAGCCACTCAGAGATCCAAAAGTGAAACCGAAAGTGATGGGACGGCCGCTGGCACAGCCCCGATGCCGTTGTTGTTCAACTATGCCCCGGCTCCACAGTTCACCTTCGCACCGGGCACAGCCATCAGTTGGGCCTCAAAAGTTCAAACCACCATAGATCAGGTCTCCCAGGTCCGATTTGGTTTCTGAAAAGAGTTCAGGGTTCAGCCAACGTTCATCTTCCAGAATCCGTCAACCAAGTCAGGATAAAGTCAGGATAAGTTCCGAGGAGCAGCGACGGTCCGGGGAGCCCTGTGCTCACGCGACCATCTTGGATGCGTGCTAGGCTCCTCCTCCTTCTAAGGTTTTTTAAATGCTAATTCCTAACTATAACGTGCCAGAAACCAATGTTTTTTTCAGTGAATTTCAAAGGTTTTTAAATGCTAATTTCTAACTATGCCTACAGAGATAGGACATGTGAAGAAAGAAGAAAAAACGCACAGAAAGAAAAAAAAGAAATGAAGAAAGAAGCAACAGAAGTCCTCAAAGACGAAGAAAAATGCAGAAAGAAGGATAACGTGCAGAAAGAACAAACAGAAGAGCAGAAAGAAGCCTTGTTGCAAAATCATCCTGTACCCTCAATTTTTCAGACGGATACTGGTGGTAACTGAGTCTGACTAACCAGTCCTAGAGCCAGTGCTATTTTAAAAGACACTCAGAATACAGTGAAAACACCTACATACACTAGGGAACACTATGCGTTGGGGTCCCCCTGTGATCAGCATGACCTCCTCTGTAAGCCCCTAGTATATAATAGGGCACTGGATTAAAACTACCTCTTAAAACGCGCCACAGGGCGTGTTTGCACATGTCACCTCAGGCCCCGTCCCCTCACTTCCCCACTGTGTAAACACGCCCTGTGGACGTTTTAAGTTGGGAGATTAAGTCCCCTTGAATCCTGAGGGTCCCTAGGGTCCAACTAGACCACTAGGTATCTCCAGTAAGCGCCACAGAGCTGCATTGCAGAGAGATGTAAAAAGGGGCACGGCCTAGACCACCTCTCTGCAACGCAGCGGAGTGGTGCTTACTGGAAGCACCTGGTGGGCTAGTTGGCCCCCAGGGTCCCTCAGGATTGAAGGGGAATTATTTCTCCAACTTAAAACGCGCCACAGGGCTTGTTTGCACACGTTAACTCAGGCCCCGTCCCCTCCCTTCACCACTGTGTAAACACGCCCTGTGGCCGTTTTTAGTTGGGAGATTAAGTTCATTTGAATCCTGAGGGTCCCTAGGGTCCAACTAGCCCACTAGGTACCTCCAGCATGCGCCAGAGAGCTGCGTTGCAGAGAGGTGTAAAAAGTGGCAAGGCCTGGACCACCTCTCTGCAACGCAGCTCAGTGGCGCTTACTGGAAGCACCTGGTGGGCTAGTTAGCCCCCAGGGGCCCTCAGGATTGAAGGGGAATTATTTCCCCAACTTAAAACGCGCCACAGGGCTTGTTTACACACGATAACTCAGGCCCCGTCCCCTCCCTTCACCACTGTGTAAACACGCCCTGTGGCCGTTTTTAGTTGGGAGATTAAGTTCATTTGAATCCTGAGGGTCCCTAGGGTCCAATTAGCCCACTAGGTACCTCCAGCATGCGCCAGAGAGCTGCGTTGCAGAGAGGTGTAAAAAGTGGCACGGCCTGGACCACCTCTCTGCAACGCAGCTCAGTGGCGCTTACTGGAAGCACCTGGTGGGCTAGTTAGCCCCCAGGGGCCCTCAGGATTGAAGGGGAATTATTTCCCCAACTTAAAACGCGCCACAGGGCTTGTTTACACACGATAACTCAGGCCCCGTCCCCTCCCTTCACTACTGTGTAAACACGCCCTGTGGCCATTTTTATTTGGGAGATTAAGTTAATTTGAATCCTGAGGGTGCCTAGGGTCCAACTAGCCCACTAGGTACCTCCAGTATGCGCCACAGAGCTGCGTTGCAGAGAGGTGTAAAAAGTGGCACGGCCTGGACCACCTCTCTGCAACGCAGAGCAGTGGCACTTACTGGAAGCACCTGGTGGGATAGTTGGCCCCCAGGGTCCCTCAGGATTGAAAGGGAATTATTTCCCCAACTTAAAACGCGCCACAGGGCATGTTTGCACAAGTCACCTCAGGCCCCGTCCCTTCCCTTCACCACTGTGTAAACGCACCCTGTGGCTGTTCTAAGTAGAGAGATTAAGTCCCCTTGAATCCTAAGGGTCCCTAGGGTCAAACTAGCCCACTAGGTACCTCCAGTAAGCGCCACAGAGCTGCGTTGCATAGAGGTGTAAAAAAGGGGCGTGGCCTCAGAACACCTGTCTGCAACGCAGCTCCCTGGCGCACACTGGAGATACCTGTTGGGTTAGTTGGCCCTCAGGGACCCTCAGTATTGAAGGGGAATTAATTCCCCAACTTACAACTGGCCAGGGGACGCATTTGCAGAGCGCTGCAAGGAGGGGGCATGGCCTCCAGCGCGATGCCGGTCTTTTATTTATTTTATTTTTTTAAGAAGGATGGCTGTGTGGCCCCCCTTCTTTTTCTAATTTATTGGCCCTGGGGACCCCATCCCCCGGGGCCTGCACCCTAATTTTTTTTGTTGAAAAAAATAAATTTGGCCCTCCCAAGGCCTTAATCGGCCCCGGGGACCCCAACCCCCGGGTCATGGCCTTTTTTTATTTAAATTCTTTAGGAGGGGGCTGCGTTGCCCCCCTCCTCAGGCCACTTATGGCTCCGGGGACCCCATGCCCCGGGGCCAGCCTTTGTTTTTTATTATTTTAAAAATATATATATTTATAGAAACACCTAGGACATGCTGGACAAACGGTATGTACCTATCACCATGACGATTTGCGTGATATTCATTAAAAGGCGACTATGCATAGAATGAATCCACATGGAATGTATTTACACGGCTAGTGAAGCTCTGACGTGTCTGACGCCCTACCGTGCCTAATCCCGGCGCCCCCGCCGGTGGGTACTCTCCAAGTAGACACCCTTGTCGTTTATTTATACAAACATGGGTAGCTATTGACGGGCACATTTAATATACACGCACACCAAGCCATTCAAAGGGGATTCGACAAAAATTCGACCAAACTATGCAAGAAACCCCCCTCACGGTTAATAAAAAACACATCCACCACCGGATGTGTAATACTTTTTATTTTACTCTCTGGAAAGGAGATGAACCTCACTTGAGAGTCACAGCGTGCTCCTGGCTGAGCCCAATGCTGTGTTACACCCACCAGTACCCGCCGATTGCCTCACACCTCTGTGTTGTATTCCACCAGCTAGTGCGTATGCTATGACACTCTCTAGCCCATGTGCACTGTAACACCACCCCGTGAATATGTCATGCCACACTTGCCTTCGCACAGGTTATATTGCCCCATCTAACGTGCCTTCCTCGATGTGTATGTTATAACGCACAGCGCTATGCCATACATATTACAATCTGGGATCCATATCTTTGTCACAGTGCATATGCAACGTTACACTACCCAGCACATATTTTATATTACAACTTTAGAGACTAGTTATGTTACACAACACTGCCCTGTGCATATTACACTCCAAGGCGCATATCGCATAGCACGCGCTAGTGCCTGTGCTATCTCGCGCTCTCCAATGAATCTGTCATTGCGCACAATGTATTGCATATTATATTTCATGCCCCGGTTCATCTTATATCACACTTTTTGGTGCATAGTTTATACCATATACTACATCTAGTTGTCATTTTCAATCGTGCTCTCAGGACTATGTTCTATATAACACTGCGTCCACCTACCCTTTTCACGGGCATTACATTTTGCGATGGGGGTGGAGGGTCAGGGGGTGTTTCTGCCAAGTGAGCCCGGAGTCACAGTCACAAACGTCCTCTTCTTCCTGAATAAAAGTGAGATTATGCTGCATACTTGTTCATATTTTAAGTAGTTCGCACATTTTAAAAACAATAATGTTCCTAATACCCACCTTCTCTGAACAGTTAGCTTGCTGCCCCATTCACCTCCTCCCTATCCTCTGTTGTCTGAATCCATGGACTAGCCTCCTCCCTCCTGCCATGCATGGTCTGATGTGCTGCCACTGCCCTCCATTTAGCATGATGTACCAGTCCTGTCCTCCTGCCCTCCATTTCCCAATTCTATGGCCCATCATTGACCTCCTGCTTAGCCTCTGTGCTTAGCTTGCTGCCCTTATTCTCCTTCCCCCTGCCCTCCGATGTCTTTGTGCATGCCCCTGCTCCATCCTTTTTGCCCACTATGTTCCATGGACCTGCCACTCCTATCTACTCTGAGTGTTCTGTTGAGGTGCCACTTCCCTCCCACCTACCTAGCATTGTCAGATGACTGTAACCTGTCCCTGCCACCTCCACCCTGCCTGTCCACATGCCATGCCCCTATCCCCTTCCTCCTGTCCTCCATGGTCCATTTTACTGCCACACCCTTCTGCCCTCCCTGATCTGTTGTGCTGCAACTGCTCCTCCTGCCTGCCCCGCGCGGTCTGTTGTGAGGCCCCTTCCCCTGAACTCTCTTGTCTGTGCCCAGGTCCTGACCCTCCCTTCTATCCTCCATGGTCCTTTGTGCATGCCCCTGCACCCTCCTTCTTGCCCATCATAGCCATTGTGCTGCCACTAACCCTCCCGCTTGCCATGCATGGTCTTCTGTGCTGCCATGGCCCCTCCCACCTTCCCTGTGTGGTCAGCTAGCTGCCCCTGACCCTCCATGGTCTGTGTGTATGCCACCATAGTCTCATTGTTGCTCTCCATGGTGTGTCTTGTTTCTAGTGCCCATCCTGCCTGACCTCCATGGTCATCTTGCTGCTCCTGCCCTGCCACATTGCCCCCAGCTCTCTGTTTCCATGTGCAGACCCCCTATTCCCTCCCTCCTGGCTTGTCTGTTCCATTGTAATGCCCCTGATCCGTCCCTCCTGCCCTTTATGGTCTGTTATGCTGCAGCTTTCTCTCCTGTCTGTCCATTATGGTCAGCTAGCTACCATTGCCTCTTTCCTATCTGTTCTCTGTTGTCCATGTGCATGGTCCTGTCCCCTCCCTATTGCTTTCTATGGATTGTTGTGCTGCACTCCTGTCCCGCATGCGCTGTATGGTGTATTGTGCTGCTGCAAACCCTGATGCCTGCCCTGTAGGGTCAGTTTGGTGCACCTCTCCATGTCCCTCCTGTCCTCTGTTATCCGAGTCCATGTCCCTACCCCAATTCCTCCTGCCCACCATGATTCAATGTACCATACTTGCGAACATTTTGAACTTGATAAGAGGGAGATTTTGAAAAAAAACTGGGGTATTGATTTTCCCCTTTGAGTTACATTGAAAAAGAGGAGATTGTAGACAGGAGACAGATCAAATGAAGCCCATTTGAGCTTAAAAACATTGGACGTTTCCTGGCTGAAACGGGTCTTTTGGCATGTATGGTTGTACTACCACTGCCTCTTCCTTCTGCCCACAATGGTCTATTATATTGCCACAGCCTCTCTTGCCAGTCCTGTATTGTTGGTTTGTTGCCCCTGCCCCCCTTTCCACTGCCCTCCATAGTCTGTTGTGCTGCCACTGCCCTTCCTGCCTGCCCAGTGTGGTCAAATTGTTGCCTCTGCACTCTCCTACCTGCCTTAAATTTTCAGAGTCCGTGCCCCTGGCCTCTGCCTCTCAACAGTATCCCAATGAACAACTAGATTGCTAACATTCTATATTTATTACAAAAGTGTGGAACGCCTGACGTCATCTTGATGTAATCAAAACTGTAATACCTAGAGTATTTCCTTTAGAAATTACATATATGAGAGGGTCTTATTTGCATCAAAATTATGGTTAGTGCTCTAAAAAACTAAAATGAGGACATATTTTCTGAGTTTTCAAATAGCGACAAAGAACTTTTAAATTATTTGTAATCTTTATGTTTTTTTATCCAGTTGACCACTTGATTAAATGTTGCACCTCGGCGAGAGGATGTGGTGTTACTTCCAGAGCTGCAGACTTTGCAACTGGGGAACGAGGTTTGAGTTTCTGCTTCAGCTCAACATTCTGTGATTGTGGTCAAATCACTTAATCTCCCCATGTCTACAACCAAAATGAATTTGATCTTGTGTGATGTAACCAATGCTCATGTAAAGCATTCCAATACCCGACAAGTCTGCACTATATAAAACTGCAAATACACAAAAAATAAGTGTTTTGCACACTTCTGTCATTGGGCAACATGTGGGCTACATCTGGGTGATATTTGTGCTGCATTTAGGCTCTTTTGTGTCTGGTGGTCATCTTGGGAGATTTATTTGTTATGAAGTTTCCTAATTTCCTCATGTACTGCAGTCTCCTCAGTAGGAAATGCTTTCAGTTTTTTACTTTGATTCCATCAAGAAGGTATTCAGATATGTCACACATTTGCCATAAATTCTGAATGTTAGCACTCTAGTTGCTCATTAGATCACTGTAGTAAAGCTACTGCTCACCACGGAAGTCTGCTGCTAGTATTAAAAGTGCATGTTTCAGTCTGCATATCAGAATATTTTAATGAAATAGAAGAGGATTTGAGAAGTCACTCAAAATGTGCCCTAATTTTTCTTTCTTCAGCACTAATCATAATTTCTATGGCAAAATGAACCCCCTCATTGTGTTCCTTTTTAAATTAAATGTTTTAAGTGTTACCAGTTTATTCCAATCAAGATGGCTTCAGGTGTTTAATACTTTTGTAATAAGTAAGACTGTTACCGCTCTAGTTGTTCGTTAGAACACTCTGGGACATTCTGTCATTGGGCTATACTTGGGCTACATCTGGGTGATATTTGGGCTACATTTGGGCTCTTTTGTCTCTAGTGGCCATCTTGGGAGATTTATTTGTTATGAAGTTTCCTAATTTCCTCATTTACTGCAGTCTCCTCAGTGGGAATACTTTCAGTTTTTTATTTTGGTTCCATCAAGAAGGCATTCAGATGTGTCACACATTTGCCATAAATTCTGAATGTTAGCACTCTAGTTGCTCATTAGATCACTGTAGTAAAACTACTGCTCACCAGGGAAGTCTGCTGCTGGTATTCAAAGTGCATGTTTCAGTCTGCATGTCAGAATTTGTTTATGAAATAGAAGAGGATTTGAGAAGTCAAAATGTGCCCTAATTTTTCTTTCTGCAGAACTAATCATAATTTCTATGGCAAAATGAACCCCCTCATTTTGTTCCTTTGTAAATTAAATGTTTTAAGTGTTACCACTTTATTCTAATCAAGATGGCTTCAGGTGTGCCATACTTTTGTCATAAGTAAGACTGTTAGCGCTCTAGTTGTTCGTTAGAACACTCTGGGACATTCTATCATTGGGCTATACTTGGGCTACATCTGGGTGATATTTGGGCTACATTTGGGCTCTTTTGTCTCTGGTGGCCATTTTAAGAGACTTATTTATTATGATGTTTCCTAATTTCCTCATTTACTACAGTCTCCTCAGTAGGAAATACTTTCAGTTTTTTACTTTGATTCCATCAAGAAGGCATTCAGATGTGTCACAAATTTGCCATAAATTCAGAATGTTAGCACTCTAGTTGCTTATTAGATCACTGTAGTAAAGCTACTGCTCACCAGGGAAGTCTGCTGCTGGTATTGAAAGTGCATGTTTCAGTCTGCATGTTAGAATTTTTTAATGAAATAGAAGAGGATTTGAGAAGTCACTCAAAATGTGCCCTAATTTTTCTTTCTGCAGCCCTAATCATACTTTCTATGGCAAAATGAACCCCCTCATTTTGTTCCTTTTTAAATTAAATGTTTTAAGAAGTACCACTTTATTCCAACCAAGATGGCTTCAGGTGTGCCATACGTTTGTCATAAGTAGGACTGTTAGCGCTCTAGTTGTTCTTTAGATCACTCTGGGAAGCTGCAGTAGAACACAAAGGAATCAACTGACAGTCTCTGCCCTTGTTGGATGTACATGTTTTACTGAGAATGTCAGACTTCATTCTCACATGACTAAGAAAGATAATGTGAATTTACAGGAAATATGCTCTCAGTTAGCTTATAGATCACCTTCCAAACCTCTGTGGGAAAAGCATGAGAAAATAGTTTTCTCTCAAACATGATTCATGATATCACAGCAGAAGGCTTTTTCACATGGTAAAATCACCTTAGAACACACCACAATTCCTAAAATGAGTATGGTACCATCAACAAATGATTTATATTGTAACTAGAGTCTTAAAACCTTCTATTAACTGCAATGATTTTTAATGAGGTGCTATCATGTATATTGGTCCCAAGATGGCTGCCAACACTTCTTGGATGAAGTGCTGACAGCCAATCAGATCTCACAATGAGATGTGTGGTTAGGCTCCGCCCAGATATATATGTGATTTTACTTTTGATTTTCTCAGGAACTACTGAACGGATTTACACCATTTAAGCAAAAGGCACATGCCTGACCTGAGGACTACCTCTTTGCCAAATTTCAAGTAATTCTGTTCAGCCGTTCGGGCTGTACCTTCGACTAAAGGTCCAATGAGAAAATGCATGGGGAAAACGCGTTTTGGGACCCCCTTTTTTCTCAGCCCCCGCTTGACGAATCACCCCGAGACTTTCAGGGTAGGAGCTGAGCTGAGCGCCCCATTAGTTTTGAAAATTTTGCGAAGATAAGTCAACCGGCGCCAAAGTTATTCAAAATAGAATTTTCAGATTTCCTATGGGAACTCGGTCCTAACTATAACTATCTACTGGCGACCGCCAGTAGATAATATATATGTTTGTGTGTGAATATAAATATAGGGTAATTACTAGAAGGCACTGTTCCAGGGTCGGTAAGGTTGACAAACAACCAAGACCGTACCTCAACAAGAGGAAAGTAAAGAGAAAGAGATGGATCTATGTGTTAGAGGTCTAGGATGGGGTACTCAGGATGGGGGGGAGACAACATAAGTGTCTCTTGTTGCCCTCACACACCCCGAGGGATGTCATGCTTCATCATCGGGCGGTGCTCCTCGTCGGGCCGGCGGTGCAATGCCCTACGGGTCCCCCGAAGGGTCTCTTTAGCGGAGATCTTCTAAGAGAGCTGCCGATTGGTGCATGCGGGTATGTGGAGGGGGAGTACCAGGGTCAGTGGTGACGGTAGTGTGTGCAGGAATAAAAATACCTAAGGGTTACCTGGGAAGCTAATTTAATAAGAAGGTACCCTTGGTACATTAAAAAACGTGAAAAAATGTTACTAATCAAAACGTAATGTGTCAGTAGTAACTGAAGATACAGGTCAAGTGGTCGACATGTTTCGCGCCTTTTAGTGGTCAGAATGATCCATGGCGCTTCATCAGGACCAGTAGAGGTGAAGAGTGTGGGGAGAGGTGCCCAGACTATGTGTAGTGGGGGGGGTAAAATATCACCCTCCCACTCGGCAATAAAGGGGGGGGGGGAAATACAGTGTCTCCTAAACAGGTAGTGTGTGAAAAAAAGGAGTCTGTTGTGCCCCCTTTGCGTAGGACCTAGACCAAAAGAGAGATAACACAAAGAAAAATGCAGAAGTTAAAATACATATGCGGACGTGCCTTGTCGATCCGCATAAGTACACAGTGATTCAAGAAATCACATATTTACAATGAGACAGTCATAGTATCATGCACCTGGAGGCCCAGGCTACTCTCAGAGTTCTGGAGGAGCGGGCAGGCGTGGGTGTGGTCCCATGCCAGTCAGAAGATGGTTGGTCCCGGGTCCCGGTGGCGGTCACAGAACCCAGCTGGAGACTCGCTAGGTAAACTGCTATACCCCGCGGGGCCCGGACACCTCCACTTGGCTGTGCAGCGGGCTCACCTGGCGTGTCGTCTACCGGGCCAGTCAAAGAGACTCGTGTGTTGTGTCTGTAACTAGATTCGTAGGTTCAACACGAATAAAGTGCACTTAGAGTAGTCTTACCTATAATAAGAGTTGGAATTACTCCTTGAGTTAAAAAGCGGCGTAGGAGGCCCACACCATCTAGGGCTGTAAGTCGGAAATAATGCGTATCAGCAGGGAAAACCCAGAGGGTAAGGGAAACAAAATGGAGCGTTAGATTTACTTACATCGTTGCCATAATGTAGAGCAGGATAAATGCTTACGTTGTGATCTCGGTAGCTGGATCGCCTCGAGTCATACTCACGGGTTGCTCAGGTGACGGCACTGGAAACCTGCCCGGTCCAGACGCCTGCTCGAAGGTGATTGACTTTGCCTAGCCCATGATATTTAAAGACTGAGCCCCGTGATTGAAGGAGGTACCTATTTCCGGTTTCGACGGCGTGATAAGTCATGGGAGGCCGGAGCTGCGCATGTGCGGTGAAACAGAGTGTTCCAGTGTTCTCTTGTGCATGCGTGATTAGGTGTTTTGGCGCATGCGTGGTGTCTGTGAGGTGTGTTACTACGCGCATGCGGGCCGTGAAGTGCTTGCGATGTGTAAATACCGGAATAGCAGACTAGACCGCACAAGTAGGTGTGTCACTGTCAGCCTATGGCCGGTCTACCCTGTATGTTGCCAAGTTCGAGGGTGTGGCGGAGTATGGGCGGGGCCAAGTGATAACTCGCTAACGTGTGCTGAAGGTGTAAATGTCCCATCCTTTACCGGTATAGCAGTATCTCCGCATAGTTGGTACGGCCCAAACAGGCCCGGGAGGTACACCTAAGAGCTATTGAGACGAGCGTTGGTCTAATCATACAGTTGTTTGGCTCCTAGCCGGAGGGGCGATGTACGATGGATTACGCATTATACATGCATACAAAAATGACAGTATTAGAGCTCGGTCCATGGGATATCGTCGTTGAGCCCTTGGGTGTCTGTGTGCAGGCGGTGCACCCAGCGTTGTTCGCGCCTAAAGAGCGACTCGCTGGTCCAGTTAGTATTGGATTCCAGGATGGTCCATTGGATCGCTTCACAGGGGTGCCCTTTTTCCAGAAAATGGTTCGTCAATTTAGTGGCTGCGCGGGCTCGCCTGATGGTACTTTTGTGTTCACTGATCCTTGTTTTGATGGGTCTGGTGGTCATGCCTACGTAGTAGAGTTCGCATGGGCACGAGATCAAGTATACACAATTAGTGGTGTTGCAGTTCGTGTGCTTCCTTTGTTCCCATTTTAGCTCACCGATTTCCACGACTTTCGTGTGTCGTGTTGTGGTGCAGGCACTACACGAGCCACACGGGTAATGCCCCTTCACTGCTGGCAGGTCCCAGAGAGTGTTCTCTCTTCTCGCTTGTTTCTGGCGTGGCCGTGTATTAATCAGTTGGTCTCTTAAATTACTGGTTCTTTTAAAGGCAAACCGAGGTGCTGGGATGTTTAGTGCATCACTGTTTATGATTTTCCAGTTACGGTTGATGATTCTTTTGATTTGGTTGGAGAGGGGGGTGAAGGTTGTGCCGCAGGTGATCACGTTATTGGTATCGGGCTCTCTCGTTTCCAGGAGGCCTTCACGAGTGTTGTTCCTAGCCCGTTTTTTAGCTTGATTGATTACTTTAGCTGGATAGTGCCTCTTCGCCAAGTTCTCAGATAGGGTGTTAGCTTGTCTGTCAAAATCCTGTAGTTTGCTGCAATTGCGCCTAATCCTGAGAAACTGGCCGTAGGGTAAGTTTTCCCGTAGAGCTTTTGGGTGGTGGCTCTTAAAACTCAGGAGGCTGTTGCAGTCTGTCTCTTTTTTGTACGTGCTGGTGTGAAGTATCCCATTTTCTAGTTGGATAGATAAATCCAGGAAAGGGATTTTCTCGTCACTGGAGGTCATGGTGAAGCGTAAAATGGGGGTCCTGATTGTTGATCCACTCAAAGAATTCCAGTGTCTTGGATGCCTGTCCTCTCCATAGGATCAGCACATCGTCTATGTACCGTTTCCAAGTGACCAGGTGTCGATGAAACGGGTTGGCGTCTGTGAAGATGTGGTTGGTCTCAAAATGTGACATGTACAATCCAGCCAGGCTCGGCGCAAAGGTGCTCCCCATGCTGGTGCCTTGTACCTGGTGGTAGATAGTGGTTTTGTACATAAAATAGTTGTTGGTGAGAGCAAGGGCAATGAGGGCCGAGATGAAGCTTGCCGGTGTAGACGTTGGAAGTTCAGAGTTTTGTAACAAGTTGCTTACCACTTCGATGGTTGCCTCCTGCGGAATATTCGTATAGAGTGCTTCCACGTCCCCCTTATGGATCTTAGGTAGAAGATAGAAGTAGGGCATCCTCGGAGATGGGTTCACCAGAAAAGCTGCTTCTTTAGATGTAATCCATCCCTCTGTTGCTGCTTCATTGACCAAGGTTCTGATCTGGTTCAGTAGCCTTGAAGTTGGATCGGTCTCCAGAATCTCATAGTACTCAGATCCATAAGGGGGTAACCCTGTGCCCTGGCCGTCCGATCGTATCTGGGATAGGCTCCCTTCTGGAACCTTTGAGCCAGTTCAGTGACTTCTTTTTGCGTCCTTTGGTCCAGGCTACTCCAGCTTACCTCAAAGACACCAGAGATGTGCTCAACCTCATCCGAACCATCAATGATGAAAACACCGAGGAAATCAACTTACTGCTCACACTGGACGTGGAAGCACTCTATACGAATATTCCGCAGGAGGCAACCATCGAAGTGGTAAGCAACTTGTTACAAAACTCTGAACTTCCAACGTCTACACCGGCAAGCTTCATCTCGGCCCTCATTGCCCTTGCTCTCACCAACAACTATTTTATGTACAAAACCACCATCTACCACCAGGTACAAGGCACCAGCATGGGGAGCACCTTTGCGCCGAGCCTGGCTGGATTGTACATGTCACATTTTGAGACCAACCACATCTTCACAGACGCCAACCCGTTTCATCGACACCTGGTCACTTGGAAACGGTACATAGACGATGTGCTGATCCTATGGAGAGGACAGGCATCCAAGACACTGGAATTCTTTGAGTGGATCAACAATCAGGACCCCCATTTACGCTTCACCATGACCTCCAGTGACGAGAAAATCCCTTTCCTGGATTTATCTATCCAACTAGAAAATGGGATACTTCACACCAGCACGTACAAAAAAGAGACAGACTGCAACAGCCTCCTGAGTTTTAAGAGCCACCACCCAAAAGCTCTACGGGAAAACTTACCCTACGGCCAGTTTCTCAGGATTAGGCGCAATTGCAGCAAACTACAGGATTTTGACAGACAAGCTAACACCCTATCTGAGAACTTGGCGAAGAGGCACTATCCAGCTAAAGTAATCAATCAAGCTAAAAAACGGGCTAGGAACAACACTCGTGAAGGCCTCCTGGAAACGAGAGAGCCCGATACCAATAACGTGATCACCTGCGTCACAACCTTCACCCCCCTCTCCAACCAAATCAAAAGAATCATCAACCGTAACTGGAAAATCATAAACAGTGATGCACTAAACATCCCAGCACCTCGGTTTGCCTTTAAAAGAACCAGTAATTTAAGAGACCAACTGATTAATACACGGCCACGCCAGAAACAAGCGAGAAGAGAGAACACTCTCTGGGACCTGCCAGCAGTGAAGGGGCATTACCCGTGTGGCTCGTGTAGTGCCTGCACCACAACACGACACACGAAAGTCGTGGAAATCGGTGAGCTAAAATGGGAACAAAGGAAGCACACGAACTGCAACACCACTAATTGTGTATACTTGATCTCGTGCCCATGCGAACTCTACTACGTAGGCATGACCACCAGACCCATCAAAACAAGGATCAGTGAACACAAAAGTACCATCAGGCGAGCCCGCGCAGCCACTAAATTGACGAACCATTTTCTGGAAAAAGGGCACCCCTGTGAAGCGATCCAATGGACCATCCTGGAATCCAATACTAACTGGACCAGCGAGTCGCTCTTTAGGCGCGAACAACGCTGGGTGCACCGCCTGCACACAGACACCCAAGGGCTCAACGACGATATCCCATGGACCGAGCTCTAATACTGTCATTTTTGTATGCATGTATAATGCGTAATCCATCGTACATCGCCCCTCCGGCTAGGAGCCAAACAACTGTATGATTAGACCAACGCTCGTCTCAATAGCTCTTAGGTGTACCTCCCGGGCCTGTTTGGGCCGTACCAACTGTGCGGAGATACTGCTATACCGGTAAAGGATGGGACATTTACACCTTCAGCACACGTTAGCGAGTTATCACTTGGCCCCGCCCATACTCCGCCACACCCTCGAACTTGGCAACATACAGGGTAGACCGGCCATAGGCTGACAGTGACACACCTACTTGTGCGGTCTAGTCTGCTATTCCGGTATTTACACATCGCAAGCACTTCACGGCCCGCATGCGCGTAGTAACACACCTCACAGACACCACGCATGCGCCAAAACACCTAATCACGCATGCACAAGAGAACACTGGAACACTCTGTTTCACCGCACATGCGCAGCTCCGGCCTCCCATGACTTATCACGCCGTCGAAACCGGAAATAGGTACCTCCTTCAATCACGGGGCTCAGTCTTTAAATATCATGGGCTAGGCAAAGTCAATCACCTTCGAGCAGGCGTCTGGACCGGGCAGGTTTCCAGTGCCGTCACCTGAGCAACCCGTGAGTATGACTCGAGGCGATCCAGCTACCGAGATCACAACGTAAGCATTTATCCTGCTCTACATTATGGCAACGATGTAAGTAAATCTAACGCTCCATTTTGTTTCCCTTACCCTCTGGGTTTTCCCTGCTGATACGCATTATTTCCGACTTACAGCCCTAGATGGTGTGGGCCTCCTACGCCGCTTTTTAACTCAAGGAGTAATTCCAACTCTTATTATAGGTAAGACTACTCTAAGTGCACTTTATTCGTGTTGAACCTACGAATCTAGTTACAGACACAACACACGAGTCTCTTTGACTGGCCCGGTAGACGACACGCCAGGTGAGCCCGCTGCACAGCCAAGTGGAGGTGTCCGGGCCCCGCGGGGTATAGCAGTTTACCTAGCGAGTCTCCAGCTGGGTTCTGTGACCGCCACCGGGACCCGGGACCAACCATCTTCTGACTGGCATGGGACCACACCCACGCCTGCCCGCTCCTCCAGAACTCTGAGAGTAGCCTGGGCCTCCAGGTGCATGATACTATGACTGTCTCATTGTAAATATGTGATTTCTTGAATCACTGTGTACTTATGCGGATCGACAAGGCACGTCCGCATATGTATTTTAACTTCTGCATTTTTCTTTGT
Source organism: Triturus cristatus (assembly GCF_964204655.1). NCBI lineage: Eukaryota > Metazoa > Chordata > Amphibia > Caudata > Salamandridae > Triturus > Triturus cristatus. The sequence goes on along the minus strand of NC_140584.1, from coordinate 203,878,798 downwards.
GTTATCTCTCTTTTGGTCTAGGTCCTACGCAAAGGGGGCACAACAGACTCCTTTTTTTCACACACTACCTGTTTAGGAGACACTGTATTTCCCCCCCCCCTTTATTGCCGAGTGGGAGGGTGATATTTTACCCCCCCCACTACACATAGTCTGGGCACCTCTCCCCACACTCTTCACCTCTACTGGTCCTGATGAAGCGCCATGGATCATTCTGACCACTAAAAGGCGCGAAACATGTCGACCACTTGACCTGTATCTTGAGTTACTACTGACACATTACGTTTTGATTAGTAACATTTTTTCACGTTTTTTAATGTACCAAGGGTACCTTCTTATTAAATTAGCTTCCCAGGTAACCCTTAGGTATTTTTATTCCTGCACACACTACCGTCACCACTGACCCTGGTACTCCCCCTCCACATACCCGCATGCACCAATCGGCAGCTCTCTTAGAAGATCTCCGCTAAAGAGACCCTTCGGGGGACCCGTAGGGCATTGCACCGCCGGCCCGACGAGGAGCACCGCCCGATGATGAAGCATGACATCCCTCGGGGTGTGTGAGGGCAACAAGAGACACTTATGTTGTCTCCCCCCCATCCTGAGTACCCCATCCTAGACCTCTAACACATAGATCCATCTCTTTCTCTTTACTTTCCTCTTGTTGAGGTACGGTCTTGGTTGTTTGTCAACCTTACCGACCCTGGAACAGTGCCTTCTAGTAATTACCCTATTGACTTCTCGGAGCACAGGCACTGGACCATTAACCAGCTCCTGGTCCCCCCCTCCCCCTTTTTTGGATACTGAATATAAATATATACATACGTACACACACATAAACTTACCTGTGAGGCAATGCTACCTGAAAAGCAATAACTATAATATTAAAGCAAATTATGACAAAATATCGCTTTCCTGGCCCTGGCACTACTGCAAGGTCCTGCTCTTGGGTGATAATGTTGTGCCAGTGGTGCGTCACTTGCTGCTGGGTGTGGGAAACCCCATTCTTGTGCCACGTTCAGGGCTGCAATCTGCCACACCCCAGCAAACGCTCCACTAGGCTGTAGCCTGACAGGCCCCCCCACCTGCTGTCAGCATAAGGGAGTAGTGGAGGTGAATTTAAAAAGCTAGCGCTGCCACCTCTGCCTCACTGAAAATGTGGGAGGCCATCACTCCCTCGCGCCTGTGTTGGCCTCAGGGTGTTCGTGACTCATTGGCATTGTCTGCCTCTGCCATAGTTAGGGTGGAGTTGGGTGGGATGTGTACAAAACACAATAATTTAATAACTTGAGAAAAAAATGTAAAGTAAATGCAACAGAAGAATATAAAACTAATAAAAAAAATGTGAAAATATATTTAAAAAAGGGTCCCAAATGTAGCACAATGGGGTTGATTAGGTTAGATGGGGCCTGGGGATCTAGAAACACTAGAGGATAACTGGGTAGAAGGAGGCCTTAAAAACACAAAATGTCTGCATGTTTTCGCAGCACAACATGATGCTTGTGTTGTTTTTAGCGCAAACAGCGTCACCAGCTTCATTTTTTTGTCCCAATGTGCATGAGTTATTAATATAGGCAAGTTTTTAATGGATTCGACCACAGTTTCAATTTGCAATGTAACTCTTGTTAATTTCTTCCTCTTTTTTATCAGCATAGGGGGAATGTGCACATTAATTATGCAGATCTCAAATTTACTACCAAACGTAATGTGAGATGCAATAATGTTTTGTGATTTAAAAAGAAGGCAATAATAACCCAATCCTTCATTGCTTTTGAGTAATAGTGAGAGACACCCACCCCAATGTGAGTTAGGGTAGCTTTACTATTTTGCGTACCATGTTTCTTATACTCATTTCTTAAAAAGTGTGGGTATTTCATGCTGATTACTGTTTTTTTTATAATTCCCCAATCTGCTATGGTCACAACTTTACTTAATATTTTACTGAAGTGGTTTCCTGGAGACCAACTAGTTTTAGTCAATTCCATTTGCATTTTTTTATTCAGCTGTAAGCGTACACTTAGTAGATCATAGGTTGGGAAGACATCTCTTTGCCTTGTGGATGATAGCCCCTCTATGTTTAAGGGTTCTGTACTAATACTGTATCTAATTTGGGCCTCAGGGAACCTCAAGATGTTGGGGGTGAAAACTTTTTTTTTTATCTCCCATTGATCATTCTATATTGTTTCCGGGGCCAGCTTTAGGGTTAGTGGCACCCAGTCTGACAATCTTTTTTGCCGCCCCCATCACCTCCTTCTTCATCTATTCCCTCATTACCCGCCTCCAACAGTGCTCCTCATCTCTCCATAGCCCTTTCTCACATGCATTTCATTTGTTGTATAGCACTACTCATACCAGGGAAGGGTGTCAGAGCACTTTACATTGCACACACATTATACAGAGACAATGAAACATACGTGTGTAAAGTAGTCAACATGGAATGTTACAAAGAGGCCACTATACAATAATATCAATTACATCTTCTTCAGCATTAAACTATGGCCTTAGGAGGTGGAGATCGAGATAGTGTTAAGGATGGCCAATGATTACAATGCGCTTAGTGCCCAAATTCATCATTGTCCCTACTCTAACTTACACCAGAAGCATAGTGCGTCCACAACTGCTATCATTAGCATAAGCAATCGAAGGAATGTGAAATGGTCTATGGTTTGCAGAAATGGCACACTCATGAGCCAAATTTATCAAACTTATGTAGAAATTCTTGAACAATACAAACAAATTGGCATAAACTTGATCAATTTTGTCAGTCTCCATTGCGAACCATCAGATCGATTAAAGCAATATTTCACCAGCGAGGGGTCAAAGGGCCAAACCCAGGGCAGATGTTCTAGTTGGTTTTCCGGAGAGTGTAGTCTAGTTAAGGCAGGGCTACTAAGTGCAATTAAAATGGAGGAGGAGGATGGATGGAAGTTACGTTTTGCAAGATGACGGCAGGCAGCAACAAGCAGGCAACCAGCAAAGGGATTTGTGAGCTTCAAGAGACGCCTGGATGCCAAGCTACTGAGTTACCGAGTTAAGCCATGTAGTGGCTACAGAGAGAGCTTGAGCCCCGCCCGTGCCCTACCACTGCTACTGGCCCCAAATGTTGAGCGTTGAGCACTGAGTCAAGCACTGAGTCCAAAGAGGGCCAGGGGAGAGGAGATGAGACGTGGTGCTGAGTGCACAGGGTGAAAAAAGGACATTGTAGAGCAGTGCTGCACGTGGTGATAGGCAGACTTGCTGCTTGTGGCTCTCCAGATGGGTGGGCCCCTGCTGTTTGCTGACTGCTGCTTGGGATTGCAGAGGGCTCCCGACTAAAAAGTCTCAAGAATAAATCGGAAGAAGCCGGGAACAGGAGTCTGAGGTCCATACTATCATGCAGTGCTCGGGAAAGCTGCCTGGGTGCATGTGCCCGGCGAGTGTGGTGTCTGCTCCCTCTTGGCCTCCTTGTCTTCTTGCAGTAGGTGCTACCCTCAATGCCAGACCGCACTGTCCCTTCTCGCAGGTTTTTGTTTTGTTTGAAGACTTGTGTGAACTCGACCCGAAGATATTGGAGCACTTTACATGAGCACCAGTTAGGTTACACAAGGACGCATTCATTTTTTGGTGGGCACGGAGAGATTAAGTGATTTGCCCAGAATCACCGAAAGCTGAGCCGATGCCAAGGCTCAAACCTGGTTCCCGAGCTCCAAGATCGGCAGCTCTGTCCGTAAGGCCACAACATCTCCCCAAGGTTTTTTGCACCCTCTGCTCTCATTGCATAGGCAGGGAGTGTCCCAGCGGTGGGGTTTTGTTGTGGCAGGCTGTGCAGTGCTGGGTACGCTAGGAGTTACTAAAGGCAATTTTGGAGGGTGGTAGTGAGGGAATCCATGGAGAAGAAGGGGGGTGGCAAAAAAGATTGTTGAACCGGGCACCACCAGCACTAGAGCAAGACGTGTGTCAAGCAGTGAGCTATGGCTGTACCTCAACATGGAGAAGCTCAACAATAACTCTGAATTGATTGACAAGGACTGTGGATTACGGTCTGCCAATCTCTGAGCTATGTGAGGAGACATAATCCAGGGAAATGAGGACCACTTGCCCTGGAGCGTGGAGCACCAGTGTCTACCTATCTGCCCAGACCAGAGGACCCAGTATGGAGGAGGAGAGAGCCTGGAGGAAGCATGGTCTGGTGAGGGATCTTGGTGAGTGGATCACCAAAGCGAGGTGTGAGATAATCCCTATCTCTAAAGATCAGCTACTATAAAGGCTTCACTGCTGTGGCATAGATAAGACCACCCTCCTGTGTGCTAACCAAAGGTTTGCAACCCCGTATGCCAGAGGGAACTGCTGTGAAGATATTGCTTATGTAGCACCGATCAAGCTGTTCGCCCATGTGATGACTGAAAGTTGGTGACCAAGTATGCCAGAGGGGACCACCGTAAAGAGCAAGAGTGATCTCCTTAGCGCATCATATGCCGGGCAGGCAGTCTCCTGGACAGCTTGTGACCGAGAGCAATAGGTGTTGACCGGTGTGCCCAGAACTCCTTCTGAAGCATCAAAAGCTGAGTGACTACCAGGTGGGATCAGAGGGACTTACTACATCATCCGAGGAGCGTCACTGATGATCAGTCATCTTGCTTGCAGCGATGAGACTACTGCTCATCTCTGGTGACTGTGCTAGTTCATTGTAATGTTTGAGGTGCTGAATACCCCTGGTGTCTGGATTGAAACATCAGTGAGAGTCAGCAAGACTAATCACAGGGCCGTCAAGCCCAGGGAGAAATTTCTCTGCCTCATAGTGCTACAACTCTGAAACACTTTCACTCCTAGAAAGCCATTGTGAGGCCTCTAAGACTCCCATATTTAATCCCATTCTGTGGACCATTTAATTTGGAAATTGTAGGTGATTTCTTTAAACAGTTTAAGGGGGCTGGAGGTTTTGATACAGGTTTGGGAACAACTAAGTACTCATTGCAGTATAGCTGCATCACTGTGATGAATTTATTCAGGGAGTAGATTAGTTAATTGTTTAATAAGAGCTGCACTATTGACTTTTTACTGTTAATTCTAATGTAGAGTATTTTCTACATCACTCTCTAAAGGATATAATCATTTCTCACACTGCATCTTTGTTGGTATGGTAATGCTCTTCTGAAACCGTCTTCTAAGAGTTTTGATTATTATTCCTGAGGGATAAAAGAAGTCTGGCTTACCAACAGGACTTGAACAGAGGTAACAAATATTTCTGTATCTCTATATCAAAAGAATGAAGACATGAATAAATCCTTCTGAGTTGGACACCAGAAGGGGTTATTGTGCTATCTGGTCTGATTGTTCCTCATCACTCCCCTTGAGCCACAGAATTGAATTGATTATGTGAAGTAGGCAAAGGGTTATTGCCAAAGCTCCTTCTCCATTGAAAAGCCTACAAATATAATGGATATTAGCATGAAAATATTTCCAATTGCTGATGTGGAACCTCTAGGGATCAGCTGAAAGCGAGGTGGCTCACATCCCACATTGCATGTGAAAAATTGGAGTCTCAATATTTGCATCGTTTCATTTGTTCTATGTCTCCATTGGCTAGTTACTCTAAGAAGAGGCAACCTTGTTACTTCTGCCCACGTGCTTGAAAATCAGAGTTACAATTGTGCCTGAAGTGCTGTAATGAATGTATTATACTTCATGAACTATTAAAAACATTTGTGAGTATTTAGAGTATTTATACTGTAAAATTATTATAGTCTCATAATAATAAACAATTGTTAGATTGTTGACAGGTGTGAAGGGTTGTAAGACCTGTCTTTTTATGTGTGAAGACTCTGCACTTGTAAAGATACTCCTTTGTGAATAATATACAAATGTAAAGTTACTCAAACGTGTAAATTTACCTTTGTGAATCAGGCCACTATTGTGAACCTCTAACCATTCATTAGGTGTTGGACACAAATGCTGAGCAATCACCAGGAGGTAAGACAGACCTGGACTTGTGACACACACTGAGGCAGTCACAGATCAGATGCTCTTGACCTATCATCTCAAACAATTAATGGGTGTCACTCAGAATAGAGATATGTCACTTAATTCTTACCCATGATATACAGTTCAACAGATGGATTCTGAGCTTAATCCCAAATAAAGCACTTCTTGTGTATCTGGCAGCATCTTAGCAGTCTACGAGATGGCAGGAAGGCTTCCCACTACAGGGGGAGCATCCATGCAGCTTTTTACTCTGAAAGGTGCTGATATTGAACAAATAAACATATTCTGGTTGCCTCCTACACACCTGTCCAGCCCATGCACAGGTACAGTTTATGATGCCAGGTATTAGTCTAGTGGAAAGAGGGGAGAGAGGAGGGATGTAACCACATCATCTATGCAATATTTATGTAGGAGAACAAGCTAACCAAGCATAGCTACTGTTAACTTAACCATTATTCAGCAGTGGTTTAGCAAATTAGCAAAGATAAACAACCACTGATCTGCCTTAGTTTACTTTCTTTCGAAAGAAACATGCAGTCTAAGAATTGGTGGCCATGAAGCGTGTCAGCTGCTCCTAGTCCTAAGGCAGCGCCCCTCAAAACAGAAGATGAAGAATGCAGGCATACTCAATCTTACCTCAGGCAATAACAAACCAGCTTCTTCACATCCTCAATGCCTTGGAGAAAAAGTTAATAGGAGATGTGAGGACAGCACATGTAAAACTGGCAATGAAATGTGAACTGATTAGTATTTGAAAAATGGTGATGATGTGTAACATGTGTGTTAGTAATTCAATCTATATTGGTTATAGATACAATTGACAATTCTGCCTTAAATCAATTTCATGGGAAATGAAAGTGATATATTAATTGAGCTTGGTGGAAACTATGGATTATGGGTTAACTTGGCAGAATGGAAACCGAGATGTTTATTCCCCATAGTAGAAATTGACAATGATTTTGTAAGAGAGGTTAGATATTGGAGCTTTATATAGTAACTGGACATAATGTCAATTGGCAATGGTGGTTCAGCTTGTGTAACTACTGACCATTATTGTGCAATTTTGGACAATGGAAAAATGGCATTATGCCTAATGGAAACTAATGCATACATGCCAATTTACTAAATTGGTAACAGGTCAAAATGTGCTGAATGAGCATTTTGCAAATGTATATGATGTGCTGTACAGGTATACAGAAAACAAATGCTAATATAGCATAAATGAAACTGGCAATGATATACTACCTGGTCAAAACCAAAAATGGCAATGTGATACTGGGTGGAATTTCAACTACACCAGAATAATCGGAGTAATTTTGGTAATTCCGTGTTACTCTTTTACTCGGAATTACTGATAGTAATGTGATTACACCAAACCCATGCCGTTCACAGACAAAAGCTCTCATAAAATATCAGATATTTTTTTTGATTAAAGGTTGCCAAGTGAATTTTGAGTCTACTAAAACACCTAACTATGTACAATTGTCAACCATGCTCAAAGTTTGATCCTGAACTGAAAAGGTTGCACTTTTAGTATTTCTTGGTCCCATGATCATTACATGTGGCTTGTTAAAATTTGTACACAAATCAAGGCTGCTCCTAAACTCAACAAAATGATGTAGAAGCTGCTGTAGACTTCTAGCAGTGCAAGCAATTAAAATAGCATCATCACCTACACACTGTACAATAAGAGCCCTTTCAAAGCATTTAACACGCATTATAACAAGAACGGGAGCCAATATTCAGCCCTGTTGGACCCCAGTTCTAAGTGCAAAGCTCTTAGTACATTCACCGTTGCTGCCAAACGCACTGAGGCTGTCAGTCCACAGTGAAGATCCCTGAAAAAGCTAACCAAACACACATCTACCCACATGGATCCCAGCTCTGCCCAGAGTTTGTGCCTTTTATTCCTAAAAGTGCTCTTTGAGCATAAATGAAAAAGGGGCCCCCTGCTACTAATAGGGAGTTCCTCTAGGCAGGTAAATGATACACAATGTAAATTCCTAGGGCAACACAAGCTTACTGCAACACACAATTATAACAATTCTGTTGTGTGGAGAGACAAAGGCAATGATATGTATATTGAAAAATACAAAATTGATTATTTATTAAAGATTTAACAATAACTATATACACAAAACAAATCTAAAACAATACACAAACACACCACATCCATGTCATCATTCATACTGAACAATCATAATATGTACATCAAAGGCAAAATAAGCACATGAAACAGATATCATTAGGTCCATCAAGTTTATATTCAGAAATATATTGCCATTATGATAATTAATGATTTGAACATTCTTTACAGATAAATCATGGATTCAGGCTAATAAATCAATCATAAATTGATGTCTTTGTTACAGAGTGGCTGTAACTCCGGATTGTATCCTACGCGTGTTTCGGCACAGAAGTGCCTTCTTCAAGAAAAGCCACAGCAGATAAAATGCAATATCCTTTGAAACGGAGAATGTTCGCCCGGGTTCTAGAGGAGCTGAACGATATACAGCATTAATGTGGAAATACCCCTTATCTTCATTTGAATGAACAAGGCCCACATAGGAGATCTTCAATATGAAAATTTAAAATCAAGATGACGGTTCTATGAAGGATTCCATATCTCCCAATGGCTAATGATGCTGTGTGAGTTCGGGCGACTTCAATTCGATATGCCTCGAACCGATTAGGTGCTGTGTTGAATGCATGCAACACGCGCAATAAGACCACCGTCATCTTGATTTTAAATTTACATATTGAACATCTCAAAAGTGGACAGAGGGCGCTTTAGTGCCAGTCAGGCTGGCCACACCCCCTACAGAGGATGCGGTACAGGTGCGACTCCTGGTGCAAGATTCGGTGCGGGATGTAGTCCCCAAGTATATGGTGAGTCTGTTGGGGCCAGATAAGCCCTTTGCTGCCACCAAGGAGGAAATTACGAAAAGGTATCCAATATAGATCCAGGAGTATCATTTCCAAGCCAGATGTAAATGTTAACCACTGGCAACATAAATGAGAATCCTGTAGTTTGATTGGATGTAAATTTATCTCATAGGAATATTCTGACAATCAAGCATGGATTTTCCCTACCTGAACCTACACTAGACATTACTGATGTATGACCTCTCGCTTCTCGTAATAAGCATCATATCATCTGCATAAACCAATAGGCAAACAGGACCAGCAGCAATGATAGGAATAGCAGCAGATACATTAATTAGTTGCTAATACAGATTAATTATATAGTTCTTATGTCTAGAGAGGAGAAGCATGCACCCTTGCTTACCAACGATAGTAATGACTGCAGATTAAGTTAACAAGGACCATTTACCATAACAAATTGTGGTGATGTTTTTAGAAACTTGTCAGTTTAGGCTAGAGCATGTTTCAACTAGAACTACAAAGAAGTTACATGAAAATGTGTTTATACTGCAGCTGTCAGAAATACTATTTTTACTATTATATCCATCAATTGTCTTTTTTAAAGAATAATCTTGAATTTACAACTAACCCAAGTGTTACAATTTTGCTCACTTCTTTAATAGGGTCTGTGAAGGGAGACACACTGGCCCTCTATGGGTTTGCCACAAATATTCATCTGCTTTTTCCAGCATGTGCCTACTTTAAGGAGATCACTATCATGGATTTTTTAGATACCGGCCTGCAATATGCTGAACATTGGCTGAAAAATCACCCAAAAGCATTTGACTGGACCCAGTGCTTCAAATCTATTCAAGGGGATGAGGATCAGAGGTTTGACATTTACAACTTAGTCTTACCACACCATATGACCACCAATTTACAGTAGTATATTAATTAATTACGTTCCATAACTTTAACCGTTTAATACGAAAAATACCGCCTAACCACATCTTTTAGAGCTTTAGTGTTCATTATACATCCATATTTTGTACTAGCTGCATTTATGTTGCCAAATATTAAGATCTAGGGGAAGACGTACTAAGGGTTTGCGTTGCCCTAGCTGATGCAAGTCGCTACAAGGCAGCACGAGTCCTTAAGTGGGATTTGCTGAGCCACGTAAAGCCACCTTGAATGGCTCTGTGTGGTTTAGTATCACTGCCCTTTGCTATCTTTTGGCACAGAGGAATTCCACAGGTGGAGTATAGGTATTCCTCTGCATCCACCCATGGTTTTTACAGCAAACCCAGATTTACAAGGGTCTGTAAACCCGGGTTTGTGCCAAAAAGGTGCTTCTACCCGATCTAGGCGTAATGAGGAGAAATATATTTTTTTCCTCGTTACTTCCTCTTTATATGCATGTGGCATGTCTTTAAGGATTGTTTTTGTGCAGGAAGTTGTTCCTTCCAGAACAAAAACAATCCTGTCCTTAACGCAGGGACCCCGGCAGTATGACGCAAGGGTATCTGCATTGGAGCTAGGCAGCACACAGTGCATCAGCACAAGAAGGGAGCAGAAGTGTGCCATATCTTAGTAGACCTGGTGCATTTTTGCTCTCTCTGTTTCACGCAGCGCAGTAAGTTGCCTTGCTGGGTTGCGTTGCACAAAATGTAGTAAATCTGCCCTCCAGTCTTATTTGGAACTGCTTTTGCCAAAGTTTCAACTTCCAGACATCCACACACTTATTTAAAGTTCTGTGGTATCAGAAGAAATAAATGTACAGTGTTGGTATTGGCAAACATTTCTTTTTCACTTCAGATTTAGGAAAATCTGGTAATATCACAAGGCGTGATGTTAGAAATGTGCAGAAAAATGTGGTAAATATTGGTAATGTTGTCACTATATATATTGTTTATCTCTTTGCACAAACAATACACCTTGGGGTATTAGTAACAGATTTCGCACAGGACTCTAAGGGGCTTATTAGGATGGCAGGCGAACTTGAGTCTGCCCGCCATCCCCGCAGTGTCAGGACCAGCCGCCAGACATGCGGCTGTCCGGCACCGTGAATCAGGATGCAACCGCCACGATGGCGGTCGCATTCCGCATTTCAACATTGCGGCAGGTGCTGCTTACAGCAGTACCCGCCGCGATGCTGAAGTCGCCCATAGTGCATGTCACTGCACCACATGGCAGGCACCACACAGCGCCTGCCACTTGGTGCAGTGATATGTTGGGGGGTACCATGGGTGCTCCCCAAGTGCACCCTACCTCCCGCAACGGGCCCCCGTAGCATAACTCTGCATGCCTTTCCATGGCGGCATCGCCCCCATGGAAGTGCCGGTTTTTCTCCTGATCTGGTGGATGGTGCCTGCTAGGCACCGCCATCATTTTGGGCACCCTGCACCGCCCGCCAGGCAATCGGAATGATTGCTGGCGGCGGACGGTCTTTGCGTCCGCTGGGGACGCAGTCAAGTTCCCACCGCCATCCTAATCTGGTGGTGGGAAAAATCTGTTTGATGGCGGAAGGACTGCCACTGCAGGGACGGCGGTTGCCACCGCCGGCCCTGCGGTGGCGGTCCTTTCGCCATCCTAATCACCCCCTAAGTGAGCATGTTATTACATTGAATTGAAATAACTACATTAAACCTACTTGTTAAATGAAATAAAAATCGAATGATTATGCTAATATGATTGTTTTTGGCCCAGCTGTGAGGTCAATATAATACTTTTGATACTTTTGCAGGGAAAAGTGGATTGCAAATGAAGAAAAACTGAGAAGAGCCATTACCATCAAAAACATCATAAAATTAGAACTCTCGGAGAGTGGTCCAGTAGCACCTAAATCATTTCCTCAGGTCGATTGCCTGCTAAGCCCATACGCTTTGGCCGTGGTGTGCAAGGACCAGGCATCCTTTATCAGCACTTTGAAAAATATGTCATCGTTGTTGAAGGTTGGGGGTCACTTAATACTGTTTCTATTTATTCAATGCACATACGCTTACATAGGTGGTTTTAAGCTTCCGGTCCTATGCATCCAAGAAGATTTTGTGAAAAATGTTTTGAATGAGCAAGGATTTGTGATTAAAGAGGCTCGGCTGAACCCTAGGGTCAACCAAACAAAGGTTTCAGTCATGGACTTTTCACATATTTTGTTCCTCGTTGCTCTTAAAGTGAAAAATGTGAAATAATCGAAACGATCAACAATTAATAGCTGCATGTGTGAATGATTTTTTTCAGTAACAAAGAAACATGTTAGTCTATAAAAATGTATACATTTGGATTTTCAAGCTTGTGATCCCTTTTGTTGTCGGGGATAGATATATTTTTTTGCTTTCTACACATTCTGTCTAGCTTCGTTGTCAGTTATTTACTTATATTAAAATCTTTATAATGCAAGACTATGATATTTGAATTGACCTTGTGGGAAGAAAAAAGGGAGAGAAAAAGAAGCAACATATTTTTATTTGGTAACAAAGAATGAAGGGTACTCTCCATTTTCTGAGCAGGAAAAGATTGGTGTGTTCCATTTAATTTTGATGCATTATATCTAAATAGGCTCTTAAGAAGAGATCCCCTACATATTTTGGTTGTTTTGGGTTGCAGTTTGTCTTGTAATATAGGCCCTCATTACGATGGTGGTAGGTTGGACTGCCGACCACCATCGTATCGGGCAGGTGACCATATGACAATGAGTCGGTGGTCCCACCTGGCCTATTACAATCAAGCCACTGTGCAGGCGGTCGGAAAGTCCCTTCTTCTACTGGGGCTTGTGCTGTAGCCCAGTAAAGGGCCGCAACACAAGCCGCAGTAGAATAAAAGCACTTTGTGCACATCCATGCACCGTGTGCCGGGAATCCTGGCACATGCTGCGTGGATGTGAGAGGGGGCACTACATGTACCCCCAGGGCCACTTAGCAGTGGCTGACAGGGGATGGAGGCCCTGGCAGGGGGCCCCAAAGTCAATTTCTGTCTGCCTTTTCATGACGATCGGACCATCATGAAAATGCAGTCGAAAAGAGTCATACATCATAATCCCTACGATGGTGCCTGCGCAGGCACTGCCTCCATTGTAGGGATAGGATTCTGACTGCTGCCCCGACTGGATCTTGGATCCTGTCGGAGGTAGCGGTCTTTCCCCCCGACTCCTGTAGTATGACTGGCTGCATCAAAATACATTGGTCGGTCAGATGCCCTGGATTTCGGGCAGACCGCCTCTGACAGCCTGTCGGTGGCGGTCCGCCTGACTTCGTGATTAAGGCCATAGTCTTGAATGTGTCACTATGAATGTTGGGAGTATCTGAGCTGAGCTGGTAATGTTGTATGTAATATTAATAAATAACCAAGCTCCCAACCACAACCTCATGACATCCAGATTTAGGTCTTTCAACCTGTTGAGTCTAGTCTAGTAAGATCACTGTCAGATAGCCTGAGAGCAATCAGCTCCATTCCAGCATTTGTGACTGACATTGACAAGTGCGGGACCAAATTCACGACATCTTATTTGAATTATTCCTAAATCTACATAGGCAGTGGTGACTTTCTCACTGATTGTGATGTTACTTTTGATTTTTGGAAATTAATAAACATGTGGAATAAGTGATTGCCATTAACTACTTGCACCACATCTAATTTGTTTAATCAATCCAGACGTTGTCTGATATTTTACTTCTGTAGAATCAGTGTAGACCTTTTAGTAACAATTATACTGTTTACTAGATCATTAATAAACAATAAAATACTTTGCTGTCTGTTGAATAATTGAAAGCTTCAAATTTCTTTGTTATTAGCTGAGTTTTTTAGATTTAGAGCATGATCTCTTACATATGTTGGATGTGTGGACCACTGTAGGACTTCATGAAGTATATATTTTTTAGCTGATTGTCATTGAACTATCATTAATGTTTCAGGATTGTTTAAACCCCCTAAAGTAGTGTAGCACCAGTGAAACAAATACACTGTTATTCGAAGTGAATGTTATGACCCTGTAGTTTGATTGTAGATCAGCTGCACAGATTTGTAAGGGGAAATATGACAGGAAATCAATCTGAACACAAAGCCACATTATTTTCTAAATGAGGGCAAGGCGTTATTCATTTTTGTTTGGTCTTGTGCATCAGGGACCGGGACTTCAAAAAAGAAGTGTTTGTGGTAGGAGGTAGTGAAAATCTAGAGATAATCCTAGATTAGAATTCTGTATTTTCGGAAGTGTAGGCAGAATTATAGCTGATTTTCATGCAGTTTTATATCTGGGGAATTTAGTGCAGCATGTTTTAATGGTGACAGGGTAAATGTATGTTCTAGGATGATACATTTCCACTGTGTGCATTGCAGCAATATGTAAGAGAAATTACTTTCTGCTGCACGTTATAGGGCTATTGAAGGTCACTGAGGAGTTCCATACCATTTATAGGAATAAGGCCAAAGGCTGAGTTCCATTTAAAGGTTATGGATCTCTAAGGTGACTTGCAATAGCCTGTTAATGTATGACCCAGGGTATTTTTTCCTTACACTAGATAAGCACACCATCAGCCTTTGCATAAATCACCTAGATGTACAAAGCTTTTTTACGTTCATAAATGGCCCGATTTGCAGAATTGTGCCCTTTATGAATGAAAAAGGCATTTTTCAATGTACAAAGGTCCAATTTACGATTTGGTAACGTATGACCTGTCGGACCCCTTGCCCTTTGTGAATGTGTGTAAAAACATTTTTAAAGAGCAGGCAGTTGTTCAACTTACAACTGCCCACTCTTAAAAATGAAAAGAAAACTTGACATGTTTCTTTTTGAAACGCATCCTGTTTTCCATGAAGGAAACCGGCTGCATTAAAAAAAATGACTTTATTGAAAAGCAATCACAGACATGGGAGTCTGCGGAGCCCAGAAGGCCACCAACCCTGTGATTTTTGCGATTCCCAATGGGTTGCAAACCGAGACCTACATTATGAATATTAATGAGGTAGGTCTATTTATGAACCACTGAGAATCGCAAAATGTATTAAAAAAAACACACAATTCAATTCACTAAAACTTTATTTGGAGGCATTATAGCATCCATAAAAGCTTTAAACACATAGTTGTACATTGCTGTATGTGATTACCAAACAGCGAATCGCAAAAAATCACTATTTGATAATCTCAAACACTTACCTTAGTACATCTGGCCCTCTGTGTCTTGGTCTTTTATGTCCATTGAAGATGAGAAGAATTAAATCACAATCTGTAGAGCAAATGTACACACACAAAAAGCAATTAGTAGTTTTTACAAAAAGATATTAGAATCAGCTTAATTTTCGTTAGGTTAAACATATGTTGTGGTTCAGACTGTAATGAAACATGCAGCAATTCTATCTTTCCTGTAATTAGTTATAGCATAAAAAAAATAAACTTGCTGCCATGAATATGTCCTTTTACCTGTCATACTTACTTATTTTGAAAAAGAGAATGAACAGAAGAATGAAAAGTCATTATGTTTTTCTTGTTGAAATTGCAGATGTACTTATTGATCTGTAACATGCCTTTCACCCTGGCTGCTCATTCTGGCAGCAGGCATTGTGATGTCAGAATAACTTATTAAAGTTGAGCAGCTATGTAATTTCTTTTTATTACCGGTGATTAGAGATGTAACAATTGTCCAAAAATAATGAAATGAGAGATTGGTTTTTATACAGGATTACAGGCTCCAATGTATTTTATGATTGTTTGATGGAGTACGTAGTATCAATCTAATTTAATGTGAAAATTCAAAGGAATAGTTACTGACTGACTGTCTGAATTATTTATTAAGCGCACTATTGCCGAGGCGTCTTGGCTCTGAGCGAGGATAAGGAGTGGCTGCTCCTAAACTAGGACTTTATGAAAAGCCAGGTTTTTAGTGCCTTTCTAAACAGGATCTTGTCAGCTTGCAAGCGTAGCTCTGTGGGGAGGGAGTTCCATAGCTTTGCCGCTTGGAATGAAAAAGCCCTTGCCTCCACATCGGGCTCTTCTTATCTTAGGGAGGCATAACAGCTCCAGACTGCCAGACCTTAATGCGCGGGTCGGTACATACCGTGGAAAAAGAGATTTGATATCAGCTGCACCTCCTCCGTATACAGCTTTGTGTACTAGGCATAACGCCTTGAAGTCCACCCGTCATCAGACTGGGAGCCAATGTAGCTGCCTTATGCCACTCGACGTCGGGTGATGTTTAGGAAGATCCAGCAGTATTCTTACGGCAGCATTCTGCAATGACTGAAGTTACAATATAGATCAATGTAAAACACACTTCTAAAAATATTATGGTATGATAATAGTAACATGTGTAGGCTGGCTGTTTATCACACAGAGGTAAAAGAGGAGTTAATCACATTCTAACCCACTGCAATTAAAAATCTATCTTCAGATCAGATATATTCATAATAGCAGCTCACCAACTACAAATTAATATGCTACTTTTCTGTTTTACTTAGCCACTGATCAGTCAAACTCATAAATGTAGTTACAAAGACAAAAAGCAGTACTGCCAATAATATTGTTCAAACAAACTCATCTCTAAATAGCAGCTTCAGGGCCGGACTGGCCGTAGCGGGCACCGGGCAATTCCCCGGTGCGCCGCACGGGTGGGGGCCGGTTTTGGGCCCCTGGGGCCGTTTTTGTTACAGGGCCGTTTTTGCAGCATAGCTGCAAAATCGTCCCTCTAACAAAATCGGCTGAAAACCGGCCCTGGCAAAGAGCTGGGCGGCACCCCCAATCCGGGGGGGAGTGGGGGGAGGGGCGTGGAGAACTTCGCCAGGGCCGGTTTTGGTTCCCAGTCCGGCCCTGAGCAGCTTTAATAACTTTAGTCCAGTGGTGTAAGACAAAATGATGAGACTGCCTCAGAATGTTGTGAGGGGTCATTGAGACTCCCATGTTTCCCAAATATTCATAAGCCATACACTTAGGGCCTGATTCACAAAGTTAAATGAAAAATGTTGGTCTACGTTTAGACCAAAAGTCTAACTTTACAACTTTTCTGTATTCACAAAGTCCACACTCTAGCGCAATCTCCGCACTCGGATGCAGACATTCCGTCCCGATTCGGGAAATTCCTCCCAGAGTGCAGGATGTAAAGATACTACTTGTAACGTACCTTTGTGAATATCGAAAGTCATAAACTTAGACGTTTGCTCTAAGTTTACCTTTGTGATTCGGGCCCTTAATTGGGAGTCCCCAGAAGGGTAGGGGACCTCCCTGCACCACATGGGCTGCTGGGTACTGAGGTATAGTACTGCTCAAGTCTGAACTCAAAACCAACTGGACAAATACACTAAATATGGTCAATATTTTAAGTTTTAGACTTAATTTGAAACCCCTTAAGCATAGGTGACACTCTGCATTGCAGGGGCTGGAGGGGCCTGTGGTTCACCCTGCTTAACTTCTAAGTCTAAAACTGCTAGGCAAATACACAAAATACGGTTGGTCCTTTAATTCACTATCAAACATCGACTGCATTTATGTTGATGGTTCCTTAATAGATTCCCCGATTGCTCAAATAGATATAATGTCAAGTACAGCATTCTAAAATGAAGGAACTTCATATAATGTTGGATATATGTCTTGGATCAATGTGAACGGCTTTTGTGTAAAGAGTTGATTACAAAATGAGAGTATTTTTTCAGCTTAGGCAAGTCCCAATCCTAGTTAAAAGAACGTTATTTTTGTCAGTGCGGATTACATATAATTGTTACTCTGACTACATAACGTTTTTATAATTATTTTACAATTATAATTGAAAATTATAAAAATAGAGTTGAAAGTTTCATACAATATGACTTTAGACATTTCTCCGCCACAGGGGTAGGTGCTTTAGATGTATCTAATGTTGCGGCTTCCTCGGTTTCCCCATCACCACCGGTTGTGTTTACTAACTACGTCACAGGTCCCGGCTGAACACCACCCGGAGCAATCAAGGGGACATTGACAGGGTGGGCAAGCCGAGAGCCAACATGTAGCTCTGGCCCTCCACTGTAGCTGGGTATAGGTGATGGCGTTTGACTTTACCAGCCAGCAATCAAATCCGCTTGAGTGTTGAGGTCCGCAGCTTTGGGCATGCCGACATTTACATTGCTGGTGCAGAGCTGTAGATGAGGCTGCTCTTGCACTGCTTGTATTACTGAGGTGGTTTGAGCAATAGATAGCACGGGGGGCAATGATCACTTCATTCTAGGATGCCTGTATGCACTTGTATTGGATGACTCTCACTTTCTCCCTCTCTACCATTCTTAACAAGGGCTCCGGTGCCATTGGGATCCACAGACCTATTGCAGGGGAGCCACTCCTCTGCTATGCAGAAGAAGATGTTGCCATACCCATGGATGTGTCAGGCAAGGAGTCGCCTTTTCCTCCCCAGCCATCCTGCAATGCAGAAATCAGGGCTTCGACCATCTCAAGCCCAGGGATGGAGTTTTCTGATCCGCAGAACCAGAGCAGCCCTCCGGCCCTGCCAGACTGTAGTAGCCATAGGATTAGCCACCCGAGCTGGGAACAGGTATCCCGATCTACTGCAGTATCCAGGCGCTCATTCCTGCTGCCAGTGCCGCTCTTGGCCATTATGGAGCTGCTTCCTGCTTCTCCCGCTGCTCCTAGTACTGTGCTGTTATCCCCTGCATGCCCCGTCCTTTGGAGGCCGTGGTTCGTGGAGGAGCAATCGCCTTGCCAGATACTGCTGGCGTCCCCTGTGCTCCACTGATTGCCACTAGGGCTCCAGATGCAGTTGCAGAAGCGGAGGGGAGGCACAGCCCGACGTGAATCCACCATGCCGCTCTGCTCGCGTACGCGGAGTTTCATGTTACAGCTGAGCCAAGCTGCCACATCGATGAGTCTGTGAGCAGCCTGATTCACAATGCCTGCTTCCTGGCCACCAACACCACCGTGGCTGTGGGATGCTCCACTTTGCAGAAAAGTAGGAAGCCTGGGTGTTTGTTTTTTAATGTCCCCATGCTCTCATGCCAGTATCGCAGTCTGTAGGATGGGGGAGAGCCAGGGGGGCCACGGAGTCAAATGGGGAGGTCAGCGAGTGGCGTTTACCATAGCAGACTCACTCCGCCATCTTCCTTTCACTAATATTCTCCCCCCTGGTATGATTTCTACGGTGTCGCCAGTAGTCAACAATCAACTGGACAGTCTCGAGGGGATTATGGGCCAAAAGTCTGAGGTGCACAGGTCTGCATCTGCTTCCGCAATTTCAGCAATGGGTAAGAACCCCATGGTAGGATCAGTAACGGGACACTCAGAGTCTTTTGAGCAGGGTATGCCCTCTCTGTCTATAATCTTGCAGGCGCTGTCTACTCAGAGGGCTGAGGCTCAGGAATATTATATTCAAGCAAAAGCAGACGGCCGGGACATTAAACAAGCTTTAAGAGAAGCCACCAGCAAGGTTGCCTCTCTGTCTGCAGACTTCACAGAACTGCAAGAACGGGTTTCAGTAGTCAAATAAGTTAACACCCACTCAGCAAGTGTTGCCAAAACGTGCAAAACCAAAGTGGCATTTTTGCAATTTGAGGTAGGGGACCATGAGAACTGCCAACGGCGGCATAACCTAAGGGTTTTTGGTATACCAGAGGGGAGAGAAGGCTCAGACCCATGGGCGTACATCGTCAAGCTGTTTCAGCAATCATTTCCAGAGTTGGCAGATTGGAACATGGACTCACATGTTCAACGGGCCACCAAATACCCTTTATTATTCCTCAAGGGAATCAAGGCAATGCATCACAACCACGTCCAGTTCTGGTATTCGTGGGTAACTTCGTGCTACGCCAAGCAATCTACTTTAAAGTATGTCGCTCTACTCCAGTCAAACTAGATACTATCACTATGTTCTTGCGCTCGTACCTGTGCAAGTCCACAACGGACAGGCATTGGAAGATGCGGCAGTTAAAGCTGTCAGTCAGCGACAGCTAGGGGAGGGGGGATTCCTTTCTATAGGCACTGGGGGGGCTTAGGGGGGAGGTTCTCTCAGGGACAGGAAGAATGGCTCACGTGTCGGATAGCGGTTTATCACCGGGTGATTTTGGAGTTTGGGGGTCAAATAGCCATTTAATAGTTAGAGGTGTAGATGCTAAAATTAAGACACTAGAAGCTGGAACCCTGAGGGAGGGGAGCAAATTAAAATGATGCAATGTCTGACTTAAAATGTATGTGCTGGAACATTGCAGGGCTGAATCAATCTCGTAAACGATGCCTAATCAGGAAGGAACTCCGCATTTTAAAACCACACCTACTAGGCTTAACTGAGACTCACCCAGCATACAAAGATAGGTCACTGTTGGCACAACATGGTTATGATACACTAATATGCACTTCGCAAACAGTCTCCATACATGGGGTTGCCATATTGAAATCTAGGACCTTAACAACCACTGTATTGCGTACATTGTTGGATACTAAGGGAAAATGGGCAATAGTTCATTTGTTGATAGCGGGTCGCACGGCTATGATTTGTGTTTTATATGGTCCCAATTCGGACTCCCCCGACATTTTCGATTATTTAAGTGCTGAAATATTGGGTTGGGATGGGGATCTGATGATCCTGGGGGAGTTCACTTGCATTATGGACAGCAAAATAGACACCACTAGCAGCAAGGTACGAGCGAGAATGGTTAAGAGCAGAGCAGCACTGCAGGCATTGTTGCATATCCATCAGCTCAACGACGCCTGGAGGGTGCTGTTTCTAGCACTGCCAGGATATACATTTTATTCACACTTGCATAAACACTACTCCCGCGCTGCTGGAAAATGCTCGAGTGGAGGTCTACCCTAAGGTCACATCTGACCACAATCCAGTTATGCTGTCCCTGCAGAAACAATTTGGAGAAAGAAAAGCGCCCCAGGCTTTCTCATCTCCCAGACACTTATTTAGCAATCCTGAATACCAAGTATATATTAGAAGGGCACTGAAGGAGTACCTGAATAACAATCTTGGCACAGCTAATATTGCAAGTGTATGGGACTGTATGAAAGCATTTGTTAGAGGGGGAGACTCTGCAGTTTATTCTAGTACAAAACCAGCGGACAGCAGAGGAGGTAGAACAGGCCTGGCATGAGTACTTAGACTTAGAAAGCCAACATGCTGGGGCAATCGCAGTCAGGTACCCAGGGGCTCAGTCAATATATCTTTGGCCTTTATAAACTTGGTCTAAAATCAATAGAGGGCTATTGGATAAAATCGCTATTAATTTTCATAAGCATAAAACTCTGCAATATGAATATGGGGAGAGAGTGGGACGGGTGCTGGCTCTTCAGATTGCCGACCAAAAGGCCAGGTCTTATATGAAAATCATTAAAGGGGAGGATTCAACCACAGGATATAGTGGAGCAGTTCAGATTGTTTTATGCCAATTTATATTCTTCTGCTTCCCCATGTTATGAGTATCTGCAGGAGAGCTGCCTGCCTCGTCTAGACTCTTTAGATGCCGAAGAATTACAGAAAGATATTGCGCTAACTGAGGTTGAAGAGGCTATTAAGTCCCTACCTTCTGGAAAGGCGGCTGGCGAGGATGCTATCACACTCGAATTCTATAAGGCTTTCAGAGATTATTGGCACCAGTATCTATGCAATTGAGTACTGATATTACCAATTGGGGCGATGCTCCCGCCTCATGGAGTGTAACTAATATTGTGGTATTCCCTAATAAGGGAAAGCCGATCAACGACAGAAGTTCATATCGTCCGATATCTTTAATCAATGCAGATGCCAAAATCTTCTCTAAGATTCTGTCCTCCTGTCTTGCTCCTCATATTTATAAGCTAGTATCAAAGCAACAGCATGGCTTGGTTCCTGGCAGAGACACAATGGCCCATATAGGCTCTGCTATAGCTGCCCTTGACGTCTTTTGCAAACTTAACAAACAGATTGGCATGGTTATGCTAGACGCAGAAAAGGCATTTGACGGAGTGGCCTGGGAGGCCTTGTGGCTTACCATGACGTATTTTGGTCTTGGCCCCAGGTTTATCTCTTCTGTACAGAAGCAGTATAAGAAGCCAGTTGCCACAATTAAATTGAATGGTATGACATCTGCCATCTTTGACGTCCAACGGGGGACACAGCAGGGATGACCATTGTCCCCCCTGCTGTTTGCCCTCTATATCGAGCCATATATAAGTCATTTGTTGCTCTATGGAGGGATTTCCCCTGTATGCCTTAATGGTATGAAACGTAAGGTTACTGGATATGCTGATGATATTGCAGTCTTCTCTGCCAACCCTGGAGAAGCTATTACACACATTATGCAAGAGGCCGAGTTATTCTGCTCCTTTTCGGGTTACAAGTTGAATTTAGACAAAACTCAGACAACTTTCAATCGGAAACCTTGCCTTCAGCATTAGGGGTATACACAAACAGCAACTTATCTCAGGGTATGTCTTAGTAGCCAGGTTGATGATATTGTAACTCTGAACTACGAACACCTTCTAAAGACAGTATCGGTCAAACTGTGCAGCTGGCATCGGTTCCCGCTAAGCATATACATGAGGTGTAACGTCATAAGAATGAACATCCTCCCTAAATTTTTATATTTGTTTTGCTCAATACCCTTGTGGGTGCCTTGGTCTTTAGACAGTGTCATAGGCAGTTTCATTTGGGCTTATAGGTGTGCCAGGAAGGCTCTCAAGTTTATGAAATTGCCATATGTAAGAGGGGGTTTTAAGCTCCCTGATTTTAAGCTTTATTACTGGGCTTCCTTTGTTGGTCGGATTTGTGGTTTGCTCTGCGGGCTGGACGCTGGCCCAACCTTGCTGTGTTATCAGTTAGCCTGCCGCCCATCGGTCGGGTTTATGCTGTATAAAACGTTTGATCCTAACTACTACAAGCAAGTGAAGTTGAAGGTAGTTAAAGACATTATTCGGATATGGCAAGATGTCTGTAAGCAATATTCCCTTCCGGTGCTGCATCAATGTACGGTGTTATGGGGTAATCCTATGCTGCCCAATATATTTCAGGACCCAATTGGGAAAGACTGGCAATGTAAGGGCATTGCCCTGTTGGGTCATTTATATGATGAACGGGGTTTCCGCATGTTTGCTGAGCTTGAAGACGAGTTTGGCCTTTTGAAAAATACGTTCTTCAAGTATTTACAGGTTAGGGACTTTTTCACACGAGGCAAAAAGGTAATATCAATGCCAAACCTGTTGGGAATACTGTCTGGAATATATACGTGCTCTGGCCGAGGGGCTATTGGTCTAGCCTATCAGAAATTTCTGGCTAGCGCTAGTGACAATAGCTTACAGATCGTGGCTAAAGTAAGTCGGGCCCTCAGGGCCGAAATAATGGCAGAGGATATACAGGAGTCCATTGGCATATTAGACTGAAGGGTAACATCGGTCAATTTAAAGCTGCAACAGCATCGGGTGGTATATATGCTGTACTATACACCAGAGATTATATCTAAATGGGCCTCTCGATCTTCTGAAAAATCATTGTGTCTGAAATGTCAACTGTATGCTGCAGACCTCAGGCACATGTTTGTCGACTGTCCAAGGCTGAATACGTTTTGGAGTGGGGTCTCCAGTATTCGTAGCTCGCTTCTCTGACCAAATTTTCAGTTTACTGAGAAATAAATATTTCTGGGGATTAAAAGTGAGCTGGCTGGCTATGTGAACTTGTTGGCTACTATTATTATAGCATGTGCCCGGTTATGTGTCGCTAGAGTTTGGATTGATAATGTCAGCCCTAGTGTTAATGAGTTCTGGGTTTTACTCAGACAGGTCTACGAGATGGAACTTGCCTTGGCTAAAGCTAGAGGGCCGCGCTCTTGTCTTAAATTTAATCGGATCTGGACCGGTCTCCAATGAGAGTAACAAGGCACTGCTACTTTATAATATGCTCTATTACGGCCTTATGTCAGATGCTTCTTCTATTTTCTTTTTGTATTTTTCTTTTTGGGAAAAACTTTGTTGTTTCTTAAATTATGGATAGGATTGTTTTTTCCCACACATGATTTTTTTGTCGCCTCCTTTTCTTGACTACTTTGTAAGTTAAAAACACAGATTCATGTATTGTTAACACTTCTAACATATTTACATAATGCATGTATTTCTTTTGGCTAAATAAAAATAAATTAATTAATAAATCTTTAAACACTAATGTTTATGTTATTTAATATATTTTAAATTAAATATTCTCTTCACAATTAAGTTAATAGTGCTGCAACTTTTTTACATTTCAACTAAATCAATAAATCATTTGCAATAATAGTTATTATAAATATATTTTTACATGCTTTTCAATAAACATTTTTATTTTTCCCATTAATAATTTTTTATTAATCAAAAATACATTTTAAAGAGATAAGAATAAAATAATAAAATACAAAGATATTTTGTATCTTGATTATGTGGACCGAAAAATAACACCTAGGTATGACTAATGGACTAAAAGATGAAGTGGCCACTCAGATACATTTCAGATACAGTTCTACATTTGAACTGAATATAAAAATCATTTATATTGATATAAATATATTTTTACAGGTTTTTCAATAAACATTTTTACTTTTCCCATTGATAAGAAATGTATTCATCTTGAAAAGAAAATCTGAAAATATTTTTTATCTTGATAATGTGGACAGAAAATCACACCTTGGTATATCTAAGGGACCAAGCGGCTGTGCAGATAAGCTGTTTTATTTCTTGACCAAATAAAGCTGCTCTTCTCTTGAAAAGACAATAGTTTTAGTTTTCTTAATGTTTATTTTAAGTTGGCTTACACTCTTTTACACATTTGCATATGCATCCGCAATTACTATTTTTCTTTCTATCCTTGGAAAAACAACTTGAAGTGAGTCCAATTTAGGTCAGGAAAATAAACTTAAATAGAAGTGGAGTTAGGATGCGACCCTGCTTTAAGCCAGTTTCTCTAGTGTCTTCTCTCTTTGTCTACGGTGCCCATCAGGTAATTTAGGGGCACATTTACAAAGAATTGGAGTAGGGCAGTGCCGCAAGTCATTGCGCTGACCTATGCCAATTCAAAAGGACAGAAATGCATGGTATTTACAAGATACAGTGCATTCCTGTCCTATCACCCAGAACCAGTGCAAAAATTGCATCCATGCACCAATGCAGGCACCCTTGCACCACGGTGCAAGGGTGTCTGTGTTATTGACCTGATTGTTTTTGTGCAGGACGAGCCACAAAAACAATCACAAGAGGTGTTTTCCTCGTTCTGTGTGTGCTGCAAAATGCAGCACATGTGGAAGGAGGAAAAGATGAGGAGAAATGTAAACATTTCCTCTAGTTACGCCTGCTCTGGGGAGGCATAGGTTTTTGGCTCTGCCCGAGAGTCACACCATGTTGTAAATCTGGGGCAGTGTCAAAATCTATGGGTGTTACATAGGAACACACACAGCAACACCCACGGCACGCCTCCCTGCCACAATGTAAGGCAACGCAGCGACTTGTGCGGTGTGGCCTTACACCATATCTACAGAGCCATGAAAAGCCATGCTGGGTGACTTTGCATGGCCTTCTAGATATGGGCCTGCACTGTGCGCCACCAGAGCATCAAAATGGTGATGCTCTGGTGGCGCAAGGGGCTTATAAATATAGCCCTATGTGTGTAGTTCAGTGGAAGAGCTCAGAAGCCCTAGGACTGAGCTTGTTTCAACATCCTCCCGGTACGGTGGTATTACATGTAACTTCAATAAAATTACTTAAGGCAGTTTCTACTCTTGAAACTCCTTGCATTGTAAAAATGGCATCAAGTTAGCTTCAAACAAAACCCTAAGGTTTTCCTCTATGCACAGAGAAACTCAAATAGAAATAAGTATATCAAGAAAAAGAAAACTGTCAGTTTTGCCTTAAAATGGCTTCTCTGTTTCTATTTTGCCATTGATCTCAGCTTGGAAAGATGAAGTTGTTGATTTTTAAACTTATGGTTGATTCGTGCTAATATTTGCTCCTATGTTATTCAAATGCTCTTGATGCTCTGCTCAATGATTTATTTATTTTTTAAACAAAAGAAAATAGAATATAAGTGCACCCCACTGCCAAGAATCATGTGGATGCCCAAGAGAGCAGTTTCAAGCAGGACACGAGAAAGTAAAGCACTAGGAAGAGGTTCAACCTGATTCGGAAGAAACTTAAAGAAGAGTAGCAAGAAG
Source organism: Triturus cristatus (assembly GCF_964204655.1). Taxonomy (NCBI): domain Eukaryota; kingdom Metazoa; phylum Chordata; class Amphibia; order Caudata; family Salamandridae; genus Triturus; species Triturus cristatus. The sequence continues at coordinate 203,852,866 of NC_140584.1, read as the reverse complement.
AAAAATATATGTGTTGTTGTTCTGCAAACTGACGAAGCATATATATGGACTGACTGGCACTGTTGTGTTGTTATCTTGCCATCAAAATTTGCCTGGGTCCCTATTCCCTGGCACTTGAGCACAGAGGGATTGTGTATCCCATGCTCTTTGACAGTCTTCGAAGGTCTTGCCTATTGGACAGCTAAGGGGACTGCACAACAGCCCCAGTCACAGAAGAAGAGGGAAACCTCTTCCTTACCCCGTCTTCAGTAGGCAGAAGCCGCAGCCTCCGAGCTGTGCTTTCTGCTACAAATTCCCTCTGCGTACAGGGAAACCCACAAAGGGTCTCGATAAAGTGCTTAACTGTTCAATTTGTTTATCCTGCCGTGATCTGTGACTATTTGCACTGACAGCCTCAAGATATTAATTAAATGGAGCAAAACAAACAGAGATCTCGAATGCTAAACGAAAAGAAAATATTAGTTTAAGGAAATGGAACTAAATGAACACCAGCATAAGCGAATACAAAAAGGGAGGGAAAACCGTCACAATAATGGAAAAAGCACGAAAATAATGCAAAAACAAAAGAGGGAAACAAGGAATAGTTGCAGGATTGAAAAATACCGAGAGAATGGAGAAAGTAAATATTCAAACAAAGGAGAAAAATAAACTGAGATCTTGAATGCTAAACGAAACGGAGAGATTAGTTTAGTAGGTTGGACAATATGATCACGAGGAAAAGAGAATAAAAAAATGGAGGGGAACCATCACAGTAATGGTAAAATAAAGGAAAGAAATCAAAAACAAAAGGTAAGCATGGAATGATTGCAGGATAGAATAAGAACGAGAAAGAGCGCATGAGGTGAAAATGGAGAAAGAAAACATTTTGGTGCCGATTCCGATCCGTTAAAAATATTCCCCGTACGAATCGTATCCGGAGTTTTTTACGTAAGAATCGTACAAGTCCCGTACAAACTGGCAAGTACGATTCATATGTTAAAAAATCCATACGAATCGCATTGGGAAAATTCCCCGACACGTCCTCGGGTCGGAAAAAGTGTCCGACACGTCCCCGGACAGTTTTACGTACGAATCGGTAAACTGAAGTCCGAGCGCGCAAGTACGATCCGTCCCGTCCGTCCGAATGCACAACCGTATGGAAAAAACACCGTACGTAGCGAACTCCCATGGCAACCATGGAGACGTCCAAACATGTGCCCGCATACGTGCCGAACACCCCCCCAGCCCACCCCCCCCAAGTACGCGCCGTACCCCCAGACCCCCCCAAGTACGCGCCGTACCCCACCCCACCCCCGTATGTACGGAGCGTACCCACACCCCCATAGGTACGAAGCGTACCCCCAGCCCCCCGTAGGTACGGAGCATACCCCCAGCCCCCCCATAGGTACGGAGCGTACCCCCAGCCCCCCTGTAGGTACGGAGCGTAACCCCAGCCCCGTAGGTACGGAGCGTACCCCCAGCCCCCCCGTAGGGCTGGGGGTACGCACCATACCTACGGGGGTGGGGGTACGCTCCGTACCTACGGGGGTGTGGGTACGCTCCGTACCTACGGGGGGCTGGGGGTACGCTCCATACCTACGGGGGTGTGGGTACGCTCCGTACCTACGGGGGGGCTGGGGGTACGCTCCGTCCCTACGGGGGTGGGGGTACGCTCCGTACCTACGGGGGTGTTGGTACGCTCCGTACCTACGGGGGGGGCTGGGGGTACACTCCATACCTATGGGGGTGGGGGTATGCTCCGTACCTACGGGGGTGGGGGTACGCTCCGTACCTACGGGGGTGGACGTACACTCCGTACCTACGGGGGTGGGGGTACGCACCGTCCATATGGGGGGGCTGGGGGTACGGTGCGTACATGGGGGGGCTGTGGGTACGGTGCGGACATGTAGGGATGGGGGTACGGTGCGTACCGGGCCCCCTTTTCGTCGTGCATCGCAGCGTACTTAGCTTTTCCGGCACTTTTTGGGTCCCGTAAAAAGTTTGCCGTGCGAAGTGCTGTGGGTACGAATCGTACTTGCTGATCCGTAAAACGCTGCCTGACTCCGTGCGAATGTCGCGTACGCGGTGTCCCGGATCCGATTTGTGGGTATCTTTTAGCCGGTCGGTGTTTTTCCCGGGTACGAGTCGGACGGAGAAAACGCTCCGTCCGACGGTTCGTACCCGGGTTTTACAGGATCGGAATCGGCACCTTAGTTTTTTTAACAATATGGCATATTCAAAACTTTAGAGGTACTACATGGACAGAAGCAGCACTAGACTTCCTTATGTGCAAGTAAACATGTGCCATGTGCGTGATATCTTATATGACACCTCTTGAACTACCTATTCAACCAAGATGCAGGAGCGGCCAGCACAGGTAAGAGCTATGGGGGAAGTCAACACACGAGAGAATAGGGAAAATAAAATTAAAAAAGAAATAAAACCACTTACCTTGTGCTCGCCGCATCGCTCGGCTATTGCTATTCTGTTTTCCCTATTCAATCGTGTGTCGACTTCCACCCCCACCCTGACCCACCGCTCTTACCTGGGCTGGCCACACCTGCCCACAAGTTAACAGAGAGGCTATTAGAGCCCCTGCATAAGCCAATCCGAGCCAAGCCCTGAAATAGTTTGCCATGTAAATCACATTAAAACATCATGTAAAATATGCTAAAGTCTGATGAAAATTCAAAGAAGTGCTTTTAATTAACATGTGGAAGCTTTGATATTAATAAGTCATATTATAGCGCTGCACTGAGAAGTACTTATTAAAATGTTATGAGGCCATTGTGCCGCCGTAGCTTTACTTTTTATGATCCTCCGGCAGGGCAAATCTTTAAGTCATATCTATGAGTTCACATAAAGCCACCTTAAATGGCTTTGAAGGGCCTAATAGAAATGGAATAAGGCAAGGCAGAGCAAATCGCTTTGTTGCCTTACTCCACGCCAGGGAGGCATTCAATGGGCTTTGCAGTGGGTTTTCCCACGCAACACCCATTGATTTTGATGCTGCCCCAAATTTTAAAGACCAAGGGCCCAATTCACTGAACTAACTTAAGACATTTTGGACCATTTTGGTATTCACAGAAGGCACTTACTCATTGATGGGTAAGTGCCTTCTGTGAATACCAAAATGAGTAAGTGCCTCAGAAGGCACTTACTCATTGATGAGTAAGTAAGTTAACCTGGCGATGTGCCAAGGAGTAACAAGGAGAAATAACTTTATTTCTCCTCGTTTATTCCTCTTTTTACACATAGAAAGAGGAGCATGCCTTCATGGATTGTTTCTGTGCAGAAAGGTACCCCTTTCTGCACTTAAACAATCCTACCAACAACACAGACACCCTTGCACCGAGCAAGATTGCCTGCATTGGTGCTAGGCTGCCAAAATGGCACCAGCGCAGGGGGAAAAGGCAGGAATGCACCGCATTGGATAAATACGGTATATTCCTCCCCTTTCACTTTGACGTAGGGCAGCGCAGCAAGGGTGACATGTTGACCTGCCCAATGCCAAAACCCCTTAAATGAGGCCCTGAGTTTATAAACATCGACGTAGAATCATTCCTGGCCCGCACCCACACTGGTGACAGTGCCATTAGTAAACTAAGAGGCAAGACAGTAGTCAGGTGAACACGGTATGCATCCTAGATCATTATCAAGCAACATTATGGTCTATTAAATCACACTATTCAATCGAAGAAGCTGCAATTTATCCAAGCTCTCTGGTTTCACTTTGCAAAAAAAACAGCCACTAAATGGGTGTGTATTTGTCTCCTTTTTAATTTAAGGCTTTGTTTTTACCTCTTTGTGCATTTTTCTACAGTTTTTATATAGCACAAACTCAAATCAAAAGCAACTTTATTTGAATTCATCAGAAAACATAAAAACATACTTTATAAAAAAGACTTCAGTAAACCATTCTCATCATCAGATAATCATTTTATAAAATCATTTTTTTTCTACATTGTAAAACTGCACATGTAAGTTGCCACGGAGTAGCAAATTAGAAAGGAATGTAACATATGCAGACATAGGAATGCAGGTCAACATTGTTTAAAATTCTAATTGTGTAAAATCGATATAATATAAAAATGTTCTCAGAACCTTATCACATTTTCAAAAAAAGGGTAGGTATAGTGCTTTGGGAAGAAATGTTGTTACATTGTGCATTTGGGTAAGGTTTTAGACCAATCATTCATAGTCGGGAAGGAAACAAGACAGTGGAAGGAATCCAGTGTGAAATGGCTCAATACAAACTTATGTTGAGGATTGGAAGGAAAAGATAACCAGTTTTAAATGATTTCTAAGAACACAAGAACAGTCACTTTAGGAAGTTCCTATCAACAACCTTGCTTCCTCATACAGTGTGAGGCACATCTTATTTACATCTTTCCATGAAACAGACTGCAATGTTTCGGGGCACTAAATAAATTCTGGATGCCTCTATTCATAGCAAATCCATTGGACATTATTCAACCAAGGTATTAAAGAAAAAGCTGTTAATTTAAGGCAGTCCTCAAGCACTTTACGGTTGAAAACAGTATCAACACTGGTCCACACTTTAATCCAAAAAAGGACGGGTTCGCTAAAAATAACCCTGGGCGTAGTTCGCGAAGTAGCGCTACGCGTAGCTAAGCAAAGTGCACTTCGCACTACGCGAGCTACACGTAGCACTTCGCGCACTGCGTAGTACCCTGTTCACACTGTGCAAGATGCCGTTTTCAATGATTGCACAGTACGGACAAGCATCCGGCACTGTGCAATCATTGAAAACGGCATCTTGCACAGTGCGAGCTGTAGTTTTCTGCCGCTCGAGTAGATTTTTACTCGAGCGGCAGCTTTCTCAACGCGGACTGGTAGTTTCTCATCGCAAGCGGCCGCGAGCATACGCGACCACTCGCAATGAGAAACCTGACCTCCCCGCGTTGAGAATCTCGCCGGGAGGTTTATTTTCCACGCTCGTGATCGGCAACTTGATGTTGCTGATCGCGAACGAGGAAAAAGTCTCGCCGGGATGTCAATTTGCTTGCTCGCGGTCGCCAACTTGACGTTGAGCAAAAAATGAGCTCTGCAGTACGCTACGCTACGCTATGCTATGCGTGTTTGTACTGTGCTACGTGCAATTCGCGTAGTGCGAAGTAGCACAAACTTCGCAAACTACGAAAGCGTAGCGTAGTGCTTTGCCTAGGGTTAGCTAAAAATAGCATCCCCAATTCTGAATGGCAAACTTGGGAGGAACAGCTCTTGGGAACTGCCAATAAGAGCCAAAAAAAATAATTTTCTATAATTTGAAGGGGATTATTATCACAAACATCCCATAACTCCTCCCCATACAATGCTGTATATGCCCACTTGGTTTTATATATTGTTAACGTTGCATTGACCAGCTTTTAACCAAGTTTATGTGCAAAGTTGGACAAAGCAGCAGTTGATATTGCAATCTTTAACATCCTAGTATCAATTGCCAGCTGCCAAGACCCGCCGTGTAAGAACATAACCCCCAAATATGAAAATGAGGGAGTAATGCTTAGTTTAGTTTTGTTAACAAATAAATCTCGGTACCTCACCATTCCCTCCCCACATTTCATCACAAAGGTCTTGGCTGTTAGGCTCAAATCCTGCATAAACTCTGAGAAGGAGATCAGTAAAATTTGCAAATCCATTGAGTTGCAGGCAATAAGTACCGCATTGTCCATGTAGAGGAAGGCCAACACCGGACGATGTCAAATGTGAGGGCGGTCCTAGCACCCTTTAGCCAGCACAGATGCCAAGTTATTGATGTATAGAGTAAAAAAAGGGGGTAAAGACACAACCCTACCTCACCCCCCTCTCAACGGCAAATGATGTTGTATTCACCCTCATAGCACAAACTCAACTCTAGGGCATTGGAGCGCTTTGTATCAGCGCCATTTACATTACACAATGTTAAATATTTTTGGCATGGGAAATTAAATGATTTGCCCAGAATCACAGAATATTGAGCTGAAGTTGAGACCTGAACCTGGTTACCTGTTCCAAAGTCGACAGCTCTGTCTGTACCACCATAACCTGGTTAGAGGAGGAGTACCATGTAGAAGACATATAAAAGCTCAGCTTATTACGGGTTTAAGGTTCCAACAGGACCTTGAGCCGAGCCTAGGCCTGGCATCAGGCTTCAGCATTCAGTGGCACATTCGTTTCTAAATCAACTTGCAACAAGTTGCATTTCACACTTGTAGGCTTTTATTTTATCCAGTGCTGAATATGGAAAACAAGGGGCAAATTTATGAAAAAGTGGCGCAGCAAGTCACCTTGCTGTACAGCACTGCATCACTGGGAAAGGGGAAGCAACCTTTACAACGATGAATTAACCACAACTTACCTTTACCACGAAGTCTTAATAACAAATATGTTTCTACCACGAGTGTCATTACACAACAAATTCTTTTACCACAAAAATGTTTTTACCACAAACTACTTTACAACAAATATGTGAGGTCTTAAGCAGTACATTGCAGGGGCATACATTATAGTTAGCTCAAGCAACTATAATTGCTGAATTTTTCTGATTTTCTGTAAGTGAAATCTGAGCGTAAATATAACGTTCCTGTAGCCTTTGGTTTTTTCAGTGAATTTCGATGGTTTATTAAAATTCTATTTCCTAAGAATACCGTCCATGTAACCTTATTTTTCTTTCAGTGAATTTCTAAGGTTTTTAATTTAATTTTCTAACTGAAACTTCTAACCTTTGAGAGTGTGTGTGAGTGAGTGATGAGAGTCTCAGTAGGTATGTGAGGGTATGAGTGTCTCAATGAGTGTGTGACTGTATGTGGGAGTATCTGAGTGGGTCAGGGTGTACCTGCATAAGTATCTCAATGGGTGTGTGAGTGGGTGGTTGAGTGTCTGACTGGGTCTGTGAGTGAGTATATGACTGTCTGAATGGGTCTGTCAGTGGGTGTGTGAGTGTCTATGTGGGTCTGTGAGAGAGTCTGTTAGTGGCTAAGTGGATCTGTGAGTGGATGTGTGAGTGGCCAAGCCCCAATTGAATGGGCTAGGGGCTGAATTTGGCCCTGGGGACCCCATCCCCCAGGGTCTGGCCATAATTCAAGAGGGAAGGAGGACTGAATGGCCTCCCTTTCCCGCGCCAATGTCGGTGTCGGGGACCCCATCCCCGTGGCCTAGCCATATACAAATGGGGTAGATATGCCTCTTCCAGATGCTGAAAACCTCATTCCCGGGGCCCGGCCTTAACTCAATTGGGGAGAGGAGCTGCACAACCCCCGTCCCCTGGCAAAATTCAGCCCTGCAGATCCCATCCCCTGTTGCCCGGCCTTTAAAATTACATATTTTAAGTAGGGGAGGGGTACCATGCAAACCCCCCTCCATAGGCTGATTACGGCTACGGGGGGGCCATACCAGGGCACAGCCATATTCAAACAGGTAGGGGCTGCATGGCCCTCCTCCATGGGTCAGTTTCAGCCCTGGGGACTCCTTTCCCTGGGGCCCACCCCTAACTCAAGCCGATTTCAGCTCCACAGACCACCCAAAGTACAGACCCATTCAGCCACTTACACACCCACTCACAAACCCATAAAGCCACATACAAACCCACTCAGACACCCACTCACAGACCCATACAGCCATTCACACAGCTGCTCACATACCCACTCAGACACCCACATAACCACTCACACACCCAGTACAGATCCATTCTGCAACTCACAAACCCACTCACCAACTTATACAGCCACTCACACACCCATTCACTGACCGATACAGCCACTCACACTCCCACTCTGAAAGGTTAGCGATGACAGTTGGGAAATAAAATTTAAAAAGCTTTTGAAATGCACATAAGAGAACAAAAGATTACAGGTGCGGTATAGTTAGAAAATAGAATTGTTAAAAAACGTAGAAATTCACTGAAAAAAACAACGATTACAGGGGCATTATAGTTAGGTAATAGAATGGTTTTTAAATTAGAAATTCACTGACAAAAATAAAGGTTACAGGAACATTGAAGTTAGACTCAGATTTCACTCATGCAAAGCCAGTGAAATGCAGCAATTATAGTTACCTGAGCTAATTATAACTCACGTTCCCACAATCCACTGCTTCTGACCTCACATATTACATCACTCATGACATGGTCAGTTACATCACTGACATCATCCAGAGAACCACTTCCATGCCCACTCTCACCCTTATCCAACCTCTCACATGCCCACTCACACACTCACAAAACCACTCACCTACCCATTCAGACCCATACAAGTACTTACACAACCACTCACTTATCCATAGAGCCACTCACATTCCTACTCACTCACTCATGGAGCCTGATCATTCACCAGACACTCACTCATACAGCCACTCACACAGTCACACAATCACCCATGCAGCTACTGACACACCCAGTTATTTACCTATACCACCCCTCACACACCCACTCATACATCCACACAACCACTAACATGCCAATTCATACATGCATGCAACCACTAACACAGCCACTCACTCACCCATACAGCTAATTCCATAGACACTCATTCTTCCATACAGCCACTCACACATCACACATTTATCCAAGCACTCACGCAAACAACCAGTCACTCACCCATACAGCCACTGACACACCCAGTCACTCACTCATACACATTCAGACACCCACTCACTCACCCATACTATCACTAACACACCCACTCACCTACCCACAAAGCCACTCACACAGCTTCTCATTCACCCACCCATACAGCCTCTGGTATACCCACTCACTCACCAATACAGCCACTCACACAGCCATTAAGCCACCCACACAGCTACTCACACACCCACTTATCTACCAATACAGCCACTCAGATACCCACTCACACACTTAAGCAGTCACTCAGACACCCACTCACACACAAATACACACAGTCACATAGCGACTCACCTAAACTATGTTAAAAAAAGAAGTCACTCACTAGTATTACACAAAGTAAAAGGATATATATTATATTTGTAGATAGTTAAAGTTAGGACCTAGTTTCCATAGCAAGCGCATTTTTTTATTCTGCTAATAATGTTGGTGGCATTTGACGAATCTTTAAGAAACATTGCAAACTAATATGATGCCCACTTCAGCTGATGACTTGAAAGTTTCAGGGAGGGGGTCTGTACAGTCCCCCAAATTTAAAATAAAGCCCCAGGGAGGTGGTGGTTCCCGGGGCTTGAAGGAGCCTCAGGAGGGGGCCCCCGTATGCTCCCCTTCTTTTTTTAATCCCACTTGCCCCCGGGGCCTGGACCACCCAGAGGCTAAACAGTAGAGAAGCACGGGAGCCGGCGCTTCTTTTTAAAAAATGTATTGGTAGAAGCCACAGATCCAGAGCAACTCCAGCTGAAAAAAAATATGGTTTTTTGTCCTGCAGGTCCTAGGGGACCCCATGATCAGAGCTAGAGGTTCAGAGTATTCCTACTTTGCCCCCTTTCCTTTAAACATTTTCAGTGACTCATCCAAAGCCTACTGCCAAGATGGCTGCCAACACTTCCTGGTGGAAGATTTATCAGTCAGTCACATTTCAGCATTGGGACTGTCGGATCCACGCATGACCCATGTCCCTATATATACCAATTTGGATTTCCCTGAATATTTTCAATACTACTGAACTGATTTACACCAATTTACAAAAGATTGCTTTCTGGACCAAAAGCTACCTTTTTGCCAAATTTGATGTAATTCCATTCAGCAGTTCGGGATGTAGTCGTGTCTAAAATAATGATGGAAATTAAAATTGGAAAACGCATTTTGGGACTCCCCCTTTTTCTCAGCCTCTGCTTCATGGACCACCCCAAAACCGTTTATTGTCAAGACCTACGTTCCTTAGGGAATTTGTTTTTGACTTCCCTATATCTTTGGCGTCATTTGACGAATCTTCACAAAACTTTCCCCAAAAAATTGACTTTTACTTTAGCTGCTGTTTGGAAAGTTTTCTAGTGATCCATCAAGTGAAGGCTGAGAAAAAGGGAGAGTACTAAAATGCATTTTCTAAATGTTTATTCCCATAGAGATGTGAACACTACTACAGCCCAAAAGGCCAATTGGTCGCACCCTGCTCGTCCTACCAGCGTGTTACCCCATGGCATTGTTGTCCATGCAGTAGCATCAGTGAATACGCCTGTGCCAAAAATGTAAGTGAAAGTAAGTGTTGTGTTAGCCATCCCTGGACACGTGTTTCGAGGTAGTTGCCTCTCATCAGCAGGGAGTAGGTATGTGTGTGGGGTTGCCGCGTAGGCTGCCGAAAAAGTATTCTCAGGTAAAGTACCTCTCATGGCGCGCAGGTGCTGGTCCATGGGCTCATCAGCCCCACCGGCTCAAGAGAGCCTGAATATAAACAAAAGGCCAATTGGCCGCACCCTGCTCGTCCTACCAGCGTGTTACCCCAAGGCATTGTGGTCCATGCAGTAGCATCGGCGAATACGCCTGTGCCAAAAATGTAAGTGAAAGTAAGTGTCGTGTTAGCCATCCCTGGACACGTGTTTCGAGGTAGTTGCCTCTCGTCAGCAGGGAGTAGGTATGTGTGTGGGGTTGCCACGTAGGCTGCCGAAAAAGTATTCTCAGGTAAAGTACCTCTCATGGCGCGCAGGTGCTGGTCCATGGGCTCGTCAGCCCCACCGGCTCAAGAGAGCCTGAATATAAACAAAAGGCCAATTGGCCGCACCCTGCTCGTCCTACCAGCGCGTTACCCCAAGGCATTGTGGTCCATGCAGTAGGATCGGCGAATACGCCTGTGCCAAAAATGTAAGTGAAAGTAAGTGTAGTGTTAGCCATCCCTGGACACGTGTTTCGAGGTAGTTGCCTCTCGTCAGCAGGGAGTAGGTATGTGTGTGGGGTTGCCGCGTAGGCTGCCGAAAAAGTATTCTCAGGTAAAGTACCTCTCATGGCGCGCAGGTGCTGGTCCATGGGCTCGTCAGCCCCACCGGCTCAAGAGAGCCTGAATATAAACAAAAGGCCAATTGGCCGCACCCTGCTCGTCCTACCAGTGTGTTACCCCAAGGCATTGTGGTCCATGCAGTAGCATCGGCGAATACGCCTGTGCCAAAAATGTAAGTGAAAGTAAGTGTCGTGTTAGCCATCCCTGGAAACGTGTTTTGAGGTAGTTGCCTCTCGTCAGCAGGGAGTAGGTATGTGTGTGGGGTTGCCGCGTAGGCTGCCGAAAAAGTATTCTCAGGTAAAGCACCTCTCATGGCGTGCAGGTGCTGGTCCATGGGCTCGTCAGCTCCACCGGCTCAAGAGAGCCTGAATATAAAGAAAAGGCCAATTGGCCGCACCCTGCTCGTCCTACCAGCGTGTTACCCCAAGGCATTGTGGTCCATGCAGTAGCATCGACGAATACGCCTGTGCCAAAAATGTAAGTGAAAGTAAGTGTCGTGTTAGCCATCCCTGGACACGTGTTTCGAGGTAGTTGCCTCTCGTCAGCAGGGAGTAGGTATGTGTGTGGGGTTGCCGCGTAGGCTGCCGAAAAAGTATTCTCAGGTAAAGTACCTCTCATGGCGCGCAGGTGCTGGTCCATGGGCTCGTCAGCCCCACCGGCTCAAGAGAGCCTGAATATAAGCAAAAGGCCAATTGGCTGCACCCTGCTCGTCCTACCAGCGTGTTACCCCAAGGCATTGTGGTCCATGCAGTAGCATCGGCGAATACGCCTGTGCCAAAAATGTAAGTGAAAGTAAGTGTCGTGTTAGCCATCCATGGACACGTGTTTCGAGGTAGTTGCCTCTCGTCAGCAGGGAGTAGGTATGTGTGTGGGGTTGCCGCGTAGGCTGCCGAAAAAGTATTCTCAGGTAAAGTACCTCTCATGGCGCGCAGGTGCTGGTCCATGGGCTCGTCAGCCCCACCGGTTCAAGAGAGCCTGAATATAAACAAAAGGCCAATTGGCCGCACCCTGCTCGTCCTACCAGCGTGTTACCCCAAGGCATTGTGGTCCATGCAGTAGCATCGGCGAATACGCCTGTGCTAAAAATGTAAGTGAAAGTAAGTGTTGTGTTAGCCATCCCTGGACACGTGTTTCGAGGTAGTTGCCTCTCATCAGCAGGGAGTAGGTATGTGTGTGGGGTTGCCGCGTAGACTGCCGAAAAAGTATTCTCAGGTAAAGTACCTCTCATGGCGCGCAGGTGCTGGTCCATGGGCTCGTCAGCCCCACCGGCTCAAGAGAGCCTGAATATAAACAAAAGGCCAATTGGCCACACCCTGCTCGTCCTACCAGCGTATTACCCCAAGGCATTGTGGTCCATGCAGTAGCATCTGCGAATACGCCTGTGCCAAAAATGTAAGTGAAAGTAAGTGTCGTGTTAGCCATCCCTGGACACGTGTTTCGAGGTAGTTGCCTCTCGTCAGCAGGGAGTAGGTATGTGTGTGGGGTTGCCGCGTAGGCTGCCAAAAAAGTATTCTCAGGTAAAGTACCTCTCATGGCGCGCAGGTGCTGGTCCATGGGCTCGTCAGCCCCACCGGCTCAAGAGAGCCTGAATATAAACAAAAGGCCAATTGGCCGCACCCTGCTCATCCTACCAGCGTGTTACCCCAAGGCATTGTGGTCCATGCAGTAGCATCGGCGAATACGCCTGTGCCAAAAATGTAAGTGAAAGTAAGTGTCGTGTTAGCCATCAATGGACACGTGTTTCGAGGTAGTTGCAGCCCAAACACTGAACAGAATTACACTAACTTTGGCAGAAAGCTAGCCGTTGGTCTAGAAAGCATGCTTTTTTGTGATTTGGTGTGAATCCGTTCAGTAGTTTTAGAGACAATAACCGAAAACCAAATTTGTATATCTAGGGACGCAGGTCCTCTGCGGGTCTAGCTGCAGTGAATCTTTGGGTCCACAGGCCAAAGCAGGGTTCTGATTGGCTGGTAGCGCCTACACAGAAAATTTGCAGCTGCCATTTTACATGCTGGGAAACGTAACTCCTTGTGTATGTTAAAAATGAGTGGCAAGCATGTTTACTGGGGTCAAAAATACCAGAAAACAGTTTTTTTGCCACTCATGAAATCTAGGGACCCATCGCGAGGCTCAGTGCAGCCCCCTGTGTAGATCCACAATGGGTCAATGGATCTTGCATGATAAAAAAATACAGACACTCATACCCACTTTCATACCTATACAGACATTCACCCATTCAATAACTTAAACATACAGATACTGTTACATCAACACCTACACACATATAGACACTCTTACACCTACTTACATACCCATACAGACACTCTTACACCTACTTACATACCCATACAGACACTCATCCACACACTCACATATCTATATAGACACTGTTATAACCACACTTACACCTATACAGACCCTGTTGCAGCAACTTGCATACCCATACAGGCACTCTGACTCCCACACTTACACATATACAAACACTCCTACACCCATCCATATACACATAGAGACACACATACCCATACTTGCACCCATACAGATACTCTCACATCCATTGACATACTCATACAGACACTCTCACACCTACTCAAAAACCCATGTAGGCACTCTCACACCCACTCACATACCCATACAGATACTCTCACACCCATTCACATACCCACACAGACACTGTTAAGCCCAGAATCCTAAATGTGCTATTGTGTATTGAATGTGTGCTTTTGGTTTGCGGATCTATGACGGCTCCATGGATTCGTGAAAAATGTATTAGGAAACATTTATTAGGAAGGGTTTTACAAAGAAAATGAACAAGTCTTTGGGAAATAGGGTGTTTATTGTGTGCATGTCAACACCACACACTGCTGCCTTTCTCCGTAAAATGCACTCCATCTGGTCTGTAAATTCAGTCCATATCAAAGTGCAGGTTATTTTTGTAGTTAGAACCCATGTTATGATCTCTGGTGAAGGCAGAAACATGTGTAATTGGCTTTGGAGATATTACAAAGAAGTAGTTATGTTTGGGATATGTTTCTAATTGCATACAGTCAGCCACACCTGTTGTATTTTTTTTAGGAGTTAGCAATCTGCTCTAAAAACTGTTGTGAACTTGTGACCTACTGCTACCAAAGAATGTTACAATATTGGTCAACATGGTAACAGAGATACAGGAACATGAGGGAAGGGAAGAAAAAAGCCTAGAATGTAAAAGTGAAGGGAGAGTGTTATTAGAAGTATTGGTCACTATGGAGTGTTTAACTCCAAATTTAAGCATTAATACCAAGTGGTGTGTAAGTGATAAGGTTTAGGAACAGTTTAATAAAAAGATTTCGGTTTGCCCTATAGATCTGCAGATCTGCCGTGAGAATACATGGGGGGGGCGCTGAGTGTCATGTAGGGTCCGCGGAACCACCCAAAACATCTACCATATTGGGCTTTCTTTAGAGGAGGGTAAGAAAGGGTTAACAATTCTGACCATTCAGAAAAGGTGCAAAATAAGCAAAATGTAGAAGAAGTGTTTCTACAGTCTCTGTACCCTTGAAAGCAAAGTTCAAAAGGTTGCCATTAATGGTTCCCTTGTAGAAGAGTGGTCTACCATTCTTGTGCTTGGTTTTTGTGTACTTTCTGAAAGAAGATTTTCAAACTGATCCTGAGAAACAAAAATACGGACCAACAATCACATTTAATAGGTATGTGAATTAAGCTGTAACATGAAACAAAATCTGATTGCAAAGGAATAACTGCACATAAGGTGGATAAATATGAGTAGGATATTTAGAAAAAGTAAAAGAGAATATATAAAGAGAGTGCATGATTAAAAGAAGGAAAGTTACAGTGATCAGCAAAGGAGAGTAAAAAATGTGTTAAGAGGAACAGAACGCACTTATATACCTATGTATCCACTGACAGAAGCTGTGAAATACTGATGTAAGCAGTGAGATAGACAGGTTTTCTGTCATTAATATACTGATACACACAGGTATACACTGATATGTAGATTGAAACAACCTGGCACACATTGTTATTTACAGTAACGCAGTCAGGTGTAATCTGATGTATACTGTAACACATATAAAGATACAGTAAGAGAGCCAAGCATACACTAATGTATTTAACCTGATGTGTACAGTAACACATCCAGACAGACACTTATGCATACAGCAAGATAAGTAGGTACATAGTGAAGTGCATCCTGGCATAGCCAGAGAGAAACTGATGCATACACTAGGATATTCAAAGATAGTGGAACATAGACTGAGACATTAAAGTATAACATTATGCATCGAGTAACACACTTATGCAGACAGGCACATAATAAAGAGGCACTAGTACAGCTATGTACATAGAGTTAAGTACTGACAGAACCAAACCAGACACAGTAATGCAGGGAGATATACACCAAGGTAGAGAGAGAGTAAAATATTTATGAAGAAAGGCAGCTAAAGAATAGTAATGATATTTAGAGGGCCAGCTATAGAGTGAGACACACAATAATAGACTGATTGAAACAGTAATGTATGTAGTGATACACACATTAATATATAAAGCAATATACTCAGCGTATCACTAATACCTATGACAAACAGAGGTAGATGGATATACAGTTACATCTGCCTACTTTAGACAAGAGAGCAGAGAAGAAAAGGAAACTATCTCTTGTCTAACTATTTGAAAAAGATAGAGTTAAGAATACACCAGTTACTCAGTGAATTAGTAATAAAGTGATGTAATGTAGATGGTCATTTATTGTTTACTATGTTTCCAGATATACACCTTTAAATAAAGAAGAAGAATTACCATGCCTGGCAACAGACAAAGAAAAAAGAAACAGAGGAAACAATATTACCAACTACAAACTTAGAGGAGAAAAGAATATTAGGTGGAGAATGTACAGACGTTAAAAAGTGAAGCGGGTAAGAGTTCTAAGCAGTTTCTGAAAAAAATATGTTGTAAACTGCAGATTGAGGGTAAAGTCTTATCTAAAAATTGAATTTTCTCATCAACTGCAATAAAGCAAGTAGTATATGTTTCTGACAGTTGGAAATGTTCTAGGTAAAAAGGAGTTTGTCAAGGAGACAGAAACAGTTTAAAGAGTTCTGAGGTAAAATGTTCTAGACTAGAGTAATACAGAATTGGTTACAAAGAATGACGAAATATAAGAGAAGTGTTGCATTTAAGCAGAAACATCTTATTGAGAGTGTCGTTGAGAAAATGTTTAATCTGAAGATTAAAACATTTATCTCAATATTGAATATAATGAGGACACTAAACAAAACAGTATTATGTATGAAGGAAAAAAAACATAAAGACTTATTAATAGAACTAATTTTTGCAAGATTTTTAAAGGCGAATTGAAGCAAACCTCTAGTACAGAAACATATGTTAATGAGGTAAGCTATTTCCAAGAAAACACACTAGCGCATGCAGTTGATTTTACTGTTCATTTTTATGAGGTAAAGATGGTACTCCTGTTGCAAAAGAGGAGATGATTCCTAGGAATGTAGAGGAAGTGATATCTGAAGATATGCAAGGAAGGCATAGACTTCCATGCAGAAGTCTGAAACTGAAAAATGCAATATTGCAAGGATTAAATCCATGCAAAGTGAGGAAGTATACTAATTTACAGGGATATTCACTGGCATGTATTTTGAGGAAAACTTGCACTAGAACATTTCATCATCTTATCATCCAGATAACAGACTAACATTCCACCACTCCAATTAATTTCATATTTCCCTATACTAACTCCCATCATCTCCCCGTTACTCACCCCAAACCCCCACATACAGCCATAAACCCCCCCGAAAAAACTTCCCCCTTTTATCCCACCACTATTCCTTTCAATTCAAATAACAGACTAACATGTCCACCACTCAAATGAGTTGCATATTTCCCATACTAATTCCTATGTTCCAGAGTAGCGTCCGTCTCACCGAAAAGCACTTCAACACTTCATCAGGGGTAGCAAGTGCCATATAAATGCAAACCTTTTCCCTCTTCTATCCCCCCACTATCCTTCTCAGTCAAAATAACTGACTAACATATCCATCACTCAAATTGCTTTCATATTTCACTATATTAATTCACCACTAATCCTTTATGGGTACCAGAGTAGCGTGCTACTTGCCAAAAAAGTACTTCAATACCTCATCAGGAGTAGCAAGCGCTATATTAATGCAAACCTAATCCCTCTTCTATCCCTCCACTATCCTTCTCAATCCAAATAACTGACTAACATATTCACCACTCAAATTGCTTTCATATTTTACTATACTAATTCTTTATGGGTTCTGGAATAGTGTGCTACTCATCGAAAAAGCACTTTGACGCCTCTTCAGGGGTATTAACTGCTATATAAATGCAATAAAATCTTAGGATGCTAGCTGTGCACTACTCAAAAATTCGATATTTGGATAGGAGAACTTTCTATGTCAAAACTATGTCTTATGTTTTGGAGAGATGACTATAAGTCTATTGCATGGTACAGTAGCAGAGGTAGAAAAGGTTTATGAAGATATTCCATTTTGTTTATTTGGTCCAGAAGAGAAGTCTAGGAAAAATGAAGAGTTGATTACTGGAGGTGCAGAAGAACAGGCTACAGGAATTAGTACTGAAACCTTTACACAAGACATTGCAAAGTTTAACAAAGTTTGTTCAGAGGAACCAAATCATGTTTGTATTTGTTGTCGATCCAGTCACTACAAAAGCCAAGCTCATAATTTTGAAATGTATTCACAAACAGAACAGAAGAACAGAGATAAGTGGCAAGAGTTTACTGTATATTTTTTTGAGGAAGAACGGTTTGATTTTAGCACACAGCAAATCATGTGTAAGCACTGCTATGATAAGTTGGAAGATAATAAAATGCCAGCTAGAGCAAGTAAAAATGAATTTCAATACCACAAGAACTTTGAGCTTTAAATGGGGGAAACAGCCTTTACACCGCAACCGTTACAATGCTTGCATTTACCCTGCATGCTGTTGCAACGAAAACGTTGTGTAGCAGTGGGTAGAAGGTATTGGATTTAACTCCAACACCTTTCCTACTGTTGCACACACTGGAGTTGGAATTGAAATTTAATCTATTCCAACTTCCAGCGCTCCCCCGACAGCAAGTCGGGGTAAAGTTTGGCGTTGCAACGGCATGCGGGGTAATGGCATGCGTTGTAACGTCACATAACCTTTAAATGGTTATGAATCAATTCTTATACAATGCATACATACTTTCCTTGATATACTTCGTATGGTAGCAAAAACTGGGAGATTACCTCCAGCAGAGTTTCCAAAAGGTTTAAAGGTAGATTTCAAAAGCAATATTGAATCTATAGGGGTACAGAGAGATTTTGATGAGCCACTTATTATGCTAGTAAATGGTGTCCCTACTAAGGGGCCAATTACGATGTCGGGCGGACCGGAGTCCATTCGACATCGGTCAGGAAACGTACCCAACCAACCTACTGTCGTCGGTTACAGACCTGCAAGTACGATGTGACCGGACCCTGTTCGGTCGCACTCGTATACTTCACAATGGGAGCATGCATTCTGAACAGAATGCATGCTCGCATTGTGAAATGCAGGGGTGCAGTTCATCCCTGCACCCTGTGGCAGGCACCCCAAGGTGCCTTCCACCGGGTGCAGGGATCAACAAAAAGCCACCATTTGGCAGCTTCGCATCCATGGGGGCCCTACTAGGGGCCCCCAAAGACAGTTTTCAACTGCCTTTTCGTGCAGGAAAGACCGGCACAAAAAGGCAGGGGGAAACTGCCATTGTACTCCCTCGGTCAGAAAGAGGCGGCCGGGGGAGTACTTAAGGGTTTTCAGATGGCAGACGGGTTCCCTGAGCCCGTCGTAAGCCATCCGGATATCCGAGTCGGATTCCTCTCCGACCGAGCCCATCGGAATAGCTCAGTCAGAAAGGAATCCGAATTGCATGTCCTGCTGCGGGCTGAAGGGCTCTGACCACCGGTCGGAGCACTTCTGTCCGACATCGGAATCGGCCCCTAAGAAGTAAAAAATATGGCAAAAGTTAGTGGATGTTAGTAAAATGAAAAGAAAAAAACATTATACCTGGTAGGAAATAATATGTATTATACAAATGCTGATGCTGTTAAAGATATAACACATATGGAGTAAGAAGCATTACCGTCAGATTGGAAGGTAAATCAACTGAGTTCATAACAATGTATGAGCACTATAACATCCATCCTCTGCATTCTAAAGAAATTATAAGTGATGCTATTTATCTCTTTCAAATGAAACAAGCAAAAGGAGCTAACTTTAGTGTCTAGGAAAAAACCTTAGAAGTTCACTGTTCTCCCCAGCTGCTGCCCACTGGAGCAGGTGTCTGATATGATGACCGCCCTGTATAGATACCAATATCTGAATACCGGTTATCGTGATTATAGCGACTTGTCTGGACTTTCATATGCTGTAAATTACATACTAAAGACAGGAGTTAGAGAAAGTTAATGAAAGGTGAAAACTTAGAGAACATATTGATTATCTTGATGGCGTGCCAACGTGGCACTAATGAATTTTGGTATTGTCATGGAGAACTCAAATGTATGTTGAGAAACCTAGATGCACCTACTTGGTTTCTAACACTCAGTTGTGCTAAGTATGTGTGGTATGATCTACTTGAATTTTTGAGAGAAGCCAGCATTAAGGACATCAATGTCAAGACAGCAGGAGAACTTTGCTCCTTGGATCCTGCTAATGTTTGTAGATATTTTGCCCACAGTTTGCAATCTATGCTGTCTTTAACATGCAACAAAAGAAATCCTCCTCTAGGCAAGGTAAATGGTTTATTTTGGTGAAAAGAGACCCAAGCAAGAGGTGCTCCTCATATTCACATGTTGTTATGGATAAAAGATGCACTGAAATTTGGAACAGACAGTGATGAGTCTGTCTTGTCTTTCATACAATAGTGTGTGACATGCGCCATCCCAAAAGACTGTGGTGAACAGGGCTTGAGACAACAATTTCTACACTTTCAAACTCCTAGATGTGGGAAGTACTGTCATAGAAAATACAGATGCAAAGGAAAATGTTCACAAGATGTCGAGTTGGATTCCCACGACCTGTCATTTTTCAAGGAAAAGTGAACAGCTTTTTGTCTGCCGTCAGACATTGAAAAACACACACAGTCTGAGAAAAACTGAGTCTTCCAGGTATGTTAATGATTACAACTCTGTGATTCTGAATATGTGGACTGCAAATATGGATCTTCAATTTGTTGCAGACAACTCCATTGCTGTTGCTCGGTACTTTACTTCATATATTACACAATTAGAGATGAAGGAGTTATGGGAGGAGATTTCTGCAGAAAAGACTGTAACCACAACAGCTTCAGCTTGAAAATGCTCTCCCTTAGGGAGATGGGTTCCTATGAGTGCTGTGAATGGTTGAGTTTGGCCAGTTTGTTGTCGAAGTCAAGGGGAATTGTTTGGGTAAGTCTAGGCCTTGCAAGCACATGAAAGTCTTTACCAGCAATTTAGTACCTAGCAGAGTTCGATCGCGAAAGTACAGACATTGTGAAATTAAATATGTTGGATACGCACTATCCAAGAAGGAGTCCACAGATGGAAAACGTGTGCCTTGATGAAGTACTTCAAAACCATATATGCAGAAGTAATGTACCAGAAAACATAGAAGGAAAATATGCAGTAGTGAGATGTGATGGTTATTTGGTGAAACACGCACAAATCTAATTATCCATAGAAAACTCTGCTGTCAAACACCAGACAGATGAGAGTTTTTCTATTTGGTTCTTCTACAACTCTTCAAGCCTTGGAGTGCTGAATCAGAACTACTTGGAGACTATGACTGCTACTGAGATTCTTTCAGCACTGTAAAAGTGTGCAGTTTTCACAAACTACTTGCAAATGTTGAAAGATGAGATTGTGCAGGAAGAAACCATTGCTACTAAGCTAAGGAGAGTTCACTATGCAGGCAAAGTTCTGGACCACTGACTCAAGATCCCCTTGGACAAACAGTTATTGAAAATGAAGCAACCATAGTTATGAATGAGGTGGAGATTGCAAGAGAGGAAAGTGTTGATTTCAAGCTTTAGTAGCACAATTAAACAATGGGCAGAATTCTTTTTATATTGAAGTAAACAATACAATAGAGAATAGATGTCTGCATGACAAGAAAGGATGTAAATATTCTTTGTTTAAGCCAATTCTACTATGCATCAGTGATCAAGCTGGAACCAGCAAAGGTTTTTTAATTTAAGTTCTTACTGCTTACCTACAGCAGACAACAGAAGCAAAATTATTGTGTATGATCACAGCACCTTATGAATTATCTGCACACAATATTAAATGAATTACTCTACTTTGACTACTAGCACTACCTGCTGAACATGACAACAAACTGGAGTACCAAAAGTTATCCAGTGAAGCTTGTTAAGAGGTAACTGGAGTATTAAAGAAACTGAAGCTTTTAATTAAAGATGAGGCAAGCATGGTCTAAAACTTAAGCCTTGCCTTCGTTCACTTGAGAATGCAACATACTTTAAGAACAGAGTACAACGTGCTGTTTAGAAAGCATGTATATATATATATATATATATATATATATATATATATATTCACTGAAAAAACCATAGGTTTCAGGGGCATTATAGTTAGCTGGACTTTTCACTCGTACAAAACCATTGAAATTCGCCTGTTATAGTTAGTTCAGCTATCTATAACTCGTGCGCCCGCAATGCACTGCTGATGACGTCACATATTACTTCACTCATGACATGGTCAGTGACATCACTCATGACATTACTGATGACATCTCAAATGATATCACTAATGACATTTCTAAGGATTTTTAAATGCTAATTCCTAACTATAACGTGCCTGAAACCTATGGTTTTTTCAGTGAATTTCAAAGGTTTTTTAAATGCTAATTTCTAACTATGCCTACAGAGGTAGGACATGTGAAGAAAGAAGAAAAAACACACAGAAAGAAAAAAAAGAAATGCAGAAAGAAGCAACAGAAGTCCTCAAAGACGAAGAAAAGTTCAGGAAGAAGGATAACGTGCAGAAAGAACAAACAGAAGAGCAGAAAGAAGCCTTGTTGCAAAATCATCCTGTACCCTCAACTTTTTCAGATGGATACTGGTGGTAACTGAGTCTGACTAACCAGTCCTAGAGCCAGTGCTATGTTAAAAGACACTCAGAATACAGTGAAAACACCTACATACACTAGGGAACACTATGCGTTGGGGTCCCCCTGTGATCAGCATGACCTCCTCTGTAAGCCCCTAGTATATAATAGGGCACTGGATTAAAACTACCTCTTAAAACGCGCCACAGGGCGTGTTTGCACATGTCACCTCAGGCCCTGTCCCCTCACTTCCCCACTGTGTAAACACGCCCTGTGGCCGTTTTAAGTTGGGAGATTAAGTCCCCTTGAATCCTGAGGGTCCCTAGGGTCCAACTAGACCACTAGGTACCTCCAGTATGCGCTGCAGAGAGGTGTAATAAGTGGCACGGCCTGGACCACCTCTCTGCAACGCAGCTCAGTGGCACTTCCTGGAAGCACCTGGTGGGCTAGTTAGCCCCCAGGGGCCCTCAGGATTGAAGGGGAATTATTTCCCCAACTTAAAACGCGCCACAGGGCTTGTTTGCACACGTTAACTCAGGCCCCGTCCCCTCCCTTCACCACTGTGTAAACAAGCCCTGTGGCCGTTTTTAGTTGGGAGATTAAGTTAATTTGAATCCTGAGGGACCCTAGGGTCCAACTAGCCCACTAGGTACCTCCAGTATGCGCCACAGAGCTGCGTTGCAGAGAGGTGTAAAAAGTGGCACGGCCTGGAGCACCTCTCTGCAACGCAGTTCAGTGGCGCTTACTGGAAGCACCTGGTGGGCTAGTTAGCCCCAGGGGCCCTCAGGATTGAAGGGGAATTATTTCCCCAACTTAAAACGCGCCATAGGGCGTGTTTGCACACGTCACCTCAGGCCCCGTCCCCTTCCTTCCCCACTGTGTAAACATGCCCTGTGGCCGTTTTTTAAGTTGGGAGATTAAGTCCCCTTGAATCCTGAGGATCCCTAGGGGCAAAATAGCCCACTAGGTACGTCCAGTAAGCGCCATTGCAGAGAGGTGTAAAAAGGGGCACGGCCTGCACCACCTCTCTGCAACGCAGAGCAGTGGCACTTACTGGAAGCACCTGGTGGGCTAGTTGGCCCCCAGGGTCCCTCAGGATTGAAAGGGAATTATTTCCCCAACTTAAAATGCGCCACAGGGAGTGTTTGCACACGTCACCTCAGGCCCCGTCCCCTTCCTTCACCACTGTGTAAACGCGCCCTGTGGCCGTTCTAAGTTGAGAGATTAAGTCCCCTTGAATCCTAAGGGTCCCTAGGGTCAAACTAGCCCACTAGGTACCTCCAGTAAGCGCCACAGAGCTGCGTTGCATAGAGGTGTAAAAAGGGGCGTGGCCTCAGAACACCTGTCTGCAACGCAGCTCCCTGGCGCACACTGGAGATACCTGTTGGGCTAGTTGGCCCTCAGGGACCCTCAGCATTGAAGGGAAATTAATTCCCCAACTTACAACTGGCCAGGGGGCGCGTTTGCAGAGTGCTGCAAGGCGGGGGCGTGGCCTCCAGCGCGATGCCGGTCTTTTATTTATTTTATTTTTTTAAGAAGGAGGGCTGTGTGGCCCCCCATCTTTTTCTAATTTACTGGCCCTGGGGACCCCATCCCCCAGGGCCTGCACCCTAATTTTTTTTGTTGAAAAAAATAAATTTGGCCCTCCCAAGGCCTTAATCGGCCCCGGGGACCCCAACCCCCGGGTCATGGCCTTTTTTTATTTAAATCCATTAGGAGGGGGCTGCGTTGCCCCCCTCCTCAGGCCACTTATGGCTCCGGGGACCCCATCCCCCGGGTCCGGCCTTTGTTTTTTATTATTTTAAAAATATATATATTTATAGAAACACCTAGGACATGCTGGACAAACCGTATGTACCTATCACCATGACAAATTGCGTGATATTCATTAAAAGGCGACTATGCATAGAATGAATCCACATGGAATGTATTTACACCGCTAGTGAAGCTCTGATGTGTCTGACGCCCTACCGTGCCTAATCCCGGCGCCCCCGCCGGTGGGTACTCTCCAAGTAGACACCCTTGTCGTTTATTTATACAAACATGGGTAGCTATTGACGGGCACATTTAATTTACACGCACACCAAGCCATTCAAAGGGGATTCAACAAAAATTCGACCAAACTATGCAAGAAACTCCCCTCACGGTTAATAAAAAACACATCCACCGCCGGATGTGTAATACTTTTTATTTTACTCTCTGGAAAGGAGATGAACCTCACTTGAGAGTCACAGCGTGCTCCTGGCTGAACCCAATGCTGTGTTACACCCACCAGTGCCCGCCGATTGCCTCACACCTCTGTGTTGTATTCCACCAGCTAATGCGTATGCTATGACACTCTCTAGCCCATGTGCACTGTAACACCACTCCGTGAATATGTCATGCCACACTTGCCTTCGCACGGGTTATATTGCCCCATCTAACGTGCCTTCCTCGATGTGTATGTTATAACGCACAGCGCTATGCCATACATATTACAATCTGGGATCCATATCTTTGTCACAGTGCATATGCAACGTTACACTCCCCAGCACATATTCTATATTACAACTTTAGAGACTAGTAATGTTACACAACACTGCCCTGTGCATATTACACTCCAAGGCGCATATCGCATAGCACGCGCTAGTGCCTGTGCTATCTCGCGCTCTCCAATGAATCTGTCATTGCGCACAATGTATTGCATATTATATTTCACGCCCGGTTCATCTTATATCACACTTTTTGGTGCATAGTTTATACCATATGCTACATCTAGTTTTCATTTTCAATCGTGCTCTCAGGACTATGTTCTATATAACACTGCGTCCACCTACCCTTTTCACGGGCATTACATTTTGTGATGGGGGTGGAGGGTCAGGGGGTGTTTCTGCCAAGTGAGCCCGGAGTCACAGTCACAAACGTCCTCTTCTTCCTGAATAAAAGTGAGATTATGCTGCATACTTGTTCATATTTTAAGTAGTTCGCACAGACACACATTTTAAAAACAATAAAGTTCCTAATACCCACCTTCTCTGAACAGTTAGCTTGCTGCCCCATCCACCTCCGCCCTATCCTCTGTTGTCTGAATCCATGGACTAGCCTCCTCCCTCCTGCCATGCATGGTCTGATGTGCTGCCACTACCCTTCATTTAGCATGATGCACCAGTCCACTCCTCCTGCCCTCCATTGCCCAATTCTATGGCCCATCATTGACCTCGTGCTTAGCCTCTGTGCTTAGCTTGCTGCCCCTATTCTCCTTCCCCCTGCCCTCCGATGTCTTTGTGCATGCCCCTGCTCCATCCTTTTTGCCCACTATGTTCCATGGACCTGCCACTCCTACTACTCTGAGTGTTCTGTTGAGCTGCCACTCCCCTCCCCCCTGCCTAGCATTGTCAGATGTCTGTAACCTGTCCCTGCCACCTCCACCCTGCCTGTCCACATGCCATGCCCCTATCCCCTTCCTCCTGTCCTCCATGGTCCATTTTACTGCCACACCCTTCGGCCCTCCCTGATCTGTTGTGCTGCAACTGCTCCTCCTGCCTGCCCCGCGCGGTCTGTTGTGAGGCCCCTTCCCCTGAACTCACTTGTCTGTGTCCAGGTCCTGACACTCCCTTCTATCCTCCATGGTCCTTTGTGCATGCCCCTGCACCTTCCTTCTTGCCCATCATAGCCATAGTACTGCCACTAGACAGGAGACAGATCAAATAAAGCCCATCTGAGCTTAAAAACATTGGACGTTTCCTGGCTGAAACGGGTCTGTTGGCATGTATGGTTGTACTACCACTGCCTCTTCCTTCTGCCCACAATGGTCTATTATATTGCCACAGCCTCTCTTGCCAGTCCTGTATTGTTGGTTTGTTGCCCCTGCCCCCCTTTCCACTGCCCTCCATAGTCTGTTGTGCTGCCACTGCCCTTCCTGCCTGCCCAGTGTGGTCAAATTGTTGCCTCTGCACTCTCCTACCTGCCTTCAATTTTCAGAGTCCGTGCCCCTGGCCTCTGTCTCTCAACAGTATCCCAATGAACAACTAGATTGCTAACATTCTATATTTATTACAAAAGTGTGGAACGCCTGACGTCATCTTGATGTAATCAAAACTGTAATACCTAGAGTATTTCCTTTAGAAATTACATATATGACAGGGTCTTATTTGCATCAAAATTATGGTTAGTGCTCTAAAAAACTAAAATGAGGACATATTTTCTGAGTTTTCAAATAGCGACAAAGAACTTTTAAATTATTTGTAATCTTTATGTTTTTTTATCCAGTTGACCACTTGATTAAATGTTGCACCTTGGCGAGAGGATGTGGTGTTACTTCCAGAGCTGCAGACTTTGCAACTGGGGAACCAGGTTGGAGTTTCTGCTTCAGCTCAACATTCTGTGATTCTGGTCAAATCACTTAATCTCCCCATGTCTACAACCAAAATGAATTTGATCTTGTGTGATGTAACCAATGCTCATGTAAAGCATTCCAATACCTGACAAGTCTGCACTATATAAAACTGCAAATACACAAAAAATAAGTGTTCTGCACACTTCTGTCATTGGGCTACATGTGGGCTACATCTGGGTGATATTTGTGCTGCATTTAGGGTCTTTTGTGTCTGGTGGCCATCTTGGGAGATTTATTTGTTATGAAGTTTCCTAATTTCCTCATTTACTGCAGTCTCCTCAGTAGGAAATGCTTTCAGTTTTTTACTTTGATTCCATCAAGAAGGTATTCAGATATGTCACACATTTGCCATAAATTCTGAATGTTAGCACTCTAGTTGCTCATTAGATCACTGTAGTAAAGCTACTGCTCACCACGGAAGTCTGCTGCTGGTATTAAAAGTGCATGTTTCAGTCTGCATATCAGAATTTTTTAATGAAATAGAAGAGGATTTGAGAAGTCACTCAAAATGTGCCCTAATTTTTCTTTCTTCAGCACTAATCATAATTTCTATGGCAAAATGAAACTCCTCATTGTGTTCCTTTTTAAATTAAATGTTTTAAGTGTTACCAGTTTATTCCAATCAAGATGGCTTCAGGTGTGCCATACTTTTGTCATAAGTAAGACAGTAAGCGCTCTAGTTGTTCTTAAGAACACTCAGGGACATTCTGTCATTAGGCTATACTTGGGCTACATCTGGGTGATATTTGGGCTACATTTGGGCTTTTTTGTCTCTGGTGGCCATCTTGGGAGATTTATTTGTTATGAAGTTTCCTAATTTCCTCATTTACTGCAGTCTCCTCAGTGGGAATACTTTCAGTTTTTTATTTTGGTTCCATCAAGAAGGCATTCAGATGTGTCACACATTTGCCATAAATTCTGAATGTTAGCACTCTAGTTGCTCATTAGATCACTGTAGTAAAACTACTGCTCACCAGGGAAGTCTGCTGCTGGTATTCAAAGGGCATGTTTCAGTCTGCATGTCAGAATTTGTTTATGAAATAGAAGAGGATTTGAGAAGTAAAAATGTGCCCTAATTTTTCTTTCTGCAGAACTAATCATAATTTCTATGGCAAAATGAACCCCCTCATTTTGTTCCTTTGTAAATTAAATGTTCTAAGTGTTACCACTTTATTCCAATCAAGATGGCTTCAGGTGTGCCATACTTTTGTCATAAGTAAGACTGTTAGCACTCTAGTTGTTCGTTAGAACACTCTGGGACATTCTGTCATTGGGCTATACTTGGGCTACATCTGGGTGATATTTGGGCTACATTTGGGCTCTTTTGTCTCTGGTGGCCATCTTGGGAGATTTATTTGTTATGAAGTTTCCTAATTTCCTCATTTACTGAAGTCTCCTCAGTAGGAAATACTTTCAGTTTTTTACTTGGTTCCATCAAGAAGGCATTCAGATGTGTCACACATTTGCCATAAATTCTGAATGTTAGCACTCTAGTTGCTCATTAGATCACTGTAGTAAAGCTACTGCTCACCAGGGAAGTCTGCTGCTGGTATTCAAAGTGCATGTTTCAGTCTGCATGTCAGAATTTTTTTATGACATAGAAGAGGATTTGAGAAGTCAAAATGTGCCCTAATTTTTCTTTCTGCAGCACTAATCATAATTTCTATGGCAAAATGAATCCCCTCATTGTGTTCCTTTGTAAATTAAATGTTTTAAGTGTTACAACTTTATTCCATTCAAGATGGCTTCAGGTGTGCCATACTTTTGTCATAAGTAAGACTGTTAGCGCTCTAGTTGTTCGTTAGAACACTCTGGGACATTCTGTCATTGGGCTATACTTGGGCTACATCTGGGTGATATTTGGGCTACATTTGGGCTCGTTTGTCTCTGGTGGCCATTTTGGGAGACTTATTTGTTATGATGTTTCCTAATTTCCTCATTTACTACAGTCTCCTCAGTAGGAAATATTTTCAGTTTTTTACTTTGATTCCATCAAGAAGGCATTCAGATGTGTCACAAATTTGCCATAAATTCAGAATGTTAGCACTCTAGTTGCTTATTAGATCACTGTAGTAAAGCTACTGCTCACCAGGGAAGTCTGCTGCTGGTATTGAAAGTGCATGTTTCAGTCTGCATGTCAGAATTGTTTAATGAAATAGAAGAGGATTTGAGAAGTCACTCAAAATGTGCCCTAATTTTTCTTTCTGCAGCCCTAATCATACTTTCTATGGCAAAATAAAAACACCCTCATTTTGTTCCTTTTTAAATTAAATGTTTTAAGAATTACCACTTTATTCCAACCAAGATGGCTTCAGGTGTACCATACGTTTGTCATAAGTAGGACTGTTAGCGCTCTAGTTGTTCTTTAGAACACTCTGGGAAGCTGCAGTAGAACGCAAAGGAATCAACTGACAGTCTCTGCCCTTGTTGGATGTACATGTTTTACTGAGAATGTCAGACTTCATTCTCACATGACTGAGAAAGATAATGTGAATTTACAGAAAATATGCTCTCAGTTAGCTTATAGATCACCTTCCAAACCTCTGTGGGAAAAGCATGAGAAAATAGTTTTCTCTCAAACATGATTCATGATATCACAGCAGAAGTCTTTTTCACATGGTAAAATCACCTTACAACACACCACTATTCCTAAAATGAGTATGGTACCATCAACAAATGATTTATAATGTAACTAGTCTTAAAACCTTCTATTAACTTCAATGCTTTTTAATGAGGTGCTATTATGTATATTGGTCCCAAGATGGCTGCCAACACTTCTTGGATGAAGTGCTGACAGCCAATCAGATCTCACGATGAGATGTGTGGTTAGGCACCGCCCAGATATATATGTGATTTTACTTTTGCTTTTCTCAGGAACGACTGAACGGATTTACACCATTTAAGCAAAAGGCACATGCCTGACCTGAGGACTACCTCTTTGCCAAATTTCAAGTAATTCTGTTCAGCCGTTCGGGCTGTACCTTCGACTAAAGGTCCTATGGGAAAATGCATGGGGAAAACGCGTTTTGGGACCCCCCTTTTTTCTCAGCCCCCGCTTGACAAATCACCCCGAGACTTTCAGGGTGGGAGCTGAGCGGAGCGCCCCATTAGTTTTGAAAATTTCACGAATATAAGTCACCGGCGCCAAAGTTATTCAAAATAGAATTTTCAGATTTCCTTTGGGAACTCGGTCCTAACTATAACTATCTACTGGCGACCGCCAGTAGATAATATATATATATTGTGGTGTGCTTGCATATGGATATATAGCGGTCGGCTCCGGATCGCGAGACGCCCCGCTGCAGATGTGCGGCTCCAGCGCGTTGAGTACAACGAGCTACAGAGGAACGGTGTGACCATGTTGGTGGGATCTACAAAGGCGGGGACTCAGCCCTACCTGGGACAGTAACCTACTATAGGTTTAAAGCTACTTGGGGCTACAGCGGCAAACCACTATGGATCAAGAACAACAAAGACCACAATGCAATTTTGAGACACGCCCATTGGGGCGGACTTACTTCAAATAGCTGCGAATGCGGCGAAAGAACTGTTGCTGCTTTCTCCCCACCGGATGCCAGTGAACAAGGGTGACTAACCTGAAACGCGTATGGCCATGAACTTTGCTGACAAGGTGGTGCTGTTATTTCCCTGCCATCCTGCCAATTAAAAAGGTGAACCAACATACCGTGTGTGGCGCCTCAATTGTGGTGTGCTTGCATATGGATATATAGCGGTCGGCTCCGGATCGCGAGACGCCCCGCTGCAGATGTGCGGCTCCAGCGCGTTGAGTACAACGAGCTACAGAGGAACGGTGTGACCATGGTGGTGGGATCTACAAAGGCGGGGACTCAGCCCTACCTGGGACAGTAACCTACTATAGGTTTAAAGCTACTTGGGGCTACAGCGGCAAACCACTATGGATCAAGAACAACAAAGACCACAATGCAATTTTGAGACACGCCCATTGGGGCGGACTTACTTCAAATAGCTGCGAATGCGGCGAAAGAACTGTTGCTGCTTTCTCCCCACCGGATGCCAGTGAACAAGGGTGACTAACCTGAAACGCGTATGGCCATGAACTTTGCTGACAAGGTGGTGCTGTTATTTCCCTGCCATCCTGCCAATTAAAAAGGTGAACCAACATACCGTGTGTGGCGCCTCAATTGTGGTGTGCTTGCATATGGATATATAGCGGTCGGCTCCGGATCGCAAGACGCCCCGCTGCAGATGTGCGGCTCCAGCGCGTTGAGTACAACGAGCTACAGAGGAACGGTGTGACCATGTTGGTGGGATCTACAAAGGCGGGGACTCAGCCCTACCTGGGACAGTAACCTACTATAGGTTTAAAGCTACTTGGGGCTACAGCGGCAAACCACTATGGATCAAGAACAACAAAGACCACAATGCAATTTTGAGACACGCCCATTGGGGCGGACTTACTTCAAATAGCTGCGAATGCGGCGAAAGAACTGTTGCTGCTTTCTCCCCACCGGATGCCAGTGAACAAGGGTGACTAACCTGAAACGCGTATGGCCATGAACTTTGCTGACAAGGTGGTGCTGTTATTTCCCTGCCATCCTGCCAATTAAAAAGGTGAACCAACATACCGTGTGTGGCGCCTCAATTGTGGTGTGCTTGCATATGGATATATAGCGGTCGGCTCCGGATCGCGAGACGCCCCGCTGCAGATGTGCGGCTCCAGCGCGTTGAGTACAACGAGCTACAGAGGAACGGTGTGACCATGTTGGTGGGATCTACAAAGGCGGGGACTCAGCCCTACCTGGGACAGTAACCTACTATAGGTTTAAAGCTACTTGGGGCTACAGCGGCAAACCACTATGGATCAAGAACAACAAAGACCACAATGCAATTTTGAGACACGCCCATTGGGGCGGACTTACTTCAAATAGCTGCGAATGCGGCGAAAGAACTGTTGCTGCTTTCTCCCCACCGGATGCCAGTGAACAAGGGTGACTAACCTGAAACGCGTATGGCCATGAACTTTGCTGACAAGGTGGTGCTGTTATTTCCCTGCCATCCTGCCAATTAAAAAGGTGAACCAACATACCGTGTGTGGCGCCTCAATTGTGGTGTGCTTGCATATGGATATATAGCGGTCGGCTCCGGATCGCGAGACGCCCCGCTGCAGATGTGCGGCTCCAGCGCGTTGAGTACAACGAGCTACAGAGGAACGGTGTGACCATGTTGGTGGGATCTACAAAGGCGGGGACTCAGCCCTACCTGGGACAGTAACCTACTATAGGTTTAAAGCTACTTGGGGCTACAGCGGCAAACCACTATGGATCAAGAACAACAAAGACCACAATGCAATTTTGAGACACGCCCATTGGGGCGGACTTACTTCAAATAGCTGCGAATGCGGCGAAAGAACTGTTGCTGCTTTCTCCCCACCGGATGCCAGTGAACAAGGGTGACTAACCTGAAACGCGTATGGCCATGAACTTTGCTGACAAGGTGGTGCTGTTATTTCCCTGCCATCCTGCCAATTAAAAAGGTGAACCAACATACCGTGTGTGGCGCCTCAATTGTGGTGTGCTTGCATATGGATATATAGCGGTCGGCTCCGGATCGCGAGACGCCCCGCTGCAGATGTGCGGCTCCAGCGCGTTGAGTACAACGAGCTACAGAGGAACGGTGTGACCATGTTGGTGGGATCTACAAAGGCGGGGACTCAGCCCTACCTGGGACAGTAACCTACTATAGGTTTAAAGCTACTTGGGGCTACAGCGGCAAACCACTATGGATCAAGAACAACAAAGACCACAATGCAATTTTGAGACACGCCCATTGGGGCGGACTTACTTCAAATAGCTGCGAATGCGGCGAAAGAACTGTTGCTGCTTTCTCCCCACCGGATGCCAGTGAACAAGGGTGACTAACCTGAAACGCGTATGGCCATGAACTTTGCTGACAAGGTGGTGCTGTTATTTCCCTGCCATCCTGCCAATTAAAAAGGTGAACCAACATACCGTGTGTGGCGCCTCAATTGTGGTGTGCTTGCATATGGATATATAGCGGTCGGCTCCGGATCGCGAGACGCCCCGCTGCAGATGTGCGGCTCCAGCGCGTTGAGTACAACGAGCTACAGAGGAACGGTGTGACCATGTTGGTGGGATCTACAAAGGCGGGGACTCAGCCCTACCTGGGACAGTAACCTACTATAGGTTTAAAGCTACTTGGGGCTACAGCGGCAAACCACTATGGATCAAGAACAACAAAGACCACAATGCAATTTTGAGACACGCCCATTGGGGCGGACTTACTTCAAATAGCTGCGAATGCGGCGAAAGAACTGTTGCTGCTTTCTCCCCACCGGATGCCAGTGAACAAGGGTGACTAACCTGAAACGCGTATGGCCATGAACTTTGCTGACAAGGTGGTGCTGTTATTTCCCTGCCATCCTGCCAATTAAAAAGGTGAACCAACATACCGTGTGTGGCGCCTCAATTGTGGTGTGCTTGCATATGGATATATATATATATATATATATATATATATATTTTCACTGAAAAAACCATAGGTTTCAGGGACGTTATAGTTAGTTGGACATTTCACTCGTACAAAACCAGAGAAATTCGGCCGTTATAGTTAGTAGAGCTAACTATAACTTGCGCCCACGCAATGCACTGATGATAACGTCACATATTATATCCCTCATGACATGGTCAGTGACATCACTGATGACATCACTGATAACATCTCAAATGACATCACTGATGACATCACTGATGACATCATCCACATGATAATCAGATGCTCCTCCTCACACCCTAATATAACATTTGATACACCCACTCTAAAATGCAGACTACTATTTTCAGGACCATAGACACACCAATACCAGTTACTACATACCCACTCACTGATTCCTAGCTCTACACACACGTCCACTCATTCACCCATACAGTTACTCATAATGCAGTCACTCATTAATACAGCACTATCATAGGCACTCATACACCTATACAGACACTCACATACCACCACTTACCCATAGAGTTACCCACACACCTAGTCAGTCATGCAAATAATCAATCACACACCCATTTTACTCACGTATACAGTTATACACACAACACTTCACTTAGTCATACAGAAACTAACACATACTTAATCTCTTCTACAATCACTAACACAAGCACACACTTATCCGTACAGCTACTCTCACAATCACTCACTCTCATATATAGTCCTTTATATACTCCAACACTCACATATACTGCATTTCACATATATAGTTACTCACACATGTACTACTGAGACATCCTTTCACTCACCAACACAGCCATACACACACTTACCCACCCATACAGCCCTTCACAGATGCACTCTTCAACCCATACACCCAGTGAATCAACCCCTCACACATCTATGCATAGAGTCACACACCTCCCACCCACCCACACACACACTCACGCACTCATACAAATACTCAGGCAACAAATCCATAACCCATATAGACACTCATGTAGCTACTGACAAACCCATGAAGCAGCTTACACAACAACAGGCAAACTGATACAGACATTCAAACAGTTTAGGCACTAACCCATGCATTCATGAAGACACATTTAATCACTTACTTATACAGTCAGTCATGCACCCACTAATTCCTCCATCCAGACACTTATACTCCCACTCATTCTTCAATACACCTTGGCATATATATAAAACTTACTTAAACTTTAAAGAAACACGCAGTCACTGGATGATGTCATCAGTAATGTCATTTGAGATGTCTTTAGTGATGTCATCAGTGATGTCACTGACCATGTCATGAGTGATGTAATATGTGACGTCATCAGCAGTGCATTATGGGGGCATGAGTTATAGTTAGCTGAACTCTACTATAACGGCTGGATTTCTCTGGTTTTGTA
Source organism: Triturus cristatus (assembly GCF_964204655.1). Lineage (NCBI taxonomy): Eukaryota > Metazoa > Chordata > Amphibia > Caudata > Salamandridae > Triturus > Triturus cristatus. Next base: position 203,818,616 of record NC_140584.1, on the reverse strand, counting down.
CGAGTGAAATGTCCAACTAACTATAACGAACCCTGAAACCTATGGTTCTTTCAGTGAATTTCTAAGGTTTTTTAAATGCTAATTTCTAACTATAACGTTCATGAAACATATGGTTTTTTCAGTGAATTTCAAAGGTTTTTTCAATGAAAATTTCTAACTATAACGTCCCTGAAACCTATGTTTTTTTCAGTGAATTTCAAAGGTTTTTTAAATGGTAATTTTAGTTTATAATATTTATAAAACCTATCTTTTTTCTGTAATTTGAAATGATTTTTTTGGGTGATATTTTGGAACTGTAATGTCTTGTGTGTTCTAAAATATGTATTTTTTTTAGGAAAAAGTGGAGTTGTGTACCCATCACGTACCCATCTCTGTGGGTGCGCAGATTCAAGCCGCCATATTGCTAAAGTCATGAAGGATGCGCATTTGGTGTGCGACGGGTGCGCGGCGCCGGGCCCCACGTAACGTCATATACGTATGGGGTCGTGCCGAGTGCGCGACTCCCGAAAATATTTTTATGTTTAAAAATGATATGTATATAACTTTAATGTGTATATGAGAGAAAGAGATTATCTAATCTATTTATAAAAATCTGATATTTCTACTTGTAATAAACTTATATTATTGTTAAATATATTTTCGCGAAGTCGCGTCAAGTGCAAGACTCCCATGTGACTTTAAAAGAAAGCATTTCATTGGTTCATAAAGTTTTCCATTCTAGCAGTTCAAGGACCCCACCCATTTTTGTCGTTCTCTCTGCTGCTTCACTGGAGAGACACCTGTTGTGTTTTTGCAGCAAGTCTGTAAATATGTGGAGTGTTTATTGGAAATTTTTGGAAATGGCTTCTTCCAATCCTGAGCAACAACATACTTCTGATGAAGAAGAGATTGAAGAACCACCTCCCAAAAAGAGACCGGAATCCATCGTCTGGAAGTTTTTCACCATCCCAGATGGTGAAAAGAAAGTGAATGCAAGGAAGGTCAGCTGTACTCTCTGTCCACGGATTTTGTCTAGAGGGAGTGACAAAAAATACTCCTGTGATACGTCGAGTATGTACAAGCACCTCCAGACAATACATCCAAGACATTTTGCACAAGAGCAGATGCGACGTGCACAACAAAATATGCAGCAAGGTGACCAGGGAGATGGTCCCAGCACTTCAGGAGTGTCAACTACATCATCTCGAGGGCCGGACATACGCTGAGAATTTGCAAACTTAAAACAGCAGTGCATACAATGCAACGCCATACTATGTTGTGGTGAATAATCTGTGGATGCTGTTTGTTCTGCAGCAAAGAACCATCCCTGCTCATTTTTGGGGGGAATTACTTTACAATTCCAAATGTTTAGACTTTAGCCTGTTCCTTTTTTCGGTTTTCCAAAACCACCCAAACAAATTACAAAATAGTTTTTAAAAAACACAAAACAAATTTAAAAACAAAAAAGAAGAAAAAGTGTATTTATAATCCGTGAGTTATTGCATGAGTGGATGGATAATGCCTGGGTGATTGCATTAGTATATAAGTGGTGGTTGAGTGATTGGAAGAGTGTGAATGAGCAGTGTCTAGGTGGTTAGAGGACTGCATGTGTAGTGCACATGTGATTGTAGCACTGCATGTGTTAGTGTCTGGGTCATTGCATGAGTACATGGGTAGTGACTGGATGATTACAGTACTGCAAGGAGAGTGTATGATGAATTTATAAGTGCTTGGGTATTGGCAGAGTGATTGGATGAGTACATGATACTGGCTGGGTGACTGGAGGAGTGCATGGGAGTAACAGTGTGATTGCTGGACTGCATGGGTACTACCTGGGAAAATGAAGGTGTGAATGAGCAGTGTGTAGGTGGTGAGAGGACTGCATGGGTAGTGCACATGTGATTGTAGCACTGCATGTGTTAGTGTCTGGGTCATTGTATGAGTACATGGGTCGTGACTGGATAATTAGAGTACTGCAAGGAGAATGTATGGTGAATTTATAAGTGCTTGGGTATTGGCGGAGTGATTGGATAAGTACATTGTGCTGAATGGGTGATTGGAGCAGTGCATAGGAAGTGACAGGGTGATTGCTGCACTGCATGAGTACTACCTGGGGAATTGAAAGTGTGAATGAGCAGTGTCTAGGCAATTAGAGGATTGTATGGGAAGTGCACAGGTGATTGTCGCAGTGAACATGTTAGTTGCTGGGTCATTGAATGAGTACATGAGTAGTGACTGTATGATTAGAGTACTGTAAGGAAAGTGCATGGTGAATTTATAAGTGCTTGGGTTTTGGCAGATTGATTGGATAAGTACATGGTGCTGGCTGGGTGAGTAGATGAGTGCATAGGTAGTTAGAGGGATATTATTGAACTGTATAGGTAGTGGCCAAGGGTTTGTAGAAGTGCATGAGTTACTGCCTGGGTCATTGCATAAGTACATGGGTAGTAACTGAATGATTAGAGTGTTGCAAGGAGAGTGTATGGTGAGTTTACAAGTGCTTGGGTTTTGGTGAACTGATTAGATAACTATATGGTGCTGGGAGAGTGATTGGAAGAGTGCACAGGGAGAGACAGGGTGATGGCTGGACTGCATGGGTAGTGCTCTGGAGATTGTAGCACTGCTTGAGTTAGTTTTTGGGTCATTACATGAGTACATGGGTAGTGATTGGATATTTAGAGTGCTGCAAGGAGAGTACATGGTGAATATATAAGTGCTTTGGTTTTGGCAGAGTGATTGGATAAGTACATGGTGCTGACTGGGTGATTGGAAGAGTGCATGGGGAGTGACAGGGAGATTGCTGGAGTGTATGGGTATTAGCTGGGTATTTAAAGGTATGAATGAGCATTGTCTAGGTGGGTAGAGAACTGTATGGATAGTGCAGAAGTGATTGCAGTAGTGCATGCGTAGTGTTTGGGCTACTTAATCTTACCTTTTTGAAAGTCTTTAAAACAATTTTTTCACTTCTTTTTTATAATCTAAATTTTAAAAAGTTTCAAACTTTAGAATTTTGGTCTGTAAAAGAGAAGAAAAAATACAGTTATGATATATAATGTTATAGTTTACAACATAATTTTACCATTACATAACATATTCAGTTTTCCTTTTTTGCTGTTCTCAGAGTATATTGAATTTCACCATAGACAGTGATTTCAATGTTGCTCATCATGTAACAGCGGGCAAAACAATACAATCAATAAGATTGTTAAAAAACTCAAATCTGTGTTAAAAATTTACAACAAACTCAACTATCTGTTCACAATTCTTAAAATAAACATCCTCAATAACATTGCATATAATGCAAAGATCAAATATATGAAATATTTCTTTCTAAAACAATTTTGTAAATACAATATGAAAAAAAGAAATGATAATTGAATCAGCAATTATAAATATTCTCTCTATAGGCCGAATGACGTTTCCGAAATCATTTTATAGAGAATATCCAAAATAAACTTCTTAATTCATATTCACATCATCCCAAGAGACCGAATGATGTTTCTGAATTAGTTTCTATTCTAAATTTCCAAAATAACCTCATTAATTCCTGTTGACATCTTCCCAATAGGCCGAATGATGTTTTCAGAACTTTGGTATCAAAATTGTTAGATATGAATTTGGTAATTCATAGGGCAACCGATATTTGAATTGCAAATGGGCATCATTACAATGTGTCCATCCTTTATTGCACTTTAAATACACAGTGTAGTGTCCAGATGTTGCAGAAGCTCCATCGTGGAAAATAATTGCTACTGCTTTGAAAGTTCTTCCTGAAATTGACAGTTGACTTGCCACAAAATCTTTAATATTTGTTTCCAATTTTCTTCCATCTGGTCTGCAACATTGTATCATTAAAATGACATATAGTCCAAATTTTTCTATAAATAATGTTGATAACATTTCAGATTTGCACTGGCTACATTCCATATTTTGATTAGCTAATTTTACTAATTTTTTAAAAGACACTGTTTTACAATCAGGTATTGTTAAATATATGAATCTTTCAGTGTCTATTTCAGTGGTAGAAGTAAATGTACAGTCTTCACATTCATGTTTCCATCTGTAATGAAGTCCAAACAGATTTTTAATTTGTATTCCTTCATCTTCCAATACTCCAAGCATAAACATAAGAAATTCCTGAGCATCCTGCTGAACATTCTGGGTAAATTGTGAAGAACCAGAACATATACCCAGAAGATTTAGAATGCCAGAAATACTTTGGATTTTAGTTTTATTAGTTCTCAAGTTTTCAAAAATAAAATGCAACAAGGAACAAAACCTTTTTTCTGGATTCTCCATAATATGACGTTTACCACTACATTAGCATAGGAGTTGATACCTGAACTATTTTCTAACTGATATCCTATAATCTCTTCAACAGTGTGCTTTTTCTTTTTGTTTGGAATCTCAACATTGTCTTGATGTTTTTTCCTCTTTCCAACTTCACTACAGAGATTCTCATATCTTCGTTTTCGTCCTACTATACGCTTTTCATATACACAATATTCACCTAAATTGGGAGCATCGAGTCTTCTTAACCAATTATACTCTCTTACACAATTTGCATCTACACTAATCTTTCTCTCATCAAAATCAATCAAATACAATACAGATAAAGTTCTAACTCGAGACAATGCAACATATGTCATTCCCTCTTTAAACACGGTACTTCCAATGTTTACCAAAGCACTGTCTACACTTAAACCTTGAGATTTATGAATGGTCACCGCATATGCTAAAGAAAGAGGAAACTGTTTCCTACGAATATACAAATCTTTAACAAGCAAAAAACGAACAGAACAACGTCCAATCTGTTTTACTTCTTCAATCTGATAAAATTTAATCTTTATAAATTCAATTCCATCTCTATTTTGATAATTAACAAAATCAACAACTTTTCCCATTGCTCCATTTACTAAACCTTTTTCCATATCCAAATTACGCCGTAAAATTACCCGACAGTTTTCAAATACATATACATTCTTTTCTAAACCTGCAGTCTTAGATATAGATTTTTCCAATTAATCCAATTTTGTTTTTAATTTTTCTGTCAAAATAATAGTAATTCATTTGTGTTCTATTTTATCAATGGCTTCCATTTTTATTATTTGTTGTTTTTCTAGCTTCAAAAGTTCTGCATTGAATGTAGAACACTCTCGCAGTGTTGGCATTAGGCAGATTATAGATTTATTATCTCCAATTTTTTTGTATTTAATTTCCTGATCAACATTTTCATTTGGAAACAAGTTTGTAAGTAGCCGACTTTGCAGAGCTTCTTTACCATGTTCTGTCAATACACCAATTTGTATATCTTGAAGAATGCTTCCATAATCTTCATCACTTGCCTGTTGCATATTTTTAATAAGTTCTTTATATTCAAAATATGACCAAATGTTTACATTTCCAATACTTCCCAAAGACTTTCTGGTGTCTTCATACACAAGTGTTTTAAATACTGGTTGCCCTTTTACAGGAGTAAGTTGCAGTAGATCGCCAAAAACTATCACATGTATTCCTCCAAATAAGACATCGTATTCTGTTTTTAAAATTTGCTGCATTCCTAAATGCACAAAGGCAAGCTTTAAGTTTGAGACCATGCTCACCTCATCAATAATCAGAAGTTTCATTTTCTTTAGTGCTCTTGAAACTGCCAAACAAGCTTCTCCAGAAAGCTTGTGATATTCCAATTTGTTTTCATGTTCAACAGGTAGCATTAATAACCGATGTAATGTAATTCCTTTAATGTTGTGTGCTGCCAACACAGTTGTAGCGGTTACAACACAAGATAAATGTGATTCAGTGATTTTCTGTAAATAACTTGTCAAAACTTTAATTAGGAAACTTTTTCCTGTACCAGCTTGACCACAGATATACATTTGAATAGGTTTAAAAGATGTGCATGTGGATTCTTTTTTTTTCATGAAGAAAACCATGGTCAATCTGTTGTGTCACTTGCTGATATATTTCTTTCTGTTCAATATTTAGTTGTTCTTCCAAGTTTACTAAGTCCATAATATCCTGTTGAGCTTGATGTATTGCTGATTTCGCTTCACTCATGGCGATTGTTGCTTCATTTTCAAGAATTGGTTGTCCTAGTGGATCCTGACTGAGTGGAGCAGACCTTTGACTATCTTGAGAACTGTCTCTAGCAAACTCAGCTGCAATACTAGCTTCCTGTTCAATTTCTTCATTCAACATTGGGAGATAATTTGGAAAAACTGTGCATTCAATGCTGTCTTTACATGCATTAAAAGAATCTTCATAGCACTGATAATCTCCAAGTAATTCCACTTCAGTACGCCAAGGCTTGAAGAGTTGCAGAAGTGCTAAATAGTAAAATTCCCTTTTATCAGGAGTATTGCAATTCAGTTTCCTGTGATTAATCAGATTTCTTTTACTATGTTTCTCCAAACATCCTTTTGAACCGATCACTGCATATTTTTCTTCATTTATGTTCTCTGTAATATTTCTCTTAAAACTGTAATATTGCAGCACTTCATAGAGACATATGTTTTCAAGATGGGCACTTCTATTTGAATAGTACGTATCCAACATGTTTGTTTCAACAATATCTATGCTTTTCGGTTCATTTAATGCTAAATATTCGATTTCTTGTATAGATTTAAGTACTCGATTTCGTGTTGCATCAAGACCTAAACTAACCAAAATGATTCCTCTTGACTTTGAATATAAACTTGCAGAGGACAACCGATCCGAGCATTCGTAAGATCCAATCTCTCGATGGGACAGCATCTTCAAACTAAAGCTGTGCAATTTCTAACTAAGAGTCTTCTCTTGAGAAATTTCTTCCCACATTTCTTTCAACTCCGTCTTTCCAGATTTTGTTATGTATGACGTAACATCCCGAGCAACAGCAATGGAATTATCTACAACATACTGGATATCCATATTAGCATTCCACATCGACAATATAACTGGATTATAATCATTAATATACTTTGATTGTTCACTTCTTTAAATTGTAAGTGTTTTTTTGAGATTTTCTAGTAATAGTATGCCTCACTGCTGACATGAAACTGTTGATTCTTCCTTTGGATATTACTGGACGTGGGAATCCAAAACGACATTTGGTATAAAACTTTTCCTTTGACTTGTATTTCTGTCAACAGTATTTGCCACATTCATGAGTTTGAAACCGTAAAACTAGTTGTCTTAAGCTGTTTTCTTCTCTTGTTTTTGGTATAGTACATGTAACATAGTCTTCAATAAAAGATAAAACAGTCTCATCCGAATCAGTTTCAAATTTGGGTGCATTCTTGAGCCATAAAAGCATATGTATATGAGAAGCACCTCTAGCTTGATACTCCTTTCTCCAAAAGAAATCAATAACTTCTCCAAGAGGAAGATTGTTTTTATTGCAGATAAAAGACATCATAGCTTGAAACCTATGATTGAAATATCTGCACACATTTACAGGATCCAAGGAACACAGTTATCCAGGTGTCTTGAATTCAATGTTTTTAATATTTGAATTTGCTTCTCGAAGAAATTCAAGTAAATCGTCCCATGCATATTCAGGACAGCTTAGTGTGATAAACCACGTAGGAGTTCCTAAGTTCCTTAACATACATTTAAGTTCTCCATGACGACGATATCAATACTCATTAGTAACACGTTGACACGCCATCAAATTAATCAATTGAGATTCTAAATGATCATCTCTTTGATGTACTTTGTCCATGAATTCCTTTGCAGAAACATTTTGAAGATGAACTCCTGTTTTTAATATGTGGTTGGCTGCTTATGAAAGTCCAGACAAGTCACTTTCAAACAAAAGATGAAATATACATGGGATACATTGTGGAAATCTTGGATCTTGGATCTTCTGGGTACAATCTTGTTTTCGGATATTCTGATGCTGGAATCTGTACTGGTCATTCGTCATATCGTCCACCTTATCCAGTGGGGAAGAGCTATGGAAAACAATGAGCTTCCAAACTTTTTTCCTTAACACTCATGGGAGTCCCCTTCGCTTTCTTCATTTGGAATAATTCAAGAGTATTTCCCATCGCTTCTTTGTAATGTAAAGGATGTACACTATAATGTTCTTAAATTTCTTCACTTTTGGACATGTCCACATTTTCAATTTGGCCACTTGAAATATATCGCTATCATCTCCTAAAGCTATTTCTTCTTCTTCCACATACTCATTTTTGCAGTAATCATGTTTTTTTGTGAGATATAACGTAGCCTTTTGCTCTTTTCTCACATCTACTAATTCTTGCCATATTTTCCGACTCTTCGTAGGAACACCATTAACTAGAATAACGACAGGTTCAGTTTCCTTTTTCTCTACACCAATAGTTTCAATATTTTTCTTTAAATCTAAAGGTAAAAACACAACTCTTCCTTTTAATCCTCTCTGTAAATCTGTGGGAGGCAACTTACCTGTTTTAGGCTCCATACGAACAATAGCCTGAAACGGGTGCACAGATTGAATCAGAATGGACTCATAAGTATTTAAATCTACCAGCTCTGAAGGAATACCTACCAACTCTAGGTTATTATGTACAGCTCTAGCTGGCAATATGTTCTCGACGAATTTGGTATAACAATATGTACAAATACGTTGATCATTACCCAAATCAAAGCAATCTTCTGAGAAAAAATAAGTTGCAAATTCCTTCCACTTATCATTGTTTTCTTTTTCACTTTTTAATTACAGATCAACATTCCTAGTTTGATTTTTATAGTGAGTTTGTCAACAACAAATACAAACATAATTTGGTTTTTCACAACAAATTACCTTAAACTTTGTAATTTCTTCTTCAAACTTCTTAGTACTACTATCTTCACCATCTTCTTCAACACCTACTTCTATCAATGTCTCACTTTCTCTACACTCTTGTTCAGGACCAAATTATCGAAACTCTATTTCATCACAAACTTTTTTTACATCTGATACTGACCCATGCAAAAGAGATACTGACCCATGCAAAAGAGCACTATATAAATCACTTAAAATTATTGCTGGACTTTTTGTATAGTACAATCTTCTTACTAACTTCCACATTTGAGAGGGGGGCGTGGCCGAGCCGGCAGCTAAGATGGCCGCCAGCTAACGAAGCTCCGGCGAGTTACCGGGCCCAGCGGCAATTTCCCCGATGTTCGTACCCCGTCCCGGGGCTGTGGACCGCGAACCAGACAGCGGAAGCGGCACTGCAGCCGGTGCACGGCCTGTCGGCGCTTGACCCCTCCTCGTCTGGCTGTGGTGCCAAGCGGCGGCGGAGCCCGGGGGACCGCCGCAGTGGATCGCGGCACTTGAGAAGCCCCGCGAGGAGCGACTCGGCGGACCGGCAGATGGCACCCTGAGACGGCTGGGAGCGCACCGGGTGAGTCGGGCCGCGGGGGCTGCGCTTTCTGCCCAGTACATACCGGGGCTGCGGGCGGTGGTCGGACTGGTGGTCCCTCCCCGTGACGGCTCGCTGTGCGCGGGGACAGGGCCCGCGGGGCGGGTCCGGCGGGGGGGATCGCGGGCCTGTCACGCTGGCGGTCACGGTGGGGGCGGGGGCACGCCCTCCTAGCGCTCGGCTCCCTGGAGTAGCATGCGGCACCCGGTGGGCCTATTAAAGAGCTGCAGAGACCCTGCGCAACTCGTCCTGCTGTGTGGAGATACCTTCCAGGAGCTGACTTGGAGTGAGAGAGTGCGGCGTGACGCATCTCCTGGCCAGTACTGAGGCCGCGCACCTGGGCCCACAGTTTGCTTTCTGGAGCGGGGGTGCACTGCCCTTCCGGGGTGGGCGCTCCACGGCTGCACGTGCCCCGCTGACTGCGCCCTCCAGCGCTGGCATCGTTCCAGGGCCTGCCTGTTATCCTGAGGGAGCTCTGATTGGGACTACAGCACAACATACATACACCCATGTGGGGGCTGGGTAAGTATCCTGCGCTGCTTGGGCCCCTGCGGGATGGGACGAAAAGACCCCCGGCAGAGGACCCTCCCCTTTGAAAAGGTGGCTGGCGGTGCGGCCTCGCTCCCCGCGGGCATGGCGGACGCTGCGCCGGTGGGAGCTCCACCCGACTCCTCTGGGGCTTCCGTGGCCGCTCTGCTCCTCGAAATGAAAGCGGGTTTTAAGGCACTGGACTCACGTTTTGATACCCTAGATCAGACCATCGCCAACTTGGGCGCCAAAGTGCAAGCGCAGGAGCGGCGTATGGATGTGGCGGAGGCCCGGGTTTCCGATCTAGAGGACGGGACAGCTCAGTCACTGAAGCGGCTGGAACGGGCTGAGTGCCTGCTCAAGGAGGTTGCCATTAAGAATGAGGATTTGGAGGCGCGCGGACGCCGCAACAACATTCGCATAATGGGGTTCCCGGAGACAACGTCAACTGGCCGCATGGACTTGTTTGTGGAAAAGCTTCTCACGGACTTGTTCGGCAGCGAGCCCTTCACCGCTGGCTTTGTGGTGGAAAGAGCCCACAGATCACTGGGCCCCAGACCTAATCCTGGCCTTCCCCCCAGGCTGATTGTAGCACGGCTCTTGAACTTCAGAGACCGGGACACCGCGCTTCGCTTGGCCCGAGAACGTGGGTCAATGGAGTGGCAAGGTTCCAAACTGTCATTTTATCCAGATTTCACGCCAATGGTTCAGGAGGCGCGTCGGAAGTTTCAGAGAGTCAAGACTGCGTTGCGCAATCTGGGACTCCGCTATGGCATGCTATATCCCGCTAGGCTCAGGGTGGATGTGGGTGGTAGATCACGCATATTTGACTCACCAGCGGAGGCTCAGGAGTTCTGCCGCACGTACAAGACTCGAGCCACACAGAACTCTGCGGGGAGTGTGACAACCTCCCCGCCCCACAGCGGCTCAGATGCCAGTGTGGACCTATTTTCACATTCCGGCGCGGGTTGATGCTGCATGCATTTTGTCTTATTGTATATCAGGTTGAATTATTTCGGGGAAATTGCAATGTTATCACAATACCCGGTTCTTGATTGGGTTTGTTAAGTATGATGTTCCAACTGTTCGGTGAGTTTCCGGGTGCCACCCCCCTAGGTGTAACCGCAGAGTTTGTGCATTCTACTTTGAGGCCCAGGTAGTGGACCTTAATCGCACGCCTGGTGATCAATAGGATGGCTGGGCGGATTAGCTTGCAGAGGGAGGGCCGCCTTGGGGTTTGCAGGTGGCTGGGTGGGGGGTGGTGGGTAGGGGAAAGGTATACATTTTGCGTATATTGTTTTGCTTGTTTTAGGTTAGCATTGTCTTGGAAGTTACAGTTACAACGCAATCCTGACAGTACACATGACACGTTGGGTTTAGATGACACGGCTAGGTAATACTCTGGGCCCTTCAGCCATCACCCTGATGTCTTGGAATGTGAGGGGCCTCAATAACACACGTAAAAGACGGCAGGTGATACATTACCTGCTCCGGCATGCGGTCGACATAGCATTCCTGCAGGAAACGCACCTTCCTCCCACAGATTCGGCTCGCTTTGGCTCCAGTTGGAGCACACAGAGATATTTTGCCAACTATAGCAACTATGCCAGAGGCACAGCAATATTGATACACAGGAGGGTCGCCTTCACTCCTATTGACATAACCCGGGATCCTTTGGGGAGGTATGTACTGGTCACAGGTCAGCTGCACGGCTATAGGGTCACTCTGGTGAATATATATGCCCCCAATGTGGACGCCGCGGAATTCTTCCATGATCTAAATACCCGGTTGGCTAGGCATGACCCCCAGGCACTCATAGTGGGGGGTGATTTCAATCTTACACTTTGCCCCGTGCTGGACAGCACCTCTAGAGCTCCGGATCCTTAGCCGCGGGCACGACGGGCCCTGAAAGAGCTCTGTGCCCAATACGCCCTACTGGATATTTGGCGACATCACAACCCCACCCTTACCAAGTACACTCATTACTCTGGTCCGCACGGTACCTGGACCAGATTAGACTACTGGCTGATCTCGCCCGGACTTGTGGATTGGTTTGCTTCCCTCACCACGCTCCCCAGTACGTACTCCGACCACTCTCCTGTAACTTTGCGGCTGCTGATCCCGCGTCCGGAGGGGTATGAGAGGCGGTGGCGATTCCCGGGCAAAGCCCTGCAGGACGAAGTGTTCAAGTCAGAGATTCGGGTGGCCATAGAGGATTATTTTGATAATAACACTGGTTCGGTCGAGTCCGCGGCGGTCCTGTGGGAGGGGTTCAAGGCCACTCTACGGGGGGTATGCATATCCAAGCGGGCTGGGGTACTCAGAGACCTCCGGCAAACTCTTTCCCGTATTGAACGCGACATTTCCCAGTTAGACTCCCGCCTTGCATGGGACCCCTCCAGGGAGCTCCAGGTGGCGAGACTGGCCCTTTTGGTTGAATACAAAGATACTGCCGATAGGGAAATATTATACCTGGGTAAATATCACACAGCGCGCAGATACGGGGAGGGGGATCGCCCTGGCAGGGTTTTGGCACGAATGCTGCGACCACCGTACAACAACGCTTTCATCACAGTACTACAGTCTGCGTCGGGTGCTTCCCTTACCTCGACGGCCGCGATTCGGTATGAGTTCCTGGACTACTACACCAAGCTGTACTCATCCAGGGCGGAACCGGACGGCACAGCCCAGACGGCGTATCTTGACGAGGTCGCTCTGGTATATTTGGAGAAAGACATGCTTTAGTTTATGGCTAATTCCATAACTCTAACCGACGTTGAGCACGACATAGATACCCTGCGGGCCTCTTCTGCCCCGGGCCTAGATGGCTTTACGGGGGACTTTTACAAAGAGTTCAAGGACGTGCTGGCACCTCAGCTACTGGAGGTTTACGCAGAGGCCTTGGAGAAGCAATGCCTCCCCCCACATTATGCGAGGCTGTTATCATACTGCTCCCAAAGCCGGGCAAAGACCACACACTATGTGGCTCCTACCGGCCGCTGTCTTTATTAAATCTAGACTACAAAATCGCGGCTAAGGTGCTTGCCAATAGGATGTCGCAGCTGATGGAGTACATTATTTCACAGATGCAGTCTGGCTTTGTGCCCCCATCGTTCGACATCCTTGAATCTCCGCACGCTTTTTGCGGTCCTACATAGAATACAACCTGACATCCCAGCGGCTGCTGTCTTGTTGGACGCGGAAAAAGCGTTTGATTCATTGGAGTGGCCATTTCTCGTGGAGGTGATGAGACATATGGGGATGCCTCTTGGTTTCATCGCCACGGTCTCCTTGCTCTACAGCCTACCATCGGCCAGACTTCGCATAAATGGCTCTCTGTCCCGCCCGTTTCGTCTATACAGGGGGACCAGACAGGGATGCCCCTTGTCCCCACTTCTGTTCATTCTGGCCATGGACCCGTTGGTCCGGCATCTCCAGGAAAGCCATCTACATAGAGGTATTCAGTTTGCCACCGGCCCGCTCCTTACCTCCCTCTATGTGGACAACACTATTCTATACGTACGGGAGCCACACGTCAACCTGCCGCCCCTCATTCACGAAAATATTCGTTTTGGCAGCTTTTCCGGTCTGGGGATCAATTGGCATAAATCGACCATATTCCCGCTTATGGCGGGCACGGCCAGGTGGGACTGCGAATTTCCTCTGGAGTGGTGTGTCGATTCGGTGAAATACCTGGGTATACACATCCATTTAGATCCCGCTCATATCATTCGACTGAATTATGGGCGGGCCGTTACAGACCTGGAGGAACAGGTTACGAGGTGGCTGCGTCTGCCCCCTTCACTGGCGGGCCGGGTGGCCATTTTGAAAATGGTGGTCCTACCGAAATTTTTATATTTGTTCAACAACATTCCGATCCCCCTAGCGGACCATTTTTTTCGTAGGTTGCGCGCACTCCTGATACGTTTGATATGGGGCGACAGGAGGCCGCGCATACGCTGGTCAACGCTTACTTTGCCGTACGAGAGAGGTGGGTTCAATGTCCCAGACTTTCAGCTATACTATTTGGTGGCACAGTGTCGCTATGCGTCGGCATGGTTCCACCCGGACGCCCGTATCCCATATTTACGCCCTGAGGCGGATCTGGTGCTCCCTGTGCGAGGTCCTCCCGAGTGGCTTCCCGAGGGACAGGCAGGACATACAGACTGTGTCCACAACCTCTTGGGCGTGGCATAAATTGCGGAAGCGTACGGGTGCAGCGCACCTATACTCGTCTGCGTTGCCCTTTCCCAATGCTAGATGGCTCCCCATTACCGGGGAAAAACTGGTGCAACGCACACTGGCCGCACTGGATATCGTGAAGGTGGGCGATTTCTTCCCCGGGGGTCACATATTTTCTCTACATGAAGACACCAGGTTCACAGAGTGCGATTTCATGACTCTGTTTCTATTGAGCCGATTGAAGTCGGCTCTGCGGGCGGCACTTCCTACATACCCGATCGAGCCCGAATCCTTCCCCCCGCTTGACTTGGTGTTGGGGTCCCAGGATGGTGCGCGCCTCATCTCCAAAATGTATAAGGCCACCGCTAGAGCACTGCCGGTTGACGACTCCAGGGTGAGGGAGGCGTGGGAAGTGGACACTGGTCACACTATAACAGATGAGCAATGGCAAAAATGTTGCGAGGTCACTAAGGACGTTTCACTTAATAGCCACCATAAGTTGCTGCATTTCAGGTTTCTGCGACGGGCATACTTTACACCGGCCATGGCACACAGGATAGACACCAGCAGGCCGCATAGCTGTGTGAGGTGCGCGACCCCACATGCAGATTTTTTCCACTTGGCATGGTCCTGTCCCCATCTGCAGCCCTATTGGAAGGCGATCCACAACACCTTTGGGAGGATGATAGAACTGCCACTGGCTCCACTCCCCAAAATCGCGCTGTTGGGATATACAGTCCAGGTCCCCCTGAAGGTTAGGAAATTTGCTGCATTGGGACTCCTCCTAGCGAAAAGGGAAGTCGCCATCCATTGGGGCAGGAAGGCAGTTCCCACCCTACAGAGTTGGCTGAAGAGTTTAGTATACTGCAATACTAATTCGGAGATATATTCCAGTTTAATGCCTCTGACGTCACGACCCAAGGATATATGGGGTCCTCTGAGAGCCTATTTGGAAAAGCTTAAGCAGGCCCCCAACTCTCAGCCATATAATGGTATAGTGCCTGAGGGTGTGGGTTGAGAGGTTACTTTTAGAACATTTAGTGGTACACCTTCAATCATGGATATCTGCAAATGGAGGTGCTGAGAGGTGAGGTGGGGTCGGTTTGGGGGGGACAGTGTCGGTAGAGTACTCTAGGGGTGGGACGAGGGGAGGATGGGCGGGAGTGGATGGACTATGGGGTTGGTTTGGGTGCTGAATGTGACAACTGCTCTCATTGGTTAGAGCACTATCCCTTACATAATGTTCTCACTGGCAGGGAAAATGTGCATGCTTATTCGTATTCTATGCTAGGGCACGGCAACTTTTGGGGGATGGCTGTTCTATTGGGTTTGCATAATGATTTGGCCATTTGTATCACGGACTCTCTTTTGGTATTAACACTGTCAGGAACTGCTAGAACTTTTTTTTTTTTCTTTTGTACTTCATTGCAATGTTATGTCACTTCCATGCGCTATTGGAAAAATAAAGTGTTTTAAAAAAAAAAAAAACTTCCACATTTGAGAGTGATGTACTGCTAACATTCTAAAATGATGAAAAACACTTTGACACACTTTTCTAGAAAGACAAGCCAGAAAAAGACCTTCCACACCAGTATATTTTCTCACTTTGCAAGGACCTCGTCCTTACAGCATCTTAATCTTTTGTTTAACACCTTTCTTATTGTATGCTCGTAAGAAATTTCAAATCAATAGACTCCTGTCGTATACTACAAATACTACTACAATTCCAAGTATACACTGGCGCTTTAGTACGTCTCCCTAGAACTTCATCAGCTATCACTTCTTCTACATTCCTAGGAACCATTTCTTCTTTTTCAATTGGACAACCGTTCTTCACTTCATAAGCACGACCACTTGTATCAACTGCGAGAACTAATGTATTGGTTTGAAAATAGCTCTCTTCATTAAAAAAAGGCTCTGAACTTGAATTGTGCTTCCATTCACCCAAAAAAATATCACAAACGTTAATTCTGTTAATTACTCTCTTTTTTTTACTTTTGACCTTTATAAAACGTATTGGCTTTTTTAATGATCGAATTCTGTTTAAAACTAAACTGAATAATTTCCTTTTTAATTCAAAAGCCTTTTCAACAATAGTTTCAATATGTTTCTTCTTTTTATAAAATGCTGAATTTTTTCTATATTTCATGGCATCTTTTAATAAATTAACTACTACTCTATTGTGAAACATTCTTTTCCTTATTTCATCAAACTGATTCTTTCTCCTTTTACAATGGATTGTTTTTTGAAAACGTGATTTGCCATTAATTTGTCCTTTTTTCATGTCATTCTTCTTTGTTGTTTTTTCTACTTTCTACATTGTGCAAACTGTTTCTAGTCCTTGAAAGTCTTCTAATAAATTATTTTGTTCTCTTACCGCAAGACTTTTTCTTTTTTCCCATATGTTGTAGTTTATCTAATTATTGCTGTTGTCTTTTCTTTAAAAAATATTCTTTTTTCTTGTTTCCTCCTTTCTGTTTTTTTGGTCAAGGTATGTCTTTTTTAATGATAATGAATATTTGAAAAAAAAGAAACAACGTATAATATTATTATATAACTATATAGAAATATACTATTCTATTACTACACAAACACGTCCTACATAAAAACAATTAAATGCTTTGTTTTGAAATCACATTTGGTTTGCTGCACTATACAGGTACTACTTGGATAACTGGAGGAGTGAATGAGTAGTGTTTAGGTGTTTAGATGACTGCATGGGTAGTGGACAAGGGATTGTGGCAGTGCATGAGCTAGTGCCTGGATCATTGCATGAGTACATGGGTAGTGACTGGATGATTAGAGTACTGCAAGGAGAGTGCATGGTGAATTTATAAATGCTTGGGTTTTGGCGCAGTGATTGGATAAGGACATGGGACTGGCTGGGTGATTGAAGGAGTGCATAGGTAATAACAGGGAGATTACTGAACTGTATAGGTAGTGCTCAAGGGATTAAAGAAGTGCATGAGTTCGTGCCTGGGTCACTAAGCATACATGCAACTGTATAAATAGAATCTGAACACATAGATTAGTCATTACATACTATGTCGTTAAGTAGATAAGTACAACATGCCAGAAAGGGTAATATGTGGTGGTTTTGAGTTACATCTTGACCATTCAATTTACAAATATGAGACATAATTAAACTATACCTCTCAACCGAGTTTACAAAGAAGAGCAATTAACAACACCTTAAATGAGCATTTTTAAACCCACAAGGAATTGTAGAAGTGCATGAGTTAGTGCCTGGGTCATTGCATGAGTACATGGGTAGTGACTGGATGATTAGAGTACTGCATGGGACTGGCTGGGTGATTGGAGGAGTGCATAGGTAATAACAGGGAGATTACTGAACTGTATAGGTAGTGCTCAAGGGATTGAAGAAGTGCATGAGTTAGTGCCTCGGTCATTGCATAAGTACATGGGTAGTGACTGGATGATTAGAGTACTGCAAGGAGAGTGCATGCTGAATTTATAACTGCTTGGGTTTTGGCGCAGTGATTAGATAAGGACATGGGACTGGTTGGGTGATTGGAGGAGTACGTAGGTAGTAACAGGGACATTACTGAACTGTATAGGTAGTGCTCAAGGGATTGTAGAAGTGCATGAGTCAGTGCCTGGGTCATTGCATGAGTACATGGGTAGTGACTGGATGATTAGAGTACTGCAAGGAAAGTGCATGGTGAATTTATAAGTGCTTGGGTTTTGGTGCAATGATTGGATAAGGACATGGGACTGGCTGGGTGATAGGAGGAGTGCATAGGTAGTAACAGGGAGATTACTGAACTGTATAGGTAGTGCTTAAGGGATTGTAGAAGTGCATTAGTTAGTGCCTGGGTCTTGCATGAGTACATGGGTAGTGACTGGATAATTAGAGTACTGCAAGGAGAGTGCATGGTGAATTTATAAGTGCATGGTTTTTGGCGCAGTGATTCGATAAGGACATGGGACTGGCTGGGTGATTGGAGGAGTGCATAGGTAGTAACAGGGAAATTACTGAACTGTATAGGTACTTGTCAAGGGATTGTAAAAGTGCATGAGTTAGTGCCTCTGTCATTGCATGAGTACATGGGCGGTGACTGGATAATTAGAGTACTGCAAGGAAAGCCAATGGTGAATTTATAAGTGCTTGGGTTTTGGTGCAATGATTGGATAAGGACATGGGACTGGCTGGGTGATAGGAGGAGTGCATAGGTAGTAACAGGGAGATTACTGAACTGAATAGGTAGTGCTTAAGGGATTGTAGAAGTGCATTAGTTAGTGCCTGGGTCTTGCATGAGAACATGGGTAGTGACTGGATAATTAGAGTACTGCAAGGAGAGTGCATGGTGAATTTATAAGTGCATGGTTTTTGGCGCAGTGATTAGATAAGGACATGGGACTGGCTGGGTGATTGGAGGAGTGCATAGGTAGTAACAGGGAAATTACTGAACTGTATAGGTACTTGTCAAGGGATTGTAGAAGTGCATGAGTTAGTGCCTCTGTCATTGCATGAGTACATGGGTGGTGACTGGATAATTAGAGTACTGCAAGGAGAGTGCATGGTGAATTTATAAGTGCTTGGGTTTTGGTGCAATGATTGGATAAGGACATGGGACTGGCTGGGTGATAGGAGGAGTGCATAGGTAGTAACAGGCAGATTACTGAACTGTATAGGTAGTGCTTAAGGGATTGTAGAAGTGCATTAGTTAGTGCCTGGGTCTCGCATGAGTACATGGGTAGTGACTGGATAATTAGAGTACTGCAAGGAGAGTGCATGGTGAATTTATAAGTGCATGGTTTTTGGCGCAGTGATTAGATAAGGACATGGGACTGGCTGGGTGATTGGATGAGTGCATAGGTAGTAACAGGGAAATTACTGAACTGTATAGGTACTTGTCAAGGAATTGTAGAAGTGCATAAGTTAATGCCTCGGTCATTGCATGAGTATATGAGTAGTGACTGGATGATTAGAGTACTGCAAGGAGAGTGCATGGTGAATTTATAAGTGTTTGGGTTTTGGCGCAGTGATTAGATAAGGACTTCAGACTGGCTGAGTGATTGGAGGAGTGCATAGGTAGTAACAGGGAAATTACTGAACTGTATAGGTACTTGTCAAGGGATTGTAGAAGTGCATGAGTTAGTGCCTGGCTCATTGCATGAGTACACTAAGCATACATGCAACTGTATAAATAGAATCTGAACACATAGATAAGTCATTCTATACTGTCTAGTTAAGTACATAAGTAAAACATGCAAGAAAAGGAAATATGTGGAGTATCTATAATTATGCAGTATCATTCAACTACACCTTTGTAGAGAGAAGAAAAAATGAAGGCTAATAAACTACACCTTATATGAACATATTTCAAAATACACATTTGTACTGCATCTTCAATCAACTATCTAAAAAGATGCGGCATCATTCAGCTATACCTTTGAACGACTTCAAAAACAAGCCTAATTAATTACATCTGTAATCATGTTTAAATATACCCAGATTACTGTACAGACTGTTTTTTAAACAAACTTCAAGTACATTGAAACTAATTGCAATATACATCTCTACATTTAATAATATATTCCCAACAACATAGTTTTAGAATAATGTCAAATTCTTTTTAAATAAACCTCAAAAATGTATAACTCACCTTCCAAATAAATGTGTTGAATGAAAAATCTCACACACTCAGACAGGATTTTCTTTTACACACAGTCAATATAAATCACCAGAATCTGCAATGTGAAACCAGTGATGGCAATGTTTCCCTCTCTTTTTCCATACAAATACACATAAGCAACAAATGACATTGCTTTCCAGAGATTTTCAAATTGTAAAACACATTTCCATTGGTCACAGATAATAACCCTTTTCAACTGACTTCTTCACCTCTTCTGCTTAATGGCAGTTTCCATAGCGACAGGTCATGCAACATTCAACTTAACTGACAGGTCACAAGTTCATCATATTTTCAAGTTCACCACACAATGTTTCAAATGAAAACAGCAGGTGTGGTTCGCTTTGCAAAACATGACCTTATCCTTTCTACTGTACCTTTCAAAAAATGTTTACTAACCAATAAGAAACTTGCTTTTTAAACAAAGTAAAATGCATCCTATTTTTGAATGTACAATGTTCTTAAACAGCCAATCAAATCTCTACTTTCTTAAAAACAGCATCTTCTCCACCATTTTAGATATTTGTTGGGCACAGCTATGTTTTCTGGTGCAAACGGTATGCTGATCACAGAGGTATTGAGAAAGATCTAGCTTTTCAAAATGTAGACATTAAATGGATTGGACAGAGTGGAAGAAAGTGGCACCAATTGATGCCTTTGGTTAAAACCATTTTGCATCTCCAAGCCCCTGACCTCATGCTTGTGCACTGTGGTGGCAATGACATAGGCACATTGACTGGGGTAGGTCTGGAATTGCTAATGAAGGACACCTTTGTAGAACTGATGTTGCTTTTCCCCCAAACTGTCTTTGTATACATATGCCAAAGACAGAAATGGAAGTGGTCCAATCAATTTTGTCCTCAGATTGAGAAAGCTAGAAAAAATGTCAATAAAGCTGTTTCTGCTTACCTCAGAAACCATAGGATGGGCTCCATCCATAACACCAATCTTTTTTTCAATATGGATGGCATCTACAGAAGTGAGGGAGTACACTTCACTGATCAAGGCAACAGAGTGTTTCTCAACAACCTGAAGCTCTGCATCCACACTTACATGTAGCTACAACAATCTCGCAATGAAAACAAGGGCTCTTTTTAGAGCCACCCAATAACCCAACATATAACCTAGGTTTACATAAAAGATTCTAAATTATTTTTGCTTGGGGTCGTGCACCCAGCGCAACTTTAGGAGCCGTGCACCCCTCACATTCACACTGGGGGGGCCGCGCTGAGCACCATGCACCCCTCGCATTCCCACCAGGGGCCGCGCTCAGCGCCGCACACCTCCTCGTGTTCACACCAGGGGGCCGCGCTGAGTACCGTGCACCCCTCGTGTTCACACCAGGGAGCCGCGCTGAGTGCCGTGCACCCCTCGCGTTCACATCAGGGGCCGCGATGAGCGCTGCGCAAGGGTCGCGACTCCAAACTTTGCTGAAAAAAACTGTCTACTACTATTAATTTATATTTGCCCCGGGGACCCATCCCCGGGGCATGCCAACATTTATTTTTATTTTTTATGAAGAGCGAGGGGGACCGCGTGCACCCCTCTCTGGCCATTTTTGACCCCACGGCCCCATCCCGTGGGGGATAGCCTCACAGTTGGGGACCGTGGGGGGAGCCCCAATGCCCCCATGGTCCCACCGGCTCCCCTCCACCTACGGGAGCCAGCATTGACTTTCCACAAGGGGAGCTGCTGACATGCAACTCCCCTTGTGGAAAAGCAATCCTGCTTTGCTTTGTAGAAGCGAGAGCAGGTTTCCCTGCTCTCGCTTCCATGAAGCAATGCAGGAGTTTGCTATGGCAGGGTGGGAGCCGGCCCTGGGGGGTGACGGTCCCCAGGGCCATCGAGGGCTCCTGGAGGGGGCCGCACTGCACCCCTCCCTCCTTTTCATTGCCGGGGAGGTGGTGGTCCCTGGGGCCTGGGGGTCCACAACAAACCCCGTATTTAGATATTAACTGCCCTGGGGAGGTGGTGGTGCCCGGGGCAGTGGAGGTTTATTGCCCCCCACACTCATTTATTTGTTTTTTCCCCGGGGTGGTGGCGGTCCCCGGGGCTCCAGGGGCCCCCACGAGCCCCGGCATATTAATTTCCTGCCCCCCACATTGCCCCGGGGACCAGCACCTCCCCGGTGCATGCATTATGTTAATGTAGGAGTATGTAATGGACCGTGCGGCCCCCCAGTAGCCCTTGATGGCCCTGGGACCACCACCCCTCAGGACCGACTCCTGCAATGTTCACCCCCGGGACATTGCTGTTTACTATGCTCCCACCCTGCCATAGCAAACTCTGCATTGCTTCGTTGAAGTGAGAGCAGGGAACCTGCTCTCGCTTCAAGGAAGCAAAGTAGGATTGCTTTTGAGCAAGAGGAGCTGCATGTTAGCAGCTCCCCTTGCTCAAAAGCAATGCCGGCTCCTGCAGGAGATGGGGAGCCGGCTGGGACCGCGAGAGCATTGGGGCTTCCCCCACAGTCCCCAATGCTAAAAGCAGTCCCTGTGGATTTAAAATAAAAAAAGTAAAGAATTATGGAAGGCCGGCCCCGGGGAATGGACTCCACAGGGCTATAATTGGCCCAGGGGAGGGGACCACATGGCCCCCCTCCCAGGAGAAATTAAAAAAAAATTAAAATCAAAGCCCGGCCCGGGGATGGGGTCCCCATGGCCAATTGTGGCCCAGGGAAGGGGGGCCATGCGGATGTTTTATATATATATATATGCCAAGGTGTATTGAAGAATGAGTTGGTGTATGAGTGTCTGAATGGATGATTTAGTAGGTGCGTGACTGACTGTATAAATGAGTGATTAAACGTGTCTTAGTGAATGCATGGGTTAGTGACTAAACTGTGTAAATATCTGTATCAGTCTATCAGTCTGTAAGCGGTTCCATGGTTTGGTGAGTAGCTACATGAGTGTCTATATGGGTTATTGATTGTTTTTTTTGAGTATCTGTATGGGTGCCTGAGTGTCTGTGTGGGTGGGTGGGGGCGAATGACTCCCTGCATGGATGTGTGGGTAGGGGATTCACTGGGTGTATGGGTTCAAGAGTGCATCTGTGAGGGGTGTATGGGTGGGTGAGTGTGTGTATGGCTGTGTTGGCGAGTAAATGGATGTATTAGTGGTACATGTGTGAGTAGCTTTATATGTGAAAGGCAGTATATGTGAGTGTTGGAATATATAAATGACTATATGTGAGAGTGAGTGATTGAGAGAGTGGCTGTATGGATGAATGTGTGCTTATATCAGTGATTGTATAACAGAGTAAGTATGTGTTAGTATATGTATCAATAAGTGAGGTGGTGTGTGTATAACTGTATAGGTGAGTAAATGGGAGTGTGATTGATTCTTTACATGACTGACTAGGTGTGTGAGTAACGCTATGGGTGAGTGGCGGCATGTAAGGGTCTCTATAGTTGTATAAGTATATATGATACTGCTGTATTGATGAGTGACTGCATGTATGAGTGACTGTATAGGTGAATAAGTATGTGTGTGTGTAGACCTAGGAATCAGTGAGTGGGTATATAGTAACTGGTATTGGTGTATGTATAGTTTGAAAATGGTTGTCTGTATTTTAGAGTAGGTGTATATAAGGTTATATTAGGTTGTGAGGAGATGCAACTGATTATCACATGGATGATGTAATCAGTAATGTCATTGGTGATGTCATTTGAGATGTTATCAGTGATGTTATCAGTGATGTCACTGATCATGTCATGAATGATGTAATATGTGACGTCATTAGCAGTGCATTGCGGGGGCACGAGTTATAGTTGGCTGAACTAACTATAACGGCCAAATTTCTCTGGTTTTGTACGAGTGAAATGTCCGACTAACTATAATGTCCCTAAAACCTATGTTTTTTTCATTGAATTTCAAAGGTTTTTTAAATGCTAATTTCTAAGTATAACGTTCCTGAAACCTATGTTTTTTTCAGTGACTATATTTAAAGTTAGGACCTAGTTTCCATAGGAAGAGCGTACTTTGTTTTGCCAATTATTTTGCCACTGTTTGACTAATCCTCACAAAATTTTTAAAACTGACGCCCACTTCAGCTGCTGTCT
This sequence comes from Triturus cristatus, assembly GCF_964204655.1. NCBI lineage: Eukaryota > Metazoa > Chordata > Amphibia > Caudata > Salamandridae > Triturus > Triturus cristatus. Next base: position 203,794,842 of record NC_140584.1, on the reverse strand, counting down.
TGAACGTTTTGGAGTGGGTTGTATAGTGGGGAGGGCTGGGAAAAATGGGGGGGTCCCAGAAGGAGTTTTCACAGCAAACACCCTGCTTACAGCAGGCGAGCAAGGAGAAAGGGTCTCACTTGCTGGAATTGGAACTTTTATCTGTTTCCCTGCCCACTGTCAATCGAGCAGGGAAACAGACAAAAGGATTAATTTCACACCCAGGTGGTTGCATGTTTAGCAGCTCCCTGTGTGTGACAGCAATGCTGGCTCCTGCAGGAGGTAGGGAGCTTGCAGGGACCACAGGGGCCTTGAGGCTCCCTTAGTGGCCCTATAGCACACTGGGTACCCTGGGGGCACCCAGGACAAATGGCCAGGCCCAGGGCCAAATCTGCCCAGGGAGGGGCCTTACCCCCATTTGATAATGGCCAGGCTACAGGGATGGGGTACCCAGGGTCAAAATTGGCCAGGGAGGGAGGGCCACATGGCCCCCTCCTTATTTAAAAAAAGAAATTAAAAGGCCTAGCCCCAGGGGATGGGGACCCTGGGAATAAAATCAGCCTGGTGAGAGGGACTGTGCAGCTGCCCTCCCCATTTGTCAATGGCAGGGCCCTGGGGAATGGGGTCCCATGAGCAGAAATTGGCCAGGGGAGGGGGTGCACAACCCCCTTCCATATGAAAAATAAAAAAATTAAAAGGTTTGGCCTGAGGGCTGGGATAGCCGGGGTCAAGATCAGCCATGTGAGGGTGTCCGCATGTCCCCCTCCCTCATTTGTGCCCTAGTTGAAGCTCCACTACTGAAAAGTACTAATCATCCTAACTTCGTGCGCATGGCCAAGGCAAAACAAGTGTGTTTTCTCTGCATTTCATACTTGAAAAGTTATCTATAGTCTGTGATTGAGGTGTTTGTATCCTTGCTTTTTTCAAGCGGAATATCTCGTGTAGTGACTGTGATGAGCTGGCTCTTTCTTGTCATCTGCTGCTGAGAGCAGCGTTCTGGGTTCTCTGTTTTAAAGACCCTAAGTAATGCTCAAAATCCACAGTACTACTCATATACCCACTAACGGACACAAAGGCACTCGCACACCAACTCACAGACCCCCACAGCCACTCAAACACCCAATCACAGACCCAGAATTCCACTCACAGACCCAGTCAATGACCCACAAAGGCACTCACACAACCACTCACAGACCCACTCACAGACCCACACAGGCATTCACACACCCACTCACAGGCACACACATGCACCCATAGACCCACACACAGATCCACTAAGACAATCACACACCCACTAATCCAACCCACACAGAACTCACACACCCAATTACAGACCTACACAGGCACTCACACACCTACTGTCAAAGGCTACAGGGTACAGTTAGGAAGCACAGCCACTCACATGCCTACTCACAGACCCATAGCACCACTCAGAGACCCAGTCACAAACCCACACAGGTACTCACAGACCTACTCACAGGCCCACACAGGTACTCATATACCCACTCATGCACCTACTTACAGACCCACTAAGGTGCTCACACATCCACTAACGGACTCACACAGACACTCACACACCTGCGCATAGACCCACACAGGCACTAGCACACCCACATCAAAGGTTACAGGTTACAGTTAGGAAATACAATTAAAAAACCTTAATAATTCACTGAAAAAACTCAAGGTTTACAGGGGCGTTATAGTTAGGCTCAAACTTCACCCATACGAACTAGAGAAATTCAGCAGTTGTAGTTACTTGAGCCAACTGTAACTCATGCCCTGCAATGCAATGCACTGCTTATGACATCACATATTACATGTTATGTTATGTTATGTTATAATATTTTTAAAGCGCAAACTGCTACCCGAAGGTGTCCTGGCGCTATCTACAAAACCTCCCAAAGAGACTCACATATTAGGCCACGGATTAAACGCCAAATAGCCAGGTTTTTAAGGCTTTCGTGAATGCCAGTAGATCCGTATTATTTCTAAGCTGGAATGGGAGGGCGTTCCAAGCTTTGGCTGCCCCTACCAAAAAACTCCTACCTCCCCAGCTGGCTTTTTTAGAGAGAGGGACTGTTACCAATTCTGTTCCCAGAGAGCGAAGTGGTCTATTGGGGACATACCACTGAAACTGCTGCTTCAGATGCTCTGGACCGGTCCCGCGAAGAGCTTTATAAACAGTACAGAGTGATTTAAACTGCACCTGTTTCTTAATGGATAACCAGTGAAGTCTTCTGATATCACCGGAGACAGAGGCAAATTTAGCCATCCCTGTGAGCAGTCTAGCGGCTGAGTTCTGTAGAAGTTGGAGTCTATGCAGCAATCGCTCCTGAATGTTAAGGTGGAGGCTGTTACAATAATCCAGCCTCATCATAGTTAATGCAGTCACTACTGTACATTGATTTTCCTTAGGTAGAAACTGTATAATTGTCTTGCTTGTTCTAAGAGCAAATGTGGTAGCCGAGACAACTGAATTAACTTGGTCCTCGAAATTGAGTTTATCATCAATCAGGACTCCCACGTTTTTACTTTCCTAGTGGGAATCGGAAGTCCGCCCAGCGAAACTGCCCACCAACTTGGGGTCCAGAACTTGGGGTCATTGCCAAACAGAATAACTTCTGTCTTACCAGAGTTAAGCTTTAAACAGTTTTGGGACATCCATTTACCCACTGCTTCCATGCAGTTGTGAAATCGTTTTTCTGTCCCCATCTCTTGCCCTGGTAGCAGGGACACCACAATCTGAGTGTCATCTGCGTACGATGTCAGAGCAAATCCAAAGGATTTGACCAAGGGGGCCATAGAAGAAACATAAACATTAAAAAACGCAGGGCTAAGAGAGGAACCCTGCGGAACTCTGCAGGGCAATGAGAAGGGTTTAGAACAGAATGTGCCGAGTGACACTGTTTGCATTCTGTCCGAGAGGAAGGACTTCAGGAGTTCCCATGCTTTGCCTTGGACTCCACATCCCCGCAACCTGTCCATCAGCAATTCATGATGGACCGTGTCGAAGGCCGCGGACAAGTCCAACATAATCATTGCGGCCTTACCTCCCTGGTCCAGTACGGCCCTGATTTCCTCTGTAGATTTTAAAAGAGCGGACTCCGTACTATGCCCCGCGCTGAACCCGTATTGTGTTGGATCCAATACTAGCGCTTCTCGTAGGTACTTAGTTGTGCATTCATGCTTTTCTCTACCAGTTTAGCTGGCAGAGGAATGCAGGAGATAGGTCGAAAGTTAATGGGATCCTTCGGGTCCAGATTAGGCTTTTTGAGTAGAGGTAGAATTGATGCGGTTTTCCAGGCTTTAGGAAAATGTCCTTCCTTGAACATCACGTTCATCATAGTGGTCAGCGTTATAACAATCGGGTCTGGGGCTAGTTTTAAAACCGCCACCGGACATGGATCATAAGGGGAGCCTGATTTGGTGGACATCAGCAACTTATGCTGAAGCATTCCAGGAGCAATTTATTGTTCCTCTCATTGGCTCTGCAGATGATGTTGATATGGTCTTAGCCAATTATAATCAGGCCATTCTTAAAGCAGTTGATTGCATTGCCCCCATGAAAACGTTTAGACCACGCCTGGCTCGTAAACAAGAAGCATGGTTTTCGGTGCATTTAAAATCTCTTAAACAACTGGCTAGAAAGCTTGAAAGGGTGTGGAGAACGACACATGATGAAACTGATAGGAATCGTTATTGGGTAGCTCTCACCACCTATCACAAAGAAATTCGATGCGCCCGAAAAACCCATATAGAGTCTCTTCTCTCAGCCGCAGGAAATACTCCCAGGATCCTATATCAAACCCTCCAGTCGTTTGTGAAACCAGCCGCTTGCGAAACTTCTGAATTAACATCCCAACAACTATGCAACGAAGTCGCTCAGTTTTTCACTGACAAAATAAATAGGATACATGATGGCATTACGAGATCCAATCTATCCATCATTGGAGATACGCCCTTAGTCTGGGAAGAAGGAAAAGAATTAGGTTCGATGGCCTTGGATTCCTTTCCCCCCATCTCCCTGGTAGAGATTGAATGTTATCTAGGCCAAATTAAGAGTGGGAGTCCCTCAGACATCATCCCGGACAGAATTTTGCCGATAGTAGGTAAGATTCTTAGCCCACAGATTCAATGTCTCGTAAATCTTTCACTGATGGAGGGTCAAGTTCCCAGGGAATGGAAGAAAGCATTAGTAAGACCTATCAGGAAAAACCCTTCCATTCCCTGGACTGATATGTCTAACCTTAGGCCTATTTCCTTATTTCCTTTTTTGGGGAAACTTATAGAGAAACATGTCAATAAACATGTATCAGATTATGTTGAACAGACTGGTAGGCTAGACTGCTCTCAGTTTGGTTTTAGACCAAAACATAGTACCGAATCTGCCCTGTTATCAGTGACAGATGATCTTCATATGTACCAGGACAGAGGATATTCTGTTATCCTGGTACTATTAGGTTTATCGGCAGCGTTCGATACGATATCCCATAAAATCTTAATCGAACGCTTGACTAAGTTTGGTATTGAGGGCACTGCACTAGCCTGGTTAAAGAGTTTTTTATCTAACCGTACCCAAGCTGTCAACATGGGCCTATTTCGGTCAATTGAGACCTGCATTACGAAGGGGGTGCCACAGGGCTCCTGTTTGAGCCCGACTCTTTTTAACATCTATGTGGCACCCCTGGCCAGAATTCTGAGAGACTTTGGGTTCATCCCCGTCTCCTACGCGGATGATACCCAGCTCCTAGTCCCTTTTAAAAAGCTCACATATGAAGTGAGGATGGCTTTTTCCGAAGGCATGAAGGCTGTGGCAAATTGGATGACATCGAATTATCTCCAATGCAATGTAAATAAAACCGAAGTTGTGCTTTTTGGGGAGGTAAGAACGTTGTGGACACCGGACTGTGACCAAGCTCCATGTGAGCTTGGTCAAGTGCCAGGACCTAAACAGGTAGTAAAAAACCTAGGAGTTCGTCTTGATCGAGAGCTCATGTTCAAACAACATGGCAACTGGGTGGTTGGCCAATGTTTCCATGTTATTGGACTCCTACGAAAAGTTTTTCCAATCCTACCGGACTCTATCAGAAAAACCTTGGTACAGGCACTAGTGTTGAGCCGCCTGGATTATTGCAATGGACTCTTGTTATCAGCTAATGAGAGTGTCCTTGCAAAACTCCAGGTAATACAAAATACTGCAGCGAGGCTTGTGTTGAATGCCCGTCCAAGAACGCCATCAAAACCCCTTTTGGATAAATTGCATTGGCTTTCAGTCCGTAAGAGAATCAATTTTAAAATCTGTTGTCTGATTCATAAGAGCTTACATGGATGTGGACCTTCCCACTGGAAAGATAAATTCATCCCATACAATCCCACACGTTCCCTCAGGTCAAGCAGCCAACTTTTGCTGAAAATTCCAACCACAAAGAAGGTCAGACAGGGTGGTAAAGCTTTTTCGGTTGTCGGACCAACTCTGTGGAATAAACTCCCTCTTGAGCTCCGGCAATGTCCAGAACTTCTTAATTTTAGAAAAAAACTCAAAACATTTTTATTTTAACTGAACTGTACTGTATGCTAACTGTTGCTGCTGGTTTCTTTCTTTCTCTCTCTTCTCTATCTTCTGTGCGCAGAGATACTCTGTATAGAGTCGATTCTAGCGCGTTACAAACCATAAATAAATAAATAAATGAATATCCCCGATGGATAAAGGTGCGAACTCTTCAAAACTCGGATGGAGACCCGACCGGGATTTGTATCTCTCCCTGATGCCCAGTGTTCCATCTGTTGTAGGACCATTAAATGTGGCAAAAATAGCCTCCACCTTACTGCAAAAGAATCTGGCTATTTCATCGCGGAGCTCCTGATTTGAGGGAACACTGGGTGTACCAGGGTACGCCAGGCTGGTGACTATTTTGAAGAGTTGTTTAGCTGAATTTATGGCAAAATTAATTCGGTTGGCAAAGAATTCTTTCTTAGTTGTACGGAGGAGGTGTTTATAAGCCACCAGGCTTAGTTTATATGCTTCTTTTTTTGCAGCTTTATATACCTTCCTCCACTTACTCTCTAACAATTTACACTTCAGTTTTTTGATCTATTAGTTCCTGGGCGTACCATGGGGCAGAGGGCCGTACTCTATTGGAGTATCAGACCTTTAAGGGCGGTAACTTATTGCCGGCCCCCTCGAGCCAGTTGGAGTATCGAGTAGTCACCTCTTCTATGTCTATAGGCAAACAAAATGAGGTAGATTTCAGTAAATCTTCTAACTCTTTAGCCTCAATTTTATTCCATGCACTGGAGACCCTTTGCTTCTTGGCTAATTTACCCATATCATGATGGTTAGAAAAAGCTAGCTTAAAGCATACTGCCACATGGTCTGACCAGACCAAGGGAAGCAAGCCTGTAAAGGAAAGTTGCGGGTTGTTGGAAAAGATCCCATCCAGCGTGTGCCCTGCCGTGTGAGTGGGCCCAACAACATTTTGTTTAAGATCTACACTTTTCATGAAATCCAAAAGAGTAACCATATCTGGGTCAGCATGAGCCTCTAAATGGAAATTAAAATCTCCCAGTAAGGTATATGAACTGGCACAGAGTCCTCTTTCCAACAGATTTCCCACCGATATTAAAAGAGGCCTCCTGAGGCCAGGTGGCCTGTAAAGGAGAGTCCCTTTGAAAGTAGCCTGATGGGAATAATATAAACAGAACTCCAGTGCCTCACAATCTGAGATAGACACTGTTTCAAAGGTTGCATTAATGGTAGAGTGGTAAATAACTGCAAGACCCCCACCTCTCCTGGTTGGCCTATTTAAGGTATGACAAGAATAGCCTGTAGGTATGGCCTTAACTAAATCTGGACCAGATGCCTCATCTGTCCAAGATTCTGTGATAAAAGCGACCATTATATCTTCTTCCTCAATTAATCTGGCACATTCCACACTGTGCTTTATCAGGGACCTAGCGTTCAATAGAATGCACTTTAGCCCCTCCAATTGTAAGGTGTCTATCCAATTCCGACTAGATTGTTTCCGAGGGTTGATTGGTTGGTACAATAAATCCGGTAGCACAACGTTACACCTAGGACACATTGTGGAGCAAGAGGGAGATCCCTTAACCAAACTAATGTTTGAACACACGGCCAATCTGCCTATGCTATTAAAACTTTTTAGATAATCACTTGTAAAATGTAGTTTAATTGGCTTACCGCCTCCGGGACATGCAGGGGTGCTGGCGCTGAGCGCTGGACTAGAGCGGATGGGCGCAGACAGGCTTGCCTTTGGAGCGCCTTTGGCACGCTCGCGCCAGCATTTGTAATTATACCGTCGGGGCGAAACCACTAGCCCTCTGACCGTACTTCCCCCAAAATGGCGGCCCGCTTATGCCAGTACAACCCCATGGTCCAGGCAGGACTCGAGCACCGGGAAGTGTACCTGTCCTCCCAAAGTAACAATGAGTAAAGATTGCGCGTTAAAAACCAAGTTAGCAGCTTAGGTGCAATAGGCAGTAATTATAGCTGCATTCAAAATCGGTCAGTTAAAAAAGGCCAGACTATGGATAAAAACTAATGTGCAAAGTGTCAGTTATTTAAAAGTAATTCCAGCAGCGTCTCTCCCGGCTCAAGCCTAAGGAGGGTGTAGAGTAACGCGCTCGCGCCAGCACTTCCAATTATACCGTCAGGGGCGAAACCCCTATCCCGCTGACCGTACTTCCCCCAAAATGTTGGCCCCGATTATGCCAGTACAACCCCAAGGTCTAGGCAGGACTCGAGCACCGGGAAGTGTACCTGTCCTCCCAAAGTAACAGTGAGTAAAGATTGCACGTTAAAAACCAAGTTAGCAGCTTAGGTGCAATAGGCAGTAATTATAGCAGCATTCAAAATCGGACAGTTAAAAAAGGCCAAACTATGGCTAAAAACTCATGTGCAAAGTGGCAGTTATTTAAAAGTAATTCCAGCAGCGTCTCTCCCGGTTCAAGCCTCATGATATGGACTACAGCCCAAACTGCTGAACAGAGTAACACTAGATTTTGCAGAAAGCTAGCTCTTGGTCCAAAAAAAGCAGTTTTTTTGATTTTATGTAAATGCGTCTGTAGTTGTGGAGATATTAAAGGAAAACTAAATTTGTATATCTAGAAGCACGGATACTCCGCAAATTTTTCAGATCTCGTACAGAGATCTGATTGGCTGTCAGCACTTCAACCACAAAGTGTTGGCAGCCATCTTACGACTCAGACTCAGCTGATTCCTAAACGTAAATCATAAAAAAGAGAAAGGGATAGGCTAGGAATACCTTGACTCCCTATTATCTAGTGGTGGTGCCCCCAAGGGACCCCCCCTCCCCAGGGTCAAAAAGCCTTTTTTTAATTTTTGGTGGAAAAATCGTGAAGATTCACAAATCCCCATGGCAATTTAAAAAAAAGCAAGCATGGTCTCCCTTGCTTGTTTAAAAACTGGCCATGTCCCAGGAGCTTAGTTTTATACATAAAATGGGGAAGGGTTGCACACGGCCCCTCCCATTGTCAAAATAGACCCCAGGGACAACCCCCTCCCCGGGTCCAGGGCAAATGAAAAGTAAAGAAGAGATGGTTGTGCGGTCCCCCTCAGTAGGCCATTCATGGCCTTGGGGACCACCAACTCCCCATGGCCAGGCTGAATAATGAGGGAGGAGGAGAGGGCTGCACAGTGGAATCATTAATGGCCCTGAAGACAACAAATCCCCAGGGCCTGCTCCCTATGTTCTGGGGTGCCTGCCCCCAGGACATAGCAGTTTGCTCTAACTTGGCAAAAGATTTGACAGATCCTGCCAAGTGAGAGCAAACAGTATGTCCACTCCCAGCGGGTGGGAGCAGGAAGACTGCTCCCGCTCACTGGCAGGGGATCCTTTATCTTTTTCACTGCCCACTGTCATGTGGGCAGGAAAGCTAATGAAAGGATTGATTTCACACACAGGGAGCAGCATTTTTGGCTGCTGCCTGCATGCAAGAGCAATGCTGCCTCTGCTGGAGGTGGGGAGCCGGCAGGGACTGTGGGGGCATAGAGGTTCCCCCCACAGTCCCTAATGCTGCAAACTGGGTGACCTGGGCGGGCTCCTGGGCACCCAGCATCAAAAAGCCAGGCCCCGTGGTATGGGGTCCACTAGGTTGAAATCGGCCAGGGAGGGGGCCATGTGGGTCCCCTTCCCCTTGTGTAATCTGAGAGCAGAGTCATAGTTCTCCCTTTTAATTACCACAAGTATGTAAATCCCCCAAATCATCTACAAGCTCTACTCATTTGGTCCCACCCTGTTTTCCTTAGTAGTATGGAAAGGTCTTCATGTCTTTTCCCACGTTGGTGGAAAGTTTACCAAAATGCCCCCAAGCACATTTGCCGCCGATTTTGGTGATGAGTACTTGATGCAGAGGAATGCAAGAGTCAAAAATATCTTTCCAAACGTTCGCTGAAAAGTTGATATTTTTTCCGCAGTGTGTTCAAATCCTCCACTACTAACTCATGGAACACATCGATTTGATTTCCTGGAGGTAACAACATGAAGAGCTTTATAAAATGTAGCTCCTGGACAGCTTGTCACTATGGATTAAATTGTAAAAGCTATTGGACTTTTGAAGGCCAGTTACAATCAACGATAGGATCACCTGCAACAAGGACCATGTAGTTTATGTTCTGAAATGTAGATGTGTCAAGCTATATGTGGGCAGCACGATTAATAAATTGAAGATTAGAACTTTACAACTCATGAGGGCAATCACAAACAGTTCTAAACACTACCCCTTGGATTGCCACTTTGAGCAACATCATGAGCAACCACTGCCAACTTTTCATTACTATAGCATTAAACATATCAGAGCTCATGTGAGAGGCTGTGATAAAGAGAAAGAACTGCAGAGACAAGAATCATGGCTCATTGTAACATTTGGAACTGAAACCCCTTGGGGTTACCATACAGATGCCGAACTGCATGTTTATTTATGATTGGATATATCTCTCCACTGGATGCCCCTCTATTTTTGCTATAATGGTTTAAAGAGCTGTGCATGATGACAGACGTTGAATATCCTTTACCCCATACCCCACTCTAAGTAGGAAAATATGGATTTTAAAGTATATAGCAGATTTTGAGTTGACTTGAGATTTGTACGAACATTGCCCACAGTATTTCATCTTTCTCCTTGTTTTCTTTCAAACACATGGGAACATAGCACATAACACTTGTTTCTTCCGCTCCTTCTTTCCTCTTTTCTTCTCCTGTCCTCCTTCTCTATAACCAACTTTTCCTGGTATGAATTGTAGATGTCTTGGCATTATTTAATTATTCATACGTGATGATTTTAGAGGTTTTTCTATACATGTTCAATATATATTATAACAATATTTATACATATGCAGTTGCACCTTAAACAAAGGATGGCCATATATAGAGGATTCTAATATCTATTGCACATATCCTATACAGTGTGCATATGGGTGCTATGAGATAAGAAATATTCACACTTTAGAAATTAAAATTATGATTCAATTATATTTATATATGAAATATGCACCTTAGTAACTGATTACGTTTACGTATGCATTACGCACTTTAGGATGAATTGTAAATGAAAAGTGTATTAGCATGTTGTGGGAGAAATCTGTGCCATTGAATGTAATATTGTAACATTCACTGTGCAGTTTAGGATACTATGCATCTTATAAATTATTAGCTGACAAGGAATTGTGTATCAAGAAGTATTGCACTCTTGAAGGAGAAACAGAAGGTGTGGAATAATTGGACTTGTTTAGATATATGCATGATGCACTTTACTGGATAAATTACCCCAAAATATCCCATGTGTTGGAGGCAGAGCATGGCAAATGAAAGAGAAAAAGAGAGACAAGGATTTGTGCGAATACCTATATACACTGGGACCACTGACAGAATATCGACTACCACAATATCAACCTACACAAATATCGGGACATAAATATCGTTGTCAAAAATATTGACCTCCTATATTTATTATGGTAAGTACAAAAATATCAAGAAAAAAATATCGTTGTAAAAAAAAAAGTACAAAATATCGTTTTTTTATATGTATAAAACATTATGTAAAATAAATTAAATAATACATATAACTTTTGCAAAATTATTTAGATTTATTGGTAAAATATAAAAAAAATGAGTAATAAATTTCATTGTAAAAAATTAAACATACATATATAAAATATAATATACATATTTACTTAAAAACAATTATTAAATATTTCAATTATTTATAAAATGTTATACATATAAAACAAAATTAAAAAAAAATATATATATATTTAATACACATGTTTTTTAAATCTACATTTTGCACTACAATAAGTGCAACAGTAGAAAAAATGTTGGATAGCGAAGGGGTGAAAATTACTATTCCCACTGCAGCGAGTGCAACAGTTGGTAAAGTGTTGGATAGCGGAGGGGTAAAAATGACTATTCCCACTCCAGTGAGTGCAAAATGAGGGAAAGTGTTGGATAGCAAAGGGGAAAAAATTACTATTCCCACCCCAGCGAGTGAAACAGTAGGGAAAGTATTGGACAGCGGAGGGGTAAAAATTACTCTTCCCACTCCATCAAGTGCAACAGTAGTGAAAGTGTTGGATAGCGGAGAGCTAAAAATTATTATTCCCACTCCAGTGAATGCAATAGTAGGGAAAGTGTTGGATAGCGGAGGGTAAAAATGACTATTCCCACTCCAGTGAGTGCAACAGTATGAAAAGTGCTGGATAGCGGAGGGGTAAAAATTACCATTCCCACTCCAGCAAGTGCAACAGTAGGGAAAGTGTTGGATAGCGGATGGGAAAAATTACTATGCCCACTCCAGTGAGTGCAACAGTGGTGAAAGTGGTGGATAGCAGAGGGGTATAAATTACCATTCCCACTCCAGCAAATGCAACAGTAGGGAAAGTGTTGGATAGCGGAGGGATAAAAATTACTATTCCCACTGAAGACAATTCCAATTTAAGAACAAATAAAATATCAACTAAAACACAAAAGATAATAAAAAACAAAAAAAATATGAAAATATAAAAAAATTACATAAGATGGAAACATATTATAATGTTAAAAATTCTAGAAATTACATACAGAGATTAATTTTCAAAAGTTTAAAAATAATTTACAAACAAATAACTATTTTGTAACATAAATTATTTATAATCAAAAACATTAATTATTACATAAATTTAATATTTTGTCCTACCCTATAACACCACCCAATTTACAACACACATCTAAATATAAAAAAAAGGTGTACCTCCATAAATAACACAATGAATTATCAATTGAACAAATATTATTAATTAAAAACACATTAAAACAGATAAAAATGAATGTACTGATCAAACGTTACCGCTATAGAACCAAAATCCACGAACAAAATAAAAATAAACAATTATCAAAAATCTTTATCAATTAATGAATGAATATTAATATTCAAATAATTAATAATTAATTTAAACTGAGGGGTCGATAAGGATGGCTTTCGGAAAACAATTCTGACCGCCATGGTTGCGGACATTAACCAAGCGGTGGTCAGATTAGGATGAACCGCCACAAAAATCAGACCGAAGCAGATGGATTCCACGAAAGTCCGCCGGGAGTGTGCGGAGCAGGTGAAAATCCATCCGCAGTGGTCGGGTTCGCTGCGGAAAGACCCAAAAACGCTGCACGGCCAGTGGATTGACCGCACGTGAAATTAGGATACGATTGCGATGACAGCGGAACGATCAGATTTTTCTGACCGCCACAATCGCATCTATTGATGAATGGGAGAGCTGGAGGAAGGGCTGTTGCATTCCGACCACCGCAGTCGCACCGGAAGAGTAATGGCGGTCGAAAGCAAACACACAACAAGTCTACCAAGTGTGGCCATTAATATGGCTTAGCCTTCAAAAACACCTAACACACCCCAATGACACATCCCCATGGCAACTAAAAACTACAAATCCCAGGTCAACCCACACAACACATCTGACAGGAATACTCCATTTTGACCCACCCACATAGCTGAGTATAAAACCAGCCCCTTTCCTGACCAGAATCCATTGCACTACTCCACAACTGAAGGGCCCAACCCCACAATACAAAGGAGAGGCAAATCTGCACACATCACACCATCAAAACCACACACACATCACCACCACCACCACCTTCACACCTGCACCTTTAACCCATTTGCACATCACACACCATGGCACAGAAGAAAATGGCCAAATTCGCTGATAATGAGTTATTAGTGATGGTAGATGAGGAAATCAGAGTAGAACCACATTTGTTTGGAAACCTGGTCCAACAGACACCATTAGCCACCAAAAATCAAATGTGGGCAAGGATAGTCAACAAGGGCAATGCAGTAGGGGCCCTCCCACGTTCCCAGAAGGAGATCAGGAAGAGGTGGAGTGACCTCAAGACCAAGGTGAAAGAGCAGAACAACAAGAACCGTAAGCTGGCTCAGATGCCTGGCGGTGGCCTTCCCATTCCACTATGAACATTCACTGAATGGGAGGAGAAGGTGCTTGCCATACTGCATCCAGAGAGTCTCAGAGGAATAGCTGGGGAAGTGGAGGCTGGTAAGTACCAACAAATGTCTCCCATTATACTGCTATGTACTGTCTTGCACAACTACAAAGCGACACCTCCTAGGCCCAAATGCACTCATGTGTACCACACTCTCCCCAACACATGTCTCACAGATCCAACATTTACTCCCTCTGATTCACCCCAAAGGTAGCTAGCAATATTTCCATGGGGCATGTGTACTGGCAGCCAGAACTACAACTCCCACCAGGCACCCTAGACCCAAAGCTGAGCAGGATGTAACACTCCACCCCACACCCACACCCATGTGTCAGCCATTGCATTGCTCTCCACAAACTTACAGGTAGGTAGCCAATTTACCAGGGAGGGGTGTTTGTGGGTGGGAAGACTGCAATACAATTCCCACCAGGCCCCCTTGTCCCACAGCTCAGCAGGATGGATCATTCCCCCCTAGCCAGAAGCATGTGGCAACCATTGCATTTCTCACCTTCACCTAACAGGTAGGTAGCCATCTTATTCTCTCTTGTCCCACCCCTGAGCAGGATGAAACACTCTCCCATCCAAGAGCCATGTATAGCCTACTCCCTTCCTCTGCTCCACTTCACAGGGAGGCAGCCATCTTCACAAGGAGGGGTGTTTGTGGGTTGGAAGCCTGCACTACAACTCCCACCAGGCCAGCATGTCCCAAAGCTCAGCAGGATGGAACACTCCCCCCCCCAGCCAGAAGCATGTGGCAGCCATTGCATTGCTCACCTTCACCTAACAGGTAGGTAGCCATATTGACATGGGGGGTGTTTGTAGGTGGGAAGCCATCACTACAACTCCCACCAGGCCCCCTTGTCCCACAGCTCAGCACAATGGAGTACTACCCCCACCCACAACCATGTGGTAGCCATTCTATTGCTCACGTCAAACTTACAGGTAGCTAGCCATCTTAACAGGGAGGTGTGTTTGCTCACATCAAACTCACAGGTAGGTAGCCAGCTTAACAGGGAGGGGTGTTTTTTGGTTGGGAAGCCTGCACTACAACTTCCACCAGGCACCCATGTCCCAAAGCTCAGCAGGATAGACCACTCCACCCCACACTCACAACCATGTGTCAGCCATTGCATTGTTCACCTTCACCTAACAGGTAGGTAGCCATCTTAACAGGGAGGGGTGTTTGTGGGTAGGAAGCCAGCACTACAACTCCCACCAGGCCCTCTTGTCACACAGCAGAGCAGTATGGAAAAGTCTCCCCAACCATGTGGCAGCCATTGCATTGATCTCTTCAAGCCATCTTATGCCCACTTGTCCACCCCTGAGCAGAATAGAACACTCCCCCATCCAAGAGCAATGTGTAACCGATTCCCTTCCTCTGCTCCACTTCACAGGGAGGTAGCCATCTTAACAGGGAGGGGTGTTAGTGGGTGGGAAGCCTGCACTAAAATTCCCACCAGGCCCACTTGCCCCAAAGCTCACCAGGATGGAGCACTCCCCCCTACACCCACAATCATGTGTCAGCCATTGCATTGCTCTCCACAAACTTACAGGCAGGTAGCCATCTTAACAAGGGAGGTGGTGTTTGTGGGTGGTAAGCCTGCACTACAACTCCCACCAGGCCCCCTTGTCCCACAGCGCAGCAGGATGGTACACCCAGAACCATGTGGCAGCAATTTCCCTCAACTGTGTCACAGAACAGGTAGGTTGACAGTGCATGCACCCTGCCATTCCTCTAAAAAAGCATGGAACCATATGACCACACCAGCCCTCACATGTTACCCAACTTGGCATAGACCCAATAGCCACTCCCAGTGTGCAGACAGCTAAGCGTATGTAACTGTCACAGAAATGTAAGTTTGAACCACAAAGTCACATGTTGAAGAAGTTCAGGACACAATCATGGACAGCCCTGAATGTTATGTGTAAGTGCCATGGTGTCAGAGCATGAAGGCCCATATGAACACAAAACATGCATGGTCAGTTGGTAAAAGAAAGTAAAGTACATGATCTGACAAACGTATGCAGAAGATTACAATGGCTAGTTCTTGCTTAGATGTAATGTCTTCCATGTAGAGAAAACCAAAAAGACGCATCATATAAAGTTGATGTGCTGCAAGTCATTAGATGACAACATGTCCTTGTAATCACACAATCTGTACGTGAAACATGGTATCTATTTACATGTCATACCATGGACAAGTAATGTAGGTACCTACACATCATGTCATGATGTGCAGTACCTTGCAGCCATACATAGTGATATCAATGAACACTGTGTGGTGTATCACATGTAACATCCAAACGTCTAGCACAAAGCTTGTGGGGTGCACTTCAATTACCATTTCAGCTCTGTTCAACAGAAGATCAACAATTGACTGCTGCAGAAGACAACACCGACCTGCAGAGCCAGCCTCCACCCTCAGAACATGGACTCTCGGATGCAGACTCCATACGTTTCTCGGATGAGGAGCCCTAACCTGGCCTGTCCGGACTGCCAGGGTTCACCATGTCCCAGGCCCCCACTGTCCCCACAACCACCACCTCAGCAACAACAACCGTGCTGACCCCTGCTGCAACGACCTGTGTGGCCTCAACCACCACCACCACCAGGGCTGCCTGCAACACTCGCCCTGCCTCAGTGGTTACTAACACCATTACACCATCAGAGGAGGGCAGGGAGAGTCTGTGGGTGAGTCGAGTGGCAACGCCACAGGTCTGGGACAGCAGGGCAGGTGGGAGGGCAACTGGGGGACAAAATCGAGAGGACACTGGGACCGAAGCTCTAGCCAACATCGCCAGAGTCCTTGGGGCATACAAACAAACCCAGGGACACACGGGCCAAGTTCTGGAAGACCTGCTGCTGAGGTCAATGGACACGCGTATGGGCCAAATCGTGGACCTCTTGGGCCAGCTTGTGGGTGTTCTGAGGGACAGTCATGCGGCCCAAAGGACAGCTCAAACCCCCTCCAGTGGCCCGCAGGATGATACTCCCACCACCTCAGCTGCGGCCACAGAGAGGGGTGAGCTGCAACAGGATGACTCCTCAGACACCGCTGAGCCCGCAGCATGGGCCCCCCATGGAAAACGTAAAAGGGGCCGTCCAAGAAACACAACGAGAGGATCACGTGGCAAAGCACCAGCCAAACACAAATCAAAGAGCAAGCCATGATGGCACCTCTGTTCAACTTGACATTGACTTTGTTGACTATCCCTACCCACACTGCCATGTTGATGGCAGGTGTCTGTTGGACTGTGTCACCTCATCAATGTGGTGACTACTCTATTGTCTCGTTTACCATCACTGACAACTCATTAATTCACTTAGCACCATTTTTTGAAACATCACTTGTCTGTCACAAACACTTTGTAAATAAACACTCTTTACACACCTATGTCTTTGTGTCAGCTCCATGTTTATCACAGTATGTACAATGTTGACTAAGATCCCAAGGTACCAGAAGCTCTGATTGTGACGAGTCATTGAGAGGCTGAAGGGACCTAGAAAGACACAAGAGAATGACATTTAGTTGTCAGGTGATGGCATCACAGCCAGTACACAACACTAGTCATCAAGGTACACAAACTAGCACACAT
The DNA here is from genome assembly GCF_964204655.1 of Triturus cristatus. Lineage (NCBI taxonomy): Eukaryota > Metazoa > Chordata > Amphibia > Caudata > Salamandridae > Triturus > Triturus cristatus. Next base: position 203,777,740 of record NC_140584.1, on the reverse strand, counting down.
CACAATGAGAAACAATATCAACATAGACATTATGTAGCTGGTTATGAATACACTGTACCACAAACATCAGCCATCAGCACAGAGCCAACAACAGGCGGCAGTCAAAAAGCTCCTCTAGGCCTTTTCACTACCATCAAAGACAGCAGACAATGTCACTGTTCTACAATGTCACTCTCACTCAAGGGAAGAAGTGGTTGATGAGCTGTTGGCGCAGTTCGACACCTTCCTCCTCTCCACTATCCTCGTCACTAGACATGTGTGGGCTTGCAGGAGGGGTATCTGCTGCTCATCATCGTCCAGGAGCAGGGGTATCTCAATGCGCAAGGCCAGGTTGTGGAGCATGCAGCAGGCAACTATGATCTGACACACCTTTTGGGGAGAGTAGAGTAGTGCATCTCCGCTTTTGTCCAGACACCGGAATCTAGACTTCAGAAGCCCAAAAGTACGCTCCACCACACAACGTGTCCTCCCATGGGCATCATTGTAGCGGACTTCAACCGGGGTCCTGGGATTCCTCAGTGGGCTCAGCAACCAAGGCCGGTTGGGATATGCAGAGTCACCTAGGTGTGAGATTCACAGACCAATTTTGTAATATAACTGTAGCTGAGGACAGCATGTCACACATACAGCACATTACTTGACTCTGTGTACTCACCCACAATCCACACACACTCCGGATGCAGATTTGCCATCAGCTGTGGTACGATGCTGTTAAGCAGTATGTAGGAGGCATGTCCTGAACCTAGAAATCTGGCACAGACATGGGAGATTATCATATCTGCTTGGCATACCACTTGCACATTAATGGAATGGAAATGCTTCCTGTTCCTGTAAATGTGCTCACGTGCCTGGCGTGGAACCAGGCCAACATGTGTGCAGTGAATGGCACCAACAACATTACGGATAGGGGCAAGGTCATAAAAATCACCCTTAACAGCTGCAAATTCATGTCTCCGGGGAAAATGGATGTAGCAGTCCTTGTATGTCATCATTGCGAACAGGACATCCCGTAGCACCATGCTGAACATTGGTTGAGACATCCCACCTGCGCTGGCCACCGTGTACTGGAATGAACCAGTTGCAAAAAACTGCAGGGCCGCCATCACCTTCATGTTGGTGTCAAAGCAGTCGGATAGGTTCTGCGAGGCCTCAGATGGGTCTACAGCTGAATACATAGGTCTTGAAGGGTAGGTATATCCAAACGGAATTTATGTATGATGTCCTCATCCTCCATGTCCGCCAGCAATGTGAATGGACGATGCACATTTGGTCGTCTCCCACATAAGTTAAAAGGGGACACATGTCAATTCAATTCCACTATGAGATGTGTCCAACATCTTACGTTTTGACTGACACAGTGGCAGCAATGACTCGACTGAAATAACAGCTTACAGCACATGTCACATGCAGAGACACCTTGATCCAAAGTAGCTGTACACATGTTCAGTAAATACATAGTGAGCACCCCCAAAACAGATTCAGACTATGTGAATGTAAACTGGTACATTCCAACATCTTGTGTCACTAGCCCTGAGAGTAGTTGTCACAGCACATGTCTTGAAACAGCAACACTGCTGGCTTCTACGTAGCTGCTGTACCTGCCACACCTTCTTGTGTGAGTCGGACAGGGCACACAATAACAACACAGTGAGCACAGTGTGTGCATAATGATTAAGTATCAACATGATTTCAGCAATCTGCACAGTGAAATAGTCTCATTATGTAGTCAGTCCATCATTACTGTGGGTTGCTTCGTCATCTCACACATTGACATGTTTACATAATTAAGAGTCCATCACACAACAGATCTGTGTACATGCACAACAACATCATAAGTGACATGTGAGGGAGTACATGCCCATGCATGTAATCCTGTGCACTGACATGGCATGTGTAGTCATCAGTGTGTTAAATGTCTGACTGACTGACTGATTGTATTTATAGAGCGCACTTATGCCGAGGCGTCTTGGCGCTAGGTAGCCGAAACTGGGAAAGCACCGAAGTTAGCCTTGTAAGAAAAGCCTGGTTTTTATGGCCTTTCTAAAGATGGAACGAGAGGGCTGAAGGCGGAGGGAGACAGGGAGGGCGTTCCAAAGTCTGGCTGCCAGGAATGAAAAGCGTTTACCACCTCATCTTGCCCTCTTGATTTTGGGGGGATTGACCAGCCTGACGTCCGAAGACCGTAGACAACGTGCTGGAGTGTAGCGGGGGAATAGAGATTGGACATCTTCGGCCCGCCTCCATAGAGAGCTTTGTGTACCAGGCAGAGGGCCTTGAAATCAACTCGGCGTCTTACCGGAAGCCAGTGAAGAGCTTTAATGCTCGCGGAGGTGGGATGGTGTTTCGGAAAGCCACATAGAACTCGGCCAGCAGCGTTTTGAAGAGATTGGAGTTTAGTCAGCTGCTTTACCCCCGAGCCCAAATAGAGTGCGTTACAATAATCTATCCTTGATAGAATAAGAGCACCCACTACAGTTTTCCTGAGGGAAGGCGGGATAAATGGGAGAATTTTGTAAAGAATTTTGAGTGTGAAAAAACAGGCGGAAACCACTTGGTTGATTTGGGGGGCACAGGTTTGATTTGATTTGATTTGAAGTGTTATTTGTAGAGCGCACAAATGCCGTGGCGTCTTGGTGCTGAATGTGAAACGTGACATACTCCAGGTGGGTCTTAATTTTTACCATATAACCAGGTTTTTAGATCCTTCCTGAAATTTATACGGTTCGGTTGACAGTGCAGAGGGTATGGCATCTGGTTCCATAATTTTGCCGCACAGTAAGATAATGTTCGGCCTCCCATTCTAACCTTCCACGTTTTTGGGATACAAACAAGACCTTCTGTAAATGATCTGAGTGTTCTGACAGGAAGGTATCTTGTAAAGAGTTTCCCTACTTCCCCGGATATGCCTCCATAGAGAGCCTTATGTACTAGACATAGAGCTTTAAAATTAACCCTATGTCGGACCGGGAGCCAGTGTAGAGTTTTAATGGCCTCTGAAGTGGGGCGGCCCTTAGGTATATTCATAAGCAACCTAGCCGCCGCATTTTGCAATGATTGAAGCTTCCTCTCCTGTGCTTTGTCAATTCCCACAAAAAGGACGTTACAGTAGTCTAATTTAGATAGAAAGAGTGTGACTACAATTGTCTTTTGAAATTCTGTTGTTATAAAAGGGAAAATTTTCCTCAAAGTTTTTAGAAGGAGGAAGCAGGAAGAGGTTAGTTTGTTAATTTGGGCGGATAGATTTAGCTGATTGTCTAGGGTTACCCCTAGGTTTTTTGCCTTTGAAGCGGGAGTAGGGCAAAGTCCCGCCTCCTTGGGCCACCAGCTTGTGTTCCATACCGATGGACCTTTACCAAATTCGAGGACCTCAGTTTTGTCCGTGTTGATTTTCAAAAAATTGGAGCTCATCCAGAGCATGATGTCAGTTAGACATGCATGGAAACCAATAGCTACAGTATCTAAGGACTCTGTGACTGAAATGGTGAGCTGAGAGTCATCGGCATACATGATTAGTGAAAGTCCATGTTTTCTGACCAGATTGGCCAACGGGGCGATATAAATATTAAAGAGGTTCGGGGAAAGAGCAGACCCTTGTGGAACACCGCAGGGGAGTCGAAACATTTCGGACCGCACATTCTCCCAATGTATAATTTGTTGTCTGGCCTCCATAAAAGAGGTGAGTAGATTAAGTGCAGTGTCCTCTATCCCTGTCTCTTTGAGCCGTTGCGCCAACACCGTGTGGTTTACGGTGTCGAACGCTGCCGACAGATCTAGTAGAACTAAAATAGCTTTATTACCCCTGTCTACCGTCCTCCGAATCTCCTCCGTTGCTAGCACCAGCGCTGTCTCTGTAGAATGACAAGGCCTGAATCCATGTTGGGTGCAGTCCAGCAAGGAGTTATCTTCTAAATACTGAATTAACTCCTTGTTCATGGCCTTTTCCAGAATCTTAGCGGGTAGAGGCAATCGGGAGATTGGCCGATAGTTTTTCGGTTCGAGTGGATCGGCGGTGGGTTTTTTCAGGATTGGCCTTATGCAGGCCTTTTTCCACACTTCAGGATATTTGCCACTTTCCAGAACTTGATTTAGAAGAGGAGTAAGGTGTGTACTAATGACCTCTGAAGCTAGATGAAAAACAGTTGGGGGACATGGATCGTTTGGGGAACCAGATTTTGTGGATATCAAGAGGTTATTGACCTCACCAACATTGAGTATCGTAAAGCGATCCAGTCTACTATTTGTTACTCGGCTGTTTAAATTCAAAGAATTATAGACAGGCCTGTTCTTCGCTAGATTGGAAAGGTCATCATATATCGCTTGCACTTTGTTTTGGAAGAAGTCGGCCATTGTATTGCACAAAACTTGATCAGGTGTGAAATTACCTGAATGTTGGGGGGTGGCCAGAGTGTGTACGGTTTTAAACAATTCTTTTGAGGAATGGGTTGCTTTGCTTATTTTAGCCATGAAAAAGGTCCTTTTGGCTTTTACAATTGCCTGTTTATATTCCTCCAGGCATTGATTGTATAGTACCTTGTGCTCAGAACTGTAATCAGCTCGCCACACTCGTTCTATCCGTCTGCATTTAATTTTTTCAGGTGAGCCCACCGTCGAGGAGAAAACCAAGATTTCTAGCCTTGGTAACTGGCAAGGGGCATATACCAGCCTCCGGGGGCCACCAGTGCTGGTTCCATATGGAGGGTTTATTTCCGAACTCGAGGACCTCGGTTTTTTGAGTATTTAGCTTTAAAAAATTAACCCTCATCCATGACATTACGCAGGAGAGACAATCGCGAAATCGCTCAGCTGGCATATTATCATTTTGGGTAATTGACACCAGTAGTTGTGTGTCGTCAGCGTAGGACACGAGCACTAGGCCATGGCTCTTGATCAGTCTGGCCAGTGGGGTTACATAGATGTTGAAAAGGGTGGGCGAAAGTGCCGAGCCCTGTGGGACTCCGCCCGGGAGAGTGAACCGTTCCGATTTCAAACCTTCCCAGTGGATTAGCTGCTCCCTAGAGTCGAGGAAGGAAGTGAGAAGGGATAGGGCCTTGCCACTGACTCCCACAGATTGCAGCTTAGTTAGTAATACTGTATGATTTACAGTATCAGAGGCTGCCGTGAGGTCTAATAGTATTTGGGCAGCTCTACCCCCATCATCCAAAACCCTTCAAATTCCTTCGGTTGCCATGATAAAGGCAGATTCAGTAGAGTGTTGGGATCTAAACCCATGCTGAGTAGGATCTAGCAGGTTGTTTCCCTCCAGGTAGGATGTCAGATCCTGATTAATGGCCTTTTCCAATATTTTGGAGGTTATAGGCAGACATGAGATGGGACGGTAGTTTTTCGCCTCCAAAGGATCAAGAGAAAGTTTTTTCAAAATAGGCCTAATGCAGGCCAGTTTCCATCCTACTGGAAAGATCCCTGTTTCAATCACTAGATTGAGCAGCAGGGTCAATGCTCTGCCGACCTCTTCCGCTGCTAGGTGAAGGATATACGGGGGACAAGGGTCAAGTGGGGATCCTGATTTAGTTAGAGAGAGTGATTCAACGACTTGCTTCACCTCCAGATTTGAAAAGTTAGTTAAGCTGCCATGGTGGGACTGTCTGTCCCACGCCTCAAGGGGTATGGTAGTATTGACCTGGGGTAGATTCAAAAGTTCATCATAGACCAGATTTACCTTGGTCTGGAAAAAGACCGCTAGGTTATCGATAAAAATTTGGTTGGGGAGAAAGACAGAGTCCCTTGGCCGACTTGACAGTGCAGTGACAGTTTTGAATAATTATTTGGAGGATTCGGAAGGTGCAAGAATTTTAGCAGTAAAATAGGTTGACTTAGCTAAAATTATGGCTTGTTTGTATTCCTTCAAAACTGCACCATAGTCTGCTTTGAGCGAGAGACTATAGGAGGAGCGCCAAATGCGCTCCTTATGTCTGCATTTGAATTTGATGCTTTTTAACTCTGCAGAGTACCAAGGTGCTGAAGCTTGTCTTTTTTTTACTGGTTTAGACACTTCGGGGGCCAATGGATTAGTGGCCTGAATGATCCAATTATTAAAGTCTAAGGCTACCAGATTGGGATCGGTCTGGAAGATGGGGAGATCTTTCAGGGCTGCGGACAGCTCAAGTTGCGCGACCTTTTTCAAGGCCCGAATTTTGCTCTGAGGGGGTCTTATTCTGCAAGACTGATTGATGTCAGCAATATTGATGATAAAGTTGACAGCATAGTGGCCGGTCCAAAGAAGGGGGAATGAGTTAATTACCATGATGAGTGAACTATAATTAAAAATGCCATCCAGGGTGTGTCCGGCTTGATGTGTAGGTTGTTTCACCAGTTGCGTCAGACCAAAACTAGCTAACGTGTCAGTTAGACTTGAGGTGTCCACATTCTTAGTCACCTCTAAGTGAAAGTTAAAATCTCCAAGCAATGTAAAGGACTCCGTGTTAAGACAAGACTCCATGCGGGTTTGCAACTGGGTGACGAATGTATGCCTAGGACCGGGGGGTCTATAGACTAAGATTCCTTGAAAAACCTCCCTATTGTTCATTTTTATGCTCAGAAACATAGCTTCTGCCGCCAGAAGAGGTTCGGGTGTCATTCTTACCATAAAACAATCTCGATATATCAAAGCGATTCCACCCCCGGTAGTCGCTGTTCTATCCAAATTGGTGACTAAATAATCTGCTGGTACTACATGATTCCAGTCAGGGTTGCTTGCTTCATTAGCCCAAGTTTCAGTTAAAAAAATCAGCGCGTCAGCAACTCGAGTTCACAGCAATTCAAATTCACATCAATTTGCATTCACCAACAACAGAGGTCACAATTCCTTCAGTTTAGGCAAGCGGAACATCGAGAAATGATTAAAAAGGAGCAGTAGGCAAATAACGCTAGTAATCAGCGCTAAGCCCAAGACGGAGTAACTGCGCGCGGTCGCAGCATCCGGTCTTAAGTAGGCGGAGGGAAATAGCAGGCTGAGCCGCTAGAGTGCCAACCGCTACAAGTGTCCGCTCTGGGCAGAGGGGTCATGTGGTATGCGGGAAAATGGCGGCGTCAGAGAGTGCAATCGAGTAGGGGGTGTATCAGCAAGAGGGTGAGTTTTGTCTTTTTTACATAAAGGCGCAATTTAAAAACATTTAATATTTCCTAGGAATCAGCAGAGTGAATATTTTTGTAATATGTCACACTAGCATTATATTTAACTATTTGCTGGCATGATTCATAGTAAGTGTCTACTGTTCAATGTTAAAAACTGTCCATTACCATTGCTACAGCATGGTGTGTCCATAGGTGCTGTAAGCGTGCACCGCCACTGCAAATCACCGTCATTGGCACCAATTTGGAAATGTCAATTCACGGTAGCGTCCACCTGGCCCCCGCGGTGTGACACCGCCAATGCCCATGCCCCTTTAGCCAATGGGAACTGCAATTGCGGTAGTGAAATACACATTTGAAAATAGTGGTAGGCGTGCTCCGCAACTGCGAGGCCGGTCATTGGGTACAATTGAAAGATGCACGATTGAGGTGGCAACCGCTTGGGCCCCGCAGTATGACACCGCCAATGCCCATGCCCTTTCAGCCAATGGGAACCGCAATCGCGGTCGTAAAATACACTTTTGAAACTCGCAGTAGGTGTGCACCGCCACCGCGGGGCCGGTCATTGGTTACATTTGAAAAAACCTGATCTGGAACACCAATTGCAACATCTGAGTACCACTGAACCAACCCCAAGGGGCTATATATGTCTGGGAGAGAGCGACACATTTCCACTGCATCCAGACACTCCTGCCTGTTCCTGTCTCCTGGACCTAGTGATGGCGAGAACTGAGAACATCAGGGCCCGTCCATTCACCACAGAGGAGCTGAAGGTCCTGGTGGACGAGGTGCTTTCACAGTATGGAAGGCTATATGGTGCTCCTGATGTAATGGTAAGTGTTTCAGAGTGAAAGTTGGAGAGTGCAAAGAGTGCTCCCATGATGTTTCTCTGCTGTAGTATGTGCCTGTGAGTTCAAGTTTGTGTGATACACTGCAAAGCATGCTGACTTCATGTCAATGGGGTGTGTAGCCTGATTTCCACAGATCCACGGCTGCATTTAAGGATGGGAGGGACATGCAGTGTTTTTGCAGCCATACAGTAACACTGCTGGTTTGTACAGTGGAAGTCAGAACACACATTGTCTGTGCTAATGGATGTCAGAGTCCATGAGGTTTTCACATGCTCATTTGTGACATTACAAATGTGTTTCGTCCAGAGGGTACTGAAGGATGTGTGTACATTTCTCATATTGCCACCACGGATATGTATGCATTATGCACAATATTGAAATGCCTGAGGGTGACACTCTTGGTGGAAATTCACCTATGACACATCAGATTAATGTACTTCGGAAACATCATCCTTCAATTGTTTTCATTATGTGTACCGACTCGCATGTGTAGGCACTGTTTGCCCTCTCATATTGTACATGCATGTGAATGTTCTGATGGCCCACATTTAACCTCAGTGTGAGTCCCCCTGGCCTGTACAGATACTGTCCAATTTGACTAGGAACCATTAGTAAATGGACAGAGTGAAACATATGCGATGTCTGCCACCTTATTTGTCAATGAGCTATATGAGGCCTGAAGATTGCACAAGACAGACCTTGTGAGAAGGGTGTGAGAATGTAGGATCATGTCCCTAAATGTGACATCCATGACACAGTGAGCCATTCACAGGCCAAGGACATTGAGGGGTGTGTAGTGTTGGGCACAGTGAGTCTGCCCGACACATCATTTCCAATGTATTGTATGTCTTGCTCACTCACATACTGCATCACAGATGAGGGCCTTCTTCACATTGCTTTCTGTGCTGGCATTCTGCATGTGTATGAGATGGCCATGTACTGTGTCCATCCTCATACCTGCATACATTTCTATGCAATTATCAGATGCAAATGTACTACGTGTCATGCTGTATGGCCTCTGCTCAACATTTCTGTATTGGTGTGCTATGTTTTTGCATACTCCTGTACTGAGACACAGTGGTACATAGCACAGTGTCACTGAAACTTCCTCTTCTTGTCTCCCATGCCTGCACTTTAAAGTCCGCCAGCGTAAGGCCTTATGGAGGGCCATTGCACACAAGGTACGGGCTCTGGGTGTCTCCAACCGATGGCACAAACACTTTCACATGAGGTGGGATGACATCTGCCGGCTGAGCGAAAATGTAGCTGCTCCCTCGGACTGGAATGTTGGCGCAGGAGCATGACACCACTAATGGCCCGCATCTTGGCAGTGACACAGCCAGATCTGGGTGGATGTTTGAGGGCCCATCAGCAGCAAGTTGGAGGTGAGTATTCTGCAAAGGGTGACTTTGGCTGTGAGTGACTGCATGTATCCCAACCCTGAGCCAGTGCGGAGCTCTGTGATGTTTCTAGTGTGAGGCAATGGCTTCTAAGTGTCCTCTGTGTTGAGTGCAGCTGTCATGCATTTTCGCTAGATGTAATTTCTCATGTGTTTATTACAATGGCCCTTGACATTGCAAGATGAGATGTGGCCAATGACATCTGCAGCATTATGGGTGTCATAGACATCAACGGGCAGTGAACAGCAGTGTGCATCATCTTAGTGTGCATTTGTCGATGTGTGCAGTGCCCGACTTGGAAATTGTGAGAACTACACATCTGACATCAAAGTGCAATGGCTGTTATGCTTCAAAGCACAACATGGTGGACATCAGTAGCTCATGGCTGTTGTATCTCACCTACAGGCACCTAGGTATGGTTACCAGGTTACAAGGAGGCACAGGCCAGCTATTTGGCTGTGTGAACATCACATGGGTCATTAATGTCAACTATGCATGTTTCCATGCATCATCTGAGTTTTGCATTAAGGTTGCACATGCAGACTGCACAGGGTGGTGTGCAACATGGGAGAATCATATTCTAGTTGTGCTTTGCTTGCTTATGATGTTTGTGAGTATGGCACTAAACTGAACCTACGTCTCTGTCTATTGCAGCATCTACTGAGGGCACGGAAGGACAGGGGACGGACACCAGTGGTGAAGCTTCTGGCACGACTACTACACATGAGCTCACTGACAGTGATGTGACCAGCGCCTCGGAGGGGGAAAGGAGTGTCCTGGAAGAATAACGCCCAGAAACACCAACCTCAACATCAACTGACTCCAGCGGTGACTCCTCGAGGTTGGCAGGCACAGGGAGTGCGAAATCTGCCTCTTCTTCCACCACATATCATCCAGTGCCCACCCTACTGGCTACTACCACTAGTGCTGTCCATGCCCACAGCACTTGGAAGGGTAGAGTGTCCTTCTCCCTAGGCACCACTGCCCCTGCCCCTGTCTCCCCTGCTGCCCTCAGTGAGGAGGTGGTGGACCTTTAGCACCAGCTGTGTGTGAGTCAGACTACTCTCCTGAATGCCTTCCAGGATCATAACAAGAAGCTGGCACAGGTAGTTGCCTTCATGGAGGGCATTCATTCTGATGTATGTGGGCTACAAAGAACTGTCCAGTCTTTGTCCTCCACAGGGACGACAGCCATTCAGCTGTCACAGGCTCAAAGTCCAGCTCCAGTCCCTTCACCAACCACCATGCCAGTGGCACCACCTGACGAGAGTGGCCACCCGCCACAGCCCTCAGGAGCCAAGTACTCCACACGCAGCACACAACAGCAGCACTCCAGGTGGCCCAGAGCACAGACACCCTCCCCAAAACAAAAAACAGGCACACAGGAGTGTAAAGGCAAAAGCCCTTCACTTAACACTCAGGGGCATCAGGCCAAGAAGCAGGCCTAAAGCTCACATTCATCCAAATCACTCCCATCCCCACACCTGCTCCCAAAGACAAACAAACAGTTGCCCTGCCTGCTGTGAAGCTGGTGCCTGCAAAGAGTCAGCACAAACAGCTCTCTAAGGCAGATTCACCCACAACCTCAATTCCCACCCACCCCCCTGTGAAGCTGGGACAGGAGAGCAATGTGGGGGGTTCATCTGGACAACAGGGGATGGAGGGAAAAAGGCAAGGCCACCACAAGCATACCACCAGATCCAGCAAATCCCCACAGGGAGTGCTACCTGTACCTGATACACCTTTGCTGGAGAGTAAAGCTGTTGTGCCCGCCCCACTTCCCACTCCTACCAAGACAATTCTTGCCTATCGAATCACCAAGAAGTGGAGACTCAGCTCTCCAAATTCACCCTCACACACTGTGTCTCCCGGCATCATGTCTCCGCCTCCCCGTGACACCATGCCACCCGGTCCAAGCAGCCCTCCGGCTCCCACAGCCACTGATGCCTCTACCTCAGCTGGTCCTCACTCTCTCAGATCCAGTCCTCCAACTGGCCCCAACAATCAGCCCCCTCCCAGTTCAACTGACAGCCAAGTCTGAGGCAAAGTCCCCCTCCCAAACCCATCTCTCCCACAGCGGTGCCTGTACTGCCCATTTGTATCCCCAGAGCTGTGGTATACCCAAGTGTACGGTATTACCCATTCCCTGTGCAGTTTCTCATACACACATGTACATACTTTGAACTATGAACTGGCCAATGGCCTTGCTGTTTGTCACTTTGGATGCCCATTCCCTGTGCAGTTTCTCATGCACACATGTACATACTTTGAACTATGGACTGGCCAATGGCCTTGGTGTTTGTCACTTTGGATGCCTATTCCCTGTGCAGTTTCTCATGCACACATGCACATACTTTGAACTATGGACTGGCCAATGGCCTTGCTGTTTGTCACCTTGGATGGCCATTCCCTGTGCAGTTTCTCATGCACACATGTACATACTTTGAACTATGGACTGGCAAATGACCTTGCTGTTTTCTACTTGTGATGCCTATCTGTGTATTATGTAATAAAGACAGTTACTCCTGTTGTCTGCTTTGTCAATGTTCTTGCTAAATAAAATGTTTTATGTATGGGTATGGTTTCATGTGACACATGCTCTGTATGCCACTTTAATATTGCCAATAGCTTGTTACACTTTTTCAGAGTTTGCCAGAGGTGACAGGCAACTTTAGTTCTTCTTGACTCTGAGGCTTGAGGGCGCAATGATGTGTGTTTGTGATGATTTACTCTTATCCTAATCATTCTATGGTCAGGTTTGCTAAATTGTACACATGTCATGTTAGGATGCAATACCAGAACAGAGGTGAATTCTATCTACAGGATAACTTGTGGGCTGGCCCGGGTCCATCATATCTGTGTGATCTTTCTCGATGTGTGAACAGTAGTGTTGATGTGTGGTCATCTTGTGTAGGCCTGTCTTCCTAGTCACATGGGTACATTTGTATATGTGAACTTGAGTGGTCATACAATGTGAATGGGCTGTCATTGTCAGTAGTGTTGATGTGTGTGTGCCCCTGCAATGCCAACTGCACACAAGTATGATTCAGGTAATGAGTGCCTGTTTGTTTCAATTGTCCGCCATGTGCTTCAGATTGTGGGCACATGTAGGAGTTGTAGGTTGGGCACAGTGCAGTGTGTTAGTGTGTCCTTGCACTCCTGGGGGACACCTATTTGTTGTTGCTGCCAGTTGTGAGTATGCAGTGTGTGTGACTGCCAAGTCTGTGTTGTGTTTTGTTGATCCGCCATGTGCCTTGTTGCTGTTTGTGCTCACTGTGCAGACCTGCTCAGCCACACTGACATTATTTGTGACTTTTCTCATGCATTGCTGTCACTTGACCCATTTTTGGCTCCAGGATGGTTTGTGGTATGTGGAGTCGTGCCATCCCCTATATGTGATTCTGATGCCTACACATTGTGAGTTACTACTTTATGAGTTTGTGGACTGTACTCTCCTCACTTGTCCACTACTGAAGTACACACCACTTCAATCTCATGTCTTCTACCCCATGGCTTGCCAGTGTGTGAGCCTCCCCACCACTTCATAGTGTGACACTATGCTGTGTGAGGCTGCCCTGTGTACAGGACCATGGTGCCACTCAGGACAGTTTCACAATTAGTTATGTGTTATTTTCTTCTCCTATTTTGCCGTCATGGTTGCTCATGTGCAGTGCATACGTTTGAGCAGCACAGTCCTCTAGTCATGTTGTTTGCATCTGGGTTTCCCTGAGTTGTGCATCTGGGGGTGATGGGTAAGCTGTATATGTGTTTGCTGAGGTACTGCTACCCTTCCTGAGTGTGATGTTCTCTGTGGGCCCGATTCACAGAACTAACTTAAGACAAAATCCTAAACTTACTACCATTTTGGTATTCACAGAAGGCACTTACTCATTTTGGTATTCACAGAAGGCACTTACTCATTTCGGTATTCACAGAAGTTAGGAGTCCTAACGTTTGAACTCCTAAATGCCTTCTGTGAATACCGAAAGTCTTAAAGTTAGGATTTTTCTCAGTTTAGGAGTAGTAAAGTTAGGACTCCTAACGTCAGGACTCCTAAATGCCTTCTGTGAATACCGAAAGTCTTAAAGTTAGGATTTTTCTCAGTTTAGGAGTAGTAAAGTTAGGACTCCTAAGAAAAATCCTAACTTTAAGACTTTCGGTATTCACAGAAGGCATTTAGGAGTCCTAAAGTTAGGACTCCTAACTTCTGTGAATACCGAAATGAGTAAGTGCCTTCTGTGAATACCAAAATGAGTAAGTGCCTTCTGTGAATAAACAAAGTGGTAGTAAGATTAGGATTTTGTCTTAAGTTAGTTCTGTGAATCGGGCCCACTGTGCTGTGATGATTTGTGTTGTGGGAGTTCATGGTCTGACACTCAGAAATGTGTGCTACTGGTTTGGTTGGTGTGCACACACTGCTTGTTGTGCATGCAGTGCTGTCAGTGCATGTTGCCTTGTACTTGCCTGGTGTGCCTCCCCCTGATGTCCAGCTGAGTATGCAATGTGATGGATTAGTATGTGCATCTGTTGTGTTTTTGTTGTGGATGTATGCAGTGTTTGGCCTGTGTTGGCTCTTTATACTGACAGATGCTATGTGTGTGTGATGTTCTATTTGCAAGACATTGTGTGGGAGCAGTTTTTGCATTGTGATATATTCAGATGTGTGTTGCAAGTGGAGTGTGCATCGCTTGTTTGTCTGTCACATGCAGCAATGTGGATTCTTGTTCATGAGCTTGTTTTGAGTGCACAGTGGTGGTTTGTCTTCCTATTTTTGGCCTGTCATGTGTCAGGATTGTGCATGTGCATGCTTGTGGTACACTATGACACCATGTTCACTTGAGGACTGGTGTGGTGTCTCTGTCTGTCTGTGTTAGCTGATTTGTCCCATTGATCCCAGTTAGTGTTCATGACTGTCTTTTGATGATGCAATTCTTGTTTGTGTTGGGGTATGGTGTCTGTGCATTGGTCCTGAGTGACAATGCTGTGTATTCCTGTTCTGTCTAGGGTCACATTGCATTTCCACTGTTTGGCTGCACATGTCTGGGCTTGTTGGATTTCTGTGGATGTTGTTTGTGAGATTTGTGTTTGGCTATTGTTTTTGTGTCAGCATTGGTTCAGGCATCCCTGAGTGTGAGTCTGAGATTTGTGGATACACCACAGGGAGTGTGATTGGTTGTCAGTGAACTCACAGGACATCATTTTCACCATTATGTGTGTTTCTCACAGGTGGTGAGTGCTGCAGGTGTGAGGTGGGTAGAGGAGGGGCATGTGTGAAGGTCCTACTTGTGTTTGACAGTCAGGGAGTGTGACAATGAGCCATGTGTGTTGTACTGATGACATACACATGTCAAGTAAGTTGACATAGATGTGTGGCTGGTCACTGTATGACTTCAGACACTTCCTATCATTCCTGTGCCTATGCAAGGCTTGCCTTGATGTATCCCTGAGTTGTTGCACAGAGGTCACTGTGGTTTAATTCCACTCACTGTGCCACCCATGTCTGATTTGATGGCCTAAGGGTGGTGTGAAATGTTCCTTCTTTTGCATGTGATGCACACATGCAATGTGGCTTGCTCCATGGTTTTCCAGCACTGTCCACTTCACTTTTGGCTGGCCCATTTATCGTCCTCCATTGCTGCTGACCTATGGTATGAGTATATGGCTGGGTGTCAGTGTGGGGTGTTTCTGAGTGACAGGCAGTGTGACCAGTTCAGTGGATGTTCATATGCAGTGTGTCTTCATTTTGTAATTATACTCAGTTTGCTTTACATGAGTGGAAGGTAGGTGTGATGAGGAGGGTTGTCCAGACCCTGAGCTTCTGTGCAGGGAATTCCTCTTCACCCCCACCTTTTTAGGCGATCTCCCTTGTCTTTTGATGTGTGAGGTGCGAGGTCTGGCTACACCTGGCAGATTAATTGTGCAGGGGGGGCACAGGAGGAGCACACAGCATGTGCCCAAATGGGTGTGGGAAGCATAGTGTGGGAAGGGTGAAGGTGGAGCCTTGTGAATCTGGCCGGACTGCACATGCCTGGCGTAGCCCCTGTCTACTACATTGTGCACAGGTTTTCCTGCCTCTTCACCGCTGCGGTGATGTGACCGGAACATTGAAGTGATTTTACGGTTGATGGGTGACACAGACACAGAGGGGTGCGTTTCTGACAGGTAGGACATGTGTGGGTACACTGGCGGATATGTTCCTGTCCCCACCAGAGTGAGAGTGTCTGATGTGGACAGGAACCGAATGTCAGCACAGGAGTTGTGCATTGTGGTTGTGTGCAGAGTTGTGTATTTACGTACCTGCGGCGTTCTCCGCGATGGTTCATTATTTGCTGGTAGTGGATGAGGTATAGCAGCAGAAAGGCTTGAAGAGCTGGATCCATAGCGGTCAGGTCCGGGTGGAGGGGACCGGGAGTCATGTTTCGCTCTCCGCTGTCACGCTTCCGCCATCTCTGGGTGGATGGATTCTCCACTGCGGTGTGATGGGCTGTTTGCGGCATTGAGATTTGTACGGCGGACAGGACGTCATTTCGCATGGCGGTGTGTCTCTATAGGCTCCTTCCGCCACGGTGGTGGGCACAAATTTCTGGCGGTTCACGTAACTCTACAGCGGACGGAAAATGGGCTATGTTTGCCCATCGTAATATGGCGGTTGCGTGGACCGCTGCTGAAGTTCAGAAAAAGACATTTTCTGCCAGCACCGCGGATGCCCATCCATCCGCCATCCTAATGAGCCCCTAAATTGCTTTCCACCCTCTATCCCAAAAAACACCACAACACACACCTAAGAATAATTACACAATTTCCATAACCAAATTTACATTAATAAATTAATATAAATAAACCACAAATCATTAATTAATTTTTTTTTACTTCCCACCATTTACAATCAATAATTAACAAATAATTAATTATTTATAAATAAATTACCTCCCACCCTATTGCCCTATAAACCCCACCACCAATTTCTTCAAACATGACACAATTAACATAATTAATTAACAATTAATTAATTAATAACAATTAACAAGCAAATTATAAATAATTATTAATAAATTATTTTCCACTGTTAAAACGATAAAATAAAATTAAATAAATATTATATAAAAATATTAATACATTTAGGGGTCGATTCCGATCCTGTCAAAAGGCCCAACGAATAGTCGTACGGAGCGTTTTCTCCGTACGACTCGTACCCGGTAAACTGTCCCTACAACCTAAGAAGTACGATTCGTACAGAAAGCCTATTTCTGTACGAATCGTACAAAAGACCGTCCGTGGAAAAAATACCTACGATTCTGATCCAGAACAGCTTGTACGCGATGTCCGGACGTATTCAGGCAGCGGTTTCCGGCCCAGCAAGTACAATTCATCCCTACGTCACTCCGTACGGCTCTTTTTCTACGGGAGTCAAACACAGCCGGAAAAGCAGAGTTCGACGCGAACCGCCACGCAACGGAGCCCCGGTACGCGACGTACATGCTATGAACCCCATCGTACGTGTCATCCCGGTCCTCTTGGCCTACGACCTGGTGCACCGCACCCGACGCACACGCCGCAGAAGGTGAGAACAACACCCAGGGGCCAGGGTGGGGGTGAGGGGCACGAAACATACCCCGTAACCAAACCCAAACCTATAATATGGAGGCCATACATTACCATCAGGGTCTGGTCACTTTGGGGGGGCGTGTCCAGCAACCCCTGCGTACCCTAACAACGGAAGTGGACGTGTACGGTGCGTACCACACGTACCCCTACGGCACCATTACAACAGTGGCACGGACCGTACCCACGCATAAATGCGTGGGAACGGTGCGTACCACACGTACCCCAACGGCACCATGCCAACTCAGGTATGGACCGTACCCACGCATGAATGCGTGGGTACGGTGCGTACCACATGTACCCCTACGGCACCATGGCAACTCAGGTACAAACCGTACCCACGCATGAATGCGTGGGTACGGTGCCTACCACACATACCCCTACGGCACCATGACAACTCAGGTACAGTCCGTACCCTGGGTACGGTGCGTACCACACATACCCCTACGGCACCATTACAACTCAGGTACGGACCGTACCGACGCATGAATGCGTGGGTACGGTGCGTACCACGCGTACCCCTACGGCACCATTAACGCATAATTGCGTGGGTACGGTGCGTACCACGCGTACCCCTATGGCACCATTACAACTCAGGTACGGACCGTACCCACGCCACGCATGAATGCATGGGTACGGTGCGTACCACACGTACCCCTACGGCACCATGACAACTCAGGTACGGACCGTACCCTGGGTACGGTGCGTACCACACGTACCCCTACGGCACCATTACAACTCAGGTACGGACCGTACCCACGCATGAATGCCTGGCTACGGTGCGTACCACGCGTACCCCTACGGCACCATTACAACTCAGGTATGGACCGTACTCACGCATAAATGCGTGGGTACGGTGCGTACCACACGTAACTAGTTACGGCAACAGTAAATTTGGGATAGGATGCGTACACACGCCAGGAATGTGGGCCTAGAGGACTGGCCCAGCATGTTAACTTCATATTGGTGTGTGTGTAGGTCCAGGCCAGCAGTGTACAGCCCCAAGGGGGTGTGTGAGTGGGTGCATATGACTCCCAGCAGCGTCCAGACATATGAGGGGTGGGTGCATATCACTACCAGCAGCGTCCAGACATATGAGGGGTGGGTGCATATGACTCCCAGCAGCATCCAGACCTATGAGGGGTGGGTGCATATCACTACCAGCAGCGTCCAGACATATGAGGGCTGGGTGCAGAGGACTCCCAGCAGCATCCAGACCTATGAGGGGTGGGTGCATATCACTACCATCAGTGTCCAGACATATGAGGGGTGGGTGAATATGACTCCCAGCAGCGTCCAGACATATGAGGGGTGGGCGCATATCACTACCAGCAGTGGACAGACATATGAGGGGTGGGTGCATATCACTACCAGCAGTGTCCAGACATATGAGGGGTGGGTGCAGAGGACTCCCAGCAGCGTGCAGACATATGAGGGGTGGGTGCATATGACTCCCAGCAGCGTCCAGACCTATGAGGGGTGGGTGCATATCACTACCAGCAGTGGACAGACATATGAGGGGTGGATGCATATGACTCCCAGCAGCGTCCAGACCTATGAGGGGTGGGTGCACATCACTACCAGCAGCGTCCAGACATATGAGGGGTGGGTGCATATGACTCCCAGCAGCGTCCAGACATATGAGGGGTGGGTGCAGAGGACTCCCAGCAGCGTCCAGACATATGAGGGGTGGGTGCATATTACTACCAGCAGTGAACAGACATATGAGGGGTGGGTGCAGAGGACTCCCAGCAGCGTCCAGACCTATGAGGGGTGGGTGCATATCACTACCAGCAGTGGACAGACATATGAGGGGTGGGTGCATATCACTACCAGCAGTGTCCAGACATATGAGGGGTGGGTGCAGAGGACTCCCAACAGCGTCCATACCTATGAGGGGTGGGTGCATATGACTCCCAGCAGCGTCCAGACCAATGAGGGGTGGGTGCACATCACTACCAGCAGTGGATAGACATATGAGAGGTGGATGCATATGACTCCCAGCAGCGTCAAGACACATGAGGGGTGGGTGCATATGACTCCCAGCAGCGTCCAGACCTATGAGGGGTGGGTGCACATCACTATCAGCAGCGTCCAGACATATGAGGGGTGGGTGCAGAGGACTCCCAGCAGCGTCCAGACATATGAGGGGTGGGTGAATATGACTCCCAGCAGCGTCCAAACATATGAGGGGTGGGTGCATATCACTACCAGCAGTGGACAGACATATGAGGGGTGGGTGCAGAGGACTCCCAGCAGCGTCCAGACATATGAGGGGTGGGTGCATATGACTCCCAGCAGCGTCCAGACCTATGAGGGGTGGGTGCATATCACTACCAGCAGTGGACAGACATATGAGGGGTGGGTGCATATCACTACCAGCAGTGTCCAGACATATGAGGGGTGGGTGCATATGACTCCCAGCAGCGTCCAGACCTATGAGGGGTGGGTGCATATCACTACCAGCAGCGTCCAGACATATGAGGGGTGGGTGCAGCGAACTCCCAGCAGCGTCCAGACCTATGAGGGGTGGGTGCATATCACTACCAGCAGCGTCCAGACCTATGAGGGGTGGGTGCATATCACTACCAGCAGTGGACAGACATATGAGGGGTGGATGCATATGACTCCCAGCAGCGTCCAGGCCTATGAGGGGTGGGTGCATATCACTACCAGCAGTGGACAGACATATGAGGGGTGGGTGCATATGACTCCCAGCAGCGTCCAGACATATGAGGGGTGGGTGCAGAGGACTCCCAGCAGCGTCCCACTCCCAGGAGGATGGATGTCTTTCACACACTGCATGACACACCACATGTGGGTGTGAGGACATATAACACATGCATGGCGGATGTAGCACAATACACACCCAGATTTCATGCCAACAGACTGTATAGTCATGTAACTGCATACAAAACTAAGATAGCCAAAGGGAACACACACTGTCATGCACATCCCAGGACTGATAGGAATGTCCAGGTGCTGGTCCAGCCACCAAGATGTTGTCTCTCATGGAAGGAATAGGGTTCAATTCCACCAGATACAATGCCCACAATTGTGAGTCAGGTGCCCAAATGCCCTGCATAACAAGTACCATTTGTGTGGTAGGCCGTGATTGCACAAATGCATACTGCTGAAAAGGGACAATTTGTCCCTGAAGGCATTCCTACATACCCAAAACACAAGTACAGTGACTAGCAAGGATGGCACAGACGATTCAGCAGGAGACATCGGTGAACAGGCATGGCCATTGTTGAAGGGATCCCTCACCAACAAAGGAAATGTTGACACAGGTCAGCACAACAATTGTGCAACTGTTTGCAGGAAAGATGTCAGGTGCCACAGTGTAAGGAACACTCCTTGGGACAATGTATCCAAAGAAAAGGAACACACACTACCAATGATTCTTTGCAGAGATATTGTGATGGCACACAGATACCATGGTCCACCTCATGACCATCATTCAAAAACATTTCTCAGAACCCTAACACATTACCAGAACAACAACTCCAGGAGCCTCATCCCCAACATCAAGTACCTGAAATGCAATAGTGTTGAAAGTAAAAGAAAAGGCTTTATTCAGCACACAAAAATAATAAATTAAGAAGACACTATCTACAAAGGCCAATGGCCAGTCCTTTGTTATAGTCCAAGGGTGGACATAGGGGACTGTGTCCACCCCTACCTTGCCTGCACAAAGAAACCTTAAGGTTTGCCGACCGGGGGGGCATCATCTGTGGCAAGACCAGGCACCGCAGGGACAGGAGGGGGTTGGGTAGGTGTGGTGGGTGCAGGGCTGGACGTCTCCACCACAGGGGGTGGGGCAGCGCCAAAGGTGGAGGTAAGCAAAGCGCTGCATACTGCTGCCAGGGCATCCAGAGTAACCCCTGCACCTGAAGAGACCCCAGGGCCAACAGAGGGGGGGTGGCCGAGGGATGGGGTGCAGCGCTCTTGGAGGAGGGGGTGGACTCAACCCCCCTTCCCGGGGACTTCCTCGCCCGCTTGCGGGGTGGTGTCACAGTGGGGGTGAGGGCCTGCTCACCCATGTAGAGCTCTTTGGGTGACAGTTTGGCAGGGGAGCTAAGAGGAGTGGTTTGGGAGGGACTGGGTTGTGAGGACTGCGGACTTTGACTGTGGCTGTGTGTCTGTCGTTTGCCCCCAGACCCTGTGGGTGTGCCTACATCCCCCTGAGTGTGCGTGCCAGGAGGTGTGCGCTGTGCCTTACTTGGGGGTGTGCTGTATGTGTCTGTTGGGGTGCGTGCCCGTGACTGTCTGTGTGTGCGTTGGGCAGGCATGGGAGAGGGCAGTGTGGATGGGTCCGGGGTAGGGGGGGACGGAGTGCCGCAGGAGAGAAACTGCTTCCGTCAGTGAAGAGTCCATGGACCGCAGAATCCTGCGTTGCTCAGACATCATTGATGACATGCCCTCCACGAACGACACCAACTGTGTGAGCAGTTTAGTGTGTCCATGGAGGACATGCAGCACTGATGCCTAACCAACCTGCAACTGCCGCAGTGTGTCCACAGACTCTTCACTGAGGGCAGCAGGGGTAACAGGGGCAGGGGGTGCGGTGCCTGGTCCGAAGGAGACATGGTGGGACACTGCACGGACAGAAGGGACAGGAGCAACTGGGAGGGCGGAGATGTCAATGGAGGAGGTGGGTACAGATGGTGGGATGCTGCCAGTTGTTGGGGCATCCTCCGCCTCCTCAGGGAGTTCAGCCTCGGACCCGTCAGCGCCGTAGATGCTCTCGCCTCCAGACAGGTCCTCCGACTGACTCCCCTCGCCCTCCGTGCCACTGGCTCCTGTTGACTCCACAGCACTGGCGGCACTGTCACTGGGTCCCTCCTCAAGGTCCATGCAGGTGTCTCCCTCGCTTGCGGATGATGATGCTGTGGGCAAGGAGAAGAAACCAAAATGCATCAGTCACCTGTATACATCTGACACATGAGCACAAGAACAATTGGTCACAGTGCATATCAGGCAATGCATCATGAGTAACAGCTAGCCTACTCCACACATATGTAAGCCCTGTACTGCCCAGTTGTTAGACCCAGCATGCCACTTTGACACCATGAAAATACATACACAAAAGGCCTCAACTGGTATGAGAAATACACTGAGAAGCTAGTGTCTGTGAACCGGTGAGCACAGCAATACAATGAAGTCATGACACCTCTTGTTTAGCCTGAAATAAACAGTAGTGATGCACTAAGGTAAACTAACACACCTCAATACTCAAGGTGTCACCACACTCAGAGACCTGTAAGTCCTTTGGAACACAAAACGAACAAATGTTGGTACCTTGGGACTCACAATACTTTACACAATCTACATGTTCTGAATGTGCCAATTGGCCATTTCGTGAAAAGAACACTCATGTGGCTGCATGCAATATGTCGCACAAGGCAGTGCACACAAAAGTACACGTACACTGTCATTGAAGAAGCTGGCACCTTTTCTGAGAAGCCACTGTTATTAATAAATGGTGTTGCAGAAAGTACAAAAACATGGGCCCACGGAGGTCTTGATGTCTTGAGACTCATTAGTTTGTATCACCAACAACAAAGGAGTCTCACAATATCAAGACCACTGTGGGAACATGTATATGGAGAATCTGCAACACCATTTAATTTTAACAGTGGCTTATTTGAATAGGTGCCAGTGTGTTCCATGAAAGTTGAAATGTCGTTTGGTGTGCGCTTCCTTGGTAGACTTTTTTCATGCAGGCACATCAGTGTACTTAACACAAACCATCCAATTTCCACATTTAAAACATGAACAAATGTTGACAAGTGCTGTGAGTGCCAAGGTACAATTTTGTAAGAGTAACAACTTTAATTATGTCAGTTGTCACCAGGCCATCCGTCACCTGATTACACAGTTGGCTACACATATGACCTACTGCCTGTCATCTGGAGTGGCACACATGTCCACACCCAGGACAATGCATAGGCTAATGGGCCTGCCATTGGCCGGTAAAAAAGCCCAGCTGTACTGTGGGGACACCCTCATGGCAAGCCTGAATGTACACACAGATGTCAGCACACAAAGTCCAAAATGCGTTGCATCAGAGCCACACAGAGGCGCGAAAAATGTATGATCAGGATTCATGTTGGTAAAAACATGACACAGGCTGCAAAGCACAAACATTGAGCACTGGCCACCATCACAGGGGCACTGCACAGTGTATTTTTGTACAGGCAATTCTCACACACAAGTCAGACCTGGCAATGACAAATCAGGGTTGCACATGTATGCCTCTCCCGCACCCCCCCCCCCCCCCCCAATACCTGAGTCAATGTGATTGATACAGGTCAAGAACTGACACCTCTTATTCTGGGTTACAACAGCTGTGCTTGGAAAATAGCTTCATTTACACAACATCACCTTGTGGGACTGCAAACACATATTTGTGACAAACAACCATCAACAGATTGTTGTGAATAGCCACACAGGCACTGCCCAGTGTGAGTATGCACAAGCAAAATGGTGAATCCCTGTCCAGTGGACACAGGTAGCACACATTAGCAAAATACTAACTAGGCCAGGGAACAATGCCACAGAGGCAGACCTATGCAGAACACACAGAGAAAGTGCACAGTGTTGGATGACACACATGATTAGGAGGCCAGGGTGTCTCAGGGGACTGTAGTGGGCACACTGCTTCGTGGTCCTAGAATGAGCTGACTGTACCATGTTCAACCGTCATGGCACTATGCATATCTCACACTCATGCACATCATGTCTGAGGCCACAACATTGGTCATGCATGCTGCAAGGGTGTCCAGTTGAAAGCTCACACTCCTATGTGGAGAATCAGCATCAGTGACAACAACTATGGACCCCCAGCATAGTGAACAGGTCATGGCACAGGCAAGGTACCAACACAAGTCACAGACCACCCTCCCACATGATGCAGAAAGCAATGTGCACTTAGATTTACTGGCACCCTAGATGACCATGTGCAAATGTGATTACACACAGACCAGGGGACACTTGTCAAGGAGGGGAAGGGATGAAAAAGAGCAACAGGTGACATTAGGGGAACAGAAAATTCACTGCACATATCAACTCTGGGAGTGTATCCAGGCTACAGAGCACTTACAAAAGCTGGCGACACATAACACGACAAACAGCCATGTACCTCCTACCCCCTCCTTGCTGCAGTCTCTCCTGTAACTGCCTATCGAGGTCTGGGAAGACCACCGCCAGGACACGTCTCATTTGGGGGGTCAGCCGTCGGCGTCCGCCGTGGGGGCGAGGACTGTCGAGTCCCAGCTGGACCCGGGCGATCCGCCGGGTCCAGCACCGGATGTCCTGCCACCTCTTGCACACCTGTGGCAGCTGGCGACGATGCTCCCCCTCAGAGCTCACGGCCCTGATGATGTTGTTCCAAATCACCCCCTTCTCGTAGGCAGTTACCTGTCAGGATGACAAAGTGACACACCATCAATATACCTGCTCCATGTCCCCGAGACACATATTTGAACCTCTTAGAAATGTTGAACAGGGCATAGGATGCAGACAGGAATTACATCATACACAATAAGAAATTGGCCTGTGTGCAAGCCCCAATGCACTACATGGCATTGAAAGTCAACCGGTTGGCATGAGGGTTGCGACACACTCACTGATCATGCCACACACTGTGCAGCACATGCAACAGCAGGCTGATGGCCAGCACGTGCCAAGCAGTCACATGTCCCACTCCACTGACGCACCCTCAGCATACTAGACATACACACCCAAGCACAGATCACTCGCCTGTCATTGACAACAGCAGATACAACCCTCACTCTGCACATGTGCCACTTGCCAGTGGGGTGTCACGGGTGTCATGCTAGCTATGCAAGTCAGACACATAGCACGGCTTACTTGTCACATCAGATGGGTAGATATGTTGCCACCTCCATGCAGCTATGGCGCAACACTTCACATAGACACTCACCCACATGTAAAGGAAGATTCACACACATAAATGTCCATGAGGTCGTACACATCATTTGGACACTCTCACCACAGGTCCACTCAACTCATACACATCTGTGGGTACAGTCACCTGTCACAACGGGGGGAGCACTGAATCACCTCAGGACAATAGGGAAAAAACCCACCTAGGATTTCACTGGCTCAATGTGTCATGCACTATGCAGTGAAAGTCACAGTAAGCACAATGCAAGTGAGGAGTGCACACAGGAACTACATCAGGCTCTGCATGAGAGACATCAGCATGTCCCCCACCCTGGGACCCACTCTAAACAACATAGCATGTCTGTCCCACCTGGACACAATATTGACAGTCACACAACAGGTGCCTAGGCAAAGGTAGTGGACTCAGCACTCACCTGCTCCCCTTGTCTCCCATACAGGCTGGTGTACTGTGGGAGGAGGACGTCCAGCAAGGCCTGATTCTCCTCCTGGGTGAATGGCTGGGCCCTCTCCACAGTACGCAACATAGTCCAGAGAAAGCAGAGACAGCAGCAATGTTGTTGACTGGAAAAATGTGCAGGCAAGTGCCCTCTCATGGGTTCTGGCTGCCTTATATCTGTCTTGCTGAGGGGCATTCATTTAGAGGAGTACATAGTGATTGGTCAGACTCATTAGCATCCTACGTTTACTCCAATCCCTTTAAACATACACCAATTACTTTCAACATACACCAATGACAGCATTCGCATCGTTCAAATTTTGAGCCTCATGTCAAGTCAACAACCACTTTGCAACATTGTATTTTGTGGCCAACTGACTGTTCCAGGATACATGATCAACACTTTCCAACTGAAAACTCTGTCTCCATGACAACCAGCATGCATTTAGGGCCTAATACTTGTCCCTTATGTGTCCCCTATGTAATTTTTAAATCCACACACAGGTATGGTGCGTTTCACACTTACCCCTACGGCACAAGTACAATGGTGAAACGAAGCGTACACAGCGATGATAGCGGGTGTACGGTGCGTTTCACATGTACCCCTACGGCACAAGTACAATGGTGAAATGAAGCGTACACACGCGATGATAGCGGGTGTACAGTGCGTTTCACACGTACCCCTACGGCACCAGGGTTATACAGTGCATTTGACAGGTACGTGTACTACTAGTGCGTACACGTACGTGTACGCACTAGTAGTACACATACCTGTACGCAAAAGTAGTACACGTACGGGTACGTGTACTACTAGTGCGTACCCGTACGTGTACTAAGGTAGTTCACGTACCTGTACGCATTAGTAGTACGGGTACGTGTACTACTGGTGCGTACATGTACGTGTAATAAGGTAGTACACGTACGTGTATGCACTAGTAGTACACGTACCCGTACGTGTACTACTAGTGCGTACAGGTACGTGTACTACCTTAGTACACGTATGGGTATGCACTAGTAGTACACGTATGGTGCATGCACTAGTAGTACAGTGTGTACCCGTACGTGTACTACCTTAGTACACGTATGGGTACGCACTAGTAGTACACGTACGGTGCATGCACTAGTAGTACAGTGCGTACCCGTACGTGTACTCATTTCACATGCTTACAATGGAGGGCTACGAGTCGCACATGGATGTCCATCAAGTACTTGTCATTGCATACTTACATGTGCAGGCCCTAGGTGTGTTAGCCAGTGATATTGCACAGGTCATCTCATCTAGTTGCACAATTGATGTGTGATGACCTGTGGACACATGTCATGTGTGATGGGGCATTATGTGGCACACATCACCTTGCCACTTGCCACGTGTGTCTATAGTCCAACTGTGTCATGCTCAGCAGCAGTGGGATGGCACAGTAATCAACACCCGCACCTGTCTCCTGATGCCAGGGACAGGGACACTCTATCAACTGACATGTCTCGATCACCATGCCCCTTTGGGACTATGTCAGGTGTGTGTCATGTGTTCCCATGAGCTTGATGTCAGTGTCCCGTCAACTGCATCTGCTGTTGGTGCATCCAACAGGTGTCTGTGTGGAGATGGGCATGGAACACGTCTACGCACACCATGCCACATGTGGATTCCCACGGCTATAGGGTCTGTGTGCATCGTGCATCATATTTTCCCAGTCAGACATGTGTGCGTTGTCTCAATGGCTGTGTTTTTTAGTTGTCACGTGTACCCCTTCATCGCAATGTGTTTGATATGTACATTTGACATTCCATGTGACCTGTACGTGTGCCTTGCAGCCAGCTGTCTGGATGAGATGACATCCTTCCAATGCAGCTATGTGGATGTGTGTCACTCTGGTGATATCTCTGGCTGTTCACTCAGACTGGCCCCCAGCTCATTTCAGGGCATGTCATGTAGACTTGAAAATCAACAGGTGTATCTGGCTTTTTGCAGGAGTGCCAGCAAGCTTGCATATGTGTCCTGGATGTATTGCACACACCTGACTCCATAGTTACCTGATGTAAATTAGCAGTGTAGCATGTGCTATGTTCATTGACATTGATGTTGGCCAACTCTCAATCTTCATTCATCCAAACAATGTCTTTCAGGGCACCACCTGTCGCAAGACTAATGCCAGACTTGGGTGCCATGAGGGAACGTGCCTGAATCCTACGTTACAGATTCACTCAACAGTTGATTGAGGACTTGACCGACAGGCTGGCACCACACCTCTAACCGCGACACAGGTATCCTACTGCACTGACCCCAAAGATGAAGGTGATGGCAGCCCTTTTTTTTTGCCACAGGTACGTTTCAATTCACCATAGCTGATGCTGGTGGCATGTCACAGACAATGTTCAGCCGTGTCCTGCGTGATTTTTTAGCAGCCATGTTGGAGCACCTTGATGAATTCATCACATTTCCTACTCCTGAGGAGTTGACAGATGTCAAGGGTGATTTCTATGCCCTGGGAGGGATGGCCCATGTCATTGGATCCATTGATGGTACACATGTGGCTTTGGTACCACCACAGGCACAGGAACAAGCCTATCGCAATAGAAAACATTACCACTCAATAAATGCCCTTGTGGTGTATCTTGCTAACATGCGGACTTCCCATGTCTGTGCACGTTTTCCAGGATCAGCACACGATGCCTACATCATGAGGCATAGCAGGGTGCCACAAATGATGCTGCGGCTGCACAACGAACGGGCATGTCTTGTTGGTGGGTATACTCTGTTTGTCCTGTGTGCTGCAGTATCTTTGGCTCTTACAGCATCTCCTGACCCTGTTTTTTACATGATGTTTCCATGTAGGGGACTCTGGATATCCCAACATGCCATGGCTAAGGACACCTCTCCGCAACCCAAGAACAGCTGCAGATCACAGGTACAACGATGCACACGGGCAGACCAGGCGAGTGATTGAGAGGACGTTTGGCCTCCTGAAGAGCCGATTCCGGTGCCTGGACAAGACAGGCGGGTCCCTCCCTTATGCCCCGGAGAAGGTCTGCCGAATCTTCCTCGTGTGCTGCATGCTGCACAACATGGCAGTTGAGAAGGCAGTGCCACTCATCCTGGATCCGGATGAGCAGGAACAGCCACCCGTGAAGGATCAAGGGCTTGCTCACGGGGCTGGTGATGAGGAGGAGGAGGAGGAGGATATCCGGAGTCAGCTCATATGCAACTTCTTCTCATAATGGTGAGTCACTGGGTATGAGTGTGCAAGCTTGTAGCATTGAGTGGCATGTGTTGCAATGTGTGTGTCCAGCTGACTGAATGCAAAGTGACTTGGATGTGTGTTCTGATGAGTCACTAGAGTGATGATGTCCTACCACACAGTTTTGCGGAGAGACATTCTTTGAAATTTGCATGTGTCAAACATTGTTCATGTTTGGTAAATGTCCATGTGTGCGGTGAGAATTGTTTTAGGTGACTTCTTGTGTGTCTGTCATTCCCAGGTATTTAGCGCCTGTTGTCTGCTCATGTAATCGTTGTCCTCCTGCTATTCCTCATGAGGATTGCAACGTGTGCTGAATCAGCGTTCCATGCACGGACATGTGGAAAGGTCAGTCTTTGTAAGGTTCGCAGCAAGGATTTTTTGTGGTGGTACGGGTTTGGAATGTGTGGGGACTGCTTCTGTGCATGTTGTGGTACCATGCATACATATCTTCTCACCATGGAGCATATAACATGTAGCAGAACTCCCATGACATGATAGTCACCCTTCTTGACAGTCATCTGTAGTGGAGTGTGGCGTCTGATGAAGGCATCAATGTGTGTAAACCTTGCCTCTGAAACATTGCAGATGCTACGGGTGGACATAGTGGGGGACATCACAACAACAGGCTCCATGGGGAATTGCAGCCTCTCCGTGTGCAGCAGGATGTGTTTGGCTCATCCCCTTAACTTGTGTGCCAGTTCATTGGGATTGACATCATCCGTGTTGTGAAGGGGGTGTCCAGCATATGTCCCACATGTTCTGTCAACTGACCTGTGAGTCTGTTAATATGGATGCAAATCCCTTTGTGTGTGTATGTGGAATAAAGGTGTTCAGCACAATCCAAAGTGCCTCATCTCTGTCACTGCAGCTCTCTTGACAGTTTGCATGTGTCATCTATGGCATAATTGTCAAAGATTGAGCATCTGTGTATGTGTACTTTGGCAACATGCATGCAGTGCTTTATGGCTAATGATCTCTATTGTGTATGAAGTACCTTGTTGGGTATGTATTTGTGCAGCTTGCTCCCCACAACGGGACGAGAACGCCTGCTGATGGTGTGTCTCCTTTGCGCATCTCCGCATTTTGTTGCCTGATCTAGTGACTGGAATTTATGGTGATTGTTCATACATTTTCTCGTAGTGACCCATGAGTGACCTGACACTCCTTCCTTTACATACACCTGTTGCACTGTGCCTTTCAGACCTTGTCTGTGTGTGCTACTTTTTGCCTAATTTCTAACCCCTTCCGCCTGCTGCTGCCTCACCTGTGGCACCGCCCCACCGAGTGCCCTGATTCTGCAACCCCCACGCCTCCGAAATGCTCTGCCCTTCCCCCTCCACCCATTCGAAATGCAGGCAGCAACTTTTCTGTGCCACTGTATCCCCAGCGCCGTGCCAAAGGCAGGTACGTATGCGCCTGCAACATGCACAGTGCACAACCCTCTAGTCTTTGCATGACCCACGTCACACAACAGGCTCATGCTGCAGCCACTCTCCAAGCAATGCCATCGTGACAATCATCCTCCTGCTATCAGGCAACCCCTAAGCACACACACAACACCTTTGCATGCTGAGTGTGCTACTCCAACTGCCTACACAGCGCTGCCCAGCCTACAAGACCCTGTCAGAACAACCAGGCAATGTGCCTCCTACTCCACACTCGCTCCGTCCACCAGCACGCCATTGGACTCTGTTACCTCCTCAACACGACAGCCCCACACATCACCTTCATGACAGTAACCTGGACAAAAGCATCCTCAGCACATGACGTCTTCATTGCCATCTCACACGGATACAAGACCACCCGCAGGGACGGCAACACCAGTCCCAGGGGATGAATTGCTATTTATTTACAAGTACACCCTCAGAGTCACAAATCCGGGTTTGCAGCAACTCTATGGCAACCCTCAGTGTAACACTCCTCTACAGATCTGCAGGACTACATCCACTATTCCACTAAGCCATCAACACGTACATCTGCACGCACGCCCTAACCTCCACGGGCTACATGTGGCTGTGTGCCAGTAACTTCTTGCTGGAGGGGAACAACACCACCATCCATCATTGGTCCATCAACATTTGACTCCACGTCTACGACAAGCAACACACTGGCCCACACCCCGCTACCGATGCCCCAAAGATGCTTGATGTAAGTCACCACAGACAAGTGGTGTGGGAGACTCAAAACAACACCCCCGCCACACCCTGCAACCTCACGCACTGGATCAGCAACTGATCCAACAATCCTGCCACATTGACGGACTTTCCTGTGAAGCACAACAACAGTTCAGGCACCTGGGACAAGGCAGACCTACAGGACTCCTACAGACTTAGCCGGACTCTTGTGCAAACCTTGCAACACAAAGAGCCATTATTTGCCTTACAGCCTTAGAAAACACCACACACAGCCATCACCATATCATCAGCAAGGACAAGTGGAGATCCTTCAGATAGTGCAGAGACACCCAAACACACGACATCAAGGAGCTCATCAGCATTGTGAGTGAACTGACAGTAGATCTCCATCCAAGACATCCCAGCCTTGCAAGGCAGATCACATCCCTTGCAACTTTGTACCACTGCAAGCTCATGGGCATACACGACAGCCTTAGCACACAGACGCAGACAGCACTATTATCCGCAGGACAAACCCCCATCAGGTTATGGACTCCCATCAGCAGCAATGACACAACCTGGCTCATTGCAACATACACTCTGGCTCTCCATCAGGCCCCTTCCCACACAACATCTAAACCACATCATTCCACATCCTTGAAGCCCACGTCCAGCGCGTCCTGAATGTTTCCTTTGAGTTAGCCACATTCCATGGGTGCAGGAGGCATGCAGAGACCCAGGCCCTTCTTAGACAACGGACGGCAGTACCGCAGGATCTCCTGATACATCACCCTGCTTCCCTACCCAGCAAATGTCATCAGGAAGACACTCAACAAGCAAATGACAATTTTCCTCCATGCAACCTTCTCCAGGCAACCGGCACCAGACCATCTTCCACAGTAATCACACCACTGCAACCATCAGCATTGCCACCACCACCAACAACTTTGCCATGCTCAACAATGGTGAGGCCACCACCCTTGACCTCTCAATGGCATTCTACACCATGTGCTACCACACTGTCAGCTCACACATCTCTAACACTGGTAACCAGAGGAGGGCCCAGAGTTAAATCAGAAAGTCGCTCACCAGCAAGGCCCAGGGAGTCTGCCTCCACCCTGCAACATGTAGCACACTGGGGTCATCTGGCCCATGCCACAGGGCTCTTCTCTCAGCGTGACGATCTTCAATGTCTCCATGACCCCCCTCTCCACAATCACATGCGCACACGACCTCATCATCATCTCGTATGCCATTGACACCCAGATGCTCCTCCAACTCACCAAAGACCCAGCCATTGCCAGATCAAAACTTCAAGAAGGCATGAGATCCGTTGAGGAATGGCTGAACATCAGCCACCTGAGGCTGGACTTGGACAGGACAGTAGTCATCATCTGAGGATTGTCCCCTTACAGCTGGCTCAACTCCTTGTGTCCCACTGGTCTGTGCACCGCACCAGCACCCAGTGGCCACGCACGCAAGCTGGTGTTCATCATGGACCCATCACTGACAATTACCATGCAACTCACCACCATCTGTACCTCATGCTGCAACACCCCCCACATGCTGCAAATGACCCACGGATGGATCCACTCCAAGGCAAGACAGACCGTCCCCCTGGTCCACGACACCAGCCGGCTCAACTACAGCACCGGCCTCTACGGAGAACAACCGCAAAACTGCAGGAGAAGTTGTCCACATCCTGGGTGCATCTGCACACCTCATCTGCAACATTCCCCACCCCAGCCCCATCACCGTCCACCTGAGATAGGTACAATGGCTCACTGTGTGCTGCAGGATCACCTTCATGCTCCTCAACCACACTCAGGAGGCAGTCCACAACCCCAGACGCAACACCGACCTTGGATGTCTGTCATCCAACACCCTGTTGGCCCAACTCCATGCAGCCCACCTTGCCCTGGCCACCATTCATCACATCCACATAATAACTGCATGCAGGAGATAGTTCTCCCACCTCGCAAAACAGACCTGGGACTCCCTCCCCGGGCACATCAACATGACCCATGACCTCTACACCTTCATGATACTCTTCCAAATTGGTCTGTCTGAGCAGTATTGCAAGCCCCCCTCAGCATCTTGAGGCCATCATGTGTGAGTATTGGGCTCCATGTCTGTATTTTGTGATACATTGTGACCCATGTGTGTCTTCGACCGGACTCAGATCCAAGTGTAGGGATGGCTGGAGTTTGTTCCACACTCAGGCATACTTCGACATATCCCCACACGTATGTTGTGGACTCATGCTAAATGACTGCAACATAAAATTTCACGTCTTCATTTTTGATTAATAGCTCTGGGGAGTGATTTGTGCACTGAAAAAGGTGCTATGCAGGGACCATAGAATCCAAAGTTCACAGGGGGAGATGGGATCCTTGGCATTTGAAGTCATCAGAGTCCAGACCACAGTGTTTGGCATAATTGGTCAGACTGTGACCAGCAAGTCCATGTGGCAGATGATATCAGTCAATGAGATGATGCTGTCGCACATGAAGGCCAGGTGCCAGGCCAGGTGACCTGGGAGATGTGGATGGGCCGCTGCCTCTCATGGTCTTTTCCGTGGACGACCCACCTTCCTCGCGGGACCCTCAGATGCAGGCCTTGACGATGCTTGGGACGCTCCGTCGGATAAATCCTCCTTCTCCTCCCTCCCTGTGGCTGGTGGTGGCCTTCGCCTGGTGGCACAGGGAGGGTTGCCCATGTTGTCGGCGATCCGACGGAGTGAATGGCTTATGTCCCTTTGCACCACCAGGAGCTCAGCCAGTCTTGCCTCCATCCGTCCTTGGTGTTCTTGTTGACTGGCGTGTTGCTCGGCCTGCTGGTTCTTGATCTCTGTGAGGGTCAGCACTACCTGGCTGAACTCCCTGGTGTCACGCCGGTATGCCTCCATGATGTTGTGGATGTGTGACATACCGGTCCCTTCAGCTGGCTGGTCAGGTTCTCGCCTCCGCCGTCCTCCACTCCCACCACCCCTGCCCACACGAGCCTGGCCTGCCATTGTGGGCTCATCGGGTCTACGGGACCCCTGAGGGATGGCAGTGTCGGTGTTGTCTGCCTCCTGGTCAGACTGGCTCAGTTGTTCACTGCGGGCAGGGCTCCTCGGTGTCTCCTGGGATGTGGCAGGAATGGGGGTGGTGGTTGGCACAGATGGTCCTGAACCAGGTTCTGCAAGGGTTTGGACACCAGAGGGTCCAGGTCGATCGGGGTCATCCGCGGAGTGTTGAGAGGCGTCGCTGCCGGTGGGATCAGGTTCCTCCCAAGCCTGTGACTGTGATTCTTACCCCCCATTGTTGGGGGGATATTCATCACGTTGCCCTGTGCGTGAGAGACAGACAATGTTAATGATGTTTCATGCAACATGCAAGTTTCATACACATTCAAGTTGGCACTGTTCCTCCAGGTAGTTGTATGTGCCTCGCCTTCTCCTCAATGTTCACTTGTGGATGGGTATGTTGCGGGGGACAGATTGATATGTTCTCCTGAGTCTTTGACATGTTGATTTGTGGCTTGGATGCTTCTTCGGCTATGTATTGATCTTGTTGTGTTGCATGTCCATTGTGACAGTGGGTAAATCCATTGCCTGTCCTGGTGGTGTCTGCTGGTGTAAGGGGTGTGTGTGACAGGGCCTACTGGTGGGTGTAGTGTGATTTGGCCCTGGGGCTCCCAGGTGATGTAGCTGTCCCCCCATGGAGCATGCTGCCATGACAGTGAGTGTGAGTTCCTGTCCTAGATATCTGACCTTGTTGTCTTGGTGTTTGTGCTTGCACTGGTCACAGGAGGGCCTTGTGCTGCCTACACCCAGGCCGAGTGTGAGCTATCTTGTCAGTACTTTCCCAATCCCTGTGCATTGCGCATGGTGCATGGGTATGTAGCTGGGCCATATGGGATGAGGGTAATTGTGTCTGATTTATAATTCAAACATGCGTTTTGTGCCACCCACCCTCCCAGCATACCAGACATCCATTCTTGGGTTGGTGCTTCATGTAGCATGGGACGTAGCATGGCCTTGCTTTCTCAATGGGGCATACACATGTTATTGGCATTAGCATAGTTTTTGACTGTGGTTCTGGCCGGTGATGGCTTGGGGAAGTTGCGTGCATTTGGTGTAGTTGGGGTGTGGATGGCATTACCCCCATGTTACGTAAGTTGTTTGTGTACTCACCAGGCTCTGCAACTCCTTGGAGTCCATGTACTCCCACCGGCGGAGGCATGGCCATCACCTTCTCCTCCCAGGGATGGTAATGTACTGGTCTGCGGGGCGCATCACCTCCAGTGATGTTGCTCTGGGCGTGGTCCTCATTCATTTTGCGTTTCACCACCCTCCGCAGATCGTACCACCTGGCTTGGCATTCATTCCTGGTCCTTCTGATGGGTGCAACAGCATTCACCCTATCGACAATCCTCTGCCACAGGCGTGATTTTTCAGCTATGCTGGTCTGTCTGCCAATGTTCCAAACAGCTGTGGCTCGACTCTGATGACTTCATTGACAAGGATCTCCAGCTCCTCCCTTGTGAACTTTGGATTCTTGTCTGTGGGCATGTTGTGGGGTGAGGGTGTGGATGGTTGTGGGTGTGTGAATCTGAATGTGACGGTGTGGGTGTGAATGTGTAGAGGGGGTATGTGTGAAGGAGGTTGTGTGACGGTGTATATGGTAAGGTGGATGGGTGCAGTTGTTGGTGTGTGCTCTGTAGCTGCAGTGAGTCTGTTGCAAAGGCTCATGGTTTGTGTGTGTGGGCCCTTTTTATTGGTCCATTTGTGGGTGTGGCCCAGTTTGAATTTTTGGTGGGTGTGTCATAAGAGGTGGTTGTGAGTTTGCCCCTCTGTTTGCCTGTTTGGATGTGTCCAGGTGAGTCCTTTCCATTTTTTGTGCAGTGTAGATGTGTTTTGTGGTGTTGTGTGAGTCGAATAGACCCTCCTTGTGCTGTTTTCCAGTGTCCGTGGTTCAGTACGGTACAGGGGTACGGGTCGTACAGACACATGGCCCCGTGCGTTGTGTATGTACGGGGCGTACACCACCATTGCTATGTACGGTGGGTACACCGCCATCGCTGATGTACGGTGCGTACACCGCCATCGCTATGTATGGTGCGTACAACGAAATCGCTGATGTACGGTGCGTACACCACAATCGCTATGTACGGTGCGTACACCGACATCGCTTATGTACGGTGCGTACACCGACATTGCTATGTACGGTGCGTACACTGCCATCGCTATGTACGGTGCGTACACCGACATTGCTTATGTACGGGGCGTGCACCGACATTGCTATGTACGGTGCGTACACCACCATCGCTTATGTACGGTGCGTACACCGCCATCGCTATGTACAGTGCGTACACCGCCATTGCTATGTACGGTGCGTACACCGCCATCGCTTATGTACGGTGCGTACACCGACATTGCTACTGTACGGTGCGTACACAGACATTGCATTAGTACAAGTCATTCCCCGTGTACGGGACGGACGTTTTCCGTACAAATCGTAAATCGGTAAGCCGGTCCGGATCGTACTTGTACGCTCGGAATGTGTTTTTACGATTCGTACGGAAAAGTGTCCGAGTCAGTCTCGTACAACTTTTCCCGCTACGATTCGTACGGATCGGGCCGATCCGTATGTACTTTTTCCCGTACGAATCGTACTTCACGGGTCGGACGTGACTTGTACGATTCGTACGGAAAAAAATACGGATACGAGTCGTACGGGAAAATAAAATACAGGATCGGAATCGGCCTCTTATTAAAATTAAAGCACTTCCCTCCCTAATCCCCTATCAACCCACAACCTGCTCCTAAAAAAATGGCACAATTAACATAATTACCAATTAACTAATGATAATTAACAACAAATTATTAAATGATTAATAATATATTAATTCCCACAATTAACACTATAAAATCTAAATTAAATAAATACTAATAAATACAAAATTATATTTAATGTATTATAATTAAATTACTTCCCACCCTATTTCCCTATAAACCCACAGCCCGCTATGGAACTAAAACACAACATTTTATTAAAATAAAATGAATAACTACTAAAAATGTAACATATATCAAAAAACAAAAGCAATACTTAGACAAAAAATAGAGCATATACATTTAAAATACACACTAAAATGCATAACACTTACTAAATCAACAACATTTTTAACAACTATATATTTGCAAACGATATTAATGACTTCGATATTTTAAAAAATGATAGTTCTTACCTCAAACTCGATATTCTTGACCACAATATTCTTGCTGTCAATATTTCTGTATCACGATATTTCCAACTCGATATTTGTGTAGATCGACATTTCCAACTCGATATTCTGTCTGCATACCTATACACTGTATGACTTTGCAAACCATTTGTCCCATATGAATAGATGGAGGAATTGAATTTTAGTGTCTCTAAATATGTGTCATGTTGCACATGGCATCATGCACTTTAGATCCTTAGCACTGTAAATTTGGGGGCAATCTTGTACATGTATGGCTTTATTTGAAGGATTGTCAATGGGCACATTCAAAGGTTGTGTATTGAATGAAAATAGGTATTGAGTATATGTATGAACATGTATTAAACAATTTATGATGTAGAGTATATAGGAAAACAAAATGCATTACATAAGATTTTGACAGAATTTAGAACATGAGCAAGTTGAGGTTGTAAAATGAAGGATGTTTTTGGCACTACATGCTGCAGGTTAAGGTTCTAGTGTTAAGAGCCATTGCAACTGCAAAAGGACTAGATGATAGAATGGTGTTCATTGTGATTGTTTATAATGCCTAGTTGAAAGCATGCAGCAAAACGTGTAGACCCAATCTTTTTTAATTGCTCATGCACTTTCTTTGAATTTCAAGTGTTCAATAAATAAATTACAAAATCCACCACCAGCCCCACTGTGAAGAATCCTGTATTGTGCCGCCGTGTCAGTGTTGTGAAGAAATACGCCGTGTGGAGGTATGTGTGTGTGTATATATATATCTATATATATATCTATATCTATATTACCTACTGGCGGTCGCCAGTAGGTAGTTATAGTTAGGACCTATTATCCCTAGGAAATCCGCAACATTCGATTTGGAATAACTTTGGTGCCGGTTGATGAATCTTCGCAAAATTTTCAAAACTAGTGGAGCGCTCCGGTCCGCTCCTATCCTGAAAGTCTCGGGGTGATTCGTCAAGCGGATGCCGAGAAAAAAGGGGGGTCCCAAAACGTGTTTTCCCCGTGAAATTTTCCATAGGAGCCGTTAATCGCAGCTGCATCCCGAACTACTGAATGGAATTACACGAAATTTGGCAAAGAGGTAGCCCTTGGTTCACACTCGTGCCTTTTGGTTAAATGGTGTAAATCGATTCAGTAGTTGCTGAGAAAATCAAAAGTAAAATCATAGATATATCTGGACGGAGCCTAACCACACATCTCATCGTGAGATCTGATTGGCTGTCAGCACTTCATCCAAGAAGTGTTGGCAGCCATCTTGGGACCAATATACATGATAGCACCTCATTAAAAAGCACTGCAGTTAATAGAAGGTTTTAAGACTTTAGTTACATTATAAATCATTTGTTGCTGGTACCATACTCATTTTAGGAATTGTGGTGTGTTCTAAGGTGATTTTACCATGTGAAAAAGCCTTCTGCTGGGATATCATGAATCATGTTTGAGAGAAAACTATTTTCTCATGCTTTTCCCACAGATGTTTGGAAGGTGATCTATCAGCTAAACTTAGATCATATTTTCTGTAAATTCACATTATCTTTGTCAGTCATGTGAGAATGAAGTCTGACATTCTCAGTAAAACATGTACATCCAGCAAGGGCAGAGACTGTCAGTTGATTCATTTGTGTTCTACTGCAGCTTCCCAGAGTGTTCTAAAGAACAACTAGAGGGCTAACAATATTACTTATGACAAAAGTATGGCACACCTGAAGCCATCTTGATTGGAATAAAGTGGTAACACTCAAAACATTTAAATTGAAAAGGAACAAAATGAGGGGGTTCATTTTGCCATAGAAATTATGATTAGTGCTGCAGAAAGAAAAATTAGGGCACACTTTGACTTCTCAAATCCTCTTCTATTTCATTAAAAAATTCTGACATGCAGACTGAAACATACACTTTGAATACCAGCAGCAGACTTCCCTGGTGAGCAGTAGCTTGACTACAGTGATCTAATGAGCAACTAGAGTGCTAACATTCAGAATTTATGGCAAATGTGTGACACATCTGAATGCCTTCTTGATGGAACCAAAGTAAACAAGCATTGAAAATGCAATAGGTCTCACCCTTGTTTAAGTTATAGCAATTCTGTGTGTAATTAGGTGGCTTTTTGGCTTTGCTTGTATTAGTGTTTTTCAAACTTTCATGTACATAACATGCATATGTATGCATATATGTATATGTATGCATGCATTTATATTTGTATTTATATAGATATGCAGATTATATATATGTTTATATATGTATGCATATATATATATTCACTGAAAAAACCATAGGTTTCAGGGGTGTTATAGTTAGCTGGACTTTTCACTTGTACAAAACCATTGAAATTCCCCCGTTATAGTTAGTTCAGCTAACTATAACTCGCGCGCCCGCAATGCACTGCTGATGACGTCACATATTACATCACTCATGACATGGTCAGTGACATCACTCATGACATCACTGATGACATCACTGATGACATCATCCAGTGAAAGTCTGTTTTTCTGAAAATTAAATATGTTTTATATATGTATATCTCAAGGTCGATGGAAGAATAAATGGGTATATAAGTGTCTAAATGGATGATTTGTTTTTGAAAAATTGATTGTGTAACTGACTGATTAAGTGTATCATAGTGAATACATGGCTTAGTGAGTAATGTTTAAATATGTAAATATCTGTATCAGTCTCTCACTTTGTGTATAAGTGGCTGCATGGGTTGGTGAGTAGCTACATGGGTGTCTATATAGGTTATTAGTTTTTTTTTTGAGTATCAGTCTGAGTGTCTGCATGGTTCGGTGGGGGGTATTACGTAGTGCATAGGTGCATGAATGAGTGACTCACTGTTTGTATGTGTTGAAGACAGCATGTGTGCAGGACTGTATGGGTGGATGAGTGTGTGTATGGGTGTGTTAGTGAGTGAATGACTGTCTCAATAGTGTCTTTATGAGTAACTACATATGTTTTAAACTAGTATATGTGACTATTGGTGTATATAAGTGAGTATATGTGAGAGTGAGAGATTGAAAGAGTTCCTGTATGAATAAGTATGTGTCTCTATAAGTGATTGTTTAAAAGACTAAGTATGTGTAAGTTTCCGTAGAAGTAAGTGTGGTGGTGTGTGTATAACTGTATATGCAAGTAAATGTATGTTTGATTCTTTATTAGCATGAGTGACTATGTGTGTGAGTAACTCTATGGATGAGTGGCATTGTGTAACAGGATGTATAGGTGTATGAGTACATATGATGAGTGAGTACATGTATGAGTGACTGTA
Organism: Triturus cristatus; assembly: GCF_964204655.1. Lineage (NCBI taxonomy): Eukaryota > Metazoa > Chordata > Amphibia > Caudata > Salamandridae > Triturus > Triturus cristatus. Next base: position 203,737,569 of record NC_140584.1, on the reverse strand, counting down.
TAGGACTGTTGGTGAATGAGTGGATGTGTATGTGGATCTTAGAATCACTGAAGAGGTTGTTGTAACTGGTATTGGTATGTCCATTGTTTTGAAAATTTTAGTCTCTATTTTTGAATGTGTGTATCAAAGGTTATATTAGGGTGAGAGGAGGTCTGCCACTCTATCACAAGGATGATGTCATCAGTGATGTCATCAGTGATGTCATTTGAGATGTCATTAGTGATGTCATGAGTGATGTCACTGACCATGTCATGAGTGATGTAATATGTGACGTCATCAGCAGTGCATTGCGGGCGCGCGAGTTATAGTTAGCTGAACTAACTATAACGGGGGAATTTCAATGGTTTTGTACAAGTGAAAAGTCCAGCTAACTATAACACCCCTGAAACCTATGGTTTTTTCAGTGAATTTCTGAGGTTTTTTAAATGCTAATTCCTAACTATAACGTGCCTGAAACCTATGTTTTTTTCTGTGAATTTCAAAGGTTTTTTAAATGCTAATTTCTAACTATGCCTACAGATCTAGGACATGTGAAGAAAGAAGAAAAAATGCACAGAAAGAAAAAAAAGAAGTGCAGAAAGAAGCAACAGAAGTCCTCAAAGACGAAGAAAAGTGCAGGAAGAAGGATAACGTGCAGAAAGAACAAAAAGAAGAGCAGAAAGAATCCTTGTTGCAAAATCATCCTGTACCCTCAACTTTTTCAGATGGATACTGGTGGTAACTGAGTCTGACTAACCAGTCCTAGAGCCAGTGCTATGTTAAAAGACACTTAGAATACAGTGAAAACACCTACATACACTAGGGAACATTATGCGTTGGGGTCCCCCTGTGATTAGCATGACTTCCTCTGTAAGCCCCTAGTATATAATAGGGCAGGGGGATTAAAACTACCTCTTAAAACAGGCCACAGGGCATTTTTGCACACGTTAACTCAGGCCCCGTCCCCTCCCTTCACCACTGTGTAAACACGCCCTGTGTCCGTTTTTAGTTGGGAGATTAAGTTCATTTGAATCCTGAGGGTCCCTAGGGTCCAACTAGCCCACTAGGTACCTCCAGTAAGTGCCACAGAGCTGCGTTGCAGAGAGGTGTAAAAAGTGGCACAGCCTGGACCACCTCTCTGCAATGCAGCTCAGTGGCGCTTACTGGAAGCACTTGGTGGGCTAGTTAGCCCCCAGGGGCCCTCAGTATTGAAGGGAAATTATATCCCCAATTTAAAACGTGCCATAGTGCGTGTTTGCACACGTCACCTCAGGCCCCGTCCCCTCCCTTCACCACTGTGTAAACGCGCCCAGTGGCTGTTCTAAGTTGAGAGATTAAGTCCCCTTGAATCCTAAGGGTCTCTAGGGTCAAACTAGACCACTAGGTACCTCCAGTAAGTGCCACAGAGCTGCGTTGCAGAGAGGTGTAAAAAGGGGCTTGGCCTCAGAACACCTGTCTGCAGCGCAGCTCCCTGGCGCATACTGGAGATGCCTGTTGGGCTAGTTGGCCCTCAGGGACCCTCAGTATTGAAGAGGAATTAATTCCCCAACTTACAACTCGCCAGGGGGCGCGTTTGCAGAGTGCTCCAAGGAGGGGGCGTGGCCTCCGGCACGATGCCAGTCTTTAATTTATTTTAATTTTTTAAGAAGGGGGGCTGTGTGGTTCCCCTTCTTATTCTAATTTATTGGCCCTGATGACCCCATCCCCCAGGGCCTGTCTCCTAATTATATTTTTTTGACCCCAATTCCCAGGGCCGGCCACTGTTTTTTATTATTTTTAAAAAATATATATTTATAGACACACCTAGGACATGCTGGACAAACCGTATGTACCTATCACCATGACGATTTGAGTGATATTCATAAAAGGCGACTATGCATACAATGAATCCACGTGGAATGTATTTACACCACTAGTGAAGCTCTGACATGTCTGATGCCCTACCGTGCCTAATCCCGGTAGACACCCTTGTTGTTTATTTATACAAACATGGGTAGCTATTGACGGGCACATTTAATACACATGCACACCAAGCCATTCAAAGGGGATTCGACAAAAATTCGACCAAAACTAGGTAAGAAACCCCCCTCACGGTTAATAAAACACACATCCACTGCCGGATGTGTAATACTTTTTATTTTACTCTCTGAAAAGGGGACGAACATCACTTGAGAGTCACAGCGCGCTCCTGGCAGAGCCCAATGCTGTGTTACACCCACCATTGCCTGCCGAGTGCCACACACCTCTGTGTTGTATTCCACCAGCTAGTGCGTATGCTATGACACTCTCTAGCCCATGTGCACTGTAACACCACCCCGTGAATATGTCATGCCACACTTGTCTTCGCACGGGTTATATTGCCCCATCTAACGTGCCTTCCTCGATGCCTATGTTATAATGCACAGTGCTATGCCATACATATTACAATCTGGGATCCATATCTTTGCCACAGTGCATATGCAACGTTACACTCCCCAGCACATATTTTATATTACAACTTTAGAGACTAGTTAGGTTACACAACACTGCCCTGTGCATATTACACTCCAAGGCGCACATCGCATAGCACGCGCTAGTGCCTGTGCTATCTCGCGCTCTCCAATGAATCTGTCATTGCGCACAATGTATTGCATATTATATTTCACGCCCGGTTCATCTTATATCACACTTTTTGGTGCATAGTTTATACCATACACTATATCTAGTTTTCATTTTCAATCGTGCTCTCAGGACTATGTTCTATATAACACTGTGTTCACCTACCCTTTTCACGGGCATTACATTTTGCGATAGGGGGTGGAGGGTCAGGGGGTGTTTCTGCCAAGTGAGCCCGGAGTCACAGTCACAAACGTCCTCTTCTTCCTGAATAAAAGTGAGATTATGCTGCATACTTGTTCATATTTTCAGTAGTTCGCACAGACACACGTTTTAAAAACAATAAAGTTCCTAATACCCGCCTTCTCTGAACAGTTAGCTTGCTGCCCCATCCCCCTCCTCCCTATCCTCTGTTGTGTGAATCCATGGATTAGCCTCCTCCCTCCTGCCATGCATGGTCTGACGTGCTGCCACTGCCCTCAATTTAGTATGATGTACCAGTCCCCTCCTCCTGCCCTCCATTGCCCAATTCTATGCCCCATCATTGACCTCCTGCTTAAACTCTGTGCTTAGCTTGCTGCCCCTATTCTCCTTCCCCCTGCCCTCCGATGTCTTTGTGCATGCCCCTGCTCCATCCTTTTTGCCCACCATGTTCCATGGACCTGCCACTCCTATCTACTCTGAGTGTTCTGTTGAGCTGCCACTCCCCTCCCACCTGCCTAGCATTGTCAGATGACTGTAACCTGTCCCTGCCACCTCCACCCTGCCTGTCCACATGCCATGCCCCTATCCTCTTCCTCCTGTCCTACATGGTCCATTGTACTGCCACACCCTTCTGCCCTCCCTGGTCAGTTGTGCTGCAACTGCTCCTCCTGCCTGCCCTGTGCGGTCTGTTGTGAGGCCCCTTCCCCTGAACTTTCTTGTCTGTGCACAGGTCCTGACCCTCCCTTCTATCCTCCATCGTCCTTTGTGCATGCCCCTGCACCCTCCTTCTTGCCTATCATAGCCATTGTGCTGCCACTAACCCTCCCACTTGCCATGCATGGTCTTCTGTGCTGCCATGGCCCCTCCCACCTTCCCTGTGTGGTCAGTTAGCTGCCCCTGACCCCCTCCCACCTTCCCTCCATGGTCTGTGTGTATGCCATCACAGTCTCACTGTTGCTCTTCATGGTGTGTCTTGCTTCTAGTGCCCATCCTGCCTGACCTCCATGGCTATCTTGCTGCTCCTGCCCTGCCCCCTTGCCCCCAGCCCTCTGTTTACATGTGCAGACCCCTACTCCCTCCCTCCTGGCTTGTCTGTTCCATTGTAATGCCCCTGATCCATCCCTCCTGCCCTTTATGGTCTGCTATGCTGTAGCCTTCTCTCCTGTCTGTCCATTATGGTCAGCTAGCTACCATTGCCTCTTGCCCCTCTGTTCTCTGTTGTCCATGTGCATGTGCATGGTCCTGTCCCCTCCCTCTTGCTTTCTTTGGATTGTTGTGCTGCACTCCCGTCCCGCATGCCCTGTGTGGTGTATTGTGCTGCTGCAAACCCTGATGCCTGCCCTGCAGGGTCAGTTTGGTGCACCTCTCCATGTCCCTCCTGTCCTCTGTTATCCAAGTCCATGTCCCTACCCCATTTCCTTCCATGATCCAATGTACCATACTTGCGAACATTTTGAACTTGGTAAGAGGGAGATTTTGAAAAAAAACTGGGGTATTGATTTTCCCCTTTGAGTTACATTGAAAAAGAGGAGATTGTAGACAGGAGACAGATCAAATAAAACCCATTTGAGCTTAAAAACATTGGACGTTTCCTGGCTGAATCGGGTCTGTTGGCATGTATGGTTGTACTACCATTGCCTCTTCCTTCTGCCCACAATGGTCTATTACATTGCCACAGCCTCTCTTGCAAGTCCTGTATTGTTGGTTTGTTGCCCCTGCCCCCCTTTCCACTGCCCTCCATAGTCTGTTGTGCTGCCACGGCCCTTCCTGCCTGCTCAGTGTGGTTAAATTGTTGCCTTTGCACCCTCCTACCTGCCTTCAATTTTCAGAGTCCGTGCCCCTGGCCTCTGCCTCTCAACAGTATCCTAATGAACAACTAGATTGCTAACATTCTATATTTATTACAAAAGTGTGGAACGCCTGACGTCATCTTGATGTAATCAAAACTGTAATACCTAGAGCATTTCCTTTAGGAATTACATATATGAGAGGGTCTTATTGGCATCAAAATTATGGTTAGTGCTCTAAAAGACTAAAATAAGGACATATTTTCTGAGTTTTCAAATAGCGATAAAGCACTTTTAAATTATTTGTTATCTTTATGTTTTTTTATCCAGTTGACCACTTGATTAAATGTTGCACTTAGGAGAGAGGATGTGGTGTTACTTCCAGAACTGCAGACTTTGCAACTGGGGAACCAGGTTGGAGTTTCTGCTTCAGCTCGACATTCTGTGATTCTGGTCAAATCACTTAGTCTCCCCATGTCTACAACCAAAATGAATTTGTTCTTGTGTGATGTAACCAATGCTCATGTAAAGCACTCCAATTCCTGACAAGTCTGCACTATTTAACACTGCAAAAACACAAAATAATAAGTGTTTTGCACACTTCTGTCATTGGGCTATATTTGGGCTACATCTGGGTGATTTTGGGCTACATTTGGGCTCTTTTGTCTCCGGTGGCCATCTTGGGAGATTTATTTGTTATGAAGTTTCCTAATTTACTCATGTACTGCAGTCTCCTCAGTAGGAAATGCTTTCAGTTTTTTACTTTGATTCCATCATGAAGGTATTCAGATATGTCACACATTTGCCATAAATTCTGAAAGTAAGCACTCTAGTTGCTCATTAGATCACTGTAGTAAAACTACTGTTCACCATGGAAGTCTGCTGCTGGTATTAAAAGTGCATGTTTCAGTCTGCATGTCAGAATTTTTTAATGTAATAGAAGAGGATTTGAGAAGTCACTCAAAATGTGCCCTCATTTTCTTTCTTCAGCATTAATCATAATTTCTATGGCAAAATGAACCCCCTCATTGTGTTCCTTTTTAAATTAAATGTTTTAAGTGTTACCAGTTTATTCCAATCAAGATGGCTTCAGGTGTGCCATACTTTTGTCATAATGAAGACAGTAAGCGCTCTAGATGTTTTTAAGAACACTCTGGGACATTCTGTAATTGGGCTATACTTGGGCTACATCTGGGTGATATTTGGGCTACATTTGGGCTCTTTTGTCTCTGGTGGCCATCTTGGGAGACTTATTTGTTATGAAGTTTCCTAATTTCCTCATTTACTGCAGTCTCCTCAGTAGGAAATACTTTCAGTTTTTTACTTTGATTCCATCAAGAAGGCATTCAGATGTGTCATACATTTGCCATAAATTCAGAATGTTAGCACTCTTTTTGCTCATTAGATCACTGTAGTAAAGCTACTGCCCACCAGGGAAAACTGCTGCTGGTATTGAAAGTGCATGTTTCAGTCTGCATGTCGGAATTTTTTAATGAAATAAAAGAGGATTTCAGAAGTCAAAATGTGCCCTAGTTTTTCTTTCTGCAGCACTAATCATACTTGTTATGGAAAAATGAACCCCCTCATTTTGTTCCTTTTTAAATTAAATGTTTTAAGAGTTACCACTTTAATCCAATCAAGATGGCTTCAGGTGTGCCATACGTTTATCATAAGTAGGACTGTTAGCGCTCTAGTTTTTCTTTGGAACACTCTGGGAAGCTGCAGTAGAACACAAAGGAATCAACTGACAGTCTCTGCCCTTGTTGGATGTACATGTTTTACTGAGAATGTCAGACTTCATTCTCACATGACTGAGAAAGATAATGTGAATTTACAGAAAATAAGCTCTCAGTTTAGCTTATAGATCACCTTCCAAACCTCTGTGGGAAAAGCATGAGAAAATATTTTTCTCTCAATCATGATATCCCAGCAGAAGGCTTTTTCACATGGTGAAATCACCTTAGAACATACCACAATTCCTAAAATGAGTATGGTACCATCAACAAATGATTTATAATGTAACTAAAGTCTTAAAACCTTCTATTAACTGCAATGCTTTTTAATGAGGTGCTATCATGTATATTGGTCCCAAGATGGCTGCCAACACTTCTTGGATGAAGTGCTGACAGCCAATCAGATCTCAGGATGAGATGTGTGGTTAGGCTCCGCCCACATATATATATGATTTTACTTTTGATTTTCTCAGGAACTACTGAACAGATTGACACCAGACCTGCAAAAGGCACTTCCCTGAGCTGAGGACTACCTCTCTGCCAAATTTCAAGTAATTCTGTTCAGCCGTTCGGGCTGTACCTTGGACTAAAGGTCCCTATGGAAAATTGCATGGGGAAAACACGTTTTGAGACCCCCCTTTTTTCTCAGCCCCCGCTTGACGAATCCCCCCGAGACTTTCAGGGTAGGAGCGGAGCGGAGCGCCCCACCTATTTTAAAAAATTTGCGAGGATTCGTCAACCGGCGCCAAAGTTATTCCAAATAGAATGTTGCGGATTTCCTATGGAAACACGGTCCTAACTATAACTATCTACTGGCGACCGCCAGTAGATAATACACATACATATATATAAATGCATATGCATATATATGTGCATATGTGTGCGTGTAGAGAGAGGTAGAGGTGTAGAGGTAGAGGTGTAGAGGTAGAGGTAGAGAGGTAGAAGTGTAGAGAGGTAGAGAGTAGTAGAGAGAGGTAGAGAGGTAGAGTAGAGAGTGAATAGTAGAGAGTAGTAGAGAGTAGTAGTAGAGTGAGTAGTAGAGAGTGGGTAGTTGAGAGTGGTAGAGAGTGAGTAGTAGAGAGTGAGTATTAGAGAGTGAGTAGTAGAGAGTAGTAGAGAGTAGTAGAGAGTGAGTAATAGAGTGAGTAGTAGAAAGTAGTAGAGAGTGAGTAGTAGAGAGTGAGTAGTAGAGAGTGAGTAGCAGAGAGAGAGTAGTAGAGAGTAGCAGAGAGTGAATAGTAGAGAGTGAGTAGTAGAGTGAGTAGTAGAGAGTGAGTAGTAGAGTGAGTAGTAGAGAGTAGTAGAGAGAGTAGTAGAGAGTGAGTAGTAGAGAGTAGTAGAGAGAGAGTTGTAGAGAGTGAGTAGTTGAGAGTGAGTAGTAGAGAGAGAGTATTAGAGAGAGAGTGGTAGAGAGTAGTAGAGAGTGAGTAGTAGAGAGTGAGTAGTAGAGATTAGTAGAGAGAGAGTAGTAGAGAGTAGTAGAGAGCGAGTAGTAGGGAGTAAGTAGTAGAGAGTGAGTAGTAGAGAGAGAGTAGTAGAGAGTGAGTAGTAGAGAATAGTAGAGAGTGAGTAGTAGAGAGTGAGTAGTAGAGAGAGAGTAGTAGAGAGTGAGTAGTAGAGAGTGAGTAGTAGAGTGTGATTAGTAGAGAGTAGTAATAGGGAGTAGTAGAGAGTGAGTAGTAGAGAGTGAGTAGTAGAGGGTGAGTAGTAGAGAGTAGTAGCGAGTGAGTAGTAGAGAGTGGGTAGTAGAGAGAAAGTAGTAGAGAGCAGTAGAGAGTGAGTAGTAGAGAGTGAATAGTAGAGAGTAGTAGAGAGTGAGCAGTAGAGAGTAGTAGAGAGTGAGTAGTAGAGAGTGAGTAGTAGAGGGTAGTAGAGAGTGAGTAGTAGAGATTAGTAGAGAGTGAGCAGTAGAGAGTGAGTAGTAGAGAGTGAGTAGTAGAGAGTAGTAGAGTAATAGAGAGTGAGTAGAAGAGAGTAGTAGAGAGTGAGTAGTAGAGAGTAGTAGCGAGTGAGTAGTAGAGAGTGGGTAGTAGAGAGAAAGTAGTAGAGAGTAGTAGAGAGTGAGTAGTAGAGAGTGAATAGTAGAGAGTAGTAGAGAGTGAGTAGTAGAGAGTAGTAGAGAGTGAGTAGTAGAGAGTGAGTAGTAGAGAGTAGTAGAGAGTGAGTAGTAGAGAGTGAGTAGTAGAGAGTAGTAGAGTAGTAGAGAGTGAGTAGTAGAGAGTAGTAGAGAGTGAGTAGTAGAGAGTGAGTAGTAGAGAGAGTGGTAGAGAGTAGTAGAGAGTGAGTGGTAGAGTAGCAGAGAGTAGTCAGTTAGTGTTAGTCTGTGTCAGTCAGTGTCAGTCAGTCAGTGTCAGTCAGTGTCAGTCAGTCAGTGTCAGTCAGTCAGTCAGTGTCAGTCAGTCAGTGTCAGTGTCAGTCAGTCAGTCAGTGTCAGTAAATAAGTGTCAGTCAGTGTCAGTCAATCAGTGTCAGTCAGTGTCAGTCAGTCAGTGTCAGTCAATCAGTGTCAGTCAGTGTCAGTCAGTCAGTCAGTGTCAGTCAGTCAGTGTCAGTCAATCAGTGTCAGTCAATCAGTGTCAGTCAGTGTCAGTCAATCAGTGTCAGTCCCTGTCAATCAGTCAGTGTCAGTCAGTCAGTCCCAGTCAGTCAGTATCAGCTAGAGAAGCTCTGCTGACCTGGTTCTCTGGCTCTAAAGCAGCTCTGCTGACCTGGTTCTCTCCCTCTAAAGCAGCTCTGCTGACCTGATTTCTCTGGCTCTACAGCAGGTCTGCTGACCTGGTTCTCTGGCTCTAGAGCTGCTCTGCTGACCTAGTTCTTAGGCTACAGAGCAGCTCTGCTGATCTGGTTCTCAGGCTTTACAACAGCTCTGCTGACCTGGTTCTCTGGCTCTAAAGCAGGTCTGCTGACCCGGCTCTATGGCTGTAAAGCAGTTCTGCTGGCATGGTTCTCTGGCTCTAGAGCAGCACTGCTGACCTGGTTCTCTCCCTCTAGAGCAGCTCTGCTGACCTGGTTCTCTCCCTCTAAAGCAGCTCTACTGACCTGGCTTCTCTGGCTCTACAGCAGCTCTGCTGGCCTGTTTCTCTGGTTCTAAAGCAGCTCTGCTGGCCTGGTTCTCTCCCGTTAAAGCAGCTCTACTGACCTGGTTTCTCTGGCTCTACAGCAGCTCTGCTGACCTGGTTCTCTGGCACTAGAGCAGCTCTTCTGACCCGGTTCTTAGGCTCTAGAGCAGCTCTGCTGACCTGGTTCTCTGGCTCTAAAACAGCTCTGCTGACCTGGTTCTATGGCTCTAAAGCATCTCTGCTGACTTGGTCCTCTGGCTCTAGAGCAGCTCTGCTGACCTGGTTCTCTGGCTCTAAAGCAGCTCTGCTGACCTGGTTCTCTGGCTCTAAAGCAGCTCTGCTGGCCTGTTTCTCTGGTTCTAAAGTAGCTCTGCTGACATGGTTCTATCCCGTTAAGGCAGCTCTGCTGACCTGGTTTCTCTGGCTCTACAGCAGCTCTGCTGACCTGGTTCTCTGGTTTTAGAGCAGCTCTGCTGACCTAGTTCTTAGGCTCTAGAGCAGCTCTGCTGACCTGGTTCTCTGGCTCTACAACAGCTCTGCTGACCTGGTTCTCTGGCTCTAAAGCAGCTCTGCTGACCCGGTTCTATGGCTCTAAAGCAGTTCTGCTGATCTGGTTCTCTGGCTCTAGAGCAGCTCTGCTGACCTGGTTCTTGCCCTCTAGAGCAGCTCTGCTGACCTGGTTCTCTCCCTCTAAAGCAGCTCTACTGACCTGGTTTCTCTGGCTCTACAGCAGCTCTGCTGGCCCGTTTCTCTGGTTCTAAAGCAGCTCTGCTGGCCTGGTTCTCTCCCGTTAAAGCAGCTCTACTGACCTGGTTTCTCTGTCTCTACAGCAGCTCTGCTGACCTGGTTCTCTGGCACTAGAGCAGCTCTTCTGACCCGGTTCTTAGGCTCTAGAGCAGCTCTGCTGACCTGGTTCTCTGGCTCTAAAGCAGCTCTGCTGACCTGGTTCTATGGCTCTAAAGCATCTCTGCTGACTTGGTTCTCTGGCTCTAGAGCAGCTCTGCTGACCTGGTTCTCTGGCTCTAAAGCAGCTCTGCTGACCTGGTTCTCTGGCTCTAAAGCAGCTCTGCTGGCCTGTTTCTCTGGTTCTAAAGCAGCTCTGCTGAACTGGTTCTCTCCCGTTAAAGCAGCTCTGCTGACCTGGTTCTCTGGCACTAGAGCAGCTCTTCTGACCCGGTTCTTAGGCTCTAGAGCAGCTCTGCTGACCTGGTTCTCTGGCTCTAAAACAGCTCTGCTGACCTGGTTCTATGGCTCTAAAGCATCTCTGCTGACTTGGTCCTCTGGCTCTAGAGCAGCTCTGCTGACCTGGTTCTCTGGCTCTAAAGCAGCTCTGCTGACCTGGTTCTCTGGCTCTAAAGCAGCTCTGCTGGCCTGTTTCTCTGGTTCTAAAGCAGCTCTGCTGACATGGTTCTATCCCGTTAAGGCAGCTCTGCTGACCTGGTTTCTCTGGCTCTACAGCAGCTCTGCTGACCTGGTTCTCTGGTTTTAGAGCAGCTCTGCTGACCTAGTTCTTAGGCTCTAGAGCAGCTCTGCTGACCTGGTTCTCTGGCTCTACAACAGCTCTGCTGACCTGGTTCTCTGGCTCTAAAGCAGCTCTGCTGACCCGGTTCTATGGCTCTAAAGCAGTTCTGCTGATCTGGTTCTCTGGCTCTAGAGCAGCTCTGCTGACCTGGTTCTTGCCCTCTAGAGCAGCTCTGCTGACCTGGTTCTCTCCCTCTAAAGCAGCTCTACTGACCTGGTTTCTCTGGCTCTACAGCAGCTCTGCTGGCCCGTTTCTCTGGTTCTAAAGCAGCTCTGCTGGCCTGGTTCTCTCCCGTTAAAGCAGCTCTACTGACCTGGTTTCTCTGTCTCTACAGCAGCTCTGCTGACCTGGTTCTCTGGCACTAGAGCAGCTCTTCTGACCCGGTTCTTAGGCTCTAGAGCAGCTCTGCTGACCTGGTTCTCTGGCTCTAAAGCAGCTCTGCTGACCTGGTTCTATGGCTCTAAAGCATCTCTGCTGACTTGGTTCTCTGGCTCTAGAGCAGCTCTGCTGACCTGGTTCTCTGGCTCTAAAGCAGCTCTGCTGACCTGGTTCTCTGGCTCTAAAGCAGCTCTGCTGGCCTGTTTCTCTGGTTCTAAAGCAGCTCTGCTGAACTGGTCCTCTCCCGTTAAAGCAGCTCTGCTGACCTGGTTCTCTGGCTCTACAACAGCTCTGCTGACCTGGTTCTCTGGCTCTAAAGCAGCTCTGCTGACCCGGTTCTATGGCTCTAAAGCAGTTCTGCTGATCAGGTTCTCTGGCTCTAGAGCAGCTCTGCTGACCTGGTCCCTCGGCTCTAAAGCAGCTCTGCTGACCTGGTTCTCTCCCTCTAAAGCAGCTCTGCTGACCTGGTTCTCTCGCTCTAAAGCAGCTCTATTGACCTGGTTTCTCTGGCTCTACAGCAGCTCTGCTGACCTGGTTCTCTGGCTCTAGAGCTGCTCTGCTGACCTGGTTCTTAGGCTCTAGAGCAGCTCTGCTGACCTAGCTCTCTGGCTCTAAAGCAGCTCTGCTGACCTGGTTCTCTGGCTCTAAAGCAGCTCTGCTGACCTGGTTCTCTCCCTCTAAATCAGCTCTGCTGACCTGGCCCTCTGCCTCTAGAGCAGCTCTGCTGACCTGGTTCTATAGCTCTAAAGCAGCTCTGCTGACCTGGTTCTCTGGCTCTAGAGCAGCTCCGCTGACCTGGTTCTCTGCCTCTAAAGCAGCTCTGCTGACCTGGTTTCTCTGGCTCTAGAGCAGCCCTGTTGACCTGGTTCTCTGGCTCTAAAGCAGCTCTGCTGACCTGGTTCTCTCTCTCTAAAGCAGCTCTGCTGATCTGGTTCTCTGCCTCTAGAGCAGCTCTGCTGACCTGGTTCTATGGCTCTAAAGCAGCTCTGCTGAGCTGGTTCTATGGCTCTAAAGCAGCTCTGCTGACCTGGTTCTCTGGCTCTAGAGCGGCTCTGCTGACCTGGTTCTCTGGCTCTAAAGCAGCTCTGCTGACCTGGTTCTCTCCCTCTAAAGAGCTCTGCTGACCTGGTTCTCTGGCTCTAAAGCAGTTCTGCTGACCTGGTTCTCTGCCTCTAGAGCATCTCTGCTGACCTGGTTCTCTGGCTCTAGAGCAGCTCTGCTGACCTGGTTCTCTGGCTCTAAAGCAGCTCTGCTGACCTGGTTCTCTGGCTCTAAAGCAGTTCTGCTGACCTGGTTCTCTGCCTCTAGAGCAGCTCTGCTGACCTGGTTCTATGGCTCTAAAGCAGCTCTGCTGACCTGGTTCTCTGGCTCTAGAGCAGCTCTGCTGACCTGGTTCTCTGGCTCTAAAGCAGTTCTGCTGACCTGGTTCTCTCCCTCTAAATCAGCTCTGCTGACCTGGTCCTCTGCCTCTAGAGCAGCTCTGCTGACCTGGTTCTATAGCTCTAAAGCAGCTCTGCTGACCTGGTTCTCTGGCTCTAGAGCAGCTCCGCTGACCTGGTTCTCTGCCTCTAAAGCAGCTCTGCTGACCTCGTTCTCTCCCTCTAAAGCAGCTCTGCTGACCTGGTTTCTCTGGCTCTAGAGCAGCCCTGCTGACCTGGTTCTCTGGCTCTAAAGCAGCTCTGCTGACCTGGTTCTCTCTCTCTAAAGCAGCTCTGCTGATCTGGTTCTCTGCCTCTAGAGCAGCTCTGCTGACCTGGTTCTATGGCTCTAAAGCAGCTCTGCTGACCTGGTTCTATGGCTCTAAAGCAGCTCTGCTGACCTGGTTCTCTGGCTCTAGAGCGGCTCTGCTGACCTGGTTCTCTGGCTCTAAAGCAGCTCTGCTGACCTGGTTCTCTCCCTCCAAAGAGCTCTGCTGACCTGGTTCTCTGGCTCTAAAGCAGTTCTGCTGACCTGGTTCTCTGCCTCTAGAGCATCTCTGCTGACCTGGTTCTCTGGCTCTAGAGCAGCTCTGCTGACCTGGTTCTCTGGCTCTAAAGCAGCTCTGCTGACCTGGTTCTCTGGCTCTAAAGCAGTTCTGCTGACCTGCTTCTCTCTCTCTAAAGCAGCTCTGCTGATCTGGTTCTCTGCCTCTAGAGCAGCTCTGCTGACCTGGTTCTATGGCTCTAAAGCAGCTCTGCTGACCTGGTTCTATGGCTCTAAAGCAGCTCTGCTGACCTGGTTCTCTGGCTCTAGAGCGGCTCTGCTGACCTGGTTCCCTGGCTCTAAAGCAGCTCTGCTGACCTGGTTCTCTCCCTCTAAAGAGCTCTGCTGACCTGGTTCTCTGGCTCTAAAGCAGTTCTGCTGACCTGGTTCTCTGCCTCTAGAGCATCTCTGCTGACCTGGTTCTCTGGCTCTAGAGCAGCTCTGCTGACCTGGTTCTCTGGCTCTAAAGCAGCTCTGCTGACCTGGTTCTCTCCCTCTCAAGAGATCTGCTGACCTGGTTCTCTGGCTCTAAAGCAGTTCTGCTGACCTGGTTCTCTGGCTCTACAACGGCTCTGCTGACCTGGTTTCTCTGACTCTACAGCAGCTCTGCTGACCTGGTTCTCTGCGCTCACGATGCACGCACCCGACTTTGTGAAAATACATTTAAAAATAATATGTTTATTATAAGTACAAATATATTATTTTTATGAATATCTTAGATAATCTTTTGCCCTAATATGTATATTAAAGACACATACATATAATTTTGGAACATACATGTTTTTTTGAGGGAGTCGCGCACCCAGTGCGCCCCAGCATGTATATGACGTCACGCGGGGCCTGCCACTGCGCAAGCATCTCGTACCGTAATGCGCATGTGTCACGAATGCGCGGGAGCAGGAGTCGCGGACTTGTCGCATACCAATCGCGCACATCACTTAATATTAAATGTATGATGTAACTGAAAAACACGCAGCCGTTGCACACCGTACTTCACAACTTTTCTAAAATGGCGGCTAGAATCCGCGCACCCACCGTGATGTGTATGCTTTGAGTGCGCGACTCCGAAAAAAATGTGGAATTTCTTTTTCTAAAAGAAAATAATATACATATATTAAAATAAAAAATGAAAACAAAAAAATTTATCAATATTTCAGTTTGAATGTTTTTGAATGTTCTTTTTTTACAATTTTCAGAAAAATATATAATGTTATTCAATAAATGAAATATTTATAAATTAACAGTTAAAAAACTGTAGAAAATCAGTACAAAAAAATAGGTATAACTACTATCCCACTTAAAAATTAGCATTTAACAAACCTTTGAAATTCACTGAAAAAATCCATAGGTTTCGGAGACGTTATAGTTAGAAATTAGCATTGAAGAAAGCTTTGAAATTCACTGAAAAAACCATAGGTTTCAGAGATGTTATAGTTAGAAATTAGCATTTAAAAAACCTTAGAAATTCACAGAAAAAACCATAGGTTTCAGGGGTATTATAGTTAGCTGGCCATTTCACTCGTACAAAACCACAGAAATTCCTCCGTTATAGTTAGTTCTTCTAACTATAGCTCACGCACCCGCATGCACTGCTGATGATGTCACATATTGCATCATTCATGACATGGTCAGTGACATCACTGATGACATCACTGATGACATCTCAAATGACATCACTGATGACATCACTGATGACATCATCCATGTGACTATCTGATACATCTCATCTTACACTAGTATAACCTTTCATCACTCACTGTAAAATACAGAGTACCATATTTGAAACCAATGACACACCAATACCAGTTACTACAGACCCACTCACTGATTCCTAAGTCTACATACACAACTCCCATTCAACAACAGAATCATTTATACATGCAGTCACTAATTAATAGAACACTATCAAATGCGCTTATACACATATATAGACATTGACACATCAGCAGCCATCTTAGTCGGTTATGTAGTCATCCTACTCACTCATGAAAAAAATTAATCACACTTACATTTACTCACTTACACAATTATCCAACAACCCCTCATTTATTCAAACACATAGTAACTCATGGTTAATATGTTAAAAAATCACTATTACAATTATACACTCATTCATATAGTTACTCTCACAATCACTGACTCTTACACATACTTATTTTTATACACCAACTCTCACATACAATGCCTTTTATTTTTTTACTTTGTTGAAGATGTACAACTAAAACATATATTCGCTCACCAACCTAAAATAAATGCACTCAGTCACCCAAACAACTGTTTCCACATGCACTCTTAAACCTATACACCTAATCAATCAACCATTCACACATCTATGCATAGAGTTACACACACCCCATCCAACCACACACAAACTCAGTGTCCCATACAAATACTCACCCAACTAATCAATGACTAATATACACACTCATGTAGTTAGTGACCACCTGATGCAGCATGTTATACAACAACAGAGACAGTGATGCACACATTCACATAGTTTAGTTACTGATCCATGTATTAAGTGAGACACTTTTAATTACTCACTTAAACAGTCAGTCAGACAGCTACTAAATCCTCCATTCAGACAGTTATATATCCACTCAATCTTCAATACAGATTGGTGTATATATAATGCATATTTAAATTTCAAACTAAACTACATTCACTGGATGATGTCATCAGTGATGTCATTTGAGATGTCATCAGTGATGTCATCAGTGATGTCACTGACCATGTCATGAATGATGCAATATGTGACATCATCAGCAGTGCATTGCGGGTGCACGAGGTATAGTTAGCAGAACTAACTATAACGGAGGAATTTCTATGGTTTTCAACGAGTGAAATGGCCAGCTAACTATAACACCCTATGTGAGAAGTTGGCCTGGTATATGATGTTCACTAGTTAAAGTGACCACCTTGTACCATGCCAAGCAACCCTTATGGTGTGGTTGTAAGTCAACCTTTTCGGACTAGCTGCCCTAGTGGTAGCGTAGGCTAAGCAGTCTTTGAGGCTAAACTCGTTAAAGCGTGTTAAGCAGGCTGTTTTACCATATGTAACCCCCCTTTATACCAATGAAAGGACACCACACAGATATATATTCAAAATATATATGTATTTATTACTCAAAGTATCCCCTAGACTCTTTATGAGCACAGGAGCACAAATCGTTAAACAAGAAAGTATTACAATATACAGAAGTTGCACTTTATATGGATAGGCCCTGGTGGCCGATCAAACCATATACTAAAATAGTGGTATAAGTACCACGAATAGGAAAGGGAAAAGGCCTAGGGCCTCTAGAATCGCTGGGCCTACAAGGAGCTAACTTCAGTTAGTGACCAGGAGGTCCACGGGTCGCGTGTGCAGTGAGGAAAGTTACACGCGGGCTCCCATAGGTTTTCAATGGGTGCGTAAAAGTTCAAAAGTTACTGCTAGAAGGGTCTTCTGGATGGACTACGAACTTAAGACTTTAAACACAGACACTAGAGATGTTTCTCTACACTTGGGCACCGGAGTGCCTGCTTTACCTCACCCACAGGAAGCGGGTGCATAGGTCTCGAAGTGCGTCGGGTTTCGTCTATCTGTTCAATGGAGCCTGATGACAAAGATGCTGCAGGCGGTCGGTCCAGAAGAGATGCGGTGGATCCAAGAGTGGATCGGAGTTGTAGAAGACCTGAAAGCAGAGGGGAAAGTGTTCACAGTCACTAGCCAGTGACCGGCGTGGCACCAGGTAGGTACCAGGCGATGTCGGGTGCAAACAGGTGATGAGGGGTAGCTTGTCTCCGCAGCCACGTGGTCCCTGAAGGTCGACGACGTCCAGGAGTCGGTTCACGAGCTGTCCCACGCAGGCTCTCGCTGTCGGCGGTGTCGGCGACTCGAAGGAAGCAAACAAGCCTTGGCAAAAGCAGGAGTCGTGAAGAATGGAGAAAGCTGATGGTTCTGAACAGCAAGGTCAGAGGGGCTGCTCCTTTGGAGGGCAGCAGGGGCCAGTCTGGAGCAATCAGACCAGTGTCGTAGTTTTCAAGGTTCGTCGCCAAAATGGCCACTGGCCAACGGGCCAGGGACCGGGCAGGCGCGTCAAGCTGCAAAGTGCAGAGGGGCCCCACGCAGATCGTGGAGATGCTGGAGGGCTTACCTTTGGTGCAGATGCTGCTTAGGTGTTGGGCTTCTCAGGACCCAAAGCACAACTTGGAGGGAGCCTCTGTTGTCGCGCTTGCAGCTTGTCGTGGGTCTTCCAAGATGGCTGGCACCACGTGTCTTGGTGCCTCCATGGGTTCCTTCTTTTCAGGGACTGTGGATCGGGCGGTGAGAGGTCTGGAGGTCCAGGTCTTGTCGGGCTCTGGGCTCGAGCTCCGGCAGGAGGCGGCGGCAAAGCAGACGTCGAGTAGCTGGTTGGTGCTTGCGTTAGCAAGATGGTCACTCCCTGACCATAGGGGAGATTTCCTTCTGTCCTCTGTGCAGGAGAGCATCGAAGTTCCCGTCTTCTTCTTAGTGTTAAGTTGATTCCAGGATGTCTGATTTTACCCGGGTTTCAGGTACTGTACATGTCGTGTCCCTCTAGAAGGGTGGAATGCTAACCCCGTCGCCAGAATTGGCGAGGGGTTAGTATTCCAATTCGTATGACACCTTACACGACATGTTTTGATAAAGCCAAACCAAAGATAGCATTTAACCGCGAGGTTCATAATGCACTCAAGAGTATATGGTATGGCGATATCTGGAAACGGTAGAAGGAAGTTGTTCCGATCACTGCAGACAGGCTCAGCTCATGCCAGAGCACCATCTCACATGGAACCAAGCACTCTGTCTTCAGGATTGTTAAGGCCTGCCATAGGAGTGACTTATAGGTTAACATATGTCCCATTTAAGGTTAGGTATAGGTATACTACACCTAAGTAAGAGGTGGTTACACCAATTTACCCCAGCTGAGTGATCAGCCAGTTGTGTCAAATTTGTTAGGCCAGGCCAGGGGTGGCACAATACATGCTTCAGCCCCTGGTAGCCTTAGATACACCAATGCCCTGGGTACCTAGTGTACACTGGTACAGGGGCTCACAGGATGATCTAGTTCCAATGGGTTATGCACCTAGGGTACATGGAGTCCATTTTAAAGAGAGAGCAGACAGGCTGAGACCCTGAATGGCAGGAGCTCAGGCCTACTAAGTCGAAAAACCAGCTAGACACTAGGCAAAAAATTGGGGGTAACCATAGTCAGACCACCTTCCTACACCCTATGTTTTTTTTTTACAAAAAAAAAAGAAGAGAAATAGACAATAGCATTTGTCATCAGTTGCCACAATCAAGTCAGGAAGTTAGACCACCTTAGTCCTGTATTTTTATAAGTCTTAGGTGTCTACAACCATTTTGTATACAGACGAATTTGTGGCTATGTTGAGAGCGTCTCAAAGAAAGAAACTCTTGTGCAATGATTTTGGTATTTTTATGATGAACTGGTTTTAAATATTGTATGTTATGCAAATGTTTTATTGTGGTTTTCTTGATCAAAAGGTTTTTATACAATGGTTTTTTGATTAAATATATTATTTGTAATAAACTTTAGCCATCAATCCATCTATTACTGGTTTTTGTGCCAATACGCAATTGAGTGTGAGGGGCTCATTTGAGTGGACCTGAGTGAATGTTACGTATATTATGAATGTGAATTGAAGTAGGGATATCTAATCTTTCCCAGAGTACAACTTTATATAAAAATTTCCTGTGTGAACCCCAGTCCTTTGGGTAACCAAGGGTTCCTCTCTTTGTTTATATAATAGTGATTTGGGACAGAACTTAACAATATTAGAAAAATAGAAAAAAGAGAGATCTCACAGTGGTGGGAGAGTGCTTCATTGAAACAATATGACCAGGTGGGGCGAGTTCCTCGAGGGCTAAGCATTATTATCAAGCGTACTAATGAAAACCCCCATCCAGATCTCTTCAAGGAGTGCGCCGAACACAGCGCTCAAAGCTCAATGGGCATGGTACACATACTTATCAAATAAGCAGAAATTGGAAGGGTAGAAGTGCTGTAAAAGATTTAGGGCCAGATGTACGACCATTGAATTTTGCGACTCGCAAAATGTGACAAATTGTGAGTCGCAATTGGCAAGTTGCAAAATTCAATGTACTACAGTGTTTAAGACACTGTTTGCGATTACCTATGGGGTCGCATATTGCATGGCTCATGAAAATGTATGAGGCTGATGCAATTTACGACCCCATTTAGAATGTCTAGCACTCCCAGGGATGGTGGTCTGCTGGTGGTCAGCAGAACACCATGTCTGGGACTGCTTTTTCAATAAAGTAGTTTTTTTTTAATGCGGACAGTTTTCTTTAAAGGAAAATGGGATGCCTTTAAAAAAGAAAAATTAAACTTTTCAGTTTTATTTTTTAAGGGCAGGCAGTGGTCCCTGCGACCACTGCCTGCTCTTAAAAAATATTTGCGCACCCATTCACAAAGGAGGAGGGGTTCCCTCGATGTCTGCGGTGAACACCACTGCCGCTGGCCTATCGTGAACCTTTGAATCCATGATAGTTAGGAGTCGCCGTATGTTAATGGCAGTATTCTGCCCCGGAATAAACCCGGCCTGGTCCGAGTAGACCAATGTCGGTATGTGTGGCAAAAGTCGGGTTGCTAGTATCTTGCTTAATATTTTAAAATCCATGTTCAGCATGCATAATGGCCTGTAAGCCATGTAGTCATGCGCCGGCTTCCCTGGTTTCAGCACCGGGACAATGAGGGCATCTCTGGGGCTCTCTGGCAGTGTACTGGTGTCTGAACTGAATGATCCAGAGGTCAGTTCTTGTACATCTGTGGCATAAACTGCCGCCGGTAGTCTGTGGGTGCCTGGGGTCTTCTTACGAGCCTTATGTTTGATGGCTGCCCGCACCTCCTATAACTCGATATCAGCCCCCAGTTCCTCTGTCTCTGTTGGATCCAGGCATCTCATCTGTAGACCCTCCAGATATTCCAAGGCGGCCATCCTGTCGCAGTGTGTTGAGCCCTTATACAACCCAGCATAGTACTTAGCAAAGATATTGTTGACCTTCTCCTGTGTATATTGCCTGCTACCCTCTTTGTCCTCTGATTCGACCATTGGGGAGCCTCTGCCTATGGGATTCACCAACCACACCAAGAGGGGCCCTGACTTGTCCCTTTCTGCATGAGTTCACTCAAGTAGTGTTTGTAATCAAAGCACCTGAGCCTCTCAGTCTGCTTTGCAACCCTTTTTTGGCCTCTTGTACGGCCTGCTGGAGCTCTGGGTGTTCCAGTCACCTGACTTATAACCCCATGAGAGTCTTGTCTGCCTCTTTAACCTCCCTTAGGAGGGTGCGCCTGACCCCCGTGGTTTGTGCTATGCACTGGCCCCACAATACCACCTTGAAAGCATCCCACTCCGCCTGTAGCAAAGATGCAGTTCCTGCATTGTCAGTAAAGTATTGTGTAATTTACCTCTAATCCCTTCTCAAAACACCTGATCTTCCAGAACGTCTGGGCAAAGCCTCCAGGTGGGAATCACCAGTCTAGGGCTTGCCCACCCCAGAGTCAGCACCACTGGGTTATGGTCTGATATTGTGCATGATTGCTATTCTATAGTATAAACAAGTCTTTGTATATCTGCGCATAGGAAGGCATCTAGTCGTACGTGTACTCCATGGATTACCGAAAAGTAGGAGCAATATCTGTCCCAGGGGTGAAGGATTCTCCAAGAATCCAGCAATCGCCAGCGACGTCACCAGGTACTAAATGCTTGTGAAACGCGTGCCACTTGAGAGCCTTGCAGTGGGGGTGAGATCTGTCCAGGTGTATATCACCCACGCTATTAAAATCCACCCCTCAGTATCGTAGCACCAGTCAGATATGGAGCCATGTATTGACTTGGATAAAAAAGGGCGGTGATTCAGCGTTAGGGGCTTAGACGTTCACTATGCTCAGTTCTCAGCCTTCCAACCGTCCCTGAATTGCCACATAGTGGCTGGCCGGGTCTATTAGGGATTCTATGAGTTGGAATGGGACCCCTGCCTGGATCCATATAAATAGACCCTTCGCATAGGCCGAATAGTTTGTGTAGTAAACTTGGTCTCTCCAGCTCCTCTGCAACGCTGTACCCCCTTTCTGCGTTAGGTGTGTCTCCTGTAGCAGGGCTATCTGTACCCCTCGCTGGCAAAGAGGGGATGGTACTGTGTACCTCTTTGCCATGGTGTGCATACCCCTAATGTTCCAGGTCATGTATTTATACTTCTGTGTGTCAGCCATTTGTTATTGTCTCCGAAAATGTTGCAATTTTGTATCCCCCCCCCTTGGTCCTGACTCCTCAGCTGCAATGTATTCCCAATAATCAGTGACTCATTCAACGAATAGTGCAACTCAAGGCCCTACCCCTTAGAAAACAATAAACAAATCACCCAACTCTTGCTCCCCGGGGCAAGCAGGTAAACACCTCCCATCCAAGCTATAAAGTTAATTCCGCAAGTGACTGCTTGCAGTTCATTTGGTCAGGGGGTGGTTCATTGCTCCTTCAGCTCCACAGCCGCCCCCTAGCTCAGAAACCTCAGAAAACTCCTGCGGCTCCACCCCCCGTTGGGACCCCAGTACTTTGTTGTTAGGTCGATTGAACCATGTGTCCCTCTGACTCCCCACCTGACTACCGCAACCATATGTCTCTCAAATGATGCCATCAGCCGTTTGCGGCTTCACTTCAGGAAGCTCTGTGCTCAGAGCCGCAGACTCACTGGACCCATGTTCTGTGCCCAACTCTATTGCTGCATCGCCGTCTTCTGGGGCTGCACGCTCGTTCTCCTTTACGCTCATCAGAACCAATACCTTCATCGCATTTCACCGTTCAAGTTGTGCTTACTCCTGCGTGGGGGGCCAACATGTCTCTTTTGGTCATCCGGTTGCGGGATCTTCCCCCTCGCTGTCTTCTCTGTCAGGGTCCCCAAGTTGGTCCTACTCCATCATGTCTCTCCAGCCATTTCCTAGCCTCTTGTGGGGTTCAGAAGAACTCCGTCCTGTCCCGCGTGGCCACTCATAGCCAGGCTGGGTAGAGCATTATGTATTTGTAGTTTAGTTGACGAAGCTTTTGCTTCCACTCTGGAATGAGCTCTGTTGCCTCTGCACGTCTCTGGAAATATCCGGGAAGATTCGCACTGCTGCATTGTTCACTTTGATGTATCCTTTTTGACGCACTTGAGTTAAAATATGGTCTCTGTCTTTATAGTGGAGCAGTTTTGCTGTTACCACCGGTGGGGGGCTCTTGGTACAGGCGGTCCCGTCAGCACTCAGTGTGCTCTCTCCAATGTATAAAACTCTGACAGTCCTTCTGGTGCTACTTCGGTGCACAGCCATTTTTTGAGATAATCCACCATTCTGGAGCCTTCTGCTTTTTCAGGCAGGCCCACTATATGGAGATTGTTCCTGCGTGATCTGTTTTCAGCATCTTCTGCTCAGAATTCAAGCATGCAGTCTCACGGGCTGCCAATTGTCTTTTTCATGCCGCGATATCCGGGGAGGTTTCTGATACTTGACGTTTGTTCACCGCTAATCTCTCCGTTAGTCGCCTGTGGTCCTCTCTAATGATGCCCCGGTCCATGCCTATATAGTCTAGCTTGGTCTCCAGCCACTCACTTGAAGTGGTTATGGCCTGTAGAATGTCTTGGAGAATGTCTTGGAGTGTTGGGTCTGGCAGGTGATCTATTTGGGATTGAGGGTCGTCACTCTCCTCTGTCACCCTCTTTGCCAGGGCTACCTTCGTATCTCTCTTCTTTGATATTTTTCCCATCTTTCCCTCCAGGTCTGTGCCACCCCCTGTGCGCCTTGTACTAATGTGTCTACTTTCCAGGATGTTTAGTTCCCGGGGATATTGGCGTCACTCCCTGTTGCTACCTGTCTGGCCCACACTCGTAGGGGGTGTTTTCAATAGGTAATTTCAGTTCATGTGCTCTGTAGGCTGTTCGCGATTTTAGGGCTGGACTGCTCTTCTGTGGTACACTTTTTGGGTCAGGATCTCCTGCTAGGGCCTCATGGCACCCAACAGGTGGCCTTTGCTCTGCCTGGCGCATGCCCCGTTATCTTCTTCAGGCCTTCATTCACTTCTCAGCCCTCCTACTACAAAGTAGCTTTGTGGTAGGACTTACCATTGGGGGCTGAGTGTTCCGCTCCTCTCTTGTGGGTGCTATTAGTTATCACTGTGCAGATAGGTTGTCCGCTGCGTCCCTTCATTTTCACCTCTCTGCAGTCCTTGGAGGGAGGTACATTCTCAGCCCGCGTTTAAACCTCCTTCAGGGTATTACTGTATTGGGTCCGTTTCCTGCCCTTGCTGTCCGTTCTCTTTTCGGCTCTTTGCTCTGATGGGATCTCAGTCACCTCCACCAGCCCTCCCACACCATTGAGGGCCAGGCCACCTTGTCGCGTCTCTGGGGCCTCGTTGTTGCGATCTCGGCACTTGTTCTTTGCCTCACCTCCCTTTTGCGCCCCACCTCTTGATGGCCCCGGTCTGTCCTTCCTTCCTTCTCCCGGCCTTGTTGTTACTGCTGAGGAGGGCTTCTCCTCATTATTCCCTCTGTACCAGCCTCAGGAGCACCTCTCATACACTGTTACCCCCTCTGCGCCTCCTCTGGCTGCAGCGCTTCGCGTGAAGGTTAACCCAGTTTAGGCCCTCTGCTATCGAGGCTTACTCCTCTCAGACACTTGTGCGGTCAGCCTCACCTCTTGGGGAAGTGTAGCCCAGGGGCCATCCGCCTCTGAATCTCATTACGCTTCTGTGTGGGGTACCCACAGCCGCAATGCGTCTCTTCCCTGCCTCGACTTTGCAGCTTACCGTGGGGAAGGTCTCCAGAGCACTCAGCACTCCTCCCGGCTGCTACGATCGGATCCTTGCTTGAGTCCTTGTCAGTGGCCCTTTCTGCCCAAAAGGAGGGTCTTCTCTGCAGATTGTGTCAGTGAGTGCACCTCTTCCTCTCCAAGAGTCCCATCGTCAATTCAATTCAATTCAATATCTATTAAAGATTTGGAACTCAAATGAGGTCTACATAAAAAGTACCTACACATTATTACATAATTATAATAAAACATAAGGAAAACTAATTTCTCGGACAATGGTAAATTATCGAAAGCCTACATAGCAGGTTTAAATTTTCCCTTACTTAACATTAGTAGCTATTGTCATTTACCCTCATAAGCGAGATAACTAAGGTTTTCAACAATAATACCATTTGGCTCATAGACCCGTAATAAACATTAGCAGCTTCATAGAAGTATAGGATAATATGCATCATATCAGTGCTTGATAAAAAATTTCCAACATTTAGGCAGCAACACATGACCGCTTCGGTAGAAAATAGAATTTGAGATTAGCAGCAGGAGGATTGAAGTAACAAATTGTGCAAAGAGCAATAAGTAGCAACCACTTCATGTGCAAAATATAATCCAAAATCCAGCTTCGGCAGAAAGTTCAGTTTAAAATTAGCAGCAAGAGAAAAGGAGTAACAGAGCATATCCTAACCTATGCAGAAAGCAATTCAGAAGCAGCCAGTTCTTGTGCAAAATACAATCCAAAATCCAACATCAGTTTAGTTTTGAAATTTGCAACAAAGAAAGACAAAAGTAGGAGAAGAGCACAACATATCCCAATTGTGCAAAGGGCAATAAATAGCAGCCAATAAATGCGCAAAATACAATCTGAAAAAGGAGAAAATATTAATACTCCCTAAAAGGGTGACAGACATGGTTTCTAACAGCCCACTTAAAAGAATATATAAAAGATTTAAAATATATACATAAACGCCTTACAAAATTGAATAATTTTACACAGACTGCTTCGTTCTTTGGGCAAAAGAGAAAGTCACGGGCTGAAGCTACATTTTTAACACAATTTTGTAAAAACATCGGCCAAAGCCAGCGACGACGACTCAAAACCAATGCTGGACAGACAAACAAGACATGATCCAGGGTCTGAATGTTCAGCTTGCAGAAATTAAAAACAATTCAATTTGTCAGATTCTGGGACTAGTTTGCTGTTAAATCGTTTAAAGGTAATAAATTCATATGACATAAAGTGAGCAATCAATGAGTTCCATGTTCTAAATTCCAGAATAAATATTTCTGAGCAATTCTCTGTGAGTTCGTCCTGGCTATTATCTTTAATCTCTCTTTAGAATTACAATATCTCCATTATAACTAATCTTGCCACCGAAGGTTTTTAAAATGGATTTAAGTTCTAATGGCAGAAGGGTAATCACTGATTCTTCTTGTACGCGAAAAAGTTTTAATGCCAATGAGAAATCACGATGGAAGGAGTGATTCCCTGCCATACCACCGAAGATTTCTTGACACATGAAACCTCTTAATGAATCAGGCTCGCTATTTTTTAACTGATATCCCCAACGTAAAGCCCTGGATAAACCTTGGATATAGGAACTTACCAAGCCAAGCAGCTGATGGAACTAATGTGTTAAAATTGCATTGTTTACATAAAATCTGACCTTCAATCCTATCTAAAAAACTCCAGTCCTTAACAGGGATTGATTCAATAGTATATAGCAGGGTTGGAGGGATTTTTGCTTTGAAGACCATCAGAAGATGTAAAAAATGCCTTCTGCCCATAGCCCTATAGAAAATACGCAAACCATTAGCGTGGTATGCAGCTTTACAGGAACTATGTTCAATATGAAGTTTGTTCTTTGTACTGCCTGCTATTAGTTTCCCTAAATATAGGTATGAATCCACCACCTCCAGCTTTTTAGGTCCAATTTGTCACTTAAAATTACTTGATTTTCTACTTTTGTTACATTTCATGATTAGAATTTTACTTTTTGATACGTTTAACTTCAAGAAATGGGCCACCGTGTAATTCTGTAGTGATATCAGCTTTTTATTCAGCCCAATAGAGGTTAGGTCCATCACTACTATATCATCTGCATATAGGAGACATGCAAAAGGGCGGCTAATTATCTTTGGTGCATCTTCCTCTAACTGAGAGAAGCAATCGGGTAAATCTGCTACATATAAGGAAAATAGCAGTGGTGCTAACAAGCAACCTTGTTTCAAGCCATTTTCTGTAGGAATTACAGCTGATAAACCTATCTGGCACCAAGTTTGAGAATGTAATGCGATAATTAAGGATAGCAGGGGAGAAGTGAGTCCCAATTTTTGCAATTTTTTCCATAGTAAAGGTCGATCTACCTTATCGAAGGCCGTTGAAAAATCTATGAAAGCCATATATATGATTAACCTACGGGAGATCGTGTATTTCTCCCCAATTAGTTTCAACATGAAAATATTATCTAGGTTGGAAAGATTTTTTCTAAAACCTGCTTGTTCTATAGGGAGGACCTTCTTCTCCATCACCCATTCCGTGAGGTGATCGAGAATACTACGAACAAATATTTTCCCCACTGCATCTAATAAGGCTATTTGCCGGTAATTACCCGGATGTGTTCTAGGGCCCTTTTTGTATAGAGGGATTAAAATCCTTTCAGACCAAGATGGTGGTGTCTTCTCCTGAGAATAGCAAAACTTAAATAGCGGAGCTAGATAAGTGGCCCACAGAAGTGGCTCCTTTTTAATTACCGTCATGGGGATTTCATCAGGACCCATTGCTCCTGAGGATATAATTTGTTTAATAGACCCAGCCACGTCACTGATTGAGTGTACATAGTTGAATACAGGAGTTTCAAACTGATTGGGTGCCGTGGTGACAGAGCTGGTGGAATTAAAATTCGCAGAGTAGAGTTCTACCAGGTGTAGTTTCCATTCCTCTTCTTTAACGGGGATGAGGAGAGATTTCATTCTTGTGCCACAGCAGTCAGCGATTATTTCCCAATTCCTTTTGGAATAATTTTTTGAGGCCGCCTCTTTTAACTGCACCCATATGCCATCTTCCTTTATTTGTTTTAGGGAGCGTTTTTTTCTCTATCTTTTCCTCTTTAATAGGTTTATTAAATTACTTCGTTCGAATGAAAAATTCGGGAACTGGGCCCTCACTAATTTATTTATTTCCCTATTTATAGTAAGCATTGGATTAAAATGTGAACTCCATTTAACTGGAGCATGTGTTAATTTACATGATGTAGCCAGAGAACCTACATTATGGGAAAAGGCTTCTAGTAGATTAGATTGGGAAGAATCACACTAGGCCATTACTAAGTGCTGCTGATCTCTTATCAGAGCGGTTAAATTCGCTTTTAATTTAGCAGACGCTTGAGTATTCCAATGAATTCTACCATTTGTTGCATTGAACCCTACTGTGCTGCCTTTAAAGTTCCAGGGGCCTACCTTAGCACAGGTAAATTCAAATTTGGAACAGATCAACATATGGTCGTTAAAACATTTCCCCAGAACTTCCATGTTTATGAGTTTACAGAAGAAATCTGCAGAAACAATTAGATAATCTATAATAGATCTCCCAGTTAGAGCCTTATGAGTATAATTTGCTGGGATATCCTTTTCTAACCTCCCATTAGAAATTATGAGGTGTAAGCTTCTCAGACATTCGAGTAATGAGGCTCCTCTTTTGTCTGTCCTGCCTTTATTCGGAAATTGGGCATTGGGGATGTTTAGGGCTTGGGTTTTTTCGGTGTTAGAGAATACCCTTATACTATGAGAAGAGACTTTAGAATTCAAATCTCCAGCTAACATTAGGAACCTGCAGTCTTCACTTTCCAAGGTAGAGGAGATAAAAACAAATAGATCTTTTATTAGGTAAGAGTAAGATGCATCAGGAGGTAAATATGCATTTAAGATCAACAGGGAATTCAGATGATCCTGGGCTTCCTTGAGATCTAGCTTAATCGCCTGAATTAAGTTAGGGGCATGGAAAAATTCTTTATAAGACCATCTAAGACTTGTACTTAGCAAAATAGCAATACCTCCTTTAGCATGACCCCTATTCACAGGGAGCGCAGGCCGGCTCAGCACTATATAATCTTCAGTGGGCCAGTCCTTTGTAATCCAAATCTCTTATAGACATATTAAATCAGCACTCTGCTCTTTCAAGAATAAGAGTTTGTTTTTATTTTTAAGCCGGCTGCGTTCCAAGATATCACATTGATATCCTTGCTAGGAAGAATTCCCACATTTTAAGCCTAAGGATCTATTTGTATTAAGAGTGCCTGCCACCCATCTCCATTTCTTATCTTCCTCCTCTGCAGAAAGTACATACTGGGTATTTTTCTCTGTGAGAAGCGAGACCCTCCTGCCTTCTTTACCAAGGAAAACCTGCAATATACTCTCTCTCTCCGAGAAGGGTTTGCTCCTTGTAATAATTTCTACGTCGGTGTTAGACTGCTTATTTAGGACCACTTTTTTTAAGGCTAACTCCTCTTCAGGTATTAGAACATCAATGCCACACAACATAATTTATCACTGTGTGACATTATCAGATGGGAGATAGCTTTAGATGTTAACGATACTCTTGCTCCCCTAAGATTATTATATTTTTGAACCTCAACCAGAGGGATGTCATTGCTTTCAATCTTTGAAGGCCTAAGATTTCAGCAAAGCAACCCAACGGAAAACTCCTATTCATAAATGGTTCATGGTCAAAAATAAACGAAAAATCCAGGGTAGAAGGGGCAAAAGGTGAGTGATTGACTAGGCGGGTTACCTCAGGAATATGTTCAGAAGGATTATAAATTACATTATTACCTAAGGAGGAAGCCAATAGAGAAGCATTTGGGTTCAAGATACTCTGATCAGGAGTGGGAACGCTTATATCTAATTTAATTGGGGCACTTGAGTTCAAAACAGGAGAACAAGGTCCCGATAGATTGACTTCTGCATGACCATCCTCCTTCTTGGAAACATTTGATTCGGGGATTGGTGGTATATTGGGGATTAGATTAGGGTCGAAGCGTAACCGTTTTATTCTTTTTATATTTATCCTTCGACGATTTTCCCTTCCTTCCTTCTTCTTTTTCTTACAAACACTTTCACTTTTATTCTTAGTATCCTTTTCCTTAATGGGTAAGCAACCAACTTTTAGTCCCTCCTCTATAGGATGCGCAGGAGTTTTTACACCTTATTTTAGGGAGATGGGGAAAACCTTTCAAATTGTACTTGAATTTGTATTTTCCTTCTTAGCTTGCAGGCAGGCCGTAGGTACAGCCACTGTAGCTAAAGTCTCGTGGTCGAAGAGCTGCTTTAGAGGAGAGGAGTGTAATTTGTCGAGTATATCTTAATTTTCTTTCAATTTGTTTTTGTTTTTCTTACTAGAAAAAGGCTTACCAGCCTGAGCGCCAAAGTACCGCCCTTTAGCGTGGGGAAGAGAGTCTGTTTGAGTGGGATAAAGATGATTGGGATTATCCTCCAAAAATGGAGGGGGAGAGGACCCCTTCCGTGGATTAGGCTTACAGGAAGGAAGTAGGCAGGTTTTACCAGGCGATCATTTTTGCTCAGAGGCAATGAATTTTGTCAGGGCCAAAAGAGAATCCAGAATAATGCCAGAGTTACTTACTGATTTCTCCATTAAGGCTAAGATAGAAGACAGCACTCTTTCCAGGCAAAGTAATGATTCCGACATCAGCATTTTTGACTCTGCATTATTAATTAAGGGGAGAAAATTCGGGGATAGATCAGGAGTAGATGAGCCCCATGAATTTAATATGCTTGTTCCACTGGGTGTACTACTGAACACTTGGATTTTAACAGGACAATCCTTAGAGGAAGGTGAAGTAGCAGGAATATGTATCCTGGATGACTATAAATTAGGTGCATGAGACATTTTAGGAGACTGATTTAAGTTGATGTCCGGGAGCGTAAAATCTTCCATTATGGGTTCTCCCGCTTTTGACACTAATTGAGATACCCCTTCAAGTTTGGAGACTCCATTTACAAGAGAGTGGATGGTTAAGTTTGCCAGCAAAGAATCAGCCACCCTAGATTCCAAATGATGGGAATCTCTAGACCAAGTACTCCCAACTTTGGGAAATATTTCAGAGGATACTACTGGCAATAATTTTCCGGGGACTACTTTAGCCACTACATGAGCTTTTTTAGTAGACTCCAACATCCCTGCTGAATTTAGGCTTATTTCTTTTTTTGGAGAAAAGAAAGGGATAGTATTGAAACTTTTCAAGATATGTATTTGTAGTGGGTTGTTCCTGAGAGGATTGGCTCTATTTTTTTTGCATGCTCTTGTATACACCAATCTGCCAGAGCTCAATTTCTTTGAGGTCATAACTTAGTTCTTATACCGAAGAACCCTTAGCCGGGCAGGCCAGCACAACCATACAGGTATTGCTCCAATGCGCCAATGAACCGGTGCACAGCTCATGCAACACCGAGCACCGGGCGCCGAGCTTCTACGCTTCAACGATCGCAGTCTAAAGGGCTCTGGCTGCTATAGAAAATTAGTGCTTGCAATCATAGGCTATGGGCTGCAAGACAGCAGAGTTAAAACTAGAGTAGGTGCTTGTCAGTGACAGTGGAAATATAGCTTGGAAAATGGTGGATGTTAAATTTTTATGGTAAGATGATGAGGGGCTGAAGCAAGAGTGATGACTTAGATGAGCGGAGGGGGCTTCCAAGGCTCACGAGGCTGTGTTACAGACCGCCTCCGCAAGACTCTAAGGGCGCTGGAATACAGTTGCGTTTGTCTCCAATAATCACTACAGTCACTACTGGCACCCTCTGTCTCCAGCAAACCTCCAACAAGTCTTTCTCTCTTCAGGCTAAATGGTTGAGGATGGATTTGAGATTGTGGTTTTGGTTTTAACAGAGTTTTAATGAGATCTTGGCGAAGTTTTGGCGGGTTAAGCAGGATCCTGGGTCCTGGCAGGTCTTGGTGGCCAGGCAGCTTGTTGGCTTGGTGGTTTAGAGCAGGGCAGAACAGAGCCGAGCCACAAGGAGGGGAAGGTGAGGCGGTGAGCTCTGCAGGTCCTCCTCAATTACACCTATGCCCTGCACCCGCCCGAGCCCGTCAACCCCCTCCTCCTCTCCACCTCAGCTCAGCTTCTCTCCCGCCATTCCCGCCATTCGCTGGCCACTCTGCTCTGCAGGTCCCCGTGGGTCCCCAGCTCACTCTGCAGGTCTCTGCAGGTCTCTGCGGCTCCGATACGCCGTCAGCCTGCACTCTTGGAAATTGGTGGGCCACGTCAGCCTTGCTTTACTTGCTTCACTTCGCTTAACCGCCCAACGCACTCCGCACGACAGACTGCGGCACCCTCAGGGACCGGCTCTGGCTCAACTAGGAGTCTGCACTCTCGCACTCTCGCATCGATCAGCACGATAGCAGTCTCAGCGAGCAGTCTCGGCAGCGGCAGACGGGCTGCAGCGCACTGCAGCTCATTGCGGTATGCGGTACACAGTGCAGCATGAGTGGGCTCCACCTCCACATTGTTGTCCCCAGCAGCGTTATTCTGATGTGCCCGATTTGGGGGTTCCCAGCAGGGACGTACTTCCTCCCCGGATGCCTCAGGATGGAGCTGGATGACTGCAGGCCAATCGGAGCTCACAAGCTGTGTTGCTCACTCCATCGACATCAGGCCATGCCCCAACTGTACTGTTGTTATACCTGCTGGTGAGCAGTTTGTTGCAGCTATTCACAATGCTGCAAAAAATCCTACATGCTAATTTTTTTCCCTTTTATATTTTTTGCACATTTCTCAGTGCACATTTTTTTAGTTCTTCCTGTCCCAATTGCCATTTTTGTTCCAATAAAAAAGAACAAAAAGATTTAACAACTTTACACAGCCACTATATTCAAAAACAAAACAGAAAATCAAATCATTGAGAAATAAAGGAATGTCATTGGATAATACACTTGCCCATTTATCTATCTCAAACATTCTTTAAGAGGAGTTCATAGTGAGCAGATTTGCACAATGCACAATATGTTATAAGGCATTGTCAAAGGTTACAACTCAAACAAATTCTTGCAGGAATATGTCCATGCTTGACCATCTAAAAACATACCAAAGCAAGAGTGTAAAAGCAACACGAAAGCAACGCAAGGCTGAAGGACCTTTGCAGGAAGGTGGAATCTGACTATATGGTTGCCCCCAACTTTTTGCCTGGTATTTGGATGGTTTTTGACTAGTCTGGCTGGGATCCTGCTATCCAGGACCCCAGCCTATCTGCTTCCTCCCTAAAAACTGATGTGAGTACCCTAGGTACATTCCAATTGGATACTGAGGATACCCTGTAAGCCCTTGCAGATGGTACCCTAGGTACCCAGGGCCTGGGTCCCTCAGAGGCCTACCAGGGCTGCAGCACTTATTGTGCCAGCCTGGGACAGCCATACCAAATGACACCACCAGACCACTACTGTAGTCTGGGTAAGGTGGTGCTTGCACCCCCCTACAAGGATACAGGTACCCTGTATCCCACCTATGTACAACACATGTATTCTCATTGGTCACTCCTCAAGCAGGCCTTGCTAATCCTACAAGGCAGGGTGCTGGGATATGTGTGAGGGGGGACCCCTACCTGAGTAGGGCCCCTCTGCAACCCTCGTAAAAATCATTGCTGGGTTGTTTGTAGTGTAGCCATACCATATACTCTTAACCGCATTATAAGTATATCGCGACAGCGTGATAACTTGAGAATGGCTACACAGAACCATATCGTGTTTGGTGTCAAACATGTAGGAATCATACCCCCAGTCCAGCCATGGGCATGAGGGCATGATTCCCCCCTGCTAGAGGGGCGATATGGGAAAAGCGGCAGAATTTAGACACCAATTTAAAAGTGCACACGTATCACAAAATGGATGCTACTCGCCACCCACACGACTCTGGCTGCCTGTTGCTGGGCAAAACCCCAGCCTCGGCATCTGGACAATAGGGATCCTGTTGCAGGGAGATGCCAGCACCTTCCCAGACAGGCTATGTGGATTGGAACTGGGTGGGTGCACCATAGGATGCCTTTCAGAGTTGCATGTAGGCTGCTACAGCGCCTACATGCTGCATACACCGCCTGGAACCGGTTCAGGGGTATCCTGCCCCTCGCCCAGGCGGGAAACACACAAAGGGGAGAGGGTGTAGCCACCCTTTCCTGCCTCAACTCTCATTGGTGGACACTGATCTGGACACTCCTCTAATCTTGTGGATAAAGGTGAATAACGTGTCCCCAGAGAATCAGATTAATCTTGGACTTCACAGACTTGACCTTCGACGAGCTGCTGCCCAGCTGACTGAAGAAATCTCCCTTGGGGTAAAGGAGTTACCCCCCTGCTTGGCAGGCACCTGAAACACTGAAAGTGACCCGGTTAGAACTTTGCTGCTCCTTCAGACATCAACGACTCCTCTCAACCTTGAGGTGGGTTTCCTAGCATCCCAGAGGCCAGTGAGCGTGCCCAGCAAGTCTGAGCCCCATGGACCGCGTGGGTGCTGAGATCCCCAATACCCCAGGACACCAGCCACCTCTTGTGTAGCACACGTCCCTGACCAGTGGGGAAGTTGTGCTTTAGCCCAATATTGAGCCAACCTCTCAGCAGCAACTGTGCCAAAGATCAGCGCCCTAGCTCACTCCGGTGGCCCGTGGGCACCCTTTTACGTACTCCAAATTGCTGCCTTCTGCGGTCCCTTGTCTCTCGACTTGTGGGCCCTAGCGGAGGTCAATCTTTACTTTTAAGAGTTTCCATGGTTGCTCCAGGCCTGCTCTACAGTCTCCTTGAAGGAGACCTCACTCAGACCTCGTGGGTCTGCACCAGTAGCTGATTTGTTCATCTTGCGTGGGTTATGGTTGCCAAGGCTTAGCGACCCTCATCCTTTGTTTGACAGTCGCCCTCCAGAAGCTGGCCTTCCTTGAAGCCACCCGGAGCCCGTGGCTGCAGATCCAAGCTACACCTTTTCCACTTGAAGCACCCGACATTGAAGGGCTCTTTTCCTTGAGCTCCCTGGTCACTGTGCCGTGACCCAGACTCTGTCCCCTCTGCTTTCAGGTTCTTCTCTACAAGATCTACAACTACATTCTTCACGGCATCATCGACGCTTTTGGCTAGCAGCAGTTTTGTACATTTTCCCAGTGAAAATCAGCCCGCGACCCGACATCGAAAATGACCTATGCACCGGCTTCCCCGGGGCAAGTAACAGTTGTACCTCGGTACTCCCGTGGTAGTGGGCTCCTCAAAAGCTTAACTCTAAGTTTTTAACTTTGAACTCCTGCTAGAAGTGTCTTTAATCTGTTTAAATCAAACCGCAACATTCTCCGTAGGCTATAATAGAGATCCCGATAGCAGCTATTTCCACTGGACGCTACTCCCATGGGTCCCCTTCCTCATCACCTGGGGTGGATTCTCAAGGGGCCAGCGATCCTAAATGCCCTAGGCATTGTCTGTAGAATTGTTGTGGTTCTTA
Source organism: Triturus cristatus (assembly GCF_964204655.1). Lineage (NCBI taxonomy): Eukaryota > Metazoa > Chordata > Amphibia > Caudata > Salamandridae > Triturus > Triturus cristatus. Next base: position 203,703,049 of record NC_140584.1, on the reverse strand, counting down.
TACCACTTTTTTAATATATGGTTTGGTCCCCCCTGGGGCCCTGTGATTCCAGTGCTATTTATTGTATCTATAAATGCTTGTTTGAATTGTAACTTTACCTCTAGCCTCATAAAGAGACTTGTGGGATTCTGTTTAGAATAAATACATATATTTTATATATACCTGTGTGGACTACTCTTTCATTTGGTCATTCAAGAGGTTATCTATGGTTAAACAATAAGCTTAACACTCCTTCAAGACTTAGCCTGAAGGCTGCTCTCCACAGCTACCACTAGGATAGCTTTCTTTAAAGGTTGTCTTTTAAACCTATCACCTTAAGAGTCGAATTGGACTGGTGCAAGGTGGCCACTATAACTAGTGGCCAGCATATGCCAGGTCAACTTCTCACAACCTTCAACTTCAATAGCAGCCACAACAACACCAGGGCAGAGAGTCAATTCAGAGGTCCAATCACAAAGTCAAGATTTGGCTCCACAGCTTTCCTGGATGGAATCATACTGCATGGATTGTGGGGTTTGTAGTGAGTGCTGGAGAGCAGTCCATAACAGCCCTTTACAATGCTGCAAAGAACCATAAATCTTGATTTTTTATTTTGATTTTTGGCTCTTCATAGTTTTTCTACATTAGCAGGCATGTTATCATCTTTCATAATGGTTATCTAATATCTATGTGTTGCTAATTTTATTATCTTCTAAATTATTGTAACACTACTTACATATAACTTGCCGGATAGACAAGTCTAAGCTTTCCTCTACAAATAAATACACAGCTAATTCTTGCCACTTACCATTATTTACTTTTTCACTTTTAAAATATGTCAACAGTCTGTGTTTAAATCTTCTAGTAAGTGCATCGACAACATATATGTACATACTCTGTTTTTTGGACCACACTGTGTTAAATTTGTTAACCTCTTCTTTAAAACTATCAACTGTAATATATGTGTCCTGTTCTACAACTCCTCCTCTTAACAACTCTTTGTTTTTCCTAGAGTTCTGCTCAGGACCAAAGAAACGAAACTGCACATCACCACAAACCTTTTCAACATCTGCCACAGTACCATGCAAAAGTGCTCTATTCATATCTCCAAAACATAAAGCAGGAGTGTTCACATAATACAGCCTCCTAACTAAAGTTTGTATTGTTGAGTGGTGTACAGCTAACATCTTGAAATGATGAAAGAAACTTTGGCACACTTTGTTTGATGAACAAGCTAGTGAGTATCCCAGCAAATTTGTATGCTTTCTAATCTTGCAAGGATCCTATCCTTGTAAAGTACTTATTTTCTGTTTTAAACTTTGCCTTGTAAAGATATGTAGAAATTTCCTTCATATATCAATAGATTTCTATCTAATACTACAAACACTACTACAATTCCATTTCTATACAGGCGTCTGACTCTGCCTTCCTTGGACCTGTTCTCCAATAGCATGTTCTACATTTGTAGGTACTATCACCTCTTTCGCTATAGTAGTGCCATTCTTCATTTCCTAACATTGTCCGCTGTAATCAATAGCATGAACAAATCTATTATACTGGACATAGCTTTCTTCATTAAAGAAAGACTCTGTACTAGATGTATGTATGCACTATCCACTAAAAACTGTACAAAAGTTACTTATATTCGCAAATCTTTTTTTCTGGTTTTGTCTCCTCAAGCACCATACCATTTTGTCAAGAGTCTTCATTCCATTTATAATCAAAATGAAAAGCTTTACCTTCAAAGCAAAGGCCTCATCAACTACTCTCTCAATTAGTTCTTTCTATTTCAGTGCCTCTCTCCTTTTTCTATACTTTTTTAAAGTTCTCAGTAGAATTATAACTACTCTACTACAAAACAGCCTTGTTCTGATTTCCTTAAACTGCTTCTGTCTCCTGTTTAAGGTGTGTCTTTTTAAGGAATGACTTTGCCCTCTTACCAATAGCTCTATTTCTTTCACCACTTTTTCTTCATTTTGTTCCATTTGTGTCTCAGTTTTGCATAGATGCTGTAGTTGCTTCTGTTCCTTTTTCACCCAAGCTTTTGTAGGCATTCTGCCTGTAGTTATGTAGATTTTCTTCTGTAACAAAAAAAGTATATTTGAATTTTTATTCTAGCCAACGTACCAACTACTTTACTACTGGCTTACACATAATACAGAAAATGTTTTTATGTTATGTTGCAGTTTAAAATCTACAGATGAAACTAGCTACATAACTTCAAGCACTTACTTCAATCTACCAAACTTAAACCAAAACACAACACTTTATTTATTAGTTACCTTTTAATATTATAGCAGCCTCTCCTACAACACAGCTACACCATATCTCAGTTCTCACTTATACACAGTAAAAGACCACTGTATGCCTTCTGTTGTAAATTTTAAAATAAACCTCAACCAAAGCGTAAAAGAACATACAGTGTTTCAATACTCTAAATCCGACAACACAACATAAGAGATATTTCTGTGCCTCTCTACCACTGTGTCACTTGTAGATTTAGTGTTTCAGTACTTTTCTCCCTAGATGTGTCAGATTTATATTTTGAGAAACACTGCAGATAAAAATCTGCACATTAATCTGTATCACAGCATAAAGATCTCTAATTCAGTACATGCAAACACGTTACATATATAATTCACCAGATTGTTCTCGATGAGTGCATATACCTCACTAAAACTTGTAAATACATTTGTTTGTGGTTGAGTACAACACTACTCTCTTGATGATTGGATGAGTGCATAGATAGTGCCTACGTAATTCCCTCGGAATATATAAAGTAGTGCTTGCATGTATATACGAACTACATCAGTGGTTCTATATCTGCATAGTTATTGCCTATGTATTTGCATAACTGTAATACTACTATGTGGATGTTTGGATGAATGCATGGGTAATGCCTGCGTAATTCAATGAGTCCATCATTTGTGCCTGTGTGATCAGAAGAGCGTATCTGAGGTGCCTGGGTGATTGAATAAGTGTAGATATCATACTTGATATATAATTGCATACATTGTTCTCTAATTGTATACGTTGATCTGTTACTCAGCATCCACATGCATCAAATATGTTTCTAAAACTAAAAACAACAATTCTCACCTTTTGAAAGCACAAAACCTATCCCTAATGGCATACCTACATCATTTCGCAAATATTTCTTCGGCCTTTAAAACATATATTCGGAATTTCTCAAAGAAATGTTACATACCAACTGAAGCTAGCACACAAACTCTCAAAAGACATTCTTCACTATTAACTCACCCCAATTTTAAACAGAGCATGTTGAAAGAAATTCACCACCCTCACTATATACATGACATTTTCAACAGCCTTGAAGAACATTGATCACCATGTAAAAATATATATGTGATTTTATAAACAGTCTCATCGTTCATATAACTTTCTGCAACCAGAAAAACATATCTCACCATCTAAACTTATGAAACCGATCATATAAGTTATGAACCACATTGAAAACACTTCCTAATACATACCTAACAAGTATTGCCACTTTATCATTTATATACTGGCACAGCATATTTTCTTATGTTTATTCATGACTATGACACTCCTGTTTAATAATGTGACTAAAACTACCACAACTCCCAGAGTGCAAATAATATAGATGTATTTATTCTGCACATAGTGCTTGGACATTCAAAACATTGTCATTGTTAAAGGCATTGCTCCTAGTAATTGTCAACAGACCTAACATCTTAAACACTTACCCTCTGCCAGATTCAGTTCATCCGTGATACTCTTTTTAATCAAACTCCCATATACATCTTCCTTTCTAATGTACATTTTCAATATAATTAGAAAGTTACATACATACCAGCAAACTGAGTTTGTAGATTATGTTGTTGTTGTAGCTCTTTCTGAATAGTTTTGACACTGTTAAGATTTGCAAAACCAAAGCACAAGAATGGTACACCACTCTCATAGAAAAGCAACTCTAAAATGACAACCTCTTTAACTTTTCACTCAATCATCATGAGAAAGGCAGCAAACAAAATTGTGTCTTATATTTTAGCATACTGCATCTCCACTTGTGAATTGTTAGCATCTGTTCACCCTTTCCCTCTCTTTCAGAATGAGGTTCCTGTCAGTGCATTTTCGTGATGTTTTCAACATCATAATGGAGAAATCGCAAAAAATGAGAGTTCAAACCTATAGCTAGCTTCATTTTTTTAAATTTAAGTACTGAACAACAGTTTATTATGCAGTCCTGAGTTGGAAATTAAAGCTTGCCATACTTAAATTGTGTCATCACTCCTCGACTTTCTAACAAATATTCTGCCTCTTTAACACTCTTCCCCCCAGTACACACTAAGATCAGTGTACCTAGCAACCCAGTGGAACCAGTAGGTGACCAGTTCACAGCACATTCTAGAAGTTACTTCAAAATAAGATACAGCAGGTGTGCTTTACTCTGCAAATTCAAAAATATATTCATGTTGGTATTACATTTCTTTTTTTAAACAACAGCCAATACATAATAAAACTTCTTGCCAAGGCATCCAACACACTACCTAATTGTATTAGTTTCATGCTGACAGCATCCAATGAAATATATCTTTAAAAAATAAAAACACCTCCATTTTAACTGTTTTTCCTTTGGAGAACTACCTCATTGAGCTCGAACCTTCTCCTGACTACTGTTGCTCCTTCAATTCAAAATGCTTAGAGTATGGATTGTTGGCCATAGCTGTATCCAGTGGGCTAAAGAGGCTGCAAAAAAGAGAGGTATTGAAAGGGACTTGGGTTTGCCAAATGTGAGATTACTTGGTTTGGCCAGAGAGGGTTAAAGTTTCATCAGTTGATGGCTTTGGTTACATCCATTGTGGATTCCCAAGCACCTAACCTCATGATTGTGCACTGTGGTAGCAATGACCTAGGTACATCGATTGGGGTAGGGCTGGAAATCTTTGCGTAACTGATGTCACTTCTCCGTCATACTGTCTTAGTGTTAGGAAACTTGTTAATCAATCTGTTTCTGCATTCCTGAGAGACCATCACAGGGCTTTATCTATAACAATAATCGGCGTTTTGACATGCATGGACGTTTTAGAAATGATGAAGTCTTATGCGTAGCAGTAATATACACACAACCCTGGTACCCAAAATATTGTGAAGTTTTTTTCTAAAGGTTTTCTTTGTTTTTGACAATCTCAGTGATGATGTCGTTATCCACACGGACACATCATAGAAACGTAAGCAGACATTCAATGACCACCAACACATCCAAAAATAATATGTAAATTAATCCATTCCGAACATTGCACTGCACATATTACTATATACATACTTCTTTCAAAGCATGTTCGAACTCATATTTTTGTACCAAGTTCCTTTAAAAGCTATTTTTCTGATCTATTTACCGTTTTCACGGGTACTCGGGATGTCGCGATGATGTCGGTAACTGCAACGATCGCGCCTTTCCCATAAAGTCTAAAACACATATATTCACACATACGACAGTATTTTACACACTAGGGTGTTTTTACAGTATTCTCTAAAGTCATGTTTTTCTTGAGAGTTTCTATAAAAACCATCTCTAAAACCTATTTTATACGCGATGAAGTTGGTCATTGCCATCTCCGCAGTTACGTCGTGAATGCTGAAAGCAAAAGCAGGAATTCAATAGCCACCTCCACATGAATTTTTTTAAACCATATAATTAATTCTAACCATCCCAGTAGATAATTCACTATATAAATATCTCCATAAAAACATTTATCAGAATCTCAATATCTCAATAGCAATGCGTATGAATGATTCACTGATATATTTTTCATATTCCCACCAATATTCGCGGTGTCGTCGTGAAATTCGCAATGTCCCCGCAATGGTACATGGGAGGCAATGCTGGCAGTCGGGGTGTCATCCCAAATATCACGTGCAAAAAAAAAAGAATTTTTGACATATAACTATGCTCTGACCTTTTATGTTAGTGTTTTCAGAAATGTTCAGCCCTGGGAGCTGTTCCTGATCAATAAAAAGGTGGGCGCAATGGTTCTGTCCAACCAATCAGAGCATTACTGTTGGTGTGTGCATTCACAATTACTCAGGAAACCATTGCAAAATGTTCGTGACCAGATATATACCTATAATTTTCAGCTTACATTTTGAAAAACTACTCAATGGATTTACACCAAATAGGCAAAAGGCACTTCCTTGAACCAACCTTCTACCTCCCCGCCAAATTTGGTGTAAGTCTGTTCAGTGGTTCGGGCTGTAGCTGTTGCTAAAGGTACCTATGGGAATTAACATTACAAAGGCACCCTTGTTTTGCACCCCAAATTATCGCACCCCACTGAACAGATCACCTCCAAACTTCCCGTTGCAACCAAAACCTACCTTGACGTTTTTTTGGGAATATGTCATGAAGATTGGTCAAACGACGCCAAAGTTATAGGCAAGTCAAAAAATAATTTTCCTGTTGAAACTAGGTCCTAACTATAACTACCTATTGGCAAAATATATATTTGCTACTAGTACACCTGCACTTGACTCTAATGTCACCAATATGTGCTTTGATGATGATAGAGAGTAGTTGGCCAGAGATCTTTTTGGTTGAAACAGGGTGATTTAGAGTACCTTACTCTCAGGTGGTACTAGTGAGAAGGGTCTGAAAGCCAAATTCTTTAAACTTGCAAGGCTTTAGAAAAATGAGCTTTTGAAATGGGAATTGAGAATCCTCACATTTCTAAATTTTGATGATTTGGACCGAACTTTAATGCAGGAGCGGGAGGAGAATTTATACAACTCCTACTTCACTATGATGAGGATCCTTCGCCAACATGTTGAGAGGAAATCTCTCAAACTTAGAGAGGAAATAAAAGCTCTTGAAGAAGAAATTAGAGGCTTAGACCTAAAAGACGCCACAGATAAGAATTACGTGGTTTTGAAGGATCAGATCCAACAACACCAGATAGTAGTTAAAGAGATGAGTAAGATTACTAGAGACGACAGAGATTATGACAATGGAAGGATATTTACCTTTGCCCGTGAATTTGATGGCATAGTGGTCCCTAAACCAAGCTTCCAACTTTTGCAGGATTTTGGTAGTTTGTCGAGTATAAACAGCAGTTCTGAATTGTCCTCTATTGAGGAAGCAGGCCCTAGTAGTATTAATGATAAGACTGCTTATCCGAGTAGCTCCTCGTCTTTTTTCTAAGAGGTTTTATTGTACAGCATCAGAAACAAACAACAGAGGCTTATCACAAGACAAGGAGAGGGAGTGGAGAAAAAACAGAAAGAAAGAAGAAAGGAGTGCTCATTTGAAACCAGAAGAAGTGATTGAACAAATGATGGCAGCCAACCTGAAATTGGATGGTGTTCGTGTTCTGCCCATCCCCACTAGTAATAATTAGTCATAAACTTGTTGGATTGCTCCCTAAAAAGGTATGAAATGTCTGTCTTAAATTAAGGACTTGGATTCTGTCCTAGGAAACAGGGCACTTTTTCAGACATACATATTGATGTTTTTAAGTTTATATGAAAGCCAAGTTCAAATGTCATTTTCATTTACATGAAGTCAGAATATCACGGACTGATTGTAAGCCTCCTTTGTCAGATTTTTCTGGTGCACTACTCAAAGATATCTTGCTATTGCTAACTTTAGATGGTGAGGAGCTGCTAACTGTGGATGAGGTGATAAAGGATCTTAACACTGACAAAATCAAGAAGAACTAGCTCTTACTAAAGAAGCTAAATGTTCAAGTTTTTAGAAAAAACATTTGTTTTTGAAAAAAACATTTGATTTTATGAAACCCTCACCCACCAACCTAGTTGGTGGCATGTTTCATCATCGGGTCCCACCCAAGGTGGTGAGTGCACCCCGGGTGTGCTACAACACCTGCTTTACAGGGGAGCTGGTTTTTCAGTGTAGTGATTGTGCAGTGAAGTTAAGTGAGGTGCATTAAAAAACAGTCCACAGGGTCCCTTAAAGTAAATGGTATTTATTTAATGGTGGGCAGTGCTTTAAAAAAAAGGGGGATATGTATAGAGGTAAATTATGTCTCTAGTATCCATTAAAATGAAATCAGGTCTACATGTTTCAGCCAGTTTGTGCCGTATGCTGGCTTTTGTCAGGACCTATGTGTTGGTAATAAGTTGGTAAGAGTAATGGTCAGAAAAGACTGTAATGACCTGTGGTGAAATCGCACTTGCTAAGGTGCGCGGTAAGGAGGGAGATGTCCTCCCGTTGTTGCTAAAACCTGTAAAGAAAGAGACAAAACAGGACATACATACAAATGAACGTATAGTAACTCAAAGACGAGCTTCTCATTTAGCGCACATTGTGGTAAGTGACTTGTTTCGACGTTACTATACCGGGCAATATGCGGAAGAAAATAAAGTGAAAACGTGGTGTAGCGCTTGTGCGTGACCGTGCCAGATTACTGTGTAATATGCGGTATAGTGAAGAATACCTGGTACTATGGCAGTCTCACGTAAGTGTGTTAAGGTTTGAATGCTTACGATGAGATTTTCATCAGTGGCAACATGAATCCCGCACTCTCTATGTGTGATCGGAGAAAGAAAAAAGAAAAAGAAAAAGTTCAGAGGTAAAAGTTCCCCGAGCTCTTGGGGATGCACAATACCTGAAGTCTCCGTCAATTGAGGACTCCGGACTTACAGTTACTCAATCAATCAATCAATCAATCATGCATTTGTAAAGCGCGCTACATACCCGAGAGGGTCTCAAGGCGCTGGGGAGGGGGGGGGGGGTGCTACTGGTCGAAGAGCCAGATCTTGAGGAGTCGTCTGAAGGCCAGCAGGTCCTTGGTCTGTCGTAGGATGGTGGGGAGAGTGTTCCAGGTCCTGGCGGCGAGGTAGGAGAAGGATCTGCCGCCGGCGGTGGTTTTCTGGATGAGGGGGACTGTGGCGAGGGCGAGGTTGGCTGAGCGGAGGCTTCGGGTGGGGGTGTGGAAGCTGAGTCGGTTGTTGAGGTAGGTGGGTCCGGTGTTGTGCAGTGCTTTGTGTGCGTGGATGAGGAGCTTGAAGGTGATCCTTTTGTTGATGGGGAGCCAGTGCAGGCCTCTCAGGTGGAGTGTGATGTGGCTGCGGCGGGGGACGTCGAGGATGAGTCGGGCCGAGGCGTTCTGGATGCGTTGGAGTCGTCTCAGAAGCTTGTTTGTAGTTCCTGAGTAGAGGGCGTTCCTGTAGTCGAGTCTGTTGGTGATGAGGACCTGGGTGACGGTTTTTCTCGTGTCGAGGGGGATCCACTTGAAGATCCTGTGGAGCATACGGAGGGTGTTGAAGCAGGACGTGGAGACGGCGTTGACTTGCCTGGTCATGGAGAGAGTGGAGTTGAGGATGACCCCCAGGTTGCTTGCGTGGTCCGTGGGTTCCGGGGCTGTGCCTAGCGATGTGGGCCACCAAGAGTCATCCCAGGCTGATGGGGTGGGTCCGAGGATGAGGACCTCCGTCTTGTCTGAGTTCAGCTTCAGTCTGCTGTCCTTCATTCAGTCGGCTACGGCCTTCATTCCTCTGTGGAGGTTAGCTTTGGCGGTGTGGGGGTCTTCAGTGAGGGATATGATCAGCTGGGTGTCGTCGGCGTAGGAGATGATGTTGAGGTTGTGTTGTCGTGCGACGTGGGTGAGAGGAGCCATGTAGATATTGAACAGCGTCGGAGGATCCCTGTGGGATGCCGCAGATGATCTCGGTGGTCTTGGAGCGGAAGGGTGGGAGGCGGACACTCTGGGTTCTGCCGGAGAGGAAGGATGTGGTCCAGGCCAGGGCCTTCTCTTGGATGCCGGCGTCATGGAGGCGTGCTCATAGGGTGCGGTGGCAGACCGTGTCAAAGGCTGCTGATAGGTCCAGGAGGATGAGGGCGGGTGTTTCTCCTTTGTCCATCAGGGTCCGGATGTCGTCAGTGGCGGCGATGAGAGCGGTCTCGGTGCTGTGGTTGCTGCGAAACCCGGATTGGGAAGGGTCCAGGATGTTGTTAGCTTCGAGGTAGCGGGTCAGCTGTTTGTTGACAATCTTCTCAGTCTCTTTTGCCGGGAAAGGGAGCAGGGAGATGGGCCGGAAATTCTTGAGGTCCTTGGGTTCCGCCTTGGGCTTCTTCAGAAGGGCGTTGATCTCGGCGTGCTTCCAGCTTTCTGGGAAGGTTGCTGTCTCGAAGGAGCAGTTGATTATCTTCCGGAGGTGGGGCGCGAGTGTTGTGCTGGCTTTGTTGAAGACGTGGTGAGGGCAGGGGTCCGATGAGGATCCAGAATGGATGGAGTTCATGGTTTTGATGGTGTCTTCATCGCTGACGCTGGACCAGACGGTCAGGCTACTGGTGCGAGTGGTAGTCGCAGGGGTGGTGGGCTCGGTGGTGGGTGCGGGGGGGTCGGAGTTGAAGCTGTCGTGGATGTCGGTGATTTTGCGGTGGAAGAAGGTGGCCAGGGAGTCGCACAGGTCTTGAGATGGCGGGATGTCGTTGGTGTTGGAGCTGGGGTTGGAGAGTTCTTTCACAATGCTGAAGAGCTCTTTGGTGTTGTGTGCGTTGTTGTCTAGGCGGTCTTGAAGGCGGTCTTCTTGGCGGTCCTGATGAGTTGGTGGTGTCTGCGGGTTGCGCTCTTGAGGGCTGTGTGGTTGTCTGGCGTTCGGTCGTGGAGCCATTTCTTCTCTAGCTTCCGACAGGTGTGCTTGGAGACCCGGAGGTCCTCGGTGAACCAGGCGGCTTTCTTGTTGGTGTGGTTGGTTGTAGAGTTCTTGAGGGGGGCGAGGGTGTTGGCGCAGTCGTTGATCCACTGAGCGAGGTTGGTCGCGGCGGTGTCTGGGTCGGTGGAGTCGGTGGGTGGTCTCAGGGCGAGGGCGGTAGTCAGTTGGTCCTCGGTGATCTTGCCCCAGCGGCGGCGTGGTAGCTGTTGGGTGCAGTGGTGTGTGGTGGGTTTTCTGAAGGTGAAGTGGACGCATCTGTGGTCGGTCCAGTGTGGTTCGGTGGTGTGGTTGAAGAAGACGTGCGGGCTTGCGGAGAAGATGGGGTCGAGCGTGTGTCCAGCGGTGTGAGTAGGTGTCGTTACGAGCTGTTTGAGTCCGAGGTTGGCGAGGTTGTCGATCAGGGCGGTGGAGTTGGCATCGTTGTTGTTCTCGAGGTGGATGTTCAGGTCCCCGAGGAAGGTGTAGTCCATGGAAGCGAGGGCGTGGGTGCTGATGAGGTCGGCGATGGTGTCACTGAACTGTGGGCTGGGTCCGGGAGGTCTGTAGATGAGAGTTCCTCTGAGGGTGGTGTTGGGGTCGGTGTGGATCTGGAAGTGCATGTGCTCGGCGGTGGTGAGGGTGTCGTCGGTGTTCATTGAGATTTTGATGGAATCTTTGTGGATGATGTCGATTCCTCCTCCCACGCCGTTGGTGCGGTCTCTGCGGGAGATCTTGTAGCCCTGTGGGATGGCTATGGCGATGTCAGGCGCTGAGGTGGTGTTCAGCCAGGTCTCCGTCAGGAAGGCGACGTCGGGGGCGGTGGAGTCTAGGAGGTCCCAGAGTTCGATGGCGTGCTTGCGAGCGGAGCGGGTGTTGAGGAGGATGCAGTGGAGGTGGTTGGGTTCTCTGGCTGGTGGTGTGGAGGGTTGGATGCTGGTGAATCTGCAGTTCCGGCAGGTGAAAGGCCCCTTGGTGCATTTCGGGGTGGCCCGGTAGCAGGGGTGGTCTCGTCTGGTGTTGAGTGCGTGGAGGGTGTTTGCGTTGTAGTGCAGTCTCATGTTGCGGGGGGTTCGGGGTCCAGGGATTCTGGCGCTGGGTGCGGTCCAGGCGCGGACGGGCGCAGACGGGCTTGCCTTCCGCGCTGCGCACGTCCGCTGCGCGGCTGCTTCGCGGCCTCCATATGAGGGCAGAGGGAGGGAAGAGCAGCTGGGAGGTGGGAGCGGGGCGGCCAATGGGAGTGGAGGGGGCGGGCCGCAGGGGCTCAGCGGCGGGGGAAGAACCGGGGAAAAACTGCGGGAGAAAAAGACGGCGGGAGAGGCGGCAAGGGACTCGGAGGGAGGGGTGGACAACACAGCACAGGGATACAGAAAAGCAAAAACACAGGGGCATAGAATAAAGACACAGTGGCACAGAATAAAAAACACAGCCGCACAGAGTACCAAGCAAAAGCGGCAGGGGTACAGAAATGCAAATAAGAAGGGGGCAGTCAGGCGGCAAAAGCGGCAGGGGTACAGAAATGCAAAAAGGAGAGGGCAGCGGAGGTTCAACCCACAGGGGGCTGCGTGGCGGATGGGGGAGCACCTGCCTGGTGACAGGGTCAAAGGTCGCTCTCTACCACCGCTTTGCGGCCTCCATATGAGGGCAGAGGGAGGGAGGAGCAGCTGGGAGGTGGGAGCGGGGCGGCCAATGGGAGTGGAGGGGGCGGGCCGCAGGGGCTCAGCGGCGGGGAAAAACGGCGGAAGAAAACGACGGCGGGAGAGCCGGCGAGGGACTCGGAGGGAGGGGGGGGACAACAGAGCACAGGGCTACAGAAAAGCAAAAACACAGGGGCACAGAATAAAGACACAGTTGCACAGAATAAAAAACACAGTCACACAGAGTGCCAAGCAAAAGCGGCAGGGGTACAGAAATGCAAAAAAGGAGGGGGCAGTCAGGCGGCAAAAGCGGCAGGGGTACAGAAATGCAAAAAGGAGAGGGCAGCGGAGGTTCAACCCACAGGGGGCTGCGTGGCGGATGGGGGAGCACCTGCCTGGTGACAGGGTCAAAGGTCGCTCTCTACCACCGCTTCGCGGCATCCATATGAGGGCAGAGGGAGGGAGGAGCAGCTGGGAGGTGGGAGCGGGGCGGCCAATGGGAGTGGAGGGGGCGGGGCAGCAGGGGCTTAGCGGCGGGGGAAGAACCGGGGAAAAACGGCGGGAGAAAGAGACGGCGGGAGAGGCGGCGAGGGACTCGGAGGGAGGGGGGGACAACAGAGCACAGGGGTTCATCAAAGCCATCTGCCCGCTTCCTGGACCTATTGCGGCCTGCTGGACGGAATTCCGACGGTGTGGCCGCTTTCGGGAACCCCGCTTATATGTGTTTCAGTTTCCCGCCTGTTAGAGGCCGTAATTGCTAAAACGTGCGTCTCTGTGCATCGTGTTGTGATGGGTGGGCGTGGACTCATCTGTTGTTGTATGATATGGAAACGGAAAAGAAACTCACTGATACGGAGTCTTTTCTTAAAGAATAGTGATAAGAAACAATGAATAATAATAAATATGTGTTGCTGCCCTTATTTGCTGATGTCTTCAGTGGGGACCTCAAGGGGTCTTAGTAAAATATACATGTGTATTTATAAGGCATGATTGAGACCTTTCTGTAAGGGTGCGTGTGATCCGAGGCTGGATCCCCATTGTGTTGGGGGACCTCAGGCTGGGTCTCACCTAGGTCAGAGTGGAGCAAGTTCTTGGGGTAGATGGTAAATTTAGGGGGGTACAACCAGAGTCTTAAGCATTTAATAGCCACTCGGTTTGTTAACAGGGGGTCAGTAACTTAGAAAGGTGGTACGTTATAGATCTGTCAGTTGTTCAGCGCATTACAGGGTGATATTATCGTTTAAGTCAGTTTTGTGGGTTGATAAGCCGTAAACCCACCTCTGTTCTTTTTGTAGCAGGACCCCCTCATTATTAGGGCTTTTGTTTGCGATTTGCTCTATCACTACCCACTTAAGGTAATTGGGGGTGTGGCCTTTCTGGATAAAGTGATCAGTCAGCCTTGTGGTGTTTCTTTTGTAGCGTATGTTGCTGCAGTCTTCTCAGATCCTGGTCTTGATCTTACGGCTGGTCATGCCTATATGCCTCTAGACGCAGGAGCATTCAATGGCGTATGTGACATGTGTTGAATTGCAGTTGGTATGTTTCCTGAGATACCAGGTTTTCCCTGCTTCTAGATCAAGTGACTTGGTGGTGATGGTAAGGTGGCAGACACAGCAGTTGCTACAGGGATAGTGGCCGTTGTGCTGGGTAAGACCCATGAGTTGAGGACCGTATTCTCCTGTGTGGTAGGTAATGATCTTGGGCGTGTGGAGACAAGTCTATCCTTCAGACTGCCTGCTCTTTTATAGGAAAACATAGGGGGTTCCCACCGGAGTTTGCCTGTTTTGAGGATCCGCCAGTTTTTGTGGATTATTTTAGTTACTCTGTTGGAAGCCGTATTAAGTGTGGTGGCATGGTGAGCAAAATAATGATGGATTTAACCCAGATCTCTTGACTGGGGGTGAATGTTTTGATTTGTTCTGAATTCCGTCCATCAATTGTGTGTCTTTTGCTTTCTTGCCCTAAGTGCGCCAGATATGCTCAGACGTGAGTCCTGGGCTCACTGTGCCACTGGAATCAAGCTATCCTGGCTGAAGAGGGGTGAAACTGGTCCTAGGATGCTTGTTTCCGGTCCAGGGAGGACCTGGCTTGGCAGTTCGGGCTGGACTGTTCCCATGAGGCACAGGGTCAAGACTGATTTGCATATAGCCAGGTCTAAACTGGGGTGGCATGGTGAACAAAAGAATGATGGATTTAACCCAGATCACTTGACTGGGGGTGAATGTTTTGATTTGTTCTGCATTCCGTCCATCAATTGTGTGTCTTTTGCTGTATTAAATGTGGTGACGCATGTGAGAGGGATGGTGTTATTGTCTCTGGGTGTGTCGTCCAGGAGGGCCTCCCTGTTCTGGTTTCTTGCTCTCTTCCTGGTGGAGCGTATCATTTTATCCGGGTATCCTCTTTGGGTGAGTTTAGTGACCAGATCAGATGACTGTCTTTTGAAGTCCTCAATCTTGCCGTAATTTCTCCTGATGCATAGGAATTGTCCACATGGGAGATTTTCTTGCAGTGGGCGCGGATGGAAGCTGTGAAATTGAAGTAGAGAGTTCCTCGCTGTTGGTTTATAAAAAGTGGAGGTCTGTAGGGTTCCCTCCTTTGCTTCTATTGTGAGGTCTAGAAAGGCCAATTTGGTGTTGTCCGCCGTGCTGGTAAATCTCAGATACAGATCTCTGTTGTTGAGCCAGGTTAAGACAGTTGCTAGTGAATCCTCTTTCCCTGTCCAGATCATGAGTATGTCATCAACGTACCAACGCCAGAACTTGGTGTTACTCGTAAAGGTGTTTTCTGGTGGTAAAATGTGTGCAGTCTCAAAATGGTACACATTTCACTTAAATTCACTGCACAATCATTACACTGAAAAAACAGCTCCGCTGTAAAACAGGCATTGTTGCACACCCGGGGTGCACTCGGCACCTTGGGTGGGACCCGATGATGAAGCAAGCCACCAACTAGGTTGGTGGGTGAGGGTTTTCAAAAAAACAAATGGTTTTTCCAAAAACAAATGGTTTTTCTAAAAGCATGAACATTTACCTTCTTTAGTGTGACCTAGTTCTTCTTGATTTTGTCTATATCTACCAGGGGAATTGAACTAGCCCCCACGGACAATTGGTCCTCTCTATCTTTTTGATATATACAACCGGATCTTAACATTGAACAAGACTATACTTGTGACAGAGGTCTGCACCGACATAGCAAGTTTACTCCACAAGGTGTACATCTTAATAGTATTCATGTTTCCTTCAAAATAGTGACTGATGATCTGTATTGTTTAGAGGACAAAAGGATGAAAAAGTGTCTCTCAACTACAACAAAGACAACTTCTCCAAGGAGGAAAGAGCTGCCCTGATTACCTTGGGAGAAGACACCTCACCGATTATTCATGAAGCAGATAAAGGGGGAAAAGTTATCTTGATGAATAGGACAGATTATGAGGGAGAGGTCCACATGCAGCAGGGAAATACTACTTGCTATAAAAGACTACACAAGAACCCTTACTCAGCCGCAAAACCACTTATCAATGAGAGATTGGCACATTGGAGAGAGGTGGGTCTGTGGTCTGACTCTGAATTTTTCTTTTCGAAAGTTGATTGCTCCGGGTTCCCCTCCCTATGTTTATTTCCAAAGGTCCAGAAGAAAGGAGGGTTCCCACCGGGCATCCGAATATCTCATGAATTGGTCCCCTTACAGAACGTTTGTCCCAATTTGTGGGCTCTTTTTTAATTCCACTGCTGGTGAATCTTCCTTCTTTTGTTTGTGATGCCACAGACCTCCTCAACAGGTTTGAGGACCTTGAGAGGATGACTCTATGTGGCTTTTCACTCTGGACGTGAAATCATTGTACAGCGCCTGGATACCCCTCAGGTTGATAAGCGCGCTCCACAAATAAGTGATTGATTGATATACCTGCAGTAAAGCAGTGTGGGTCTATGCTTGTGGACTTTTTCTGTCCACACAAAGAGCAAACTATCTTGAGCATAACATGTTGCTTCAAATGGTAGATTTACTCTTAACCAATAACTACTTTCTGTATGATAAGGAGTGGTTTCAGCAACTTCAGGGTACGGCTATGGGCTCAAAATTCACTCCATCATACGCAAATATCTTTATGGGCTGGGTAATGCATCCATGCTTTGGCCCCGTGAGCTGTGGGATGGGACAAGAAGATTTGTTATCGGGTATGGTACAGTGATGGCGTCATTATTATCTGGACGGGAACAAATACCCACATGAAAGCATTTTTTGATTATCTCAATGATAACCCTTTGAATGTAATGTTCACGCTTAATATGTCGCAGACACAAATCCAATTCCTGGACTTTGAACATTACAAAGTGGATAATACACTGCAGAGCATACTCTTCAAAAAAGAAACAGCTGCAAATAATATTTTACACTATGACAGTGCACATCCACCCTGTTCTAATTGTGCTATCCCGTTTGGGGAAATGGTTAGGATGCAGAGGAAGTGCAGTGCAGACTGCAACTTTGAACAGCATATTAATTAGACTATTTCAATACTGAAAACCAGTGGTTACAAAAGATCAGGCAGCAAATAAAGCTAGAAAGAGCAGCCCAGTGACACTCTGAAGTTCAAACAAAAAACGTTAGCACAAGAACACCTGCCTTTTATTACCACACATTCTAAACTCAACCGTGAGGTCTTTAAGATCTTGAACGAACATTGGTCACTACTATAAGGGGTTCCTGGTGTTGGCAATTTACTCTATGAACAGCCTTGCATAACATGTAGGAGGAGTAGGACTATCTAGGAGTTCTTATGTCCGAGTAACACCTTGTCTAAATGAAAGACCAAACTACCTGGCTGAAATGACCAATGGGTTTCTATACATGTTGTGACTGTAACATCTGTCACATAGGTTTGAACAAAACTAAAAGTTTTCTGTACAACACAGAGAAAAAGGTATGCTATCCATCATTTCATTAACTGTTAATCTTGGTTTGTCGTATACATAATTATTTGTGTTTGCGATAAGATATATATTGGCAGCACTACAAGCCAACTCTGATCTTACATTCAAGAACATCGTAGAGCATGTAGCACACTGGATGCCTCTCACTCCTTGGTCTTGCATGAATGCAACAGTGGAACTAATAGAGTAAACTTTAGGTTCCACTGCATAGACTTGGTCTTGCCAGACCAGAGGGGAGGGGATAGAGAACAGAACTTGGGACGGCTAAAAGCCAAATGGACCTGAAGGTAACTCAAACAATGAACTACATCACTTTCTGTAATGGGTTTCTTTGAGATATCTAAACATTTTGAAATGGCTATCATCTGGTCTGTCACTTCTTCGGGGGCGTGGCTTGGAGGCTGATGGGAATGGACGCGTGAGCTACGAGCACCGCATCCAGCCCGGCCATTATCCTATATATTGAAGCCCCGGAACTGCTGTGAGTCCTCCGGGGGCCGGACCTGGCCGCCCCCGACTCCTGCCACTGAGAAACGACCAGCCGGGTGCCGCTACGGCTGAGTTAGATTTCAAGACGCGACGGAATTACGGACTGCCACCGGCCATCTTGTGTGGCCCATCCTCGGAGGGAAGTCCCCGGCGTGGCGTGAATGTAGCGCCGGCCGGAAGTGCGGGGCGGCTGGCCGGGAGAACCGGAAGTTGGGGATCGGCGATAGAGAGGCGATCAGTGAGAGGGCGGAGCAGGGGCACCTGTACTGCAGGACAGCGCGACGCCCCAGATACCTCGTAGCGGACCTTACGACAGCGGCGGGATTCTAGAGAGTGGGGCGAGGAGGGCGGTTCCCCCTCCGAGACGCTTGACACTGGGGTCCATGCGGAGGACACATCTGGGGCTGTGAGGCACCACCCGAGTGACTGCGCCTTGCACTAGGACAGAGCGCTTGGCATGGTAGCCCGCCCCGAGTAGAGCACGAACAGCGGCGAGGACAACTGTAGAGTTCTCCTGGAGCGCTGTGGGCCTGAAGACGGAGTGGACCCTCCTGCAAAACACCCCCCCCCGCTCCTGTGTCCCACGTCGGCTGGAACACACTGGTGACTGAGTAGGCCCTTCTCAGCGGCAGAACGATCTTAGAGGGCGCTGAGCGGGGCAGCCCTGTTGTCCCCCATTGGCCATCGTGGTGGGTGAAGGGCTGAGGCATCATCCTGCATCGCGTGGGCAGCCGTGATCTGGGGCGGCGGGGCTCCCGACGAGCCATCCTCGACTGACCGTGGAAAGATGGGAAAGTCACGCCTGAAGCAAGGCGCCACTGCCATCGATACGACGGGGGACACACCCAGTGAGAAGGACGAAGACGGAACTGGGGAACTACCGGTGGGCCTCCAACAAAAGCAGCTGGACCAGATCCTGCAGGCCATATCTGATACAAGAATTGCTCTGCAGCAAGATATAGCGCAAGTCTCCACGGACCTGGGGTTGCTCCGGGGGATCACCGGAAGCTGGCTGATCGAGTCAAGCAGACAGAGGCCACGCTTGAACAGATGGCACCAGCCCAGAAAATATCTGATGCCACTATAGAGGATCTGAAACGGAGGGTGCAGACACTGGAGAAGAGAGCTGAGGATGCGGAGGGACGCAACAGCCGCAACAACATACGTGTGGTAGGGCTGCCCGAAAAAATCGAGGGGAGTGACATGCTCGCTTACATGGAGACTTGGCTACGAGACGTGGTCGCACCTGAGGGACTAACGCAGTTCTACACACTGGAACGAGCGCAGAGAGTTCCGACTCGTCTTCCAGACCCTGGCAGACCTCCCCGCCCAGTGGTTGCACGCCTTCTGCACTTTAAAGATCGGGACATCATTCTCCAGAAAGTCAGAACACAGGGCCCCTACCGAGTGGAAAATGTGTCGGTCTCCATCTACCCCGACTATTCCTTCGAAGTCCAACGGCACCGGTCCTCGTTCCTGGCGATCAAAAAGGCTCTCAGGGAAGAAGGCATCCAATATTCATTGTTGTTCCCTGCCCGTCTGCGGATCATGTTGGGCGGCAAAACATTCTTTTTTAACGACCCTGAGGCCGCATGGGGCCGGCTGGAAACGTATAGATCGGGAGCGCAGGCCCGCACCGCCAGAGGGGAATCGCGGATGTCCTGACCGAAGCCTCGTCGAAACCGACGTAACAAGAATCGGACAACTGGGATGCAGTCCCCCCTGGCGTCACAGACGGAGCTGGAGCGGAGAGCGGCATTACAAGCGGTCTCAGCCATCTCAGGAGCCACTGCATCCATCCCTGCCGAGGACTCGGTCTCCCAAAAGGGGTCTGACACTCTGCAAAGTGATGAAGTCGAGGAAGATGCTGCGGTGCTGCCTCACGTCACGCTGGGGACGGCGGACGGCATAATGGACACCTGAACTATTCCTGGCTTGCCGGTGACAGTAAGGAGGGTAGCCGGGGGCTGGAGGGGCACCGTGCTGAACTGTTGACTCTGCATTGGGGATGGGGTTGCAGCGGGTCTACAAGGGTTTGCCCGGCTTTCCACGATTGCGGGAGTAGGGAGCTGGGGCAGGCGCACCGGGGGCAAGGAGTGTCCGGGGAGATACTGTAGAGACTGGGCAAGGATGGTCATTGGGAACTCTTACCGTACCCGTTCGGCCCCGGCCCACCTCCTCCTACTCACAATAGCTGTGAGACTCTGGTGGCTACCAGAGAAGTTAGTTAACTGTATTGTATTTGGATGGGTAACTACGGTTGGGCACCTGTTCTGGGGGCGAGTGGGATTGGGGGTTGTTTGGGAGTTGAGGGACGTTGGAGCAATGTCAGTGTGCCTAGGACTGTGCAAGGTTGGATAGTGCGTTTTAAACGGTGTGATGGCATCCCCTCCTGAGTTGAAATACATCACCTGGAATGTGGGGGGGCTCACCTCCATGGCGAAATGTTGCAAAGTCCACGCCTACCTGGTGCGTAGAGGGGTGCAGGTGGCTTTTCTACAAGAGACTCATTTTAGATCGGACAGAAGGGCGGGCCCTACATAGGCGCTGGCGGGGTCAATTGTTTTACACCACCTATTCCAAATTTGCAAGGGGTACCCTTATTTGGGTTAGAGCGGGACTTCCCTTTCAGCCCCTCACCACGCAGGTGGTATCGGAGGGAAGGTTTGTGGCAGTTCAGGGCCGGTTAGATGGGAGGGAAGTAACTTTATGTAGCCTTTATGCCCCAAATGTAGAGCAGGCGGCCTTCTTCACGCGCATCTCAGGGACTTTAGCGGAGTATCTAACGGGTCCGACCATCATGGGGGGTGACTTCAATTCAATCACTGATGTCCACCTGGATAGATCTCATCCACCCCTTGCCCAGTCGGCAATACATCGGGCGGCTAGAAGTAGACGGGACTGGCAGACTGCGTGGGGGTTGGTAGACACATGGCGGGAGCATCACCCGATGGACCGGGACTACTCCTTTTATTCCACCCCGCACGAGCTGCATGTGCACCTGGATAGCATATTGTGCTCTTCAGACGTGCAGGCTCTGATTCGCCATAGCGAATATCTGGCGGAAACCATATCGGACCACAACCCCTGTTTGGTTATAGCACAATGGAGTAGGCAGCGTCAAGCGATACCCACCTGGCGCTTCAACCCACGGATGCTGGAGGACTCTGTCTTCCAAGCGGAGGTTCGCGATGGAATAACAAATTATTTTGCAGAGAACACGGGGACAGCGTCGTGGAGAGCATGGGAATGGGACTCGTTCAAGGCGGTCATCAGAGGGATATTTATTTCCTCCACGTCCGGGGTCCGGAAAACAATATTGGGAGACATAGAGAAGGCGGACACCACGCTGCGCACAACGGAAAGGGCCCATCACACGGGGGAGAAATCCCACGATGAGGTGGTTGCTGCGCACGAGCGAATGACAGTGCAAGTGGAACCGCTCCGCTGTTTTGACTACAAGGCGTACCTCACCAGAGCACACGTGGAAAGGGACAAAGTTGGATCACTCCTGGCCTGGCTGGCGAGCCCCACCGCGCGCGGCTCCCCCATACTCTCTCTGACCACCGGAGAGGGAACAGTGGTGTACTCTCAGAGAGAGATCAATGATCAGTTCCTGACATATTACACCGCCCTGTACACTAACACCATGCGGGACGCTCCCGGGGAATTGGAGGAGTTCCTGGCAACGGCCCGACTACCGAGACTGGATCCAACCCACAAGGAGGAGTTGGGAGGCGACATATCGCTAGGTGAGATCCGAACGGCGATCAAACATATGGCTCGTAGGAAAACTCCGGGGACGGACGGGCTTCCCGTGGAATTCTACGCGGCCTAGGTGGAATTGCTTGCCCCGCAATTACAATCCGTCTACAGGGAGGCCTGGGAGGAAGGACAATTGCCCACTTCCACGCGCGAGGCGCTGGTTATACCTCTCCTGAAAAAAGGAGGGGACCCGGGTGCCACGCCCACTCTCCATGCTAACAGTGGACTATAAGATCTTGAGCAAAATTTTAGCCACGCGGCTGTTGGATCATATGACCACTCTGATACACCCCGAACAGGCTGGGTTCAACCCTCGACGTAACACGTCGACGTGTATCCGGCGCCTGTTGCGGGTTATGGAGGAGGACTGCACTGAATACCCTGCCGCCTTGACACTATCTGTAGATATGGAAAAAGCCTTTGATAGTGTGGAGTGGCCTTACTTGTTTAGGGTCCTGCAGGAGTTCGGTCTGGGGGATGGGTTCGTGCGATGGACAAGATTGCTATACACCAACTCTGTGGCTAGGGTGCGGACGGGGACCACAATATCAGCTCCCTATCCAGTGCGACGGGGAACAAGACAGGGCTGCTCGTTATCCCCCTTGCTGTTTGCCTTGGCTGTCGAGCCCCTAGCGTCTCATGCAAGAATGGGACGCGCCTATGTCGGACTACTATTAAGGGGGGAAATCCATTATATTTCCCTTTACGCGGATGATTTATTGCTATTCCTGGCTGACGCGGATGGGGCCCTCCGGGGCGCCAAGGCTCTACTGAAGGACTTTGGTCAATTGTCGGGCCTGAAAGTTAACTGGGGCAAGACTTGTGTATACCCCATAACACAGCATGGGCGGACTCCCCCCTCCCTGGGAACAATACGCCGTGAGGACAGTTGTCTGCCGTATCTGGGAGTACATATTTATCACACCCAGCAAGGCCTGTTGGAAGGGAACGTGGGTAGGGCAATCAGGGGCCTGGTTGGCAGTATCGGATTCTGGAGCACCCTTCCACTCTCGGTGGCGGGGAGGGTGGTGTTACTGAAGATGGTGGCGCTCCCACGCCTGTTGTATTATTTCCGTACGCTCCCTATTTGGGTACCGGCGTCGCTATTCAGCAAGCTCACGGCCATGGTTACGGGCTTTATCTGGGGAACTGGCAGGAGGCGGGTGGCGCTGGCCACCCTACGACGGCCCAGAGCTGAGGGTGGGCTGGCAGTACCCGACTTCGAGTGGTATTATCTGGCTGTCCAGTTACAATGGCTCACGCTGGCGGTGGCTAGGGAGTTTAGAGGCCGGAAGGCCCACAGGGCAGGCTGATCCCGCGCCATGTGCTTTCCTTTATTGTCTTACAGCAACGACTCGATTTGTCACAATTAACTCTTGAAGAGCGAACGCTCCGGCTGTGTTGGAACCGAAGCCTACGGAAGGCCGGCATTGCTCACCCTTACGCCCCAGAGATCCCATTAGGCATGTGCACGGCCCTCCCGCATGGAGGGGATTGGTCGGGATTGGCTAACTGGGAAGACCTCGGGGTACAGATGGTGGGGGACCTGTACCTAAATGGAGTGCTTCAGCCATTCCAGGGGCTACGGGACTCCTTTGGGATCCCGAGGGGAGACTATCTACTCCACGCAGCCCTGGTGGCAGGTCTCCAGAAGCACTGGAACGCGGGACTATCGGAACCCCAGACGGCTGCAGGATGTCAATATGTGGTCATGGCAGCGGGCACAATTAAGGCCATTACGTGCCTATACCGGAGACTGACGACAGAACACCTAGCCCCTTTGAACGCTCTAAAGGACAAATGGGAAATGGATATTGGGAAACCTATCCCTGCACTGACGTGGCCCAAGCTACAGAGACGGGCCTGGAAGAGCACACGTAATGCCCGGTTTCAATTGGTGCAGTACTTCACCTTGCATAGGGCATACTTGACGCCAGCTAAATTATTTCAGTATTTCGGGGGCCCTACACCGCAATGCCCTCGGTGTGGGAAGGAGGGGGCTGACTTCAAACACATGTTCTGGTCCTGTGGGTCACTAAGTCGCTACTGGGACGAGGTTATTGATTGCTTAAACCAGGTGACAGGGCGGGACCTGGAGGTGGAACTGGGAGTTTGTTTGCTGCTATGGTTTCCCCACACTCCGCGTACAAAAATTACGAGCAAGTTTTGCGATTTAGGGCTAGTTATGGCCAAAAGAGAAATCGCCCTGCACTGGAAATCGAGAGTTGGTCCCAGCTTTGCGAGATGGAGAGCGACTTTCACCAAATGGGCCTGTAGTGAGGGCACGTTCAGGCTACAGTTAGCACTGCGGGGGAACGATGAAAAGGCGCTGGACATGGCACGTGCATGGGAGGCACTAGTGGTTGAGCTCCAAGGGTGGGTAACGGATGAAGTAGGGGACGATGATACAGTGGAGCAGCCTGCGGAAGCGCAGTAATAGAGATGTACCAGGTAGAACACAAGCGATGGAACGAGTACACCACTTTTACTTACAGAACTGAGCCTGACTATTGAAGTGGGGAGTAGCCCACAACCAACAACACAGCAACTTAAAAAGAGAGGATCATCCTTTTACCTTGTATTATGGCACACTGACATGGGGGGGGGGAGGGTGAATATGCATATAGGAGTGCTGATGGGTACAGAATATCTGGATGACAGCGAATTAGATCATATAACACATTGATTTCCGGAAGTCGGATATGTCCATCAGCATGAGTTTAATTAATGAAAGGTAACTGTAACTGAAAATATGCAATAAAAATTGTTTTTGCAAAAAAATAATCTGGTCTGTCGCTTCTTCAGTGCTTTTGTCTGCTCTTCGTCCCTTCACCTCTAGGTCCTTTTTATATTTTTTAACCACAATGGTACTACTGATTTGTGGGGGATCTGATTCTGCTAGGGACCTTTTGGAGAATATTTCAGATGTACATGATGCCGTTTGGCTTGAATTTATTTTTATTTATTGATTGATGCTAAATGACTGGGGGGTAAATCGGACACCATGCTCCTATGTGAGCCATGAGCATATTGCTCTGGGTGGCACTATGGATCAATTAAAGTGTGATGTAGTTTTAACTTATTTCCAGTAATAAGTGGGATATCAACTGTGGTACAGTTGATCGTGAGACATTTAATAGTATGTATTAGTATGGAAGTGATGGTGAAATCTGAATTATCGGTGAAAAAAGTGGTATTCTCTATGATCAGTGCTTATGGTGCTTATTAGCTATCCTCTTATTGCTTATCTGTGTAAGGCTTTTGGTTCCGGGCTTTCCCGTTTGAATGGTGTATCAACAGAATAGCGATGATTCAATTCTCGATGTCCAGAACTTGTCTACATTTTCAGGGGATCTGAACTTGGATTACATGGGGCTATTCAGGCGCAGACTCTTCACTGAGGCATAGCACCATAAACGGTGTAACCCATCGCTTTAGGACCAGGAGTGGAAATTTAAAGTGATAACTTCAAAGGAAGTGGTGTTTCTCATTGACGGAACATGAGAAACATCAACCTTGTACTCCACAAGGTTGACGCTCTATTTGTTTTGGGGATATCATCAATGCAGAACTCTTTAATTTACGCATGTGCTCACTGCACTGGACAATGCTCTTGTTGTTTAGTGGGCACTGAGAAATAGGGGTGCGAAATAAGGGTGCGCTTGTTAGGTTAATTCCCATAGGAATGCGTAGTCAAACCTACAGCCCAAACCTCTGGACAGAATTACATCAAATTTGGCAGTCTCAACTTTAAGGAGCCAAATTATGACAACATAGAATTTTAGGGTTTCTATGGTGGAAAATGTGTTTGATCTAGCTATGCATCTCCTTAAAACGTGTATATTTTTAAAGAAACTGGTTGTTTACTTTCCAGTTCCATCTTGGTACCTTCCTTTGTTTTTACGTGATCTCCAGTTCATACCTTTTAAATATATTGAGTCACTGCAGTTAAAATTTCCCAGTGATAATGCAGACATTTCAGTGGCTATTTGTTCAGGTCACCTTAATGGGGAACTGTCTACTAAGCAATGGCTAGACAAGTGTTTTTGCACGTCCTATCAGATAAGATAGTTCTTAAGCCCTCCTCATCTTTTGTCCCCAAATATCTCATTCCTTTCACTTTGCACAGAGTTATAAACCAGCCTGTTAGTTTAACTTGTCTATTTTCAGAGGACAATTGTATACACTAGATTTACAAGGGACTATCTCTATGTATGTGTAAAGAAATGTTTTAGTTTTTGTAAAGCCTGTTTTGTTTGTAACCTAATGCTCAACATGTCCCAAATTACGTCAATCCATAGTGACTGTGAATTTCTGAGTTTTCTGGTTCCATGCAGAATTGATCCACAAGAGCCATCTGTAGTTCTTGGGCGGCATTAAAAGAGGTGTCCATCTGTGATATATGCAATGCAGCTACATCATCATATCCTGTCTCTTTTATAAACCAGTAGCGATTGATTGCAGGATTTTCTTTGTCATCTAATTTTGGGACACATATTTTGAGTGCTATGAGGAAGGAGATTTTCGAAGTGTTATAAATTAGTATTTTCTTCCATTGGTAATTGTCTCTTTGTGCATTTATATTATCTATGTTTTTTATATCAGTTACCGCCTGTGTATATCCTCATACACTAAGATCTAGGATGAGGAAGATGGGCGATGATGAGATTAGGATTATAAGCATGTGTGGAGTGGAACAGCTGCTTTAATCAAATCATCCTGGCGCTGACCAATAGTTGGCCAAACAGATGTGGCAAGGCATTAATTAAAAATAAATGTTTCCAAGCCTTTTTTGAAAAATTATTCAGAGGGGGATTTTTTCAGAGCTGTGGGAGAGTGTTCCACAGTTTGGATGCTATCAAAGCGAATGAACAGCGGCTTCTTTTTGCTTTTCCCATTTTAGGGACAACTGGGGTGCCCTGACTGTGCCTTTTAGGGAAATTTTCTTTAATCCTGACCCTGCAGCAAGCTGATATTTGTTATGTAAAACTCTGTATGCTACAAGAAGTGCTTTAAATGTAATGCTTTGTCCTACTGGCAGCCAATGTAGGGGGCCTATTAGCAAGAAGTTGCGATATTTATCGCAAAACGCGCGTTCATTTTTATCGCTGCCTATCGCTGGATATTTTAGCGTCGAAAACATGCTATTATCAACGTTTTTCTCCATTGTGCTAAAATATCCAGCGATAGCGGCGAAATGCGTGAATATCGTTGGAAATCCAGCGATATTCACGCATTAACGCCAACGGGGACTTAACCTAAAGATCCACCTCCCATTGGATAAACAGGTAAGTCATGTTTTTAGCAGGCGTTAGATTATAGCGATAATCACGCTTAGCGCGATTTTTTTTATCGCTACACCTGCCTTGCTAATAGGCGATAGCTCTTGTACCCAAACTACTTGTGTGAACACTGCAGTGAACTGCTGGCATACTTTGGACATAAATCAAATCTACTGAGTGATACAAAATCATTTCCATAAATAGGTTATGCAATAAGCAATCCATGGCTCCGATTTAGTGTTCGGGGGACAGGTACTCTGTCACAAGTATGACAAATATCCCATCCAGATAGAGTGCAATTTTTGTGTTTTGTAATAAGCTCCTATGACATCTTTTTTTAATGAATTGTGCCCTTTAAATCTAATCTCTTTGAGATAGTCTGTAGGTCAAAAGATGACACCAGTGTTCTTTTTTTGACAGAAATAAGGTTTTTTGTTGATGGAGGGTGAATTAGGCGAACCCAGATAAAGAGCATTAGGGAAACTTTATATGAAATTACCACAGCTTGTAAATTGAGTGCAAATGAAACTAAAATGAGATCAAATAGTGAAATGTTAACAAGAAGAAAAATACTGGCCATTGTATAGCATTGGAAAAGCACATTGTGTATAAAACTATTGAAATAACCTCTTCATTTGTTGGAAAAGTTCATAAGAGCATTAAAAACCCCAAGAAAGACAGTTCATACAATAAGTACAAGAGTATCTAAAATATTTGCTAATGTAGAATAATATGTAGACAGTATGTGTTCGGAGAATAAATAAGATGTACATGCTGAGTGCTTATGGTAATATGAAAAAACAACACTGACACGTACCTCGAGGCATAATATTAATAAGCAAAGGCTGACACATCACCCTTGTCATCAGACAGGCAGTGCCCTGGTAATACGTTCTGCAAACAGTATGAAGATTAATTGCATCAAGTTTATTTGCACATTAAATAAGGACTTTAAAATATGATTGGCAAAAGCTGGTGTTTACATCCATAACATTTATCGCTTCTTGTTACTGAATTTCAACCCTATTGCAGTTGAGGAACAACAGTTACAATTGTACAATGGCTACAACCACAGAAACAGCAAACCAGGTGTCCTTAACATAAGTAAGCAATAGACTCAAAAGGCTTTTCAAAATTCACTTGGCGGGGATACCATACAGTTCATCACTCTTTTGAGCCTTTCCAGAGGTAACAATGAAGTGTGTGATGTGCGCTGTGACTGGCTGCATGTACTTTTGAATGCAAGTTAAATTCTCATGTGTGAAATTACAGAATAAATGTATGCATGTATGTATTTCAGATGTATATATTTGCAAGTAGCTAGTGCGGAACTGTTCTTGTTGGTTTTAGCACTCTAGACACTTTACCACTGCTAACAAGTGCAAAAGTGCATGTGCTCACTCCCCAAAAACATGGTGGCATTGGTTTATCCACAGTTGGCATATTTAATTCATTTTTAAGTCCTTAGGAAAATGCACTATATGTGCCTAGGGCTTATAAACTAAATCCTTCTAGTGGGCCTGCAGCGATGATTGTGCTAGCCACGTAAGTAGTCCTTCAAACATGCCTCAGAAATTTCACCGCAGAGTTTGTGTGTGCAGTTTTACTGCCATGTTGACTTGGCATTTATAATCCCTTGCCAAGCCTTAAGTTCCTGTTTAATTACATATAAGACACCCCTTAGGTAGGGCCTAGGTAGCCCATAGGGGAGGGTGCTTTGTAACTAAAAAATAGGACATGTACTTTTAAGCTTTATGTGTCCTGGTAGTGAAAAGCTCCCAAAATCATTTTTCACTCTCGCGAGGCCTACCCCTCTTATAGGTTAACAATGGGGATTTCTCATAACCTAAAAGCATAATTTGTTTGTTTTTTTAATTTAATTTTTAATTTTTATTTTTCAATTGCAGTGATAGAAAAAAAACAATACTATGGAGACATTTATACAGAGTGTAGCAGTCCCCCCTTCCCCCCCCCCCCCCCCCGGAGGCTAAGAGTGCATGACGAGTGCAGATTCTTAAAAATAGCTGTAATAATATTTTATATAAAAATATCAATATCAAAATCAGTAATATGAATAATCAAATGTATCACATTGCTACAAATCGTTAAAGAGAAAAAGATTAATTTGATTACTTTTACTAAAAAACAGTAGATATAGTGACCAGTGCAACAGTACATCACTAAAATGATAAAGCATCCCTGCGGGTTAGATATTATAGAATATTGATAAAAAGATATGAACAAACGTGACTAGTGCATAAGAGAGGAAAGTGACTTGTGCATTTTGTAGAGAAGGTTAATTTAATCTCTAATCTCGCCTGTTTCCAGAGTTAGTAAATTCAGCCAGTGAGAGAGATGACCCCAGATGATTAATCCTTTTTTTTTTTATCTGTGTCCCTTTTTAGCGTATATTGCCTTCTCTAACAAATGAATTGAATAGAAACAGGCTAACCAATGCGTAAACAGTGGGGGATTAGGATCCAACCAGGCAGACGCGATGTACAGCCTTAGAACAGCCATAGCAATGAATATTAGGCCTCCTCCAGTCTTTCTCTCTATCGAGTCTGATGTGCCCAACAATATAGTGGAGGGTGTTAAGAATAAGTTGTGAGATAGCACATGTCCCAAGAAGTGTTGGATTTTATTTATTAATGGTCCTAATTTGGCGCATGTAGCAAACATGTGGATTGAGTCGGCCTTATTTTCAGAGCAACGAGGACAGTATGTTCCTTTACCGGAACCCCATTTTGCAATCTTACAGGGAGTTAAATATAAAAAAAAACAAGTTTTATAAAATTGTGCCTGAAGGTTGGAAGATAACATATCGCTTTGGGCGGACTTGAGTGCAAAACAGAAAACATTACTAGTGATGTTCAGTTTCTGTTGCCACTTGGAGGATATTATAGACAGATCATCGGACATTAGGCTGTTAAAAAAGTTATAAATAATTCCAATACATGGAGGTGTATTTCCGCAACGCTTCTCGATCAGTTCACAATTGGTGAGGCCTGAAAGCCCCCCTGTCTTCCATGAAAAAAAGGATTTGATAGCTAGATATTTAAAAGATTCCCTGTTATCTAATTCATGGAGAAATTGAAGATCTTTAAGGGGCAAAACCTCATTGGATGAACAGAGATCTCCTAATTTCTTTACTCCTTTATCTATCCAAATTTGGAAGTAAGATGTACTAAAAATATCCGGTAGATTAGGATTATTTATAATAGGAGGATAAAAATTCAATCTGCAGATACCGAGAAATTTACGTATAGCTGTAAAAACTTTATAGACACCCAGAAGGGTCTTAAATTTGACTCTTTTGTAGTATCCCATTTCCAGCTGTCGCCACAAACAGCCCCAAGCGTCGGGGCCGAGCAAGAGTTCAAAGGGTGAGGGCAGACCGACAGCGGGCGTTGGGGGGAGTCTTGTAATAGTATAGGGCATGATTGTAAGACAGTAGCCCAGTAATATAGTTTTAGGTTGGGCAAAGCCCATCCCCCTCTTTTCCGGGGTAAAGACAAAAATGTAAATGCCCTTCCAGGTTGAGAGAAAGCCCATACAAATTGGGAGAATAACTTTTCAAACCTTGAGAGTGTCGGCTTATTAAACTCTAAGGGTGTAGTCCTGGATAGGTCTAGTATTCTTGGAAAAAAAATCATTTTCAGCAGATTGCATCATCCAACGATAGAAAGGTGTATATTATTGAGACCGTTCAAGGCTTTCCTTGTCTCTAAGATAAGAGGGTCCGTGTTCTGACTGACTATAAGGTCGGTATCAGCCAAGATATCGATACCCAGGTATTTGGCTTTGGCCACTACTCTTCCATCATTCCAGGCAATTTTGCTGTTGATTATAATTTGGGTTTTTCCTTTATTTAATTTATATCCAGATAAGGAGCCGAATAGATAGATGAGCCTCAGCCTCGATTTCTGGAATGGCTTTCTTTGGATCCGGCGTGACCAAGGCCAGATCATCGGCATAGGCCATAATTTTGGATTCTAGGCCGAATCTACTGACTGCCGGTATAGCCTGGTTTCTTTCAAATTTTTTGATGAGCAGGTCAATATAGATGGCAAAAAGTAAAGGGGAACAGGGACAACCTTGACGGGTCCACCAAGTGATTTTAATTTGTTCGGTCAATCCCCCGTTGATAGATACCCTGGCCATGGGAGTGATATATAATGCCTTAATGGCCTGAATGGCTTTGGACCCAAAGTTCATTCTCTGCATGACGCCCCAGAGAAAATTCCATGAGACCCGATCAAATGCTTTTTCGGCATGTATGATTATTGCAGCAATCGGGTCTCCCGAAATCTGTGCGGCATCAAGCAGAGTAATGAGCATGCAGATGTGTTCTGTGGTACCCTTAGCAGGGATAAATCCATGCTGCCACCTAGATACTAGACCTTCAATTCTAGCCGAAAGCCGTGAGGCAAAGATTTTAGAATATGCTTTCGAATAACCATTAATAAGGGTGATTGGACGATATGAGCCCATTTCCGTTGGGGGTTTATCTTTTTTTAGGAAAAACTATAATTTTGGCAGTAGACCATGATTGAGGAGGGGAAACACCCTGGAAGATTTGAGTCACTACAGCATTAAGGATATCTTTGATTTGTGGGAGAAAAACCTTATAAATTCAACTGGGATGCAGTCGAGCCTGGAAGCTTTCCCATCTGGTAGACTGTGCAGAGCTCTAACAATTTCTTCCCATGATGGAGCGGTTTCGAGTAGCTCTCGCTCTTCTTCTACAAATGTACATCCTATCCTAAGTCTAAGTCCCCTTCTCTCCCCTCTTGGGCTTCTGTGCGGATTATAGGTATTCTTTAGCGCTTGGACGCCTCCGGGCAGCAATTCGCGCTCTACAAATGTACATCCTATCTGCTAAGTGTTGCCAGCGTAATTTAATCTAGATAGGTATCTAGATGGTTACTAAAGTCAGATTGCTCGCCCACACCCTCCGAATATAAATCCCGTAAGAATCCGCAAAAGGCTGTGCGAATTTCTTCGGGGTCGCAGATTATAACTCCTGCAGATGATTCGATTTTTTGAATTTCGTTAGCGAAAACCTGTAGCCTGGTTCTCATAGCCAACTGATGGCCAATTCTTTCACTGCATTCACATGTTTATTCTCATGCTGCAGCCCATTTGGAGGCGGCTTTATCAGCCAGAACCGAACAAATCTCTGCCCTGGCGGCAGGCACAGCCAGTTGTGCCGTATCAATCTCACCCTTGGACTGAATTACTGAGATAAGGTTTTTCCTCAGTTTTTGCTAATTTAGCTTGTAATTCCATCAGCTGAGCTTTCTCTTGTTTATTTTTCTTAAGTGAAAATTGTAAGGTTTCCCCACGAACACAGGCTTTTAACGTGTCCCAGACTACCACAACGGGGACTGTGCCTAGATTGTTTTCAAGGAAGGTCTTTATCCATTGTTTCATGTGAGTCTGTTAGCCTTCATCCAGAAGAAGTGATCTTTCAAAGCTCCAGGATGAGATTTCCTTGCGTGTTATCAACCCCCGAATATTGAGGCTTAAGGGATTATGGTCAGAGAGAATATGGGGAAGCAATTCAATTTCGCTGCAATGAATTAAAGAAGAAGAAACCATAAAAAAATCTAAGCGTGCAAGAGATTTGTGAGGTGCAGAAAAAAATGTATATCCAGGTAAGTTTGGGTGTAAATAGGACCAAACATCCACCAACCCATGAATATATAGGAGATTCTTAAGTGCTCGAAGCACTTTGGGTTTGCGGGTGGTCTGATGGCATTGACAATTAGACCCCTAATTACATGGTAAATTAAAATTAAGATCCCCACATAGGATGACAGGCAGGGGCCAATGAGCCAATTCAGCTGAAACCTGGTCAATCACACTAGGGTCATCCAAGACACTCCCATATATAGAGCACAAGGTAAATGAGAATGCATAATTCCTGATTGAGAGGGAATAGATCTGCCATGTTTGGTACCTATGGACTTGTGATAATAAATCCTCTTTAATGGATTTAGGATTACAACTTTAAAAATACCACTTTTAGCAAGTTGGCATTTTTCTGCTCTTAAGCCCTGTGTGCCTGCTGCCTGTCTCTAATACACGTCTTGGGTGGGTGACAGCTGGACCTTGTGCATTCCCTCAAGACAGCCACACACAAAGGGCACTTAGGTGTGACTGATGGGCCATCAACATCCTAATGGGCCATCCTGAGCAGAATAGGAGGGAGGAGCTGGCCACAGCCTCACACTTACACCTGAATGGGCTGTGTCCTGTCCAGGCACAAAGGACTGCTTAATCACCTGCAGTGAGTCTGGAGCCAGGGCAGAAAAGGGTGGACCTCTGTGCACTTCAAATTCCCTTTCAGAAGTCTCTCCTGTTTCAAAGGCACCACTGGCTATAAGAATTGAACTTCTGACTAAGCCTGGGTGGAGTTCGCAGAGTTTCACTACGTGAAATTATGCGTATTTACCAAAAAACTCAGCGATTCTGCGAAGCTCCGCGTGCTTAGTACAGCATTATTACTACCAGTCCAATTTGATTAAGTTACACTTACAACACACACAGGCTTTGTCTCATGCGCTGTCAAAACGGTTCCGGGCACATTATCATTGTTACCCTTACACACACAGCAAACCTGCTGTGACACCTGCCCAACGAAAATGTTCGTTTAAAGAAACTAAAGCTTCTCTCTAACCCGTGGTCCCGTCTGATCAGCTAGCTAATGTGTATTAGAAGGTCTGGATAAATGAGCACAATATAAGAGCACATATACCCTGCCGTGCAATATCTAAAAACTTCCTACAGCATACAAGAGCTTGAGTCTTTAGGAGCCACTGCCCAACTGAAATTCCCTGCCACATTAAGAATTATGTGAAACAATAAAAGGCATAAATAAAAGAGCCAACCAAAGTTGAGAGTTTAATCAAGCAAATAAAAACGCATCATTAGATTAGTTGATGTTATACATTGATTCCAGAGAGGAGAGAGCCGATGGGCATGCAGAACTGCCAGTTTGGTTAAAGGGAGGGTTCCCCGGGGTGGGGGAGGTTTGCGCTGGGGGGTCACATATTAGACATACATAGTAGAAAAGATGTGCACTGGGTGGGGAGCAAATGGGAGAAAACTAAAAAATTGTAGACTCACATGTGACAAATAAAATCAGACTGAAGATATTGGGAGAGGAGCTAACTACACTTCCCAGCCTCCCCAGCTCGGCTGTCATTGCCCCTGCGCCCGGAGGCGCATAAATTACTAGCGCGGCTACCGTGGGCGGGAATCCTGTTGTGTTTGCCGCATTTACTGCCACTGTTGCACTGCCTGATCCAGCACCAGGGGGAGAGGAGCTGACTACACCTCTCCAGCTCCGTTGTCATTGCCACTGCATCTGGAGGTGCATAAATTACCAGCGTGGCACCCGTGGCGCGGGACGCGCACGGTCAAATCCTGGGCCAAGGTAGGGCCTATCCTGCGCCCGTCATCGACAGGAAGATGGCTCCAGTTACTGATTTTAAAGAGCGTATTGACATTGATATTTAATGCTTGATATTTAATGCTTCTATTTCCCGACTGTTGATTTTATCCCTTAGTTGTAGCACTTGCTGTATCTGTAAGGCCCAGATTCACCTTTATATAAGATCTGCTGACCTAAAGTCTTAGAAATGGTAAAAAAGAAACAACTGGAGGGGGCTGTCAAATCGGCAAACCTCCTCCATCCTGAATTACATTTTAAGCTCCATGGGTGCGCTGGAAAAACAGATAATGAGTGTGGAGGAGTCTCTATCTAATGGTACCATTAGTAGCTCTGGCTTGACCTCAAATGAAACAGGTTTAAGTTCTACTACTGTTCAGGAAAACTTATTAGACAGAGAGCAGTCAGAAGATATGGAGCCGGAGGGGTGCATTCCTAAATCCCACCTTTCTAGTCAACCAGTCACTCAGCCTCTGAGATAACTCATTAAAAAGCCACCCACTTCTGTGTTCCAGATCCCCTCAGCTGCCCGGGGAGGGGGAGGGGGAGGGTGCCGCCCTAAGAAAACTCCTCCCCAGAATCCATCCCTAAATAAAGAGCCCATTAAAGTAGCGGACGCCCATCTGGTAGCTTTCTCTGCTAGCCAAGCGTCCTTGAAGGCTTTGGTACAGTCCTTCACGGATAGGGTCCGGCTTGCTTTTAGAGCTTTCAGAGCAACTAAAAGGTATAGAGAGGAGTGTTTTAATTTGTTTGGACACATTAGCGAATAGCCCTGTACCACCTGCATGTCTTCCCCAAGTCAGGAACAGGGAATCTTCCACTCAAAGTTTGTCACTGGCCAGTACTTCACAAACCATTTAACACGATCACCAACATGATTACCTCCGACCATCTTTAGCTACAAATGGGGGACGGTGTTATTACTACCCTTCCCTCGAGTATTATTCAATCAGGTCGTGGTCCTTTTTTTTTTCCCTCGCTACAACAATCTCGACCTTACCTCACAAATCCACCTTCTTCAATACATAAAATTTTCTCTAACTTACCTTCACCTAACCATGCTATTACTGACACACCACGTTTTTTCCCTATCTGAAAATTGGAACGTTTTGAGCTGCCGCTGGCTGCCACACCTTATGTGGGAATTCTAGCAAACGTCCCCCCCACCTCTACCTCTGTCCATGAATCATGGGAATCACTGAGGAACAAGTCCTGAAATTGGTTGAATGCGAAGGTAGAGTTGGGGGGGGGCACTTTTCGCGGATCTAAAAATGATCAGGAAAGCTAAATGGGTGGATCTGGGAAGCAAAACAGTATTTTACATCTCCCAATTTAGTAAAACTTATACTAGAGCGAGCTAGCACCCCATTCCTCCCCACTAAGCAGATTGCAGTCTTACCTCTTAGTTTTTTCTACCAGCCTTCTGCCCCTTCCTTAACTTTCCTTCAACCAGTACTGCCTTTTCAGGCACAATCGCTGGTACCACCATTTCGAATCAAAAATTATAATAGAGTTGATTGCCTGTCCACATTAAGTGGTGTGGATTGACTGAAAACTTTTACCAATCTAAGTGAGGGTATACAGAATGGATTTCCCCATTGAATATCTCAGTGACCGTAATTAGAGTGTTTTACCATATTATTACTCTTCGGGTTATTCAGAATACTATTTTAGCCATTGTTAATTTTTCCAATAATGTTTGAACACAGGATATTGTTACTGTTCTTCATCAACTAGATTCTGATTTAGATTCAGCTTTCCCGCATCAGATGTGGGGATTCAATTTTCCTATGGGGCGGTGATTTTAATATACATCTTTGTACGCAGCCTTCCAATAAAATTTGTGGGATGGCTGCCCTTGATAATAGTGATACTACATATTTTTCCCAATCAGCATATGGGGACCAGCTAAATGATCTACTTGTTTAGTATAACCTGTGTTTCTACAATGAACTCACTAGTACTCCAGTTGAAGTTAGGGGTACTTTTATTGGCAGGGGTGAGAACGGTGTTATTGATTTTTTTTTGTTTTCACAGTGTTATGCTGAGCAGTTTTGAGAATTTGTTATTCACGATAATGCAATCAGTGATCATTTTTCACAAAGCATTGCTCTAAATATTAATCTCTTCACACAGGGGGGATAAAAATAGAGATTCAGCAATGAAGAGCATTGATATCTCCCTTCGGAATGGGTACACTCTGAGATGGTCTTTGGTGAATCCAGTCACCTTCTTAGAAAAACTAATTGTTAAACAGAGGGAGGCCTTTGATATATGTTTAAATTAGTCTACAGAGGCCCATGACAACATAGTGGCCTTCGAATTGATTAAAAAAGGCATTAGAGAAGGGCTTACTGTCACTCGGAATGGAGTGGGGCAAAGGCACTGTGGCTGGTTTGATTCTGCTTGCACAAAAGCCCTTAAACGCTTGAAATCAGCATTAGCTAAACAACCGAGGAATATTCAGGAGGTCCGGGAGTGTAGAAGCTCATATAACCTTGCTATTAAACAACAGAAAAAAAGTATGAAGGAAGAGTCTTGGAGCCAATTACTCTAGGTTAGCTTGACAAATGATAATATCACTTTTTGGCACATTTTAAATTCACCTTTTTTTAATACTTCTGATAGTCGCCAATTAGAGGTTGCTATCACCGAGCCTGGCTAGATGATCCATTTTACTAATTAGTACTCATCTCAGCAAGTCCCTGCTACCTCCATCCTGTCACAGCTTCTTTGTGCGCCCTGTTAATACCTCTTCCCCGATTGACCGGAAATATCCAGATTTTTCCATGGAGAAAGTAGTAAAGCTTTGAAGGCAAGCAAAGAAGGTAAAGCCCGGGGCCCTGATGGGATCCCCATTGATCTTTTTAAATTGAACATTAATCTCTGGGGCTCTATTTTAACCTTCCTCATTAGAGCATGTCGGAAAGAAGGATTACTGTCCGCTTTCTTTTATTTTATTTTATTTTTAGTGTTTTCTATAGTGCGAACATGACCCAATCCTGGGTGTCATAGCGCTTCACAATTCAGCAGCAATCAGTTTTGTTCACAGTTTACAAATTTACAACTAATAAATATATTAAGTCTTACTAGGCGACCACTAGGGTTATAGTAGTACATGTCATGACATACTTGCATATAAAATGTAATATCCTTTCTAAAGAAAACCTGGATACAGAACTGGATGCACAGTTACAAGTACAGACCAATAACCATGTGGCTTGATAGAGGTATCTTCATTAGCTACCGTCCCTGAATCTTGCGTATGGACTTGGGTATCCAAACAGGTCTGACTGAGGTCCATAGGTGAGACTCGATGAAAACACACTGACTTGTGCTCTCCTTGGAGCCAATATTCTGATATTAGCAGTACAGTCATCCTGTTTATCTCCACCTATTAACACATCTGAAAGTAGTAGATTCAAGGATGATTAAAGGTCTCAAAGGAACTGCACAATGGCCGTAGTTAGCTACAAGGGGAAATTTACTCATGAGAAAGGACCTTTTTTTTTAATTGCGAGATAGAGGTGATTCCTCCAATATTCAGTGGAAGTGCATTCCAAATTCTTGGTGCTGCTCCCGAGAATGCTCTATCGTAGGTTCTTTTCTAACAGAAAATTGCTGGTTTCAGTAGGAAATCTGAGGCCCCCCTCAATGATGTAAGGCCTCCAGAAATCGTAATTTTCTGGGCAAGGAAAAGTGGTGTTTTGTAGTTTAAAGATTTGGTTGTAATACACGCCATCTTAGGTGAATTCTTGCCTCATACGGTAGCCATTTGAGCACTTTCAGATGTGGAGTGATGTGGTCAAATGTTCTTGTACCCATTAGGAGTCTCGCTGTAGCATTGAGGAAGGCTTTTAGTTGGGCTGTTGAAATCGTAGGAATCCCCGCTCGAGTTGTGCAACCATACTCAATCCTTGAGATAACCAAAGCTCGGAAAGCCTTTTTCAGGTCAGCAGCGTCAATAAACGGTTTCAATTTATCTGAGATAGCTTAAATGGAATCAAGCATTTTTTACCATATTGTTGATGTGAGCTTCCATGTTTAAATCCTTATCCAGCATGATTCCAAGAGACTTGGTAGAATCAACTAAAATCGGAGTACCATTTAGCACTGTGATCAGTTTGGTCCATTCCTTGATCATTGTGGAGGATTTAGGGGGGAAGATCAGAAGGAATTGTGTTTTCTGTGAGTTGAGTTTAAGATGATTGCTAGAAAGCCAGTGGACAGTCTTTTGTAGTGCTTGATTCATTATGTTGATCTCTTCAAGCGATGTGATCTTCGTATACAGCTGAGTGTCGTCTGCGTACATGTGGAAGGAGATGTTAGCCTACTGCAGTATTTCAGTGAGTGGCTCAATGTACAGATTGAATAGGGATGGGGAGATAGTTGAGCCTTGAGGGACTCCAATATGACTCGGGATGGAGGGGATAGATTGTGGTTCACCAAGAATCTTTGCGATCTGTTCTCTAACAAGGAATGAAACCATTTTTGGACTGTCCCCGAGAAACCGATCCTATTCTCCAATCGCTCTAATAATTTTCCATGATTTACGGTGTCAAATGCTGAAGATAGGTCGAGGAGGACTAGTAGACAGGTTTCGTTACGGTCTGGAGCAAGTAAAGATTCATCAGCTATGTGCATAATAGCTGTTTCCGTGCTGTGGACTGGTCTAAACCCTGATTGGCAGTAGTTTAGTAGCTTATATTCAGTGATGTGAAGGTTCAATTGTTGGTGAGCACATTTTTCAACACCTTAGTCAGTAAGGGAATGTTTGTTAGCGGCCTGGTAGATATCTGCTAGCACTATTGCCGCGCATTTGCCCTCCAGCGAGGTATTGTATTGTGTCATAATGTCTGTAGACTGTGATAACAGAGAACAGAATTCTAAAAGGATAGCATTCCTTTGGCCGAGACGTGGGACAGTATTGGGTATCTATGGATAATGTATGCCAGCAAGAGCAATGAGTACTTAATGCTTCCTTTATCTTTCTTTGCATGTCTGTGACCGATATCCTTCTGCTAAGATACATGTTTTTATGTTGGAAAATTATAAATAAAGTTTTTTTTTTTTAAATGTTTGTTAGCGACCTAAAGTTGTTTGGGTCCGAAGGATTCTCAGTAGGTTTTTTCAGTAGAGGGATGGCCTGGCCTGTTTTTAGTCAGGAAAGGAACTTTTGGAAAGCGAGACATTAATTATTTTAGTCCTGCTAGGGATGACCATGTGGTTGACCGTAGGCCAACATTTTGCGGGAAGAGGATCAATGTAATGGTTGTTCGGTTTTAAGGCCAATAAGATTTTAGCAATGTTTTCTGATCTCAAAGTTTGAAGGTTGACCAATGGGCATTATTTTTGGGCACAGTTTGTGCAGGCTGGGTTGGATGTTTCACTTGAGTGCTCTTTTGAGTCACAAGATTATCACGGTAACCTTGAGTTCATTCTCCATGGAGCTAGCTTTCGTAGTAAAAAATGTTGAAAAGTCTTCACAGGTCAGAGCCTATTGAGCTGTTAGTAGAGCGAAGAGTTTTCTCGATCTGTTTTTAGCATTATCAAGTTTTGACTGAAGTACGCTTTAATTGCAGGCTTTGCAAATCTTTCTTAGCTGATTTAGATGAGGGGATGCTGGGAGCTGTCTCCATTTCTTTTCTGTGATTCTGAGTATCCATCTTTCTTCATTCAGAGAACCGTTGAACCATGAGTTTTTATATTTGACTTGAATTCTTTTGAGTTTTAAAGGGGCTATGTTATTGATTATTTTAGACATCGTACTGTTGTAATGATCCATAAGCTCGCTGACGTCCACCACTCCAGAAGGAGGTTGAAGTTCACTCTCGCAACTTGCTGTTAGCAACTCCATGTTCAGGCCTTTAGTATCTCTGACCCATTGCTTAGGCTTAACTACTTGCATGGCTCTTTTCTTCTTTAAGGATGTAAGTTAGAAGGTGATGATGCGGTAATCTGACCAGTCGCAGGGTACAATATCGATTGAATCTGCCTCATTTTCTTTGGAGATGATCCAGTCTAATGTAGCACCTTTAAAGTGAGTTGGAAGACCACATGCCTGCACTAGAGAATGTTGTGCTAGGAAGTTTTTGAAAATATTGACCTGATTATCTATGAGGTCATTCCAATGTAGATTGAAGTCCCCTAGAAAGATATTGTTGGTGTGTGGATCAGAATTTGCTTTAATAATTTCCATTAGTTGGTCTATAAACATTGCGTTTATGCCTGAGGGGTGGTAGAACGTGTGTAGTTTAAAGTGTTGGTTATCTGAGAGACGTAGAGAGAGCCCCAGGTATTCACAGGACTCAAGAGGGTCGGAGTGGGCTTTAGAGATGGAGATGTTTGATCTGTGGATACAGGCCACTCCTCCACCTGTTTTGTTTAGCCTATCTAGTCTCACAATATTGTAGTTTGGTGGAACCAATAGGTCTAGGCATGAGGACGATGCATTATTGAGCCACATTTCTGTTAGAATAGCGACGTCAATACCCTGGTTCAGGATTAGGTCGGCAATGTCCACTGCATGTTTCATAGCTGATCGCCAATTGAGTAGTATGCACAAAAGCGGCCTCACTTGGCCTGAGTCTCTCATTGTCCCAATATTTAAAAAGGGAGATCATAATAGCCCAGCACAGTACAGACCCATTTATTTGCTGGATTCTTTAGTTAAGGTGGCTTTACGTATTCTCCTGGGCGGAGTCCAACAATATCATCTCGGATCTGTAGTTTGGATTTAGGGCAGGTCTGGGGACTATTCATTTAAATTTACGTATTGGAAAATATGTGCACATCAAGGGAGGCAGTTTGTTTTTAGTATTTGTAGTCTTAGCTTCCGCCTTTGATTTTGTGGAACATGAAAGATTATGGTCAATCGTGGATTATATTGGTGTAGATTGTACTATTGTGAATTCTCTCAGAGAACTGTATGCTCGAGGCCAGGGTAGAGTACGTTATGGCCTTAACAGCAATTGTACACAGCCATTTAAAATAGATAGAGGCCCATGCCAAGACTGTGTACCCACCCCTTTTTTGTTTAATCTCTACCTTAACTGCTTGGTAGTATTTTAGCGGGTAGGTGTACAGACTTACCACAGGTTGGTCATCGCCCAATTCCGGCACATTTTTATGCCGATGATGCCGTCCTAATGGCTCGCACACCACTTGGCCTTCAGAGTTTAGTTGATGAATTCGCACAGTTCATGCAGAACCATGGTCTAAAAATCAATATTAGTAAAAATGTTGCCATGAAAATTGGGAGAAGGGCTACACGCTGCCATGATATTGCTATTGAGGGCTCTAAAATTCTGTTTACACCAAAATGTTCATATTTAGGCATCTCATTTAATCAAGCGGGGAACTGGATGCCTGCAGTTAATTCAAGGAGGCTCCAATTTGTTAAAACGATTACGGCCCTGATAAAGTTTGCTAGAAAATTGGGCACTAAACAACCAAGTGAGTTGATGATTATTTACAAGGTCAAATGTATGACTCTGAGCTTTGGGTTTATGTGAATGTTGATGCACTCCAACTAGTCGAAAATACCTTCCTAGGAAACCTTCTTGCCCTTCCGGAAAGCAGCTCAACTTTTGTCTGCCACTCTGGACTTGGAGTTCCTTATTTAGCAGACGTGATCAGGACTCAGACAATTTTACTCTGGGATAAAATCTGGTGTTCTGATCATATTACGTTTAATTGGTCTATAATTGAAGACTGTCTTAGATCAACGTCTGCACTCGGCGCAAATTCGTATATAACTTTTCGGTGGATATTGGCAACCCTGAGTTTTTTGATTATCCATAGCTCTTGATTAATATTCAAAGAAAAGCCCTTAAATTGAAATGTCTAACACTACTTGAGGAAGCACAGATATTACGAAATAGTCCCTGTTGAGGAATCAGATGATCCTGACTAGCCCCAATATGCAAATGTATTTAGTCAACGTGTATAATCAATGTCACAGGTTTGTGCTGACCCAGTTTCGGCTGGACATTTTCCATCATTTAACCAGCTTTCCTACTATCAATAACTGGTCATCCATCAATGTGAAATGTCCTTGTGACGACATCTCCACACAGAGTACCATGCACATTTTCTTCTTCTGTAAATACAATTCGGGTCTGAGAAGATGTCTTATTAAACCCTTGTTACTACAATTAGGTTTTGTACAATGTCGACCAGCGTTTATGTATTTGCAATCTCTTCCGGACTTGAATATATGCTGTGTATTGTCTCGGTTTTTATTGGCCGTTATTAACTGTAGGAAGCAGCTGTAGAAACATTATTAATTAAGATGAGGGTGTAGGTTTTTAATCATGTTTGTTCTTAGCCTGCATTTTATTCCTATTTTTTTAACCAATTTGTAAATTTTGGTATTGTTATATTGTGTGACTTTTATGATTCACTATGTGTGAATTCGAATAAAGCTTATTTTGATTTGATTTGACATTGTATTATTACAAGAGTCACACCTATGTCAGGAAGAATGGGAAGGGATAATAAAGGGGCACAGATGGGTCAATTTGTATGCAAAAATCAAAACTGCAGCGTGAAAGGGGTAGAAAATCTGTTAAAAAAACTCAGCTCAAGCCAAATTATTAAAA
Organism: Triturus cristatus; assembly: GCF_964204655.1. Lineage (NCBI taxonomy): Eukaryota > Metazoa > Chordata > Amphibia > Caudata > Salamandridae > Triturus > Triturus cristatus. The sequence continues at coordinate 203,660,272 of NC_140584.1, read as the reverse complement.
GTAATAGAAGACCCCCAAAGGAAGATAGTTAATTGCTACGGTTAAAATCAATAGTATGCTAAACTCCATAATAAGTTATTATGGGTCGAATATTGATGATCCAACTCCAATACAAGAGCTCTTTCAACAGCTCTTAGATAATGGAAATGTTATTATAATGGGTGGAGACTTTACGTAGTATTAGACCCCGCACTGGATAAATCCTCCCTTAGACCGATGGTTAATACTCCAAAAATGAGGGAGTCTCTTCAGAATTTGATAAAAATATGGGCTTGTAAGATCTGTGGCAATATAAGGCGGGCAAGAATATAGATTATACCCATAACAATAAGAAATATGGACACTCCTCACGCATAGATAATTTTCTGATAGACACTAGACTGAGGGATAGGCTTAAGGAAGTTACCCACATTCCAGAGCATCTTTCAGACCACTCTGCAGTCAAATTGATGTTATCTCTATATAGCGGTATAGTCTGGCCTAGATGGATGCTGGATAGGTCCTTATTAGAGGAGCAGGAGATAAAGAACAACCTGAAGAGGGCCACTTTGAATGTTTTTTAGACAAATCGGGACTCCGCCTCCCTGAGGATAATATGGGAAGCTTACAAAGCATTTATTCGTGGAAGGCCGATTAATTATGCAGCATACAGGTGGAGAGAACACAGCAATAAAGTGAAGGATATAGAGACGAAAAAAGGCTGCACAATATAGAGACTTGCATAAGACAGATAATATCGCTATAAGAACAAAGGTACAAATGCAGATTGATAAAGTGAAAAATGAGCTAACCGAACATTTGAAAGAGATAGTACAAGAAAAAAGGGAAGGCCAGTAAATTGGCACATTATGTATATATTGAGGGCTGGGGTAGATTGCTCGCCTGGAAAGTAAGGGCTGGTAGAGATAGGAGTTCAATTATTGAGATAGTGTCTGATTAAATGGATGAACCATTTCAAGATGATCATGATATTGGGAATGCATTTATGTGTTTTTTCCAAAATCTATATAAGGACGATTTATTAGCCATAAAAGAACAGATTTATGATTGGCTACAAAAGGACCCCTTACCAAGGTTAGCTCAGGATAAGGAAGAATATCTGAACAAGCAAATCAGTCCCGAAGAAGTATCTAAAACAATTAAAAGCTTAAAACAGGGAAAGCTCCAGGGCCAGACGGAATACCAAATGAGCTATATAAGGTGTTGGCAGAGGAAATTACCCCGATATTGACAGCGTTATTTAACACCATATATTTAGATGAAGCCCTTACCCCAGAAACTTGGAATGATGCTATAGTAACCTTAATTTTAAAACCAAATACAACCCTAAAAAATGTGAATCATATAGACCTGTATGGTTACAAAATAATGATTATAAACTATACACAAGCATTTTGGCCAAAAGATTGGATACATTTATGGGAGAATTGATTAATCATTCTCAAAAAGAGTTTATGAAAAATAGACAGCTGCATGATTTAGTACATGATCTAGTCTGTGCGATTGACTTAGCAACAGCTAGAAATCTCCCTCAACGCAATCAAAAACATATATAGGTGCCCCTCTGTGAGGATTTTAGTTAATGGCTCTCTCACCCCCCAACTAAAAATAGGGAGAGGTACTCGCCAAGGGTGCCCCCTATCCCCTTTATTATTCAATATGTAGATTGAGCCCTTGCCAAGCACAATAATGGGCAAGCAGAGGATTTCACCATTTCAATATCAGGATTGGATCAAGAATGAGGCATCATACGTGGATTATTTACTCATCTACCCAAAAGACCTCAAAGTTGCCTTCCCTATTATTTTGAATAGTCTGAAAGACTTTGAGAATGTAGCAGGATATCTAGTCAATGAAGAAAAGACAGAAGTAATGTCTTGGAACACACCCATAGATGCGGACTTGGAAAGAACAGAAAAAAAGGAGATTAGATATCTAGGAGTTCAAGTGGTCAAAAAACTAGCAGATATGGCTCAAGTGAACTGTACAAGACTTATGAGAGAAACTAAGAGGTTATTAAAACTATGGTCTCATCTCCTCCATCCATCAGAGGCAGAAGGAACTTGGTCAAAATGATGATCTTATCTAAGTTCACTTTTCAATTCAATACACTACCCTTACACTTTGAAATTAAATGGCTTAAGAAGATACAAGGGGAAGTGAGCAGCTTTATATGGGCTAATAAAGGCGTACAAATCGCCTGGATAAAACTACACAAGGAAAAAATTGATGGTGGGATAGCCCTTCCAGAATTTCACTTTTACTGTTGAGCCTTTCAATAATTTTTTTTTAGATCACTCCTAATGAAGAACTACTAACAGCTCCACTGCTGCTATAGTGCTCTGACAAAGGATCTGACAGATCAAGGGAATTATTTCCTTTTTGAATTTGGGCACCCTAAATACTTGCAAAAGGTTCGGCTAAGGGTGCAAATAACAGCATGTAAACCATGGGTCCAGATTAGGAGAATCCTAGAAATGGCATACTACAGCCAAATGGCCCCTATCTGGCACTCCCCCTGCACTCCACTCTGTCTTCAAGACTTGTTAGCTATTCCATTAATGAACGAGGGAATAGAGATATGGGGCAAGATCACGGATGAGGATTCTGCAATATCATGGGACTACTTAAGAAGGAAAACAAATAACAGGCTGTCCAAATTTAAAAATCTCCAACTAGTCAGCTGGGCTAGCGAGCAAACAAACGTGGGGCATATAACTGGTTGGGAGAGAGTTATTTGAAGAAAAATGGAAAGAAGATCTACCGGCAGCAGATTTAACATCTCTTTGGCAAGTATCTATGGCTACTCTTTGGTCGTTTCTTAGATATGCACCCCTCAGAAGAAACCATTTGTTCACTTTACACAGGGCTAATTGGTCCCCCAAGAAACTATCCAATCTGGAAGGAAAAAAAATCAAATGTTGCCTGAAATATGATTTGGAGAGAGCAGTTGATTTACATATGTCCTGGCACTGTCCCGGAGTCCAAATGTTTTGCCAAGAAGTGGGTAAGGTTTTGGCAGCAGATATAAAAAAAAAGAATAGAGGCAAGCCCCCCTTTCATTCTATTTGGGGTAATGGGTGGAGCTGGATCTAATGGAAAGAGAGTGAAACAATAGATCAGTCACTTCATACATTAATAATAATAGCACACAGGGAAACTGCATGAACTGGGTTACCAAGACTGCACCGTAATTTCTAACCTGGTTAACGTCAGCAAAGCATATTAGTGGATTAGATTGTATAAATGGCTCTCAAAAGTGGATTAATGTTTGGGAGCCTTTCTTCACTTATCTTTTAAAGCATGCTTAAAGTTAGGAAGCCTAATGGCCCAAGGATTAAGACATATGCATCCAAGGAGAGGTAGGATGGGGTGATCCCACAGCCTCAATAAAATGGATTGAAAGAAGGTATATCAGGCGGAGTTAAGACCCAGCAGGCTGTGGGTCTATTTCTTCGGTATCTGATCATACATTTTTCTTTTTGTCACACATGAGGACAAAAAAATAAAAAAGGTTTCAAAAGACTACCATCCAATTTTGACTCAAAAAGAATATACTTTATTGTAGGAAAGATACCTTCCAAGGTGATGTCGCTTCAGACAACTTGACCTTTTTTGGTCCCAGGAGATTTTCAAACTTTCTAGTATCTACCGGATCCCTATGTGCCCATCCCAATTTAAATGATTACTTCTCTGTTCCTATGTCCTTGGCCAGCATTTTCAGTTTTGGGTCCTTACCTTTCGATTAACCTAAACACCAAGGGTCTTCAGGAAGGTCCTTGCACCATTAATGGGTATTTTGGATTTTGATCTTTTACTACCTTCATCTTCTTTTTTAAAGGCTTCCACTGATATATTAAGAGTATGTCATATCATATAGGAATACAGCTTTCAGATCCATGTCAAGAAGTCGAATATGGCCCGACCACAGTCTTAATAGTTTATCTGGCTCTCATCCAAACAAATATGGGCACAGTGTTCTTGTCAAAGCACAAAGCAATAAAGTTGGCTTCTCATAATCAGGTTCTTATGAAAGTATCTTTTGTCACAGTCAGGGAATGGCTGTCAATTCAGAACTTGATGACAGCTCCCCCTCCACCATAATCTACATCAGCACCCAGTGTCTCATCATCTCCTGCAATACTAAAATCCCAATCAGAGGAGAAAAAGCCTTTAATTTGTGTGACTTAGAGGGATTGTGCACTTCCTTCAATGATGGCTGGATTTAAAGAACGTAATGAAAGATGTGGAACTGATTCCTCCATACCCCCAAGTGCTTACCACGGATTCCAGCAAATTTGCTTGGGAGAACCAGTGGGGAATTGTTCAGTTCAGAGCAGTGATCTTCCATGGAGGCCACCAATTCTACTATTTAGAACTCTCTGCAGTCCTCAGAGCTGTTCAGCACCTTTCTTCATGCTCTAGGGCAAGGATTTGTACTCTCATCAAAAAACAGGTGGTTCAGGCCAAGATCAATCACCTACAGGATTCTCAGTTCTGAAGCTGTTTGCATTGGTCCGGAAAATAGGTCACTGGCCACAGAGCCGTCTTTTTTCTCTGAAAGCAATTTGCTTGTTGGTGAACGAGAATATACACGTGCACCGTTTGAGTCAGATATTCCCTTTATCAAGCCTACTGCTTTTCAAACAAATTTTGTTCTAGGAGATATGGGCTATCTATTTTACCCATGACTGGACATTTTTGCCTCAAAGGAGAATGATCTTTTGCTCCTTAACTCAGAGAAGAGAGGCTTTTGAGGTGGATGCCCTATCTCTTATATGTCCCAGGGATCTTCTATATTCTTTCTCTCCTTTCCGAAAAGCACTTTTAAAGATTCCGTTTGAATAAACAAGAATTTTGGTGATTTGTCGCTATTGGCAAAGTCAGTTGCAGTGTCCCTGCCTTCTTCAGTTATCAGCACACCCTCAATGGATCATCCTGATATCCTGATAAATTCCTCACCTTTGATAGCTTGGCCTCTTCCAAAATCATCGCTGATCTGAGTCCAGCTGACTTGAGTACTTAAAAGACTAGCATTGCAGGCAAAGGGGGTGAACTTATTAGATTTTTAAAGAGATTGCTTTATACTTGATTTAGCAGTCTCAACTTTAAGGAGGCAAAGTTTCACAACCTAGAATTTTAGGGTTCCTAAGGTGAAAAATGTGTCTGATCTAGCTTTGCATCTCTTTATAAGTTGTATTTGTATTTATTTTACAGACACTGATTATTTACTCTCTGGTTCAATCCTGGTACCTTCCTTTGTTTTTTCATCATCTCAAGTCCACACCTTTTACAGTGTACAGTTAAAATTTGTCAGTGCTAATGCAAACATTTTAATGGCTATTTTTTCAGGTCACCTTATTGGGGAACTGTCTACTGAGCAATGGATAGACAAGTTTTTTTGCACGTTCTACCAGAGAAGATAGTTCTTAGGCCCTCTCCATCTTTTGTACCAAGATATCATCTTCCTTTCACTATGCAAAGGATTTACTTTGGCCTGTTATTTTTCCTTATCCGTTTTCAGAGGAAATTTTATACACTAGATGTCCATGGGACTCTCTCTAAGGAGTATGTATTTATTAAACTTTTTTTATTTGTAACTAAGGCTGCCTGTTTTCCGTTTTTACTGATTTTTACAGATAAATACAGACAGAAAACAATGTGTTTTCTGTCTGTATTTATTTTTAAAAGTGGATAAATACCAAAAATGTTGCTTCTTTGAAGTTACTCTACGTGCTGTCTTTCATGAATTATAGGCTAGCAGCTGAGCAGATGAACAACATGGTTAATTAAAAAACAGGATGACATTTCTTTAAATAAGACATTTATGGTATAATGCTCGTATTTCCCAATGGATGTATTGTTATGTAATATTTGGTAGCTCAAACAGCTAAAACACGACAGACATCAAAGTAAGAGGTGCAAGTCTATCAGTTAAATAGATATGGAAATGTACAGTTTTACAACTTAATTTATAGGCAAAACACAAAATTAATATGGATATATACAGATAAAATAGCCAAAAAATAAATATGGATAAATACAGACGGAAATGGCCGAAAAATAAATGCCATAAAACCGGGAGCCTTATTTGTAACCTAAGGCTGAACATGTCACAAATTCTGTCAATCCACCGTGACCGTGAGTTTCTGAGTTTTCTGGTTCCGTGCAAGATTGATCAGCAAGAGTCAGGTGTGGTTCATGGGCAGCATTTAAAGAGTGGTCCATCAGAGATATATGTAATGCAGCCACAGCATCATATCATGTCTCCTTTATAAACCAGTATCAATTGCTAGTAGGATTTTCTTTGTCTTCTAATTTTGGGCCAGATATTTTGAGTGTTATGAGGAAGGAAATCTTTGATGTGTTATGAATTAGTATTTTCTTCCATTGATAATTGTCTAGTTGTGCATTTTTTTTTAAACATAATTTTATTGAGTTTCTTAAGAGAATATAAACAATTCAGTGCAATGTCATGTAGCGCACATAGTCATATACATGTTATGGATCTAGCATATCTGTACTGTTAATAATTTACCTGCTAGTGACCTTATATAATTGACTCTGCTCCAAACAGTGCTGTCGACATATATATTCCATGAAAGCATTAGCAATAGTGGTGTAAACGACAGTAGTACTGCCCGATATCCTATCCATACACGGAGGCAAGTATCTTGTCTAGGACTGCTAGCAGAATCAGTTAGCTAAAAAAAACTCATTCCCAACTCCCTCCACCCCAATCCCTCCGGTCCCATGTACATTGTAAAAAAAAGCATGAATACAGTATTACAGATAATGTAGGCTCTGTGATAGTTATACAGCTATATACAATGCTATTCCATGTTATGCATCAATCAGGGAGTATTCGTCTTACGGTGTGGACAGCTGTGTGAGGGTTGACTGATCGATGTCTACTGATCTGAAGGTTTCCAGCAAAACATCCCCTTCCAACGCTATTGGGGTCTTGCGTAAACCTCTAAGTTCCTCCCTGCGCAAGGCAGCACTCTCTACACTGCCCCACCGCAGCAACTCGCTGTGCCAGGTGAATATAGTAGGGGGTTTCCGCGACTTCCATCGCATAGTGATGGTACGTATCGCTAAAATAAGCGACAGGTCTATGAACCGGTATTGTACCTTGTGTTTGGACACATGTTTATGTAGGCCTAATATACATTCCTCCACAGTGTTTTGGGGTTCACGGCGTGCGACCCCTCCCAACTATGTGCCTAACATTGTCCCTGAATCCCCGCACTTTCGGGCATGCCCATAACATGTGAAGCAGGTCCGCTCCCTCCAATAAACATCTTGGACATCAATGCTGCGTCTGTGGGAACATTTTATCAAGTTTATGGGGAGTAAGATAGGCCCGGTGAAGGACCATGGAATAAATAAATTTGAACTTCGCATTCCTGGAGACTTTTTTGGAGTGTTCAAGTACACTCGCCCATTCTTTATCTTCAAATTCCCTATCTATGTCCCCATTCCATGCTGCCCTCAATGAATCCAGAGCAATCATTGTGTGAGAGCGCAAACCAATATAGAGCCATGTCTGCCTCTGCCCATATAATAAAGCATCTTGACCAGGTCATGAGTGGGGGGTTCCTGCCTCTCTGGGGCCCAGTGCATTTTAATATATTGGAACAGTGCAGCGTGTAATAGATATAAGTTCGCCGGAGCACCTGTTTCATTGCCAAAAGTGTTGTGATCCAATAGCATCCCATCCCCAAACATATCCGCCACCGTACTAATCCCTGCATCCAACCACGGTGTTATTCTACGCTTAGTGAGTCGGCCACCCATCAGTGGGATGCCCAGTAATGGAATGTTACCTGCGTGTGCTGGGGGCGTATGTGTGTATTGCAGTGCTGCTTTCATCTCTTTGTGCATTTATTTGACCTATTTTTTATATCTGCTGCAGATTGTGCATATCCTCATAAACTAAGAGCTAGTATGAGGAAGGTGGGATATGATGAGATTTGGATGATAGTCATTTGTAGAGTGGAACAGCTGCTTTAGTCAAAGCGACCTGGCACTGACCAATAGGTTTCCAGACAGACATGGTAAGGCATTAATTAAAAAGAAAAGTTTCCAAGCCTTTTTTAAAGAATTATTCAGAGGGGGTTTTTCTCAGAGTTGTGGGAGAGTGTTCCAAAGTTTGGATGCTATCAAAGCAAAGGTGCGGTCACTAATTTTAGCTTTCCCCATTTTAGGGACAACTAGGGGGGCCCTGATTGTTAGAAAGACATAGTCTTTTAGTGACATTTCCTTTAATCCTAGCCTTGAGGCAAGCTGGTATTTGTTATGTACAGCTCTGTATCCAATGAGAAGTGCTTTAAATGTAATTGTTTCTCCTACCGGCAGCCAATGTAGTTGCCTGTGATGATGGGATGTAGGTTCAGGAGTGAGGAGGTAAACTTTGTTACTTCATAGAAAACGTCATTATTTTGTGTCCTAGTTTTCAATGTCACAGTCTAAAATCTATCCCTCTCAAAAAAGTTCATGGACTCTCTTATATCTCAAAAAAACAAGAAGAAAAACATGTGAGTGCTTAGTATTGAACAGGAAAAGCACAAGGTGGCTGTTCCTAATTTAGAGTTCACATGAGAGGTTGATTCCTGTGTTCTCAAATGAAGTGTACTGTAACTTTAAGTCTTTACATTGTGTATTTTTAAGATGGTGAACTACTGTGTAGGAGGCAAAAGCCTCACATAGTATGGACGGTGATGATGGTGAAGATTAGACCTCGAAGTAATGAAGCTTACCAGTAAGTAACTGGGTCAGACCCCACCCATACCCTTCCTTCCCGTGATGCACTGCTGAGACACAGGGGTTGATTCACACAGGGCTTCCACACTCATGGTAAAGACCCCGGAGTCATGGGGCCGTACTCATGCCGGGTGCATCGCACTGGTGCCAGGACCTCCACAATGGGTAACTGCAGTACGGAGGTCCCACCACAAGTGTGGGACACTCACTACAACTGTGGGGTCTCCACCATAAGTTCAGAAGCCCTTTGTGAATCGGGCACAGCGGGTTTACCTGCATAACCCATCTTATGCCCTTTCTGACTCATGTCCTGCTTGTCTGCCTTCACTGCTTGTTTTTAATGGACTCAGGGTGGCTAGACACTTTCAACTGCAGGAGAAAACTGCTCCCCTGTCTTACTTCCCACTGACCTCTGTCATTGTGCCTCAGAAGAGGGTCATAAATAAGATGAGTCTTTCCCTTATATTTTTTACCGTTTACACCTGTGGCTAGGACAACTGCCACTGATGAGCAGTCCCAAGGAGAAAATAAGCAGTGAGTACTCAGCGTCAAAAATTTGTTTTGTGTGAACACTGCCGTAAACTGCTGACATAGATTGGACAAACAGCAAACCTTCTGTGTGATTTAAAACCCTTTCCATAAATAGTTTAGGTAATAGGCAAAATATGGCTCTGATTTAGTGCTTGGGGAACTGGTACTCCTTCACAAATATGACAAATATCCTGTTCAAAACGAGTGCAATTTGTTTGTTTTGTAACAGGCTGCTACTGTATCCTTTTTCATGAATTGTGCCCTTTAACTCTAATCTATTTGAGATAGTCTCTAGGTCAAAGAGCGACACCATTGGTCTTTTCTGACACAAATAAAGGTTTTTGCTGATGGAGGGTGAATTAGGGAAACCCAGACAAAGATCATTAGGGAAATTAAACTTGTAACCTGAATGCAAATGAAAGAAACTGAGATCAAATAGTTAAATGTTAACAAGTAGAAAAAGACTGTCCATTGTCAAACATTTGAAAAGCACATTTATGTTACAAAACTATTTTAATACCCTCTTCAAATCCTGGAAAACATAAAATGAACATTAAAAATACCCCTAAAATGACAGCTCATACCACAAGCACAAGATTGTCTAAAATAATTTCGAATGTAGAATAAAACGTATACAGTATGTGTTTGAAAAATAAATGACATGAATATGCAAAGTGCTTATGGTAATATGAAAAAACACTACTGACTTGTGCCTCAAGACATATTATTAATAAGCAACGGCTGACCCATCACTCTTTCACCCTTGTCATCAGACAGGCAGTGCCACGGTATTAAGTTCTGCAAACAGTATGAAGATTAATGGCACCAAGTTTATTTGCAAATTAAATAAAGACTTTAAAATATGATTGGTAAAAGCTGGTGTTGACATCCATAAAATTCATCCCTTCTTGTTACTGAATTTCGGAGACTATCCTACTGCAGTTGAGGAACCACAGTTAAAATTGTACAATGGCTACAACCACTGAACCAGCAAACCAAAGGTGCTCTTTACATGAGTAGGCAGTAGACTCAAAAGGTTTTTAAAAATTCACTTGGTGGGGATACCAAAATAGCTTTATTCGAGATATACTCATAAAAGCACAAAACAAACAACATTTAAATACACACAATTAAAAAAATTATTGGTTGGATTATTAAAAAGACTTGATTTAAAAACTAAAATCTGACCAAATGGAAGAAATACAAATTTCATGTCAACAATTTTCATTACATTAAAAGGTTCATTAGAGCAACAAATAAAAACAGTTTATTGATTAATCAATCACATACTATGGCCAGACTGAGGAAGCTAAAATTATTGCTCACCAAAACAAAAATGTACCCAGTTTTTTGATTCAGCCTTATTACCCACGCCCATCCTAAGAATTTGGCTACTGCTATTATAATAAATGGCAAAGGACTAGTGAGCATAAGCCTTTCGGCTTCAGCGCTCCTATTTGTACCAAGTAGTTTGCACATTGGGGTCAGCCAAACTCGCCTGAGGATTGCATAGGCAGGACAGACAAAGAACAAGTGAGCGACTGTTTCACTGTGACTCCCACAAGCAGGGTAGATGTTATCACTTGTGGGGGTCCATCTGGAGGTGAGGGACTTTAAAGGTAATGAACCTGCCCTAAGTTGGAAATACAGCTTCCTATCTCTCGGCCTGGAAATTATATCCTAATAAGATTCGAGTCTGGGGGTATATTTTATTTCTAAAAAAATTCCAGCCGTGGTAGATGAATCAGTGTTACTCCAAGTATTATGAACAACCTGTTCCCAGTACTTCTCTTTTAACATATTTTTAGATGGAAAGTTGGCTTATGTTGGGTTCTCCCATAATATTTTCTTACCCAAGCCTACCAAGCTATTTCTAACACCCCTTAACCAACCAATTTTGTGAAAGCCATCAGATTTTATTACATCAAGAAAACCAGCGGCATATGGTGAAAGTTCAGGTGTCATCCACAGCCTGCGCCAATATAAAATCGGGCGCAGCTTGGCGATATTTGTAATGGCTTTTCTATCCAAATCATATCTAAGTGGTTTCAGGGGAGTACTTTGCGGGAGATCAGTAATGCTGCGGAGGAACTTATTTTCATAGAGAGTTAAGGAAGCTGCTTTCTCAAACCCCCATAATTCCGCGCCATACAGCTGACAGCTTGTAACTCGTAAACTTGGAGGACTGGTCTAATCGATTTTGTTAATGACCTTTTGTGCTCCCGACTTAAAACTCCCGTAAATTGTCGATGTTTTAGAGCAGCTGTATCTATATGACAGTCCCACTTAAGGTTCTTCTCTAGGTGAATACCCAAATAGGTAAAAACACTGACCAGTTCAAGTGGTTGATTATTCATAAAAACTTTCCCTTTAAAACTTTGGTGCGGATTAAAAACCATGAATTTCGTTTTTGCCACATTAACTTCCAGGCCTCTAGCAGCACAAACATCTTCAAAGATTAATAAGGCTCGCTGGAGGCCACTAGGAGTCTTGGAAATAATTAATGTGTCATCCGCAAACATTAAAATCTGAATTTTTACACCAGCTAGAGAAGGGGCATCTGTATTCACTGGCAACAAACGATCCACTATTCCATTGATATACAAATAAAATAACGTTGGTGCCATGGCACAACCTTGCCGCACCCCTCGTTCAACTGGAAACTGGGTGGTGACCCTACCCTGCCCCCCCATCGGATTCTAGCATAATTTGTCTCGTGCAGCCTCATTACCAAAGTTAAAATCTCATCAGAAAGACCTTGTTTCCTTAACGTCATCCATAAACGGGAACGGGGGACAAGGTCAAAAGCTGCACGTAAGTCGACAAAGACAGCATAAAGGCTGCCTTTGCCCAATGCCACACTCTTCCAATATAGAATGATAAAACGAAAGACTTGGTCAATGGTGCTAGTATATTTACGAAAACCCGCTTGGAAGGGGGACAGTATACTACTCTCGTCAATCAATCAATCAAGCTTTATTCGACAGTTGAGTCATAAAATCACATTACAATCATAACATAAAACAATATAAATTACCTAAAATTAAATTCCTATACAGCCGTCGGAAAGCTAAAGAATCAGTTTAAAACCAATACATTTATTCTCAGAATAAAATAGCGCAGTTTAGTAGGATTGCTATTTGTGTTTCCAGCCTAAGGTTAGCTATAAATAAAACAAGTGCAATTACAGATGTTTACGAAGAATTACCATCATATCTCAAGGCTTTTGACCGTATGCCCCAGGCCCACCCTAGGAACTTAGCCACTGCTATGCAAATAAAAGGAGCAGTATCAGTGCTTAGGATACGAAGAGCTGTAACATAGCTCCTGATACCCAAAATTCTGCAAACGGGTTTTATCCAAGTTTTCCGGGGGGCCGCATACATAGGGCAAAAAAATAAAAAGTGTCCTACGGATTCGCGTTCCTCTGTGCATCTATAGCATTTGTCACATTTGTTTTGGTGACCCCCCCCATCCAGAAGTAAATTCAGCAACTGGTAGAGTACCCACCCGTAGCTGAAAATACAACTTGCGATCAGAAGACCTCTCGATTATATCCCAGTACCTCTCAAGGGATGAACTAACTTTTAGATCGAGAAAACGACCTGTTAGATGAGAGGAAAGACCTTGCGTAGTTTCAACCATGAAAACCCATTCCCAATATATAGCTTTCAGCTTGTCCTTAGAAGGGAAACTAGCGTTTAGTGGGTCATTCCATAAATCAATAAATCCTATACTGCCCAAAAGAAACTTAATACTGCGCAACCAGTGTATGTTGTGTGATAGATCAGATTTTAATATATCACTAAAGCCGCTCTTGTAGTGTGCAAGTTCGTCTGTGCACCAAAGCGGGCTCCAGTAAAGTATTGGACGAAGCTTCACAAGGTGTGCTAGGGGCTTTTTACCTAAGTCTAGTAGTAGAGGACGCAGTGGAGTGCTAGCAGGGAGGCTTGCGATCTTGCGTAAAAACGCATTTTCAAGCACCATCAGATTGTTCAGATTACCAAAGCCCCAGAGCTCAGACCCATATAGGCATGTACTCAGTACCATTGTCCCATAAACTTCAAGGGCTGGTGAAATTGGTTTTGTACGTGAGGTTTTAAATCTGGCTAAAAGAGCACCTGATTTTTGTTTGTGTAGTAATGCGGCACGATCCAATTGGGAGTCCCAACGCATATCCTTCTGCAATGTGATACCCAAGTATGTAAAAGAGGTCACCTCCTCCAGGGGCAGATCATTCATAAGAATTCTCCCCTTGAAGGATTTGTGTGCATTAAAGGACATAAACTTAGTTTTTTCGGTATTAACTACTAATCCCCTCATTTTACAAAACTCTTCGAAGCACCCAAGTGCCTTTTGTAAACCACTTGGGGTCTTGGAAATGATCAACGTGTCGTCCGCAAACATGAGGATGGGGACGCGTGATCCAGCCAAAACAGGTGCATCAGTGGGGGTCTGCGAGAGAAAGTCGGCCACCCCGTTGACAAAGAGCGAGAACAGGGTCGGCGCCAAAACGCACCCCTGCCTCACTCCCCTGCCAACCGGGAAGTCTTCCGTCACCTCTCCCACATCCCCCCAACGGACCCGAGCTACATTACCCTCATGCAAGCGAATAACTACAGAAAGAAGTTCAGGTGCGAGTCCCATTTCTCTCATGACCTGCCAAAGTTTTGTTCGTGGGACCAGATCGAAAGCCGCTTTTAGGTCCACAAACACCGCATTTAAGGCGCCCTTTCCTAAAATCACCGTCTTCCAATGTAGGATGACAAAGCGGAAGATTTGATCAATCGTGCTTGTCCGCCGGCGAAAACCTGCCTGCATAGGGCTTAGGATTTCCTGATCTTCTGTCCATAATAGAATCTTGTGTAGGAACATGCGGCCAACAATCTTCTGTATTGAATCTATTAGGCTGATTGGCCTGTAGTTGGCCGCAATAGACTTGTCCCCTTTTTTGAATACAGGGACAATTTCTGCTCCCTTCCACGAGACGGGGATGTCGGCTCCTTGGGCGATTGCGTTAGCAAGGCGCATGATATATCTACACCATAGGTGTCTATCGCCAATAAACACGTCTGCGGGAATTCCATCCATACCGGGAGCTTTGCCCCTGATCACTTTGTCTAAAGCCTGTTCTACGTCTATTGGAAGAAATATAGCTTTTTCATAATACACATGACTATAGGTAACACCGGAATTTACTTCATCGCTGGGAACTGCGTACTGGGGTTTAAAATAATCAACCCATGCATTCTGAGCCACGTTGTTCTGAGGACGCTCTGGTATGCCCCCCCTATCCCATTTATATATGTCCCAGAATTGCTTGCTATTCTTACACCTGCAAGCATCAAGGAGATCTTTCCACTTTTCGTTTTCCCACATTCCTTTTGCCTCTTTCAATGTCCTCCTATAATGCGACCTGGCAAATCTTACCAAAGGTACATCTTTCGTCCTCAGGGCACTGCCAAGTTCAGCTCGGGCTTTCCTGCAATCTGAATTATACCAAACCACAGTGTTGTAGTGCTTAGAGCGTCTTTTAGAAGTAGATTTAACAAAATATTTCTTCAGACCCTCAAAGAGCTTGTTATGTACTTCCACCACAGACTGGTGAAAGCTCAAGTCTTCTACCATTGTTCCAAGGGGTTGTAAAGCATTGGTTACTTCTTTATTTATTGCAGTCTCAATTGTTGGATCTTCTATGACCCTATCCCATTTTAAGTAACGCAAATTATTAGACAGAAATTGATCAGACTCAGGATTCACTTGTCGAGCTGATTGTTTGCCAGGGAAAGGCAAATCAAACAGTGCGGCAAGTGGGTGATGGTCACTCTCAATACGATTAGTAACCTTCATGTCAATGAGATAGACCCAGAGCTTCACATGGACAAGCAGGTAGTCTATGCGACTTACCCTGCGTCCATTGTCAAAAGTGTTCATTCCAAGTTTGTCTGACTCGCTTCTACCATTTGCTGCCCTCAGGTGATTGCCCAAACACAGACCTTTTAGCTGGATTGCTGCCTCTGTCCACCTTTTTATAGGGGCAATCTCTAGGGCAGGGATTCCCCAGCTAGAATCCTCCTCTGCAGTGAATTGTGGTATATCATGGCCAAGAGGCTCAAAGGAGGTGTTAAAATCACCTGCTACTAGGGGTAATATATTAGGAGGCAGAAGGTCCAAAATGTCTTCGAGTTCTTTTACGACTGGAGACTTTTTGCCCCCCGGAAGGCCACATGCATACACGTTATAAATTTCTATTTTGATTCCAGACTGTAAGGTTATTCTTATTGATATGTCGTTACTGGTTCTAGGGCCTGCATTTACTTGGCACCCCATGTCCTGCCTTACCCATATGGTTAGGCCGCCCGATGGACGGCCTCTTGTACTTTTTAATGCAGGGACATGAAAATTAAGGTAACCATTGCAGTATACAGGGTCTATTGACCAAGTCTCTTGAAAGAGACATACATCGTATTTTGTTGAGAAATCCGTCCAATCTGGGTTGCCAGTTTTAGAGCCTAGTCCAGCAATATTCCACGATAGTAACTATGGACAAGGTGCCCTTCTCTCTGCTTTCCCCCTTGTTGTTAACTAAACTCCGTAATGGAGTATTTATGCTATCTCTCTCAGAGTTGGCCAGGCTGTCTTTCATACTAATACCCGTATTGGATTTGGTGCCCTCTATAATATCTCTTCCTATACCACTTAGAGGGTATATCGGACACCCCAACTAGTGCCCTATAGATTTTTGACATACCACACCCATCTGGTTCAAATCGATTGATACTTGCCCAGTTGGCAGGTTTGGTTCATTACCAGAACAATCGGTCTCATGTACGTTTGAGTTTGGATTAGGGTGTCTATTACCTTTCTTGAAGGGAGTTTGGCCTGGTTTAGGTGTCTTATTCCCATCCCCACGATGGGCTGGTCGTCAATCGCAGCCCTCTAAACCAGAAGACCTAGCTAACCCACACTGTGCATTAGAACGCCTAGTTGTCCTGTCCTCATTAACAAAACCATTATGGCCGCACGCATCTGGGGTGGACTGTGAGTGACCACAGTAAAAGAAGGACAGGGGTAATGAAAGAATAGGAGTATATGGATTTGGTTTCTGCCAGTTACAGATATGTTCGACTGCCCTCTTATCTCTAAAATTAATTACAATGCAGTCTCCTTTGATCATTTTACTCTTAGGGCCTACCCAGTCGACTCTTCTAGCAAAAAGAATCTCTGCTGAGACTTTCTGAGGTAGAGGGCGGTTTGAGTTAAGCCAGAAGGTGCACTTATTTTTCAATTCCCAATAATCTTGCCCTTTGTCTAGACCTAATGGTTTAACCCCTGCCAGGACCACTACGTAGGGTGTGGACTCTGGTGGAAGGTGTAATTTTGTGTTTTTTTTAACTACAGTCTTACTCGAAGATTCCCTCCTCGAGAGCGTATCTACAGGGCTTCTATTAGCTGATGCCCTCCTTACGCTCACTGAGTTACAAACAATATCCCTGCTAGTGACCCTGGCTTCCTGCCCTGATGTTGGTGAGGTGGGGATAATTAAGGTGGAAGTAGGGATAGGAGCAGTGTTCACAGTGGTAGTACATCTAGTTGGCAGTTTGTCAGACACTATATCAGACACTTGGCGGTTACTAACATTTTTTTGCCGAGGCAGTGCTGGGGCATGTGATAACTCCAAACAAACCAGTCTATTTTCTATAGCATCCATTCTGTCATATATACTACTCTCGTCAATCCAATCTAAAATGTTATTTAGGATCATCCTCCCAACTACCTTTTGAATCGTGTCTATCAAACTGATAGGTCTATAGTTCCCCGGCTGAGTTGTGTCTCCTTTTTTATATACTGGAATTATCTCGGCCCCTTTCCAGGAATCCGGGATCAGGGCACCCTGGGCCGCCGCATTTGCCATCAGAAGGATATATCTACCCCATTGTGCTTTGTCGTAGAGAAACACATCCGCAGGGACACCGTCGGGTCCTGGTGCTCTACCTCCAGCCACTGCACTAAGAGCTATTAAAACATCATTATCATTAAAAACCTCATCAGTATTAAAAACAAAACTAGGATCTCCCATTTGATTCTCTAAGGGGTTACGCGCATATTTGGGTCTAAAATAATTAACCCATCCTTCTTGGGAGGCATAATTTTGGGGCTGATCTGCCCCACTTTATAATATTCCAAAATAATTTAGTATTATTCTGCAAGCTAGCTTCTATATGATCCTGCCATCTAAGCTCATCCCATAGGCACTTTGCTTTAATGGATAGCTTTTTTATATTCATGTCTTGCTGCACGGACAGTGTCCACTTCCCCCTTTCTGATAGCATTACCAAGAACAATTCTGGCACGCCTACATTCATTATTATACCACCGCAGGGGTTTAGAATCAGCTAATTTCCTAATTCTAATAGATTTAATAAAATGGGTACTTATACGGATAAAAAAGCTATCATGTATCCGTGTTACTTGCCCCAGATCCCCACCAGTACCCAGGACTTGCTCAATCTCTAGGACAGTTCTATCAACGTCTTCAATAATGTTTGCCAGAATCTCCGTTTTTTTCATTACGTGTGGCCAATTAGGTCGGCGCATGTCATTGTTAATGACACCGTCCGGGGCACAAAGTTCAGCCTCCCCTGCCTGTGGTTGTTCCAGCAACCACGAACCATGAGTAACGCACAGGGGGTTATGGTCGCTTTCCAGGCGATCCTCAACAACCATATCAATTATTGTGGGCCAGATTTTCAAACTACAGAGGATGTAGTCAATCATACTTTTGTTGTACCCATTATTAAATGTATAAGCCCCAGACCTATCATGTGGTGTCCTAAAATTGAGGGCCCTAAGTCCCCTTTCATAAAAGATAGTATTAATCTGGATGACGACCTCTGTCCATTTTTTTACGGGGTCGAGTTCCAATTTTGGTATTCCCCATAGGGTATCCTCATCATCAGTGAGGTACCAATCGGGAGTAGCAAGTGGTTCGAAAGTTTAATTTAAATCACCCGCAACAATCACACTACTGTTCATTGAGTAAAGCTCGAGGAGGCTGTCCAGAGCAATTATAACTTGAGACTTTCCCCCCCGGACTCCCCTCATATAGACATTATAGATGTCCAGAAGGCCTAAGGGGCCCAGGTCTAGCCTTATCGCCTGAATATCACTACTCTCGGAAGACAATTCTTTAATATTCAATGCCAAAGCTTGATGAACCCATATGGTGAGGCCACCTATTGGGTGGCCTTTGGCACCTTTGATTGCGGGAATTAAAAAATGTAGATAACCTGGACAAAATTGTGGTTCAAGGAGCCAAGTCTCTTGAAAAGTACAGATATCAAACTCGCTAACAAATGTGAGCCAATCCGGTATTGATATTTTTGGACCCAAACCTGCTATATTCCATGACATGAATGAGACCCTGTTGGGGACATAACCTGTATACAATGGTTCGTTAGCTTGCCTTGGAAATTTAGCCATAGCCTGTCTCCGTAATCCAAGGTCAGAGGCATCGATGGGTGGAATTGTGTTGAGAGGTTTCCCTTCAATATAACCACTATCAATATCAGTATTATTTAACTGAGTGCTACCTATACGAGTTATCAAACCATCAACCATACAAATACCTGGCCCTTGCGGATACCTTATTTTGGAAATATAACTGAGAGTATCACTAATATCAGCTCGGTCCTTTACACTATCACTGGACTGATGTCTTGTTTCAGAAATAAAACTGGCAGTGTCACTACTTTCAGCTCGGTCATTTACACTATCACTACACAGCTCTTGCGCATATGCACCAGGGAGTCAATCAATATTTTCTAACCCAGAACTTCCCACGCGACCCCGTGGCCACTGCCCAGGGCAGTGATACACCTGGGAGAGAGGTGGGACCTTCATTAGCTGAATGCATGAATGGGCAGGAGGGCTAGTTCTAAACTCGAGGGCAAATAGATCTTCGGCCATTTCCTCTGACCGGAGTGTCAATTCAATACAATCAAATTGCTCAGTGGCTGAAATGAATCTACTCGCCTTAGAAATATCATCCCTAATTACCGACCGACACCCTCTAACATGACACAACCAATGGATATCTTTGTTAGTCAGAGAGTCAGTACTCTCGTTGCTTCTCGCTGGTGCTAACTTGGGAACATTGGTCATGTAGATTGTATTAGTACTCTGTATTATGCTTGGTTTCATACCCCCTCTTCTATCTTGAAATTTGTCTTGGTAGATGGCCATTGGGGAAGTATTCTACCTTGCACTAGGTACCGAATACTCCCTCTCCTTTTCCTTTGGAGGACAAGTTCAACTGTTTTAGTGGGTAGTGGGGGTCTATTTAGTGGATATGGGGGAGGTAGAGATTTTCCAGATTTCGCCACCTCACTATAGGAGGTGGTAGCTTTGCACCCACCGCCCACTTTTCCAGTTGCCATCGAATTTGGCAAAATACTACCAGCTTTCAATGGGGAGGAGTTAGCATCATTCGAGATAGGGTTTAGAAAAACACGCGCCCACCATTAGGCGCAGGCCCTACCATAGCAGATGGGTTAACAATCAAAGCCCTCATGGACTCTATCTCGTCTTGTAGAAGAAGTACTAACTTCACTAGGCCCTGGATATCTTGGGCATTACTTCTACTCTTATCAGTGGGTTGAATTGGGGAGTCTGTTAGATGGTTTAGGGCAGCATCCGTAGCTATTCCGGATAGTTGGAATGGCTGTAACATGATACTCTCACTTTGTACATTTGCCAGAATAGAAAACCTATTAGTACAAGGGACTATAGAAACAGATGTTAGGGATTGACTGCCATCAAATAGCAGAGAGTTATCAGTATCGCTAGTTATAGTACTCTCCTTTGGTGAACCCCCCCCCGCGCTCACAGTACCACTGTGCTTTGAAACTTTCGATTTTGAGAGGAACATAGCGGGGATAATGGGGGTAGCGAGACCCTTACATGAACATTCCAGCTCCAACCACAACCCAACTGTGTTATGTTGAGCTATATCCCCCACTTAATGGGGGCTAGGTTCAGAAGTTAAAATCACCTCACATTCATCCACAAGGCTATCGATACGATCGAGAACACAATTGCTAGCAGCATGCTTGGTCATTCTTCTTGCTTTCTTTTCTTTACGGGGTCTGCTAGCGTTCCCAGCCTCAGTCCCCCCTCCTCCCCCTTCCATTATCTTGCACTTGCCCATTCGAATAAACCTCTCCCTGCTAAAAGGAAAAACTTAATAGACAGTAGGTGACACTAATAGTCCACAAAAAGTAACAGAGGGACCTTCAGGCTGGCATTTACAATATGCGTGGCAGTAAACAGTACCTTTCAATGTTCCCAGGGTCGGTCCACACTTCAACGTCGAACACAGTAATAAGCTAATAAGCTGTAGATGTTAAGGGAATGGCCCTGCCCTGACTCCTTCTGGCGCTAACGGGCGTGGGACGGGCTCGCCCTTGGCCCGCAGTGCAGAGGGGGCACGCTGATTATGAGGGCTTCAGGCGCCCTCCTATGACGCCAGCCTCATGCGCCGTGCAGGGCCTCCTGGGAGTTGTGGTCCAGCCGCTTAGCCGTTCCCCCCACGGTGGTATGGCAACGCGGCATGACGACTGGCCCCCACGATGCAGGATACAGGGAGAAGAGAAGGTAGGTCCAGGCCGTTCCCCTCACGGCAGTTTGAAAGCAAGTTTCAGCGCGTCCTACGGTGCGGAGGGGGCGCGCTGATTATGAGGGCTTCAGGCGCCCTCCTATGACGCCAGCCTCATGCACCGTGCAGGGCCTTCTGAGAGTTGTGGTCCAGCCGCTTAGCCGTTCCCCCCACGGCGGTATGGCAACGCAGCATGTTGACTGGCCCCCACGATGAGGAATACAGGGAGAAGAGAAGGTAGGTACAGGCCGTTCCCCTCACGGCAGTTTCAGCACGTCCCCAAGCAAGTTTCTGTTTCACTCTTTTGGGCTTTTTTAGATGTAACAATGAAGTGTTTGCTATGCGCTGTGTGACTAGCTGTGCTTACTATTGAAAGCAAGTTCAATTCTAATGTGTGAAATTACAGAATAAATGTATGTATGTTAAAAGTATATATTTGTAAGTAGCTACTTAGTGCTGACCTGTTTTTGTTGGTTTTAGGACTCTGGGCATTTTACCACTGCTGACAAGTGCTAAAGTGCATGTGCTCACTCCTCTGTAACAAGGTGACATTGGTTTATCCACTATTGACATAATTAATTATTTTGGAAGTTCCTAGTAAAGTGCACTAAATGTACCCAGGGCCTATAAATTAAATGCAACAAGTGGGCCTACAGCGATGATTGTGTAACCCACTTAACTAACCCTTTAAACATGTCTCAGGCCTGCCACTGCAGAGCTTGTGTGTGTTGTTTTACTGCCATGTCGACTTGGCATTTAAAACCCCTTGCCAAGCCTTAAACTCCCGTTTTATTACATATCAGACACCCCTAAGTTAGGCCCATGGTAGCCCATAGGGCAGGGTGCTGTGTAACTAAAAGGTAGGACATGTACTTTTAAGCTTTTCATGTGCTGCTTGTAAAAAGCTCCCAAATTCATTTTTCACTAGTGTGAGGCCTACCCCTCTCATAGGTTAACATTGGGGATTTCTTATTACCTCCAATAAGCATAGTTCCTGATTGAGAGTGAGTAGATTTGTCATGTTTGGTACATATGGACATGTAAAAATAAATCCTCTTCAATGGATTTAAGATTGCAACTTAAAAAATTCCACTTTTAGAGAAGTTAGCATTTGTCTGCACTTAAGCCCTGTGTGCCTGCTGCCTGTTTCCAAAACACGTCTGGGTGGGTGACAGCTGGACCTTGTGCATTCCCTCTATACAGCCCCACACAAAGGGTGTTTAGGTGTGACTGATGAGCCATCAACATCCTGATGGGCCAAACAGAGCAGAATAGGCAGGAGGAGCTGGGCACAGCCTCACACTTACACCTGAATGGGCTGTGTCCTATCCAAACACAAAGGACTTCAATGGATTTAAGATGAAAAACCCTAAACCTCTGAATGAGTTATGAGCCAAAGGGCCCAAAACACTGGAACCAAAAAGCAAGTCCTGGGCACATAAACAGTTATTACAATAGTGAAAAATTATAAGGAGGCCGACACCGGTAGTTCCATGAAATCTGTTTTATGTACGAAGTATTCGTGAAAAGAACAACGCCAGCCGACACGTGTTTCGTCAACAGGTCACTGCCCGTGACTCCTCAGGGCTGGAAACAATATAATGTGAAACATAATATGAGAAACAACAATGTGAATATGTACGTGATGTTTATCAGTGGAGATAGTGAGGTGACATAAACGACACCCAACTAAAAGTGGAAACCCTAATTGAAATTTTCAGGAGAAATCAAGCTGGTACATAAAATATTGTGGCGAAAACATGGCAGAAATGGAAATTGAAATCGAGTGTGCCCTGTGGGAGAAAAGTTTACATATTGGGAAGAGCATGCAAATGGAGCATCAAACTAAAAAAACAACAGCAAGAGAGCGAAACCGCATGGGTTGAGTGTGTGGAGTGAAAAATGGTGCATGCGCGCATTTGGGTGACATATTGTATGCAATAAGATTATTACTAAATAATATAGTCAGCAAAACAAATAATCCGATACATATTGGAGACGAAAAACCAAATATCTAAAACTAAGCAGCTATTAAAATATAGCTGAAAGGTTAGCGAAACATAAGATAAAATGCGATCAAAAGACCAAAATAAGTGCAGGTCTGCATGTACAGAAAAAAATATAAAATTAGCTAATTACAGATCAAACATTTATATTACGGTTGTAGGCACGTGATCCAAGAGGGGGTGAACAGAACAAAAACGAATGCACCACCCCACAAGAAAGAATGGCATATTGAAGAACAAGAATACAATACTAAAAGAGGGCTTAGTGTGGTATTTAAAGACTGCTACTACGTGAGCGGGAACAAAACGAAGTGTAGGGGGAGGGGCCGTCAGGCAGGGGGCAAAGCGAACAGTGTGTGAAACGGCATGCAAAACATTGTAAAGTCGGGCGAACAGAATCGAGGAGGGCAAAATTTTACCTGAAATAGGCGTACAATTGAACATCTAAAATCGGGAAAGGAGAGATGAAAAAACGTACTGTATAAGCCAAACGACAGAAAAAACACACACTGTTCGTTTACTTAATAGTTTATCTGGATCTCATCCAAACAAACATGGACACAGTGTTCTTGTCAAAGCAGAGAGCAATAAAGTTGGCTTCTCATATGCAGGCTCTTATGAAACTATCTTTTGTCACAGTCAGGGAATGGCAGTGAATTCAGTACTTGATTACAGCTCCCCCTCCACCCTAATCTACATCAGCACCCAGTGGCTCATCATCTCCTGCAATACTGTAATCCCAATCAGAGGAGTAAAAGCCTTTAATTTTAGTGATTTAGAGGGATCATGAACTCCCTTCAATGATGGATAGATTAAAGAACTTGATGAAAGGTGTGGAACTGATTACCCCATCCCCCAAAGTACTTACCATGGATGCCAGCAAATTTGCCGGGAAGAAAC
Source organism: Triturus cristatus (assembly GCF_964204655.1). Lineage (NCBI taxonomy): Eukaryota > Metazoa > Chordata > Amphibia > Caudata > Salamandridae > Triturus > Triturus cristatus. The sequence continues at coordinate 203,636,413 of NC_140584.1, read as the reverse complement.
AGTGGGGAATTTTTCAGAGCAGAGCAGTGATGTCCCATGGAAACCAACAATTCTACCATTCAGAACTCTATGCAATACTCAGAGCTGTTCAGCACTTTTCTTCATGCTGTGGGGCAAGGATGTGTACTCTCATCGACAATCAACTGGCTTAGGCCAAGGTCAATCACCTAGAGGGTTCTTGGTTCTGAAGCTGTCTGCATTGGTCAGGAAGATAGGTCAATGGTCAGGGAGGAATAATTTATCTCTGAAAGCAATTTGCTTGTTGGTGAACAACTCTTATGGTACTGTGAAAAAACAGTACTGACTAGTGCCTCGAGACATATTATTAATAAGCAAGGGCTAACCCATCATCCTTGTCATCAGACAGGCAGTGCCCAGGAATTACCTTTTGGAAACAGTATGAAGAATAATGGCACCAACTTCATTTGCACATTAAATCAAGACTTTAAAATAGGATTGGCAAAAGCTGGTGTTTATATCCATAACATTAATTGCTTCTTGTACCTGGATTGACAGTTCGGGTTGAACTGTTTCCATGAGGAATAGGATCAGGCCTGATTTACATTTGTCTCGGTCTGAACTGGGGTGGCGAAGTGTGCTAAAGAACGATGATGGATTCAACCAAGATCAGTGCTTGGGGGTGAGTGTCTGAAAAATGTCAGTGCTCCAGCCATCATCTCCTTCTGTTTGCTTTGATCGCCCTAGGTTTGCAGGGTATTCCCAGATGTGGGTCCCTTGCTCACTTTGCCACTGGATTCAAGCTAGCCCGGCTGATGAGGGGTATTACCCCAAAACCGGTACCAGGATGCTTGTTTCCAGTCCAGGGAAGACCTAGAAGCATATGATTGACTACTCACAGATGATAATAACCCTGGAGAGGGTCTTTTCAGATCGGACATTCCGGACCCCGACACCCAAGCGAGTTCCAAATCCACTGATGTGCAGAAGGGGGTAAAAAAAACATTCACTTAAATTAGTATCTTGGAATGTTGCAAGCAGCACACACAAATTAGGAAATTAACATTGGCTAGAAGTCTGGTTAGATCAGGACATTTCATGCTTACAAGAGACATGGGCAACGGAACCCATCCTTGTAAATGGTTACCGCTCATTTCAGACAGTGGCAACACCATCAGCATCAGGAAGGGCAAAGGGGGGCCTCCTAGCGTTAATCCCTAATACACTGTTGATAAAAGTAAAGAAGTTTGAATGCATGAGTGTATACTTACATCTTCTCACCCTAGAGGTGGCAAATTAAGGCACATGGCTTTTAATAAATGACTATAGCAATGACTTTGGGGGAAACATGCTCCAAGTGGTAGCTGAGCTAAATAGGGTAATAGACAAATGTATAAGCCTTACAAAATATGAGGTTGCTAATATCATTTGGGTGGGTGACTAACGTACATCTCTGTAAGCACAACCAAGACCGTGTTTGTGGTTTGGAAGATCTGGTGGGAAACCCATTTTAGCATTTCACCCCCAGTGTATATGAAAACTGTCTTAATAGGGCCATATTTACCAGAAACCTGGTAATAGCTAACAATCTGAACCCATTATAACAGGCTACCCATGGAAAACCTTCAGACGAAATGGCTATGAATCAATTATCGATTTTATTTTATTTTTTAACCCCCTTCATAATTAGGTTACTTATGTAGACAAAAGATTCACGAGTTTCAGTGATCATGCCATCCTAAGTTTTCAGTTAAGTCTGGCCACGAGGGAAGTGACATAGTTTCAGAAAACAGGAACCCCAATCTTGACAAGAAAAAATGGTTTTCAACCAAAGTGGGCCCAAATTGACAAGCTCAAACTAGTCCCCGGAATTATATCGACTAATCAGGATAATATTCTTAACTGTTTAGATCCAGAGTCCTGCCCAGTAGCACTGGTATCATGCTTTAAAGAACTTCTACAGAAAGTAAAATTGGAATTTACTCGTCAGAAATCGGCAAATAGTGTAACAGGCAAGCGCTGGTTTGACTCCCCCTGCACGAGAACTAAAACTAGAAAAGCTCTTATAAAAGCCTGGGAAATTCAACCCAGAAATGCGGACCAAATAAGATAATTATGCACTGATTATAAGTTAGTAAGAAGGGAAAGGGAGAGGGCTATGAGGGAGGAGGCCTGGGCTGAACTTGAATATACAGCAAATATGGGTAACAGCAGAGATTTCCTAGAAGATAGTTAATACACCTTGGGGTATATTCACAAGAACGTGTGATAACTACCGCAAGAGTTGAGTGTGGATTTCACCACAAGGCGGTAGCATGCGATAGACACCAGATAACGCCTCAAATGTCAGTGTCAAAATCAACGCCATGCCGCAAAAATACAAAACGCGAACGTGAAAATTCATGCAATGAGGCCAATCGCGGTACAAAAAGTAGCAAAAACCAGCCTCAGGCCTGCAAATCCCACGTGTCTTGCAGCAAAATGCACCATAAAAACCACTGAAACAACACACCAGAAACAAGCCTAAGCATGGAGCAACATGGATGCACCCTGACCCAGCGCAGAGGACAACGCAAACCCCACAACCCCCACAGACCACCAGCAAGGAACAACGGGCTCGGGGAAGGCCAAGGAGAAAAGGGAGAGGAAGACGGGTTGCAGACCGCAGGAAAACAAAACCAGCGTCAAGGAGGTGACAAGACACTACCAGTAACTGACCCACAAGCAGCCGGAGTGTCGAGGAGGCCAACGGAGGAGGCCATGAGTCGCTGGCAGGACGTGACAACCTAAACCAGGTACAAACCCGCAGCCAACGGGAAGGCAGCAACGGCGCCAGGAGGTGGCAGTCCAGCGCCACAGGAGGAGCTGGAGGAAACCCAGGCCACAGTCATCAGTGTGGAGACAGTGCAAGGAGTAGGGAGTACGGACACAGCTCAAGAGGACCTGACAACATCAACAGGGAAAGTAACGGACAGGGACTGGGTGGCCGGGGGGAGATGGGCACAATGACACACATGCACAATGAGGTGTAGCACACTGCACACCCACAATTACCCAGGATCATGTCCCACATCCCCTTGGCACACTGCAGCACACACACATATCAAAAACATCACACCCATATCGACGACAACGTGGTACAATGCGCATAGCCGACACTGCAGAACAGAGGACACAACTGGCTCCTCACATGCACAGAAACATGCCTACCACATCTGACAGAGCATGAAACTGTGAAATGGAAATGTACGCATACAACCTCACATCCGTCATGTAGTCCAAATCTACATTGTCCCGCAGAAGAATCCAGCACCTCACAGTCACAATGTACATTGCCAAACAGTCTGCATGTAAACCAGAACAATGCACCAACATACATGTCAACACAATGTCAACACGCATCTCCCCTTCACATTTCAGAGGGGCACACAACTCCTCCAGCAGAGCACAGAAGACACCACATCTGTGATGTCGGAGAGGACCACCACACCGTCAACACCAACGCCCTACAACAGCCCATGGATATCCCACGCAAACCACCACCAGGACCAGGGCAGACAAGCTACTCAGAGGAGAACACAGCCCCTGCAACAGACCACACAGCAGGAAGCACACGCAAGCACAGCTGGCACACAACACTTCACCCACCCACACATGGCACCCCAATGCCATGTGTCATCACGCCAAAAGGAGGTGGCCCAACAGGTGGGGGTGGGTGCGGAACCCATGGAAGGTGAGCTAGAACACATATGTTGGTGTCTATCACCCTCAGGGACCACCCACAGCCCACAAAAGTTACCAACACTGCCATAGAGACACATGCAGATGCACATTCAGAGTACAGAACCTCGCCCAGGGGCTGGCAAATAGCAGTCACACACCCACGCTGGCGCGGCGTACGACGGCCCTGGACACTCCCCTTACAAATTGAATGGGTGACTACAAAGCTACATGTCCAAGCTCCAACCCGCTGCCTGCGGTGACATGTCTGCATCCGATGTACACAGCACACTGTAATGTCCTAGGGCCCAGGGCCCTCATGCATACAACAAGACCACAGGGACACACGTAGATATCATGTTGTACTGGCTACGGGCACGTGCCCTTTATTGGCAGGGCCACATGTACAGTGATGCCTGTGCTGGATGTGTGTGGGGTGAGTGTAAGCCAGTCCGCACAGAATGCTTGGTGCTGGCAACAACTTGAACATTGGACACCAGTGCAACGGAAACAGAAAACACATGTACAACAGAGTCAACTGCACAGCAACATGGTGGGAGCTGGAGTAAGGACAGAGGTACACCAATAATCAGTCAGGAGGTTCCGTGAGTTGCAGTGCACTGAGGTAGGGGCACTAGAGATGAGCGCATTCATGTGAAGGAATTGCTAGGATTGCGCCCCTTCGGGTTAGTCCAGATGCAGTGGGGTGTGTTACACCTGCATCAACTTCCTCATCAACGTCCTAGGTCTCCCACACTGCCTGAGGTGACTGTTGCATCCGCAGTCCACAGCGCAATACCCAGTAATGGTTCCGGGTGTGTAGCTTGACTACCACCTCCAGTCTGCATTCCTGCCTTGGGGATGTTGCCTCCTGCCCTCCCATTGTCTGTGCCATCTCCCATACGCACACTTGTCACTTCTTCACCATCATATTCCCAGGTCTTAGACACTGCATGAGGTGACATAGCTGTGCAACATCTCTACAGCACTAAACTCAATCACTAACGGACAATGGCTTGCGATGCACTCAGTCACTGGCACCTAGAGTGCTGAGCATGGTATCAGGCCAATGATGGCATCCACAACAGGTCTGAGCAACTCTTTAAGTCTGTCAGGACCACCGTATCAACTCTGGCAGATGGTGGTTGGAGGTGGCCCTTGCGGTGGTGGCGTGTGCCTCCTGCGGTGATGCGATGTCTGGGCCGGTCAGGACCCGAATCTATGTGTGGGCCCTGGTGGCCCGCAGTTGAGGCCAGAGGCTGCACACAGCGCAGGGCCACAGACACATGGCGTTGATGACCCCAAGACCATCATCACAGAGGTCATCCAACATATCAGAAGGAGGTGTCCCAGACCTGAGCAGCACAGAGTTAGTGGCCCCGGATGCACTGCGGCCGGCACAGGCACCCTGCCATGGGACGATGATTTGCGGTGCACTGAGGTAGGTCCACGTGCAGTGGGCAGGTCCTCATCGATGTCCAGGGTGAATGTGGCGCAGGCTTGCGGGGCACAGAGGAAGGTGTCCTCCAGGGCAGGATGCAGAAGGTCTGATGTCATCAGGCAGCAGCAAATGGAGTGGAAAGCACCAGCCTCGTTTTCACCACCAATTCAGTATCAACTACATGAGGATGAAAACAGTCCCTAGTCCATAGACTCAGACGCCACCAATGTATGACCAGAGAGTGTCCATGAATGTTGGGTAACAGACTTAGTGGCACAGGTGCTGAGCGGGGATGCAGTCTGCGATGATGCCGGTACACTGATGTGAACTCCACCATTGCCAAATCAAGACGGTGACCTACTGGACCGCAGTGTAGGCTGGAGGCAGCGGTCAGCAGTGGCCCACAGCCACATGTTTTTAACTGGCGAGGCATAGAGTTAGTGACACCAGGGCAGTTGTCGGTAGTATTTGATCACCTCCGTAACGATGATCCTGTTCCCTCCGGACTGCAACGCGTCAGCCTCTTACGCCTCTCTGTGCGTGCGTTGACATGTATTCTGCCTTTTGAATAACTGATGTTCAGTTCCAAATCTGTGACCCACTCATGCGCAGTGTAGGCCGAGGGCAGTAGTCCACGTGTGGTTGTGATGCCATGCACAGACTTGCTGGCACCACATCGAAGGGGGTATAGTGACTTGTCCTATGCATAAAATGGTGTTCACTGCCATTGTGTAATCAAGATTCAGTTCCAAATGTGTGACCTACCTGACCGTGGTGTAGGCCTGAGGCAGCGGTCAGCATGGCCCATTCACCGAGTGTCACCGGCATAGGTTGGGTGGCCCCACCAGCCTGCGTAGTTCAGGTTCAGTGGCACCACGTGTTCAGACACCTGCGTGTATGTGACCCGGGTTTCGTCCGGACTGAGCCGCATCTTCCCCTTACTCCTCTCCGTGCGACCACTGGTGTGGACTCTGCCATTTGTGATTTGCGCCCAGGTGCTGGATGTGGGACCTACTGGTCCGCAGGGTAGTCCTGGTCCCGCATCCACGGATCGCCGGCTGGCATTGAACAGGGTCAGTGGCACCATGTGTCGCAAGAAGCCCATCTGGAACTATGCCTGTTGCTGTTGCCGCTGGCCCGGATTTAGGGTCACTGCCATTCATGACTCAGGACACAGTTTCACATATGGGACCTACTGGGCCAAAGAGTAGGCCTGAGGCAGCAGTAGAGTACGTCAACGAAAAAGAACTAAAGTGATCCTGTGTTGTGGAGGCCGTGATGGTCTGAGGCGGCTGCCAAGGTCACGGGACTTGGGCCTGGAGCTTGCGCAGGAATGTGGTGGGCCCTCCTTGACACACGCCAGTGTTGGCATGTGATCAGTGAGACCTGGCTGCGCAGGGACGGGCCTGACGGGTTCGTGGTCCAGCGTGCCGGAGTCTGGCTGGCGCACAGTGTCGCAGGCAACTCCGCTCAAGAGGACGGCGTCGACCTCGTGGCGGGATGAGAACCACCGCCCTGGCAGAGACATTGGGCTTTCCGGACGAGCCACACCCAGGGCTACGTGCTTCTTATTCACACCCCCTACGCTGGCGTGGCGTAAGCCGGGCCATCCCACTCTGGTCACGCTTAGGGGGGGGCATAACAGGCAAGATTACCACGAGGTCCCCCACTGGCTGTGGTGACATGGTTGCGTCCACTGTCCACTACACTCCATACACCAGAGGTGTATGTCGCCATGGATATGGGTGTGTGCTGCGTACTGCGGTCTGTCCAGCACATCTCCGTCATGCTTGGCATTGTGTACTTTCCCAATCATGGTACTACTGTATCCTTCACGCATGCCTGTTTGCCACCTCTCCCCACATTCAGCTGTTGTGTGGCTGAGGTGCCATGCCGTTGATGGCTCATGTTCACAGCTTGGCCAGTTAACCATTGTGAGTTGTTCTGTCATGTCTGGTGGGTGGGCATGTCTTTGAGCATGTTGGTTGTGATTTTGTGATGTGTGCATTGCCAGAGTTGTGATTTGCATGGTTGTGGAGTTGAGGTGAGGGGGATGTTCATTTGGAACTTGCCAAGGGGCTGTGCATTTCCCTTGTTGCCATCCTGGGTACGCTGGTTGATGATGGACGCTCGGAGGATGAAGGAATCGTGCACACTGGCTGTGTATTTGAAGGCGACATTTTTGGAGGTTCCACGGTGTTCTGTTGTTGCCTGCACATTTGAGTGGGACGTGTGCTTTCTGTTGCGGTGATTGTGTGCTGTGTCACCAGGGGGCACAGGTAGGACATGTGTGCTGTGGATTGCCCCCAACACGTGCTTGCATCTTGCTATGGCGTATGGTCCTTGCTTGGTCTCCAGCGTGACCTCTGCATTGTGTTGGACATATGGGGACTGGGGTACCAGAGTGATGGTGATGTCCAGGACAGGTGAGAGGGACTTGGATGTGGCTGGCAGTGAGACTCCTCCGACTCTGGCAGGTGTTGGTTGGGGGATGCCAGGGGCCAACAGGTGCAGCCAAGCCAGCAGCTTGGTGTGGGGTGGGATGTTGGTTGTCCTCTGTGTTGGTGCCGTAGGCCTGTTAGGCGATGATGGTCGGGATGCATGGGATGGTTGTCCCTTTCAGACTGTGGTGGATGGTGACATTGTCAGAGGTTGGGTCTGTGCGGCTGGTATGCTTCCTGGGCGCTGTCTTTGTCTGTGCTGCATCTGTGGTGGTCCGGGGAGGGGGTGTTCCGGGTGTGGGTTGTGGTCCTGGGGTGGTGTCGGTGGGTGTTGTGGCCCTCTTGGGTGTCCGGGCCGCATGATGGGTGGCTCCATGGCATCTGTTGCCCTTCCGATGTGGCCCTGGGCTGTGCTCCCTTTTGTGGTGCAGGCTGCCGTCCGACTTTACACCAGGTCAGAGCAGGTGTAGCTTTCCTGGTGCTAACGCGCCTTATCGCCTGTTTTGTATTATTATCGCAGATCAGGCTGGTCGCTGAGAATGTTGAGGTGTGATGTTGTCGCGGCTTTTGGCACGGGAACGTCCACTCTGCATCTCATTAGCGATAGTTGCGGGGGGCTCTGTGGTGATGTTTTATGCGGCTGCTATTGCGGGTAAACTGGTGCTGTGGGCTGTTAGCACCAGCTTGTGAATGGGGAGGTAAATTTATAACGACTTTGGCTGCGATAAAGTGCCATTAATTCGGCGATTGTTTTAAAGAACAAGGGTACCCTAATATGCGCACCTGGGGTGATACAGTGTAGAAGGATACAATGGTTCTTAATGGCCTATGAAGGTCCAGGACAGAGAAGGGCCCTTAAGAGGGCAGGTGATTTTGTATAGGTACATAGACTCATAGGGGAGAGTGATAATTAATATAGAGAAAGGGGACAAGAAAGTCAAATTTTGACATTTATTTATTATACATAAGATGAATTCAAGTACTCACATATTCAGTGACAACAAGCGTGACGTGAAGGTGAGGGTGAACTTTAAAAGAGAACATCGCATTGGCAACAGTTGTGAACCATTTTTTTGTTAAATTAGTATAAAGGGTTCAAGTTGCGTAAGGTCGACGACGTTTCGAACTCAGTTATTCGAGTTCATCTTCAGGACAAATGTGAGCATATGAACTCTAAATATAAGAAATGCAAAGAAATAAGTATAAGTAACTCATAGGAACTCTAAATATAAGAATTGCAAAGAATTAAGTATAAATAACTCATAGTGTAGTCCCTGAATTGTATACAGCATCACAATCATTTAAATGTGTGGTACATAATGCTCTCCAAAAAGTGATGCAAAAGAGTACACGTTTAGAGTGCCTAATTGTAAAAATGAACAATTGAAGAATTAATCAATAATGAAAATAGATAAACTGTGTACTACAATAACAATTGACACATTGAGCATTTTTGAAAGTATTCGCATTAAACCCTTTTCGACGCAAGGGAACAGGATTAATTAAACAGGGGAAAACCAAAGATTAAAAAGGGGGAACAACCTTTATAACGCAACTGTTACAACGCACTACACTTACAACGCATTTTTTACAACGCATAATCCATTACAACGCACTACACTTACAACGCATGACACTACAACGCATTTTTAAAAACTACCTTTACAACGCATACCATTACAACGCCTACCATTACAACGCATAATATTACACTACACTATCCAACACTTACCCTACTGTTGCACCCCCTGGAGTTAGAATAGTAATTTTTACCCCTATACTATCCAACACTTACCCTACTGTTGCACCCCCTGGAGTTAGAATAGTAATTTTTACCCCTATACTATCCAACACTTACCCTACTGTTGCACCCCCTGGAGTTAGAATAGTAATTTTTACCCCTATACTATCCAACACTTACCCTACTGTTGCACCCCCTGGAGTTAGAATAGTAATTTTTACCCCTATACTATCCAACACTTACCCTACTGTTGCACCCCCTGGAGTTAGAATAGTAATTTTTACCCCTATACTATCCAACACTTACCCTACTGTTGCACCCCCTGGAGTTAGAATAGTAATTTTTACCCCTATACTATCCAACACTTACCCTACTGTTGCACCCCCTGGAGTTAGAATAGTAATTTTTACCCCTATACTATCCAACACTTACCCTACTGTTGCACCCCTGGAGTTAGAATAGCAATTTTTACCCCTATACTATCCAACACTTACCCTACTGTTGCACCCCCTGGAGTTAGAATAGTAATTTTTACCCCTATACTATCCAACACTTACCCTACTGTTGCACCCCCTGGAGTTAGAATAGTAATTTTTACCCCTATACTATCCAACACTTACCCTACTGTTGCACCCCCTGGAGTTAGAAAAGTAATTTTTACCCCTATACTATCTAATACTTACCTTAAATGCAATTAAATATTATGCGTTGTAATGGTATGCGTTGTAATGGTAGTTTTTAAAAATGCGTTGTAGTGTCATGCGTTGTAAGTGTAGTGCGTTGTAATGGATTATGCGTTGTAAAAAATGCGTTGTAAGTGCATGCGTTGTAAAAGTGTGCGTTGTAACGTCATACATCCATTAAAAAGGCACTAACATAGTGGTCTATACTGATTGCCATCTATGAAGCGGGGACCTGAGGCAGCGCGAGAGTAGTTAAATCACTTACTTAGCATATAGGATGGTTAATCACTGAAGGTGTAGTCAATTAATTAGCGTTTCACCGGTGGTGTCACCACTTCAGTGAGGGCCTCGAGGAAGGTCGAAGGCCTGGGGAGAGGGGGTAATTGGTGTAAAAAACTCGTACAGCAATGTTGCGTGCAAGGCTACGGGGCTGGGCCAGAGTTTAAAAAAGGCCAAGCATTCACAGGGGAGAGATCCAGAGGCAGAGGCAGAGGGAGACCCAGATACAACTTCCCCCCAGGGGAACGACAAACATGCAGGAAATTTTACCAATGGGGCTATCAATACTGAACCCTCCCCCCTCACCTCTCACTTCCAACATGGACCAAATGCCTATTTTTAACTTATCCAAGCACCAACTGGCCTCCACTGATATTGCCCTACTTAGTAGAGGTTTGTCTTTTGTCATCACGGAAAAACCCAATTGGTTTGACATCCATACCGAAATTCTTCCGTTTTTCAGAAAAAGTAAGACTGAATGTATTCTTTCAGGATAAAGAGACAATCACCAAAACTGACATTACAGGACTACGACCCAAGTCCACATTCAACCCACCCAGTGGCTCTATGCCCCCGGAAGTCATTGCATTTGAACACCTTGTACTAAAAGACTTCAATGAAATAAAAACTAACTACAGGTTCACACCTTTTAATGTTAGTCTAGAAGAAAGGCACAGCCTTAACACTCTCAAAAACCTGGACGATGTGGTTATAAAACCCTGTGACAAGGGAGGTGGTATCGTCCTACAGGATAAAACCGCCTACGACAATGAAATTCACCGCCAACTCAATAACACATCTCACTATGAACGCCTTATGCGCAATCCCCTCCAAGACATCAGTGATCTCATCCTCACGATTACCAAAACGGCTTTAGAAGAAGGTTACATTAGTAAACATGAATTCACCTTTCTTAACAGCAAAAGCCCCAGGACTCCTGTCCTATACACCCTCCCCAAGATCCACAAGAATCTGGAAACACCACCAGGCAGACCCATCCTCTCGGTTGTGGTTCGATTTTAGAACCTTTAGGGAGATATATTGACTTTTTTATAAAGAATATGGTACAAGACACTACCACATATGTAAAGGACACCACACACTTTATCAATCTCATTGAATCCCAACCTTTTGACCCCCAAACAGAACTCCTTGTCACTCTTGACATCGAGTCACTATACACCAATATCCCCCAAGACAAAGGTATAGAAGTCATCAGAAAACACCTTAATCTACGTCCAGCTCCACATCAGGTCCCCACAGAGTTTATCATTTCACTCCTTGAAATAGCCCTTACCAGAAATTACTTTATGTTCCAAGATCAGTATTACAGACAATGTAAAGGTACTTCTATGGGGGCCATTTTTGCCCCCAACTTTGCCATACTTTTTGTTGACGACATTGAGACCAATATCATTCTCAATAGGACTGACCCATTTCTAGATAAAATCCGTGTCTGGCGCAGGTACATAGATGACGTGTTTATGATTTGGTCTGGCACCGAAACCGAACTCCAATTATTCTGCTCATGGCTCAATAACATCCAGACTGATCTCAAATTCACCTATAATTTTGATAACACCAAAATTGATTACCTAGACGTCACTGTCAAGAGCTCCAATGGCGAACTCTACACTACCTTATTCAGAAAACCGACAGAGCGTAACACCCTCTTGCAATATGATAGCTGTCACCCTAGAGCACTGAGGGACGGCTTACCCTACGGACAATTTCTCAGAATTCGTAGAAATTGCAAATTCAAAGAGGATTTCTTCCTGGAGGCTGAAATCCTGTGCAAGAAACTCACTAACCGGGGCTATCCTAGACGGCTAGTTAAACGATCAATGAAACGAGCTTGGTACTCACATCGTGAATTTCTACTACAACCCAAAGAAATAGCACCCCTGTCCAAGATCACATGTGTGACTACTTTCTGCCCAGTCAGCAATAAACTCACCAAAATGATAAAAAAACACTGGTCAGTACTAGGCCCATTGGAGCTTTACACAGGCACCCCGCTATTTGCTTTCAAAAGAGGACGCAATATTAAGGACCACCTAGTCAGGGCCCAAAAACCCACACACAAGGACAATACTCTACATTCTTTTCTTGGCCTCCCTACCTTACAGGGCCACTATAAATGTAACAATTGCATGTCATGTGATTCTACACGTAACACCAAGTCTTTTGAATTTAATGGCATGAAACACACTTTACAGTTCTTTTCTAACTGTAATTCACAAAATGTGGTCTACTGTATTAAATGTCCTCGCCAACTGCTCTATATCGAACAAACCACGCAGAAAATCAAGACAAGGATCTCTCAACATAGAAGTAGGATCCGCTGCAAAATACAAACGGCACCACTGGTGGAACATGTTTTTGGCCAAAGGACACTCTGAATCTGATTTCACATGGCAAGTGATTGAAAGTCTACATCCTAACCACCGAGGAGGGAACCAACAACAAATCCTTAACCGCATGGAATGCAAATGGATTTTCAAATGCCGCACTATCGAACATGGGCTTAACACTCTGGATGAATACAGGACCCTTCTTTAAACAGATATCATGGCCACATATGCCAACAATTCTGTAAACTCAGTCAAATTGGTTGTTCCCTCCACCGCTACATGTATGTATCCTTGTTCAATTCTAGCCATGAGACTGGTTAATGTATTGTATTTAATTTAATTTATTTTATTTTTGACTCAAGACTTATCACGCTATTCCTAGTAATTAACCATCTAGCGTTTTGGCAGCTTTTATGTGATTTCATCACAATGTAGCAACTATTTACACTCCAATGTCTTGCAGCATGTATTCATGCACTGCCCCCGAGTTTAGCTCTTTTTCTTCACGTGCAGTTAACACACACGTGTCTCTTACCAATCACCTACTCTGCACCCACACGCATGCTCGTTTCTCAGCCATTGCCTATTGTAATCAGGCATGTCCCGAGCTTACCACCGCCGTCGGATGTACACGCGTGCTAGCGCACGCAGCTGTTTCCTCTTAACGTAACCAATAGCAACCCTCTGTAATATATACCTAGCGCTTCCAGCTCCATTCCCAGTCGCAGCGCGTACTTGCACGCGAACAGGACCCGCTCCACCCCGCCTTGAGACTCCCATTTATTGGATTGTGTGCCACCTCAAAGAGTAAGTAACCCTTAATTCGTCCTTCTCCTCCCTCGCGGCCGCATTGTCCGCTTGTTCCTAATCACTCCCCCTCCCTTGCAGATTCAATTCCCGGCACCAGAACACCCTCGCTCCATTCTAATTGATGTTTTTGGACACAGCGGGTTTTCTCAAGTAAGTCCTTTTTAAAATCTGGCCCAGCCCCGTAGCCTTGCACGCAACATTGCTGTACGAGTTTTTTACACCAATTACCCCCTCTCCCTAGGCCTTCGACCTTCCTCGAGGCCCTCACTGAAGTGGTGACACCACCGGTGAAACGCTAATTAATTGACTACACCTTCAGTGATTAACCATCCTATATGCTAAGTAAGTGATTTAACTACTCTCGCGCTGCCTCAGGTCCCCGCTTCATAGATGGCAATCAGTATAGACCACTATGTTAGTGCCTTTTTAATCTTTGGTTTTCCCCTGTTTAATTAATCCTGTTCCCTTGCGTCGAAAAGGGTTTAATGCGAATACTTTCAAAAATGCTCAATGTGTCAATTGTTATTGTAGTAAACAGTTTATCTATTTTCATTATTGATTAATTCTTCAATTGTTCATTATTACAATTAGGCACTCTAAACGTGTACTCTTTTGCATCACTTTTTGGAGAGCATTATGTACCACACATTTAAATGATTGTGATGCTGTATACAATTCAGGGACTACACTATGAGTTATTTATACTTAATTCTTTGCAATTCTTATATTTAGAGTTCCTATGAGTTACTTATACTTATTTCTTTGCATTTCTTATATTTAGAGTTCATATGCTCACATTTGTCCTGAAGATGAACTCGAATAACTGAGTTCGAAACGTCGTCGACCTTACGCAACTTGAACCCTTTATACTAATTTAACAAAAAAATGGTTCACAACTGTTGCCAATGCGATGTTCTCTTTTAAAGTTCACCCTCACCTTCACGTCACGCTTGTTGTCACTGAATATGTGAGCACTTGAATTCATCTTATGTATAATAAATAAATGTCATAATTTGACTTTCTTGTCCCCTTTCTCTATATTAATTATCACTCTCCCCTATGAGTCTATGTACCTATACAAAATCACCTGCCCTCTTAAGGGCCCTTCTCTGTCCTGGACCTTCATAGGCCATTAAGAACCATTGTATCCTTCTACACATTAATTCGGCGATAGCTCCTTGTGAATATGCCTCCATGTTTCAAAAATCCCAAGGACCCCTCACTGGATTTCATTGTAGGTTAAGAAGCATGGGTGGCACATTTATAATTTGTTATTGCTTCCAATACCTCTCCTGTGCTACTGCAGGCTACATTGTCCTTCTCACTTGTAGAGGTGAGAAGAGGGCTGGCAGCCTGCAGTACTTGGAAGGCTCCTGGACATGACGAGGTGCCAATAGATTTCTTCCAGGAGAATCAAGATCTGTGGGTCCCACTATTGACTAATGTTTTTATTAACATAGCCATAGCAGGCCCCCACCATCATGGAAGCCTAGCGTAATTTTTCTGATTTATAAAAAAGGGGACAGGGGAAGCCCAAAGAACTATAGGCCAATTTCCCGCCTGGACACAACAGCCAAGCTCATGGGTTGACTCCTCCTATTCAGGCTGGAGCGGTGAGCAAAGCTCCTGGGTTGTCTCCTCTTATTCAGGCTGAAGCGGTGGGCCTAGGAGGAGAACATCTTAATGCAGGCACAGTATGGGTTCTAGTGGGGTAAGGGCACTATAGATCAGTTTCTGAATCTATAAACTAATTATAGATAAATATACCATAGTGAAGGACGGGAAAATGTACCTGGCATTCATGGACCTTTCAGCAGCATTTGACTGCATGGCCCACTCTAAGCTCTGGCATAGAATGAAGGGGATGGGAATTTACCCAGCTATAATTAATTTAGCTCACCAACTATACTCCACTGCCACCTAATCTGTGCATTAGACAAAAACGGGGAATGCACCTGCCCCTTTAAGATCACCATGGGGGTAAGGCAGGGATGCGTCCTTGCCCTGTTTCTGTTTTCTATCTATACAAACGGTGTTGAGGAGCCACTTCTGGGTGCATCTCTGGATGTCCCCGTGTTTGATACACACCTATTACCAATACTGGCCTATGCCGACGATGCGGTGTTGGTTGCTAGAATGGGTCTGGCCCTCCTAACGGCGTATGCGGCTTTTATGGATTCATTGGATTTGAAAGTTAACCAAACCAAATCATTTGTCATCATAGCAGGGACTGGCAAATGAGATAAAGCACTGCACCTCTAATGGAATCCGGGAAAAAATAAGTGGTAAACACTTTCTCCTATTTGGGGGTTCTTTTTGACAAAAATCAAACATGGTCAAATCTGGTGGAGGAAAGGATTTTAGCTATGGAGAGGAGTCTGATAGCTATAAAGTATTTTTCTAAAAATTCGGGTGCCTGACCATTAGTCTCTATAAAGAACATCTACCAGGCTAAGACAAAGTTAGCAGCAATATATGGGGCAGGAGTCTGGGGTATGGTGTCCACAGACTCACTCCAAACCATTGAAAATAGATTATTTAAGTCCTTAGTGTCTCTACCACCTTCCTACTCTAACTATATCCTACATACTGTATTGGGCCTGGCCTGGCCTACATCTCAGATTCAATCAGACTAGCCCCGACCCTACTGTGGTTCTCCATCTGGCGCAGGGATACGGTGAACGTAACGCAAAATATAATAAGAAACTGTATAAAACTTGAAAAATACAGTAAGATTGGATGGTTGAATTATGTGGAATCGGAGCTAACTGCTATTGGCCTTGCAGAACTATTTAAGGACCCAACTGCATGTAGGAAGATATCAAAACAGAAGCTGATTAACATCTTTATGCTTAGGGCACAATATAATCGAATGGAAAAGAACTATTACAGGCAGTCCTCGCATATCATTTAACCCCGCTTTGATAGAGGGAGGATACTCCTACCTGGCAGACATTAGCAAAGTACAGCATAAATTTATACTACTGAGATTCTGTATGAATCTGATACCACTGATGTTAGGTCATCCGTAAAGAAGGTTTAAGCACTCAGATCTGACCCTGTGTCCTTGCGATAACCACTCTCCCCAAACTGATTTGCATTTAGTTCTGTTCTGTGGGCTTTATAAGAAAGAAAGGAAGGATTACATCACCCCAATTTTTAAAGCGTTATAATTTTAAACAATGTCGGGTTGCACCTTAAAAAAAAATCATTGCCTGACCCTTCAGTCTGCTTCACGGTAGTGACATTTCTGTGGGCCTGCATAAACAAAAAGGAAGCAGTGGGGTTTATAAACGGCGTGCTGCTTTTATCTACTTATTCTCTTATCAATTTAAAGAAGATAATATGTAATTTTATATATATTTCATGTGGCTAAAATTGTGTAAAATACCCCAGACTTTCTCTTTGTTCTTGCTAGACTTTTAAAAATAATCAAATGAGGTTTTTATAAGAACTTTTTTAAAATATGAATTCTATTTAACATGAATTGGAATTGTAGGCTGACTATTGTACCTTTTAACTGTACTTTTATGATCCTTATTCAATGGATCAAATACAAAATCTATTCATTGATTGGTTGACAAACTTACAGGGGAAAATCTAAATGTAGTATAATCTTAAAATCAAGTAAAGTACTCCTTTATGCAGTGACTAATAATCTACTAGAAGACATACAATTGGATTCATCAAGGAGTACTCCTTTTCTTAGTGGCAGAGCCGCTAATTTGAAAGATTCCTACTGATATCATAGATATCCTGCTTTCCTCCCTGAGTTTCTATCACGGTGCCTCACAACATCCTGAAAATGTTCCTGCTACATCCAATGCTGTGAAAGGGAATATAAATGAAGAAACAAAATTATCCTGTATTGCATCAAGATGTCATCCTCCGCAGGAGTGAAGTCCTGCCGGTCAATGCAACATTGGGAATATCACGCACAAAAACAATGCATCAGTTCCATTTATCATCTAATGACTTTATGAAAGCTTATATAATTCTTTCAATCAAGGTTCATAAGATAAAAAATGTGTTCCATGGCACGTATGCTGCTGCTCTTTTTTGTACAAACTTTGCTGACGTGCATAACCCTGCTCGTTTGCACATCTATAGGGAATGCATGCACACCTTTACTAAACAGGCTATTCCAGTATTCTGTGACATAATGCCAATAGAGAATGGAGTCTTTGAGTCCAGCCTGCTTCATTCAATCGTCTACGCCTTTACATCATTTGCTGAAAAATTAATTTTTCTCAAATATCATTAAATATCTCAGATTATTGGTACAAATCAATAATATCAAAGATTAGGATACAATTATTTTTAAGTACGTCCTTCTTATGGATGTTTTACTTTCGAATTCCTTTCTGGAATTTTGAAGGAAGAATTTGATCTGATATTCAAATTTATGTTAAGATTGCCTTCAATTGAAGCTTATCAAATGAATGAAAGTAAACTTTTTTCATAATATGTTTTTGCCTGTGAGAGTAGAATAGATAGGAACAATACAAGGAAGGCGTGAATATGCTAAAATATGAATCTTCTATTCTTTCAAAATTACAGAAAACTTCATACTGCATAAATTGTTTTGTACCCTTCAAACTAGTTTCAGCAACACAAAGTGTAACTTTCATCCTCAAAATAGGCTACAGACTTCAATGTTTGGAGTTTAGTGGCAGAGGGGGTAAAGGAGGAATCTATATTCTGTATTCTCAAATGTATGTGCTTTGCCTATTGCCCTCAGTTGTGTCAAATTACCAAAGACATAACAAGAAATCAGCTTTAGAAGCTAATTGTTAATTGTTAATTGATCAAATGAAATATTGATTAAAATAGATGTCTGTGGGTTTTTCTCTTCTATTTGTTGGCTCGCTCTCACTTAATATTTTACCCAATATGCCATATATTTATTTGAATACTGTGTCATCTTTCTGAAAATGTTGCTTCACATGTCATAGCATCATGTGGACTGCAAAAAGAACCTTTAAAGTCCACACAGATCAGTGATCCTCCAGGACAGTGATGAATAACTCAGTTCTCCAGCTGATGAACTCATGTGAATCTGGAGTGTGGCAGAGCTAATTCCTCCTAGAAGCTAACATCTCAAATATGAAGGTGGTTTTGGACTGGAAAGTGTTGTTTACTTGGGCCTGATCTATAAATTGAGGGGTTGGTGTAATTTATGCAATAATGTAGCATAATTGTCCTTGGAAATGGTGGTTATGGGATCTTTGCTAAAACTGAGGTACTTTGGTAGACATCTTACTGTTGGTTTCGGGCAGTTCCAAAGCAAGAGTCTCACTGTTTTAAGGGGAATACTGACTTGTTTGTAATCACTTGGGCTTACTTTTGTAAAAACAGGCAGAATTCTTGGATCTGTTGTTCCTCAGTAGTAGATACTGTGAGATTAGATTTTGCTGGTCGCTAGAGTCTCTTCTCTAGAACTCCTGCAGGGTGAACAACACATTGTACTGAATCTTTTGGTGTTCTAGATGTCCCTGGAGTGTTTTATGGGTGGCATGCTCATGCAGGTTTAAATTCAGGCCTGATTCTGGATTCTTTGCAATGTTTGGATCAGTAAACTACATAAGCCAATACTGTTATTTATTACTGTTGCTCAACCTCAATAGGACACGGTCTCAAAAGCTACATGGCATATAGCAGGAGTCGCAGAAATCACCACCAGGCCAGCGGAGATCTCTGAATATGGCAGACCGTAGCCTGCCAGAGTGGTTAAGGTAATGACCTTCTCTCTGTTTTCCTTTGTTCCTTTTATTTCACTAACAATGTCCTGCATATTGACAAAATCTGCATTAAATGTTACCGGGTTTTTGAAAATAGGATATTTCTAGGTTAATCGGAGTGTGCCACCTTTAATGTATTATCTTTTACTCAGGTTTGTATGCAACTTCTTGTGCTACTCTCTGAAGTGTTATATAAATTAACGCCTTTCATTGCATAAGTTGATTATTTTATCAGGACCAAATCGCAGTTTAGCTCAGCTAGCAAGTCATTTAAAAATGCTACCTGCTGTTGGTCCAATTAGTGTCATCCCTTAAAAGTGAGAAATTGGTAGAATAAGATGTGATGATGCTCATTTACATTTTGGTGGTATTTATGCATCTGCCAGGGAAGAAGATGGAATGGCCTTCACTTCCCAGGCAGACTACTTCCTGCTGTATTTAGATATCTCTGCCTTCCTGGCCGGGATCTTTATCCCTTTAGAAGAGACGCCCCCAGGGAAGCACCTCTAAAGGCATTCAAAGTTTGCTGAATGGTCAACGTGCTTCACATGGCCACGCAGATTTTTTTTGTTTGTTTTACAAAAACATGTTCCCAAAGTAGGAATTTGTTTTATTAAAAAATATATTATAATACCCCAAGAGTTTTATTCTAAGGCCTGGGGTTCATTTAAATTTTCTTCACCTTGAGACTACCAGGTTTTTCCTGGCGATCCAGAAGGGAAAAAGGTGCACAAGAGTCTGCTCTAGATTGGGAAGGGGGGCACCAATGGCCCCAAATGTGTTAAGGCGGCTCTTGAAAGATTTCAGCTGGTGGAACAAGAGGGAGACAAATGGCAGAACATTGATGGCCCTCTCACCTCTAAATAGAGCAGGCTGACCAATGGTTTGGTGGACAAGGTACTTTGTCATGGTTGTAGTGGTGGAGTACCCTGTATGCAAAAGTCTGAACTAGACCCTATGGGGTCTATTACGATGGCGGGCAGACTTTCCGGAAGAAGGGACCGCCCGCGATATGTGTGGCAGTCCCGGGATTGGTATTAGGATGCGCCCCCCACACTGTCGGGTGCATCCCGCATTTTTTACATTGCGGCGGGCGGTGCTGTCAGCAGCACCTGCTGCGATGCAAAAAAGGCATGTTGTGCATCTGCATGCACAACGTGACAGGCAACGCGCGGTGCCTGCCACATTGTGCATGCAACCCCCATGGGCACCCCCCACCCCCGAACACCCTGGGGGCCCGCAACGGGCCGCCAAAGAAAAAAACGCATGCCTTTCCATGGCGGAGTCTCCGCTATGGAAAGGCAATTTCCCACCATGATACTAATATGAATAGCGGTGCCTTGCAGCACTGCCACCATATTGCTGGGTTTTTACGCCCAGTAGGCAATTGGGCGGATTGCCTACCGGCAAAAAAATGGCGGATGGTCTTCCTGTCCGCCGAGGTCTCCCCTGCCGTTGTAATGTGGCGGGGGATAAAGTCATGCGGGTGGTGTTTTTTGGCGGGCGGATCGCCACCGCCATATGGGCGGTGGCGATCCGCCCGCTATCATAATAGACCCTTATGTCTCTTTCTATTTGTCCTAATGTTAACAACTCCATAGAAGCATCATGGGAAGATTGACATTAATCAAACTCTTTAAAAAAATGGCCAACAAATGTCTAAAAGTTGGGGGGAAAAGGCATTACTTCCGTTGATAAGAATTATGGTCCAAAGAGATGCTTCCTTTAATAAATATGTAAGTACAAAGGGCCCCCTTAGGTTATATTGGCAGTAAAGGTTTGTATCTTAATCAAAAATGGAAGATGACTCGCATCAATTAATGTTTTCATTTGCTGAGGATCTCCAACATATGTCTTTGACATGGCCAACCTGGTGTCTGGATTGTACATTTTCAGTCCCAGTTTTAATTTTGACTGAGCTCTTGCTAATTCTAAGAGAAACTTTGATGAGGAGCTAGGAACATCTGGGAATAAGCTTTCTTATCCTTTGCTTAATTGTGTAAATTTGTTTAACAACATTTCTGCTCTTGATATATGACCTACAAATCTTTTTAGATCTGATTTAGAGCCTGATTCATGATGTAGAGAGGATTGGCATTGGAGTCCATTGAGTCGGGCTTCCAAACTGTCACAACCTGGAAGTTGTCTGGGAGGATTAGATGAGTGGGGCCTGATGTTAATCCACATTCTCCACCGAATATGAGCTGGAGGCTGAGACCCACAGGGTCTCATGAGGAGGTACCGGGGATAAGCAGCAGTATAAGAGAAACACACTGATGATTGGAGGTTATTCATCTCCCAGAGTTCACGAATGCACGTCTTTTTCTCAACAATGATGGAAACCCACAGACATAGGGACAGCAGGTCTGACTATAACAATAAGAATACACAGTTTGAATGTGCTATCAATTAGAGCCGCAAACGAAGGAGGCTGTACTTTTGCCCGTGTTCCTGTGCCAAAACACTTTGCACTTTTCTCCTGGCCCCTGGAGGGGCTTGATAACTCAGGCGGCGGTCCCGCGACGGCGAGAGACCACAAATGGAGGAGGCTGTACCTTTGCCCATGTCCCTGGGCCAACGCACTTTGCACTTTTGTCCCGGCCCCTGGAGGGGCTTGATAACATCTGCGGCCTAACCATTTATGGTGGTGTTGGCTAACGTCCCAAAAATAGAAAATGAGAAAGAAGAATCATGGGAAGCACTAAGGAATACATTTTTAAGATGGCTTGGTATTAGGACGGGCCTTGAGGGGGACCCATTTGAGGAGTTTAAAATGGTGAGGAGAATAGGTTGGGTAGGCAGAGGCATGAAAACCCTCCCAGGGGACTGTGTAGTCTTGACTTTTAAAACCCCTCACTTGGTTAAATTGCTTCTGAGCAGAGCAGGAGATCATACTGAGCTAGGACAAGGCATCAAAGTTGTTCCTTTCGGCTATTTCTATCGACCCATAGATAGCAACAACGCAAGAAGAATTTGGGAACCTTATACTCTGACCTATAGAAATCAGTTTAATATCCAAACTTATAACCGCTTCGACGCACTTAACAACCTAGAAGCAGTAGACTGACTGAGAACAGAGGATTTTTATCAGGTGGGAAACCCCAATAGTGAAGATTGTGGCTCCAATAAGGGTTTGTTAATACCCCGAGTCACCAATTCACTAAAGGACACACAAGAGAGAGCTCTAGTGGAATAAATACAGGTAACCGTGGGCATGGCCTCAGATACCAGGGTAGTGCAAACCCAACCCCTCTTAACACAAACACGAACCAATTCATCACTGGGGGCGGACGGCCGGGGAAAAAATGGGAACATGGGTACAGTTAAGAAAGATAATTGTCAGTTCCTTTTCTGGAATGTGGCAGGACTAAAGCCCAAAGTGCGTAATAACGCTTGGGTCGATTTTGTTAGTAAATATAAGATCCTCAGTCTGCAAGAAACATGGTTGGAGGATCCTACCCACATTTGTGGGAATAAAACTTTTCACATGCCAGCAATAAGATCGCCCCATGGCAGAGCTAAAGGGGGCCTCTGCACTTATATTTCCAACTATTTGAATTTGAGGAAAATCGAATTGGCTGCCACAAATCGGTATAATCAAATGATTAACTTACATGTGGACCAGAGTTTATGCGTCATTTTGTTACATTTTTACAACAATGTCCCATTGGAAACACTTGAGGGAACACTGCGAAAATTAAATAGCGACCTGCCTAACCTATTCTCGCATGCATCTAACGATGCTGTGATTATATGGGGTGGTGATTTTAATTCCCATATATGTCCAAGGGATGCTAAGGGGGTTTGTGGTATGATGTATGAAAAAGATCCCAGTTTAGCCCACTTTCCCCACACACCCTATGGAGATTTTTTGAACGATATTATGTTTGCATTTGATATGGGTTTCGGAAATATTTTATGTTCACCTGTGGTCCCTTTCTGCCTGATATTTAATTGTCGAGGGACTTTTTCCATAATTGATTATATACTGGTTACGTGCAGGCATTCATCACGCATTAATGATTTTACCATTCATGATATCGCCTTTAGCGACCATTATCCACAAAGTATTGATGTGCTAGTATATAAAAAAGATTTCAATACGAGGGGTATTTCCACCCAGCTTTTGAAGAACATCACCTTAAGCAGACAAAATGGGTATGCACTAAGATGGAGGAAATTGAACCCTGAAGATTTTGTCATAAAAATCGTTTCAAAGTGTAAGAATATGATTTATCTGTGTCTAGATGAAACATCCTCTCACCAAGTAATTATAGAGAATTTTTTAATTATCTCTAACCAAATAAAAGATACACTGTGTGTAAAAGCAAGAAGGAATAACATACCCAGCGAGGGCTGGTTTGATCCCCAATGTACAAAAGCCCATACTAAACTCAAATATGCTAGGGTGAAAGATCAGGAGCTTATCAGGGAATCCAAAAGGAACTTTAAGAGGGTTGTGAAGCAAAGGAAGAAAACGTTGAAAGAGGAGGCCTGGTGTGCCTTGCGTGACTTCTCGACCAATCGAGATCCCTCTGCCTATTGGAAGGTGGTCAATGTGCCTTTCCTGACTGAGCGCCATGGAAATTGCAATAAGTGAATTAGAGTGGATCTCGCACTATTCTAAACTCTATAATAATCAAACCAGTGACGTACAGGGAATTGGGGACAACGGGGATGACCTTGTACCTTCTCCCCCCTTCCAAAAACTATCCCTGGACTTCACCTTGAGCGAGGTCAACGCCGCCATAAATGCAAGTCTTGGCAGTAAGGTCCTGTGGCCGGATAGAATCCCGGTGGAACTATTCAAATCTAATTTGGCACTGTGGGGACCACTTTTAACTCAAGTATTTAATGCATGCTGTACTAAGGGGTTTTTAATGTCCTGGTATGATTCCATAATTGTCCCTATTTTTAAGAAGGGAGATAGAGCGAATCCTGCTTGCTATCACTCGATCTCCTTTCTGGATTCCACTGTGAAGATTATAGGATGGGTGATTTTAGAAAGACTACAAGGATGGGCGGAGGAGAAAGGAGTCATTAGTGACCAACAGTATGGTTTCCGTAAGGGCCGGGGGACAATTGAACAGGGATTACATTAATATATCCTATTAGAGAAATATATTAACGCAAAAAGGGAAAGGCTGTTTTTAAGTTTTATTCATTTAATGGCTGCATTCAATTGCGTCGTTCACAAAAAATTATGGCTGATTTTAGAGGGGCAAGGGGTAGATATCTTATTGATTTCCTTTTTAAGGCAACTTTACTTAGGGGCAAGGGCTAGGGTGCATTATGGACAGGACAGGGACTGCACAAAAAGCTTCAGAGTGAAGAAAGGCGTTAGACAAGGTTGCGTTCTCGCTCCATTTTTATTCACATTGTATATAAACGACCTAGAGACCCGTCTGATAAAGGAGTGCAGGGATTTACTTTTAGAAGCAAATCTCCCTATCCCTGCACTCCTATATGCAGACAATGCGGTTCTCATGTCCCGCACGCCTCTTGGCCTTCAAAAGACAGTCACCTCTTTTACCAATTTTAAGTCCAACTTGGGTCTCACAATTAATTGTTCAAAAACCTTTGCCATGAATTGTGGCAACGGGTCATCTAAAAAGAGTAATAATATTTGTATTTATAATAAGGCCATAGAGTGTACTAAAACTTTTTCCTATTTAGGGATTTTATTTGATCAGTCAGGTACCTGAACTAGGGCAGTCAAATCTAGAAGGCTACTGTTCAGCAAGTCACTGATGGCGCTATCCAATTTTAGTCGAAAACTAGGAAAATGTTCTCCAGGAGAATTACTCCATATATTCAAGGCGAAATGTGTTGCGATTGCCACTTACGGAGCGGGTATCTGGGGCTTTGCCAACGTAAACTTACTAAAGGTGGCAGAAAACAAATTTCTTACATTCCTCTTTTCAGTACCTGACAGTACACCTAATTTTATCTGTCACGCTGAACTTGGTCTGCCCTGCTTGGAGGATGTGATTAAGATCCAGCCAGTCCTCCTCTGGCACAGGGTGTGGCCCACAGATGAGTCTGCCCTTAATCGCCATATATTAAAAGAGGCTTTGGGGTTGGATGGTGTAAAACATATAGATGGCTGGAATATGTTACAAATTTTTTACGCTGTTCGGGACATCAAGAATACTATAAGGACCCATACACTATGTGTAATGTATCTAGAAATGTCTCAAAGCTTGGCTATATGGGGTACCTGAGTGAACTGAGATTTACGGTCGAAATGAAGAAACCAACGGTCCAGTCTCACCATCTCACCCTGGCCTTTGAAAGCATCCAGCCATATGTTCTGTTAGTCTCTAGCGATTATGAGAGATTTCTGTTAACACGCTTCAGATTGAACATAATATATAGAGTGCTAAGTTTTCCTGAATGTAATGATTGGTCCAGAACATTATGTGAATGCCCGTGTGATGACGTTTCTGTACAATCGCCCATACATGTTTTGTTTTCCTGTAAATTTTCCTGTATTCCCAGAAAAATATGGATCAAAACAGTGCTATAACGACTGGGACTGAGACAATGCCGCCCAGCATTCTTGGCATTACAATATCTTGACAATGAATTTACCATCGCCTCTATTACTGCCTTTTTAAAAAACATTTTTAAACTACAGAAATCAATTGTGATATAACTTGATGTAAATTTGTTTTAAAGAAAAAAAGAAAAAAATACCAAAGGGATTTTTAAAATGTGTATTTTATGAATTGTGCTTTTATGGTTTACTCTGTATAGTAACCGAATAAAGTTATTTGAATTTTAGAGCAACTTAATAGTAGATTCAGGTATTTAAGGTCAAAAACTGACAGAGGAGCCATCTTTGCACTTGATACAGATAAGCATGAAGAAGCACAAATGGAAGGTGGGAAAAGTGAATTAAAGATATAGGGAATGCAAATATGCTGGGCAAACCTAGCGTACAGGAATCAAAGTACTAAGTGGTTGTGAGGCAACTTAATTGTGTAATGCTACTACTTAAATTAATCTGGTTGCAGTCCTTCCATTGCTCTTTCTCCTCTGACTGACACTGAAAACTGTATCCCAGCTCCAGGCACCACTGTCCAGTCTTCTCTAGTCTCCAGGTCTCTGTTCTGGATTTTTTCCATGTTGCTTTTATTTCCTGTCTTTTCTTACATTTTGTGCTGCCCACACAATCTGTTGAGCCATAACAGTGTTGTAATCAGATTGACTGAACTTTTTTTATTGTTTGCATTTATCAGTGGGTATGTGGTCGAATGATACTGGTGGAGTGATTATATGAAATGGGAATTTTTTGAAATTATAGAAGTGTGATGCAAGATGATTTTGAGAGCTTTACTTTTTAAAATAGTTGTGTCGTATGTTATGGAGAATGTTGTTTGTGCTTGTGAGGCAGTGAGATTGTGGGTGTCACTGTCTATGTTATCTCCTATGATGGTTTATGACAGTTGTGGTCTCATTCAATATTGCAGGGCATGTTTTAAAACAACATTTATTTTGGTATGATTATAGTGAGTTAGTGTTCGAAAGAGAGATATGTTTCTGTAGTAGTGGTTACAATAATATTGCATGGTGTGTTCATCAGCAATTTAGGATGATTAACAACATTAGTTACACCTGGGTCTAGGCGAGATTTAAAATAAATCTGTGGTTATTAGCCTTTTAAGAATTGTGTGTTATTCATAATAGTCAAAATTCTAGAAAATGCGTGTTACACCACTTCACATAATTATTCCCCATTCGCATTGAAATTTACCAAGAAAGCATCATTCATGGTAAAAGAAAACTCCCTTAAAGGCATGGGAGCAACAGAGCACATGCTGCTGTTCTTCACTGCATTTGTTTAAATGTGTCCTGACGGCAAAATTGAACACAAGGATGCCATGTCACCCTAAAATACACTGTGAAATTATTGATTTGAATTTCAAGGACTTAATAGTAATTTCATGTAATTTTGCCAACATTTTTCATAATTATGCAACAGCAGATTACACGATTTGTGCGTACCCCTGGGTATTTTATGTGAGACAATTAGTCAATATTAATCTACCTTAAACATTTTTCAAAGGGAAATAAGCTGAATTTTGGTACTACTGGATGTTGTCACCAGTAATGCCATCAGCGATGTCATCAATGATGGAATTTAACACATCATTAGTTATGTTATTTACAAAGCTATAAGCACAGCACGATGGGCCTCCAATTATGCCTAATATACGTAACCATAACTGTCAAATATCAGTGATTTTAAGTTTTTTTTTGTTTTGTAACACTTTACATAAGGCCATGGAATCTGTAAAAAAACACTACGCAGGCAGAGTAAAGGCGATAAGTACATAAATGCTGAGGCAACATACGTTGCCTACCCATCCTTTAGGCTTTTGAGCCTGCCTTTAGAAGGCAATTAAGAGGTTGTGTCCCAACTCATCAACATACCATCTAATGATGCATATTCAGACCACAAAGAAAAGGACAGTTAAGATTTGAAAAAGCTTTCAACAGTTATATCTGACCAAGGCATAAATGGTTAATTATTAACTACTGTGCACTCACAAAATAACTTTTCAAAGTATCACTAAAAAGCTATGGCTGGCAGAAAATAACTAATCATGCTCCTTTTCTGTTAAGATTTGTCTACATAGGTCTACAAGTTGTCTCAATGCATTGATTTAGTCTATGCAAATATCACTGCCAGAAAGTGCAATATTTATTTTAGCTGGTAATATGCATAGCATTTCCATAAACACACAATGGTTAGGTCTCAACACATGATTCGGATAAATTCTAATCAACCCATGGGAGCAATGGCACAAGCCGCAGGCAACTCCCCATGGAAATTAATGCTACGTTCAGGCACCTCCAACAAATTTAAAGTCGAAGAAACAATTCTGGAAAATTCCCAATCCACTTTAGACAACTAGAAAGAACATATACTAAGCAAAAAGACAGCAATATTATCAAAACTGGAAAAGGTGATCCTGAAATATGATTTTTAAAATATTTTTAGATCAAAAAGCCATTAGAAGACATAAAGCACCAATATCAGTTGAGGGCTGACTGAGACCTACATGCCAGGTCAGGCATGCCGAGTGGGGTGTCCTGGTAAATGTTATTACCATGTAAGTTCTTGATTTATAGTTTGGCAGACAGTACTCAGTCACAAATGTGTCAGGTATCCCGTTCACCTTATTACAAGAGCATTAGAATGTAATACACATGTAATAAGGTGGACAGGATACATGATAAGGAATAGATTGTCAACACAGCTCAGGATTATTAAATAGGTCTGTATAGGGAGACTAATCACCCTAGAACATTGAAAATTATTTCCTACATAGAGTAAGCTAAAGTGTTTAAAGTCTAAGGCTTGCATGAGGAGATGTTAGAAACCACGGATCACTGATACAATATTGTTGTAAACAATATTGTTGACACTGATATCACAAAATACACAAAAATATTGATTTTTTAATATACATTGAGTTTAAAGTATCAAATGTTAAATATTGTAATATATAAATGTAATATAATGTAAATTAAATATAAATGCATAAAACATAAATATAATATATAAGTGCATGATAATTTGTGATTTAAGTCCAAAGTAGGCCCACTTGGGCCTAAGTTTGTCATCGAGTGAAAATTTTAATATTCCTGATGTTTTGCTATTATTCATGAAGATACTAGGGATTTCATTTAGGCTACAGGGTTAATGCAATATGAATCACATTTTATTTAATGAATTATTTTGTGGCGCATGACAATTCATAGTATTTTGTTTGTTTCCATGCTGATGTATGATTTAAAACTGGTAAGATGCTGGCACAATGTTTGTGTGATCAAGGCCGTCTGTGGCATCCAAAACATGTTACGACATACCTGGGGGAATAAGTGGATTTTGAGCAACATTTGGTGTCTGCATCGGTCCTGTGGTAGGAATCACTGTTGGTGGATTGACGGTGTTGTGATATATATATAAATTTATATGGTGCAGATCTTTAATAACATCTTTAATAACATTCTCTGAAAAGATTTATAGATTGTCTCTAGGTAACTGCGGTATGTATCTGGACTTGGTTGAAAAGATGTGGCTCCCCCTATCTCGGTGTCTATCATTGCAAGTTCTTCATTCAAATTTTCTGAGGACATCTGTTGGCTTTGACAATCTAGACATCTTTTCAGAGAATATTATTAAAGAACTGCACCATATAAATGTGACATCTACCAGAAAGAAAGAACATATGAACAATCTAGATAAAGCATTGTTTTCAATAGTAGAAACATTTATGAATTTAGACAATTTTATAGTGAAGCCCTCAGACAAGGGGGGAAGCATTGTCTTTTGGGAGAAAGAGATGTATCTAAATGAAGCATGGGACGACCATATATTACTAAGTTGGAAACAATATTGTCTTTACAATCATCCTATGATTCCTGTGTTTTACATGATACCAAGAGTCCACAAAGATCTTGTCAGCCTCCCTGGGAGACCCATAATAGCTGCACAGAACAGCATATTCGAAAATGTATCAAAGCACATTGACTTTTTCTTATATCCTATTGTGACCACTCTCACAACATACACTAAGTATTCAGCTGATTTAAAAAAAAAAAAAACATATTTATGACGTAAAGTGGGAACAAGAAAGCCTCCTAATGACACTAGGCTTTTCAGCCTTATGTATTAGCATCAGACATCAAGATGGCCTCATAGAAGAGCAACATTTCCTCAGAATGAGACTCATAGGTTACACATCACACAATAGGATGCTTTTAGAAATGATGGAATGGTGTCTAACAGAAAACATCTTCATGTTTGATAATCAGTTGTAGCAGCAACATAGAGGTACAGCTATGGGCTTCTCCCCCAGTTATACGAATATGCATATGGACTAGTGGGAGGAGCAGGTGCTCGGGGGCCCCAACAGGCAACATTGGTCTGAGAATATAACAATGTGGTTAAGATTTATAGACGATCTGTTGGTGCTGTGGCAGGGCACAGAAACAGAAACATGTGTGTTCATGTCCAGGTCCAGGTCCAGAACCCAATTGTCCACGGACTCGATAATTCTCGTTTCGGTGCCCACTCTAAGCACGAGTTCACACTATGCAGCTGTGGGCAACAAGCCTGCTTAATCTCCACAACGGCCCCCTGCGGCGGGATGCCTGGCTTTCACCTTGGGGATGCCCAGTACGGGTTATCTTACAGGGAAAAACCAGGACGGGTTCCCAATGCAAGCGCCAAGATGCCCGTAGGGTGATAGTTGCGCTCTATAAGTACTCCAATCAATCAATCAATCAATCATGTCTAATTTGAACAAAACTTCTCTCAACTTAAGGTCTGCAGGCAAGACAAGAAAAACGTCAATTGAATTTTTAGATGTATCCATCCGAGTGGGGAATGAGAAATTGGAAACCACGATTTTTAGAAAGCCTACGGCAAAGAATACTATTCTCCATGCCGCAAGTTTCCACCCAAGACCTTTGATAAAAAGTATCTCCTTTGGGGAATTTTATCGAGCAAAGCAGGTTTGTAGTACCGTAGAGGACAACAAGTCGACTGAAAGGGAAAGGATGGAACACCTTGCACAGAGAGGACATACCAAAAAGATCCATAAAGCAGCCTCATGTAGAGCCAGATTGCAGAATAGGGAAATGGCTCTTTTCAACCACCCTAAATCTGAGACAAACAAAAAAGCTAAAAAAGATTTATCACATAGATGTATCACCACATATAACTCTGAACACACAAGAGTTCGCCCAGCATTACAAAAACATTTGCATCTGGTGAGGGAGGATCCCATTATTGGCACTCTAGTTACCAAAAGCCCACAAATTACATACCAAAAATTTTAATCATTGAGGGACTATTTGGTCAAGGGTGATTTTAAGTTGGACATTACCAGGAACACATGGCGTACTCCCAAAAATGGGTATAAAAAATTGACTAAGTGCAAAGCATGCAAGAATGGGGAGAATCTGGCCACTCTGAATACACTCTTTTAAAAGACTATTAAGATCAAAGGCAGTCTCACGTGCAAATTTAGTTTTGCTGTGTGTACTCTTAAATGCCCCTGTGGGAGAATATACGTAGGCAGCACAACCCTACCAGGACACAAGCACATACTACAGGATATAAGAGTCATTGTGAACAATGACTGAAGCTATCCTGTAGCTAGGCATTTTGAAAGATACCATCAAAGTGATCCCACAAATGTGAGATCTAACTGCATAGCACAAGTTTGTAAGAGAAAAAAAAGGAGGAGACAGGCAGAAGGAGCTTTGAAAATTGGAAACTTTCTTCATTTTGGAATTAGACAGTAACAATCTGCGTGGCTTTAATATTGATGAGGAACTGTACACCAGCCTCTATTAAAGCCAAGACTCCCTACCAGCCTTTCCTTTAAGTACTCAGAATAGCATTTTGCTTTTTAACTATGAATGAAACATATACTACATTACAATTGGTTTTAGGGGAATGGCTCTATTTGCTCATTCATGCACTTTAATTTTCAAATTTTCGAAGTAATTAGGTTCTCACTTTTTAATTATATCATCTAGCACCCAATATTACAGGATAGGACTATGAAGTTGTCAGCCTTTTTATATTGGTGTAGCAGTTTTCTTTTCTGATGAGCTATCGAAAAAGATGAGCAATGTTTACATCACCCACTTGGGAGTTGTTTTTTAAATGAATATTTAATATAGAATGGAAAACAATGGGAGGAAAGAATACACCTCAAAGCAAATGAAGTATAATAAACATGCTTCCGTTCTTGTATTGAGGCATTTGAGACATATGTATCCTTTTGAAAATTCAATGATGAATATATCTGATTTGAACATAACTTACATTGGACAGTATCTAGGTGCTAGAATATGATGGAATATTAGTATTTACAAGCGTTCGAGGTTCGTATATGATTTACACTATGGTTAGCATTGTGCACATATAGTTGATCATATGTTTCCCAGCCACCATCATGGCATCGGTAACATCATTTTAATTTGATGCAATAATTTTTTCACTTCTTTAGATCCAGGCCTATGTATTTAACCCTAAAAATTGGTTTTAGATGTGCTTTTTAGATTATGGTTTTGATGTATCATTAAATTAATGAATTGTAGAATGACATATTCATCATTAGCAAAACGCATTTCCAACTGTGGGGTGACAACATTAATTTCATGATACACCCTAAAGTGGGATGGGACAAGTGGAGGGATGACAGTATCAGCAGAGTCAAGGGAGCATCACATTTGACATTTTGTGGAGAGGGGTTTGCCATAAGTTCTGGTAAAATTTGTCTTTTTCTTTTCTGCTCCACCAGCTTTTCCTTCATTTAGAACCAAAACAAACCCATCTACTTATTGCCAAGCCTGGCAGCTTTAGTATAGTTTTTGCTGCACCTACACATGTCCTATATGACCTTTATTGCTATTGCCAGATTATGTGCTTATATTGAAGGACTTTGGAGTGGAGGAAATTAAAGGAAATTACATCACTTTCTTTTCTGGCCTCTTCAGTAATTTTTAACTTTCGCATTTCACTACCATTCTGTGTGCGCTGCAGAGAGGGCAAGGATTGGATGTAGTCTAAACCCCTAAATGGCCCACTGGCTGACACTGTGAGAAAGTCAACCTGCTTTTAGCCGCAGTAGACAGTCGTGCTCCGACATAAGCACCTACCCACAATCTGAACTCACCTAGATACCTGGAGGTGACTGAGTTCACAATGTGCACTATACAAGAGTCTGATGTTGCAAGAAGTTAAAACTATAGATATGCATCTAAAAAAAAGAACCAATATTCTTAGGAAATAAAGGACGGAATGAAAAAGAATTAACAATGTAAACGGGGATTGCTTTGCTGACATGGATTACCTTATGGTTCTTTACGTGCACTACTGAGAAATAAATCCATGCTATTTCCTTAACATTTAAATGTATGAACATGGATAGGCCCCCTTCGGACCCATTTCAAAGTTAGCTTTAGGACCTGTCCACCTAAAGCCCAGGGGGGGTGATAGGTGTAAATGAGCTGCGTAGCCTAATAAGATTACACAGGTCAGTGGAAAAGAGTGAGTGGAACAGTTCTAATGAGGACGGGGCATAGAGTGGGATGGGGCAAGTGGGGTGATGAAAGTATCACCAGACTTAAGGGAGCATTAGTGTTGAGATGTTGGGGGTATCACTAAAGGTGTTGGAAAAGTTTTTTTTTTCCTTTTTGCTTCAAAAGCCTTGCTTTTATTTGGATCCTAAACAAACCCATCTGCTTCTTTCCAACACTGGGAGCTTTAGTCTAGTCTGTGCTGTAATACAAAGGCACATATAAAGGTTCTGTGTAACATTTAGAGCCAGAGTAAGTGTTCATAGTGAAGGACCTTGGAGTAGAGGGCGGGTTATTCATCAGAGGAAGCGACTCTCTCCTTTCTGGACTTCTTACATTTGAACTACAATTAATAGGCCTCTTGTCGTACTGTGATGACCCTTTCTGCTTGCCAAACCAGTTGTGCTGGATTTGCTTTAACCCAAGGGTGGGTTCTTTTTATGTCTATCATTGTGTGGTGGTAATCCTGAGAGATCTATTAAACATACTGGTTAAATATACTGTTTTTGGAGCCACATTACTGAAGGTGTTTCAATATTTCCACACTTGGGTTTAACTAAAATGGATAACAGTCTGCTCTTGCAAAGTTCATTTATCAGTGCCAGGTTCAGGTTTAGATTTGTGGTGATAGAAGTGCAAGTTAGAAAGTCCTAGTGAGGCCCAATCTTCAAGATTAGTAATTATAAATAGATATTGGAAATGATTGCCAGAGGGCATGCTTGTCCATTGAAACTCCTCCCGTTATATGCGAATTGAACTGAAATTAGATTATGGCTGTTTTTACAAATACTTTGAAGGTTACAACTTTGGACTGGTTTTTGGGCTGATACTAGTCTGCGTTGGGCTGAATTTGGGCTCAAACCTGGAGAGCTTTGTGCTTGGGGTGGGTCTCAAAATCTGGCAACACTGCTGGCAACACTTGAGGCAGCTACCAACAAGGTGCAGGGTTCGAAATACGGGCGTCCCGAGGCAAGACTCCTAGACTCATTCCTTCTGTCAACTGAAATAAATAAATAGAACTTTATATGTATCTAGGCTCTATTTAGATTTGAACTTTTTAAAAGATGTGAGGGGGATAACTGGACATTGGCGAGTGTCAGGTCAAATGCAAAGATGTGGGGGGCGTGGCCTGGCAAGCCGTGATGGTGGACGTGTACTAGGTGAGCTCCATCCAGCCTGAACACACAGCCTCCATTTATCCTGCCCTCCGATCCTTCTTCTGCGTCTCGATCGTGCCCTGAGTGTGCTGCGAGAAAGGGCTGTGTTCTGTACCCTGATTTAGTCCCGAATCTCCGAGTGGCGGACTGCGGCGGCAGCGGCCGGGGTGCGGCCTGGGTGTAATTATCCTGCGCCACCATTACGGAGCAACGGCCGACGCCCGGAGTGTGAGGTGCCTGTGATCTCTGGGCCCGCTGAGCTGGAGGCTGAGTGCCCGCGGGGCTGTCGGCGAGGTAGGAGTGGTGGGCAGCGGCTACCTTCTGTTTCTGGCTGCGGGGGTCCTGTGGAGGCCTCCCTTCCTCCCGCGCTCCTGATTGAGCTGTGGCGGTGCTATCTGCGGCCACCTCGGGCTGCGGGGAGACAGAGAGCCGCCCTGTCGGCAGTCTCATCAGGCCGCAGGGAGGTACTGAGAAGCGGAGGGCGCTGTAGACCACGTCTGGTGGCCGCCGTGCTGACCTTGGGCCGCTGCTAGTTCTGCGTCCTCTGCACCACCGAACTCCCAGAGAGCCGCTCTCTGCCCTGATCGCCGTGGGTGGCGCACCCGCTCCGGCGGCCATTTTCGGGTGCGCGTTGGAGCCCTCGACGGACATTGCTCATCCCTACTTAACCTGGAGGTAGGAGATACACGCACTGGGGCCCCCAAGGAGAGTATTGATCCCCTGGCTCACTGACTAAGTATCCTGTTGGCTGGAGCCACAAGCGTGAGTGAGACTGTAGAGGGGGCCCAGATGCAGCACAGTGGCCCCTCAGCAGTGGGTGATTACTCTTGATCCCTACCTGCTCTTGTTGGTCGTCCCCCCGGTGGGGCCCCCTCTTTCGCTACTCCTCTCCCTTCGTCAGCCAGTGTTTGCACGATGGGCGGCCGGATCGGGTCGCAGGCCTGTGGTCCTGTTGCCTCCACCTGCCTCGCTCACCCTCTCTCCTGGGACATTGTGTGGGATTGTGACGTGCACTGGAGGGTGCCTCTTCCTTCCCTACGTGGTGGGGCCTGTAATCATTTGTGGCAGCGATTGGTGACACCGGCGCCCGGGGGCCTAGGTACAGACGGGCCTCCATGTCACCATGACGAGGGACAAGACAGGTGGGAGCTCGGCTAAACAGAGCACACTTGATAAATATACAAGTCCTGGGGCCTCTGCTGTGGTGCCTGGGGGAGCACAGGGAGCTGCACCAGACATACCGGACAGTGCTGTGCTTATGGCTGCCATTACGCAGTCCAGGGATGTCCTCGACGCTAAAATCGGGGCGGTCGGATCAGATGTCATGCTCCTCCGACAAGACCTACAGAATGCTGTGGCCCGCATCACGAAGACCAAGACGCGGATCTCTGGTGTGGAGGATGAGCTCGCCACTCTACAGAAGTGGTAGCCACCCTTGAAACGACCCAGCGGGGCCTTGCGACACGCATGGAAGATGCAGAGGGGAGGGCCAGGCGTAACTACCTCCGCTTTGTGGGCTTCCAGGAGGGGTGTGAAGGGGGGACATGGAGCGGTTTCTTACTCAGTGGTTGGAGAGCTGGCTCCCACCAGAGTCCCTATCCCGCTGTTTTGTGATCGAGCATGCTCATAGGGCTCTTATGCAGAAACCCCCGCTGGGAGCCTGTCCCAGGCCGGTCATTGCAAGACTATTGAATTACCATGACCGTGACGTCATCCTTAAACAGGCCAGTGCCAAGGAGCCTCTGCTCTTCGACAACGCACGCATACTGCTCTTTCGAGACTACACGAAGCTGGTCCAGCAGCGGCGACAGTCCTTTTTGGCAGACGCATCTAATGGTGCCTGGGGGCCTCCCGAGACTCTTAAACTGGTCAGCTGGCATGTTAGGGGGTACTAGATAAAATCAAGCGAGGGGCCATTCTCCAGCAGGTAAGAGGGCCAGGGCCGACATACTTATGTTGCAGGAGACACATCTTATGAGCTCGAAGGCGCTCTGCCTCCAGCGGTTTGGCTACACTCAGGTGTTCCACTCAGGGTTTGTGCAGGGGTCCCGGGGGGTGGCAATCTTGATTCACCACCGAGTTCTCTACACACATGTTAAGACGTGAGCGGACACTCAGGGGCAATACTTGTTCCTACAGGGCACAATTAGGGATGACTCAGTAGTGTTGGGTTGTGTCTATGCCCCTCCTCCGCTTTCCTGGGGTCTCGAAGAACGGCTTATGACGCTGTGGACGGATATGCCGGATGGCCTGTCAGTGGTGGGTGGCGACTGGAATGATGTGATGGACATGTCCCAGGATCGTTGGAGGCCAGGGGGAAATGTTGCGGCTCGCCAAGTCACAAAACTTTCCTCATTAGTGTCTGGGCTTGATTGGCTGGACCCCTGGCGCGGGCTACATAGTGATGTGCAGGGATACACGTATCTTTCTGCGGTCCACAATTCCTACTCTCACCTAGACTATTTGTTTGTCCCCCGGACGGCTGCTGGTCGGGTGTTGGAGGTGGACATCCTCCCGCAGGGTCTCTCTGATCATTCGCCGATCACTGTTACGGTACGGATGGGCAGGGCGAAACAGCCCTTCCGCTGGCGCCTCTCGACATGGAACCTCCAGAAGCCTGATTATAGGGAGTGCATAGAGAGCGCTCTGGACCAATACTTGATGCTTAACGTGGGTTTGGTTTCTCCGGCCGAACCTCTGTGGGAGGCTTTGAAGCCCACGATACGGGGCGTAGACATATCGTATTGCGTGGCGTCCCGTAGGACTCGGAGGGAGGCTCTGCTACAAACAGAGGCCAATATTCCAGATCTAGATTGCCATAGCAGGGGTACCAAGGGCACCCACGTACGCCATCAGTTAGGGATGACTCAGTAGTGCTAGGTTGTGTCTATGCCCCTCCTCCGCTTTCCTGGGGTCTCGTAGAACGGCTAATGACGCTATGGGCGGATATGCCGGATGGCCTGTCCGTGGTGGGTGGCGACTGGAATGATGTGATGGACATGTCCCGGGATCGTTGGAGGCCCGGGGGAAATGTTGCTGCTGGCCAAGTCACAAAACTTTCCTCATTAGTGTCTGGGCTTGATTGGGTGGACCCCTGGCAACAGAACTATGCGGCTCTTCTTATGGATGAGGCCCGCCTTACATGGCTGGCAACATGCAGTAGGGTGTACCAATGGGGGGATAAATCGAGCAAGAAGCTCCATCAGTTGTACCAGGGGATGCTCCACTCCCAGCCCCTCCCGGGTATAGTGGGCTGGGGAGCCCCTTACGGACTCCAGTCCTATTGCTGAGAGTTTCTCCACATACTTTGCGGAGCTCTATGCCCCCAAAGAATGTCTTCACGAAGATGTGATTGGCCGTTTTCTGGATGACCTCCCGCCACGGGCTCTGTCCGTTGAAGCGAGTGCGGAGCTGGATCTCCCGCTCACGGAAGAGGAACTAGACGCAGCCCTGGGAGACCTTAACTCGGGCAAAGCTCCTCGGCCTAACGGGTTTCCTTGTGAATTTTTTAAGAAATACTTTCTACAGCTTGGACCCCATTCGCTTAGGGTGGTGGAGGAGTCCTGTGACCGGGGACGTCTTCCCTGTGATTGGAGACACGCGAAGATAGTGGTGTTCCATAAACCTGGCAGGCCCCCAGATCAGCATGCTGCATATCGTCCCATTTCTCTCCTGAACGTTAAGGCTAAAATATTGGCCAAGGCGCTGGCCAACCGTTTGCGCTCCCACATCACTACATTGGTACACCCAGACCTAGCCGGGTTTATGCTCCAGAGGGCCACCAGACATAATATTAGACAGGCACAAGTAGCTATTGCGACCATTCGGGGGCTCAGCGAACGGGCAGCGCTCCTGCTGGCTGATATGGACAGGGCATTTGATTCCCTTAGTTGAGTGTATCTATTCGCGTTGCTGAGCAGGGTAAATCTTTGACCACGCTTTCTGTCCTACTTGTCCCTACTCTACACTGATCTTACTGCGTCGGTGCGTGTCGCTGGCTCTACTTCCTCCACTTTTTCTGTTGGACGGGGTACCCAACAGGGTTGCCCGCTTTCGCCGTATTTGTTTGCCCTGGCGGTTAAACCTTTAGCCGCCTGGGTACGTATGGATGCGCAGGTGATTGACTTTGATTGGACGCATGGCTTGTCGGATCGGATTGCTTTATATGCAGATGACATTCTCTTTTTTCTCACAGATGTGGACCGGACGGGCCGCGGCTGCTTCGTATTATGCAGGTGTTTGGGGAATCGTCGGGTCTCTACCTAAACCCCAGCAAGTCTACTCTATGACTTCTCGGGGACGCATCTGGTCTTGGCTCCTGGGCCTCGACGGTTCGGGTGGTCACCGGCAGGATGAAGTATCTCGGGGTATTTTTGTCAGACGCACCCACAGTGGTGTGGGAAAGGAATCTGGTTCCGGTCCGGGAACGCATGAAAGAGAATCTTAAGACATGGTCACGCATGCCATTGTCTATCTATGGTTGATCGGCCATCTTTAAGATGGTCTCACTCCCCCGCTATTGTATCAACTGCAGAAATATCCATACCCGATCTCAACTAGATGGTTCAGGCAGGTTAATGCTGCCCTGGGTCCGTTTTTATGGGCAGGGGGAGCGGTAAGAGTCGCTTTGCGGACCTGCTTCCTCTCCACATATTGCGATGGACTGGCGACCTCTGACTTATTATCCTATTACATGGCATCACACTTGCTTGTCCTAAACGAGTGGTGGTATGGGGCAGGGATGACTCACCCTACACCCTTGAATGGTGTCTTATGGCGGATCTATCTCTCCACACGATTCTGTACTCTGCACCAATACGCAATTCCCTGCCGCCGGCGACCCAGGTGGTTTTCCAGCTTTGGCAACAGGCCTTGCAGAGGATGGGGTGGTGGAACACACTGACACGGGAAACCCCCATTTGAAATAATGGCCGCTTGCCACAACTAGCTACTCTGTCAGGGTTTCGGGGATGAGATAGCATTGGAATCTCTACTCTGGGAGACGTGATGTGGGGGCCGATCCTGAAGTCTTTTCAGGACCTACAAAAAGATTTCCAAATGCCGAAAACCCAATTTTACAAATGTGTCCAATTTCGTCACTCCCTCTCTCCTAGCCTGGAGAGTTTGGAGTCTCTGGCCAAGTTTAGTCCGGTCGAGGCAAAGGTATTTATGGGGAACCTTCAAGACCACAAGATCTCTAAGATCTACCAATCCTTAGTTACTCACTGCTCCCCGACATTGCAGAAGCTTAAGGAGACCTGGGAGGGGGATGTTGGTTCACTGGACGAGAACGACTGGACGGAGGCCTTGGCCTCTCCACGAGGGGCTGTGATAGCGTTGCGTCTGCGCCTTGTCCAGTTCAAATACCTCCATCAGGTTTAGTTTATATGGGTTCGCTTATGGAGGGCGAAGCTGGTGGCCTCCCCAGTATGTCTCAGATGCGAGCAGGAGGAGTGATGGAGCGGGTTACCAGCTCGGGTTACACATACAGACCATATACTCACCTGGGCCCATAACATTCATACAGAGAAGCTAGTAAAACTCCTCTGACATCAATTTTTGGGTTTACCTGTAAATTGGTATTCACCTTTACCAAATCTTACCAACTTGATCTCCTTGTCAATATTTTCCTCTTCTCAATGGATGAGGTTGCTGAGTTAGTTTAAGTAGAAATGACATTAACTTTTACCTTAAAATAACCACAAACTCGAAAAGTTTTAAAATCTTTATCTAATCAATAATTTTGTGAGTCAAAATCAAACACAGCTAACACCTTGTCCCTTCAAAAAGAATTTAAAGTCAAGTAAAGCAAACTCACAATAAAAGACCAATGATGACGGTACCTGAATAAGGAGAAAATTAGAGAGCATTACACGGACATACAATACAGGTTTATAATTACCTAGGATAATGCGATGACCGAACTCCTGGCCTAGGAGTCGGGTGAAGGTCTCCCAAACAAGACGGGAGATGAAGATCAGGACAGGTTCAGGACTGGGAGGGTGACCTCTTCTAAGTGCAACGCCTGCGTCGCACCCCTCTCTGGCACTTCTCTCTGTGAATAGTTCTTCCGCAACTCCCCTTCTAGATGATAGGCTTTCGATTAGTATCTCGTTCTCTCAAACAGGGTCTCTGGCGTCTGGAAATCAGCATAGAGTCTGTGGCGGTTCCCTGCATCTGATGACGGTGTCATCACCCATCCATCCATCTATCATCTTCTTTTTGCAACTAACTAAACTTACCTCAATTATACTATTCTATGTGTATGTTTCACCCCCCAATGTTTCAATATCCTGAAAACCCCTACTTCTGATTGGGCAAGGCAAGGAGAGGAGGTCATCACACCATACTAGTTGTAATATTTTCTTAGGGTCTTTTGTTCAATGTTCCCACCCCTTCATCCGTTTTTCCAAGCTTTATTCCCGTTATAATCAATACATTTTGATACACTTGTTTTAATATTCTTTCTTTGTCCGGGTCAATAGGTGGAGTTCTCATGCGTTTCTTTCCAGTGTGGCCTTAGCTGTGTTTCAACTTTGCCATCATGGTTCCGGCAGGTTTCTGTGCGCCTGCGCGCGAGTCAGGTGGGCTAGGGATTTCAGTCACCCTCCGAGGCCCAAATATGAACTATTAAATAAGTCAGAAAAAGATATGTTAAAATACGAAAACAAATTATTTCACTGTATACCACTTATCTCTACTCTATCCCCATTTACTTATTTTAAACTTTTGCATTAGTATTTAGTAGAACTTATAAGGTTTAGTTTAAGCAATAGCATGCGCATTAACATGTGAGTTTCAAGTGGCCTTATTAAGAGCTATTGCGCAGCTGCAAAGTTTTCCCCCCAAGCATAGAAGACGTCATACTACGTAGATGCAGTAGACGCATGCGCAGTGAAAATCCCGCGTTTTTGGCGGCCATTTTAAGACACTCTGGTTATTTGTTAGTAATACACATATGAAAGCTTCCCCTAGATACAGTATGTCGTGTGTAATGCAATATTAATATTTACAAAACAGGTTGGTTACGTGATTACATGTTATTTGAGAGGATTGCACACAAGCAAGTCTCTTTTATACGAAACCTTGCTCCATCAGGTGGGGACCCTGTTACACACGATTAGGCACTGTCTCTCCTTGTCAAGGTTCTGGAGAGGGGTTCTGACCTGTCTCTCTGAAGTGTTGGGCTGGGACTTGCCTCACTCTCCGAAATTAGTGCTTCTACATGTCATGGAGGGAATTGGGGATAACATTTATAAACGCCATCTTATGTTGCTGGGGTTTACTCTGGCGAAGAGAGACATTGCTTGGGCATGGAAGGCCTTGGCGCCGTCTTCAATGTCGGCAAGGAAGAAGGGACTGGACTTTTGTATGGGCCTAGATCTCCCCATTTTCACTGCAAGGGGTTGTCCTCAGAAACATTTTAAAATCTGGAAGCGTTGGGCGAACTACCGGGGTTTGCTGCTTGAACCAGTCTCGGCCACGTGGCCCCTTGATCCAATTTAACTCTCCTCTGCGGGTGCAAACTGTAATGACGTACTTTATAGTATATAGTAGCGAGTGGTTGTGCTGCAACCT
Organism: Triturus cristatus; assembly: GCF_964204655.1. NCBI lineage: Eukaryota > Metazoa > Chordata > Amphibia > Caudata > Salamandridae > Triturus > Triturus cristatus. The sequence goes on along the minus strand of NC_140584.1, from coordinate 203,594,398 downwards.
TCACAGCTAGGTTGATCTTGAGAAGCTGTTAGTGCGACAGGGGGGCGGGGGGTTGTTGAGGTGGGTTTCCTGTGGTTCTATTTCATTTGTATCGCTCTGTATTTTTCCTTGATTCTCCTATTGAAAAGTCAAAGTCACTATGCTGTATGCTTATTGTGCAGATGTCTCTGGGTTACAGGGCCCTGCTCTATATGTGAAATTTGACAAATAAAATTTGTTTAAAAAAAAAATGCAAAGATGTGACCCCCTCGAGAATCCTCACCTGAGGAATTGTGCACAAACAGGTTGCGAGGAAGGACATTATGCTGTATGTAGAATGTATTTTAAACTGAGAAAATGGTACATTCTAAAATTTATGTAATGTGAATGTCTCGAGTCCAGGACCCGAACACATGCAGAGGGGAGGCCTCCACTGCATTAGAGAGAGACGGTGAGAGTACTGTTGGGGACGATATGACTGGCAGATAGCACGAGGTTGTCTTTTCAGGGTATCGGCTGGAACATTTTTTGTGGAAAAGATGGATCTTGTCAAGAATCGAAATGTGCCTAGCTTAGTAACGGTAAGTTTCAATTCTATTAAGGACACGGAGGCGAGGATTATGCTTTTTCCTTCTTCGCTTTATTAAACAACATTTTTCTCGGCAGCCTCAGAAAAAACCATCCAACATCTTTTTATCCCAACTAAGGGAAAAAACGATCTTTAAGGAAAATTAATAAACAACAAGTCTGTGCTAGACTACAACTCCCATGAGTTAAAAGTCCCTTTCGATATTAGTCCCTTCTTAGTGTCCGTCGCTGCTAGAATGGCCCTTCACAGCAGTTGTCCCTCCTCTTTCTTCGGATCTCGTCAAGAATTCAGATCATGTTAATGACTTGTCCTGATCTGCCTGTTAACATGCAACAACATGGTATCACCCACAGTGGTGATGTATGATGACATTTTGAAACTCAATATACGTATTTAAGGGCACAACAAAAGCTTTGGAATAAAGTAAATCTGCATGCCCAAGCCCATATTTAATTTTTTAGAAAACGTGAAGATTTTTCAAAATGTTCTACAAATGTGAGTTTTAAAATGCTCAGCTTAGCTTTATTTCCTATACTTTTCTTAATGTTTCACTGTAGCATTTTCCCTCATTGTACTCTAATAGAGCTTCTGTACGATATTGAGCTTGCACGCAGACTTTAGTATCTCTTTATTAAGATCTTTACTGCCTCTTGGATTGACGCTGGACTGCCCTGCAATTTCCTTTGCCGTTCCTTTCAACAGCAACTCGCCGGACCCGCTGCGCGGGTCCCGCAGCGTGTTAGATCGTCGCAGGAGCTGTTACCCGGGGCTTCCTCTCACTTGGGAAAGTGAGTGCATCGGAACCAGGGCTGCGAGCAGCGGGGACTCCATTGTCCAGGAGTCCCTGCGAGCCCAACTGGCTACACCTGGGCTGCTCTCCCTGGACGACACGCCCCCTCGCCCAAGTATCTCCCTATTTTAAGAACCTAGTCCCCCGCTACGCGGGAGCGCCCAGGGCTAAGCCCGGGCAAAGGGCGGGCCGTTTGAGGCCGTTCGAGGTCAGAAGAGACCAGACCGGGCCATCTCTCTAACATTCATATTGTTCTCGGATTGTGTACCAAAAATCATACGTAGTATTAACTGTTTGCCATTGTTTCTGTGTGTTCTAAACGACTTAGCATTTTTGACAATCGGTGTACATAAGTCATCACTTACACATATCTGGTTGTTAGGAACCATGGTCTTAACCAGAGGAAACAAAACTAAAGTGTTGGGGGGCGGGGGCAAGCTTCTAGGCCCTATGGACGACTTTATTGTTAAGGCAAATACATTCATTGATCAAAGTATTAGTTTGATAGAAGGTAGGGTGGCGTTGGCTAAAAGATCCTCTATGGGTAACCTAAGGGATGCAAGAACCCCGGAAATGTCCAACAATACTGGGTGTAGGTCGCTCTGTGAGGGTAGGCGTAGCCTACCAAACAACGTGGACCTGTCGGCTTCCCAGCTTTCTGATTTCCAGATTAGTCTAGACCTAGAAAGGACACCAGAGATGATACCCCAAATAACACCGGACGAAATAAGGCAAACAAGAGGGAGGAGGGAGGGCGCTGTAAGGAAACGAAAGAACAACTCAAAAAATCCTATTCCCCGCGAGATTAGTGACAATTCCAGTGGGAAAGAGAAAGTACCCCTTAGCGCAGAACAGTTAGTTGATTCTGCGAGTATAGATCAGTCAACACATGATATTCTAGAACCTATTACCGTGGAAGTCTCTACTTATTCATCATCTAGCAAGATAATAAGGGATAATGAAAATGCACAACTGATAAACAACATTGCAGATCTTTTGAAATCTTTCCTCACTCCACTTGAAATAAGATTAACACAGATAGAGCACCAGCTACTGAACCTTGTCAATGTTACAAAATCTAAGCAAGCGCAGGGGGAACAAAAAAGGGGGGGAATTAAGCCGCCCCCTCAAAAGACATCACACAGACAAAATAAAGTATTTGAAACCTTACCCTTAGAAGGAACATCTAAACTACCACCTCCTGAATTACGAAACATCAAAAGAGTAGTGGAATCCTCCATTAATGCTACTATAACCTCACCTCAGGGTAACGCCGCGACAGTAAAAACACCAGCCCCTAAAACATCGGCACCTAAAAAACTGGCGCCCAAAACTTTGGCCACTAAAAGTCTTGCCCCAAAAATTTTGGCGCCTGTAACCAACAGAGGTGACACTAAGGGACCTTCTGAAACCAGATTGGTCGTCGACTTGCCACCGGAAGCAAGTCCTTTCGTAGTTGTTATGACAGGTGTGCCCGAGCTAGAGGATTATAATGCAGAACCTACGTGGTCATTGAAAAACAAGGTCCAATACTGGTTAAACACTAATCGCCCTATTCCAGTAACTTGGAAATGTAGAATACTGATGGCACGTAGGACTCCCTGGGTGGGAAACAGCAGGAAAACAATACCAGGAGACTGCATTCTGATTACATTCGAGGACCCCCGTGTGGTAGATTATATCTGCTCATGGGAGTTCCCGAATGCAAGTGGAGAAATAGGAACTAGGCGACTTTCCTTCTTTTATCCTTCTAGGCTTCGTAATGGGACCTCCAACGACTTCGATCGCCCCTGGGAAGCATCAGTTCCACGTCATGGTGAATATCCCATTCAAAGGCAAGTAGTGGGTCCTCGTTATTGCGAGTATGATAGTCCCTGGTATACAGTGGGGCCACGTCAGTGGGGTGGAAGGGATGATTCGGGTCCCCACACCCAGAGGACGGCCCATAGAGAGCAGCCCCAAAGGGACGCCTGGTTCAGTATCCCGACGGCGAATAGGTTCAGTGTTCTCGAAATGGTTGACTGACCACTAACGACGACTGAATCTATTATTTCAAAGACACCTTATTTAACGCCCAAAATAAAAACGATTCGTTTACCAAATGAAGCGGTGACCAACATAGAATTGCACCCCTTACCCATCCTCTTTTGGAACGTAGCAGGTCTTCGTTCCAAAATCGAGGATGGGACTGCAGTGAATTTCTTGGAGTCGGGTAAAATTATCTGCCTCCAGGAGACATGGTCTATGACGGAGCTCCACCTCCCGGGCTATAAAACATACTTTACTTCAGCTCTGGGTAGTGGTGTAGGCAGACCTAAGGGGGGGCTGACTACGTATATTGCAAATACAATAAACCATCTAAAAGTATCCGTAGTTGCCTATGATCCAAATTTTCAATTATTTTCCCTAGCTTTTAAAAAAAAAAGAGAGTCCATTCTTTTGCTTAACCTATATAATAACCTAGAGGAGAACCAATTTTTGACCCTTCTCTCTAACATCAAGGAGAAGCTAACCCATAATTTAAAGGTAGGAAAAGGGGTAGTTCATCTTCTATGGGGAGGAGATTTGAATTTACATCCATGCCCACATGTTGTAAAAAATCAACGTGGGATAGTGGAGGAATACGATGTTCCCCTTATGCATTTTGTCCATAGCAAGGTGGGGATTGCTATGAATAATGTCCTACTGGACATGGAACTCGTAATAGCTAATGAGCCAAGTCTAGGCTCAAACTTCCTGCAACCAACATATGTGGGTAGGGGCCACAAAACGACAGTAGATTATATCTTTCTGTCGTCGGGATTGCTGCCCCAAGCTAGGTCCTTTGAGGTCTTGACAAACACACTCAGTGATCATTCTGCTCTTAGGATGGAGCTCTATGTAATCAATCCTCAACCTCGAACTGCAGTGTTAGCGAAATCTCTTGCACAGAATAATCTGGAGTTAGGTAGGCAAAATGGATATACCGACGATAACGATAAACCCAGTAGAAATTACCGGAAAATTGGTAAAAGAGGCATATTCAAATATAATTAAGTGCCTGGATCTACTAGAATCAGATGAAGAAGTCCTAAAAAATTTCTCTCAGATACTAGAGAAAATTATGGGACTTCTCACAGTAAATCCAAAGAGCTCGAAGTCAACTACTAAAGGGTGGTTTAATCATAGCTGCACCAAGGCCCAAACTAAGTTAAAGGTGGCGCTGAAGAAAAAAGATAGAGACCTGGAGCAGATTCAATCTCTGAGACAGCAATACGGAAGGGTACGCAAGCAAAGAATTAAAGAATTAAAACAGAAATTATGGGACAATCTACACATTAGTGCTGTCTCTAAAAACAGTGTGGCTTTTTGGCGAACTGTTAAATCCCCCTATCTAATAGACGATAACAGTCCCAAGATTGAAGTGGCCATAGAAGAAGATATTTGGGTGTCCCACTTTTCTAATATCTTCAAAAATATAGCAACATCAGTAGGGACAGAAATTTTACATCCAACAGTCGAATACCCAATATCCCTGCACTTTGACATCTCTGAGGTTGTAGTGGCCCTGGAACTAAGTAAAAATGGGAAAGCCCCAGGCCCAGATGGGGTCCCAGTGGATCTTTTTAAATCTAATCTGGATCTCTGGTCCCCTATTCTTACTAGAGTATGCACTGCAGCTGCAAAAGTGGGCCTGATAAAATCATGGACCAAATCCATCATGGTCCCAATTTTTAAAAAGGGGGATCGTCAGGATGTTAAATGTTACCGTCCTATCTCTCTGCTGGATTCCCTGGGCAAGGTCGTTGGCAGGGTAGTACCTGAACGACTCCGGCAGTGGGCTGAAGAGGGAGACATTATTTCAGATCTCCAATTTGGATTTCGGGAGGGGTTTGGAACGGTGGAGCAGGCCCTGAACCTTAGTTTGATAGTGGGCAAATGTCTTCAAGCAAAGAAGGACACGGTATATATGGCCTATGTAGACCTGTCCGCTGCTTTTGATTGCGTTTCACACGCAAAACTCTGGACGATTTTGACACATATGGGAGATTTCTTGAGAGAGCTCTATTCCAAGGCATCAGCGAGGGTGCGTTTTGGCATGAAGGGGGAGTTGACAGCATCTTTTGGAGTAGAGCGTGGAGTCAGGCAGGGGTGTGTCCTGGCCCCTTTCCTCTTCTCTTTATATACGAATGGCCTGGAGGAGGAGATGCTGAGGGGGGCACAGGATCTCCCATGGATAAAACAGCGCTTGATTCCCGCTCTGCTCTATGCAGATGATGCTGTCATCTTGGCCCGTACTCCGCGTGAATTGCAGAAGTCCCTGAATAGATATGTTGACTTTATGGGTGGGCTGGACCTACAAGTCAATGTTAAAAAAAGTTTGTCATGATAGCAAGTAGTGGGAAAAAACGAGCAAAGAATATCTATCTCAAAGACCAAATACTTGAGGTAACTGCCCGGTACTCCTACTTGGGCATCATGATTGACGAAAGGCTCAACTGGAGTCCAGCAGTAGAGGCCAGATGCCATCTTTTTAAAAGAGCCATAACGTCCCTGATGAGTTTCTCACAGAGACTAGGGAGAAGGCCCCCAGTGGAGCTATTAAAAATCTACAGAGCCAAGTGTCAGGCGATTGCTCTGTATGGGGCGGGAGTCTGGGGATATGTAGATGTTAGTGCCCTTCAGGTGGCTGAAAATACTTTCCTCAGATTCCTTTTAGCAACATCGAGTAGTACCTCAATTTACGCTTCCTACCTGGAACTTGGAATCCCCTATTTAGAGAATCTGTTAAGGATCCAACCATTATTGCTCTGGCGGCGCATTTGGACTTCTGATAAAAACGCTCTAACCCAGGAAATTGTGGTGGACTCAATGAATGTTGATCAATCTTTAAAAATAAAATGGCTTCGGTATGTTAGAAATTTCTTCAAGGATCTCGGCCTGGAGAAATATTACCTTGAACCCAAAGATATTATTGATGTATCAAAGAGAGCGCTGAAACAACTGGCTCTGAGCTGCTCAGACTTTCTCTTTGTTTAATAATTGGTATCTGAGCCAGCAGTGCCACCCAAACCACTACCTACTGTTCACACCAGAAGATAGAGAGCACATACCTGCAGTAAAACATTAAACATAGCATGACTTTGCTTATAAATAAATGTAACCCGCGATACAATTGTGCCACCCATGAGTAGATTCAGGAGAAAATGCCTTTTTTTATCAATTTTGAAGACTATTCACCATAATCTCATGCTATTATAAAATTCCCTCTTGATACATTTGTAGAAGTTCTTCTGATTTTTCCCCATGGTCACTAAAAACAGTGTTGGCAGTTTTTGGTTACCTGCCCCAGTGCCTAATGTGAGCCAGTGGTTGCAGGTGGGGCCCCCTGGCCGTCACATTTCGGGACCAGCAGTTATATGAACTCAAAACACTTTGGGGCATATTATCAAGCCAGGCGATAAAATTATCGCCGAACTGCGATAATGGGCTTGATAATATGCTCTATGGAATTCCAATTGAAGCCCATGTTAGATTGGAAGGACATCTAACCTGAGCTTCAATTGGAATTCCATAGAGCATATTATCAAGCCCATTATCGCCGTTTTAGCGGCAGTTTTTTGCCACTAAAGCGGCGATAATTGTATCGCCTGACTTGATAATATGCCCCTTTGAGTCACATAAAATGAGAAAAGGACACGAAAGGGGGAAAGAAGGAGGAAGAGAAAGATAGAAATAAAGTGACTGATGGAGGAAGCAGGGATAAAAAAGAACCTTCAAGAGTGAGATGAAGAGGCAGGTAGTAGCTGGGGGTAGATGTAATGTAATGTAATGTAATGTAATATTAAAAATTACTTATAAAGCGCGACATTCACCGGACGGTTTCTTGGCGCTATTTACTTTATTCAGCAGGAGGCAGAAAACGGGAAGAAAAGAATTTATGAGTAGATGCCATGGAAGAGGTGGGTTTTTAGGAGAGACCTAAAATGAAGATGTGAGGGAGAGAGTCTCAGTTCCAGCGGCAGAGAGTTCCAAAAGGAGGGTGCCAGAAAGGAAAATCTGAGACCTCCGTGTTTTTTGCGCTTGAAGCGGGGAATCTGAAGGAGCGCAAGATGAGAGGAGCGGAGGTTCCTGGAGGGGGTATAGGGATGCAAGAGGGAGGAAATGAAGGACGGACCGGTGCCTGCCAAAGATTTATGAGTCAGGCAGCCAAGTTTGAACTTGCAGCGCTCCAAGACAGGAAGCCAATGGAGGGCCTTAAGGAGAGGACGAACATGGTGATGTTTTGGTTGGTGGTGGATAAGGCGAGCTGCCTGGTTCTGAATCAGCTGCAGTCTGTTGATTTGGTATTGTGGGATGCCAGCGTACAGGGCATTGGCGTAGTCGATCCGAGAGATGACTAACGCCAGCAGAACCAGGGTGAGGGCTTCAGTAGTCAGAAAGTGGGCTATTTTCCGGATCTTCCGGAGTTGAAAGAAGCAGGAGGACACAGTGGCACTGACCTGGTGCTTCATTGAGAGGTCTTGGGAGATGTAAACCCCAAGGCTTTTTACTTTGTCAGCAGGGTGGGGGGGAGGGCCGAGGGAGAGGGGCCAAAAGGTGGAGTTCCAGGGGTTGGATAGGCCTCCGACAAGAACGAGCTCCGTCTTGTCGGGATTGAGTTTAAGATGGTGAGTGCTCATCCAGTTGCTGATATGGCAAAGGGTGGACTGGAAATCTTGAGCCGCTTCGTCCGAGGGGTCGAGATTGAAAACGAGCTGTATGTCATCTGCATAATTAAATGCAGTGACATTCCTGCCGCGGAGGGAGCGGATCAAGGGGGTGAGGTAAAGATTAAAGAGAAGGGGTGACAGGGATGAACCCTGCGGCACACCGCAGGTGACTCTCGTCCGGGTTGCCGTAAACTGGGAGAGACGGACCGATTGATGGCGGTCCGCAAGGAAGGAACAAACCCAATTAAGGGCCGTCCCGCTGATGCCTGCCTCTTTGACACGGTCGACTAAGATGGTATGATCGACCGTGTCAAAGGCCGCTGACAGATCTAAGAGCACCAAGGCTTGGCTGATGTTGGAGTCAGCGCCTCTGCGAAGTTCCTCCATAACAGAGAGGATAACCGCCTCTGTCGAATGGGCAGGTCTAAACCCAGCTTGCTGGGAGTCCAAAAAATTGGAGTCCTCGATGAAGGAGCTGAGGGCGCTGGTCACATGCGTCTCAAGTACCTTACTCAGGTAAGGTAGAAGGGAAATAGGGCGGAAGTTGCCCAAGACCGTAGGGTCGGCGTTGGGTTTTTTTAATATGGGGACCACTTCGGCGTTCTTAAACTGACTGGGGACCACGCCGAGCAGGAGAGAGTTGTTCAGGAGGGCCAATGGAGGGCCAGGGCAGGTTGAAAAGGCGGTCCGAAGAATTGCTGGAGGGCAGCAATCAGTGGGGGAATCAGATGAGACTTTGTGGAGCAGAGGGAAGAAGTCTTCTTTGGGTATAGGAGGGAGCTGTGTCAGGGAGCAAGAGTTGAGAGAAGGGGCGGCCTCTGGGAGGCACATTGATGGGGCCCCAGAAGAGATGCTATTTTTGATTTTACTAATTTTGTCCACGAAGAAGTGGTTGAGGGAATCACAGAGTGCCTGAGAGGGAAGGGGTTTGATGGTCACTCTGTCCGGATGTGAGAGTTCCTCCACAATGGCAAAGATGTCTTTAGATTTTTGCGCAGAGTTGAGAATTTTTGTGGAGAAATAGGCAGATTTTGCAGCTGAAATTGCATGTTTGTATTCTCCGGATAGATTTAGGAAGTGGGCTTTTGCTAAGGGGTCGTAGTTTCGGCGCCAGCGGCGTTCGGCTTGGCGAAGTCTCAGTTTAAGAGATTTAAGGCTGTCGGAGAACCAGCGATGTGCATCATGAGGACGCTTACATCGAATAGACTTAAGGGGGGCAACTTTGTCGCTGGCAGATTCCAACCAGTCGACAAGTGCGGCTTCCTGAGAGCCTAAAGGACCTAGGCCGGGCGGGGCCGAAGATGTTAAGGAGGAGAGAAAGAGGTCGAGGTTAGCTTTGTTCCAGTTACGGGCCAGGAGGCTAACGCCTCGACTGCGGGGAGGCGGTGGAGGGACCAGAAGAAGGAGAGAGATTAAGAAATGGTCCAACCAGGAGCAAGGAAGAATCGTGAGTGACTTGATTACAAGATTGTAAGTCCAGACCTGATCCAGGGTGTGGCCTTTGGAATGAGTGGCTGTGTGGACATGTTGATGGCCGTTAAGGCCACTTAATAGATCGGTGAAAGCCAAAGAGTGAGGGCTTTCATGTGGGTCAGATGGCCAGTAGTTGAAGTCTCCTAGGACTAGGAGTTTGGAGTTATTGAGTGTAAGCTGGGATAGAAGGTCGCCAAAGAGGGAAGGGAAGTTAGGCATGGGTTGAGGGGGAGGGTATACCAAGACACAGGTAAGAGGGGACACAGAGGATTCGAGTCTAATAGCCAGGCAATCAGCCTGGGGAATGGTGAGTAAAGCGAGGGAAGAGAATCTGAGAGGGAGTTTAATAATAGCGGCTACGCCACCTCCGGATTTGCCAGTTGGTCGGTTGGCTTGGAGAATATAATACCCCGGAGGAATAGCTGCCAAAATGTCGGGGGAGGAGTCCTCATTCAGCCAGGTCTCAGTTAGGAACAAGATGTCGGGACGATCTGAGTCCAAAAGATGGTAAATGTCGTGTTGGTGACTGACAAGAGACCGGGTGTTGAGGTATGCAATTGCTAGCTCCAGGTTGACAGGTGACTTAGCAGGCCGGGTTATAGAGGGTGGGAAGGAGGCAGTGTGCTCATGGGTAATGGAGGATGAAAGGGCCCTGAGCTCTGGAAAAACACTACGAGCGTTGAAAATCCCCAGTTGGAGTAGTTTAGAATGACTGGAGGGTTCCAGCGGCCAGAGAGAGTGTAAAGCAATCAGGTCCCTAGGGGCATAAGATGTAATTTGGGCAGAGTAACGGGCCCCGGGCCCCTGCCGGCCGCGGACGGGCGCAGACGGGCTTGCCTTAGGCGCGCCTTCGGCGCGTCGTCGGCGCGCCCGCTGCGCCCGCCCGCTGCGCGGACGGGAGAGTGCCATCCTTATATTCAATAGATTGCGTGACGTAAGCGTCCAACAACTGGACCGCTCTCGTAATTGTTCCCCCAAGATGTCTACCCTCCTAGCCTGCCGGCGCCAGCAGCTGACTCGGCTGCGCCGGTCAGGAAATAGCAGTGAGGTTTCTCGAAGCAGCGAGAGCATAGACAGCAGTGGCAACAGGTAAGAATAAACAGTTTAAAATATAGTACACAGTTTAAAAATATGTTCTCTGAATAGCGAGTGGGTGCCTAGTAAGCTGAAGAGTCACAGGGAGAGAAAGAGCCCCCAGCTTCCGCCTCAGGGGTGAACAAAGCAGGAATGACCCCAACTAGTCAGTAGTAAATATACCTGACCTGCCGTGACGAAAGCGTCCAACAACTGGACCGCTCTCGTAATTGTTCCCCCAAGATGTCTACCCTCCTAGCCTGCCGGCGCCAGCAGCTGACTCGGCTGCGCCGGTCAGGAAATAGCAGCGAGGTTTCTCGAAGCAAAGAGAGCATAGACTGCAGTGGCAACAGGTAAGAATAAACAGTTTAAAATATAGTACACAGTTTAAAAATATGTTCTCTGAATAGCGAGTGGGTGCCTAGTAAGCTGAAGAGTCACAGGGAGAGAAAGAGCCCCCGGCTTCCGCCTCAGGGGTGAACAAAGCAGGGCATGAGGTAGAAACAAGACTAGCAATTTTGGTATTCGACAACTTAACCTCCAATACCAATAAATCAAGTATTGCCCACCCCGCACATTCCTCCGGACAGTCCCTAAATTTAAACATGCATTGGTAAAGCCGGGGGCGTGGCCAAGCAAGATGGCGGTGTAGACGTGCTAGCAACGAGCTCTTGTCTTCCGATCATCCGTTAATCATCCTGACATATGCAATTTCAATTCTGAGGACACCAGTACTCTGCGTATCCCTTGCTGTCTATCTGTTCCTGAGGTCCAGATCCCGTGTAGTGGTGTGTTCCAGGCTGGAGTGATGGACTGCTGGAGCCGCCGACCATTTTCCTGGCCTTCCTGCTGCGACGTATGTGCACGGCTCCGGCATTTGCAGACTGCGGAGCTGGTGTCCCGCTGGGGCTGCCGCGCTGGTGTGTTGACATGGTGCCGCGGGTGTCTTGTGAAAAGTGCCTGGCTGTCAGGGAGAGGAGCTCGCAGGCCGGTGAGTAGCCGTGGGCCCGGAGTACTCTGCGCCCAGGGCCCTGCCTGTGCTACGTGAGTTTCGTCATTCGCCCAGAGAGGTGACTGGCCCGCTGAGGTGGCTACCCTGAGCGGCAGGTATTGGGCATGCGGCAGCAGGGCTGTCTGTGCGGTGCCTTGCGGACTGTCGTGGCCTGTGCTGGGATCTTGCAGCACGTATTGGCAAAGTGCTTGGATGTATATGGCCTGATTAGTCGGAGCGGACGCTGTGTAGCAAGACACTTCTGAATAAGTGGGGACTGCCAAAGGAGCCACAGGCTGCTCCTACTGATCCAGGGCCTGCAGGCTCTCTATATGAACTTACCCCATCTGCCTCACTGCAATGCTGCAGCTCGGAGACAACTGACTGTGTGGTTCACTGGGTGGAGCTGGTCTGCCATTGCCTGGGCAGCTGTGGGGGGCTGGTGGTGCCTAGGCCCGTACTTCTGCGAGGGGCCTTCTTTGCTATTGGGACCCTGGCTGCTGCCTCCAATACTGTGCCGAGGGGGGCTCCTACAATTGATACAATTGCTCTATGCCGGTTGGGCTGCACGGAGGTGTGGCGTCCGGAGCGGTCTTGGAGAGTGACTCGCAAACACAAAGTATAACTGGTGGTGCTTGGCGCCCTGCAGTGAGTCATTTAGCTGTACTGCGGCAATAGACACTGCACCGGTGCCCCTTGAACCTCCGTCCTAAACCCCTACCCGCATGATGGCAAAGGATAAGGGGAGCAAGACGGCTCAATCGAACAAAATCTCCAATTATGCCCTGCCGCTCCATGTGGACCAGGGAGCAGCTGCACCGCCGCAGCTTGCGGAATCGACTGCTCCACCGTCCAAAGTGGACAGCCCCTCATATATTGCCCAAATACTTACAGCTATCCATGATACTAATGAGGACCTGGAAAACAGAATTGAGGCGGTCACTATTGATGTTAATTTACTCCGTTGTGACATACGGAAATTCTCGGATAGGGTTACCACCACTGAACGTACAGTTGACACAATGCAAACGGAACAACGCACTCTCCAAGACACTATGATCACCCTCCAGAAAAAACTAGTGACCTTGGATGACGCGGCCGAGGACGCAGAAGGACATTCTCGGCGCAAGAATCTCCTCTTCATTGGCTTTCCCGAAAAGGCGGAGGGGCCATTGGTGGAACTGTTCCTCAAGAGGTGGCTGCTGGAGATCGCGGACCCCGGGGGCTTTCGAAGTTCTTTGCAATAGAGAGGGCGCAAAGGGCACTTGTCCCTCCTCCAACACCAGGGGCGCCTCCCAGAGCCATGATGGCCCGTTTCCTTAATTTCCAGGATAGGGATCTCTTGCTGCAACTGGCTCGCACGAAGAGACAACTTATTTTTGAGGGACAACAAATTGCAATATATCCTGATCATACCCAAAGGGTTCAAGAACAAAGACGCTCCTCTCTGGTTGTGAAACAACGTCTACATGATTTGAATTTCATGTATAGCCTTTTCCATCCGGCCAAGCTGAGGGTAGAACACAATGGGAAGGCTCTGTTTTTCTTCACTGCTGGAGAAGCAATTGATTGGCTGGATACAAATAGCTCTCCGGGACCTTGCTTGGTTCCCTCTGAGCTTACGCCTAGCAAGTCCGGTCCTCGTGTTTGGTCTAGGAGTCGACGGCTGTGGGGGCCATCTCGGGAGACCACCGAACACCGTGGTCCTAGCAGGATCACGGTCTGCCCGGATGGTATACAGACCTTTTCTCCCTACGCAATGTCTACTTTGACAGTGGTATGCCCCCCAAGTGACTGGTTCCTGCTGATGGAGTTGAAGGCTAGATCTCACACCTCGGTGGCTTGCCATTCAATTCTATGGAATGGGGTGGGGTGGGCGGGCACTAGTATGACTGTGCTGTAATTCCTATAGTTGTATTCTTTTGAATTTGTGGTTTATTAAGGGCAATTGGGCATTATCTACATGCCCTCACTGTGTGTGGGTTTGCCGGGGAGGGAAATGTGATGATGCCCAAGGGGTGGGGGGTTGTTGGGGTTATTCTCTGTTGGGACTGGGCCTTCCTTCATGTGCAATGCTGTGTAACCTGGCAGAGGTTGTATGACCTGGGGACACCCCGGATTGTCTAGCGAGATGGGTGGGTCTCTCCCGGGAGGAATGTTGAGGAGGAAATGCTATGGTGTCCACCATGACAAAATTACTTACCTGGAATGTACACGGTATCGCTACATTTGATAAATGAAGACAAATATTTGCTTAACAGAAGAGATATAAGGTGTCCGTGGTGTGTCTTCAGGAAACTCATGTCTGGGGTGATTCCATAAAATGTCTGAAGAAAAGGTGGCGAGGGCAGATTTATGCCACCTCTATTTCTGGGTTTGCAAGGGGTGCCCTCATATGGGTGGCACCAGGAGTCCAGTTCCAACACTTACATCACGTGGTTGATGTGGATGGCCGGTATGTCATATTGCATGTGAGACTTGATGGCACTGAACTTTGTCTTGTAAATGTGTATGCCCCCGAACAATGACAACTCCTCCTTTTTTAACGATCTTCTAGAGGCGGCCTCTCCGTATCTTGGATCTCCAATATTGTTCACTGGGGACTTTAACTGTGTACTGGATGGTGCGCTGGATAGAGAACCCCCTAAAATGCACACCAAACCCAGAATGACATCGGCTCTCCAGCGTATATTGCAGGGCTTCCAACTCCGGGATGTCTGGCGGGAGCGTTTCCCCCTCCAGCAACAGTTCTCTTGCTATACTCCTGCTACGGGCACTTCTAGTAGATTAGATTACTGTTTTTTATCTTCTGAATTGGGTCCCCTGGTTTGGAGTGTCACGTATCAGATGAGATATTTGTCGGACCATTCCCCAGTGTTGTTGGAGTTGGGGACTACTAGGGTCAGACCGCAGATCCCTCTGTAGCGTTTAAAAAGTGAGGCGTTACCCGATCCCCCTTTTTTGGCCACGGTTACAGCAGAACTGAGTAATTACTTCAGAGAAAACTGGGAGACTGCCTCCAGCCGGGTCACTGAATGGGAAGCGATGAAGGTGGTTGTCAGGGGTGTCTGTATAAAAAATGCTTATGGTGTGCAGACCCAACTAGAAAGGGATGTTGCTCTACATGAATCTAGGAGAACTAAGTTCTGACCCTCAGAAACTAAAAGAGTGGACTGATGCTAAGGAAGCATTACTGACGGACCTCCGTAGACTGGAGAAATATGTCTATACGACGTATTGACAGCGACTTATCAGGGAGGGGGACAAAACTGGGGCCTTGTTGGCACGTCACCTCCGGCAGGAGACTTCAGTTACTCATGTACTACAGATACGAACTGCAGATGGAACTCTGCACTACACTCAGCAGATTATAACAGACACCTTGGCGACACATCTAGAAAAAGTCTATGCTGACCGGGTGGACTTGGGGAGAAGATGCATAACCGACTATTTGGACACGATACAATTGTCCTCGGTCACTGATGACGAGCGGGAAGAGCTGGGCTCCCCAATTACTAAAGAAGAAATTCTTGGGGCTATCGAGCTCCTTAAGATGACAAAGAGTCCGGGATCGGATGGACTACTGGCAGAGTTTTGAAAAAGATTTGCGCCGCTCCTAGTGGATAGACTGATAGCAGTCTATAATGAGGCGTTGAAAATGGGCCTCTGCCCGCCTACTAAGGGCGAGGCCCTGGTGGCTATGATTCCCAAAAAGGATAAAGAGCCTGACCTGCCGAGCTCCTATAGGCTCATTTCCCTGTTGAATATAGATGCCAAGATATTAAGTGGCATTATGGCTACCCGCCTCCTTCCCTGTATGAGACGTTTGATTCACACAGACCAGGCGGGGTTTATCCCGGGGCGGAATACTACCTATAACCCATGATGGCTGTCACATGTGTGGCTTGCCCTCTGCCTGGCAGACTCGGATAACGTGGCAGTATCCCTTGATATCGAGCAGGCATTCGACTCAGTGGAATGGCCTTACCTGTGGCAGGTCCTGAAGGGCATGGGAGTTGGGGAGCGGTACCTTAAGTGGACACAGATGCTATATGCAACCCCAACGGCCAGAGTATGGATGGGCAGGACCGTGTCCAGACGGCTAACACTACGCAGAGGAATGAGGCCCGCTGCTTCTGCATGAACTACGGCGATTTGGGGATATCTCAGGGCTGTGCATAAATCATGGTAAGTCGAAGGTGATACCGTTAGGTAGGATGGCCGCTAGCCCGTCAGAGGAGCGACCAAATGTCAGCCTCCCTTGGGCCGTTGAAGGGGAAAGATATCTGGGGATTTGTCTAGCTTATTCTGGGGACACATTTTATGCAGCCTATATGGGACGGGTCCTTGAGAGACTACAGGGCTCGATGCATTTCTGGGCAGAGCTGCCACTCTCGCTTATGGAATGAATATCGATTGTCAAAATGATTTTTCTCCCACAGTGTCTATACCACTTCCAGCACTCTTTTTATATGCTGCCGAGATCGTGTTTTACCACCTTAAGCACCCTCATTGGCATGCTCTTATGGGGAACAAAACCAAGGAGAGTCTGTCTAATGACATTGCAGAGGACATGTTAGGGGGGCGTATTGGAAGTTCCGCGTCTAGATATGTACTATGTGGCATCCTAATTGCAATATGCGGTTTATTGGTTTGACGACAAAAATAACTGAGAGAAAAGGGGAATCGCTAGTCGCACTATTAATGATGATAGCTACGGTCCCAGACAGGTACCCCTATATAATACGACATGTGGCAACTGTATGGGAGCAGGCGTTATGAAGGGTGGTCCAACATGCTCCATATGCAACGGATATGCCTTTATGAGCGGTGCGCCCATTTGCGGCGATAGCGAACTCTATGTCGATCAGCCGCTGGAGGGAGGGGGGATGTCTATTCATGGGGGATCTGTATACGAATGGTCGCTTTCTGACCCATGAGGAGGCACAAACTACCTTCACCCTGGGACCGGGACAGTTTTTACAATATGCTAAAATAGCAAAGTTCACGCGAGAGTTATGGCAGACCTTTCCGGACGAACCACCCACTACTAATATCCTTAAAGCTATGCTAGACATGGTCCAGAGGGGCCGATTGATATCATTTTTGTATAGAGCCTTGAGAGATGATCTCCCGCAGGACTCGCTGCTCTTCCAGCAGAAATGGGACGAAGCACTGGAAGAGCCCCTAACAGAGGCGGAATGGCGGAAGATCCATTGGGAGGTTTGTAAAGTCAGCACAAACCCTCATCTTAAACTACTCCATTATAATGTTATACACCAGGTATATCTAACTCTGCATACACTACATGTAATATACCCCGCTAGTGAGGACTTTTACACAAGATGCCGCTCGCAGGGAGCAGACTTCATTCTCATGATCTGGACCTGCCCCACATTACGGTTGTACTGGGAAGAAGTGCTGGGAAGACTGGAAAGGGCCACGGGCTGGACTATTACACGTGATATCAAGACGGTGTTACTGGGCTTACTGCCGAAGCCTAAGAATAAAAAATTGAGACGACGATTTGTAAACCTTGGTCTGGTGTTGGCCAAGAGGCGGGTGGTTATAGCCTGGATGCAACCCAGAACCCGAAACATTCAGACTGGATATGAGATATAAATGAATGGGCAACGGCGGAGCTGGTCCGGATGCGCTTTGTCAGGAATGATGAAAAAGCGGTAGACAAAAGATTGGCTTGGGAAGCTTTGATCTCCGAATTGCAGGACGGTTAGACTCAACCCATACTATGCTCTCCGGACGGCATTGATATTCAAGGGGGCGACACCACTGGGTCCCAGGATAGACACACCCCGACACCTGACTGATTGAAAGGGCACACTATATAGGACTAATGGCAGTGACACACAGGACCAAAATGTTAGGATACGGAAGAAAGGTAAAGGGGTGGGGAAGGTTGTTTGGATATTGTTTAAGTTTCTGGTAACACGAATTTCGATTAATATGTGTGGTTGTAGACACAACCATTGAGACTGCACATCGTAATGGGATATCATCGGGCCCCTACTTGTGGTCCGGCACATGATTATGTCTTATTGATGAATCCAAATTGTGTTTTATTATGCTAAATGCACGTGTTGTGCAGTCTGTACTGTGTTTATGGCTGAAAATGCTGATAAAATATATAGAAAAAAATGCATTGGTAAAGCCAGTACTCTGGCTTGGTTGCACTACTGAATATTGACCCCCAGAATATTGTAGTACAAGAATATTGAAGACAGATTATCGCAGAAGAAAATATTGAGAGGAAACTGATGTACGTAAGTATGGATTTACTATTCCTAATTCCACATCTATGTACCTAAATATATACATATGTATATATTCAGGTACATATATGTGGAGTTAGTTATAGAAAATCTAGACTTACTTACCTGTCAATATTTCATAAGCAGTGTTTTGTCTTCCATATGGTGTCGCATTGATATTCTGGTATTGATATTCAGGGTGCACACCCTCTAGCTACTATAGGCGAACACATGAAAACACAATCATGTCTCTTTGTGTATACCTGTATATTCATATTTTCGAATTGTGAGTTCTGAGCTTCTCCTTCACACCAGCTGCCAGAGAAAGCTTTGGCCACTATCAAGCCTAACCTTGATAGACACCTGCTAAAAGGATACACTTTGTGTTCAGTTTTGAGTCCAACAGTTAGTTAATTCCTAGAACTACAGTGATAAAAGTCCTCCTGTGTCATTATTTAGGCTCAGTAACCCTTGATTGTCCCCACTCCTCAAAGGGCCCCACAAATCCCAAATACTGTACCCTGCAATGTAAGAAAACCCAAGAATTAACATTGGTTTTGTGAACTAACACGCTCCATGTATGTGGTCAATCCCATGATGAAGTGAGGCAACTGTATGAACAGAGACTGACATAGCACAGACAACCAATTATTTTCTTATTCACCTTCCCTACTTGTATATAACCACCTATTCATCTAATTATTGCAAAAGTAAGTGCGCACAAGCAACAAAGTGGGTAATCTGCATTCCTCCAGCAGGTTTATATCAAACAATTATTGGGTCTGTCGGAATTACTTCTTTTGTATTTGAAGAGAATACATCTAGTCTTCCAGTGTAAACAACAGCTGCTTAGCATGAAAGAATGAAAGAACACAAAGTTTGAAGAGTTAAGTGGAATAAAATAAAATAGAATATATATATATATATATATATATACACACACACACATATATATATCTATATGTATGTATGTATGTATGTATGTATGTATGTATGTATGTATGTATATATATATTCACTTAAAAAAACATGCCCGCAATGCACTGGTGATGACGTCACATATTACATCACTCATGACATGGTCAGTAACATCACTCATGACATCATCCAGTGAATGTGTGTTTCTGTAAAGTTTAAATATTTTTCATATATATCTATGCCAAGGTGTATTGAAGAAAGAGTGGATTTACAAGTGCCTGAATGGATTATTTAGTAGGTGCGTGACTGACTGTATAAGTGAGTGATTGAACATGTGTTACTGAATGTAAGGGTTAGTGACTAAACTGTGTGAAAGTCTGTATTAGTGTCTCCGTTGGTGTATAAGCAGCTGCATGGGTTGGTGAGTAGCTACATGAGTGTCTATATGGTTATTGATTTGTTGTCAGAGTATCTGTATGGGTGGGTGGGGGTGTGTGTGACTCTGTGCATACATGTCTGAGTGGGTGATTCACTGGTTGTATGGATTAAAAAGTACATCTGGGAAGGGCTGTAGGGGTGAGTTAGTGTGTGTATGGGTGTGTTGGTGAGTGAATGAATGTCTCACTGGTATATGTGTGAGTAACTACATATGTTTTAAGGCAGTATATGTGAGTGTTGAAGTATATAAATGACTATACGTAAGAGTAAGTTATTTGTAGAGTGGGTGTATAAAAGAGTGTCTGCTTGTATCAGTGATTGTATAAGTCAGTAAGTATGTATTAGTATCTGCATAAATAAGTGATGTGGTGTGTGTATAAATAACACAGTTAGTGTGTATAACTGTATACATGAGTAAATGCCTATGTGATTGATTCTTTGCATGACTGACTAGGTGGTGTGAGTAACTCTATGGATGAGTGGCGGACTGTGACTGTATGTATAGGTATATGAGTGCATATTATAGTACTGTATTGATGAGTAACTGCATGCATAAGTGAGTGGATATGTGTGTAGACCTAGGAAATAGTAGCTGGTATGTAGTATCTGGCATTATTGTGTGTATGGTTTCAAAAATAGTAGTCAGTATTTTAGAGTGCGTGTATCAAAGTTTATATTAGGCCATCAGTATGTACATCAGATTATCATGTGGATGATGTCATCAGTGATGTCATTTGAGATGTCATCAGTATTGTCATCAGTGATGTCACTGACCATGTCATGAGTGATGTAATATGTGACGTCATCACCAGTGTATTGCAGGCGCGCGAGTTATAGTTAGCTCAACTAACTATAACGGGCGAATTTCTCTGGTTTTATATGAGTCAAATGTCCAACTAACTATAACGTCCCTGAAACCTATGGTTTTTTCAGTGAATTTCTAAGGTTTTTTAAATGCTAATTCCTAACTAAAACGTCTGTAAAACCTATGGTTATTTCAGTGAATTTCAAAGGTTTTTTAAATGTTAATTTCATATTTTAATATTTATAAAACCTATATTTTTTCTATTTTTTTGTGTAATATTTTGGAACTCTATTATCCTTCTTTTTTAAATTTGAAAAATTATGTCATTTTTTTATATCTTCAAAAAAAAGTATGTATATATATATATATTTTTTTTTAGAAAACTAGACTCCTGTATCGGTTATGTACCAAGGTCCATCACCACGCGAATACTATCCGCGATATTGCGAAACTCGTTAAGGATGCGCATTTCGTATCCGACGGCTTCGTAGCACCGTGTGCCGCCTAACATCATATACGTATAAGGTCGCACCAGCTCCTAGTTTGGTATGCGACGGCTGCGCAAAACCAATACGCGCGTTATGTCATCTACGTATTGGGTCACGCCAGCTGCGCGTTCCGTATGCGACGAGTGCACGCTGCCAGGCCCTGTGTTACGTCATAGACGTATGGTATCGCGCCGGGTACGCCATTCCCTCATTTATTTTTTTATGTCTCAAAACTATATCTAAATAAGTTTAAAGTGTATATGAGACCAGGCGATAATCTAAAATATTTTCCACATTTATATATTTCTAACTGTAATAAACTTATATTATGGTAAATATATTTTCTCAAAATCGCGTCGGGTGCGGCCTCCTTGCGCGCTTGGTGCGCAATTGCCATGTGACCTTAAAACAAAGCTTTTGATTGGTTCATAACATTTCCCATTGTAACAGTTGGAGGACCCCACCCATTTTAGTAATTCTCTCTACACCGTTTGATGAGAGACACCTCTTCTGCTTACAGAGCTTTTTTTCAAATGTTTTTGCTGTGTACACATATCTTATAGTACGCACAACATGCAACGATCATCTTGATCAATAATCTTGCTCTGTATAGTAGCCTTCCACGTGTGATAGCCATGCATCTGAAACGTTACATCAAAAAACAAATGTGTGTTACACGATGCCCCTGGTGTGTGTATGCGCGCATTATTGTGCTGCCTTTCGGCCATGGTATTGGTGGCTCGAAGGATATCATCAGCCACGGACAGAGTGCACATCCTAGATCACATGTGACAAACAGTAAAGAGTAATGTGTAGATTTATGTTGCAGTATGCTCTGTTGTCAGGCTTTACCGGTATAGTAGTGTGTCACATGTGAGACTTTCAGATTCACGTTTGACATGCATTGCTTGACTGTAATGAGCGTTATCACTGTGTATGACGTAGCCTCACTGCTGATCCTCCCTCCATCCGAGCACATTCACATGTGTGCGCTTCGCGATAGCAAAACTTTCAATAATACCACACACCATTGACATGCGTGTCTGCGCATATCCACAAGCTTGACAACGACATGTGATGTTGTCCATTCAATGTTTTTGGACAGCATCTCATTAGCGATAGTTGCCGCCCTCCCGGTACATGCTGCATTAATGTAAATTACGGATTGTGCGACGTCAAAACTGCAACAGGGACACACACATAAGTACACTTCCTGGCCAGGCAGGAACTGAACAACACCCAGGTCCCCGGAATAATTATTC
Source organism: Triturus cristatus (assembly GCF_964204655.1). NCBI lineage: Eukaryota > Metazoa > Chordata > Amphibia > Caudata > Salamandridae > Triturus > Triturus cristatus. Next base: position 203,572,630 of record NC_140584.1, on the reverse strand, counting down.
ACACCCCTACGCTGGCCTGCCATACGCAAGCCCAGCCCACTTTGCGTACGTATAAATAGGATAACGACTACGCCACATGTCCCAGTTCTTCCACACTGCTTCAGGTGATATGGCCGCATCCACCTCGCATATCACAATGCGCAATAAAAAAAGGGATCCATGATGTGTACATTGTCCTGGCAATCAAAACTACATCTGAATTGCGAACTTTGCTGGTTGTCGTGTTTGGACACAAACCAATGACAGCAGGTGAGCAGTGGGGCCTGGGTGCACAGGGGCTGCAATTGAGTGCGCTGCGGTGGGAGGGATGGAGCGCATCAACCTGGGTTCACAGATGCAAACAAGTGGTGTTGCCGTGCATAATGATGTGATCTCTAACCTCATTCAGTCACATCTCTGTCTCATTTTAAGGACCTGCTGGACCGTACTGTTGGCCTGAGCCAGCGGGCAGCGCTGCCCTACAGACTCGTGGTGTTTGGGGCACTGTAGTGAGCTGATTACTAAGTGTACATGCACACAGGCTTGCGACACTGCATTGCACGTGCACATTATGCTTCTAGCATGCGCTCTGTTCCTTTGTATGTGAATGTTGGCATAACATATTATTATTATCCTTGTATATTCTCGTGCACTCCAACTCCTCTTTGAACCATGATTACCACTAACAGTTGGTAGATCGTACTTCAAGAAGGAAGGATGCACTCAACTGGTGTTCTCTCTTAAGCTTGAAATAAACCTTCATTTACCTTAAGATGATTCCACCATTATATTATTTCCCCCTTTTCAGACACTAAGTTAGTTGCACGAAAAAGGATGCAGCAGGTGCTCAACCGGTGCTGATGCTCTGGCCTTTCTGACGCCTTCCATCGTGGTATCAAGACACAGTCCCAGACCGGAGACCTGCTGTGCCACCCTGAGAGGCACCCCGGAGTCGGAGCTCTCACTGGCACGTCGTTGGACACACCGGTTGTGGCAGGTGAGCAGTGATGCCTCGGTGCGCAGGAGCTGCATTTGAGCACAGTGCGGGGGAAGGGCCTGGGGTCCAGCAGCCTGAGTGCACAGGTGCAGGCAAGCGATGTTGCCGTAGATAATAATATAATCTCTGGACTCATTCATGTCTCTGTTTCATTTTAGAGACTTGCTGGACTGCACTGTTTCTCGCAGACCCCAGCATCCCAGACACACTGGTGACGGGCTGGCTGCAGTAGGCCGATGCTCTGTCTCCTCCTCCCTCTGTTCTTTTGACTTTCCCTCCACTTCTCCCTTCCACCCACTCGCTCACTGTCCCATTCTCACTTTCTTCCTTTCATTCTGACTACCTTTCTTTTTCTCTTGGACATGGCACACATACTTATGTTTCTTTTTTCTCTTGCAGGTTTTGTATGCTGCTTACGAAGGAGTCCCACCCACTTCTTTCATGTTTTACTGTTGTTCGAATAAAGTTAAGTTTCCATTTATTTGTGTTGTTTTAATAAAAGTTATTTTCTTTACTAATAAATAAGTGAGTGTATGGGTCTTCTTTTTCTGACAACACTTGTCTGTAGTTTATTGTGAAAATCGGCGGTTGATAGGAGGTTATGAGGGAAAACATTTGTAATTTTGCAGTGCACCTACCAAATATAAACCAACAGACTATTACATAAATGAAGCCTGGGTAATTCTACAACAGCAATGGTTCTATGAGTGTATCACTTTATAACACCATGAGTACTGCCCGTGTGATTACAGAACCAATAAGGCACTGCCTAGGGCCACAGAGGCTTCAAAGACTGGCAAGGCCCACCCTGCATATTTAAGTAAAGCCCCGGAGGTTGCCGATCCCCGGTCTTGAGTTGGCCTCGAAGCCCCCTGAACAATTCGTAAACATACCCGGGGAGGTGTCAATCCCCTAGTCTGCAAAATGTCTCTGTGCCCTCCCGCACCTAATATACATGTGAGATTAAGGTCCCCAGTGCTGCAGAGACCCCGCAATAATAATAGGATTGGCCCCGGAACATTACCCTCCAGTGGGCTCATTTAAATGAACGGGTTAGACCCCGCTTCATTTTTTTTCTCCATTTTTACCATCCGGATCCGCTTTATTGAAGCGATACGAGGTTTTCCTCCTCTTGCTTCAACGAGGCAAATAAGAATTTACTATCACAAGGTGGAAGCAATGCTCCCGCCCTGTAATAACAAACATAAATGTCCCGCGGATGCATACCGCAGGACATTGTATGACCTGCGCCTGCGAGGTGGCGCTCCATAGGGCCATGATGCATTGGTTAATGCATAACTACAGAATTAGTATAAACGCATACTAACACTACTTGCACACTTGTAGTACAGAAACCAGAGTGTAGTAAAGAGGCAGAGGAAGCCCAAGATAAACAAGCATTTGCAATGCAATAGGTCTCGCATTTATAAGAGTTTGAGCTATTGGCATTGTAAAATTACAATGCCTTTTATTTATGTTTTGGTTTTAAAACAAATAAAAGGCATTGTCATTTACAATGTCAGTAGCATAAACTCGCATAAAAGCAGTGTGTGGAGTGCAGCAGTGTGCCGCGTGCAGCAGTGTGCGGCGTGCAGCAGTGTGAGGCGTGCAGCAGTGTGCGGCATGCAGCAGTGTGCGGCGTGCAGCAGTGTGTGGCGTGCAGCAGTGTTTCGTGTAGCAGTGTGAGGCATGCAGCACTGTGACATGCAGCGGCGTGCAGCAGTGTGCGGCGTGCAGCAGTGTGCTGCGTGCAGCAGTGTGCGGTATGCAGCAGTGTTTCGTGTAGCAGTGTGAGGCATGCAGCACTGTGGCGTGCAGCGGCGTGCAGCAGTGTGCGGCGTGCAGCAGTCTGCTGCGTGCAGTAGTGTGCTGCGTGCAGCAGTGTCGTGCAGCATGCAGCAGTGAGTAATGCAGCAGTGTTCAGCAGTGTGTGGCGTGCAGCAGTGTGCCGGTTGCATCAGTGTGTGCCGTGCAGCAGTGTGTGGCGTGCAGCAATGTTTCGTGTAGCAGTGTGTGGCGTGCAGCAGTGTGTGGCGTGCAGCAGTGTGCGGCGTGCAGCAGTGCGTGGCAGTGTGTGGCGTGCAGCAGTGTGCGGTGCACAGCAGTGTGCGGCGTGCAGCAGTGTGTGGCAGTGTGTGGCGTGCAGCAGTGTGAGGTGTGCAGCAGTGTGTGGCGTGCAGCGGCATGCAGCAGTGTGTGGCATGCAGCAGTGTAAGGCGTGCAGCAGTGTGAGGCGTGCAGCAGTGTGAGGCGTGCAGCAGTGTGTGGCGTGCAGCAGTGTGAGGCGTGCAGCAGAGACACGTGGAGGGTGAGGACAGACACGTGGAGGGTGGGGAGAGACACGTGGAGGGTGAGGAGAGACACGTGTAGGGTGAGGAGAGACACGTGTGAAGGGTGAGGAGAGACACGTGTGGAGGGTGAGGAGAGACACATGTGGAGCGTAAGGAGGAGACACCTGTGGAGGGTGAGGAGGAGACACATGTGGAGGGTGAGGAGGAGACACATGTGGAGGGTGAGGAGGAGACACATGTGGAGGGTGAGGCGGAGGGTGAGGAGACACGTGTGGAGGGTGAGGAGAGACACGTGTGGAGGGTGAGGAGAGACGTGGAGGGTGAGGAGAGACACGTGTGGAGGGTGAGGAGAGACACGTGTGGAGGGTGAGGAGAGACACGTGTGGAGGGTGAGGAGAGACGTGCGGAGGGTGAGGAGAGACACGTGGAGGGTGAGGAGAGACACGTGGAGGGTGAGGAGAGACATGGAGGGTGAGGAGAGACATGGAGGGTGAGGAGAGACACGTGGAGTGTGAGGAGAGACACGTGGAGGGTGAGGAGAGACGTGAAGGATGAGGAGAGACGTGGAGGGTGAGGAGAGACCCAGAGGGTGAGGAGATACACGTGTGGAGGGTGAGGTGGAGGGTGAGGATAGAGACGTGTGGAGGGTGAGGAGAGACGTGTGGAGGGTGAGGAGAGACGTGTGGAGGGTGAGGAGAGACACGTGGAGGGTGAGCAGAGACACATGTGGAGGGTGAGCAGAGACACGTGTGGAGGGTGAGCAGAGACACGTGTGGATGGTGAGGAGAGACACGTGTGGAGGGTGAGGAGAGACGTGTGGAGGGTGAGGAGAGACACATGGAGGGTGAGGAGAGACACGTGTGGAGGGTGAGGAGAGACACGTGGAGGGTGAGGAGAGACGTGGAGGGTGAGGAGAGACACATGGATGGTGACGAGGGTGAGGTGGAGGGTGAGGAGAGACACGTGGAGGGTGAGGTGGAGGGTGAGGAGAAACAGAGTTGGAGGGTGAGGAGAGACGGAGGTGGAGGGTGAGGAGAGACGGAGGTGGAGGGTGAGGAGAGACGGAGGTGGAGGGTGAGGAGAGACCGTGGTGGAGGGTGAGGAGAGACCAAGGTGGAGAGTGAGGAGAGACCGAGGTGGAGGGTGAGGAGAGACGGAGGTGGAGGGTAAGGAGAGACCGAGGTGGAGGGTAAGGAGAGACCAAGGTGGAGAGTAAGGAGAGACCGAGTTGGAAGGGAATCAGAAGTGGAGGAGAGAGAGAGGTGGAGGGTGAGGAGAGACAGTGGTGGAGTGGGGGGAGGGGAGGATATCACTTTTACTTCCTCTCCTAGTGTAAGGTAACGCCCCCACCCCACAGGCCCTGCCGGGGCCGAGAGCAGATCACTGTTCGCATCAGCCGTCACCCGAGACCGCTCCGTACTTGTTGGTAAATAGAGGTTCACTATCTGTTGATAATGGTATTCACTTGGGTGCTGACTTACCTCCTCCACCCCCAGGGCCAACACTGAGAAGGCATCAGAGACCTGGTGCTGCCTATGCTGCAGTACTGCGAGAGAGAGGGATGGGGGGGCGGGCAGAGGAAGAGGAGTGGGGTTAGAGAAGGGACAGGTGGGGAGAGAAAGAGGAGAGAAGGGACAGAGGCAGAAAAGGAGCAAAAAAAGAATTAGAGAGAGTAAAGATGAGAGTTGGGGAAAATGAAAACATTACGAGAGAACATGTAGCAAAGAGGTGGAGAGAGAAGATGGGAGAGAGTAAGGACGCAGCCAAGAGATAGGGCAGAGACAAAAAGAATCGAAACAATACAAAAGTATTGTTGGAGTGCTTATTTTTTGTGCAAAGACTGTTTTGTGCTTACCTTGCCCTTGAAATGTTTTTGGTGCTTGTGGTACTGTGACGGCAGCTCTGGGCTTAAGTTATTTAAGTGTTTGAAGAGTTGCAGAGGGGTTTTTAGTCGCTTCTCTGATCGTTTCATAGTCATTCTTAGGAATAAGTTATCCCATATACTTTTAGTGTATTTTATACGGTTACAGCTTTTATGCAAGAGTAATGTATCCTTGCGATAGTCACCTTTTGTCATTCACTCTGGGTATGGAGGCCTCTCAATCGGTGGATCTAAATTAGTAAAATTGCTGCCACAGTTTTCAGATTGCTGCAGCTTAATAGGTTTGCATGTGACAGCAGGTAATATCTTTTCATATATGTGGACCCCCCTCACCCCCGATGATATAAATAACCTACCTCTTCAAGCTTTAAGAAGGTGTTGCTAGGTAGCTGATGCTAGTTTTTTAGTTGTGGAATTTGTTTTAATGAAAAAATGAAATTAAGGTGCCATTTATGTAAAGTTTGTCGGCGCTTATTAGTGGGTTTTTTCAAGGTATGTGAAGGTAATGCATACTTTGTGAGGTCAACTTTATTTTCTCACCCTGCACTGTTGCAGAGGATTGTTTGTTTCTCACCAGATGCAACCAATTAATGTTATTCATAGTGTTTCTGCTTTGAACAAGAAGTTGTTAAAATAGCGGGCTCAGTGAGCTGAACATCAATGGCGGAGATCTGTGTATAACCTGTAGTTCGTAAGTTTAAATGCTGACTGTCAACCCAAATGAAGTTGATAAAAGGACATCTTTGAGTTGGATAATTAAGGCTCATTTGATTTCAGCATGGACAGACAATTTGGTTTATGGCCGTATAATCCAAATGGCTCTATTTCTTTCCCAAAAGAATAATACATATTTTTTTTGTAGTCTGTTCCGCACGAATCAAATCCTAACAAGTAGTTACAGCTTGTTTAGTAGCTGTGTATTGAGCTTTGTAAATGATTGATGAATATTGATTATATCATAGGAGATACCTGTTAAAATCTTGCTTCAAATGTGCATTTTCAGACTTGTGAAATGTTATCTTTCAGCACAGAATACTACAGAAGGATGGCGAGAGGAACTGTCTGGGTCAGAGAGTGGACTCTTAAGTGGCTTGCAAATGTAACATAACCCAGCCCCCATATTAAAGTAACCTCACCTGCTTTAGTCAGATGCACCCAAATCTGATGTAGGCAATGAACAGTTCCGTGGTCACTCTTCCTTAATATTCTCACCGAAAGCATTAGCCCATTACATAAAGTTGTCTCCAATCCGTGAAGTAACCGCAGTGTAACATAGTGTTGTGCTTAACATCAGTGCCTGCAAAGTAGCTTAATCCTTATTTTATCCAAACATCAAAGCGGCGAAAGTGAAAGTAATGGAGCAGAGCATCAAGGGGCTGGGTGAGAAGGGAGGGAGGAATGCAAGGGTCAAAGCGGCTAAAGTGAAAGTAATCGAGCAGAGCATCAAAGGGCTGGGTGAGAAGGGAGGGGGGAATGCAAGGAGCAGCTGTGCACGTGCACGCCATCGTGCACTCAAGCCCTAGGCCAGCAAAACCATGTGGGTAGCACTTTTGAAAGCCCACTTACAAAATGTCTCAAAGAGACAGCTTTCGCTGTCTCAGCGAGACCTAAAAAATATAAATCCTACCAGAGGTAGGATCACATAGTTCAATCAGCCGACGACCCTGGGATGAGTAGAAACAGCTTCACCGAGGAAACGGGTCTTCAGCAGAACGCGAGCAAGCTCAAAATCTTGGTGAGTGCTGCCTTCTTTTTACCTTCTCCCGCTCATCGCCAAATTTATGTAGTGAAGAGGAAGACAGCAGTGGATCTGAAAAGTAGATTTATTGCAGGAAAAGAAGACAGCTTAAACAGTCACCAAAATGACCAGACAGCAAGGCAACCGTCTTCTCCTGCACCGTGTACAAACTCCCCAAGATCCCCCTCATGACAGCCCTACATTCTAACATTACATACTTACATTATAGTAGCATTACATACTAACATTCTACTATGACTTACATTGGAATACTACACAGAGCACATGACTTTACAACAATGAGCTCATGGTTTCATCCACGAGTCTTGAGACCAGTAGAGGTGAGTAGTTTGCTTCCCACTCCCTGTATTGCATAAACGCAAACTAACGCTACTTCCACAGGTATACTACAGCGCCCATAGCACATCACTTTACAGCAATGAGCTCACAGTTAAATCATCGAGTCTTCAGACCAGTAGGGGTGAGTAGTTTGCTTCCCACTCACTGTATAGTATAAACGCATACTAACACTACTTACACAGTTATACTACAGAGGCCAGTATGCTACAGCGCCCAGAGCCCATCACTTTATAACAATCACCGGTAGGCATGAGTACTTCACTTCCCACTTACGGTATAGTATAAATGCACGGTAGAGGTCAGTAGTTCGCTTCCCACTCCCTGTATGCTATAAACGCCTACTAACACTACTTCCACAGGTATGCTACAAAGACTAGAGCACATCGCTTTACAGCAATGACCTCATGGTTAAGGCTCTCGGTTTCATACCCGAGTGTAGCAGTATCTCATCTCAGCACCATCTCACTCTGAGCAACACCGCACTTTCAGTCCGGTAGGAGTGACTACTTTGTACTCCCACACAGAGGTTACAGTGCTCCTATCTTCCTGTTTCCTACTCTTTTTGCCCTTTTTCCCCCTTACTCGTTTCAGCGGAATCACAAAATGGCTGCCAACACTTCCTAGTTGCAACCGCTCGCAGCCAATAAGCATCAAGCTTGTGCTCGTAACGCCTTCCCAAATATCGATATCTGCAAATTTTGATATTTCTCCAAAACTACTGAACGGATTTACACCAAATAAACAAAAGCGTGCTTTCTACACCAAGACCATTCTCCCTGCCAAATTTGGGATAATTCCGTTCATCCATTCGACCTGTAGCCTTGTCTAAAGTTTCTTAGGTAAATTAACATGGAGAAAACACGTTTTGGGACCCCCCTTTTTTCTCGGCCCCCCCTTGACGAATCACACCCAAACTTTCAGCATAGGAGCTGATATGAACAAAGAATTAGTTTGGCAAATTTCATGAAGATTCATCAAACAACGCCAAGTTATAAGCAAAACAAAAAATGCTCTTCCTATGGAAACTTGGTCCTAACTATAACTACCTACTGGCGACCGCCAGTAGGTAATATATATATATATATATATTTATATATATATATATATATATATATATATATATATTCACTGAAAAAACCATAGGTTTCAGGGGCGTTATAGTTAGCTGGACTTTTCACTCGTACAAAACCATTGAAATTCCCCCGTTCTAGTTAGTTCAGCTAACTATAACTCGCACGCCCGCAGTGCACTGCTGATGACGTCACATATTACATCACTCATGACATGGTCAGTGACATCACTCATGACATCACTGATGACATCTCAAATGACATCACTGATGACATCACTGATGACATCATCCAGTGAATGTGTGTTTTTCTGAAAATTACATATGTTTTATATATGTATATCTCAAGGTCGATGGAAGAATAAATGGGTATATAAGTGTCTAAATGGATGATTTGTTTTTGAAAAATTGATTGTATAACTGACTAAGTGTATCTTAGTGAATACATGGCTTAGTGAGTAATGTTTAAATATGTAAATATCTGTATCAGTCTCTCACTTTGTGTATAAGTGGCTGCATGGGTTGGTGAGTAGCTACATGAGTGTCTATATAGGTTATTAGTTGGTTTTTTGAGTATCAGTATGAGTGTCTGAGTGTCTGTATGGTTCGGTGGGGGTATTACGTAGTGCATAGGTGCATGAATGAGTGACTCACTGTTTGTATGTGTTGAAGACAGCATGTGTGCAGGACTGTATGGGTGGATGAGTGTGTGCATGGGTGTGTTAGTGAGTGAATGACTGTCTCAATAGTGTCTTTATGAGTAACTACATATGTTTTAAACTAGTATATGTGACTATTGGTGTATATAAGTGAGTATATGTGAGAGTGAGAGATTGAAAGAGTTCCTGTATGAATAAGTATGTGTTTCTATAAGTGATTGTTTAAAAGACTAAGTATGTGTAAGTTTCTGTAGATGTAAGTGTGGTGGTGTGTGTATAACTGTATATGCAAGTAAATGGATGTTTGATTCTTTATTACCTTGAGTGTGTGTGAGTAACTCTATGGATGAGTGGCGTTGTGTAACAGGATGTATAGGTGTATGAGTACATATGAGGAGTGATTACATGTATGAGTGACTGTATAGGACTGTTGTTGAATGAGTGGATGTGTATGTGGATCTTAGAGTTACTGAATAGGTTGTTGTAACTGATATTGGTATGTACATTGTTTTGAAAATTTTAGTTTCTATTTTTGAATGTGTGTATCAAAGGTTATATTAGGGGAGAGGAGGTCTGCCACTCTATCACAAGGATGATGTCATCAGTGAAGTCATTTGAGATGTCATCAGTGATGTCATGAGTGATGTCACTGACCATGTCATGAGTGATGTAATATGTGACGTCATCAGCAGTGCATTGCGGGCGCGCGAGTTATAGTTAGCTGAACTAACTATAACGGGGGAATTTCAATGGTTTTGTACGAGTGAAAATTCCAGCTAACTATAACGCCCCTGAAACCTATGGTTTTTTCAGTGAATTTCTAAGGTTTTTTAAATGCTAATTCCTAACTATAACGTGCCTGAAACCTATGGTTTTTTCAGTGAATTTCAAAGGTTTTTTAAATGCTAATTTCTAACTATGCCTACAGAAATAGGACATGTGAAGAAAGAAGAAAAAACGCACAGAAAGAAAAAAAAGAAATGCAGAAAGAAGCAACAGAAGTCCTCAAAGACAAAGAAAAGTGCAGGAAGAAGGATAACGTGCAGAAAGAATAAACAGAAGAGCAGAAAGAAGCCTTGTTGCAAAATCATCCTGTACCATCAACTTTTTCAAATGGATACTGGTGGTAACTGAGTCTGACTAACCAGTCCTAGAGCCAGTGCTATGTTAAAAGACACTCAGAATACAGTGAAAACACCTACATACACTAGGGAACACTATGCGTTGGGGTCCCCCTGTGATCAGCATGACCTCCTCTGTAAGCCCCTAGTATATAATAGGGCAGGGGATTAAAACTACCTCTTAAAACGCGCCACAGGGCGAGTTTGCACACGTCACCTCAGACCCCGTCCCCTCACTTCCCCACTGTGTAAACACGCCCTGTGGCCGTTTTAAGTTGGGAGATTAAGTCACCTTGAATCCTGAGGGTCCCTAGGGTCCAACTAGACCACTAGGTACCTCCAGTAAGCGCCACACAGCTGCGTTGCAGAGAGATTTAAAAAGAGGCACGGCCTAGACCACCTCTCTGCAACGCAGCGCAGTGGCGCTTACTGGAAGCACCTGGTGGGCTAGTTGGCCCCCAGGGTCCCTCAGGATTGAAGGGGAATTATTTCCCCAACTTAAAACGCGCCACAGGGCTTGTTTGCACACGTTAACTCAGGCCCCGTCCCCTCCCTTCACCACTGTGTAAACACGCCCTGTGGCCAATTTTAGTTGGGAGATTAAGTTCATTTGAATCCTTAGGGTCTCTAGGGTCCAACTAGCCCACTAGGTACCTCCAGTAAGCGCCACAGAGCTGCGTTGCAGAGAGGTATAAAAAATGGCACGGCCTGGACCACCTCTCTGCAATGCAGCTCAGTGGCGCTTACTGGAAGCACCTGGTAGGTTAGTTAGCCCCCAGGGGCCCTCAGGATTGAAGGGGAATTATTTCCCCAACTTAAAACGCGCCATAGGGCATGTTTGCACATGTCACCTCAGGCCCCGTCCCCTCCCTTCCCCACTGTGTAAACACGCCCTGTGGCCGTTTTTTAAGTTGGGAGATTAAGTCCCCTTGAATCCTGAGGATCCCTAGGGGCAAAATGGCCCACTAGGTACGTCCAGTAAGCGCCATTACAGAGAGGTGTAGAAAGGGGCACGGCCTGCACCACCTCTCTGCAACGCAGAGCAGTGGCGCTTACTGGAAGCACCTGGTGGGCTAGTTGGCCCCCAGGGTCCCTCAGGATTGAAAGGGAATTATTTCCCCAACTTAAAACGCGCCACAGGGCGTGTTTGCACACGTCACCTCAGGCCCCGTCCCCTCCCTTCACCACTGTGTAAACGCGCCCTGTGGCCATTCTAAGTTGAGTGATTAAGTCCCCTTGAATCCTAAGGGTCCCTAGGGTCAAACTAGCCCACTAGGTACCTCCAGTAATCGCCACAGAGCTGCGTTGCATAGAGGTGGGGGCGTGGCCTCAGAACACCTGTCTGCAACGCAGCTCCCTGGCTCATACTGGAGATATCTGTTGGGCTAGTTGGCCCTCAGGGACCCTCAGTATTGAAGGGGAATTAATTCCCCAACTTACAACTGGCCAGGGGGTGCGTTTGCAGAGTGCTGCAAGGAGGGGGCGTGACCTCCGGCGCGATGCCGGTCTTTTATTTATTTTATTTTTTTAAGAAGGAGGGCTGTGTGGCCCCCCTTCTTTTTCTAATTTACTGGCCCTGGGGACCCCATCCTCCAGGGCCTGCACCCTAATTTTTTTTTGATGAAATAAATTAATTTGGCCCTCCCAAGGCCTTAATGGGCCCCGGGGGACCCCAACCCCTGGGTCATGGCCTTTTTTTAAAAAAAAAATTTTAGGAGGGGCTGCGTTGCCCCCCTCCTCAGGCCACTTATGGCCCTGGAGACCCCACCCCCCGGGGCCGGCCTTTGTTTTTTATTATTTTTAAAAAAATATATATTTATAGAAAAACCTAAGACATGCTGGACAAACCGTATGTACCTATCACCATGACGATTTGCGTGATATTCATTAAAAGGCGGCTATGCATACAATGAATCCACGTGGAATGTATTTACACCGCTAGTGAAGCTCTGACGTGTCTGACGTCCTACTGTGCATAATCCCGGCGCCCCCGCCGGTGGGTACTCTCCAAGTAGACACCCTTGTCGTTTATTTATACAAACATGGGTAGCTATTGACGGGCACATTTAATATACACGCACACCAAGCCATTCAAAGGGGATTCGACAAAAATTTGACCAAACTATGCAAGAAACCCCCCTCACGATTAATAAAACACACATCCACCACCGGATGTGTAATACTTTTTATTTTACTCTCTGGAAAGGAGACGAACCTCACTTGAGAGTCACAGCGTACTCCTGGCTGAGCCCAATACTGTGTTACACCCACCAGTGCCCGCCGAGTGCCTCACACCTCTGTGTTGTATTCCACCAGCTAGTGCGTAAGCTATGACACTCTCTAGCCCATGTGCACTGTAACACCACCCCGTGAATATGTCATGCCATACTTGCCTTCGCACGGGTTATATTGCCCCATCTAATGTGCCTTCCTCGATGCCTATGTTATAACGCACAGCGCTATGCCATACATATTACAATCTGGGATCCATATCTTTGTCACAGTGCATATGCAATGTTACACTCCCCAGCACATATTTTATATTACAACTTTAGAGACTAGTTAGGTTACACAACACTGCCCTGTGCATATTACACTCCAAGGCGCATATCGCATAGCACGCGCTAGTGCCTGTGCTATCTCACGCTCTCCAATGAATCTGTCATTGCGCACAGTGTATTGCATATTATATTTCACGCCCCGGTTCATCTTATATCACACTTTTTGGCGCATAGTTTATACCATATACTATATCTAGTTTTCATTTTTAATCGTGCTCTCAGGACTATGTTCTATATAACACTGCGTCCACCTACCCTTTTCACGGGCATTACATTTTGCGATGGGGGTGGAGGGTCATGGGGTGTTTCTGCCAAGTGAGGCCAGAGTCACAGTCACAAACGTCCTCTTCTTCCTGAATAAAAGTGAGATTATGCTGCATACTTGTTCATATTTTAAGTAGTTCGCACAGACACACATTTTAAAAACAATAAAGTTCCTAATACCCACTTTCTCTGAACAGTGAGCCTGCTGCCCCATCCACCTCCTCCCTATCCTCTGTTGTCTGAATCCATGAACTAGCCTCCTCCCTCCTGCCATGCATGGTCTGATGTGCTGCCACTGCCCTCCATTTAGCATGATGTACCAGTCCACTCCTCCTGCCCTCCATTGCCCAATTCTATGGCCCATCATTGACCTCCTGCTTAGCCTCTGTGCTTAGCTTGCTGCCCCTATTCTCCTTCCCCCTGCCCTCCGATGTCTTTGTGCATGCCCCTGCTCCATCCTTTTTGCCCACTATGTTCCATGGACCTGCCACTCCTATCTACTCTGAGTGTTCTGTTGAGCTGCCACTCCCCTCCCACCTGCCTAGCATTGTCAGATGACTGTAGCCTGTCCCTGCCACCACCACACTGCCTTTCCACATGCCATGCCCCTATCCCCTTCCTCCTGTCCTCCATGGTCCATTTTACTGCCACACCCTTCTGCCCTCCCTGGTCTGTTGTGCTGCAACTGCTCCTCCTGCCTGCCCCACGCGGTCTGTTGTGAGGCCCCTTCCCCTGAACTCTCTTGTCTGTGCCCAGGTCCTGACCCTCCCTTCTATCCTCCATGGTCCTTTGTGCATGCCCCTGCACCCTCCTTCTTGCCCATCATAGCCATTGTGCTGCCACTAACCCTCCCACTTGCCATGCATGGTCTTCTGTGCTGCCATGGCCCCTCCCACCTTCTCTGTGTGGTCAGCTAGCTGCCCCTGACCCCCTCCCACCTTCCCTCCATGGTCTGTGTGTATGCCATCATAGTCTCATTGTTGCTTTCCATGGTGTGTCTTGTTTCTAGTGCCCATCCTGCCTGACCTCCATGGTCATCTTGCTGCTCCTGCCCTGCCCCCTTGCCCCCAGCCCTCTGTTTCCATGTGCAGACCCTTATTCCCTCCCTCCTGGCTTGTCTGTTCCATTGTAATGCCCCTGATCCGTCCCTCCTGCCCTTTATGGTCTGTTATGCTGCAGCTTTCTCTCCTGTCTGTCCATTATGGTCAGCTAGCTACCATTGCCTCTTTCCCCTCTGTTCTCTGTTGTCCATGTGCATGGCCCTGTCCCCTCCCCATTGCTTTCTATGGATTGTTGTGCTGCACTCCCATCCTGCATGCGCTGTGTGGTGTATTGTGCTGCTGCAAACCCTGATGCCTGCCCTGTAGGGTCAGTTTGGTGCACCTCTCCATGTCCCTCCTGTCCTCTGTTATCCGAGTCCATGTCCCTACCCTAATTCCTCCTGCCTACCATGATCCAATGTACCATACTTGCGAACATTTTGAACTTGGTAAGAGGGAGATTTTGAAAAAAAACTGGGGTATTGATTTTCCCCTTTGAGTTACATTGAAAAAGAGGAGATTGTAGATAGGAGACAGATCAAATAAAGCCCATTTGAGCTTAAAAACATTGGACGTTTCCTGGCTGAAACTGGTCCGTTGGCATGTATGGTTGTACTACCACTGCCTCTTCCTTCTGCCCACAATGATCTAATATATTGCCACAGCCTCTCTTGCCAGTCCTGTATTGTTGGTTTGTTGCCCCTGCCCCCCTTTCCACTGCCCTCCATAGTCTGTTGTGCTGCCACTGCCCTTCCTGCCTACCCAGTGTGGTCAAATTGATGCATCTGCACTCTCCTACCTGCCTTCAATTTTCAGAGTCCGTGCCCCGGGCCTCTGCCTCTCAACAGTATCCGAATGAACAACTAGATTGCTAACATTCTATATTTATTACAAAAGTGTGGAACGCCTGACGTCATCTTGATGTAATCAAAACTGTAATACCTAGAGTACTTCCTTTAGAAATTACATATATGAGAGGGTCTTATTTGCATCACAATTATGGTTAGTGCTCTATAAAACTAAAATGGGGACATATTTTCTGAGTTTTCAAATAGCGACAAAGAACTTTTAAATTATTTGTAAGAATTATGTTTTTTTATCCAGTTGACCACTTGATTAAATGTTGCACCTAGGGGAGAGGATGTGGTGTTACTTCCAGAGCTGCAGACTTTGCAACATGGGAACCAGGTTGGAGTTTTTGCTTCAGCTCAACATTCTGTGATTGTGGTCAAATCAATTAATCTCCCCATGTCTACAACCAAAATGAATTTGATCTTGTGTGATGTAACCAATGCTCATGTAAAGCACTCCAATACCTTACAAGTCTGCACTATATAAAACTGCAAAAACACAAAAAATAAGTGTTTTGCACACTTCTGTCATTGGGCTATACTTGGGCTACATCTGGGTGATAATTGGGCTACATATGGGCTCTTTTGTCTCTGGTGGCCATCTTGGGAGATTTATTTGTTATGAAGTTTCCTAATTTCCTCATTTACTGCAGTCTCCTCAGTGGGAATACTTTCAGTTTTTTATTTTGGTTCCATCAAGAAGGCATTCAGATGTGTCACACATTTGCCATAAATTCTGAATGTTAGCACTCTAGTTGCTCATTAGATCAATGTAGTAAAACAACTGCTCACCAGGGAAGGCTGCTGCTGGTATTCAAAATGCATGTTTCAGTCTGCATGTCAGAATTTTTTTAGGAAATAGAAGAGGATTTGAGAAGTCAAAATGTGCCCTAATTTTTCTTTCTGCAGAACTAATCATAATTTCTATGGCAAGATGAACCCCCTCATTGTGTTCCTTTGTAAATTAAATGTTTCAAGTGTTACCACTTTATTCCAATCAAGATGGATTTAGGTGTGCCATACTTTTGTCATAAGTAAGACTGTTAGCGCTCTAGTTGTTCGTTAGAACACTCTGGGACATTCTGTCATTGGGCTTTACTTGGGTTATATCTGGGTGATATTTGGGCTTCATTTGGGCTCTTTTGTCTCTGGTGGCCATTTTGGGAGACTTATTTGTTATGATGTTTCCTAATTTCCTCATTAACTACAGTCTCCTCAGTAGGAAATACTTTCAGTTTTTTACTTTGATTCCATCAAGAAGGCATTCAGATGTGTCACACATTTGCCATAAATTCAGAATGTTAGCACTCTAGTTGCTTATTAGATCACTGTAGTAAAGCTACTGCTCACCAGGGAAGTCTGCTGCTGGTATTGAAAGTGCATGTTTCAGCCTGCATGTAAGAAATTTTAAATGAAATAGAAGAGGATTTGAGAAGTTACTCAAAATGTGCCCTAATTTTTCTTTCTGCAGCACTAATCATACTTTCTATGGCAAAATGAACCCCCTCATTTTGTTCCTTTGTAAATTAAATGTTTTAAGAGTTACCACTTTATTCCAACCAAGATGGCTTCAGGTGTGCCATACGTTTGTCATAAGTAGGACTGTTAGCGCTCTAGTTGTTCTTTAGAACACTCTGGGAATCTGCAGTAGAACACAAAGGAATCAGCTGACAGTCTCTGCCCTTGTTGGATGTACATGTTTTACTGAGAATGTCAGACTTCATTCTTACATGACTGAGAAAGATAATGTGAATTTACAGAAAATATGCTCTCAGTTTAGCTCATAGATCACCTTCCAAACCTCTGTGGGAAAAGCATGAGAAAATAGTTTTCTCTCAAACATGATTCATGGCATCACAGCATAAGGCTTTTTCACATGGTAAAATCACCTTAGAACACACCACAATTCCTAAAATGGGTATGGTACCATCAACAAATGATTTATAATGTAACTAAAGTCTTAAAACCTTCTATTAACTGCAACGCTTTTTAATGAGGTGCTATCATGTATATTGGTCCTGTAGTGAAGATCGTTATCTATATATGTACAATGCTAAGTTAGCACAACCGCATTACATGTTAGAAAGCCATCTTGCCGCTTTTGCTGCTTTTGCACACGACACTGTAGTCACATGTTATTAAATTGAGAAATGCTTACTCGACTTTGCTTCACATGAGAACTGTCTGTTGTTCACATCCCAAACAGTGAGCAGGGACCTTGGTCTGTACACAGTGTAAAGAAACAGTCTGGGTCGCTAGACGGTGCATGTTGTTGGGTTCAGGTTGATCGGCCCACTACTTTAGCCATAACACGCACGCAGCTGCAAATGCCTGAAAGTCGGGTGCTTTTAATATTGCAGTGTTACATGTTTTCAACACATTCGGAAGAAGAGCTTTCCCAGGAGCAGAGCCTAGCTGATCCTGTGATGTGATCTCACTGAATTGCTCTTTACGGTATGGGGTTCCCCATTCAAGCCTAGAGACCTTTTACTAGTCTAATAATAATACTATTAGTTTGCTAGGGAAAGTAAGGTGGCTTAGATCCACTGTCATTTTAGTATGATTACTCCTTTCATTTTCTATGGTATTGTAACTATGCTGATGGTTTTGATTTTAATCGTTTGTCTGCTTATGTTAGCCAAACTGCTGCATCTTAGGACACGAGGTTTATAAAATAAACTCTTTAAACTTTACCGTGTCTCTGTTTATTCTGTTGTGGACTTATATGAGAATAATTACGAAAAGGTATTTCTGATTCCCACCATTCCTGAGATATACACTAAGTCGCTTGTTCTAGGTTGTCTATACATTGGGACCGCCGAGCTAAACCTCGGATAACGAATGGGACACTGATGCTGGTCGGATAAGGGGTTCTGGGTTCTGAAGTGAGTTTTTGGTACACCACAATTCACTGAGGGCCTGGGTTCCTGCGCATAGTTCTGTGCAGAAGCAGAATCCCTGCAACATGGCGCACCTGACGTTTGGTCTATTAATTTGAAACGCCTTAGTAGTGCTTGTATTAGTCCACAACACCCTCACTCTGGTTTCCGGATAACGGGATTGACGGTTTAACCTACCTGTGTTTCGCCTAATAGGTTTCTTCAAGCTTGATCATTAAAAAGGTTATTTTTTCTGAACCCCAGTGCTACTGTTGATATCGTTGATACTCTTTAGTGTGTCTTAATGGCGGTTGACATAGCCACGCAGAGTCGTGCACCTCTGCGCCGTCATTTGACGACGTATGGGGTGCCAGATGATGGGATGGCTGTTATTTTTGTGGTGAGCGCTGATGCGTCTTACCCGTATGAGTTGTTTTACTCATGGGTGACTTTTCCGGCGGTGGATGACGATGATACGTTTCACACCTATACTGCCACACAGCCGCCTGCGGTCTATATCCCATATAGGAGACAAGAAATTCCAATCTCTGCCTGGCAGCATACTATTTGGTTTAATGGCGCACTTCCCCATGCGGTTGCACCGGCGAGAATGGGCCCGTTGTCTATTGCAGGGGCCATATGGCCGGTGCTGGCCGGCTTTACGCCTCATCCCCGCTATCTCACGGTGGCGGTGGCTGAGTTGTGGGTACTACACACAGCCCTGGTCACAGTACATAGGGCTTTAGTGCAGTACGTGTCACGCAACGTGCAGGTGGGGGCACCTGCTGTTGTGGGACAGCCTACGGACCACCACGCGGTGGTTATTAGTCCTGTTATGGTTAATTTGGTGGTTGGCAAGCGCCCCCAAAGTAAGGATGAATTTCCTTATTGGCTTGCTGAGAAATTTGACCAACTGGAAGCGGTTTTTCCAAATACCACTCCTGTGGAGAAACACAGGATCCTCACCATTACTTTGCCTAAAGACCTGGTCCCGGATATGGCCGTTTGTGACAACTGGGGTAAGGTCTTTGCCGCGACCTATTCGAAGTGCTATGGCACTCCGTCTATGTCTGTGCTACCATCCGTCATCAAAAAGGTTCAGGAGAATCATGGTGCGGAGGCTGCTATTGAGTTGGGAATGAGGCTTGTCGACAGCTTCGATGTGGTATGCTCCATGGTAATGGGCAACCTCAAAGGAGATGCCATGCAGTTCCAAGTTGCAAATATGATGGACCGCGTGGTTGACGCCGACAAGCCCAAAGAGTTCGCTAAAGTAATTGCGAAGGCATATAGGACCGTGGGTCGTAGTGCTTTGGCTGTAAAACCGACTGTGATCATTCCTGATATAGTACAGCAAACTAAGGTGAGCTCGTCTACAAAAGACGAACGCCCCAACTTTCCTAAGCAAAGTTGGAGAGCTAAGAAACAGGGGAAACAGCAACAGAAACAGGGGTCCCGTCCTGCCTCACCGGTACAGTCGTCTACCGAACGCACATATGATCTGCGCGATCGTTCTCGTATTAAGTCACCTGATAGATTTCAGGTTTCTGAACAACGCTCTCCTCGTTCTTCACAGGAAACATCGGCTTCACAATCCGGTGGCGGAGACCGTGAGAAAGGAAGGGGTGCCCAAGGTCGTGAGCAACCCCGCCAGTCTGACGGCAAAGGCAAGCAGGACGAGTCTGCACGTCAACGACCCCCGTTTCAAAAGAAGATTGCTGCGCTGACGGCGAGATATGCCTCAGATGGTACGGACGGAGCTTCAGAACCTGACATGGGCACTAACGCTGCTAGACAGCGCGGCGGAAGTTACAGTAGTGCGACAAGTACTGCGTCCACATCGGGTGGCGACAGCAACTGATATATTCGTGAATATTGAATCTGCTGATACTCGGGTGTCTCCCCCTGATAGACTGTATAATATAGTAATTCAAATTGAAGGTGACATACAACGTACAATTCAAGGGTTTTTTTGGGATAATCTGACCACTTCCTCTGATATTCTGTTGGCGGCGGCAGATTGACCCTCGGCTTTCGTTTTAGATGCGCCTAGAGGGAGGAGGTAATCCTCCCGTCCTTTGCGCACACAGTGCCGAACGTCCAAGCTAAAAAGTACGCCGAGGAATGGGCTCAGGTGCTAGCACCTGCGTTATATCGGAATCAGGTTGGCTGGGATGAATTGTCTCCCGGTCATGAGATTCCGTTGTGTACTACGCCCCAACCGCAACCCCAATACTCGTCAATCCTTGAACAATTGGAATATCAAGGAGTAATCGAAACATGTGTGTCACCTATGAATAATCCTTTGTTCACTGTGACGAAGCCTGACGGGTCGTACCGCATAGTTTTGGATTACCGGCACCTAAACTCTCATTGCTGGACATGTGCAGTACAAAACACCCACAGTTCGGCTCTCGTCGATAGTCTCGTGAGAAAAAGGTTTAAAACCACACTTGACATTTCCAATGGCTTTTACAGCCATAACCTGTCCTCTCTTAGTAGTGAGTGGACGGCGTTCACCTCGGGTGGCAAACAAAAACAATTCAAAAGATTACCAATGGGCTATAAGAACAGCCCTGGAGTCTTTGCCTCTCGCGTGGTCTCTCTGTTAGAGGGCATAGACCCTGATGCGTACTCGTATGTGGATGACATTTATCTCACAGATGACGAGTTGGAACCGCATCTCCATCGCGTTGATCGCATGATTGTTTTGTTTGCGGACTTCGGTTACAAATTCGACTTTGCGAAGTCTCACATTGCGGAATATACAGTGTTGTTCTTGGGGTACGAACTCAACAATGAAGGTCGAGGATTGGCTCCGCACTTTCTAGAGAAGTGCGCATGCCTACGTGCTCCTACGACACTGAAGAAATTACAATCTCTGCTGGGCTTTCTGAATTTTGGTCGGACTTACATCCCGGATTATGCTCAGCGTATCAACCACTTTATGCCTTGGTACAACCTACTTTTTCCAAATCTTGTTGGCTGCCAGAGCATTCAGCTATATTGCAGTCATTGCAAGCTGATCTTCTTGCTTCCAAATACTTACTGACGCGTGATAACCACACTAACCTGGTCATAAGAATTGTGCCAGGCGCAGTGGGTTTCACATACTTAACGTTCAATGAGGGCGACACCGTCCCCATTGCTTACAAATCTCACTTGTACACTTCTGCTGAACTGCGATTTTCCGCTGTCGAGAAAGTTCTGCGGCTGTGCAGATGGCGATTCTGAAAGAACGAGCGCTATCGCAAGGTAAATGCATGTTGGTGGTAACACCATATGCTGCCCTTGAGGCGGTGACAAAAGCAAGTGTACCAAATTCTAAGGCTTTGCATCCAAGGTGGATACAATGGGCCACTTCCTTGACATCGCCGGACGTCACATATATCTTTGACGCAGCACTTCAGACTCAGGAGTTTTTGCAGTATGAATTCGTTCATCCGGCTCCTCTGTCCTTGTGCCCGCTCGAGGATTACCATTGTGTCATTTACACTCACGGTTCTGCGCAACCGGCAACTGGATCGAAGCACGCCTATTCAGCGGCTTGCGCAATTGTGGTAGGTACTTTCATAAATGGTGAATTCCAGTCCGATGTCGTACATACGCAGTCATTGGGTGATTGTACCGCGCAGTTGGCGGAGCTTCGTGCTCTAAGGCTAGCGCTAGAGTTTGCTGATCCACGAGTCACTACCCTTATAGTGAGTGACTCCTTTTATTGTGTTCAATCTTACAACGACAATCTACATTTTTGGTCTCAGAATGACTACCATGATTCCAAAGGTAGCACGATTAAGCATAAACTGCTTTGGGTTCGAGTGGCAGATCTTAAAGACCGTCTGCCTCTCGTGAATGTTATTCACACTCTTGGTCACTAACAAGTTGGTGTCCATGCTGTCGGCAACAGCCTGGCTGACGAGGCAGCAAAAACAGCAGTGGCAACATACTTAGTAGCAGCAGTTACAAGATCCAAAAGTAAGATCGATGACATTTTGGCAGCTATTGCTGCTACAGAGCAGGGAACGAAATTTCCAATTGGTTTCCCTTCTTGTTACCATTATCGCTTAAGTCCTGATAACGTCCCATTAGTGAGGATTAATGACGTTGGTGAAAGATTGATTCCCAACGCGGACTGCAGACCATCTTTGATATTAGCGGCTCACGAGGGCATGGCGTCCGCGCATGCCGGCGTTGCAGCTACTGTATCTCTGCTACAACAACGTTACTGGTGGTGCGGTTTGTATTAACAAGCCAGAGCTTATGTTCTTAATTGTGACATTTGCCAGCAGATTAAACCTTCAACTGCGGCGCGCCCACCATAAACTCAGCTGTACATATCTAATAAGCCAATGGGTTGTGTTTATTTAGATCATTGCGGTCCATTTACCTCTGATACTGCGTACAAATACATCTTGGTTGCAGTTGATTCGTGCACACGTTTTCTGTGGGTGTGGCCACAAAGGAGTGCTGATTCTCGCACTGTCATAAAGGATTTGCGTGTCTTTGTTGGAAGTTTTGCATGTGGTACCTTTCATTCTGATCAGGGCCCTGCGTTCGCCTCTAAGGCGTACAAAGAAGCCATGAGAAATTTGGGGGTCCAAGTCAAATTTTCGTCTCCATACCGGCCTGAGGGTAATAGTGTGGTGGAGCGAATGAACCGTGACTTAAAGCAATCTTTTACAGCCAGAGTTTTAGGTACTGGCCGGAACTGGCTAGCCCACTTGTATGACGTGCAACGTGCACTTAATAATCTCCCTAGAAGGTCTCTGGCTGGGCGGACCCCATACATGATGCTCTTTGGTGTACGAATGTTTGTCCCAGACCTTGATGGTCTAGACATGGCGGCGTCAGCCGCACCCTTTGACGTAGATGAACACTGTGCTGTCTTGCAGAATCTTCGGGAAGCCAGAGACAGTCTAGCGAAGGAACACGTACCCTCCTCATCTGATGCTGCGCTTCAGGTTCCGGTAGTCGGCTGGCTACCTCGAGTTGGTGATCTGGTCCGTGAGAAGGTGGAGAACAAGAAGGAGTTCGGCCCCTCTTATCGTGCACCAGTTCCAGTGCTTGGAGTACAGGGTACTAGAACAGTCATTTTACCTCCACTTCCTGGTCGAAAGGATAACAGGTACATCTCAATTGACAATGTCAAGCTACAGCGAGTGGCCGATTCTTCTTAGAATGACTCCGGCGGTTTCTTGCCCTTCGATGCTGAGAAATTCTTTTGTGGCCCGCGCATCTAACACAGTGCCTGACGTTGCCATCGAGATGCATACGGTTACTTATCCTTTATTGCCACCAACACCTGGTGATCTGCCTGAAGATGTTGAGTATGCTTATCCTGCGGATGTTACATTGCCTGTTTTACAATCCACCACAGTTGCCCGCTCACGAGACTCTTTTGACTCTAATTCAATGACTTCCATTGCCCCGTCCAAAGTTTCGATTTTTGTGGCCTGGTTCAAAAGACATTTTTTAATTCCCCCTTGGACTTACATTTGGCTGGTGTTCATATGCATTTTTTTGTTTATGTCCATTGGCTTTGTGGTAGTGTTTTTTAGACTAATCAATGGACACTACCTGAAAGAAAGATCTACAATTCAACTTATTGATGGAACTTTGGCCCCCCACTCCTCATCACATATTATGAAAAGGGACCAGACCTTTGTGAACATTACTGCCTGGCCTGTATGTGATGGGATCGCCTGGGATGCTGTAAAATTTCAAATTGATGGCCCCACTAAAGTAATTAATGTGCCAAATGTATTTCGTGTCTCTATGGGTGATGTCGTTAAGCAGAACATCCGCTCAGATGACTGGGATGTTCAAGCCATAGAAGCACTGTTTTCTGATTTGAAATATTATGCTGCATTTGATGCTGAGGATTTGTATTTAGACACTGCTAATTATGATGAGCAATTCTGTTATCAACATTATGGCACGCATTTCCTGCACAAAGCAAATACGTTTAGAAATTTTGTAAATTTCACACAATGGGAACACTGTCACGCCCCTAGGCTGGGCAGCTCCGCCACGTTGGTGGACAAATTCACTTATTTTTCAGATTTCAATGTGTCAAAATCGGCCTCCTTTTATTTTAAGGTTGCGCCAGAGTCTGCTTCTAAAGTTCGACTGACACACACCAAATTGTTGTATTCCAAGTCCTTTAAGGACGAGTTGGCAATTGGAGGGTATGATCTATGGAAAGCTAATATCGATCTTAAATCGGTTTGGGGCTCCAAACCGTGGCAAGTACAGGGAACAGAAGCTTTGCATCGTGCCTGTCTTATCCCGAATCACATGTTATTTTTAAATTCGTCCATTTTTCAGACCACCTGTTTTGGATTGGCTACTTCTAAAAAATTAAATTCTCCCTCAATTCCGGGTCTGGGTGCTTAGCCTAATTGGGGTAATCATACGGATCTGTCCCTTGCTATGTTGCAGACACAGGTTTCCAACACATCCTTCAATATCTCTGAATTGAATCCGGAAGGGTGGTTGGTGTGGCAAACGAGTTCGGACTCCTGTCAACATCGGTTTCTGGATTTAAAGCAGGGGTATACACAGGTTCGTGTAGACCCCCGTTTTGAATCTTCTCACACTGTAACTACCTACTCAGTAGGGAAGTTATGCCAGTCTTGGCTGCAAAATTCCACTTTAGCATCTGTTAAACTTCATTTAGCACGATTAAATGACAAAATAGATTTGAATGATTTTGTTAAGGGTCCTGCAGTTGGCAGGTCCAAAAGATGGGTGTATGCTGTTTATAACGAAGTTTGGAAGTTATCACAAATTGAGGCTGCATCCAGATTACGTGCTATTGATCAAGCCAAAATGGAAAAAGTGTTGGCTGTAATAGATAATAGTTTTAACACCCTATCTTCCAGAATTTATACCTTAGATAATATTGTATCATCTGTGGTAGACATTGTGCAGGATGATTTGTCTGTATTGTATCATGGTCAAAATCAATTGCGTTCTATTATGCAATTTGCATGGACGTTGCAAACGTTAAAGGCAGGGAAAGTCCCTTGGAATTACATGAACACTTCATCTTTGTTCCTTCTTTTTAATTTAACTGCAAGGCAGCAGTTAATGTCCATGAAAGATGCTACATATTCATTACTGCACATTGAGAAATTAGAACCTTTGTCTTTCTCTGTTGCTGAATTGAATTCTGCTGTGTGTCTTATACATGGGTTGATCACGTTACTGTTCCCCCTGTTTAAGTTCAGTTCGTGCATGAAACATTATGCTCTGGGCAGATATGAACAACTTGGTACTGCCTTCCTGCACGAAGTTTGGTCACTCCCATTCACGTATAGATGTGTGAGAGACGGCAAGGAGGTTTACTTGAAAGGTGAAGAGTGCACTTCCACTCCAGATCATTCAGTAGTGTGTAGGCACATTCAATTGCATGGTGCATGTAATGTGCATGCTACTAATTTAGCTTATGTCCTGAAAGGGATTCCGGTGCCAGTTATAACACCGTCTTTTATACTGCTTGCTAACGGTAGTTATTTGCTATTAAATAATGAAGCTTGCTGTGGGATGTTAGTGGGAATTCCCTACATAGTGACTGTATCATGGAGAGTAGTTTGCTGTAATAACGTCCTTTTCCCGCCCCCGCATGGACGGCTCGATGTATCCATCTGGCCTTCCATTCCAACCTTGAAAGCAGAGTTCAATAAGATGAGCAGAATAAGGGCTCTATTGTCTCAAAAAGAAGTCGCGTTGACTTCTTGCCGGGAAACATTTGTCCTTCACGTAGCAAACACCCGCACTGAGGTGCAGGCGCTTTTGAATACTGATCTCCCACTTCATTTTGGGACCCTGATTCAGACTATCTTTAATGCCTCGTCAACAAGTGGCCTGGCTCATTTTTTTAAAATTGTGGGCTCCGGCCTCGTGACCTCCTTTCAAACTATTTTTGGTGTGATCCCGGCATTTTTTCTTTCTATTTTTTCCAGCGTCTTCGGAGGTCTCCCTTTACTTCTCGCCCTCATAGCTGGAAAACTTTTGTTGATCTGCGCACTGCGCTATGGATGCACAACTTGCGTCACACGACAACATGTCCCGGCTGCTCCATCTTCGTAACCGGATGCTTGAGTACTATGGCACTTTACCGCTGGCGACTCTAAGCATAGCCTATGGATTGTCCTTCCGGTTTCCCTACTTTACTTGTGTGCAGCCTGTCTTTCATTGCCTAGATTGTCCGTTCCAATGGGCTCTAGATTTGTGTCTGTCGAACTCGGTGTCTCCTGCCCCGGATTGTGATCGGCTGATGAGCCCCTTAGTGGCTCATGAGTTGGACTGTTATGGTGTCGGGATTATGGCCTGTGGAGCAGCACATGGAGTCCTTGGGAATTGGGACATCGGAACGGCTGCGATTGACTTCTTAGCGAGAAGTTATCTTGAAGAACACGCCAGTTGTCCTCGTCTGGTGCTGGAGGCTCCGGTGGTTGAGGAGCATGTATGTTCCTTCCCCGTCCTGAACTGGATGGCAGATAATTTTGCGGAACGATCCAATGATTTCCTCTTGGAAGGTGTTGAAACTTATTGTGTTTACACATTGATGGATTGACTTTTGCACTTTCATTTCGTCCTATGTCCTTCAATGAGGTTTTTTTATCGTTTACATGTTTTTTTTCACTCCTTTTTAATTTTTTCTTTATTTTTTTTTCCGAACTTTTTCACTTACCTTATATGGACTTATGGTTCATGCCCTTGGTTCAGTTCTATCAAACTTGAACTCTGCGTTCTTGCAAGTGCGCCCCTACTGGTTAGTGGTCCGATCAAGGGGGGGTGTAGTGAAGATCGTTATCTATATATATACAATGCTAAGTTAGCACAACCGCGTTAGATGTTAGAAAGCCATCTTGCCGCTTTTGCTGCTTTTGCACACGACACTGTAGTCACATGTTATTAAATTGAGAAATGCTTACTCGACTTTGCTTCACATGAGAACTGTCTGTTGTTCACATCCCAAACAGTGAGCAGGGACCTTGGTCTGTACACAGTGTAAAGAAACAGTCTGGGTCGCTAGACGGTGCATGTTGTTGGGTTCAGGTTGATCGGCCCACTACTTTAGCCATAACACGCACGCAGCTGTAAATACCTGAAAGTCGGGTGCTTTTAATATTGCAGTGTTACATGTTTTCAACACATTCAGAAGAAGAGCATTCCCAGGAGCAGAGCCTAGCTGATCCTGTGATGTGATCTCACTGAGTTGCTCTTTACGGTATGGGGTTCCCCATTCAAGCCTAGAGACCTTTTACTAGTCTAATAATAATACTATTAGTTTGCTGGGGAAAGGAAGGTGGCTCAGATCCTCTGTCATTTTAGTATGATTACTCCTTTCATTTTCTATGGTATTGTAACTATGCTGATGGTTTTGATTTTAATCATTTGTCTGCTTATGTTAGCCAAACTGCTGCATCTTAGGACACAAGGTTTATAAAATAAACTCTTTTAACTTTACCGTGTCTCTGTTTATTCTGTTGTGGACTGATATGAGAATAATTACGAACAGGTATTTCTGATTCCCACCATTCCTGAGATATACACTAAGTCGCTTGTTCTAGGTTGTCTATACATTGGGACCGCCGAGCTAAACCTCGGATAACGAATGGGACACTGATGCTGGTCGGATAAGGGGTTCTGGGTTGTGAGGTGAGTTTTTGGTACACCACAATTCACTGAGGGCCTGGGTTCCTGCGCATAGTTCTGTGCATAAGCAGAATCCCTGCAACAGTCCCAAGATAGCTGCCAACACTTCTTGGATGAAGTGCTGACAGCCAATCAGATCTCACGATGAAATGTGTGGTTAGGCTCCGCCCAGATATATATGTGATTTTACTTTTGATTTTCTCAGGAACTACTGAACGGATTTACACCATTTAAGCAAAAGGCACTAGTCTGAACTGAGGACTACCTCTTTGCCAAATTTGATGTAATTCCGTTCAGCACTTCGGGCTGTAGCTGCGTCAACAGGTCCTATGGGAAAATGCATGGGGAAAACGCGTTTTGGGACCCCCCTTTTTCCTCGGCCCCCGCTTGACGAATCACCGTGAAATTTTCAGAATAGGAGCGGACCGGAGCTGCCCAAAAGTTTGGAAAATTTTGCGAAGATTCATCAATTGACGCCAACGTTATTCCAAATAGAATGTTGCGGATTTCCTATGAAAAATAGGTCCTAACTATAACTACCTACTGGTGACTGCCAGTAGGTAAGATATATATATATATATATATATATATATATATATATATATATATATATATAATTTTCCCTGACAAAAACAAAGGTTACAGGAACTTTATACTTAGGAAATAGAATTTAAAAAACCGCAGAAATTCACTGAAAAAAAACAAAGCTTACAGGGTCATTATAGTTTGGCTCGGATTTCACTCTTACAAAACCAGTGAAATTCATCAGTTATAATTAGTTACCTGAGCTAACTATAACTTACAGCCCCGCTGTGCACTGCACTGCTTATAACCTCACATATTACATCATTCTCGACATGGTCAGTGACATCACTCATGACATCACTTATGACATAATGCACAGAACCACTCATATACCCACAAAACCACTCATACACCCACTCACACACCGATACAACCACTCACGCACCACTCCACTGATCCATAGAGCCACTCAAGTCAAGTCACATAACTTTATTGCGCCATTCAAAACTGGCATAAAAAGTATTCTAGAAAAACAAATTCATCAATAATTTCCACACAATAACACATAAAATCAAGTTTAAAAAGACAATTTAACAATCTAGAGATAAATACATTACAAAATAGTAGCCCTTGATTAATTAAAATTTCTCCTAGTTTATGTACAAAGACCCCTTTGGTTTTACATAAGAGATCACATTTAAGTAGTTAATCTCCTCTTTTTTAAAACACATAAATAAAACGAAGCCAAGCAATAACAGGTAAAAGGATCCGGCAATGTCTTGAGGTAATGGAGGGCTGGGTGACATTGTCTAAAATTCAGGTTACGCATAAGAGAGAGAATATATCTCTTTCTTTCATAAATATAATATTTACCAAAAAATATAAAATGTAGGCCAGTCTGCCTAGACTGCATGTCACAGTGACAGAGTGGGAGTCCATCAATCACATATATTTTCGATGGATGACCTAGCATTAAAGGGATATAATTTTATTTAAATTTTTGTAAAAATATAGCTATGTTGTAAATTAGAAAAAACGATAGGTAAGAAAAATTCATATTGTTTATACTAGGTATTATATGATATTGTCTGACAGTACAGAGTTTAAAATTAATATCAAATCTCTTCTCATGAAAGTGGGCTAATAGCTGGGCCTTTAGATCAGTTTTTGTTATTGTTGTGCATGAACTCAGGTGCGTATGTAGGTTATGTAAACCTATAATGTGTAATGTGGTCTCAATATATTTAAGCCATTTTTTTTTCTATGCCATCCAGATTCAGGCAGTCTAATATAATGTGTCTGGTTAAGGCTAAAGTTTCAGTTCGCCACACTGAATGCCACAAAAAGATTGGGGCCATGCAGATCTTATCTGTAATGTTTGGAACGTTCAGCTCACGATGACAAATATAATTGGCACAGGATTGTGTTAATGAAGCCAATTTTTTCAGAAAGCTGTCCTCTATTTCTTGCAGGTTAGAGCTATCAGATGTGGCCCAAACTGCTGCCCCATTAAATGCAACAGATACTATTTTTGCGGCATATGTTTTCTTAATAACCTCTAATGGTTTGGTTCCCAGTCCTTTTACATATCTAAAAAGGCCTTCTATATTTTTTTTTGCATTAGATTGCCTCTGTTTACTATCATATTTTGGCAATTACTTTCCCTATTAAACATAATTCCTAAATATTTAAAAGCATCCACCACCTCTAATTTTACACCTTTGATGTACATTCTAGTTTGCTTCTGTAGTCTCAGGCCTGCCACAAGAACAAACAACCTGTTTTAATTAACTTTCAAGTTCAAATTATTCATAAACTCTACATACCCCTCTATGAGTCGTTGTAGTGCATTGCGGGTACGTGCCAGCAGTACAACATCATCTGCATAGAGGAGTATCAGGACTCAGCTTGAGTTGATGGATGGGACATCTGTCGTAGATCCTAATAAGGCTGACTAAACACCCTCCGTATAAAGAGAGAATAAAAAAGGGGCCAAACGCACCCTTGCCTCACGCCCGTGTAATTCTAAAATGTCTAGTGCATACGCCATTCTTTCCAAATTGAAAGCAGCCCTCAGCCTCAGAATACAGTTCTCGGATATAATTGATTCTCTGGGACTCGACTCCCAAAGACTCCAAAATTGGCCATAACTTGGAATGCGTTACACAGTCGAAGGCTGCTGTCAAATCCATAAACGCCATGTATAGGTGGCCACACTTGGCCACCGTATACTTTACTATTATTAGATTTCGATTGAGGGACTGGTCCACAGTTCCCTTTACTTAACTGAAGCCATATTGGCTCGGGATTATTATACTCTTTCCTCCACCCAAGCCACCAATCTATGTAGGAGCAACCAGCCCATCAATTTCGCTGTAGAATCAAATAAGGAGATGGGCCCATAGTTTTTGGGAACTGCCTTATCGCCTTTTCTTTGTGCAATTGCATTAAAAACATTTGTGACCAATGGGGCCCACAAATCTAGGTTATTTAAAAACAAATCAATCGGAACCCCATCTGGCCCAGGGGCCTTCAATCTTTTAAACTGTTTCAGGTCGAGCATTACTTCTCCCTGACTGAAATGCAGATTACCTCCAGCCCTACTGATTGGCGTCACTGTTAGAGAATCGGTTGCCTCCTCTGGGTTCCCGAACACACCTTAAAAGTGAGCTATCCAGGCCCCTTCATTTACATGGGTATTTAACGAGATCGTATTTTCGTCTTTTAGAGAAGGAGCATTATTCAAAGACCAAAAATCCTGACTGTTATTTCTAGCAGCAGCAAGTTGTAACTTGTTCCAAAAGTCTTCCTTTACTGCTTTTAGTCTATCTGACCTTACTTTTTTATAAGTCTGCCTCAGGGCCTTCACAAGATTAATATCTCTAGGATTGGCCTTCAGGGCCAGATGGAGGTTTTTAAGTACAGTAGCACAGTTTTCATCAAACCAGGTGGCCTCTCACATACCCACTCACTCACCCATATAGCCACTTGCACACCCATACATCTACTCACATACCCACTTATTCACCATATAACCACTCATACACCTAGTCACTCACCCATACAGGCTCGCAACAGAGCCACTCACTCACCCACACAGACACCCGCTCTACGATGCAGCCACTCACACAGCCAATCAGTTTACCAAACACCCACTCAGACACCTATACAGCCACATACACAGTCACTCACCCATACAGCCACTCACACATAATATTTTTAGAAATAGTATCACTCATTAGTAGTACACAAAGTATTTAACTTTTGTAGTACCTTAGTATATATGTTTAACACTCATAAACGTTTAGAAAACACTCACAATCACTGGATGATTTAATCAGTAATGTAATTTGAGATGTCATCAGTGACATCATAAGTGATGTCACTTATGATGTCATAAGTGATGTAATATGTGAGATCAAAAACACTGCAGCTAACTATAACGGCCCTGTGACCTTTATTTTTTTTGTGTGAATTTCTAGGTTTTTTAAAAGTAAGATGCCCCATGCAATGCAGAGTGGGGGTGCTGGGGGAGGTTGCATGCAGGGCATGGACTGGCATTGTGCTGCCCCATCCAAGCTTGCTGCTCCTGTCCCTTCCTCCTTGCCATCCATTGTCCAAATCCATGCCCCTGCTCCCTCATTACAGTTGTGTGTGGTCATTGTTCACCCACTGCCCTTCCTGCCTGCCCTCAACAATTACCTTGCTGACCCATCCACCTCCCTCTGTTGTCTGAGTCCATGCACCAGCCACTTCCTCATGTCCTGCATAGTCTGTTGTGCTGCCACTGCCCTCCAATTATGTTGATGTGCCTGCCTTCTGTTGCCAAAACTATGCCCCATCAAGGCCCTTCTGCTAGCCTCTGTGCTTAGCTTGCTGTCTCTACTCTCCTTCTCCCTGGCTTCCAATGTATGTGTGCATGCCCCTGCTCCCTCCTTTTTGCCCACCATGTTCCATGGATCTTCCTCTGCCCCTCCTATCAACTTGAGTGTTCTGTTGAGCTTCTACTGCCTCTCCCACCAGCCTAGCATGTTCAGATGGCTGCCACCTGTGCCTGCCACCTCCACCCTGCCTGTCCAGGTTCCATGCCCTTATGTCCTCCCTCCTGTCCTCCATGCTCTGTTGAGCTGCAACTGCTCTTCCTGCCTTCCCAGTGTGGTCTGTTGTGAAGCCTCTTACCCTACCTTCTCTTGTCTGTGGGCAACCCCTACCAAGCCCTTCTGTCCTCCATGGTCCTTTCTGCATGCTACTGCCTCCTCCCTCTTGCCCACCATGGCTAATGTGCTGTCAGTAACCCTCCGGTTTGCCATGTATGTTCTTCTGTGCTGCCACAGTCCCTCCCACATGCATTGTGTGGTCAGCTTACTTCCCCTGACCTCAGTTGTCTGGCTTTTTGCCATTATAGTCTCACTGTTGCCATCCATTGTGTGTTGTCCTTCTAGTATCCATACCGCCTGCCCTCCATGGTCAGCATGCTGTAGATAGAGCAGAAATCAGGTAGCTGGTAGGAGTACAATGTGATCGTTTGTAGTACGCACTCACATATTATTCAATGTTAGAGAAATTAGATGCTAGAGAAAATGTGAATCAAGCAACATGTTTGTATGAAATGTTCATTAAAATGTGAAGCTTAATAAATGATTCATAGAATTCATGAAAAAACATATAACCAATTTATTCTGCTCATATAAGTCCCACTAGTGATGTGGCATAGTGACATATTATTGCATTTTTAACGCTCCTTAGGCCAAGTCCTACACTTTAATGTATTTAAAGAAATGTTCCTATTGAACACTAATGATTTATGGGAACTACTAACGTATCTAATAGGCTGAATTCATTATTATAGACTAAGTCATAGGCCTGAATATGTAATACAATTTGAAATGCTCTCGTTTCTGAAACTACTGCTTAGATTCTCTTGTGAGTTTTGTAAAATGTTATTTGTTCCCATGGTTGCATTTCAGATGGACAACAATTATTAGAGAAGAATAGGGTATTGGTCCACTAGATAAGTGCGGAATGAATGAGTTACAGTTAGCTTGGCCTCATGAAGATAAGGTGGAAGAAGGTGATTTTAAATGGGAGAATGAGAGGAAACTAAGGACGAACTATTACAGAGAGACGTACATGGAGAAGGCCATAAAAGGAATCAACCACATGGAAAAGTTTTGTGGTTGAGCCTACGGTAGAGTATGTGTGAGTAATGCATTATGGGATTTAGCTGAATACAACTTTGAGTATATGATGTATCGTAGGGAGGGATTGATAGCTCATTCCTCCCTACATTCTTAATGAAGAGAGCAGCTGAATGCGAATGCGCCCCTTTTCCTGCTTGTGGCTTCATGCTGGCGACCCATCTTATGGTAGAGTGACTTCTTAGGAAGGCTCTACCCACTGACACCTCTTCTCTTTAAACCAGTCTGCCTCTATGTTAATTTAGGGATGCCACTTCTAGAGTTAGAACAGGGATAGATGGACTTGAATGCTTTACACTGACGAAGTGCAGATGCAGGGGAACCTAAACTTTTGTTTCCATTATTTCTTGTATAATCATCATAGAACTTATTTTTCTTTTCACGTTACATCAAATGAATTTCTTCAGGCAATTTGAATTTCTTCTGATTCCCTTGCATTTTTATACTCCCATGTTAAGGTTTGTGTATGTCCAACTATTTTTGAATTCGTAATAAACTGACTAACCTTCATTAAGTTGTCGACTTGAGTTACCCTGTATCTTAAATTGATTTACAAACTTTTACTCCCCTGAACAATTTCATGCTGCCAAAAAGACACATCAGAATACTGACATTGGAACGGAACAGAATGGAACAAATGAGCCCAGGCCCTTTCACTGCTCCTGCCCCCTTGCCCCCTGCCCTCTGTTTTCAATGTGCAGACCCCTATCCCTTCCCTCTTGCCTTTTCTGGTATGTTCTCGTACCCCTGCTCCCTCCCTCCTGCCCTTCATGGTCTGTTATGCTGCAACTGTCCCTCCTGTCTATCCGGTATGGTCAGGTAGCTGCTCTTGCCTCTTTCCCCTCTGCTCTCTGTTGTTCATGTGCATGGATCTGTCCCCTCCCTATTGCTTTCCATTGTCTGTTGTGCGGCACTGCCGTACCTCTTGCTGTGTGTGGTATATTGTGCCGCTGCAATCCCTAACACCTGCCCTGTAAGGTCAGTTTGATGCCCCTGCCCATTTCCCTCCTGCCCTCTGTTATCCAAGTCCATACCCCTAACCCATTCCACCACCCTCTGTGATCCAATGTAAAAACCAGGGGAAATGTTTTCCCCATTGACTTACATTGAAAAAGAGGAGATTTTAGGCAGGGGACATATCAAATAAAGCCCTTTTGGGCTTAAAAACATCTGGAGTTTCCTGCCTGAATCGGTTCTGTTGACATGTATGGTTGTGCAGCCACTGTCTCGTCCTTCTGCCCTCAATGGTCTGGTATATTGCCACAGGCTCTCTTGCCTGTCCTACATGGTTGGTTTGTTGCCCTTGCCCTCCTTCTCTCTGTCCTCCATGGTCCATTGTGATGCCACTGCCGCTCCCACCTGCCCAGTGTGGTTAACTTGTTGCCTCTGCACCCTCCTCCCTTTCCTTAGTTTTCTGAGTCCGTGCCCCTGACCTTTGCCTCAAACAGTATTCTAATGAACAACTAGATTGCTAAAATTATATATTTATTACAAAAGTGTGGCATGTCTGACATCATCTTGATGTACTCGCAAAATGTAAACTGTAATACCTAAAGCATTTCCTTTAGAAATTATAAAAATGAGAGGGTCTTATTCCCATAGAAATTATGGCAAGTGCTGTAAAAAACTAAAATGAGGACATATTTTCTGAGTTCTCAAATGGCTACCATGCACTTTTAAATTATCTGCTATCTTTATGTTTTTATATCCAGTTGATCACTTGATTATATGTTACACTTAGAGGAGAATGTGGTGTTATGGCCAGGTCTGCAGACTTTGCAACTGAGGAACCAGGTTCGAGTTTCAGCATTAGCTCAAATTCCTGTGATTGTGGGCAAATCACTTAATCTCCCCATGCTTAAAACTAAAATGAATATGTCCTTGTGTAATGTAACTGATACCCATGTAAAGCACTCCAGTACTTTCGGATCAAGTCTTGCGCTATATAAAACAGCAAAACTACAAAAGGATTAGGTGTTTTGCACACTGCTGCCATTGGGCTATACTTGGGTTACATTGGGGTGATGTTCGTGCTACATTTGGGCTCTTTTTTCTCTGGTGACCATCTTGGGATACTTACTTGTTATGAAGCTCCCTAATTTTTTCATTTTTTGCGGTATCCTCAGTAGGACATTTTTTCAGTTTTCCATTTTGATTCCTTCAAGATGGTGTTTAGATTTGCCACACTTTTGGCATTAAATCAGAATGTTAGCACACTAGTTTCTCATTAGAACACTGTAATAAAGAAGCTGATCACCAGGGAGTTAACTGGCAGTCTGCTGCTGCTGTCGAAAGTGCATGTTTCAGTTTTCATGTCAGAATGTTTTAATGAAATAGAAGAGGAAGATATTTGAGAACTCACTTAAAAAGTGACACTTATCATAATTTCTGTGACAAAATAAACCCTCTCATTTTGTTCCTTTCTAAATTAAATGTTTTAAGTTTTACTAGTTTGATTTAATCAAGTTGACTTTAGATGTGCCATACTTTTGTCTTAAGTAAGACAGTCAGCGCTCTAGTTGTTCTTTAGAACACTCTGGGAGGCTGCAGTAGAACACATGGGAATCAATTGACAGGCTGCTCCTGTTGGAAGTACATGTTGTACTGGGAATGTCATACTTCATTCTCATATGGCTGAGAAAGATAGTATGAATTTACAGAAAATTTGCTCTCATTTTAGCTTCTGGAGCACTTTCTATACCTCTATGGGAAAATCAAGAGAAAACAGTTTTCGCTCGAACAGGATTCATGAAATCCCAGCAGAATGCTTTTTCACTGACTAAAATTTAGAAACACACCACAATTCCTAAAATTAGCATGGTACCCCAAACAAAGGATACATATTGTGAATAAAATCAGTTATCACCCTTTATACGTTCTCCTTTATGTGACTCTAAAAACCTGCCCTTCATTACAGTGAATTTCAGTGCGGTACTATAATGTATATTGGTCCCTAGATCCCTATGGGAATTAACATGGCCAGCTCACTTTTTTTTATCCCTCCCTTTTTCTAGGCCCCAGCTTGATAGATCACCCCAAAACTTTCTATGCACAACTAGAATCAGGAGGACACTTTTTTGGGAACATTTCCTGAAGATTCATCCAACGGCGTCAAAGTTATAAGCAAGTCATAAAACGGTTTTCCTATGGAAACTTTGTCCTAACTATTACTACCTACTGCCAGGAGGTCATATATATATATATATATATATATATATATTACCTACTGGCGGTCGCCAGTAGGTAGATATAGTTAGGACCCTGTTTCCATAGGAAATCCGCAACATTCTATTTGGAATAACTTTGGCGCCGGTCGAAGAATCCTCGCGAAATTTTCAAAATAGGTGGGGCGCTACGCTCCGCTCCTACCCTGAAAGTCTCGGGGGGATTCGTCAAGCAGGGGCCGAGAAAAAAGGGGGGTCCCAAAACGCGTTTTCCCCATGCATTTTTCCATAGGACCTTTAGACACAGCTACAGCCCGAACGGCTGAACAGAATTACTTGAAATTTGGCAGAGAGGTAGCCATAAGGTCAAGGAAGTGCCTTTTGCAGGTCTGGTGTAAATCTGTTCAGTATTTCCTGAGAAAATAGCATTTAAAAGCATATATATATGTGGGCGGAGCCTAACCACACATCTCATCCTGAGATCTGATTGGCTGTCAGCACTTCATCCAAGAAGTGTTGGCAGCCATCTTGGGACCAATATACATGATAGCACCTCATTAAAAAGCATTGCAGTTAATAGAAGGTTTTAAGACTTTAGTTACATTATAAATCATTTGTTGATGGTACCATACTCATTTTAGGAATTGTGGTATGTTCTAAGGTGATTTCACCATGTGAAAAAGCCTTCTGCTGGGATATCATGATTGAGAGAAAAATATTTTCTCATGCTTTTACCACAGAGGTTTGGAAGGTGATCTATAGGCTAAACTGAGAGCTTATTTTCTGTAAATTCACATTATCTTTCTCAGTCATGTGAGAATGAAGTCTGACATTCTCAGTAAAACATGTACATCCAACAAGGGCAGAGACTGTCAGTTGATTCCTTTGTGTTCTACTGCAGCTTCCCAGAGTGTTCCAAAGAACTACTAGAGCGCTAACAGTCCTACTTATGATAAACGTATGGCACACCTGAAGCCATCTTGCTTGGATTAAAGTGGTAACTCTTAAAACATTTAATTTAAAAAGGAACAAAATGAGGGGGTTCATTTTTCCATAAAAAGTATGATTAGTGCTGCAGAAAGAAAAATTAGGGCACATTTTGAGTGACTTCTCAAATCCTCTTCTATTTCATTAAAAAATTCTGACATGCAGACTGAAACATGCACTTTCAATACCAGCAGCAGTTTTCCCTGGTGAGCAGTAGCTTTACTACAGTGATCTAATGAGCAAAAAGAGTGCTAACATTCTGAATTTATGGCAAATGTGTGACACATCTGAATGCCTTCTTGATGGAATCAAAGTAAAAAACTGAAAGTATTTCCTACTGAGGAGACTGCAGTAAATGAGGAAATTAGGAAACTTCATAACAAATAAGTCTCCCAAGATGGCCACCAGAGACAAAAGAGCCCAAATGTAGCCCAAATATCACCCAGATGTAGCCCAAGTATAGCCCAATGACAGAATGTCCCAGAATGTTCTTAAAAACAACTAGAGCGCTTACTGTCTTCATTATGACAAAAGTAAGGCACACCTGAAGCCATCTTGATTGGAATAAACTGGTAACACTTAAAACATTTAATTTAAAAAGGAACACAATGAGGAGGTTCATTTTGCCATAGAAATTATGATTAATGCTGAAGAAAGAAAATGAGGGCACATTTTGAGTGACTTCTCAAATCCTCTTCTATTTCATTAAAAAATTCTGACATGCAGACTGAAACATGCACTTTTAATACCAGGAGCAGACTTCCATGGTGCAGTAGTTTTACTACAGTGATCTAATGAGCAACTAGAGTGCTAACATTCAGAATTTATGGCAAATGTGTGACATATCTGAATACCTTCATGATGGAATCAAAGTAAAAAACTGAAAGCATTTCCTACTGAGGAGACTGCAGTACATGAGGAAATTAGGAAACTTCATAACAAATAAATCTCCCAAGATGGCCACCGGAGACAAAAGAGCCCAAATGTAGCCCAAAATCACCCAGATGTAGCCCAAATATAGCCCAATGACAGAAGTGTGCAAAACACTTATTATTTTGTGTTTTTGCAGTGTTATATAGTGCAGACTTGTCAGGTATTGGAGTGCTTTACATGAGCATTGGTTACATCACACAAGAACAAATTCATTTTGGTTGTAGACATGGGGAGACTAAGTGATTTGACCAGAATCACAGAATGTCGAGCTGAAGCAGAAACTTCAACCTGGTTCCCCAGTTGCAAAGTCTGCAGTTCTGGAAGTAACACCACATCCGCTCCCCTAATTGCAACATTTAATCAAGTGGTCAACTGGATAAAAAAACATAAAGATAACAAATAATTTAAAAGTGCTTTGTCGCTATTTGAAAACTCAGAAAATATGTCCTTATTTTAGTCTTTTAGAGCACTAACCATAATTTTGATGCCAATAAGACCCTCTCATATATGTAATTTCTAAAGGAAATGCTCTAGGTATTACAGTTTTGATTACATCAAGATGATGTCAGGCGTTCCACACTTTTGTAATAAATATAGAATGTTAGCAATCTAGTTGTTCATTAGGATACTGTTGAGAGGCAGAGGCCAGGGGCACGGACTCTGAAAATTGAAGGCAGGTAGGAGGGTGCAAAGGCAACAATTTAACCACACTGAGCAGGCAGGAAGGGCCGTGGAAGCACAACAGACTATGGAGGGCAGTGGAAAGGGGGGCAGGGGCAACAAACCAACAATACAGGACTTGCAAGAGAGGCTGTTGGAGGGAAGATCTATTACGGGTCAAGGAAGCTAGGGGCGGTCCCCAGATCCCCGGGAGCCACCACAGAACTGAGCAGGAGAGTGAGTCAGGGACAAAAGGGGCACCTTAATTTGAGCCGGGGTGCCTAGGAACGCTTGCTCCAAAAATGAAGAAAACAGACATATGAGACATGGAATTGGAGGCAGAATACAATGGCAGTTTAATGAGAAGATGCAACTTCAAAGAAACCGCAGAATAGAGACATAAAGTACAAAATACAGAATCCAGATAATCATACAGCTGTCATAATATTCTCTGTATCTCAATTAATGTACTGACAGAGAGAGAGAGAAAACACATCTATAAATGCATCATGAGAAACAAGTTACACCAAGGAAAATGTTACCTAGGAACACTCACGTTTACTCTTAGAGCAAGCATTCCTGCAATTACAATACAAAATCTTTTAAATGCAAAAGTAAAGAGAACAATGGTTAAACATAACATGACATTTCATATAGGTAAAATAGAATAAGATACTTCAAGCAAAGCAGAACAAGACATTTTAAGCAAAGGAAGACAAGAGCTCCCAGCTCTTGGGGAAAACCTGCACTGCCTGTTAACCTACATACAGACGGCGAGGTAGTCCGTCGATATCTGTGGGTGCTCCCTTTTTATATCATTTTGTGGGCTCCTTTGCACGCTACATCTACCTACGTATGCTACCCAAAAGCTTCGTCTGCAGATTTTACCAGACATTTCGTCATTTACCCACTTAATGCTGACAATGGACTGGGTGAAAAGGTCAGTCTCTCAGGCCAATCGCTTATCGTAAGTTCCATAGAGCAAGCAGAAAATAATGGGTATTGTACGGGAATTCAATATATTCATGTATAAAATCTCCTCAGTTCTCCTAACTTGACGCTCTGCGGTTGCCACTTCCTTAAAAGCGGGAAACCTGCCCAGGAAGCAAGTACCAGTCCAGGATGCAGCCTACTGTATGTCGACAGCTTCAGGGGGATGTTGAACTTTGATACCGAGCACGGAGCACTCGGGTAGGGTGGGGGCTACTAGTTTGGATCAGAAGGCCTCGCAGACCTGCCTTCAGACTGCTATACACTAAAATTGCAGAGCTATGGTCAATTTAACAAAGAGGCCTACATATTGAACAGAAGGGCCTACACAGGGGTTTTATGCTGGCTGAGTGGTAAGGATGTCTCAGGATAATTATATAGCAACACAGGACCCGCTGGTCAATTTAATACGGCCTACAAATGCAGCTGGCAGGGCAAGGACAAGGGTCTCATACTTCAGGTGTGGACAGAACGGGCCAGGGGCCCCCTGTGATACAAAATCTACCCTCCTTCAAGGCTGTGGCAATGTAATAGACCATTGTGGGCAGAAGGAAGAGGCAATGGTAGTACAACCATACATGCCAACAGACCCGATTCAGCCAGGAAACGTCCAATGTTTTTAAGCTCAAATGGGCTTTATTTGATCTGTCTCCTGTCTACAATATCCTCTTTTTCAATGTAACTCAAAGGGGAAAATCAATACCCCAGTTTTTTTTCAAAATCTCCCTCTTACCAAGTTCAAAATGTTCGCAAGTATGGTACATTGGATCATGGAAGGAAATGGGATAGGGACATGGACTTGGATAACAGAGGACAGGAGGGACATGGAGAGGTGCACCAAACTGACCCTGCAGGGCAGGCATCAGGGTTTGCAGCAGCACAATACACCACACAGGGCATGCAGGACGGGAGTGCAGCACAACAATCCATAGAAAGCAAGAGGGAGGGGACAGGACCATGCACATGGACAACAGAGAACAGAGGGGCAAGAGGCAATGGTAGCTAGCTGACCATAATGGACAGACAGGAGAGAAAGCTGCAGTATAACAGACCATAAAGGGCAGGAGGGACGGATCAGGGGCATTACAATGGAACAGACAAGCCAGGAGGGAGGGAGTAGGGCTGGGGGCAAGGGGGCAGGGCAGGAGCAGCAAGATAGCCATGGAGGTCAGGCAGGATGGGCACTAGAAGCAAGACACACCATGAAGAGCAACAGTGAGACTGTGATGGCATACACACAGACCATGGAGGGAAGGTGGGAGGGGGTCAGGGGCAGCTAACTGACCACACAGGGAAGGTGGGAGGGGCCATGGCAGCACAGAAGACCATGCATGGCAAGTGGGAGGGTTAGTGGCAGCACAATGGCTATGATGGGCAAGAAGGAGGGTGGAGGGGCATGCACAAAGGACGATGGAGGATAGAAGGAAGGGTCAGGACCTGTGCACAGACAAGAAAGTTCAGGGGAAGGGACCTCACAACAGACCACACGAGGCAGGCAGGAGGAGCAGTTGCAGCACAACAGACCAGGGAGGGCAGAAGGGTGTGGCAGTACAATGGACCATGTAGGACAGGAGGAAGAGGATAGGGGCATGGCATGTGGACAGGCAGGGTGGAGGTGGCAGGGACAGGTTACAGTCATCTGACAATGCTAGGCAGGTGGGAGGGGAGTGGCAGCTCAACAGAACACTCAGAGTAGATAGGAGTGGCAGGTCCATGGGACATGGTGGGCAAAAAGGATGGAGCAGGGGCATGCACAAAGACATCGGAGGGCAGGGGGAAGGAGAATAGGGGCAGCAAGCTAAGCACAGAGTTTAAGCAGGAGGTCAATGATGGGGCATAGAATTGGGCAATGGAGGGCAGGAGGAGTGGACTGGTACATCATACTAAATTGAGGGCAGTGGCAGCACATCAGACCATGCATGGCAGGAGGGAGGAGGCTAGTCCATGGATTCACACAACAGAGGATAGGGAGGAAGGGGATGGGGCAGCAAGCTAACTGTTCAGAGAAGGCGGGTATTAGGAACTTTATTGTTTTTAAAACATTGTGTCTGTGCGAACTACTTAAAATATGAACAAGTATGCAGCATAATCTCACTTTTATTCAGGAAGAAGAGGACGTTTGTGACTGTGACTCCGGGCTCACTTGGCAGAAACACCCCCTGACCCTCCACCCCCTATCGCAAAATGTAATGCCCGTGAAAAGGGTAGGTGAACACAGTGTTATATAGAACATAGTCCTGAGAGCACGATTGAAAATGAAAACTAGATATAGTGTATGGTATAAACTATGCACCAAAAAGTGTGATATAAGATGAACCGGGCGTGAAATATAATATGCAATACATTGTGCGCAATGACAGATTCATGGGAGAGCGCGAGATAGCACAGGCACTAGCGCGTGCTATGCGATATGCGCCTTGGAGTGTAATATGCACAGGGCAGTGTTGTGTAACCTAACTAGTCTCTAAAGTTGTAATATAAAATATGTGCTGGGGAGTGTAACGTTGCATATGCACTGTGACAAAGATATGGATCCCAGATTGTAATATGTATGGCATAGCACTGTGCGTTATAACATAGGCATCGAGAAAGGCACGTTAGATGGGGCAATATAACCCGTGCGAAGACAAGTGTGGCATGACATATTCACGGGGTGGTGTTACAGTGCACATGGGCTAGAGAGTGTCATAGCATATGCACTAGCTAGTGGAATACAACACAGAGGTGTGTGGCACTCGGCAGGCAATGGTGGGTGTAACACAGCATTGGGCTCTGTCAGGAGCACGCCGTGACTCTCAAGTGATGTTCGTCCCCTTTCCAGAGAGTAAAATAAAAAGTATTACACATCCGGCAGTGGATGTGTGTTTTATTAACCGTGAGGGGGGTTTCTTGCATAGTTTTGGTCGAATTTTTGTCGAATCCCCTTTGAATGGCTTGGTGTGCATGTGTATTAAATGTGCCCGTCAATAGCTACCCATGTTTGTATAAATAAACGACAAGGGTGTCTACCAGGATTAGGCACGGTAGGGCATCAGACATGTCAGAGCTTCACTAGTGGTGTAAATACATTCCACGTGGATTCATTGCATGCATAGTCGCCTTTTAATGAATATCACGCAAATCGTCATGGTGATAGGTACGTACGGTTTGTCCAGCATGTCCTAGGTGTGTCTATAAATATATATTTTTTAAAAATAATAAAAAACAGTGGCCGGCCCTGGGGATTGGGGTCAAAAAAATATAATTAGGAGACTGGCCCTGGGGGATGGGGTCATCAGGGCCAATAAATTAGAATAAGAAGGGGAACCAAACAGCCCCCCTTCTTAAAAAACTAAAATAAATAAAAGACTGGCATCGTGCCGGAGGCCATGCCCCCTCCGTGCAGCACTCTGCAAACGCGCCCCCAACAGGCATCTCCAGTATGCGCCAGGGAGCTGCGCTGCAGCCAGGTGTTCTGAGGCCAAGCCCCTTTTTACACCTCTCTGCAACGCAGCTCTGTGGCGCTTACTGGAGGTACCTAGTGGTCTAGTTTGACCCTAGGGACCCTTAGGATTCAGGGGGACTTAATCTCTCAACTTAGAACAGCCACAGGGCGCGTTTACACAGTGGTGAAGGGAGGGGACGGGGCCTGAGGTGACGTGTGCAAACACGCACTATGGCACGTTTTAAATTGGGGATATAATTTCCCTTCAATACTGAGGGCCCCTGGGGGCTAACTAGCCCACCAAGTGCTTCCAGTAAGAGCCACTGAGCTGCATTGCAGAGAGGTGGTCCAGGCCGTGCCACTTTTTACACCTCTCTGCAACGCAGCTCTGTGGCACTTACTGGAGGTACCTAGTGGGCTAGTTGGACCCTAGGGACCCT
This sequence comes from Triturus cristatus, assembly GCF_964204655.1. NCBI lineage: Eukaryota > Metazoa > Chordata > Amphibia > Caudata > Salamandridae > Triturus > Triturus cristatus. Next base: position 203,528,952 of record NC_140584.1, on the reverse strand, counting down.
CAGGATTCAAATGAACTTAATCTCCCAACTAAAAATGGACACAGGGCGTGTTTACACAGTGGTGAAGGGAGGGGACGGGGCCTGAGTTAACGTGTGCAAAAACGCCCTGTGGCCTGTTTTAAGAGGTAGTTTTAATCCCCATGCCCTATTATACACTAGGGGCTTACAGAGGAGGTCATGCTAATCACAGGGGGACCCCAACGCATAATGTTCCCTAGTGTATGTAGGTGTTTTCACTGTATTCTAAGTGTCTTTTAACATAGCACTGGCTCTAGGACTGGTTAGTCAGACTCAGTTACCACCAGTATCCGTCTGAAAAAGTTGAGGGTACAGGATGATTTTGCAACAAGGCTTCTTTCTGCTCTTCTTTTTGTTCTTTCTGCACGTTATCCTTCTTCCTGCACTTATCTTCGTATTTGAGGACTTCTGTTGCTTCTTTCTGCACTTCTTTTGTTTCTTTCTGTGCATTTTTTCTTCTTTCTTCACATGTCCTATCTCTGTAGGCATAGTTAGAAATTAGCATTTAAAAAACCTTTGAAATTCACAGAAAAAACCATAGGTTTCAGGCACGTTATAGTTAGGAATTAGCATTTAAAAAACCTCAGAAATTCACTGAAAAAACCATAGGTTTCAGGGGTGTTATAGTTAGCTGGACTTTTCACTTGTACAAAACCATTGAAATTCCCCCGTTATAGTTAGTTCAGCTAACTATAACTCGCGCGCCCGCAATGCACTGCTGATGACGTCACATATTACATCACTCATGACATGGTCAGTGACATCACTCATGACATCACTGATGACATCTCAAATGACATCACTGATGACATCACTGATGACATCATCCTTGTGATAGAGTGGCAGACCTCCTCTCACCCTAATATAACCTTTGATACACACATTCAAAAATAGAGACTAAAATTTTCAAAACAATGGACATACCAATACCAGTTACAACAACCTCTTCAGTAATTCTAAGATCCACATACACATCCACTCATTCACCAACAGTCCTATACAGTCACTCATACATGTACTCACTCATCATATGTACTCATACACCTATACATCCTGTTACACAATGCCACTCATCCATAGAGTTACTCACACACATAGTCACTCATGCTAATAAAGAATCAAACATACATTTACTTGCATATACAGTTATACACACACCACCATACTTACTTCTACGGAAACTTACACATACTTAGTCTTTTAAACAATCACTTATAGAAACACATACTTATTCATACAGGAACTCTTTCAATCTCTCACTCTCACATATACTCACATATATACACCAATAGTCACATATACTACTTTAAAACATATGTAGTTACTCATAAAGACACTATTGAGACAGTCATTCACTCACTAACACACCCATACACACACTCATCCACCCATACAGTCCTGCACACATGCTGTGTTCAACACATACAAACAGTGAGTCACTCATTCATGCACCTATGCACTACGTAATACCCCCCACCGAACCATGCAGACACTCAGACTGATACTCAAAAAACCAACTAATAACCTATATAGACACCCATGTAGCTACTCACCAACCCATGCAGCCACTTATACACAAAGTGAGAGACTGATACAGATATTTACATATTTAAACATTACTCACTAAGCCATGTATTCACTATGATACACTTAATCAGTCAGTTACACAATCAATTTTTCAAAAACAAATCATCCATTTAGACACTTATATACCCATTTATTCTTCCATCGACCTTGAGATATACATATATAAAACATATTTAATTTTCAGAAAAACACACATTCACTGGATGATGTCATCAGTGATGTCATCAGTGATGTCATTTGAGATGTCATCAGTGATGTCATGAATTTCAGTGAATATATATATATATATATTCACTGAAAAAATCATAGGTTTCAAGGGTGTTATAGTTAGCTGGACTTTTCACTTGTACAAAACCATTGAAATTCCCCCGTTATAGTTAGTTCAGCTAACTATAATTCGCGCGCCCGCAATGCACTGCTGATGACGTCACATATTACATCACTCATGACATGGTCAGTGACATCACTCATGACATCACTGATGACATCTCAAATGACATCACTGATGACATCATCCAGTGAATGTGTGTTTTTCTGAAAATTAAATATGTTTTACATATGTATATCTCAAGGTCGATGGAAGAATAAATGGGTATATAAGTGTCTAAATGGATGATTTGTTTTTGAAAAATTGATTGTGTAACTGACTGATTAAGTGTATCATGGTGAATACATGGCTTAGTGAGTAATGTTTAAATATGTAAATATCTGTATCAGTCTCTCACTTTGTGTATAAGTGGCTGGATGGGTTGGTGAGTAGCTACATGGGTGTCTATATAGGTTATTAGTTGGTTTTTTGAGTATCAGTCTGAGTGTCTGCATGTTTCGGTGGGGGGTATTACGTAGTGCATAGGTGCATGAATGAGTGACTCACTCTTTGTATGTGTTGAAGACAGCATGTGTGCAGGACTGTATGGGTGGATGAGTGTGTGTATGGGTGTGTTAGTGAGTGAATGACTGTCTCAATAGTGTCTTTATGAGTAACTACATATGTTTTAAACTAGTGTGACTATTGGTGTATATAAGTGAGTATATGTGAGAGTGAGAGATTGAAAGAGTTCCTGTATGAATAAGTATGTGTTTCTATAAGTGATTGTTTAAAAGACTAACTAAGTATGTGTAAGTTTCCGTAGAAGTACGTGTGGTGGTGTGTGTATAACTGTATATGCAAATAAATGTATGTTTGATTCTTTATTAGCATGAGTGACTATGTGTGTGAGTAACTCTATGGATGAGTGGCATTGTGTAACAGGATGTATAGGTGTATGAGTACATATGATGAGTGAATACATGTATGAGTGACTGTATAGGACTGTTGGTGAATGAGTGGATGTGTATGTGGATCTTAGAATTACTGAAGAGGTTGTTGTAACTGGTATTGGTATGTCCATTGTTTTGAAAAGTTTAGTCTCTATTTTTGAATGTGTGTATCAAAGGTTATATTAGAATGAGAGGAGGTCTGCCACTCTATCACAAGGATGTCATCAGTGATGTCATTTGAGATGTCATCAGTGATGTCACTGACCATGTCATGAGTGATGTAATATGTGACGTCATCAGCAGTGCATTGCGGGCGCGCGAGTTATAGTTAGCTGAACTAACTATAACGGGGGAATTTCAATGGTTTTGTACAAGTGAAAAGTCCAGCTAACTATAACACCCCTGAAACCTATGGTTTTTTCAGTGAATTTCTGAGGTTTTTTAAATGCTAATTCCTAACTATAACGTGCCTGAAACCTATGGTTTTTTCTGTGAATATATATATATATATATATATATGTTCACTTAAAAAACCATACGTTTCACACATGTTATAGTTAGGTGGATATTTCACTCATAAAAAAACAATGAAATTCCCCCGTTATAGTTAGTTCAGATAACTATAACTCGCGCGCCCGCAATCCACTGCTAATGACGTCACATATTACATCACTCATGACATGGTCAGTGGCATCACTCATGACATCACTGATGACATCATCCTTGTGATAGAGTGGCGGTCGCACGAGTTATAGTTATCTGAACTAACTATAACGGGGGCTAGGGGGTCAGGAACTCTCTACCCTGCCCCCTTTTCACGTTTGCCACCTTCCTTTTTCACTCTCGCACTGAAAACAAACAAAATGGCGGCCGACACTTTCTGATTTCGACCAATTCGAACGTTGACTAACATGTAACCACCAATCAGAATTACGCTCGCGCACGTTAGGGTGCTCGCACGGTGCGCGCACGGTGCGCGCTTATAGATATTTTTATGCTTTTAAATGCTATTTTCTCAGGAACTACTGAACAGATTGACACCAGACCTGCAAAAGGCACTTCCCTGACCTGAGGACTACCTCTCTGCCAAATTTCAAGTAATTCTGTTCAGCCGTTCAGGCTGTACCTTCGACTAAAGGTCCTATGGAAAAATGCATGGGGAAAACGCGTTTTGGGACCCCCCTTTTTTCTCGGCCCCCGCTTGACGAATCATCCCGAGACTTTCAGGGTAGGAGCTGAACGGAGCGCCCCATTAGTTTTGAAAATTTCGCGAGGATTCGTCAACCGGCGACAAAGTTATTCAAAATAGAATTTTCAGATTTCCTATGGAAACTCGGTCCTAACTATAACTATCTACTGGCGACCGCCAGTAGATAATATATATATATATATTTATATATATATATTTATATATATATATATATTTATTATATATATATATATTTATTCCAAATGTCAGATATCGTGCGCTCTCAGGAACCAAGTAGACCGACACAGATAGCGGAGAAACGGGTGTTTATTCACAACGCGTTTCGACTTTACAAGCCTTGATCACGTGAATAACAGTGCTATGGTGGCAACGAACTTAAAAGAGTGTAGAGCTGTGAAAACAAACAAAGGACCAAATACATGGTAATGATACAGCGTAATAATACAGTATCCCACTGTGGCGGCCATCTTAGAGTGGTCAAATGCCAGCATAAGCATGGAAAAAATCGCTCACATGTTGTCCCACTGCTGCATTGAGAACAAATAAGCAACAAATCATGTAGACACAATTAATGACTTCCAAACTATATAGTGTTCTGGAACCTGGCAAGTGCCTGCGGTGTATTGTTCAGACCACCCCATGTGACTCCAAGTGGAGAAAAAATACCCTCCAGGCCAAAAAACGGGTACTGGAACACAGTAGGGCCATAACACACATTGACGAAAAATATCCTGTCGCACGGCACTACAGGGACCATCATTTCTCTGATTCCACACTACTCAGATACTTTATTCTGGAACAAATCCCTAGCAATCCCAGGGGAGGAGACAGGGTACTGAGGTTGAGACAGAGGGAATCCAAATACATTGTTGACTTTCAAAGCAAGGACCCTGGTGGTCTCAATCAGGACGAAGAATTGGCCATACACCTTAGAGAATGATGTATTTGGATTAATTGTCAATATGTTTATGCATGATGTACATATGGTTGTATTATGTTTTGTCGTTGCAACTAGTGTGCACTTTCTTCCCTTCTTCCTATTTTAGAACTTGCACTAGAATTGTGTACGATGCAGACTCATTTGCATCTGGTTTTAACAATATATTCTCATTTTATTTTCTTTTCAGGAGGAGAGGAAGGGGCCCCAACACTGACACTCACTCTGCACGGGCAGCCTACCCTCTCTCCCCTCCATTTCACCGAGGTCATCACCAGTTCTGGACACATGGGCGTGTGAAAGACTTTGGTCCATCTCTTGGTCATCACGGTTAGCCCCACTTGGGGAACACATACTATTCTCCCTCTGTCGCTTTGTATTGTCCACTGCTAAGCTCGTTTTGACATCCCGAATACACAGGTCACTTCTTTTACCTTTGTATTTTTTCTGTACCTTTGTATTTTTTCTCCACTTGGAGTCACATGGGGTGGTCTGAACAATACACCGCAGGCACTTGCCAGGTTCCAGAACACTATATAGTTTGGAAGTCATTAATTGTGTCTACATGATTTGTTGCTTATTTGTTCTCAATGCAGCAGTGGGACAACATGTGAGCGATTTTTTCCATGCTTATGCTGGCATTTGACCACTCTAAGATGGCCGCCACAGTGGGATACTGTATTATTACGCTGTATCATTACCATGTATTTGGTCCTTTGTTTGTTTTCACAGCTCTACACTCTTTTAAGTTCGTTGCCACCATAGCACTGTTATTCACGTGATCAAGGCTTGTAAAGTCGAAACGCGTTGTGAATAAACACCCGTTTCTCCGCTATCTGTGTCGGTCTACTTGGTTCCTGAGAGCGCACGATATCTGACATTTGGAATATTTAATTTCCGGCGTGCTCCGCCGGCGTGTGCGCCAGCTCCCTAGGGTCCCAGCAATCAGCAGGAGCGCTGTTTTTGGATATATATATTTATATATATATGTGTATATATATATATATATATATATATATATATATATATTCACTGAAAAAACCATAGGTTTCAGGGGTGTTATAGTTAGCTGGACTTTTCACTTGTACAAAACCATTGAAATTCCCCCGTTATAGTTAGTTCAGCTAACTATAACTCGCGCGCCCGCAATGCACTGCTGATGACGTCACATATTACATCACTCATGACATGGTCAGTGACATCACTCATGACATCACTGATGACATCTTAAATGACATCACTGATGACATCACTGATGACATCATCCAGTGAATGTGTGTTTTTCTGAAAATTAAATATGTGTTATATATGTATATCTCAAGGTCGATGGAAGAATAAATGGGTATATAAGTGTCTAAATGGATGATTTGTTTTTGAAAAATTGATTGTGTAACTGACTGATTAAGTGTATCATAGTGAATACATGGCTTAGTGAGTAATGTTTAAATATGTAAATATCTGTATCAGTCTCTCACTTTGTGTATAAGTGGCTGCATGGGTTGGTGAGTAGCTACATGGGTGTCTATATAGGTTATTAGTTGTTTTTTTGAGTATCAGTATGAGTGTCTGAGTGTCTGTATGGTTCGGTGGGGGGTATTACGTAGTGCATAGGTGCATGAATGAGTGACTCACTGTTTGTATGTGTTGAACACAGCATGTGTGCAGGACTGTATGGGTGGATGAGTGTGTGCATGGGTGTGTTAGTGAGTGAATGACTGTCTCAATAGTGTCTTTATGAGTAACTACATATGTTTTAAACTAGTATATGTGACTATTGGTGTATATATGTGAGTATATGTGAGAGTGAGAGATTGAAAGAGTTCCTGTATGAATAAGTATGTGTTTCTATAAGTGATTGTTTAAAAGACTAAGTATGTGTAAGTTTCCGTAGAAGTAAGTGTGGTGGTGTGTGTATAACTGTATATGCAAGTAAATGTATGTTTGATTCTTTATTAGCATGAGTGACTATGTGTGTGAGTAACTCTATGGATGAGTGGCATTGTGTAACAGGATGTATAGGTGTATGAGTACATATGATGAGTGAGTACATGTATGAGTGACTGTATAGGACTGTTGGTGAATGAGTGGATGTGTATGTGGATCTTAGAATTACTGAAGAGGTTGTTGTAACTGGTATTGGTATGTCCATTGTTTTGAAAATTTTAGTCTCTATTTTTGAATGTGTGTATCAAAGGTTATATTAGGGTGAGAGGAGGTCTCCCACTCTATCACAAGGATGATGTCATCAGTGATGTCATCAGTGATGTCATTTGAGATGTCATCAGTGATGTCATGAGTGATGTCATTGATCATGTCATGAGTGATGTAATATGTGACGTCATCAGCAGTGCATTGCGGGCGCGCGAGTTATAGTTAGCTGAACTAACTATAACGGGGGAATTTCAATGGTTTTGTACAAGTGAAAAGTCCAGCTAACTATAACACCCCTGAAACCTATGGTTTTTTCAGTGAATTTCTGAGGTTTTTTAAATGCTAATTCCTAACTATAACGTGCCTGAAACCTATGGTTTTTTCTGTGAATTTCAAAGTTTTTTTAAATGCTAATTTCTAACTATGCCTACAAAGATAGGACATGTGAAGAAAGAAGAAAAAATGCACAGAAAGAAACAAAAGAAGTGCAGAAAGAAGCAACAGAAGTCCTCAAATACGAAGATAAGTGCAGGAAGAAGGATAACGTGCAGAAAGAACAAAAAGAAGAGCAGAAAGAAGCCTTGTTGCATAATCATCCTGTACCCTCAACTTTTTCAGACGGATACTGGTGGTAACTGAGTCTGACTAACCAGTCCTAGAGCCAGTGCTATGTTAAAAGACACTTAGAATACAGTGAAAACACCTACATACACTAGGGAACATTATGCGTTGGGGTCCCCCTGTGATTAGCATGACCTCCTCTGTAAGCCCCTAGTATATAATAGGGCATGGGGATTAAAACTACCTCTTAAAACAGGCCACAGGGCGTTTTTGCACACGTTAACTCAGGCTTCACCACTGTGTAAACACACCCTGTGTCCGTTTTTAGTTGGGAGATTAAGTTCATTTGAATCCTGAGGGTCCCTAGGGTCCAACTAGCCCACTAGGTACCTCCAGTAAGTGCCACAGAGCTGCGTTGCAGAGAGGTGTAAAAAGTGGCACGGCCTGGACCACCTCTCTGCAATGCAGCTCAGTGGCGCTTACTGGAAGCACTGGGTGGGCTAGTTAGCCCCCAGGGGCCCTCAGTATTGAAGGGAAATTATATCCCCAATTTAAAACGTGCCATAGTGCGTGTTTGCACACGTCACCTCAGGCCCCGTCCCCTCCCTTCACCACTGTGTAAACGCGCCCTGTGGCTGTTCTAAGTTGAGAGATTAAGTCCCCTTGAATCCTAAGGGTCCCTAGGGTCAAACTAGATCACTAGGTACCTCCAGTAAGCGCCACAGAGCTGCATTGCAGAGAGGTGTAAAAAGGGGCTTGGCCTCAGAACACCTGTCTGCAGCGCAGCTCCCTGGCGCATACAGGAGATGCCTGTTGGGGGCGCGTTTGCAGAGTGCTGCACGGAGGGGGCATGGCCTCCGGCACGATGCCAGTCTTTTATTTATTTTAATTTTTTAAGAAGGGGGGCTGTGTGGTTCCCCTTCTTATTCTAATTTATTGGCCCTGATGACCCCACCCCCAGGGCCTGTCTCCTAATTATATTTTTTTGACCCCAATCCCCAGGGCCGGCCACTGTTTTTTATTATTTTGAAAAAATATATATTTATTGACACACCTAGGACATGCTGGACAAACCGTACGTACCTATCACCATGACGATTTGCGTGATATTCATTAAAAGGCGACTATGCATGCAATGAATCCACGTGGAATGTATTTACACCACTAGTGAAGCTCTGACATGTCTGATGCCCTACCGTGCCTAATCCCGGTAGACACCCTTGTCGTTTATTTATACAAACATGGGTAGTTATTGACGGGCACATTTAATACACATGCACACCAAGCCATTCAAAGGGGATTCGACAAAAATTCGACCAAAACTATGCAAGAAACCCCCCTTACGGTTAATAAAACACACATCCACCGCCGGATGTGTAATACTTTTTATTTCACTCTCTGGAAAGGGGACGAACATCACTTGAGAGTCACAGCGCGCTCCTGACAGAGCCCAATGCTGTGTTACACCCACCATTGCCTGCCGAGTGCCACACACCTCTGTGTTGTATTCCACTAGCTAGTGCATATGCTATGACACTCTCTAGCCCATGTGCACTGTAACACCACCCCGTGAATATGTCATGCCACACTTGTCTTCGCACGGGTTATATTGCCCCATCTAATGTGCCTTCCTCGATGCCTATGTTATAACGTACAGTGCTATGCCATACATATTACAATCTGGGAACCATATCTTTGTCACAGTGCATATGCAACGTTACACTCCCCAGCACATATTTTATATTACAACTTTAGAGACTAGTTAGGTTACACAACACTGCCCTGTGCATATTACACTCCAAGGCGCATATCGCATAGCACGCGCTAGTGCCTGTGCTATCTCGCGCTCTCCAATGAATCTGTCATTGCGCTCAATGTATTGCATATTATATTTCACGCCCGGTTCATCTTATATCACACTTTTTGGTGCATAGCTTATACCATACACTATATCTAGTTTTCATTTTCAATCGTGCTCTCAGGACTATGTTCTATATAACACTGTGTTCACCTACCCTTTTCACGGGCATTACATTTTGCGATAGGGGGTGGAGGGTCAGGGGATGTTTCTGCCAAGTGAGCCCGGAGTCACAGTCACAAACGTCCTCTTCTTCCTGAATAAAAGTGAGATTATGCTGCATACTTGTTCATATTTTAAGTAGTTCGCACAGACACAATGTTTTAAAAACAATAAAGTTCCTAATACCCGCCTTCTCTGAACAGTTAGCTTGCTGGCCCATCCCCCTCCTCCCTATCCTCTGTTGTGTGAATCCATGGACTAGCCTCCTCCCTCCTGCCATGCATGGTCTGATGTGCTGCCACTGCCCTCAATTTAGTATAATGTACCAGTCCACTCCTCCTGCCCTCCATTGTCCAATTCTATGCCCCATCATTGACCTCCTGCTTAAACTCTGTGCTTAGCTTGCTGCCCCTATTCTCCTTCCCCCTGCCCTCCGATGTCTTTGTGCATGCCCCTGCTCCATCCTTTTTGCCCACCATGTTCCATGGACCTGCCACTCTTATCTACTCTGAGTGTTCTGTTGAGCTGCCACTCCCCTCCCACCTGCCTAGCATTGTCAGATGACTGTAACCTGTCCCTGCCACCTCCACCCTGCCTGTCCACATGCCATGCCCCTATCCTCTTCCCCCTGTCGTACATGGTCCATTGTACTATCACACCCTTCTGCCCTCCCTGGTCTGTTGTGCTGCAACTGCTCCTCCTGCCTGACCCGTGTGGTCTGTTGTGAGGCCCCTTCCCCTGAACTTTCTTGTCTGTGCACAGGTCCTGACCCTCCCTTCTATCCTCCATCGTCCTTTGTGCATGCCCCTGCACCCTCCTTCTTGCCCATCATAGCCATTGTGCTGCCACTAACCCTCCCACTTGCCATGCATGGTCTTCTGTGCTGCCATGGCCCCTCCCACCTTCCCTGTGTGGTCAGTTAGCTGCCCCTGACCCCCTCCCACCTTCCCTCCATGGTCTGTGTGTATGCCATCACAGTCTCACTGTTGCTCTTCATGGTGTGTCTTGCTTCTAGTGCCCATCCTGCCTGACCTCCATGGCTATCTTGCTGCTCCTGCCCTGCCCCCTTGCCTCAGCCCTCTGTTTACATGTGCAGACCCCTACTCCCTCCCTCCTGGCTCGTCTGTTCCATTGTAATGCCCCTGATCCGTCTCTCCTGCCCTTTATGGTCTGTTATGCTGCAGCTTTCTCTCCTGTCTGTCCATTATGGTCAGCTAGCTACCATTGCCTCTTGCCCCTCTGTTCTCTGTTGTCCATGTGCATGGTCCTGTCCCCTCCCTCTTGCTTTCTATGGATTGTTGTGCTGCACTCCCGTCCTGCATGCCCTGTGTGGTGTATTGTGCTGCTGCAAACCCTGATGCCTGCCCTGCAGGGTCAGTTTGGTGCACCTCTCCATGTCCCTCCTGTCCTCTGTTATCCAAGTCCATGTCCCTATCCCATTTCCTTCCATGATCCAATGTACCATACTTGCGAACATTTTGAACTTGGTAAGAGGGAGATTTTGAAAAAAAAACTTGTGTATTGATTTTCCCCTTTGAGTTACATTGAAAAAGAGGAGATTGTAGACAGGAGACAGATCAAATAAAGCCCATTTGAGCTTAAAAACATTGGACGTTTCCTGGCTGAATCGGGTCTGTTGGCATGTATGGTTGTACTACCATTGCCTCTTCCTTCTGCCCACAATGGTCTATTACATTGCCACAGCCTCTCTTGCAAGTCCTGTATTGTTGGTTTGTTGCCCCTGCCCCCCTTTCCACTGCCCTCCATAGTCTGTTGTGCTTCCACGGCCCTTCCTGCCTGCTCAGTGTGGTTAAATTGTTGCCTTTGCACCCTCCTACCTGCCTTCAATTTTCAGAGTCCGTGCCCCTGGCCTCTGCCTCTCAACAGTATCCTAATGAACAACTAGATTGCTAACATTCTATATTTATTACAAAAGTGTGGAACGCCTGACATCATCTTGATGTAATCAAAACTGTAATACCTAGAGCATTTCCTTTAGAAATTACATATATGAGAGGGTCTTATTGGCATCAAAACTATGGTTAGTGCTCTAAAAGACTAAAATAAGGACATATTTTCTGAGTTTTCAAATAGCGACAAAGCACTTTTAAATTATTTGTTATCTTTATGTTTTTTTATCCAGTTGACCACTTGATTAAATGTTGCACTTAGGGGAGAGGATGTGGTGTTACTTCCAGAACTGCAGACTTTGCAACTGGGGAACCAGGTTGAAGTTTCTGCTTCAGCTCGACATTCTGTGATTCTGGTCAAATCACTTAGTCTCCCCATGTCTACAACCAAAATGAATTTGTTCTTGTGTGATGTAACCAATGCTCATGTAAAGCACCCCAATACCTGACAAGTCTGCACTATATAACACTGCAAAAACACAAAATAATAAGTGTTTTGCACACTTCTGTCATTGGGCTATATTTGGGCTACATCTGGGTGATTTTGGGCTACATTTGGGCTCTTTTGTCTCCGGTGGCCTTCTTGGGAGATTTATTTGTTATGAAGTTTCCTAATTTCCTCATGTACTGCAGTCTCCTCAGTAGGAAATGCTTTCAGTTTTTTACTTAGATTCCATCATGAAGGTATTCAGATATGTCACACATTTGCCATAAATTCTGAATGTTAGCACTCTAGTTGCTCATTAGATCACTGTAGTAAAACTACTGTTCACCATGGAAGTCTGCTCCTGGTATTAAAAGTGCATGTTTCAGTCTGCATGTCAGAATTTTTTAATGAAATAGAAGAGGATTTGAGAAGTCACTCAAAATGTGCCCTCATTTTCTTTCTTCAGCATTAATCATAATTTCTATGGCAAAATGAACCCCCTCATTGTGTTCCTTTTTAAATTAAATGTTTTAAGTGTTACCAGTTTATTCCAATCAAGATGGCTTCAGGTGTGCCATACTTTTGTCATAATGAAGACAGTAAGCGCTCTAGTTGTTTTTAAGAACATTCTGGGACATTCTGTCATTGGGCTATACTTGGCCTACATCTGGGTGATATTTGGGCTACATTTGGGCTCTTTTGTCTCTGGTGGCCATTTCGGGAGACTTATTTGGTATGAAGTTTCCTAATTTCCTCATTTACTGCGGTCTCCTCAGTAGGAAATACTTTCAGTTTATTACTTTGATTCCATCAAGAAGGCATTCAGATGTGTCACACATTTGCCATAAATTCAGAATGTTAGCACTCTTTTTGCTCATTAGATCACTGTAGTAAAGCTACTGCTCACCAGGGAAAACTGCTGGTGGTATTGAAAGTGCATGTTTCAGTCTGCATGTCAGAATTTTTTAATGAAATAGAAGAGGATTTGAGAAGTCACTCAAAATGTGCCCTAATTTTTCTTTCTGCAGCACTAATCATACTTTTTATGGAAAAATGAACCCCCTCATTTTGTTCCTTTTTAAATTAAATGTTTTAAGAGTTACCACTTTAATCCAAGCAAGATGGCTTCAGGTGTGCCATACGTTTATCATAAGTAGGACTGTTAGCACTCTAGTTGTTCTTTGGAACACTCTGGGAAGCTGCAGTAGAACACAAAGGAATCAACTGACAGTCTCTGCCCTTGTTGGATGTACATGTTTTACTGAGAATGTCAGACTTCATTCTCACATGACTGAGAAAGATAATGTGAATTTACAGAAAATAATCTCTCAGTTTAGCTTATAGATCACCTTCCAAACCTCTGTGGTAAAAGCATGAGAAAATATTTTTCTCTCAATCATGATATCCCAGCAGAAGGCTTTTTCACATGGTGAAATCACCTTAGAACATACCACAATTCCTAAAATGAGTATGGTACCATCAACAAATGATTTATAATGTAACTAAAGTCTTAAAACCTTCTATTAACTGCAATGCTTTTTAATGAGGTGCTATCAAGTATATTGGTCCCAAGATGGCTGCCAACACTTCTTGGATGAAGTGCTGACAGCCAATCAGATCTCAGGATGAGATGTGTGGTTAGGCTCCGCCCACATATATATATGCTTTTAAATGCTATTTTCTCAGGAAATACTGAACAGATTTACACCAGACCTGCAAAAGGCACTTCCTTGACCGTATGGCTACCTCTCTGCCAAATTTCAAGTAATTCTGTTCAGCCGTTCGGGCTGTAGCTGTGTCTAAAGGTCCTATGGAAAAATGCATGGGGAAAACGTGTTTTGGGACCCCCCTTTTTTCTCGGCCCCTGCTTGACGAATCACCCCGAGACTTTCAGGGTAGGAGTTGAACGGAGCGCCCCATTAGTTTTGAAAATTTCGCGAGGATTCGTCAACCGGCGCCAAAGTTATTCAAAATAGAATTTTGAGATTTCCTATGGAAACTAGGTTGTAACTATAACTATCTACTGGCGACCGCCAGTAGATAATATATTGCAAGTCGTCTCACTTGGACTCAGCAATAGTCCCTAATTTCTCTCAAAACCCCTCGTAGAAACAAGGATGGCAACATTTCTAGGAAAGCTTGAAATCTTTTAATATCATTTGATAAAGCGCATTTTCGCTGCCCTGCAGCTTTGTTCACCAAACAATGTTGTCAATACACAAAGGGGTGCAAAGGTAAAATAGACAACATCAAATGCTCAGTGTTGTGAGACTTGCAGTTCACTCCATTGCATCCAAGTTTGCAACGCTCCTGTCAAGGGTGTAGGAAGGAGGAGTATCATATGGTGACGCTGGTTAGGCTTTACTATAAAATACTGTGGCAAACCCCAAAGATGGTCCTTGGATTCACACTAATAAATCCTTTGCTCAGTCCTGCTCGTGTGGCTAGGAGCAATTAGGCTTTACTATAGGAACATATGTTAAGCATTTCAGAGTACCAAAATGGAAGATAAGCAATTGACACAATTTGAGAGAAATCCAAAACCAATTTATAAAAATAGTGTGCAGTTTTATCCTAAATTAGACACCAAGATGAACAGAATAGCATACATATAACTGGAGTATAGGTTTTTGAAGCAATAAAAAATGAGTTAGAAATAATACAGTGAAACATTATTGCGGTCAATGGGAAAAACCACTAGTGACAATCGGTCAAGTTGCGTGGTACCCTTGCAGGGTAAGGGTGATGTGGGCCCCAAGAACAAGCCACGAGAGTCTGATCAATTTTGCCTGGCCCATGGAGCCCAGGTGCAAAGTTGTCCAGGCTGTCCCTGGTGCTAATCGGGAGATGCCGGAAAGCTGCTTTTACCACTGAAACTGTACTGAGGGGGAAAAAGATGCAAAAACATAACAATGTGGTGGTTGCTGATGTTGGTCTCAGCTCAGACGGAGTTGCTTTTCGGTGCGGCATCGAGTAAAGGTGTTGGTTGTCGGACTTGCGACCAAATAGCCTTGACAGCTGTAAGTGAAGCAGATAGCTACTTTGATGTCCAGTGGTCCCTGGGAATGTGATAGATTCAGGTAACTTTGTAGAAGGCACAATACACTACACCATCTTGATTTGGGCTATCCCTCAGAGGACCAGATGGCCAGCGATTCTTCAGATCCAGTGGTTGTTTCACCTACAGCTTGTAGCGGACTAGTGCCACTAGTCTAGGGGAGTCTGAGAGTACTTCAGGCTTCTATAGGGGTCCTTCTATTGGGGTAACTGAGATGTAGCCTAGGACGAGTCAACTCTCAATAAGGCAGTTCCAGGGGCATGGCCACAGGTGCAGGGTTTCCTCTTTTGCTTTGTGGAAGGCCTGTTGTTGCAGACATGGGTCTCTTCTTCTGCCCTTAAATCCTAGATTTAGGGGAGTTAGGGGCGAGGGAGCAAGTAGCCAATAGGCTGCTAGTCCCTATATCTAGTCTGCCCCTGAGATCACCACGTCCAGGGGTCTTGGTCATCTTTTCTACCCATAACCCTCTATTCTGCTATCTCTAAAAATGTTAGGACCCTTCTTTCGTGTACAGACTTGGACGCCCACCCTGGAGGTGAGGCTAGCCTTCTGGGGGTGTACACCTCCTTGAATATTCAATTTCCTGCCTTACAGATGCCAATGTGCCTGGGGCAGGTGGAGGGCTGTTTCCTCATCTGGGAGTCAGCCCTGATGCATATCAGATGTAGTACAGTCTTTGAAGCTTACCGCCTTAAGGTGTCACTTTACTAACCTACCTAAGAGGGAGGAGGTGTGACCTCCTTCCTGCCCAGGCCTTTGTTACTCACTCCTGGGAGTGATAACACTGCCTGGCAGCAGGTCAGAATCCTGTCGTGGCGCCAGCAAGCATGGGAAGAAAGGGCATACCAGCCAGAGCACAGAGAAGCTAGGGCAACCAGGTGGGCAAACAGGTGGACAGCCTCTAAGACAGGCACCTGGGTGCATGCCACATAACTCTCGACACAACATTTGTGTCGGGGGGAGAAGACACGTTCTTTGATACCAAAAATGACATATTTAGGTGGTACCACAATGGAGCTGCCAACCTCTGGTTTTCCCAGGTGCCAACCTATGTTATCCTATGGACCGTCTATCACTTATAGTGTCCTTTAATGGTAAAGGGCACTATCATATAAGCTTGCACTTACATGTCCACACCTTTGGTGTATTGCACCCTGCCTCGTAGGCTTTAGAAGGCCTTCCTTAGGGTGACTTGTATATATCAAAGTATGCAGAAGCCCAACTTCCCAGTAGACCCTGTGGGTACCACTGACATCACTCTCTTCTTGCCCTGCAGCTGTCTGCCTAAGGCCTTCACGCGTAGGGCACTGCCTTTGCCCTTGGCATAGGTCCTCTCTGGAGGACCCCTGCACTTAGCAGTTCTGCCAAGTCAGGCCAGACTCCATCAGCTGCAGTTCCCTCTTCAGGCACCAGGGCATCTCCCTCAAGAGACCTCTTTCCTCTTCCTGTAACTTCATAGACATTGCTTTAGCAAGACGTCTTGCCCTTTCTCTTGTCTTTGGGAGCTTGGCCCACTATTTCAGAATCCAAGCTTCCCGGACTTCCCTGATGTGCTGCTTGTGCTCTTGTTGCAGCACATACCCACTCAGGGAAACCCAGCATTTCTGCATGAGCCTTCCTTTTCACATCTGCTCATGCAGAAGTTTCCAGATGATTTCCCAACAGATACTCCAATGGGATGGCAGGGGACACAACCACCTTCTTTAGGCCAGTAACCCCTTCCTTTTCTAAGCTTACCAAGGCCATTCGATAGAGCTTAGTCTCATTGTCAGCATTGGTCACCTGGTGACCAGGGAAACCAGCCGAGCTGCCACATGGTGACACTGACACCTGAATGCCTCAGAGCCTCTAACTCAGTCTCATTGATTTAAGGCCTTTGTCTGTACTTCTCCCGGCTTGGAGGTAAGTGTGGCAGTATTACAGGACTTATATAACATTGATACACTCACCCCTCAGTGGTATGACCTAATGTTGTCTTTCTTTTTTCAGACAGATAACGCTGGTTTGTTTACCTCTCTCTATAGCTTAGTAAGGACATTTTTTAGTAAGTGTTATTGTGTCAACATCTTTTATGGCACCTTGTAGATATATATATATATATACTGAGCAGTAGTCTTAGCTGGCTACTCTTTAAAACTTCCTTACAGTATCCCCCTTCTTCACGTGCTGAGAGGGAAATTATCACTATATTTTAATTAGGTAATAATTGTTGTTTATCAAAGTGATACAGCTGGCACTCACCCCCCCCCCCTCCCCTGTATCCCCAAAAACATTTTACTTAATCCACAGGTACTTTTTTTAATGTTAAGATCCACGCTCCACCATCTCCATGTGCACTCTCCTATATTTTGCGTTCAATACTATTGAATGCTATATTAAAGCATAACATTCTTCACCAGCCACTATATTATTTTCTAAATTCATATAAGAATTGTGTACACATGGGCTACATTGAACTTTCCCATTTATTTTATTCATGTTTCAGGGGTCATCATGAACTAACCCCAGATGAATATGCAAATTGCACCATAAATAAAGAGTTCCGGGGGAGAAATAGTTCTACCAGGTACAGTAGGGATCTGGGACTTTATTGGTCCTTAAGAAAGCTGCCGACCATTGATGGGCGCAAGTTGACTGAAATACGTCGACCCTTTTTTGAGCACTTATTGAATGTGCAGGACAACCTAATGGCCCGTTTCACATCCCTTTGAATTTTAACCTTGCAACTGTTCCTTTTTATGTTTATAATTAAAGGCGCTATTTTCAGAGGATATTAACAATTTTAACCCACTTGTTTGCACATATCCCACCATGTCTTTTAATATAGAGCCTCAACCTTCTGGTGGTGAAAGGCACTATGATGATGCAAGTAAACACAAATATGCCAGTGTTGAAAATATGACTGAAGAAAGTGGTCAGTGAGGGCCTTACTATCATCTAATGAAGAGACTCTTGGCCAGAGGTCTTCAAACTTTTTGATGCTGAGACCCCCTGTCAAAATATTTTAGGCGTAAGGACCCCATCCTGACAAAAATGTTTAGAGCTTGATCCTCCTCATCTTTGCCAACTATCGACAACCATAAAGCCCCCAATTCCCACAGCAAGTAATTTTTACATTGGGGAAATAAATAAAACAGTGTTTAGCAAACCAAAGGTCAGTAAGAGAGTGTGGGGCATGGTCAAATGTGTGGCTAAAACAAAGAGCCTCATTTATGAGGCATTGACGTAGGGCAGCGCCTCAAGTCTTCTTGCTGCGCTGCCCTACGCCAATGTAAAAAGAGTAGGAATGCACCTTATTTATGAAATATGGTGCATTCCTGTCCTTTCCCCCTATGTTGGCGCACAAATTGCTGCCTAACGCCAACATAGGCAGGATTGCTTTTGTGCAGGAAGGGGCACCTTCCAGCAAAAAAAGAATCCTGAGATGGGTTTTCCTTTTTCTATGTGTGCTGCACAATGCAGCACACATAGAAAGAGGAACACACATAGAAAGAGGAAAAACAAGGAGAAATGAAAACATGTCTCCTTGTTACGCCTGCTGTGTGGAGGCGTAACATTTTGGCGTGGCCCCAGGTGTACATGGTTTTACAAATCTGGGGCAGCGTCAAAATCCATGGGTGTTGCGTGAGAACACCCACTGCAATGCCTATGGAGCGCCTACTTTACATAGAGTAAGGCAATGCAGCGACTTGCGCTGCTTTGTCTTACTTCATATCTATGAGGCCATGCAAAGCCACACAGGGTGACTTTGCATCGCCTCAAAGATTTGATTAAGACGCTTATGCCGCCAAAGCTTCATAAAAAGTGACGCTCCGACAGTGCAAGCCTCTCATAAATCAGCCCCAAAATATTTTGTTCGTTTTTTAGGTAGCTACATATAAAATAATGGGTAGCTTAAATTAAAAATAAATGTACTCAGTGGGAAATGCACTGTAGTACATTATGAAACCTCTATTATTAAATAAACTGCAAAGGTCTGTGTGTAACAGACACAGAATTAAATTTGGTTGGCGCAGTGGAGAATAGTGACTTGTGTATTTTTAGTGCTATGAGGTCAAAGCCTGTGACAAAAAGCACAGTGAATGTGTAAGCCGTTATTTTATACTTGCATTACACACATTATAATATAGACTGCTACAAACAGTGCAAATAGTTTTAAAATAAAATGGAGCTTCCAAAATGTAGATTTGAGTAATAAAAGACCATAAGTAATGTTATTTTTTTTGCATACCTGTCCCTTCAACACCTCCCCAGGGGTACTAAGCACTGTGCAAATACAGTTATGGTTGAAAGCATGCACTTCACAGCCCAGTTGTTAACTCTTTGCACCACCATACAAAAAACACACATCTTTGCCATCACAATGCCTGGAGTGATTCAAGCAATTACAGCAAGAACCCCTACCAAGCACCCTTTACATTTGCAGATTAACTCATAGCGCACATTTGCATGTCATTCAGGCAAGCAGGCACCCTGGCATGAACACTTACTTGAAGGATTGTTTTACCAGGCCTCTTCGTTTTACAGCACGAGGTTCAATTAACTTCAGCTAAAGCATTTTAATGATCGGAATGAAGGGTCCGGGGCATTGTCTTTGTCCAAAAGGAAAAGCACATTTTGCATTCCAGGCAGAAGTTAGGCCTGGACATGCGCGACCCCCTTCGCAGGACTCCACGGCTCACGTGGGGGTGGAGCCCAACAGATTGAAGACTGCTGCTCTAGACCAACACAGAGAATGGTGCAGGTGCACTCCTAGCGATTACTCTTAAGTCAAGCATTGGAACCTTTTGATACTTTTGACAATTACAGCAGTGCACAGCTGTGGGAGAGCTGCATGTATTGCGCTGTACTTGTGAAATCTATTGTATTTAATATAAATCTTAAAATGGGGTTTACATCCCGCCCCTTTGCTTTCCTTGCTTTTCATTGATTCCTCTGCTTGCCACTTACTTTTCCTCTGTTTCTGTTTGATGCAGCATACTTTTTCCTGTTGTTTCTCATCTGCTTCTCTTATCAGTTTCCCGGGGACCAAGGTCTGTCTCAATCCACGGTGCCCAAGTACTCATTTTCAACGCCTGTACAGCGCTTGCACTGTGCTTGTTCTGGACCCCTTCTCTTTTTTATGGTGTCCAGGGAGCTCTTTCTCTCCAAGCACCCATGGCCAGGGACCTACTACAGAGGGCTGGCAAGGATAATAATCCCTACATGACACACCATATGATGATCAGGGCTGTCTGCACAGCCTCCTCCCTTATTTGTGGTCCCTCATCCCAGTCCTTGCTGCTCAGCAGCTTATCGGCAAAGAAGACGCTGTGTAGCAGTTCTGTCCCCATGTTGCTTGCTTCTCACTCGCTGTCTTTAGGACGCAGATCTGCTTTTGTGGTTACTGACATTGACAGACTGCTCTGGGGCAGAGCATCACAGCTTTTTGCCAACCCGTCATCATGAAACAAAAAATGTAAAAATCCCACAAACTCAATACAAGATGTAAGACCATAATGATGTAGTAGGTAGTTGACACTATAGCGCTAGAGCGCACTATGTACAATGGAATCAGGGGAAATTCACGAACACCTGCGTAGATACAGTTGTATGCAAAAACTAGAGGGGCCCTGAAGAATAAATGTGTAACGAGAAGAAGGCAGCGAAATCAACAGAATATATAACAAAGAACACTTCTCCAAAACCAATTATTTAGTATCAGGCATTATGTCCAAAATAAAATTACAGTGGTCCAACATTGGTTTTCAATATTTATTATTCAAACATATGTACCAAATTTGTAAATCATTTTTTCTTTTATGTAGTACATATACATTTCATTAGAAAAATACACACCAACAAAACATACAGAATAAATATTTAGCAAATCAAATGTCGAGGAGCCCCACCAACATTACAGTAAACAATCAACATATAATACATAGGTTGATTAATAAAACATGACAAAAAACGAAACACATTGTCAAGATAAACAGTAAACAACAAACAATGTTGACACAAAAAATATACACAGACACACTCAAACAGAACTCAATATATGCCCAATTAATCAGATCATTGCTAGTACATGATTGAAAAAGAAAAGCGCGGTGCGCGTTTCGGAAGTGGCACATAAATAGAGGGCTCCTTCATCAGGGCCTTGAGAATACGATTAAATGTAGATTTTCCTAATAATTTATGACGGAAAGTCCTAATTTTATTAAAGACACGGAGGCGAGTATTATGCTTTCTTTTCTTGCTTTATTCCAATAGCAGCAAGATAAAACTACTCTTCCCAGAAGGCTTGGAGAAACAACTACCAGCCAATGGGAAACAAAGAAGCAAATACTGACCAATCACAACATAGATAGCAGTATAAGGTGTATCGTGACTGCAAACAGCCCTCTTTTCTTATGCGAGCAATCATAGAGTATGGAAAAATAAAGGAGAAACAGAGAACAAAATGCAAAAGGTCAAAGTCCACGTAAAAAGTTCTTTTCCGAAGACCACCAGAGGAGAGTCGGAGAGAAGATCCAGTCCAAGAACAGAAGGTGCCGTATCAGAAGGAATGATCTTGATAGAATCCATGAGGACCTCAGGATGATGCCGGTGGCAGCGCTGGAGTTCCTGTGGGGAGGGAGAACACCAGTTAGAAGTGTTGTGGCGGGATAATACTCGCCTCCGTGTCTTTAATAAAATTAGGACTTTCCGTCATAAATTATTAGGAAAATCTACATTTTATGGCAAGACCGGAGGCTCCTATTATGCTTGTTTAAAGCATATCAACCACCATAGAAGAAGCAGTAAGAACAGGTTTGCAATAAAATGTACGGAACACTGAATCATTAGACCAATCTGCTGACTTCAGGATATCCTCCAGACGGGAGCCAGCCCAAAAGGCTTTAGAAGCCATGGCTCCTCTAGTGGAATGAGCTCCGAAAACGGAGACGTCAATACCTGCCAGGGACATGACCCAACGAACCCAACGGGCCAAGGTAGCAGCAGAAACAGGATGAAAGGGTTTACGAAAGGAAATAAGGAGTTGGGAGCTGGAGGAAGTCCTGAGAGCAGAGGTCTTACTTTCATAAACTTTTAAACATTGGCCTACACACAATTTGGGATTGGAGGGAAAATAGGGGTAGAACACAGACTGTAAATTGGTCTTGGTACGTTTATGAACATGAAACATTACACCGGTAGGAGTAAATTGTCTAGAAGAAACATCTAAGGCTTTCACATCAGATACTCGTTTAATGGAAATTAAACATAATAACATAGTAAGTTTGGCTGAGATCATTTTTAATGAAAGAGCAGAGTTATCAGGCCAGGTAGAAAACAATTGCAAAACCAAATTGACATCCCATAAACTAGAATACTTAGCCAAAGGAGGTTTTGAAAAACGAATTCCTCTTAGAAGTCTGCATACCAAGGGATGCGCCCCCGCAGGTTTTCCATCAATGTGGGAATGATTGAGTGAAATGGCAGATCTATAGAGATTGATGGTACGATAGGATTTACCCGAGCTAGCCTCAGAGGCTAAGAAGTTAACCATAAAGTTTAAAGAGGCTGAAACGGGATCGACAGATTTCTGCAGACACCAGCTTGACCAAAGAGACCAGGCGGACTTGTAAGCCTTGGAGGTGCCAGGGGCCCATGCTCGACTAATAAAGACTGAAGCTTCCTGTGAAATGACGAAATCAGAAGAGGAAGGCTGGAAATTTTCCAGGCGGACAACGTCAGAGACTGGTTGACCATTAAAGGATGGGGGTTGCCCTGAGGATCCGAGAGAAGATTGGGGAAAGGAGAAAGAAGGACGGGGAAGTCTACCGCCAATTCCAGGAGAGACGGGAACCAAATCTGGGACTGCCAAAAGGGAACCACTATTACCAGAGATGTCATCTGGCGACGCACCTGCGATAAGACCCTGTTGATCAACAGAAAAGGAGGAAAGGCATAATTGAGGTGAAGGGACCAATCTTGGAGGAAGGCATCGGTCGCTAGAGCCAAAGGATCCGGACGCCAACTGAAGAAATGAGGCAACTGGGAATTGAGACGGGAAGCAAAGAGGTCTATTGAGAAAGGACCCCACAACTGAGAGAGGGAGAGAAACACGGAGGGAAGAAGCTTCCAGTCGCTGGAATCCCGGAGGAAGCGAGAATGCCAATCGGCCACAGCGTTGAGATCTCCTGGGAGATATTCCGCGGAGAGCGATAGTCTGTTGGAAAGGCAAAACTCCCAAAGGCTTTTTGCTAGATCTGCCAGAGCCTTTGATTTTGTGCCACCGAGATGGTTTATATAACGAACCGCAGAAACATTGTCCATGCGTAGGAGGATGGTACAGCTTACTCTGTCTTTTGCTAGGCTCTGGATTGCAAAGGAACCTGCAAGCATCTCTAAACAGTTGATGTGCAATTTGGACTCCTCTTTTGACCATGTACCGCCAGTCGATATTGGTCCACAACGGGCGCCCCAACCCGTCAGACTTGCATCGGATTCTAATACAAGATCTGGGGCGGAAGCGAAGATGGTTCGGCCGTTCCAGGCCTCCAAATGGTTTAACCACCATTGCAGTTCCAGGTGAGATTCGAGATCTAACTCTATTTGATCGGAATAAGCGAGACCTTGCCGAAGATGCCTGATCTTTAGGCGCTGAAGAGCGCGATAATGGACGGGGCCTGGGAAGATAGCCTGAATGGAGGCCGATAAAAGTCCGACTAATCTCGCCAGAGTTCTGAGAGAAATGAGTGGACGGCGCAGAGCCTGGGAAATCTCCGTTTGAATCGTGGAGATCTTGGATTGAGGAAGAAAGAGGGAAGCCAGGGGGGAGTCTACACGGAAGCCTAGAAACTCCATGCTCTGAGTCGGGATGAGAGAAGACTTTTCTAGATTGAGGAGAAAACCTAACTCGAGAAGAAGAGAACGTGTAGTGTTGAGATCGTTCAATAGTGCCGATTTGTCTAGATTCATGAGGAGAATGTCGTCGAGATAAATGATGAGTCTTATCCCTAGAGATCGTAGGTAAGCTACGACAGGTCTCATTACCTTTGTGAAGCACCAGGGTGCTGAAGAAAGTCCGAAGGGCAGAGATTAAAAACGATAAGTGACGTTTTGCCATTGAAAATGGAGGAACTTTGTGTGTGATTCGTGAATAGGAATAGATAGATAAGCGTCTTGGAGATCTATGCGGACCATCCAATCGTTGAGACGCAAAGTGTCTCGTAAGTGAAGGATCGTCTCCATTTTGAAGTGACGATAAACCACGAACTGATTGAAGAATCTGAGATTGATCACCGGTCTCATCTTCTTGTTCTTCTTTTGAACGAGAAAAAGCGTGCTGAGGAAGCCTGAGGGATCGAAGGGGGAAACTAGAATAGCTCTTTTGGAAAGAAGTGCCTGTATTTCCGAGGTGACTAGCAGGGACATTTCGGTTGAGAACACTAGAGGAGAAGGAAGAACATGTTGAAAAGGAGGAGCGTAAAGCTCGATACGATAACCTTGGACTGTGTCGAGAACCCATGGATCTGCAGTGAGAGACTGCCATCTGTGCAGGAAAAGGGCTAGACGACCCCCCACAGGAATAACTGCACTCACCTTGTTGGGAATTGTTGTTGTTGTGGCGGAAGCCACGTTGGCCCCTGCCCCTGTAACCTCGACCTCTTTGGGGGTAAAATTGGGGCTTGAAATCCTGTTGATTGGAGTTGAAGGTACCACGGGAGCCTTGGGACTGGAAACCACGGCCGGTAGAGCGGCTCCTGCCTCTTCCGGCCCTGCCAAAAACCCGAGAAGGAAAGACCTTCTTGATGGATTGCTGCGCCTTGTCCAAGGAGGCAAAGGTGGTGACGAACCGATTTAAGTCTTTTACTAACGAATCTCCAAAGAGAAGACCATCAGCCTTGACACCAGGATCGAGGGGGGCAAGGTTGGCAAGCTTGGGATCTAACTTTATTAAGAGACCTTTGCGGCGCTCATGAGTCAAGGCCGCATTAGTATTGCCCAGGAGACAAAAAGCGCGTTGGACCCACAGTGAAATCTCCTCTGGATTAAGGTCCGAGCCATCCAGGCGAGCTGTTTCAGCTAAATCAAATATGCGGGCCAGTGGCCCCACCAAATCAAGCAGTTTGTCTTGGCAGGAGGACCAAGCTTTGTCCACGCCTTTGCGCGGATCCTTGCCAAACTTCGAGAAGAAAGTGAGGAGAGGTTGATCAATGGCAGGGGTAGAAGTTATGTGAGAAGGGAGAGAGGGCTTGGGACACTCGGACTTCAATTTAGCCCGGACAGTTTTGTCTAAAGGGAGACGAAGTCTGGAGGTTATATACTCCCCGACATGGTCAATAGGGAACCATTCGGTAGAATTAGGGTGTCTGATAGATGCAGGGTCAAAAAGAGGGGTACCGAAAGGATCCAGCACCGGTTCCGATGCAAAGGCGTCCAGTTTTAATTTCTTAGGAGGGGAAGAAGGATTTACAATATCAAAAATATCATCAAGGTCAGTGGCGTCACCCATATCGTCATCTGTGTCATAAATTGTTGAAATGACCAATTTTTGTGGTACCTCCGGGTTGTTAGACTTAGCCTTACGTTTACCAGCTACACTTTTTAACCCCTCCTGAATAGGAGGCCTGGGAGGAACCAAGTCCTCTGTCATATGTGAGGAAGACTCACCAACCACTTTTGACGCCAAAGAAGAAACCTTGGAGTGTACCACTGTAAGTTTTCTGCTATCCCCCGCAGATTGGGCCATTGCTTTGGTCATGACACTTAAGAGAGAGTTCTCCATAGACTTAGAAAAACGCTTCATAGAAGCTTCGACAGCAGTCTCCACTGAGGAATTAATAAAAGAGCTCAAATCCTCTTTGAACTCGTCCCCTTCATTGTCATGAGGCTCATTAGAAACCTGCATTGTGAGCAAAGACAGAGAGTCTGCTCAAAACCTGACCAGAAAGGGTTAATGAGAGGAAAAAAGGAGTGGGCGTATGAAAATAGAAAACCCCTCCCCTTAGGGGCGTGTGAAATATGGCTGAGGGAAGGAAGAAACGAAGCGTGGAGAGGAGCCGGTAACTGCGCGTCGAGCTGAGGAGCCGGTCTGAAGCGCTGCGCCACAGTTGAGGCGGGGACCGGTGAGAGAGGCGCGCGAGGGGCAGGCAAAGCGTGCAGGGCGCGGGGGGAAACGAAAACTGAAAGATTTATACGCGCGTAAGAGCGCGAAGAAACAGAAGCAACGGAGTTGCGCTACACAGGCCAATAATACAGTTAAACCGAACAATACCAAAAAGTACTTCAAATTAATGCATATAACAGAAAAAGGTACTTATCTTGACTGCGAGCAGCAAGAAAAGAGGGCTGTTTGCAGTCACGATACACCTTATACTGCTATCTATGTTGTGATTGGTCAGTATTTGCTTCTTTGTTTCCCATTGGCTGGTAGTTGTTTCTCCAAGCCTTCTGGGAAGAGTAGTTTTATCTTGCTGCTATTGGAATAAAGCAAGAAAAGAAAGCATAATAGGAGCCTCCGGTCTTGCCATAAAATCAGTGGCTTAAAGCCATCTGTGGAGCATGCACTGTTGCTGGATATGTCGTTCAGGGGGCTCTGTATCAATACATGTCACCAGCAGGTCTGTAGGAACAACAAAACGCCATATTACAATAAAAACAATCGAACATGTCGGAGCACTATAGAGTCTAGGCAACCCAAGGTAGTGATATAAGACTTGTCACCAATAGAGTGTTAAAAGGAGCAAACCCGTATGTGAAAGAACGTAGAAAATGAAAATCAAGTGAGACCCCAGTCTGCTTTCACCACAAGAGATATGAGAACACTAAAAAAAAAGAAAGATAAAAAATAATAAACAGAAATAATGTCCAGAGATACATAAATATACATACTTTCTGGGCATGAATTTAAACAGATTCAGCCCAAGACAAAAGAAAAAATGATTTACAAATTTGGTATGTATGTGTGAATAATAAATATTGAAAAGCAATGGTCTATTGGACAACTGTAATTTAATTTTGGACATAATGCCTGATACTAAATGATTGGTTTTGGAGAAGTGTTCTTTGCTATATATTCTGTAGTTACAGTTGTATGCCTTAAACACATACTGCCTATCATACTCAGGCAACACATAATCTACTAATCAACGCAGTACCGATGTCACTGGATAGCACGTTGTACAACAAATGCTATCACTATGAGATGTAAGGTATGTATGGTAACCTGCTGACAATAGTTGAAAACTTAAAAAAATATGTATTTAAAAAAAAATATGATGTAGTAAGTAGTCAAACCTTTACACAATGACGTCTAGTATGCAACTATTGACGGACCTTTCGAAACTGAAAGCAGCCATCTTAAAAAGGGTCCAATTTCTTGCCAGCCGTTTTACAGCAATTTATGTACATTTTTGGAAGGGAGAGTCCACCATCTTGGAAACATTGTACGACACCTAGCTAGCATGCCAGCTGCATCGCTAGGCAAGCCTATACCTGTTCCTGGGTTAATGGCATGGAGATCGGACAAACCCGATTATTTTAGTAAAGAAACAGGCCATTCAAAGTGTGGCAGGTATTTACTATATAGGAGTAAACCCAAGTCTTCTATTGCCAAATGAGTTGGTCATCGTTTATTTTAGGTCTTAGGCTGGTGGGCGACGCCCCTGTGTGAGTCACCTAACGTGTAAATGGGACCACCATCTCAGAGTAGAATTTTTTTTTTACATCTACACAGTAGTACTGCTTCTGCTCATAAAGTAACAAAATACTTTAGTATGTTTTATGCAGTGCTTTATCTTTACAATTGTTTACAGTAGCTGTCCTACAATGGCATAGGATAACAACTACTAATATTTATTACCATTGACATGTGCTTCTACTTCTCTTGCCGAATGTAACGTTTCATTTTATTAAGATATTTGTATTCAAATCATCATAGTCTTTGTTTAATCTTATAGCAACATTATTATTTCAAGATGGCGCCCGCTTTGCTCGAGGTTCCAGGAAGCGATTGTTCCACTGTTACGGTTACAGAATTAAAAGCAGCACTTCAGCAGATTGCAATAATTTCAAGACTGAGATGGATCGATTTGAGGTCCTTGTCTTCAATCCTTGCGGTTGCAGTTTAAGGTAGGAAAATCCGTGCCTCTGCGTTGATTTGTCCGTGTCAGGTTCATTGAGATAAATGACCCATTATGCTCTGCCTAGTCTTGAAAAGCAAAAGATTAACCCCATGCGCATCCATGTATAATATGCCTTTTTGAACATGAGCAAGTCATAACACTTTAACAGACTTTATGTAACTTATACAAGCTACAAATTGCAACAAAATACAGCTTATTATTAATCACATAGGCGAAACCGAATTCATTTACCAATGCTTGTTCCTCTTGCCTTCACAGCGGAAACTTACTGCTGGTCCAGAACGCATTTTGGTTCAGTAGATTGCATGGATTTCTTTAAACCCCTTATCATCGTGTGAACACTGATGGTGATAACACGTGACTCTGAAACCTTTACAGACAACACGTCAGAAAACTGACTGACATGTTCAGATGCTGAAATAGACTGATGGTGATAACACGTGACTCTGAAACCTTTACAGACAACACGTCAGAAAACTGACTGACATGTTCAGAAGCTGAAATAGACTCGATACTCTCTGGCCTATGTTACATGATCCCAACATTCCCCAGAACATGGCCAGACTGATGACTGGGAATCCTTATCATAACTTAAAAAAGAACAAATAAAAACAATTATTCACGAAGTGATGATGACAGTATAAGTACGCCAGAGATTTGTCTTCTACAACCCACAACAAGGTCATAGGACAACTTGATGGCATCTTTGCAACGTGGGGCATTCCCAAAATCCTCAAATCTGACAATGGCACACCCTTCAACAGCAAAGAGTTCAAGGAGTTTCTTGTCGTCTATCTCAATGTTAAACACCAAAAGAGCACATCTCTATGACCCCAAACCAATGGTGTAGTTGAAAGATTCATGGGCACTCTCAAGAGAGTCATCCAGTGAGCGTTCATGTAAAGTATTGAGCTTAACTTAGCCATGTGCCCGGCCCTCTGGGCCTATTGATGAACTCCTCACTCCACAACTGGTAAGAGTACAGACACCTTGCTATTTGGAAGAGCAATCAGAACAAAATTCCCTCAATGGACCTCAGATCGATCAGTGAATACTGACCAAGTTTGAGACACCAATGCAACTCAGAAAAGAAAAATGAAAACATATGCTGATCAGCATTGTCATGCTCAGGAGACAGTCTTCAACAAAGGAGACTCGATATCAGTTAAACAGAAACGAAGATGGAAAACAGATACTCCTTTTTGCCACCGATCCTCTACAGGTTGTGTCACGTAAGGGACATATGATAACAGCACATCGACCCGAACAGTCTATCACTCAGGACATGTCACATTTCCAACCCTAACCGCAACACTTGTTGAGTCCTGAAACAATGTATGAGGCAGCCCTGTGAGCAAGTCTTGCTCCAACACCTAAGCCTACACCACGGTCCGTTGTTCAATCAGGGAGGACCTCGACCATCTCAGATCACACTGTCCGGTGGATGAGTGCAATCACCTCCCCAACTAATTGAAGAAAAGTTCATTTTTGTGATGTCCACCATTTTTTATTTAACAAAGGTGGATATGTAGCATATTGATGTTATATGCACAGGGACCCTTGTCATTCTGGGACAGACATTGAACAGGAACTACATCATATGCGGGCGGTATTAGGGTGCGGTTAATGTTGAGTATAAGCTAATGCGCAATGCGTGAGTGTATGTGGAGGAAACAAAAATGTTTAACTACAGATCCCGCGTGGTGTAATGTAGCTGAATGCTCCAGGGCTGGGGAAGATGTTACAGTAATCACTGGGGGCTTCATCCTAGCACACCCTGCCACCTCAGTTTGGCATATGCAAATCACTCTTGACACTGCTCCAATGGGAACAGTCCAGCCTGAACTGCCAGGCCATGTCCTTCCTTAACAGGAACTCAAGCAAGACCAGTTATGCCCTTATTAGGGATCGTCAGTCGGGTATAGCTTGGCTCCAGTGGCACAGTATGCTTGAGATCAATGTCTGGGCATACCTGTCCCACTTACGGCATCACACTGAACTATACAGAAAGTGATGGATCTAATGCTTGAATTGGTCTCAGCCATTGATAATAATTCAGACCGCACCCCAGTCAATTTGTATTTTGCACACCATGCCATCTCAGTTTGGACCCAGTCATATGTAAATCAGTCTTGATCTTGCTCCAGTGAAAACAATCCAACCAGAACTACTAGTAAAAGTCCTCCCGGAACCAGGACACAAGTACATATACCCCACAATGTCACACATTTTGTGTAATATCTCTATTTCTGTATTTATTCTATTACTATATTGTTAGTGTATTTATAATCAAGTGGCAGGCTCATTTGTATTTCAAAACATCCTCAGGTGGCATGAGTTTGTTTTCTATTTCTTTTGTTATTCTTTAACCCCTTCGCCGCGGCGCGAATTCTGCCGCGGCGCTGGGGTTTTTTTCGGTGAGCGCGGCGCCGCTGTGCTCATGACGGAACCACGCCGTCAATAGTCACGGGCGAGCTGTGCTCATGACGGAGTGGTTCCGTCACGGCGCCGCCCACTTACGTTACACGCCCGCACAGGCGGGGAAAAGGTGCCGCGCAGGTGGAGCGGCCGCCAACGGCCGCAGCATGACGGAACCACTCCGTCATGAGCACAGCGCGACCGTGGCTCATGACGGAGTGGTTCCGTCATGAGCAGGGAAGGGGTTAAGGTGATGGAAACAAACACACATTCGTTGTGACTTGCCATGACTACTTTTAAGTAAGGTGATCTATCACATTGGCTGGAGCTGAGAGAAGCAACACCACCAGTTTGTTATTGGCTTCTCATAAGCGAAGATGGCTCGCTAACGAAAACTCCAAATCGCAGAAAAGTTTGGAATGTTAGTAATAATAATAATCCACATTTGTAAAGCGCGAACAATCACCCGTTAGGGTCTCTAGGAGTTGGGGGCCGTCGGGAAGATTAAGCAAGCTATTGCCCAGAGTCACATGGTGCTCGAACTGTGATCCCCATATTCCGGAGTCAGTCGCCCTGGCCGCAGCGCCACTCCTCTTCCCTGTGACAATAGTGCACCAGAGCGAGAAGTCAAGATTGTCTGCAGCTGCTCTCAACAAGGGTGAGCATCGCTGAGCCATTGCTCCCTCAGCCTGGCTGCACTTTGAAGGGTAAGTCTGTTTAGCAGTGGGTAGACAAAAGCACAGACTTATTAAGGCATTGTATTGGCTGGTTAGTGGGGGGCGCTCATCTATTGGATGATAAGAAAGCTAGAGTGAGGCAGTGGTGATGTTCCAATCATTTCGGTAAGTATATTATAATGTAATGCATAACAATAGTATGCTGTGGCGTTTGAGACACTGTACTTTGCCAAACGTTGCTAATTATCACATCACATTAAAAAGTACATCCTAAACCTCTGACGGTTCTTTGCTTCTAATCGTCAGGTACAAGATTCGGATTCTTTCCTGTCAGTGAACCATCTGTTTGGATTGGAACCTGCTATGCTGACATAGATTTGGAAGGAAAAAAACATTTTTTCTGAAATAACTTGAAATTGAAAAGTCATTTCCTATTGGCTCCGTTCGTGATTGCCAAGTGCTACTGTCTGGTTTTTAGCACCTTTAGGGGCATATTTACAAGGAAGAGGTGGAGCGCTGCGTTAGGCTCCTTGGTATAAAGCCACGTTCCGCCAGTTCGAAAACTGAGGGCTGCATCGTATTTACAAGAATACGGTGCAGCCCTGCATTTCTCCCTGTGCTGGCTACATTTAGCGGCCTAGAGCCAACGCAAGCACCCTTGCACCACAGTGCAAGGGTGTCTGCATTGTGGGAAATTATTGTTTATGTGTAGGAAGGGACACCTGCCTGCACATAAACAATCATTGGTGTTTTCCTGTTTCTATATGTGCTGCACAACGTACCACACATAGATACAGCAAAACGAGGAGAAATGAAACATTTCTCCTCATTGCGCCAGGGTAAAATCAGGTTTTCCCTGGTCTTAATTTTATCGCTGCCCCATATTTACAAAAAAAACAATTGATGGACAGAATGCAGAACAATCTCATACATTCACCCCAGTACAGAGATCTCGGCCTGTAAATATGGGGGACGTCAAAATCAATGGGTGTTGCGGTGGAACACACCCACCACAACACCCTTTGCCAGCCCCTTTCACGCTACGTGTAGCGTGGAAGGGTGCCTTATTCACAAGGCAGCATTAAGCCTTAACACTGCCTTGTGAGTAAGGCGAAGCCCCTATCACCACCACAACGTCGAGAAAAGTGACGTTGTGGTGGCGATAAGGGCTTGTAAACATGCCCCTTAGAAGTGATGTGCATTTAGCTGTGAACTTCACGTCTTACCACTGAATTGCGTATTTATTTTCGGTATACTCATTGACTTGTGTTATCAATGTTTTCTCTTGCGTGACTCACTCAGGACACCTACTGTATGTAATTGCCTTTGTGTGTTTCTGATTTGTCTTTTTTCTATGGGGAACAATAACTAGTTAGTGGCAAACTAAAGTTCAATTTGGCACATGGTGTATTTGGAATGAACCGAGCTCCCAAAACCATCACTGTACAGCATCCACATCATAAATTCGTGGTGACCCGCAGAACGTGGTAAGAGGTTTCTAGTTCAGACATTGAATAGGGCTGCATGCTCATAAATTCGTTTTTAAATGCATTTTTCCGATTAATAAACTCTTTTCGTAAGCGGGTTACATGCTTAACAATCTAATAACCTTTGGGATTAAATAATCGCTCTCCACTAAAGATGCGATAAATGTCAGATGTAATCTACTTAATCTAATGTAGTATGTGAACAAACGGAGAGAGGATGTACCCTTACGGCTAGAGCGGTCGACCTCGTAGCTGTGGAACCGCGTTCGAATCTCGGCAAAGACGCTCAACATCCTGTGATTCTGGGCAAATTACTGGGTACGGTCGACCTCATAGCTGTGGAACCACGTTCGAATCTCGGCAAAGACGCTCAACATCCTGTGATTCTGGGCAAATCACTTAGGGGCAGATTTACAAGCCCCTTGCGACACATTTGCGCCGCCGTTGTGTCACTTTTGTGACGCAGCAGCAGCGCAAATCATGCACCAGGTTGCGACTTATTTACAACAAGACGCATCTGCGTCACGTTGTAAAGCACTGCGCCACATAAAACCTGCGTCAGGTTTCATGTGGGTGTTCCATCACAGGGTGGGCGTTCCGTTGCAGGAAAGCCCCGTAAAACTGACGCAGTGAAATCTACAAGATTTCACTGAGTCAGTTTTACGACGCCGCTGCGTCAAACCCTTACGCCTGCTTGAAGCAGGCGTAAGGAGTGACGCACCACGTTAAGTATGGGCGGCCCCTGTGCGTTACTGGAGTTGCGTGGCGCTTGCGACGCGACTCCAGCAATGCGCCGCCCTTACGCCTCAAGATGCGTCACGCATCTGCCCTCCTTGTGCCATGGTGCGCCGCATTGTAAATGCAACGCGTCCATGGTGGCGCAAGGGGGGAATTGCGTGTTGCATCTGTTCTGGCGCATCCCTGCTGATTTGCAGAGATGCGCCAGACATGGTAAATATGCCCCCTGATCTTCTCGTGCCTAACAAAAATGAATGGGGCAGATTTACAAGAAAGTGACGCATCTGTAAAGATGCGTCACTTTCCCTGCGCCACCCTTAGAAACCCTTGCGCCACCATAGATGCGCCGTATTTACAATATGGCGCGCTATGGCGCAAGGATTGACAGATGCTTCAGAAATTCTGACGCATCTGTTGGCGGAAGAGTCACGCATTGCTGGAGTCGTGTCGCAAGCACGACGCAACTCCAGCAATGCGTGTTGCGGCCTATTCCCAATACACTGCGTCACTACTTAAGCCTGCTTGAAGCAGGCGTAAGGTTTTGACGCACTGGCATCCTAAAAGTGGCGCAGTGAAATCTTGTAGATTTCACTGAGTCACTTTTATGAGGCCTCCCGGCCTTGGAACGCCCACTCTGCATACATTATACCTGACGCAGGTATAATGTGATGCAGGGCTTGACAACGTGACGCATCTCCCTAGATGCGTCATGTTGTAAATACGCCGCATTGTTTGCGCCGCTGTTGTGTCAAAAAAGTGACGCAACTGCAGCGCAAAAGTCACGCAAGGGGCTTGTAAATCTGCACCAATGTGTCCATCTGTAACGCAACTGGTGCTCGTGTAAAGAGCTCTGATACCCGATTTCTCGGCTCTGGTTCGCGCTATATAATACTCTAAAGAACTAGAAAGCAGTAGCGGTCCGTGGAGGGAGTTCGGTGGGGCAGTGAGGCGGGGCGGGGGAAATGTAAACACCGGAATATGGATGAACGGAGGTAAGTACACATTTAAATAAATAAAACAAATTCCTTTGCGCGCGCTGCATCACCTGTGTGGCATAAATGCAACAGCACATAATGACCATACATATCTCTTTTACTGGCTTCTACCTAAAATGGCACCCCCACCCTGCAGGAGCGGCCCGTGCAGGTAAGAGCGCTGGTGCGGTGGGGCATGGTTGGGGAGGATTCTACAGACGAATATGAGGGAAAATTAAATTAATAATTAATATTCCCGCATCATCTGTTGAAATCCCCCCTACCCGCCCCCCCGCCCCACTGCTTTTACCTGCACGGGCTGCTGCTACCCTGATCAAGAGTACCAATCCCCTGGCATAAGAAGAGCAGCTAGTGTCATAAACCTGTCTCTGCTATGCATTGCAAAGTTTGGAGACTCTGGGCTGTTAAATGAGTTTCTCATAGAGTGGGAATATGTATTTTCCATCTCAGCTAGGCGAAGTGGATTTTGCTAATTTTATGGGGTGAGTTCATCCCCCTGATGGTCCATATTAATAATCTATACTGGTTCAAAAAAGTCATAGGTGATGGGATCAAGAAACCCTATGATAAACGTGGATCCAATTGTAACTGGTGGATGAGTCGAAACCGTTGGTGTCAAAAGAACAGAACTGATGCCCTATACATGTAGGCCACTAGTGGAAAAATAACCCCAACAAAATACAGGGCCGAGGCCAAACAAAGAACCTTATAAAAGTAAGTCCCTCATCTTATGCGAAGCAAAGGACATACTCGAGAAGGTGAAGCCTGCCAGTTGAACCGTTAGTGGGTCTACAATGTGAACAAGAGGCACAGAGGGAGAATTAGGAGTCATACCCAGAAAAAATTACTGGGCGAGACACTGGGAGGCCCAGAAACTTGGAGAGCAGGATCCCTCAAGCCCCTGGCAGTCATCGACTGCAAAGCACAAGGGTCACAAGAGTCAATTCCTATGGGGAGGGAGCGGGCCAACAGCACCGTGATTCAGGACCACACTACGAACAAAAGACACTGAAGAGCCATTACAGAGGAGGGCTAGAGTAAATCTCTTTCTGTTTGCGCTATAATCACTGGGGTAGACAGCACTTCCAAGTCAAGTGCCCTAATGAAGCCTGAAACAGAGAGACGGAGGGATGCAGATAGGCCCTGCTGTGACGCCAATGCTTCAATGGCATGCTGTTCTTTCAATTGCACCTGAAAGGGGTGGGGAGCTCTGCGGGTCTGATCCCAGGAGCGCAGTCTCCTGACCATCACGGTGATGGCACTTATGCTGTGGTTCTGGAGTTATGATATCGGAAATGTTGGCAGAGGGCCCTCTCTGGCCTCTAGTCAGTCCTGCGCTGAATCCAGATCTGCAAAAAACTGAGTTCGCTGGTCAACTGTAACTCACAGTTTTGTTGGAAAGAGTAATGCATATTGGTGTCCCAGAGAACATAGCCTCTTGTTCACCTGCATAAAAGAGGAGCACTTCATTTGGTGGAAGAAGCATAGTCTGGAAAAAGCATAACGTTTACAGTTTCCTTTCTGATTCTTTCGTTTGGACTTCTGCCAGTATTAGGTCCCGGTCTTTAAAGTTGAGTAGGCGAGCCAGGAAGGGCCGCGGGGGTGCCCCATGTGGTGGGTGGCAGGCCATAATGCTGTGCGTTTTCTCCACCACAAAACAATAGGACAAGGAAACAGGGGTTACCAGTTGCCGCAACCAGTCTTCCATAAACCCGGGGATCATCACCCTCCGCCCCTTCCCGGAGACCAGCAAGACAAATATTATTGCGACAGGACCTCGCCTCTGAGTCCTCGAGCTTATCCTCCAACACATTTCAGATGATCCATCATATGCTGAGTGCGTTGTGAAAGATCCTGGGTTCGGGGAGTGAGGTTGTTAATGGCTGATGTGTTCACCGCCACTGTCTCCGTGGCTGAAGAGGGGGGGTATGAGCAGACCAACAAATCAGGGGTAGGCCATTGGGATGTCTCCACAGAGTATCCTGTGCCTCTGTCAGGCCTATATGGCAAGGTAAGGGAGGGTGCGAGCACACTGTCTCACATCCCAGCACTCAATTTGCCCCAATGCATCATGGTAAATGCAGTGCATGTTAACACTTACTTCAGTAGTGGCCTTTAATTACTCACCCTTATTGTTGCAGCCTGTGCTGTGATACTCTTGACATGTGATTCTGGATTCAATCCTTCATCAGTAGAGAGCAATAGGTTAATCTGGGGGTGCTGTAAATGCTGCCCAAAGTCTTCTCAGGTTTCTGTACCACTCACTGGGTGCAGGTGCATCAACACAAGCTGTCAGCTCAGTGGCTCAAGGGAGTCTTTTCAAACAGAAGGAGGGTGGGAGCACACTGCCTCCCATCCCAGCACCTAATTTGCCCAATGCATCATGGTAAATGCAGTGCATAATAACACTTACTTGTGAGGCAGTGTGCGCTCCCACCCTCTTTTTGTTTGAAAATGCTCCCTCGAGCTATGGAGCCGATGAGCTCTGGCTGATGCATCTGCGCCCAGTGAGGGGTGCAGAGACCCGAGAAGACTTCGGACAGCATTTCTAGCACCCCCAAAATGATGTGATGCTCTCTATTGAAGAAGGACAACTATCCTCAAACACGTGTCTAGAGATACACAGCACTGGTTGCACCAATATGGGTGAAACACGAATCTGTCACTGAAGTAAGTGTTATAATGCACTATATTTACCATGAGACACTGTGACGAACTAAGCCCTGGGATGTGAGGCAGTGAGCCCCAACCCTCTTTTTGTTTGAAAAGACTCCCCTGAGCTAATGAGCTGACGCGCTCTGGCTGATACACCTGCACCCAGTGAGTGGTACAAAGACCTGAAAAGGCTTTGGGCAGCATTTCCAGAAACCCCCGAAGAATGTGTTCCTCTCTACTGAAGAACGACAACTATCCTGAAACATGTGTCTAGAGATACACAGCACTAACTCGACTAACGAGGGTGAAAAACTAAAGACTGTCACTGAAGTGTTAATATGCACTACATTTACCATGATACATTGGGGCAAATTGAGTGATGGGATGTGAGGCAGTGTGCTCTCACCCTCTTTCTATATGGCAAGGTGTTAAGTCCTCATAGTAGGGTTCGGGGGAGGATGGCTGTCTCCCATAGTCAGGGAAAGCCCTGCAGATTGAGCATGTGGGGATGATGGGCCGTCTCTAGGCACTGCAATCGGCCTCCTCCACATACTCCAAAGGTGCGACAAAGGTAGGAGACCTGGTCAATGAGGGCCAGAAGAGGGCTCTACAGGCTGTACGGCCAACGAGAACACCCCACCCTGGCGCAAGATGTCCTACATTGGAAGCCCATCAGGGCCCCCAATAGCACCAAGGACCCCCAGAGCCACCCACTTAGAGGCGACACAGCCCTAGAGCTGGCAAGCGAACCACCACAGGTAACTGAGCCTCACTGCGTGTCCCATCGCCCCGGACCTCAAGTCTGCCAGAGAGCAACAAAATGGGGACGGGGCACCCAGAGCCTCAGGGCTCACCTCCGGAGGCAATCCGGCTACTTGTGGTGGTTGGCAAAGCTCCTGTGGTGAAAGCAGAGCAGGAGAATGTGGATCACTCCAGGAGCTCAGCTAGTCTGCAGCCGCCATGATCAATGGCTTGGCCACGCCCACCCTGTCTTGCACTGCTTACAATGTCTTTTGAAAGCAGACAGTGGTTTGTGTTTACAGTTTGCATTATTTTCTAAACTAATTTTTCATTTTTTTCATTTTTTTTCAGTTATTGCGTTCCAGATGCATAAAAAACATCACATTGCTATGCATTTTAAATGTGTGTCCTAAAGCTCCATTATACCGTAAATATTGCACACACACACTGACCTTTTTGGTCAATGAAAGCTTTGCAAATTCAACTTATCAATCACCACTTGAAAGGAATACAGAAGACCGAAAACTGAATTAGCGCCTTACCAAAGTAATTTACCTTTTTTAAATTCTACCCTTTGCCTTACGAAATTGGAAGCCATATATTCAATTACATGTTTCGTTAGGGCTGAAAATAATTTGAGCTGATCAACTACATCTAATGTCTGTGTGCATTTCGCTAACCACTCACTTTTGTGCATCCCATGTGCCATGCTTGTGTTGTCTGTGGGCATCTCACACTGATCTTGTTTCTGAGAATCTCACACTAGACTTCTTGTGTTTGTCAGCATCTCACACTGTACTCACTTGTGGGTTATCTTGCATGTGGCGTTTCATGTTTGTGAGCACCTCACACATTTAGCTGCTCATTTTTGTGAACATCTGCAGAAGTAGGCCTCTTGTGCTTGCATGTACCTCATGGTCCATGTTTCTCATCGTTCTAACCAGCTTACACACTGTGGGCTTCATTTATGAAAACTGTTGCATCACTGGGATAAAACAGCGATGCAACAGTTTTCACTACACCCTCCTTGCGACACAATAGATGTGCCGTATTTAATGTAGGGCGCCCATGTCGCAAGGAATGACAGATAAGTCAGGAATCCTGACGGCTCTGTAGGCGCAAAAGTCACACATTGGTAGAGTTGTGCCGCAAGCATGACGCACCTCAGTTTTTGCAAGGGGTAGGCCTGTGCCTACCACGAGGCAGGCATAAGGTTTTGATGCAGTGGCGTTTTAGAAGTGAAATCTCATTGAATTCACTGCGACACTTCTATGACCCTTTTTTACGTGGGAACGCACACCCTGCATACATTATACCTGACGCAGGTATAATGTGGGGCAGGGTTTTACAAGGTGACTCATCTGCCTAGATGCGTCACCTTGTAAATATGACGCAACGTGGCGCATTGTTTATTCAGCCGCTGCATCACAAAAAGTTGCAACGCCTTCAAAAATAAGGCCCTGAGCTTCTTTTGTTTCTGAGTAATTCCCAACAGGCTTCTCGTGACTTGCGTCAGATTCAAAAGATCTCTAGTAAAGATCTAAGCTACTGCAGCCTGCTAGAGCAG
Source organism: Triturus cristatus (assembly GCF_964204655.1). Lineage (NCBI taxonomy): Eukaryota > Metazoa > Chordata > Amphibia > Caudata > Salamandridae > Triturus > Triturus cristatus. Next base: position 203,489,417 of record NC_140584.1, on the reverse strand, counting down.
ACTCATGTTTGACTCGAAGGACCTCTAGTAAACGTGTAACTTACTGCTGCCTTCGGTGGGAAAGAAAGATTGCAAGAAGTAGCAAGACCTATTGACTTTGCCAATCCTTGTCATCATGAGACTTTATCCTAGGCCAAAAGAAAGAAAGGCAGAGAAGGGATTAAGGAGGAGGAAGAACATGATAGGAAAATAGTTATGAATAGAAAAAGCAGGGATGTAAAAAAACTGCAATACTAAGATATTGAAGAAAAGTAGTGCGGTAGTAGAAAGAGGCATGAGGTAGTATCAAACCTAGGAAGGCTTTGTATTCAGAAACACATGCATTCATTCAGATTTGTCAACGATGGCGCCCAAAGAAAAAGCGTTGTGCCCTTGCACTTCTTTATTTAACAAATCAATCATGGGGAGTGATGGCATGCAGTGGCCGAAGCCTTTAAAAACTAGACGGTACATACTTACACAGGTGGCACCATATCTGGTGGGCACAATCACAAAAAGACAGAAGAGCTTCAGTTGGAGGTCTGTTAGTAATTCCAATTTCCAAGCAGCAATTAGAAATATTAAACCCTAAAGTAGGGCTTAGTTTGTAAAAATAAATAAATACATGTAGGGGGGAAAGTTTTTCTTAGATGCTCACCCTCGGGGCTGACAAAGGCCAGAGGTATCAATTATCAAGGCAGTCCAGTTTTTATTCCATCTCATTCCACTTTCTTCCATCCCATACACTTCGTGCCTCTTTCACCCCATTGTGGGGGTTGTTTTTAATTCATTGACCCTACTTTGCTATCTTTCTCTTCACTTTTCTTGTTTCTGTCCTCCTCTCTCTCTTGCTCTGAGCCAAATACTGGTAATGAAAAATAAATCCTCATCCTTAAAAATGAGTGCCTCTGACCCCTGCCCTGGAGTATTAGGAGGAGACACTGACTTCTCAAGCAATTAAAGAGCCAATTGCTGAAAATCATACAGTCGACGAATAATGCAAGTTGTACAATGTTTACCCATATAAATTACATGCCTGTATTCTTCCTTGGGAAAGAGACCAGCATCAGAAAATCTAGAATATCCCTTAGAAATGCCAACAAATTGGAAAAAGATTCTCCGTAATGGACAAATGTCTTGCAGAATTAAATGGGCTGCCCATGTAGAGAAAAATGCAGTCCTTTTAACTAGTCCTGCATGACTAACAATCACAACAATAAACATTCAAGAATATTTTTTTAACAATTTCAGCTGGGTTTGGGGTTTTATAGGGAAATCAACCACTGGATGGTCCATTGCATAATAAATTAGCTTTCTTTAGAAATTCAAGTGTCATATTATTTGTTTTCGTGATTGCATAGTAAGCTTTAACCAGCAAGATGAGCTATAATATTACATAGGACTGTCCTTAAATTGAATCCTGTTTTCTTTGAGAAAAAATCTGTGACAATTTAGTTGTAAGAGTTGAGTATTGAATAGGCATCTCTAAGAAAAGGCCAACCATTCACTACTTCTGCCAAGGGACCTCCTCGCTCCATATTTAGAGTTGTTTGCCTGGCCCGCAGAAACTCCAATTATCGTCAGGCACTGCCATCATGGCGTTTTCTGTCAATGTCAAAGCTTGACGGGCTAGTCTGTCAAACATGACAGCTGCCAGTCAAGCTTTTACAAAGCTTTTAATTTTTCCAAAACAAACTCCCAAAGTGTGATTTTCATTAGAAAAGTGAAAATGATTGGCTCCCACACCATAGGAGTTTACCCGCAGGGTGTGGGATCATCGCTATTTTCACCAGTGGCGTAACACAGCCCCCCCCCCCACAACCCCGCGGGAGGGCCCCTGAGCTGCAGGGGGCCCCCTCAGCACAGTACTCTGGCCTGAGAGCTCCTGATTAAATCCAAAGTGGGGGGCCCTCCATGTACTTTGCGGGGGCACCCACTTAAGTTTCATACACCACTGATTTTCACTGCTCCTCACCACCAGTGTTTACCTTGCAGTGACAGGCTGGAAAAAAAAATCCGATCACCCCCTCACTATTGGGCAGGCGGTCAGATGCCTAACCTCTGACTGCCCATACTCCTTTTGGCATTCGGAGGAGTTTGTCAGCAATGAAGCAGAAGTAGACTTGTGATCGACATACTAAAGGTCTGCCCTCCTCTAAATCGGGCAGCCGGACCTTGAGTATGGAAGAGAGGTACTTTGTTGCGACCAGGGGTGCAGCTTCCATTTCTGAAGCAGCTGCAGTGGCTCGAGGGCCCGGAGGCTTAAGCGACCCGCTGAACACTTAATATTTCTATATTTTATATTTTATAATTCAAACAGCAGTCAGGCGGCCAGTTTCAATCCTTGCTAAAATCCATGACACACTGGCTAGGATACTGGATGCAACTGAGTAGCCTCTCTGAAAAGCTCTAATTAAGAAGCCCCTTTCTCAGTTGTGGCTAAGCTCTTCTGAGATTGATTTGAGCATGTTTGGGTTCATATTGAAAAAAAACATCTGTTATTTTAATTCCTTCCTCACATTTTATTTGTTTCAATTAAAGTTGAAACATTTGACCTGGAACCAACCAAATTCCAGTATTTTCCCAAAAACTGGAGAAGCATACTTTATTACCCAACTGTAAATCAGGGTCTTAGCATATAGGATAATTTCACTGGTCCAAGTAAGGCCAAATGAGCAGCTAAAAATCTTGCAGAGTATGTGTTTTCATTAGCTACACAGACTATAATCTGACAGATAGAACAGATTACTTGTGACTGCTGCTTTTGATTGTGTATGTAAATTGACTGCAAATCTATTCACAAGTTCGTAGTATAAAATGCCACTTAAAAGGTTTTCCTTGCAATTCTTCATTACACAGATAGTGGAATGCCACTCCACTGATGCATTTGATCTACAGATCCATAAATATCAAAATAAGCATCCACGTAACGGATTAACTGTTCTATCAAGGTGTAGAGGAACATGGCATGTTTTGTTTTGTAATCTTGTCCTGATGTGGAAGGTGGGTGGCAAGCCTGGATGGGAGTTTTGGTTCAAAGTATGCAAAAAGGCATTAGGATGCAGCAATATTATCGCAATGCGCAAAATATCATATTTTGGGACAAACTAACAAGAATCTTGGGAGACCTATCCCTCTTTTATGAAGAAGAGAGCAAAACTACTGTCAGTGGATTGTGATCTTCATAATTCATGTTCAAGGTGGTACATCAGACTGCTAGAGAGAAATATATAGTCAATTAAAAATGAGCAGCCTCTGGCATAAAAAGTGAGAGTGAAAGGTTCACTTGGGTCCAGACTTCTGATATTCATTTACTTCATTGGTGAATGGTCTCTTTTTCTCCACAGTCTCTAATATTACTATTGCCAACATACTGGCTTCTGACAATCATAATAATGATTGTGTAATTTAAAGAGTACTCACCAAAATATATCTCCTAAATGTTCTAGCCCATTCAAACATTTGACAGGTCTCTTAATAGCATCTCAATTCAACTCCTTCAACATAAATCTGTGTCCATACTATGGCTACTTGTACACTTGTATGAAATTGTATGATGTTGTGTAATATAAGTCACTTATTAGAAACATTCCCAGATACCTCCTTATCTGCTTTATTATTTTCATTGTTTATGTCTATTAAAAACATGTCCTTTGTTGCTTTCCAGCGTATAAGTCACAAGTTTACACTTATAATACACAACAAGTTTCTATTTGCAACTAGCTTTTGAGTGGATCCAATGTAAGTTGCACTTAATATTTCCTATGATCATTAACATTGTCTCTGAAAACATATGAAATTTGACTTTTTGTGTAACTGTATCACTGTTTTAATTCCTCTGTTCCAACTTGAGCCATGAATCGAGAGTCTAATTTGATTTCATAGACAGAGTGTTTATGAATTGTTACTTTTATTTCCTTTAAACATACTCACAAGACGTTTCCTCTTGTAATCCACAGTCAATTTCTTTTTATATGCAAACTTGTTGAAAGGGTCTAATATGTGTTGCTCGTCCTGCTTTACTTTTGATGAACAGTTATTATTATTTCTATTTTCCAAGTAGAACCAAGGATAGTAAAGTGCAATTTTATTTCTCTGGCCACAAGTGTGCCTATATATTCACAACTGTGAGGCAGTTTTTCAAAGTTTGGAAAATAGTTCTCTCCCATTCATCATTTAAACCTTTTGGGTATTGAATCCATAGTCAAGTCAAGTCAAGTCAAGTAAAAAGAGCTTTATTTGGCAAAGATGGCCATGAAAGAGTAGCAACTATAAACATACAGTTAAAAACCAATGTAAATACAGACAGTGTAATAAAATGCAATAAAAACAGTTAAAAGCTAGAAATTTACCAATATCCTTATGTCTTTTCTCATCCTAAGCGAATAACATAAAGCTAATAACAGTGTAGCAAATAGGTTCAGTTATCAGCCACAGCAAAAGTTTAAGACTTTGTCTAGCCAATTTGCAATTATTAAAGTGTAAAACAGGAGGTAAAAATGTAATTCTGGGAACAGTATAAAATGTACAAAAAACATAAACAAATAAAGAATTACTGGCTAATATTGACACAGGGACAACAGGGCAGAGAAGAAAAACAGCTGCCCTGTTGTGGAAAGTCAATCAGGAAGTGATTAATCCTCAACCTAAAGTGTGTTAGAAAAAACGCTATGCTCCTGATGGGGAATCCAGACTAAATATGGTTCAGCACATTCGAAGGAAGGGGTCTCCATATGGTAATGCACAGTGTCCATCACCTAAGACTTTTTGGTCCTCTTTAGATTGCTATTAGTTTGAAAGAGAGAGAGAGTATTAAGGTCTTCATGTTGCTATAAATCTTAATGGGTGAATAAAAAGATGTGGGACACAAAGATCTGAAAAGGATTTTCTGACACACACTAGCCAAGCTTTCGGAACAATAGCACAGTATCGTCAGCATATTTCTTTCCTATTCCTTATTTAAACCTTTTGGATATTGGGTGCATAGTGTTTTTTTCCAGTAGCTTTGTCTCTGCAATAGGGTCTTGACCCTATCTCTCCCATCCATGAAATCTGGAATTACATCTAGTACTTGGAAACGAAGCTGAGGTATGCTATGAGACCTGTCTTCAAAATGTTTTGCAATCACTGATTTCTGGTTGTGTGTTCTGATGTCGTTCTTGAGTTCTGTAAGGCTTACTTTCAGTGTTCTCTCTGTTTTCCCTACATATCCTAATCCACATGGACACTTGAGAAAATAAACACAAAAATTGGTATCACAAGTTGATTTGCACTTGAGTTCTATTTTTTCTCCTGTCCATGGATGTGCCACTTTGTCTCCCATGATAATATTATTGCAGTGGCCACAGTCAAGACACGGAAATGTACCAATTTTGTTTGCTCGTGGTTGTCGATTTTTGTTGTGAACCTTGACTGCCAAGTCCAAAATATTCTTGCCACTGCTGGATTGAAAAAGGTTTTTGCTGGTTTTAGGAGTTCGCTGTTTAGCATCCTACAGAAAGAAAATAATTTAAAAGCTCAATTTTGCAATTTATTTCCTGGCTGTACTTTTCAAAAGAAGCATTTTTCATAATCATTTGTTAATGTAACACATGACTGGTTTACAGTACAACCTGGTCAATTTCAATGTAGCCGAATCTTGCTCAATTTAAAGCTGTCTTCAAATATGTCTTCAGACAGGGGCGGCTCCCCCATAATGGCAGTGGTGCATCTCCCCACTGGTCAGAGTCCGTCACAGAAAAATAAAATGACATTAAAACAATAATATCATTTTAATTTTCTGTGAGGAGCTCTGGCTGACGGTGACTGAGTGGATACGGAGCACGACTGGGCAGGGCTGGGCCATCACAGGCAGAAGTGGGCACTTAGAAGTGTGCATGTAAGTTTGGCCGGCAGTCTCAGGCTGGCCAAACAGACACATGCACTTCTATTATTCCAACCCAGCTGTGTTCACAGCCCAGTTGGAGAAAAGCTGCAGTCTCCCAGGCAGTGTCTGAGCGACAGTGCAGGCTGCTCAGACCAATCCTGGCATTGCTCTCATAGCATGAGAGCAGCATCTGGATTGGCTGGGCAGCCTGTGCCTTCCCAGGCTGCCCAGGCCTGTGCTGGGAGTGAAGCACTGAGGCGGCAGTCGGGGCAGCGAGAGGTAACTTTTTTTTATATATTTTATTTTTACCATCAATTCCCCCACCTGTCCTCCCTTCCCCCGCTACCCCACCCAGAAATTGGCATTCCCAATATATGTGAAAATTAAAGATTTCAGATGTGTTGCCATAGATGTGCTAAATATTGCCAAGGGACATATATCTATAAATGTGCATGACAATAGAAGAATTTACAATAAAAGGTGTACATGGTCTATAAAACAAATGTAAATGTATTCACAGATAATGAATTTGATGAGAACTTCTTTGTAGGTAACTGGAAGTATGATCTTTTAAACGAGATGTAATTGCAGTGGTGAAATTCAAATGAAGAGTGTTTTCGTAGGTTTAGGAATGTTTTTTGCTAGTTCTAACAGACTGCTGATTGATATGCTACATAACAAAAATAGATTTAAAACTCAAGTATTTGTTTGCTATCTAATACATTACAGTTGTACAGAACCCCCGAGTAATTCTGAAATTAATAATTCACAATTTAACTCATTTTAAAGCAGCTTCCAAAAGTGTTGTAGAAATTATTTCACTGGCCCAAGGATTAGACATGTCAAGTCAAGTCATGTCAAATATAACTTAATTCAGTTTATGCCAGTAAACCATAAAAGCATCACATCAACACAAGTAAAATGGAAAAGAAAAAAGTATAAATAAACATCCTTATACATGAAGTAAAATAAAACATTAAAAATGCCAATTCTGCAAGTTAAAGTTCAATTGATTACATTTTAACTTATTGAGCTCCTTTACCTTTTAGTGCATTACAGAGACCTTCTCTCAGTAGACAAAGAAACAAGTCAGGTGCATTATGAGTACTTATCGCATGGGGCAGTTAGGTTAAGTAAATTCAATGTCCAGGGTAATCAATTAGTCTCAATAGCAAAGTACCTTAGAAAAAAACAGAGCAACCCGATAGCAAACTATCTTGTCTTTCAAGTCATACAAATACTGGAAGGCCTCCTCTTTGTTTTAAAAAAAAAAAACTGGGTTAAGATAAAGTGGCCTATGTGCCAGATAAAACCTACAAAGAATTACGATATGCTTGGTAGACTGCTCCGACCTATTATCACATAGGCTTTTCCGGGTGAGGGTACCCCACCCTTCCCTTCCAGGAAATGAACCCATACGATGGAAGATAGAAGATGAAAGCGAATCAGGAGGTATCTGTGATGATTATTATTTGTTAGCAGAAGGTACACTTTACAGCAGAGTCGCCCGTTCACTGCTATGTATCTTCCCACAGAAACCTTATAAATGGCTCCCTGGGCCCTATTCTCATAGCAAACTTTGAGTATATATTCCCTTAGGTCATTTTTGGAGTAACCTGTGATGACCTCCGGGTGTGCCCAGGGATTCCTTTCTATCTGACCTAGCCCCTCAACTTGTGTCGTAGCCAGGGAATTTTAGTGGGGTGATAGAGACCATTGCAATCCTTGATAATTTGTCTGGAGAAATGTGTCTCTTTCTTAGACCAAACAGGTTGCCATAATAAGAGGGGATTACATTCCAAAGTATCTATTAGAAAGTTGGCTCCCAGTGCCCAATGGATAATGGAGTCTGGCTTTGAATGGGGTAAAGTTAGGAGTCTCCTAAGAAACTTGTTCTCTTGCTTCTGAATAATTTCATTATCCCCCACACCACAAATTCCTGCTCCATAAGTAGCTGCTAAGATGGTTTTGGTTTTATGTAGAGTTATCATTTCTTTAATTGGTTTTAAGCCTAACTTGGTAGCAAAACTAAATAGAGCTTCGTTATTTCTGGTCATGTTGGAAATGCATAACTCCCTATGATGTTTCCAGTCTAACTTTAAAAATAGCTGAATTCCTAGATAGTTAAAGGTTTTGTTAGTGTGTATGTGAGAAAGTGGCTCTGTATATACTATTCCCAAATAGGTACAGTGTGTACAGAGTCCACAGTCCCCAGAGGTTTGGCAGAGGCTAAAGTTAGATATAACCTTACTCTCTAAAGTGGTAGCTTGGTCGAGCAGTAAGGCAGTATCAGAGGACAGTGTATAGCATTTGTTGCACACACTCAATCAGCAAATGGTCTCACACACTCAATAACTGAACTCTAGGCCAATGGTTTATATAAAAAAAAAATATCTCTGTTTTATTTTAGAACCAACATTAAGCACACAGCAGTGGAACTTTAAAAACTGAGTGAGCCTGTAGGCCTCACTCCAATGACACAGGTTAAAAAGGGCCTGTTCACTCCTACTGATCCCTACACAGTTGCCACCACTGCGCTTGTGCTGCTTAACTCCTGGTGAAGGCAGTAGCCATCCACCACTATGAGGGTAGCTCTTTGGACACCCCTCCCAATCCAACAAGACTGCAATCTTTGAGACAGGACTATGTCATGGAACACACGTATGATCCATGTTCGCCTATGACAAAAGAAAAATCACCAGCGATCCAGACATCAGTACTGTTGGGCACTCAGGGCAGGGGTGCATGTCAATTACCATGCAGAGGACTTCTCCATCCTACAGATGAAATTAAAGCACCAAAAATATCACTCACTAATTGTGACGCACTACAAACAGATCACCCATAAGGAGCTTTACTCTTGTCTTCAGATTCACTACATGATTCACTTTTGGAAACGGTACCCCATATAACAACTAGCTACCCAATTAGAAGACAACTGGAAATAAGCCACATGGTCTCACATATATAATACACTCCGGGGATCCCAGGTTCTCTTCCAGCCAGAATATGCTGCATTTTTAACCTCTACTCCTTGTACACACTTACGCCATCCTACCTTTAGTGGATTTATAACCCATCATTTAGATCTTATAAAACAACTTCCCTTTCTTTTCCATGTACCAGGATTGAGGTCATGACACTGCTCTTGCCTTGGGAACGGAATTACCAATTCAACATGGTGAGAGACTGAATGCACCAAATCTATCACGCTTTCCAGTAGTAAAGAATCATATAATCTGTAATATTCACATGCACAGTTGCAGTCACAACGGGAAGTCTAATGACTCCGCCTATGAGAATTCCATGTGGGAACAAGCCTGTTCTCCGATCCAGAACACTTCTCAGACTCATCAGTACCAAACAAAGGGCATCAGGTCATTTCAGGGATGTGGATGCACACACTTTAGCAAAATGGGGCCTCAAAGTCCAATTAATCTATTCCACAATGACTGAAGCCTTAGGTTGGTAACTATAGTGGAACCACTGGTCTACCCGTAAAGCTTCACACAAAGGTTTAGCACCCTCAGTGACCCCCATCTGGAAAAGAGACAAACAACTACCAGTATTTAAAAGAGCCTATATGACATGTGAGGGCTGGAGTTCTCCTTCCTGCATTCAGCTTTTGGCATGTGAAACACCTGTGACATAACTGAAATTACATGGAACCTGGGGTTGAATAAATATGTGCAAAAGAGACGAACCATCGCATCTTAGTCTATGTGTGTAGCACCGTGAAATGTCGTGCCATAGAAAATCAACCTAGAGTCAGATAACACAGATGACTATCTACAGAGATCCACACTTAGACCTCCTTCTTAGTAAATCATGCTTTCTGACACCTCTCCTTTTCACATTATGGTGCTTCTTCCTTCAATCTCTTCACATCTTCCCATTCATCAGCAACAATCAACTGAAGATTCATAGCGGTAACATACTTAGATTAATGTGAAAAATGTCCATTGAATGTGCAAGACCCAAGAGCACAATACCTGGCTACTTCATCCACACAGCGGTTGCCAGCGGTCACAAAATAATTTCCGCTCTTGTGTGCTGCAGAGGGTACGTTACACAAACAGGAGGCTTCCACTACTCCCTATAAGGTGTAAACCTCATATGCTGCTTTCAAAATTTCTTGCACATCTCAAGAGCTGTCTCCAAACAATATATAATCAGGCTCTTTCAGAAAGACATCTTGAATGTCGGGTTACAATTGGGTCACAATGAGGCAGTTATGGTCTACCCAATCATAATTTTCATCAACTACAAGTAATGGCAACAGTGTGGCAGCATTGACTCAGGATCATCTCTACAAAGTAATGTTCTCACAGCAAGTATAAACTGCATATACTTGGTAAGTCAACTGTTGGACATGAGTTGACCACAAGTCAACCAAATTGGTAACCATGGTTGTGAGAAGGTAGCCCATACAAATGTCCTCACATTGCTGAATGCTGACAACAGCTACAGCCATCACCTTTATGTGACCCGGTAACACTGCGGTTACTGGGTCAAGAGTGGCTGAAAAGTAAGCAACAGGACATTTAGAATTTTCAAGGGTTTGGGTTAGCACCGTTCCCTATTAGACCAATACAAAATATATAGTTTCTCGTTGTCTAGTATTTTTAGAGTTGTGGGCTGCAAAGGCTCTCTCTCAGTTTGAGAAAGGCTTTCTAACAATCGTCCCATGGTGGCGGATCTGTCTCATCTTTGTGTGTAAGCTTTTGTAGAGGTTTGGCCACTAGGGAAAAGTTGGGAATCCACTGATGATAATAGCCTACCATTTCCAGGTTCATCCGACTTCTCTCTGTGTTTTGGGAAGGTTAATTGGCAATATGGCAGAGATTCTCTCATGAGACACCATCTTTGCTGTTTTCCCACTGTGATGTCCAGGATACAGGAACTCTCTCTCTCTTTGTGCTGCAGTTTGGTTGAGGTCACTTATGTCCATTCTCAGCTAAGTGATTCAACAGGGCTATGGAATCTTGTTGGCATCTCTCTTGAGTCGTCAGCGCTACAAATAGGTTGTCAATATAATGAATCAGAACTGAGTTAAATGACAGCTTTAATGTCTCCACATTCTTTTTCAGGATCAGGTCAAAGATTCAGGGTCTTTATGAATACCCTTGAGGAACATGGCACTATGCCAGAACTTCATTTTTAACTGAAACACGAAAAATAACTTTGTGCAATGGAATGGAAAAGAATATTTGGTACAGGTCAACGACCGTGAACCACTCAGCTTCACAAGAGACCTGAAACAGTATTGCAGCTGAATTCTGTACCAGAGGACGACATGGGACGGACATATTATTACTCTTTTGCAGGTCCTTAAAAGCACAACACTTCTTATTTTATTTCTGTATCCCCATAATGAGGGAATAACAAGAATTTCCTAAAATCTCTTTTAAAAAGCCCTGCTCTAACATTGATTCAATCACCGTGTTGAATACAGCCACCACATCCGGTAAGAGATTGTATTGTAGCTTTTGAGGGAATTCAGCATTTTGTTGTAGGTCTACTTTTACAGGTTCAACACCTTTAATCAAGCCAATGTCTTTACGAGAATAATACTTTACAGAGTCCTTTAAGTCTGGTGGCAAATCTTCTTTTGTCAGAGCAGGGACTAACCCAACAACAGACTTCTGAGTGTTCAATTTAAGGTCTGCATCTTCATCACGGGTCTGAAGCAGAACACCATTTGGTGGTAGACCAGATCACACAGTTGACCTTACAAAGCCTAGAAAACTCACAGTGCTTGAATCTCAAACTACAAACTGATGGTCTTCTTCCAGGTGACCAGTCTTCACAGGGACTTAAAACTGAAACAGGATTGATTATTTGGTGATTTGGTGGGCAGCGCCTACTACTTGGATTTTGTTTCCCGAGAGGAGTATTCGGAACATCCACTGTACCAGTGTTGATTAAAAAGAACACAAGATGAACATTCATTTCTTCTTCCACATTAGGGCCACTCTGGGCTAAATCTAACTCTAAGGTTGTGAAAAGTACGCAATCCTCCTCCCCTCTCAGACACAATATATTGAAGATCAGAAACCGTTGGGTACATTTTGAGCTGGCATAACATTTACTTTTCGTACTTGAGCTGCACTCACATTTCGAATACCCCAATTTGCTTTCTTCAGCATAGCTGTATCCATTCCTGAATTCAAATTAATTGGCACTCCCCTCACTCTACCGTGTGGGACACCATTCCCATCTTACATCATCTGACCACTGACTTGATACTCAACTCCTTGCAGTCCATTACCATCTCCTGACCAATATCCTGAACTTGCCATCTATGGACCATTTTGAAATCCTTTCTGAGCCAGCTTCGTCTAAACCAACATGAATTTCTCTTTGATTCTCTTCTGTCTCGCCTCTAAATCATCACTGCAAAACTTTGCACAGCGGAAGATTTCATCTCAAGGCATTGCGTGCCAACAAATAACATTCTGAGCTAATCTCCAGGCGCATACCAAGAATGAACTCGGATACAAAATTGCTAAGATCCCCCCTCTCTAGATTTCCAATACCACCCTTCATGGACCGTTCATAATAGGCATTCACTGACTCCTAAGTAGTTCTCGAGATTTTGAGCAAATCAATCTTCTGCTGGGGAAGCTTGGTTTTGAAGAAATGTATCACCTAATTCTACTTCTCCATGACTACAGTAGAGGAAGCTTGTGTTTGAGCATCCCTTAGTGGTTATGCATTCGGCCACTGTACTGACACCTTACATTCTACAAGTCTACACGTTCTCTGGCACCACAGTGTCAAGGATGGCATTCAAGTCCTCTAACAATACCTTCTAAATTTTCACAGATCTGTCAACCTGTGTATACCACTGATCAGGGCTTTCTCTCCATTTTGAAATGCGGGAAGATCAAACCAAGTCCAAGTCACATGCACATATGAGTCTCCATGTACTTCTCTCAAGGGGAAATTCCAAGGTTCTGAGTCACTTTTACTATCCTCACCTCTTGTCCTCCTGTTGTTGCATTTCTTTTTCTTTCTCGCCTCACTTGCCCAGTACTCCCTAATCTTTTGAGCATCGCTTATTTTCTGAATACTCCCAACCAACTCCTTCAAATATAACGTCAGCCCTGCTGTGCATTAGTTAAAAACATTTTAAAGTTCTACTGTAAGGTGCGACATTTGGACAAATCAATCCCAAACTTTATTGTTATGGCTTACAAGGCTTCATGAGCCAAACAAATGCCTCCTATCAGCCTCTCTGTACAGGACCAGGAGTGCTCGCTTGTTATACTCATTTATGAATTCTAACTGTAAAGTGCCCTTTATGTATTCTTCAAATTCTATCTTGGTTAAAGTCCTAGTTTGGGATACTTCATTTTCTGGAATGTCTGCCTCAGACCTGTCATCTACATTTACAAAAGGCTCACTCATAACTGGAGCAGGTGTCATTCGAGGTCTCACTCCTGGACCTATTGTGGTACTAGTAGTGGGGTGGCAGGAACAGTTATAGCTGGGGGAAAAAGTGGCGCTGTATTGCAACAATAGTGGAGACAACGGGACAACAATAGGCAAACCTGCAGCAATGGGCAGTCTACCATTTGGGAGACTGTTCATAGGGTGCATTCACAACTGTATCAACGGTGGGGGGATGGTCCCCCTGCTGCCCCTGCCTGAGCCCCTATAAATGGTTTAATTCCATCTCCAGGTGGAACAATGTTTTACGGAGATGGTTGTGAGGCCAATCGGTCCTCTAAGAGATCATCACTAGAATCACTGTCATAGGTTTCATCGGATTTTGCTTTAGTCTCATGCCTCTCCTGTGCTTCCTTCTTTCATGTATTCCTGCAAGGCAGTACAGGGTATCTCTTCACTCCCGCTGTCATATATTTCCTCCAAGCTTGCTGTTCTGCAACCCACTTTGCTTCCATCCAACCTTTAACTGTACTATTAGCCTTGATCTGATATTTCTCTTTCGCATGTGCTGCATGTTCCAATGAGTTTAAAACTTCATATTGAGCTGGTCTAGATGGGGGCTTAGTGTCACACAACAACCTCCTCAAAATTCTTAATTATTTTTAGGTTGAAAGTGCCATAGGGAGGAAACTGCAGGGACACTTTGTTTGCAGTGCACTCATTCCACTGTTTATGCCAAGTACACATGTGTAAACTGACATTGATTGTCATGTAATGAGCATGCGTACCCTCTAGAGAGGCTTCCTCATCCTCATGGATGGATATTTTCACATCATCCCTAAACAAAGCCCTCAATTTCTTGAAAAATTGCATCTTAACTCTGTAAGTAACAGCGCAACTCAATGAATATGAATCGAAATAACTGGCAGTACTCAACGGACAGAAAGCAAAACACAACAACACTAAACCCCAGTCTCAGCGTAACAACACAGAACAGTCAACACATAGTGCAGCACTCTCTGATGTTAACAACCTGTCCTATTGCAGCATAAACACCTGCCGACCAATACCAGCCCAGCACCTTATGATGCAACTCGCAACACCTCGCAGCAGCTTTCACTCAATATCGATCAGCTAGTGTAAACAATTATTATCTAACAAAAAAAAACTCTTGTCTGTTCCACTAAAACAAACTTCAGAGTACAACAACCCTCTAAGAAAATCATCAGACATAACAGCCTCTTCTTGACCAGTGGGAACTCACCCTGAACAGTGTGGTTGGCTCCTTTGCGCAAAAGGGTTAACCGAACACCAACCTCAGTTAATGCACTCTCACAATAGAAGTTTATAGTTACTACAGTTACATAATTACTATAGTTACATTTGTGGCCGATAGCACTTAATGGTCTAACACCACAAACCTTAACAGACAAGGTACAACATATGATACTATTTTCCCAGTATCTTAGACTATGATGAGTTTAGTAACCAAACTTCAACTCCTAGCAACAGGTGTTTTCTCTTCATAAGCACAAACAAAATACATAAGGCAGTATAACAAACCTCACAACAACATGGGGCCCCTTGGACTTAAAATGGACACCACACATTGCAGCACAATAACTCCTAAAACCCATAAAAACTGCAATGCTCAGCAACAAAATCAAAGATGCATAACCCTACTATACTCACACTCTTAGAACACTGCAACCACTTCATGTATGCCAGAACACTGCCAATTTTCCTAACTGGACCATTGGAAACCAGGGGCTCAAATTGGTCTGGGATAAATTCAGATGGATTTTGGGGCAAATTTTAACTATCTATGCCTCGATGAGAATCGTTCTCTGTTACCATCTTGAAAGTGTGATAGATATACAAGGTGTTACCACCACACACATTTAGCACAAACTCAAATCTCAGCTATGTCCGCTGGGATGGACTTTATCTCAAATTAAAGCTAAAATAATAAATTCAACAATATAGCATTGATAGTGAAGCAGATTCTGCCCCACAGGAACAACTGGGCACCTGTACCCACTCATGTCAGTGTTAAGGTACACATCCTAACTATAGCTACATCAAAACATATAAATTATCCAATTCATTAAACCTAATGTAGTGTGAGATGGATTAAGCCACGCCCTATTTACAACACTAAGTTAGCATAAACGAGATCATGGTTAGCAAGCAAGCTTGTCGTTTTTGCTGCGCTGCACACGACACTGTTGTTATGTGTTATTCATTTTAGAAATGCTGACTTGACTTTGCCTTACAGGATAACAAACTGTTGTTTCACATTCTTAACCGTGAAATGTGCCCTTGGTCTGTACATCATGCAAAGAACGCGTCTGGGTCACTAGAAGGTACAGAGTGTTGTGTTTAGATTGATCGTACCACTTGTTAGACATATCATGCATACAGCTGCCAATATCTGAAGGACAAGCGTCTTTAATATTGCAGAACAGTTTGGTTTTACATTCATTCGAACAGAAGAGCTGATGCATGCGAGAGCTGATCATTTGATGTGATTCTACTAAGCTGATCTATACGGTATGGGGTCCCCCCTGTTAGCCTAAGAGACCTTCTAATAGTCTAATAATAATAATGTATTAGATTCTAGTGAAAGGAGTGTGGCTATATACCACTGTCATTGTTAGTATGATTGCTCCTTTCATTTTGTATGGTATTGTAATAATGCTTATGGTTCTGATCTGTACTGTTAGTCTGCTAGTGTTAGCCAAAGTACTGCATCTTAGGACGCGAGGTTTATAAAATAAACTCTTTAAACTTTACCGTGTCTGTATTATTATGTTGTGGACTAACAAATAGATACGAACAGGTATTTCGGATTCCCACCACTCCTGAGAAATATCTAAGTCGCTTGTTCTGGTTTGTCTATACATTGGGACCACCTAGCTAGATCTAGGTTAACGAATGGGATACTAAGCTAGTCGGATAAGGGGTTCTGGGTTCTGAGGGGAGTTTTCTGGTACACCACAATTCTCTGAGGTCCTGGTCTCCTGCGCATAGTTCTGTGCAAAAACAGAATCCCTGCAACATGGCGCACCTAACGTTTGGTCTTATGATCTGAGACGCTTTAGTAGTACTTGAGTATTAGTCCACAACAACCCTCACTCTCGTTTCCGGAAAACAAGAGTGACGGTTTAACCTACCTAGGTTTTGACTAAAGGTTCTATCAAGCTTGAAAATTAAAAAGGTTATAATTTTTGAGCCCAAGTGCTACTGTAAATATCGTTGTTACTCTTTAGGGTGTCCTTATGGCGGTTAATATTCCCGCTCATAGTAGGGTTCCTCTGCGCACTCATTTGAGGGCGTATGGGGTACCTGATGACGGGATGGCCGTGGTCTTTGTGGTCAGTGCTGATACCACCTACCCGTATGAGTTGTTTTACTCATGGGTGACCTTTGAGGAGGTGGATACGGACGATAATTTGTTCCACGAATATACAGCCACGCCTGTGCCTGCGGTTTATGCCCCATATAGGACACTAGAAATTCCTATTTCTGCCTGGCAGCATACAATTTGGTTTAATGGCGCCCTCCCCCATGAGGTCGTATCGGCGAGAATGGGCCCGTTGTCAATTGCAGGGGCCACATGGCCGGTACTGGCCGGATATACTCCACACCCACGCTACATGACGGTGGGAGTGGGTGATTTACTTACACTACACACAGCCCTGATTACGGTCCATAGGGCTTTAGTGCAGTATGTGTCACGCACAGTTCAGGTGGGAGCACCTGCGGTTGCTGGACACGGAGCGGATCACCATCACGCGGTGGTGATTAGCCCTGTTATGGTTAACGCGGTTGTTGGCAAGCGCCCCCTCAGTAAGGATGAGTTTCCTTACTGGCTTGCGGAAAAATTTGATCAATTAGAAGCCGTGTTTCCAAACACTACACCTGTGGATAAACACAGGATACTCACCATTACTTTGCCGAAGGACCTGGTCCCTGAACTTGTTGATTGTGACAATTGGGGCAAGGTCTTTGCTGCGACATTTTCGAAGTGCTACGGCACTCCGTCTATGGCTGTACTACCCTCCGTCATCAAGAAAGTCCAAGAAAGTCATGGTGCGGAGGCAGCTATTGAGTTGGGATTACGGCTTGTCGACAGTTTCGATGTGGTTTGTTCCATGGTAATGGGCAACCTCAAAGGAGATGCCATGCAGTTCCAAGTTGGTAATATGCTGGAGCTTGTGGCTGATGCCGATAAGCCAAGGGAGTTCGCCAAAATTATTGCGAAAGCCTACAGGATGGTTGGACGTAGTGCCTTAGGTGTGAAACCCACCATCAAAATTCCTGATGTAGTGCAGCAAACTAAGGTGAGTTCGTCTACAAAGGACGAAAAGCCCAACTTTCCTAAACAAAGTTGGCGAGCCAAAAAACAAGAGAAGCAGCAACAGAAACAGGTTTCTCGTCCTGCCTCACCCGTTCAGTCGTATAGTGAACGCACTTATGATTTGCGCGATCGTACTTGTATTAAGTCACCTGATAGATTTCAGGTTTCTGAACATCGCTCTCCTCGTTCTTCACAGGAATCATCGACTTCGCACACTGGTGGTGGAGAGCGTGGGAGAGGACGGGGCACTCAAGGTCGAGACCAGCCCCGCCAGACTGATGGTAAAGGCAAGCAGGAAGACGCTGCCAGACCACGTCCACCGTTTCAGAAAAAGAAAGTTGCTGCTATCTCAGCGAGATATGCCTCAGATGGTCAGGACACAGCTTCGGAACCTGACATGGGCACTAACGCTGCTAGACAGCGCAGCGGAGGTTACAGTAGTGCGGGAAGCATTGCGTCCATTTCTGGAGGCGACAGCAACTGACATTTATGTGACAGTTGAAACTGCTGATACTCGCGTAGCCCCCCCGGAAAGATTATTTGAAATAGTCCTTTATATTGAGGGTGACATACAACGCAAAATTAAAGTGGTTTTTGGGGATAATCTTACCACCACATATGATATTCTTTTGGCGGCGAAAGATTGGCCTCCGGCTTTCATTTTGGATGCCCCAAGGGGAGAGGAAGTTATACTTCCTTCCTTTGGGCACGCAGTGCCCACGGAGGAGTCTACTAGGTTAGCCGGGGAGTGGGCTCAGGTGCTTGCGCCTGCGTTATATCGTAATCAGGTTGGCTGGGATAAATGTTCTCCCAATCACGAGATTCCATTGCGATCCGATCCCCAGCCTCAACCCCAATATCCCATGCGTCGCGAGGCAAGACCTCACGTCGCGTCCATCCTTGAACAATTGGAATATCAAGGAGTGATTGAGACATGTGTGTCACCAATGAATAATCCTTTATTCACTGTAACGAAGCCTGACGGGTCGTACCGCCTAGTTTTGGATTACCGGCATTTAAACTCGCATTGCCGGACGTGTGCGGTACAAAATACTCATAGTTCGGCTCACGTAGATAGTCTTGTGAGAAAACGTTTCAAAACTACGCTCGACTTATCAAATGGCTTTTATTACCATAACCTGACCCCTCTTAGTTATGAGTGGACAGCTTTTACCTCGGGAGGCAAACAAAAATTGTTCAAAAGGCTCCCGATGGGCTATAAAAACAGCCCTGAAGTTTTTGCCGCTCGCGTGGTCTCTCTCTTGGAGATGGTAGACCCGGAAGCATACTCGTATGTTGATGACATCTATCTGACTGACGACGAGTTGCTTCCACACCTTGCTCGTGTGGATAACATAGTGACTATGTTTGCGGACTTCGGTTACAAGTTTAACTTTAAGAAGTCACACATTGCTGAATTTACAGTGTTGTTCTTGGGGTACGAACTGAATAATGAAGGTCGAGGCTTGGCACCGCAATTCCTTGAGGAATGCGCAAACCTTCGTATCCCCACGACACTGAAAAAACTACAATCCTTGCTGGGTTTTCTGAATTTCGGTCGATCCTACATTCCTGATTATGCCCAGCGTATCAAGACGCTTTATGCCTTGATACAACCTACTTTTACCAGATCTTGCTGGCTGCCAGAGCACTCATTGGCATTGTATACTTTGCAAACAGATCTTCTTACAGCTAAATATCTAAAAACTCGTGACAACCACACCAACCTGGTCATTAGAATTGTTCCAGGCGCGGAAGGTTTCACGTACTTAACGTTCAATGAGGGCGACACAGTCCCCATTGCTTACAAATCTCATCTGTACACTTCGGCTGAGCTGCGATTTTCCACTGTTGAAAAAGTCTTGACAGCAGTTCAGATGGCGATCCTGAAAGAACGAGCGCTATCACAAGGAAAGCGCATGCTGGTGGTAACACCGTTTCCTGCTCTCGAAGCAGTCACTTAAGCTAGTGTACCGAATTCTAAGGCTTTGCATCCAAGGTGGATACAATGGGCGACCTCCTTAGCTTCGCCTGACGTCGAATACATCTTTGACGCGGCGTTGCAGACTCAAGAGAGTTTGGAGTATGAATTTGTTCATCCTGCTCCTCTGTCAATGCGCCCCATCGAGGAATACCATTGTGTCATATACACTGACGGGTCGGCGCAACCCGCAACTGGATCAAGGCACGCTTATTCAGCAGCTTGCGCAATTGTAGTAGGTACTTTCGTAAATGGAGAATTCCAATCTGATGCAGTGCATACGCAGTCATTGGGTGATTGTACCGCGCAATTGGCGGAGCTTCGTGCTCTAGTGCTTGCACTTGAGTTTGCTGATCACAGGGTCACTACTCTTATAGTGAGTGATTCTTACTATTGTGTTCAATCTTACAACGACAATTTGCTTTTTTGGATTATGAATGGTTTTCGTGATTCCAAAGGTAGCACAGTGAAGCATAAAACGCTTTGGGCTCGGGTGGCAGAACTTAAAGGGAGTCTGCCACTTGTGAATGTAATTCACACTCTTGGTCACCAACGAGTTGGTGTCCATGCTGTCGGTAACAGTTTGGCTGACGAGGCAGCTAAAACAGCAGTGGCGACATATTTAGTAGCAGCAGTTACAAGATCAAAATCTAAGATAGATGCTGACATCTTAGCAGCTATTGCTGCTTCTGAGACAGGGACAAACTTCCCTAGAGGTTTCCCTTCTCGATACCATTATCACTTAAGTCCTGATAGTGAGGATTAACGACGTTGGTGATAGATTGATTCCCAACGCGGACTGCAGACCAAATTTGATAACAGCTGCCCACGAAGGTGTTGCGTCTGCGCACGCTGGAGTGTCAGCAACTGTGTCTCTTTTACAGCAACGTTACTGGTGGTACGGTTTGTATAAACAAGCGCGGGCTTATGTACTTAGTTGTGACATTTGCCAGCAGATTAAACCTTCTTCTGTTGCGCGTCCACCTCCAACGCAGCTGCATATATCTAATCAACCACTTGCGTGTGTTTATTTAGATCACTGCGGTCCTTTTACCTCTGATACTGCGTACAAGTACATCTTGGTTGCAGTGGATTTGTGCACACGTTTTCTCTGGGTGTGGCCACAAAGGGGTGCTGATGCCAGGGCTGTCATCAAAGCATTGCGTGTCTTTATAGGGAGTTTTGCGTGTGGTACCCTTCACTCTGATCAGGGCCCGGCGTTCGCCTCTAAGGCGTACAAAGAAGCAATGAGAAGTTTGGGGGTCCAAGTCAAATTTTCGTCTCCATACCGGCCTGAGGGCAATAGTGTTGTGGAACGGATGAACCGTGACCTAAAGCAATCGTTGACAGCCAAGGTGTTAGGTACAGGCCGGAACTGGCTTGCCCACTTGTATGACGTCCAACGTGCACTTAATAACCTCCCTAGAAGGTCTCTGGGTGGGCGGACCCCGTACATGATGCTCTTTGGAGTGAGAATGTTTGTTCCGGACCTTGATGGTCTAGACATGGCGGCGGCTGCCGCGCCTTTTGACCTAGATGACCACTGTGCTGTATTGCAGAATCTACAAGAAGCAAGAGACACTCTAGCAAAGGAACACGTGCCCTCTACATCTGAAGAAGCGCTCCTGATTCCGGTAGTCGGCTGGCTGCCTCGAGTTGGTGACTTGGTCCGTGAGAAGGTGGAGAACAAGAAGGAGTTTGGCCCCTCTTATCGTGCACCAGTCCCGGTGCTTGGAGTATTGGGTACACGTACAGTTGTTTTACCCCCACTTCCTCGTCGCAAGGAAAACAGGTACATTTCAATTGAAAATGTCAAGCTACACAGGGTGGCCGATTCTCCATAGTATGACACCTTCGGTTTCCTGCCCTTCGATGCTGAGAAACTCAGTTGTGGTGCCACCCTCTATCATCGTGCCTGAGGTTTCCATTGAGATGATCACAGTTACTGATCCGCCACCTACTGCTGGTGGTTTGCCCGCTGATCTTGAGTATGCTTATCCTACAGAAGTCGCTTTGCCCTTATTAAATACAACGACACTTACCCAGTCCCATTCCTCCTTTGAAACTGAATCATTGACTTCCACTGTCCCTTCCAAAATTTCTATATTTTTTGCCTGGTTCAAGAGACATTTTTTGGTTGCACCTTGGACTTACATCTGGTTGGTGCTGATTTGTATTTTTTTATTCATGACAATTGGCTTTGTGGTAGTGTTTTTTAGACTTATCAATGGACACTACCTGAATGAGCGTTCTACAATTCAATTAATTGATGGAAATTTGGCCCCCCATTCCTCATCACACATCATGAAAAGAGACCAGACGTTTGTGAACATCACCGCCTGGCCTGTACGTGATGAGATTGCATGGGATGCAGTGAACTTTCAGATTCATGGTCCCACCGAAGTTATTAATGTGCCAACTGTTTTTCGTGTTTCTATGGGTGATGTAGTTAAACAAAACATCCGCTCAGATGATTGGGATGTACAAGCTGATTTCTGTTTTCTGATTTAAAATATTATGCTGCATTTGATGCTGAAGATCTGTATTTAAATACTGCAAACTACGATGAACAATTTTATTTTCAACATTATGGCACACATTTCCTACACAGAGCAAATACTTTTCGTAATTTTGTTAATTTCACTCAATGGGAACATTGTCCTGTCCCTATGACTGGCAGCTCTACTACTTTATTGAAAAAATTCACATATTTTTCGGATTTTAGTGTGTCAGACCCTGCTTCTTTTTATTTTAAGGTGGCGGTAGAACCCACTTCTAAGGTTAGATTGACACACACAAAATTATTATATTCCAAATCCTTTATGGATAAATTGGCTATTGGAGGTTATGACGTATGGAAAGCTACTATCGATCTTAAATCGGTTTGGGGAACTAAATCGTGGCAGGTACAAGGAACAGAAGCTTTGCATCGTGCCTGTCTTATCCCAAACCATATATTATTTTTAAATTCGTCTATTTTTCAGACCACCTGTTTTGGATTGGCTATATCAAAAAAATTAATTTCCCCCTCGATCCCTGATCTGGGTGCTTATCCTGGTTGGGAAAATCATTCAGATCTGTCCCTTACTATGTTGCAGTCCCTTGTTTCCAATGGCACCTTCAATATTTCAACATTGAATCCTGAGGGTTGGTTGGTATGGCAAACAAGCTCAGATTCCTGTCAACGTCGGTTTCTGGATTTGGCTCCAGGGTATACACAACTTAGGGTTGACCCTCATTTCACATCTTCACACACGGTGACTACCTACTCTGTAGGTAAGTTATGTCAGTCATGGCTGCAACATTCCACGTTAACTTCAGTTAAGTTTCATTTGTCACGCTTAAATGAAAAAATAGATTTGAATGATTTTATTAAGGGTCCTGTAAATGGTAGATCTAAACGATGGGCTTATGCTATATACAATGAAATTTGGAAATTGTCGCAAATTGAGGCTGCTTCTAGATTACGTGCTATTGACCAGGCCAATATGGAAAAAGTATATGAAGACGCTGTATGGGTGGAAAGTTCTGGACTTACGGCGCTACAGTTGTCAGGGCCCAAATTTACATGTGGCACAATCCTCGTGAATGGCTACACCCAAGAGCCATTGAAAGGGTAAGGTTGAGAAATGGTGGAGGGTGGTGCCTTCTTAATTGGTCCACGTCAGTGGAAAATCAACATCAAGAACTTTGCTCAAATTGAAATTGCTTGTGATGTTTTTATTACTAGTAGACAGTGCAGGTATAAATTGCGAAAGAAAAAGCAAACAAGCCGACACGTGTTTCGCCCTAGTGGCCCATTGGCCTTGGGCTTTTTCAAGGCGGTTTTCAGTAAATAGCAAGGTCTTCCTGCTGATGAAGTGACTGAGTCTCTGCGGTCTCGGAGAAAAGCTTTTTTCTCCGAGACCGCAGAGACTCAGTCACTTCATCAGCAGGAAGACCTTGCTATTTACTGAAAGCCGCCTTGAAAAAGCCCAAGGCCAATGGGCCACTAGGGCGAAACACGTGTCGGCTTGTTTGCTTTTTCTTTCGCAATTTATACCTGCACTGTCTACTAGTAATAAAAACATCACAAGCAATTTCAATTTGAGCAAAGTTCTTGATGTTGATTTTCCACTGACGTGGACCAATTAAGAAGGCACCACCCTCCACCATTTCTCAATATGGAAAAAGTATTGGCTGTGATAGATAATAGTATTAATACATTGTCTTCTAGAATTTATACATTAGATAATATTGTTTCTTCTGTCATAGACATTGTGCAGGATGATGTATCTGTGTTGTATCATGGTCAAAATCAGTTGCGTTCAATTATGCAGTTTGCATGGACATTGCAAACGTTAAAGGCAGGGAAAGTCCCTTGGGATTACATGAATATTTCATCATTGTTCCTTCCTTTTAATTTGACGGAAAAACAGCAGTTCATGTCCATGAAAGATGCAACTTATGCATTGCTGCACATTGAAAAATTAGAACCTTTACCTTTTTCTGTAGCTGAATTGAATTCAGCCGTGTGGCTTGTACACGGATTGGTCACTTTACCTTTTAGTTTGTTCAAATTTACTTCGTGCATGAAGCATTATGCGATTGGCAGATATGAACAACTTGGTGATGCGTTCCTGCACGAAGTTTGGTCACTTCCGTTCACTTACAGATGCGTAAGGGATGGCAAGGAGGTTTACTTAAAAGGTGAAGAATGCACTTCCGCTCCTGATCACTCTGTGGTTTGTAGACATATACAATTACATGGTGCTTGCAATATACACGCTCCTAATTTAGCTTGTGTCCTAAAGGGGATTCCAGTGCCAGTTATAACGTCTTCTTTTAAGCTGCTTGCCAACAGTAGTTATTTGCTTTTAAATAGTGAAGCTTGCTGTGGGATGCTAGTGGGTATTCCTTACATAGTCACTGTTTCGCAAAAAGTAGTTTGCTGTAATAACGTCCTTTTCCCACCCCCGCAAGGCCGACTCGATATATCCATCTGGCCAGCGATTCCAACCTTGAACGCAGAGTTCAATAGGATGAGCAGAATAAGGGCTCTTTTGTCTAAAAAAGAGGTTGCGTTGACTTCGTCCCGTGAAACATTTCTTCTTAATGTGGCGAAAACACGCACTGAGGTACAAGCACTTTTAAATACCGACCTCCCCCTTCATTTTGGAACCTTGATTCAAACTATCTTTAATGCTTCGTCTACGACTGGCCTTGTTCATTTTTTTAAAATTGTGGGCTCGGGCCTCGTGACATCTTTCCAGACTGTTTTTGGTGTGATCCCCGCATTTTTACATTCTATTTTTTCGAGTGTCTTCGGAGGGTTCCCCTTGCTCCTCGCTTTGGTGGCTGGGATCCTTTTGTTGATTTGCGCACTTCGGTATGGCTGCACACCGGGAGTTGCAAGACAGAATGCTGCGCTTGCTCCATCTTCGTAGCCGGATGCTTGATTTCTACGGCACCTTGCCACTGGCGGTATTAAGCGTCAAGTATGGATTGTCTTTCCGGTTTCCCTTTTTTACGTGTGTGCAACCTGTTTTTCATTGCCTAGATTGTCCCTTCCAATGGGCTCTGGACTTGTGCCTGTCAAACTTGGCGTCACCTGACCCGGATTTTGATGAACTAATGTGTCCCTTAGTGGCTCATGAATTTGATTGTTCTGGTGTCGGGTTTATGGCTTTGGGTGCTGCACACGGAGTCCTTGGAAACTGGGATATCGGAGAGGCAGCTATTGAATTCCTTGAAAGGAGTTATATCGAGGAGACTGACAGTTGTCCTATCATGGTGCTGGATGCTCCGATACTTGATGAACACGTGTGTTCCTTTCCCTTGCTAAATTGGATGGCAGATACTTTTGCGGAACGCTCCAATGATTTCCTATTGGAAGCAGTTGCAACTTACGGTGCATATACCTTCATGGATTGACTGATTGACATTGTCACTCCAGGGTGAATCCAGGGTGCATCCAGGTTTTGTTAATTTTCTACGAAAGTGTTGCTTATTTTTTTTAACACGTCATTTTTCATTTTTTTAAACGAAATTTTTTTTTTTTATTCTCGGACTTTACACTTACCTTATATGGACTTATAGTTCATGCCCTTGGTTCCGTTCTGAATCACTTGAACTCTGCGTTCTTGATAAGTGTATCCCTATTGGTTCGTGCTCCAATCATGGGGGGGTGTGAGATGGATTAAGCCACTTCCTATTTACAACACTAAGTTAGCATAAACGAGATCATGGTTAGCAAGCAAGCTTGTCGTTTCTGCTGCGCTGCACACGACACTGTTGTTATGTGTTATTCATTTTAGAAATGCTGACTTGACTTTGCCTTACAGGATAACAAACTGTTGTTTCACATTCTTAACCGTGAAATGTGCCCTTGGTCTGTACATCATGCAAAGAACGCGTCTGGGTCACTAGAAGGTACAGAGTGTTGTGTTTAGATTGATCGTACCACTTGTTAGACATATCATGCATACAGCTGCCAATATCTGAAGGACAAGCGTCTTTAATATTGCAGAACAGTTTGGTTTTACATTCATTCGAACAGAAGAGCTGATGCATGCGAGAGCTGATCATTTGATGTGATTCTACTAAGCTGATCTATACGGTATGGGGTCCCCCCTGTTAGCCTAAGAGACCTTCTAATAGTCTAATAATAATAATGTATTAGATTCTAGTGAAAGGAGTGTGGCTATATACCACTGTCATTATTAGTATGATTGCTCCTTTCATTTTGTATGGTATTGTAATAATGCTTATGGTTCTGATCTGTACTGTTAGTCTGCTAGTGTTAGCCAAAGTACTGCATCTTAGGACGCGAGGTTTATAAAATAAACTCTTTAAACTTTACCATGTCTGTATTATTATGTTGTGGACTAACAAATAGATACGAACAGGTATTTCGGATTCCCACCACTCCTGAGAAATATCTAAGTCGCTTGTTCTGGTTTGTCTATACATTGGGACCACCTAGCTAGATCTAGGTTAACGAATGGGATACTAAGCTAGTCGGATAAGGGGTTCTGGGTTCTGAGGGGAGTTTTCTGGTACACCACAATTCTCTGAGGTCCTGGTCTCCTGCGCATAGTTCTGTGCAAAAACAGAATCCCTGCAACAGTAGAATAAGGTGTGCACACAGATAACTAGTGGTTAAACATGTTGCTAGCTAACATTTTATTACGTGGAAATATATAATGATGACTTTGTGTCACCACAGCCGTTTGAGTTACAGTTTCTCCCACAACTTTTCGACACAGTACTATTTACCTGACAGGAGGCGGCATCACTGAGAGAACTCAATATAATTATGAAGTATTGTATGTCAGGACTGGGGCGAGGATTATGCTTTACCTTCGCTCTTTATTTTACTCCGGCAGACGTCAACATACTTATATAAAAACTACCTGTCCCAGTAACCCACAGGAAAGGAACTACAAACAACTTTGAACTAATGAACAGTCTTTCCTGTCCCTCATAACGAGCATCTCCCAGTGTCGCTTCCTCATTCTTTCCTGCTCCAGCAAGCAGAAAAGTACTTTTCCGTACTTCTCTGATCAATTTGACTTTAGATTCTGCATTTACATTGTTTACTTATTGCTTGTAGTGTTTATTGGTGGCAGAGTGTGTGTCACTGTGGGAAAGCATTTCAGCACTTGTTTCAGGGCCGGCTGTTTTCGTCTTTTACTGGGCCAAGGGCCGCATGAGTGTGGTAGACACAACGGCCCACTTGAGGTCGGAAATGTGGTAAGCTCATCTCGATGCTCCACGGGTGACGCTGTCCTTCTCAGAGATCTTCCTTTGAGCCGCCATCCCCGCAGAGCCTGTGCCCTGTAATTTGCTTTCCCTTGGCTGTCTGGAAGCCTAAAATGCCCTGCGGGATATGTATTGTTTGAAAAATGAAAGTGGCAAGACACCAATTCACGGATGGGTCTGTATTAACAAGGTTTTAAGCTCTACCTATGCAGCCTACTTACATTAATTACTGCTGCTAGGGGCCAGGCCCAGCCCAGGCGATGCTATTTAGACCCCTCTAAATTCAATACAGGGTGTTGGTTGACCACAGGGAAAGTCTATTTGCGTGCTCTCTAGCACGCCCATATCCACTGGTGTCACCCAGTACTATATTGTATCCCCAAAGAGGGATTAAGCACATACAGACAACTAAGGTTGCAGAGACAAATGGAAGCTGAATACATTGAATGGGAGTCCCTCTCGGTGCTCCCTCTTGCCGAAGAATTTTGTGAGGCAGTGGATACTTCAATCCAAGAGGCTGTCACCTCAGCGATCGAGCCACTTGAGAGGCACCTGATTGAATTGCTTACTCCTGCCCGGTGCCTCTAAATGTGTCAATGAATACACCCCACCCCATGGGCTCCCTCACAGCGCATTACCAGGGTGCCCAAGGAGCGCACAAGCGCAAAGCCGATGCAGGGGAATCTAAGTGCATTTGAGAAGCTCAAAAAGGCCTTCCTATCCAGATCCTTCCTTTCGGCCTTGATAATGACTGGGCCCACATCAAACAAACCAAAATCCACCCCTTTCTTCCCGGATGGGGATGATGATGACTCCTGTGGTGACTCCAACAATGAGACGGGTCCTTCAAGGCAATGGCACCCATCCCCTAGCGCTACTCCAATCCCCTTGCATGATGACACTGATGTTCAATCAGATATGCTGGATCTGGATGATTTCATGTATCCCAGGTCTGCAGAATGATCTTCTTCTGCCACAGTAGACAAGTATGTGGCGGACCGCCTCCATAAGCTTCTGGAGACGGACGTGCGCACCTATCTCCAGGCGGAATATCCTCGTCCTTCCCTAGCAGGAAAACTGCCCTTCACACCAGACATTGATGCCAGAATGACCACATTATTGCCAAAATATATT
Source organism: Triturus cristatus (assembly GCF_964204655.1). Classification (NCBI taxonomy): domain Eukaryota; kingdom Metazoa; phylum Chordata; class Amphibia; order Caudata; family Salamandridae; genus Triturus; species Triturus cristatus. Next base: position 203,460,956 of record NC_140584.1, on the reverse strand, counting down.
ATTAACCCTAAAAAGGGCATAGATAGGTCTTGGAGGTCATGCCAGGACAAATTCCTCAATGTCATAGGGCCTTTGACCAAGAGTCATGACCTGGTGGAGGAGGCAAAGTCTTCAGGCAACTCTGTCTTTCCAGAGGCCCTCAATGGGTTGGTGCAAAGCTCAATAATATTTCTGGGCAATGCGAATGAGAGGCAGTGCTCCATTCTAGTAATAGTTGACCCTAAGCTGGGGGTCTGGCTTCCACAGAAGCAGGGGCAGTGGCCCAAGTGGGACTGATTTGGGAGCCATTCATTAAAGAGTTGGGAAAGTTTGTTTCAACATTCATGTCCCTGGATTAGGCACAGGCCTTCATGAAGAAATCTTCCACACTCAAATTGTTATTGGGGTCCGTTGTGCAGGGGGCGCTCGACCAGCCGCTTCAACACACAAGCCCCTCCCCGAGGTCAAGGATATCATAAGAACCAGTGGCAAGACCAGTGCCAAGGGGAGTTCTTCCCCTCCAGGAGAGGACAAAGATGTTGAAGCACATGCGGCTCCTCCAGAGGGCAGTTTCACAGAGCTCAACCAGGTGAGTGTTTGCTCTACTTCTTCACGACAAAAGTGGGAGGTTGACCGGTTGGCTGGCATTGTTCCTACACAACTGGGAAGTGTTGACCTCAGATTTGTGGGTCCTACAAACAGTACAAGGGTTTCACATTGAGTTCTATGTCTTCCTAGCACAAAGCTCTTGGTTGCGTCCGTTAGTTTTTCCGATGTCCAAACTCTCTTTATAGATCACGAGATGAAGGACTTTCTGCGCAAATACGCTATTGTCCCATCATCCCTCCACCTGAGGGGTTTTCTCAGCAATATTTTGGAGAAAAGGGATGGAGGTCAACGACCCGTGATAAACCTCAAAGAATGTAATGGCTGGTTAGTTTACTGCTACTTCAAGATGGAAGGTATCCATCTTCTGCGAGATCTACTGCAAGAGGAAGATTGGATGCTGCATCTAGACCTCAAAGACACATATCTAACAGTTCCCATTTTGCACCCCATCGTAGATTTCTACAGTTCCCATGGCAGGGACAGGTATACGAGTTCAAAACTCTGGCTTTCAGCCTCCCTTTGGCACTGTGGTGTTTCACAAGAGTGCTAAAGCTGGCAATGGAATTTCTCTGCGCCCAGGCTTTCTGGCTGACATTAACTTGGACGGCCTGCTTTTCATGAATCAATGTCCCATCAGGTTCAGGGAACAACTGCAAACAACAATCTACATCCTGGAAGGCAAGGGTTTTGTAATAAACGAGAAGAAATCTGTCTTGACCCAATTCAAACAGACAACCTTCTTGGGTTTTGTCATCAACTCAACGGAAAAAGCCCTCTGCTTGTCCTCTCGGAAGATGAAAAAGATTAGGAGAGAAGTCAAACAGACCCTCTCCAGATCAACGACTTTGCTGCGCTTGCTATTTTGGGAAGTAGGACTTCTATCATCCTCTATTCAGGCAATATTCCCAGACCCGTTGCACTACAGAGCCCTACAGACGCTCGGAACTTTTCATCTCTGCAGGGGTCTTCAGTATTACGCCCAAATCCCTCTGATGGAGGAAGTCCGGAAAGAGATGCAGTGGTGGCTGGTCTACATGGAAGCGTGGAAGAGCAGAGCCATCTTTGGCTGCGACACAGATAATGTCATAGAATTCTATGCCAGCAAGTCTGGTTGGGGAGCACTTTTCGGGGATTTATCACAGGAGAAAAGCGGTTTGCAGAGGTGCAATGGCTCCACATAAACTGCCTGGAACCAATGGCCATCATAAACAATGGGGTACTCCCAAATGGTCCCTTGACCTGGGTATTGGTTATTATAAAGAAACAATGGCCCTGGACCAATTATTCAAGGAAGAGTTAGATTGACAGAAATATCAACTTTTTTGAGCTTACATTAATCAGCTCACAAACGTTTATCAATCGTGAGGATAATTATAAAAAACAGATAGGTAAAAACAAACACTAAGTATTATTACAATATATTTATTTGTTAATTTAAAGGAATAATCATTAGTGGGTCAAGAAGGTAAGAGAATGTTCTAGGTAACATGTAAGAAAGAGTGCTCAAGTGTATATATAGGAGACAAGAGAGCTCAAGTGTATAGAAAAGTAAAGGGCATACATTTACAAGACTGTACAAAACTGATATCCAATAAACAGTTAGATGCAACCTGGCCACGTGCAAATTATTCATTTGAAATATATTTTCTAAAGTTGTAAGGAGAGTTTCCTTAAGGCTGTAAACAGGGGTAATGGGGAAGGGGAAATTGGTTCAGGTGCGGTAGGGGGTAGTGTCGACGTTTCGATCCGGCTTATCGGCAACCGAGGGGCTTTAATACCTCAGCCATGCGGATCTTCCTCAGGACGAAGGGACAGGTGAAGTGACCCTACAGAATAAAAACAAGGAACTTAGAACCGGGACCTAATAGGTTACCCAGGTGTGGTGTTACCCACCTTGTGCAGGGGATCCCTGCGAGGGTTTTGTGTTTGTTAAAATTGTCTTATTTGGTTGTAGTTTGTATTATTTTGTATCTGTTTTGTTTCAAGATAGGTCTAAAAAAGAAACATTGACTTATAGTGAGGTGCACATAGATCGCCTACTACAAGCACAAGGTGGTATTAGTTTTCTGGGGAGAGCCACACCCAGTATCGATCTCTCTTTGAATGAAAAGGTAAATAGACTTGAAAGATAAGAGAAGAAACTAATCCGCACAAGGTTACATGGACATGTATTAACCAAATATCTACAGTCCAATGTAATACTGGTGGGATTAAAAGTGAGAAATGAACCTGACATCTTCATCGGCAACCCAAAATTCAAACTGAATTTCAGCTTTGTCTCTAATAATTGCTCCAGGCACTGGATGGTGCTGAGGATTGAGACAGCACCAGAGGAGGTAGAACGTCTCATAAAGGAAATTGCTGATCTAAAAAAAGAAATATATGATGATAAGGCACTTACAAACGCAAAAGCCGCATTAGAAAGACTAGAGAGAACTCTCAAAGATTTTGATTTGTACACACAAACTACAAAACTAGACAAACTAGTGAAGGATTTTAAATTCTATGATAAGAACACCACCTATTCTTACCTACAAGAAGGACACTACATAAAGGATTCACAAGGGAGGTTCTCAACCAGAGGGAGAAGTGGGTTTAGAAAGTACACTACCTCTTCCGATTCATCTGCTACAAGTGGTTCAGATACTGAAGCAGAGGGGCCAAGCACCAGTACAGGCATAAACAACACTGGCCAGAGATATTTAGAAGAACAACCACCTTCTTTGTTGGAAGCACCATGGTGGGAGTTCAGTGGGAGAGGTCAGCCCTGGGGGAAACCCAGGGCAACGAGTGAACCTACCTGGAACACGGGCAGAGGGAGGGCGAAGAAACAGGTACACTATCAACAAGAGACACATGGGGACATCCAGACCCGCCGCCAGCATTACAGGTTGTAGGAAACACACTAACTACACCAAAAAACCCTATTGTGAATTTATCCTCACTCGAGAACAAAAAATTCTGGAGAAAGGTCTATCATTTGTACCTACTACACTACCTAATAATTTCAATCTTAAAATGGAATTACATCCTTTTTTTCGTAAAATACGGTTAAAACATTATTTCCACAAAGTCCCCTGCCAACCAACCTTTTCCTGTACCAGCCTTCGTCCGCCATCCAAATTTGTCCCACCTTCCCATCCTATGTCACCCAAAATCATGGCATATGAACAGGTGGTAATGTGTGATATCACAAAAGCCCTTTCCCGTAGGTAGTATGTCAAGTACAATGTCACACGTTTGGAACGTATGGCACTCACAGCTCTCAGCAATAATGCTGAAATAGTAATCAAGCCCGCCGACAAAGGGGGAGGCTATTGTGATTCAAAATACTGATGATTACAAAAAAGAGATCCTATCCCAATTAGGGGTAGAGGGTAATTATGTAAAACTAAGATCAGATCCCACTAAAGAGATTATGGAGGCCATCAAACATATCACACTGGAGGGTCTTGAGTCTGGGTTTTTTAAGTGCACACAAGTTTGACTACCTCAATACAAGTATCCGTGGATCCAGACAATATATACCCTCCCCGTAATACATAAAAGGATGCATGCTCCACGGGGAGACCCATAATCTCGGGTTGCGCTCCATTTTAGATCCTTTATGCAAGTATATAGATGTATTCCTCAAACCTATCTCTGAGAATACCGTTACTTACTTAAGGGATATCATGCAAACAATTCAACTTGTGGACGATCGCCTATTTGATATGTATTGCAACCTCCTGGTCACCATGGATATTACATCCCTTTATATGAACATTCCCCAGGGTGAGGCATTGAGAGTGATGAGAGAAGTTCTGAACAAACGTCCCAGGCCAGAGAGTCCCAACTGAATTTATCATCAATCTCCTTGATGTAGCAATGACTAAAAACGTCTTTAGCTTTCAGGGTGACTTCTACATACAAACGAAGGAAGTTGCTATGGGGGCAAGCTTCGCGCCCAACCTAGCAATTATCTTCATGGATGTATACGAACACAACTACATCCTGAGCGAACAAAACCCCTACAGACAGTGTATAGAGCTATGGCGTCGGTACATTGACGACGTACTACTGATCTGGCAAGGGAGTGAAAACCTACTTAAGGAATTTCACTCTTGGTTGAACAACTGCTCCAAGGATATACAATTCTCTTTAGACTATAGCAATTCCACAGTCAATTTTTGGGATCTAGCTATAAAAGCAGAAGAAGGCAAACTTTACACTAGCCTTTACAGAAAGGTGAGTGAACGCAACACTCTCCTGCGTTACTCGAGTCACCAGCCACGCAACCTTAGGGACAATTTGCCCTTTGGGCAATTGTTATGGTTGCGGAGGAACTGCTCCAGAAAGGATGACTATTTCATAGAGTCAGCTGAACTTATGTCACGTTTGACTGACAGAAGCTACCCGCTCAGGCTATTAAAAAAGGCGCGTAAACATGCATGGTTCAACAATAGAGATTCCCTTCTGGAACCCAAAGAGAGAGGGGCCAGTGATCAAGACAGGTTAGTTTGTGTGACTACATTCTGCACAAAGAGCAATACCATCAAGAAAATTATAAACAACCACTGGCAGCTGGTGACAGATGAACTTGGTGGACTACAACCACCCATGCATGCGTTTCGCAAAGGCATGAACGTAAGGGAACATGTTGTCAAATCCCTATTACCCATAGAATCGAGAACTTCACAAATGACACTATGGAACATCCCGCCCGTGAAGTGAAATTTTAAATGTGGGCAACGTAGGGCGTGCCCCATGGCCAATGAATTGAAAACTTTCACACACAACTACAAACACACACTTCAAGATCACACTAACTGTAACTTAAGCGGGGTAATTTAAGCCATTTCCTGTTCATGTGCTTTTGTATATATAGGACAAACTATACAAAAAGTAAAGTCCCATATCCTGCAACACTGCAGTCGTATACAGTGCCAGGTACAGGGAGCACCCCTTGTGGAACATTTTACATCATTTGAACTTACACCTGAGAGTCTACGTTGGTGTGTAATAGAGAAGGTACACCAAAACGCCCGGGGAGGGGATTTTGGTGGAGTTCTGAGCCTACGCGAGTGTAGATGGATACATCGCTTTGATACTGTAGCGAGAGTATTACACGAATACGAGGAGATCACCAGACAGGTGTCCACACTCAGAAATGTTTGTTGACAATAGGTCCTGAATGCATTATTTCATAGCAATCTCCTGTATAACACAGATGTAAATGGTGTTTTAACCCAATCCTGTTTGTTCCTACTGAAAATTGGCGTCCTATGCCTTTAGATGTGATAATTTACTGTTTCTTTTCTTTTTTAAATGTCTGTATTTATGTTCAATGTGATGTGCAACTGTGATGTCATATGCGAATAATTGCGTACCCCTAGGTTGATACTTAGTCTGTGAATTTATCCAAGCTTCAGCAATGTTCGCTAATTGTTTATACACAAAGATTCCTAAATCTGCATTGTGAGACTGCACCTTTTGTTTAATTGTACACTGTCAGTTCTAAATACCCATTGAACGATTGAGTCTATCTTAAATATTAGAATGGTGACATCGCACCCTGAGGCGTTTTGTAATTACATGAAAGAGGAGCGTTTTTTTGTTTAATTGTACATTGGCAGTTTTAATACACATTGAACAATTGTACCTATTTACTAATATTTGAACTGTGACATAGCACTTTTAGGCCTTCGGTAATGCTGTAGAAACTGTGAGCTCATTGAGTCTTTCGGCCCTCTTTACTAGCGTGTGGTTGACACCGCCCCTTTTGAAGGCCACCGCCCCCTTTTTTTTGTATAAATGCTCCCGCGGATTGCTGCTCTGTTGGCTGCTACCGTGATGGAGTAAGGACGTCGATCAGATCATCTCCAGGTAACTCTCTTTCACGACCGATCATCACCTAAGAACGCCTTGCGCTCCTTAGATAGTAATATAATTAGAATTCCCTTCCTCCCCCTTTTTCTAGTCGTACAAATTACGCTGTGCCCCGGATTGCCTGATTCATTCAGCAAACTCTTGCCACACATACGGGCCTGAATATTACGTTCCATGGATGGTCTGGGCACCACCGTCATGGTCTATATCTACTGAATAACGGGATTTGTCCTTAGTTGACCCTTGCCCCTTTATGGGTGAGTTGCTACAGCCAGTCCTTGTGTACTTTTAGTTTACAATCCTTATGGACCCTTGACAACAACTGTTGTTATTATTATTGAATTGCAGGCATTGGTGTTACCAGGCTTTGGACTCCGATTGAACATTACAAGATTGATGAGGTGGGTTTAATACATTACTCCCGCCATTTGATGTGCAGGCACCGCGCCTGGGTAACCTATTAGGTCCCGGTTCTAAGTTCCCTGTTTTTATTCTGTAGGGTCACTTCACCTGTCCCCTTGTCCTGAGGAAGATCCGCATGGCTGAGGTATTAAAGTCCCTTGGTTGCTGATAAGCCGGATCGAAATGACGACGCTACCCCGTACCGCACCTGGACCAATTTCCCATTACCCCTGTTTACAGCGTTAAGGAAACTCTCCTTACAACTTTAGAAAATATAATTCAAATGAATAATTTGCATGTGGCCAGGTTGCATCTCACTGTTTATTGGATATCAGTTTTGTACAGTCTTGTAAATATATGCCCTTTACTTTTCTGTACACTTTGAGCTCTCTTGACTCCTATATATACACTTGAGCACTCTTTCTTACACATTCCCTAGAACATTCTCCTACCTTCTTGACCCTCTAATGATTGTTCCTTTAAATGATCAAATAAATATATTGTAATAATACTTGGTGGTTGTTTCTGCACATCTGTTTGTTTTAATTATCCTCATGATTTATAGACGTTTGTGAGCTGATTAATGTAAACTCAAATAAGTTGATAATTCTGTCAATCTAACTCTTCCTTGAATAATTGGTCCTAGAACCAATGGCAGCATCTTTAGCTGTCCAATGTTGGGTCAAGGAAAAGCTTAATTGCTGTATCCTCCTAAAGATTGACAATGTGTCAGCTGTCCGGTACATCAATCATCTGAAAGGTCCCCGATATTCTGGTAGACCTGGCCAAGGAGTTCTGGACATTTTGCCTCTCAAACAACATATCAGTCACAGTGGAGTATCTTCTGGGTGTATTCAATGAAGTGGCAGATTGATGCTCATGGGAATGGCCGGATAAAAGTCTATGGCAACTCGATCCTCAGATTTTAAGGAAGAACGAAAATTGATGGAGTTTCTTCACAGTTTATCTTTACGTCTCACGGCTGGATCACCAGAAAGACAGGTATTTCAGTTGGAAGCCAGGTCCTCTGGTGACGTTTCCCACTTTTGCGATGAACATGAGATTGTCTACTCAGGTGCAAAAAAGCAGGCACGAGTAGTTCTCATCACACCCTTTTGAAGATCACAAATGTGGTTTCGAGCCCTTCTGGAACTTTCCTGATATTTTCCAATCCTTCTGCCCCATGCTGCGGATCTCCTCTGGGACCCTCTAGGGAATCCTCACCCGCAAAACCTGCGAGGCAGTTTACCTTTAATGACCTGAAGGATTACATGGAAAGGCAGAGAGTCCCTGGACTTTCAGAGGAAGCTGAAAGGATATTGGCCACAGCATGGGCTGACAGTACTAAACAGTATAAATTAGCGTGGTTGCGATGTTGTTTTGGTGTGTACAAAAAGGTAGTGATCCTGTGGGGTCCGACATTGTCCAGATTATTAATTTCTTGCCATCTCTGACATCACAAGGCCTGCCTTATAGGACGGTGAATAATTTTCGGTTGGCCATTTCGGCACGTCATATTCCAAGTCAAGGCTATTAGATAGGTGAACATCCACTGGCATTCAAGCTGATGAGAGGAATCTGTCTTGCGTGATCACCAGAGCCTAGATATTCAGCTTTTTGGGATGTCAATCAGGTTCTAAATCTTTCCAAATCATGGCAGCGAAACAAATTTTTACCATTGCCATGCTGCTATGTTTGATTTCTTGCTGCACAATCTTGGATGTCCGAGCTCTAGATTTACAGGCAGAGTTTTGACCCCAGGGGAAGTGATGTCCCACATTTTGTGCCAAACAAAATCTAATTCCCAGGTGGTCTCTTACCTGCCGTTCAATGGAATCCCAGAGCTGTGTGTGGTACAGTGCCTGAAGGCCTATGAGACTATGACAGAGGAGTTTCCTCATCCTGGGGAAAGACAGTTGTTAATATCCATCAAGAAACCTTTCAAGGGGGAGGAGCTTAGCGCGCATCCAAGATGGTCGCGTGAGCACAGGGCTCCCCGGACCCTCGCCACTCCTCGCCATTTATCCTGATGATATCCTGATTTCTCGGACGGGCTTTTGAGGGTGAACCTAGACTGAGTCCATAACTCCTTTCAGACTTTTAATCGGACTTGGGGGACCGAAATTACAGCATTTTGAACTTTCGAGGCCCATCTCGGGGCAGTGCCGGGGACTTGGTGAGCTGTGGCCTGATTGAGGGTCTGTTCCGCTCTGCCGGGGACCAGTCCAGTCTGGTGTCATCCCTGCTTTCTCCCTACGGAGTACTGAGGCAAGTCGTGACTTTCTCCGGACCCCGCGGCCCAGCTTCTCGGCCGGTTGGTGCCCGGCCGGCCGGCGGCCATTTTCACTCGGTCCTGCGGGCCCCTCCGGGGTGCATCTCCCGCCATGACGGGCAGGGGTGAACCCGAGAAGCGGAAGACCAAGACGTCTCTTCGTGGGGGACAGTTCCAGACAAATGTTATGGACCGCTACACTCAAGCCAAGGGATCCCCAGGGCTCTCCAGCAATACCCCGGAGGATGCTAGAGACGGCTCATCTGTCCCTGTCGACTTGTCCCTGCAGGACATTATGGGCGCCATTACCGGTATGAAGGAGACCATCGGCCAGCAGTATGAGGCCCTAGCTCGTAAACTTGACACGGTCGCTATCGATGTCACTTTAATCAGGGCTGACCTGTCCAAAACTAACGAGAAGGTGAAGTCATTGGATCTGACGACCTCCAGTCTCACGGCCGATGTGTCGGAACTTCGAACAGACCTTGGCGCCCTGAAATCGGCAAACGACCTTATGTCCCATCGGCTGGATGATTTTGAGAACCTGGCAAGACGCAACAACATCCGCGTCATAGGTGTTCCGGAGAATCCCGAGACTCGTTCTGTTGACCTCCTGATTGAAGAATTGATCCTCACCCATCTTGCCCCGTCTGGACTTAGCAAGTTTTTTGCTGTGGAGCGTGCACATCGTGTCCCGGGCGGTAAGCCTAGGCCTGGCGCTCCCCCGAGGCCTATCATCGCCAAGCTTTTCCATTTCAGGGATCGAGATGCGATCTTGCAGGCCTCGAGGGTGCACGGCCCGGTGAAATTCGAAAACTCCTCAGTCAATTTTTTCCCGGACTTCACTCAACTCGTTCAGAGACAGAGGATGGGCTTTCAGGGGGTTAAGCGACGTCTTCGGGACCTGGGCTTGAAGTATGCGATGCTCTTCCCTGCCAGGCTTCGAGTGGAACATGAGGAGCGGACCTTCTTTTTTGAACGACCGGACAATGTGAGTGACTGGTTGGACTCCCTGCCTGGTCGGGGCGATCGAGCGGGGCACCCTGGCGGTGCCGAGGGTGGTGAGCCTCCACAGAATTGACTTTTCGGTCCCTAACCTTGATAATCGGACATTGCTCAGTTGGGTTCTACCTCTCTTGGATATTTTGTTTTATAGTAGCTCTCGTCTGGGTGGCGGGTGGTGGCTGGCCTTCCTCCTCCTCCGGGGTTCTTTTTGTAGAATGGGATTGTTAGGGCGACAGGCACACTGCATTTTGGGGTGGCTTTACAGTTTGCAGGGGTGCAGGGAGGGGGGAGTTGTAACGGGTTTCGGTGGGGGTGTTTGTGTTTGGGGGGGTTTTTTCATTTTCTCTCAAGGCGGCATATTAGTTCTTTCTTTGTTTCCGGTGTCCTGCTTTCTGTGGGGAGACTCCTGTTACTTCCGTGGGGATGGGGGGTAGTGGGTTGAGGTTGTTAACTTGGAACGTCAATGGATTGGGGGATCGTATCAAACGGGGTGTTGTACTACAATATTTGCGTCGTCTGGCGCCTGATGTGGTACTCCTGCAGGAAACGCATTTGGTTGGCAATGTGTGTCATGCTATGAATAGGTGGGGATACCGACTGGTTGCACACTCCGGGTTCACCACCGGTTCCAGGGGGGTCGGTATTCTTGTTCGGTCTTCCCTCCCACTAGAGATTGACAATGTCATCCTTGACGACAGGGGGCGTTATGCCGCCCTAACTGGGAGGTGGGAGGGTAGGACCCTTTCTTTAGTCACGACATATGTCCCCCCGGGCCTCCAGACCTCCACTTTCTCTGATGTTGGTCGGATGTTGCTGGAACTCCCGGATGGTCTTCTCTTCATGGGTGGTGACTTTAATTCTGTGCTATCCGGCGCCCTGGATCGTCATCCCCCCAGGGCCCTTCCCGTTTCCCAATTATGGCTTGGTGGGTTCTTGGACACTTTTGGGCTGGTGGATTGTTGGAGGTTGATGCACCCGGCGCAGTGTCAGTACACCTTCCATTCCGGGGCGCATGGGAATCTCTCCAGGCTTGATTACTTCCTTATGCACGCGGCCCAGGCCACCCACATTGGTGAGGTGCGGCACTTGGCCCGGGGCATCTCAGATCACTCCCCTGTGTGGCTGCATTTCGACACGGGGATGCAGGCCGCGCGGCGGATCGCCCCCATTAACCCTTGGCATCTCCGTAGCCCTCAGACTCGCGATAGTCTCCTGAAGTCGCTCGACCACTACTTCTTGGAGAACGAGGGGTCTGTCTTGTCCTCAGTGTCCTTGTGGGAAGCCTTTAAAACGGTCATACGGGGTCAGGCCCTCTCTTTAATAGCTGAGACCAGGAAAGCTAGGAATGGAGAGGTCGCGGGGCTTGAGGCTGAAATACTGGAGTTGGAGTCTCAGCTAGACTCGGGTGTTACTCATGAGGGGCTTCATGCCCTTAGCTTGAAACAGTTTGAATACAAATCCCTTGTCACTGATGCCGCCAAGACACTGTACAGGGAACAGCAAGGTAGACTGTATGATGTCGGGGATAAGGCGGGTAAACTGATTGCTTGGCTTGATAAGAAGGAGAGAGTGAATCGCGTGGTCCCTGTGCTTCAGAACCCCAACGGGGTGCGTGTGACTGACCCTGGCGAGATTGTGGAGTGTTTTGCTGACTATTTTCGTGTGATCTACTCCCCGGTGTCTGACAGGGATGTTGCTGACTCTTGTTCCCTGTTGAGGGATATTGCGCTGCCTTGCCTGTCTGAAGAGGATCGAGAATGCATGGACGCGTCGTTGTCAGCCGACGAGATCACGGCCGCGATTCGTTCCCTTCGTACTGGTAAGGCTATGAGCCCCAATGGCTTGCCCATTGAATTGTACAAGTTATGCCCTGATAAAGTGGCGCCGTTTCTCCGTGATATGTTTTTGGAGTCGCGTGAGCTCGGTTCCCTCCCTAGTGACCAACGTCTGGCTACCATAGTTGTGATTCCTAAGGAGGGCAAGCCTCGTGATCGTTGTTCCTCATACAGGCCCATTTCCCTATTAAACGCTGAACCGAAGATTCTTGCCAAGGTCCTCGCTACTCGCTTGCTCGCTGTTATCTGTGACTTGATTCATCCGGATCAGTCCGGTTTCATTCCCCACCGGAACACTGCGCTCAACCTGCGGCGTTTGCACGGCGTTCTCGCCAGGGCGAAGTCTCTTTCCGAGCCGGCCATCTTGGCTTCGTTGGACGCCACGATGGCCTTTGATACGAACGAATGGCCATACCTCTGGGCCGCACTGGCGAAGTTTGGTTTCGGGGCGGGATTCATCAGCTGGGTGAGACTTTTATATACGGATCCGCTAGCTCAGGTTGTTGTCAATGGGAGGGTGTCCCAGCCCTTCGCTCTCGGGAGGGGCACTAGGCAGGGGTGTCCGTTGTCCCCCCTGCTCTTTGCTATTGCTTTAGAACCGCTCGCAGCCTGGCTCCGATGGGAACCGTCGATAAGGGGTATTCAGTGGGCCCCTGGCTTTGAGGACCGAGTCTCGTTGTACGCCGACGATATTCTCTTGTACCTCACCTCCCCGCGTGAATCCCTTAATGTTCTTTTTGATGTCCTTACTTCTTTCGGGAAAAACTCCGGGTTGACTATTAATTGGTCCAAATCTTGTGTGTATGTCATTTCCGGTGGCCTCCCCCCCTGCCGAATAGGTTTCCCATCCAAATTTCGCAATCCGGTTTCAAGTACTTGGTGGTCTATGTATCGTTGGACCCGGCGGTCCGCCATGAGCACAATCTCCTTCCTTCTCTTCGGCGCTTGAAGTCGGATGTGGCCCGCTGGCGTAGGTTGCCGTTATCGCCACTCGGTCGGGCGGCACTTTTCAAAATGATGTCACTGTCCCGATTTCTCTACGCTCTCCAGAACTCCTTTGACGTTATTCCGGCGGCTTATTTCCGGGAGGTAGAGGGTTTGCAGAGGAGCCTTATTTGGGATGGTCGCGCTCGTATAGCTCTCGCAAAACTGACTCTCCCCTGGTATGACGGGGGCATTGCGCTCCCGGATATCAGGAGGTATTATTGGGCCTCCCAGCTGTCCGCTATCAACCATGCTACTTACGCACCGGGTCCGAATCCGGCCTTCGAGATGGATAAATACCAGTTTCCCGGTGGCGACTTCAACAGAGCACTCTATTCTCGGGCGGCTGGGAGGAACCTAACGGGACCCACTAAGATTGCAGTACGTGTGTGGAGGGATGCTAATGTTGCCATGGGTTGGAACGAGCGCCTGACACGAGCGACCCCCTTGTTTGCGTCGGACGGATTGGGATGCCTCTGGACAACGAAAGGCTTTGAGAATTGGGATATGATTGGCATCAGCAGAGTGGGTGACCTCTGGGTGAAAGGTGCGGTCAAATCCTTTGCGGTGCTTCAGAGTGAGTATGAGTTGAGTGAGAGGGAGTTCTTCAGGTACGTACAGGTTCGCCACGCTCTGCTGTCGGCCTTTGGGGCAGGTACCACGATCCCCGCTGCTTCCCCACTCGAGGACCGTATACTTGATGGTCATCTGCCCGATAGTACGATTTCCTTAATTTATAAGAAGTTAATTAATAATCGGGCAGACCTCCTTGTGCGTCTTCGGGAGGCCTGGACCGGAGACGGGTTGGAGTTGGACGACGAGGACTGGCAGTCTGCACTGTCCTCCCCGAAGGAGGTCGCCATCCCGGCCCGTCTCCGTCTTGTCCAGCTTAAAATTCTTCACCGTGTGTACGTGACGGGTCCTCGGTTGGTCGTGATGGGGTTTTCTTCGGATGGGCTGTGTAAGCGCGGCTGTGGATTGAGTGCCACCTTCCTTCATATCCTTTGGGAGTGTCGCGAGGTCGCGGCTTATTGGTGCCGTGTGCATGCGGTGATGGAGGATGTCACTGAGGTCGCTCTGTTGCCTGAGGCTCGTCGATGTCTGCTGAATGTATGGGAGCCTAATGATTACAACGTTGCCCAGGCCCGGTGGGCGGCACTTGGGAACATGATTGCAAAGAGGGATATCGCGCAGCTTTGGGGTTCCCGACGGCCTCCCACCGTGTCAGTATGGAAGGAGAACATGGATTGGTGCATGTTTAGAGAGAAGACGGTATATCTGGCTCGGGGCAAGCCTGGGGCGTGGGGTAAAATCTGGGGTCAATGGAACGCCTACCGAGGGCACATTTGCACGCCCCCGTTTGACGATACTTCTGACATTCCTCTGTCCCCCTGATCCTGGGGTTCCCGGAATACTGTACTTGTTATGTGGATGGTTCTGACTTCCCCGCTGCCTCCCCTCCCCCCCCGGGTTGACTTTATTGACCTCCTGATTCTTTATCTGGTATGATGGGGTCCCCCCGTCGGCGCTCGGCACCATTTAGATTGTTTCTCGCCTTGAGTTTTGTTTTTTGGTTTGTTTTTAGTTCTTTTCAAAATTTTAAAATGTCTGTATCCTGTCTAACTCTTGAGTTGCCGAGAGTACTTTTATATTCCTGCTGTGCCTTTGGAGATCAACTGCTGCTCTGCGACGCTATGTAATTGACTGGCACAAACTAGCGGCCGGCCCTGGGGGTTGTAGGCCCATGTCTGTAATTTTGACTCTCTGCACAATAAAGTTTTCCAAAAAAAAAAAAAGAAAAGAAACCTTTCAAACCTGTCTGATGGGTCCGCTGTGTCATGCAGGAAGCTGGTATTAATGTGCCACAATTTGGTGCTCATTCGGTGAGAGGTGCCATGGGCTCGAAGGCATTGTAAAGGTGCTCGATCGAAGGATATCCTTAATGCCGCCGATTCGTCATCAGACTCCATGTTTAAGAGGTTCTACTTTAAGCCTGTCTTGGATATGGCGTCCTTGGTGGTAAACAAGCTTTGAACCAGCATAATCCTAGTCTCCGGTCCTGATATAGGATAAAAAATGTCCTAGCATTCGTAACTGAAAGTTGCAATTCCATTAAGGACACAGAAGTGAAGATTATTCTAACCCAAGGTTTCTGAGGGGAAAGCAGAGGTAAGAAACTCATAATATTGAGAAAGGTATAAGTATAAACTGAGGTGCATGTTTACAAAAAAATGTCGGAACACAGTGCTACGCCAAATTTGGCAATGCCACGCTCTGACCTTTTTTAAATGCAGGGATGCACCGTATTGACAAGAATACTGCACATCCCTGTATTTCCCCTAACGCTAGTGCGAAAAAAACTACATAGCACCAACGCAGGCACCCTGCCACCATGTAGCAAGGGTGCCTATGCTGCAGCGGCAATTGTTTATGTGCAGGAAGGAACACCTTCATGCACAGAAATAATCAATAATGGTGATTTGCTCTTTCTATGTGTGCTGCAGAATGCAGCACACATGGAAAGAGCAAAAAACGAGGAGAAATTAATAATTTCTCCTCATTTCACCATTCTAAAACCAGTTATTCCCTGTTAGATTATGTTGCTGACTCAGCATTGTAAATCTGGGGCAGCGTCAAAAAGCAATGGGTGTTGTGGTGGAATGCCCACTGTATTACCCATTGGACGCCCCTGCGGCGGAAAGGGGCATATTTACATGTGGTGTTAAGTCACGTTAAGTGGCTTACGTACCACCTTGTTAATATGGGAAATGGCGCTACGCCACCGGAGCATCAAAAAAAGTGACACTCAGGTGCTTGTACATATTCCACTGAGTTTTTTGCTGGGTACTGTCTGCACAGGGAGCATTGTTTCCCTGTTGTGTTCTATTATGTGGGTGAAGTCAAACTATTTATAATATTGGTTGATATTGTCTGTTCTTCTCTTGAAGGGAAATAATATACCTTGAGTGCTACTTGCAGAGCATGTTTTTTTTAATTCCAGGCTCTGTATCTGCTAACGGAGAAAAAGAAACTTGTTTGGGGCATCTTCATTTGCAGGAAAGAAAGAGTAAGTGACACTGGGAGACGCTTGTTATGAGGGACAAGAAAGACTTTTCATTGGTTCAAAGTTGTTTATAGTTGCTTCCCGTGGGTTGCTGTGAAAGGTAGTTTTTATATAAGTATGTTGACTTCTGCTGGAATAAAATAAAGAGAGAAAGTAGAGCATAATCCTCGCCTTCGTGTCCTTCGTCTCCTCAATAGAATTGAAAAATTCAGTTACAAAAGCTACAAAAGTTTTCATTCTCATTCCCTCTGAAATGCATAGGGCACTAATTGGCAGCATAGACATCGGAGGAGTTTTCTGCAGATTTTCAATAAATCTGCCCTACTTAAAGGAAGCGGTAGTGCGGGCGCTCTCATAGTAAGTCAATGGCATTTTGTACAGTAAGCACTTTATTTTTTGGGGGGGATTGTTTGTTGTTTTGTGAGCAAATTCTGGATATTTTAAAAAATAACACAGCAGTTTTTATTTGAAGCCTGCTCCCCTGACTGTGCATTTTGGAGGGAGATATGCAGATACCTTCGCCTTTTTGCTCTGGCCCAACCTGGAGGCACCATTTTTGTTTAGACTTGCTTTATTGCGTGGGGAGGTCAGGCAGATTTAAATGACCCCATCCTACTTAAAGGCTGGTGTGACATTTTTTTATTTTTTTTTATTTTATTTAGTGCATTGTTATAAAGCGCGGACATTACCCAAAGGTGTCAGAGCGCTGTACAATAGAGCTAGTTACGTTACAAGAGAAAAGTGATACAGAATATAACATTACACAGACTAAAAATGAAGGGTACACAAACACAAAATCCAACACAGCACACAGGGGAGAGGAATGTACAGGAAAAAATACAAATTAACAACGATGATGGCGCAAAGACAAACCCGTCTGTGCCCATTTACTCCTGGCCTCAATTCAGCACCAGCTGGATTGCTGCCCAAGCTCCCTACATGGCTAGTAAAAAAATGTATAGCTTCAAGGAGCTTTTAGGGCTTATGAGGGCTATAATCTGCCAGCATAGTTTGAAAGTTGGGAATCTCATGGGGCCATTTTCATTGCTCAACCGTCATCATACACTAAACATGTTAAGGGTGACCAATGCTGTAGGTACCTCCGAATGTGGTGGGAGAAGAGGGATCTACCTCTAAGGTCTATCTCTACCTGTCTCAAAAATGCTAGGGGGCAGATTTATAATGAACTAACGCAGCGCGGTGCAGCAAGTCGTTTTGCTGCGCTGTGCTGCGTTAGTTTAGAAAGCACAGCGATGCAACATATTTACAATAATATATCGCATCTCTGTGCTACCCCCTGCGCTGGCGCACAAACTGCTAGCATGCGCCGGCACAGGCACCCTTGCACCATAGTGCAAGGCTGCCTGCGTCGTGGGGAGATTGTTTTTGTTCAGGAAGGGTTCCCTTCCTGTACAAAAACAATCTGAAATGACGTATTTCAACTTATATGTGTGCTGCAATAGCACACATAGAAGTTGAAAAACAGCATTCTTTCAATGATTGTTTATGTGCAGGAATGGAACCCTCCTGAACAAAAACAATCATTAGAGGTGATTTCCTCTTTAATTGTGTGCTGTATAATGCAGCGCGCATAGAAACAGAAAACAAAAACGAGGAGAAATGAATCCATTTCTCCTTGTTGCGCCTCCCTACGCCTCCCCGAGGGAGACGTAGCATTCACACGCATTTCCAGATTTACGATTCCTCGTAAATCTGGAAATGTGTCTCGTTCCATGGTCGTTGATGCGTGTAAAGGGGCCATATTTACAAGGACAGGAAAAGCTACGCAGGGTGGCTTTTCCTGTCCTTGTAAATATGGGGCAGTGTATTGCGCTGCCAGTGCATCACAAAAAGTGATGGACTGGCAGCGCAAGGGGCTAGTAAATCCGCCCCTAGGTCCCCACCAGAGCATGCTTTAGATATCTACACCCTCCTAAGTAAAGATACGTGGGACTTGGTCTTCCTCATCGAAACCTGGTTTATGGAGACATAATCAACAGATATAGCGTTTGCAACAACCACTGGCTTCTCTATGCTGCACCAAAATTGATTACGAGGTGGAATAGCCATAATGTAGCATACCCAGTTTTAATGTTATATTTTTAAGTTAGAATAATCCATTGTAGCTCAGGGACTTATTTTGCTCAAATGTGCCCAATTGTTCATTTTGAGGAGCTCTTATCTACCACCCACCAGAATATCTTGTACATTTTTCCAATGCATTTGTGGATTTTGTAGCTCCACATAGTATTCAGCACTCCAACTTTACTTTTTTGGAAGGCAGAAAACTGCCGCTAAAGCGGCGATAATGGGCTTGATAATATGCCCTGGAGAATTCCAATAGAAGTCTATGTTCTGGTGTCAACATGGGCTTCTATTGGAATTCTCTGCGGCATATTATCAAGCCCATTATCGCCGCTTTAGCGGCAGTTTTCTGCCACTAAAGCGGCGATAATTTTAACGCCGTGCTTGATAATATGCCCCTTCTCGAAAAATGTAACTTTTAAGAGAGTAAAATCATCCACCCATTGGTTCACCTCTGATCTCAGAGACATACAAATAATGACCTCACAGCGAAAAACTTGTACAAAGCAGCACTAAATAGTGTTTTTGCAAATACATATGTGAGGTTTTTTTTCCTTGAAAATGTCTTCGGATTCAAATGCTTTGAGGGATATGTCCAAAATAGTTCAATCTTTCCTCACACCAGCAATCTGTATGCAAAGATTTTCTCTTGTGGAATTATCTGATAATGTGTCTGTTTTGTTCCATAAAAAAGCGGAGGCAATCTACTCTGAATTTGACAGAGCAATGTCTTAGAGTGATTAATAATTGAGGAGGTCTCACTTATGGGAGTAAGTTTAGCAGAATTCAATAGCATCTCTAAGGTCCATATCTCTTCTACTACCAGCCTCCAAAATGCTCACGCAATACCTTGTTTTTCCACCTCCCCCTATTGTTTCAGATTCCAACAGCTTAGACATGATTCCTTCATCTTCCGACAGTCCATCATCAACCAGCGCTTCCAGGATGGCACATATGGAACGGAACTGCTCGTTGGTAAGTGCCAAATCAACACATCACACACCCCAAAGCCACCAACACACAACGCACAACTGTGGGAATGCACACGTGACCAAACCACATACAACATGTCAAACTACACGACCACCTACCAGACACGACTACACCACTCCATGGTCATCCTGGGCTACCCTGCACCCAATACAGACATTTCATGGCACCACAGCCACACAACAGCTGAACGTGGTGAGATGCGGAATGCAGCCATGTGCGAGGATGCAAGTGACCCGTGAGTGGGAATGTACACAACGAGAAGTGAGGCGTGGATGTGCAGGACAGACATGGGAATGCAACTGATATGTCCATGCAGACCACAACTGCTGGTGACTGGAGAGTAGTGAGCAGTGGACGCCACCATGTCACCCCAGGCCGTGGGACAGATAGCGGAAGTGTTGCACGCTGCGTCTCCCCTGTGTGCGTGAGCGTAGTGGGTTGGCCCTGAGTACGCCAGGGCTACGCAGGGGTGTGGTGACAAACCCCGTTGCGCAGGGCGTGGTCCACTCCCGGGAAGGCCAATGTCACTGAGAGTGCGGCGCCACGCATCCTGCCACGAGGCCGACGCCATGAGCAGCAGGGCCTGCGACCCTGTGCGCCTGCTGCACCCCAGGACGCTGATGCACAGACCATGCACAGACCAGGCACTGCTCACCTGCCGACACCGTCGTGTGTCAAAGAGGGCCCAACATGTGCAGGTGCAAGCACCACGCCCCAGTCCCGCAACCTCTGCAGCCTCCGCAGACCATCGCTGGCCCCCCGATGCTGGTCCACATCACTCCTTTCAAATGTACATGCTCCTCCGGCGTCCTCTTCGGCCCAGTAGGTCCCACATGTGGAACAGTGTCCTGAGTCCTGAATGGCAGTGACCCCAAGTCCGTGGCAGCGGCCACAGCACAAGACTCCCTTTGATCAGTGAGGCATAATTCCATATCGCAGGCCTGCGACACCAGGTGCCACTAACCCTGTGCACCATGAGTGACCGTCATCCTCCGGCGAAACATCATTGGTGTCTGAGCCTGTGGCCTGGGGGTTGTCATCAGCAACGGACAGGTACAGACTTGGTGTCTGGCCTGGGTCTGTGGCATTCATATCCGCCATGATGCTGGACACAGCTGGCATGTGCCCTCTGCATCATGCCCTGAGGGTAGGCCTCCCATTCTCCCCGTGACACACCGCAGAAGGCACCCATGACACATGTGAGGCCCTGCTCTGCCCTCATGACCCTACCCCAGTCTCCCGCAGGTCAGCGTCCCGTGGCGGTGGGCCCGTGTCGGCCGTTGTGCATCCGGGGCCACTAGCCCTGTGCGACTCGAGTCATTCCCCCTTTTTGTACTGACATTGCATTTCTGAGTGCCTGATGACTGTTGGAGTTGTTGCCAGCACCAGCTACTCCCTGAGGGTTGGCTTACACCCACCCCACACACAGGTGTCACTGGATTAGTGGGCCTGCCATCACATCCTGCCGAACCAGGTATTGACTCTTTTCTCCCTGCACTGTCACAGGTGATCAAGGATATGCACTCTGCCCTTGGATGATGACACCCCTCCGAGACCCGAACACACCCGCCCAGAGGCAATGCAATGCGGCCCACATATGCACAAGGGGCATCGTTGAACGCACATTTGGCGTGTTGAAGTCACGTTTCAGGTGCCTGGACAGCACAGGTGGAAAGCTCCTGTACAGCCCGGACATCGTGTGCAAGATGATCGTTGCATGTTGTGTGTTGCACAACATCTGTGTTCGCACCAATGTCCCATGGATCCCATTTCCAGAGGTACCGGGCGATGATAGTGACGATGGGGCAGGTGGCCCACATTCCACTGCAGCTGCGGCAGGAATGGCCCGTAGGAACTCCATCATTGACACTTACTTCTCATGAGCACGTCACATTGTAGCCGTCCATGCCAATCATGGGACAATAGAAGATGTCCAATTGCACTGCATGTGTGATTAAAACATATTTGCAGGTTACAGGTTGTACTTGTACATTGTCATGTTACATTTTCCTGTGGTTGTGCACATTTGCGGAACCAGTTGTGTCCTGTGTGGAGGGGTTGTTGTTTGTACCAGGATGTTGTCAATGTCGAGGTGCACTTCTGCTTATGTGCGTATGCTGCACGGTGGGCGAGTCACTCCTGCAGCTCTGATTTGTCTGCCACTGGTCTCTTTCATGCGGTGTGCCTGTCGGTTCTGTTCTTTCACGGTGCTTGGATGTTGTGGTGTACATGTTGTCCTCTGCAGTCAGTCAGGGTGCATCCGTGGTACTCCGCTGTTGATGTATGTTTTTCTGTGGCATTTTCCGTATGCTGTTCTTGTGCTTTTTCCCGCAGTACGTGTGAGTATTGCTGTCCTTGCGCTGGTTGTCACTGTTTTCTTATCGCGCTTTGGCCCATTGCAGGTTTTTTGGCGTTGGGGTTTGTGTTTTTATCTCCATTGAGGTGGTTGTATCGCGGGCATTGGCTGCGGTTTCGGCAAACTATCGCATGGAGCCGCCTTGTTGTGAATTCCACGTTGACACAGGGTTATTTTCCCGCGATAGGCTGCGATGTTGAGAGTTGTGTTAAGCTACTCTTGCGGTAGTTATCACGCGTTCTTGTGAATATAACCCTAGGATTTTCAGCAAATAAAGTGCAGCTTTATCCACCTCGTCAAATGGTGAAGCTTTTAAATAGCTCATATTTCTTCAAGGGTATAGATGTACATTCTGGGTCCTGGTTGATTTTCAGTAACATTTTCTGCAGAATCACACAAAAATGTGCATGAATGTTAGCTGAAACAATATACTAATTAATGATCAGTGGTGCATAGAAATGTGATGTCTATACAGAATTCTTCACAGATTAGTTAAACGTTCTTATAGAGAGTACGATGGACGAAGGCCCTGCAAGCTTTACATGGATAACTTTGCTCTGAGGGTCCGAGAAAATGCTAAATTATCACAGCCTTTGCCTTAACATAGAAGCATTAGGCAATGCCCCTTCTACTGCAAGTCATTTGTGCCTCTGCCTTAGAACCCAATACCTGTTAGATACAGAGAAATGTGCTGGTTAGAGATAGAAGTCGAGCCCAGAAGGGGAAGCTAGACTATTACATGATGATGTTCTGTTGCATGGGACAGATTCTGATGGGACATTAAGGAGACTACTTGAGATCTTTCAGAACGTTGGAGATTTCTCATGATTTATTAACTGGGAAAAGCCTAACCTAATTGCTATTAGAGACTGGTGGTCAAATATCCAGAAGCCATTCTCTTTCATGATAGAATCTGAAATATCTGGAGATGTGGTTGACTAGACAAGTAAGTCAGTCTTATCAACATAATCTTATGACACTGTTAGTCCATTATCTTTTTTTTTTCCTTTATCAGAAAGAAACAGAGAGATGGGAGTGCCTGTCATCCTGCCTGAGGAGAGCGACACTCTTTATATGATTGAACCTCCCAGATGTTTTCACATTAAAGAAAAAACCCTACAATTGGATGTTTTTTATGGAAATGGAGGAAAAACCTTTGAAGCTTTCAGTGAAATGGAGGAATGCCCATGATAGCACTGACCACATTGTATAGTGGGATAAATGACACAGCGATCTCTCTCCTTAACCTGAATTTGTGTCCTTTCAATAGCTGAGCAAAGCATTTGGATTA